>NC_135373.1:74543712-77481212 GCF_049243985.1 Paroedura picta | reverse complement strand
GGTGGTCTAAACAGATTTAAAAACATACAAGGAATTAAATTGTGCATTAAACATTCCCTCCCAAAGGCTACTTTCATGATGTTGACAGGCAAAAATTGCACTTTTTGGCAGAAGCTGACATGTGCAAACTAGCTAAGCTCCAAAGTCCCATAACTTGGCCAGACAGAGGCAGGTGTCTGGATGGGGGGCTGGGAGAGAGGCACAAGACTTGCATTCTTTGTAACAGCCCAAGGTGTTTTCTCTACATGCCCTGTGAACCTGTACTGGGGTGGACAGGGGTGGCAGGGATAGAGAACAAAGCTCTGTGATGCTAATCCCTTTGCTGGGGAGGATCATGCCGCTCTTTAGAACATGCAGGGGGTATTACTTAACATACACCAAAGACAATGGGCTCTGGATCTCAAAAGCTTATAATACAACAAATTTGTTAATCTTCAAAGTTCCCCAAAATTCTATTATGTTGGATGCAACAGAACTCTGGAATTTAAAATACAGAGCAACGACCACCATTAAAAATAGGCTGTCTTAATGACTGTGTTCGGAAACACGTCTCTTTATAGTGAACAGGCGTAATGAGTACTTGCCTGGGGTTCTAGTTTCTGGCACCTGCAGTTATGGGAGAACTGAGATTGTTTGGCTTCTTCAGAGATTAACATATCTGGCATTGCAGAACCAGGTATGTTAAAAATGATTGGAGACCGAGACTTTGGCAGAAGTAGACTTACTATTGTATAGTAGGGAGATGAAACATGCATTGGTGGGCTGTATGTTGACCATAAACTCTAATCCCTCTGTTGCCCAATGACAGCTTTTACTCCTTGCTAACTTTGCAAGCTTTCAAAAGTTTCTAATAAAATAAATCTAGATTACTAATGCAGTTCATGTCCCTTACTTGGTGGAAGGTTTTGAACTTCCTGCTTGTCCATGTTCATCTTGTTTTAATGCTGCAAGGAGTGCATCTCTTGAGCAGTGCTTATCCTAGTTGAATAAAATAACACATAAAAATGTATACGATTAAAGTGCATAATATCAGACCAACAACAAGAGAGTGTAAAATATAATCTAAAAGTGTGGGCCTATGAGACTTGGGGAGGGGAAGACTTCTATGCCCCTCCCCTCACTTTGTCACAGCAAGAGGGAGGGAAATCTGTATTTATAAAAGTAAAGGAAAACTAATTCTTACCTGTAAGTGGGTAATAAAGGAAAACCTTTGCCGCTGGAAAGGTTCACAGCCCTCCCATAAACACTGACCAGGGTAGACATCTTTCCCTCCATGCTCAGTTGCAGCATGATAGAAAACCTGGGATGGTGTTTGAAACCACCTGAAAAACGGAAAACGTTTTAAGTATGCTGAAGTGTGAATACTATTTGCCTAACTTTTATGCTGTTGTGTCAACAAATACAAACTTAATCTGAAAAACAAAAATCAATTATTCAATATAACAATAGGTTTCAAAATTCTGCTGTCAAGGAACACCTGGACAATCGTCTATACATCTACACATATTGCCTATTAATATGCAAGTCAACAGGTAAAGAGTAATTACAGAATTTGGAGGTCATAGTGTTAAAAACTACAACACTGGTCCCTTAAAGAGAGGATTGAATAGGAGACAAATGTTTGGACAACTTTTGACATGTGCTGATATTATGAGATCCTATCTTGGATAGCAAAGATTCAGTGAACATAGGAAAGGGTGAGCCCTTTAGGAGACTCATATTTAGATCATTCCCCAAAATACCAACTGGGCAGTTCAACCTAACAATAATCAGAGTATTGCATAGATGCCAGGAACTTTGGTCAGTTTGGGAAATCCTCCACCATGCTCAGCAGCACAGTTTCCTTCCTAGGCTCTAAATGAGAACAGCAATTCCATCCTCCTTACAAGTAAACAGTATGAATAGATTGTGGTGGGAAGTTTCTCTTAAGCAGGTGACCACGGAGCTGCTATTAAGGGCAAATATTCAGCTGTGGTTTTCTGCTTTGTCTTCTACATTCAGTCACTCTTTCTTCCAAATGCCACCTTTTCCCCAGGAAAATATGCTTTCACAAATATAGACTGTAAAAGAATGGAGGCCAGTTCCCACTTAAAATAAAGACTTGTCCCTTGACAAGATCATTTGTCTTAAAGCTTGGGTTTCAGCACTAATCAAGTAGCAAACCTACAATGCTACCGTATTTGCTGGCGTATAAGACGACTGGGCGTATAAGACGACCCCCCAACATTTCAGCTCAAAATATAGCGTTTGTTACATTACATTACAGTACTATGGGCCACTATGGGCAGCTATGTCTATCCCAACTGAAGTGCACCCGGCGAATAGGACGACCCCCCCCCCACTTTATATCTTTAAAACCTTTTCCCCCAATATGAATCAATGCAGAATAGCTGGGGGTATCTTATTCAGAGGAACATAAAATTGGACTTCTTGGTCCCAATCAGTTGAAATACCATGTTTTTTTTTTTAAAGAACAAGCACCAGCAGCTCACCTGCTATTTTGTGAGCAGTAGCTTTAAAAACAGCCCCTCCAGCAAGATTCCCCATAGGGAATTGAGCTGAAAAATATTGGAATCCGGGGGGGGGGGGAGGGGGGAATCAGGATCTGAATACCACACTAGTCTTTGGAACCGGAAACTGAATTTTTTTTTGGTTGATATCCAAATATGAAAAATCCTTTTTTTTTTAGTTGCACATCCCTAGACACATGTGCTATTCTATGAACAACACTTTGATGAGAATGTTAGTTTCTTGTACATATAGACAGATATGAGTCCTGTTATCTATAAAGATATCAAAACTCCAGGGGAAAAAAAGTTACATGTGAATCAGTTTTGTTTTACACAGCGATTGACAGAAATTATTAGTGGTGCTGCTGAATATATGAGCATCTAGCAACTTGCAATGAAGTATAAAATGTACTTAGCTCCATCCAAATACACTTACTTTTTACAGGATTGCCAAAGACACATGAAATTTTGCCCAGGTTTTTTCACTTGTTCTACATGCGGACTTTGTACAGCGTATGTGGAAGGTGGCAAACTGACTGGTGCACCCTGGACTTGCATTGTTGGTACTGGTGTGACAGGTATGCTCTGTGGCAAAATTTAAAAGTATACAGATTTAAATACCCAAGTTACAGTTTAATTTGGTCTTATTTAACAATGTGGTATTTAACTTTTAAAGCAGGAACCTTCCCCTGATTATAGGTGTAACCCAAAGTTAATTATAATAATCAGTTATACTACAGGAGATAGACTTACACTCAGAAAAATTAAATTACTAACTCTTCAAACTCTTTGTAGTCACATTTTTCTTCCAGAATAGAATCACATACAGTTTTTATGAGCCTTTCTGAATCGAAACAGGGACTGGGCAACCGAGCACATTTGTCTACTATGTTGCCATATCCTGCATCATCTTAAAGCATGAGATGCAAAACCATCATACACATTTAATTTCCTTGTTAACTGTTAATCTAAGTAAGCATGTCTAAGCAACACCAATGGATTCCACAACACTTATAAATATGTTCACATGTAAAGAAGTTGTCTCGAGTAATGTCTGATCTTCACATTCAGAAAATATCACATGCTACGGCTCTCTACAATATCCATTCAGAATGGAGGTTGAGGACCACATGTTTGAAAATTCCCTTTCAGAGATCCCCCCTGTAAATTAAAAATTTTCCTCTGACTTCTCTACTTGTCACACATATAGGATTTTAAAAAACAAACAAACAGCTTTTGAATGTGCAGTCTCAAGAGGTGCAGTCCCAGAGGAATGGATGGCATCTTGTTATTCTTCTGGAGGCCAAGACTGGCCTTTATATTAAAACAACCTCTCTCAATGTCAGCAACATACAACATTTCATGTTCTGGGCATAAATACTGTTTGTCAGTTTAGAAAACTTTCACCTATTTACAATTTTGTCATCACACTCCGATTCTCCCGTTTTCTTTGTCATGTCACCCAAGTCATAATGGATATAAAACAAATCTTTCATAGTACAAGATATAAATGGAATATTGTTCATTAACATAAAAGCAATCACAACCGTTTTTTTAAAAAAATCAGTAACTTCTTGTTTGTTAATATTAGAAATGCAGCTAATGGACTGGTATGGTAAAAAGACAACTTTTGAATTCACTGGTAGTAGCTACTTGATCCTGACCAGTTTCCCTTATATAGCCTTTGATACAAAACTGACATTTTCTTCAAGGGAGAAAGGAATAAAGGTTTTAAATAAATACATTTTGATATTAAAAGAAATGTATATCAAAATACAGTCATCAAAGAATCAAGCAACAAGCCATCCCATAAAAGGCAAATCACCTCATGTATCAAAAAAGGGATCAATTCTAACACTAGGTCTTAGAAGCATCCAGATTTCTCTCCAAAGTATTTTCTCAGTGTTTGGTATGAGACGTAAACAAGGTGAGGGCCTGCAAGCACTTGCAAAAGGCATCTCATTTTTTCATCCAGCACTATTTCTTCTGCTTGGTGCCAGCGTGCTATAGTGGTTAAAAGTGCTGGATTCCAATCTGGAGAACTGAATTTGATTCCCTACTCAATCCACATGCAGCCCATCTGGGTCACCTTGGACAAGTCATAGTTTTATTAGGGCTGTTCTCACAGAGCTCTCTCAGCACTATCTACCTCACTGGGTGTCTGTTGTGGGGAGTGGAAGGGAAAGGTGTTTGTAAGGTACTTTTGGATTCCTTTGAGTAGTGAAAGGTGGAGTATAAAAAAACAGCTCTTCTCTTCTCTCCCTTTTCCAGCTTCATTTTTCCTCCCCCATCACCAACCTACCTTTGTCCCCATCTTCACCTCTCCCTCCTTCCCTCTGGTAGGCATCTTCTTCATAGGAATGCCCTTCACAATGCCAGCCACTAGCCCAGTTGTGTAGTGTCAAACCTGAAAGGACTTGCAGGGAACACCTCACGTTCTCCTAGACTGCATTCCTCAGATGCTTTTGTCTCTTCCTTCTCCTGGCAATCCCCATATCCTCATCTTCCCATGCTTCCTTTTCTCCTTCTCATCCAGCCACCAATCTTTAACTGGCCCTCATCTTCAACTATAGATCTTATTCCTTTACCGTGAAGTAGGTTTAAGCTGAGAATGCATAACTGGCCTAAACTCACCCAGTGAGCTTCCATGGCAGAATGAAGACTTGAATGTGAGTCTCCCAAACCACGGCTTGAAATTCTAACCAGTACACCACAACAGCTTTTGTGGGGTGATTTCTGCTGAGCAGTCAGGTCTGGATGAATTGGACACATCAGGAGGCACTAAGTCACCTGATTCCTGCTGCTTGACCTTCATAATACTTCCCTTAAAGGCCAAATCAGCCCTAGAAATAACCCAGCATCTCCACCCTCCCCACATTTTACTCACAGAAACCAAGGCTGGAAATCCTCTTGTGGTTACCCAGGAGTGCTCATTGAAGGCGTTTGTTTCTTAAACCTTAGAAGCAGTGCTTCTTTTCTTGGGGAGGGGAATCTTTAACCCCTTGGATTAAAAACAAACAAACAACAGTTCCAGTTTTTCTGCAACCTTGGGGCATTTTTTAGGTTTGTAGAAAGATCCATCTTATCTGTCCATGGTTCCAGTCTCTAGCTTTATGTCTCCACAAATTTTGCCAGAATACTTATATATGGATGTATCTTTAATCATACTACTTTTATGATATTACCTTTGAAAGGGGCAGAAGGCAGGAGGGCGTGAGAGGGTGGCCGTGGCTCCCTTTGGCCTGCAAAGCGGGCTAAAGGGAGTGGAAAGCTCCCCTCCAGCTGCGCTGCTGCCGTGGGAGACTCCCTTTGGCCCAGCAAACGCTCCTGCAGCAGTGAGAGCGTTTCCCAGGCTAAAGGGAGCGGGAAGCTCCCCCCACCGGCAGCGGGGACAGGGCTTTGCAGCCCACAGGGAGGCTGCAAACTCCCTCCCCCGTCTCCCTCCCAGCAGGAGCGTACCTGTGGGCCACAAAGCCCTGTTGCTGCCTCTCTCCTTGTGGGCGATATGGAGGCCACAGCCACAAATCTTCTAGCAGGCAGGGAGGGAGCTTGGGAGCTGGAGGGGGAGGGCCAATCAGGGTGGACCTGGATGGACAGGGCCTCGGACAGTCTCCTCCCAGGAGGCTGTTTCCCAAATATAAGGGAGCGAAATAATGTTAAGGATATCATGAGATCTGGTAGGACAATTAAAAAAGTCAAACCAGCTGAAAAGCAAATTTCAGCTCTTTGTGCTTATTTAGAGTAAGTTACAGGAGATACTCTGAACAACAGATACAACTTGGGTAAAACTGACTAACCATAATCAGCATCAGCACTGAAATATAAGCAGTGAAACTGGATTGGCTGCCTCACATGAAAGTTTGTTGACAACAGATTACTGAAATTGAACTCTCAGTACAGTCATGTTGTTCAGAAGCGAACAACCATCAAATGACAAGTTTAGCAGCTCCATCTGTAGAGTTCATTTGCTTTGTAGACAGCAAAACACTGTGCTTCCTGGAGCGATGCACCTGCTTCCTGATGTAAAGCAATTTGCCCCACAGATCACGATGAGACAACAGCCAATGTTTTGGGAATGGCTTAAAGTTTTAACAACTTGCTTTCAACATAAGCTTGTTTAAATTGAATGAGTTGTGTGCTTTTTGTGAAAAGGGGATGTGAGGCTGTCATTTTTTTAAAGTTCCAGAAATTACTGATTTTTCACTTTTGGGAAACTCAAATTACATTAGAGTAATTCTATTAAATAACCCCCCTGGTGAGTGCATACACAGTTATTTTTATTCTTCAGCCTTCAATTATCCTATGCTACCAAGGAAGTAAAAACTCATATAGAAAAAGACACAAAGGGGAAAAAGTGGCTATGAAAATATATCAATTGCCTCTGTTCTGAAACTAGCAAACAATGAGGCCCCAATTACTAATGTAGCATAAATATTTTGTTTTTCTTTATATCATTGCTTCCTGTTTAAATACAGGCAAGTGAACCAGGTAGTTTCCCAGTATGCCAAAATCTAATTTGACTGAAATAAACCACCTGTTTGTTAATGTTATGGAGGCCATTCAATATTTATGCAGTGCCCTGCACATGCCAGCTGCTCTTCATAATAAAAAAAACTACCTTGGCCCTGCCCATAGTATTTCCCATCTGAGGAAAATTGGATCAGACAGGATTTGGGTAGAATAACTAGTCACACAACTTTAAAAAAAAACAATTGAGTAAAGCTTTTGCAGAAGAAAGCAACGTAAAACAGGAAGACAAAGGCCATTAAATTGTGGGTGTATACATATACAGAAACAGGGTTCCCAAATAAATCAGTTTCACATCAAGTTCTAACATTGAGACGTGTTTAACTTCATAAGGCATTTGTCTAAACAGTAATAGCATGATTTTTCTCTTCATTTGGTCCCAGCACACACTTTATGCTAAGAAAAAACATTCAATAATCAAATCATGTATCAGTTTCAAAAGAGGTAAACAGTTAATTACATAGAGGGGTTTTATATCCATTACAATGAGATAAAAAATGTTTTGCTTCTTTTTTAAAAATTCCACAAGAAAGTTCAGAATCAGACTTCTTCAGGGGTTTCAGAACACCTGGGCAGTATTTAAGTCTTACTCCTTAGTGTTATTTCTCACAGTGGAAAGATCCTAGACAAGGACCCCTCTGCAAATGTTAAGAGATGAGAGTGCTCACATGGGGGAAAGAGATTTCCTGGAATCCACTGGACAGAGACAATATTGAGCTTTATAGGATAAAAGCAATATCATGAACTACACTTGAAAAGCAACTGACAATCCATGCAACTCATCCAACAGTTGTGATGTTGGTTCCTCTTGTCTGTCTTGGTCAGGAGGTGGGAGGCTGCATCTTTCAGACCAACTGTGTCATCAGCTGTGTCCTTCAGACAATCTTCAAAAGGTAGCCTCACTTGAAGTGCATTACCATAATTTATCCAAGAGTTTATAATGGTATGGATGGCTGTTGCAAGATACAGAGGCAACGTCATCAGTTCCCAGGTGGTCTTGACACGGTTCCCTTCCAATTTAGTAACAATGGATATTGCCTCAACACCCATAGTTTCCTCTATAAGTTTAGATATGATGTCTGTTTGCCTACTGCTTAATAGCAAGCAAACAGAAGAAAATTCTTATACGCAAGTTACACAATCAAAGCTGCATTAAGTCTGCAGTGGATAGCTATGAAAACAGATGTTATCCTACAATTGCAACTGTAATGTGGTGCTGAGCCGTGACTATAGCTCAGAAGGGCACAGCCAATATAGGCCAGCAGTAGCTTTCCAAGCTTACTAAAAAGGCATAGAGTATGGGTAACAAATCACAGCTTGTAGAGGAACAAAAGTAGCAAACCAGAGAACACTGCAATTCCTAACAAAGCTTGTTAAGAGTTTGGGGGTGTGAAGCACAAATGCAAACAAACAAACAAACAAACAAAAAACCTCCTGGAATACACTGCATTTTCTATTAACTTATTCAATTGGGCCTTCATTATTCCAATATATAAAAAATGCCGAAAAACTGCTCCTTTTTCATATTTTATCAATGACATTTAGGTAGCATATAATTAAAACAGCAAGGAGTTAGTAAGAATATTCCTGTTCCATTTATACATGATAGCATTACATATATTTCCTGACTTCAATCCAAGATGGAGAAACCAGCTATTTTTAAAGACAGACTGCATTGTAGCCAAGCAAATATAAAACTGTTAAAAAATAAGATTATTCTCACATAACAGATTAAAACTCCTCTCCTAGTTCTCAATTTTGTCTTATTAAAAAATGCAGTATCAAAGTGAAGACAGAATTAGGATAAAGGAACCAATCTTTTTGTTTTGTTTCTAAAACAGCAACATAAACATGGGTGACAAAGCAAAATTTGTTTATGAACATTCCTGGAAACAAAATACTACAATGTATAAAGTAATAAAATAAAATAATAAAATAATAAAACATCATTGTGCAACAATTTCAAACCTTATTTTTTTGTTTTTTATCATTTTACAATGTCATATAGCACAGACTTTCCAGTTTTAAAATAATCAGTTATTTTCATCACCGTGTTTGCTGTTTCTTCATTTTAAGTCACATCATCCTGTTTGATTAACTGACATCACTGCAATGCTATAGCCTCCCACATGGAGTTTTAAAAAATTACAATAATGCATTCTGAATAATTTTGTACTCTAGTCCTGACCAAAACTAACATGAAAAAGTTGTTTAACATTTTTAAAAGATCAAAATAAACCTCCTTATAAGCCCAGAAAGGAGTGCCAGATTTTCATTAGTAGTCTCTCATGCAGTAAATGCAAATAATGTGCAA
This sequence comes from Paroedura picta, assembly GCF_049243985.1. Classification (NCBI taxonomy): domain Eukaryota; kingdom Metazoa; phylum Chordata; class Lepidosauria; order Squamata; family Gekkonidae; genus Paroedura; species Paroedura picta. The sequence goes on along the minus strand of NC_135373.1, from coordinate 77,471,861 downwards.
ACAAAAAAGTAAGTCCCATGGAGCAGTGCAGAAGGCAGCAAAGTGTTTCCATCATCTAGGGTCAGCAACTGTCATATCTTATGAGCACAGTGGACTCTGCTGTCATGTTTGTTTAAAACTCAAAGCTGTATTTAATAATATTCTGAAAACTGGACGTTTTCGTAAGAGAAGGCAGAGATTTCCCCCTCCCATTGGAGAATTGCCCCATGCTGTTCCTGAAGCACTCCTAGAACAGAATTTCAGCAGGCTCAATGGGGTGAGGAGACTGGCAGAAATCACTGTGCCCTTTAAAGAAAACATTTAAGGGAAGTTTGCTTCACTGTTGAGGTTGGATACAGGTGACTGTTTGTAAACACAATGATGTACCAGTTTCTTACAGTTTAACAAGAGAATACAGTCCATTAAGGTGGTAACGGCATAGTGCAACACATATTTTGTCTTGTAGTCAGATCAAGGCATATTGCAGTACCATAGCAGCTGGGTTTAGACCAAACATCTGGCACTGTCCTTTAACCTTGAACTTATGTTCACAACAGTTAAAGCTGCACCAGAAATCTACTGCATTAAAAAAAAAAAAAAAACAAGAGCCTTTCATCAGAGCATCTTGCTTTATTTATTCTCACATTTTTATGTTAGGAAATTTGTATTCCTTCAGATTCCAGAGCTTAAACTTCAAGACAGCACAGACTGACTACTGTCTTTAACTAGATCCCCAGAAGCACCCTGACAGAAGCAATCTGTACTCTGGGTAAGAAATTATTCTTTATCACTGACTCCACAGAATTATTAAAATCCATAATATCCAGTTTGTCATTTGTGTGCAAGACTTTGGTAACAGAAGAACTGGTTTTTATACTCCACTTTTCACTATCGAAAGAGTCTCAAAGTGGCTTACAATTGCCTTCTCTTCCTCTTCCTACAATAGACACCTTGTGAGGTTGGTGGGCCTGAGAGCTCTAACAGAACTGTGACTAGCACAAGGTCACCCAGGCTGGCTGCATATGGAGTATAGGGAATAATAAATGCAAGAAAGGATGTAAGAGATAACACCAAAAGTTCATTTTGTTTGGTATTCTGTTTTGAATAGTGGCCACTCAACTACTTCAGGGAAAGCTACAACCAAGAACTGAAGGCAAAAATCCTCCACACCCTCCACACAACTAGGTATTTGGATGTCTCCTATTTCTGAACCTGAAGGTACTGATCACGCTTAATAGAAGTTGATGCATTTGACTCCCTTTTAAAGCCCTCTAGAATCAGTGATCATCACAATAACTGAAGGGGTGAATTCTGTAAGATAATGAAAAGGCCCTGTGAAAAAGTACCTGAAATTACAGGTGCTATCGGTCAGTTTTACTGGGTATCCCACGTTCGAGTTTAAGAAGAGGAGAAAAATCTCTATCACTTTATAGCATAACTAGAAAATAAGCCCGCTGTCGAAGAAATACAGCAGGCCCTAGCAGAGGGGGAGAACAGACTGTGGGGAAGGAAGGAAGAAAAGGAGGAAAGGGAGGGAGAAAAAAGGGCAAGGGGTGGTTGAAGGAATGGGTCGAAGGGAGAAAGAAAGAAAGTGGAGGAGAGAGACAGGAAGCAAGTGAGAGGGAAAGAGAGAGAGACAGGAAGGAGATGGAGAAATAGAGGAAGTCAGGAAGGAAGACAGAAGAAAGGAAGGCAGGCAAAGAGGTAGGTGAAATGGGAGGGGGCAGGGGGGTGAATGGGGGGAATCGTGGGGGGGGGCAAATCGGGAGGGGGAGGTGGGGAGGAAACCGGGAGGTAGACAGGAGTGCGTGCGTGGGTGTGGGGTGGAGGAGAGGAAGTCAGGAAGTAAGAAGGAAGAAAGGAAGGCAGGCAGAGAGGTAGGTGAAAGGGGAGGAGACAGGGGAGGTTGGGGGGGAATTGCGGGGGGGTGAATCGGGAGGAGGAGGTGGCAAGGGAAGAGAGGGTAGAGAGGAGTGTGTGCATGGATGTGTGGGGTGGGGGAAGGTGTGCACGGTGGCAGAGCGGTGTGTGTGTGTGTGTCTGTGGGGGCGGGGAAGCGGCTGCGGGGCAAGGGGGCGGGCCAGGGGGTTTTGTCTGTGTGTGTGTGCCTGTGTATCTGTGGGGGCGGGGAAGCGGTGGCAGGGCGAGGGGGGGCAGGGGGGTTTGTGTGTGTGCGCGTGCCTGTGTTCGGTGGGAAGCAGCAGCGGGGGAAGGGTGGGCGGCCAGGTGGGTTTGGCTGGTGAGGCTGTGTGTGTGTGTGTATGTGTCTGGGTGCGGGGAAGCGGCGGTGGGGAATGGCCATTGGGAAGGGACCCCAGGCAGGAAAGGAGGAGGGACAGGGTGTCTGTGACGCAGCATCCCTGCTCCTTTCGCAAGGGCGAGGGGAAGCCACCGGGAGGATTCACCGTCGGGGAAGTCTGCTTCTCTTCCTGTGTGGTGAGTCCCCGGGCGGGCAAGGCAAGGCTGGGCCAAGCAGCCAATGGGCTCCCCATTGGCTGCTTGGCCCTGGAGTGACACTCGGAGGGCCCAATCAGGAGCCGCTTCGCCCTCTGAGTTTTTATCCTCCCCCTTAGGGCTTACTCTTTTATTTATTCCGCTCCGCAGGATCGGTTAAAGATTTTATAAACTACTACAATGTCCTTATGAGCTGTCTTTTTCTCTAAACTCAAAAACTTTTTTCAGCCTTTCTCCAGATAGAGAAACCCCCTATCCAGCTTAATAGCTGTTTCTTCTAACTCTACTGTAGCCTTTTTGAGATGGGATGACCTGAACTGGTTTTCATTGAAACTCTCATTATTATCACTGTCATCCAAGAAGCCAGCAAGGTATATGTCAGCAAATTACCGGGGGTGGGTCCAATTATGCATCACTTTATTATTTAGATACAATTAAAGGTAAAGGTAAAGGTATCTCCTGTGCAAGCACTGGGTCATGTCTGACCCTTGGGGTGACGCCCTCTATCGTTTTCATGGCAGACTCAATACGGGGTGGTTTGCCAATGCCTTCCCCAGTCATTACCATTTACCCCCCCCCCCCAGCAAGCTGGGTACTCATTTTACCGACCTCGGAAGGATGGAAGGCTGAGTCAACCTTGAGCCGGCTGCGGGGATTGAACTCCCAGCCTCATGGGCAGAACTTTCAGACTGCATGTATGGTGCCTTACCACTCTATGCCACAAGAGGTTCTTTAGATACAATTACCATAACCGTATTTTGACATTTTGTTAGGTTCTCTCCCAGAGAAATCAAAATATACTTACATATACTGAATTTGTTGTAATGTAGAAGCCTTCACTCTTGACTCAGGTAATTTATGAATGTCTAACAGCATGTCATAAAACAGGTCCAATATCACTTACTTAATTCCATTATTATAGCTGCCTCTTTATGGCTATTCACTGCTTCCTACTCACCTGGACATTTTGTCAATATATCAACACAATCCTCTTTGCACTTTCAAAGAACTCTTAGCTATATGTAATCCTAACTCTAAATTCATTAGAATTTATATGTGACAGCAAATCAGACCAACGCAAATATTTTCAATTTTGCACCAGTGTCCCTGGTTAATGGTATAATTTGCTCATATCAAAGGTACGTGAAACAGTAGAGCAGGGAGTCTGTGGACCCCTGGGAGTCTGTGAGAGCTCTAAGGGGGTCTGCGGTCTTTCCCCTGCTGCCTAAATGGACTTAGCCACAAGCCAAAGAACTGGCTGCCTCCAGCCAGAGGGTTTGGTGGGTTGGCCATGGAAAACACCATGGTAGTAGTAAAGGTTGGGGGAGGGAGTGAAAGAAGGGTAAAGGGTGTGGATGGTCATGCCACTTCTATCATTACTGGCAGTCCTTGAAGCCTGAACATTTATTTCAGGGGCTCTTCCACAGCCAATAGGTTGAAAAAGGCAAAAGCGGAGCCTGAGGCTTTGAAGATGCTTGCTCCAGATGGAGTTGCAAACAAAATAAATCAGTGACAGCCCAACTCTCTCTTAAAGTATGTGGAACACATACCTGCTCAGAGGCTCCTTGGTCCCTCCCCCTCTCTCAGACATACACATAAACTCCTTCCCCCACATTCTTCCCCCATCCTCAACACCCTTACCTCGGGCTTACCTGACCTCCTTCCTGGTTCCTTGTTTCTGCCTCCCATCTCCCCCCCCCACTTCACCTTTGCAGCAGCATGGCCCAGGTGGCCTCTGTGCTGCCTTGTGACCACCCAGGCCTCGAGTGGGGCCAGTGCTTGTTGTGCAAGTGGAAGGAGCCACCAGCAGCCACTAGCAAAATAGCTGTGTGTAACCAAAGTGGCCAGAAGTAGTGTGATCTCCATCTCCACTGCCTACCCTCATGCCCGCTTCCCTTTCCCTTCTCCCTGGAACAGGGCTTTTTCTTTCTTTTCTTTTCTTTATTTTGGGATCAAGCTGCCTGAAGCAACGAATACACATTTCTTAAGCCAGGCAGAGAGAAAAAATTTCCACCCATCAGTTGCCGCACAAAGCATGCCTCTCAACCCTCCCCTCAAATTGGGAAAAAAAATTACTTTTGTGGATCTTCAAACCTCATAATTCCAAAATGGGGTGGCATTAAAATATGCACTATGCACCTATGATTAGATGCATAGGCATAGCAATGGAGAATTTCTACTTTAAAAAAAAGATTGCTTGCATTGCTTTCCCTTTAAAGCTGAGCGAAAGCTGATTGGCTGGCTGGCTGCCATGATTGACAGGTGAGGGGGATTTGCTGGTATAGCGAGTTCCTCTCCTCCATCATTTTAATCAGCCATGTGGAGTGCCAGGAAGCGGGAGAAGAAACAGAGAGCGAGGAGGTGAGAAATGCCAGGGGATGTGATTTTTAATAGCATTAAGAAATTGGCTTAACACTATGTTTTAAGAAGTGCAGAATGGCCCCTAGTAATTACAGCCATCCACTCTAGCTGCTAAAGGACCGACAATTTGATGATTTGTTCTACAATTTTGCTAGCTATAGACATCAAGCTGACAGGTCAGTAGTTACCTGGATCCTCCTTTTTCCCCTTCTTGAAGATGGGGACAACATTTGCCCATCTCCAATCTTCTGGCACTTCACCTGTGCCTCAAGGATTGTCAAAAATAATGGACAGAGGCTCAAAAATTACATCTGCAAGATCTTTTAGTACCCTTAGATGCAATTCATGTGGCCCAGGTTTGGTTTCATTTAAAGAAATCAGATGTTTATGGACTAACCCTACAGTGATACTAGGCCATAACTCTTATCCCTGATCATAGGAAATGATTTTGCCATGTTGAGCATAATTCCCCTTGTAAGAGGAAGGAAAAGTCGGAAGTGAGCAATTCATCCCTCTCTTCATTACCTGTTACACCAGGGGTAGTCAAACTACAGCCCTCCAGATGTCCGTGGACTACAATTCCCATGAGCCCCTGCCAGCGAACGCTGTATTACACTGTCACTTTTTAGTCCCCACAATGGTCCTACCCTGTCCCTACTCTTTTTCTTTGAATATAACTAAAGAACTTTTTTTTTGTTTTTAGCATTTCTTGCTAGCCCAAGCTCATACTGTGCTTTAGCTTTTCTAAAACTCTCCCTACAAACATTGGTTATTTGTTTATATTTCTTCTTGGTTATAACGTCCTCCTTCCATTTCCTAAATGAGTCTTTTTTGTTATTCAATTCTTTTGAAGGCTGTTTATACAGCCATTCTGGTTTCTTTAGGTTCCCCCCAGTTTTCCTTCTCAAGGGAAATGCCTGCTGTTGTGTCTTCAGTACTTCACTTCTGTCACTAGTATTCAAGCCCGCTGTATTCTGAATACAGCGGGCGCTAGGCAAGGGAGCCCCCGGCAGCCGGGCGGCTGGCGGGGGCTCGCTGGGCTGCGGGCTGATGCGGTGAGAGGCGCGCTGGGCAGGGAGCCCCCGGTGAAGCGCCTGCCGATTGGTCCCTCCGATGGTCTGTCCGGAGGAAGGGTCCAATCCGGACCCTTCCTCATCCCGGACACATCCCGCCCCTAAAGCCCTTACTGTTTTATTTAGTCCGCGGCGCCCACGGCGCCGCAGGAGGTGTTCAGATGAGTGCTGAATGAAACTGTGTTATCCCAATAATCAAGAAATGACATTTGACTACAAATGATAGGTATATACAATATATACAAATGATATATACAAATATATACAAATGATAGGTGTCAAGGCCTATGTCAAATAATGTCATCCTAAGGAAATTGTAATGTGTGAAGTGGATTCTTGAAGAACCAAATTCAGTGCTTGTTTTGAGGCAAGGCTTTGACCTGTATTTTGGGCCTGAAACTGGAAACAGTATCTTCCATAACATACAATTATTCTTTGCTGCATATGCATGTTAAATGATAAAGAATCAAGTAACATCTGTCCTGATGGGTGACTAGAGTGAGTTTCATAGAATCTTAAAGAGAATTAAAAGGGAGTAATGAAGGACGACAGGATGGTCAAATGTAAACTCTATGAACATTAACTGCCATGCGCCAAGGCTATGTATTTCAGTATGCTACTTGTTTTATAGTAGGGGCAGCTTAACTCTTTGTAGCATGCTTGTTGCTTTCTCAAACACATCTGGTTGGCCACTGCAGAAAATGGAATGCTGCAATAGATGGGTGCCAAGGTCATAGTTTACTTAGCTGATCACTGTACAAAATAAATTTCGACATCTGGGTTACCATATGAAAAAAGTTAGGATTACTGTTCTAGAGTCCTGTTTGCTGTTCCAAATCCTAATTAAATCCTTCACATCTTAGTTTTAAAGCAAAATGACAGGGCAAGAACTCTACCAGAAACACTGCCAGTTAGAATAGACAGTATTTGGCCTAGATGAATCAGTGTTCTGATACATAAAAGGCATATTTGTTTTAGCATAAGTATGCATAGAACTGTGGTTCTCACAGAACTCAGGAGCCTTCATTTCCCCTTCTTACCCACATTTGATGAACAGCAAACATTATTCCAAAGTGAATGGCAAAAATTATATTTCCCATTGAGGCTTTTCCCCATCCTCTGTCTCTGAAGAATGCTCAGAGATCTCAGAATCCAATAGTTGCAGTTTTCATCTGGTGGGGCCAAGGATTTGCCTCTATAATTAGCAAAGCCTTAGGTGGTAAATTTCTTATCTTCTTTCTTACAGCTTCTTGAAGCTTATATGGCAGCAGTTCCCCTATGTTTGGTTGGGTCTATTTTTGTGTACCAACAGTGTCTTCCAGAAGCATAAAAGGCTGCACTATGCAATTTATTTATTTCTATTGAACCAGTCATCTTGGGGCAGTTTACATCTGTTAATTTAAAATACAATTAAAGTGCAGTTAAAATAAACAATTCCTTATTGGTAACTACAATAAAACCTACAAGCCATGTCTAATGGGTTGGGCCAGTTGGCTGGAGTAAGCTGGGTGTACAATTATTGTCCTTCTGAATTACAAGAGAAGCGAGCAGGAATGATGAGCAGGGGAGGCTCATCGATGATCAATTATGTAATTTTCCAAACTGTCCTCAACCATAAGCCTGGGGGAAGAGCTCTGCCTGTGTCAGTTCCTTCAGGGCCCTGATGTTCTCTGGGAGCTCATTCCATCAGGCAAGAACGAAGCCAGAGAAAGCCCTGGCCCTGGTCGAGGCCAGTTGGACTTCTTTGGATTACCAGTCATTTTGCAGTAGCTGAGCAAAGTGTCCTCCAGAGGACATATTCAGACAGGGGGTTCCTTAGATAAGAAGAGTTGGTTCTTATATGCCTCTTTTTTTCTACCAGAAGGAGTCTCAAAGTCACCTTCCCTTTTCTCTCCCTACAACAGACACCCTGTGAGGTGGATGAGGCTGAGAGAGCCCTAATATTACTGCTCAGTCAGAACAGCTTTATCAGTGCTGTGGTGAGCCCAAGGTCACCTAGCTGGCTGCATTTGGGAGAACGGGGAATCAAACCTGGCTCACCAAATTAGAAATCCTCGCTCCTAATCAATGTAGCGGCCGCAGTACTTGCCTGAGGTAGGCCCTCCACGGTGTTCTAGTGGGGATCTGCGTGGCAGAATTTCAACTAGTTGTAATTTCTAGATTAGGGTCAATGGTAGCCCCCCATAGAGTGAGTTACAGTAATCCAATCTAGAGGTGACCATTGCATGGATCAGTATGGTGAGGTGTTCAGAGGCCAGATAGGGTGCTAGTAGTTTAGCCTGGCAAAGATGGAAAAAAGACAGCTTTGCTACTCATGTGACTTGAGCCTTCACTGACAAAGAGGTATCAAAGATCATGCCCAAATTCCTGGCCAAAAACATACATGAGGCACAGAATCAACTACACTTACTATTTCTGTGACAATGGGATCATAAGCAAAAGTAGAAAAAAGGGAAAATCCCAGATAGATGAATAGCCCAGATTCTTTCCTACCTCAGACAATGGGCTGCTTTTTAGAATATGTACAGCAATAATTAAGAACGCTGCTTAAGCATCTGTCTTTTCCCCATCACCATACAATCACATCATGTTGTCCAATGCTAAGATTAAGGAACTGGGATTCCACTGTATAGAATACATTGATTTTTAGACAAAAGGAATCACTACCTACATACAGGCATCACTCCAAGTCTATCTTGCATCATTTTTTAGACTCAAAGATAAAGATGGAACTAAGTCAGCAAGTGGGAGTAAGTGCAAAAAGTGGAAGGAATTTCAAACTACCTGCCATCTCCTTCCAATTTTCCCCTGTGGTAAAATTTTCTGACCACTTTCACTCCACCATATGACATTTGTAATGAGGAAGATCTATAATATCCCAGACCAGAGCACAGACTGTGCAAGGCCTCTTGTTTCAATCCAGTTCAGTAGCATTCTCTCTCTTCAGGCTTCTTACCTACTAACCAACATACAGAGTCCCTAGGGATGTGTTTCTGGGGAGAAGGAAAGCTCCTTTATGTTCCCAATCTTTCACTTCTCTACAGACTGTGCCTGTCTCACCTTTAAGACCTAAGATTTTGTAGCCAGCAAAGTGACAGCAGAAAATATGGTAACAGGTTACAGCTACTGAATGAGACTCACAGGCAGTAACTGAAGGAATAAGCCTGTGATGTCATAATCCCACTAGTTGACATGGGAATATTTTTAGTTTTACTGTAGGACTGGAGTTACAAGGCAACTTTAATGTACATTTTCATGGAAACTAACAGCAGCTTACAGCAGTGATTCTTGTTCTTCTAGTGATTGAGAAAGCCACTAGTGCAATTACACAGCTGAGACTGAAATCTGAGATTTAGGGAAAGCCTGTGTTAAAAAGAATTCATTTTAAATCTTGTATTAGAGCAAAGCTTTATTTTAAAGCTTCTCTGCTTCTTTGCCCTGATTCAGCAAGATATGATCTACTCGCAAGACCAAGATACTGCCAAGGGCGTGTGTGTGCATAGAAGTCACTGGATGGAGCCTATTCCAATTGCTCCAGATGAAAGATGCAGTGGCCAGAACACTGGAGGGAGGGGGGGGAGGGAGGGGGGAGGGTGGGAAGGAAGGAAGGAAGGAAGGAAGGAAGGAAGGAAGGAAGGAAGGAAGGAAGGAAGGAAGGAAGGAAGGAAGGAAGGAAGGCAGGCAGGCAGGCAGGCATAGAGAAAGGGAGAGAGAGAGAGAGAGAGAAGGGGAGAAAGCAGAGTAAGCGATGGGAGAAAGAATGGAAGGAAGAAAGGCAGAAGAGAAATGGATGGATGGGAGCGAGAAAGGAGATAAAGGGATGGGTGGGTGGATGGATGAATAGAAGAAAGGAAGAATGAAAGACAGAAAGAGAGCAAGTGAGAGGGAGAGAAAGAGGCAGAGAAAGAGAGACCGGTACCGGGCCGCAGACCGGGGGTTGATGACCCCCATTTTTAGCATATGTAAGAAATATATGCTGCATAAATAAGATACCAGTTGTAAACAGAGGCAAAGAGATGCAGTGCACGGACTTCAATGTGGCATAAGCAGGAACAAATCACTATAAATCTCTAAAATGCAGCAAAGAATATCTTCATTTTCCGAATAACAAATCAATTAAACAAAATTAAATGCAAAAAGCTCACTCCTATGTATAATCAAATCACACATGATTAAGAATAATTAATATCAACAAGCTAAAACTCTATTTTCACTGCTCAAAGACCAGTAAAATCTACTAGCTCAGTTAGTGAATGTATAAAACAGTTTTCTGAACATTTAAAAGCCATCATATCAAAAGATACAACTTTTGAAAGTTTACATCTCCACACAGTCATGTATTTAATAAAGTTTGGCGAAGAGTAGATGTAAGACAGACAGATCTAGACCTACCTGCGAGACCATACTTTGCATGTACGGTACTGGATGCTGCTGTTGCTGCTGCTGTTGCTGCTGCTGTTGCTGCTGCTTCTGCTGAACAGCACTTTCTATTGCTACTTTTGCTACAGTACTTGGATCTGCACCGGCTGGCACAGCAACCATAGTCGCGCTGCAGCCAGCCTTATTAGGGTCACTGATTGTAACAATTCTAACTCCTACTTTATTTGGGATTCCTGGAACAGTTTCCCTATCATTATCCTCGGCTGGCCTCTTTACAGTTTTGCATTCTGCTGTGCCGTTAGGGGACCGAACTTCAGATGACAGGGGAGCCAGGGACCCTCGAGGTCCTGAGCGCGGAACTGCTATGATTTGATGCCCCTGTATAACAGAGGCCGTCGACTGTGGTGAGACAACTACACTTGGGCGTTGCTGAGGCACATCTGAGTTCAAACTTGAAGCTAGAGGTCCATTCGGTAAATCAACATTGGTACCACTAAGTTGCTGAGTTAACAGTTTTGAAGCCTCTTGTGTACTGCTTACCACAGAAGTAGTACCAAAACCTAATACAGGTCCGTTGGAAAATCTTTCCCCTTGATCACCTTTGGCAACATCTTGTTGTGTGGCATCCAAATTCCCTTGTTCTGCTGGAGAGATCTCGCCATTTCCTACATGATTGGAAGTTTTGTGATTTGGAATGTTTTTGCTTAAATGGGAACCATCACCTTTTTCAAAGTCACAGATTCCATTAATGAGGGGCTTCCTCAAATCACTTTTAATTTCCTGCATGTCCGTTTGCTCAAAGTTCTGCTTTCCAACAGCTCCATTCTCACCCAGGTCTAATGATGGTCCATTACTGACCTGTGAGAACTGATTGGCCTCATTCTGAGTTTTCCCTGAGTTAGCTGGAGGTAGACTGGAGTCATACTTTCGTCCATTTAGAAGACTCCCCATTTGTGTTTCATTTTCCTTTGCATCGCCATTGCTGGTGTTTGCAGCTCCTCTTCGACAAGAAGGGTTCTCCATAACCTCTATTTTACGCTCATGAATATGTAAACCTGTTGCCTCCTTTGCTTCTTCTTCCTTTTGGCAAATGATTTTATCTCCTTTGAATGGGGGAGCAGTAGCAGAACATGTTGATTGTCCAGAGAGAGGTGCTTGGGTAGGTGGAAGCGTTTGCACCTGAAGTCCAACTCCTGCTTGTGTTCCACTCATTGCAAGTCCAGCTGGAGCAATGATCTGAGTTGCATTTCCCTGACTCACAGTTGCTGTAGCAAAACTAGTATTTGGCACAACTGTTATGGTAACCTGATTGCCAGAAGTCCCTTGGAAAATAGTTGCGGGGCTATTGGAGATTAACTGGCCTGGCAATATCTGCAAATTGGAAATAGGAACTGTTTGCACTGCTCCTTGGGGTGGGATTGCACCCTGGACCAACTGAACGTTTTGCTGTCCAACTAATAATGGCTGAGTGGAAGATTGCCCTTGGACGCCAAAACCTGGTGTTTGGTTATTGGCCATCTGATAAACCACCTGAGGGCTGGGAGCTCTTGCATTATTTGGAGGAGGAATCTGTGGTGCTGGGAGTATAAGCTTACCACCAGGAGTAGAAGGACCTCGCTTTGGTAACAACAGCTGCTTTATCAAGCTGGATTCACTGGGAGGGGGCTGGCCAACCCCTGGGTTACTTTGCTGTTGCTGAACTTGCATCTGCACCTGCTGTTGCTGTTGGACTTGTACTGGTGGCTGGGAAGGTGCTGGTGAATGCTGCTGCTGTTGCTGCCTCTTCACCGAAAGCATCTGGCTGACAGTGGGAGGAGGTCCTGGAGTTGGAGGGGTGAGAGATGGAGATGATATTACCGTAGGGACTTGGTTATTTGAAATTGGTCCAGGAGATGGTGAGGAAGAAGGAGTTAGGTTTGGCTGCCCAGACAACTGAACAGTTTGGCCAGCTGGAATCGAAGCTGGATTAGTAAGAACAATTTGGTGAATGGCTGGTGCATATGTTGGACCTTGCTGAGCTGGCTGGCTTACAATCACTACACTTTGTTGAGGTGGTGGAGGTTGCTGCTGCTGTGGTGACTGTTGAATGGGCTGCTGTACCACTGTTGTAGGAACTTGCTGAGAAGGCAGAGGCTTTGGTGCAATATTCTGAAACCCTACCCTGGATGTCGGTGGATTTTGGACACCAGCAATAGTAACCACTTGCCCAGGAGCAACTTGGAAATTCTGGACTGTAGTAGCTGAAACAATATTGGATGCTGAATTTGTGACGTACTGCTGAGGTGCTATGATGACGGTGTCCTGCTGCTGGTTACCAGCTGTGGACTGCTGAGATGATGTTTGTACAGATTGTGATGATGTGGTAATGAGCTGTTGACCCTGTGAAACTGCTGAAGTGCATGCTGGTATGTTCTGTACTCTGCCAAATATATGACCCTGAGGGACAGCTTGTTGAATTACGGTAACGGGAGTGCCTGAGGGTATTTGTCCTGGAACCACTGCATGTAAAGGGGACTGCTGAATTACTGGTTGATGAAGCAAAGTCTGAGAGCTGACAACAGTAACTGATGGTTGTGGTCCTGTGCTGCTATGATTCTGATTTGAAGTTTGTGCACCGCCTCCTACAGCAATAGTGACAGGAACTGTGGACTGGGGAACAGTACTCTGTATTACTGTGGCCTTGACAACTTCACAAGAAATTGGAGCTTTATTTTGTATTACAGTCACAGTTGTGTTTTGCTGTTGCTGACTGTGAGCTGAAGGATTCTGTGGTATCCTGGAAGAAGTCTGTACCACTGCAGGTACACCTTGAATGGGAAAAGACATTTGTGTTGCAATTAGATTTGAAGACTGATTGTTAACAGGGGTCCTCTGAAAATGGTTTCCTACACTTTGTGGTCCATGTGGGAGTCCTGTTGAAAAAACAAAACAGAAGTCCAAAGTAGGAACCTTGATATAAATAAACAGTTCCGATGGGCCTGCTAAAGGGTTGAGGTTGACCTGAACCAACCACTTCCCATTGGCCCCTGAGCCTCCCTCCCATGGAAAACACTGCTGACTTGTCCAACCCTCAGGACCATCAGTAGGCTACAGTTGATTTAATGTTCTCACCATCGTTCTACTGTTCTAATGTTATTTTGTTATCACTGCATTGTTATTGTTCAACAACTGAGTTATCTGTATTGTTTGCCTGTTGTATGTAAACCACCCTGGGCCTCAGGGGAGGGCAGTATATGAACATAATAAACAAACAAACAACCAAATAAATAAGCACCATTTCAAAACTACATAATTATTATATACAATTACATATTGTTTTTAGTTACCATTGAAGCCAGAAGTCCAGGGGCAAATACTTTCCATTACAATCAAAAACAGTGCATCCCCTTTTTATTCTTATGTGGTTTTCTGCAGCCCATTTTGCCCTATCCACATGAATAAGTGTATTCTTTCGGGCTTCATCAGAACTATGTTATAACTTGGGGGTGAGGGGAAGGATTTAAGAAATGTTGTGCTAAGTGGCATTAATAGCTTTGTCAGCCAACAATGAAACTAAGCCCCCACCAGACAAACAATTAATCAAAGATTGTGTTATATTGGGAGCTAGTTCATGCATTGGCCCAGCAACAGAACACTGTATGTTAAGAACATGACCCACAGTCCTCACCCCCTGCATGAGTCCTCCATACCACTAGGTGTCTATCTGATTCATTTATCAGCCTTTGAATTAAAAAGGCCACACATGCCCAATCATATACCACACTCCGCATACAGCACGGAAGTAAAAGGAATGTGTGCCTACCACTTGTTCTATGTTAACCAGAGCTGTAGCAGTCAGAATTTATGATGACACACCATGCAATATTCCCGATAAAGAAATACCTGCTGGTGAAGGAGATGGAGACACATCAGGAACAGAATCAACCCGGAGAACAGGAGCTGAAGAAGGTTGCTGCTGATAGTACATCTGAATAGGGAGTGGTATAGCCCTCCTTTTTACTCCTACCACATGAATATGTGCCTGCCCATTGTTATTTGGATCCTCTACTCTCTTTACTGAATGATTTGGAAAGACAGTTCTGTTAAAGATAAGCAAATGTATATTATTGACAGCAATCACACCAATTCTAGATTTCTAGCACCAGTTTCATATCACCATTAATGTATCTCATTTGCAACATGATCCCATTTATGGATATGTTAATTCAGAGACCGGACTGATCTTTCTATATAATCTCTCTGTTATAGCCTTATAGCCTTCCAATCCACTCATGCTTCCCTTCCTCCTACTAATAGATGAGATGAGAATATGGGGGTGGGCAAGAGGAGATAAAGAAGATACAGGGGGAAATGATGTGAGCTTATCGAGTCTTTGTAGGTTCCCCACTTGTTATATCTAATTTTGAACATGGCCAAAACCGCAGCTTAATAATAAAGCCATATAAAGAGGTGAGGCACATTTCTACTGAATTGAGGGGAATCCCCAGGTTTGCAGACAACTATAATTAATTTTAAAAAGAGAGAGCGAGGTCTCATGTCACCACTGTGGAGCTGCTTAGAAATCAAGGTTCTAAAGCTTTGTCTCAAGCAATCCCAGCAGCTGGGAGACAATAAGTGATAAGTGGGGTGAAGCAGAGAAAAGTCTAGGATGCATAGGATATGGGAAGGGATTCTGGAAACAAGAGACAGAACAGGAAAAAGGGGTGGGTAAAGAAAGGCTGAAAGAAAAAAAAAACAAGGGGAGGGGCTAGAAAAACGAGGGGGAGGAAAGGAGGTAAAGAAGAGAAGAGGTGTTATTTTGTATATCGCTTTTTACTACCTCAAAGCGATTTAGAATCGCCTACCATTCATTTCCCCACAATCACAATAGACACCCTGACTGTTTCCATACTGAGAACTTTACTGCCCCAGTTTCTGGGGTCGACGAGGTGCAGCGGGCCAAATGCTCCCCTACGCGGGACTCAGAAAAGGCAGGGCAAACTGCCCCAGCTCAAACTCCGGTCTGCAGCCCAACACAAAACCTCCAGTGTGGAAATTAGGTGTGGCAGGTGAGAGCTCTGAGAGAACTGACTAGCTCACGGTCACCCAGCTGGCTGCCTGTGGAGGACGAATGAGGAATCAAACCTGATTCTCCAAATCAGAGGCTGCCACTCTTAATCATTACACCAAACTGGGTCCGACCTTACTGGAATCCATATTCTCAGGTCACCCTTAAAATAACTTTTTAAAGAAATCTAGATTTGAGCCACCAGTCTGCAGAGCAGGAAAGCACCTTTTTGTATAGGACAGGATCAAGATAAAGATCACTCTGTTTTCTCAGGAGCAGACAGCAAGAACTGCAGAGTGCTTTGATATATTCATTGGTCCTGGGAGTTTTCTTCTTTATGGGGAACAGAGGGCAGAACCAGCTGCAAAGATAAACACGAAGTCCCCACCCAAAATGGCTTTCCCCAAGTTTAAGTCACTTTTCCGCTTTGGAAGAGGGTGCAAGCTAATTGGGGCCATCACTGAAGGCTCTCTGTTCTTTGCAAGAGCCAAGCCAAGGCAATCCTATCAGTAAGAAGAGGTGATTGTTTATATAACCTGCTTTTCACTACTTGAAGGAGTCCCAAAGAGGCTTACAAACACTTCCTCAATAGACACCCTGTGAGGCAGGTGGTGCCAACAGAGTTCCAAGAGAACTGCTCCACAAGAATAGCCCTAAGAGAACTGTGACTGGCCCAGGGTCACCCAGCCAGCCATATGTGGAGAAAAGGTGTTCTCCAGATTAGCAGTTACCACTCTTAACAACTACACCATGCTGGCACTATACCACCAAACAAATAAGATCTTACAACTGACTTTCCAAGAAAACGGGGGGGGGGGGGGGGGAGTGAAACTTTAGATCTCTTTCTGTCTACGTCAGTGGTTCTCAACCTGGGGTTCAGGACCCCATTGGGGGTCAGACAACCCTTTCACAGGGGTCACAGCAGGGCAAGCAACTTGGCCAGGGGAGGTGCCATCCACACAACAGCCTTGTGGGGTAGATCAAGATAGAGCGTTCATCTGTCTGGAGCAGCGGAAAAGAGCGAGATCTGCATGGTGGGATAAATGGCAGAACTGAACTGAGAAATCCCAGGAAAAAAAGAAAACAATTTATATACAATCTATGGATTTTCACACCATTGGTCAGTTTTGATTTAATTTCTGTGAAAGAACACTTGCATAATTTTACGGTTGGGGGTCACCACAAAATGAGAAACAGTATCAAAGGGTCACGGCATTAGGAAGGTTGAGAACCACTGGTCTACGTGGTCTACCACAAGAGTTAAATTATGACGTCAGAAGCAAAAAAGCAGGAGCAAAGCCTATGGGAAAGAAAGAGTGGGAAAATGCAGGGGATACCACAAGGTCAGAGGGGACAAAAAGAGAAATAAACGGTGGATCCTGAACAACATGGCCCATATGAGTTTTATGGGTGTCTAGCTTGTATGATCTAAGTACTGTTGTAAACTTTATCCATTAAGGATGCCATTTCTGGAGGCAATGGGTGGAAGTCTCAATTTCCTGCCAAAAGGGAGGGTTTTAAAAGCGGTGATTATATCAGCTCTTCCTGGAAATGGATGCTGACCATGGTAGTTTTTAGCTTACATGTCAGTATCAAAAAAGTATGTACCATAAACTGAACCGCATGTAAGCCGAGGCACCTAATTTTACCACAAAATCTGGGCAAACTTATTGACTTGCATATAAGCCGAGGGTGGGAAATGCTCCATCATCACAGGCTCTCCCATCCAGCCTCCCCCCCAACAAATACAGAATAGTCAAGAGGATGAATAGCTGCTGGTTTTTGTACCTCGTTTTTCACTAACCAAAGGAGTCTCAAAGCAGCTTACAATTGCCTTCCCTTTTGATGCCAGACACCCTGAGAGAACTCTGACAGAACTGCTCTGTGAGAACAACTATGGCAGGAGAACCAAACAGTGCCCCCCAGGCCAGCAAACCAGAACAGAACAACAGTACCTGAAGTTGGCAACCTACTACAACAGCTACCAAACTAGGAGAATGGACAACTACAACTGCAGTAAGCCCCCCTTAACAAAACATTCTGGTTAAAGTGCCTGGCTGGGGAGAACTTGATTTGAAAGCTCTTAGGCTTGCCAAACTGTCCTAGTCCACCCAACCTTACAAAGCTGTTGTTGTGAAGAAATAATAGAGGAGGAGAAAGAAATGTGATAAGCTGCTTTGGGTACCCACTGGGAAGAAAACTGGGGTATAATTAATGAATTCTGTGGGCTCATTAAGTTTGTTTGCATATTTTTGAAACAAACTGGGGCACTGAACAAATTCAATTTTCTAATATGGACTATCTTAAAAAAGAAACAGAATATGCTGCACTACAGAATTTTTTTATTGCTATTTAAAAATAAATGCCAAGGGCTCCAAGGATAAAACAGCACTTTATACAGATGTATTTGCCGGCGTATAAGACGACTGGGCGTATAAGACGACCCCCCAACATTTCCACTCAAAATACAGTACTATGGGCCACTGTGGGCAGCTATGTCTATCCCAACTGAAGTGCAACCGGTGTATAAGACGACCCCCCCAGTTGGAGGCATGTATTTCAGGGGGGAAAAGTAGTCTTATGCACCAGCAAATACTGTAACTGATTTTAGATTTCTCAGCAGGGCAAGATGCTTGCAACATAGGGCTAAATTTAATTAACTTTACAGGTTCAAAGGAAACACTTCCACACAATTGGCTAAAAAGGGAACGTTTTAATTCTCAGTAGATAGGGAAACCCAAAACAGAAACTCATACTGCATATTCATATATTCCTTGAAAAAAGAAATAAAGAAAAGGACATATTTATTGTCTAAATCATACACACAGCATACATTCCCCTTAAGATTGAAGCTGGCTATCACTATAAACTACAGAATCATATACAATCCCATGATGTAGCTTATTGTAGAACTAAGTTTTATCTTACCGAAGACATTTATAAAATCCAGTTGATGTTAGGATTCCACCTCGTGCTAATTTACTGCAAGTGGAGAGGTATTCAGAGTACATTTCAGCTCGGGAGACTGAACAATCTGGATTCACCTCAAAATGGGCATTCAACCTGATGAGAGAAATAGGTAACACTAAATAGACAAGATAGTATTTTTAGTTCTAGAAACTTAACTCAATGAGCCATATAGACTCATGATATCCCTGCACATCGTAATAGATTCTGGATACATTCCAGGATGCAGTCTCAGTTCACATGTGGCACTAGCCAAGCCTTCTGGGTCATGTCATTGCACTGTATAAATGGCCCTCCCCATAGTTACAATATTACTTTAGAAGGGTTCTGAGCCAAACAGCTAGAACTGTTAGTCACCCATGTGTATGGCTGTGCTTATACTACCACTTGGGTAAGAATATAATTTATTAATATTAATTTAGAGTTATTATATTTATAGCATAGAGTTGATGTCATGTGCACTAGGTTTGAAATAGAAGTGTTTCACATAAAATGTGACATGACAAAAACACTGAGTTAATCTCTGATTCATCAATATAAATAAATAAACCATTATTTATTAGAAAATTTACAGATTACTATTGAATAATATACAGATCTGGTTAACATAACACAATGCCTGAAAATGTTTATGTTCAAAAAAGTGTTCAGGTACAGAATGCAACTCATTTGACCAGAAAGGAATAACACTTCATTTCCTGATTAAGGCACAGAGTGAAAATCAAAAGCAATGTGATCATATGATTTAATCCTTTTTGATCTCATCAAAATAGTGTAAGTAAAATGGAAAGGAATGTCACCAAGTTGCTCTTGAAAACAGACTCAGGTATTATGAAGGAGAATATTAAAACAGAGAACTCAAATATGTTTCTCTGCCAGGATTGTTTCCTAGCTCAATATTTTAATACTAAAATTAAGCAAAATGAGAAAAGCTGATATGAATAATTCTCTATATGGTGAATGTTCAAATTAACTGTTTAATATCTCTCAAAAACAAAGATTAAACATGTTTGCTTTTATAAGAAACAAAACAAAGCAGATGATTACGTGGGAGATATGAAGACATTAATCTGAAGCGGCTGCCCCACCCTTTGTCATCAATTAAATATTTTAATGGAATTACATGCTTACCATTGGCATGCAAATTTTTCACTGTCTATTTCTACTATCCCGGGTGGTGGAGCAACATGTTGTGCTGCTCTTGATGCTGTGGAAAAAAATACAAATCAGGGATCAAGGATTTTAGCATTTATGTTTCCCATATTATTCTTATCCCATAGCTGTCTACAAATACCTGTAATCTCATCATTTTTTTCTTAAAGACTGAGGAACTTAGTGAGTTCTGAACTCCACTTATCAGCAGAAGCACCTGGAATTACTTGGCAACAAGCTTGGAAGATTAATTTTACTTAGGTTATTGACTCTAGTTAACCTAAAATATGGGAATGCCACAGATAGCAAGAATTCGTTTCAAACCTAAGAAGAACATTTGTTCTTACGCAGAGGAATCAGCAGAGCACTGTGATGCCTAATCCATGATGGTAACAGGAGGGCTGTGCCCACATTATCCTCATCCAGCCCTCCCTTTCACCCATGTACTAGTCTCAGAACTCCTATTCCTGTACCACGATGCGAGGAACTGGCACATTTTCTTGTCTCCTTCAGAATTAATTGATCCAATTCAGTATAACCAAAAACAAAAAACCTGGTAGTTATTTATACTTAAAAAATTAAAATATGCATACACCAAGTTCATGCATAGCTAAATATTATATTAAGATTTCAGAGAAGTTTTCTACTGCTGTTAAAATATTATGAGCACAAATACCTCAGCAAAATAGCAAAGGTAAGGACTGTTTCGGAAGGCGGAGCCATGGCACTTGGATAGCTCGAATACTTCGAGCTCCTGTTCCACTGAGGGTCAATCACTGCTGTGATTGACAGAATCGGGTTTTGGGTACGCAAACCCACCTACCATCTTCTCAGGAATTCCTTGTGAATCTCTGGGGCCTTTCTGTTCCGCAGGGAATTTAATACTCCCTGGAACATAAGCTCAGTGTGCACAGGGTCCAGCAAGTGCCGTTCGCCATTTTAAAACTTTTGTCTTTTCTTACAACTCTGCAATCTACACAGCTTTTACTTTAATCTTCAAAGCTAATTGGATTCTTCCTTGCAAGACTTCTGACTCATCACAACTCCAGAGTGAAAACAACTGGCAGATATCGGATCGAGCCTACAAACAGTGAGTAGGGGTTTCCCCCGGCACCTTCTCCCTTTGGAAGAAACTCTCGGCGTGAAGAGCTGCTCTCCTTAATTTAAGCAGCTAGAGTGACAAGGAGATAAGTGGGAGAAGGTAGAGAAAGGGGCTAAGACAGCCAGAACACCCCCTCACCATTGTTTATAAACCGGAGATTGAAAAAGCAGATATAAGGACTTTGCGAGAGTTCTGCGAGAGTTTTGTGCCAGAACGAGATTTCAGGCTTGGAAAAGCTTCAACAGGTCATCAAAGCGACGAACGACAGCTGGTGAAGAAAATAGTTTCGGTTTCCCATTGGCAACTACAGGGACTAGTGTGTGCAAAGAGACAAAATTTTATCTGGAGTGCTATTTTTGGTCTTGTCTTTCTGTTTTGTTCTACAATCGCTCCTTGTTTTTTAACTGTCTTTTGGCTGATTTCCCAGGACTCTGAGTTTTATAAGGAGGGACCTCTACTGGTTATTTGCAAAATACCTGGAACATGTTTTCATTTAAAAAATTTGCATATCTTCTAGAGAAACAAACACAAGACCTGAAAGAATCTATAAATGGCTCACTTAAAAATATGCTCATGGAGTTTAAAGGTATTAAGGAAGAAGTCTCCAACAGGAATGATGAACCAATAGTAGTGGCTGATGATAGCTCTAAACAAGGTGGAAAATTATTAGCAGAAGAGGAATCTGAAATTATGGAGATGGAAAAGGGGATGTCAGAGTCTTGCAGCTCAGATAAGGACACCCTACCTGAGAAGATATATAGCCACTCCAAAGCAACAATACACAAGAATCAATTAAAAGACATATGGATCTGCGGTGAAAGCAATCGACTGAAAAGAGCTTCATGGAAAAACATCGGTACTGATATTGGAGTCCAGGAGGTACAACTGCTTCAAGATTTATCGATGTGTACTCCGAGGGAAAGACTACAACTGTACTTTCCTAGCGAAAGACCAATAGGACAGAACATTAGTCAACGGGAGCCACAAGACGTAATAAGCCTCGATATGAGACCCCCTTAAGAAGCTTGGGGAATGGAAATGTAACACAGTGGTTGAAATTCTTTTCCTCTTTTCCCTCCTTTATGTAGCCATATAGGCAATATAACTAGTTAAGAAGTTAATCTGGGGTCTAAGATCTTTTAAGTAAGCTGAATTTGTATTATTAAACCTAATTTCGCAGTGTCTACCAGCCCAAAATCAAAGCATAACTAAAAGAAGACACCTAATGGAATGGGCTTATATTATAGTGTGGGGTTTTAGATTTCCTATGATAGCTGAATTTGAATTACCTAACATATCTCTGTAGTGACTTTCAGCCTAAATTTAAAGCATAACTAAAAGGAGGTTTCTAACTGAGGAGGTGTAAATATATCTATTCTACTAATTAATGAAGACTCCATTTTATTATTTCTGGTATTAACAATGTACACTCATATATATTTGTTTCTCTTCTTTCCATACAACTAAGCAGGCTTATTTTTTTTTTCCTTTTTCCCTTTCTCTAGTGGAACTGTGGAGGGCTCTAGGAATACGTTAAGTATAAATTGTTTATGATTGTTAAAACTATCAGAAACTATGCAAACAAATGTTGAAATGATGGTAACAAGGTAGATTTCTCTCTTTAAATGTGGTGCAAACGTGAAAAAGTCTATAAAAAGTCTATAAGCTTTGGGTAAAAGTCCATAATATTGTAGCCAGTCTTATAATCTTAAATGGAGAGAAGAGGGTTTTTAAGATTGAAACGGAGAACCAAAATGTTTTTCCACAGTGCTTCCTAACCCACATACAGAGCTTCTTCTTCTATGCGACGACGGCAGCAAAACTAGAATTGGCCAAGAAATGGAAAACACAAGATCTACCCTCGACAGAAGACTGGCTGAACAAACTAGCTGATCTTGCCAAGATAGCCAAACTGACACTAATAGTTAACGGAAGAATAGAAGAGGCCTTTCAAGAACAATGGGGCCCTTACCTGAACTATTTACAAAAGGGATTAAAATGGGGATCCAAGTGTATCAAATGAAGAGCATAGCTCTCCTTTTCTGTATTAACAATGTAGATTGCATGTATCTCACTGTCTTCAACTTTGGAAAAATAAAATAAAAACTTTCTATAAAAAAAAAAAAAAATAGCAAAGGTAAGAAAATGGCCAGTAGAGTTGATACTGTTTTCATGTTGATTAAATAGTTACCCTAAAGAAGTTACCACAATGATACATAAAAAGTTCTGGGAAACTGGTTTTCAACATCAACATTTGTTCCCTTAAGGTAGCAATTATATGGCAAGAGATGCTTCACAGAACATATCCCAAAATTTTGGCTATCACAATTACTGAAGCACGGATAGAATGCAATGTATTTGTGCCATTTGATGTTATAATAATCAATGAAGACCAGTTGATATCCAGCAACAGGAAGGTAAAAAATAAAAGACAGACATTTGGCTGAATAAATAAATCTTCTTAAATGTCACAGAGTTCTCAGAGTCAAGTTCTTTTTAATGTCAAAAAAAAATCTCGGAGCCATGCTGAAATGAGGTCCAGATTCACCCTTAGTTCTCAAACAAAAGAAACTTTCCTCAGTAGCTCACTCCTAAATACAAATATGCATATTCAATATTCATGTGTTTCATAACCCAAAAACCCAAATATAATTGTACCTTTTATGTGATTAAGTTTTTAGTAATCTCATTAGAAATTTTTCTTCTTGCACATTGTAAAAATATTTATAATACATATTTATAATACAGAATTTATTGATGATATTTTTACTGAGTTTAGAAAAGAAACAAGGACATAGGATTTTGTGAAGTGGGATTTTGTGGATCAACATACCACAATTAAATTTGAGGCACAAAAGAATAATAAACAATTACCATTTCTGGATACTTTAATGACTATTGATAAAGGCAGTAAATTGATAGTATTTTCATATCACAAAAACACAGATCATAACTAATTGCTTCACAGTTTATGTCTCAAACAGAACCTCCCACTGGGTCAATTTTAAAGACATAAATTCAACCATGCATACCAAAGAAGAAGAAGAGTTGGTTCTTATATGCCGCTTTTCCCTACCCGAAGGAGGCTCAAAGCGGCTTACAGTCGCCTTCCCATTCCTCTCCCCACAACAGACACCCTGTGGGGTAGGTGAGGCTGAGAAAGCCTTGGTAAATAGGGGCTATCCCATACAGGTGGTCTTAAGGGCACAGGAAAAAGCATTAACAACACAGAAACATAAACATAAACACACAGAAAGCAACTTTTAAACAGAATTGCCTGCTCTTTTGAATGTTCAATATATGCTGACCAGCTGAAAAACATCATCCATAAGCATTGGCATCTGGTTGCTGGTATTCAAGGATGTGAAGTTAAACCTATTTTAGCTTGATGAAGGAGCTGGAACAAAGAATTAACTACTGCCAGAGAAAGAAATGAGACTGTTGCTTTAAGGACGCTTCCAAAGGGAAAGTTTCATTGCGGTGTATTGAATCATAGAATGATAGAATAATAAGAGTTGGAAGACTCCTAAATTCTTTTCGCAAATACTACTGCCAAGACAAGTCTCCCCCATCCTATATTGGTGTATATGGTTTTTCCTACCTAAATGCAGAACTTTACATTTGTCCCTATTGCATTTCATTTTATTTAGTTTAGCCCAGTTCTCAAGCCTATCAAGATCATCTTGTATTCTGATTCAGCCTTCTGTTGTGTTTGCTACTCCTCCCAGTTTAGTATCGTCTGCAAATTTAATAAGTATCCCCTCTAATCCTTCATTCAAATAATTTATAAATATGTTGAACAACACAGGCCCTAGGTCAGATCCCTTGTCACTCTTCTCTAAGAAGATGCCAAACTATTTACAAGTACCCTTTATTGTGTTGTTTGTAAATTGATGCTGCAAGTTAGGGAATTCAACACCCCCCAGAATATCTTTAAAATCTCTTTTGATTCATTCATCAACTATCTAACTAAGAATATTATTTACTGTGTAACTTGTTCTTGTGGTCTGTTATATATTGGTATTTCCAACAGACCTTTCAAAATAAGAATAATGGAACACATTTCATGAATTAAACATAATGTCAAAAATGTTCCTCTTGCAAATCACTTTGAACCTATGTTTTTTGGCACTGAAAACATTAGTGTGTTGCCACATCAGAGAATCAGTTTTGCTCACAAGATATTGCAGAGAGAAGCCTATTTCATTTACATTTTGCCTCAGGGGTTTACATTAATGCCTCAGGGGTTGACTATATGATGGGACCTGTCTTGCTTTTTGTAAGGGTTCCCCTTGTGCACCTGCTATTTAGAGAGGGATATTTTTAAACCATGACTCAACAAGGACAGTTTGAAGTCCTCGACTAGATTGTGACTTTAATATGGAGGTTCCCCAATCCTTAGCTGCTGAATCTATGGTCCATGAGATATTCTAAAGGTATTAATTTTTATATTATGATGATTGTTTAGAACTCTGAATGTTTGTCTAATCCCTATTTTTTACAGTGTGCAAAGATAAAAATTTCTAATGAGATTACTAAATACTTAATTAAATAAAAGGTACAGTTATACTTGGGTTTTTGAATTATTTTGGGTTATGAATCAAATTAATATTGAATATGTATATTTGTATTTAGGAGTTGGCTACTGAGGAAAGTGTCTTTTGTTTGAAAATGAGAGTGAATCCAGACCTCATTCTAGCTTGGTTCCAAGATTTTTTTCTGACATTAAAATAATTTGACTCTGAGAACTCTGTGATATTAAAGAACATTTATTTATTCAGGCAAATATGTCCATCTTTTATTTTTTGATTTGATATTATAGAAGAAAAGATACAGATTGTAACATACTGAAATAAAATCTATTTATTTTGAGCAATACTGACCTGGGGGAGCAGGTGCATGTGCCTGTGCAGGGACTTGCTCTACTGCTTGCGGTCTGATTTCAGATAGTACCTGGTGGCTGGTACTTTGATGTTCAACAAGTTTGACTGCACTGAGTGCATCAGGTCCAAGCATCTGGATGTCCATTGAGACCAGACACACTAATGTATCTGAAATGTTAATAGTATATAATTATACAACAAAAGCATAAACATATGTTAAAATTCTACATGTAATAATGGTATCTAAAGTAATTTTTCTATTACTTATTTTGACATAATAACACAGACTCAGGAATCTATGTTTGTTTTTATTTTATGATTAAAATTAAAAAATATATGATCCTGAGACGAACATTGCTGTACTTTATTCTTCAGAAGAGATTCAGTGATGTGAAGCTATAGCAGGAATTACTTCTTATTTATGTGCCAAATGGTTCAGTCCACTGATCTCCATGAAATGCTGCTCCTAGATATGGGACCATGAGGAATGCCATGATAAGGATCAGCAGCATAAAGCAGGAAAATCAGCAGAAATTGTAAGTTAGTCTGATTGTTCATCACTCTCCTTTTGTAACAACTTAAATTCTAAGACAAGAAG
This sequence comes from Paroedura picta, assembly GCF_049243985.1. Taxonomy (NCBI): domain Eukaryota; kingdom Metazoa; phylum Chordata; class Lepidosauria; order Squamata; family Gekkonidae; genus Paroedura; species Paroedura picta. Next base: position 77,445,865 of record NC_135373.1, on the reverse strand, counting down.
AATGTAAAAGTACAGGTTCCTTATGAAGGTTACTATGATTTCTCATATCATACTTTGCGCCTGAAGTTCTTTACAGTATTGGCTATGTTCTTGCTTAAGAGGAAATGATGTGAAATTGGTCACTATGGGCTGGAACCAGACAACTGAAGATAAAGTTCTACTCATGGAAGCAATATTATTTATTGTTTTTATTTTTATTTATTAATTAAAACATTTAAACTCTGCATTTCTTCATGGTTCAAGATGGTTTATAGGCAAGACTTTTTAAACATTTTCAGTTAAAACCAAAATAAAATAACAAACCCAAAACCTCTCCATCCCTCCCCCTTTAAGACAAACCTGCCATTCATCCCACCCTCCAAACAGCTCCAAGATGGGGGCTCCCTTCAATTTCTCAGGGAGGCCACTCCACAGAGCAGGAGTCATGATAGAAAAGTCCTGGGCCGTGGTCAGCACCAGATATAGGCCACCTTGAGTGGTGTGATAGCACACCGACGACTGCCTGTAGATTATAACTGGTACACAGGGATATATGGAAGGAGAAAGTCCTTACCCAGGCAATGAAGGGTGTTAAAAGACATAATCAGCACCCTGAATCAATTAGAAACTGACTAGCAGCCAACATAGCTGTTTCAAAACAGGCAATACATGTTCTCAAGAGCTAGCCTCTGACAATAGTCAGGCTGCTGCAATCTCAACCAATTTATGTTCTGTGTTGTCTTTAAGGGCAGTTCCACATAGAGCACTTTGCAGCAATCAAATCCTGGGGTTATAGAAGCATGGATCAGCACAATGAGATGGGTTGGTCTAGATAATGAGGGTGAACTGGATGCATCTGATAAAAGGTGCTTCTGCCCATCATACTAACTCGCTTTTCAAAGACCAAAGCAAGATTCATGAACATCAAGCTCCTAACTGGCTCTGAAAACCTTACTCTGTTGTGCCTCCTAAAAAGCCAGGTCTAAGGGTCAGAGGATCTTTTAGAATATTGGGCAATACACCAGTTGTATGCGGTAAGAAAATATCAAACTACATACAGCAGACATACCAAACTACATAGGGGCCTTCCCACTGCGGACCCAATGCAACATCAAGGAAAAGTTAGCAAAATTTACCAATTTTACAGTTGAGAGACAGTGGTTTGGTCACATGCAGAAATGTCAAAAGCATTAGAGGGATTTGGTCTTCCTAAATAAAAGTCCAACACTATCACCTGGACCACATAGCAGGATTTTCTCAGCTTCATATTACTTCTGCATCCAAGGCCATGAAACTGTTAGCATATTTAAATGTCTAACTCACCAATGCTTTTGTCAACTTTAGCTATTTTTGTGCAGGCCACTTCGCCCATTTCAGTGAGCATGTAGAGCACCTCAAGAGCAGATATTACAAGAAGTACATCAGGCAAAGTGAGATGACAGATGATTTCCTTGTAGGATTCTTGATCTACATATTCACAAATTAAGACACCATTGTCCTCAGCTTTACAAAGATTTCCCAAGATTTCCATGCCTGAAACACAAACACAGTATTTAAGAAATTAAAAAGAAAAATATTATCTAGCCATTCAAACTAAAATAAATAACTAGATAAGAGCTTACCCCTCATTTTTAAGAACCTATCCCTTGACATTAGGCATTTTGTAACGGTATGAAACATTAAATGAGTTGTTTTGAAATCAACAGGATCCAACAGAAGCTGAAGAGAAAAAAAATCAAATGTTTACTTGATTTCTCTATTTATAATGTAATAATTCACATCATAAAATTATAATTACTGGAGTTACTTTAAAATCTCATTCCAAATTCAAATACTATAGATTGTTTGGAATATGATTTCACAAATGTGAATACCTATTCATTTAACTAACATGATAACCATTTTTGAATTCAGTGTTGCACATGAACTTTCAAAAGAGAAGTAACTCACAATCTGCTCCAATATGTTTGTATTCAACAGTAAGTGACACGAGTTGACTGGAACTCACTTCCAAGAAATAAATGTAGAGGACTGAAATCTGTAACTATTTGTATTTAGCATTTTGGCTCTGAATTTGGATGGCACAAGCTGTGGCTATTAGTGGAAGATCCACCTGTACTTTTTTAGGATCCCAAGGTGAAATAAGCATTAAATTGATAGTTCCAGAATTTGAAGAAATTACTTTTATCCTCTGAATAGAAATAGCTGGAGTGTCGTTTTGAAATGCACCACAAAGGCAGTATGGGACAGCCACATCATTTTTCATTGTGTTAAGAGCTAATGGGAAAAAAGCCTGAAGAATAGTAGTTAATTCTGAATGGTGTCTGACTCCAACTACAGACTGATTTTTGCAAGATATTAAAAGCTGGGGGCCTGCTAGGAATCACAGGAAGAGAAAACAATTTGAAAATTCTCACCCATTCCCTACAATATCTCTGGCAATTATTCTATAAGTTTTCAGGAGGCTAATTTCCCCCTTCACTTTTCTTTTCCATCACTCAACATTCTGTACCCCTGAAGGATATTCTACCCCCCCCCCCACACCTTTAACTTACAGAATCATTATTCTGCATTACTGGGGTGTCCCCAAATACAAAAAGACTCCTTTTGCTGCTCCTACGATTGGCATGGAGGCCAGGTACTGTTACTATTTGCTAGGCTGACCATACGTACCCTTTTGAAAGGTACACTTTTTTCACATTTCCCAGCCATCCCCTCATTTTAATAAAAAGTCAATTTTGTTCCCTTTTTAATAAAAGGTATATGCTTGCTGTAGAAATTAAAAGACGCTTGCTCCTGGGGAGGAAAGCTATGGCAAATCTAGGCAGCATCTTAAAAAACAGAGACATCATCCTGCCAACAAAAGTGCGTCTAGTCAAGGCTATGGTATTCCCAGTTGCAATGTATGGCTGTGAAAGTTGGACAATGAGGAAGGCTGAGTGTCAAAGAATTGAGGCTTTTGAACTCTGGTGTTGGAGAAGACTCTTGCGAGTCCCTTGGACTGCAAGGCGAACAAACCGGTCAGTCCTAGAGGAGATCAGCCCTGCCTGCTCCTTAGAAGGCTAGATCCTGAAGATGAAACTCAAATACTTTGGCCACCTCATGAGAAGGAAGGACTCCCTGGAGAAGAGCCTAATGCTGGAAACATTCGAGGGCAAAAGAAGAAGGGGACGACAGAGAATGAGGTGGCTGGATGGAGTCACTGAAGCAGTCGGTGCAAACTTAAATGGACTTTGGGGAATGGTAGAGGACAGGAAGGCCTGGAGGATCATTGTCCATGGGGTTGCGATGGGTCGGACACGACTTCGCACCAAACAACAACAATATACTCGCTATAGCATTAGTTTTTGTTTTGTCTGTATGCTAATGTGATAAATGTTATTTTCATTTATGCTTAATTTCAAATAAACAGAATTGCAGGGTGCAAAAGGTCATGGAGCATGGGCAATTGGTAAGCTTAAGGCTACATGAGCCCCATCCCCCCCAGTTCTTCCAGCCCGCAAAGAAAGAGGGGGGGGGCAGGGCTTTAAAGTATTTATTTATTTACCATTCCAATGTCCCCGTTTTGCATCACAGAAATATGGTTAAACTACTATTTGCTAATGTTTTTAAAAAGACATGGCCTGAATGTATTTACACTATGATCATACATTTAATTTATACCTTGGGAATTATCTTAGACAAGTATTTTTCCCCTTGTTTTTCTCACTGACCATACAGTATATTTTAGTGTGGTTAGACAAAACTTACCATGCAATCCTAAACAGATCTACACCCCCCTCTAAACTGAGTGGAGTACAAGGGCTTAAAAGGGTATATGTCTTCTTAGAATTGTACTGTTAATTCCTTAATCCAATTGCTTATCAGCAATGTATATATGTATATTATTGTATAGTACGTATGCAAATAATATGTCTATATAAATTTAATGTTTCTTTAATTTTTATTTATCCTTACAACCAACAGGGGGTATTCAATGCCATCCTCAAGAAAGCACACAAGTATTGATCATGGTCACTGAGACATAATAGACAGTGTCTAGAGAACAGAAACACCCACAAAAATATATTGGCATGAGGCATCAATGAAGATCTTCTCTGCCCACACAGAAGCTCCTTGTGCCCCACCAAAAGCCACTGATGAAGTGCTGTCCTGAGCAATACGCCAGGAAGCATAAAGGACTACAGGAATAAGGAAATGGGTGAAATCCCTCCCTTTGCATAAGAACAGTAACCTCAATGCTGATCAATGAGCCTGAGGAGGGGGGACAGGACAAGCTGCTAGGGATCTACTTCCACCAATTAATTCCCTTATGGAAATTTGAATCAACCTATTGATATTGAACACTGAAGACAGATTTTAAAACCCAAGATAACCATCCTGGGAGGGGGGGTGGGGGGACCTAAATTTCTTCATTCTGTTTCCCCATAATCCCTGATTTTAAAACCCAAGGTCATGCCTGTTTTGAAATGTAAGAAGGTAGTATCTTTCATATTTGTTTCTTACCTCTGCTGCAATGTTTCCTAATGTGTCAAGCCCCAACTGTCTTAAAGAAATAAAATGACTGTGAGCAGAGAGTAACAGGAAACGAAGACAAGTACGATTAGCTGCCAACAGCTTAACATTCCCCTCCTCAAAGGAAAGATTTCGCAAAATCACTGCAATCTGGAGAACCCGCTGTCCTTCAATATCATTAATGCCCAACTTGCGTGGTGGATGAAATAAGGACTCCCATATCCAGTCTTCTGACTGAGTGTCTATAAAAGATAAAGCATTTCACTTTAATACTTTCTGTTTTAGATATATCAGATACAATCAAATGCTTATTCAAGATAACTCACCTTGAGATTTGTTTCTGTCGGAAATAAGGTCACGTACTTCATTATCTTCAACAATATCCTTCCAAAACTAAACAAAATTAGAAACATTCATATAGATTTTCTAAAAACTCTCCTCTAACAAGATACTTGTCATAACTGAAAAATCCATTGGGCAGTAACAGGAATGCCATTTATAATATCTTAGTTATACAGCAAAATACATGACATTAAAGACAGAGCACATTTTGATGAAGAGATAAATGTTCCTCATCCTTAACAGCAGCAAGCCTGCAAAGATTTTCAAGTAAGTGAGCAGTAACAGAACTGTGCACTTCCCAAACTTCTTTCTTCTGTTTCCTTTTCACATAAAAATGCATCCTGCTTTTGAGGCAAGATGTTGGCATTCCTAGCTCTTGACTGTTTTTTAAAAAATTTTCTTCCTAACAGTGCTATTTTATTTCAGTACAACCATACACTCAAACTCACTGAATGTTTTATGAGTCTGTATTCATTTGTTCTGATCCAAAAACTCCTTCTGCTTATAACGAGAAGCCTTGCAACAAAGGAAAGAGGCTTGTTCTAGCAGAGGAAGACATCTCACTTAATAGAAGTAAACTGCTGAATCCAGCTCAGCATCACTACAAATATTTGTTTAGCCTGGACAGAAGATTACTAAGAGGTTATATGATAGCCATCTCCAAGCACTTGAAAGTATGTCATAAGAGGATGGAACAAAATTGTTTTCTGTTGCCCCAGAGGGTCGGACCAGAACTAATGGGTTAAAATTAATTCAAAATAATTTCTGGCTAAACATCGAGAAATAATTCCTGACAAAGTAGTTCCTCAGTGGAACAAGCTTCCTCGGGAGGTAGTGGGTTCTCCTTCATTGGAAGTTTTTAAGCAGAGGCTGGATAGCCATCTGACAGAAATGCTGATTCTGTGAATGTAGGTAGATTGTGAGTGGGTGGGCAGAAGAGATTGTGCATTGTTGTGGCCCTTTCTTCATGCCCATATATTCTGTTTTTTGGGGGGTATACAGCAAAATAACTGAAATGGCCATGAGTCATATTCTCTTTATCACTTATCAAAAATATAGCATTGGATATAATACTTTGTCAGGGTCCGTGGGGTCTATCTCTCGCTTTTGGTCCGCCACGGTGCCTGGGGAATAGAGAAGGGGTCAGAACAGCACTTATCTTGGTGGAAGACATCTCAGAATGAAGTTGGGTCGGAGTCCTTTCTGAAAATCAGCTCCTGGGTTCAGTGTAGTTCTCTCACTAAGCCTGAACCCCACCTCCTCACTGATACCATCTTTTCCAGTTAAGTAGCTTTCCGTTCCCCCTACCTCTGCCCCCTGAGCCCTTAAAGAGGAAACGATTCAGCGTCTTGCAACAGACGCCTTGCCCTCGATCTCTCTCGTGCTCGTCCGGGTTGATTGCGTTCTGCCTTCAGCGTCTTCTGGGGCAAAACGTGGTTCCTGGCAGGCTCCGCTACATCTCTCAGAATCCCCCACTGGTTTGTCTCTGCCACTTCTGGGATAGCCGAATCTTCCCGTGCATGCACCAACTCGCGGAGGGAGCCGGAGGGGGGGGGACAGGGGAGACGGGAGGTTCCCGACATACTTATACAATGTTCTCTTATTTAACCCTAACTACTAAATAACTTGAAGTCGGTTCACTCCATCAATTAAAAGGAAAATTACAATTTATAACATATAGACATTTTTAGACACAATTTTATCAATAGTCTTGAAGTATCTTTTAATTTGTACCATGATACTACATAGAGCAGCCTTTCTTGACTTTTTTTACTAGTAAGAAACCCCTCTAGATTCTGCCCTCTAGTGAGCAAAACTTATCAGCAAGGCTACTTAAAACATTCATGCTTTAGAAACAGGTTGAACAGGGCTCTTAATACACCTATATTTATTACAAGCACAGATCAAAATGTTGCACATGAATTTAAGGTTTTCAGTATTAGTGTACAGCATTGTGATTTGAATGTACAGTGAGCAATACACAGTGGCTTACAATAAACACTGCCTCTGTCAAGAAAAAAAGGCTGACTTATATTAAAGTGGTGGTCAGGTGAATACAGGTGACAGTGTTGTTTAGCTTTTATCATTGTAAATTGGATTGATGAGAACACAGGAGATTGTAAATGTTGTCCACCCACTCCATTTTCACCTGTCTTCGTTTTCTAGCAGTGCAATCCTCTGAAGAGTTATTCCATTCCAAGTATGTCAAAATAAATGGGCTTAGACTGGAGTAACTCTGCTGTTAAACCTTCTAATACTATTTGGCACTCTTTTGCCAAGCCCCTTTATTCTAAAAACTCTGGGTGCTCTCTGTGTGTATAACAGTTTTGAGATTACTCTGTTTTAAGACAAAGTACATTATTGTGAAGCAACTACAGTTCCAGTACACAATGTGTCTTATAACTTTTTTTAATAAAACAAGTTTTTAAGAGTACCTTAACAAAATCTCTATCCGTTTTCTCCTTCCATTCTTCACCAAATACTGTAGAAAATGAACCTAAAGCTATGAGTTAAAAAGCATTAAGGTTACACTTAAAAGGCAGTCCTTAAAACATTGACACTACAGAAAATTCAAACATCATGTAATTTTACAGTGTTGCTGCAAGCCAAGCTAACTTATTTCTCTTTCATAGCATTACTGTTCACTAGAAGAGATCAAAATGTGTTTTTTTTTATTGTTATGAATTGTGCATTGGTTTACCCAGATCAGTATGTGACAGATTGCAGCAAGGACTAGAGATGTGTCCCCTCAAGTCCAATCCCTTATCTCAAACAAATCACAGTTCTAAGATTAAATGAATCTGACTACAATTTAGAATGGTAGAAAATGGTTTCTCAGTCTTGAAGGGAAATAAATGCTACGTATTATACATCTGTAAACAGCGTTCACTGTTTACATAAAAGGCTAAGACCTTGGTGGGTGGAGAGTGGGTGTGGCCAGTCTGGGTGAGGGCCCAATCGGCCTGGCTGCTCCCTTTAGGCCCTGCAGCTCTCTCGCGCAAGTGAGAGAGCTGCCGGACCTAAAGGGAGCCTCCCACCCCAGTGCCGCCACGGGAGGGAGGGCCTCTCCGCTCCCTTTAGGCCCCGCTGCTAAAAGGAGCCTCCCATGCCAGTGCCGCCGCGGGGGGGGGCACCCACTCCCTTAAGGGGTGGAGGGCCTTTCAAAGCCCATTCTTAAGAACAGGCTTTGAATCTAGTATGCCATAAAATAAACAAAGTTCCAAAACAAATGAAAACTTGATGCAGACAGAATTGAAACAATTATGAAAACTCCGATTTTGAGCTTTAAAACATTATGTAAAGAACATGCTAAGAAATTAGTGATTTTTTTGCATCCAGTTGTTTATTTCCTGATTAGATCATTTATTTATTTATGGTCATTAACCAACATAATTGTTCACTTCCTTAATTTTTATATAAATATAATATTGGAGCTACCAGTATTTTCTTGCAAGGAATTTATGTGATAGGTGAAAAGATGTGAGAAACTGATCAGCATATGGATGCACAACAATTACGACATGGCTCTAAGCCAGGAACCCTGACCTTTTTGAAACTATGGGCACATATGAAATTCTGATTCAGAGCACTGAGTGGAACTATAAGAGTTGCCATGAGAGGCAGAGCCACATGCATGCAGAGAGGAAGCCCAAGTGCAAAGAAGAAGAACAGTGATTTATAAAAAATACACTGAGACAAAGAAGTGAGCAGGAGAATTAACCCATCACTGAGGTGGCAGCTACTGCCAAAAGTTAAGTAAATCTGCACAGTGGTCATCATCCCTGGCTGTTCTATCTCCAATCCTCATTGGGGCCCATACTGGTGATGCTCTGAAGCATCTTGTAAGGTTATATATTGTATTGTATATATTATATTACCACTTTGTTAACTGTTGATTGTGATTTTTTGAGAATTATTGGGTTTGTATCTTATGATGCTTCTAGGTTATGTCGTTTTTTATGAGATGTTTTATTGTGAACCACCACGAGCCAGTTTACTGAGAGTGGCGATATAAAAATGCAAGAATAATAGATAAATAGATAAATTTATTTATTTACCCACTATCACCACACACACAAACACATCAGCCTGGGACAAGATGCCCTGATGATGATGATGATAATAATAATCTTGATAGGCTCAAGTAGGGTAACAGGATTAAAACACTCAACATAATACATAAATAATAAACATAATTAAATACTATAGTTAAAGTTTTGAAATTAATAAATAAGTTAATAGCTGTTTCTCCGATGTAACTAAACCCTTCTAGGAGGAGGGGCTTGGTCAATGTTGGGCATATTCATACAACATGGTTCTCATCTTTGGATTTTAGACAGGGAGGACAGAGCAAAGAAATACTCATGGTAAGTGTCAATGTTTCTCACTCTGAGAGGGAGGGCATCTTGACATGGAATGGCCAAAAGTAGTATGTCAGGTAGGAAAATCAGTCTACACCTGCATCAATTGCTGTCATACTCTCCTTATGAAGGCTGCATCAGCTGCAGCAAGGGTATTCCAAGAGTATTCATTCACAGTAGGCTGTGACAAATGTTGACAGATGAACACACGGCTGCCTTACAGATTTCCTCAATGGAAGCTTTAGCATCCAATGCTGCATTAGTTACATCATTTTAAGTGGAATGAAATGTAAATCTACATGGTGAAATGTACTGCCTCAGACATATAGCCTCTCTAGACATTTTCTGGCCCCTGCTGAGTGGACTCACTAAGGCAAAGAGAGATTCCATTTTACAAACTGATGCTGTGTGCCTTATGTCAATCCTTAGGGCTCTGTAAAGATCTGGGTCCTTTTCTTTGGGTTTAGGCAGAATGAAGGCAGTTATATTTCCTGGGACCAGTGGAAAGAAGTACTGACCTTTAGATTGAATGATGGATCCATTCTTAAGACTACTTATTCTTGTGAACACAGGTAGATACAGTTCCTGATTCTGAGATCCTTCTGGCTGAAGTCACAGCTGTCAGAAACACAACCTTCATTTTCAACCACTTTAGTGGAACTTCTTTCAGAAGTTCAAATGCAGGTTGAGTGAGCATCGACATCTCTGTGTAGTTGTCAAGAAGGAAATATATGGATAGATGGAGAACTGGCATGGGCTACTCCTTTGAGAAACCTATGTGAAAATGTCTGACTATTGGGGATCCATTTGTCTATTTTGGTCAACAACATTTTGTAGGAACCCCAGGATTTGGTGTAGCAGAAGGGCAAATGGGTCTACAAGTTTTCATTTGTACCACTTGGCACATGCCTTTCATAAAGAAATTCTTGCTGTAGAAACTTTTCTACAGGCTAGCATGGTGCTTGTGAACCTTGTAGAATAGCCTAGTTTTAAGAGTCCATCAACGTTTTATGAGCCTCTTGTGGCGCAGAGTGGTAAGGCAGCCGTCTGAAAGCTTTGCCCATAAGGCTGGGAGTTCAATCCCAGCAGCCGGCTCAAGGTTGACTCAGCCTTCCATCCTTCCGAGGTCGGTAAAATGAGTACCCAGCTTGCTGGGGGGTAAACGGTCATGACTGGGGAAGGCACTGGCAAACCACCCCGTATTGAGTCTGCCATGAAAACGCTAGAGGGCGTCACCCCAAGGGTCAGACATGACTCGGTGCTTGCACAGGGGATACCTTTACCTTTACCTTTAAGAGTCCATCCCCTTCAATATCCATGCCACTGTGGCCCTTGCTGAAGCATGTCCACACAAAATGGAATCTGCCAAGAATCTTCTATTGATAAACCCAGTAACACTAAAAACCAGGGTCTGCATGGCCACTTGGAGGATACAGAGATCAGGGCTTCTTTCTCTTTTCTCAGTTTCCTCAGTATCTTTGGGGTTAACAGTTTAGGTGGAAAGGTATAAAAGAGGCCCAGTGCTCAGGGGGGACATTAGGGCATCTGTTTGCCATGCTCCCTCTATCTGCAACCTGGGTGCACACTGATTAAGATCATTGCTGGGTTTCCACAGTGTTTCACAATCTGAAAATCTCCATCTTGAGAGACCATTCATAGTTGTCTGCTTAGTCACTCCACCAGCACATTTTGCTGGCCCTTGATATGCTATTAGAATGGACCAGAGGGTCTATTCTGAACAACTCATCTGTGCTGTTAAGGAACTCACATTAGCAGTCATTAGGCCTTGCATCTTACCAAAGTCATCAGTTCTCTTGCCATGCCTGAGATTTTCTGGTTCTCCTCCTCTCGCAAGTATGGCTTGTTGACAGGGGAATCTACTGTAATCCCCAGGTGTTCCATCTACTGTGATGGAATTAGACTGTTCTTGGTCAAACTGAGAAAGGAACACATGGCAGACTAGATATTGAGAGGTGTACAGAATGTCTACATATGCTTGTATTAGACTGAGAGATCTGATCAGCTGATAGTCCATGGATAAACATGGATTCCCTGATGATGGAGAAGACCTACCAAGTTAGAAGAAGAAGAAGAAGAGTTGGTTCTTATATGCCGCTTTTCCCTACCCGAAGGAGGCTCAAAGCGGCTTACAGTCGCCTTCCCATTCCTCTCCCCACAACAAACACCCTGTGGGGTGGGTGAGGCTGAGAGAGCCCTGATATCACTGCACAGTCAGAACAGTTTTATCAGTGCCGTGGCGAGCCCAAGGTCACCCAGCTGGCTGCATGTGGGGGAGTGCAGAATCGAACCCGGCATGCCAGATTAGAAGTCCGCACTCCTAACCACTACACCAAACTGGCTCTCACAGTTACACTGTGGAGTAGTTCCTTTCTCCAAATTTTGGAAGAGCAAGGGAGTCCCCTTCCTCCTTGAAAATGAAGCCAGCCTTTTGTTGAAGAAGAATGAGATATACTATAGAATAAATGCCCTGATTGGGATAGCTTAGGCAATTCCAGTCTCATCAGATCTGGGAAGCTAAGCAAGGTTGGAACTGGTGAATATTTGGAAGAGAGACTACACAAGGAATATCAGAGTCATGACACAGAAGTAAGCAACAGCAAACCACCACTGAACATCTCTTGCCTTGAAAACCTCATGGGGTTTCCATAAGACAGCTTGACAGCGAAAAGAAGAAAAAGAAATAGGAGGTATTAGGTGCCTTCTGATAAGTTGTAGGAGTTACTCAGCAAGAAGTCTATAGAAGCCTGTCTTCCTTAATAAGATAGGAAACAGATTGAGAATAGTGAGTGACTCTACCCAGGAGACAGGGAGTCCGGATGCATTTTAGTTCTGTTTCCTTAACAGGGGGACTCAGTCATGTGAAGATATGCTCCCTTCTGAGTGAGAAAATTGTTTTAGCAAGTTTTATATAATTTTTTTCTTTTTCAAATCCACTTCCAGAGCTAACTTACTGTAGAATAGCAGATTAATTATTAAAATTAATTAATTTACTAAAACCTTCTTCTAGAGTGAAGATGCTGCTGCAGTTGGTTGTTCTTCATACATTACATACAGAGTGTAGTAGTCCTACTTGGACTTCCCTGAAGGGCTTAAGATAAAATTTAGTCCGTCTCAGTGCAGATACCAGTATGAAGACATACTAATACATAGTTGACAGTTATGATGAGTATTTCAAGAGCACAACCTTTCTGCAACAGTTCTAATTTCTATTGAGATTACAAAACTAATTCCACTAGTTTATTAATTCCCAAACCCTAGTGAATTTTTGGCAAACAAGTCCTCTATTTGGTGTCTGTCCCACATGAAGCAGGGTATGGCTGCACCTTTCTGTGAAGCATGAAAGAATTTTAAAATAGTCTGTCTTGTATAAAATGCAGTAACGGACCCTGTGGATCCATTCTGCTGAGGGAATATGATATCTCCTTATGAAAGAGGCTCTTCTGAAAGACACTCCTTCAGTCAAAGGAAAATTTTCTTTATTTTATTGCTTTTTTCAGTGGGACTTAAGGTGGATTACAAAATTAGGGGGGAAAGTAATAAGTTTAAAGTTGCTCCAATAGTGAAATGAATACATGGGATCCAACCCACAGAATACTCTGAAGAAATTCAAATATTAAATAGTCTTCAAACCATATCATGTAAAAGTCCAATAAATAAAAGCATATTTGAACTATCCTCTTTTAGGTTGCAATCTTAAAAAAGATTCTCAAACATGGCATTGTAGAACTCTGCAGAAGCAATCAAACATCCTGGCTTCCAATAGAACAATTTAAAGTACTGCAGGACTGAAGTCACAGAATCTTCTCTGCTCAGTCTTTGACCTCAGTGGATTACCTCATCAGAAGAGGCCAGTTTCTATGCACAATAATGTCTGACCTGCAGGCCATGTTCTTGTACCTGTGGTACCGGTACTGCAGATATGAGACTCTAACAAGTCACATACTTCATTGCCCAGAAACAGAGTGAATATATGCATAAATTGTCTGTATAATACACACATGCTACAGGTAGGTTAAACATCAAAAAGACAAGAGCATGCTGAAATAACAAATTAAGACTGCCACTAAACAGCAGTTAGAACAATATACAATTATTTTTTAGAAGGTTGTATGAAACTGTAAACTTACTGTCATCAAACACTCCAGCATTAGCTAGCAGTAAAGTGATGATTTTTGGGTCCTTTTCAAGCTGCATAACATGTTTGCTTTCATTTGATAGAAGAGTGCACACATTAATAGCGAAGTCCACTTCATTTGGGAGTCCAGATAACAAGGAAAGCACCAGTTTATTATAGTCATTTGGTGAATTAAAGTCCATAGATAGCCCATAACTTTGTCGAAGAAAATCTGTTTATGAAAGCAAAAGTACACCATTAGAACACTGCAGCTTCAAGTCTTGGGCAATTATGCCCATGAGAATCAGAAACAGTTAATAAATTCACTAGTTTGTAAAAGTATACCTGAGACACTGTGCTGCTGGTAATTATATGAAGATGGAATTGCACCTATAGGAAGTTGTGGCTTTGGATTGCCCGGTTGTACCTCATCATCATCCTCCCCAAAGTGATGTACTTTCTCGTACTTTTCTAGATAACTGAAAAGATCACAGAAGATTTTTAAGTAACACAACATGCTGCATTATAATGTTGTGAGAAACTATAACTTCCTTTCATTTTAAAAGCTTGTTGAAGAAATCTTTAAAATTTTGGTTCAAGACTTTTAATCTAACATACTGAATTAAAATAGTCTTCGACAGCATTTGGCTTTGGTTTGGAAGATGCTATCCCATTAAACACAGACTCTTCAGAAAGATTTTATATATGCTTTTTACTGCATTTGATTTTCACTGCATTGCAGATCAATCAATCTAATTATAAACCTTTCATTTAAAAACTTCACTGTAGTATGTGCTTGTAATGGATAAACCTAGAGATTGAAAGTGTTAACTACATTCTTTACAGAAGCTCACAACCATATCCTTAACTTATGTAGTGATGTTCAAGGTCACTGGGAATTAATCACAGAGGAAAATCTTCATTGTTTATTCCAGTCACCCCTGACGTAGATCTAACTGTATAAATCTATAAACAGCACTAAAACAATGCCTACTTCCAACATAAGGTAACCTTTCTTTAAAAAAATCAAGACAATTCCCAAACAACCTAACCAATAAGCATAAGAATAGTTCAGGTTACTCTCTAAATCATGGTTTCAGGATCAGGAATTTGCTGTGAACTTTCCATTTTGCTTTTACTTTTAATGCAATTTGATGTGGTTTCAGAACATGGATATTAGGCACAAAATATAGCTCACCTAACTCAGATGTCATAATACCCTATGGTTAGTAAAAAGTCAGAGATAATAAGGAAAATCAGTGAGTCAAAAGATGAAGAGGGAGAGAAACGGAATGGAGAGCATACAAGGCCATGACACATTCCCAGTCCAAACATAGCATCTGAAGAGAACAATACAGTCTGTACCCTCCAAACAGTTCTAAGGGAAAACAAGGCCATCCTCAACAGAAAAGTTTTGCAGGTTGTGGAACACTCTTAAGGTACAATTCTATGTATGATGATATCATCTGTTCAGTCGTGTCTGACCCTTGGCGATTCTATAGGAAAGTCTTCGCCACGTGCCCCTATCTCTGACTGCTTCTTTTAGTTGGTTCATAGTCATCCCTGTATCGGGTTTGATTGTGTCAAGCCAGCGGATCCTTTGGCGACCATGTTTCCTTTTGCTGCTGACTATGCCGAGCATTAATGATTTTTCTAGCAAGTTTGATCGCATGATGTGTCCAAAGCAAGTGAGCTTTAGCCGTAATATCTTTCCTTATAATGACATAGTTGGTTTGCTCCTCTCAAAAACTATCTTGTTGGTAACTTTGGCTGTCCACTGTATTCGCAGCATTCGTCTCCAACACCATAATTTGAAAGCATCTATTTTCCTCCTGTCTTCCTTCTTCAGGGTCCAGCTTTCACATCCATAGGTTGTTATGGGGAAGACAACGGCATTGACTAGCTATATTAATGCTGATATCCTTCTATATTTGGTTCATGCCTAACATTGCGTTCCGGCCCAGTGTTATTCGCCGTTTGATTTCACGGCTGCATCTACCACTTTGATTGAAAGATGAAATCATCAAAACATTCAATGTTCTTTGGTGCTACTGCCAGTAGTTGTCATAATGTTGGTCTTTTTGATATTTAGGTATAGTCCCATCTTTTCACTTTCTTCTTTTAGTCCCTTTATCAGGGTCTTCAGATCACGCTCCAATTCAGCAAGGAATGTTGTATAATCTGCATAGTGGACATTATTGATTTTACAATCTCCAATTTTGACTCTGATTGACCATTGATTACTTACCGAGAACGGTCTTTTTCTTCTGAGGAAAGAGGACATCTTGGATGGGCTTTCCCACCATTCTCTTCGGGAGGCAGGACAAAAAATGTCTTTACTTCCTGACTCCAGTAGAGGGATAGGCTCTGCCAACCAGTTAGGAACTCCGAAAGCCATCTATTTTTTTTTCCCAGGAAGAAGTTAGAAACCAGAAAAAATGAAAGAAGAATAAAAACCAAGCTTTTTCGCTATGACAATGTTAACTTCAGCTCTACCAGGTAAGTTAGAAAACAGGTAAGAACCATCAACCCATGTAGGCGAAAAAGGTAGACCACCTTAACAGCACATACTGTAGACCTGACGGAGATGAACTGGGAGGGACAAGATGTCCTCCTTCCTCAGAAGAGAAATACCCTTCTCAGTAAGTAATCAATGGTCATTCTCCTACTGAGGGGAGGACATCTTGGATGGGAACTCCCAGAGCAGTACTAATTCCTGGGGCTTCTTCGTGTGTCTGGAGGATGTGCTGCAAAACTGTTCTGCCAAAGGCCACATCAGCAGAACTGTAGGCATCTAGTTTGTAGTGGCAAACAAAGGTAGAAATTGAGGACCAAGTGGCAGCTTGACCAATGCCTTCAACTGCTCTTTTACTGAAGGCTGCATTGGTAGCTGTTGACCTTACCGAATAGGTGGTGATCCCTTGAGAAGCAGGAATCCCCTGCACCTTGCAGGCTTCCAAAATGCATGCTCGTAGACATCAACCTAACGAGGGCCGAGACATAGCCTGGCCCAACCTAGGAGGGTCGACATAAATGAATAACGACTCTGATTTTCTAAAGGCTTCAGTTCTAATAAGAAAGGCTTTATGTGATCTTCTAACACTTCGGATGTTTGAGGTTGGGGCAGAAGAATGGCAGGTTGATTTCCTGACTGCGATGCAAGGGAGAAAGGAAGGATATGTCATTAACACAACCTTGTCTCTATGAAAAACACAAAGTTCAGACTTGATGGACAAAGGAATATTGTCTGTCCTGACTAGAATGTTGGATAGGGTGATGGACTCTCTGAAGTGAAAGAGCACAAGGCAAATAGCTCGCAACTCTAACGGATTGATGAGAAGTGAATGTTCTTTCTCTGACCTGATTCCCTGAGTCGCGAGTTGACCCCTGACTGCTCTCCAGCCTGACAGGCTGGCATCTGTGAACAGTTGGGTCTCCTGTTCTATGAGGAAGGCCATGTCCTGTGTTAAGTTCTTGTGTTTGGTCCACCATACCAGACTGTTTCACTTGCAATAGGATCAACACGTTCTTTTGGATCTTGTATGATATTTTGCTCTGGTATGGCCTCAGTAAGAGCTGTAAGGGGCGGGAATGAAGTCTGCCCCACTGAAAACCAGCCTGGATATCTGGTAACTGAACATCAATGGTTGATTTGAGACGGTTCTGGATGATATTCAATAAGATTTCACTTGCGTGGGAGATCAGGGCTATAGTTCGATAGTTTCAACAGATGCGAGCATCACCTTTCTTTAATAATGGGATAAAAATGGACCTTTTCCTGTCTATTGGCCATCTGCCAGTTTTCCAGACTTTTTGGCATAATGCTGAGATTGCTGCTGGTGGAACAGATCTGAGTAGTTCCACTGGAATGTTATCTATGCCAGGAGCCTTATTATTTGGGAGCTGTTTCAGAGCCCAGATCACTTCTTCTTCCAGTATAGGCAGTTCCAATTTGTGTCGAGTGTTTTTGGCTGGTGACTGAGGTACCTTGGTGTTTGCATATTGTTGTTATCGATCCTAGATATTGGTTTGGTCAGTCAAGTCTTTTCCATTCTTGTCTTTGATAGTCATTTTACGAGCAGTGAAGGTGCTCTGAACTTGTTTCACCTGAGCAAAGAGGCTTCTGGTGTGGCCTCTAGTACACTCCTCTAGTATATATACATACATAAATATACAATCCTATGTATATCTACACTGAAATACATACACGTTTCTCAGTAAGCAAGCATCAGATCAGATCTCTGGGGTCAACAAAGTCTCACACACGTTGCTATCCAGAAGTTTATCTCCCATCTAGTATGCATGCTAGTATGCATGCTTTTCATTTCATTCTCCTTACTGTTCCAGCATGTTCAGATCTTGTTGAACTCTATATACATAGTAGCTAAGCAAGACACTATGCAAATCTCAAGGCCTTCTTCAATTCCTTAAACATGGTTAAAACAGAATATAAGCTGATCACAAATAATAATTTAATCATTTAGATGTTAAGGTATCTTTCCATAATCCTGTATGTTTAAATAAAGAAACACAGAGACAGTTTATGCTATAAAACAAATGATTCTATGTTACTTCATATTTTTAGAAAAGGAAAAATATGAAAAGGATGCATATCTGATGCTTAGATGTGAAGCTCTAAAATGCTTCCTGATCATAAATCAAAACAAGATTACAGGGACAGCAGTTAGCCATTCATGCTGCGGAATTAAGGAGACTGAATTTGAACTGTTTTTGAATTAGCATTAGTAAATGATTACTTTGCAGACCTGCTCCCTCCCAGAACTGGAAGTGACAAATCGTATTAGTTTTTTCTGGGCAAGTGATGGTTAAGCATATTTCTCCATTTGTCCTTAATCTGTGTCATGACTACATTCATATTTTATTAAGTTTATATCTTATCATGGTGAACAATTAATTTATGACACCAACTGCACCAGATGTAGTAACAGCCACTAGCTTAGATGGCTTTAAAAAGGAATGAAACAGATTCATGTAGGATAGGTCTAAGCAGTGAGAAATGCTGGATAATTGGTTCTTTCCTGTCCAGTTCAGACCCAGTAAAGCCTCTGAATATCAGCTGTGAGGGAGGCAACAGCACTGAAAGATATTTGAATGTGCTCTTGCTGAGAGGCATTTAGCTGGCCATTGGGCAAGACAGAATACAGGACTGGATGGACCTCTAACCTGTTCCTGCAATGCTCTTATTCAGGTTAGATCGCTCACAGGGTTTTTTTTAAGGCATTAACTACCTCTTTGTTGAATGATTTACTTTAAGAAATTTACATATTACCAAAACTCTGTATTTGCCTTTTTAATACTGAAAGAATACAAGAAAACTTGCAACATAACAGAACCTATCACTTTTCTGTTAGCAGGAAAAGCTTTCCTTAAGATTTCATTTTAATTTCCTATAATAGCAAAATACAAACCAAATATCATCCAAAATGAGATCACAGTCCAATTAAACCTGATTTGTAGCACCCGATTAATGTTTCAGTTGATCACTTTTCCCAGCTACAGTTCAACACTCTATGTATATACTTACCTACAGGACACAAATACCTTTCACATCTAAATACTTGTCATGCTATAGCTTGTCAAACATCACTAGAATGACTCAATAAAATGACTCAATATGGAATTGCACAAGAGCAGAAGTATGGGATGCCTATGGCAAGTCTTCATACAAAGATGTCAACTACAGTCAGCCATTTCAAATGTGGGGCTTAAGGGGAAATATGTAGAAAGAGTCTTATTGTGAAACTAAATTAGTAATATATTTGTGGGTATGTATAAAACCTCTCCAGTTGATACCTTCCTGCAGCCTAAGGAGAGTTTTCCCAACTTAAATGCTCTTCCACTGAAGAATCCTTTGGAGGGACAAAGGAATCATATTATTAGCTTTTACGTAATCAGAGATATAATTGTTTAGGGTTTAAATTGTATGCATCCTGAACCCAAACCTTCTTTAACAGCTGCCCCCGACCCTAAATTAAAAGTGATTTGGAACATGTTGATGAAAGGCAATGAATTACAAATAAGCACATTTTGAATTACTGTAAATTAAAGCTAACTTTGTTCAGAAAAAAATAAGACCTTCCATTGCATATTAATTAGCATTTGTGAATTCTGAGTAAGAATAATTCTGAAATGCTAAATGTTATTCTTACCAAGAGAAATACATGACTAAAATTCATATATATTGTAGTATTTGTATTAAAAACCATGGTACAATAAATTAAGAATCCAAATACTGCTGACCAGTGTTCTATAAATCTGACTTTGTAAAACTTTTCAACTCTCATTTGACATTGATGTCATAACAGTATTTAATCAAATGCAAATTGAGTTTTTTTTTAAAGGGATGCCATCAAAAAAGGGGGGGGGATCATCTTAAATTCACACAAAGTTAAAAGTTATGTCCAATACTGAAAATATTTTTGTGTCATTAGAGGGAGAGCATTTTACTTTCAGGGCTGTCTTCCTTTCGAATAAATAAAGTAATGGCATACCAGCTATACAGCAAAGTTGTTTTGTAAATCTTTCCTGTAAATTCTGAGAGTTGTTAACACATCTGTCCTTAGCACAGAAGAACTTTTAAGTTCTGGATAACATTAATACAATAAACACCTAGAACATATACAAAGAGTTCTTTGTATGGATGCACTGTCAAATGTTACCATAATAAAGCAAAATACTTCATGTATTTCATTCAATGTTTAAGAGTACAGTTTCAATTACAAGCAGCCCTCCCCCTGTTCACCTACACTACTGGAGGGAATGCTGAGAGGAAGAAATGAATTGGCTAAAACTAGTCTTACCCCTGGAAGAAAAAAAGGGTTGTACTAACTTGCCATATGGAAAAGCAGGAATGGCTCCTCAGAAATTACATTACCTTGGATCTCAAACTGTGTATAGATCAGGAAGTTTTGACACGCCTGCCTTACCACTGGTGCCCCTTGTACCCTCTACACAAGCTGCCCCTAAAGGTCACAAGAATAATGTGAAGTGTGGCCTCAGAAGCTTCAGTAGGAATCTACCCCACTGCTCATTTTTAGGATCCAAAACATTATTTCCTCAATACCGTTTTCCCTATAATGCTTTAAAACCAGTCCCAAGCCTTCTGAGGTTCTTATAATTTTACTACTACTAGATTCCAATGGACTTCATAGCAAAAGCTGGAACAAAAACTTTTATGGATTGAAATATGACTACAACCTGAACTTGAAAGAAAGCTCGCAAATCTTAGTCACAGCATTAATTTAAAAAACATTACAGGTTAGCTACTGGCAGGCCTTGGGCAGTGCCATCTGGTTCTCTGTTGCCAACCTGAGATAGAAAAAAAGGTATATGGGTACACAGCATCTGTGACAGTGAGGCTTGGCGGCAAGCTTTAGGGGGAAATCAGGTTTTGCTCACACACACACCACTTCCTTGCCATGCTAGCAATCTTGCAAAATCAGGTTTCTGACTGAGGCCTTCTGCTTCATCTAATACTTACAGCAGGCTTTCTCATCCACAGTTACTTGACAGTCATGGAAAGGTTTCCTGTGTAAGGTCAGAGTTAATTAATGTGTATATATTTTTTAAATTTGTTAAATATTTATTGGGTGATATGACTATATATGGTCACAATGATCTCCCCTCCCCCAAATGGCCAGTGATGGACCTGAAGAAAGTGAGAAAGGGAGGGGCCCTAGGTGGGCGTGAAGACAACTATGCATCCCGACCGTATTCTGCATTATTGTGCCATTTCTGGGGTTTCTTGACACTTGAAGAATGTTTCACGGTTTTTTCAATGGTAAAAAAGTTGAGAAAGAACAGTTGTATTTTACCGTCAGAAAAAAGAGCTTGGCAATCATTAAGTCTGGCAGCATAAATTACACATCATGCAGAAGGACCATGGGTGATGAATGTTCTTAAAAGGGGAAGAAAAGATGAACTATCTCTAATTTCATCATTGTCCACTTAGGTATCTTAAAGTATAAGTGGCCTGCCAAGTCCAAATTGGACAGGTGCTATCCCCTGAGATCAGTAAAGGAGAAGTAATGTTGTTAGTTCTTTACACTGTCTTAATTAGCTTGAAGCTAATACTCTTTTGACACAAATAAACATACCCGTGTTGATTGTTTTTTTAAGCTTTAGATTTTTTTTTCTATTTCTTAAATCCATTCTGTCTCATGTACCAAAATCAACTTCATATTCCTTAACACAGAGGACTTCCAGTTTTTGCTACTTTATCATCCCTTCAAACCTATAAACAATGTATTTAAACACTGAACCCCTTTAACCAGTAACAATAAGACTAAAGTGAAATCCTATGCAGAATTACTTCAACCTACACCCACTGATATATAGGAGTTATCTCATAGGATTGCACTGGAAGGCACATAAAGGACTTACTGCTTAGAAAATGCTGCTCTCTACTGGAAATTTGCAAAATTGCAGCATCTACTTTATTAATCATAATACACAATATAAATGCATGTTATTTTTCAATTGTCATGTTTCTTTTAATTACAATTTTAAAGGCTTATCATGCTTTTGGCTTCCTTTTCCTACTTAAATTAAAAAGCCAAGAAAGATTAAGGTAACTTTCTTGCAATGGATGCAATGACTCAAGCTCCCTAAATTCCATATATTATTGCTTTCTTTATAGAGAAACTGTTTCTAAGATGTTAAATACAAGGACTCCCTCTCACACTCCCAATTGCTCAAATTAGAATATTTTGCATAATTAAAAACCTTCAGTTGCATTGAAAAGATAAATACAAAACAATGTTACCGTTTAAGTAGATTGTCCTATGACAATGGTCAGGGGCACAGCTTTATCAATATGAACCCATGAAGCTATGTGTTTTCTATAGGTTTTGAAATCTTGAAATAGACAATAGCAAGAATATATGCAAGCCAACTGACAAAGAAGCCAACCTACATAATTATTATTTACTGTATTTATAACTAGCCTGTTTCCCCTTGTCTCCTCCTTTCTATCCTTTATCATTTACATATATAGTCTCAAGTGCAAATAGGCTGCAACATCTGCCTTTCTGAGGGACAAATTGCACTACTTAGATAATTGGACCACACAGATGGGGCCCCAGGTGTTTCTCAACGGTAAAAAAGTTGAGAAAAGCTGTTTGAGGCCTTCATATAGCTTATCTGTCATTCCCTTCCATGAAACTTTCACCTCCTAAAAACACAGCTGCCAAAGCTTACAAGAACCTAACTTTTGTGGCACCTGGCAACTGCTTTATATTAAAGAAGAAAAGTTAAAACATTGGGGTTGTGTTTCTTTTAAAAGTTGATTTTTACAGTTCTTTCAGTTTTGCAGTTCTTTATTTCCGTGTTTTATTCGGAAGGGCCTGTAGCTGTGGAGTTGTCCATTCTCCCAGTTTGGTAGCCAACTTTGGTAGCCAACAACTACTTGTTGTAGTAGGTTGCCAACTTTAGATACTGTTGTTCTGCTCTGGTTTGCTGGCCCTCTTTTGCACTTACAAAGCTAGCTTACTGTTTTTCTTTGAAATAAATATTCAAAAACATATAATCTACTGATGCCTCAATTAATGTAAAGTTACCAGTAGCTGCTGCATTTCCCATCCTTGGCTTATATGCAAGTCAATAAGTTTGCCCAGATTTTGTGGTAAAATTAGGTGCCACAGCTTATATGCGGGTCGGCTTATGTGCAAGTATATACAGTAAGTAACTGGCAGGGCACAACATTTTTCTGTACATGACTCAATTATTTCCTGTTTTAAAAAAACATATGTACTACAAAATTATAAAAGTGTAAATACTATGATGTTTACAAACCTCCTGCAGTTTCATAGCCAGAACATTATCCTATCAACCTACTCTTTATCCTTCTGTATATATTGGTGAATTTAACACCCACCATAGAATTTGGAGATACATTATTAAGTATAACTGGGCTGAATAACATGGCTTGCGTCCCATTTTCAAAGCTGTAAAACAGGCACCTTCAGATCAGCAATAAAGAATAGACAATCCAACTCTGATTTAACTTTTGTTTAATCTGACCAGAGAAGAAAGCCCTTGTCTATATCCAGACATGTTTTTGAGGCTCTCCCACATAGCATCAGCCTTTAATCCCAAACTAGAAATCCAAATAGCAGTTATGTCTTTTCCAAGTTTGTGATGAAACTTTAAGAAGGGCAAAGTGGAAAGGTTTCAGTGAAGATCTAGATAGGTGGATGGGTCCCTCCAACACATAAAAACTACTACTGATTTGTTAGAGCTGTTATATCTATGGGACAAAGACATTCCTCAAGGATATTGGAAATAATATGTTCCAGGCTGGAGCTATCAGAGAGAGAGGCTGTATCAACATTTCTTAGACTGCAAAGACCTAGAAGTGGCAGATTAAATATTCCATGAACTTGATGCTGGACATAGATAAAAATGGGATGAAGTGATTGCAAATTTGAGTTCCAGGAACTCCAGTAGGAAAGTCTGAAGCCGGCTGAAAAAAATAGGTGAAAGCTCACCTGTGCTTTGATTGACAGGCTTACTATGTTGTAGAAAGTCCGAATGATGGGCTAACTAGATTGTGGAAACTCAGTTGATGTCGTTTACTTGGATTTAAGTAAGGCTTTTGACTAGGTTCCCCATGATGTTCTGATGAGTAAAATGGAGAACTGTAGCCTGGATTTTTGGATGGTTCGCTGGCTAGGGAACTAGTTAGAAAACCACACCCAAAAAGTAGCTGTTAATAGTAATTCATCAGATTAGAGGGAGCTGAGCAATGGAGATCTGAACATGCTGGAAAAGCGAGCAAATGAAAAAAGATCCAATTCAATAGGGGTAAGTGCAGAGTTCTACATCTGGGTCACAAAAACGAGAAGCATGCACACTGGGAGATACACTTCTGGCTACCAGTGTGTATGAACTAGATCTTCGGAGTACTTGTGGACTGTAATTTAAATATGAGCAGACAGTGTGATGCAGCAGTAAAGAAGGTATAAGCAATCTTGGGCTATATCAAGAGGCTATCATCACAATCACAATCACAACATGTCATAGTCCCACTGTATAGCACATTGGTCAGACCCCACCTGGAGTACTGTGGGCAGTTCTGGAAGCCTCACTGGAAGCCTCACTTCAAAAAAACCATGGACAAAATTGAGAGAATTCAGAAGAGAATGATGAGGATAACCTGGGGCCTAGGGCCCAAACCCTTTACATAAACGTTGAGGGACTAGGGAATGTTCAGCCTGGAGAAAAGGAGGTTAAGAGGTGACATGATTGTTGTCTTTAAGTACTTGAAAGGTTGCCACTTAGAAGAGGGCAGGGATCACTTCCTGTTGGCAGCAGAGGATAGGGCCCACCTTTAATGGGTTTAAACTATGTGTAGAATAATACCGGCTAGGTATCAGGAAAAAAAAATCAGTTATACGACAGCAGTGAAATCAGCTGCTTAAGGAGGTCATGAACTCTCACTGGCAGTCTTCAAGCAACTGCTGGATATAGGGATGGGCGATTCGGGTTCGGAAACGCCCGAATCGCCCGAATCAGGGCTGATTCGGCCGTTTCCGAGCCAGAAACGGTCCGAATCGGCCCTCTGGCTCCCCCTAGCGGTCCGAATCGCCGAGATTCGGCGATTCGGGCTGCCGAATCAATTCGGGCCGAATCGATTCGGGTGAGTCGGAGGCTTCAGGCAGCCATTGCCTGAAGCCTCTCTGGCTATCTTTTTTTTTTACACTTTTTTTTTTGCCGCCTAAAATGGCGGCGGGGGGGAGTGAGTGGCCAACCAGAATGCCTGTAGCTTTTCAGCTCAGGCATTCTGGCCACTCACAGAAGGGTTTTTATTTTTTAAATCCCCTTGCTTTGTAGCCTGCCTAGGAGGAGGCTACTTGAAGCAAGGGGCTGCTTGCTGGAGCTCACTTTGAGCTCTGGCTGGCTGTGCTGCTCCTAAGCTCCTGCTTGGTAGAGTGGCCTGCGTGCCTGCCTGCCTGCCTCCTGTCCTGACTGGTGGACCTCTGGACCTGGCCTGTGTGGAGTCTGCGCTGGAGAAGACAGCAATAGTTTGTTTTAGGGTTTTTTTTCTTCTGCCTTTCTATTTTTCTCTATTTTTCCCTCCCTCTTCTCCCTCTCTCTCTCTCTCTCTCTCTCTTTTCAAAAGTTTTTTGCCTTTGGGTTTCTGTGGGTGGGGGCCTGGGGGGGGTTTGGGGAATTGTATTTGCTGTTTTTATTGTGTTAACTGTTTGCTGTTTTGTTTTTTGTAAAAGTATTTTGGGGGTGGGGGTTGTATTGTAAAGTTGCATTGTTTCTGGTTGTTTTTTGGGGGGGGGGTTGGTTGTTTTGGGTTTTTTCCCACAGGTTTCCTCAGTTGCCACCTTTGGGCTTCGTGCCCTGGGTGGCAGCTGGTTGTTTGATAGGTGTGTAGGTGTTTTTTGGTGGGGGGCTAGTTTTAGTTTAGTTTGTTATTTAGTTTAGTTTGTTAGGTTGTGTTTGTTCTTAGTTTGGTTTAGCTTAGGGCCTTGTAGGGCCAGTTTTTGCCAGCCACCTTTGGGGGAGTGCCCTGGGTGGCTGCTGCATGTTTGTTGAGAGCTGTTTCTTTGGTAGAGTTAGCTTGTTTGGTTAGGGCCCTGCGGGGCAAGTTTTTCTTGGTGGCCACCCTTGGGGGAGTGCCCTGGGTGGCTGCTGGTTGTTTGCAGAAGCTGTTTGGTTGGCCTAGGCTAGGCTTGGTTTGATTTGGCAGTTTGGGCCTTGCAGGGCCACTTTTGCTTGGTTGCCACCTTTGGGAGAGTGCCCTGGGTGGCTGGCAGCTGGTTGGTGTTTTGGAGATTGTTTGTTTCCTTCCTGGGGGGAATTGCTGCGTTCTTCTTGGGGTGTCCAATTAGTGACCCTTTAAATAGGCAGTAAAATCCATAGTGTTAGGAGAAATTATAAAGTGCAAATAATTTTTTAGAATAGATAGTTTCTTTCCTAATTTTTATAAGAGAACAGTGATTTGGGTTTTAGGTTAAAATTGTATTTTCTTAATAGTTAAAAAACATTTAAACCAGCAGGGGCTGTGCCTTACTGAAGGCCAGCTTTCCTGGTAGAGACAGGAATTGATTTAGAGGCCAACAGGTTTAGGGGTTCTTCTTAGCAGATCAGGTGGGGGCTTGGTGCACAAATCTGCTCCAGCCTTCCTTCTAGCTAGTAACACTCAGGTAGTTTAAAACACTTTAAAAGTCTAAAAAGGTTTTTTTTTCTAATTTCTCCCTACTGTAGGTTAGGCCAGTTAAACTTAGCTAGGACCAGACAGGTTCCTTTAGTTTAACAAAAAAAAAAGAGAGAGAGAGAGAGAGAGAGAGAGAGAGAGAGAGAGAGAGAGAGAGAGAAACTAAACAGGTAGCTGGTGGGAGGGTTTTATAAGTTTCAAGGTTTTCTTAGAAACAGGTGTTAGGGCAGTTAGTGGTAGGGCCTCAAATTTCCCTGTCTCTTAGATTACAGACAGTTAGTAGGAAAAGTTTGTCCAAGGGAACATGAGTGGGAAGAAGGAAGGTCAGGCTAGGGGCCCTGGGGGAAAGGCCCTACAGAAAACTAGAGGGGTGGAGGGGAGTGAGAGGGGGAAGGAAGCGTCCTTCCCCCCACCTGAGAAGAGGCCTGTCTTGGGTCGATCTTCCACCACTCTGACCTCTGGCCGGAGTGGTGCAATAAAGAGTGTCCGCAAGGGTCTCTTTATTGAGGCGGCTGCTGGGGCGCCCCCTTCTAAGGTGCGGCAGGCAGGGGTCTTTGCTGGCACTTCTGCGGGGCCTGCTGATCAGGCAGCCCCTCGTGCCACTCCTTTTGCTAGCGAGGCATGGGGGCGTCAGGAGGAGTTGCCTGATCTTTCCCTCAGGGTGAGCCTTGGGGACATGAGTGGCTTGTCCTTCATGTCCCCAGGCATCACCTCGGGGATGCAGAGAGCCCTGGAGGAGATGGGTGAGGGACTGGCCCGCCAGTCTACTCCCCTTTCTCCTCCAGGATCCAGCAGGCTTCAATTGGGGGGGGGGGAACAGGAGCAGATGGTTGAGGTGGTGCAAGAGGGAGAGATGGAGGTGGCACCCCCTGCCCTGCCATCTCGACCCCTTCCCCCTCTCTCACCTCCTTCTGTCCCCACCTCAGGACACGGTGTGTCCGGCCCGAGCTCCTCACAGGAGGCAGCTCAGAGGACTTCGCAGGCTGCAAGCCAGCCTGCGTCGTCCAAAGATTCCAAAGTCTGGAATTACTTCCAGACAGTGGAGGGAACCCAACTAGCAGAGTGCCAGCTCTGTAGGCAGAGGGTTAGTCGTGGAAGGCAGGAGCGCCACTACAAGACTAGCGGCCTCATGAACCACCTGAAGAGGCACCACCAGGCTGTCCTGCTTCAGGGGGAGAGACAGGCTGGCAGTGGGGTGCCTGCGCAGGCACAACCTACCACCACGGGGCTGTAGAGTCTATCTGGGACCTCCACCTCGAGAGCTCTCCCTAAGAGTTCTGCTCAGGGGGCGGGTGGAGTTAGAGGGAGGCAAGAGACCATGGTGGAGATGCTTGCCCGGGTTGGCAGTGGCATGCCAAAAGGGGGGTTTGAGGCAGGGTGTAGAGCCGCGAACCATGACCTGGCTGCGCTCATGGCCGTGGGTGGGTACCCCTTTCGTCTGGCCGACGACATGTACTTCCACCGACTATGCCGTCGCATATCCACCTGGTACACGCCTCCTAGTCGTACTACGATTAGCAGGACAGTGTTGCCCTCTCTTTATAGGGCAGCCAGGTGCCGCGTGGAGGTAGAGATGTCCCGAGCTTCAGGGACCGTACACTTCACGTCGGACATATGGACGTCATGTCATGCGCAGGATGTGTACATCTCGCTGACTGCGCATTGGTGGGACGTACGGGAGGTGCTGGGTGGGGTTGAGCCTGTTAGGCAGGGTGAGGGCTGCCGGGCAGGCTATCGCCATGCCTTGCTGCACATCGAACCCTTCGATGTGCGGCACACGGCAGACAACATCGAGGGCACCATTCGTAGAATGGTAGATGGGTGGGTAGGCAGTGGGACGGGGGTCATCAAGGTGACAGATGGTGCCTTCAACATGACCAAGGCGGTCAAGGGCATGGGCCTGAAGCACATCTCTTGTGCGGCCCACCTTCTCCACCTCGTGGTTAAGGATGCCCTTGGGATCGGCTCCAAGGGAACCGGTTCATCCGCCGAAGCCATTGACTTCAGGCATCTCATCGAGAAGTGCCGGAAGATCGTGGCGCATTTCTCTCACAGCTCGTACGACGTCTCGAGGCTGGAGAGAAAGCAGGTCCTGATGGGCGTGCCGCAGCACTGCCTTATCAGAGATGTCAGCACGCGCTTGAACTCCACCCGCGCCATGCTTGAGCGCTTGGTGGAGCAGAGGAGAGCCTTAGACGCCCTTGTCCAGGAGACGAGGATGTTTATGCCTGGGGAGTGGCTCACCCACCGAGAGTGGGAGATCATTTCTCAGACCGTGGAAGTGCTTGGGCCCTTCAAGACTTTCACGGAGATGCTCTCGTCTGACACGGCGAGTTTGGGTCTGGTCGTGCCCATGGTCTACAAGGCCCGTGTAGTGCTGGCCCCCTTCCTGGACCCGGCTCGAGGACGTGCAGACGCTGTTCCAGCCGTGCGCGCGCTTGCGAGGAAGCTTCTGAGAGGGCTTGAGAGCCGCTTTGAACCCCTCTGCAAGTCTGTGACATACAGGCTCGCCGCCATGTGTGATCCGCGCATCAAGGGCAGCTTAGCAGAGAGGGAGAGGAGCCTTCCTGAATGGCGCGAGCTGCTCATTCAGAGGCTTGCCTGGTGGAAGTTCAAGGAGGCTGAGGTGTCAGGCCAGGCAGGGGAGGAAGGAGCCAGCACATCCGCTGCTCCTCCCCCCCCCCCCCAGCCTCTGCTGGCACATCAGCCACTGCGGGCCACCCCAGCGAGAAGGCTGAGCAGAGCAACTTCTTGCTGGGGTTCCTCCAGCCCACTCCTTCTCTTGAGGGCAGCGGGTGCCCGAGGGAGGACAGTGCGTCTGGGATGGTGAGGGCTTACCTCGGTGAGCCCCAGGAGTCCGA
Source organism: Paroedura picta (assembly GCF_049243985.1). Classification (NCBI taxonomy): domain Eukaryota; kingdom Metazoa; phylum Chordata; class Lepidosauria; order Squamata; family Gekkonidae; genus Paroedura; species Paroedura picta. Next base: position 77,416,483 of record NC_135373.1, on the reverse strand, counting down.
GAACGCCTGTCCCTTGAGATACTGGGCCAGGATGGAGGCAGTCTGGCCGGCCCTCTCCCGCCTGGCCCGTGTCTACCTTTTGTGCCTGCCAACGAGCGTTCAGAGCGAGCGGGCATTTTCTCATGCGAGCAGCACCGTCTGCGAGTATCGCTCCCGCCTGGCACCCGAAAGAGTCCAGCAATTGGTCTTCCTCAAGGTCAACTTGCCGGCTCTTGGCCATCCAGAACTATTCTTGGAGGAGGACTGAGGTGAGCACAGAATTGCTGTGACTGCATCCTCTCTGAGTCTGTTCTGGGTGGCGGGGATGAAAAACGCTTGCCCAAGGTAAAAATTCAGACAGGACCAGTGCCCTGGCCAATCTAAATTGCCCCCCCACCCTAAACACAGAAATTCTGCAATCACCAGAGGGCCAGAGATTAAATCTGGGTCCCTCAGTCATGCCACCCATTTGGAAAACTTTTCCCAGTCCCAAAGTGAGCCTTAGAGCTCAAGGTAAACCCAAGAAGTAACTGAGCATTTCTCAGTGGGTGCCCAGGAGGAGTTTGTTGTTGTGCGCGCGCCGATTTGTCTTTTTGCTGCTGCCAGGGCTGTTCTCCCAGAACAGCTCTGTCAGGGCTCTCTCAGGATGTGGCCTGAGTAGAGCAGTTGGATTAGAGGTGGTTTAAGGCGGTGGCCTGTTAGGTTGTTGGATTCCCCACCAGTGTCCACTGCGCCGTGCGTCGACTTCTGGGGGGGGGGGGGAATGTGTCTTTTTGCTGCTGCCAGGGCTGTTCTCCCAGAACAGCTCTGTCAGGGTTCTCTCAGGATGTGGCCTTAGAGCAGTTGGATTTGTGGTGTTTGAGGGCGGTGGCCCAAGCATAGGAAGGGAAAGGTGACTGGAAGCTGCTTTGATACACCTTTGGGTTGTGAAAAGCAAGTCTTCCTCTTGCTTTGTATTTGTTAGAGGGGGGAGGCTGGATGGGAGAGCCAGTGATGAGTCCACAGCATGGATGGAGCATCCAGATTCGCCTCTGAGCTCCTCCATTTGCTTTCTGAGGCTCTCCTGGGTTAGTGCGTAGGCGCTGTGAAGCTTTACAGCTTCACTGGGGGTTTCTGGGGGGATCTCCAGGTCTCCCATGGAGGTTGACATCCCTGAGCCACTAGTGTTCCTAGTGGTGCAGGGATATCCCCCCCCCCCACAGGCCAGTGCAGGGCCCCGCTCTCCTCTGCAGGGGAACCCAGGTGAGAACTCAGTGGACCTTATTGGTTCTGCAGTTCTCACCTGGAGGCTGCTTAGGCTGCCAGCCACAGGTTCCCCTGCACCTGGGAGAGAGAGTCCCTTCCTGGCCTGCTCTGTTTGGAGCCAATGCGAGCCAATGTCTCCATTGACTTGCATTGGAAAGCCTTCCCCCGCTTTCCCCGGGGGCTGGGAGGGAGGGGGTGCAAGTTGCACCCCTGAAACTTCTTGGGGATCTCAGGGAGGGTCTTCCCTGAGTCCCCTGAAAGTTTCAAGAAGATTGGACCAAGGGGTCCAATGCTAGGGACTCCCAAAGAGGGTGCCCCTATCCGCTCCATTGGTTACAATGGAGTGTCAGGTTCTTTAGGCTGAACATGTTTCTCCATAGACTTCTATGGGGAATGTTCCTTGGGAGCCCATAGGATGGGACCCCCTGGTGCAATCTTCCTGAAACTTGCAGGGGATGGAGGGAAGACCCCCCCCCCAGAGCTCCCCTGCACGTTCATGAAGATTGGACCAATGGGTCCCCATCCTATGGGCTCCCAAAAGCGTGAGAAAAAAATGATTTCAGCAGGTAAACTGCCAATTTCCTTGTTCTGAAATCATTTTTTTCTCTTTGGAAGCCCCTTGGTCCAATCTTCTTGAAACTTTCAGGGGACTCTGACCAGTGCCGTATACAATGGAACTATGACATCTTGTGATTTTGATGTGATTGTTACAGCACAGATGCTTACTCCAGATAATTCAGAGTAAGAGCTGTCAATTATCAATTATAAAGGAAATAATGAGTGGTAATATTTTAAGCATGTTTAAAGGTAAAGGTATCCCCTGTGCAAGCACCGGGTCATGTCTGACCCTTGGGGTGACGCCCTCCAGCGTTTTCATGGCAGACTCAATACGGGGTGGTTTGCCAGTGCCTTCCCCAGTCATTACCGTTTACCCCCCAGCAAGCTGGGTACTCATTTTACCGACCTCGGAAGGATGGAAGGCTGAGTCAACCTTGAGCTGGCTGCTGGGATTGAACTCCCAGCCTCATGGGCAAAGCTTTCAGACGGCTGCCTTACCACTCTGCACCACAAGAGGCTCTTTTTAAGCATGTTTGCATTCTGAATAAAAATTTAAATTGTTAGTTGGGTTTGCCTGTATCCTTTACGTCTCTGGCACCTAGAAATGGCATTACAGAAACCAAACCAATTACTTAACTGAAAGCAGAAGATGAAGAACCTCTATCCTCTGTATTAAAAAAAGACCAAGAACGGGTTGTGATACAGACCATGACCTGTTAATATTGAAAATTAGAATGAAACAGAGCATTCTCCGTCCTGGCCCCCACCTGGTGGAATGAGCTCCCAGAAGAGATCAGGGCCCTGACGGAGCTTAAACAGTTCTGCAGGGCCTGCACAAAGGAGCTCTTCCGCCAGGCATTTGGTTAAAACCAGGCACAACCAACAACGAACAAAGGGCCCCCGCTACCCCCCCTTCTTCCCAGAACTCCACCAGACTGCTCTGGACCTGTTGTGCCATTTGCACGGTTGCATTGTTATACTGTTATATTATTATTGTTATACTGTTTATTATACTGTTATTCTGTTACAACCACTGTTATTATTGTATGATTATAAATGAAGACTGTTCTATGTATTGTTTATAAGTTTAATGTAAACGGCCCTGAGCCTCCGGGGAGGACGGTATAGAATTATAATAAATAAATAAGTAAGTAAGTAAATAAATAAAACATCAAACACAGAGTTGAACAGTGGGTGCCAAATCGACACTCCGTCAGTGGTTCACAATTCGCCTGGTGTTCTCTCATCACTGATGACATCGATGGGTTGAAGATGGTAAGGGAGACATCTCTCGTATAAGAGTTGTGGATGTAATGTGATGACAAGACTGTACTCTTGGTGCTGAGACAGTGAAGGCGACTGCTGATATCAGACAGATCCAAAGGAGGTGGGAGCTAGTGAGACACACAGTGATCTACAGCAGTGGTCCCCAACCCCCGGCCCGTAGATCAGTCGGTACCGGGCCGCGGCTCCTCCTCGTCCTCCTCCCTGGCTGCCCTGCCATTCTGCCACCGGGTCACCTTTGGTGCTGTCCAGCGGCCGCCATGGCAGCGCCCCCCTGTGGGTGATGGGAGGTCAAGGGCGCCGGCGGGATAGCAAGTGGAGCAAGGGCTCAAGCGGCAGCGATGTCCCTTGGCAAAAGACTACACCACCCCCTGGGCCTCAGTAAAATTGTCAAGCATTGACCGGTCCCCCAGTGATAAAAAGGTTGGGGACCACTGATCTACAGGGTCTTGATTTCTTCTTTTTCTAGTCTGAGGGCTCAGATGTTGCCTGCTCCGACTCCAAAGGCCAGCCAGTTCTGGGGGGTGGCATGGAACTGGTCAAGGGTGCCCTACTCAGCTAATCAGCTGCTTTTATAGCTCTTTCCCATTGGGCAGCTTTAAGCCACCTGGCCCTATCGTCTCTTATTTTGGGTGTCCACCACTTACAGGCCACACAACCTGACATAGAATAGCCTTCCCCCAAACGTAGCAGACAGGCCACATGTTTGTCAGTTTGGGCCTTTTTAGCACTGCACTGACCACACTTTTAAAATAATGCCATATTGTAACAAAGAGTTTCTACTGAATTTCTCACAAACCCTGAGGTAAATTACCAAGGTTAGCTTGCTAATGTCCTCTCCTTATGCAGATAATACCATGTTACTGGCAGAAAACAGTGAAGAGTTGAAAGGACTCCTGATGAAGGTTCAAACTGAATGTGTCAAAGTGGGATTACAGCTGAACTTTGAGAATTACACAACTTTACGAATGACAATGAAGACACTGAAATTATTAAAGATTTTCTATTCCATTGTCCCATCATCAGAAGGGAAATTGAAAACATTAAATTAGATGAAGACTGAGACTGGGATGGGCAGTCATGAACATTTTGAGAATATTCTTATGTGTATGGATATATCACTGGCAAGATCAAGGTAATCTATGCCATAGTATTCTCCATTATATGTGTGGGTGTGAAAGCTGACAGCAAGAAAGTGGATTCATTTAAAATGTGGTGTTGGAGAAGAGGTTAACACATAAGTGTCAAACTCATTCGGTCCTTTTAGATATGTCGCGTTTTCAAAGTAACTTTCCTCAGTGGTTGTCCGCTCACTTGTAAGTAAATTGGTTATCCATATAGATACTTCAATATCTCTAGTAAATTGTTAAAAGTATACACCAGCCATTGGCTCTGCATTGTAGGGGTGCTAGTAATCCAACTGCTCCTGAGCAGCTGGGGAGCAGTTGGATTTTGAAAATACTGTTAGTAGCCTAGGGATAGTTTTTTCTCTTTTTAACATATGAAAGAAACCTGGCAATTTAGTAAGTATCCATCTTGCTGTATCATGATATCCATGGTAGTTAATAATAAAACATTTAATTAAGAACTATGACATAAAATATGGAACTTCTAGATTTAAGTCCAATAACACCTTAGTGACCAGCAAAATTTTATATTTGATGAAGAGGAGTTATGACTCTCAAAAGCTCATACCTTGAAAATCTTGTTGGTTTCCAAGATGCTACTGGTTGGTATACTGCAGAAATCTGAAAGCTAGAATTCGGGGAAAAATGATTTGTTGATTTGTTGTGTGTGTGTGTGTGTGTGTGTGTGTATGTACACACACACACACACACACACACACACATACACACACAAACCCCTTCATTTTGATTTTGTCTTTCTAATGAGGGCCCAACACTTCATTTGTGTCTTGTCTTTTCAATATGGACTGAAGGCAGTTTACAGTGTTTTCCTCACCTCCCTTTTATTGTGACAACAGCCCTATGAGTTTGCGTGACTGGCCCAAGATCACCCAGCATACGTCAATGACAGAATAGGGATTCAAATCTGGATCTAGACTAATTATGTATTCTAGACTGATTGCACAATCCTGATTTAAAAAAAGAAACAGCTTACTTTTTATGTTACTAAAAATTAAGACTGCAAAAGATTTTTGGAGAAAGTTCAAATCAATTATAAAATCAAAACAATATGAACGGATAAATAAACATGCTCCTATTTACCCTTAATTCTCAGTTAAAAATCTTGACGTATTACTTTCAAATGGTAGGGGAAACAAATAAAAATCAAGAGAACTAAGAACGTTTTTTATAATTGACTTAAAAATCTGAACTTCAAAAGTAAATACAAGTTCCACTGATACATCTTTTCTTTTCCCTCTTAATAAAACAGTAAGGGGTGTTGAGGTGGGCTCAGTCCGTGATGGGGAGGGGCAACAATTGGTCCCATGGCCCTGGACTGACAAGTGAAGCACCTTCCGATTGGCCCCTTACCAGGACAGACCAAAATTCCAGCCAGCCAGGGGCAATCTTGAGAAATGGCTGCCAGTTTGCTCCTGACCACCAAAGGGATAGGAGGTCAGTAGGGCTGCCGAGGGGGGTGAGAACAGAGGCTTGGACAGGCTGTGCCAGCCCTTTTCGCCCCAAGGCTGTCCTAACTGTCATGTCCAACTGCAAATTGCCTCAGAACCCTGACAGAGCTGGCAGGAGGCTGCAGAGTGCTCCCCCTCCCCCCCTTCAGGACTCCTGCGAAGGAGCCTCTGACAGCCCCTGACTGAGGGGAGGGAGGCTTTTCCAAGAGCAACGCAGGGGAGTCTCAGGGCCTTCCTTTTGAGGGGGGGGAACTTTCCCCTTCTGCCAAACAGTTGGCTGACAGCGAGGCCACAGAAAAGCCCCTTCTCACTTAAAAATACTGCTCTGGCCGGCGGTTAGACACAGCCAAGCCATGTGTCTTTCTTCTTTGCAACTCTCTGCAAATTTGAGGCCACTGCACAGCGTTATTTTGCAGATGAAACTGTTTTTTTGTCTCCTGTTTCATCTGCACAACAACCCTGTGCAGTAGGCCTCAAGTCTTTCAACAACAACCACCTGAGTGGGAGGCCTTAAATGTTTCTTCTCTACAACAACCCTCTCCAAAGTAGCCCTTTCTGCTTGGGGAGCTGATCTTTATAGTCTGCAGGTGAGCTGTAATTCCAGGAGCTCTCCAGGCCACACCTGGAGGTTAGCTACCCCTGGGTTGGAAATATTCCTGGAGGTTTGGAGATGGGACTTCAAAATCGTACAATGCCTCAGAGTCCAGCCTTCAAAGGAGCCATTTTTGCCTACAGTTGGGAGGGAGTGGTGCAGGTGTGTCCCTCCTGGGCTATGGGCTATGGCCAGCCCTTACCAGCAACTGTATTCTGGGGCGCAGACAGGCAGACCAGCATCAGTCCTGTGAGTCTGGAAAGTGCAGGAAGATCTAAATAAATACAGCCTGAAACTGTAAATAGTGAGAGGGAGAGAAAGGGAAGATGATTGGAAAATGCTTTGAGACACCTTAGGCCTGCTGGGTCACTGTGGCCCATTCCCAGTTCTCTCAGACATCTCACAGCCCCACATACCTCACAAGGTTGACTATTGTGGGGAGACGAATGGAAAAGGTGTTTGTAAACTGCTTTGAGACTCCTTTGGGTAGTAAACAACAGGGTACAAAAACCCGTTCTTCTAAGGAGCAACCATGAAAGAAGCATGTGGGCACATAACATTTTATCAACAGTGAAAAAATGGAGAAGGAGGAACAGGGGGGATACCTGTATACTGTGACTACCCCATGTGTATTAGGGCAGAGGGGCAATTTGGTGTCTGTGGCCTAATTCCCACAAGAAGGGAAATGAAGCAGAACTGGGATAATTGGTTGCCATGTAATCTTCCCCTAAGAAGAATCTCCAGTCTGATTTTCCCTTCACATATCTGAAGACATGGCTCTGGAAAGCTCATCTGTAACCACTATGCCACAATTTCCAAAGGTTAGTCTTCTCCCACACTCAATGAACATTCCAAACCACAGGTTCTTGACACCCATATCTCCACACCCATGCCCTCATTTGCCACTACACCACCACAACCTCCGACACAACACACACATTCAACCTCACGCCCTTACAGACCGGACAACTCCTCCCCTTCCTCTTCCCACTGCCAAGCTCTAGCGCCCGTTGTATTCTTGGATACAACAGGCTTTGCCCCTAGTTAATAAATAAAAGCATTAGTATTCCACATTCCAATAGAACTCTGTTTTCTATTAAGGTATCCCCTGTGCAAGCACCGGGTCATGTCTGACCCTTGGGGTGACGCCCTCTAGCGTTTTCATGGCAGACTCAATACGGGGTGGTTTGCCAGTGCCTTCCCCAGTCATGACCATTTACCCCCCAGCAAGCTGGGTACTCATTTTACCAACCTCGGAAGGATGGAAGGCTGAGTCAACCTTGAGCCGGCTGCTGTTTTCTATTACTTTCTAACTAATAATAATGGTGGATCAGTTTCATTTCAGAATACACCTTTCTTTCTGGGGGGAAAAAACCTTAAAAATAAAACATAGTTCCGTTTCTTGCTCAGAGATATAATTATGCCTTCATTAGTTCTGAATTACACTACAGTAGAAATTTCTTGGTATCTGGGTAAAACACAAGTATAATGTGCAAGAATAACAAGATGAAAGAAACCAACAGCAAGCAGAAAACAACAATCCACGCAGAGGTGTTCATGAAAGCAAAACAAGGTCACTGCTTTCTATTAGTTGTCACTCTGCAATGAGAACATTTTATGTTGCATTCCAGAAGGAATGTAATGTGCTATTTTGTATCTCAAAGCTAAATTATTACAGTGTTAAATGTATACGAGCAATACAAGTTAGTTGTAAAGTTCCAAATGTTTATATGAAGGTAAGTCAAAAAGTATTGCTTACAAAATCATAAAAAACATTATTAAACAAAAATATAAAAATGTAAAGCTATTGTTTCTTGACATATCCTCCATCTGGGCCTATATACTTCTGAAGGTGGTGTTTCCATCACACTACCATCCCTAAAGAATTCCGTGATCTTCAATTTACACCATGTCAAAATGTCACATTTGGCAGCCATCCTTGAGAGACTCAAATCATGTTCCTTTTAAATGTTCTTTGAGGGGGGTTTTTTGGGGGGGAGAGAAAGGTCTGAAGGGGCAAGATCAGGATTGTGGGTGGATGGGGTAAGGTTTCCCAATATATAATTCTCATAATATAGTCCTTGCTACCCTTGAATAATGAGTAGGCGCATTGTCGTCATGGGAAAACATTCTTCAGTGCAAATTTCCTGGCTTTTTTCACACCAATGCAGTTTTCATTTTTTTTAAAGGTACCCTAACAAGACTAATACAAGTGTATCACTGAGAGAACTTCTCTGCAGCCATCCACTGATCACAGACACATGTTTAAACACCTTTTGTTTGGAATAAACCTGTGCATGTATGAACAGGAACCCTAGTAGCAATACTTTTGACTTACCCTCACATAGCCTTCAATAGAAAGTTTGAAGTTAAGTGAACCTGCCATTGTTTTATTTTGAGATCTGTACATATATTGTATGCATTTAATTATCCCCTTGAATTTCATAAGACTTTATAGTAGGGTTCCCAAGGGACCATGACACTTTCCAGTACTTTCCTTGGTACTCACTGAGTTTTTCAAAAAGTGGGTGGGACCAGCTTAATACTGGATGCCCTAATTTAAATGAATGATTTTTCCATAGAAGGATCAGAAGGACTGGCAAGTACCTGGGCTTTCCTTATTCAGTATATGGTTCTATTCCACCTTCAAGTTTTCCTTCTTCCCTGGAGGTACAAAGTGGAAGGCATTCTGCCTGGCTCTCCCTCCTGCAAAACCTAATTGGAGTTGGGCTTGCTCTCCTATGAAAGCTATTGTGGGGTGGTACTCACTACCCCCCTCTCATAATTCCCAATGTGCCCACAGACTCAAAAAGATTCAGGACCGCTGATACAGTGTTTAATTGCAGCTGAATTTTGTTCATAATGAAAGCAACATGAACGTAGAAGACAGAAATAAACTATTGTCAAGATTTGGTAATGCAAAAAGCTAAAACTGCATAAATTCTAAGGTGCCATTTTTGTATGACAACAACTGAATGAAGAATTATTGGATTGACACAGATAACCCTCCACACCTGTACATTCCCCTGGCTGAGCGGCCCTTAGCCACCAGGCACTCTGAACAAAGAGCTACCAGCAATATAAACTGCCAGAAATATGTAAACAAAATGGACAGTGCACCTAATTGGGAGGGACCCCGCATCCCATAGCACTGTGCTTAGCTCCCCAAACTTTTGTGGCTGTGGGAATTTCATTGTGCTTCAAAACGAATAGGGAAAAGTGAATTCCTAGCAGCCTGCCCTGCCCCTACAACATACCCATCAAAAGCCACTGTGATCTTAAATGGGAAGATGTGCTGGGAAATTCCACGCTGAAGAGCAGGTCAGATGCTCAGGTCATGTTCTGGCTACTGGTCTGGAAAACTCTGAGCATGATCCAGTGAAATTCAGGTGCTCCAGAGTTCAGCATGCACTTCACCCCCACCTTTACTACATCCCGTCACACCCACTATCTCCACCCACTCTCTAGAGCCTGTTGTGCTTTTTTCCAACAATGGGTTTTGTTCTAGTTTCAGAATATCTCTCTTTTGACTCTGTGGTGTTATCCGTGGCTGAACCTTTTGTTTCTAGAACACCTGTAACTTTAAGAGGCTTTACATTGCAAAATACTCTTCTGGTCCCTAAGTTACTGTCTAAAAACCACTGAGTATAAAGAAAGTATATATTCCTGCTCCTGTATAACTTCATGAGATTTTGATGGAATTTATCATCCACATGGTAGGGTCAAAAGTAAAACAAAATATGATGCTAAGGTACCATACTCTAAACAACTTCTACAAATATGCCAAAAACTATGTATTTGTACTATTTAGCTCTAAGTTAAACATGACGACAGTTTGTAACGCTATTCATATTATTTCAATCCCGTCCCCCACCCATCCCAAGAGTCCAGAACAAAAACCAAAAATGCATGCAAGCAGCTTATAAAAAAATGTCATCTTGCCTGGAATATACTCAAGGTCAGTCAGGCAGAAGGATGAAATAGCCGAAAGGTCTCAAGAACCCCAATTTAAGAAGCAGTACCATTTTGAATAAAAATAAAAGACTTTGCTAAACTTAAACATACTTAAGAAACACTGCATAAAAACACCGCAGTTACTGCAAATATGGTTTATTTAATTATTTAGATTTTTACACCACCCCATTCCATACAGCTCAAAATATGACTGCTTTTATAGGCACCTGTCATTAAGAGAAAGGGGTGATCTGCAAACATCTGAAGGACACGTTTTTAATCTGGGGAAGTCAGCACGGATTTGTCTCCAACAGTTCCTGCCATATCAACCTAGTTTCCTTCTTTGATCAAGTGACAGGTTGACTAGATCATGGAAGCTGAGTTGATGTTGTTTATCTGGATTTCAGTAAGTTTTATGACAAGGTTCCCCATGATGGGTAAACTGGAGGACTGTAGACTGGATTATCAGATAGCTAGGTGGCTAGGAAACTAGTTAGAAAACCACACCCAAAGAGTGATTGTCACTGGTATTTCATCAGATTGGAAGGAGGTGGGCAGTGGGGTGGCACAGGGCATGGTACTGGGTCTGGTATTTTTCAACATTTTTACTAATGATCTGGATGAGGAGGTGGAGAGATTAAATTTGCAGAGAATACTCCAGAAAATAGAGATATCTCTATATTCAATGACATCTGAACACACTGAAAAAATGGACAAATAGGAACAAAATGCAATTCAATAAAGGTAAGTGCAGAGTTCTACATTTGGGTCACAAAAATGAGAAGAATGCATACTGGATTGGAGATACACTTGCAGGTAACACTGTTTGCAAACTAGATCTTGTTGGTCTGTAATCTACTCACATCTGTTTGTGGGATCCCCTGGCTACTGGATTGTCAGTGGCAAACAGGATGTGAGCCAAACTGTTAGGTGTTCAAACATCTCTTGTCTTACATGTTGGCCTAATCATTTGTTAGTATTGGGTATTTTAGATGGAGAATATAATAGCCCCAGAAAATAAAAAGAATCTAAACCAAAGCAAAAACAACTTTCTGTATGTGTTTTTATATTGTTCAAGAGCAGCATACTGTTGAGAGCTGATACTTTTTGCTGCCAAAACTTTCTGGCTTGCCTGAAGCAAAACAATCCAAAACTATGGCCTTCACAGTAGAAAACTGAGGACTGAACAATATAAAATGCCACCAATGATGAGAAATGTATGTAACATATTGCTGAAGCTGGAACAGGTTCTAAAACTTGATTTTGTTTTTTAAATTACACATCACAGCAGATGGGTATAATGACTAACTCAGCAAAAAAATAATAAACTGTTCTATATTGTAGAAATACATGACAGTAAATATTTTTCTGTTTAGTAGATATTGAACATATAAATGCTTTAGATCCCAAACTATTACTAAAAGTTGAAAAACAAAAGGGATAATTTTTTATTATTTGATGAATCTTAACTACCCACACAATGAATTATTTTGACTTAATCTTTAAATCACAATATATTTTAAATCACCCACTGAGAACCATCCTGACATTTCCATTTCATGTATCTCAGAAAGTAGAAGTTTGAAAAGACATTACCGTGTCTAAAGCCCAGGAGAGCTTTAGAGCACACAATATAAAGAAAGACAGACCGATGGTCTGACATGTAAATGGAGTTTCCAGTGATTGTATATACTTTAAGGCTGCGGTCCTAGGTATAATTTATCTGGGAGTACTGGACCTAATTAAGACACAGAAGACCTGGTTCTTATATGCCACTTTTCTCTACCTGAAGGAGTTTCAAAGCGGCTTACAATTGCCTTCCATTTCCTCTCCCCACAACAGACACCCTGTGTTGTAGGTGAAGCTGAGAGAGCCCTATTACTGCTTGGTCAGAACAGCTTTATCAGTGCTGTGGTGAACCCAGGGTCACTCAGCTGGTTGCACAATGGGGAGCACAGAATCAAACCCGGCTCACCAGATTAGAAATCCACAATCCTAACCACTACACCAAGATGGCTCTCATACAAAATCATGGAAATAAAAATCCCACTCTAAAATTCTCTCCTATCTCACTGTACATGTAGCTGTGGCTTACAAAAGCCATATACCGTATATAATCGCATATAAGCTGACCCGCATATAAGCCGAGGCACTTAATTTTACCACAAAATCTGGGCAAACTTATTGATTCGCATATTAACCAAGGGTGGGAAATGCAGCAGGCTACTGGTAAATTTACAGGGGGGCCTAAGCACTTAATCCATTCTCAATCATCACAGGCTTTCCCATCCCGCCTCCCTCCCAACAAATACAGAAAAGTCAAGAGGATGAATAGCTGCTGGTTTTTGTACCCCGCTTTTCACTAACCAAAGGAGTCTCAAAGCGGCTTACAATTGCCTTCCCTTCCTCTCTTGATGCCAGGCACCCTGAGAGAGCACTGACAGAACTGCTCTGTGAGAACAGCTCTGGCAGGAGAACCAAACAGTGCCCCCCAGGCCAGCAAACCAGAGCAGAACAACAAACCAGAGCAGAACAGTAGGTTGCCAACCCAAAGTTGGCAACCTACTACAACAAGTACAACAGCTACCAAACTGGGGGCTACAGGTTGAAACTACCAAACTGGGGGCTACTGAAACAAAGAACTGTAAAACTGAAAACTGAAAGAAAGAACTGTAAAAATCCACTTTTAAAAGAAACATAACCCCAAGAAAAGGCAAACAATGCTTCCCCTCAGATAAAAGAAGAAATACTGAAAAAACAGTAAATCCCAAAGCACCCCCAAAACCCACCCCATCCCACCCACAGAAACCAAAAGAATAGTTTGGAAACTGGAGGCAACTAGCTCACTTCCAAAAAGCTCAGGTTGCAAATGCAATGCTGCGATTCGCTGGCTGGGGGCAGGCTGTTAATAAATTACCCGCATATAAGCCGAGGAGGTCTTTTAAGTGCTAAAAACTGTGCTGGAAAACTCGGCTTATATGCGAGTACAAGGTGCTGAAACCAATTTTACTATACAAGGAAGTACCACAACTCTGACAAAGCCAGTAAGTATGCCTCTTTTGCATGCCCCATTATATAGACGATTCTCCCCCCCCCCCGACACAAACTGTAAACCATGGGATACGAAAGGATTGAAAACTTTCAAATTAAAATGTAGATTTAATCACGTTGATAGTGGGTCAAACTCCTAACCTACCTTAGAAACTTGAACTTTAGTCAACTGTAGCTGTACTCTGGTTCATACCTGTTGAGGTCTATGTACCACAGAGGAAGAATCACACTAGTTCCTTTAACCCTAATTGTAGGAAACTAGTAATATTTGTGCACAAAAGAGCATTTGTGAGGGAGTCATAACTCTCCCAACACAGGTCAAATTTAGCATCAATATATCATGAAAAGAGCTAGGAACTAAGCAACTGAGTTAGATCCAGCATGGTCAATTGGCAGGGGCTCATGGGAATTGTACTCCATGGACATCTGGAGAGCCACAGTTTGGCCACACCTTGACTACTGTGTCTGGAAGACCCAAGTTTAAAACCCTGTTCTGTCATGGAAAATCACGGGAGGACCTTGGGACATTCTCACTAAGCCTAGTCTACCTCACAAAGTTGTTATGAAAATAGAGGACAGGGGAAAGAAGAAAGCCACTTTGGATTACCATTGCAGGGCACTTTTACACATGCACACACACTAAATAATGTACTTTGCAACTGGATTTTACTGTGTGAAATGGCACAATCCACTTGCGAATGGCCGCTAAAGTAAATTGAAACTGCATTATTTAGCATGTGTGAAAGTACCCACAGAGAAAGGAGCAGTATAAATCTGTTTTGCTGTATAATAAAAAGCTAACGCCTAGGTGGGCGGAGAGTGGGCAGAGCCAGTCCAATTTTTTGACCAATTGGAAGGCACAAAGTGCCTTCTGTTTGGTCCAAAAATTGGACTGGTCCCGCCCCCCCGGACTTGGGACCAATACGGAAGTGACACAGCCAGCCCCCCTGCCCGGCTAAGTGCCTCAGGTGTTTCAACTCCACAACAACATGCGTGGGTGGCCTTAGATGTTTCTTCTCCACAACAACCCTGTCCAAACTCAATAGCAACCCTCTCTGCCTGGGGAGCTGATCTTTATAGACTGCAGATGAGCTGTAATTCCAGGAGCTCCCCAGGCCTCACCTGGATGTTGGCTACTCTTGAGTTGGAAATATTCCTAGAGGTTTGGAGGTAGGACCTCAAAATTTTACAATGCCTCAGAGTCTGGCCTCCAAAGTAGCCATTTTTGCCTGCAGAGCTGATCATTATAACCTAGAGATGAGCAGCGATCTAGAGACAATGGTAGAGGCTCGCAGACTGCAGTTGGGGTAGAGTGAAGTGGGTGTGTCCCTCCTGGGCTATGGGCTTTGGCCAGCCTTTACCAGCAACTGATGGTATTTTGGGACACAGACAGATAGACCAGCATCTGTGAGTCTGGAAAGTACAGGAAGATCTAAATAAAGAATATTTTCAGCCTGAAACTATAAATAGTGAACAAGTAAATGGCTGGAGAGACATGGGAACTGAAGTGACTTTTGTCAAGCTTGGCCTGGTAAATAAAAAACTCCTATGAACTCAAAGGCATAATTGGCCCAGAATTTCAAGTGGAGTCAGCTTTACAGGAAACTAGACAGTGAGACTTGGGGGGAAACTAGGTGATCCACTTTTATTAGGCAACGACTTGGCCTTGTGGACAACAACAGGGACTGTATTTGCCAGCAGTAGGCCTTAGGCCTCAGAAGGGCAGACATCACCAGCCAAGCAACCAAGGGGATTCTGGAGCCACATGCATTCCTTTTGAAGGGATGCATGTGAGGGGAAAGAGCTTTCCCTTCAGCCTAACTTCCTGGAGATAAGCTCTACTTCCAGGGGATTCTCAGATCCCACCTGGAGGCTGGCATCCCTAAACCTCAGTGAGATACAAAGCTACAAAGCAGCCATTTTTGCCTGGGGAACTGATCTTTATAGTCTGGAGCAGCAATTCCAAGAGATCTCCAGGCCCCACCTAGAGGGTGGCTGTCCCTGGTCTGAACATATTCCTTGAAATCTGAAAGTGGGGCCTCAAAAGTGTGTAATACCCCCGCAACCACCTAGCACCCCCTGACCTATTTCAGGTCAAGAAAAAATTGCAGAGAGGAGGTTAGGCTGCCAGATTGGTGTAGGTTCATATTCTCAAATTCCACACTACCTAGGTGTGCATAAACCTGACTAAGGTCAAGACTGCTGTGCACAGAGAGACCTCCTCTTAGGGTTGCCATCTTCCAAGTAAGGCTCTCTACCCACCTCCCTCATGGGGAGTCTGCTATGGGGAGAGAAAGGGAAGACGTTTGGAAACTGCTTTGAAACACTTGAGGCCTGTTGGGTGAATGCCCAGTTCTCTCAGACCTCTCACAGCCCCACATCCCTCACAGGTTGCCTATTGTGGGGAGACGAAGGGAAAAGGTGTTTGTAAACCACTTTGAGACTCCTTTGGGTAGTAAACAGCAGGGTGCAAAAATCCAGTTCTTCTTCTAAGGAGCAACCATGACAAAATTATGTACGCATATAACGTTATATGAACAGTAAAAAAATGGAGACATATTTCTATACCTAAAAATAGAAAGTCTAGGTTCAAGAGCAGTATTCTTTTGAATACAAGTGCCAGGGAGCAAACCATGGAGGTGTCTCTTACCATTATCTACTTGCTTGGTACATCTGCATACTTGTATGCTTAAGAATGCTGTTGGGTTGGGTTTTTGTGTGCATAATTCAGCGGTGATTTCCAAGGCCCCATGAGACAAATTGTTTCAGTAGCATGTTTGACAGCACATAGACTGCAAAGTTTGGTATCTTGTTTTGAATTTACATATTATGTTCTTTACACTGGGAATAAATAGCCTGCTAAATTCATCTCTAATACTATGAAATTGTACCCTCAAAGCAAAGGCATGAACTGCTTATTACTGAAATAATACCAGTGTCTAAAGAGTTTTTTGTTCCATACATTAGCTATCACTCATAGCAGCAATGCAATACTAACAAAGTCAGGATCTACCAGTCTAATTAGCTGTAATGTCTTGATGTTTTGTTATATGCCGTAGACATACAAGAGACATCATAAGATCCTAGTTGGTAGCAGAACTGCTTGTCAGGAGCACCGCATCATGGATCAACCTTCTTTCACCCTATCTCAACTACTGATTTGTGGTGCTATGGTCCAAATATATTTCTCTGCATGACAGGTAGCACCAGACTAACAATTTGCTTCATCAAGGAACTTAAAGCAGCTGCTGAGCACATGGCATCTGCTTTCAAATCCAGTAAGTTGCATCAGAGCTCTCACTCCTTCCTCAGGACATTTACATTGCAGTCCTTGATATTGTCTGGAAGCAAAGGAAGATTTTTATTTAAGCAAGCTTTTAGTAGTTATCCATAGGAAGAGATATGAGGAAATTTTAATGCACATGCAGAATATAAATGCTAACAACTCAAAAGCATGTCAATGCAACAAAGCTTTATTCTGTTCAAAAACTGCCTGATATTATTGGTTTGATTATGTTTTATGTTCCATGTATCCCCATGATGTTGTATGCAAACCGCCCTGAGCCATATGGAAGGGCGGTATAGAAATCAAATAAATAAATAAATAAAATAGATAGATAGGGAATACTGGAATACAATACTGGAATACCGGAATACCTATATAACTGTGATTCAACATCTCTATTTGACCAGCTTGTGCTTAGTCTGGATCAGGGGTAGTCAAACTGCGGCCCTCCAGATGTCCATGGACTACAATTCCCAGGAGCCCCCTGCCATCATTTGCTGGCAGGGGGCTCCTGGGAATTGTAGTCCATGGACATCTGGAGGGCCGCAGTTTGACTACCCCTGGTCTGGATAGTAGTTTATTAGTAAGTCCCAACTGGAAAGCAACATAGATGTCTGTGTCACTAGTGTGATAACATGTGATTTCACCATTAGGTAACTGAATGGCTGCTAGATGCAGAGATGTCCAATAGTTGACCAGCTATGTTGCATGAGCATCTGTAGATAGGAAGACTGTGATCACACGCAATCTAGTGGTAGGTCTTGATAACTGTATTTCAATATAATTGGTTTCCTTTGTAATCCAATGTATTATATGTTCCTATTCCTTAATCATCTTGACTGCCTTCAACTCTGTCATATTATTTTTTCATATATATTAACTATTTATTATATTTATATACTGCCACTACCAGGATAGCTGGCTCATGGCGGTTCACAACACACATAAAAATACAGCACCCAACCATAAAACATTAATCAGATCTTAAAAACACATTAAATTACAGCAACAATTCTCCTAAATAAAAATCAATGACTAGTGATATAAAGAAAAAGAAAAAGCAGGGGTGGAGCACGCAGTGGTTCTAGGCAGGTCTAATACCTAATCCTGGAGCCTCCATGCAAAGCAAGGCATTAAAGATCATCCCCAAATTCCTGGCTAGAATTATACATAGCATTCCAGATGAGGCCACACTGTAGATATATACAGATACAATATGATACTGGCCATTTTATTTTCAATCCCTTTCTCAATAACAGCTAGCATGCATTTTGCCTTTTTCATTACTGCCACATACTGTCAGCATTTTCATCGTGATGTCCACTAAACCACCAATTTTGTTTCCCTCCAGTTTCTGTCAATTCAGATCTCATCAGCATACATTTAAAGTTATAAGATTTTTGGCTACAACGTTCAAGTCACCTTGCACTTACCTACAGTGAACTACACTGGCCACATAGCTACCCCATTATCAAATTTAGAGTGATCCTCACGAATCTCTTAAAAAATCCACTCTGATTTTTACCATTATCTATAAAGTTGCCTATTATGCTGTTCATCTCCAACTTCAGATAATTTATCAGTAAACTAGATAGAAGCAGTACCAATATGAGCCTTCTGGGACCCACTGATTACTTCCTCTTATTGCAAGAACTTCCCATTTATACCTAACTCTCTGCTTCCTCTTACTTAAGAATTATTTAATCCATAAGAGGACTCTTTTATCCCATGACTGCTAGGTTTGCTCAGGAGTCTTCAGCAAGGGAACATACCAAAAACCTTTTAGTGTTCCTAGAATATAATGTCTAACAGATTAATCTTTATCCATCTCATTCCTCACATGGTGGATAATGCACTTTCAGTGTTCTTTTGTAGTTGTATTTCGCATTGCAAAACAGGAAAATCTACTAAAGTGCACTGAATGTGCAGTATCCAACATGTGTGGAATGGGTCCTTGTTAAACATCTAAAAGAACTCCAAAAGGTTGGTGAGGTAAGGCTTCCCTTTGCAGAAGCCATGGTGATTTTCCCTCAGCATGCTTTATTTCTCTATAAAAATCTAATAAATAAAATATGTGTTCAACATTTTTTCTTTAATTACTAATTTACCCAGGATAGATTTTAATTTTTTTTATTTATTGGGTTTCTAGGCCACCCCTCTCCAAAATTGTCTTGGGGTGTCTTACAACAATCATGGAGATAAAAATCCCCATATAACAAAAATCCATTAAAAATTAATCAATTTAAAATAGAAACCAATAACTCGGATGTTGCAATAAGTAGTTTGCAATGTTATATTCCTTTTAAAATATTAGCATGACCTTTGGCGCTTTCCAGTTCACTAGTACGGAGGCCAAAAAGAAAATCAACAATTTAATACTTCAATTCCTTAAGAACCCTTAGGTACATGTCATTTGGATCTGATGATGTATTAATTTATTCAAAAGTCCTAGAACATCTTTCATCACCTCAATTTGACACAATTCTTAAGACCAAAAACAGTAGTTCTGGTTAGGTATATGCCCTATATTTTTCCAGAGTGAAAACTGACTCCTTCATCCAGCCATCCATAGTTTCCTGATATCAGTATATTTGAAGAAATGCTTGTTTTAAACAATTTGCTACTTACTTTTGCTTACCTTATGCCTAAATTATATTTTTGTCAGCAACTTGTGATCCTTTCTGTTCACCTCACCTGTGTTTTTTGCTGTATCACCATCAAAACTAAATCAAATAGTTCTTTAATATTGTAATGAGTGTAGTGTTTCAGAATACAAAAAAGTAATAATTTCCTGAATATCTTTAGTAGACTGTAACCTTGCACAGGAAAAAAAATATTTTTAACAACTGTTTAATACTATTCTAATAATCAGATCAGAAATACTTACCAACAGGTTTAATACAAAACAGCAAGAATAAACAAAATTCATATAATCACTCCTTCTAAAATTAAAATTTGACCTTTAAGGCTTTACGTGGTCTGGGTCCTATCTATCTGAGGGCACATTGCTCTGTGGGTATGAATCTGTTGAAGGTTCTGGGCCCTTGGGAAGCATGCCTGGCTTCAACCAGGGCCAGGGCTGTTCCGGTCCTGGACCCTACCTGGTGAAATGACCCAACCCTAACCTATCTGGTGGAATGAGGTAAATAACATCCCTTAAAGGTAAAGGTATCCCCTGTGCAAGCACCGAGTCATGTCTGACCCTTGGGGTGACGCCCTCTAGCGTTTTCATGGCAGACTCAATACGGGGTGGTTTGCCAGTGCCTTCCCCAGTCATGACCGTTTACCCCCCAGCAAGCTGGGTACTCATTTTACCGACCTCGGAAGGATGGAAGGCTGAGTCAGCCTTGAGCCGGCTGCTGGGATCGAACTCCCAACCTCATGGGCAGAAAGCTCCAGACAGCATATCGCTGCCTTACCACTCTGCGCCACAAGAGGCTCATTAACATCCCTTAGAGCCTCTATTAAAGAAACAAGATACTTCCCTCCTAGGCTGTTTGTTGGCAATCCAACTGCCTGCCCATTTTGCCTTGATATTAACTGACACTGACCACCATACAAATATACTGAGAAAATAATAATCTACACTTCACTGCATCGAAAATCTTTTACTTAAAAAAAGAAGTCGCACAGGAAGGTAAGAGGCAATGATAGAACAAAGTGACAGGACCAGATACAAAAAATAAAGTGAGCAGAAGTACTGGTCACTAAGAATTTGTCATTAATTGTCTGAATGAGCACAGATTCTTCACATATATATCAATAAAAATTTCAAAATTTTGGTTAGGCAAAACAGACAACATTCCTAATGATTTGGTTTGGCCACATGGTGAGAAAACAAACACTTCATATGCATTAACACACGTTTGATTGCAGTCCTAAAGTTCCTTTCTCTATTTTGCCATGATAGCCATTACTACTGAGCAATCATTTACATACAGTACCGTCTTTGGCTAAAGTTTGCATGAACTCACAGTCGAAAGAAATTTTTATCAAGCACAAACTTACTTCTCCTTCATTCTAAATACTCTCTATCCATAACCTTGGTGCTGTCCTTGTTCCTCAACTCTCATTTTGCTGTTATCGTTTGTGTGTTTTTCTGCCTATCATGGTCTCCCACACATAGGTGGTGGGTACTGCTCTATTCATTTATCTTACAAAAAAATATAGCATCTATCTATTATAAGATACGCTGGAGTATATCATGTTTTTTTTATTCATGAAAAACAAGATGTGTATTTATCACTATTTAACTTTATCTGTTCATCACTATTCTGCAGATTATTATTATAATCACATGAAAAAACATAAAAGGAGCAAGAACATTTTTAAAACTATTAATTATCTAACTATACATGTTACTCAATCTCAAATTGTATGCAAATATTATTACTTCCCATAAGTTTACCTGTAGTTAAAACCTGGCCAGCAGTTCTCGCCATTTGGAAGTATCTTCCCATTAGAGCTAGGCCTCATTTCCCAAACCCAAGCTGCAAGCGTTTTCTTTCTTCAATATTCAGCCATAGAACTTGTTGTGGCCGAAATGGAAAATTATATACTGTAAACTAAAAAGCAGGTTCAGATCACTTCCTCTATTTTTCTTCTGATTCCTATTACCACCTTTAAAGGTGGATTGAAAAAACTGTGATTCATGAATAAAAAAATGACATTTTGTCAAGAGACAGTCTACACTGACCATTTTTGAAACTACAACTCCTTCTGACTACATCCTGAAGGATCTATCTCTACTCCTTCAGCTGCTTTGAACCCTTTTTTAAGAATATGCTTCCAGTGCCCAGTAAAGGCAACAAAGTTCTATACACCTGCTGAAAGAAGAACATAACAGCACATCTCAAAATGATTCAAATCACGTTAATACAGCACCCACTCAGAATGGAGCTGACTGTATGTGAAGTGAAGCAAATTCTGCCGTTTCTACCAAATCCAATTGCCAAATTGGATGTAGAAGAGCAAACGGGGGAATCATCTGTACCCTCTTTCTCTGTCCTCTTTTGGCGGGGGAGTAGGTAAAAGAAGATATGCTTGCTAGTGCTTTCATTCTCTGAAACAATCAGAGTTGTTCTAGAGGCACAAAAAAGAAGCGATGAGAATGAATTCAATTTCACAAATATACTGAAGCTTTTTACTATGTTATTCAGAAAGCAAACAAAAATGCTTTGCAACCTACACTTCCAAAGTGTAATTATATGCCATGTCCTGGCTGCAGAATCAACTTTATTATACAACTTCTACAAATTTCCTCCCAAGACGACCCAGAAAAGTGTTAGGATTGGAGCAGAGGCTCCTGCTTCCACATGCTCAAAGTAATTTTTGACTTTTCACAACTAACCCTGTATACTTGAACTTAAATAAACCATCAAGATGTCACTGTAGAGTTGCGTCCCAAGTGCTAAAAGAGAACAATCACTTCTCAAACAACAATAACAGCATTCAAATAATGCTATATACATTACTGAAAGTAGTATGTGTATTTGGCTATCAAACAAATAATTTTGCTGTCATAGCTTCCATAGTTTCAGTGTCTTAGTTGCATTTTTTAAAAATCGGATTAGTTTTAAAATAGCCAAGCATAAATAACAACAAATATTTTTATTAGAAATAAAGAAAATGTTATTGGCATCCATATAGATGAAAATTAGAGAGTTGTACAGTTTTGGGGTAGTAAAAGTTTAGCAAGCCATGAGAATGATCACATAATTACAAGCTCATCAGACAGTAAGTGTTTCTCTGATTAGTGTTCAGAAACCTCAGGTGGTCTGAAATGCAATAGAAACATCCTTAATGGACAACAGAGAAAAAAAATATCACCTAGTCCCAAGTAACTGCACTGGTTAACAATTTATTAAGCCTCCAAAACTTGAAAGGCCCTTCCCTCCTGTGGAGATTCCTAGCCCCCAGCTCAAGTCTTGACAACGTGGCTTTGTGACATTAGCAATGATCTTCCCTTCCCAACTCTGACCCCTCCAAATGCTCATGGTTGCTAGTGCAGGGCTGGCAACCCTAACGCCATAGCAACTTCTGCTGCCTGGAAGTCACACTGCAACTGAAGCCTAGAAATCACATAACAGCTGAAGGTTGCTGAAGTTAGAATGCAGGGAAAGTTTCCCAATGCTAGTTACCATTGCACCATCAAAGAAGTTAGAGAAATATAGCCTGGCTACATAGTGCAAAGAAATGAATTCTAAGTAAATGCTCTACTTAAAATGCTTGTTATGTCAGTAAATATTTTTACTTGCAAAACTTAAGATATAGAGATGAGAAAGAAGCTTCTCTCATAGTGATACATCACTGTTTTCACAGAATTAAGTCCCATTAAGTGTGAGTATATTGGGCTCACGTGATAAGGTATACAGAGGACTGTAGAAGGATGGTTAAAAATAAATAACCAGATTCAAACAGTCTGGCTTGATCTCACTGGGGGATTTAATATTATATTACGAGTTTCAAAAATGCGAAATTTTACAGAATAAGCAAAAAAAGACAGGAGATGAAAATCTTACAGAAGGATGCAGTTTATCCCCCAAGGCTTCAAGTTTCCACTGCTTTGCTAATAGCTGTAAAAAGTACATACAAAATGCCTCTAACATGCAACTATTAATAAAGGTTACAAGATCCTCAAAAAACCTTTGGCTAACCAGTTTTGCAATGAGACTGTATACCTCCTCCTCAGAAAATATAATTAATTATACTACAGAAAATGTCCAGGGTACTTCTGACAATGTGCTGGTCCTCTGACTGGCTGCTCAGAGGAGTTAGCATGCCGCTGAGAAGCACCGGTGGGCCTCTGATTGGCCCTCACTGGAACAGCCCTCCTCCACTGAGGGTCAATCAGAGGCTCCAGCCTCTGCACTTCTGGCCAGTCTCTGCATGAAGCGCCACCAGCCTCTGCTTTAGCTCCTGCACTCCACTTCTATGGCCAGACCTGAAACAGCTCTCGGACTCCATTGCAGCCATTGCCGTCAGCTTCTGTCACTGCCATGGCCACTGCAACAGCAAGTGGCCAGGCCTTTTGTGCAGCTGCTCAACAATGTGTTGTTTGCACATGCCCAAACAATGCTTTATTTAATTTGAGAGAATTTAAATCTCCAATGATTTCCCCCCCCCCAAAGTATGCAGAAAAATCTGTTTGGGTTATGTGTGGCCAAAATTTGCAGGTTTAGCCAACCACAGATTTTGGAGGGGGGGGCACATTTGGGAAATAGATAGATGCTGGAAATAAATCATTATCCAGCTGATTTGCTTATTTGGCTGTATGGAAGTTATCTAACATATACACACAAACATATTTACAGATATTGCATTTATCTTATCAATATGGCACCATCTGTGGATACTTAAATCCAAAGAACATAGCCTCAACCAGACAACTCAGATATTTCTACAAACTTGAAAAAAGCTTGAAGGAAGTCTGAAATCTTTAAAAAATTTATATATATATTTGGACGTGATTCCCCCTCCTCAAATAATATAACCAGAACTTGCCCCTTTAAGAATAAATGTTCTCTCATGTCTCAGTGGCAATTTGGAAGCTGTTAAGCAGCCACAACAATATTGCCAGCCGTGGCTAAAAAACAGGGAGGATAGAGCATGGCCTCTCAAATCTACCTTGATCTGCCACCACGCATCTCACTGGAGTGACTTGCAACCACACAATTTTTACAACTCTGCCAGTCTTTTCCCAAGAGAATGCTGTAGGAGTGAAGGAGGAACAGCTTGAGTGCAATATGGTATAATGTGGTGCAGTGGCTAGAGTGTCAATCTAGGAGATCCAGGTTCAACTCCCCAGTGGAAGACTACAGGGCAACCTTGGTCCAGTCACTCTTTCTCAGCCTGTCTACCCCAAATTTTGTTGTAGATGAAAGACCAGATAGAAGAATGATATAAACTGCTTTGGTTCCCACTGGGAAGAAAAGGGGGTATAAATAAAGCTGGTAATAAAGCAGAAGATTGTGGGAGGAAAATGAAAACAATGTTGACTGGTAAGTAGGAGGGCAAAAAACACAGGGAAAAGGGAGAAGATATGGGGGCTCAGAGCAGTAGAGAAAGTGGCTATATGGAAAGGTGTTACACAAGAAAATTAAATGAAGCTTCCGTAAGTCCTTGTGAGCTCTCCACTAGTAAGAAAAAAGTTGCAAATACCTGTAACTATCATTCATTAACATCTTCTGTGCAAATACGCATTGAGACTGCACATGTAGAGATCAACTATAGACATTTTCTTTCCTAGCTATACTAAAACTACAACAGGGGTGCATCCTAAAGAATCAAAGCATGTGTGGAATTTCCTGCCTTGAGTGTCCTATAATCCTGGGTGGTGCACCCCCCCCTTTCAGTTCCACCTAAGCTGTTACAACAGGACCTGTGAAAGCTCACAGTGGGGTAAAAGAGGACTGTTTGTTTGCATTCATGGATTAAAAACAGGTACTAGTAAGTGCAACTGTGTTTTTATCTTCTGTCTTCTAGTGTAGTCCCACATCGTCTACTTACTGAAGGAGGTGGGTTGAGCCTGTCACTGAAACAGGACTTGTCGACTTTCCTACATTGGCATCCTTTCTAGCCTGATGGTCTATAACATGTCTCACAAAGTTACCTTCTGACACCCACATTGCTACTTTGCAGATGTCAATCAGTGGGATGTGTCAGTGAAACACAGCAGACAAACCATGCACCTGTGTTGAATGAGCAGACACATCCAGAGGATACTGTCTACTTAAAGCCTTGTAACATTTGCCTATTTTACATCAGTTTTTTCCCACAGGTCAAAGTGTTTAGGCACATCTAGAGATGGCTGTAGCCAAAGGATAGTGTCTGGGTGGCAGGTTAACATGGATAGAGAGGTTGTCGAGAGGCATTTAGCTGCACTGGATGAGTTCAAATCCCCTGGTCCAGATGAAATGAACACGAGAGTACTCAAAGAACTTTCCAGAGAACTTGCACAGCCCTTGTCCATCATCTTCGAAACCTCTTTAAGGACTGGAGATGTCCCAGAGGACTGGAAAAGAGCAAACGTTATTCCGATCTTCAAAAAAGGGAGGAAGGATGACCCAGGAAACTACAGACCAGTGAGTCTGACCTCTGTTGTGGGGAAGATAATGGAGCAGATATTAAAGGGAGCGATCTGCAAACATCTGGAGGACAATTTGGTGATCCAAGGAAGTCAGCATGGATTTGTCTCCAACAGGTCCTGCCAGACCAACCTAGTTTCTTTTTTTGACCAAGTAACAGGTTTGCTGGATCGGGGAAATTCGGTTGATGTCATTTACTTGGATTTTAGTAAAGCTTTTGACAAGGTTCCCCATGATGTTCTGATGGATAAGTTGAAGGACTGCAATCTGGATTTTCAGATAGTTAGGTGGAAAGGGAATTGGTTAGAGAACCGCACTCAAAGAGTTGTTGTCAATGGTGTTTCATCAGACTGGAGAGAGGTGAGTAGCGGGGTACCTCAGGGCTCGGGGCTCGGCCCGGTACTTTTTAACATATTTATTAATGATCTAGATGAGGGGGTGGAGGGACTACTCATCAAGTTTGCAGATGACACCAAATTGGGAGGACTGGCAAATACTCCGGAAGATAGAGACAGAGTTCAACGAGATCTGAACACAATGGAAAAATGGGCAAATGAGAACAAGATGCAATTTAATAAAAATAAGTGTAAAGTTCTGCATCTGGGTCAGAAAAATGAAAAGCATGCCTACTGGATGGGGGATACGCTTCTAGGTAGCACTGTGTGTGAACGAGACCTTGGGGTACTTGTGGATTGTAAACTAAACATGAGCAGGCAGTGTGATGCAGCGGTAAAAAAGGCAAATGCCATTTTGGGCTGTATCAACAGAGCCATCGCATCAAAATCACAAGATGTCATAGTCCCATTGTATACGGCACTGGTCAGACCACACCTGGAGTACTGTGTGCAGTTCTGGAGGCCTCACTTCAAGGACGTAGATAAAATTGAAAGGGTACAGAGGAGAGCGACGAAGATGATCTGGGGCCAAGGGACCAAGCCCTATGAAGATAGGTTGAGGGACTTGGAAATGTTCAGCCTGGAGAAAAGGAGGTTGAGAGGGGACATGATAGCCCTCTTTAAGTATTTGAAAGGTTGTCACTTGGAGGAGGGCAGGATGCTGTTTCTGCTGGCTGCAGAGGAGAGGACACGCAGTAATGGGTTTAAACTTCAAGTACAACGATATAGGCTAGATATCAGGAAAAAGTTTTTCACAGTCAGAGTAGTTCAGCAGTGGAATAGGCTGCCTAAGGAGGTGGTGAGCTCCCCCTCACTGGAAGTCTTCAAGCAAAGGTTGGATACACACTTTTCTTGGATGCTTTAGGATGCTTAGGGCTAATCCTGCGTTGAGCAGGGGGTTGGACTAGATGGCCTGTATGGCTCCTTCCAACTCTATGATTCTATGATTCTATAACATAAACTAATAGCAGCTGCCATCATCTAAACATAGTTTGTGAGGTAACTAACCTGCCGTTTCTGGGGCCCAATAAAAAGCAAATAAAGCTGTCTGCAGGCAGAAAAGCTTTTCCTGTGATAGCATCAAGCAATACTCCAATTAATTATACTTGTTATGATGGTGAAACATTAGGTGAAACATCTAAATCAATCATCAAACCCAGCTTGTTACAAGTAGCAACTACCTGGTGAACATTTCCACCTAGTGTCTCATGATCCTGATCCACAATTAACCAGTCATCAAGGTAAGGAAACATAGAGATGACATGTCCACAGATATACCACCACTACCACCATGCACTTAGTGTAATAGCCAAACCAAACGGAAGAGAAGTGTACTCAAATATACATAAGCCCTGTCTGCATTTAAGGAACTTCCTGTGTAAGTGACTGATAGCAATATGAAAATATAATTCCTTTAGATCGAGGACTGGAAACCACATATCTGAAGTAAGAAACGCAATCATAGAGGAGGGAGATCATTTTTAATTTGATAAACCTGTTAAAATATTTTAGATCTAAAATGGGCCTACACCTACCATTCTTTTTACTAAGAAAAATCTCAAATGGATAAACATCTATATTTGTATCCACCTTGTTATTTCTTTCACATCTCCCTTACTGAGTTCCTTTAGTTGAATCTTGAGTTCAGGGTACAGGTTATCCACTGCAAGAAATGCCAACTGAGCTGGAGGGAGTGTTAAAAACTCTTAAAATATAGCTCATTCTAACAGTAAGATAGCACCCAGTTATCAGTAGTAATCTAAACCCAGAACCGGATAAACTGTGCCCGTCTATCCTGAAACAGGGAATATAAGCAACTACTGGGGCAAATAGTCATAATTAAATTGGTTACTTATTTTGTTGGTATTACTGGGTCTGATCCCCTGAGGGTTCTGCACTGCAGCTCTAGGTCAGTGAATGCCCTTCGATTTTGGGAAGGGGGTGACAGAAAAGGTCACTGAGGATACACAGACTGATGATATGGCTTCCAACTCTTCTAGAATAGAGTCACAAACTCATGCTGATGTTATTGGAAACATTGCTTCTGAGCTGGAACCAATGAAGAGGACTTCTTAGGTGGAATCGGAGCTGCACTTATGACTGGACCTGTTGGCACTGATTGAACTGAATGAGGTCTGGAAAGGACGTCAGATGACAGAGCTGAAGGGATCTGAGTAGAACCTGAAGGTCCCAAATCGACTTGAATGGAACAAAGACAAGTAATGGTTTTTTTCCAGAGTACTGCCTTCAATCTAGATGCTCTCTCAGTGCACTTTTGGAGTGAAGCACTAGCCTATCTGATATGTGCTGACATTATGAGCCTCTAGAAGACAACTCTGTTTTTCACTATGCAATATTTTTATGCTGCACTTAGCACATTTATTTAAAGTTCCTTGGATGCCATCGATGAAACTCCAAGCACTAATAATTCACCAAAACAGATTGTAAAGTCTTCTGCAAGCCAACTTCAAAAATGACAAAGTAGAACAATTTATCTCAAAGAGGCCTAATATTTCAAACTTCACAAAGAGTTCTCTGAAAAAGGAGCCTAGATGGAACTAAGGGAAGGATCACAAGATGCTCAAGGCAGGAAAATACACACATGCGTTGGTTCATTGGGAGGGTGCACCTCAATGTGGAGGGTTTTTTTTATAAGTAGGAAAGAAAATGTCTGCAGCTGGTCCGCATGTGTACAGTCCCAATGTGGGGCTGCATTAGAAGATAGAAGATAAAACTTAATTTTGAAGTTGTAATTCTCAGAAATGAGAACTTTACTCTTAATACATAAAAAGGAAGGAACAAAATTTGAATTTTCTTCTTCTTGAAGCAGAAACCATTCTATGAAGTCATTTTTTGAACCTTTTCACCAGGAGAATATGAAATACGGACAAGGATTCCAACGAGTCAATCTCTACCTCAGTTGGCTGTATGTTGTACACTGTATCCTATAATTTTCACAATTACTCTGGGCCCTATATTAATGCAGCTGAAATATATCCTTGGTACTATGAATGCTATCTGGCACTATTTCCAAAAACATCTGGAAGGCAGGCACCATAAACTAAGATGCCAAATAGCTTTGTGTTAGATTTTGCTAGTGACTGAAGAAACAATTGTTTCTGGTCACAATACTTAATTATGATGAGAAATCTGCTTTTTTGACATCAATTGAGTTTGGAATTCTAAACTAGTCTTTAATTAATGCATTGGCCAAAATTACCTTAGGTCCCAACTGGAGAGAAAAGAGAGGTACAGGTATCCAAAATAAAATAAAATCATGATTAACTGGTGTCTGCCATATAAGACCTGTATTTTCATTCTATTAAGGAAGAGGATGCAGCCTTTCAAGTATGTAACAAAGCATGATGAATGCTTTAGAGTTAAGTTAGTTAACCTCAAACAAAAATATAATATTTGGCTGTTTTATAACATTATTCTAAAAAACAATGTAGTCTAGCTAATTCTCCTGCAAACAACATCCCCAACATACCGTATATACTTGCATATAAGCCGAGACACCTAATTTCAACACAAAAAAGCTGGAAAAACATATTGACTCGCATATAAGCCAAGGCTGGTGTTTGGATAGTGGCTTTTCCCCCTCCCCTCCTCTTCCCTTTTAGGCAGGATTTTTTTTTCCGTTTTCTTCCCCTCCTCCCCCCTCTTTCCCCTCTTGCCTTTTTATATCCAATCCTTATTCTTATCCAATTCCCTTCTTCTTAGCTGGGTGTTCTGTTCCTCAAGGCAGTGGTCCCCAACCCCCGGTCCGGAGACCGGGACCGGTCCTTCGATCAGTCAGTACCGGGCTGCTGCTCCTCCTCGTCCTCCTCCCTGGCTGCTGCCTCAGGGGCTGCCCTCCCACTCTGCCGCCAGCTCACCTTTGGTGCTTTCCAGCGGCTGCCATGGCTGGGGCTCCCCTTCAGCGTGGCATTGCACGTTGCTGCTGGCAGCACCTCCCAGCACGAAGTCTGGGGCGCCAGCGGGAAAGCAAGTGGAGCAGGAGTTCAGGCGGCTGCGGCGATGTCCCTTGGCAAAAGACAACACCCACAGGGCCTCAGTAAAATTGTCAAGCATTGACCGGTCCCTGGTGATAAAAAGGCTGGGGACCACTGCTCTAGGAGCATTTCCTCCTTCTGCTCCCTGCACTCCCTCTGAGACAGAGGCTTCAGAACTTCCTGCAGCAGCAGCATATACTAGCCTCATGCTAGCCTTGTTAAGGCAGTGAGGGGGGGGGAGGCAGAGACTGCTCTTCCCTCTCCTCCCACTGTCCTTCCTGGGCTTGCTGTGTCTCTGCTTCCTGCATCTGCTTCTTCAGTTAAGTATACTTGTCTCCCACCACCGCCCTCGTTTCTTGTTTGGCAGCTTTTTTTTATACCCCCATATAAGACGAGGGGGCATTCCTTTTGAGGGTGGCGGCTTTCCCCTTCTGCCAAGCAGTTTCCTGACAGGGAGGCCACAGAAAAGCCCTTTCTCACTTAAAATACTGCCCTGGCAGCTGATCTTTATACTCTGCAGATGAGCTGTAATTCCAGGAGCTCTCCAGGCCCCACCTGGATGTTGGCTACCCTTGGGTTCAAAATATTCCTGGAGGTTTGGAGGTAGGACTTCAAAATTGTACAATGCCTCAGAGTACGGCCTTCAAAGGAGCCATTTTTGCCTGCAGAGCTGATCATTATAATCTAGAGATGAGCAGCAATCTAGATAATATGGTAGAGGCTTGCAGACTGCAGTTGGGAGGGAGTGGTGTATGTGTGTCCCTCCTAGTCTATGGACTATGGCCAGCCCTTACCAGCAACTGCTTGTATTCTGGGGTACAGACAGACAGAACAGCATCAGTCCTGTGAGTCTGGAAAGTGCAGGAAAATCTAAATAAAGAATAAAGATCTAAATTAAAAAATAAAGAATATTTACAGCCTGAAACTATAAATAGTGAAGAAGTAAATGGCTGGAGAAACATGGGAACTGAATTGAAGCTTGGCCTGGCAAATAAAAAAAAACAGTATAAAAAAACCTTACCAAGGTCAAGACTGCTGTGCACAGAGAGACCTTATCTTAGGGTTGCCAGCTTCCACGTGAGGTTCTCTACCCCATTTCCCTCATGGGGAGTCTGCTATGGGGAGAGGAAGGGAAGACGACTGGAAACTGCTTTGAGACACCTAAGGCCTGCTGGGTCACTACAGCCTATTCCCAGTTCTCACAGACCTCTCACAGCCCATATTCCTCACAAGTTGTCTATTGTTGGGAGACGAAAGGAAAAGCTGTTTGTAAACCGCTTTGAGACTCCTTTGGGTAGTAAACAACAGGGTACAAAAATCCAGTTCTTCTTCTTCTAAGGAGCAACCGTGAAAGAAGCATGTGGGCACATAACAATTTATTAAGTGAAAAAATGGAGACAGAAGGAACAGTGTGGACACCTGTGACTACCCCATGTGGATTAGGGCAGGGAGACATTTCAGAGTCTGTGGCCTAATTCACACAAGAAGGGAAATGACGCAGAACCAGGAGGAATTGGTTGCCGTGTAATTTCCCTCTAAGAAGAGTGTCCAGTCTGATTTTCTTTTCACGTATCTGAACACATGGTTCTGGAAAGCTCATCTGTAACCACCATGCCACAATTCCCAAAGGTCAGTCCTCTCCTACACTCAACGAACATTCCAAACGACAGGTTCCTGACACCCATATTTCCACATCCATGCCCTCATTTGTCATCATGCCACTAGAACATCCCATAGAACACACACATTCAACCCCATGCCCTTACAGACTGAACAACTCTTCCCTTTCCTCTTCCCACCGCCAATCTCTAGCGCCTGTTGTATTCCTGGATACTATGGGCTTTGCCGCTAGTACTGAAATAAACACTGTCTGCCAGATATCACCTGATTTGATTGTGAATAAAAGGGACAGCTACATAGGTTCTTCAGCTTCTACTCTAGTTGGATCTAAAATGGAGCAAAGGTCCATATTGATGCATAAATGCTCACATGGATGAGGAGAGCTCAATCCTCTCTCAACCAACATTCATAAAACTTTTCTCCCAATCTGGCTCAGGTACCACAAGTAAAAGATGCAATGAACATGGATACCACCATCATATCCAGTTTATTACTAGTACTACTACTACCAACACCACCACAAACAACAGCTTTATTTTTATAGCTTGCCCTTTCCAGTTGGCTCAGGTTAGGTAACAACAGTGTAGCTCTTCATCACTAGTAATGGTAGTTTGCTAGCAATTTTGTTGTCTTACACTGTTCTCAACTTATATGCAGGCTGAAGCTATTTAGTGATTGGCCTTTATAAAGGACTGATGATATCAGAACAGGTATCCAGAGAAGCCAAATACGCAACAATTGCACTAATAAGTTGCATTATATTTTCAAAACACCACAAATAAACACTGCTGGATACCAAAAGTACTCACCAAGAATTTCTACTACTGAACACCAAATGTACTCATTATTCACCATGAGGGCCACATCATGAATGCCACTGCTTTGAATACGACCAATAACATAATGCTAATTATACCTTTACTTCAAAAACATCAGTCTCCAGTGAACTGGATTTAACAACTTACTCGGCAACTACTTTGAGAATAAAATTAGTTTACTCTGTAGTACAGAGTACTACAGTCAACACACTTTTCTCAACAGAAAGGCAGGCCTATAAATATTTTAAATTGTGTACTACTATTATGTACCTTTTATATTTCCTATTTATATGGTTTACGTGAGCATGGTATAGTGTTTAAAGTGTCAGAGTACGATCTTGGAAACCCAGGTTCAGACCCACATTCTGCTATGGAAGCTCACTGGGTGACCTTGAGTAAGTCACACACTCTGAGCCTAACCTCCCTCACAGGAATAAAACAAAGGAGAAGTAAACAATGCAAGCGACTTTAGGTCCTCCCTGGGGAGAAAGACAGGATATAAATAAAGAAATAAATGTGATGTTGGTCCTTATACTACATATTACCAAATTCTGAAATGGGTTCTCCACAACTTTTTTTTTTAATGAGAACCAATCAGTAACTGTGAACACTTTTGGAAAAGTAGATGGCTGTTACCATAAAATAACTGCCAAGGAGTGATATGACGCACAATGGCAAGTGTCGTGATGGCCCAAGGTACCACTATGGGAAGTTCTGTACAAGAGGCTCTGTAATGCCAGGGTGCTATTCCAAGACTACCCATGATCAAGAGGTAGAGGAGGATCTGATCAACAACCTGTGCACTGATTCACTGTTTCCTCCTGCCTTCTGTCTC
This sequence comes from Paroedura picta, assembly GCF_049243985.1. Classification (NCBI taxonomy): domain Eukaryota; kingdom Metazoa; phylum Chordata; class Lepidosauria; order Squamata; family Gekkonidae; genus Paroedura; species Paroedura picta. The sequence goes on along the minus strand of NC_135373.1, from coordinate 77,383,189 downwards.
TTCATCATTCAGCCACTGCCTACTATTATCTCATTTTCCCTTGCTATTATACAATAACCTACTATTGGAGATAAACTACTTTCAATTATATTTAATTCAATATGTATATTCTAGGTTACTTTCCTAAAAACCTAAATTATAATTTGTACACATTGCTACACGTACAAAACAAAGATCAATTTCCTTTGATCTACAAGAAATTATTCTGCATACTCCATGCCACAGAGCCAGTTTCATAAGATTCTTCCTCAGCCTTGGAGTTGTTTCAGTAAAGCTTCGATCTAGCCTCTAACTTCTCTTGAACAGCACAGAATTAGTTTAGATTCAGAAGGCCCAGTACAAGGGTTCATGTTGCCTTTATCTAGCACTGCACAATTCCTTGCAACTAGCCAGCAACCACTGGCACTGGGAATAAAATCAATACTTTGGTAGTATAAAAATTACAAGTATTTTTATAGAATGGGAAAGCTGACCACTGTGCTCCTAACATATGGAATGGGCCCACTGCTCATAACACTGGTACATTTATATGCTACCTAGGAAATGTACAAGGAAATTTCCTATAGTTGAGTTAAATTCTGAGGAATTGTATACCTTTACCTTATCTCTCTCAGAATATGATAGCTGATGCAAACACTAACAAATGTACTGGAGGATATAGGTTAACTAACATTCTAATTTGTGAATAATTCCACATGCCGGCATTGGTACAATTTTTAACAAACTGCAGCTAAGAGTAAAATTAAAAAGCACACTTCCGGTAAACACATACTCACTGCCCTCCTTTAAAGTCTTTCATTAACACTGTAAAGTATCTGTAGGGAAACATTCTGAACTTACTAATTTAACTGCATAAAGATTAAACATCTAAGTTGCACAACAGTCCAGAAATATTGGCAGTCCTTACATCACCATATTGACCAGGAAAGTCTATGAATGGTTTTGGCATTTTGGCTTTTGATGCTGACAACAATTCAACAATGCATAAAATTAGCATACCTGTCAGGCAGGTTAAAACAAACTATGAGCTAAATACTATGAAGCTGTTTTGCTAATAGCAGCATCTTCTTTCAGTGAAACATGCTATCTTTTACTGGAGCACAGTTCCACTATCAGTAGAACATTCACAGATTCCAATTGCTTATGTTCAAATAGTTCAAATGCTATTCTATAGTGATCAACTTTAAGGGGAGGGAAACTACTGGTGCTCAGTCCTCTGCACACAATAGCTGCTAAACCAAAAAAAGAAAAAACCCTCAAATCAGTTGCCTATAGGAATGTGGTATACGTTCAGTGAGACATTTGCTTCAAAATAGTATCTTCTAATTTCCAGCATACTACACAATTGATCTAAAACACATTCTAGCAAACAACTGAAACTTTACGTGACTTCTTAGTCCAGGCTTTCTCAACTTGGGGTTCCTTGAATGTGTGGGAGTTAATTAATTTTAAATATTTTTTGTTTTATATATTTTTATTAAAGTTTTAAACACAGTTGTTTATGTATTTTATTATATCTGATGATATACACCACCCTGAGCTGATTCAGAAGGGCAATATATCTAATAAATAATAATATATATTTTAAAACGTTTAAACATTTATTGGGTAATATGATCATCTATGGACATGTCGACCCACCCCTCCCCCTCCCCTGGAGGGGGTTGGAAAGGAAACGGCTATGCTTCCCAACTATATTCTGCAAGATCATGCCACTTCTGGGGTTTCTGGAAGCCTGAAGAACATTTCAGGGGCTTTTTAAATGGTAAAAGAGTTGAGAAAGGCTGTCTTAATCTATTACATTATGCTGGCACATTACTCAGTTCTTTACACTTTAAGCACCAGCCAATGAAATGAGGAATAAGTGTTAAGTTTACCAACTAAAATATGTTCGTAACTGTACTAGCTACTTATTAAAGAGGAAAAGACTCTAGGTTGGATCTGAGGATTCCTCCCACATGGTCAGAAGTCTTCTTAGAAGTCTATCAAATGTGGACAGGATTGTTCTTAATTGCCAATTTTATACTGAATCTCTGCTAAAGAACTCCCACAGGAAACTATCTTAGCATCTATGTATGTGGAATAATTTACATCAATATCCCTTGAAAGTCCATCATGAATACTACCCCAACATCCTTGACAGGTACAGCCATGACCGCCATCATGTGCTGTAGCTGTATACCTATTTGAAATATAACTAATAACAAATATAACTATTTGAAGAGTTAAGGCATCCTATACCAGAAAATCCATGGCACTGTGATATGTGTGTGTGTGTATAACCCTCTGAATATCCCCATATGTAATCCTGAACAATGCTTCATTAATAACTACCATTTAACTCCACTAGCATACTTCAGTTGCACTGATGATATATTCCACATTTGGACTCAAAATGAGGAAACATCCAAGATATGTCACTCATATTTATGCTCCTACCATTTATAATAAATACCATTTATAATAAACTAGACCTTATTGATTACAAGACCTACATCAACCCTCTGAAAGCTATACTGTGCTACATGAATACACTTTATACAGTAAACCAAATGACTACTATATTCACCTCAGCATTACCAGTCACAGCACATTATGTGGGTCATTGTCTAGTGATGAAATATAACTAACTTTGTAGATCCAAGACACCTTAATAGACACTAGGGAAATCATATATGAATTCTTGACCCTCAACTATCAACATATAATAATGGTAACAAAAATTGTCCCTGAAGATTTTAATAAAACAAGCTACATAAGAAACAGAACATGACTTGCTTGATCATTATATGACATAATAATGAAAGATGCTGCAGCAAATTATAAATGATCTACAACCCATTCTTAAGAGTTACGACACTGAGAGAAGCAGGAGGAAACCCCATTACAGAAACCACCAACTTGAAACTATGGCTCACTGTTAGCCAAATAAGTGCATGACACCAACATCAAGTGCTCATTATGCCTTGTGATTAAAGCAGATAACAGTTTAGAATCTCTAACATTCAAGGTTATTTACTTGAAAATGTTATGAATACACACAAAAAGTATACATTATCATCAATGTTCAATGGCAGTTTATATGTACCAGACCTCTTGCAGCCTAAGGTGACTGGAATGTCACAAGTCACACATGATGAACTAGAATATAAGTAAGCCCATAAGTGAGTTTCTTAACTTGCCGGGCTATTCTATTAAGAATCTCAAAGTAGTCAGTCTGATAACACTGCACAACTGGAATATGAAGTGGAAGAACAAGAATCAAAACGTAACAGTGTGAACTGATGTCTCAGTTACTATTATTACAAAACATGATTATGATGGAAAGATGATAGAAGACATTTATGAGTCTCACTTTATAATAACAGTCTGAAGAGTTCCCCTTTTAAAATAAAAGAACTGAAGTTTCAAGCTTGCTACTGTTTAATCAAGTTTCAGCATCTGACAACATAGGCTGTAGTCTACAAAGTCACACTCTTTTTGATTAAAATATCTGATATTTCATGAACTCATTTCCCATAACACAAGGTTTCTAAAACACAATGAGTCTCCTGAAATCAAGAAAAAAAATTGACAATTTCTATGAATAACTCGCCACCCAGTGGCACAGTATGTTTCCCCACTGCCATTCCTTAGTACTAGAGCTAATCAAGCTCTTTTGGTTGACACTGGTGCCTAAACATTTACCTGGTACCTTTAAAAAAAAAGTAAATACAAATAAATATCTCTTAGTGTTCCATGCTTGTATAAACACTGATATACAAAACAAAGGGTATAAATTTCCTGATAAATTTGTTGAAACAAGTTTTCCATTTCTACAATTAATATTATGAGTCAATACATCTCAGTGATCTCAAAAATGTTGTACTATATAATTGTCAATACAGTATAAATTCTACAGTATACCTGATGCAACCAGAAGACTGCATGTAAACAATCATACAAACGATGGCTAGGAAAGATCTGTGGCGTTAGTGCATTTTGAATGCTGCATATAGGTCTGATCTTTAAAAAGGTAGTGCTGCAAAAAGTGCAGAAATGGGCAACAAGAATTATCAAGGGCTTGAAGCAACATTCTTCAAAATAAATGAATGTGAGACTTTTCTATTTGGAGAAAAGAGTTATATTAGCAGATTTATAAAACTATGCATGGGATACAGTAAATGGATAAACACTCCCCACCAGCCCAGTCTCTTTCCTATTATACCACAATTCACAGACACCCAATGAAGTTGATGAGCAGTAGGTTCAGGGTAAGTATAAGGAAAAAATTGAAAGAGTAAACTCCTTGTGGAATTCACTGCCAAAGAATGCAGGAACAGACCCTATAGGCTATAAAAGGGGATTACACATATTCATGAAAGATGAGGCCATCAACTGCTACTAATCACAAAGACTAAATGTCTAGAAACGATAACAGAGAGAAGCTTGAATCTCTATGCCCCACTTCTAGTAACATTTACTTGGCCACTGTGTGAATCAGAATGTTGAACTGGTCTGATACAGCAGGGTAGTTCTTATGTCCTTATTCAAATCCAAGATTTTCATACTCCCAAACATCTAGTAATGAAGTAGAAAATTCAAATTTTAATCTCTGGCACGTATCTGTCATATAATTTCAACAATATACTCCAATACTCTATTGCAAGTGGGGTGACACTTAACATGAAGAAATCCTGCATGACTGGTGATATTTCATGCATCAAATAATTTTACACATTGTTTCAACATCACATGTAAAGATACCTGTGACTGGACTCCCATACAAATGTGCAAGATGAACAAATTAGAGAAGTGAAATGCCATCACTACCATTATGCTATAACTGTAGTCCTTGGGGTTATTATTGAATGATTCTCTATCCAAACGATTCACACATGTTTACAAAGGTCATGGAAATCCTGCAAGAATCATTTCAGGACTGGAAAAACAAGTGCTATCAGTGAATTATAAAACAGAATAAAGATATCAGCTACCCTACTATAAATTATTTGCATTAACTATTTGCTGTGTCCTGCCATTTCTCCACAATAACTGTCCTATAAGAAGGGGGGAAGGGGGCTGCTGTCAAGTCACAGCTGGCATACAGCAGTCTCTTAGGGTTTTTCAAGACAAAAGACACTCAGAGGTCCAACTTTGTCTAGTGATCCTGGTATTTCTTGATGGAGGTCCTCCAGCTGGGCTGATACACAGAAAAACAGGTGATACAGCTCCCAGCACTTGGAGTCCAATTAACACTGGCACCTAACATCAAGAGTCTGGGCATGATATTGGATCCCTTTTTATCAATAGAGGCTCCAATCACAAAGACAGTCTGCCTGGAATTTTTCCATCTGCGCCTGGTGACATAGCTTGCACCCTATCTCTTGAAGCCTAAGAGTGATCCATGCAACAGTTACCTTGAGAGTGCTTCGGAAACTCCAACTGGTCCAAAATGTGGATGCATGAATCCTGACAGGGACTCACTGGAGAGTACATATAACACCAGCATTCACCCAGCTGTATTGGTTCTAGATTGGAGACCAAATAGGTTCAAGCTGCTGGTGCTAACCCTTAAAGCCTTAAATATGTAGCTATGTGACCACCTTTTCCCTTATAACTCCCCAAGAGTGTTAAGATCTTTGGATCAACATCTGCTCAGGGTCCCTGGCGCAAAAGAGGTGAAATTGGCCTAGCTCCAGCCTGGTAGAATGTGCTCCCAGGACAGATCAGGGCCCTGCAGGGCCTGAATCAGTTCTATAGGGCCTGTAAAATGGAGTTATTCCACCCAGCTTATGTAGAGCTTAGAATGGCTGGTCTTGCCACTGGAATGAGAAGAAGAATTGGAAGACTGGCTCCTTGCCAACCCTCCCCATCCTTCTGAGAATTTTAGTTGTGAGGGCCTAACTGTAAAAAAATTAACTCTTTAACTTTATATGCTTTTTTAAATTGCTGTTACCTGCCTGCACAATATGGAAGGATGAGATAGAAATAAAAATGTATTTTTCTTATTATGGTCTCCCCTTCAAATACAAACCAAGCCCAACCTTGTTTAACTTCTGAGATAAGGATAACCTTGGTTATACAGGTCAGGGCATGAAGTAGATTAGGCTGACATATTATTTCTTGCTCAGGCAAACACAAGGTGTTCCACGGCTAAAAGTGAATTAGGATTTGGGTTTATAATCTATAAATCCAATGGATTTATTACTTCACCATACTGGTGGTATTACTAATTATGAATTTTTGCCATGAACATTTAAAAAGGAAAAAATGGCTGATATTAAAAAAATTTATTTTACTTAATCAAAAATACCGCATATATGAATTCAAATATACCTTTCATAAGTCATCTTGATCAGTACTGATATGTCTACAGATAGGATTCTAGTAAAGTAATATTCATGTACCTCAGAATGGAGTTTTATGCTTCTTTCTTCAATCTTACCCTGTTTCTATTGATGCCTTCTTTCTCTGTCTCTACTCACACCTCCCAAAGCAATTGTTGTGCCTCCTTAGGGAAGTCTACATCACATGTAAACCAAAGCCTTCTATTCCCATTTCACTCTGAGCAGCTGGCAGTTGTGGAATCACAGAAAATCTACATTTCTATCACCACAAAGCTACTGAAGGCAAATGTTTATGAAGATCTTCCTACAGGCAGATAGCTCTAATAAATACCTATTTTAAAAATCAAGTCACAAAGCACTTCCAAGTTTGGTTGCAGTTATAACAATCCACAGTGATTCTAGCGCAAAACCAAGCATGACACAAAAGATATCAAAATAAAAGACATACCTATTACCAATATGATCAGCACTGCAGTCAATTCCTTGGACTATGTTTCATGGACCAATCCTACTAGCCTATCAGTCAACAGCAGAACTGGCATAGTCCCCTTGTGGCTTGTAAAAGTTAAACACACTTGTAAAACTGGTAGGATCCTTCACATATTCTCAAATTAGGAACAAGAAAACTTACTACTTCAAAAAGATACATACTGACATTAATTCACTCTCAAATCAACTTCCAAATACTTATACCCACTCTCCTGAACTCTCTCCTTAAAACAAGTGTCATTCCATATGAAATTTTGCAGTTATAATTTGTGTCCATACATAAAGAACAGATTTACAGGATCAAAAGGCACAGATTTACAGATTCATCAAAGAAGGAAAATCATCATGCACCTAAACTAAACCATACTAAGAATCCAGTTATATATATATTATAAATAAACAGAACTAAACATTATTTAATATTTTTTCTAGAATTTTTCAGAACTACAAAAATCAAGTAGTGTTCAGATTCTCCTTTACTGATTTTTTTTCAAATCGCTAACCTAACTTAACACATTACAGATTAAGCTCCTCAAGTGAAGCATTTTAGTAAAACAAACATTATATTGCCTGTTGTAAAAATAGCCCCATAACTTTCTAGTATTAATTTGGACATGTAATATCCTTTTAAATATAGAAATCCCATACAACTTATTGGAACTTGCTTCCAAGTAACATGCTGGGCATCAAGGAACTAAAATGAGATGTAAAAATGAACTGATAATTATCTTTACAAAATTTTAAAACATGAGAACATCCAGATGCATGCTAGCTTTTGCAGAATGCTAATTAAGAAATCATTAAACTAAACATACAATCTACAGTTTTACCTGTTCTACAAATATTCTACTACACTAGATGTCCTAGTGAAATCATAATGAACATGCACATAGGTCTTTTAACAAGGGCCCATAAAAGCAAAAGCAAAACAATCATGGGTTTTCTACTATTCTTTAAGGAAAGTTGGGGTATGAAAATATGAAATACAGGAAAGCCATAGGCCAGTACAAGGTTAAGCATACTTCTGATTCATTGATTTAATGGGTTTAAAAAAGCTGGACTTCGTATGTAATATTAATTTTCAAAAGATGCACAGACCATGCCCTTTAATTCACTCTCTTCATTAGCTTTCTAATGCTTAACATTCATAGATTAACCCAACAAACATCTCAAAGCATCCTTGAACAACATCAGTGAAGCTCCTCACAGACTAAACTGCAGGTGCACATAAGTAAATATATGCTGAAGGTTCTTATTATGGTTTAATATTACTAGCAAAATCAAGTGTACTCAAAAATGTATTCAGCAACTTTCTATTCCAACAGATTCTAAAAAATCACAGGCTTCCTTGTAACTCTATGCCACTTCTACACTGTTGCTGTGAATTCTACAGCTTCAAACTTGGAAGTCAATCTAGGACAGCCAATAGAATTTACTTATGTGCATTTACTACATTTCCTCATGCAAAATGCTAAATATCCAACAGATAGCTGGATCTTAGGTTGTTTAAACAGAAATATTACAAAACAGAATAGTTTGTATCCAGATGAAAACTAAAATACTGAATATTTTTTTCTTAAACCAATCTTTCAAAGTGTCTAAAATCACATTATTTCCGTAAAACAATAATAACCAGACATTACAAATAATATTGTATCATAGTTTTGCCAAACAATGTTTTTATTATTAAAAACAACCACTATACCACCACTAAAAATGAATTAAAATTTTAAAAACCAGCACTGCCAAAAACACACACACACAAATTGCAAACTGAAATTACCAAAGTCTGAAAGAAAACCAATTTCAGTAATTTTAAAAATAGAAGCCATTCCCCACCCTTTGTATTTCTATGCAAACAAAACTATACCTTGATAGATTTTTTGATAATTTGTATATTGTCATCATTTATTTAAAAAGCAATATTTTCTAATACATATTTCACATCCATATACAACTAAAGTCAAGCTACCATTACTATCATTAGACTGGTTTCTAAAACTACATTCATCTACTTAGCAGAGCCAGCCTTACTATGATATAAATTTTAAATATTCAATAAAGTGCTTCGTATTTTCTTTGTTCATTTAGGAAGTGTAATGTTGACAAAAATAAAATACAAAACAATCTAAATGCTTCAGAGCCATAAACAAAAGGACAAAAACCTACAAATAATAAGCTGGACACAAAACGATTTTAAAATGTGTGTGAGAGAGTTTTTAGTTTTCACATCCTAAAAACCCCAAGTGCCACCTCATGCTCAATACTGCTGCAAAAGTCCTTATCAACACTCACCGCAAGTAATACTGTTTTAAAGCGAAGGCAGCGTTAGAACAACTTCTGGGAAAGTTAAACTCTTCTACAATTTCTCCCCACTGATTCTTCTCCGATACCTGTCAAAAACAACACACAGAGATGCACAAGACACACACATACACAACGTCGTTGGCAGCTACCATCCCAAAGGCTACCAGGAGACAAACGCACAGGATAAATATATAGATTTATTTCGATTGGGTCTGGGAACTGCATTTCTCACTGACAGGCCCTGGAGATACGATCTTGCTCCTCCCCTCGTATTTTACAACATTTATTTTATTGGGGAGCGAGCAAACGAAAGGGTTTGATGCCGTGGAGAGGGATTTGTTTTTGTCTTCCCAGCCTGGACAATAACCAATCGGGAGTCCCTCTGTCGCCTGCTTTTAAATCCTCCCGCGGCCCGTTAAAACCCAAAGAAGTTGAAAATGAGCCAAGAAAGTCTCGGTGGGGGCCGCCCCCGCCGACCGGGGGTGCAGGGGGCCCGTCCCGCCGAGTCCCCCCTCCGCCAGCTCCGTAGACATAGAGAGGCCTTTCTTTTGAGGCCTACATTTCTGTCCCTAGCCTTGAAGCCTAAAGATGGCTATTTGATTACACACCGTCTTGCCTGCCCCTTTTGTTATTTCTCCCTGGAAAGGGCTCGGAGGGCAGCGCCTGGTCCCCCCCACGCCAGCGAGGATCATCTCCTAGCCCATGCTCCGTGCCGATTATCGATGTTAAACATGCCCGCTAATTTTGAGTTGCACTAAAACTGCACTCAGACACTCTCTCTCTCTCTCCCTGTGCGCGAGAGATACACACACACACTGAAAGCGGCAACCACAAGCGGAAGAAACTGCTTCACACACAGCCTTTGCCACCCTCCTCCCCAGGAAAGGAGGGAAGGAGCCCCAAAAGGGGGAAAGGGGAGCATCGGGAGGCTGCCATCAGCACCCCCCAACTGCCCCCCCCTTCACCGCCTCACCAACAAGGCCAAGCCACCAACCTGCCTTGCCTGCTTCCTTCTTCCACTTCCCCCCCCCCGCCCGATCCAGCCCGGGAAAAAGGCCGATCCCGACCCCCCCGACTTCCCCTTCGCCCTCCCCGGGTCAGAAGAGAGTTTCGGGAAGAGGATCGCGGGAGGGAAAGGCGAATTAAAACTTCCACTCACCTTCCCAAATCCGCCTAAAGTGGTGACTCGGGTGTAGAGAGCATGAAGATCCAGCTCCTTCCCACCCACCACAGGGATCTTCTTAAAAGGAGACCTGCCAAGAGAGAGACACACACACAAAAACAACTTGTCAACTCGGGGCCCCCTTTCCCCCCCCCGCCGGGGGCCGCCTTGTCCTTCAGGGAAGGGGCTGGAAGTTAAAATCGGTCGGTTTAAACAGCCTCCCCCCATCATCCCCTTCCATCTCCCCATTTTCCTCACCCTCTGCTGTGGTGAAACTGCCGCAGCTCGTCCAGGAAAGCGAGTCCCTTTCTCCGGTGGTCTGGTTGGTTTTTGCCAGTCGAATTTGCCATATTTTTTAAGGATTAAAAAAAGGTTTGGGTTTTGTCTCCTTAAAAAAAATCCAATAGAAAAACAACAACAATCCGCGGCTCCTCCTTGCCTTTTAAGAGACCCAGGTTCCTGTGCTCGGCCGGGGATCAGCCATGGAGAGGGGCTTGTTTCAAAAAAACACGGAAAAAAAGAAACGAGAGAAAAGTTTAAAAGGAATAAGGGAGCCCGGCGAGAGTGGTAATTGCGAGTCCTGTCTCCACACAACACACAGGGAGGGAGAGGGGCACCTCTCGGTGATTCTTGCCGCTGCCGCTGCCTGCCTTGCCTCTCAGCACCACAAACCCAGCCGATCCAGCCTGCACATGAGACTCAACATGGTGCTGCTGGATCACACAATGAATTGGGTTAGTGTTGTGGTAGGGTGGGGGTTGGGAAGGCTGGAGTGAGGTACTGACAGTGTGTGTGTATTACAGACGCGGCTCCATGAAATCTCCCCTCTCCCTCCCTCTCTCTCACTCACACACACACACAGTACAGCGACGGTGGTGGCGGCGGCAGCGGGATTCACTTCTCTCCTCTCTCAGACAAAAAGATCTGAGGCCGCCGTGCTGCTGCCTGGGCGAGAGCGCAAGACAGCGAACCCCAGAGGCCAACCGAGGCACTGCAAAAGGCAGCTCTGAAATGGCAAAAGCCAGCACTGCCAGCAAGCAGTTCCTGGCGGGGAACAATAGGCTTCTCTCGCGGCTAAGGGCTCATCTGCAATGTGCCGCAAACTTCACACAAAGCCGGGCGGAAAGAGACAAGGCGGGGTGAGGGGGGAGAGAAAACGGCTACTACCGGTTGTTCCAGGGTTAGGGGCAGAGGAAACGTTCCATTATTCCCAAACTTTCAAGAGGCGAAGTACTTTCAAGATTTACTGAGGGAGAAAAAAAGAATTGGGGACGAAAGTTAATTGTTTTATATTATTTTGTCTGAACTGTTTCTTCAAAGGAAAGGAAGAAAATAATATTCTACAAAATTTAAAACCTTGCAACATCTTAACTGGGGAATACATGAGGCTTAGTATAGAGATATATATTAACCCACACATATATATACATATATGTAATATGTGTATAATGATATTATTATATGTATTATATATAAACTAATACAATGTTATAAGAATACTTGTTGCCTGCAATTCAGGAATCAGGATTGTCCAGAACAAGGCATTAAAAAGTTTCATGAAGTAAATGGCATCTGATGATTCACAAACTGTACAAACCTTATAGAAAATAACAATTTCATCAGATGTTTAGAGCTACCTTCCTCTTGAGAGGAAGTATATCTAACTGATGTAGCATAATGGCTAAGATAATAAATGCAAAGGCCACCTCATTCATGAACCTACCAATTTAGAGCTAAGGCAAGCCTCTCAGGCTCACCCCCCTCACCTGCAATAAGCAGAACACAAAGGGCAGTTAGACACGATACACCTGAAACACTATGAGCTCTTCAAATAGTTTATATTATGCTTTGATATTTTTAAATAAACTACTTGTATCTAGACAAGAATGCTAAGGTTTATTGCTGCTCTGAGTCATACTTGACAAAGTTCTGTGTGAATTATTGTGTTCATTAAAGTTTGTGTATATAAATATGCATACATTCAGTGTTTCTCAAACTGGCCAGAGTGTCATATACCAATGAGAAGCGGGTTCAAGCATTTTGCTAGTCTTATTAAACCTTATTAAGAATCAAATTTAAGGATTTCTCAGTCTCAAATATGGGTTACAAACCTACCCTTTTGAAATCTCTTTAAAATAATGACTTTGTGAGTCCTTGACTATTGTAGATCCACAGAACAGTCTTAAACACTTTGGTTTTGGAAGGATGTGATTTTCATGATTATACTCCATGGCACATTAGCCTGGAAGTAAAACAGTGCAGGGTGAAGAAACAAATAGGAACCATGAGAAAGAACTGAAGTAGGGTATTATAGAAGCTACAGGTAAACTGATAAAAATATATGCAGCCGGTAGGAATTCTGTGGGTGCTCTGGAAATAAGAAGCTTGTGTGTTAAGTGCTGTTAAGTCACTTTCTATGCACTGGTCCTCCAAGCCTAGCTCTGCTCTTGCAAACTGATGGCCATGGCTTCCTTGATGGGGTCAATCCACCTCAAAGCCTTCTACTTTCCCTAGAATAATTGTCCTTTCCAGGATCTAGGCAGATAGAGTGGGTGGGATTTCATAAAATTTGGAGACTATCAATTATCTTAGGAAAATATTATGTGCTTGTGTCAAATTCTATTTTTTAGTATGCAGGTGCTTTAATCTGTGCACAGAAATTCATGTTTCTGATAAATGCAGACACTGTCTAAACCACTTAATAGAATTAAGCAGAGAAAGCACTTAATTTTCAGAAATTGGCTTCATTGTGTCCAAGCATTTACTATTTTGAATGCAAGTGACAGAACTTGTAAAGAATAATAAAAAGGTCATCCCAGCTCCAATTACAATGTTAAGCCTCTATTTATGGAAGACAATGTCACTCATCTACATTAAAACAGATTCCTTCCCCAAAGTAATAGGCCTTCAGATAAACACTTTGCTGTCCTTGGGAATTAAGATTTAATGTGTATTTCCCAATCAGGACTCTTCCAATTTAAAGCAGAATGGGGATAGAATCACACTGTAAACAACACGCCATATGATCTTTTAATTTTAATAAAATATTAATACAGGTAAACAATTATTTCTCCCTTAAAATAAGGATATTAGGTGTGATGGATATAGGGCACCCTTTCTCTTTCCAGCCTTATATGACGTTATGTTTTTAGAGTATGTAACTAAATTTATGAAGGATTTGTTTAAAAATCAGTTACACATTATGATCTATGAGCCCTTCAAAGAAATCGATACTCTTTTTATACCAACTACTAAATTACTTCAGAAAATTAAAATCTAAGGTTATGGTGGGAGGGTTTTCTAGATTGCCCTTTCATCTCAAATAGCCAGAGATGCTTGGTAAAAAAAAAAAAAACCCTGCCCTCCAGGTCCTATTAAGGGAAAAGGGTATTTCAAGTCTTCATATAAGTAGTCTGTAATGTTAAAAATTACACATATCTCACTCTCCAAGGATCCAGTCATATGCACACTTCCCTAAGAGTAAGCCCTGTTGAACTCAGTTCCAGAGTAAGTGTGCTTCAAACCAAGTTACAAAGGACCCTAATTTGGAAAGCTGCCACAGCATGTTTTGCAGAATTTTGCCTTTAAGTGTCTGCAGCATTTTTTTTAGAGGCACCACAGTTCACTTGAGTCTTTTCACCGCCTCGTGGGAACCTGTTTAAATCGTCCTCCGCTCAGGAGGAAGAGTTGTAAACAGTCCTCGAATGACTCAAAAACTAGGGGTCTCCCTCCCACAAGCGACTGGTACTTGGCAGAGGTGAGTGACTCAGTGCCCTCGCCTCAGCATGTGTTAGCTGTGGCACGGAGCAGCAAGAAGGCAAGGCTAGTCACATTGCGTAAGGCGAGCAGGATTTCCAGGCTCAGCGCAGGCAATTGCGCACGGTCCCTTACGTAACTGTCAGCTGGGGATTCCCTGGAGGGGGTCATTTTATTCAACCACTAAACAGACCCCAGAAGTCGTTTCAGCGCGCCTTCCTTCTGCCGCCCTTGTTACCAGATCGAGGCTGCTTCTGCGGCGGCACCAGAGCCAACTGCTGCCTAGTAGCTCTTCACAAAATGGCGGCGCCCACGGAAGGAGCAGCCCCATTTTGTGCCCGTGGAGCTGTCAGTGGATTACGGGGGTGGGGGGGGGGGGTGGGGGGGGAGCACCAAGGCGGCGGCCAGGTCGTGTTACGACGAACAAATGAGAGCAGAAACGTCTCCCCTCACTCTCGTCCTGGAGATAGGATTTTAAGTGAAAATCTGGAGCGGTGAAGCGGGTGGAGCTAAAAAACGGACCCCCTCCCCACTGAAGTGAAAACGGGTGGAGGCTGTTGCTTCTCCAGTCCCTGCTGTGACTTCGTATTGCTTTGAGTCCCTTCTGGATTGGTGGTTCTTTTTGGGAGGAGGGGAGAGTCTTGGATTAAGAAGCCAGTAGTTGCGCTTCGGACGTCTTCTCAGTTAGGAGCCTCGCGATTTTTTGCCTCCTCCCCTTCCGCCGGGACGCAGGTCTCCACCCCGTGGGGGGAGTCGAGTGCCGGTCACAACAGTGGGAGGAAATAAGAGGGCATCAGTCGCTGGTTTTGTCTCCTTTTCTTTTACATTTTGGCTGCTTTTGAAGTTTTTTTTTTTAAACATATAATCAGTTTTACGTTGATTTAGATCTCTACCTTTCCCCTGTGCTTTTCTATCTACATTTTTTCTTCCGGAGGATGAGTAATTCTAAGATTATATTATTAATACGGATCACGTTTGGGAGCTAATTGTTGTCTATTTTTCTTCTTTATTGTGTGCCTTTCTGAATGTGTCGTCTTGTTAAACTGGTTCCTGGAGTTTAACTGCTGGCCAGCTTGCTCGATATTATTCCGTCTCTGTAAGAATCTAATACTAAGGCTTCGTCAGCAGCATATTTTTTTCAAACAAAGGGCTTTTCTTTCCTTGTGTGTGTGGGTTTTTTTGGAAACTGTAAAGCCTTCCGTGAGTTATTTTTTTTAGCTTTATTACTTTGTTTTAATTAATTATAACCTAATTTTAGCATCTCTAGCCCACATAATTGATTTCTGAAAAGGTTGAAAATGCACAGATTGAGGCTCAGCTGATGAGATGTAGGTTATCTGCCTTGAAACATTGTTAAAATTCATGGGTCGTGTATCAAGCAAAATGTTTATTTGAAGCATTTTTCAGTATATCTAAAACTCAGTTTTGTGTGTGCTCAATCAAAACAGATTTCAACAGTCTTGGTCTATATGTTACTAAACAGTTTAAACTATTTTGTCTGGTATTGTATTAATTTAAAATTAAAGCTGAAGTGTACCACTGCTTAGCTGTACATTTCTAATTAGTTCAGTGGGTGCATTAACTTTCTCAGAATTTAAGTAGTGGGATTTTTACTGGACTTATTTATACCATAATTAGCAAGGTTACCGTAAAATAATATCATTGTGGCCATTTCATTAGTGCTACAACATGCCCACAAGATTCATTGTTTGTCTAACATGTCTACTTCTTTTTTGCTTGGTCTTTCTTTGTGTTATGTTAGTTAGCTGCTGCTCCGGAAAAGGTATCAGGCTTTTTGTGTGTATATCTGTATTCTTGAGGAGTAGTCAGTTCAGTTCTGAATGTCTTTGGGCTCATTTTTAAGTATAATAGCTGTTATTGCTAATAAAGAACTTCAAATTTGCTAGCATAGGGGTCAAACCTATAGATGTTACTCAGGTGCAAGCTTCATGGTATTCCATTGGATTTACTTCCTGGTGAGTGTGCACATTGTTGGTAGCAATGTGGGCTTTATTTTATAATTCATATAACTGGAAGGTGTTACATCTGTTCTCCAAATACACAGCTTTGTATTGGCTTTTGTAGGTTGTAACCTTGCAATATGTTACATATTCAACAAGATGGCAATATGTTCTTAAACTACTAATGTATACTTCTTTTATGTGGCCACTGCCTTTGTTAAAATATTGACCATTCAATTTAACAGGCTAAATCTGCAATCCTTATATATGCTTAATAGCCAAGTCCCATGGTATTTGTTAGGCACACATGCAGCTAGTTCCATGCATGCTGAATCAGAAGAACTTGGTGGTATTTGGCTCTCATGTAAGTATGTTTAGGAGTGTGGTGAAAATGTTTAGTCGTCATCATCATAAGTAATTTTGAATAAAAACTTACGGTGTGGGATTTAGAACTAGCGAGTAAAGCTTCCAGCCCTCATACTATCTCTTAATGAAAATTATTCAGATTAATCTACTTGCAGCAGAAATATTTCTGGCTGCAGTCTCACGACTGTATGGATAGCCCTTACATAGTCCCTGACTTCTTAAAAGACATATCTTGATATTAATTAAGGATTACAAATAAAGTAGCTCAAAGTAAAATAAGTTATTTCCCCACCTCATTTTTTCCTTTAGATTTCTAATTGAGATGTCCGATAGTCCTAGAGTGTTATATAAAGAGAATTTCTGTTTAGGGTAATTAGAAGCTACTTTGTCTTTTGCCCTTTGCTTGGGATTTTTCATTAAATGATAATTTTAAATCAGTGGTTCTTGCTCCTTTTAATAGGAAAAGTCATCTTATCACTTAACTGATTATGACTTGCCTGTTAGGATGGCTGTTGTGCAGCTTTATGTGACCCGCCTCGAGCCTCCGGGGGGAGGGGGGATATAAATTAAAGGATAACAATAATAATAATTAACTCTGAACTGATTTCAGTGGGACTTGCTTCCAAGTAAGTGCATAGATTGCAGCGTTAACCTCCCAAACCATCATGCTACAAATTTGCACTAATTTGCATATAGTCAAAGATGCTGTCTTTTGAGAGCAGCAGAACTAGCTGTGTTCATATGACTCACAATTTATATCCATGATTTTCTGTTGGTGATTATTGTGTAACTCCTGGAGCCTGTTTATAAGGTGGTGTACATTCTTAACAAAAATACCCTAATGGCACAAAGCGTTTACACACTCTTCTTCCCTTGCTGGAAAGCAACACTTGCTACTGAAGGATCATGATTACATTATGTAAGTTTGGGGCATATAGTGCATGCTTTCCAGACAGTGTCAGGTGTTTGTGTGTGTATATAAACCCCCCCCCCCAGAATATCTTCCCTTTGATGTGAATTTTCACTTGGCTGGTATATAAATTTGAGTTATATTTCAAACTACAGTACAGGATTATTTGTGTTTAAATAGAAGTTGAATCACCCCAAAATGGGCAAGGGGAGCAAATCCTGAATTTTAAAAATATCTGGTAGAGGTAAAACACTTCCTGTGAAATTTTCAGTAGAGTTGCACCCTTCTAAGCCCATTTATTTTAATAGACTTTAAAAGCATGCAACTCTGTTTAGGGGTATACTGTTATCCCAAGTATTGCAGAAAATAAACCTTTATTTTTCATTGATCTGTATTCCTTTTGTACAGCTTTTAAGGACCAAGCTAATGGTGAACTGAGAATGTTCTGACAAAACAGTGCTAGGTACTCCTTAATGCAGAGAAATATAGGTTCCAACAGTAAAATGCAAAAGTGTTTCACCACAAAGTAAATGCTAGTCTAATCTGACTTCTCTGAAAATGAATGATATTATGTTTTGAGAGGGCACTTCTATTAACTTGACAAAACATTGAAGCTTTATTATGCTGCTCCTTTCTTTCCTGAAGAAGGCTCTATACCTGTAACAGTTGGGGAGAGGGGCTAAAATTTAAGCATAGTTACACCCTTCTGAGACTTGGTTTAGAAGTGCGTAACTGTTTAGGAAGGGAATGGCAAACCACCGTGTATTGAGTCTGCCAAGAAAACGCTAGAGGGCGTCACACCAAGGGTCAGGCATGACTCGGTGCTTGTGCAGGGGATACCTTTACCTTACCTTTAACTGTTTAGGATTGACATTTGTATGTCTTCTCCCAGCCTCTTGTATTTCCATAAATAAGCTAAATACTGACTGTCGTAAAATGTGGTAACATGCTGCCCACAGCATTCAGTGCCTGTACATGTAACATGGATACTGGTGCCTTAATAATTTTAAAAATCAGTAGTTTGCATTGCAGTTTTTAATCTGATGTGCTAGACTGAAATGGTTTCTATGTCCTGCAAGATTTCTTACAATCTTCAGTCATTTGGCTTTTGAATATCTTCTGTCCAGGGAATCAATACATGCCTGTCCTAGGGCACACATGACTTTGCATTCGTTAGGCTGGAAGTAGGTATCAAGCAACACACTTTTGCATTTGATACAACTGTGGACAATTTGGGGGCATGTAGGACTTCATTATAAATTGGTTTACATTTGATTGCTCAGAAGTACCTGATTTGAAATCTTAGTTGTATATTAGCAGCAGTGAAACTACCAAGCAGGGTAAGATGATGTGTAGTACTAAACCTCTCATATCAAGAGAGTTCCCTGAGGGGTTGAAGAAGGCAGTGGTCCACCCTCTCCTGAAAAAAAACATCACTGGATCCGTGGGACCCTGCCAACTATCATCCAGTCTTGCACCTTGCATTTCTGGGTAAGGTGGTTGAGAGGGCTGCTGTGGATCAGCTCCTGGCTTTCTTGGAGGAAACCTCGCACCTTGACCCATACCACTCGGGCTTCCGTCCTGGCCATGAGCACTGGTCGCCCTGATGGATGATTTCTGGCACCAGCTAGATCCTGGAGGCTCGGCTATCCTCGTGCTTCTCAATCTGTCAGCCACATTTGATGTGGTCGACCACGAGTTGATAGCCCACCTTTCCAGAGCTGGGATTAGGAGGACAGCCTTACAGTGGCTGGTCTCTATCCTCCCGCACCTGTCACAGAGGGTGGCAGTGGGGGAAGAGTTGTCTGGCCCCTTTGTGCTTTCCTGTAGGGTGCCACAGGGGGCAGTACTCTCCTCCACGCTTTTCAACATCTATAATGCACCCTCTGGCACAGTGGGTCCACGGTTCTGGGCTGGTCAGTCATCAGTAAGCTGATGACACCCAGCTCTCCTGATAGACGGCTGGCCAGGCCACCACCACCCCGGAAACATTTGCCAGTTGTTTGGAAGAAGTGTCTGGATGGCTCAGCCAGATTCACCTGAAACTCAACCCCTCTAAGACACAGGTCCTGTGGCTTAGGGGGCCAGGATCAGAAGCCTCCCCTGCCTGGATGAGGTGCAGCTTATGGCTGTGCCTGTGGCCAGGAATTTGGGGGTTTTCTTTGATGCCTCCTTGTCTATAGAGGCTCAAATCACGAAGGTAGCCCATACAGCATTTTAGCATCTGTGGCAAGCTAGGGTACTAGCACCCTAACTGTCCCCAGAACACTTGGCTACAGTGATCTATGCAATGGTCATTTCTAAATTAGACTTCTGTAACTCACTGTACGCGGGCCTTTCCTTGTTTCTGACCTGGAAATTGCAGTTGGTACAAAATGCAGCTGTTAGGGTCCTCATGAGATCACCTTCCTGTTTGAAAGTTCGTAAGCTTGATGGAGGTGGGACTGTATTTCATAATTGCATGGGATTTGCTAAACTAGCTTGTCACTCTTACAGGGGACACTGACTCCTGTCCAATTCCATTGACCATAAATATCTGGACATTTAGGATTCTTCCTTATTTTCAATGAGAACTGGGGACTCTTCCAATATTTTATTTCAAGGAGCCTTGTATATGGTCTGAAGAACCTGCTACACCCTAGATAAAATGTACTTAGCAGTATTCAACTGTGTGCTGTGGACTTGTGTATGTCCATCCATTCCCCATATTTTATTCTGTACTAAGTTTTAATCCAACCACATTTCCCCTTTTTTTCGCTCTCATTTATAATAAATTTTTTTTTACAGTAGTGGTGTTTGTTTGTTTTTTTACTTTGTTTAGTACAGTCTACTCTGGGATATTTCTCTGAATCTCCTCCTTGTATGGTATACTGCATGATGCTACATTGTTATAAGGCAGGTGTGCCCATGGACACTATGGTACTCGCCAAGACCATTTTTAGGGAGTAGGCTTAGCCAGGTAGAGCTTTTGCCCAACAAGGCTGCTAAATGATTATTGGAGACTTTAAAAAAATGTCTTCATAGACGTTGGTACCACAGCAAAAGGATCTGCACTGTATTACTCATTTTGTAGCTGGCTCTTCCTCCCTGTCACAGCCATTTTCACACTGCACAACCCCCCCCCCCAATACAATGTGAGAATTCCACAGAGAACCCGTATTATAAGGTATTTTCTAGGGTTTCTACCCTACCCCTTAATTTTTCTGTTACTGGTCTGATACTTCTCTTCCATCTCTGCCTACCCTCTGGAGGCGCTGGGTTGTAGGGGACTACTGTGATTTAAGGGGTTTATATATGGTTTTTACTGTTTTATTGTTGCACACTGCCATGAGTCAGCTGGCTGAGACTGTGTGGTTAATAAATATATAATAACTAGCTTCAAAGCCCATTCCTAAGATCGGGCCTTGAAAAGGCCCCCTCCCCTGGTCCCTAGCCAGGCAGCTTAAGGTGGCTTTGGGCCGCACCTCACAGCCAGAGCAAGTGGGGCGGGCGGAGGCTGGCCAGCTTGTTAGCAGGCCTGGGACAGAACTCCTTGGCAGTCCCAGCCTAGCAGGCCAGGAGGCCCTCGTTAGCAGGCCCTCCACCATGACCCTTTGCCCAGGGCCCTCTCCCCTTAACTACTGCTGGCTCCAGGCACTGAGGTGCATCTGAAAGCAAAGAGGCTAGAGTCCAGGGACTGAGGGTGGGAGCTGCAGGGGCAGGGCCAATTGGCCCTATTCCAACTCGGACAGCTGGACACGTTCCACCCCCCAGACTGTTTCACAAATAAATAGAGGAACCATGGATAAGGATAATAAATAAAAATAGTTTTTCATAGGGTTAGTCTTAATTTCCTGAATGGTGGCTGGTTACTAGGGTGCCTTCCTTGTTCTGTGAGTTTTCCAGCAAGGAAAGACACTTTCCCTCCTTTCTTCCATAACAGTATGAAAGTGCGTTTTAAGTTATCTGGTTGAAAATAGATATATTAGGGCTGTCCAAAATAACACAAGGTATCGTACATGCTTTCATGTTCTGAATTTGCTTTAGAACAACAGATTCCAAAGACCTACCCGTATTTGCCGGTGTATAAGACGACTGGGCGTATAAGACGACCCCTCAACATTTCCACTCAAAATACAGTACTATGGGCAACTATGTCTATCCCAACTGAAGTGCACCCGGCGTATAAGATGACCCCCCCACTTGGAGGCATGTTTTTCAGGGGGGGGGAAGTAGTCTTATACGCCAGCAAATACTGTAATTCTTTACCTGCATTAGCAAGGCATCAGTGCTTTATTTATATATTTATATTTATATACCGCCCTCCCCGGAGGCTCTGAAATGGGAAGTATGTACCTGTTTGCTAAAGAAAGTATGGTTGTTTATCTGAGCCAGATTATATCAGAGCTGAATTTATTTTTTACATATAATTTGTAATTTAAAAGCAACTACAGTATTGAAAGGAAACACAAATTTCAACAGAAGTTATATATTATTGCTGCTAATTAAGCACTGCAAATAATTGTATGGACAGGTCCCCTCATTATGGCTTTCAACCTTATAGCCACCATACAAAGGGGGACAGGGATAAAAGAGAGAAAAGGCCAGTAGTTCATCTGATCCCATTTCACACTGTGGCTAACCAAATGCCCTCAGAAGACCTCAGCCACAGGGGAGGGCGGTATATAAATATAAGAAGTAATTAATCAGCAGGGCATGGAGACCTCCCTAGCAACTTGTATTCTGTTTTGTCATAGTCAATAGCTATCACAACGTATCAAGCAACAGTGCCATTTCACTTCCAAACTAGGCACATAAACAAGCACAACAGGTGTTATAGCATAACCATCTTCAAATATTTGAAGGACTGTCATAGAAGATGGAGCAGAGTTGTTTCCTGTTGCCCCAGAGGAGTCAGACCAGAACCAATGGGTTGAAAATAATTCAGAATGTTTTGCTAAATATCTGGAAGAAGTTCCTGACACTTAGAGCAGTATTCCACTTAGAGAGTGGAACAGGCTTCCTTGGAAGATGGTGTGTTCTTCTTCCTTGGAAGATTTTAAGCAAAGGCTAGATAGTCATCTGACAGAAATGCTGATCTTATGAATTTAGGCAGATTATGAGTGGGTGGCCAGGAAGGGATGTGTCAGTGTTTGTCCCAGGGAATTGGTGATCGCCACTGTGGGATGGTAGGTGAATTTCCTCCAGGCCATGTTGGATTCTGGAGATTTTTGGTGATGCGGATTGCTGGGGCATGAAATTGGGGTCACTCTGGGTGGGCCGGTGAGTTCCTGAATGTGGGAATGTGGCAGGTAGTTGTAAGTTCCAGGGTGTTGTACTTGACCCTGGAGGTCCCTTCCAAATCTATGATTCTATGATCACTTAATTAAACAAAATAGGCCCAGGCCCTAGCCCTTCTAATTCCTACTTCCTGTCCAGCCAAATTACATATTCCAGCAACCAATGCTTCTAACTTTTATTTATAGTTGCTACTGTATTTAATGATGCCATACCATCTCTACATCTTGTGGCAGCAGATTCCATATATTTAGGCACTACTCCTGCATTAATGTTTATAGTCACCATGTAGAATAAAGGAAGGAGCAAGAATGCATATTCTCCAGGCTACACAACCTTTGACTAGGGATTTTTAACATGATATCCTGACTGCATGTGCCTCTATCCTCTGCTACTTTTGGAATCCTGTGGAGGGAAGCAAAATCATTTCCACCAGGTTCAGCAAAAGCATGAAAAGGCTTGTAAAAATTGACACATTTAGCTGCCTTGCTCTGGAAGAGAAGCACATGAGGGGTAGCAATGTTTATAAATAGTGTTCTTGTGGCTCTTTACAAATAAAATATTTTCCCAGCGCAAAGTGTACCTCGTTTTGAATGTATGAAAACTGCATTCACTTGTTTAGCCTGTTTATTTTTGCAGCTGTACCATTCTTCTTTCCCCTTATATTGCAGTAGCCACAATGCCTCATTTGTTGATAAAGAGCAGAGACCTTTTTACTCTGGAGTTAGCCTAAGTACTACAGTGCATGAAGTTGCATCTCCTCTGAAATAAGCAAAGGATCTGGATCCATATTGTAATTATAATTTGTGAATTGAGCATTTCCTGCTTCAGACTTGCTTCTCTTTAGCATTTACTTTCAGGCATTTGCTCAGAATCAGTTTTCATAATAAAAACAAATACAGTATTTGCTGGTGTATAAGACTACTTTCCCCCCCTGAAAAACATGCCTCCAAGTGGGGGGGGGGTCATCTTATACGCCGGGTGCACTTCAGTTGGGATAGACATAGTTGCCCATAGTACTGTATTTTGAGTGGAAATGTTGAGGGGTCGTCTTATACGCCCAGTCGTCTTATACGCCGGCAAATACGGTAATTCTTTTTAGCTATACTTGTGAATGCTGTCCTAACCCTGATATTAGTAATGAGTTGATTGCTCATAACATTGCTATGGGCTGCTTATCTCTGCCCTCACAGATTGCCACAACCTCTGTTCTCCTACAGTGCTTCATTGTAAGAAAAAGATCCTTGTATATAGTGGTAAAGAGAAAGAGATGGCCTATCTGAAATTGTGAATTTACTTTTAATGCTAATAATTTTAGGATTTTATATTTTACTGATTTTAAATGATTTATAAATTGTCGTGAGCTGCCCTGAACCCCCTGGGGAAGGGTGGCGTACAAATGAAAAAATAAATGCATAGCAGTAATTGATGTTCTTCAGGAGGGGTTGTAAAGATGCATTTAAAAAATAAAAAATAA
Organism: Paroedura picta; assembly: GCF_049243985.1. NCBI lineage: Eukaryota > Metazoa > Chordata > Lepidosauria > Squamata > Gekkonidae > Paroedura > Paroedura picta. The sequence continues at coordinate 77,359,155 of NC_135373.1, read as the reverse complement.
TTGAGAATAAAAGAATTCTCTATTCTCCACAATTACATGTGTGTGGTCTGAGGGCTCCTAACACTAAGATAAGGAAATGGTTCATTCTTTCTCACCCATATTCACACTTCCTAGTACTCTGGGGAATTGCTGAGTGCCCAGGCTTTCCACACATCCTCAGTCTACTGGCTTTTGAAGGATTAAATATAACTGAGGTAGGCATTTGATAGGTGTAAAAGTACTGGTCAATAGAAGAAAAACAATCTTTCCAGCTGAAGTTAAAATGAATAGTACTCACATTTTCATTAGCTGGTGACTTCTTCCCTCAGTTGTCACTTCCCTCAATTGTGGTGTGCTGATACTGAAAAGGATCTTGTCTTTTACATTCCCCACTGGGTGTTATGCTACTCCTGCCACGCAGTGTTTTCTTCATAACAGTCAATCCCAACTGCCATGGAACCATTTCAGTCCAAAATTCCACCCCCCCCCCCAAAGTATGCCTTTAGAACATATTCTAATAGCAGTCAAACTTTATTCCTTTCTTTATGTTGTTTTTTTCATATTGGTTGGTTTTGATTTAGTGAATATCACTTAATTGGACCTTGGAAGTGATTTGGCCCTGCTGATTAGATGTTGTAGAAATCCTGTGATCTGACATATGTTGTCCTGGAAGGACCAAAGATGATAGAATGTTGCTTTTCATATCTAGTGTTTTTGAGTGCTCTCATTTTCTAAGCCTGCTTATACTGGGTAATTAGCCTTTGTTATTACCTCTTCATATTTAATTCCAAAGTAGTCAACAGATTTGAGGTTTGTATCACTGTAAAGGCTTCATCCAGTTGTTCTTGTATTGAGTTTGAAGACCACTTAACCAGCTTTCAGAGATAAGGCATACTTCCCAAGTAGAAATTTCCTATGATTTCCCCATCTTCTTCAAATACTGCATGTGGAAGAAGAAAAAGTTCTGTTGACCAGATGGCTTACTTTGCAAAGAAAGCATAATAAAACAAAAAAATGCATTGCTGTAGTATAATCTGGATAAATTGAAGTGCAGGTCATGAATCAGTTCACAACAACAGTTCAAATCAGATCAAAGGAATTTCTGAATAACTAGTTGAGCTGACAGTAGAATGCAGGTTCTCTGTCAACAATATACATTGCCTGAAATTATTTATTATATTTCTATACCACCCTCCCATTAAAGTCCCAGTTTCTTCACTGAACATTGCTGAGATATTCAAATGGGTAGCCGTGTTGGTCTGAAGTAGCACAATAAAATCAGAGTCCAGTAGCACCTTTAAGACCAACAAAGATTTATTCAGGGCGTGAGCTTTCGAGTGCAAGCACTCTTCGTCATACATGAACTCCTTACATTACTGTGATTTTATTGCTGAGATAGGATAAGCCCTGCTTTTGGTGTAGCATTAACAAAAATGAAGCTTCTGTTGTATCTTTAAGATGGCTGTATTAATATAGCTGGCAATCATTGCTATAGCTGGAGGGCAAAACCCTATTGTATAACCAAGGCCAAAGCACATATATAATGGTGTAATGTTCAGCATTTTATACATTTTTGTAAAGCAATATTAGCTGCAGATTGTAAATGAAAGGTTGGAAGATTCAAGTGTTAGTTATCCTCAAACATAAGGGTTAACAATTGCATCCAAATTCAATTTTGAGTTGATTCTACATTGATTAAACTCAGAAAAAAATATTCTGGAATTTCCATTATAGCAGTGGTCTCCAACCTTTTTATCACCGGGGTCCACTCAACGCCGGGGACCACTCACCGGGGGCCACTCAACGCCTTTTACTGAGGCCCGGTGTGTGTGTGTGGGGGGTAGTTTACTCCTCTACTCTCAACCACTGCCCTAACGCTCTCTGATTGCTATGGTAATGATTAAACATACCTTCAAAATAAGATACAGACACGCCACAACAATGAACATAAGGAACATTTTATTTTCATGGAAATTTTAACTCATGACAATGACAAACCAATGGGAGCCCTGAACTTGTTTCTCTGCAACAAGATAGTCCCATCTGGGAGTGATGGGAGACAATGACACCCGAAATGTGTTGTAAAGGGCCGGGAGGGATGAAGTAAATGGCCGGGGGGAGGGGGGAGAGAAAGCGTCCTTTGGGGCCCACCTCCAATTAGTTGAAGGACCACTGGTGGTCCGCGGCCCACAGGTTGGGGATTGCTACATTATAGTACATTTTATATTTATGATACTGTAGTACTGTGGAATATATGGCGAATGAAACATAAGAAGAAGAGTTGGTTCTTAAATGCCGCTTTTCTCTACCCGAACGAGTCTCAAAGCAGCTTACCTTCCCTTTCCTCTGCCCACAACAGTCACCTTGTAAGGGAGGTGAGGCTGAGAGAGCCCTGATATTACTGCTCAGTCAGAACAGCTTTATCAGAACAACTAGAAAATAAGCCCGCTGTAGAAGAAATACAGCGGGCCCTAGGGGAAGTCAGGAAGTAAGAAGGAAGAAAGGAAGGCAGGCAGAGAGGTAGTTGAAAGGGGAGGGGACAGGGGGTGTGTGAAGGGGGGAATCGCGAGGGGGGGCAGAATTGGGAGGGGGGAGGTGGCGAGGGAAGGGGGGTAGAGAGGAGTGTGTGTATGGGTGTATGGGGTGGGGGAAGGGGTGGGAGAGCATGGTGGGTGGGTGGCTGTGTGTGTTTGTGCATGTCTGTGGGTGCGGGGCAGCGGGGGTGGGGAAGCCAGGGGGTTGTGTGTGTGTGTCTGTGGGTGCGGGGCGATGGGGAGGCAGCCAGGGGGTTTTCTGTGTTTGTATGTGTGCGTGTCTATGGGTGCGGGGTGATGGGGGGGTGGCCAGGGCGTTTTGTGCGTGTGCATGTCTGTGGGTGTGGGGAAGCGGTAGCGGGGCAATGGGGGGCAGGGGGGTTTTGTGTGTGTGTGCATGCGCGCGCATGCATGTCTGTGGATGCGGGGAAGCACTGGCGGGATGATGGGGGGGTGGCCAGGGGTTTTTTTTTGTGTGTGTGTTTGTATGCAGGGAAGAGGCGGTGGTGAATGGCCATTGGGAAGGGACCCCAGGCGGGAAAGGAACAGGGACACCGCATCTGCGACGTAGCGTCCCTGCTCCTTTCGCAAGGGCAAGGGGAAGCCAGCAGGAGTACTCACCGTTGGGGAAGGCTGCTTCTCCTTGTGTGCGGTGAGTCCCCAGCCCGGCAAGCAGCCAATGGGGAGCCGCACTTTGCGCAGCTTCCCATTGGCTGCTTGGTCCTGGAGTGACAATCAGAGGGCCCAATCAGTAGCCGCTTCGGAGGGATTGGGCCCTCCGAGTTTTTATCCTGGACAGAGCCCGCCCTTTCTCCTCCCCATTAGGGCTTCCTCTTTTATTTATTCCGCTCCACAGGAGCGGTTAAAGATGGTGAGCCCAAGGTCACCCAGCTAGCTGCACGTGGAGGAGTACAGAATCGAACCTGGGTCGCCAGATTAGAAGTCCGCACTCCTAACAGCTTTATCAGTGCTGTGATGAGCCCAAGGTCACCCAGCTGGTTGCAAGTGGGGGAGACCAGAGTGCCCATTTAGCCATGCAGTTTACAAAAATTGGACCTAACTTTGCACTGAGTGTATTCAGGATCTCAGACAACTATTTTAGCTGGCCACAGGGGAGAGGAGCAACAACAGTTTCAATTTGAGGTCAGAAGTTCTTGCATTTCTGGAAATGCATTTGATGTACCCCAATGTGTCCATTTTATTGCTAAGTTCATAATTTCTTGTAAAGCTGGGACTCTTTCTTCTGTATCTCTGACATTTCCCAGTAATGAGACCTTGTGTCTAATCCTTGCATTCTGATTGGATGGAGAGCAAAAAGTAAAGCCTGCAGAGACAGGAGAAGTAGTGGACTAAAATAGAATGGAGAGTGTAGCTGCACAGAGTTTACAAAAGAAACATTGATTTCTTGCCCCACTTTTCTCTACCTTAAGGAGTCTCAAAGCAGCTTGCCTTCTCTTCACCAAAACTTGTACTTTGTGAGGTAGGTGGGGCTTGGGGTGTTTGGAGAGAACTGACTGGCCCAACATCACCCAGCAGGCTTCATTTAGGAAAAGCAGGTTTCTCCAGATTAGAGTCCACAGCTTTTAACCACTACATCACCCTCCTTCATGCTGGCTGAGTGAGGCAAGACTATTTGCCAGGCAGAGGAGATTTGATCAGCTGACACAAGTGGGTAGCCAATTTTTTCTGTCCAGGTATGACTGCGTTTAGCAGGTAGCCGGCAAGGGGAAGTTTTGCTACCATGTGAGATTTGTCTTTGTTACATCGCTGGGTGGCAAGAGGCCTTTACTCCACACTTGCTGAGAATTGTCATTGTAATGTTTTTAAAGTGAGGGTCTTATAACTCCAATGTCTTTTGGAGCATAAGCAGAATGGTAAATGCCCAAGTTTTCTATACAGCTGAAGATTTGAAGCTGCCCAGTTACTCAGAAGAATTAGAAGAATTAGTTTGTTACCTACAGCCTCCCAGCTGATAAAAACAGCTGCACAATCACAGAATATTGAAGGTAAATGTGAAATTGGGATTGGAGGATGAGGAATGCATTCCCAGCCCTTTTCCCCCCACACCACCCCTACTCTCCCATAAAGCATGAAGGGAGGTAAAAAATAATCTGGTTCTTCAGGTGAGTTTCCTACTTGTTCTGCTCCAAATCATAGCAGCTGGGGCTCAGTAGTTCAGAATTAGATGAGTAATGTTATTCATTGAGTCCTAGAACTCAGTAGTGGGTCACTGTTAACGCTGCATATGGAAATTTCCTAATTAGCTGAACCTAAATTCTTCCTAGGCCCCCAAAATTGAAACTAGTGTTTAAAAAACGTAATTATGAATTACATGAAAGCATAGCTTGGTGTTCATAACAGCGTGTTACGAAAAACTGCAGAGGCATCGAATTGGTCAAGATGAAACAAAAAGGTAAGTCAGTGAATAAGAGAGAAACCAGATCTTTTTTGCCATTAATTTCTAGAGAAGTAGTAGGAGACAGGAAAAATAGAAAATCTCTTCAAAATCATAGTATGGCATTCAAAAGCATCCTGAAGCATCTCTTCAAGCCACTGAAAATTGCATACTGCAAAGTCTTAAAAAAAATCAACCAGTACAACTGGCACAAAATCATAGTGCCCAAATGACTAACGATTGCTGTACATGTAGTTAAATACTTGTTTGCTGCATTTATAATGCTGTGTTCACAAGTTGATTTTCCAGATTGTTCTGCAAAAACCAACTCTGTTGTATTAACTAACATGTTTTGCTTTGAATGTGTCTTTTACAGCAGAGTATATCCAATGTTTCCGTAGTTGTGTTTTCTTGAATTTTAAAGTGTCGTTAAATGGGATCAGTAAAATATTGAAATCTGTCAATGCATGTATGTTAATGGATTTTGTTATTGCACAGTATTCAATAGCCAGTAAATCTAAGGGCAAATTCATGTGCTTTCTAAAGTAGAAGGCCAGATGGATGCCCCACTCTTATCTTTCTGCACATAAGATGAATGACATGAATGCTTGGGTTCATCATGGACTGATTTGTGCAATTCTGACCCTTTAAAAAGAAAGAGCCGGAAGATCTAGCATCGTAGTTGTGCAGAACTACATTCAGTGCAATGTGTGATCAGATGGGGTGAGCATGTTTTTACCATGCAAATTAAAGAACCAGCCTGGGAAAGGTTTGGAACAGACACAGTATGTTGGTTGATTTTGTGCATGTGTCGTCACTTCAGGATGATCATGTTACTTCTGTATTCAATAAGAAGCTAAAGAGTTTTTAAACCAGTCTTCCTTGCTGTCGATGGAGTATCTCTAAATCAAAAAAATAGTGGGGGTGGTACAATTTCTTATAGACGTGCCAGTACACTGTGGCTTTATCATAAATCTGTCCATTTTCTTTCACAAGGAATGTGAAATACATCAGTTATGCTTGCACACATTTACTCTACTGTTACTGTGTTTCCAATGGCTGCCATGCTTTTGCTGAGGGTTTTTAAATATATATGCAAGGGCTGTTGCCCTACTTGGCCCCAGAACACCTAGGCATAGTGATCCACACGACAGTCACCTCTAGGCTGGACTTCTGTAACTCACTCTATGCTGGCCTGCCCTTATCCTTGATCCGGAAACTGCAACTGGTCCAGAACATGGCTGCCAGGGTCCTCACAGCAACACTCGGGGGTCCCACATCCAGCCCATCCTCCAGCAGCTGTGCTGGCTCCCGGTTGGATTCCGTATCAGGCTTAAGGTGTTGGTTATCACCTTTAAGGCCATATGTGGCCTGGGCCCAGTATACCTGAGGGACCGCCTCTCCACCTACACTGCTCAAAGAGCCTTGCGCTCTGCTACTTCCAGCCTCCTGGTGGTCCCTGGCCCCAAGGAAGCTCACTTGACCTCAACCAGGGCCAGAGCTTTCTCCATTCTGGCCCCCACTTGGTGGAACAAGCTCCCAGAGGAGATCAGGACCCTGACAGAACCTAACAGTTCCACAGGGCCTGCAAAAGGGAACTCCTCCGCCAGGCATTTGGTTGAGGTTGACCCAAACCATCACTTCCAATAGGCCCCCCAAACCCCCCCCCCATACTACGACTGACACCAATCTGCCTAACCCACTTGGTCTCAGTAAGAACTGAGCTGAGGCTCTTGCAATTCCATTTTCTAATGTTATTGTTATGATCATGTTAAGTTATTGTTGTTATAATGTTATTACTGTTATTACTGTTATCACCTGTTACCTGTATCTTTTCTTGTTCCCTGTAAACCGCCCTGAGCCTTCAGGGAGGGCGGTATATAAATAAATAAATAAATAAATAAATAGCTTAGATAAAAGCTGAGCTTTAATAAGAATCGAATGAGAGATAGATAGAAGAGTGGACATATTTTTGTGAAGTGGAGCTGGGAAGTGATGGGAAAGTAACAAGATTTTTTTTTGGGGGGGTAGTTTATACTTGGAGAGCTGTTGGGGCTTGATGGCGAGACTTAGAGATGCATCATCGCTTTGCTGTTTAATTTGGGTGGGATAAGGATGAGGAGAAGAGATTGCTGCTGTTGTTTGTTTGGTGGTGACAACTAGATGGCAGGATGAGAATTTGAACCTGGGCCTGGTAAGTCTTAATCCAGTACTCTAGCCAAAATGCCACATGACTTGTCCAAAGATACAGTATTGTATAGATGTATATTGCCTTCACGTTCAATTTAATGCCTGCTTTCTACTTGTGGTGCATTTGAGCCTAGATGGTCTTGGGCCCACTATTTTCTTGCTGCTGGACTGCATCCATAGGTCCTGACATTCATAGGGGTTTTCAGTTTTGTCTGTAAAGTGTGTGTGTCTGTGTGTGTGTGGGGGGGGTAGACAGGAGGATATGATGTACATTCTATTCAATATAAATTTGACATTTCTGTCCTGTGTGAAGGGAAGCTCAGGTTATGTTTGAAAGTGCCCTCAATTAGCAGAAGCTGTAAGGTCAGTACAGAAAGCTCCAAAGCATAGCAGTAGCTGACTAGCACAAACATGTAGTTTCCAGTCCATTGACTACCTTCTGCTGCCCTTTCTCTTCCCATCCCACTCTTCGTACTAGTTTCTAGAAATAGTGCAGCCTTCATTGAGCAACCCTCCCATAGACAAGTTTATTGGAATTTTTGTCTACTCCTGCCATCTGCTTTATCTGCTTTTCTAGCATACTGAGCAGTTCTGACGGAAAGCCAAATGCTATCATTATCTTCAAGTAAAATATGTTGGCAGACTTATGCAATGGAGAAATTTTGTGGGACAAACCCGTTCATGCTATAGATTTGTCACACTGTGTGTATGTGTAAAACTGTTCTATGACAATATTTAGTTATGTCCTTTGACACCTTGATTTTTTCAAAGAATCTCGAATAAGTGCACTATTTTCAGTGTTGTTCCTGTTCAATTATATTTCACTCGGACTTCAAGCACAAATCTTTCAAGAAGTGAGCCAAAAATTTCAATGTGACAGCTTTTGACCTGACATGCTACTTTTATGTAAGCATGGGAATAATTATGCAGCTAATAAGTCCAAGAATTTGGGGAAGCTATCATATTCTTGTTCCTCAGAATTGGAATTTGGCATTTAACTTGGGGGAGGAGTACCCAACTTCAACCTCTTACAAAAAGGACAAATTATTTATGCTTTGTTGAAGACCAATCCTTTAAATCAGTTTGTACACTGTGGTTATGTAACTTTAACCTTTTATAGAGCATAAAATATGGGCCTTTGATCATAGGGGATATTAGTTCATCAAAATGATAGGGGTAGTTCTATAATCATTAAAAATTAGCATATATCTTAAGTATCTATAACTGTAGTCAAAATTCCCAAAAATAGCAAGTATTGCTATTTCCACTTGATAACCTTCTACAGTAGCGATCCCCAACCTGTGGGCCGCGGACCACATGTGGTCCTTCGACTAATTGGAGGTGGGCCCCCAAGGACGCCTTCTCCCCCCCTCCGGCCCTTTACAACACACTTCGGGTGTCATTGTCTCCCATCACTCCCAGATGGGACTATCTCGTTGCAGAGAAACAAGCTCAGGGTTCCCATTGATTTGTCATTGTCATGAGTTAAAATTGTCATGAAAATAAAATGTTCCTTATGTTCATTGTTGTGGCGTGTCTGTATCTTATTTTGAAGGGATGTTTAAACATTACCATAGCGATCAGAGAGCGTTAGGGCAGTGGTTGAGAGTAGAGGAGTAAACTACCCCCCCCCCCCACCGGGCCTCAGTAAAAGGCATTGAGTGGTCCCTGGTGATAAAAAGGTTGGGGACCACTGTTCTACAGTATTCTTTCAACAATAGGTACTCTTTCAATATCTCATTACTTTTGGTTTGGTTGATTAAGGCCATCACAGGTATATGAATTAAGTTGATATACCAAACAGTCCATTTCTGAGACATCCTACTATGGACTATTTTGCAGTGACAAGACTGAACTTGATTTTAAAAAGGACTTTGCAACTCAGTCAGCGATCTTAAACAGAGTTACACCCTTATAAATCAGCTGACTTCAGTTAACTGAGAATAAATGTATATAGCAAATAAGGCCCATAATCATGAGATACATTATCATCTGGAGTTGCCAACAGCTCTTCTAGAATTGTAACTTTAGAAAGTAATGCACTTCTATAAAAGGGACCTAGGTGTTGCTAATGTGTATTTATTTACTACATTTATACCCCATCCTTTTCCCAGTGACAAGCGCCAATGACTTTCTCCTCTATTTTATCTTCCCAACAATTCTGTAAAGTATGTTAGGTCATGTCACCTAGCAGGCTTCCATGGTAGAGTTGGGATTCAAGCTCAGGCATCCTGGATCCTAGTCCAACACTCTAACTTCTATACCATGCTGTTTTGTAAGCCAACAAGCAGAACTAATGAAGGAGAACTACGAATTTCCATTTCTGATCTTGAGGCAGAAAGGAACTGATATCTTAAAAGGCAATGCTGGTTTTGTGAAGACTAAGTTGAAGTGTATGCCAAGGAGGAGGAATTGTCTTAGAGAAAAAGAATCCACAAAATAGCTACTATTGATAAGAATCTTATCAGTGTTGATGAGTAACAAGTGGGGGGAGAGACTTTCTTTTGCACATTGGGGTGTTAGCTGTAACAGAAGCAGAATGTTATGTCTGGCACACAAGATTCAGCACTGGTGAAACAGTACTAGGCTTTGCTTTACTTTCAACAGGTGCTTGGCAAGATCCTACCAAGTGAGGTGCTTTTGCTTAACATTGTGATTTCATGAGAAGAAATGACAAGTATCCGTAGTCTGTCACCATCATAGTTTGCTTATGTATTTATTTATACCCTGCCCTCTCCCCAATGAGATCCCAAAGTGGCTTAGATCATTCTCCTTTCCCGCATTTTGTCCTTGCACCAACTATGTGAGAGTGGTTCAGCTGAATGTGTATGACTGGCCCAGCAAGTTTCCATGGTGGAGTAGGGATTCAAGCCTGGGTCTCCCAGAGCCTAGTTTGATACTCTAGCCCAGCCCTTTTTAACCTTTTGACCATGGAGGTACCACTGATGTGTTTTTCAGACTTTGAGGCAACAGGAAGTTATGTCAGCTGATCAAGCCTCCCTGCTAAGCCCCTAGAGCAGTGGTTCTCAACCTTTCTAATGCCATGACCCTTTAATACACTTCCTCATGTTGTGGTAACCCCTAACCATAAAATTTTACAGAAATTAAGCCGAAACTGGCCAATGATGTGAAGATCCATTGTTCATGATTGTATATAAATTGTTTTTTTTTTCTGGGTTTTCTCAGTTCAGTTCTAACTCTTGTCCTGCCAAGGTGCGTTGCCACCTGGAATGCCTTGTGGGAGACTGCGCTGCGCTGGAGGCACTGCTAAAGCAGTTGGCGGCCAAGTGCAGGTGCCTGCAGGAGGAGCAGCAATAGTGGCAGAGGCCCCCTGGCCAAGCTGCCTGCCCTGCCGCAACCCCTGGGAAAGGGTAGTCAACTGCCAAAGGGTTCCCAACCCCCAGGTTGAGAACCACTGCCCTAGAAGTGAGTGGAGCCTTGGCTGACAAAGGTTCATATGGTCAGGGGTCCTTCCCCTTCCCACCACTCCAGGTCCCTCATTGGCTTCTTTGGGAGGGGGTGGGTCAACCTGCCTAAATAAGGGTAGAATAAGGGTATCAGGGAAATCATGCTGTAGCCATTATACAGTACTGGTTCTCGATGCCCACGTGAAACTATTTCTTGTAGATGACAGTATTCCAACTGGCACAGAATTTTGGTTGAAGTTGGTTGAAGCAGGAATAGTACAGTGTGATGGCAAAAGAGAATGTGGAAGTTTCTGTGTTCCCTGGTTTGCTGTGGTGGCCAATGGAGCATATCCAGCCACAGGTGTGTGGATGAGGAAGAGCCAGGTCCTCCTTCCCCTCTTACAGCTTCCCAGAAGGGACAAAAAATGGCCCAGTTGGCTCCATGGCCCTTCACGCTGCCTCGTGTCAAGTGGGGCATTAAAAGAATTTGCACAAAGGGAGGTATTGCATTGTAACACAATCCCACTTCCATGTAATGTTTTTTTTTAAGCCCCTTCCCCTCACAGTGGAAACTTTCTGCCTGGCTGCGTTGTGGGGACACAGTAATCTGGGGTGGACAGTTTGTGTCATTGAAATAGGCAGACACAGGAAGCACCAGAGCATGCTGCTCCGCTGCAACGCACCAGAAGCAGCCCAGAGTGGCACTGCTGGTGCGGAAACAGTATGAGTGCATTTTGAAAGTATGATTTGATGCCACCCTCTAATACAGACAAGGGGGAAGTTAATTAAAGATTGCATGTTACTTCAGGACAACTATTTTCTACAAGACAAAATTTGATCCAGTCTATTACATATGATAAAGAAAAATCTTGTAGAAACAGATTGCTGGATAAATTGCTGTTTTTGCAACCCTGCCTCAATGCATTTCAAAAAAACTTCTTTAAAATGTTCTCATGTGTTGGCTATTAATGTATAGCAAGTGCATCCCTACAAATCCATGCTTTACTTAAAAATACCACAGTAGCATCTTGAAGGCAATTTTTAAGGAAAAGGAGGGTAGGGATTTGTTAGAAATCCAAATGTGAGAAATGTTCAGCTGCACCCATGAGAATTTCTCCAATATTTGAAGATACTTTTAAACTACATAAGAGGAATAGAAGAACAATATTTAGACTTTGCATCTGGGTGTGAATTGTAATATATTATGCTTTCACTTATGCTGCTGCCCCCCCCCCCAAATGGCCAATGATGGGTTTTGAGGGGTTGGAAAGAGGAGGGACCACAGTCATAAAAGTGCTTGCTGCCTGAGGCTCATTGCACATGGTACCCATTGGAGAGAGAAGTACTCTCATTTTAACATAACTGTGTTGGGGGGGGGGGCATGGAGTAGTGGAAGCCTGCCCCAGTCAAGTAGGTTGTTGGGCCACTTCTGGCATTAGGAGGGGGCAGCAGAGCACTCTTTCCCCCAGGCCTCTCCCACTTTGCAGCTGTCCCACCTTTGTGTGAGGACATAGAGCTGTATTGTGCCTTCTTGGGTACAACTCTGGCTCCTTCTAGCTGCTCTTGGGGGAGTTAAATGGGAAGTACCACAGCCATCCCCTTCCTAGCATGACTGCGGGAGAAGAGATGGACAGGTGAGGCATTTGCCCTCATTGAATGCCCAGGCAAACATTGTGAGTCTGCATCTAAAAAGAAATTAAAAGCCACGCGAGGGTAGGAAATTGTATGCAGTGGACCTGGCCAACCTTTGTTTGCAAAACCTGGCCCTACTTTTTAAAATTAATTTCAGGGAAGAGAAAGGAAGTACAGGGGTAATACACATGTGGATGGATGGGGAAGATCACTGTGGCTTTTGCCTGCAAAATGGGGGAAACTCCCAGCAATGTGTGAGAAAGGGGGCCCAAATCCCCATCCCCCGATTTCTGCTTTCCTCCTTGGGCTGGAGATGGCCATCCCCAGGCAAGCCAAGGGAAACTGAGCACTGTCTCATGGCTGCCCCTAATGAGGAAGCCTGGCTGAGCATTGCAACCACAGCAGCCATCTGAGCCATGTGTGAGAGCTGTCTTTCTTTCCAGTGCACTTGGAGCTTGGTGAAGTGGGCAGACAGGCAAGTGACAAGGTCAGGGAGGCCACCCAGGAGAGCAGCCTGGCGTGTGTGTGTGTGTGAGAGAGAGAGAGAGAGTGAGATGGAAACCTGCTGGGCCATTTCTGACATGGGGAGGGGGGGATGGAGCATGATGTTACATCCGGTGGCAGTGTGTGAGTGATGTCACATCTGGTGACATGTGACTTCCAGGGTGTGTGGCCGGGTGGTGTCACTTGCTGGCATCACTTTCAGAGTTTCTTGAAGCCTAAGCAATTTCAGGGGTTTCTCAACAGTAATAAGATAGTTACCGGCAATTACCTTGTAAGAATGTTTCATACTGGCATGGGAACAGATGGGGTAAGCATCATATGGTGACATGATAGCCTTTGATCACTTTCACAGACAGTTTTATTTTTCCTGTGTTTGTGTGAATAACAACTCAATTTCAAGGGGATTGAGTGGCTGTTTTGGCAAAGAATTATCATTGGCTGTATTTGGATGTGTGAAATAGTTTACTAATATAACAGAATTAATTTTTGCTATATATTCCCATGGTCATGTAAGGAGTTCTTAGTCTAACGAAGAGTGTTTGCACTCAAAAGTCACGCCCTGAATAAATCTTTGTTGGTCTTAAAGGTGCTACTGGACTCTGATTCTATTCAACAGTAAACAATTTGAGAAAAGCTGATGTAATGACTCTTGTCCATCTATGATGACACAATCACTTTTGAAGAAAGAATTTCTTTTGTTTAATGGAACTCTTTTCCCTTATTACTTCTGACAGCTTTATGTCAGAGAAATTGGCAGCTGTTCTCTCTGGGCTTCCCAAAGTGATGAATCTGAGCTCTCCTAGTCAGCAGGTTCACTCTCTGCAGCAGACTGAGGCAATATTTAGTCCATTTCTTAAAGGTTCAGACACACAAAAAGTGTGACATGGGGATCCCCCAACCTGCCTTGTAGTTACATATAACACTGGGGAGCTGAACTTGTCTCAAACAGTTGCAGGGTGTATTTTTGGTAGGAGGTGACTTAATTCTTCCTTTCAGTGAATGCAAGTGATACAGTCTACCTTTAAGAAAGTAGGATTGGCAATGAAGCATTGGTGTAATGGTGCAAATGGGAATTTCCATAATCTCAGTAACATGATAAATATATAGTGTTTGTACATTCTTGTTTTCATATTTCAGCTGTTTAAAGTTCTACAGTCACTTGCTAACTGCTTTTTTTGCGGTGGACAGGGGAGCAGTGCTTTATGTAGGCAATATATAGTGATGATATGTTGCTGATACTAAGCATGTGTCTTTCATCCCTTCTGTCTCTTCTGTTAAGGTTACATCACACATTGTACATTCAACAAGACGTTGCTGCCAATCATAATCCCCTAATTTGTATATTTTTCATGGAAGCCTGGAAACAACGATTTGCCATATTAATATTTTTTATTTTAGGTTCCTCTTTTTATTTTTATTTTTTAAATGTGTTCATGCTGTGCATGAACTGAGAGAGTAAAATATTGGATCTTTCTACTAGCCTTTCTGTACTCTCTTCAACTTAACCTGATGCTGTAATTTCCTAAACTTACTGTATTTTAAAGCTCCCATCAGTAAACTAGCAGTGGCAAGGCCTATATTTGGAGGCAAATAATTGAAATGATCAATTTTGTCTTCAGGTTATAGTTCTGCCCAGGAGCACACACAAAAGTGCCTTATCTTGAATTACACCATCTATTCTGTACCAACTGGCAGGGAATTTCCAGGATTTCAGGTAGAGATCTTTCACATCACCAACAGCCATGTCCTTTAACTAGACATATTGAGGATTGCACCTAAAACCCTCTGCATGTAAAGCAGAGTCTCCTCCACTGAGCCACCGCCCCTCCCTGTTCCTCCCTGGCTTCTTCATATTAAAACAGAACTTCAGTAATTCTGTACTATTTAATGGCAAAGCCTTTTTTTTCTGTCTCAGAAGGAGGTATGAATAGATTGGAGAAAGTAATAAACCTAATAATAATCATCATTCTGAATACACAATAATATTTTGGAACTTTATTATCATTCCACAATCTGGTTATATTTTGTAGGCTATTACGGAAAGCACTTCTTTTACATATAATATGAATATATATGCTCCACTAGCATTGGGGCTTGGAGAAGCTTGGCTATATTCAAACTATACTTTCCTTGGGCAACAATCTCTTATTTCGCTTGTGGGATTCTCAGTGTCTTTATCTTCTGATTTATTTCACTTTTTTGTAAATTGCTGTGATATCATTTTTTTTAATTGCAGTTCATTTGTACTTCATCCACTCTGTCTGCATTTGCCATGTTTGTGTAGTATGGCATGTCTCATGCTGTCAGCAAATTAAGTGGCTCACAAGCTATGCCATGTCTGTTGCCACACAAATGTGAAAGAGCCTGGCTGACATTGGATGCTACAGCAACTTGGACTTAAATCCAAGGTTCTGGCTGCTATAAGAAACCCATCACTGTTGTGTTACTGTTGAACTGAGCTACAGAAAACACAGCAGAAGTTTATAAGGCTATTCTGTGGACCACAGCAAATAATTCAGACATAGTGATATGCTTGGCAACAATAGCTTGTTGAAATGGCTGGCAGCTACAGGAAGAAACAAGTTGTGTCTTGACTTAACAATGCCATAATTGACACTGTCAAAATTGTTGCTTACTAAATTAATAGGGTGTGTGTCTAATGTATATGCACACACAAACACACACACAGAGGGCAATGTTCTGAAAGAAGCAAATGGGATGACTTACACTTACAGCACGATGTACTGATTCGCTATTGCTTTGTAATCTAGTACTTGATAAGGTAAATGAAATGGCTTATAGCTGGGTATTAAAATATCCTTGACATAAATAATTTAATATTTTGATGAATGGCCTATGCCAGCTAAAGGCTGCACAAAGAATAATGTGTTTGTAGATGTGATCTAAAATTGATGCAGTTCATGAGAAAAGTGAGGCAAATAATAAATAGGGTTAAAAGAGGAAGAAAAAGAAACTCTGAAGCCATGTATCTCAGAGGTTTATTTGGATAGAGGGGCTTTCCCCCCATTATAGCCCCACTTTTCTCCCAAATAGGGACAATAGCTCTCTTTGCTCTTCCGCTTCATTGTGAGGTAGGTTAAACTGAACACGAACTTCCATGGCAGAAGGAGGCTTCAAACCTGTGTCTCCCATATCTTCGCTTGACACTCTAATCATTACACTACAGAAGCAGGGTTTTCATACCCAGCATGAACTGAATCTATCAGATAACCATCCAAGTAAGAAATCAGAATTGGATACTTACTTGGATGTACAGTATTTGGATGAGGTTAATGCAGTGCAGGTCGAAGAATTATGCACTACGACACAGGCTTTCTGCATATGATTGTGTTTTGTAATTATTGAAATGGGTGCAAAAGCACAAATCACCTTCTTTAGATTGAGGAATAAGTATACAGTGTTACACTGTATACATATATATTTCTGTATCTCATTTGTGCCATGTAACTTGATAGTTGCTTTCGGCTTAATGTCCAAAATGTGTTATCGAGTCGCATCACAATTTCATATGATTGTATAGAAATGTGCAGTCAGTACACTCTTGGCATTTTTGCACACTGAAAAAAAATAGCGTTACGCTAACGCCATGGTGTAGCGCTATTAAATAATGCACCTCTGGCCATTCCTCACCTCCTGGGTCTCTTCCTTCCCTCTGCCGCCTTCTTGCGCTTCTGGGCACACTGCACGCTGGCTTGAAATGGCAGAGGCGAGAAACGCACTATACTCGTGACTTTCCTCTGCCTGTCAATCAAGCCAGGCAGGCAATCACCTTTCTCCCTATTTAAAAGGGCCTGCGAAGCAAGCTAATTTTTTTTTAAAGTAAAAATTCTCTTTTTAGATGCCTATACATCTAATCGTAGATGCATGGTGCTTTTTAAAATGCAACCCCTTTTGGAATCATTAGCCTTGAAGCAATCTTGTTCCCAATTTTGGGGGTGGGGGTGGGTTTAGAGAGGCATGCTTAGTGTATTAACTGGTAGGGATTTTTTAAATATTTTGCTTTGCCTGGGCGATTTAACATGTATTCATTATTCCAGGGAGTTTGCTTAAAAAAGAAAAGAAAAGAAAATCCCCATCCCTGGTAGAAAGGAGCGGGAGGCGGCTGCGAGGGCAGGCACTGGAGGCAGAGATAGCACTACTTCGGCTCTGCGCATTTCCTTGGCATGTGGCTTGCTGGGTGCTCACCTCTCACTCGTGATAGATAGGTGGGGGAATCCACTTTCTGGAATTCCCTAACTTTCGCTTTAAAATAGACAATGTAGCTGCAGGTTTGCTGCTGGCACGCTGGATGTCAGTGACATTGTGCACACCAAAAATATGGCATATGCAAAAGGTAAGCCTTTCACTTTATTTTACAGGTGTGGAATGGCTCTCTTAATTGCCTACATAAAGCACTGCAATATCTGAGGGGCCTCTCAACTCTAATCAAAGGGCTTTGCTTAATTGATTGAATAATCATATTGAAATAAGTTAGGTTGCTTATATATAACAGAACAAGGCCACCTATAAATAAAACAGGTTTCTTCTGATAAGAGATATTAGATCCTGGGGCACCTTAGTGTCTTTAGCTGGTCAGATCAGGTAGTATGTATTCCATCTACCTCATACATATGCCTCCCTTAGACCACTGACAACTTCCCACTGTCCTGATTTATTGATGTGGAACATCTACTGGTAAAGGTAAAGGTATCCCCTGTGCAAGCACCGAGTCATGTCTGACCCTTGGGGTGACGCCCTCTAGCGTTTTCATGGCAGACTCAATACGGGGTGGTTTGCCAGTGCCTTCCCCAGTCATGACCGTTTACCCCCCAGCAAGCTGGGTACTCATTTTACCGACCTCGGAAGGATGGAAGGCTGAGTCAACCTTGAGCCGGCTGCTGGGATTGAACTCCCAGCCTCATGGGCAAAGCTTTCAGACGGCTGCCTTACCACTCTGCGCCACAAGAGGCTCTTACATCTACTGGTGCGGTCCCCTAAACGGAAGTCTACAGATGTGATGTCCGTAGTCCCGCCACCAGGGACCGTGCCAGTGGATGTACAGTGGCAGCAGCACCAGAGTGCACCTCAATGGCACCTCAATGCTTGGGTGTCATCACCACGAGTCTTCTGAGGTGTTGCTGGGCTGGCCTCTGCTATGCCTCCAGAGGGCGGGGGCAGCCTTGTGAGACTGGCAGGGTTGGGGCTCGCACAGCAACATACAGTACTGTGTGTGGCTGGGCTGGGCTGGCTGGCCTCTGCTATGCCTCTGAGGGCATC
Source organism: Paroedura picta (assembly GCF_049243985.1). Lineage (NCBI taxonomy): Eukaryota > Metazoa > Chordata > Lepidosauria > Squamata > Gekkonidae > Paroedura > Paroedura picta. The sequence goes on along the minus strand of NC_135373.1, from coordinate 77,341,237 downwards.
CCCTCCCTCTGGAGAGCGGGGCCAGCCTCAGGAGACTGGTGGGGGTGGGGCCAGCCCAGCCAGCAAGTAAGGAGAGGGGGTGGGGAGGGGGCAGGGAATAAGGATTCTTGCCCCTTATGTGGATGTTCCACATAAGGGGCGAGAATCTTTGTCGGTAGATTTATTTAGGCTAGTTCACTTGCAGTGGTGATTTGTTTTAGCATGTATCATCTGCCACACAATTTCCTCTTTCCCTCTTCCTTACAGCCCTCATATCCCCTCCCCTTTTCCTGCTTGCTTCTCACATTCCCACTCATCAGCCAACCTTTCTTTTATCTGCTCTACTCCAGTCTTCAGCTTTAATGTATTTATTTATTTCATTTTTTCTCCCCTTCCCAGTTCAGTCCCAAAGTGGCTTACATCATTCTCCTCTCCATTATATCCTCACAACAACCTTGTTGAGTAGATTAAACTGTCTATCACTAGCCCAAGGTCACCTAGCAAGCTTCCATGGCACAATGAGGCTTCTGAAATTCTAGCTACTGCTACACTTGCTTTCATGGGGTTTCTGATGCTGAATGGTAACAAGCAGGACATAGGTGTCATGAGCGTTAGGGGACAGTGACCAAGCCACTGGCAGATTCGGTCCCAATGATTCCTCCTACAAAGGCCAAAAGAATTCTGGAAAGCGCCCTGATCTTAACCCTGCCATTTACTGTCTGAAATGGCTTGAAAGCTCCAATGAAGTTGTACTTGCCTAGCAATAGCTACTATCAGTGTATGCTTCTTAAAACTATGAGCACTATTGTCATTTTGGTGATTTTTGACAATCTCAACATTTTTTTAATTTCAGATTTTTCTGTATAACTGAGGATTTTTCTCGGTTTTTTGGAAATATCCATCTTATCTTTTCATGTCACCATTCTCCGTATTTACATATCCATATATGAGGCCATGTTGAGAATTAGATATTTCAATGATATAAAACCATAATGTTCAAATTAGATTTTTTTATTGTGTATTTGTTAAACTACATAACTCATATTGTTAGGAATGTTGGGGTAAAAATGGTTAAAATATCTGTTTTTTCTTTAAGACAAACTTGTTTAGAAACTGCACATCTCTTCATTGTTGGTTCCTAGGATGCTTTGGAAATAACAGTAATTATTACTTCTCTGGCGCTTTCCTAAAACCTCCTTAATTCATTCAGGGCTATTTTGGGTTTTCCTCTTTAAAATGCTTATGAGAAGAGAGTGTACATATAATAAGTTTGGACCACTCAGCTCTCTTTTCAGTCCTTTCTGGTGTAAGTGGGCTTTCTAGGGTGGTGGCTTAGTATGGTTCTCATATGTATTCTGCAATTTTAAAAGGATCTAGTGAAAAATCACAAGTAGGGGGGGGGAGTAACAGCTTTTAGAGTACAACTTTGTCTGGCAATTTCTGGCATTGTCTCCATCTTCTCTCTTTCTCTCTCTCTCTCTCTCTCTCTCTCTCTCTCTCACACACACACACACACACACACACACACTCCACCAAGAAACAGTATCTCCATAATCTCTCAATAAATTACATCTGTATAAATTTAATCTGAGCCTCCTATAGTTACTGTCCTATTACTATAGCATAAATCTATTGTTGTGTTTAAATCTCTATTCTATTTGGTAAGGAGACCAGAAAAGGCTGTAATGGTTTTACCAAGGCAGTGGAGGAAGTACCTCAGAAGCATCATCACAATTCACCTCAGAGGTGGCTAGGCAGTCTAGTAAATACATATTCCTCAGCTGTGGTCCGTAGTTCAATTGGGAAGCATGGTAGGGTCAGTAGCTCTCAATTAATTCAAAATAAATGCACATTAGCTGTGAGGAAAGTGGCACAGGGCTGTGTTTTTTGGGAGGGGTGGGGGTCCTCTCAAAAATATTTTGGTGTCTGCTCCTACCACCCCACACCCTATTTTGTCACAATGGACAACTGAAATACGACTGCTATGAGTTAAACTTTGGAGCTAGCTCTCTAGCTCTGGCTTTTCATCTTGGTCTAAACCTGTTAGAATCATGCAGCTTGCAAGAAAACTGGTATCTACTGAAACAGACCTTTGAGAATAATCTCTAAGGCAATGGGTCTGTTTGGTCTCCTAGGGCATTCTGGCTTATCTGTGTTACTGTTATAGTATATCCAAGCTGTATTCACAACAGGAATGGGATTCAAAAAGGTAAACCCAATAAAATAGGGGCTATCTCTAACTTGCAGAGTACACATATATTCCATTCAGCAGAGACCATTAAAAACATTTCCTTGTGGTTATTTCTAAATAAAAATTCTGTCCTTTTGGTAGCTGTCCTTTAGTTTGTGTTAACTAAGAACAGACAGTTTCTCATATAAATCTCTTTTATGAAACTTCACTTTATAAGGAAAATGATCTTAATTTTGCTTAGTTAATTTTTTAATATAATCAATTATTTTTTATTACCCTTATTTATCACTGAATGTTTGTATAGCACCACCTTCCCTTTTGTTTTTAATAATTGAACCTCTTGGGTACACTTCACTGCTATTACTTAAAACATACTGCCAACTGTTTTTGTATAGCACATTTGAAATGAGGATTCATAGTACACAAAATTTTAAATTCAGATTTAAATATGAATGTAACTATCTAAAAATTTCATACAGCTGTAAGGTAAAGCAAGCTTGATATTAAGGTAGATGATTGTTCTCCCTGAGAAGTTGCGGGCATTGACCTGAGACTGCTAGAATAATCTCCATGTAAAAGATGAACAGTACTCTTCTTCTAAATGAATTGTCCTACTCGTGTTTGTAAATTTCCATATTTTTTCTTTATTTGATACAGATATGTGGAACTACATTGGACAGAGGTTCATCCTGTGCAAGAAAAGTAAAGGAAGAAAAAGTTTCATTAATGGAAGAAAAGGTTTTGTTAAAAAGTTAGCTCAGCATGAGTGCACCTGCATGGGAGTTGCACAGCAAAGGAATATTTAGCATTTTAAAAATGATTAAAGGTCAGTATTTATTTTATTTATTTATTCATTGAAATTATATACCACCCCTCACTGTGATGTCTTGGAGCATTATGAAACACTGATATTATTCATTAGATGTTCAAAACCCCTGATCACTTCATTCTACCCAGCACCTGTTGATGATGTTAATTGATGTGGTAGCCAGTAGAGACAAATATTAAACTGATGAAATTGTTACTGGAATCCTTGCAGAAAATTAGTTAACCTGCTCATTTACTCTGCACAAAGCAAATTGCCTGAGGGCCAAACTACATTTTGGTAGCATAGCCCCTCCCCCCCTCTTAGTCTGTCCTATTTGCATCTAAAGCAAGGAGTAAGTGGTGATATCATAAGAACAAAAGACTACCTGCAGTTCAGAGGAGCTCTGTGGCCCCAAGCTCTTCCTTCCTGGTTCCTGCATTTAGGTTGAGGAGAATGGGTCTGGCCTGTGAATTAAAACGTGACTGACAGATCCTAAGCATGATTTCTTTTGGGCCCCATACAAAGTTAACCTGACCAGTCACTCCCCCAAAACACATGATACAGCCTCAGTTGTATCTTTAAGAGAAGGACACAGCGAATGGCACATAACTAATATTTGACTTTATTTTAGTCACATTGATGCAGAAAGAGAAGGCCTTCAACTGAACTGGAGGATACCAAGAGCTAAACTGACTTGCTTTTACAATGTATAGATGAATATCTGCTCTCACTAAGAGGCTAGATTTTAGCACTTCCTAGAAAGGTAAGCCCAGGAGCTTGCACTTCTAGCCCAGAATCTGGGAAAGTGTACCTATTTCTTCTTCCCCTCAAGCCTGTGGACCCTGTCACATCTAATTAGGCAGTGAAAGGTTCCCAAGAGGTAGGTTAGAATTATCATTGCCTCCAGGCTCATTTTTGAGACACTGCTACCATACTGTTGTGAGGATTGCCCCCCCATCACGTTTTTTGTGTGTGAAAAGATCAGCGAGGCCCTTTCCACATGGTGGATAAACAGTGTAATGGCCCTGTTAATGCTCTGCACAATTACCAGCATTCCACACAAAAATCTTGTGATTCAGGTGCAGAGCCAAATGAGCTCCCTGTTTGCTGTATGTTTTGGGAATACTGCTAGAACTGTGCCCCCACCCCAACTCCTGGGACGGAGTTTGAGGTAACCCAAAGTGGAAGCTCAAAAGAGTTACATTAGCTTCTTCCACTGTTTCCTGCCTCAAATGATGACATTTGAGATCTGACCAATGCTGTATCTCCACTCACCCCCCTCCCCTCCCCATCATATATTTTTTAGAAAAATTGAACTTGATTGCTTTATAACACTAATCATCAGTCTCTTGCATCTCACCTGCCTTGATGCTGTGGTGAATCCTGAGCTGCTAGGGAGGGAGATATATAAATAAAATAAATTAAAAAATAAATCTGTGTGGGTAGAGAATGACTGCTGAGCTTGGATGATGGTGGTAGTGGTGGTGGGAGAATTTGTCTTGCCTCAGACTTGGAGAGGAAAAGTTCTCAAAAGATTATAGAGATAGAAAGATACTTCCTCAGAGGGTTTGTGAACAGTGGCATACCATTGGGTTATAGAAACACATTTGTCATCTATGTAGGATCCTTTGAGAAATGAATGACAGAACTGAGTGTACCAATCCTGCTTCAGATCCACCATTCAATCTTGCTGTGTACCAGAAGATTCTTATAACTTCAACAGAAGGTGCTATAAGGGAAGGACCATGTAAGGGAAGGTTTAAGGTGGTCTCCTTCAAATCTCCGTGGGTTCTGCCGATAGCATTTAGCCAATAACCACGTTGAGACCAGATGGTTGAAAAAAGGGAAAGGATTTACTGAAAATCATTCCAGAGTTACATAAAAATCAGATAATCGAGGTAGAGATGCTGTGTGACAGAAAGCAAAGGAAGACCCTTTCTAATTCCATCCCGTCCCCCCAAAGCTGGGAGACAGGTGAGGTTCTGGTTAATTGCAATTCTCTTTGAAGGTGCCTTTTGCACCAGCAGAATTCCTTCCAATAGAAGTTAGGATCTGCAAGAATAAGGCTGGCTGGTCTGAGGAACCATTTTCAGTTATAACTAGAGAGGCATCTTTGATGTGTCAAAGCTAGGCAATATAAAAGATGTGTTGCCCTAACCATTTGGCCCAGTGGTGTTTTGGTGTGGCCCAGGAAGGAAGAGATTCAGCAATTTGATGTTATCACTCTTTGGTATCAGTAAAATCCACGGAGTTTTGAAGGGGACCCCCCTAAACCTTCCCTTATGGGTGGCCAACTCTAGGTTGGGGAAGTACTAGAAACTTGTGAGTTGAACCTGGGGAGGGCAGGGTTTGGGAGGAAGAAGGATCCCAGTGAGGTATAATGCCAAAGAGTGCACCCTTCAAAGCAGCCACTTCCTTTATGGGAACTAATCTCTATAGTTTGGGAATCAATTGTAAGTATAGGATATTTCTAGGTTCTAACAGGAGACTGGCAACTCTGCTTCAAAAGAACTCTACTTCTTTGTTGCTTCCAGCTGGGGGAGAAAACCAACAGAGAGTGAATGCAACCATGATCAAGACCTAGGTTGGATTCTGTCAATACAATCCTTAAGGGGGATACATAAACTGGATGGCTCACTGAAATATAATCATACATAACAATCTGACTAGCAAATCAAATAACCTGATCTCGGGGCAGATGCTTGCAATTTCTGAACATCTGTGAAACAAAATTGTTGGGTTGGACCCCTCACAGTTGTAAAAAATCACCTCCAAATATCCACCCAAGTATCAGAATTTTTAAAACAGTCAGCCACCTGAGATATTTCTCTAGATGTGCTCTTTATCTTTAGAATGACCATTTGAAGAAAGTGTATAGATACTCATCTTTATTCATTTTTACGTGGTATATAATTCTTACATACATTTGCTGCTTCATCTTATATCATTGGAGCTGTCCACTTTTTATTTTTGCTGTGCTTGGTCTGTATTTCATTATTTGTTTTTGGAAGTGGTAGTCAGAGAAATCATTGCTTTTTCACATTTATTAATTTAGTGTTGCTTTTATTTTTAAACTATTAGTCAAGATATAATTAGAATAAAAGAAAAATATGCAAAGTCTGGGGAATGCACACACAGAAACCATCACAAGTATAGGAGATTGCTAAATGAACAATGAAAAGAATTAGTGTTATGTAAGAATTAATTGATTTTTTCCAGTTAAATCAATGGAGTCAAATGTGGGTGGCCCTCATAATTGTCACATACCCCTTTCTGGCTGTTCAAACAATTTTGTGAGTTTTTGGCCATTATGTCCTTCCCAAATAATGAGGCGATAGAATTAAACTAATTATATCCTTCCACATCTGTAACTGAGATGCAGTTTTGCATAATTAGACTCTTGGGTACCATTGCTCTCCCTTAACTATAACAGTTGTTATCAGCTTCTTAAGGCAACAACAGCATAGAATTTACTAGGAATTTACTGGATGTACCTTCTATGGAGTACATTGTGAACTTTGATCTGTAAGGTGATATATTTATAAATAAATAGTCCAAATTAAGCCTGATCTTAAACAATATTCTGTTTCTTTTTCTTAACTAATACATGTCGCTCAATAGTTATTGCTATCCACACATTCACATGTTCTCTGAAGGACATATCTGAAGCAGATTTCTTTGTGCTCAAATGGGTGTTTTTGCATTTCTAAATTATTAAAAGATCTTGACAGGAATTGGGAGGGACAGGAAGTGGGAGGTGGACAGGAAGTGGAAGGTGGAGGTCTGACACTGCATGTCAAGATGGTGGTGGGGATGGATGCTGGGATATGACTGCTCTGCCCATATGTCTGTTTTCGGGTGAAATAGTTTTTGGCACAAATAACATCTGGGGTGTGTTACTGTAGGATGGGACCATAGTCTTTCTGCACTTGGACTAAAGCTGAGTGGGAGCTGGTGATCAGAGGGAAACAAAGACAGAGGTTGGGAGGCCCCACTGGGACCAGCGAACTTGCACAGGCACACCCGGGCTTAATACCATCAGAGCCGCGTGAGCAAGCTGGTGTGAGATGGTGAAGGCATCGGTGGCAGCGAGCCACCTATGACTGGGGAAAGGATTACTGCCATGGGAATAGTGCCCAAATCTCTCCCTCTTTTTCTCCCACCCTCCAGTCATTACAGACTCAATCTCTGGAGCTTCTTGGGCTCCAGAGGAAACATTGAAATAATACCATTTGCTAGTGCTGGGCCAACCTCCCCCTTTTGTTATGAGTGGATGATTATAAAGGTTTCTGGGATTCACCTGGCCTTACCGATTAACATCTGGCCTCCTAGCCTGGTCCCAGAAGAGGGAAAGAGACATTGGTGTGGCCTCCTGCATGAGGAATCATCTGTGAGCACAGACGGTCTCTCCGGATCAGCAACCGCCAGGAAGAAGGGAGGGGCAGGGCTTCATCGAATAGCTGGGTCTGGGACTGCTGGTGCCACAGAGGAACAGCAAAAGAAGGGTCCTCCAGTGTCATCCGGTGGCGGTCAGAGGAACTAACCCTGCCATCTGGTGAAGAAGGGACTGTATGCTGGCTTCACCCAAAGAATTAGACCAGGAGGATTGCACTGGTCCCCTATAGTGCGATAGGAAAGGCCAGTTTAGGCAGGGGTATTTTAGCCTTAGACTAGGTTAGACCTGGATGTGGAAGAGCAAAAGATCTGGCACCACCTGGATTCTTGCTCCTTCATCAGTCTTGGCTCCTTGGTAGCGGAGGGGGGGGGGGTGGCAAGCCTTGTCTGGGAGGCTTACTCCTACAGGGCTCTCACTGCGTCATCAATCCCCAGGGTGGAATGTGTCAGTCTAGGGTGAGATTCAGTTGAGAATCTGGTTGGTGTACCATTTATCTACTGCACCACAAGATGCCCGCTGGGTAAACTGACCAGATTATCCCACTTTTGGAGGGACATCTGGGGATACCTGGCAAATTGTACGTATGTTGAAATTAAAGATATATATTACAATACTATTTTTGTGTTCTATATGTTCTATGAAACTTTTTGTTGCTCCATATAGACCAAATTTTTAATCAAGAACACCCCCCCCCCCGGTCAATGGTGTCCCGCTTTACCATTGTTAAAATCTGGTCACCTTACCGTTGGGCCTGCTGGAGGTGGAGGCCGCCAGGGCATTGCAGTTTCCCAGGCTTATAATCCTGGGTGACTCCATGTTCATATGGATTGGATGTCCCCAGGACTTGGCTCAGACCTGGTGTTGGCCATGGTGACATTGGGATTCTTGCATTTTGTTGCCATCCTCACTTGATCTTTAGCTTAACTGTTTAGAGTAGAGTACTGCCCCTGAGGAAGAGCACCAAAATAGTAGTAAATTGGACTTGAGCTGTGAGGCATTTGCAAGCTTTTTTGTAGCTAAAGTCTTGTTGCTCTGCCAGGACTTTCCTGCCATGATTGATATGGAACACAAACTGGAAGCTTTATGGCTGTCATGGGAGGTGATGTTTGATGGCTTTAGATGGCTCTCTTTAACAGAAATGGAGAAGTTGCTGGTTTCAGTGAGGGCGACTACTGGATCCCTGTCTGTTGTGGATGCTAAAATCGGGTGACTGACAGATAGGAGATAGGAGATATTGTCAACCTCTCTCTGATAGCAGGAGAGTTCCCCACAGAGTTGGTGGCAGTGGTCTGCCCTCTCCTGAAAAAAAACATCACTGGGCCTGCGGGACCCTGCCAATTACCACCTGGTCTCACAACTGCAGTGGTCGCACTGACTGATGATCTTTGGTGCCAGCTGAATCATGGAGGTTCGACTATCTTCATGCTTCTCAATCTGTCAGCTGCATTTGATATGGTTTACCTTGAGTTGTTAACCCACCGCCTTGCCGGAGCTGGGATTAGGGGGACAGTCTTACAGTGGCTGGACTCTTTCCTCCAGCAACAGGCACAGAGGGTGGTAGTGGGAGATGAGTTGTCTGGTCCCTTTGTGCTCCCCTGGGGTGTCACAGGGGGTGATACTCTCCTCCATGCTTTTCAATATCTATATGCTCCCTTTGGCACAGCTGGTCTGGGGTTTGGGTCTGGATTGTCATCAGTACGCTGATGACACCCAGCTCTCTGATAGATGGCTGCCTGGACTCCTCCACAGAAACATTTGCCTCCTCAGAAACATCCTCAGAAACATTTCCCAAGGACAAATTGATTTGTAGTTTAAAATTACATATTTTAGCCATAATTTTCCTCGTGAGCACTGTTACCCTTTGTATTGTGCAACCTGAATCTTATGTGGGGGTGCCCAAATATCACATCAGTTCTATTGCTGTTAATTTTGTATTTATATCTACCTGGATATTAATGAATTAATTTGATATGTAGGCTGCCCCTTTCTGTGGGAGCTGATTATAGTGCTACCACATATAATACAATGGTAGTGGTATAATCTCCTCCCACACATACATCATGGTGCTTATTTTGCTTAATTTTGCAATGACTAAAAATCATCTCAAACATGTCAAATTGGCAATGCTGTGCTGAATTGGCTTTATCAGTTCCAACTCCTATGTTTGTTTATGTTTGTACCCAGAATCATAGATCTGGAAAGGACTTCCCCCTGCAGTCCAACCCCCTGCAGAATGCAGGAAATTCACAAATACTTTTATCCTACCCTTTTCCAAAAGGTCTTCTACGAACTCTTGTAGTGCTATTGGTTTTAAGGAAGATTCAGCAAATAAAATAAAGATCTAGAAATTGTTATTCCTGAAGATATCTTCTTTTCTACAGAGGCAGCATGGCTGTATGTTACATGCTGGACCAAAGTTTGTTTTGCCCTGAAGGCCTGGATTTGCACACCATTTCCACCCTATATAGGCGGTGGGTATATTTATGTCTCTCCATTGAGACTTGATCCAAGGATGCACTGAGTTCCTTTATTTCCTAAAAAACTGGAGGGTTTCCCCCCACCCCTCTGAATAGAAACTTTGTTTCCCCCCCCCTTTTATTTATTTCTTTTTAACAAATGAAACTTCAGAGTTTTAGTATTCCTGGGTGGGTACCTCAATTCCGCAAAGATCCTGTGTTTTGCAGAAGAAACACATTTGTGCAAATAGATTAAATATCAATAGGCTTCCAATAGTATAGCTGGAAATCCAAGCCCAAAGTCGCCCCTTTTGGTTAATGTTGCTGCTGCTGTTTTTTGGTGCCCTGCTTTTCTGCTTCTCCTGTTTAATGCAATTGCCCCCAGGCATCTGCTTCATATCCCAGTCCCATTGTCTGCTAGAGCTAAATTTTGGCAGGTGAGTCACCAGCCTTGTGCCTGAGGATTTCCTGATTACAGGTACATGTTCATTACCATTTAGGGTTCATTTGCATGTTGTGCAGCACAGCCCAGATTTTTAAACAGAAGCACTGTATTAGCTCTGTGGCCCATTTGTTAGAAACTCTTTTGCTGATTATATTTTTAAAAAGACATGGAAAGCTATCACATTTATGTGCTCTTCCACTGAAATTTTCTGACTCCAGAAAATCCATCTAGGGATTGAGTTGTTGCTCTGGTCTTTTTAGTATTTGGCATGGCATTCATGTCAGCTAGGTCAATGCTGATGTTACTGATACTTCAAGCTTACTGACAACAGCTGGGTGTTACATTCCTTATTAGAATCATAGATTCAAAGAGTTAGAAGGGGCCATACAGGCAATCTAATCCAGTCTCCTGTTTAATGGAGGATCAGCCTAAAGCATACTGATGACCTCTCTGCCCACCTGGCCCTGATTCCTTATGGAAACTGGTGTTAAAAATCTTTTTGTTTATTGCTCTCCATAAAGATTCAGCTACTAATTTTGAGAAAGTCTGTAGGCAGTCAGTCATCATATTGCCACTGCCTTAAGATAAAGATGGACATGTTATAAAAATGCGTGCCAGACTTGACTATTAGTGCATCATACTTGTCTACCCAGTTGCTACTACAGCCTCTTCTGAATGTAAAACAAAAGTGCTGGAAATAAAAGGAATGCAACCTCCTCCTATTTGAGTCAGTCATCCTCAGGGTATTTTTGTTTCCCTGCCAGAGAAAGTGGTTGTGGTGAATAGGTCAATAATTGAATATCAGTGTTTGATTCACCGATAAGTTAGATAAGAGATGATAGTACATTTCCAGCAATATGTTATTGCTCTTTTAAGATTACATTTGTCTTCAGATCCTCCAGTGACTTTGGTCTGCATCATCATCACGTTGCCTAAATGTCCTTGAGATTTTTTGAAGTTATAGTCTTATTTTGGTGCACATAGTTATATTGAAGCAACTGTACCATCCAGTACTGGGAATGTTTCACTTAAATCTCCTGTGCATTGAAGTGAGAACATCCACTTCCTCTTTGAAAGCTGCTCTGGTTTATGAATAGTTACAAGCAGCTGAACTATCGTCCTGTAGCATTTTTCATTAGCATTTATTGTATATCTTATACTGTACAATCACATTGTTGCTTGCATTTTGTACTTCTACTCCTGTTGCATTATTCATTTGACATCCTATACTGTATGATTGCATTTTCTGTGTGTGTGTGTGTACTCTGTAATCTGCTTTCAGTCTCAGTGAAAAAGGTGGGCTATAAATCAGCGATAACTACAAAAACAAATCAACACACTGGGTGGACAAGACCGCATACAATGCTTTGATTAGCAGGTGTGTTTATTTTCACTTTCAACCTCTTAACTAAGAAATGTTTATTAATCAAAATATGTCTAGATTATAAACTCAAAAATAGATTAATCCACTGTGTAAGGTTCAGGAATCTGCCACAATCATGCTCTAGAATCAAGCTAGAAAGAGTCAAGCAGGAATGCACTCATCCTCTAAGTCTAAAAACAACTTACGAGGCCCATCTTCTAAGAATCAAACATGCTGCCTGTTTAAACCCTTGAACTAAAGGATTTTTTAAAGAAAACTAAGGCACTGTTTACATATCAGTTTAATCTTTTTGCAAAGAAATGCGTATTTGTGCACTTGCATCATCCAAAAGCAGCACACTTGGGCTAATAAGTATTGCCAATTGCCCTTTCCAGTATTGTAGTTCATTAAATGTTGCTTTCCTCAGTTTTATTACTTAATATTTCCTGGATAGTTTCCTTTTCTGAATGCCTTCTTTCTTGCATTAGGAGCTAAGTGAAAGAAGTGCTCCCTCTGCAGGACACATGAAAGAGTAGTAATAGGTAAGGGAGCATAGTTAGATTTTTCCTCTAGGTAAGAAGTAAGTTTGCAGACTAGTTAAATGAAATCTTATCATTTGTATGTAAGAATTGTTCTGTAAGTTTTGTGCTAGTGACCTCAAGATTACAAGTGTGTTGCTTCAGTACAATTTCCTTTTTACAAAGGATTTTTCACTAGCATAAAATTATAATTACCATAATCTATAATGGGATGCATGATGGTACAGTATAATCTGGTCTCAAAAGCTAAGCAGGATCAGTACATGGAAGGCATACCACTGAGGAAGACTCTGCAGGGGAAGGCAATTGCAAACCACCTCTGCTTCTCACTTGCTATGACTTTATACATATACTCTTAGTGATATATATGGCTCTGTGAACAAGAATACCTCTTAAAATATTAAAGCCCTTGTTAATAGAGGGGATTAGAGTGGTTTTGGATCCCCCCCCCTTACTGTAATGAGTTTTGGAAGACGTAGCAATTTAACTCCAGAGAACATAATATATTACACTTCAGTTCATGAAAGGTCTTCAGTATAGATCAGGGGTCCTCAACCCCCGGTTTGGGTACCGGTCTGTGGGACAGCCAGTACCGGGCTGCAGCTCCTCCTTGTCCTCCTCCCCGGCTGCTGCCTTGGGGGCTGCCCTGCCACTCTGCTGCCGGCTCACCTTTGGTGCTCTCCAGCGGCTGCTATGGCTGGGGCTCCCCCTCAGCGTGGCACTACGCAGCTGCTGCTGGCAGTGCCTCCCAGTGGGCGGCGGAAAGTCAGGAGCACCGGTGGGAAAGCAAGCGGAGCAGGGGCTCAGGCGGCGGCAGCAACATCCCTCAGCAAAAGACTACCCTCCCCCGAAGCCTCAGTAAAATTGTCAAGCATTGACCGTTCCCTGGTGATAAAAAGATTGGGGACCATGGTATATATGACTTCTTACCATGGTGTCTGTCCTTCTCAAAAGAGTTATTAGTAACCCCAGAGTTACTCCAGAGTCCCAGAAGGGTTACTCCAGTCAGGGTAGGAATTATTTTAGAAAGAAAGAAAGAAAGAAAGAAAGAAAGAAAGAAAGAAAGAAAGAAAGAAAGAAAGAAAGAAAGAAAGAAAGAAAGAAAGAAAGAAAGAAAGAAAGAAGAGATACTGCCAGCCAATGTGATATCCTGTACCTGTAGAAATTAATACTGGTGATGTTATTAAGACTACAATTGCAACCACTGAAGAAGTAACAGAAAGTGGGATTGAATGCCTGGGACCCCATTCTGGTTGCAAAATTATTTCGGACTGCATTTAATAAATCTCAAGAAGATACAACTTTTTGCCTATTGATTTTGTTTGCTTTGGGTATATTTCTACGAGAAACCAATGGTGTTTCTTTATATAGAGAAATGTGGCCAGCTGGCATCACTTCCAGGAATATTTGGAGTAACCCTTGAAAGAATATTTCAATATTTCAATGGGTATTTCAAGAATATTTCAAGGGTTACTCCACGGTGAAAAGGTTGAAAAAGACTGCAAGGTGTGCGTTTTGTAAGTTTGTGGTTTGTAAATCCTGGCCAAATTGTAAAGCATTTTTTTTCTACTCAAATTTCTGATTGGAGTAGAAGAGTGTTATATTTGTTTCACCTCTTGGCAGGATGCTACAGAAGACAAAAATTCAATGTTCTTCCTTTTCTTCAATCTAGATTTCAATCTTTTCTGTAGAATCTCTTGACAGGTACTTTTGCTGCTGAATTTGTGAGCACCAGCAGCCGGCTCAAGGTTGACTCAGCCTTCCATCCTTCCAAGGTCAGTAAAATGAGTACCCAGCTTGCTGTGGGGTAAAACGGTAATGACTAGGGAAGGGAATGGAAAACCACCTTGTATTGAGTCTGCCAAGAAAACGCTGGAGAGCATCACCCCAAGGTGCTTGCACAGGGGATACCTTTACCTTTACTTTTATACTTGCATATGTATTCCTGAAATGTGGTTGAATTGTAGGGGGAGGGCACAACATTAGAACAATCTTTTTTTGCCTCCTGAAATTAATTTGGTCTAAGAGCTGAATGACTTGAGTGCCAGAAGATCGCTAGATGGCACATTATTCAGCACCATTGCTACAACTAGGCAAGTTGGCCCCCCGTCAGTGCCTGGATGGGAGACCTCTTTATTATCCGTGATAGTAAAAAGGTCAGACAATACAGTAAGATAAATATATTAACTGTTTTATCAATGGAGTGTGACATTAGACAAGACTTGGCAAACATGGGATTTTATTCCACCATTTGTTGTCATTTTCCCTCTTTAATCTGCACATAAAATTTAAAAATTAGATTTGCTTTAAATATGTTAATAAAAATGAGCCTAAAAATGGCTTATGAAGCTTTTCTCTATGAGAGCCAGTTTGGTGTAGTGGTTAGGAGTGTGGACTTCTAATTTGGCATGCCGGGTTTGATTCTGCACTCCCCCACATGCAGCCAGCTGGGTGACCTTGAGCTCGCCACGGCACTGATAAAACTGTTCTGACTGAGCAGTGATATCAGGGCTCTGTCAGCCTCACCCACCTCACAGGGTGTCTGTTGTGGGGAGAGGAAAGGGAAGACGACTGTAAGCTGCTTTGAGACTCCTTCAGGTAGAGAAAAGCAGCATATTAGAACCAACTTTCTTCTTCTTCTTCTGTATAAAAAATATTCGAATGTTATGAATATCAAGTCACAAGGAAAACCTCATTATGTTTCTACATATTTTACATATTGTTGCTTGATTTGACTCGACAGCACAGAATGTCCCAAAAGTTAGTTTAGATGAACTGGTGGTACCTAATATAAAAGAGCAGAAATTTAAGTCTACTTGAATTCTAGATAAACTATGTGAAAATAAAACAATGGAAAAGTGGAAGGATTTACTTGCCTCAAATTACACAGTTTATGCAAAAAGTTTTATCCTAACATAACAGCGGTTGGCTGCAATCCTGTGCATTCGTACCTGTGAGTAGATAACTCTGGCTTCCATAGAATCTACTGAGTAAAGTTGCTATGGCTGCATTGTCTGGCAGGGGGAATGGGCTTGATTCAGTTTTCATTAAATTACTTGTGGCAGAAACTATATTTTAAAATGATATAGCTTATTTTGGCACTTAAGCAGGGTAAGGTTTTTCCCCACCGAATTAGTTTGGCTTCATGATGGCTCTGGGGGATTTTCCTGTTGGTAGGCCTTACAGTTCAATGAAATGCTGGTGATCTTTAGCATGGGGCACATAGGAGTGTCTCAAGACAACAGAGCTTACAACCAAGAGATATGCCTTATTTGTTTTATAACTGTTAAATGGAACATAGATTTTGGAGTGGCAATCATTGAGGAAGAATCAGAAAATGGGTGTGGTCATAGTTTTGATGTGGATTATGTGGGAGATGTTACTACTCAGTGATGTCCCTTGTAAGAAAGAGCCTCCACATCTGTTACAGCTGGGGGGGGGGGAATACCCAAAGCAAGGCCTGTCACTGGGATGTCACAGTGAGGGGCAGTATATAAATTACATGAATAAAATAATTACTAAATAAATTAAGTCCTTCAGTGGTAGAATACTTAGCATACCTGATATGGATTCTTAAAAACCTAATTCAAATTTGAAAAGGTCAAAAAGGTGCAAGTTTCGGACTCCAAGTGCTCTCTGGAATATTCAGACCTGAAATCTTTATTGTAGTGACTGGAACAGTTATGTACCATGCATGTTAAAAAAATCCGGAATTTGTAAAGATTCTAAAATATAAATATTTTAATAGCTTGCTGGATGTTAATTTTCCTTAAAATATAGTATCATATTTACATCTCCCCTGAAGTGGCTTATGGAAAAAATGCAACAGACATCGAAAGCAATCAATGATTCAAACTAGCCAGCCTAAGAACATCAATCGGAGTTGTGCCTGAGGATCCTACCAGCACTCAAATGCCTCCTGACAAATCTCATCGCAATGCGCACTCTCCTGACCTCATCAGGCAGACCATCCCAGAATCCACACAGTGGCAGGTACAGCCAAAATAGTCTATGCTGTAGCTGTAACAGGATCAGATAAAGTGGAGCACTAAGCAAGAACACAGGTATGTTAAAACATTAACACCAACCCTAATTTAAGGCAGTACTATAAGAATGAGGCTCTTGTGGTGCAGAGTGGTAAGCGGCAGAAAAGCTGTCTGAAGCTGTCTGTCCATGAGGTTGGGAGTTCGATCCCAGCAGCCGGCTCAAGGTTGACTCAGCCTTCCATCCTTCCGAGGTCGGTAAAATGAGTACCCAGCTTGCTGGGGGGTAAACGGTAATGACTGGGGAAGGCACTGGCAAACCACCCTGTATTGAGTCTGCCATGAAAACGCTGGAGGGCGTCACCACAAGGGTCAGACATGACTCAGTGCTTGCACAGGGGATACCTTTACATTTACCTTTATAAGAACTGGGAAGTCCAAGTAATAATGATGCTTTTCCTTCCCAATAGACAGACAGACTGGCAGGAAATTGGAGGCAGACCTTTGAATGAAGAGATATGAGATACTTAATGCTATCCTAGTGCCTAGAAAATGTTTGAGATTTTTGTGATCAACAGCAGTCCAAATTGCCACCATAATCCATAATTAATCGGCAGCAGGAGAAAAAGGCATAACAATGGATCCTGGAAACTCACAGGGCTGCTGCATTTGCAATGGGTTTCTGAAGACCTGCGTGAAACAGACCTTTCACTAGACACAATGCTAATAGAGTCATCAGTCTGGCACATCAGTAATGCTGAAAAGAAAGCCTGCTAATCCTCTCCACAGTCTCCCCCTCTATACCCTGAGGCTGCAGAGAGACACACTAAGTAAAAAGGCAATAACTGACTGAAAATATCTCCTGTGACTCTTATTCTCACCTGTTACGCACTCCATTAAGAAGCCAGGTAAGAACCACCTCTGTTAAGGACAATGTTAGACAAATATGTGTGATTTATCACACTGACTCTCCTGTGAGGCTTAACAATCTTCCTTCTCCCTCGGCTTGCTGAGATGGAGGAAATGCCCAGAGCTTTCTGATAATGCTATTCTCATCTGGAGAGGAGTCCACTATGAAATTAAATATCTGAATCTGGCATCATCAGCATGTATACATTATGCCAAGAGCCTCTGCAAGCAGGAAAATAAAGGTTCACTTTTGCAGCTGGTTAAATGAGGTGTCAATAACTTGACTGCAAAGGAAATACTGTATCTTAAATGACAGTGATTTATTACACATTTCCTTGGAAACCATGACAACTGGCATGTAATAATTTTTCTGTACAAAAACAATGTCTGCCTAAGAAAACACCTGCATGAAGATTGTCACATGAGACATCTGCAAATATTTGGGGTTGGACTTTTGTTTTTCAGTATGTGTATAGTGTTAAACTGTGCTGGTTGCAGTTTCCCATTATGTAGTAAATATATGCAAAAAAAAATCCTCAAGACTGATTTGGAATTCTTTTTTATTTTAAAAACCTGAGTTTTTGGAATGATTCATTCACTTATTTAATTCATTTGTACCATGTCTTGTTCCACAAGGGGAAACCAAAGCAACTTACATGGTTCTCTACTTTACCCTCACAACCACCCTGTGAGGTAGCTTAGGCTGAGAGAAAAAGTTCTTTACAATGATCAAATCATATCTAAAATGTATTTCTGACCAAAGCAGCCTTTCTTAACCTTATTACCATAGAGAAACCCCTGAAACAATCCTCAGGCTTTGAGAACTCCCAGAAGTAGTGGGATCATTCAGAATATGGTTGGAAAGCATAGCTGTGCACATGCCACCTGGGGCCCCTCCCCTTCGTACCCTCTCCAAACCCATTATTGGCCATTTTGGGGGAGGTGGGTGGGTCGACATGACCATATATAGCCAAATCACCTGATAAATGTTTAACAAATCTTAAATATATATAAAAATAAATTAACTTCCACCCATTTGGGAAACTCTTCCAAGGCCATCAAGAAACCTCAGGGCTTTGCAAAACCCTGGTTGAGAGAGCCTAGTCCAAAGAATATGGTAAGATACTACAAAATGCATTCCCCAAATAAAGTTACAATTTTATGACATGCTTTGAAATCACCTCACAATTGGTAGTTTGGTGTCAGTATTGCTGAAGCTTGAGTTTATGGTTGGCTCATGGTATACATAAGACTCATTTGCACACAATAATCATAAATAGATCTCTTAGTATGTTCACTTAATGTTCAGGTAATCTGAAAGGTTACTCATGTGTCTCGGAGTTATTAAAATAAATTTAATACTAAATTTAATAAATGCCTCCTAGCTTTCATCTATAATCTTGTTAGGTAAAAGCACTTGAATTTAGTTTAAGTTAGTTACCTGAGTAACCTGAGTTACCTGAGTGACAAAGGGCCCACTCACATGAACTGTCTGTACTAGGGGTATTGTTTCGATTTGCAATTTAAGAGGGTCTAGTTCTTTTGTCTGTTTCCACATTGAAACTTGCTTTTTCAGACACAGGCCAGGGACAGATCTGAGTTGCCCCTTGACTTGCAAAGGAATCCTTAGAAATCTGGTTTTCACTTTTTAAAGTGGGATCTAATGGAGGCTATTAAGGGGCTGTTCAAAACGGAAATGCATGAATTTGGTTTTTCCTGGCACCCGCCATTTTGAGTGTTTGGGTACACCCCTTTCCCCACCGAATAGCTCCCCTTCATTCCACGTTCCCTAACCCCCAGGGTGTTTTTTTTATTTAAAGGTATCGTGTTACAGTGATGCTGCTGTGTTGTAACAATGAGGACTGTTTTTTTGTCCCTGGAAGATTAGAGAAGGCAGCAGGCTTCTGAAGGCCCAAGGAGGTGGAGTTGCGGAGAACTCCCTGCGCGCCTCCCCGATACTACATGATCTGAGCTCTAGGCAACCATACCTACAAAGCCAGATCTGGTTTCTCTGGAGCTTCAAGCTGGCCACGCAGCTCCCCGGGTAGCCGTTCCATCTGTCTGGTGGGCAGAAACAGGAATCACACCCCTTTCCTGTCCAGGAGGACTCTGGTATTTCCATCCATTCTTGCTCCACATTGGGGCTATTGCAGCACTGTTCCTTTATTGAGACACTGTCAATTTCCTCCATGCAGCCCCATGGGTTGCCTCCCTTCTCTTCCATCCCACCCTTCCTCCCCAATCCAGGAGTGCCTGCTGTGCCCACCAGAAGTGTTCTGCAGGGCCGAATTGGCCGAGGAAGGAGGGATGAATGGGGCAATAACCTTATTAAAAAAAACACTTGGCAAGAAGAGAAGAGGCAAAGGAACATGGAATGAAGTGGCACAATTAAAAGAAAGGTGCAAGCAGTTATCATTTTGCAAAATAAAATACCTTGGGAACAGGGAACGGATCAAAGCACTATGGGAAGCTGCCTCCTTCTGAATCCAATGCGGAAAACTTATGGCAAATTACAACCTGAAGAAAAAGCGGAGGAAAGCCCAAATGCGGAAAGAAGAAGAAGAAGAGTTGGTTCTTATATGCTGCTTTTCCCTACCCGAAGGAGGCTCAAAGCGGCTTACAGTCACCTTCCCATTCCTCTCCCCACAACAGGCACCCTGTGGGGTGGGTGAGGCTGAGAGAGCCCTGATATCACTGCCTGGTCAGAACAGTTTTATCAGTGCTGTGGCTAGCCTGTGGTTGCATGTGGGGGAGCGCAGAATCGAACCTGGCATGCCAGATTAGAAGTCCACACTCCTAACCACTACACCAAACTGGCTCTCCAAGCAGAGTGCCCTCTCACATAATCCAATCAAAGTCCAAGGTGAGGCTAAAATGAGGTATCTCGTCTAATGTGGAAATGGGAATGGTCAGTGGAGTACACAGTAGCCATTGCAAAAGCATTTAGGTACTGGTTCTTGGTCCACAGCTTGTATACTGCTCAAACTGGTCTACGTTTTTGGACATGCTGCCACATACAATGTCCTGTACATAGTAAGAGACCAAATGGGAAGTGTGGTACATGCATTTTTCTACCCACTCTGCATTCCTTATGGCCTTATACATGGGCCCTAAATTGACTTGGATCTTTGTAACATGTAGCTTAATTGTACTGAAGATGCAACTAGGTGTGTGATTACAGTTTTTCAGCATGGCAATAGTGTGGCTAGTTGTTACTATTTTCATGGTTCCAGCTGTTTGAGGTCTGCCGTGAGTGTTCCGTAAAATATTGGCCAGAATCATACAATATACTTGTAATGTGCTGTATTGATAATTTAGGAATCCTCCTTAATTCAATTAATGCACAGTCCAGAATTTATTATATTCTTCAAGGTAGCCCAGAGTTTCCTATGACAAGATTTTAACACCATCCCATCATGAAGTAGTTGGTGACCACAGGTAGCCAAACTGTGGCTCCCCAGATGTATGTTGTCTACAGTTACCAGCATGCTGGCAGGGGCTCATGGTTATTGTAGTCCATGGACATCTAGACAGCCATAGTTCGGCTACCCCTGCCATAGGAGATTGTGGCCTCCATCCTGAACTGCCTACTTGCTCCACTTCTGTTTACTTCTCTGTATCCTCTCCAGTGACGGTTCAGTAGGTATGGGAGATAATGTATTGATTTTGGACATATAAAGATTCAGATTCAGAGTACCTTTATTGGCATAAAATTGGAAAGCATAAAACGAAAATTTCAAACAGTTTCAGATGTAAGATCTATCGTAAAAGATTTTCATTTAAAATTGCCAGTCAAAACTTTGCTACTTTTATAATAGTTGCTGAGTCCCTCACATTTAGTATCATTTTAATCCAGTGTTTCTCATTAACACAGCTGAATTTCAATTTCTTCAAATAAAACTGTATGTCCTATTCCAGCTTCCAAATGGATGGACCATTTTTCCACATTGTTCACATTACCGTCTTCACTAGATGATTGTCCATTGGACAATCCTCTTCCCTTCCCTGTTGGCCAAACATTGAACCTGCTGAGATTTCTGAACTGATAAAATCTCTAAAACCTCATAAGTCACCTGGATCCCTCCAGACTTGATTATTCATTATGCTGACTGGTGGGCTGTGCCTCTAGCACATCTGTTTACAAAAATCAACCAAACAGGACTAATCCCAGATTCATGGCTAAATTCCATCATAACCCCAATATATCAAAAAGGAAAAATTGACCTTCCAAGTAACTACCGCCCCATCAGTTTATTGTCAGCTGTAGGTAAGCTCTTTGCAAAATATCTGGCCTCTAAAATTATAAATTGGACATCCAACAATTACATCATAGGGCCAGAGCAAATAGGGTTTAGGAAGGGATACACTACCTTAGATCATTGTACTGTTTTAGCTTTTTAAAGCCAGATATACACCAAACCTAAGAGGGGCAAATTATTTGTTGCCTTTATTGATTTAAAAGCAGCCTTTGACTCAGTTTCCAGAGAG
The DNA here is from genome assembly GCF_049243985.1 of Paroedura picta. Lineage (NCBI taxonomy): Eukaryota > Metazoa > Chordata > Lepidosauria > Squamata > Gekkonidae > Paroedura > Paroedura picta. Next base: position 77,319,680 of record NC_135373.1, on the reverse strand, counting down.
AAACTCTGGATAAAATTAAACAATCTAGACATAGACTAGTGTCTACTCTTTCTATTAAAACAGCTCCATCATAACAACCACTGCCAAATCAAATATTCTGCTGAGGGAAATTTAACACCAAAAATCCAAATAAACATAGGAGTGAAACAAGGTTGCATCCTTGCTCCTCAGTTATTTAACCTTTTCTTAAGTGACCCTTCAATTTTGACAAAATTAATGGTCATCCCCCCATTCTTGGCAAAAGACCCACGCCACTTCTTTTATACGCAGATGACACAGTTATCTTATCTAGAACTCGAGTTGGCCTTATACGCTATCTCCAGTCATTCAGAGATTACTGTAGTGACAATCAACTAAACTTTGGACATATATATTCCAATACAGTTTGAAAGATTTTCACGTCAGGCGCTATTGTGTATATATTCAGTAAACTACAGTGATTAACTGCATCCAATTTTCTTGGTAATAGTCATCAAACAGTAAAAATACAGCAATGTATCTATGTTGGGATTTATATTTTACATTTATAGATACGTTAATACTTGCCTCCTGCTACTTTTCCTGATTTGTGATGCTGCCCCTATGAGATGTGTGTATGTGTTCAAGAATATGTCTATAGAAGAAGGAGGGTTGGGGAAAGCCTTGCTAGGTTTACAACTGCTCTCTCTGGTCTCCAAGAATGTTGACACAGTAAGGGGAAATCCATGTTTGTTTTCCCCTTCAAAATAGCATATAAAAGCTCAATAGCATTGATATACACAATAAAATAAACAAACAAATAAACAAATATAGGCATATGTGAAACTGAATTTAAAAAAAAAATTCTGGAGTCCAGAGAAAGGGAACATTGATGGGAAAAACTTCCCTGACCTATTTGTTTTCACTGGAGACTAGAGTGAGGTGACCGGAATCTGGCGGGACTATCATGCTTTTAACACAGATGTCCCGGATCCCACCTCAGTCTTCAGTCGTCCTGCGCCCGGCCCGGCTTCAATATCATGTTTTTTTAGATGCTGGCCGGCAGGGTAGCCTTGGAGTCCTAGGATGCCGGTGAGCTCAGAGGGAGGGCTGCAGATAGAGAATTATTACAGAATTATTACAAAATATTACAAAATATTAGGGGCGCCGCGGACTAAATAAAACAGTAAGGGCTTGTGGGGAGGAGTTAGGGCGGGACCCGTCTGGGATAAAAACTTGGAGAGGGCCAAACAGGAGCCGCGAAGTGGCTCCTGATTGGCCCTCTCCGAAGGCCACACGGGGGCCAAGCGCGCCTCCCTATTGGCCACTTGGCCCACCCTAGACTCCCTGCCCGCGCTCCGTCCCCATATGGTCCCCTGCTCCTTTGCTGGCCGCGAACCGTCGCCTCGCCCAGACATGCCCCCGCCACCCTGCTGCCTCCACCGGCGACAGGCACTCCGCCTGCTTCCCACACCGCTTCCCTCCATCGCTGCCACCGCTGAGGCCACACCGGCCGCCAAGCCGTCGCCACCAGCCGCCACGCCCGCCCGGAGCCGTCCACGCCCTCAGCCGACGGCCAACTGCTGCCATCGGGCCTGCCGCCGTCCGACAACAGGTATGGTACGACCCGACACGCAATCGCCGCCCTGCCAATGCTTCACCACCCAAGACGCCCTGCCGGCCTTCTTGCCTGCACTCACCGCCCTCTGCCTGCTGCCTGCCCCACTGCAGTCGCCGGTGCCCGGGTGGCAGAAGGCCCCGCTATGAGCCCACCAGAGCCCTTTGGCTTCCGAGGCCTTCCTCCCCAAACTTCTTTCTCTAGCACCCATTTTATTTTGAGATAAAATGGGCTTTCTTTCTAGTTCAGAATAACTGAAGATTTAGCAACAAAATCTAAAGGAGCATTTATAATTTTTGATGTAAAATATTTCTAGCATAATTATGTTATTTAAAGCTTGTTTCTTCCACTATGTGTTTGGAACAGTGTGACTTCAGTAATTCCCAAAATAAGGTTTATTGAATCTTTTCTTCCAGCTCACATGGAATGACAACTCAGCCAGTGTAGCGTGTGAGGTTTAGGGGAGTGCAGTCCCCCCCCCTTTGGTATTTTTTTCAGTTCAAGTCCATTGGCTCTGAAAAAATTTCAGAATCCCACAAAATTCTAGATCCCAATATCGGTACAGCATTCCAATCTCGTTTTTTTTTTCTTTTTAAAATATCTTTAATTTTGGGGGGTCCAGTATACTCGAGAAAAAAAAATAAAAGGAGGGGGGAGCCAGCCCAAACATGATAGCGCCTTTCTGCTGTTTTTCAGATATACTCATGGTTCCCAAAGGCATCCAGTTTTTTTGGGGGGGGAATAAGGTATTTTGGATATATTTTCAGCTTGGTCAGATCTGAATGCACACCCCTAATGCAGGTATAATTCTCCTCTTGGACTGGAGACAGCTGGTTGAACCTAAGCCAGGAGGACACTGTCTGAGCCCCACCAGCACAGCTGATCCTTGGGGCCATTCCGCACAAGGACCAATGTTGCCAATTGCTTTCACAAAGTGGAAACACTATTTTAAATAGTGGAATCTCAGCGTTCCGCATACCTTCATTTGTAGTGGAATCCAGTAGCGTTTAATTCGTTCCCCACAGGTTTCCGGTCTCGCAGGAATCACTAGAAAGGAAGCAATTTTTTTCTGTGCTTGTTCCCGCCCCTGGCCGTCAATCAAACGGAACAGCCAAGGAGCGGTTGGGGTGGAGGGACTACTCATCAAGTTTGTAGATGACACCAAATTGGGAGGACTGGCAAATATTCTGGAAGATAGAGACAGAGTTCAACGAGATCTGAACACAATGGAAAAATGGGCAAATGAGAACAAGATGCAATTTAATAAAGATAAGTGTAAAGTTCTGCATCTGGGTCAGAAAAATGAAAAGCATGCCTACTGGATGGGGGATACGCTTCTAGGTAACACTGTGTGTGAACGAGACCTTGGGTACTTGTGGATTGTAAACTAAACATGAGCAGGCAGTGTGATGCAGCGGTAAAAAAGGCAAATGCCATTCTGGGCTGTATCAACAGGGGCATCACATCAAAATCACAAGATGTCATAGTCCCATTGTATACGGCACTGGTCAGACCACACCTGGAGTACTGTGTGCAGTTCTGGAGGCCTCACTTCAAGAAGGACGTAGATAAAATTGAAAGGGTACAGAGGAGAGTGACGAAGATGATCTGGGGCCAAGGGACCAAGCCCTATGAAGATAGGTTGAGGGACTTGGGAATGTTCAGCCTGGAGAAAAGGAGGTTGAGAAGGGGACATGATAGCCCTCTTTAAGTATTTGAAAGGTTGTCACTTGAAGGAGGGCAGGATGCTGTTTCTGTTGGCTGCAGAGGAGAGGACGCGCAGTAATGGGTTTAAACTTCAAGTACAACAATATAGGCTAGATATCAGGGGACTTAGGGGAGCTTTAAAGCACTTCTGTGGAGGGACTGTAGCCAGAGAAGCCTCGCTGGGTGAATGAAGCCTCACTGGTTCGTTGCTTTCCCCACACCGAGGGGAAAAAAATGGTGATCACTTCGCCGGAAGTTCGGAGGAGAGAGCCAGGGGGAGGGACTTTGTTGCAATCTCTACATTGAGAACGCACATGTCTTTTTCGCAAGTGTTGCAGGTTGTTGGCAAGAGTGTAGCAATTTTCAGAGGGTGAATCCACTTTTCCTGATTCCCCGGAAATCGCTACAACTAAGCGATTTTGGAGCTAGTGTTGCAGGAGTGTTGCAGATTGCTCATGACGTCATGCAGAATGTAGTTTTAGTGGCGAAAACAAAATGCAAGACTACTGCTATATTAAAGTCATGTGGAATAGCCCTTGGTATGTCTTCTGCAGTACCCTGACAAACAGCTGGGAGGTGGGACAGTCTGCTCCTGCCTCTCCACTGTTTTTGGATATACCTAGCAATCTTGAAAAAACTGGATACCTTTGGGATTTCCAAATATACCAGCATGTTTTTGGCCTGGGTAGAGCCAACACCCCCCCCCCCAAGTGTAGTTAGAATTTTTCAGTCAATGTTTCATAATGTTGGTGTGCATGGCGAGAGACAGTCCAATCCATTTATGCCACTCTGGGCTAATTGAAGGGAAAAATGAGACAGAAGTGTGAGGAACAAATTACTGAATTGCTAGTAGTTAACTGCCAACCTTTAAATCTCAGACTGCAACTCTCACACAGTACTGACAGGACAACAAAGGAGAAAGCACACACATTCCAGCGGGAAATTGCAAGTTGTGGCTTCCTAAATATGAATTAGTGAACTGACGGTAATGCTAGGTAGACAAAGTGGTTTAGAAAATAACAGCTTGATTAAAGGATTGCTGAAGAATTCTGCATCACTGAATTTTCCAGAGAAACTCTGCTTTTAGGAAACAATTCTAGCACAATACATTAATAATTACTTTGTTTTCAGTGCCTGTCACACAACATGGTGGTTATTCTAGCATACTCTGGATTGCATAAAATGGGAGGCAACACAGGAGATAATAGCACATGTGTGGAAATAAGCAGGTCTGCTGGTTTGCTTACCTTCTCTGTACATGAAGAGAGAAACCGGTCATTTGGAGAAGGATGTTGGCGATTAACAAGACTCAACTTGTTTCAAAATAACTTCAAGCCTTTACTTATTCTATTTAGATTCATGCCAGTGAAAAAAATCAGTGCAGCCCAAAGCATTTCAACAGGTTTTATTTACATTTTGTTCAGTGTAGGTATCAGTAGAATAGGATGTGCTGTTGAACTATTACTACTTTAATAAACTTCAAGTGGTGAATGGGTGGGTTGCTGCTGCTTGACAAATTTCTTAAATGAAGCTTCACTTAATGCCAGTGAAGGACAACTAAGGCACCACTTCCAAGGTACCCTCTACAAATGAGTGCTACTCCATTCATGTGGGAGAACTCCCCCTCTAAGTAATAGAACATGCATTCATGTTCTGCAGTCATAGACCATTAACTCAGAACATGGATTTATGGCATGATAGTATATCAAAAGACAGCTGTAGAAAAAAGGAAACATCATTTCAAAGGTGAGCCTCCTGGGGAAGTACATTTACTGCCTGTCTTGATACACAAACACCTTTTCAGGATCAGGCCTAGTGTGAACCTGTTTTTCTAAGTCAGAACAGAAACTGCTGATTAGTCCATGTGTCAGTCCTCAGACATCTTGACCACTTTTCAAACCAGGGCTGAGTGAACAGCACTAATTGGCTCACCCATATGCATTTTTAACAAAGGCGCTTTCCTATTGGAGCAGATTCCAAAGTTTAAGTGAACTGGAAAACAGCATTTTAAAAAGCACAAAACAAATTTCCACTCTGAAGTGGTGTTTGGTTAACTTCTTCATTGTGTGCTGGAACTTGTTACTTGGCTAGCTATGAAGACTTTTGACAGTGTGTCTGAGTGCATACCATATATGGCATTCTTCTTCTTTCTTGGGGTTTAATTATTAGAAGGCAAATTACAATGTTAAACTTTATAGAAAAAAGCTTAGTGGCTGGGGCATAATGTCTCTTGCAAATTCTGCTTCTGCTCATGTGAGAAAGAAAAAATGTCTCAGTCTTCCTGGAGAGATAGAGATTCAGCCCAGTGCCCCTACTTTTTCTTCACCCCTTTTTAGTTCTCTCTGGGTTGCTGCTGCCTTCTAACCTGAGGAAAGATATCTTATGCTAAGAGTGCTCTTCCCTTTGGTGAAGCTGATTTGTTCAGGGCCAACTCTTAAAGCTGCCCATCCAGTGAGTCTCAGCCCTAAATAGCTTTCCTATCACAAATAGCAAACTAATGGGTCTGTATTTACCTGGTAGGTTTGCGTCACCTTTCTTGAACACTGGTACAACCACTGTTTTTTTACAAGAGGGTTGAAATTGGCCACTAGAGTTTATTTTGGTAAAGAAAGCAACCAGAAAAGGAGTCCAATAGTGAGGGAATTTCAGGAGGAAGCTTAGCAATTAATTTTTATATCTATTCTAGTTCTATAGGGTAGCGATCCCCAACCTGTGGGCTGCGGACTACATGTGGTCCGTCGACTAATTGGAGATGGGCCGCAAAGGATGCCTTTCCCTCCTTCCCCCCCGCGGCCCTTTACAACACACTTCAGTTGTCTCCCATCACTCCCAGATGGGACTATCTTGTTGCAGAGAAACAAGCTCAGGGTTCTCATTGATTTGTCATTGTCATGAGTTTAAATTTCCATGAAAATAAAATGTTCCTTATGTTCATTGTTGTGGCGTGTCTGTATCTTATTTTGAAGGGACGTTTAAACATTACCATAGCGACCACAGTCAGAGAGCATTAGGGCAGTGGTTGAGAGTAGAGGAGTAAACTACCCCTCCCCCCACTGGGCCTCAGTAAAATTGTCAAGCGTTGAGTGGTCCCCAGTGATAAAAAGGTTGGGGACCACTGCTATAGGGGACCAGTCCAGAATCTCAGAAGGAATTTATCCATTGCTTTTTATCACAATGGCTTCAGGTCATGAAATATATTTGAGAATGCACAAATAGCCTGTCTAAAATGGTCCCAGGTCTTATTTATGGAATCTTGCTTTTTTTTTGCTGAAATTGGGTGTAGAAAATTCTTCTCAGCAGAAAAATATTCCCTGAATGCATCCTTAGAGCCTTTGATTTTACTTAGGTGGTATAATAGGTGTATTTTCTCTTTTCTGCATTCATCATCAAACCATTTGCAGGAAGGCTTATGGAGTAAGATCTTTCTTTGTAGGACACTATGGTGCACAAGGCAGTAGCTTAGGATTCCAGGGTTGAGTAGAGCTGTACAGCTGCGACATCAGTATTTGCTATAGTTACACATTGGCTAGGAAGAAGAGTAGAGTCCTTACTGAAAAATTTGCTCATTCTTTGCATTGCTTTTGAGGCCTATCTGCTAAGAAGACCACACTCATTCTGAGTCTGAGTTATAGTTAATTTGCAGCTGCTTTTAGTGATATGATTTAGAATTAGAGGTTGGTGGTCACTTGCTGTCTATTTGCCAATTTGGAAACTGGCAATACTTCCTATCAAGTTTGGGGAGATGATAATCTAATAAATGACACTCACTTCCCAAGGAGATCTAAACATGAACTCTCCCATCTTGCTGCCATCAAAACACCCATTTAAAATGATCCAGTTTGCCAAGAGGCAAAAATCAATCATAAACTGGGCCATTATGTTTACAACTTTGTCCTTGGACAAGTGTGCAAGCGAGATCACGTCTGAGCAGACCTCATCTGGGTTTAGGCCAATTATCTTGCATAGTGCCTGGTTAGTTTTTCCTAATCTGGTGTCAAAGTCACCAGCTATTACAAAAAATGCCATGGGGGAATGTTTGCTCCAACATCGTTAGGTAGTTTACAAGAAGCGACCAGTTGTCTCTAAGCATGGAAATCTCATTTGTGGATGAAGGGGGTGGTAGATGTTTACCACAATGACCACAGCATCAGTTTGGATTAGAAGTATAGCTTGCGCTAGTGAAGCACAGCTGTCCAAACTAGTAAATTTACAGGTCAGACGGTTGGAAATAAAAGTACTGAGGCCAGCCCTAGGATGACCTTTATCTGGTCTGTGGGCTGGAAGTGAGAATGAACTGAAACTGGATAAGGAGATTTCATCTATTGCCCAAGTTTCTTGCAGCATTGTCACATTGAATTTATTTAGAAAAGTTCAGAGGTTGGGATTGCTGGCATTACATTTCCTGCCTGATATATTCCAGGCAAGGACTGTCAGTGTCAGGTTGGAAACTGTTCCAGTTAGTCAGTCTGTCTCTGAGAGGTCTTTCAAGCCAAGTTGGGAGTCATGTAAAATGCAGCCATTTGGGGCCTTTCCATTAGAAGGAGTGGCCTTTTGGTCTCCTTGACTTCAGTTTGAAGACATGACTGGTCTTATTGCATTCCTTTTGAGAAGGGATCAAACAGTAGTATAGCCACTAACTAGGCTGTTTTTTCAGCTTATTTATTTTATTTATTAAATTTCTATGCCACCACTCCTAGCCAGCTAGCTTGCAGAGGCTCACAACATCCATTAAAATACAATAGACAAAAAAAAGATTTAAAAAAACGCTCTTCCCAACCGCCCCGGCAGACCTATCTCCCTATTCCCTACCCTCACCAAGCATCCAACTAGGTGCTATGTGTAACCAGAGATAATGGAATAGGCTATCGGAGTGGGGGCTAAATCTTCTCAGCCTGGCCTCAGTCAAACGCCTGGTGGAAGAGCTCCATCTTACAGGCCCTGTGGAATAGAGATAGTTCCGTCAGGGCTGTCAGCTCATCCAGGAGTTCATTCCACCAGGCGGGGACTACAGCCAAAAAGGCCCTGGCTCTGGTTGAGGCCATGTGTACCTCAAGAGGACCAGGGAACACCTGTTTGCGTCCAAAGAACACAAAGCAAATACATTGGGCCCAGACCACGAATAGCCTTGAAGGTCAAAAACAAAACCTTGAACTTGGTCCGGTATTCAACTGGTAACCAGTACAGCTGCCTCAGCAGCAGCTGGATATGGGCTCTTCATGGTGTTCCAGTGAACCCTAGCAGCTGCATTTTGCACCAGCTGCAATTTCCAGGTCAAGAACAAGGGAAGTATAAAATTTATGCATTTTGATAAAGCTACAATGAGCAGATGTATGGCTCTTGTTTTGAATGCACTACTGATGTGTGGTTATTCTATGCTCTAGGATCATGAGCACTTGGCACCAAAAGTCTAATTCAGTTTATTCAGTTTGAGTAACTTTAAGTATATCAGATTTGCATTTTTAAAAATCTCAAACTGACTTATCATCCCACTCATTATCTTTATGCCCATTCACCATACAATGTTTTGCTCCTGGCCTGGCTTTAGGTCATGAACCAAAGTAAAATTTCAATTTGTGTGAAGCTGTAGTTGAGTGGACATTAAAAACAGTGAATAGCATTATAGTGAAATAGCTATATATTTACCAGTGTATTATTCAGGCTGATTTTATTGAAAAAAGAGGAAACAATTTATATTTTTAAATCAACATAAATAGCTCCTGCAAATATACTATACATACCAGAATGTAGAAATCTAAATTTCTATGGGTCATAGTCCCTGTCAGGAACCCCTCACTTTTTGACCCTGTAGGCACCTTTGGAATTTTGACATAGGCTGGTGGGCGGCACAGCAAAATGGCTGCAGCAGGAGGCAGAGTCAACCACAGCATGTCAGGGAGTGACGTAATGTAAAACTCTTAATAGCAACTCTTCAGCATTTCAGCCCTAATCTCTGTTTAGCAGGATACACAGCAAATCTGATATCTCCAGTAACAAATCAGAAGCCCTGCGAAGGAAAAGTCACACACAGCCCTGCCCACTTTTTAAAAACACTTGATAGGAACCAGAAAATGTGTTGACAGACACCATGGAGCTGACAGCCACCATGCTGGGGAACCCTGCTGTAAGCAATAGCAATTACCGGATACAATCCACAAACATTTAGGGACAGAAGTAAATTGTTGGGATTATCTTGAGACGTATGGAAGGCTAGGCATAGAAAACTACAGATGGATACATAGTCATTTTATTTCTAGTCTGGGACCTGGACTGAATATCTGATTTCTGTTCCTCAGCATTCTGAAACTCAGATCTTACTGAAGTCGTCTATATGAGCATAGCAAAGTATGTCTGGCAACACTGAAGGGGATGATATGAATTAGCAACAGAGAACATTATCTACATACAAGCATTCCTCATGGAGATTCTTTTCCCTCATCAACAATGAAAACAAATGGCATTATATTAGTAGTTTCTCAACTGTGAAGTTCATAAAACAGATAATTGTATATGAATAGAACAGTTTTGGCACAGCACATACATATATAAAGCTAACCATATTGTCACAGATATTGTACACAATTGTGTATAAATACTAGTGGATCAATGGATCTTACTCATAAGTAAGGTACTTTTCTAGCCCTGAAATCTTAAAAAGTTACACCCTTTTCAGTCCATTTAAGTCAGTTTAATGAGCCTCTTGTAGCACAGAGTGGTAAGGCAGCAGTCTGAAAGCTCTGCCCATGAGGCTGGGAGTTCAATCCCAGCAGCCAGCTAAGGGTTGACTCAGCCTTCCATCCTTCCGAGGTCGGTAAAATGAGTACCCAGCTTGCTGGGGGGTAAACGGTAATGACTGGGGAAGGCACTGGCAAACCACCCCGTATTGAGTCTGCCATGAAAATGCTAGAGAGCGTCACCCCAAGGGTCAGACATGACTCAGTGCTTGCACAGGGGATACCTTTACCTTTTACTTAAGTCAGTTTAGAAGGATATAACTATTTAGGATGGCAGTGTTATTGGTCTTGACTTCATAGTCATCATAAATAAATTGATCTATTGTTTTGGTAAAGTATTTTAATAACGATGGCTGTTACTGATAGATGTAATCTGAAACTGTTTCTCTTATTTTTGATCTTTATGAAATCAATCAGACATTTTGCACAGTCAATTAATATGAAGGCATTACCTAACATTTCTGATACTCTGAAAACCGTTTGTCTTCCTACAATGACAGTTAGGTGTTCTTGAAGACTACTCTGTAGTGAAGAACTTGCACAGCAATATACCATTCATATCCCATTCAAACTATTTGTTTCCTGTGAATCAGAAATCAAAGAATAGACTATTGTATATAGGGAACTATGTAGAATGTGGGGATTCTCTTGTAGACATATGTTCTCTCTCTTTCTTGTATTCTTGATCCCACTATGCAGAGAGAAAGGGCAATATCCAAAAGTCACACTGTGGGCCTGTAGTACCTCTGCATGCCCATGAAAGCAGAGTTGATGTTCCCTTCAAGCTACAATCCTTCCTTTCGAGTTGGGTGCTTCTATGCAATAAGGTCAGGCTGGGGCAGTGGATGATTATATAAAATTGAGATCTGCACAGTAGCCCAAGTGTGGTGACAAGCAAGTATTTTAGTCTCCAACTCAATTCAAGATCCAACTCAGACATGATCCCTGAGTGATCGTGGGCCATTTGGTCTAATTCCGCCTAACCTACTTATCAGGCTTTTAGTGAAGACAAGCTGGGATGGGGAGAAGAATGTAGCCAACCCTGATCTTCGAGGAAGAAGAGCAGGATAAAAATGTAATTGATACTATCCAGCTCAAGGTCTATTAAATCAATTGCTTTTCTAGAAATGGAGCATGGAATATAGCAAAGTGAATTTACTGCACTGCATTGTTCTACCGAAGGCATAAGGGTCATGCTCCTAGTATTTGCATCCAGCTAGGCCAGCCTAGAGTTTTCACATGCCTACAAATCACAGATGTTAAAATTGTGCATCTGTACAGCTGCAGATTCCGTGTTTCCCAGTTAAACCCCTGGAGTCTCCAGTTCTATAGCAAACCCCCATTTCACAGCAAATGTATATGGAGAGAACAGGCAAGAGAACAGTTAAAACGGAGGTCTGAAAATCCTGGTGTTGACACAGTAAGCCAAAGTGGACATGGAGAGGGTGGTACACAAAGACGCTGCCCTAGTTCAGTGATTGTGGCTGCATCTTCCCATTGATAAGAGTCAACTTGATGTGGTGATTAAGAGTGACAGCCTCTAATTTGGAGTGCTGGGCTTGATTTCCCCACTCCTCTTCTACCCCCAGTCAGCTGGGTAACCTTGGGCCAGTCACAGTTCCCTCAGAGCTTTCTCATCTACCTCACAGGGTGTCCTGCTGTGGGGAGAGGAAGGGAAGGTGATTATAAGCTGCTTTGAGGCTCCTTTGGGTCATAAAAAGCAGGGTACAAAAAAAAACTGGTCTTGCTGTTGTGGATGAAGTTAAATGGAGAAAGCAAGAGAGACTTCAGTGTTTGTGAGCCAGCCTTAAAACACTGATTGTGACACTTCTCAGTGAACTCTCCTGCAATGGTGATGATAGCACACTTGTACATTTCGCACAGTTTTCTGTCATGAGAGAATATCTTCACATCAGTCCTTTTAAGGAATAAAATGTCCACACGTTTATAAACATTCACTGAAGACACTCCAGCTCATGCCTGCTGGCCTTACCCCAGTTCCATGCAGTAATCTTAATTTTTCTACTAGGCATGCTCATGTACATCCAACACACTTAAGATATAAGTGCAAGGATCTGTCAAGGAATGAAGGTAAAGGGGGGGGGGATACAAGCAGGCCCAATCCTGATCCTCCTATACCATGAACATTTCTCACTGGATTTACTGTGTACATAGGACAATCAATGAAACTGGATAAGTTTATCAAATTACTGAAAACTTATTCATTGAATTGGTACCATTTTGAAGTTTGAATTGTCCTTGGAACTGAATAGCAGATCAAATGACCTAGAACTTGAAGGAACATCATACAATTTTACATTAAACTCTGCAATGTTTAATGGCCCACAAAAAGTAGAAAAACTGATTTCTAAATCAGCTTCTTCCCATGTCATTATTCTACCAAACTGTTGATTCAGATCTTCTTTTTCTGGTTGAAGTTTTCACATCTCAGTAGCAATTCCACAGGGCTGGACACCATCAGTATGTGAAGCTTTTATTCATATTTAGGCCGGAAACCACCATCTGTTCCTTTTAATATTTTATCAGCGATACTCCCCATATTTTTCTTCATAGCTTTCAGAGGGTTCTCATGCAGGAGTAGCTGTGTTAAATATTTTTGTCGCTTGATTTTGCTCTTGGTTTTATGTGAGACATCAGGAATGGCATAGGAAATAACAAACTTCACAAAGTAGATGATGTGCTGGAAAAAGTTAGTATATATAACGTCAGTTATTCAGAATATACAACCATTTCAGGGAGAAATATATAGTCCAGGCACTGAGATGTGAACCCTAATCCATTCCAGACTTCTCTGTCCTTTTATATACCCATCATGCTCTGGGCATGTGGGTTTCCTCATTCATTCAACACAAGGAGCCAATCTGAATCAAATGAAATGTGCTCGCATACAGCCATGCTGCTGAAATGACAGTGAAAACATTTATCCAAGAATTGCTTGGGTGGTTGTTAAGGGACTATCCCTAAACATGTCCAGGGAACAAATCCTTGCATCTTCAGTGCAACTGAAGGGAAATGTAAGAACTAAAGCTACTATATCTGGCATTACCATGTGACAATTCCCATGCAGACCAACAACCTAAGTTTTGTTATGCTAGATCGTTTATGCACTGGAGGTTTCATGCCAGGCTGCAGACTGGAGTTTTAGTCGTGGCAGGTTGCCCCACCTCTTCCTGCACCCACATGGAGGAGCATTTGGCCTGGTACGCCTCATCCGCCCCCGATTTGTGCTCCTGCACGGGAGCTGGGGCAGTGAAGTTCCCAGTACATAAACGTTCGTAGTATGGAAAAGTATGTACACTAGAGCTACCACTGTGTACAGGCTTTGGGGAACAGATGGGTACTAGGTGCTGATTTTTCAGCAGCTCTCTCAAAAATTATCATCAGTCTCCAAGAGACAGGGCTGAGGACATTACAGTCCAAGTGATCATCACTGGGTCAGGGAGGGAGCTGTTGATAGTCACATGGGTTCATAAAGGGGACTTAGAGAAGCTTTGTAATAAAGAGATGGAAGACATGTTCTGCACGTGATTATTTTAAAATACAAAATGTTAAAGACACTCTTGAATGGTATAGCTCAGAATAAAATATACTGACCTCCATGACAATGATGAAAGATAATTTGGCTGCAATAACATGCCAGTAATAGATATTATGTTCATACTGATGTTTATGTCCAGGGGGGTATCGAAAATCCCGGTATCTAAAAAATTCAAGCAGTCATTTACTTTCTGTAATAACATGCTTGGCCAGAAGGGGGAGCAAAACAGCCCCTCCTCCATATTTAATGCAATGTTCAGTGCATATAGAACTTAAGTAACATAGATCTAATTTTCAGAATAAGCCTGATTTCCTGAAATATATTTTTCATTAGGTAAAATATATTTTGTTAGATAAAAAATACCATATTGTGATCTATTTTGGCACGTCATTTGTTATTACATTACATTATCAAGCAGATTAACAGGTGTTAAAAATTAAGAATACCCATTTTAGATAGAACTTGCCTGCAAGTTGTTTGATTCTTAAACCATGGAAGGCCCGGCTTACTTTCATTTCTGAAGTCTGATGTAAGAAAGACTGAAAGAGTGTTGTTTATGTACCCCTTCATGGTATAACTGCTGTGGTTCCCATAGGGAGGGACTGAAAATGACCAGTAATAAACCAGGCGGGGAATCATATCCGATGTAAAAGCAATGATCATTGCCTGCATTTCAAAAGAGAGAACAATGAGTACAATTTAACAGAATGGCATGGAGATAAATAATTTTTCTCTGCATCTTCCTTGGGCAAAAAAAATATCTTATTGTACCATTTTGATGCTGAGCACACCCAGATCTCTCCAGTAAATGCCAGACTACCCAGGAGACCTATTTTGTTATTACTGTGGTGCCTGTAACAAGCTATATACAAAGGTCTGTGTTCCTGGAAGGAAAGGAAATGCTACAAATGAACCAAAATAAGCCTGTCTTTTCTAGACTCCCTTTACATAACCCTGCTGCCAAGTAGCACTTCCTGCTGAGATCATTACTACTTAGTAGCTGCCACTATTTTGTAATTCCTACACTATAGCTTCTTCTGTAAACCTAATCAATAAGTTGGCCATTCTTTTCTTCCTGACAACTTCCTACATCTCATACATCAAAAGGTTAGATCTCTCTCATTCTACTAGAAATAGGGGGCATCCGGGTAATGTTGATGGGGAATAGGTTTAAAGCAGGCAAAAGGAAATAGTTATTTGGTCTACATTAAAAATTAATTCACTGCCAGTGTAAACATAAGCACAGGGTTTTAAAAGATTAGGAAATTAATAGAGAGTAGGGCCATCAATGGATAGTAGTCATAGTCCGTTTATGCACTGGAGATTTCATGCCGGGCTGCAAGCTGAAGTTTTAGTCGTGGTGGGTTGCCCCACCTCTTCCTGCACCCACACGGGGGGGTGGAGCATTTGGCCCGGTGCACCTCATCCACCCCTGATTTGTGTTCCTGCATGGGAGCTGGGGCAGTGAGGTTCTCAGTGCGTAAACGGTCATAGGGAGTAAGGCAGCAAACTTCACAGGCAGCAAACTTCAGAATACCAGTGCCAGGAGGCAACATCAAGGGAAGGTCTTGGCATCTATGCTCTGCTGTTTCTCCAGGGCAACTGGCTGGCCACAGTGCAAGACTAGACCACTGGTCAGATCCAGAAAAGCTTCTTCTTCTAGTAGGGATCTTCTTCAAGAAACTGCAAGTGATGCTTTCAGGGTCTTGATGGCCCAGTTATTAGCCAGCCCCAGCCTACTTAGCTTCAGAAAAATAACTATGTCTGCAGATCACTCTTTTTTGTCACATCATGATAAATCCCTAGTGGGTTTCAAAAGAAATATCTACTGTGGGAACATCATCTGTTACAATGGTATCAGAAGCATGTCACAGAAACAAAGATATGGACTAGATCTTCTTCATAAGCAAAATGTTATTAAATGGTAGTTACAATATTCTACATTCCTTGTAATCCCCCAGTATCAAAATATTTTGCTGTTTTTTCCAACACAAACTTAAAAATCAATTTCTGAATACAAAGGATTTTATCACAAATTATAAAATGTGCTTTTCACAAAAACTTTCACTTTCAGCCTCATTTCAAGTTATTGCCAGACTGCAGACTGGAGTTTTAGTCCTTGGAAAATACACGTAATTAATTATCCTGTGCATTCAAAAGGAAACATCTCCCTCACCTCTGATCCATAGTTTCAGAGAATCATATTGGGGGGAGGGAAACTTATCTCCATTTTCTAAGTTATAATCATTTTTCCATTTATATCAGAACAAATGAAAACTGATTTTAAAATTGGCCACATGTTCTGGTATACTGAGAGGTCAGCTGTGTTGGACGAACTGCCTGTTCCAAGATAGTTTTGCACAGTAGCCACTTGAAGTTCTATGAGCATTACAGAAACTAGTATGTGAAATGAACGAAATAAGATATACTGCAAAAGAAGTACTAAATCAATAGTTGCAGGGAACATGAAAAGCAGAGATTTATAGTTAGTGGGAACCTCTGTTGGTGGCAAATATTGGATCCCACACATTCGTTTTATGAAGGAGAAAAGTTCCTTCTGCCAGAGCAAAACTCTTTTAGTAGGAAGGATCCCACTGAATAAACGTGCCCCTCTCACCAAAAGAAAATATCTTTGATTGCTGCAAAAGGAGTACCAAATTACGTTAATTATTTTGTACTTCTGTTTACGTTATTTTATTTGTCATCCACTCTTTTTTTTGCTAATTTTTCCTTTTCATTCTATTTGGGGCCCAAAGTGACCTATTACAGTATTCTGGCCTCTTCTCCTTTATCTTCAAAACAACCCTGTGAGGTAGTTTAGACTGGAAATTATGGATCACTCAGCAAGCTTCCATGGTAGAGTGAAGATCAAACCTGTTGTCCCTGGTCCGAGTCCAATGTTCTAACCACTGCCATGTCAATGTACTGTTGACAAACAAGTCAAGAGAAAATACAAAGACTGAAAGTATAAAAGTTGTAATAAAGATTACCTCTCTGACTGAAAGAGCAGGAATTTAAGATGCAAACTGTAGTTGCTATAAGAATGCACTTACATTTGTGACCACAGCAAGGAGAGCTATTCCTTGCATGATTGGCTGCCATGCTCCTATGTCTTGAGCTTTTTGAGGAATCATACGCCTGAACTGTGTTGTAATCTTCCAGGCATCCACACGTATTTCCAGCAAATTGTTAATAAGAGCCAGGAGAGGTGCCAGGGGAAAAGATGCCACAAATAAGGTCACAAATCCAAACTGTATAACTGAAAGAAAAACACATGTACTAGTGATACATTAGCATTCTGCCTTTTCAGAGATCAGAGCAGTGTATCCCTGTGGTCAACCACAGAACTGCTCTAGGCTGGCCAAACATCGTAAACATCTGCTGTTACATCAGAGAAATGTGGAATTACTGAGTACAGACATTCTACAACTCTCAAAGAATGGGAAAAAAATTAAACAGAATCTGCAATACCGATTTCTGCCTGATTGTGTATGGCAGCTGTGGAGCAGCATGCTCCTCCATTTACGGGGGATGCACAGGGGATGCAGTAAAGCGGCACAAGCTGGTGTGCTGTTTTCTGTGTCCCCGTGGACACAGTGATGGACCAGCTCCATGCCGAACTACATCCCCCCAGGGAATGCTGCTGCAGTCTAACAGTTCCACTGTGGTCTTGCGCAATCCCACCTTCCTGCAAAATAGGGCTGTGTAATGCTGCAGAGTCAAGTGGGGAATATTAGGTCTCCCCTGGCCGCTGTAGCACAGGGAGGAGCGGGGCCTCCGAGGCCCTGCTCTTTTTGTGTGCATGGGCCTGCCTTGACCCAGCCTCTGATGGCAGCCACAGCATTGTCCTGGGCCACTGGAAGCCCTACAGTGGGTTGAGGCTGAGAGGGGGCCAGGATGGCAGCAATGTCATGTATACGTGGGGATTAGTCCCACTGCTATACCTCTGCCAGCCTGGCCTTTCCTCCCCTTTGCATAATGGGTCACTGTGGATTTTTTGTTGTTGACACTTCCAAGGATCCTTTAGCCCAGCAGTTCTCAACCACCTTCAAGCCATGACCCCAACAGTGGTGGGGTCAGCACATGCACATAACATATGCCAGTGCACTGGCGCACAAGAATCTGGAGGTGGCGCTTACAGAGGTGGGCGGGACCAAGGAGGCGGCTGGAGTGGGTGAAGGCAGTGGCTGGAGACTCTTCTCCAGCTATCCCCTCATTGCCCTGCGCCTGGCCACGGCCAAATCCCCTCCTTTCAATGAGAGCGGCTGGTGGCCAGCCAAACGAGCGAGTGAGCCACAGGAGAAATGCAGCATGTGCCATGGTGGGTGCAGGCAGCTCGCCTCCCCTGGTCACCTCCACCCACCATGGCAAGCGCTGCCTCCTGTGGCTCGCTTGCTCACTCAGCTGGCCACTCTCATTGAAAGGAGGGAACTTGGCCATGGCCAGGCGCTGCCACCACCTGTTCTGGCCACCGCCATGGCCCTGCCCACCTCGGTAAGCACTGCCTCCTCTCCCCTTGCTTGCTCGCTGAGACACTTGGCCAGCTGCTGGCCGCCGGCCGCCGGCATTAAATGGAAGGACTTGGCCATGGCTGGGCATGGCCTAATGAGGGGACCAGCTGAAGGAGAGTCTCCAGCCACCGCCACCACCTGCTCAGGCCACCACTATGGCTCTGCTCACCTCTGCCCACCACAGTACGCACCACCTCCCCTCCCCTGGCTCATTCGCTCGGCCAGCCGCTGGCAATGCATGAAGGGGACTTGGCTTTGTCCGGGCGCAGCACAATGAGGGGGCTGGCTATCAGGGCCTAGATTTGCTCTGGGAGCTCATTCCACCAGGTGGAGGCCAGGACAGAAAATGCCTTGGCCCTGGTTGAGGCCAGATGTACTTACTTGGGGCCAGGAATCACCTACTGGTTGGTATTTGAAGAATGGAGAGTTGTTGGGGGGAGGGGTATAGGTAAAATGTGGTCTCTCAGGGCCTGGACCAGGAATGGCCTTATGGGTAAGTACCAGAACCTTAAACTTGATCCAGAGTTCAACTAGAAGCTAGTGTAGCTGCGAAGTACAGGCTGAATATGGGTCCTTCAAGGTGTTCCTGTGAGGAGTATGACAGCTGTGATCTGGACCAGTTCTTATTTCTGGAGCAAGGATGAAGGCAGGCCAATCTAGAGGTGACCACTGCCAGGATAACTGTGGCTAGGTGGTGAGGTGTTCTGGGGCCAGGTAGGGTTCTAGTAGCTTGGCTGGGTGGAGATGGTTAAACACCAGCCTTGCTATTTTTGTGACTTACACTTCCATAGAGAGGGAGGCATAAAAAATCACATCCAAATTTCTGGCAGACTGTGGGACCAACAGCCACACCCCATCCAGACAGGGCAAGCATACTTCCTTGCCAGGTCCCCTCTTACCCAACTACAGTACCTTTGAATAGTATAGTTTTAGGCAACCCTGCTTGATCCACCCCATCACTGCTTCCAGGCATCTGGCAAAGCTGTCTAGGGGTGAATCCAGGTGGCAATCCATCAGGAGGTAAAACTGGGTGTCATCTCCATATTGATGACATCCAATGCCAAACTCTGGACCAGTTGGGCCAGAGGGTGCATAAACATGTTAAACTAACATAGAAGCTAATATAGCTATCCTGAGCATGAGCCCAAACTTTACACGTATAGGGCTCTTATCTCATGTGCTGGCAGAGTTTAAACATGCAAAGATGAATACAGCACTAAGCTTAAAGGAATCAAATAGTTTTATTATATAACTCTGTATAGAAACAGGAGCTAGAGAGGCCTAAACTATCTGCCTAACTGTTAATGTTCTGTTCAATCAGTCTGTTCAGGAGGCAAGCTGGGAGCAAGAGTGCTCAAAAGAGCAAGAAGTCTGGAGTTGAGCCAATCAGGAAGCTATTATTTGAAAAACATCAGAAATTTCTAGTCTAGATATGCTAAATACACATCACCACCGATGCCCCCTGCAGGACACTCTTTCTTTCTGTTTCTTTTTCTCTTTTTCTCTTTCTTTGCATCTATTGGATTTCTAGACCACCACTCTTGGCAGTTCACCATAAAAATATAAAAACCATTAAAACCCCCAATAATATTTGGGCAGTACAATTGGTACAATCAACACAGTCCATGGCGGCAATAAAACAATACTCTGTTTTCTCCCACAGAGCCTTCTGCTCACAGTCTATGTCCTTGATAGATGACCCCAGGCAATGTCAGCCTAGGGGGTACGGATCTTGAAAATGAATGGAGGGACCCGATTTTACTGCCCCAGTCTCCAGCCTGGCCTCAACCAAATGCCTGGTGGAAGAGCTCCATCTTGCAGGCCCTGTCAGGGCCCTCAGCTCTTCCGGGAGCTCATTTCACCTGGTAGGGGTCAGGACTGAAAAGGCCCTGGATCTGGTTGAGGCCAGGCAAGCTACTCGAAAGCCCGGGACAATCAGCAGATTCATACCTGCAGAGCAAAGTCCCCTGCGTGGAGCATAAGGAGATTCTGTTTAATCAAACACGCTGTAGATCTTGCATATTCCAGCATCATGAATAGAATGCTTCACAGGTTTGTTGGGATATTCTGTTGTGTGTGAGGAATATCTTGCTACTGATAAAGACAACTGAGCAGTCATAATCATGTTTCTCATTAGCATATCTAATGTCTCATATAATTAAAAAAATAAACTCAGTAAAAATCTAGCCTTTCAAGTTTTTCTAAGGTTGTTTAGTGGACTTGTAGATATGTTCTTGAATTCAGATTATGCCACAAACAAATTAATGGCTTACCCATTTCAAGATATTCATAAAACAATCCAAGTTTGCCAACTGGTTGTAGGTGGTAGTCCTGTTCCCAGCGTGGGACAATCATTTCCGACCGAACAGCAGAACAACATCTTCCAATGAGATTCTTAAACCATCTATGAGTTTGGATCATGTCAAGATTTAGTCTATCTTTTAAAGAGTGTGTTACCATAAATATTTTATTCTTATGTAATAAAAAGCAGAGGACTGCAAGATTTGTGGAGGGATCCCACCTTTCTGTTCCTCCATCCCTTGCTTGGGTGCTGACTTGCCAGCCAGCCCATCTGCCAGCCTACATAGCAGCCAGCAATGGCTTCCTGGCTCACAAAGTGGTGAGGGCATCTCTAACCGTCTCATCTCCCCCTCACCATTGTGCCACTGCGTCCAACTGCCTGGCTCATTCAGTGGCAAGACCAGGTTCCTCAAGTCCTCAGAAAAATACTCCATATCTGAACCTTGTCCAGTTCTCTGGGTCTTTTGTGGTTAAGACTGACAGACCCTAATCTGAAGAGCTGGGTTTGATTCCCAGCTCCTTCAAAGAAGCCTTATGGGTAACCTTGGGCCAGTCATAGTACTATCAAAACTCTCTCAGCCCCACCTACCTCACAAGGTTCCTGTTGTTGGGAGAGGAAAGGAAAGAAGACTGTAAGCTGCCCTGAGACTCCTTGAGGTATAAAAAGTGAGGTATAAAAACCAATTCTTCTTCTCATGAGGGTCAAGTTCAGATTAAAAATAGGATAGATTTGACTGCTTACTAATGCAATAATGGGCTTGTTTTACAATCAAGATAAAGACAAACTAAATATCGTACATTACTATGTGTATCTTTTCTCTGACACTGTATTCTTAAATCAAAAATATCTACCAAGCCTTTGAGTTTCATTGAGAACACAGTATAGTACAGGAATGAAATAGCTTGACTTTTTTCCCTTTCCAGTAGTTTTTCCAAATTTTCCTCACACTCCTCTGTTACCCAGGACGAATAAAAAAGACCTGTTGGGAATAAACCAGTTGGGATGAAACATAGCCAAAGAAGAAAAGATGAAGCTGTCCTAATTCCCTGTTTTCATTTTAAAAAGAAAACAGTACAAAAATATATGCATAGTTGGGCCCTCAATACCACATAAGTATATAGGAACTGACATTTTATTCCCAAGAGAGAGAGTTTCAAATATCTTTATAAAAGTTTGATGATTCTACAGAGTCATTCTTTCTGTGGCAACATTCTTCCTCAGAGATGAAATTGTAAAATGTAATTTCAGAATTTACTGTGAATCAATACAATATGCAAACAGCAATGATAGTACCTATCTTTTTTTTTAGCCCAGAATAATTGTAAGATGAGATAGACAATATTTTTTCCAGAGTAGTCAAAATAAACTAAAGTTTCAATTGCTTAATATGGAGCAACTAATTCTGTAACTCCTCAATCTGGCTACGAAACATCTATATTGAGCCAATTAATGCTATTTACTGTCTGTAGGGGGGCTAGTTGAACTATTCTCTGAGAACATATTAGCTGCTTTAAGCGTTCATTTCAGAATTAATTTAATCTATTTTACAATGTTTGCTTTATTTCCATGTTTGCTCTTAACAAATAAAATTCTTATTAAGAACAAAAAGGATAGACTTCTGAACATATCATCTTAGCAGCTGAATATCATTGATATATTAAAAACTTTTATATGCTATTAACCATAGTGACAAGCTATTAATATGCAAGAGAAGATCCTTCCAATTAATGAGTACCAGAAACATTTTGCTGAACCCTAAATCATAGCAATAGCTGGACCCATTTTGCACAAGTTTTGAAGTCATTCAAATATATTTATATAGATTAATGTCATAAACTCTTGCATGGTGCAGTGCAAAAATTCTGCTCCTATAAAATGAATATATTGATCAATGTTTAAAATAAGAAAAAATATAATGTTCAAATAGACCAGTGGTCCCCAACACGCGGGCTGCGGCCCGGTGCCGGGCCGCAGCTTCCTCTCCCCGCCCCCCCCCGCAGTAAAAAACTTCCCAGGCTGCAAGCTAGCGGCCCAGGAAGCTTCTTACTGCGGGAGGGGGGGAGAGGGAATCAGGGCCACGCCCGCGCATTGCGCATGCGCGGCTGGGCCGCGAATGCACACATGCGCCGTGCATGGCCGAAATCGCGCATGTGCGGTACTTTCGCGCATGCGCGCAAGTGCCGTGCATGCATGATTTCGGCCATGCATGGCACATGTGCGAATGTGCGGCCGGGCTTTTGCCCTGCCGGTCCCCAGCCTCAAAAAGGTTGGGGACCACTGAAATAGACTATTTGTATGTACTAATACCAAACTCTTCAAAGAGGACAGAATACAAACAGCAGTGCCCTAGGGCTGATAAGGGGTGTGTGTATATAACAAATAAATGAAGAAGATTAAGTGAACTACAAAGCTGCATAACAATAAGGCACCAACTAACTTCTCAGCAATATTTACTTACGGAAGAAGTACTTCTTGAATGTTATTCCAGATTGCTTTGCCCCCCATCACTATTGTCAGCTGTGTTGTAAGTTCAAGAAGACATCCACCTGGATCACACTAAGGAGGAAATGGGGGGGGGGGGAGACGAGAAGGCTTTACATTTTTACAATAGATTCAAATAGGTAGCCGTGTTGGTCTGAAGTAGCAAAATAAAATCAGAGTCCAGTAGCACCTTTAATACCAACAAAGATTTATTCAGGGCGTGAGCTTTTGATTGCAAGCTACTGGACTCTGATTTTATATTTTTACAAGGCATTCCCCCTAATGGCCAATGTTTTCATTTTTTAATATCTTTGTAGTTTAAATCAATACAATAGGAGCCTCTTGTGGCGCAGGGTGGTAAGGCAGCAGAAATGCTGTCTGAAGCTGTCTGCCCATGAGGCTGGGAGTTCAATCCCAGCAGCCGGCTCAAGGTTGACTCAGCCTTCCATCCTTCCGAGGTCGGTAAAATGAGTACCCAGCTTGCTGGGAGGTAAACGGTAATGACTGGGGAAGGCACTGGCAAATCACCCCACATTGAGTCTGCCATGAAAACGCTAGAGGGCATCACCCCAAGGGTCAGAGATGACCCGGTGCTTGCACAGGGGATACCTTTACCTTTAGTTTAACTCTGTTCTTAATTATTTTAATTCTGTATTTTTGTGGGGGATGTTTTTATTATGCCTGTTTTAATTTGTTAGTTTCCTTAGTGACCCTTATGATGGTGGAAAAATGAAATCTAAATTCTGTAAAACTAAATAATTAAAAATGTTAGGAGGTCTATGTGTCAAACTGTTAAGCTTATATGTAAAGGTGTCCATGGCTGAAAGACATGTGCCACAGGGGGCTAGAGTGAGGAGTGAATTAGGTGATATTAAGGTAGGGGGAAGTTGTTTGGAGTTAGGCCTGTGTTTTGTTTGTTTGGTTTTTTGGACTGCGACTATTTTGAAGTCCTTCACAGTTTTAGAATATTAGCATACAAAATAATGGCAATATTTTTATAGCAGTATTGCCCCTTGATGAATCCATATCATTAGTGATACATTTATTTGTATATAGCCATAGGCCTTTACAAAATATAAAATATTTCCATATCATTATGCAAAGTAACATAATTAGAAATTATTCCAATTAAATATTAGTGGCAGTGTTCAGACTGTTTGCTTTCAGTTAGTGAGGGTAACCACCCCCACCTATCTGGAATGAACTCAGGTAGCTCCAGTTTTAGGGGGAAGGGATAAAATTCATAGTTTTTCTAACCTGATTCTAAAGATGGCACATTTCCATGGATGGAAATGGCACAATTCCAAAGACATCAAGGGATATCCAAAAACCTCCCACAGTCTACCTGTGAATCATTCCTTGCTGCCTCTCCCCAGATCATGTTCAGTAACTGGGAAGCTTTGTAGGAAGCCTCTCTGTTTCAGCCTCAAGCACTGAGATGGCAGCATCTCAAGCATAAGGGGTGAATCCAATTAGTGTCTTGGATGGTGAAAGGGAGTCTGGAGTCCCCTTTGACCACCAAAACCGCCATGCTGCTGATTATGGATAGGGGCTGTAGCAGGGAACTAGGTGAGATTGAGAGAAAAAGCTGTCTGGATGTGACCCACAGATACTTTAACATGTTCCAGGATCCCTGGAAACTACAGGTTCCGGGACTCCTTGTGAAAGAGATAGTACTGTGCATATTCATGACAGCATCCTAGGTGCAAGGAGACTTGGGACATGTTCCAGACTCCCTGGTTCTTAGCACACTGCTGTTTCGGTGCTCATTGCTCATGGGAGTCATGGATATATCTCTGCAAGGTACCTCTATCACTGCAGCCCAGAAAAGAATCCACCTACTCCCAAAGCTCCATTTGATTTTTAAAAGGCCATTGAAGTAAGGTACCTGCATCTAACATCTAGTTTGGTCATAATGCCACTAGTTATTGGGAAACACATGCACAATGGGCACTTCATACCTCTTCATTTCTGTATTTTCCAAGCCAATAAACTGGGTCACCAGGGTAACCTACAAATTTACCCTTAAAAAATGCAATATAGAAGCATGAAGAATAATAGTTGACAAATTGGAATAAGAACATCTTCATGGTCAGGCTGTTTTCATAATCAGTCTGTGTCCTTGGTAGTTCTGTAGTTTATGGCATGAGAAAGAGAGAAATTATTAACCCGAGAACACCTTTGGAGACAAATACATATGCATCATGCAACCTTGAATACAATTTACATCATTATAACATAGATTATTTAGAGTTGCCTAATATACTGTAGCTATTATGCTAATTCCATGACTATGTGTTACAAATGGGAGGGAGCAATTCTTGCTCTCCTGCACATGAACAAGCAGCAATTCTCAATCCAAAAGTGCCTCCAGCAGATTCAATACATAATGAACATAACATTTTGATGTGATGCAAATGAAAAAATATTTAAATTCAGCTACTTTAGATGCTGTAAACAAAACAGGACAGTTCATTTAATATAAACAACCTGGATGGGAAGAAAACCAGCATGCTTTCAATAGCGTCTCTCTTTGCTAAGGAAAAAAGCCTTAGAACTATGGTTCTTTTCCTATTTATTTACAAGAAAATGGCTACTCTAAACAATAGGCAACTGAATCTGTTATGTTGTACCGATCCCTTTTCATAAGCCTAGAATTATTATAGTAATCTTCTGTGCATTGTCTGTTTCATAAATATATTGCTGTAAACAATTGATCTTTCATGCTGGCTACACCAGGATTTCTTAGGCATGGAGATGAATGCCACATTTCTTTGATAACAGGCACTCTGCATTTTAAAACACTCCAAAGTCATTGCAAGGATAACAAAATTCTAAAATACATGGTGGAAGTACTCTATTTGCTGGCATTTGCTATTCCCATTTGTAAGCATAAGATTTCATCAGGATTTTTTCACTGCAAATTTTGTGTGTTGGGCTACTTGATAACCTTACCAAAGTCAGTAATCATGATTGCTACTTTCTCATAGATCATGTTCAGAATCATAATGATTATGAAACTGATGACTGATGCAGAGACTGAAGTTGCTGCCTGTGGAGTTAGATACTTCTGGATTGCTTCCGTCCCATTAATGTGCTTTGGGAGTGTTGCCGAAAACACCAGAAACACAGACAGCCGGTACACAATTATGCCAATTACTGACGCAATAATGAGCAAGATCTGAAGGCAAAAAAGAACAAATATATTTTGAATTAACATATTTTATGCACATACATGTCTTTTAAAACTAATTTTTGTCTACAAAAAATATGCAGATCACCACCCAAAATATCCATATTGTAGAAAAGGCAAAATAGAAACAAAATGCAACCTAGTGAGGACACAATTGGGGTATGGAAAGAGGAAAAAGCAGACAGTATAAGAAAGATGTAAAGAAATGCGTGAGAAGAGTATTTTTAAAAAGAGCAAGAATGGTATACAATCTTCCCTATGGAAAATTCCCTCTCTCACTAATGTTCTTTGCTACTTGAACCTCCTCCTTCCTCTTCTTCTTTTAAACAAAAAATTACATTCAGGACACTTTGGGGGGAAGGGGGCGAGACAATGAAGGGTGCAGAATGGTGGGATTAAGAGGCACAACAAAAACAAAGGTGCAAGCAGGCACCATTTTGCAAAAAACATTTTTTAAATGGGAAAAGGAGCAAAGCATGATGGGAGGCTTCTTCCATTGGACTCAGTGCAGAAAGCATATCGTGAATTTCACTCTGGGAAATGAGGGGAGGAAAGCCCAAATGCCTAAGGCTATAGTTGACTCGCAGCACCCAAAGGAAATTCAAAATGAGGCTAAAACAAGGTATGTCTCCTAATGCAGAAACAGTCCAAGAGACCAATCCTAAACAATTCTGCTCAGAACCCAGCAGTCTGCTGAAACCTGAATTAAAGTATTCCAAATGGCCCTGCAGTTAATATAGCACTGTAGTTCCCGTAACTATACCATAATGCTTGCTCTCACACAAAAATATGTTTATTGAATATTGTATTAATTTATACACTGCTTTCTCCCCAGTGAAGACACGTAGTTTATAGCGCTCTGCTCTCCATTTTATGCTCAGAACAACCCTGTGGCTGAGAGTGTGTGACTGGCCCAAGGTCACCAAGAAGCTTCCATGGCAGAGGGGGGATCTGAATGTGAGTTTCCCAGATCCTAGTCTGACATTCCAACTAGTAAACCATATTGGCACTTAAATATCCGGTTCAGTGGGACTACTTCTCTTGAAAATGTGCTCAGGGAATGTTTTACCACTTCTTTGATACTGTTTTCTGTGCAGGCCTTTTAATCCGTCATTTCAGAATTAATTAGTCATTCACTAATGAAAAACCCACCAATGAGTCTTTTAGTTCTCTTTTGCAGAATTGCAGATAAAACAGTAGCTTTGTCAATTTTTAAATTTTTCATTATGAGGACTGCAAAATTACAATTATTAACAAAATAAAATTATAAAAAACAAAAACAAATGTGCAATTGTTTGGACTGCAGGAAGTAAACAAAAAATTTAAAAGCCTGCCAGTAATGATTCAGTAAATACTATGATTTAGTAATAACTATGGCACTGTGAATGCAAAACAGCAAATTAAAAGTCTGGCAACTATGAGAAGCTTTCATGAACTATAGTGTGGTAGAAGTGCATTTGAATATAGAAAAACTGACACAAATCTTTCTTAAATACAGGATCACAGCACAGAAAGCACTGAATTTCAATGATTTGGTTGTGATTTTATCTGCATTCTCCATACTGAGTGAAAGAACCACGTTACTTCTGGAGAAAAGGATTAACGTGGAAACAAGTCTGCAGCCATGATGATAAAACTATAGTTCACATCTTTCCTCTGCATTACAGTAGTGAGAGAAAACTAAGACAGCAACTTCCCACCCCCACCCCAGCCAATGCAAGCCTACTGCTCACCTTCATACCCTAGGCAAGCCCACAAACAGCTACCTGTATTTGCTGCACTTATGCACTTCAGCAACATTATGCTTGCTGCAGTGCCAAATAAGTGAGACTGTACCTTTCCTTCCAAAGCAGCCATGTGTGAACCTGATACTCTACTGGAAGAAAAGAATGGCTGGTGGTTTTGTATGTTTTAAAATCTGTATTTCAGTATTTAAAACCTGCCTTTATTTCACTTGTTTTCCCCCAGGCTTCTAGCTCATATCTTGCTCAGGCTGAAAGGTTTTTTTTTTTAAAAAAAAACCTTCTTTTATCACATCACTCTAAATAGACTTCAATTTAAACTCAATAAATATTATCAGACACTCAATATTCCTATGAACATGTTGAGCAAAGGCAACATACTCTTGATACAAAAGGTAGGTGAGATATGAAGGACTGAATGACACTCTTGCTTCAAGAAAGTAAAACCCTGTACCTCTTCTCAGCATCTTTATCTAAGGGTTTTTAACCCCCTATGGGAAAGAATCTTTCACTATACTAGCATGATACCTATGGGTACACTAAGGAGCTCCGCGAGAAGAAACGAGAGCTGAGACGACTAGAGCGAGTCTGGAGGAAGACTCGTGACGAAATGGCGAGAGCATCCTATAGAATGCAGTTATGAGATGGCGGTGAAGTTAGTAAAATGCAAATTCTACCCAACTGAGATTGCATCTGCTAACTCATGCCCAGCTCAATTATTTAGGGTAGTCAGATCTCTTACCACCCTAGAGGAAGGGCGCCAAAATAATAGCCAATTGGACATTAGCTGTGAGGCCTTTGCAAGATACTTTGCAGATAAAATCTTGACACTCCGCCATGACCTCTCTCCTACTTTAGAAACAGTAAGTGAACTAGAGGCCCCTTGGCCGCTTTTGGAGGGTTCACTGAGCAACTTCAGACGACTTATGCTGACCGTAGTGGGCAAGTTGCTAAAAGCAGCAAAACCAACTACCTGCTTTCTAGATCCATGTCCATCATGGCTGCTAAAAACATCTGACTCTAGAGTAGTAGCCCCCCCTCCTCCAGGAAATAATCAACCTCTCCCTTTTAACAGAAGAATTCCCAGAGGGTCTAAAAGAGGCAGTGGTTTGCCCACTATAGAAAAAGCCTTCTCTAGATCCACGACAGCCATCCAACTATCGCACAGTCTCACACTTAGCGTCTCTGGGGAAAATGCTTGAAAAAGCAGTCATGGACCAACTATCAGAATACTTGGAAGAAGCTTCGGTCCTAGACCCAGACCAGTCTGGTTTCTGGCCTGGCCATGGGGTAGAGACAGTGCTGGTCACCCTGATGGATGACCTCCATCGCCAGCTGGACCGGGGCGGATAGGCGCTGCTTATATTATTAGATCTCTCAGCAGCATTCGACACAGTAGACCATGAGCTTCTAGCTCACTGCCTCGCCGATGCCGGGATCAGAGGGACTGCCCTCCAGTGGCTGATCTCCTTTCTCCGGAATCGCGGACAGAGGGTAGCATTAGGAGAGAGCTCATCAAGCAGTCACCAACTAGCTTGTGGAGTCCCCCAAGGGGCAATTCTCTCTCCAACTCTATTTAAAATCTTCAGGCACCCTCTTGCCCAGCTGGTGCAGAGGTTTGGGCTGGGTTGCGACCAATATGCTGATGACACCCAGCTCTTCCTCCTGATGGATGGCCATCCTGACTCTCCTCCTGATGGATGGCCATCCTGACTCTCCCCCTGAAACATTAGCCAGCTGCCTGGAAGCAGTGACGGAATGGCTTAAGCAAAGTCATCTGAAGCTCAACCCTTCAAAGACGGAGGTCCTGTGGCTGGGCAGGAAAGGTCCAAGCGAGGAAGCATGCCTTCCCAATCTGGATGGAATGCAGCTAACAGTGGCCTGCTCTGCCAGGAATCTGGGAGTGATACTTAATGCCTTCCTCTCAATGGAGGCTCAGATCACAACAGTAGTACGGCTGGCATTTTACTACATCGCCAAGCCAAACTACTAGTGCTCTACTTGGCCCCGGAACACCTAGCCACAGTGATCTATGCAACGGTCACCTTTAGGCTGGACTTCTGTAACTCACTCTATGCTGGCCTGCCCTTATCCTTGATCCGGAAACTACAATTAGTCCAGAATACAGCTGCCAAGGTCCTCACAGCAACACCTCGGAAGTCCCACATCCAGCCCATCCTCCAGCAGCTGTGCTGGCTCCTGATTGAATTCCAGATCAGGCTTAAGGTTTTGGTTATCACCTTCAAGGCCATACGCGGTCTGGGCCCAGTATACCTGAGGGATCGCCTCTCTGCCTACACCCCTCAAAGAGCCTTACGCTTTACCTCCTCCAACATCCTGGTGGTCCCTGGCCTCAAGGAAGTCCGCTTGACCTCAACAAGGGACAGAGCCTTTTCCATTCTGGCCCCCACCTGGTGGAACAAGTTCCCAGAGGAGATCAGGGCCCTGACAGAACTGAAGCAGTTCCACAGGTCCTGCAAAAGGGAGCTCCTTCACCAGGCATTTGTTTAAGGTCATCCTATCCATCGCTTCCAATTGAGGTCGACCTATCCATCCCCAAGTCCTCCCCTCCTACCATGACTGTTAACAAATCCACCCAACCCATGGGTCTCAGTACGAGTTGAGCTAAGGCTCTTGCAGTTTCACCTTCCTTTAATGTTATTGTTGTTGTTAGCCCTTACTGTTACCTGAATGATGTTACCTGTACTATTTTGTTGTTTCATGTAAACCGCCCTGAGCCTTCAGTGAGGGCAGTATATAAATACAATATAAAAAAATTAAAAAATAAATAAATGGGGAAGTAATTCATTAGGAGAGCTGCTTTCAGATCAGCCTATATGGCTTCTTACAATACAGGGAGTTTGGTCCCATTCTGACCAAACAGGAATAGGATTTCTTTTTTTACTCCCCACATGACACTGTTCCCCAACTGTGTATCAATGATCTTTTCTGTCATCCTTAACTGTCTTTAAATCTGCTTTGCTAAAATCCTTTCAGGAAGATTGTAGTCAAAGAAGTTTTGCCCACCACATGGATGGGCAGGTGTAGATTTCTGAGCCTCTCTGCCCACATCAGTGCCATTCCCCCTTCCTAACCCTCATGGTTGTCACTCCCCCTTGCCAAATGAAAAACTGCTGTGCAACCTGTTTCAGGAGAAAAGTTAGGGCAGAAGGAACCTGTTAACACTGTGACAACCCACTGAGAGTTCTGAATCATTGGAATATCATTTCATGACCACAGGTGCAACAATTATCTAAAATCATCCTCATCTAAAGCCAGCCAACATTTTCTTTAGCAATCAACCAAAATTACCTCTGTCTGTTCTCTACTCTCAGATGCAGGATCTGTTTCTTGTTGGCAGCAACAGATTTTAGCCCAAAATGTAACCTAGAACACTTTGGGGTTAGTGGAAAAATGGACCAGCCTCTAGTACAGTGGTTCTCAACCTGGGGGTCGGGATCCCTTTGGGGGTCGAATGACCCTTTCACAGGGGTCGTGGCAAGGCAAGCAGCTTGGCCGGGGGGGGTGTGCTGCCACTGTTGCCGCTCCTCCTGTAGGCACCTGTGCTCGGCCACCAGCCACTCCAGCAGTGCCTCCAGTGCAGCACAGTCTCCCGGCAGGAGCTCCAGGTGGCGGCACAGCTTGGTGGGACAAGAGGCAGAACTGAACTGAGAAAGCCCAGAAAAAAAAAACCTTTATGTACAATCATGAACAATGTATCTTCATGCCATTGGTCAGGTTCAGTTTAATTTCTGTGAAAGAACACTGGCATAATTTTATGGTTAGGAGTCAACATGAGGAACTGTATTAAAGGGTTGCAGCATTAGGAAGGTTGAGAACCACTGCTCTAGTAAGTCAAGCTCTGGGCTAATGTGAAAGTAAAGGTTTTATTTTGTGAACCTGCTTCTTTGGATACTCTGTCATCTTACATGCATTTTTTCATAGTGGGCTTTTAAAAACTTTTAATTTTAATTAAAGCAACATGGAGAAGATTAAAGAGCTCTGAGCATTGCTCTCTTAGCTTAAATGAAAAAGCTGGGAAAGGCCCATTCATCTGTGACATGATATTGAACAAAATGGCCACAACAAGTAAGAAAAAAATTAGGAGGAGAAATTTGTCTTCAAAACAATTCTCTTTGAACAGAACACTGAATTTAATCAAAATTGCTGCTCAAAGAAGTAAGAGACTAAATTTTCAAGGAAAGACCTGTAAGCTTGAAACAAATTTGCCTAAGAACAGATTTGTGTATACAAGTATATGCTTTGCATAAGCAAATGGCAACTGAATAACTAGTTCATATGCACACATTACATGCTGTTCTGATCTAGCCAGCATAAAGGGATATTTGGCTTCAGTGACTGAAACAAGGCCTCAGTTGCCTTTGATCAATGACAAATGTGTGTTTTCTACCATAAGACACAAAGTTATTGCCACTTCTTGCTCCCTGGCAGTAATATAGTTGAAAAATTTTTTCTGTACAAACAAATTACTTTTTAATGTGTATACAGAAAATGTTTTAAAACTTACCTTGAAAATGTAACCAGAATCTAAGATATCAAGCTAAAAAAATGGATGTATGAGGTGAGTAAGGAGATGCTGAACATAGAAAATCAAGCGAGAAAAAGATGACACAAAGCCAAAAAAGAGCCATCAGGAGGAAGTCCAACTGTACAAAGACATCTGCAATTCCACACAACATAGTGAAAGGAAATGGGACAAGAATAAGGAAAGAGTCTGCAATAAGAAAGGAGCAGGACTGTTTTAGAAGGAAAAACTACTGGCCCATCTAGAAGCATGTTACTCTGAAGTAAGTCCTAGTTAATTTGATAGAGCTTGTTCCTTTGCGCATGAGTGTAATAGAACACTCTAGAGGGCGGCTGGAGCAGTCATGAAATCAGACTGCTCCCGCAACTAAACAGGCCCAGCCCAAACACAGCCACCAAAAAACACCCAAATTGATCATACAAAAAAAAGAAAAGGAGAACAAAAAGAATCCCACCAAATTAATCACAGAAACCTCTAAGGAACGCAACAGAACGCAACAGAACAAGATTTCAAAAATCCCACAAAATAGAAAAAAGAGAAAATAACAACCAAGAAGAACGACAAGAGACAACGAAGAAAGACGGAAACGGTAAGAAAATCAACTAGAACAAAAACAGAGGGAAACCAACAGCGGCTGTTGGGCAAAAACCAGTGACTGTCTGCTAGGTCGGGCTACCACGGCTGAAGGAGCTCGGCCGGAGGAACTCTGAGCTCGCGGAAGCAGCTAAAAGGAGCTGATCTCTGAAGCAACCTGTCAGCACCAAAGACAAAGCTGCCCGCTACAAAGGGACCGTCCGCAGCCCCTCAAACAAAATCGGACCCTCGTCCGCCGCCATTACATCGCGCCCACTGCCGGGACCTGCAGCCACCGCCGGAGCAGAGCCGGATCAACGCCGCTCCACCGTCACCGAGCAGAGCCGGACCCCGACAACTTCCACCGCTGCTGACCCACACCCACCACCTGCAGCCGCCGCCTGAGCAGAGTCTAACTGCTGAAGCTGCCCCACCATCACCACGCCGAGCCCACCTTTTCGCGCTCTCGAGCACCACGTTCCCGACCGCCGCCCACACGCGCTCCATCGACCCGCGCTTCCTGACCACCGCTGAACAAGACTGGCCCTGGTCACAGCCGACCTACCATCCCCAGACTCTGCTGCAGCTGCCCACATCTCAACGCCGCGGGTCCCTGCCGCAGCTGCCGGGGAACAAGGAAAGGAGAGGAAAAGAAGGAAAGGAACACTAACATAATCTAATAAGGAAGAAAGAGAAGTACCAAACCCTCGGGGGGGGGGGAGGGCCCTATAAGGAGGAGGAGGAAGACACAAACAATCGGACATTAATTTAATTAACCAATTCCAGAAAAAGGGGGGGGATTGTCACGGGGCTTCTACAGACTCTGCGAGGGGGGGGGAGAAGAATACAAACGGGCATAACTTGTACCCAGAAGGGGGAAGGGCATCAAACAACTAATAGAAATTAAGCGGGAAAAATTGAGCGGGACAATTGAGCGGGAAGAAAATCAAACGGAGAGGGAAAAGATCACAAACGGAGATAACTCCGTTCCAAGAAGGGGGAAGGGACGGCAAACAAACTACCAGAAACTGGGCGGGAACAAATCGGGCGGGAAGAAAAACCAAGCGGGGAAACTGTAAACAGAAAACGGAGGGGGGGAGGGTAAGGGGGAAGAGAGCGGGGGAGAAAGAAAGACAAGACACCAACCAAACTACCAACAACTGG
Source organism: Paroedura picta (assembly GCF_049243985.1). Taxonomy (NCBI): domain Eukaryota; kingdom Metazoa; phylum Chordata; class Lepidosauria; order Squamata; family Gekkonidae; genus Paroedura; species Paroedura picta. The sequence goes on along the minus strand of NC_135373.1, from coordinate 77,285,595 downwards.
GAAAAAATCAGGAAGAAACATTGTGATGTGCACAGAAAAGAGGGGAAGGGGAAAGAAGGGAAAAAGGGGAGGGGGGAGGGGAGAAGGGGAGGGGGGGGGAAAGAAGGAAAAAAAACGGGAAGGGAAGGAGAAAGCGAGAGGAGAAAGGACTGAAATAAAGAAAAGGGGAGGGGGGAAGGGGAGGGGGGAAAGAAGGAAAAAAAACAGGAAGGGAAGGAGAAAGTGAGAGGAGAAAGGACTGAAATAAAGAAAAGGGGAGGGGGGAAGGGGAGGGGGGAAAGAAGGAAAAAAAACAGGAAGGGAAGGAGAAAGTGAGAGGAGAAAGGACTGAAATAAAGAAAAGGGGAGGGGGGGGGGAGGGGAGGGGAGGGGGAAAGAAGAGAAAAACGGGAAGGGAAAGAGAAAGTGAGAGGAGAAAGGACTGAAATAAAGAAAAGGAGAGGGGAGAGGGAGAAAGGAAATACTCCAAAATCAAAAAAGAGGAGGAATCAAGAGGGAGTCAAAGATAGCCCAACCTTCACTAGCTACCAACCCACACCTGACTTATCCCCACCCCCCTACCCAGCCAAACCAAATTAAATCAACATATCCACCCACCAATCAGCCAGAACAATAAACCCAACACAATTAAACACCATCAACTGACCTACCCCAAACCCACCCAAAACAATTAATTCTACCAATTAAATAACTAATCCCCACCCCAAACAACTGATTCTACCCCAAAACCACCCAAATAACCAATCCTACCAATTAAACAATCAATCACCATCAATTGAACACCCAACCCAGCCTGAGGAAATTAGCTCAATCAACCAATTAGCCCAACTTACCAACCAACCCAATAACTTGCCCCCCACTTACCAAACAACCCTACCATCCAACTGAACCACACCCAATTCATAAACCTCAGTCCCAAGCCAACATGAAATAACACACAGATCACTCATACACCACACACCCCTGGATTGGGCAACCCTGAGGTGCCACAATAGGCGATCGGGACTACCCCTCCAGGCTCCCACAACGATACACATCCTACACCCAACACATAACTACACAAGTGGAACTGGGAAGCCCTGAGAGGCTGTAATTAGCGATCAGGGCCAACCTCCCACAGATACACAAACTCACACACACAAAGACAGAACCGGGGTTTAACAATCAACCCCAGCCAAACCACTGAACCAAGAATTGAACCAACAGTGTCCATAGAGCTCACAATGCCTAACAAATCTGAAGAAGGAGGAAAAGCAGGGGCCTTGATAGGGTCAGGGATCCCAATAATAAGGGGCAAAGGCAGGGACAGCGGATGGCGGAGGTACATCAAACCAAGGGGGCCGAAAACCAAACATACTCAGGCCCCCTCCAGACTCCGCCCCATCCCTCGTGACACTAGGGTGGAGGCAAAGGTAAACAACCCGCCTCTGACACTGGTGCTGTGCAACGCCAGGTCAATAAACAACAAAACCTCTACGCTGCAAAACTACTTTGTAGAGCAAAGAGCGGACCTGGCGTGCTTGACAGAAACCTGGACCAGGGAAGGGGAGACAGTTGCCCTCAAAGACCTAGCCCCTGCTGGGTTCTCTGTCCTCCACCAGTCCCGGACAGCGGGGCGGGGAGGAGGGGTGGCAATCCTAACCCGAGAGGCTTTCTCCTTTAGAGCCCTCCCTGCGCCGTCAATACCAGGCATTGAATGTGTTGGCCTCGGATGGGGATCAACCGAGAGCGTGGCCATCTGGTTAGTATACCGCACGCCCACTGCACCACCAGATGCCCTGCCTGCCCTGCTAGAGGCGGTGGCGGCCTGGACGCTACAGTTCTCCAGTCTACTAGTCCTGGGGGACTTTAACGTCCATGCTGAGCTACTGTCCTCTAGAACTGGACAGGACCTAGTGTCAACCATGGCAACACTGGGGCTCTCGCAATTTGTTGTTGGCCCCACCCATCAAGCAGGCCACACCCTGGACCTTATTTTCGGCGTAGGTTTGGATGTGGATCTGGTCACAACAACAGCCGTGCCATGGTCAGACCACTATGCTCTAAAGGCTCGGCTAAGGCTTCCACCACCTCCTCAGTTGGGCGCCGAGCAAATTTTAGCTCGCCCGCGGAGACTTATGGATCCAATAGGATTCCTGAACGCTCTGCGGGAACCAATGCCTCCCGGCACTTCTCTCAATGGCCTGGTCAGTGACTGGCATGACAGACTGCTGACGGCCATTGATGAGATAGCTCCCCGACGCCCTCTCCGGCTCCGTCTCAAGCGAGCTCCCTGGTACACCGAGGAGCTTCGCGACAAGAAACGGGAACTGAGACGGCTAGAGCGAGTTTGGAGGAAGACTCGTGACGAAGCCTCGAGAACATCTTATAGAATGCAGATGAAAGCCTATGAGATGGCGGTGAAGTCAGTAAAACGCAATTTTTACTCGGCTACCATCGCATCTGCAGACTCACGCCCAGCTCAATTGTTTAAGGTAGTTCGATCTCTCACTGCCCTGATTGAAGGGCAACAAAACAGTAGCCAATTGGACATCAGCTGTGAGGCATTTGCGAGTCATTTTGCGGACAAAATCTCGACACTCCGCCACGACCTCCCCCCAACCTTAGATACAAAAAGTGAACTAGAGGCCCCTTGGCCGTCTTTGGAGAAAACTATGAGTAACTTCAGACGACTCACGCTGACCGAAGTGGACAGGATTCTAGCGACAACAAGACCAACTACATGCCCACTAGATCCTTGCCCATCCTGGCTCTTGAAAACAGCTGGCATAAAGATAATGGGCCCCCTCCGGGAGATAATCAACCTATCTCTAACAACAGGAGAATTCCCGGAGGGTTTGAAAGAGGCTGTGGTACGTCCACTGTTGAAAAAAACATCTCTAAACCCACAAGAGCCTAACAACTACAGGCCCGTGTCTCACTTAGCGTTTCTGGGCAAGATGATAGAAAGGGCAGTCGCAAACCAACTGACAGAATACCTGGAAGAAGCTTCGGTCCTAGACCCATCTCAGTCTGGCTTCCGGCCTGGCCATGGGGTAGAGACAGCGCTAATCGCCCTGACGGACGACCTCCGTCGCCAGTTGGATCGAGGCGGGTCGGCACTGCTGATATTATTAGACCTCTCAGCAGCGTTCGACACAGTCGATCACGAGCTTCTAGCTCGCCGCCTCATCGATGCTGGAATACAAGGGACAGCCCTTCAATGGCTGATCTCCTTCCTCCAGGGTCGTGGACAGAGGGTTGCAATAGGAGAGAAAACATCAGGCCGCCGGCAACTTACTTGTGGAGTCCCACAAGGAGCGGTCCTCTCTCCTATCCTATTCAACATCTTCATGCGCCCTCTCGCACAGCTGGTACGGACGTTCGGGCTGGGTTGCCATCAATATGCAGATGACACCCAGCTCTTCCTCCTGATGGATGGCCGCCCTGACTCTCCCCCAGAAGCATTAGCCAGCTGCCTGGAAGCAGTGACGAGATGGCTCAAGCAGAGTCGTCTGAAGCTCAATCCTTTAAAGACGGAGGTCCTGTGGCTAGGTAGGAAGGGCCCTTGCGAGGAAGCGCGCCTGCCTACCCTGGATGGCGTGCAGCTCTCCACGGCTCATGCCGCCAGGAACCTAGGCGTGATTCTGGACGCCTCCCTCACAATGGAGGCCCAGATCACAAAGGTAGCGCGGCTGGCATTCTACCATCTCCGCCAAGCCAAACTACTAGCGCCCTACCTGGCCCCGGAACACCTAGCCACAGTGATCCATGCGACGGTCACCTCTAGACTAGACTTTTGTAACTCGCTCTACGCAGGCCTGCCCTTAGCCCTGACCCGGAAACTACAACTAGTTCAAAATGCAGCAGCCAGGATCCTCACGGCAACACCGTGGAGGTCCCATATCCGGCCTATTCTTCATCAGCTGCAATGGCTACCAGTTGAATTCCGGATCAGACTAAAGGTTCTGGTAATTACCTTCAAGGCCATACGCGGTCAGGGCCCAGTGTACCTGAGGGACCGCCTCCCCGCCTATGCCCCCAAAAGAGCTCTACGCTCTACTGCCTCAAATCAGCTAAGGATCCCTGGCCCTAAAGAAGTCCGTCTGGTCTCGACCAGGGCCAGAGCATTCTCTGTTCTGGCCCCTACCTGGTGGAACGAGCTCCCAGAAGAGATCAGGGCCCTGACGGAGCTTAAACAGTTCCGCAGGGCCTGCAAGAAGGAGCTCCTCCATCAGGCATTTGGCCGAGACCAGACGTAATCAACAGCGACCAAGGGCCCCTGCTCCCCCCCCACCCCCCCTCAGAATTCAATCAATAAACCACCCCTCTCAGAATCCCATCAACAAGCCCTGGACCTGTTTGTATCACAACTGTTTACTGTTATACTGTGTTGTGTTTGGTTGCAATTGTTGGTTATTGATGTATATGTTTTACAGACTGTTTCATGTAAGGTTCCTTGTTATAATGTAAACCGCCCTGAGCCTCCGGGGAGGGCGGTATAGAAGTATGATAAATAAATAAATAAATAAATAAATAAATAAATGTTTGGTTTTGTAGTCTTCAAAATAGGTGGTAAAATGGCACAAACCTCCCATTTTGTTGTACAACCTCCTTAAGTTTTTTGGAGGTGGTCCTCTCCCCAAAAAAAGTGATCAGGTAAATACACACATGCACAATGTCCATACAAAAAGCATTAAAGATTAATCTAAAAGTTTTTTTTGTAAACTTCATTTATGCTATTTTGAAAAAAGGTGATGGCTCATGCTCATTCAGAGTTGGCAGCCAAGGTCCTCACAGCAACACCATGGAGGGCCCATGTCTAGCCCATTCCCTAACAACTGCACTGGTTATCAGTCAAATTCCAGATCAGATTTAATGTTCTGGTAATCACCTTTAAGGCCATATGCAGTCTGGGCCCAGTGTACCTGAGAGACTGCCTTTCTGCCTACACCCCTCAAAGAGTATTATGCTCTGCCACCTCCAACTGGCTGGTGATCCCTGGCCCCAAGGAAGCTCATCTGACTTCAACCAGGGCCAGAGCCTTCTCTGTCCTGGCCCCCACCTAGTGGAATGAGCTCCCAGAGGAGATCAGAGCCCTGCTATAGCTAGATCAATTCTGCAGGGCCTGCAAAAGGGAGCTCTTCTGCCATGCATTTGGCTGAGGCTGACCAAAACTGACATCTACTGGGCCCTCAGAACCTCTCCTCACGAAGCAAACACACTGAACTGACCAACCATAGGACTTAAGATGTTGATGTTATTATACACTGTTCTCTATCACTGTTACTACTGTCACTCATTGATAGGGTTACTGAGTTATGCTGTATTGTTCCATGTTCCCCCATGTTCCATATAAACCGCCCAGAGCCACAGGGGAGGGTGGTATAAAAAATAAATAAATAAATAAATAAGAGAAAGTACAATAATGTGAAAGGCTTGTAACATAAAAAGTACTTGTCTGTAACATAAAAAGCACTAATAAAATTAAATAGACAATAAATATCAATAATGATTTACCCAGAAAAGGACAGCACTTGTACAGAAGGTCATCCGAACACACTTTCCACAGGCTGTATATGGGACGTGCTCTTCTTTCTGTAGAGAAAGTCCATTCAGAAAGGCTTATTTCGAGGCCAGTTAAAATAGGCACGCATTCTTCAGTTAACTTTTAGCATTATCAATGGTGTGAGATCAGGGCAGTTGTGCCATGGAATCACCAAGGGGCTTTTCGCACGCCTTCAAAATCGCACAATGGTTGCCAATTGAAAACGCTACTGATTTGCCATTATGCACAATGTCGTTGACAATCTGCCACACACCTGAAACCGATCCGCAAAAAGCGCTTCCTTGTAGCGCTTTCAGGGAAATCCCCAAAAGTGGATTCACCCTCCGGAAAGCGCTACACTCCTGCAACCAATCTGCAACACTAGCGGGAAAGTTCTGTGCGTTACCATTGTTGTGGTTTCTACAAAGTCCCTCCCCCTGGCTCTCTCCTCTGATCTTCCGGCGAAGCGATCGCCATTTTTTTTTCTCCGAGCGAATGGAGTTCAACCCACCAGCAAGCCTGTTTAGAGGCTTCCCCGGCTTCAGTCCCTCCCCAGAGCTGTTTAGTCACTAAGCACAAACAACAGAGAAGCCCGTTTGCTGATGTATTTTCCCTTTATTTTTTACACTGTTTTCGGCCGAAAATCGGGCCCGTGAGGGGGGGGGATTTTTTTTTCACTTGGGGGGAGCGTGGCAACGATAAAACGACAGCTCAAACACACCTGCCAGCTGATGGGTCTCTCCGTTGCAATGAATCAACACATATTCGTTGCAATGGATGTGTTTAAAAAAAAAACCTTTCTTAAAGGAAAGGGGCTGTTTGGGAGCATGCTAACGGCTGCCCATTGGCTGCTTGACGGCCAGGGGCGGGACGAGCTCGGCAATAGCGCTTCCTTTCTAGCGATTTTTGCTGAGACCGGAAGCTTGTGGGAAACGATAGAAACGCAACTGGATTCTACTACAAGGTCAGGTATGCATAATGACGAATTGCACTATTTTAAATGGCGATTTTTCGTTCAGCAAACAATTTGCTACAAGGATCCCAGTGCGGAAAGCCCCCAAGAGTCTGGGACCAGAAATATATATATTCCCAGTAGGAACCTGGGAGGCTAACAGTGTCATGCTCTCCATCTCAATTTTATCCTGGTGAAACTAATGTTAATTTGCTAGTTGTGGTATCCTAAGCAGAATCACACTTTTCTGAGTTTAGTGAAGACTTCGGATTGTGTAATAAGTTAGTAACACAGGCTGTATTCAGGTACCATTTTTACACCAGCACTAAATTAGAGAATGCATGAATTGAGCTTCTTTTCAGGCTTGTGTGTGTGTGTAGCTGATTCCTCATGGGCAGAAAAGGCTGAGAGGGCAGTCATATGGAAGTGGAGTTAATCCCCGCTTCCACATGATGCAGCTGCTGGACAGGCCTCCTCCCGGGCCTGCTGTGGATCAGGCCCTCAGGTGCCCTGAGCTAAGGGAACACTGGAGAATCCCTGTTCCCTTAGCCTGCTGCAGGGGCCAACAGGGCCTTTTGCATGGCAGGCCCTAAGGTGGCCCAGAGGGGGTAAAAATGCCCCAGTTGGCTTTGTGGCACTTCGCTGTGCTGCCAGGCAGACCGGGGCATATTCCTGAAGAATAAACCCTCCCTGTGTCCCCCCCCCCCACTCAGCAGAACAATTCCCCCGTCGATATGTTTCCCAGGGGGACACCAGGTGTCCCGCTGAAATGTGTCCCCTGTGGGGCATATTTCAGTGCTGGAGCATGCAGCTCCACAGCAACATACCAGTGGTGGCCGGCGCAACTACCACTTTGCGGAATGGGTCTGTGTGATTTATCCTCCCTTCCCCCCTCTCCTTTCTGAGGTAGACAATCCCAGAAGCTAACTCCAGTTACCTGAGCATAAGTTAACCAAAGTTAGCCCCTCTCCCAGGATTCTAAATCACAGTTTTACTTCGGGCTTAGACTCCCAGTTTTGGGAGAGGAACCAGCTCTGGATACACTATCTGAATTTGGAACCTTCTAACTGTGATTTTCTGCAAAGGAAGGGAGATGAAGAATGCACATTAGCTCATTTCAGTTTGATATTACTTAGAAGTGATTTCTGAATTCAGCCTTACTTTCAGTTTCATACACAAAGAACTGGGGCCCAAAGAATTATATCTCTAACTTAGTGTTTCCAATAGTGCTTTAGGCTTGAGCATCTGAAGCATCAGCTGATTGAACCCTTGTGGCAAATCACTTTGGAAACTCAGGTGATTTTCAAAAGCACTTTATGACATGGCACAAGGATCTGCTATTTAATAAATTTTGAAAAATCCCACTGGGCACGCATACCCATGCCCTTGGATGCACCCAAAATAGCTCTTTATATCTTGGAGGTAGATCCCTGCATTTTGTAATGTGAGCATGGATGTGCACACTTGGCTTCTCAAACCAATACCAGTGCATGAAAGCATAAGTGGGAATTACTCAAAACACATTAAGCTGCTGTATACTGATCAAACCACTGGTCCATCGAGGTCAGTATTGTCTACCCAGACTGACAGTGGCTCTCCAGGATCTCAGAAAAAGGCATTTCTTATAATTTACCACCAGATCCTTTAATTAACAGAAGGCAGGAATTGAGACCTTCTGGATATCAAGCAGATACCCTAACAATGAACCATGGCCCCTCCCTAGACACTTGAAATGTAATCCTAAACAGGGTTAACATTTGAAATCCATTGAAATCAACAGGCTCAGAAATGTGACTCTGTTAAGGATTACACCGATAAACAATAACTCCCACATTACGAATATATTATTTTCATATACAGTTGAGAATTTCTATGTATTAGATTATATTGTGATAAGCAATTCTTAAATCCAAGCCTAGCCATGTTTATTTGGAAAGAAATCTCATTTATTTCAAAAGGAATTTCTTCTAAATAAGTCTTCTTATGACTACAGTGTCAGTCCATACATTATTTATAATGGAGCTTTTAGATCAGAAGTGACAAGCACTATACGTTTATGTCAAAGAAAATACAATTTGAAATGCTGTGTCAAAAGATTTCCACGAATATTAGATATTGACCATTTACGCACTGGAGGTTTCATGCTGGGCTGTAGGCTGAAGTTTTAATTGTGGCAGGCTGCCCTACCACATGGGGGAGCATTTGGTCTGGCTCACCTCATCTGCCCCTGATTTATGCTCCTGCTGGGGAGCTGGGGCAGTGAAGTTCCCAGTGCATAAACGGTCAATGTGTAACACAATATTCAGACAAATTTAGAACAATTGCTTTAAATGGAAAGTAGATTACAAGCAATGTATATTAAAGAATCAGATATCTGATTATCATAGTAAGACCTGAAAGGTGTTTTCTTTTAGACGAGATTGAAATACAATAAATGTCTGCTTGCAGAGATATGCTATTAAAGAATCAGCCACAAAGTAAGAAAGCAAATCTATTTTTTCCCAAGGGGTATAACAAATGTATTTAATAAGAATATTGTGGAGGGGGATATAATGCAAAATGCTCTTCAACAACATTTTTGCACCCACCAAGTTCATCAACATGTTAGAGTTCAAATTAATCAACAACTTCTGGATTGCAAGAAATTTCCAGTGCAGCTTCCAGCACTGAACATATTACCCACTGTGGTTGGACTGGGCTATGGAATGAAAGAGATAAAGGAAGCTCAGGGGGATTTATTTCCCCCTGCCCCACAGAGTCAACTTTTGATCATGTGATATGCTCTCCAGTTATAGAATGTTTACAGTGATTATTATGCCAATTCAGGTATATATTATAAAGGCAGCTAACTTCCAGCTCTGTAACAAATATGTTCATTGTAACACTAGTAAATACAAGTAATTCAGTTTCACATGGAAGCTATGGGAAGGCATGTAAATAATTATATTCTACTTTGTGTTGTACATTATATATTACAGTCTGCTGGGACATGTGTCCATTGAACCTGAAGTTATAGCTCAGCCTTTCTCAACCTTTTCACCATTGAGAAATCCCTGAAACATTCTTCAGGCTGTGAGAAACCTTGGAAGTGATGACAGCAGGCAACACCTTCCTACTACTGCCCTGGAAGTCACTTATCATAGAATCATAGAATGATAGAATCATAGAGTTGGAAGGGGCCATACAGGCCATCTAGTCCAACCCCCTGCTCAACGCAGGATCAGCCCAAAGCATCCTAAAGCATCCAAGAAAAGTGTGTATCCAACCTTTGCTTGAAAACTGCCAGTGAGGGGGAGCTCATCACCTCCTTAGGCAGCCTATTCCACTGCTGAACTACTCTGACTGTGAAAATTGTTTTTCCTGATAACACCAAATCTCACTCCCAGGCACTCCCACCAGATGTGACATCACTGAGCTACTCTCACTGCACAGGAAGTGACAACACAGGAATATGTTCAGATGATTTGTGAACAGAACTATACCTGCTACCAGTTTGCTCTTCTTCACTAAAGGGAGCCTGCAGTGGGAGCTGCAGAAACAGGCCCAGGGTAGGCCTATGCTGTTCCATCACCATCCCTCCCAATGCCAGAAACAGGGCTGGTGCAAGCCTATGCCACTCTGTTCTCCCCCCCCCCCCCAGTTAAGCTAAAATGAGACTACTTACCTCTCTGAACTCCAGCCACTACCATGTGTGATGAGCCTCAGCCAGCCTGGATTTTTATGGAAGGTCTTCTCCCCTTCCTAACCCCTTCAGGCCCATCACTAGCCATTTGAGGAGGGGGGAGGTTGACATAACCATGTATGGTCATATTACTCCATGATTTTAAAAAATACAATAAAAATAATTAACTCCCACCCAACTGGAAAACCCTTCTGGAGGCAATGCAGATCCCTGGGGTTTCATGAAACCCTGGTTAAGGGAGTCTGTTATAGCTAATGAGCCTTAATTATTGGCTGTAAGATTTCATCTTTGGAATGGCCTTTCTTCCTGGGATAAAACCAAATATCAAAATGAAAAATGTATTATGTCATTAACAGCTCAATCAGTTTTTTACTTTTCTCATAGCTATATTATAAACTGTGATTTTAAAATATATACTCAGGAATGGCAGTTGATTTATTTCTTTTTCCTTTTTACAGAATTACCTATATCTAAGCTAAGGAGTTATTCACAACACAGCAGCAAGAATAAAATGTTGCAGCATCTCATGTTATTCCAGGGGGTGGGGATGGGGGAGGGGTCTCCAGATCATCACCAGCTATTCTGGGGTTGCAGTGGAAGGTGCTTACAGTTACTTCCCTAAATTCATAATTATTGTGATATCTTGAGTACAACCCACTTTACTAACTACAGTGGAATCTTAAGCAGAGATATATTCATTTAAGCCTGCTGATTTCAATAGACTTTACAGAGTGTAACTCTGCTTGGGATTGCCTTTCCATACAGTCTAATTTTACATCTTCATGATTGAGTCCTAAAGCTGCTCAAGACTGTGAACAGATAAAGGGAACTGGTATTCAGTGAACTATAAGAAGCTATTTCAAGAGCCAGCCTTGTGTAGTGGCTATGAGCAGCAGCCTTTAATCTGGAGAACCCGGTTTGATTCCCTACTCCTCCACATACATCCAGTTGGGTAACCTTGTCACAGTTCTCACTCAGCCCCACCTGCCTCACAGGGTTTCTGTTGTGAGGAGAGGAAGGGAAAGCAATTGTAAGCCGTTTTGAGACTCCTTGGGTAGAAAAAGCGGGGTACAAAAATGCTCCTCTTCTACTTTATAGCAAGATATACCCAAGGTGAGAGACTAGGTAATCAGATTTCATATTTTCTTTCTTCAATGTAGCAGAAGGAATGGAGAAAAGGAGAAAGTGGGTTACAGGAGCAGTCCCAGGAAAGGCAGGGTTGCTCAGCCCTCTTGCCACACATTTTTTTCTTGACTGAAATGCCCCCCCCCTCCCCCAAGTTGCTATTTGATCTTCTGGGAAAAGAAATTTGTACGTTCCCTGTAGAACAAATGGCAGCTCTGAGAAGCATTATTTTGGGGGGAGGGTGGAATGATATGGGACAAATATAAAACACATCCCCAGCCTAATATGCCTCCCTGCCCTAACTCTTGCCAGCTCCTTTAGACTGAAAACAGCTTATGGGGATAATCTCAAATATCTCAGTGTCTCATTTCATTTGGCCTTCAGATCTTTTCACCCAAGAGGGGAATTTGTATATGCAAAACATAGAATTCTGTGGCCAATCTATAGCCTGGCTTCTTTTTCCTCTTCTGTTTGTTTCTCAGGTGTTACTCAAGGTATCTGGTTCTGTCCACTGATAAGCAAGGAACTAGACCTCATACATTCTGAAAGTTTTCTCATTTATATAAAACTAGATTTAAAGCCCATTTTATTTTTTAATAAAATGGGCGCTAGACTGACCTTGTGGGCGTCGTCCGTGCCTTTTTGTCAGCTCAGGTGCGGTGGGGCGACGATCCTGAGGCAGCAAGGGCGCTGCAGCGGCGGCGAGAGGGCCGCGGGCGGCAATGGCAGCCATCTCCATGTGGCTCCCGGCCATTGGAGTGGCCGGGAGAAGACGGCGCAGCCCCCCCCCACACTGCAAGCTATGGAGAGGCTTGTGGCGGCGCGGCAGCGAGAATCCGGGAGGGCGCCGGCCGGGCCCGGCAGCGATCTTCAGCCGGCTCCCGGCCATTGGAGCAGCCGGAAGAAGGCGGCGCGGCGCCCCCCCCCCACTGCAAGCCATGGAGAGGCTTGTGGCGGCGCGGCGGCGAGAAGCCGGGAGGGCGCCGGCCGGGCCCGGCAGCGATCTTCAGGCGGCTCCCGGCCATTGGAGCGCCCGGGAGAAGGCGGCGCGGCGCCCCCCCCCACACTGCAAGCCATGGAGAGGCTTGTGGCGGCGCGGCGGCGAGAAGCCGGGAGGGCGCCGGCCGGGCCCGGCAGCGATCTTCAGGCGGCTCCCGGCCATTGGAGCGGCCGGGAGAAGGCGGTGCGGCCCCCCCCCACCGCGAGGCATCGGGAAGCTTTTTGCGGCGAGAAGGCGAGAGGGCCCAGGCCGGCGATCTTCAAGCGGCTCCTGGCCGTCGGACAGCCGGGAGAAAGTGGCGCGGCCCCCCCCCCACGGCGACCCAGTGGCCGGGAGAAGGCAGAGTTGGGCGGGTGTGCGGCTGGAAAGGAGCAGGGCCGCCGCGTCTGCGACGCGGCAGCCCTGCTCCTTCCCCCGCATCAACTCGGAGGCAATGGCGGCCAAGGAGGCTTCGCGCCTCTCGCCGCGTCAGGCCGGGAGGAACTGCGAGCCGCGCTGCGCGCGGCTCGCAGTTCCTGGAGCTGAGAATCGGAGGGGCCAATCGGCAGGCGCTTCGCGCCTGCCGATTGGTCCCTCCGATTGTCTGTCGTGAGGAAGGGTCCAATCCGGACCCTTCCTCATCACGGACAAAGCCCACCTCAAGGGGGCTTAACGAATTATATAGTCCGTGGCGCCCGTGGCGCCACGGGCGGTTTAAAGATTGATGCTGGAAATGTCAGCCTTTATTCATTTAAAATATTAACAATATTTTAAAAATATTATAAAAATATATCACCTGTGTGATTTCATTCACTACAACATGATAGCATCTGGCTTCATATTCTGGGCGTACTTGCTCTTCTTGCTCCAAGAATTCCACTGTGTCCCATTCATATTCTAATTCAGCCTGCCGTCGTTTCCAAAATTCTAGAAACAAAGTTACTGAAGGAAAAAGAAGGTGGACTTGTGGCAAAATTATTTCATATTTGTGTTAACTATTTTCTGTTCTGAATGCAAAGAGGGCTGAAAGTCCAAATACCTTTTAAATTCATGTTTCCAAACCTCATTTTTGCAAAAAAAGAAAAAAAAAGAAAATATAATCACAACCTGTGGTAATGAGTCAGTAATAAGCAAATAAGTAAAACTGCAGTGAATTTTATGAGCCTGATATACATGTAATCCTGCAGACTGATAAACCATGGTCAGAGATCAGGATCAGGCGATGGAACTGACCAAATCTCTCTGCTCTCTGGCATGAATTGTCCTCCCTGCTGGTCTTAATAAAGGTTGCAGCTTTTGTTGGCACCTCTTGATCACAAGTAAAATTAACTTTTTTACCATCAAGTTATAGCTGATTCCTTGTATCAAGGCAAGAGACACTGAGAGGTGGCTTGCTATTGCCTGCCTCTAAACAGCTACCCTTGCATTCCTTGATGGCCTCCCATTCACATACTGTCCAGGGCTGACTCTGCATAGCTTCCTAGATCTGAGGACACTGGGCTAGACGGGGCTATCCAGAAGGGCAAAGTAACCCACTTATTTTGTAACCATTATTTGAAAACAGGGTTCCAGGGTTGCCAAGAGCATGCTACATGTTCTAAAACAGCAATAGCTAAAAAGCCTGTGAAATCCTGGTTATTTCGAGTCTATATGATCAATGAAAATGTTCAACAACAGAGATTGGAGTTAATATGCTATTTAGTGCCGGGATGCTATTTAGCATACTTAAGTAGTTTGCTGATGCATGCCATGACTCAAAGCGATTTGACCATGTCATGCATCCACGATCATTATTTACATTATGATGATTAATATATGTTTGGAATTGTGCAGCAACAGTCAAATTCAGTAAATAATTTCAAAGCCTTTAGATTATATTCAGTACTGATACGGATGTTTTGGAAAGAAACTGCATCCATTTTAAAGTTAAATATTAGAGGATGAAAGATATTTAATAATAAAAACATGTTGCTAGTTTACAACATATTATTTAAAATGTCACAACAGCACCTTTTTGGAGATTGTCCTTGACACAGTGTTAATGGCAATCTTCATGTCACAGTGCAATTAAATTCCTGTACAGCACTGAATTTAATCACTATCAAGAAAGAACTGCAATTATGTAGGAGTGATTAAAGCCAGTTAGTGACCTTGTAAATAGGATCAGTTAAGTGACATAAAATGCTTTCTGGGTAAACAACTTTACCTTGACCACCGCATGCAACACTGGGAACACTCTGATTAATGAAACATTTTCTTACCACGAGATGTCCCTATAGCTTACAGTTGCTGCATGCCTAGCATATGAACTACTGAAACGAAGAAACAGTGTGATAGTTATCATTCCTGAAGCCTTTGATCTGTCTCCCAGCTGCTTCTTTTCTGATGTCCTAGTTGGCTGCGTGCAGATTAAAAAAAAATAAATTCTGGAGGGCCCCTACCTTGGTATTGTCCCAAAGGCCTTAAAAGAGCCTTTGAGAGGGCTGCTGATGCTTTTCTGGCTGGGTAGCTATCAGAGAATGGTAGATTGGGTGGCTTTTTCTTTTATTTGTACAAGAATCATATAAGCCTTTGTTTGCTCAGTGCACATTTTGGATAACATGTAGAACACATTTATGATGAAATGTGATGTCAAAGTGTACAGAAATTTATACATTTTCACTCTGCATAGATTAAATAGCACTCTACCACCCCATCGCTGAAGCCAACCGGAAGAAATAATATATAAAATGCAATATTCATACCAACATCCCATCCCCTAAAACCTCTTTTCTTTTTTTTTTCAAAAATGCGTGCATATGAGAAATAATTTGACTATATATTCTCCATCTGGTACTCCAGCCCCTTAGAGGCCTGTAGGGGTGTGGGCTGCCTCCTTCCTGCCGCCTCCATCTCCCAAAGGGCAGGCTGGACAGATAAGAATATGGGGGGGGGGGTGCCTCCTTCTCATCCCCCCAAGGACTCATCTCCCAAGGACCAGGCTGCTAGATCCCCCCAGCCCCTTTGAGGAAAGGGAGGGTGGAGAAAAGCAAAGAATGCTCCAATGGCCAGCTGCAGGGCCATGGGGAGGTATTATGAGCCCAGGTCCTGTTATTGAGGACTCCTCAGAGGAAAAGCTTTGCCAGGAGCTCCCAGCTTCACCCAAGCTGAAGCTGGATGAGATCTTAGCCCAGCCAGATATTCAACAGGCAGAGAGCTCTGACCAGCAGGAGGGAATTGGAAACTGCAGACAAACCAGGGCATAGATTACAAAGTTGTTGCAGGGGCTCCACATTCCTTTGCACATCCTCCAGCTGCAGCTCCCTGCAAGCCATACCAGCAATGTGCTGGAAGAGAGCTCCAGTTTAAAAGGCACCACACCACATTAAGATGACAGCTACTAACTACAGAAAGTGGTGAGTCATCACAGAGTGAGAACTGAGAGACTGCTGACAGCCTGTATTAGCTTGAGGCTGGGAGGCCTGGGGTGTGGATCTGCTCCTTCTGCTGATGCTTTTGGACTGCCTGAACAAACTCTTAACTCACTGGATTGAGTTAAGACATTAATTGTATTCTGACTGTCTGTCCCTTGGCATTCTGTTTTTGAATGACTGTTTCTCTCTGCCTTCCTGTGTTAGCTCATCTGTGCTTTTTTCCAGCAGAGTGCTGAAACCTGAGACCAACACAGGAGGCAAAGGAAGTAACTGGCTTCCCATCCTTGCCTGGGAGAGATAGAAGGTAGGAGGAGGCTGAGGATGGGACAACTTACCAGCAGTAGGGCCTTTCAAAGAGGCTGGCACCTCTTCCACCTGGCAAGCAGCAGGAAGAGGAGGACAGATAAGCCCTACAATTGGCTCTAATTGCCCCAAGGGATGGCCAATCAAGTAGGGAGTGAGTTGTCTGCATTCAATTTGAACTGACTAGACCTCATTGAGACAGTGCTCTCTACCTATTGGCAGCACACCCCCAGAGATGGCCAATCAGATAGGGCGCTTGAGCTTTATGTTTATTGATGATGGTGGTGATGATTGATGATATAACCCTAGCTCATTTTATTTTTATTATTTTTATGTTATCTGTAACAGCGGGCTTGCTGTTATAATAACATCCTAAGGGCTAAGTGGGTGGAGAGTGGGCCCTGCCTTGCACAGGCCATGCCCACTCCCACCCAGCCGGCTCGGGGCTCTCTGCTGCCATTGTCGGCAGTTTGTCCCTGGATGCTCCCCAGGACACATGTAAGTGCCCTGGGGTGGGGGACAGCGTGGCGAGGGCAGGCTTTCCTTTCCTGTTGGCTCACAAAGCACTCTCGCCTCCTCGCAGAGGTGGTGAGAGGGCTTTGCGGTCAAAGGGAAGCTAGCACAGCTGCGGTGCTGGTGTGTGTGGGGGGTGGAATTCCCTTCCCTTTGGCCCACACCCTCACAGGCCCTCCTGCCTGCCACCCCTTTCAATGCCCATTTTAAAAATGGGCTTTGCTCCTAGCTGTTTCATAATTTCATTATAAGGTTTTTATTTAGTGAGTTTTCTCGAACAAATCTCTTCAGATTCAAGTGGGTAGATGTGTTGGTCTAAAGTAGCATAACAAAAATAGAGTCCAGTAGCTCCTTTAAGACAACAAAAAATTATTCAAGGTGTGAGATTCTGAGTGCATGTACTCTTCCTCAGACTAAACGAAAAACCCTCATAAACTTGCTTCTGGGCACAACTGGAAAGGCTATCTTCATCCCGAAAGGGTTTATTGTTCACAATTGCTCACAGCTAAGGTCAGCAGTTATGACAGACTTTCTCAACTTTTTAACCTGAAACATTCTTCAGACTCCAAGGATGAAGATAGCCACCCCAGTTGTGCCCAGAAGCAAGTTTATGATGGTTGTTCATTTAATCTGACGAAGAGGGCAAGCACTTGAAAGCTCACACCTTGAATAAATCTTTGTTGATCTTAAAGGTGCTGTTGGACTCTCAATCTCTTCAGAGATGCATATGAATTATATTATGGATTCATAATGTAATGGAATATGTATGACATCATAAACATAGATACATTTTGAAACCAACATTAGCACATGGACTTGGATTAATTAAATTAAATTCCATTAATAACAATATATATGAAACTTGCTTACCCCATACTCCCATAAATACTGCGAACACTAGTGTTCCAAAGCTATCAAATATACACAGCTTCTGGAAAAAAATTAAGGGGAAAACCCTGCTTAATATATACAGCTGGATTATTTTTCCACATTGAAAAAGAACAAACTCTTTTATCATTGTTTTACACAATCACACTAATTCCATTAACGCAGCCCAAGTATGGGGGATAAATTGGTACACTTTAGGGCAGGCTTTCTCAACCAGGGTTTCGTGAAACTCTGGGGTTTCTTGATGGCCCTGGAAGTGTTTCTCAAATGGGTGGGAGTTAATTATTTTTATATGCTTAAAAAAAATTTAAACATTTGAAGCAATATGACCAAATATGGTTATGTTGACCCTCCACCCCAATTGCCAATGATAGGCCTAGAGGGGGTGGGAAGTGGAGGGGCCCAGGTGGGCTTGTAAATGGTTATGCTTCCAAACCATATCCAATGAGACCACTTTTGGAGTTTCTTGAAACCTGAAGAATGTTTCAGGGGCTTCTCAATGGTTAAAAAGCCGAGGAAAGCTGATTTAGGGATTCAGGCAGCCTGGGTCTGCCACAAGCCTGTTAAGATCATATGGCCTTTTTACATCCTTTAAGAAAACGAACATTTTAATTCATGATTCATAAAGCTGTATGTATGGAAATGCAATTCATCTGCATGTGTGTTGCAAGTTTATACTGGGTTTAAAGAAATTTTCCCTTATGCGACACAAATGGTTCCAGTGGATCATTAATTTATTAATTAAAAATATTGATATTCCATTTTTCTGTCATACACTCAAAGCAGTTTAATCCTCTATATCTGTCAAACATTAAAATCAACAACAATAACTTCAAAAATCTATTGTTAAATCCATATACAGCACTTCAGGTTTTGGCACAAATGCAGTGTCAAATTGGTGGTTAGTAACATCAGCTTACAGCACTGACTAAAAGTTCAGATAGTGTTTAACATGGATTTACTTTTCCCGTTTCCTTCAAATGCAGCTGATCAGCAAATGATACTGACCATCTGTTAGCTAGAAGTCCAAAAGGTGTCATCAGGTGGCTGTGTACAACCTTCTGCTGTATGAGAAGACCTGAATGGGTTTTGAGTTTTATGGTGCAAAAAACTGCTTTAGATTTCCAGTTTTATAATTCAGAAAAATGTACCAGTAAGCTCCCTCATAATAGAAAATAACCAAGTCATATGTACATAGAATTAAAGGAGGCATAACAACCATTTTTAAGCCTACTGACTATCACAAGAAGCAAGAAAGTATTTCAGGATTAGGAATATTAATCACATATATTAAAACAAAACAAAAAAACACAAGTAAATATATGAACCGCTTCAGGAAAGATTCAAATGTTTCTTATGTGATGGTGGCAGATTGGGACAGTGTAAAATTGATGTGAGATCAGCCAGCTGTTGCATTCTTAACATATGAGCATAGGAATCCAGATATTCAAAAGTAGAAGAAAGAACACAAGGTGAGCAGCATATTGGATTCTCACCAATATACCATGGAGATCCCACATCTGGCCTATACTTCAACAACTTAGCTGGCTGCCAATCAAATTCCAGATCAGCCTTAAGGTTTTGGTACTTACCTTCAAGGCCATATGTGGTCTGGGCCCAGTATACCCGAGAGACCATCTCTCTGCCTATACCCCCAAAATTTCTTATGGGCCTTCAGATCTCTAGGAACATCATTTTCTGTACTGAAGGTTTCTTTTGATTTCTAAATGTGGATTTTCACAGATTATATACCCACTACTTTCCTGCTCAAACAGAAGCTGCGGAGCAATGTTTAGTTTCCTTTGGGTGACACTGGTGGTATCTTTGTGAAATGTATGTATTTATTTACAAATATATAAGCAAAGCATGGGAACCCAGATCTTCACAATTGTTGAAGCATGTGCCGAATGTGGGATGCCCATGGTGTTGCTCTGAGGATCCTGGCCACTGCATTCTGGACCAGCTATAGTTTCTGGATCAAGATTAAGGGCAGGCCTGCACAGAGCAAGTTGCAGAAGTCTAGTCTAGAGGTGACCATTGTGTGGATTACTGTGGCTAGGTGCTCCGGGGCCAGATAGGGCGCTAGCAGTTTGGCTTGGCGAAGGTGGCAGAATGCCAGCCATGGTACTCTCATGACCTGAGCCTCCATTGACAGGGAGGCATTGAAGACTGCACTCAGGTTCCTGGTGGAGTGAGCCAGTGATAGCTGCACTCCGTCCAGTCTAAGTAGACAGACTTCCTCACTTGGACCCTTCTTGCCTAGCCGTAGGACGTCTTTGAAGGGTTGAACTTCAGGCTACTCTGCTTGAGCCACCTCATCACTGCTTGCAGGCAGCTGGTTAATATTTCTGGGGGAGAATCAGGACAGCCATCCATCAGGAGGAAGAGATGGGTGTCATCAGCTTATTGGTGACATCCCAGTCTGAACCTCTGCACTCGTTGGGCAAGACTGCAAATGAAAATGTTGAATAGGATTGGAGAGAGAACTGCTCCCTGAGAGACTCCACAAGCAAGCTAGTAGCAGCTTGATGATCTCTCTCCTATTGCTACCCTCTGATGTGATCCTGGAGAAAAAAGATCAGCCATTGAAGGGCTGTCCCCCATATCCCAGCATCGGCAAGGCGGTAAGCTAGAAGCTGATGGTCGACTGTGTCAAATGCTGCAGAGAGGCCTAGTAGCACAAGCAGCACCAACCTGTCCAGGCCAACTGGCGATGGAGATTGTCCGTTAGGACAACTAGCACTGTTTTTACCCCACGGCCAGGCTATAAAACTGACTGAAATGGTTCTAAGATTGAAACTTCTTCCAGGAATGCTGACAATTCGTCTACAACAGCTCTTTCAAACATCTCTCCCAGAAATGCTAAGTGTGAGACGGGACAATAGTTGTTGGGTTCTTCTGGGTCCAAAGATGGTTTTTTGAGCAACAGACGAACCACTGCCTCTTTTAGTCCTTTTGGGAATTCTCCTGTTGAGAGGGAGAGGTTGATTATCTCCTGGAGGGGGGCCACTATTCTTATATTGGCTGTCTTTAGCAGCCATAATGGGCATGGGTCTAGAGCAGTGGTCCCCAACCCCCAGTCTGGTACCAGTCCATGGAGCAGTTGGTACCGGGCTGCGACTCCTCATCCTCCCCGGCTACTGCTCAGGGGCTGCCCTGCCACTCTGCCTTTGGTGCTCTCCAGCAGCCGCAATGGCTGGGGCTCCCCCTCAGTGTGGCACTGCGCAGCTGCTGCTGGCAGCGCCCCCCAGCAGGCAGCAGGAAGTCAGGGGTGCTGGCTGGAAAGCAAGTGGAGCAGGGGCTCAGGCGGCAATGATGTCCCTTGGCAAAAGACTACCCCCCCCCCAGCCTCAGTAAAATTGTCAAGTGTTGACCAGTCCCCAGTGATAAAAAGGTTGGGGACCACTGGTATAGAGGGCATGTGGTTGGCTTTGCCGTTGTTAGCATTCTGTCTAGTCAGTATGAGTTGTCTGAAGCTACTCAGTGTTCTCTCCAAAGATGGCCAAGGGCCTCTAAGTGTCTAAGGTTGGAGGGAGGTCATGGCAGAGTGTCAAGATTTGGTCTGCAAAATGACTCACAAATGCCTCACAACTGGTGCCCTTCCTCCAGGGTGGTGAGAGTCTTAACTATCTTCAGTAACTGAGTTAGCAAACATGATGGGAGTGGAGTAAAAGTTGTCTTTTATCAACTTTACCACTATCTCATAGGCTCTCAAATGTATTCTATAAGATGTTCTCAAGACTTTGTTGCAAGTCTTCCTCCAAACTTGCTCTAGACATCTCAGTTCCCTTTTCTTCTTGTGGAGCTGTTTGGTGTACCAAGGGTCCTGCTTGAGATGGAGATCAAGAGGTGACCATTGTGTGGATTACTGTGGCTAGGTGCTCCGGGGCCAGATAGGGCGCTAGCAGATGGAGATCATGAGGATGTTGGGGAGCTATCTCATCAATAGTCTGTCATACTAATTGCTGACCAGTCCACTGAGAGAATTGCTGGGAGGCATTGGGTTCTGCAGAGTATTCTGGAATCCAATCAGATCTATAAGTCTCCACAGGTGAGATAAACTCTGTTCAACACCCAACTGAGGAGGAGGTGGCAGCCTTAGGTAGGCCTTCTGGGCATAGTGGTCTGACCATGGCATGGCATTAGCTGAGACCATATCCACGTTCAGTCCCATGCTGAAAATGAGGTCCAGGGTGTGGACTGCTTGATTGGTAGGGCCAACAACAAATTGCAAGAGCCCTAACAACACCATGGCTGATACTAGGTCCAGCCCATTTCTATAGGGTGGTAGCTCGCATGGATGTTAAAATCTCTCAGAATTAAGAGTCTAGAGAACTGTATCGGCTTTGTTATTAATTGACCTGGCATCGTACAGCATCAATGTTAGAGGCGGATTATTCACTTTTGGCTCTACCCTAGTGTCCAGAGGGAGGGGATGGAGGTTGGAAGGGGTCCAAGTGTGTCTGTATCTCAGATCCCTTATCTTGTCCCACCTCCTTCCACCACTGTCTCTTGCTTCTTCCCCTCATTATTGGGATCCCTGACCCATTACTGGACCTTTGCACAATAGCATTCATTTGCGATTGTGTGAATAAACTAATCCACTTGCAAATGACTGTATAGTACAACAGTGCAATATCTAGTGTTATATGAGATAAACCTACTCAAGTATTGCTCTAGTGAAACCATAGTGAAAGATCCATTCATATTACTCAGACTACAAACTTATAGCAGTATTAAACCTTTGAATTATTTTTAAAGGCCTTCAAAACCATCAGATTTATTGTAGCATAAGCTTTTATGAGCTATACCTCACTATCTGATGAAATAGCTCTAACCTCCAAAATCTTATGTAATAATAAATCTGTTAGTCTTTAAGGACCAAAGATTTCTTTTTGCTACAGTGGGCTCTTTTTTCTGCTGTCAAGTCACAGCTGATTTATGGTGACCTCATATGGTTTTTCAAGACAAGAGACATGTAGAGGTGGTTTGCCATCGCCTGCCTACATGTCATATCTCTCTACTTCCTTGGTGGTGTTCCATTTAAATACTGACCTGGGTCAAGCCCTGCTTAGCTCCCAAGATTTGATGAGATTCGTTGAATTAGGCTACCCAGGTCAGGGCTACCCCCCACTGTAATCTAAAACATAGGACTTAATTCCCTGATGCTCAAAGATAAGAATTATTTCCCTCTTCTATAGGCATTAAGGTTTTTACCTTGGATGATTCACAGGTGATGGTGAGGTTCCAGTATGTACATTCTTGATCACATTGTGGGCACATAATAATGTTGCCTCCTATGTTAGGGTCACATACCTCTTGGCTAAAAACAGAATGAATTCATCAAATAAATTGTGTAACTCAATGAACAAGCTGCTAAATTCACTGATCTTGTAAACCACCACTGTAATCATCTTCTCTTTAATTCCAGTTCACTGACACTTCAAAGCCAAGACAGATGCACTGGCATGAGTGAACATGTACTTGTTTATTTATGGCTTGATGGCCTTTTTCTGTCAATTGGCGAGGAGATGATTAAACACTCCTTCACTTGCTGTTTTTCTCCAAATCACAAGCATCCCTAAGTGTTCTTTCCCACCTGGAGGAGAGTTCTAAATGCTTGTTTGGCCTCAGATCCATGGAACTGGATCCAGACTAAATTTTCCAGTGGCAAAAGGGAAGTTTCATGCCCTTATGCTTCCATTGCAGTCCACTGGTCTCCACAAAATACTGCTCCTGGGGAACTGGAGGCCCCAAGTAATGGCTTTAGGATGAGAATAAACAGAAATTGCCCATTTAGTCTAGATGCAACCAACAGACTGGAATCTATTGCAATTGTTCTTGGGCTGGCATCCTTAAACATATTAAACATAGAACAAAACAATGGTTTCTTCTTTTGTATTAGTGTTTATTTAATTTCCCTTTTCAGTAGTTTTCATGAGCTTTGGATTAATAAATCAAATAAATATTTATATTTTGCTGTTCAGTTTCACAGCAGAATTGTCCATTGATTTTAGCATGGAGTTGTACGCATAGTTGCTGATGTCCCGGTGTGCATATGTATGTCCAGAATACAGAATGAGCAGAAGTCTGAAAAATATCAGAAAGTATGACTAGAGAAAAATGATTAAAAAGCAACAAGATTTAAGACCAGAAAAGGATGTCTATGAGCCTATCTAGACATGATGGATGGAAAAACATGAGTCTACCCTGTCCATGTATAAAACAAAACAGTAAGTGGGTACCTCTTTTTTCACAGAAGGAAGTGCACCTTGTCTTTATTTGCACTGTTGCTTCAAACCCAGGACATTTACAGTATCAGAACTACTGGCAATATATTGCTTCAAAATTAATACTCCCCCTCTAGTATAATAAATGGACAAGTCAGAGGCAAGAATAAATAAGTACATGTTCACCTCATGACATGTAGTTTCACCCTCAGTTACCAATTCCTAGCCTCCAAATACTATTAGAGATTTTCAAAATAATATCTATAAAAAAACTGTAGAACTACCTTCATACATAAGAGCCTCTTAGGGCGCAGAGTGGTAAGGCAGCTGTCTGAAAGCTTTGTCCATGAGGCTGGGAGTTCAATCCCAGCAGCTTGACTCAGGAAGGTTGACTCAGCCTTCCATCCTTCCGAGGTCGGTGAAATGAGTACCCAGCTTGCTGGGGGGTAAACGGGAATGACTGGGGAAGGCACTGGCAAACTACCCCGTATTGAGTCTGCCATGAAAACGCTAGAGGGCGTCACCCCAAGGGTCAGACATGACTCGGTGCTTGCACAGGGGATACCTTTACCTTTACCTTTACCTTCATACATAAGATTGTCTTATACTGAATAAGACCCTTGATCTGTTAAGTTCAGTACTGTATGCTCTGACTGGCAACAGCTCCTTAAGATTTTATGCACAGGTCTTTCACATCACCTCCTTCCTGATACTTTTAGCTGGAAAGTCTAGAGATGAACCTGGGACCTTCTGCATACAAAGTACGGGCTCTTCCAATAAATCAAAGACTGTCCCAACTGTAAAGCTGGTCTATCCACAGTAATGTGAACTTCATGCTGGGCAATATGCACAGCTCCTAAGCAATTGCTTCCAAGTACTCTTACCATTACATTTCAGTAGAAAAACAAATAAAAATACTCATTAAAAATAATCACAGAACAGTTTAGAGACTGTATATAATGTAGGGTGCGTATATGAACATGCATCTATTATCTTAGCACATCTCTTTCATATAACATTAGCATAAGATGGTACAGGTTACCTCCAAGTGCAGTTGTCTTTCGTAAAATACCCATACAAAAAGCATCCAAGTCCAACCACTGCTGCCAGGAGCAACATCTGAGTATAGAAACCCAGCCAAGCAAAGTAGATCCCAATTTTTTCACCATAGTATTTCCTGTTGATAAAAACACATACTTTGACAGTACAAAGAAATTGTACTTCCCTCCATCCTGAACAGCTATGGGGGAGGAATCCTGTTTCTGTTGCATGATTGCAAACTTAAATTTTTGTGTTCTAACCACTATGGCTCTTTCCTTTAACTTCATTTTATCATGCAGCTGTGAAAGGATCAGGTATTCTGCCCCTCCAGCTTACAATGGCAGTTCCACTTGTGCTCATATTTGTACAATGGTAGGTAAGGAGACACTGTCATTGAGCTGTCCACAAGGATGAAACAGTCTTCCCTTATCTTTTTCTACAGCTCTGGCTTGGCCATCTCCTGAGACAGCATAAGTCCTGTTTATCTGGAATGAAATCCTAGCAATTGCTGTTAAGCCAGTTGATTTTATTGCAGTTTAATATTTGTAATTAAAAATGTTATGGATCATTTTGAATATATTTATGCTATATGTATGGATTCATTTAATGTACCCACTGATTACTGCAAATTTTAAATAGTTTTGTTTGCCCTGTTTAAATTTGCTACCCATGTAGGGGAGGAAAAGAAGCACTTAATGCTTCTGATAGCTATACATACCTACCTGACAAAATGTAAGGGTTGTAGTTTGAAAATATTTCGAGGATGGGCCCATTCTCTGTACAGCAGATACCGCTCATTGGGGCAGCTGGGATCTTGTGACTGGTGATTGAATCTGGACTGCAAAAGAGAAGGTATTTCTATTATGGATAACTGAAGAGTCCCATTCTTCTAGAACAGTGATACCCAAAGTGGGCGCTACCGCCCCCTGGTGGGTGCTGCAGCGATCCAGGGGGGTGGCGATGGGCCACAGGTGCATTTGGGGGCGATGAATAACTATTAAAATAAAAAAAATTAATTTCCAGGGCGCTGAGTAATATTTTTTCTGGAAAGGGGGCGGTAAGCCAGATAAGTTTGGGAACCAGTGTTCTAGAAAATGCCACTTGTTGCTTGCTCCATACAAGCTCCATACATATGGAGAGGTGATAGCCTTTGATCTCTCTACCAGCAACACTTTGGTTTCTCTTTGTAAAGTACACTGAATTCTAGGGGATTGATTGGCTGTTTTGACAAAGGATTATCATTAGCTGTATCTGGTTGTGACACAGATGTAACAGAACTGATTTTTGCTATATATTCCCTGTCATGTAAGAAGATCATAGTCTGACGAAGGGTGCTTGCACTCGAAAGCTCACGCCTTGATTAAATCTTTGTTGGTCTTAAAGGTGCTACTGGACTCTGATTTTATCATAAATTGGCTGTGATTTGATGGCAAAGAAAGGGAGAGGGGGAGAGAGAGTCTTGTGCAGACGATCCATCCTTTTGTTACCTGACCACACATGAAAGGAGAGCAGAGCTTGAGTGCACTTCTCACCTCCGTATGATTGCCAAGTTGTACAGATCTCAGCAATCATATGGAAGCTGCACTTGGGATCAGCATGCTCATGCCCAGCTCTCCCTCCATGCGAGACAAGTCAAAGCACGGACAGGTCCTGTGCACAGGGCTACTGCTATAATGTTTAACTGCTGTCATATATTATTTGATGTCAAGAGGTAGAAGCACATGTAGGCTTGGCTTTGCAGACTGTGCTGCCTGCTGCAGTACTTTGAGCTCAATTCAAGGTATTGGTGCTTATTTCATACTCTCCCAGAGATTATAGAGGCTGGCTCTTTTGGTTTCAACCATCCTCTCACTTTCATTTGTCAAATCAGGACCTGCTTTAGTTATCATCTCTGTGGGCAGACTGTACCCCTGCTACTAAAAGCAAAGATGTTATAACTGTGTCCCTGAAGTTACAGATCAGGTTTCCTCTGGAACTGAGAAATTGTTCCTCATTGCGTTCATTTTGGAACAAATGTAAAATGTTCCCTTTTCATTTATTTATTCAGATTATTATATTAAAATTATTTATACCTAACCGTTCTCATATGGCTGAAAGTGACTTACAATTTTAAAAAATAAAACTATAAATAATACAATTAAACCCAATTAGTCTTCCCTATGAAACCACCTCAAATCCCATGAAAAGCCCTAGCAATTAAAGTAGCCTTACAGCACTCCTTGAAAACTTTGTAGGACAGTGACACCTTACTTCCCTCAGAAAGTCTGTTTCACCAGATGCGAACCACTTAAGGAACAGAATCTAAGGATATTTCAGCCAGACAACTCCTATTGTTTCTCTAACAACATACAGCATGACCCTAAACAGAATTACACCCCTGTAAACCTGTTGACTTTATCCTCTCCACATTCTACTGGCGCATACACTGTTTCTTGAGGGAAGGGCCCTTGGGATACAAAGCCATGGTGTATCTTTGTGTGTGTGTGTGTATCTCCCTATGCACACTCCCAACTTCTTTGCCAGTGGTTGCACAGTGGAGCCAATGGCTTCAGAGATGCATGGAGAGATGCATGCATGGAGAGATGCATGGAGCAAAATTGCATCTCTGAGCAACTGAAAATGAGAATGGAACCAAATTACAGCTCTCCAGAACAAATTACAAAACAGGGAATATAAAGCCTGAATTTTCAATCCTTTGTTTCAGACTTAAAAGGAAAAAAATAATCCTTTTGTTTCTTTGCTGCATTCACTTAGAAGATCTGAATAGTCTTAAATAGTCTTTGACTATTCATTTTGAATAGTCTTCAATGTTCAGAATCTTTCTGATTAATTTTCATGTCAAGACTAACATCTGAAGTAATTAGTAACCTTTGCCTTCCCTAAATGTTTTGTTTTATTCACTTTTTTCAAGCTCTGTAGGGAAAAAAGTACCAAATAAATATTTTTGAAATTTCATATGTAGAAAAGCTGATCTCACTGCTGTGGATGTTTCTGGCAGAGACTGTTTAATAGCCTCTTAGTATTCAGCTGGTTAAACAACTGCTAGATCATCAGACAAAAACTGAGTTTTTAATTAATTTTTTTTCTTACTTCCAAACTCCACCAATCAAAATAGTGTAAAATATACACTCCTGTTTCATATATTTGGTTCCTTTACCACATTTCTGTCATTTCCTTTTCCACAATGCACTTTACATCTTGTTTAAAAAAAAGGATATTCTATATTGGATGATTTTTTTTTTGCCCATTTGTCTATTCTTTGCCCATTTGTCTATTCTAAAGTATAATATTGCTCCATAAAAGTAGGTTGCAACATAGCTGCACAGTTAAAGGAACAGCTAATATTTTCCAACGGACTTTTAAAAGGCCTCCTGTATCAAAGTATTGGTAATACCTTTTTTTCCAAAAAAACTGTCTTCAGACATTAGACTTACATCATGGAGTGGAAAGGCTGCTTTGTAGATGCCCGAATCCAGGAGCTTGTTGATGCCAAACTTTTTCACATTATCTCTTACTGCATATTCCCCACGGCAAAGAATAAAGTAAACCTGAAAATTACCAGAGTTCTTGTTAAGAACAAAGTAAATCTATAGGAGTCAGATCATAGTAAACTCTGGAGTGAGAAGTGATGTTGAAAGTGTTAGAAATATGCATCACACAATCCTAGACTGACCATCTAGCAAAAGCGTTAAATAATTTTTATCTTATAACATTACATTTCCTCATAGCACAACAATTATTTAGTACTGCATAATAAGTGCAACAATCACACCAACAACTACATGTGAACATATCCTTCACTTTTATGTTTTTAAAATTCCTTCTAATTCTCATGACTGTAGAGGAAAGCTAGACAATTTATGAACAAAATTTGAGTCCAGTAGCACCTTTAAGACGAATGAAGTTTGATGATACAATTGTATCTGAAGAAGTGTGCATGCACACAAAAGCTCATACCTTGAATAAAACTTTGTTGGTCTTAAAGGTGTCACTGGACCCAAAATTTGTTCTGTTGCTTCAGACCAGCACAGCTATCCACTTAAATCTATAGAAAATGTATGTACAGTGTTTGGTGAGAACTAAGCAACCAGATATTACCAGCCAGTTACAAAGAACATAAAATACATTTAGCACTATGCTCTCCTGTTGCTTCCATCTCCTTACCTCATAAAGAATTAAATTATGTAAGATGCCTTGAAAGCTTTGACCTATACAGGAGGATATACATTTTAAACAAATGTGTAAATATTAAAGGCTGAAAAGCCTTCCTAAAGCCAATGGGCAGCAATAACATGCATTTGCTTGAAAATCACTCCCATAACCCATATCACCCCCTACTGCCAAATTCCAAATTCTGCAAGATTGCAGAAAATATTATTTTGATTTCAGGATATGAAATCACAACACTAAAGCTCAGGCTGATATATATGGCTATGACTGACATTCTCATGAACTCTATTATTGACCAGATGGACTGACTGTGTTTTGCTGTATAGAATGAAACTGGGTTCTCACTGTCTTTCTGCCATCTGCATTACATCATGTATTACACTGTCATTGCTTTCATCTGTTGTACAGATCAGGTAGATAACTATCAGATGTACACTGACACTTTTCACTTTTGTGGCATAAAGTACCTCAATTCATGTTATATTTTTCACTCAGTGAAGAGATCCTAGACAAATCTTAAGTGTGCAACCTTGTGAGCTCATCTCTTTTACTGTAGTTACAATTTACTTAATTGTAGCTCCTCCATTTTTCCTCATACCTACAATGTGAAGTAAATCAGGATTCTAGTCAGTGACTAACCTAAAGTCATTCTGCAAACCAAAGACGGGCGGGGGCTAAAACCTGAGACATGCCCCCCTGGGCTAATCTAAAACCCTACTATATCACATCTGTGTTCTTAAATGCTAGAAAATATGTCTCAGAGATAAAGCTATCAAAGCCAATATCCATGAGCTCATGGCTCACACATTATGTTTGCAGTTCCTTAGCAAACACTAGGAAAAGCTGTTCAAATAAAAGAATAACACCTGAACCAGCTACGAGTGATAGTTCACTGTCTGGTGTCTGCATCCATCAACATATTTTTGACACTGTTTCATTATTTTTCTGCTCAAAATAAGAGAGATTAACACATTGATCTAGAATGGGAACTTCATGTGAATATTATTGAGACTCACTATCCGACTCCTTGTTGCTGGACTGAAGAATGTGCTTTTGTCCTGAATGTAAAAGTCTGACAAACGTTCATTTTCAAATGGAGCTGTAAAAAACTCTTTCTCTGGTTTGATGATATTTTCATCCACACTGAAGTATCTAGTCATCCAGCTAAACGGAAAGTCATGGGCTTTCAGGTCATTGGGCTGCAGGGGCAGATGGATGTGCATAATCTCTGCATATGTGCAAAGCACTTCCCATGGTGCATGCACTTTAACAAAGATAATCTTCTCATCTAAGACCTACAGTGAAAAAGACAGTAATATATGTAAATACAATAAATAGACTTTTCATAACATTTTTAAAGTCATAAAACTATTTCATTCCTTAAATAACAATTTGTTGTTGTTAGGTGTGAAGTCGTGTCCGACCCATCGCGACCCCATGGACAATGATCCTCCAGGCCTTCCTGTCCTCTACCATTCCCCGGAGTCCATTTAAGTTTGCACCAACTGCTTCAGTGACTCCATCCAGCCACCTCATTCTCTGTCGTCCCCTTCTTCTTTTGCCCTCAATCGCTCCCAGCATTTGGCTCTTCTCCAGGGAGTCCTTCCTTCTCATGAGGTGGCCAAAGTATTTGAGTTTCATCTTCAGGATCTGGCCTTCTAAGGAGCAGTCAGAGCTGATCTCCTCTAGGACTGACCGGTTTGTTCGCCTTGCAGTCCAAGGGACTCGCAAGAGTCTTCTCCAGCACCAGAGTTCAAAAGCCTCAATTCTTTGATGCTCAGCGTTCCTTATGGTCCAACTTTCGCAGCCATACATTGCATCTGGGAATACCATAGCCTTGACTAGACGCACTTTTGTTGGCAGAGTGATGTCTTTGCTTTTTAGGATGCTGTCTAGATTTGCCATAGCTTTCCTCCCCAGGAGCAAGCGTCTTTTA
Source organism: Paroedura picta (assembly GCF_049243985.1). Lineage (NCBI taxonomy): Eukaryota > Metazoa > Chordata > Lepidosauria > Squamata > Gekkonidae > Paroedura > Paroedura picta. The sequence goes on along the minus strand of NC_135373.1, from coordinate 77,254,836 downwards.
ATTTATTTACTGCAGTCTCCATCTGCAGTGATCTTGGAGCCCAGGAAAATAAAATCTGTCACTATCTCCATTTCTTCCCCATCTATTTGCCAGGAATTGAGAGGGCTGGATGCCATGATCTTCGTTTTCTTGATGTTGAGTTTCAAGCCAACTTTTGCACTCTCCTCCTTCACACGCATCAACAGGCTCTTTAGTTCCTCCTCACTTTCTGCCATTAGAGTGGTATCATCTGCATATCTGAGGTTGTTGATATTTCTCCCTGCAATCTTGATCCCAATTTGTGACTCCTCTAATCTAATTTCTCATGATGTGCTCCGCATACAAGTTAAATAGGCAAGGTGACAGTATACAGCCTTGCCTTCTCAATTTTGAACCAATCAGTGATTCCATGTTTGGTTCTCACTGTTGCTTCTTGACCTGCATATAAGTTTCTCAAGAGACAGATAAGATGCTCTGGTATTCCCATCTCTTTAAGAACTTGCCACAATTTGTTGTGCTCCACACAATCACAGGCTTTAGCATAGTCAATGAAGCAGAAGTAGATGTTCTTCTGGAACTCCCTAGCTTTCTCCATGATCCAGCGTATATTGGCAATTTGATCTCTAGTTCCTCTGCCTCTTCAAAATCCTGCCTATACTTCTGGAAGTTCTCGGTCCACATATTGCTGGAGCCTAGCTTGTAGGATTTTGAGTATAACTTTGCTAGCATGGGAAATGAATGCAATGGTGTGGTAGTTTGAACATTCTTTGGCATTGCCCTTCTTTGGGATTGGAATGTAAATTGACCTTTCCCAATCCTGTGGCCATTGTTGAGTTTAAATAACAATAAAGCACCTCAAAAGGCATATTGGGGAACAATGCATAAGCTCCACTGGTTGTCATGGTGAAAGAACAGTACCAGCAGTGGACTTAAGAGCTCCAGTTGTTAGATGGGGAAAGGGGGATTCAGCACCTTTAACAGAAGGCATCATGGTAAGGAAAACAGGAACTTCACTGTCATCTCAGCACCCTACAGCCGCACAGGTTGCTGACTATGTGTTCGGAAGAGGTCATGGCTCAGTGGAAGAGGATCTGCTTGGTATGCGGAAGGCCCCAGGTTCAACCATGAGCCTCTCCAGTTAAATGGATCAAGGGTAGTCAACTTGTGGTCGTCCAGATGTTCATGGACTACAATTCCCATGAGCCCCTGCCAGCAAACGCTGGCAGGGGCTCATGGGAATTGTAGTCCATGGACATCTGGAGGACCACAAGTTGACTACCCCTGAATTAAGTGGTGCAAAAGACTAAGCCCCTGGAGAGTTTGAATAGACAATGCTGCCTATAATGGCCTATTCAATCTGCTTCAATGAAAAACCCTTGATGTATCCATGTAGTATAGCTGGGAATCACAGGGCCATTCTGCACAAGTTAAAAGTAGCAGGAGTGTGGCAAATTGTAATTGCTACTAATTTTCAGTTATGCAAAACGTTGCACACAATCTGCTGCACTCCTGCAAACGATCAGCTAAAAGCGCTTCGTTGTAGCGCTTAAAAGGAAATCCCAAAAAGTGGATTCACCCTCCGAAAAGCACTACACTCTTGCAAGCAATCTGCAACAGTTCCAAAAAAGACCTGTGCATTCCCATTGTTGCGGTTTCAGCCAAGTCCCTCCCCCTGGCTCTCTCCTCTGAACTTCCGGCAAAGCGATCGCCATTTTTTTTCTCGGAGCGAGAGGAGAGCAATGAACCGGCGAGCCTTCATTCACCTAGCGAGGCTTCTCCGGCTGCAGTCCCTCGACAGCTGCTTTAAAGCTCACCTCACGATACCAAGCACAACACAGCCCTGTTTGCTAGTTCACTTTATTTTCACCGAAAACCGCGCCCGTGCACGGGGGAGGGATTTTTTTTTCACTCAGGGGAGCGTGGCAACGATGAATTGCCAGCTCATATACCACCTGCCAGCTAAATTGGTCTCTCCGTTGCAACGAATCAACGCAGATTTGTTGCAACGTATGCTTTTCTTTTTTTAAAAAACCTGTTCTTAAAGGCAAAGGGGCTTTTTCGGAGCATGGTAACAACCGCCCATTGGCTGTTCATTTGATTGACCACCAGGGGCAGGACAAAGCACAGCAAATATCGCTTCCTTTCTAGAGATTTTTGCCAAGACCGGAAACCTGTGGGAAACGATTGAAACGCAACTGGATTCCACAACAAAGGCAGGTATGCATTACGCCGAATTCCACTATTTGAAATTCCGCTTTCTCTTTCTGAAACCAATTTGCCACATTGAACCTGGTGCAGAATGGGCCACATATCAGTGTCTCATGCCAGGTTCTGCTACTTGCTCAGTCCTTCTGTTTCTATGACTACTCTCTTCTAATGGTGCTCTCTTCTAATGGTGATGAGCCTCTCCCCACTCCTAAAGCAGAGATCAGAGGCATTAACTGGCAGACTGATAGTGAACTATTGCACATGTCAATGCTGGAAAGGTAATGGTTAATTTTTAAGGTTCAAATTAGACGTTGTCTTTTATTGTCAGGTCCAAGTTCTACTGATCCAAATTATGTTTCTTTAATCATGCAGGAGCTGCAGGGATCTGCCTTTTAAAGAGCCATGGGTCTCCACTTCTGCTGAGGACCACTGTGTAGAGATAAGAGATGCTCCTGCCTCCTCACAATTTTCCTGAACTGTAAGGTCCAGTGGGCTATTTTGGAGCTGATGTTGGCACATGGGGAACCCAGCCCTGAATCCTTAAAAATAATAACATCTGGTTTGAGTGTTAGTAAGGAGTTGCCAGGACACAATCTAGGTTGGAAGCAGCTTAGTGACATGGAAGCCTTTCTCTTCCGTCTTAGGTGAGTGTGACCCTTTTGTGAAGACAGAAGGATTAACCATTGGACACACTCAGAAGAGTATTATTGTTTCAGGACTTGAGGCTGAGCCCTAGCTGAAGTAGACAAAAAGAGACAAGATTTCCATGGACAGAGGTATATGTTACAGAGTCAACTATATTCTTGTTTCAAGAATTATAAATCTTCCAAGCATGTTACAGTGTCATGTAAGACAACAACAAAACTACTTGATGATTTTTATAAGCTGACCTCTGAAAGCAAGATTGCTGTGTGGAAAATTTTTCAAATGACAAATGTTGCCCATTGATGAAACCAGCTTAAAAGTAACATATGGCTACAAATATGATTCAATTAGATCTCAAGCCTGATTTGCACTGAATTTTGTATCAGTAGAGAGTACTGATTTGAGTTCAGGTAATATGCAGCTGACATTCATGTTCATGAAATAAAATATTCAGTGGAATTGGTGTAGATGCTGGAAACTGGGCCAGGTTGATAATGGACAATTTCTCTTTCTTTCTTGAACTTTCTGGATGGATGTCAAAAAGCAGGCATGATTCTCACGCATAAATAAGCTACTGTGCAATTTCCAACAGAGATTTAAAAGAAGCTAAAAAGATGTATGAGGATTATGGACCATACCCACTGATCTTACTGAAAAAGTGCAGTCACCCTGCAACAGCAGACTCAAAATGAGCTTCTCAAAGTGGGCACCTGCTCCGTCCACTGTTTCTGCATTGGAAGGAGCAGATAACTAGATAACACTATACTAAAAGCAAAATATGTCTACACTGTTTCAGCTAAAAATGAATTAGCCTGCATTTCAGGGACAACATTGTGTGGGGTGCAATATGACATAGGGCCTTTTCGCACGGGGATCTTTGTTGCAAATTGGTCACTGAATGAAAAATCGCCATTTAAAATAGTGGAATTCGTCGTTATGCATACCTGGCTTTGTAGTGGAATCAGTTGCGTTTTTTAGCGTTTCCCACAGGCTTCCGGTCTCGGCAGAAATTGCTAGAAAGGAAGCGCTATTGCCAAGCTCGTCCCGCCCCTGGCCGTCAAGCAGCCAATGGGCAGCCGTTAGCATGCTCCCAAACAGCCCCTTTCCCTTTAAGGAAGGTTTTTTTTTTTTAAAAAAAACACCCATTATAACGAATCTGTGATGATTCGTTGCTACGGAGAGACCCATCCAGCTGCCTGGGGTGTTTGAGCTGTCGTTTGATCGGTTGATCGTTAACACGCTGCCTCCGAGTGAAAAAAAAAAATCCCCCCCCTCTCACGGGCCCGATTTTCGGCTGAATGGAATGTGTGAAATGTGTGTGCTTAGTGACTGAAGGGGAGGGACTGAAGCCGGGGAAGCCTCTGTTTGAGCTGTCATTTGATCGTGGCCACGCTGCCTCCGAGTGAAAAAAAAAATCCCCCCCTCCCCCCCCTCACGGGCGCGATTTTCAGCCGAAACAGTGTGAAAAATAAAGGGAAAATACATCAGCAAACGGGCTTCTGCGGGCTTCTTGTGCTTAGTGACTGTAAACAGCTCTGAGGAGGGATTGCAGCCTGGGAAGCCTCACTGGCTAAACGGAGGCTCGCCGGTGCGTTGATCTCCACTCGCTCGGGGAAAAAAAATGGCGATCGCTTCGCCGGAAGTTTGGAGGACAGGCTCAGGAGGAGGGACTTTGAAGAAACTGCAACAATGTTAACGCACAGGTCTTTATCGCTATTGTTGCAGATTGGTTGCAGGAGTGTATCGCTATCCGGAGGGTGAATCCACTTTTTGGGATTCCCCTGAAAGCGCTACAACGAAGCGCTTTTTGCGGGTCGGTTTCAGGAGTGTTGCAGATTGTCTACGACGTCGTGGGTTATTCCAAATTAGTAGCGTTTTCAATTAGCAACCATTGTGCTATTTTGAAGCCGTGCAAAAAGCCCCATAGAGTTCCTGTGAACCAGCATTTCTTTTAGATAAGTAGAAGAAGCAGTTCCACTTTTTAAAATGCATAAAGAGAATTGCACTTACCGACCTTGTTGCTTCCAGCTGCAAACCACGGGTTATCAAGTTAGACTCATACACCTCTCTTTTCCGCTGTTAAAATTAATTGAAAAAACTGTAAACCTTTTCTTCCTGATTATTCACTTTCTTTAAAAGCAATGCACATAACCTGAAGCTTACAGCAAAAAAAAAGAATGAAGTATTGTATTTGATTATTATTGAGATTGTTTTTGGATCATAAATCAAGTTGCGAAGATGTGTTCATAAAATATTCTCCAAGCGAACAAAAAAATAATGTGTGCATTATATCAGCACCATCCTGTTAGTCTAATCTTAAACATGAATGTGACGAATTTAACAGTTATTATGATCATATTCTGGAAGCCCAGCAATTCTACATATCAGAAGTGTATGTTAAATGTGTTCCTCCAAATATATGTGACCCTTATTTTGTCCTCCTTAAAGGATTCTAGTATGCTGTTGTTGTTATTTGACTTTTAGCCTGCCACTCCCGGAAGGCTTGTGGCGGGTTACATTCAATAAAAATCCCAATAAAATACCCCTAAAAATAAAAGAATATCCTGATAGAAGCCAACATCCAAGACATATATGGCGACATAACACAACTAAAATACCCCCCTAAAAACCAACTCTGGGGGTGGCATGGAAAACGATCTCAACTGCCCATAGAATAGTCCAGGAGGGGGTCCAGATCTTCCAGGTGCGCTGGCCTCAACCATAAACCTGGTGGAAGAGCTCCATCCTGCAGGCCCTGCAGAACCCAAAAAGATCCTGCAGGGCCCTTAGCTCTTCTGGGAGCTCATTCCACCAGGTAGGGGCCAGGACCTTAGGGCTGGGAATTATTTCCTTAGGGCTGGGAATTTTGCGTAAGTTTTGGTCACTAGACAATAATGCTTTTGGGGTGGCATAGTTGGAGTGGTGGTTCCATAGACATGATAGTCCCAGAATGTTTAGGGCTTTCAATGTAACAACCAAAACCTTGAACCTGATCCAGTCTTCAATCTGTAGCCAATGCTGCTGGGCGAGTACTAATTGTATATGTGTTCTCCACTTGGTCCTAGTTCTGACAAATGCTACTTCATTTGGACCAGTTGAAGTTTTTGGAGCAGCTTTAAGGGCAGCCATGTATAGATCAAGTTACAGTAATCTACCCTGGAGGTGACCATTGCATGGATAGCAGTGGCCAGGTTGGATGCTGACAGGTAAGGTGCTAATACGCTACTCCCCTATCCTTTCCTCTTCACCTCTTAATAATTGGGGGAGGGATGGGATTTTTAGCTGCCATGTTAGTTCGTAGATTGATATTTTAATGGGATTAGTTGTTGTGACCCGCCTCGAGCCTATCGGGAGAGGCGGGAAATAAATCTAATAAATATAATAATAATAATAATAATAATAATAATAATAATAATAATAATAATAATAATAATAATTGTCATGCCTGGTTAAGTTGATAAAATGCCTGATGTGCAACATTTGTGACCTTGGCCTCTAGAGCCACACCTAGACTCCTGACAGACACTGGGGCTGCTAACTGGAAGCTGTCAAGAGCTGGGAGTAGCACTGACTCACCTGGGCCATGCCAACCTATCCAGAGGGCCTATGTCTTAGTTGGCCAACTCTGCTTGAGCCACTCCACCACAGCCCCCAGACATCTGGCCAAAGAATCTGGGAGAGTAAATAGTTGGCCATCCATCAACAAATATTGCTGGATGTCATCAGCATACTGATGGCACCCAAGCCTGAATCTCTGGACCAGCTGGGCAAGGGAATGCATACAGACATTAAACAGCATCAGAGAGAGAAAATGGCTCCCTGCAGAACTCCACATATAATGAAACGTGGGTTCTTCCAGAGTCTCAGGACTCCCGAGAGCACAGACCAGGGCCAAGCTGCCCAAACCCCGTGCATATTTGGAGGAGCCGGGCTTTTGGCCTGGCTCCTCCCCTGACCTATGGCGTCCCTGCAGGGATGCTTCTCACCTCTGCTGGCTCTGCGGCTCCATGGAACTGACAGGGGCGACCCCCCGCCCTTGCTATGGTGGGAGAGCAGCTTGCTACTTCCCACCATCTTGCAGTGGGGGCTGCCTGCCCTCACTTCCCCCCCAGCCGCTGCCGCTGCTTACCTGAGCTCCCAGCGCTTCCAGCCCCGCATTGCATGCACAGGGCCATTACACTGGGACATCTGGCGGAGCTCCGCTCCTGTGTGTACACAGGGGACGGCGGGGCTTTATGCCCCATTGCAACGGCATGGCAGCAGTGCGGAGTAGCTGCTGCCATGCATAATGGGTCCGAGAGAGGGATCTGAATCTCCTCACTACTGTCTTTCACCAGCCATGAGGGATACGGGTCAAGGAGTTACATAGTAGGCTAGAGATCTGTCCACATTCGCCAAGGGGAGAGGACTCAAACTGTCCAAAATAGGACCTTGAGATGACTAAGGGGTTTCCAGTTATCTAATTGTATCAAGATCAGCAGAAAGGTCATGGTAGAGCAACAAGATTTTCTCTGCAAAAAAGCTTGCAAAAACCTTACAAAATTGAAAAATTTTGAATTGTCCTGTTACTGACAAGGATTTAATAGTTTTAAATAATTCTGCTCGGTGTGAGCTTGCAGAGGCAATAGTGGCCACAAGATATTCCCTTTTTGTCGCCTTTACTGCCATCTCATAAGCATCTTGTACCTTCACTGTGAGTTTTCTGCCGAACATACTCTAGCTGATTTGCAAGCCCGAATCAGTAAAAGGTTGTTTACTTAAGAAATCAGACTATTCTAGATGCTGCTATGCTGGAACTTCTTTAATCTGTTTTAGTAAATCTATAACAATGTATTTTTAACTCCTTCATACATATTGTGAGAGTTAGAGCTGCATTAGTGTCTTACAACTTTATTACTCTTGAAGGGTTTTGCTTTCTCATTGGTAATTTAGTACTAAATCCAATTTGGTTACTAGGTAACAAACTGCATTGAATGCTTAGGTTCCATTATTACAAATCCAGATGAATTATTTGGCTTTAGAAACCAGCTTTGGGAGACTCAATGTGGATTTGGGTAGCAGCACTCCAGAAAGGAAGGCTAAAATTTCCTGCATGCCATTTCCCACCAAGACCGTTTATGCGCTAGTAACTTCACTGCCCCAGCTCCTGTGCAGGAGCACAAACTGGGGACGGATGAGGTGCACCAGGCCAAACGCTCCCCCGTGTGGGTGCAGGAAGAGGTGGGGCAACCACCTCTAAAACTCCAGCCTGCAGCCTGGCACGAAACCTCCAGTGCGTAAACGGTCCAAAAGAGTATAGGATAATATAACAGGTTTTCATAACAAACTACATTTGATGGGAAGAACAGGCAAAACAAAAAAGAAAGAAGTTCAAATGTAATACAACTAGTGCTTTTCAATTTTTGGAAGCACCCTGAAGAATGAAAAAGAAACACTTGAAAATACAGCCTTTTCAGCCATAATATTCTTAACTTTACTCCAGATTACTCCTACTGAATTTCTCTCCAACATACAACTAGTAAAGGCACAAGAGTCCATGTCAGGAAAGAATATTGGGTGCCCATATAGCTAAAAACAAACAGACAAACAAACAAAATCAGCAAATGCCAAAAGCCACAACCCAAACATGGAAGCCTCTGGGAATAATCTCCCATGCCAAAGACTTCCTGCCTGTGGGATGTAAGCAAGTCAGAAAGTCAGGTTCTAGATCTTTGTCTGCCAGAACATCCACAATATGCTAGCATGACATGGACTTTAAATATGACAACCTGGAAAACCTGCTTTCCTCCTTTTTTCTTTTGTAACAGATGGTCTGAGTTCTGGGAAACTCAAATGCCTGTACACTGTAATGTGTCATTGGGGATTGAATTTTTGGTCTAGCTTTCTTTCTGCCATGTGATGCTTCCACTTGCAGAGGTTTTGTTTAGTGAGAGGGGAGAATGTGTATTCTGAAGAGGTGTGATTTCAAAGTGTCTATCATGCAATTTTACATCATGTGATTCTTCTGAATGTAAAGATTGGATCTAAAACTCAGGAAAGGAAAACAGGATGAACAGAAAGAGTGTTGTGGTTTAGATAGTTTTGCATATCTTATAACATGTAAAGCTTCCTGCTACTATGTTTAGCTTTGATAATCTCTTTGCAGCCCGTGCTACTAAAAGAACCCAAGCATGCCAACCCAAGTATCTTTCAACTCAATGGCTAGGTAAGACATTATTTAACTCCAAGTAAATAAATGAGCAAAGGAAGAGAACAGCAAATCCTGTCTTCATTTGAGATGATATAAATGATGCCTCAGCTTATGCCGTTTGGAAAAAAAATTAGCACACCTTTGAAAGCTGTGAGACGTCTTGACTGAGAGATTTTAAAAATCACTGATTTTTAAGATGCTCGGAAACCTGAACCAAAGCAAAGCTTTGCTCAATGGTTACTTTACACAGAAAACAATTCATACCTTTTGCTTTTTATTAAAGCTCCTCTTTCTATTCTCCTTTTTGCTCTCATCTTCATATACTAAAACAAAATCAATTCTTCTCTGGCCATCGTTAAAGAATAGAGATTCGTGGTTCTGATTAAACTCTGCCTGTAAAAAAAAAAACCTTCAACATGTCCATCTGTCCATCCATTTTGGTCTGTCATAAATAAATTCCATGGAACTATCACATTCAGCACAAGCAACATAGCTAGAATGAATAGTCAATGAAATAACAAATAAATAGTAGATAAGGTAAAGACAAAAATATGTTAGTTAAATGTTTTATTAAAAAAACCCAGAGTGCACATATCAGAATAACAGTGCAATGCTAAACAGTTAAACCCTACTAAACCCATTGGCCTGAATAGTCTTAGAAGGGTGTAACTTAGCTTAGGATGAAACTGCAAATATTATACTTAAGCTATATAAATATTGGTGGACTGTTTCTTGAAGAATATTATGATGATCTCAAGCTCTTCTCTCCCACATATGCAGGATTTCACTCCCCCTTTCCCCATATAACAACCGGAGCTCTTAAGTCTGAAGTGGGACACATGTAATAAGTTGCCAATCTGTTTGCCTACCTGACTGGCTTTGCTTCTCCATGTCAGCTATCTTGGCCTCAAGGGTGTGAACTTGTGCCTTGAGATCCAAGTTGCATTGAGCACACAACCATGACTTCTGTCCAGCAGGCAGATAGACATGTTGCACTCAGTTGCACCCCGCCCCCGCTTTACCAGAAAGCAGCAGCAATCTGATACTGTGTAGGAAATAATCTGTACAGGAGGCCTGAGCATGCACTGGTGTATGCAGGGGGATCTGAAACAGTGTGCTGAATTTTAAAGGAGAGCAAAGATACTATTATGTGAAACATTACATACCCATTCAGGTGCATGAAGAGCTTGTTGGTTTGATGCTGTTCCATAACTGGCGAAAATAGATTGCTGCACTTCTTCCAATACTAAAAAAAGCACAAAAGAATTGTTACAGATAGTGATTACAGCCATCAACTGTTCTTCATCTGAGGGAGCAATTCCCCTCTTTGCATTTGTTTATGACCATGTTGTATTGAAATTTGATCCTCTAGTACTGCGGTCTCCAACCTTTCTGAGGCTGGGGACCGGCAGAGCATATGCGCAATGCGCGGCCCGGCCCTGATTCCCTCTCCCCGCCCTTCCGCAGTAAGAAGCTTCCCGGGCCGCAAGCTTGCGGCCTGGGAAGTTTTTTACTGTGGGGGGGGGGCGGGGAGAGGGTGCCGCGGCCCGGCGCCATGGCCTTCGTGGCCTGGCACCGGGCTGCGGCCCGCAGATTGGGGACCACTGCTCTAGTAGGATTGCCAGGACCTGTCTGGCAATCAGCAGCAGGCAGGCAGAGTTGTCAGATCCAGTTAGGGAAACTCCTGGCAATTTGGGAATGGAACCTTGGGAGGCCAGGGACCTCAGTGGGGTACAGTGCCACAGCATCCACCCTCCAAAGCATCAATTTTCTCCAGGGAAATTGATCTCTTCTAATCTGGTGATGAGCTGTAATTCCAGGAGATCCCTAGGTCCCACCTAGAGGCCAGCAAAAGAAAAAGACGATTGACTTCTTAATTTACACATCTGTAGAACTGTGGGCCATTTCGCAAGGCTTCAAAATAGCACAATGGTTGCTAATTGAAAACGCTACTAATTTGGAATAACCCACGACGTCGTAGACAATCTGCAACACTCCTGAAACCGACCTGCAAAAAGCGCTTCGTTGTAACGCTTTCAGGGGAATCCCAAAAAGTGGATTCACCCTCCGGAAAGCGATACACTCCTGCAACCAATCTGCAACAATAGCGATAAAGACCTGTGCGTTAACATTGTTGCGGTTTCTTCAGAGTCCCTCCTCCTGAGCCTGTCCTCCAAACTTCCGGCGAAGCGATCGCCATTTTTTTTCCCCGAGCGAGTGGAGATCAACGCACCGGCGAGCCTCCGTTTAGCCAGTGAGGCTTCCCAGGCTGCAGTCCCTCCTCAGAGCTGTTTACAGTCACTAAGGACAAGAAGCCCGCAGAAGCCCGTTTGCTGATGTATTTTCCCTTTATTTTTCACACTGTTTCGGCTGAAAATCGCGCCCGTGAGGGGGGGGGAGGGGGGATTTTTTTTTTTCCACTCGGAGGCAGCGTGGCCACGATCAAATGACAGCTCAAACAGAGGCTTCCCGGCTTCAGTCCCTCCCCTTCAGTCACTAAGAACACACATTTCACACATTCCATTCAGCCGAAAATCGGGCCCGTGAGGGGGGGGGATTTTTTTTTTCACTCAGAGGCAGCGTGTTAATGATCAACCGATCAAACGACAGCTCAAACACCCCAGGCAGCTGGATGGGTCTCTCCGTTGCAACGAATCTACCCAGACTCGTTACAATGGGTCTGTTTTTTTTTGTTTTTTTTAAACCTTCCTTAAAGGGAAAGGGTCTGTTTGGGAGCATGCTAACGGCTGCCCATTGGCTGCTTGACGGCCAGGGGCGGGACGAGCTTGGCAATAGCGCTTCCTTTCTAGCGATTTCTGCCGAGACCGGAAGCCTGTGGGAAACGCTAAAAAACGCAACTGATTCCACTACAAAGGCAGGTATGCATAACGACGAATTCCACTATTTTAAATGGCGATTTTTCATTCAGTGACCAATTTGCAACAAAGATCCCCGTGCAAAAAGGCCCTGAATGTTGCTAGTAATCCTGGTAGGTTGTGGAGCAAGAGGTCACTTTTGAATTGGAAGACAGAGAGTAGAAGGGGGAAATCTTTTAAAGAAGCCTCCTATGTTTGTTTCAGTAGTGTCTGCTTAGTTGCTGAAAGAGATAGATATAAAGCCCAATGTTTTGAAAGGCCGATTATGAATATGTATTATACATCCATGATCAAGCTTTAATGTCGTCAAATGCAATGTTATTAATTCTACACCTATACAATTCTAAAAATCCAAGTAATAAAAATTATCCAAAATAGTACATCACAATGAGACCAGCACAAACATCAACCACTTGCACAAAGAACTAAATAAAGATCTTTAATCTACTTACAGGACTAATCAGATTGCTCATAAACAATATTTTTTACACATTTCACATAATAAGTTAAGTCCAATAAAAAAGTATGCAAGATTCTGTCTTCCTAGTCTTCACCTGCTAGGGCACATTTTGCAACAAAGCAGTATTTCAAGAACATTGCATACAGCCACATAAGCTATTTTCTCCCCAATCAGATTTTGTCAAACAGCAGTGCTTCACTCCCCAGGTGTGGAGAGACGCCTTCTTTAATGCCTCTACTTGAGAGGGTATCACTCATCCTAAGACTTTGGGCCCTAGCTTGGAAAAATAAGAGTTTTGGGAGTAGAAAGTACCACATTCAACACTGCCCATTGTATTTTCCTTTTGCAATAAGTACAGTTGTTTTTGCTTAAACCAAGATGTGTGAATAGAAGGGGGGGGGGGCTTTAAGAAAGGAGGCCCTAGACTTTGTGTTTGCCCTCAGTTCCAAAATCAAATATATATGAGTCATAATTTAAAATGTTGGCACAGCTGAGTGATTACAATTGCTTGGCACACAAAACAAGAGTGGGTTTTGGATCATATGGGGAAATCACAAGAAGACTTTGAAAAGCAAACATTTTGAAAACCATATTAAAATTATGCAAGGAAAAGAAAACCCTTTGGTGAACTCACTATAATAAAGTCAATAGATCTTGAACTGGATATTTAAAGCACAGTGGCTTATCTGCTGTATTTGCCTTTAATGCTATCAAACTATTACTAAGAACTACTGACACATTTTACTTTGCTCGTCTTTTAAAAGTGCAGAAAAGTTCTGTAAATCTGGTATGCACTTAAAGTATGGGTGGTTTTAATAAAAGACAGCATTTTACTTCCATTGGTCCCACAAATAAATATTTAATAACTATAAAGAAATGTAACACATGCATAAACTCTATTCATTATTTCTAGGATGCTTCATGTTTTGTTTCTAGGATGGAAGGCAACTTATGAGATGGCATGCTAAGATTATATTTAAAATACATAGATGCATTCTTGGGTTTTTTTGTTCAAGAGCTAGTGTAAAGGGCGTAGGTTAAAAATAATGGCAATCACACAGTATGAAGTTGTTATTTAAGGGGAGGAAATAGACATTATTTGCAATGTGTCTAAACAAGTCCTGAGGGAACACTTCTTCAAGAAGGAAAGATTTAAAGCAGGAAAAATTGCATAGAGAAGCTGCTTCTCTTTTCTCTCACAAATTTTTCCCACTGCTAAACCCATTTTGCATCCCTGTCATGAGAATTTAGATGGGAATTTAGAGTGGAAAAGTGCCACTTTTGCCACTGAAGAGCACCTATCACTTAAGCTGCTTTGATCCAACTGAAGTGTCTGTTAGGGAGAGGGAATTGTTACTGTGTTAATAAGTGACATGCAGTTCAGCCATTAATTTGTTTTTATGCCCTACAGCAGCGGTCCTCAACCTTTTTGAGGTTGTGGCCCGTTGCCAAGTGATGGGGGGAGAGGGCGACCCGGGGCCTGCGCATGCGTGACAGCCCTGTGCAAACGTGCATGCGCGGACCACTTTGGTGGGCGATTTGTCCGCGGCCTGGCGAGCTTCTCACTGCGGGGTGGGGGGAGGGAGCCGTGGCCCGCTGCTGAGGCTTTTGTGGCTCGGCACCGGGCCGCAGACCGGGGTTGATGAGTCCCACCCTACAGCAAATTGTCCCAAATGCAAAGTAATATTTAGTAGCATTTTGAACATCCCATGGCTATTAGGTTATAACGGGTTTTTCAGTTTGAAAAGTGAAACAGCTGACCCTTCCCTTTCATTTCTCTCTTCTCCTAGGACCTAGCCACAGTGGTGAGGAAATAAAATGCTTCATATTTTATAACATGTGATCAGTAGGTTGATATAAGTTTTAGATCATTGGACCCAAATATCCACTTCCATGGCCATTTTGCCTATCTCTTCATTAACAGCACAACAGAGGACTGCATTTAGGAAACAAAAAAATGACTCTCTTCCACTTCAGGCATCTGATGAAGTGATCTATGACTTACAAAAGTTTATGCTGGAATAAATTTGGGTTAGTCTTTAAAATGCCACAGGACTCCTTTTTTTTTTGACAGACTAAAACAGCTACTCATCTGACAAAGCCAATCACTTCATAAGTATGTTCCCAGTAGCACACATGAAAATTAAGCTGTCCTGCCTGCCTGCTGTTCTCTTGCCCTTCTTCTAAGAATTTTATGCTCACAACAGTGAGGTTCATGGTCGAATCTCCTGTTTTCATCTGGTGCTCTGATCATGACACTATAGTGGCTAAACTACAGGGAATGGGCTACTGCCTCTTAATCCAACATGGGTTGTCTTCTGAGTCCTCTTTTTAAATTTCTTTCCTTGTTATGCTTACCTGGCAATCGTTCCATGTAGTTTCCCACTTGTACTGGCTGAATATAGCCTCAGGCTTTCACACCAAGCTCTGGGAGCTCCTCGCAGCTGTTACAGAATGACTAAGTAGAAATCAAGATGTCCTAAATGGACGGAGGGAGCAAAACCTCAGAATATAAAAACACCAAAAAGTGAAGTGTCATATAGTGACACTTTAAAAGTGTAAGTACGGAAGGGAGGAGGAAATGAGGCACCCACTGCCAAACGGAAAAAGCAAGACATTCCTTTTAAAACCAAGTGATTTATTGTGTAAATATACATTCTCTTATGGTGAGCAATGTGTAAAAGAATCCAGAAGAACCTGACAGACCAGCTTAACAAAGGCTAAACTTTTTTAAAAGGAACATTAAAATATCGGCAAAAGAGGAACATATTGCTTAACCAATGACAGTTATTGCCAACAGTTATTGCCAAGATTTTCAGAAAAACTCGCTATGATGACGAACAGTATAACTGGAGAATATTTAATGCAGATGTTAAATGAAAGTGTTTGCTTTAAATGAAAGTTTACTACAATAATCTGAACCATACAAAATCAATTAACAATGGAAACAGCATCACTAAATACCAGTTATGCTTGTGATTATATATAACTGTACCCCAAACTTCTTGTGATTTTATGGTATAAATTGTTTTACCATGCTTTCAGAAGAAGAGTTGGTTCGTATATGCCACTTTTCTCTACCCAAAGGAGTCTCAAAGCGGCTTACAATCACCTTCCCTTTCCTCTCCCCACAACAGACATCCTGTGAGGTGGGTGAGGCTGAGAGAGCGCTGATATTACTGTTTGGTCAGAACAGCTTTATCAGTGTTGTGGCAAGCCCAAGGTCACCCAGCTGGTTGCATGTGGGAGAGAATCAAACCCCGCTTGCGAGATTAGAAGTCTGCACTCCTAATCACTACACCAAGCTGGCTCAGTTTGGACATCTAACAATTAACAAGCCCTGTATGTTGCATCAAGGATCTCCCTTGAAGCCACATAAAATGTTGACTTTCTTCATAAAATAGCTGACAGACCTTTTCCAAAACTTTGGAAGTTGATGGCCTTAAATATCAACCCCTACCACGGGTGCCATTGGACTCAAATTTGGTTTTATGCACAGATGTTCCACACAAAACAAAACAAGATTATACAAGAAGTAGTGGAACCCATAGAAAAAATAAAAAGCAAGCCACTGCCCATCTACTGATGCAATCCCTGGGGGTCTGTCTACAGATGTCATGTCTGTTGGAGGGAACGCACCAGTAGATGTTCCACATCATTAAAGGTCCTGTCTCAACTCAGTTTGCACTTTGGATAGGACCATTTAAGGCTCTTTGCTTATGTGTATGCTGGTGAACAGTATCACTATGCCCCAGTAGACAAGCCTTAAATATGAACCAATTCATCACGTTTCTCATATGGCACGCTTCTAAAAGATAGTGTTGTATTCAGAAAAGTAAACCTGCCAAAAATAATGATTCCAGTTGTAAGTGAACTCAGAAGCATTACCATGGGAACTATCTCACATTTTAGATCTGTTTAAATGGTTATGGGTCAGGAATCCATTGAATAATGTATCTGTAATATAGATCAGCACTTCATAAAACTTTCCCTGCCAGCAGATATACACAGAGGAAACTGCTACAGCACAAAACAGATGAAACAGTTTTTCCTTTGACTGTGTTACAGAGCTTGGAGTTGGCAGTTGTCTTTAAGGAAATTTCCCTGTGCTTGGGTCTTATGTATGCCTGCCACAAAATACAAGACAATCAATAGTGAGAAGCTTCATCACAGAGCTTTTATATATCTTGCTTAGATTCACACACTGTTAAATCCATGGTTTGTTAAATTATATACATACTCTGCAGCTTCAAACTCTGTGGGTTTAAAGAAAACCTTTAATCCTACTATGAAATACACATTTTACAGTACCAAGTACATTGTACTTTCTTTCTTCTAGCTCTATACATAACTTTTCCACAATAAAAATAGTTCTATTTGTGCTGGCTGGCCCAGAACTGCATGTTTTCCTAATTATAAACAGACATCTCAACCCCTCAATCAACAAGGAAGCAGCAGAAGGAAAACAGAATATTACGTTTCTTGTGAGGGTGGTAGGAACCTCATACTTGGCATCTATCTAACTCTATCTCCTGATGGATGGCCGCCCGGACTCCCCCTGGAAACATTTGCCAGATGTTTGGAAGCCATAGCTGGATGGCTTGAGCAGAGTCAGATGAAACTCAACCCTACCAAGACTGAGGTCCTGTGGCTGGGTAGGAAAGGAACTGATCAGGAAGTGTGTTTACACATTCTGGTGCAGGTGAAGCTCAACATCTCACCTTCTGCCTGGGAGGCACAGGTCACCAGAGTGGCCTGCCTGGAGTTTTTCCATACATGCAAGGCTACTAGTGCCCTATCTGATCTCAGAGCACCTAGCCCAGTGATCCATGTGATAGTCACCTACAGGATTGACTTCTGTAACTTATCCTATATGGGCCTACCCTTGTCCTTGGTCCAGAAATTGCAGCTGGTACAGACTGCAGCTGCTAGGATCCTCACAGGAACATCTTGGAGGTCCCATATCCAGCCGGTGCCGAGGCATCTGCACTGGTTACCAGTTGCAGCCCAGTTTAAGTTCAGTGTTGACCTTTAAGGCCATCTGTGGTCCAGGCCCCACATACCTGAGGGACCACCTATCTCCTTATGCTCCCCGCAGGGCTCTATACTCTGCAGGTGCGAATCTGTTGGTGGCCCCTGGACCACAGAAAGTATGCCTGGCCTTGACCAGGGCCAGGGCCTTTTTGGTTCTGGCCCTGACCTCATGGAATGAGTTCCTGGAAGAGCTGAAGGTATTTGGTTGTGGCCAGAGCAAGGAAGATCGTGGTCCCTCCTCAGGGGAGAGATTGGCTGGAAGATTTACATCAATACCCCATAGTTCTGGATGCTGGAGGTCTGTAGGGGGTGGGTGGTATTTTTGCTGCTGGGGCTTGTTTTTTATGACTGTAAATTAATTGTTGGGGGATTTCTGTGGGTTTTTTATTCTAGAACCTGCCATGAGTCAGCTTGTCTGGGATCAATGTATAACAAATCCAATAATCAATCAAACAAACAAACAAATAAATAAATACACTTTCTGTTTTTTAGAATATCCCTGAAAGTCAGAGTGACTGAATCCCAGGAAATTACTTTTCACTTGTATAAGTATTCTGTGAGAAAAAATAATAATGCTGAATAGAAGCATTAATGTAAAACATGCAACGGTAACATACAATATATACATGTTTCCTGCCCTTTCTTGGGGCATGTTAATACTGTGGTGAAAAAAAATGATCTAAAATGATATTACTAACATGGTTTAGAGCAGTGGGCTTCAACCAAGTGTTGGGACTAAGGTTGCCAAATTAACAGTTATGGTAACATCATCAATACCACATCCAGCTAAAATTCTGACAGCACTGATACTCTAGGATTTCACCAACCTGTATGGTAATACCTTAGAAATCGTCAAAATCCTAGAGCATCAGTGACAACACTGGAAGTAATGTGTCAACAATTAATTTCCCCCTATGCCCCACCCCCATAGTTTTCCAGGGCTTCCCTGCATGAGTCTCGCAACCCTGGGAACCTTCAGGTCAGATATGAAGCCCCACCTGCCACCTGTGAGCCTCTCTATAGCCATTCAATTTTTTGCTTTTATTTGAATCACCTACTGATAATATTTGCTATACATAAAGAGCAAGAATGCTGTGTCTCCTTCCTTTCTTTGCACTTTGAGGAGCTGGTCAGTGAGATGAGATTACTCAGTAGATTGTCACTGTGGTGTGGATAGTGGATTGTCAGTGGATTGTCACATAGTGTTTAACTTGGGTTTCCTGTACTTATATATCTTGGACTACTGCTTATGGCCCCAGCCTTTGAAACTGTGAGATAATAATTCTAGCTCTCCTACCTCTTGTCAGATGGCAGTGATATTACTTAACTCCCTATCAAATACTTGTAGCTCTGGGAGGTTCTGGGTTTGGAAAAACTGAGGATCACTTGTTTAACTGTCTACTCTATATGATTGACTGCTGCCTGTAATCGCAGGAATTAAATTTCTTTTTATATGAATTGCTCAAAGGACATTAAACAACATTTTTACTCAATTGAAAACTGGGGCTTCTATATTACTTGAAAACAGCTAGAAACCCTACAATTCCATGCTATCGGGGCCAGATTAGCACATTTCACAGCCCTAAGTCTCCACAGCATGACCAGATGGCAATTTAGTAATTTTATTTGTTTGTTTATGTATCTGTGTATGTCTTTATATATGTATGCATGTATCTAGAGCCCACTCACAATCTGAGACCCTGCTTGAACATAAATTGAGTTCTGCATACCATCATCAACTGGCAATTTGAAATGAAAGTGGTCTCATGAAATTCAGGTAGTTGGCAGCAGGATAAAAACAAAAGAAAAAGAGATATAAATCATGTATAAATTCTAGACCATGGTCCAACGATATTTCACCTTGGCATCATTTGGCAAAATGACTGCCAAAATAGTAGCTGTGGGAGTTTTTCCCTCCAGAGGATGCTATTGGTAGGAAGTAGATCTGCCTGTGTGGTAATTTGAATTTAATCAACATGAATATTAGGCTTTCTGGCTGGCCCATTTCAGATGTATGTAACATGAAATCACAGCTAGTTTAACTATGGTCCATGAGTATCTCCATTTAGGCCTTTAACTATAATTCATTTAGCTTTTTAAAATTCCCATCTGCAGCCAAGAGTGATTCCTTAACCTGGTTATTCTTAACAATGGTTGCAGTTTACAAACAAATAGGTGATCCTGGCTAGCTTGCTCCACCCCAGGGACAAAACGTCATTTCATAGTCCCCCTTCTCTTGTGTCAGTGCTGCCAGTCAGGCAGAGTCCAAAGGTAGTGCCTCTGCAGCCTGGCTCAGAGCCAGTGAGTGTGGCAGTGGCATGAGAGAATCTGTCTTCCCTGTCACCCACAGCTCGCATCATGGTGCACGGTGAGGTCCAGTGGGAGAACAGGAAATAAGGATGCCAGTTGTAGGATGAAACTTTGGTGGATGGTAAGGCAAAATTGTTTATATCTGTGTAGTTTTGGTGTGAGGAAAACTTTCATCTGAAAAGCTAGGAAGTTAAGAGAATTTGATGCTGACAGGTTTCAGCTTCCTCACCTTCATACTTAACTTCCTGCTCCAAAGCAGTCTTCCCTGATTGGCCAGGGCATCAGTTCACAGACTTCCTGGTTCCTGGTTGCAAGGCTTCCCTCACTGTTTTAAGGTGATTATGCTCCAGAAGCCCATACTTCTCTCAGCAGAGATTTGCCTCATTCTCTGAGAGGCTACTGTTGGCCCGGGAGTCAAAAGAGAAGGAATAAAGCACTAGTGCTGGCTGCACTTCATCTGACCCCGACCCCCCCCCCCCCAGTTCAGGAAAGGTAGTTCAGCTTCATGACCAGCACTCCACTCCCCACTCTGAGCTTTCCCAATCAAGTGGAGAAGGCTTTCTGTTTCAATTCGGGGGGGGGGGGGGGAGGAAGGAGAAAGAAACAGGTTCAAGTCGATCTGTTCAGCAGGATCGATAGCAAGAAAAAAAAAGGTAAGTGTAGAATCAGCCTAGGTCAAACATGTAACATTTTAGAATCATAGAATCATAGAGTTGGAAGGGGCCATACAGGCCATCTAGTCCAACCCCAAGAAAAGTGTGTATCCAACCCTTGCTTGAAGACTGCCAGTGAGGGGGAGCTCACCATCTCCTTAGGCAGCCTATTCCACTGCTGAGCTACTCTGACTGTGAATTTTTTTTCCTGATATCTAGCCTATATCATTGTAGTTTAAACCCATTACTGCGTGTCCTCTCCTCTGCAGCCAACGGAAACAGCATCCTGCCCTCCTCCAAGTGACAACCTTTCAAATACTTAAAGAGGGCTATCATGTCCCCTCTCAACCTCCTTTTCTCCAGGCTGAACATTCCCAAGTCCCTCAAACTATCTTCATAAGGCTTTGTCCTTTGGCCCCAGATCATCTTCGTCGCTCTCCTCTGTACCCTTTCAATTTTATCTACGTCCTTCTTGAAGTGAGGCCTCCAGAACTGCACACAGTACTCCAGGTGTGGTCTGACCAGTGCCATATACAATGGGACTATGACATCTTGTGATTTTGATGTGATGCCCCTGTTGATACAGCCCAAAATGGCATTTGCCTTTTTTACTGCTGCATCACACTGCCTGCTCATGTTTAGTTTACAATCCACAAGTACCCCAAGGTCTCGTTCACACACAGTGTTACCTAGAAGCGTATCCCCCATCCAGTAGGCATGCTTTTCATTTTTCTGACCCAGATGCAGAACTTTACACTTATCTTTATTAAATTGCATCTTGTTTCATTTGCCCATTTTTCCATTGTGTTCAGATCTCGTTGAACTCTATCTCTATCTTCTGGAGTATTTGCCAGTCCTCCCAATTTGGTGCCATCTGCAAACTTGATGAGTAGTCCCTCCACCCTCTCATCTAGATCATTAATAAATATGTTAAAAAGTACCGGGCCGAGGACCGAACCCTGAGGTACCCCGCTACTCACCTCCTTCCAGTCTGATGAAACACCATTGACAACAACTCTTTGAGTACGGTTCTCTAACCAATTCCATATCCACCTAACTATCTGAAAATCCACATTGCAGTCCTTCAATTTTAAATGGGATTAGGGTGGTGGTGAACTGGAATGAGACAAATTTATGGTGCTAGGTGTATCCCTAGCTATTATGAATGAATGCCTACAGTTCAGAGTGCATTTTGGAAACTTTGGTTGGTATACTAGCTTTAGCTCCCCCTAGAAAAGGGTAATGTTGCCACATTTATATACATTTTATGAACATTCAGGCTAGATTACTACAGTGTATTGTGCATGGGGCTGCCTTTGGAAAGTCTGTTGAAAATCCATCACTTAATACCATAGATCATTTTGATACTTCAGTATCTTAATTGGCAACCAGTTTGTTTCTATGCATAATCAAGACAGTGTTAACTTTTAAAGCCTAAGGATTAGGATGCGAACATATGAATAGCCTTCTTCTTCATGACACTGCTTATCAGCTAAGGTTGTCATTAGAAGCCCTTCTTCTCTGCCCTTTGAAGTCAACTGTGTATCTACCAGATGAAGGGCCTTTGCTGTACTTATGTTGTGGAACTGCAGCTCAAGAACTGCAGCTAAAGAACCACTTTATTTTGTCATCCTTGAGGTATGGGCAAAATCGACACTGTGTACCCAAGCCTTCAGTCTCAAAGTTTGTTTTTTAATTTAGCAGGGCTATTGTATTAATGTTTATCATACTGCTACTTTAATTTCTTTTAGTTTATATTGTTGCAATTATGTTGCTGTTTAATTGCATTTCTTAATGCTTTACTGTTTTAAACTGTTTCTTTTATGCACAGTAAATCATATTGTTCACTGATATAGAAAGTATCATAAACATGTTAATTAATTCATTGTACTCAGTTCACAAATTCAAGATGAAAACTTCTCTGGATACCGGGTTGCATGGAAAAACAATGGGAGATGGCTGTCCCTATCAATTCTAGAATCTGGGCTGACCATTGCAAGAGAAAAAATGCTGGGCCAGATGTTCTTAGTGTAGGGCTGTATGCAAACAGTGGAGTCCTATGCAGTTGTTCCAGTGTACGCTAAAGTGACCAGAAATCTGGGGCCGTAAGGTGGGATGAGTCGCAGCAGCGGCCCCCCTCCCCGACTGGCCTCAGAAGGGCTGCAGAGCAGCGCTGTGCAGCGGCAGCAGACGGGCCCTCCCTCACTCCCTACTGGCCTCAAGTCAAGAAGGGCAGCAGCGGCGGCCCAGGAAGAGCCCGGCAGATGGATCCATGTCAGAAGGCACGAGCAGGCAGCAGCAGAGTGGTGGGCCCTGGTGGAAATGACGGCGCCACGCAACCCCCGCCCCCGAGCCCGGGCACCTGCGCGGGGGCCTTCTGAGCCCAGCCTCCCTGCTGGGCTGCCTGCTGGGCTGCCATGCAGTGAGCAGAATTTTTTTTTTTAATTGGAGAACACTGCGGGACATTTGAAAAACGCCCCAGGATGTGGGGCAAATGCCCCCAAATAAGGGACTGCCCTGCCGAATGCGGGACTGTCCTGGCAAAGGTGGGACATCTAGCCACCTTATTGTACACCCATTGAGATCAATTGACTTGGAATGGAATAAGTCTGTGGAGGACACACAGAGAGAGAATGATTCACATTATTACAATGGGTGGAAAAAAGTTCCGCAACAGTCTGACTTCTGGCTGTATCTCTGTGTTACAAACATTTCTCCCCTGCGGTTTTGTATCTGTACTGCATGTGTGAAATGGCCCTGAGCAAAAGGCAAACATTCAATATAAAGAAAGCACCACCATGCTTTTTAAAAAGTGCAGTGCAGATGGATTTTCTTCTGTTTCCTTTCTTGGCTCTTGCCTTTGCTTTGTGCGCCAGCAATTCACTCCAATTAGTATTCTAGCATGGGCCTAGCACTGTAATGTTGTGGCAGATGCCTATTAACCCTTGAGTCCTTCCCTGTGCATATGTTCTATTTAATATGTTTTGCTTAAGCCATAACTGAATTACCCTCTTGTCCATTTGCAATTATTGTTCAACAGAAATTCATTCTGCATTGCTGTTCAAGACAACAGATGACTGAAATGTTCCAGATTATTATATAACTAGTAAGTTTTTGGCAGTTGATTCTTCTTTTAGATGTAAATGCTTAACTTAAAATTCTTTGGAAGTCAATATTCTATGATTTTGGTTTTTTCAATACCTTGTGTCCATGAACAAAAAAGGGGGAGGGAGGAAGGAAATGTAACTATTTACTAAACAGGTCTGAAGAAAAACAGTGACATTGCTGAGATGAAACAAGCATTTTCAAGAATCAGACCCTAACATCATCTTATCTCTTTCTTATACTATAAAATAAAAGCCTAGGCTTTTATGACTCACTTCTTAAAACAGGAGGCAATTGGCTGTGGGTGGTAGATATTTGGCCAATAGGAAAAAGGCAGTCCAAAGGAGATCCAGCAACCAGGCTGCCTTTTTCTTATTGGTAGGATATCCTCCACTCCAGGCCAACAGTGGCTCTTGTTCCGGATTCCACAGCCCTCCTTCCCTTCAGGCCTCTTGGGGTGGCCATTAGTGGTGAGTGCGGGATGCTGAGTCCCATACTTACCTCTCTCAGCATGGGCAGGCCACGAACAGGAGTGATGGAGGAGGCAGAGGCTGGTGCTGGGCCAAGGTACTGCTGCTGCCATTCAGCTGGCCGCAGCAGCTCGGTGTGATTGCCTAGACTCAACTGCCTTGGCATGAAGTCAGCAGTTAGTTAATTTGGGCTATGCCTTGATGAGTCTGAAGAAGCCTGTCAAGAAAAAACATGATGGGATGGCGGGGAAAAAAGCACCAGCCTCAGTATGCTCACCTTTCTCTCCTCTTGAGAGGACTGCAGAATTAGGAAGAAGGTTGAAAGGTCAGCCCCTTGCGCTTTGACTGTCACTTCCCACTCTCTTCCTTATACTGTGACTTCTCTGCATCCAGGCAAGGATAGGGAATCCTGAGAGGGGGGGGAGTGCAAACACCACAGGCTTTCAGCACTGACTGCTGCAGAACAAACAGCAGCTACTGCTTTGGAACCGGTGAGCCTTTTCCTGTTTGCCCCTTAACTCTGTACCCACTCACCTCATGGTAGCCTGCAGGAGGAACTGGCAGCAACATGGCCACACACCTGGCCTGGAGAACAGAGTGACTTTCCATGGTCCCGTAGCAGCCCTTGTCTTCAGAAAGGAGGGCGATGTGCCTCTTTCCAACAGCAGCAAGGAACCTTTTAGCTATAATGCAGATGCTGCACGGCTCCCCCACTTGCAATGAGGACACCATTTCACATGTAATGAAGTGTGCATCATGTGTGTTTGAAGTTGTAATACGCAGTTAGTGAAACCCACATGGATATTGTCAGACAGGTACATCCCCTTCAATCATGCACAATTACCTCTTAATCTATAACACACAAAGTAGCCCCAATGATAAAAGCGTAAGGCAGATTGCACCCAGTGGAATTCAGAGGATCCATGCAAGATTTGGACTTGTTCTCTCTGAGCATTTTTATAACAGGAAGTCTGGTGTTTTTTATTTCAGTTGTTTCCATTACCCAATTACATTATACCTTCTAACTAAAATAAAGTTTTTGTTAGCTTCCTTAGAAGGGGCCAATGGGAAGTGATTGAATTCAGGTTGACTCAACCAAAAGCATGGAGGAAGAGCTCCCTTTTGCAGGCCCTGCAGAACTGTTTAAGCTCTGCTAGGGCTCTGATCTCCTCCAGAAACTTGTTCCACCAGGTGGGGACCAGGATCGGAAAAGCTCTGATCCTGGCTGAGGTCAAGCAAACTTCCTTGGGGCCAGGGATCAGCAGGCAGTTGGTAGTAGCAGAGCATAAGGCTCTTTGAGGGGTGTAGGCAGAGAGGTGATTCCTTAGGTGCACTGGGCCCAGACTGTGGATGGCCTTAAAAATGATTACCAGAACCTTAAGTCTGATCCAGAATTCAACTGGAAGCTGGTGCAGTTGTTAAAGAATGGGTCAAATGTGGGACTTCCATCGTATTGCTGTGAGGACCCTGGTTGCAGCGTTCTGGACCAATTGCAGTTTTCAGATCAAGATTAAGGGCAGGTGTGCGTACAGAGAGTTGCAGATGTCTAGTCTAGAGGTGACCGTCATGTGCCCCCCCCCAATACTACACAAACCTGAACCAAGACAACCAATTTTCTAAGAATGGGTTAGAATCACAGAATTCTATGATTCTAACCCATTCTTAGATGATAGGATGGGTGACATGGGACCCTGTCTCTGAGGTCTCTGACCTGCACACTTTTTTTTACCCTAGTGGCGGGAAATGCACAGGATTCTACCAGAGTCAGCCAGGAGTCTGCTCCCACCTGTCTTTTCTGTTGCACAGAGTCTTGAAAGTGCAGGCTCTCACAATCAAGGCTACCAAGGCATGAATATAGAGGCAATCCAAGATAGATGCATTCACCAGTATGTACCCTGTCAAGCAATGGAGCATATTCACAAGAAAGTGTATCTAGGAGTGCAGGTTATGATGATGGGGGGAAAGGGTGATATGATAGGAAACATAGCAACCTCCTACTGAGTTGGTAGCATGGTCCCTTGCCATGTTGCCTGCACAGGTAAGGGAATAGGGCACAACTGGAGGTTGGGGAAGACTGGTAGCTGCCCCACTATGCCTTATGGATCTACTGGCCCAACAACCATAGCACCTACTGTCTTGCAGAATCAGAGGATTGTGCGGCATCACATTATATATATACTAGCAAGAAAGCCCATTGCAACCAGGAATGCAATGAGCGCTAGGACCCAGGGGACAGCGGCAGGCGCAGATCTCTCTCTGTGTCTCTCTCCATCACAGCAGGAGCCATAGGAGGTAATCAGGGCTATTTGTAGCTGGGAATGAGGGTTTGTTTGGGCAGCTCTCTCTGTCTCTCTCTCTCTTTATCTCCCTTGCAGCAGGAGCCATAGCAGGTAATTAGGGCTGGTTTGCAGTTTGGCAGGGCTCTCTGTGTCTCTCACACCGTGGCTCCTGCATCTCTGACAATAAAGAGGCTAGCATCCAGGGAGGCAGGACGGGAGCTGTAGGTGCAGGGCCAATCAGGATAAGGCCAGCTTTCCTGGCTGCACCCTGAGTGGCCCTAATCCAACTCGGATAGCTAGGACACTCTCCACCCCCAGGGCTGTTTCACAAATATTAAGAGGAACAATGGATGGATGGATAAGGATAACGGGAGATATAAATATATATGTAATATATAAGAATGTGAAACTAGATTTAAAAAAGAATTAAAAAAGAATACAGACTTCTAGGAAGAGCAGTAACTCATAATAGACTGAAGTAAATTGCTTGAGTACTGCAAGATTAGACGTCAATACATACTTTGGCAATGGAGCCATATAAAAACAGACCAATATTAAAGAAGAGTAATACAGATGATCTGAATAATTAGTATAATTTATTTTTCCTTGGAACCAATTGCTATAGTAACAGAGTACTTCTGAGCCCTTAATGAATTTATCTTGAAAATGTTCCTGTGTTTTTGGAGAGAATTAGAATTTGTTTTACAGATAAAGAGCAGGCAGAAAAGGCAGAGAAAGTACGTAAGGGGAGTGGGGGTGGAATAAAGAATCATTTGGTAGAATAGGGAATTAATCCCAGATACCAAGCTAGCTTGGGGCAATTCCTCTTTCTGTTCACATTGCATTTGTTTTACTCAATATAACTTTGGATTTATGAAACTGAATGCTGGCAAGAATAAGGAGCTTTGGGTCCAGGCAATCCTGCAAATCATGAAGAATATATATACTACATTTTGAAAGCAGTGAAACAAGGCAGATGATTTCTACAGAGAACGTTACACATTTACTTCAAAGCTGATCATAATGGTTTTAAAACAAACACATATAAAAGATTAAGGAGAAATGGTCTGGTAACATGTGAGATACTGAACTGGAAATATTTCTGTATCTTATATCTATGTCCCTCCCATCTTCCAAGCAGCTCAGAGTGCCATATATAATATTAACCTCATAACAATGCTGAAGTAAGTGGCTAGCAAAAAGTTCAGCTAGGTTCAGGGCCAGCCCAAAAGGATTTTTGGTGCCCTAGAACAGGGGTAGTCAACCTGTGGTCCTCCAGATGGGCATGGACTACAATTCCCATGAGCCCCTGCCAGTGAACGCTGGCAGCGATCATGGGGATTGTAGTCTATGGACATCTGGAGGACCACAGGTTGACTACCCCTACTATAGAAGAACTATTTTGGCGCTCTCTCCACACACAATGCAGAGAACCCAAGAGATGCTCTTTTGAATCTATTTCATAATACATTTTGAACTATCTGCATACACAACCATGTCCCACAACATGAAGTAACTCATCTTCTGACATGGAAAGAATGTCTTGCTCTACAGGTACAATATTAGACATTTACAAGAGATAATGTAATAATATGTAATAATATATGGTCCTGTTATTCCTCACTATCTGGTCAGCAGACTACCGTAAATTTGTGTTCTCTAGTTTTTCATACATCAACCCTCTGCTCTTTATCAGAGCTTTGACAATCAAGACAGTTCACCTCAGTATTGGTACACCAACACAGGATTCCTGTCTGAACCTGGATCCAGCACAGAGTACTCATCCTTGACTGGCATGGCTCCTCCTGCTGCTATGTCATCATGAGATATTCCTGGCCAAACTCCTCCAGCTCTACCATCTTTAGCTATCTGAAGAGTTTTCTTCTTTCACGTAATTCCACCTAATCTTCCTTGCTCTAGCTAGCCCAATATCATCAGATTTCAGAAGTTAAGCAGGGTTGGCCCTGTTTAGCACTTGGATGCTAAACCACCAACAAAGTCTAGGGTTACTATACAGAGACAGGCAATTAATGCGCTCCTGGTAGACCCTTCTATGTACAAGGAGGATAGCTGCTATCCTCCATCTTTATTTCTGGTTCGCTAGATTCAATACAGGTTAAGCCAAGCATGGCTACCCATAAAGCTTTCTGTGACACAAATAGGTCTCTGGCAGACTCTATGACCATTTCCATGTTGGAGGCTTCACGCTGGGCTGCTGGCTGGAGTTTGAGCCAGGGCAGGTTGCCTCACTTCTTCCTACACCCGCACGGGGAAGCATTTGACTTGGTGCACCTCATCTGCCCCGGATTTGTGCTCCAGCAAGGGAGCTGAGGCAGTGAACTTCCCAGTGTAGAAACAGCCTATGTGAAGTCAGAATCCTCAGCCAGAAGTTTCCATGCCATCACAGGACTAATGCAATCGTTTGTAGAGAAGAACAGGGCAGGACATTCATCCCCACCAAAGTAGAACTGATGGGACCACCCCTGGACTAGTGGCAGATCTAATTAACTATTCTGTATCATTTTACTTTAATGTCTCTTTCTGGTGCTTCTAGCAGCTGTCTTTAATAAATGGCATATCAAAATCCCGTTTACAGCACGTTCTCAAAATCTGGACTCCCACTCACAACCAGAATGCAAACAAAGCCACTCCCAAGGACTCACCAAAAGTCTTTCATTCAATCCATTGGTGAGTTCCTTTATCAAAATCTGGTTCACCTACTACCAATCATCCATTTCCTTGACACTGCCATTCTGATCACATCAAGGGTTTGTTTTAGGACTCCCTGCCCCTAGCCCCAAGGTTCAAATATGCTATTAGGTGGCAGAGACAAAATTCTCCATTCTTGTACAAGACCCAGCTTGCTGGACAGGCTGCTTCTTCTGGAACCCTTCTCTCTTGATGCATCAGATGGTAAACTATGCTTTAATTCATCCAAATTCTACTTTTATACCCAATCATCTCTTTATTTCCTCTGCACATCTGATCTAGTTTAAATGAATTTATGTTGTTAGGATCATAGATGCATAGCACATCTTTTTTGCCACTGCTTATGGAATCACGAGACATGCTGTGTGGTACAACTTTGGGGGATTTTTTTTTTTTGCCTTTGCCTGCACAACTGAATGCCTATTTGTTGCTCAAGGCATTTTGGTTGAAAAAAACCCTCCCTTCTGCTGCTGCTGCCTCCCCCCTCACGCGCAAATACACATGCACACACATGCTACCCAGTGAGGGCTCACTGCCACTGTTTCCCCTCCCCTGCATGCACACAGGCACACACACACGTGCACACACACTCTGCGGAGTTCCTTTGCTATGGGTGGCAGGGGCATTTTAAGATGTCGGGCATTTTAAAACCAATATTCCCATCCCCGGAAGAGGGGGCGGGAGCAAGGGTGGGATGAGGTAGGCGCCTTTCGCACATTTGAGCTTCCATATCTGTCTTTGGCTGGTAGGCTGCTGGCTGTTCTCCGTTAGGTAGTGCTAAATATGTTGGTGAATCCACTTTTTGGGATTCACCAACTAGCGCTTTAAAATGGAGGATGTAGCTGGCAGGCTACTGCCCAGATGCTGGATGTTGGCGATGTCATATGGAGAGGCCAGAATATAATATTTAACCACTCCTGCGGTTAAATAAAGCCCTAAGGGATATTGGGGAGGAGTTAGGGTGGGCTCTGTCCATGATAAAAACTCGGAGGGGCAAATCAAGTGCCACTCAAGGGCCAAGTGCCACTCAAGGGCCAAGCGGCCAATGGGGAGTCGCACGAAGCGCCTTCCAGTTGGCCCCTCACCAGGACAGACCAAAATTCCATTCACCCAGCCCAGACTGGCTGCCAGTCTGCTCCTAAATGTTTCTTCTCTACCACAACCCTATCCAAAGTAGCCCTTTCTGCCTGGGGAGCTGATCTTTATACTCTGCAGGTGAGCTGTAATTCCAGGAGCTCTCCAGGCCCCACCTGGAGGTTGGCTATACCTGGGATGGAAATATTCCTGGAGGTTTGGAGGTGGGACTTCAAAATCGTACAATGCCTCAGAGTCCAGCCTTCAAAGGAGCCATTTTTGCCTGCAGTTGGGAGGGAGTGGTGCAGGTGTGTCCCTCCCGGCCTATGGATTATGGCCAGCCATTACCAGCAACTGTTTGTATTCTGGGGCGCAGACAGGCAGACCAGCATCAGTCCTGTGAGTCTGGAAAGCGCAGGAAGATCTAAATAAATATTTACAGCCTGAAATTGTAAATAGAGAACAAGTAAATGTCTGGAGACACATGGTGACTGAAATGACTTATTGGCCTGGCAAATAACCTTGGCCTTGCAAATTAAAAAAACAGTATAAAAAACCTTACTAAGGTCAAGACTGCTGTGCACAGAGAGTCTTCCTCTTAGGGTTGCCAGCTTCCCTGTGAGGCTTGCTACCCCACCTTCCTCGTGGGGAGTCTGATATGGGAGAGAAAGGGAAGACGATTGGAAAATGCTTTGAGACATCTGAGGCCTGCTGGTGCCCATTCCCAGTTCTCTCAGATCTCTCACAACCCCACATACCTCACAGAGACGAATGGAAAAGGTGTTTGTAAACCGCTTTGAGACTCCTTTGGGTAGTAAGCAATAGGGTACAAAAATCCGTTCTTCTAAGGGGCAACCATGAAAGAAGCATGTGGGCACATAACATTTTATCAACAGTGAAAAAATGGAAAAGAAGGAACAGGGTGGACACCTGTGTACTGTGACTACCCCATGTGTATTAGGGCAGAGGGGCATTTTGGTGAATGTGGCCTAATTCACACAAGAAGGGAAATGATGCAGAACTGGGAGGAATTGGTTGCCATGTAATCTTCCCCTAAGAAGAGTCTCCAGTCTGATTTTCCCTTCACATAACTGGGGACATGGCTCTGGAAAACTCACCTGTAACAACTATGCCAAAATTCCCAAAGGTCAGTCCTCTCCCACACACAACCAACATTCCACACCACAGGTTCTTGACACCCATATCTCCACACCCATACCCTCATTTGCCACCATGCCACTGCAACCTCCCACACAACACACACATTCAACCCCATACCCTTACAAACTGGACAACTCCTCCCCTTCCTCTTCCCACTGCCAAGCTCTAGCGCCCATTGTATTCTTGGATACAACGGGCTTTGCCCCTAGTGACTACATAAAGTAAGTTTTACACTATATTTAAAGGGTTCGGAAATGCTCTCAGAGTTTACAGATGGTCTTTATTACCCTCCTCTCCATAACAAACCCAGAGTTTCTTCTCTAAGCGCAGTGCTTACAAAACTACAACACTGGCCCAGCCCACAATAAGAGAAATGAAACCAAACTTAGTTCTTGCTAGATATTGTTAGTTTTTTTGTTTTTCTTCCTTTCAAATTCTGCAGTATTTTTAAATAGTATGTTTGCTATAGGATCTGATCCAAAGCCTGCTGAATCTGGCTATTTCTTGCAGTGATCTCTATTGAGTTACATTCAGGAGGAGCAAAAATGTACAAAATTTACACATTCAATAAGCAAACAGGGCCAGATTTCATGAAAGGAATGCAAGCAAAATCCAACTGTGGAATATTACATGTGCTTGAAGACTGGTGTAAACCAAGTGGTCTTACCTGTGTCTTCAGTATTAGCATGCCAGAGAGATATGGCATGAATGCATTGCATGTTAATATGACTGAATGCATAGGAGCAACATTTTTTGGTTTAAACTGGAAACCAGCCATAGAAAATGGCGCTCAGGTGAACTCTTGTTTGTCTATCTTGGCAGTTGTTAAATCAACATTTAATGCAAGCAGACTATAAGAGCAAATGATAGTTGCATATACAAATTGGGTGTCTCTGTGCCAATGTAGTAATTTGATCCATTCGTATTGTAAACAGCAACAGACACATCTATACCTCTATTGAATTCTACCTTGTTACAGCAGAAAATGAAGATGGGAAATCATTCACTATTATCCCTTTGATGAATGAGGACAGTTCCTAATATGCAGTCTCTCGTGCTTGCATGCATCACTGACAAATATTACATGCACCAGCTGTCTGTTGTCTCTGCTATATTTTGTTAACAACCTAGGCAAAAGTAAAAGGGTTCATCACTGCAAGGACTTGTGTCAAATACATAGACAGGCCTACTTTGTAATTTATAAGAGATATAAGTGTCAGATACAGTTTACTAAGTGGAAGGAAAATGTTTCCAGGCAAATGATTTTTTTAAAATAAATTCCAACATAAAACTTTACGAATTTCAGAATTAAATGTACATGTAAAGATGGAAAATATTTCAGCTTGCAATTCAGCATAAAATAGTTGGGTGGGGCTGTACAAATATTTTATCTACCTAGATGTCAGCCTCAATTTTGTAGGTATTTGGGTGATTGAGTACATGGGATATTTCAATTCATGCTGATATTCCTTCTACATGTAGCATAGATATGTGTTCACGGTTCCCCCCCCCACATACACACATTAACTCTTACCATTCTCAGAGACCCTGAGGCAAGGTCTTTCATAGCAGTCTATCTAATTATGATGGAAGATGGGGACTGGAGTAATTTGATGTAGTTTTAATAAACAATTTTTAATTATTGAATTTGTATTCCCCCTTTCCTCCAGGGAACTCAGGGCTGTGTACCTCGGAGCTCTCTGGGTTCCGCAGGGCCTGCAAGACGGAGCTCTTCCACCAGGTTTTTGGTTGAGGCTGGGCTGCATACCGGGTTATAAGCCATCCTTGTACAATCTGGACCCCCCCCCCCAGGAGGGGACCTACCATCGCCCCCAGATTTACATCTGGTTGGCATAGTCAGGAATAGAGGAAATGAAGAGTAAGGGCCTAATGTGGGATTGTTGTGATTGCCATCTATGCTGTTTTTATCTGTTTTTATATTATATGGGCTTTTAAAATGTTTTTACTATGCTGTGAACTGCCATGAGCCAGCTTGTCGGGGAGTGGTGGGATAAAAAATCCAATAAATAAACAAATACGTAAGTAAGTAAGTAAGTAAGTAAGTAAGTAAGTAAGTAAGTAAGTAAGTAAGTGAATAAATACATTCTACCATCCTCTGTTTTATCCAAAAAACAAGAGAGAATGATTGGCCCGACATCACCTTGTAAGCATTATGGCCAAGCGGTTTCCACAATATTATGAAAACTTCACACATTATGCTTTCCCCTAAATCACCCCCAAGTTTGCATGATCAGATATGCACTTGGAAATTGTTGACTGGGACCTCAGTTCCCAGATTTGTTGGGGCCAGTTTGATCAGAACCCTGATACACAGGCAAATGGAGTTTAGGGTCTATTCTGCACACAATGGTTGATATGTACTTTAGAAGCAGATTTTCATGTTCTGCATGTGAAAATCTAGCTTGTTGGTGCGCATTGTGAAAATATGTTTGTTGGGTTCTCAAAATGTAGTATTGAGGCACATGAAAGTTTCCTCAAAGAGCTCTTTCTTCCCTGAGAACTACAGTCCTGATTTGAATTGGGCCATGCACCTGGGAGCTTGCAGGTGCTGATCTGACTGACAGTCCTCATGAATAACAGGTGTCATGCAGTTAGGCCCTCAGCTAGCAGCACAACTACAGCACACATACTAATGCTGGTTTAATTGTCCATCACCATAAACAAGTGGATAAGAAAAACAGTTGATGCATTCAAAAAAATTGGAATACATGAACTAATCATAAATTTTTTTCTGTGTTTCCAGCAGAGGTTTGATTTCATTTGTTACGAGGGCTGGATCTGACATAAATGTTACTTTGTCAGGCTGGGCCATGTGTGCCATGAAATATGCCAGGTACTGGAGATACAAACTTTATAAATGACACAGGCAAATCCAATTAACGATATTCTTAAAACTCAAAATATAAACATGCTTAAAACGTTAACATTCTTACAGTATTTCCCCAGAGTTTACAGAGCCCACTAGTCTTTATAACAGGGATGGAATATTTCCCCCTTATTCATCATGGTGGCTCCGCCCTTCATAACTTCTGGCTCCGCCCTTCATAACTTCTTTAGCTAACTAATGAAAACCTAGCAAAAGTTGGAACTAAATGCCACTTTTTGCAGGACTGATGTCAAGACAGATGTTGTGGTTTGAGAACATATGTCGTTTTCTTATACTTTGTTCATATGGCTCACTAGTGCCTTTTCTGAATGGCAGCAGTCTTTAGTATCTTGGGCAGGAAAAGGTCTTTCTGAACCCAGGGTATGCAAAACTTGGCTCTGCCTCCTCAGTAGCACTTAATTTTCCAAAGGCTGCAAACCAATAGATTTCTGCTAGCTATACTGGAGAATATTGAACCCATCACTAATAAACTCTCCAGCTGCCAGATCTTACATACTCTGTCCGTATTCTAATACCCATTCGTTTTTGTTTTACTACTTTGTTGTAACAAGAAAGGGAGCCATCCAGCATCCCACAGGTTAATTTTATTTATGTATTGAAAGCAACAGAGTAGGACTTGCTACTAAATTCCACTGCGTGAAACTTTGCATAACATTTCCTGGATTACACCCATTCAGTAATACTCAAGTATTTTAAAATATTGTCCTCCAGTTAAAAACGGAACAGTGCTCCCTAGAGTGTCCAGGACATCTGTTGAAAACGACCTATTTTCCACAGGCTTCATCACTTGTGTTCTTGTTCTGACTCATTAGTCTGGAAAAGGAACAGATCACGGGGGCTTCAACTCCTCCGTTCAAACCGCATACTTTCCCAAGCAGAAAGGCAACTTGCCACCGCCCTCCTCTACGCATTCCACTCGCAGCGGCATTTTGGATCGAGGACAGGCAATACTGGGGCTCCTCCATGCAAAAGTGTTAAAGACCCTTCCAGACACAGCGCATCACGAGGCAGCAAAAACTTCCACGCAAAGTCAAACCTGCCAGGTCGTGGCGGACGAGAGAGTCGGAAATCAAATCGCAGAGAATGAAACTCACACAAATCGCCGCGCCTTCTGCAGCCTGGGAAACTTTTCAGAGTCATAACGTCAGGCCAGCCAGCAAGGTCGTCGCGCGGTTTCCATCCCTCTCCTTTGCCCGGGCATGCACCGCCGTCCACCTTTCCCTCCTTCTGCCCTCATCCATTCCATACTCACCAAGCTCCCCATCCTCCTCCTCGCCCTCCCCTTCGTCGTCTTCTCCTTCTTGTTCCACCTCGAGCAGCACATCCTGGTTTGCCACATTCATCTTGCCAGAAGTTCTCTTGCTCTGGTGAGAGATGCAGACCCCCCCTCCCGCCGGAGCTGCAGCAGAGGAACCACAACAAGGGGCTTAGCCTCGAAGGAGCCTGGCAGCGGAGCCCACTTCTGTGCTGTAAAGAATGAGAAAGTCCAGCTTTTTCAGCAGCCTCAGCTCAAATCTGGCTGCATTAGCGGAGTTGGGAGGGGCGGGCAGGCATCTGCTGTGGACAGGGCTGGGCTGAAGCCTCCACCCTCCTGGCAGGCAGCCCTGAAGAGGCGGAACTCAAGGGGAGCTTCTCCCTCAGTTGCTCTAGAGACAAGACTGTTGTAGTTGGGGCTGTGGCTTTCCCCTCAGGGTATGTCCTGCCTAGCAAGTTACCTCAGGCAGGCAGCCAGTTCAGCTTTTGAGCTTTGGTTTGCAAAATAAACTGGCTGGAGGGAAAACCTAACACTATTTCCCAGGGGGAGGAGTGTGTCATGACTTGCCCAACTGAAGAGGAAATTTCAAAAACACAGAAAACATATTTGTATGTTTGGGTCTGGTAGGGAAGCAACTGGATTACTTGTTGAGAAAAACACTGGCTGGAATCTCCCCTCTTCCTTGGACTCTAGGTGACCTTAGCCAAGATGTTCTTCCTCAGTCCAACATCCCAGCCCATTTGCAATATGGGCATAATACTGACCTATTTGTTTGTTTGTTTGTTTGTTTGTTTGTTTGTTTGTTTGTTTGTTTATTTATTTATTTATTTACTTATTTACTTATTTACCACCCTCCCCGGAGGCTCAGGGTGGTTTACATTAAACTTATAAACAATACATGAAACAGTCTTCATTAATAATCATACAATAATAACAGTGGTTGCAACAGTATAACAGTATAATAACAGTATAACAATAATATAACAATACAACAATGCAACCGTGCAATGGCACAACAGGTCCAGAGCACTCTGGTGGAGTTCTGGGAGGAATGGGGGGAGAGCAGGGGCCCTTCATTCGTTGTTGGTTGTGCCTGGTCTCAACCAAATGCCTGGCCTCAACCTACCTTACAGGGTTATTGTGATAATGTTTGTGAAGTAGTTCCCCAGTGCCTAACAAATTATATAGAACCCTCCCAACATCAGTTTCTCACTCAAGCATTGAAGTCTCTAATCTGGATCTGTTTAGCTGGTCTTGCACATGGAACTGACAGCAATTATGAGGGCTTTTCTGCACACCATAAATTCAGTGTCATACTTGCCCTCTAAAGATGCTATATTCTGGCCACTCTGCATGACATCGCCAACCTCCCACGTCTGGCCAGCAAACTGCTCACTATATCCACCATTTTAAAGCGCAAGTTGGTGAATCCCAAAAAGTTGATTCACCAACCTAAAAAGAGCTATCACCCAGTGGACAACCAGCAGGCCACCAGCCAAAGAAATGTATGCATTTAAAAAACTACTACCTCCACCTCCAATGTCCTGCCCTCCCACCTGCCTCCCTCTCACTTCTTACGCAGGATGGGAAGTGCTTTTTAAAAATGGAGAACAGTCTGGAGCAACGAATAGGTGGACAAGCATGCAGGTGATGCCAGAAATAAAAGTATTTTTTTCCAAAGTTGTGACACAAAGCATGCATCTCTGATGTCCCCCCCCCTCAAAATCAGGAACAAGATTAATGTTTTAAAGTATCTAAAGACTTGTGATTCCATAAGGGATGGCATTCAAAAAGCACTATGCATCTATGCATAGGCGTTTAAACAGAGAAGTATGAATTTTTTAAAAAGCGGGCATCATGGGACCTTTAAAACATGGAGAAAGGGGATTGTCTGCTTGGCTTGATTGACAGGCGGAAGAGAGTCGCATATAAAGTGCATTGCTCTCTTCCGCCATTTCCGGCAGCAGTTGTAGAGGTTGAGAAGTACAAAAAGGCGGCAAACAAGAGTGAGACAGCAAAAAGGTGAAGAGTGGCCGGGAGGCGCTATAATATTTAGCGCTACGCCATTCAGCTGGTGTAATGCTATTTTTACCGATGTGCAGAAATGCTTTGAGAATGGTGCCTTTATATTTCTGGCCTTTAACTTTCTGCCTAATTACATAAATTTATTCCTCCAAGAGCACCAAGTACATTTCCGAGTCCTGGGAAAGTTCTTCTTGAACTGTTTTATATCCTAATTAGTTTCTTAGCATTTTGCTCCACCATTGCTAAATCAGTAGTTCCCAAAGGCTGCGAGATTTCTAACTGAGATTAAAGGAGTTTCAAAATTGCAGCCTAACAACCAAGAAGGTTGTGTCCTTGCCATGAGAATTCAATGCAAAGATGGGGACAGCTAAAGAAAATTCTATCAGTCAAGGGAACAGATTTCAATAACATGTTCAAGATACATGCCAAATCTAGCACTATGACTTGACCTGGGCTATAATGAGAAATTTGGGCTATGTGCTTTGAAGACCCACTCAACAGGTGCCTCGTATTATGGTTTGCTTTAGCCAAAATATCTGCGGGAGCAGCCATATCTGTATGACATTATGGAAATCTAGTAGGGAAGATATCATGACTCATATAGACATCTTGTAAGCACGGGACTGTAACTTGAAAAATTCAGGTTCCATCACTGTGTTTCTATAATATTATCTTTTCTTTGAGAAAGATTTGGGGAGCCTTTTAAAATGTGTGTGTGGTAAGTGCTGTAAAGTTGCTTCCAACTTATGTGACCCACAAATCAATGTCCTCTAAAACATCCTATCATTAACAGCCTTTCTGAAGTCTTGAAAATTGAGGGCCAGGGCTTGCTTTATTGACACAATATGTCTCATGTTGATATGCTTCCTCTTTTCCTGCTGCCTTTAACTTTTCCTAGCACCGTTGTCTTTTTCGGTGACTCTCATCCTCTCATAATGTGAACAAAGTATGATAACCTTAGAGGACAACACCATGCATACATATTTTTCTGTCCTGTTCTAAGAATATATAACAATAGATAGAAGATCTGTTTTTAATTAATTTGAATTCTTCAAGTTCAATAGACTTAGAAGAGTGTAACTCTGCTAAGATACCATATAAACATACATTCCATTCATATACTCTTGGAACTTTCTATGTTATAAACATTTTTTAAAAAGTAAGGGATAACATCTTAAAATTGAATTGCTTTTTCATTTTGTCACATTGTTTAATGCTTCAAGCTAATAAAGTACATTTTCCAAACTGTGCAGAGACTGATAAAATGGTTTCCCTGGACTGGGGCTTCATTTCCTACTGTCAGAATTTATTTCCTAGGGTTTTAATTGTCTTTCCATGACAGACAATGCACTGAAGCATTAAAGGAAATTAGAATTGCTGTATTTTTAAAAAAGCAGTGTGAAGCTACCATAACCCAGTTTCATATTATTTCCAATTGTGTTTAATCCTCTCAAGTCTCATTAATTGTAATGCCTTCATGAAACTCCCAGTACAAGAAGACTTTAATCTCTTTTGCCCTCTACTGAAATGCACTGGTAACAACAATTGCCAATAAAATAGGAATGATCAGATGATTAAAAAAGAACCCGAGTTCATATCAATGGCATATCTAATTATGATCACTGCCAAGTCTCTGTTAAATTTACTTTCATCTTCATTGTTTATAGTTCATTGCTATTTAACTAATAACGTTTTTGAGGTCAGGGCTTAGAACACCATTTGTTAATCTTCTTTTAGAAAAAGACCCTGTTTAATGTCTTAACCAGTACTTACTTCATTTAAAAAATGCTGCTACTCATATATAAGGTTGTACCAATTTCTACCAATGCCCCCATCAGGACTTGGAAGAACCCAATTCCAAATGTTCCAATACATAGTACTGGACCTTTTCCACAGTTGAGTAAATTCCCATTTCAGCTATCTTAAAGACTCAGGGAATAACAAAATACAGAGTAGATTTGAATGCAATCCCTGTTTGCCCCCCCCCCCATGCAAGGCTATTTGCATTTATCCAATGAGGAACTTTAGGATTTGAGTCTGTCTTCTTGCTCCATTCCTGCCTCCAGTGGTGTCATCATAGATACATATAAACTCCACCTACTACCTGCCTCTCCTGCCCAACCCGTTCTCCCCACCATATTTTTAAATGATCACATTACAATGAGAATTTGGAATAATGATAGTGCCTGCTTTTAGGGAATGCTCCAGAATGCTATCCTATGTAGTTTTGTTTTCTGTCCAATCTTTCTCCCCTATTATATGAAAAGGAGAACTTTTCCTTCAAGGGGGAACCTGTTGTTTGGGGTTGTAAGGCTGCCGAGAACTAGGACTCCACATTTCCTCCCTCTGTCACCCCCTCCAGCATCTAAATGCACTTTCAAGATTTAAGGTGCAACTGGGCAGTTTATTTTTCATCATACTTCCTGACACCTGGGGATATTATGCACAGCAGGAAACATCGCAAAAAGTAATGGGAAAAAGACCTTTTTAAAAATTCTGCATGCAGTGCCATTTTTGCCACAGAAAACCCACTGTAGTATTTTTGATTATGCATTTTCCTCCCCCCCTCATAGTGGTGAGTATACCTTTTCTGCTGATGTTTGAAACTATCTTTACTACAACTTTTATTTTATGACAGTGCCAAAGACACCTGTTTTTGCGTACATAAACATTAGTTTCCTCCTCTGTGCCACCATACGCCATTGGATGAACAGATAGCCCCTAGTATAATTTTCAAACTTAAATTAATTTATACTTATTAAATTAATGTTTTATCTTGTACTGCTGTTTTCATTATTTATTTACTTACTTACTTACTTATTTATTTATTTTAGAGTGATTAATTGATTAATTTATATACCACCCTCCCCGGAGGCTC
This sequence comes from Paroedura picta, assembly GCF_049243985.1. Taxonomy (NCBI): domain Eukaryota; kingdom Metazoa; phylum Chordata; class Lepidosauria; order Squamata; family Gekkonidae; genus Paroedura; species Paroedura picta. The sequence continues at coordinate 77,214,617 of NC_135373.1, read as the reverse complement.
AGGGCAGTTTACATAAAACATATAAACAATACATGAAACAATCTATAATATATAAATAACCGTAACAATAATACTAATAGCTGATAGTTATAACAGTGCAAACAGTGCAACAGTGCAAACTGTTGGGGCACACTGATGGAGTTCTGGGAGGGAGGGGGGGGCAGGGGCCCTTCAGACACTGTTGGTTATGCCTGGTCTCAATCAAATGCCTGGTGGAAGAGCTCCTTTTTGCAGGCCCTGTGGAACTGTTTTAGCTCTGTCAGGGCCCTGATCTCCTCTGGTGGGGGCCAGGACAGAGAATGCTCTGGCCCTGGTCGAGGCCATGCAGGCATCTTTAGGGCCAGGGACCATTAGCAGGTTGGTGATGGAGGGGCGTAGAGCTCTTTGAGGAGCATAGGTGGGCAGGTGGTCCCTCAGGTACACTGGGCCCTGACCGCATATGGCCTTGAAGGTAATTACCAGAACCTTTAGTCTGATGTTACCTGTCCCAAGTCAACTAGAAAAGGGTGGGATATATTAAAAAATTATTATTAAATACAGAGGGTACAGAGGAGAGCGACGAGGATGATCTGGGGGCAAGGGACCAAGCCCTATGATGATAGGTTGAGGGACTTGGGAATGTTCAGCCTGGAGAAAAGGAAGTTGAGAGGGGACATGATAGCCGTATTTAAGTATTTGAAAGGTTGTCATTTGGAGGAGGGCAGGATGCTGTTCTCATTGGCTGCAGAGGAAAGGACAAGCAGTAATGGGTTTAAACTAGAAGTACAACGATATAGGCTAGATATCAGGAAAAAATTTTTCACAGTCAGAGTAGTTCAGCAGTGGAATAGTCTGCCCAAGGAGATGGTGAGCTCCCCCTCACTGGCAGTCTTCAAGCAAAGGTTGGATACTCACTTTTCTTGGATGCTTTAGGATACTTTGGGCTGATCCAGCGTTGAGCAGGAGGTTGGACTAGATGGCCTGTATGGCCCCTTCCAACTCTATGATTCTATGATTCTATGAAATACATAGGCTCATGCTACCCGTACTGCAGAATTCCATGATATTTGAAAACATGCAGTCTGATACTTTGTTTGTTTGTTTATTTATATGCCGCTGATCCCGGCTGGGCCCACTGCAGGTTACAAGGATAAAAGAATAAAATGCGGGGGCATATGCAGCCAAGCGGTCCCGGGCCTCGTATAGCCTTAAAGGTCATTACCAAAACCTTGAACTTGACCTGGAAATGAACTGGTAACCAGTGCAGATGTCACAGCACCGGCTGGATATGGGCCCTCCATGATGTCCTAGTGAGGATCCTAGCAACCACATTGTGTACCAGTTGTAACTTCCGGATCAAAGACAAGGGCAGGCCCACGTAGAGCGAGTTACAGTAATCTAGTCTGGAAGTAATCATTGCATGGATCACTGTGGACAAGTGGTCCGAGGACAGGTAGGGTGTTAGTAGCCTGGCTTGGTAAAGATGGAAAAACGTCATCTGGGCTACTTTCTTGACCTGAGCATCTATGGAAAGGGAGCCATCAAAGGTCACACCCAAATTCCTGGCAACTGGGGCAGCTGTTCGTTGCACTCCATCCAGCCATGGGAGGTGTGATTCCTGGTACTTCCCTCTTCTACCCAGCCACAGGACCTTTGTCTTGGAGGGGTTGAGTTTCAGGCGACTCTGCCTGAGCCATCCAGCCACTGCTTCCAAACAACTGGCAAATGTATTTTCGGGGGGGGGGGATCCGTCCGTCCATTAGGAAGTAGAGCTGGGTGTCATCCACATATCGGTGACAACCCAGCCCATAGCCCCAGACCAGCTGGGCTCATGTGCGCATATAGATGTTAAACAGTGTGGGGAAGAGTATCGCCCCCTGCAGAACCCCTGTGGGAGCTCGCGAGGGTCAGATAACTCATCCCCTAGTGCAACCGGTTTCGGAGAAAGGAGACCAGCCATTGCAGCACAGTCCCCTGAATCCCAGTTCTGGTGAGGCGGTGAGCCAATATCTCATGGTCGACCACATCAAATGCAGCTGACAGATCCAACAACACAAGTATTGTGGAACAGCCTCGATCCAGCTGGCGCCGGATATCATCCGTCAGCGCGCCCAGTGCAGTCTCCACCCCGTGGCCAGGGTGGAAGCCAGACTGGTATGGGTCAAGGGCCGAAGTTTCTTTCAGAAATGCTAGTAGCTGATCTGCTGCGGCCCGCTCTATCACATTGCCCAGAAACGCAAAATGCGAAACTAGGCGGTAACTGGCAGGGTCCCACTGGTCTAGCGATGTTTTTTTCATCAAAGGGGCACACCACTGCTTCCTTGAGTCCTTTGGGGAACTCTCCAGATGTTAAGGAGAGGTTGATAATCTCCCACAAAGGGCCTCCTATTCGCTGGTCGTGACATGAGGAATTTGGAAACTGAAATAGATACTTGAACATTCCGTTTTTGCAACTGCCCACTGGCCTTGAGAGATCTGGATCAATATCATCCAGTTCTAAAGAGACTTAATCACACATATATTTTTAGCATAGTATTTTACTTTGTTAGTCCAATAATTTTGCCAAAGATCATATTCTGTTAACAGATTTTTGCAGATGCTAGCAGAATAGCAGGTGAATTACTCCTTCTATGTAAAATACAGTCCTTCCAAGTAGATACACCATTTTCATTATGAATTTTAAGGATCATACATTTTTACAGGTGTGGCAGTGCTCCTGGACGTTTTGAACATATTACACACATCTCCCGCCTTTTTCCATGAAAATGCTTTGCCATGAAAATGCTTTGGGGCAATGAACCCCCAAATCTCTCCTTCAGGGCTCTAAACAAATCTTTGTGATTATAGCCTCAGATAATTGTCAGCCAGTCAGAGCCCATGGAATTCCACTGGATGGAAGGAATGAACAAGCCTCAGTTAAAAAAAAAAAAAGGGGGGGGGGAGAGATAACCTCTAGGGTAGGTAGGCTTAGGGGAAAAAGCATATTTTTAGGTGATAAATAAGCACCCTGGTAAAAGCCAGAATCACCAATCTACTAATTCAGTTTCTGATACCCAGAGACTATGAGATGAAAAGGGAAACCTATATCTTTGAGAGAACTTACATTTTGGTAACCAGGTCCCATAAACCTCCTAATTGTAGGTTAACTTTCTGAGGAAAGAAAGCAAGGATCTCCCCTTAGTGTTTATTTACTTTAGTTGCATCCAGTTACAAAGTATTCAATCTCATGGGAGATTGTAACTACTGGGTGGCAGTAGAGAGTCACTTTATTTTTATATACTGAAACTTTCCATACCTAGCACTTGAATACCTTGTTTTGTGTTAAATAAAATGTGTTGTTTTGCCTTAACCAGTGTTTTATCCATTCAGTGGAATATATAGAAGAAGGATAACAAATTTACCTCATAAATACATCCCGTATTGCTATAACAATGTCTGGCACTATCGCCTGCAAACATTAGATTGGTCAGGAAGTTGTTTTGGCCATATTGAACTCCATGTCTATTTTTGAATGCTTTTCTCATAATGGCATCAACTATGATGTTAAAAATTAGGGGAGAGGCCACATCTCCTTGGCCCACTCCAGTCTGGATGGCAAACTCCCCTGATAGCTCATTTCGAATTCGCACTTGGCTTTTTGAAATATCATGTGCTGTTTAGAGAAGTGTGATTATTTGGGGGGCACATTTTCAGTTTCTAGTACCATATTTCATATTTCTAGTGCCATATTTGCTGATACAGATGCAGAGGCTACTAACATCCTCTATGACATTGCCTGCATCACCCAATCTTACAGCTTAAAAATAAATGTGGGCAAAACTAAAGTCATAACCACAGATGGATCACTGACAAATGTATACCTCAATGGAGCCCAAAAAGCGCAAGTTAAAGAATTTAAATACTTAGGCTCATTGGTGAAAGAAAAGAAAGTGTCATCTACCACTGAAGCCCACAATAGGATTGGCCAAGCAACGTCAGCATTTGCCACACTCAAATGGTGCCTCTGGAAGAAGACAAACATCTCTCAAGACCAAAGTTCATCTCTTCCAGACACTAATCCTGCCAATTCACCTATATGGATAAAAGACATGGGCTTTACTAAAACCTGACATAAACAAACTCACGACCTTCCAAATGCGATGACTGTGGCAGACTTTTGGTGTCTCTCTATGTGATCATAATCGAAATGAGACAATTTGGACAAAATGTGACAGCCCGCCACAAATTAAAGAATGAATCAGAAAGCACAGGTTGCAATGGTTAGGCCATGTCTGCAGAATGAACCCCAGCAGGCTGCCTCATAAACTCCTCTGGTGAGAATGACCAACTGAATCGAAGATCCAATGACTGGCGCCAAAGAAAACATGACATAAACAGATTCAAATGGGTAGCCGTGTTGGTCTGAAGTAGCACAGAGTCCAGTAGCACCTTTAAGACCAAGACCGTTTACGCACTGGGAACTTCATTGTCTCAGCTTCTGTTCAGGAGCAGAAATCAGGGGTGGATGAGGTGCACCAGGCCAAATGCTCCCCCGTGTGGGTGCAGGAAGAAGTGGGGCAACCTGCCACGACTAAAACTCCAACCTGCAGCCCGGCATGAAACATCCAGTGCATAAACGGTCCAACAAAGATTTATTCAAGGCGAGAGCTTTCAGACTAAGAACTCCCTACACGACAGTGGGAATATATAGCAAAAATTAATTCTGTTAATCTTTGTTGGTCTTAAAGGTGCTAGTGGATTCTGATTTATTACAGTTTAAACAGATCGAGGAAGACCTCAGAAACCAGCGATTGACTATCCACATGGCCAAAACTATTGCCACCAATCACCAAGAGTGGAAATGTATTATAAGCAAGGCAAAAAATCCTGCACTACCTACAGCAGTGTATTGGCTGAGAGGACAACCTACTCCACCAATCACCAGGTAAAGGATACAAAGAGGGAGATACCAAATTCTGAGGGCACACAGTATACATGCTGGGTAGCTGGTGATTCAAAGATAAATATAGTGCAAGGAAGCGGCAATTTAGAAAGTTTCCAGGCTACAGGGGACCGGAGGTGTTTCAGCATGTTTTGTGGCAATCGTTTCCCAAGATCCTACCTCTCCCCCAGGGCTCTGAGCCAATCCTTTTTATTGTAGCCTCAGGTAAATATAAATACCTGCCAGTCAATCAGAGTTATATCTGTTGATGGAGAATTAATTGGAATGGGACACCTGAGTGGGCCAACTCTGGGACAGGGATCCCAGTGATCAATGGTTATGGGAAGTATGCCCTGCCATGTCTGTTGGAAGCTGTGGCTGGGTGGACATTGTACCCCAGACATTTATTATTGAAGGACTTTAATATTCATGCCAATATTGCTGCTTCCAGCCAGGCACTCGACCAGTGTCATCCATGATGACCCTAGGACTTTCTCAAATTGTTACCTGTCCCACGCATAGCACAGCCACACACTGGATTTGTTTTTTGGTGCAGGGATGATGATAAGTCCAATCTTTATAGGTAGAGTTCCATGGCTGGAGCAATCTGCTTTTAAGGCTCAATTGAGTATCTTACTCCTGCCCTGTTGGAAAGCTGAATGGATTCTTGCTTGCCCAAGGAGACTAAGGGTGTCCCAGGCCTTCTTGAATGCTCTGCAGGACTCCAACCCACCTGGCAACTAACTTGAATAGCTGGTGGAGGACTGGAATATCTGGCGCACCTCTTCTCTCCCAGAGGTGATTCACGGCCTGAGCTGAATTCCCACATAACGTACAATAGAAAATGGAGATACAAGCAAACTGGGACATTTGTGCAACTGTACTGAATCTTCCTGGCCCAGGGACTTAGATGACACTGGATAGCTAGTTAATTTCTACCAGCTGATATCAAACTCACAGACTAGTTGGTTGTCCTCAGTCTAGGTATCTCACTGAAGACAAAGGCTTGCTTCACTCTTCCACTTTATTGGCAGACTCCTGTTCTTTTGACCAACCCATCAGATGACTGACTGACACCTACCTAGTTACATGGAGGCATTCTGTTCACCAGTCACCTGCCTGCTTACTCCCAAGTCGTCAGCCTGATATTGAGCTCATCAGGGTTACCAACATTCAGGTGGTGGCTGAAGATGAAATGGCCACTTTGGAAGAATCAGAATAGTTGTTCCCCCCCCCCTGCTTTTTACTACCCTAAGGAGTCTCAAAAGAACTTACAATCACCTACCCTTCCTCTCCCCACTACAGACACCCTATGAGGCAGGTGAGGATTAGAGGGCTTTGAGAACTGTCACTGGCTGCTCTTAACCATCACACAAAACTGGATCATGGACTCTATGGCATTATCCCCTGCCGAAGTCCCTCCCCTTCCTAAACCCTGCCCTCCTTCCCAAGCCCCCCCCCCCCCGAAATGTTCAATTATTCACAACCAGGAGCTGGCTACTCCAGCTTAATGAATGCAAATTATATTACCTTGAGAGGAAAAAATGGTACCATAGATACATCTACAGTAGTTGATATAACTGAAACATTCCCACACTCAACAGCTCAATCTTGCTCTCAAGCAACTTAACAAAGGCCTTCCAAAATAAAATGGCTTGGCAAGTTTTTCACTAGAGAAGGCATTCTTCTGACTCTTCCATTAGGCCATTCCAGAGAATCAGGGCAATAAAGAAAAAGCCTCATGACAGGGTCAAAGGAGGTTGCTTGTACCAGAAAATAAAAGCTGTTGAGAAGTACACATGGTGCACAGGTTCAGTTGCAAAGAGTTTTAAAAGTTCATGTAGCTTTTCAATTTGCAGATACTGGAAATACAAATTTTCATTCCCTTGTGAAAATCATCATGCTGACTTTGCTTTACAACCTCCCAACATGTAGGCTCCTAGAAATAATTTTCATTAAGTATTGGGAAGCTCTTTCAATACTTTTCATCTGCTTCTGAATATATGTCCTCTGCTTGCTATTTAACTGTATTACTCTTCCTGCTTTTGTCTATCTGCCAATAAAATCACCTAGGAAACCCAAGGACTGGTTGCCATGGACACTTGGCTGATCATATGTTCTGTTTCTTGTATCTCATATTGGTTTAGTAAGTATGGGAGTATCTGATAATTTGCAGGCTACAGGACAGATTTTGTTCTCCGTTCCTGTGTGTAGCCCACTACAAATCAGGGCACATTCACAGAGGAATTGTTTTGCCCTGAATCAGTTAGCATTATTTTTGGATGTTGCAGATGCTTATTTTATAGAGTTGTCCACAATATGTTGCATAAATTAATCCAGAATGCACCAAAAAGAAGGAAATTTCTGTTGCTTTCCATATTATGACCTATATAATAATACTGCTAACATAGATAAGATCTATAAAAGATAATATAATTTTATATTCATTTGGTACACAGACAGGATAGTGAAGAAGAAGAGTTAGGTTTTTTACTACCCAATGGATTCTCAAAGCAGCTTACAATTGCCTTCCTTTCCTCTCCCCACAACAGACCCTGTGATATAGACCAGTGGTCCCCAACCTTTTTATCACCGGGGACCGGTCAACGCTTGTCAATTTTACTGAGGCCAGAGGGGGGGGTAGTCTTTTGCCGAGGGACGTCGCCATTGCTGCCTGAGCCCCTGCTCCACTTGCTTTCCTGCCGGTGCCCCTGACTTCCCGCTGCCCCAGTGCCATGCCAAGGGGGAGCCCCAGCCATAGTGGCCACTAGAAAGCACAAAAGGTGAGCTGGCAGCAGAGTGGCAGGACAGCCCCCAAGGCAGCAGCTGGGGAGGAGGACGAGAAGGAGCTGTGGCCTGGTACCGACTGATCTACAGTACGGTACCGGTCCCCGGACAGGGGGTTGGGGACCACTGGTATAGACCCTGTGGGCCTGAGAGAGGTCTAAGAGAACTGGTCACCCAGCTGGCTTCATGTAGAGGAGTGCGGACTCAAACCCAGTTCTTCAGATTAGAGTCCATCACTCTTTAAAGACTACACAAAACAGGCTCACAGGATATTTGAATGTGGCAACAGGATTTGTGTATAGTGTGTCTGTATGTGTTTGTAGCTTCCAGTACTATAACATTTTATTCATGGATTTTAGGTTGTAAAATGCCATAATCTGATGCCTGTTTTTATCTTTCTCAGTAGTTAAGCTGTGTATTGATCACCCTCATGCAATCTTGTTCTTGAGAATTTAATCCAACATTTTAGCTCCATAGCTAACTTGCCCGAATATTTTTTTCAGGACCTGCAATCTATGATTTGACCATGTGGGGGCACATTTCTACAATCTTTTAACATTTGAAAGTGTTAGTCAAATATATAGCTGGAAGACTTTGGGCATCTCACCTTTACATTTTTTGTACACTAATACCAGAATGGGATTTAGAGGAATACTGAAATATTAATGTGTATAAAGACCAATTTTCATGAATCAAACAGATTCAGGTGGTTTTCCAGTATTATTCATGAATAATCCCTTCAGATGAAACAAATCTGAATTCCTTTGAGGAACCATCAGTATAATAAGCATCCCTGTTTACCATACAAGCACATGCCCTTTAAAAACCCTTAAAATCTGGGCCAAAAATAAAACTATAAAGCACAATGATAAAAGATTTAATGTCAAGGGCATTTTATGAAGAAGCTCCTTTTTCTCTAATCATACCTGAAAGTGTTCATATTTTCCAAGTTTTCCCATATTTGAAAATGTCTTTACACTGAGACAAATTCTAAGCAGGTCTACTCAGATCTATTCAGTGGGGCTCATTCCAAGGAAACTGTTCTTACAATGCAATCCAAAAGCAGATATGACACACTTCCCCATTGTGAAGTAATTTCCCAAAAGAAAATGTTCCCTCACAGACTGAGCTGCCTTTATAGCATGGTGACTTTATTATAAAAATGAAGCCCACTGTCCCGCCCTGTCACTGTTAGATCTTGTAGCTTTAACTCAGCCTTGAAGCCTTTTGCCATGGTTTATAGTCCCTCTTTTTTAAACCTTTGCCAGAATGGTACTGAGGCACTGTTAACAGCAAAGAAATAGAAGATTTTATTTTACAAAGAAGAATGGGGTAGTGGGAATGAGGAGATTAAGCTTTTGTTAAACAAATCAGATATTTTAGTTTTAGGTTCAGACTTTGAGATGTTCATAGGCTTTTCTTTACTCTGAAAGGCTTTGTTAACTGTGTTTATCCTTAAATACATCTATTTTTCCTTTGTCTTTGTGAGTCCTACTGCCCTGGCTTTTAGAAGTTGGGCATGCTTTGATAATATCACCACTTTCCCCTTTTCTAGAAGACCAGTATCCTCTGACAACTGAGGAGTCTGAAGCGCTTTCTTTCACACAAGTCTGAGAGAATCCTCACACATAAATTCCCCTTTCCTGAGCAGGAGTCTTCCTCTCCTCAGAAGAAATCTCCTTCTAATTTGGCCTGAATTAGGAGTATAACTTCACTGGCCAAATTTCCACTACAAATATCTGCCCCAGATCAGCTTTCAGTAAGCTCAGTTATCTAATGAGAGCAGATGGTCAGCTATGACACAGCCGAGTTCTGTCAGACTGCTCTCGGAACCAGAATCAAAATGGAATCAGTCTCAGACTATAATGAATTCCTTCCAGCTCACAACTAGTATATCAACTCCCTCTTAGCTATTGCTGGCCAATCAGAGCATTACAGTGCAAGCTGTCACTCTGTCTCTCTCTGCCAAGTGAAGATTTTTATAGCTTCACTAGGGACAAAGCCTGTTGCATTCAGCAATACAACCGCACTAGATTGGTTGGGGGAGAAGAACTCTGCAGATAGCCTTCCCTCCCCTCAGGACTTGAAAAGGCTGCAGGCCACAGGTCCCCAGGTAGGGAACTCACCGTCAGGGGTAGATCTCACACAGCAGGGATCTGCAGCCTCTGAGCCTCAGAGGGAAGTGGAAGGAGGAGGGGGTGGTTAGGGGTGGGGGACGGAAGGTGATTGGCTGGCCACCGGACAGACAGGCAAGCTGGTTGGAGGAGGAGGCACTCAGGGGTGGGACAGCCACCCTGAGTGGGTGTTAAGAACTGAGGCCTATTATGCACGGCCGCTGAAACGGCAGTATGGAGAACACGGAGGAGGAAGAAGCGAAGCAAACCACAAATGCACGGGATGGAATGCAACATCAGCAAAACCCGGAGCAACTGATTATGCATGCGGCCAATCTGGAGCCACTTCTGGTTGTGCCCTGGTCGCCCGGGAAGCTCCACTTTCTTCTGCATTTCGCTAACACAGCTTTTTCGGCGGCATACATTGACTCTGTGCCTGGTTGCTGCCTGCAGCATGCATTATTGGTGATTTTAGCCACCGCCATTCCACCCCGAATGTGGACCTTCCACTCCATGCATAATAGGCCTGAGAGGAGCTTAAGCCATGAGACACACTCCTCCTCCTAGACCTTACCAGAAATATTAAGTGGAACAGATTTACTGTTGCTGTTTCTTCGGACCTGGAAATTGACTTTCAAAGTGCTGTCCATCACAACAGGCTGCAATCTTTAGAATCCATTGAAATTAATGAGCACAAATGTGAAAGTCAAAATAAAATGCTTTATTAGATCTCTTTTGGAAACTACTAGAAATACAGCACCACTATCACTACAGTTATTAAAAGTAGAATTCATAGAAACCATGACTTGCAAACTGAAATCTTATTTGTTTGGAAGAGTCAAGGAATATTGTTCATAGATTTTCTTCCTCATTGCCAATTCACATATTCTAGGACTGAACCCTGGCATTTATAGATGTTTCTGAGGTTGAACACTATTGCATCCTTATTCCACTTAAGCCTCAAATGAGCATCAGTATTAATAGACAAGCTAAAAGGTCCATGCTGATGGGGAGTGTCATGATGTGATGAGTCTACACTACAGTGGTAGTCAGTGTTTATTTACTAATAACCTTGTTATGAACCTGATCCTCAAATTCCAATTCAGCCAAAGTGAGGGTAGAAAGCAAAGGAATGTAACCTGGAGGGGTAGTGTAATGTATAGATATAGACTAGTTTTGACTTCTACAGCACTGATTGCTAAATTGGTGGGGTGGAAGAACTCTGCAGATGGCCTCTCCCTTCCCCTAGGGCCTGGAAAGGCTGCAGGCCTGAGGCAGGGAACTCAATGGCAAAGGCTTAGTTCAATTTCTTAGTTATTACTGGGATTACTGGATAATGAATACAATGGATTCAATCTCAAATGTATGGAACAAATAAACAAATTTTCTGAATGTTTTTATATAGAAAAGCAACTTTCAATCATGGTATTACTATTGTTGTTGTTATGTTGGAATACATTGCCTGGTGGTTCAGCTATATCCCTCCTACAGATTGCAGGAAATTAACACTCAACTCTTATTTTAAATTCCTTACTAATTTTTAGCTTCCCTCCAAATTTGGAATTTTTTTTTCATTATAGCAATTTAGGTGTTATCCTTTAGAATTTGAGGTGAAATATTCTGATCTACCTAGTTTAAAAATTGTAGCTGGAGTTTCTGATTTTTATTGCATTCTGCGCCTGGCCCCAGTCAGGAAGAATTGTTGTTTTACTTCAGAATGATTATCCCCTTCATTACTGTAATTAACAGTGATGTTAGAACAATTACAACACATGCTACCATGCATGCCCAATGTATATGCTAATAAGCATTTAACCAATGCAGCTTTTTAGCTGTAATTTATATACAACCTCATTGATTGTCTCTCATTGTTACTTTTCTCCCAGCGGCATGGTGAAATGACACAGTTTATAGCTACTTTGTGAATTACATAGATCAGCTCATTTACATCAGCCTCCTGGTGGCAGTGATGTTTTAGCCTGGAATGTCAAACTGCAGCTGTTGTCGTCCCCCCCCCCTGCTGCACTACAATGGATTAAAAAATAAGACTGTGTCTTTGAAGCAAATGGCTGACTCAATCAGATTTAAGGGCTAAAAACTGTGATCCCAATGCAAATTCCTGGCTTGCCTCACTAAGTAGATTTCAGTTCATGGTCAGCTATACTGACAAATACTAAATAGACAAGGCTGGGTAAATCTTAGGCATGTGCTTATTTACCTATCCCCAAAACTGATGACAGTTTTGTCTCAGCCCAATGTGGGTCTGGAACCAAAGAACTTGAAAAAAGGTTTTCCAGCCTTACAACATGTACCTATTGATGAATATGTACAACAAAACACTGGGGCACCACATTAGTGAGGTCTTTCTTGGAATTTTGAAGCCATGGAAAAACCTCTCTCTTTTTTTGAGGGGAGGGGAATAGAAGTTTTGGGGAAATTGAAATATATGCAGTACTTACTGTTTTATCAAAGCTAAAATAAGTTTACTACTTTAATGGCATAAATGCATCATACACACACATATGTATATGTATAAAGGTAAAGGTATCCCCTGTGCAAGCACCGGGTTATGTCTGACCCTTGGGGTGACACCCTCCAGTGTTTTCATGGCAGACTCAATACAGGGTGGCCTTGCCAGTGCCTTCCCCAGTCATTACCGTTTACCCCCAAGAAAGCTGGGTACTCATTTTACCGACCTCAGAAGGATGGGGGGCTGAGTCAACCTTGAGCCAGCTGCAGGGATAAAACTCCCAGTCTCATGGTCAGAGCTTTAAACAGCATGTTGGCTGCCTTACCACTCTGCGCCACAAAAGGCTTATTCATACACACACACACACACACACTTATGGCAACCCCATAAGGTTTTCCAGGCAAGAGACTAATAGAGGTACTTTGTGTAGCAACCCTGAACTTCCCTGGGGGTCTCCCAACCAAGTACTAACCAGTGCTCAGTTTTGTACAAGCAAAATTAAAAAAACAGTACTTGAGAGAAAACTGCAGCTGATGTACCCTATAGTATTTTAGCATTCATTCCTTAATTTTTGATTTGATTAGAGTGAGTTCTGGTCTCAATTACACTTTCAGACATTTTGATGCAGTTCTCCACCCCACAATTCCATGTAGCCTTCCCTCCCCCCTCCTGCAAGGTAGGGCAATAAACTACTTTTTATCCAGTCTGTGGGTAATGTCTCACAGACATTTGAGGGAGAGGCGAAAAGGCCAACTATGACCTTTTCCACACTAGGGATATCGTTTGGATTTACATTTTTAAAAGATTGAGTTTCTGTCCGTTTCTGCACTGTAGTTTGCCTTTTCAGGTGTAGACACAAATTACCCCCTCACTTGCCCCACAGCAAAGGAATCCCCAGAAATCCAATTTTCATTTTTTAAGAGTGATCTAATGGGGTCTATTTTGGGGCTGTTCAGTGCAGAAATGCGAGCATTCAGCTTTTTGTGGTGCCTGCCATTTTGAGTGTTTAGACACACCTCTTTCCTCATCACTGTCCTCCCTAGTGCTCCCTTCTTCCATATGCCCTGCATCTAACTCTTCTCCCCCCCATAGTGCCCTTCATGCCACATTCCCTCAATGGGCCTCCCTCCCCTCAAGGTGTTTAAAACAACAACAACAAGATTACCATGTTACAATGCTGTGCCATTGTAACATGCAAGACTGTTTTTTTAAAATAGATTTTTATTTTTCAAAAAAGAGTAGAAAGAAATAGAATTGTTATAGTTAGTACATCATATTACTTATACACACTATAATAACAACGTATTAAAAACAACCTCCTCCTAATTCAACTTCAGCTACCTATTTAAATAGTTCAAATAGGGGCCCCATTGTTCTTGAAAGGCTTCTTCCCGTTGATCATCAGTGTCAGTTTTGCCATTTTGGCCAGCTCCGCCAGCTTATCAATGATAATTCTTGTACCTTCCATTTTTCTAGCCATTACTAATCTGGCTGCTGTTGTCACGTAAAAAAATAGTCCTCTAGTACAAGTCGGGAGGCACTGCGGTGGTAAACTTAATAACATATACTCTGGCTTCATTGGAAAATTAAGACCCCACATTTTCTGCATAATAGTATGAACTTTGGCCCCAAATTTGTATACTTTATCACATTTCCACCACATATGATAAAACCATGCAAGACTGTTTTGTTGTCCCTGAAGGACTGAAGAAGGCAGGTGTGGAATTCAGCTGGGCTTACGTATTTTGGCCAGCTTATGTTTGGGTAGATTGTTTCTTTTACATAAGTATGTATGAGTGAGGGTATGAGTGAGTGGAAAGAATGTGTCAGCAGGAAGAAAGAGGGAACAGGAACAGGAAGCAGACAAAGGGTCTTAAGCAGGCCACACAGAAGTACAGCAGGGAGCCCTGCATGAAAGAAACTGTACTTGATGTGTGCCAATAAAGATGTTTTCCTAGACAAATCTGACTCACAGTGACTTTGTGATGCCATGAAAGGCAGCTTCAAGATGCCCTTGCCCCAAGGAGCTTGGAAGAGATTGCAGGAACCTCATCAGATAAACTTCCAAGAGCATTTTGCTACCACTGGAGTAATGTTCTGGGCAGAACTCTGGACATGAGCAAACTGTGTCTGGGTTGGTTGGGGTTTCATGGTCTGCTGAAATGTAGAAGGATCTTCCATTTCTGTTCAAGTGACAGGTGCCTATGAATAGTGGCTTATCTTGTCATGTGCGTTTTGCATATATGCATGATCTGCTGTCAAATATGAGTGCAGTCAACATGTAACCCCTGAGAGGTACCAGAACCTATTTCTGTGCATATTGACATTCACACTACTGTGTATAATTTGTTTACAATATTTTTATCTCACTCCTTTTCTTCAAAAAAACTTGGTGCAGCTAATATTTTCATCTCCCAATACTGTCCCAAAACATTTTCCTCTGATGAATGATCCATCATCAAAACTTTTAACATTTGTCAATGCTGATGTTCAGTGGTAAGAAATATATTGAAGAGTACAAGGATTTAGCATATTTTTCAAAGATAGAAAGTAGATTTCAAGGGTTTGATTTTTGTTGACAATCTTCTTTTGAATATCAAAAGGAGAGATATATAAATGTGTAAAATGCCAGACAGGTTCAGAACTCCAGTATATATCTTATTAATTCACTTGGACAAAACAGGTATATAATATGGTTCTACAGCCACAAGGAAGAAAGCTAGATGTTAGTGATCAATCTTTAACTGCAGTATTACACATCTTCCAGTGTGTTTGCTAGTATATGTTACTGCAAAGGCACACACATGAGTCCTATATGATCTTGTTTCATGACCAGCACAATATTTGGGTAATTAAAAAAAAAATTATAATAGGGTGGAGAAATGGGAGGAAAGGAAAGCACCAGCAAAGCTCAAGAAACAACCAGAACAAGAAACTTGCAAGGTTTAATAACCCATTCTTGTGTTTCTTTGAGAGTTCCTCTTATCTACATTTCCTAAAAGATCAGTAAGCCCTGTCTGTGTATGCTGTCCGGGATAATGGAAACAATGTAGAAAAAAAGCACTTTAAATATGGTGGTTCAGGAAGGAACAATATTGTACAGGGTTTGAGCACATTCACTGTAATGCAAAGAGCATTCAGTCCAACAAACAGTTCAGACCAGCCATAGGACTGGCAGAGAAAACCTAAGGCTCTAAACTGGAGGAGAATATTGGAAAAGATATGCCTTATCAGTTAAAAAGGTATGGGGGGGGGGCTAGAAATGGATATTTAAATAATAATACTTAAGGGTATAATTTCAGACTTTACATAGTGCACAAGATAATTGTTTAAGCTATGGCAGAATAGGGAAAGTGTACAAACTAGTGTCTTGAAATGATGTGAAAGAAAAACCAAGAGCCAATTCCTGTAAAAAGCTTATCCTTTTCTAAGTGTGGATTTTGACATAAACATAGTCTGCAACGGATTGGGTGTAAATAGGCAACTCAAATTCTTTTACTTTGCTGGCATTCTGAACAGGCTCAGCAAGGCTTTCGTTCCTCTCATATACAAATATTCTGTTTGAGTTGGTCCCTGTGGATGTTTTACAGGGGGATTTTTCTTTCCCTTTACAGTCTTGATGAAGAAAGAATACTGCTCATTATTGACCTGGTACTGCACATATACTGATGTAATTTATGATGCAATGCTCATGAGCAAATGGTGGCCATTGTTGTTATAAGAGAGAGCAAATTTGCAAACTTATTCCATACATGGAAGGCTTTCAAAGTCCTGCAGCAATGACATTGATATAGTGCTACTACTCTGTTATGATCTTTGTATATTATTAAGTGTAACAAATACCTCATTCAGGCCGTGCCCTAAACTTTGCATTGGGTGACATTCTCTCTGCTGTGTTAATATTGGGTCTATTAAGCTGGACCTCATGGTCCATTACCCTTTCTTTAGGCCTGACCCCGTGAAGTTTAGGGGTCTTGAGCGCAGTGTGAAAAAGCAACGGGTTTCACTCTCACCCAAGGAGCTCATTAGGACTTTATAGAAAGACAAAAAATACTCACACAGTACCAACATTTGCTCTGAGGAGGACTCACCAGACAAACAGCCTGGTGTCAGGAGGTAGTCATTGTTCTCTTTTTCCAGCCTTGCACACCAATTTAGCAAGCTAACTAAAGGGAGTGCTCATTTGTAACCCACCATTTCATCCTTTGTTGCAGAGATTCATTTACCAGGCTCCCAATTTGATTCTGAAACTCTGCTTCCTGAAACTCCTGCTTCATTCAGGAATTGATGGGTTTACGATTGAATCTGGCCTGCCAGTTACTAAGTGTGATTTTTGAAAGTGGTTTTCCCCCACTTCCCTAGAAGAACCAGTTTTGATAGGTTTTTCATCCAAAGTGATTTGCACACCAAGAGCTAGACTGTGATCATTTTACTTAGGCAGAGAAAATACTTGATTCTTCAATGTCAATTGCTCCATTGAGGAATTTTGGGTATCATGCAAAACCTTTGAGCAGAGAAGTACTTTGATTTCAGTTTAATAGATAAACAGCTTATTTATAAACATTAATGTAAATAATTATGTAAATATATTATTGGCAATTTAAAGTCTCCCTGGTTTCAATAGAATTTCCTTCCACAAAATGGGATGGATCTAATGAATGCTAGTTCATGTAATCCCATTGAAAGTAGGCAAGCTACCAACTACTTAGTTCTGCTTAGTTCAGTATGACTAGGCATATGTAACAATTTCTTGGATGGTAGCCACTTTCTTTTGGATAATGTTACTACTAATGAGGTAAGATACAAGGTATTTCCCCTCAAATATATTCCTAGATCTGAAAATAGCTGGTACAGTACCCAAGTACACTGTTAATTAATGGAGTTATTTCTGGACTCTAAACAGTTAACACCTCACTGAAAAGGTAGAAAAATGTTCATGTTCCATGCTGGGACATTGGTCTCGATCAGACTAGCAGTGACCAAGACTGCAATGCTATGTACATTTACTAGAAGTATGTCCCATTTAATTCAAATGGGATGTTCCAAATATATGTGCTTAGGTATATGTACATTGCTAGTCTCCATGTAGGTAAACAACTCAACCTTCCTTTCACGCAGCATACATGTTTATAATTTATTTTGTATCTCTAATTATTCCTAATCACTGACAGGAAGACAAGAGCCAAAGAAGGTTAAGGAGAAATTCTGAAGGACAAATGAACACAAAACAGTGAATTCATCCTTCATACATCTTTAAAGGAAGCTTCTAATTCAAATCTTCTTTAGTGTGAGTTTTGTTAATTCTCTTGGGACTAGCATGATTCATCCAAGCAGCAGTGTAACATTAATTTAGAAATTATACCATGTAGCCAGTTGTTTGTGTAAAGCAGCTCATCATGTGGATCTGGCAATTTCCAGCATGTTTGCAATTGTATGGTAAAGACTGCAGGTTCTGCATCACACAAATTTTCAACTAGATTAGCCATTATGCCATTGGACTGAAGGCTGACACCAAGCGACTTGTCTGTGTGAAGTGGAATCTGTTTCCAAGGAACGTCTTTGTAATCAGGGAGGGAGGACACAATTCAGGAGGAATTTCTCCCATGCAAGTCTCATTGAAAGGAAGGCGAGCATTCATTGCATTGGGACTAGTGGATTGTGCCCCAAGACAAAATATTATACTCTTCTGATCTTTACAAAATAAGATTAATCCACTTTTAAATGAAGGTAATTTTATATTCAGAATGCTAGCTGGTATTTTAGTGGCCATTTCAAACAAAATAGTTTTTTTGGGTTATGATTGACTAAATGAGGGATTGCTTATTTCTTAAAATATTTATATTGTCTTTCACCCCAAAAGAGACAGTTTGCAGCATCTACTACATGTCTTTACATATGTAACCATAATGCTGTACCACTGGAACAACTTCTGTATACAAACAAAATCAGATGCAAACACAAATGGCTGGAGAAATTCCATCTATCATATTTAGCCTCAGCTACAGAAAGGCCAATCAGTTGGAGGTGAGTTGTAGACATGGCTCAGTGGTAGAGCAAATGCTTTGCATGAGGATGATTCCAGGTTGTCTCTGGCATTTCTAGTTGGAAAGTAGTCAGTGATGTGATACCCCTGCCTGAGTCCCTGAAGAGCAGCATGGTGCTTTTGATGCCAGCCTATATATTTGTTGATACCTGTGTGTTTCTTGAGTCTTGATAAAATCTGAAGAAGAACACAGGAAAACAAACAGAGAGCCTAGGGTTATTCCCTGCCATCTGACTGACCAGCAACTTGGGTACTGATGCCATTGTGTCCATGACTTGACGATGGACATGTCTCTAGGCTTGGCAGGCTCTTATGGCTGTGCAGGAAGCAAAGCTTCCCTTTTCTTTAGAAACTGACACCAAAGAAACGGTTAGTCCTGTCTCCCTTTCATAGCTATTTTGAGATGGCACTTTCATAACATTTCTGAAGCTTCCACAGGCTCAATAAGTTTGGGGAACTCTGAATGAAAAAGTACTACCAAGGATGGACCAATGATCTGACTCAGTATGCAATAGTATGTGTTCATCTTCCTCAGCTTGCCTGGAAAATCATGGTGGTAATTCATGCTAGTTGCCACATATGGACTTTGTCCCATGAAACCTCACTTCAGAGAGTGGTTCTGATGGATTCCCCAGAACAGCGATCATTAGGTTCATGAGCTGTCCCCAGTCCCAGAGCCAGTATGGAGGTGCAGTTAAGAATTTTGGACTAGGATTTAGGAGAACCAGAATTGAATCCTCATTTTGCAATGGAAGGACACTGGATGACTTCGGGTCAGTTAGACTCTTTCAGCCCAATCCATTTCACAGGGTTATTGCTGTAAATATAAAACAGAGCAGAAGAGAACTTTGTAAGCTTCTTTGACTCCCCATTGCGGAGAAAGGTGGAGATATATGAAATAAATAAAATCAATTGGTTTGCAGAATCACACATGCCACAGAAGCATGCCCTTCTGTTGCTGGACTTGTAGACCATTTCCTAGTCCAGGCACTGAGAATCCATAAGGCCTTTCAGAATTGATCCATTGATTGCCAGAGGTGATAAAAGCACAGGTGTACCTAATATACTAACCAACAGTGAGAGCTAGAATGGCCACATTTTTGCATGATGGTAGAGTTGGCATGCCCACATTTTCAAAAGTCTCTTTGAAACATATGGTACTCCTTTGATGTGAGCTATGACATAGCAAGGTTATGGTTTCATATATAAAGCAAACAGAGTTTGAACTGCAGAAGTAATTAAACAAAAATCTAAGGACTCCTGCCTTAAACCCTGAGTTTACAACCTGAGTCTAAACATTACAACCTGAGTCTAAACAATTACAACCTGAGTCTAAACATTAAACGCAGACTGAGATCAGTTAAGTTCAATGCGAATGTTGAAGTAATTTCCAAGGGACTGTGAACCTCCTATAAACATGTTAATATGTATATATTCATAATGGTGTCTACACAATGGTCTACAATGGCATTTGTAATCATTTGATTTTATTGTATCTCTATGCTAAGATTTCTTTGCTGTACAGAAGATGCAAGAACTGGGCAAGGAGGTTCCCTTAAAAAAAAAAAGGTTCTGTGCCAAATAAAGATATAACAATCTTTATATATTTTTAAACTCCCAGGTAAGGCTAATTTTGTATGTGTCGACTCTGTTTCTCAAGCCCCCACTGACAGCTCTTCAGCTTTTATTCCTATGGGAACCTTTGTCTACAGTGTGTTTGCTTCACCTTTAAGGAAAATTCCAATTAGCTCTCAGTCCCTGGTTGTTTTTTCACTTGACAGCCAAAGAAATCTGGGTTTCTGCAAAGCCAGGAAACACTTTTTTTTGAGCAGCAACAAATTGAAACGTTTGCACAAGTAAGCAGCACTTTTCAAAGTGATGGGAAACTTCAAATTTGATTACAAGCAACCTTTGGCTTCCTATCTGCTGAACAATAGGCCATGCTGTTAAGGGCAATTTCCATGCACAGCATGTGGGTCCCAGTTTTTTCAACCTGAGACATGGTTGTTTACTGTTCAGAACTGTTTATGCATTTAAATCAGGCTTATTCAGTGGCTCTTAATAAATCACCCCTAAGAGAACATTCCAAAACAAGAACCTTTATGCTTGCATTTCTTGGTCTCCGCTTGTTGCAATTCCACGGCATTTAGTGCCCTCAGGGTCTGGTGGAGATGCAACTAAAAAAATCACAGGCTGATGGAGTCAATGAAATTATCATTAGGTACCCAGCTCTAATGCCTTTTCTCTTGACATTTGCTTCCAGTGGCTTTTCTTTAGCACCAGGAATCCAGCTTTAAATTCAGGCCATGAAATGAGGCCTTTCCGATTGGAGTGTACTGTCAGCTTGTGGAAATGCACATTTTAAAAACTGGGCTGAAACTGAAGGCCTATTTCCTGCCTGGCAGACCTTTGGAAGAGAGAAGAGTCCTTTTATCATGGCTTACAGCAGGTGCATTGAATAAGTTTGGCACCATCTCTTAAGGTCACAGGGTTCCTCTGTCATCATTCGTATTAACCAGTTTAGAACAATGAGGGAAACTGCAATTCTTCTGCTTGCGAAGTGCCTATGGTTGCCACCTGGGCAGAGAGAAAAAAGACCTTTCTCTTAAATAGATGCTTAATGACTGGAAAGGGCAGTTGAAGCTTTTCATGGCATGAAGTTAAATGACATCACTTGATAATTAATTGCTTGCAGATCAAACTAATATTAAAAGAACAGCAACGGGGACTAGTTTAATTGTTGGCACTCCTGAGAGACCTCTGTACTTTTATTGACCATATTGGAAATTCACACAATTACATCATATGTTGTACTTCCTGTATTTTATGTACCTCCTTTTAAGGGTCTATTTCTTTATAAACTGACTGCTGAAGATCTGCATGCATCCAGTTAAGTGAGCTCCAGTTCACTGAAAACATAAAACAGGAAACACACACTCTTTAAGATGCCACAAAACTTTTGTTAATTTTTGCAGAATAGTTAAGAAGCATGCTGGTTAGATATAAAAGGGGGAAACTACAGAACAAGCAAGATTATGTCTTTATTGGACACATGGATATTCCAAAAGCTACTGTGATATATTTGGCTGGTGTTAATCTGTTAAAGCTAAGTGTTCCTTAAAAGTCTTGAGCAGGCAGTATGTTAAACAAATAGATCTTACATAACAATATGCTTTACTTGGCAGAGTACAGATACTATGAACCAAATCAATTCCCAAGTCCTGCTATAAATATGTTTTGAGAGTGCAAGGGCTGGCATATTTTTGATAAAACTGATTTAAGAAATTTTAAAGGGTGGGTGGGGAGAGGGGGGGGGGAGAGAGAGAGTTAATAGTTCGGTAAGTGTTGTTCCACTTTGCAATGATATTGCGAAAAGGACAAGGTTCCAGATGAGACACCCCTCCCCTTCTTAACTGATCTTTTCCAGTATAAATTTCATGACAGCTAAAGAGAATGCATGAGTTATCTTGTTGGGTTACTTGTAAAGCAATATGCATATCATCATTTCAACCCAGCCCACCTAGCACTACAACTATAAAACTTCAATTAATTTATAGGAGTCTTGAAGACTCACTAAAAGAAATTGAGAGTTCATATTTCAAAAATGAACTTGCCAAAAAAAGTAACTATTATATTAAGGTGACTAGATTTTAACATTGGTAAAGCAGGACACCATTGACCGGGGGGGGGGGGTTCTTGATTTAAAAATTGGTCTATATGGAGCAACAAAAAGTTTCATAGAACGCATAGAACGCAAAAATAATATTGTAATATATATATTTTAATTTCAATATAAGTACAATTTGCCAGGTACCCCCCTTCAAACGTGGGACAATCTGGTCACCTTATATTATATCATAGAAATTTTAAAAGGAGAAATAGCAGAGGGTTATCTGGTAGAATAATGGGGATGATAAATGCTTTTCAAGACTAACTTTGCTTAGGCAGAAGGCTCATAAGAATTACAAGAAAAAGAGAGAAAGAGGGAAAAAAACAATGTAGCTGTTTTGTTGCAATTGAGTATTCAAACAGAGTTTCATGGAAGTGTTGGGGGGGGGGAGAGAGAGAGAGAGAGAGAGAGAGAGAGAGAGAGAGAGAGAGATGAATTCTGTAAGAAGAGGAGCAATTACTTGGAAAGGATGTGACTAATCAGTTTCTTTATAGATCTGTATAGCTGCAATTGCCTGTGAAGTGGCCAGCATAGCTATATAGCAGCACCCTGTAGTGCCAAACAGGTCTAGTCTTTCTTCCTGTATTGATGTTAAATTGCAACCCCCATCATAAGAAAGTACTGCCTAACAGTGGTGTACCAAGGGCAGGAAGAAGAGTGCATTCTGTACCAGGTGCAGAATGAGGAAGGTCTTTGAGGAAGGTTCCCAGCATCCCTTTCTCTCTCTCTCTCTCTCTCTCTCTCTCTCTCTCTCGGGTAACATATCACCACACTTGACCTTTGTATAGGATTGCCCACTGAGAAGGTCAGGACTCCCAGCTTTCTTTTCAAATTCGGAGGTCTTGCCTCTGTGTTGTCTGCTGCCTGGCACCTAGGCTGAATCTGCACGGAGCTTTTATTCCAATCCCAGGTCGATTAAATCCCTGCTGTCTACACTGAATGCAATTTCCATTTTGATTTTGGGTGATTTAAAATGTTCATTTACAACAAGCATGATTGATCCTGAGTGATCCTGCCTTTCCCCTGCAATATCCTGGCGTGGATATAACCTTTGATATTTGAAAAATCAGCATGAGTAAATGTGCAGCTGTCTGCTTTACCTGAAATAACTTGTTGCTGCCTCGTGGCATCAATGCTGTAACAAGGCAGTCTGTCCCTGATTGGGCACCACTTCAAATAATCCCTAGTTCCTGGTTGCAAGATTTATTTTTTTAAAGGTTTAAGGTGACTGTGTTCCAGATTCACACTTCTCACAGCAGAGATTTGTCTCATTCTGTGAGTGGCTGCTACTGTCTTGTCTCATCTCCCCTCCCAAATGCCCCCTGCTCCCTCACCTGCTCCCTCACCTGCTTACGCTTGCAGCCTTGTGCAGATGGGTTTCGGTTTCAAGTCGGGGGGGGGGCACAAAGACAGGTTCAAATTGATCTGAATTCAGCAGGATTGAAAGCAGAAAAAAAAAGCTCCATGCAGATTCAGCCCTGGTCACTATGATGACAATTTATTGCTTTGTGCACCCCTGGACGAATAACTTCTTGCACTGCCAACCTTTTTCCTTTTGATGCCCCTTGTACAGTAGGGTGTTCAAGACAGTGGAGGTCTATGTGATACACAGGACCACTACCAACATCCAAAGTTATAAAGTATTTATTTAAAAGAAAATCATAAGCATACTTTTAGCACAGCACCAGATTGAGCAAGGGAACCAAAAGAAATAGGTAAAATGAAATTCTTCAGAGCCACTGTGGTGTAGTGGTTAAGAGTGGTGCCTTCTAATCTGGCAAGATGGTTTTAATACCCTGCTCCTCTACATGCAGCCAGCCTAATCTGACTGAGCAGTCCTGTCAGAGCTCTCTCTCAGCTGCACCTACCTCACAGGGTTTCTGTTGTGAGAAGAAGAAGGGAAAGCAATCGAGACACCACTTTGAGGCTCCTTTGGGCAGTGAAAAGTGGGGTATAAAAATCAACTCTTCTTCTCCTCTCATTATAGATGCCACATCAGATGTTAAAATATAGGACAGGCTTCTTAGCTTCATAAATAATAGATTTTTACAGAGCTTCCATTACCTTAAAGCTTCCTCCAGCTCTCCAAATTAGTCAATGGCTACTCCTACCTATCTGAGGTAAGAGGTCTGTCTTCTATGATGGATGCACAAGAAAAGAGAAGTTATCCTTGTTGCAAGGAGTATTTATCATATCTGTTTCTCCACCCTGTAACTAAGTCAAGTTGGGTCAGAAAAGCATTTCCTGAAGGTCTTTCCTGAAGGCTCGCAGTTGCTCCCTTGCCGGTGGCCTGACGCGTCGGGAGGCGCTTTGTGCCTCCGACGCGTCAGGCCGCCGGGCAAGGGAGCCCCCGGCAGCCGCACATAGCGCGGCTGGCAGGGGCTCCCTTGCCGGTGGCCTGATGCTCCCTTGCCTAGTGCCCGCTGTATTGTTATTACAGCGGACTTAATTACTAGTCAGGAATAAATGACTGTGCTCTGCTTTACACAAGTTCCATGCTTCATTGTCCAAGTGCCACTAACCAAAAGAGGAGAGGCTGGGGAACTGACCTGAGGGCATATATAGTATTCTGATCTCATGTCTAGAAATGTATCCATGCATGAATTGCTGTGAACAGCATGAAAGTTCATGGAATGTTTGTGCTGATCGCCCTGCCATAAACTTTGCTTCGTAGACCACAAACAAACCAAAATTCATGATGAACTTCAGTTTGTGAGCTGTTGGTTCGTGCCCATTCCTACCTACTACTTTCACCTCATCAACCAGTTCTTCCCTGTTGGTGAGAATCAAGCGAAGTTAACAGACCTTGGTTGTATCCCAAACTCTGAGTTCCAAACCACAATCGATGAAGGGATAAGAAAGGTAAAAATATGAGAATTACTGTTCATTATGATTACAGAACATTGTGCTTTAATCTGGAATTAATGCATCAGCTAATCCAATAGGTTAAACAAGCTACTCTTTTCCCTGGTTATCTTTCCCCCAGCTAAGGTTGGTGAGTTTTGGAAATAATGGTTTTCATGTTCGAAAGAGCAAAGTCTTTTTTGAACCGGATGTTCTGCCATGCTTCTGCAAATATATTATTAGCCACAAAAGAGGTCTTGACATATACAAATAATAAAATAAGTGCAACATACTGAGAAAGGAGCAGTAGTAAAAAAATGATGTCATACATATTTATTTTAATTTTTAAAAGCAGCTTCTTCAAAACAGCTTTCCTAGCAGAAATGTTTTAAATATTTGATTTATAGCATAACAATGATCACATCTGATATTTTCAGAACAAGCAATCATTTTCTTTATTACTAACAATGGCATGCTGCAATTCAATTGTTCATGGCATTTTAAGCCAATTACCCTTTTCAGTATCTCTGCTTAAATTTAATGCATTCCTCTTGGCAGGAAACAGAGCTGGCCAAAATGCTGCTGAAAGCAATTTCACTTAGCTTCTATTTGGTGCAGGTAATGCTGCAAGTTTGCTGGAGATCTTATATATCTACCCGGGGGCCTAGAAGAGCTGGCAGAAATGGTAACGCTAGGAAATATGTTGCTGGCAGAGTGGGCAGTACCATCAGATGCAGTGAGATGGACTCCTTTGCCTTGCAGTTTTCTGAGATCCATTAAAGGTGTGCAAATTATCTCTGTTTTTATACTTCATTTATAGTCTGCCTTTCTCACCAAGACTCAAGGCAGATTACACAATTGAAACAAGGCAATGAGGGCAGTTATACAAACATTAAACTGTGCAATGAAACACACTAAATAACCATTGGGCACCATTCTGGTATTGTTGTTATCGTATGGCATGTGTTGTGTAGCCAGGAGATCCTAAGATTGTGTGGCAGCCAGGCAAGAGATCTTTGGAGGTGGTTTGCCATTGCCTCCCCCCCCCCACGCTATGACCCTAGTATTCCTTGGGGGTCTCCCTTCCAAGGGCTGGCCAGGGCTGACTATGCCTGGGATCCAAGATCTGACAGGATTGGGCTTGCCTGGGCTATCCAGGTCTGGTACCATTTTGGTTAATGCCTCAAACAATGGGGTGGGGGGGAAGGCAGGAAATCAGTCATTCATTTGCCCTGTGCATTTTGGTCCATTTTGGCCAGTGTGTTGTAGATTAGGATCCGGCTAGGATCTCTCAGACAAGGTTGGAATTACCTCTCTGCCACGGATGCTCACTAAGTAATTTAGGCCAATAAAATCAGAGTCTAGTGGCACCTTTAAGACCAACAAAGATTTATTCAAGGTATGAGCTTTTGACTGCAAGCACTCTTCGTCAGACTCACGCCTTGAATACATCTTTGTTGGTTTTAAAGGTGCTCCTGGACTCTGATTTTATTGTGCTACTTCAGACCAACCTGATTACTCATTTGAATCTAAGTAATTTAGGATTAGTCATTTGAATCTTAGTAATTTAGGATTAGTCATACACTCTCAACTATCTCACATGGTGGTTGTGGGGATAAACTGGAGAAAGGGAAAACAATCCCAGGCTCAAGGGTGAAGACAGACATCCTGAAGTGTGGTGGAAGTAATGCAAACCCACACTCACTGTATTCTGAGGCACTGGTTTTCAGGGCACAGAATGTGTATTCAAATTGCTTCTGCTGTATTCACAAGTCCTATGGAAAGTTTGGCATAATAAACCTGGTATTAGGATCTTGCTGGCTAGCTGGCTTTGTTGCTCCCATGGGTGGCAAGGTCTGCTATGGACATCATTCCCCATCTCTCTGCCTTACTGTGGGTCACACGTGTGAATGGAATGATAGCCTGTGAAGGAAACCTTCCTTTGATCTCTAATAAATGAATGGTCCATGGGTTGCACTGGGGGGGGGGGGGAGAAAGTTATCTGTGTCTACACCCCATGTAATTGTGCAAACTTGTAGCATCTTTCTTGTAGCGATGGTCATGCCCCACTTTTTTGTCCCAATGGAATCCCTAAAGAGGTTTACAACATCATTCTTCCCTCTTCCATTCCATCCATACAACACTCCTGAGAGGTAGGTTAGACTGAGAGTGACTAGCACAGGGTCACCCAGCCAGTGTCCCAGCATATTGGGGATTCCAACCTTGTCCCCCAGATCCAATCCCAGCACTCTGCCTTTCCTATGGAGACCTTCCTCGAAGCTGAAAGTCCCATTCACCCCAGCCTTTTCCTTCTAGGAGAAGAGATCCAGCCCCTTGCCCGCTGGGGTTACCCACTGCCATGTGCCCCCCCCCTTTCAGACAGGGAGCGAAGTGCTCACCCTACTGCAGTTCCCAGGAGGGTGACAATACTGAAAGCAGAGCAGGGCGCCTTGGAAAGCTCTCCGGACATCAACCCCGCAGCGCTGGTGGACTGCGGGCTGGAGTAGCCTTCCCTTCGACCCAATGGTTTGCGGAAGGACAAATGCCCATCCAATGACGGAGGGCGCCCCCGCCCAGCTCCGCACCCCCAAGCCCTGTACTGTCGCCCGTGCCTGTCATTCCCTAAAAGCCCCGGGGGCATCCTGGATGAGTTTGGACACACCTTCCAGCCCGGAGGCAGCGGCCGAGTCCCCCTCAGCCATCGCAGAGGCGCCGCGGGAAGGCACCTGCCGGGAGGGGGGGCCTCGCCACACCCGCGCTGAACCGTCGCGCGCGGCGGGAAGGGAGCTCTCCGGGGGTGCTCGGCCCGCCTCTCTCCCTGACCCGCGATGCTTCCCAGCGCCGCCCTACCTTGGCAGGGCGGGAGCGCCGCAACGCTGCTCGGCTTGCCCGCGCCTCCGGGCTCCGGCACTCTGGGCAAAAGTTTTCTGATCGAGAACTTGCTGCGGTCCGGCGGAGCCGCGCCCCAAGCCCCCCGCCGCCTGCCCGCCGCCCCCGTCCCGCTGAAGCCGCGTCCCGCCGCCGCCGCCGCCGAACACGGCCGGAACCCCCGCGGCGCCTCGCCCAGCCGGCCTCGGCCTCTGCCCGCGCTCGGCTCCTCGGCAACGGACGGCTGCGCGGCCCCGGCGCACCGAGAAGGCACCTCGCCCGCCGGCGCCACAGGTGAGCAGCCCGCCGGGCCCACGCGCGCCCGGGCCCTCCAGCCTGCCTGCCTGCCTGCCTTCGAGCACCCCCAGCCCCGCGGCGGGCTCAGCTGCGCCCGGCTGGACGGCAGCGCGGGGAAGGGAGAGGGCGCCGCGCAGCCCTGCGCGCCCGAGGAATGTGCGCGGCCGGAGTGTGCGCAAGCGTCGCCCTTCCGGGGCCCGGCCTCTCCGCTAGGGGGTGGGGTGGGGGCTCCGCACAGGACTCCTGCGCTCGGCGAACGGAGGGCAAGAGCGGGGGGGGGGGGAACGGACGGAGCGCACTGACCAGGTGGTCGGCTGTGGAGGGACATCCGGGCAACCCCAGACCGGGACTCCTGCGGCCCGGACGGCGGATCCAGCTTCCGACCACTACGGCCCTGAAAGGAAGGCCCTTATACCGGTCGCGGCAAAAGGGTTCCCGGAAAGGTTTTTTTTCGTTGGGAGGGGAGAATAAATTGTTGGTACCAAACGGACTTTAAAAAGAATTTCTGCTTCATGCATCAGATCCGCTCTGATCTGCCGTGGAATCAAACTATTTCCCTGCAACTACTGATCCGTTTTAAAAGTTTCTCTTAGGGCACAGTTGTTTTTGTTTATTTTAAAGAAACCAAGTTTGATAAACTGTGTCAAAGTACAGTGAGTGCTAGTTAAAGGAGGGGTATTGCAATACACTGCACTGAAGCATCTCCATGTTTGCTCCTTAGGGATCAGGGGCCACCTGTGACTGTGGTCAAACCCCCCCCCCCCTAAAAAAAAGGTGGGGAGAAGAACCACACACCTTTTCAGTGGTAATCTGAATCATCCATTCACTGTTTACAAGTGCAAATATTTTAAATGCAGATATTATTAATAAGGTGTAGCATTTCTGTAGATCTTTGGAGAGTTCAAAATAAAGACTTTGTCTCAGTAAACATAAAAATTCTAAGAAAAGGTTACTGTGAAACAAGATTAATTAAAATTTAGTATATTTAAATAACATAAAAGAATGGCAAAATTTGGAAAATAGCAGTTGAACCACATGCACGCATATTGATCAACATACTTGTCACCTAATACTATTTTCAGCTTGTTCACTTCTGTGTAATCCAGAAGCTTGAAAACTGCTACCTTATTTTTTTAAAAATACACTATTTACACATTCATTATTTAGGCTTTTCATGTCTTGCCTTTCTGCTCCAGAGACACACATGTAAAACAGCTGTGCCCTGTATCCCTGAAAAAAGTCAGACCAATGAAAATTTTGACCAAATAATTTAAAGAAAATAACCTCCCCCAAAACTAAGCAAGATGGAGCTAAAAAAAGAGCAGCAACGAACAGCATAGGCATCAGCAGCCTTCTGTAACCCAAACTGTATTACTGCAATAAAATGTACCCACCTCTAAAGTTCCTCTTGAATAAAAAAGGTTTTGTAGAATTCCAGGAGGTGGGACCACTTGGGCTGCTTGGGAGAGTTCCCAAACCTGGGGTATACAGCCCAGTTTACAAATCTCACCTTAGCAATCGTTTATAAATCTTGGGTGAGGCAATCTTTCTGGGTTAAAAGTGGCTAGTCACCATCAATTTCAATTGGGATTAGAGATAAGTGGATTACCCAGTGAAGTTGTTCTAATGCTTGTAGCATATCACTATTCGTTATAGCTCCCCTACCGAGGTATCCTGAGACCACTGAAGTTTCCAGATCTTAATTGAAAGCAGTTTCCTCTGCCCCATACAGGATGTTTAATTCAGATTTTGCCCAGGAAGAGCAGCCGCTAGCCAATTTAAATGGAGGTCAAAAAGCACTCCTGTCCACCTTCTCCTTCTCCTTCTCTAGCAGCACAGCTAGGAAAGGAGACAGCTTCACTGGCTCCAGGGGTGGTGTTTTAGCTGGATTGTCATCTACCCCTCAGCAATGACAGGCTAAAACAGTCTTATTACTGCCACCATGTTGTTGTTGTTAGGTGTGAAGTCGTGTCCAACCCATCGTGACCCCATGGACAATGACCCTCCAGGCCTTCCTGTCCTCTACCATTCCCCGGAGTCCATTTAAGTTTGCACCTACTGCTTCAGTGACTCCATCCAGCCACCTCATTCTCTGTCGTCCCCTTCTTCTTTTGCCCTCAATCGCTCCCAGCATTAGGCTCTCCTCCAGGGAGTCCTTCCTTCTCATGAGGTGGCCAAAGTATTTGAACTGCTACCATAGTTACTCATAATGGTGTCAGTCGGTTGAGTAGAGGTCACTGGCCCAATTCTGTTCTCACAAAGAAGACAAGTTATCCCTGGAATGAATAAGAGCAGAATATAAGAGTCTAGAAATATTTTCTGAAGTGAAACACTGTACCTGGGGTCTACGGTTGCCAACTCTGGACTGAAAAATTCCTGTTGATTTTGAAGGGGGACGATGTGGTTTGGAAAGGGGAAGGACCTCAGTAGGATATAATGCCATGGGCTCTGTCCTCCAGAGCATTCATTTTCTCCAGGGGAACTCATCTCTGTATCCTGGAGATTAGATCCTCCTGTGGATGGAAGGTTGGAGATTCAGGAGTTAGGGAACAAGCCAATGGAGCTGAATTTCCCTCTTTGGATGCAAATGGAAAGCTACTGTGCACTGTAAACAATGGGCTGTCGGTTGTGCTTGGGAGTTATGGATCGGGCTGCATACCCTCATTCCATGCATATCCCATGATTGCATCCTGACTCATGACTGCTATGTGAGCATTTACATCAAGAAAATGTCTGTTTCCAAAGAAGAGAACTCTGAATGCTAGAATGGTGAAGGAAGGTCTATACTTTGCTCTCACATTAACCCCAGAGTAAAATCATGCCCCTTGCAAACAATGAGTTAGGAATATGTGTACTCACCTGAAGTCTGAGGAAGAGTGCATGCACTCAAAAGCTCATGCCTTAAATAAATCTTTGTTGGTCTTAAAGGTGCTATTGGACTCTGATTTTGTTGTGTCACCTGAAGTGACATAATGGACAAAATGATCCTCAACCAAATGAGAGAAATTAATCTCATAGCTGGAAGACTGACCTTCAGCACTTAGCATGGATTTCTATATCAGCACAGCATTGCCTTTCAAATAATGCCTTTCTAGAGAGCTGCTACTGCCATGGCCAAAGGTTTTCTGCCTCTAAGACCTACACAACAGGCAGAAATTAACAGGTGATGCCAGGGTGGCAGTGACAGCTGCATCTCTTGATTTCACCCAGGAAAGAAAGCTCAGGTGGTATAGTGGTTAGAATGTCAGACTGGGACCTTGGGGCATATCCAAATTTAAGTCTTCCTTCCGCCATGAAGCTTCCGGCTCTGAGTCTGTTGGACACCCATTAATTTCTGAAAATACTTGTCGGAAATGTAACATGTTTACCAGTAGACTGCTTCATACTGTGGGATTGTGTTCAGTCATTCAGTCATTTTGGAATATTGTTATATATTTTGCCTCCTTTCTGTTGGAGATTAACCATTTGCTCACACAGGAGAGTCCCATAACTGTTTAATCTTCCTTATTGCAGCTAGCTGTTTCACATAACTTTTTCATTGACATGGATCCCTCCCCAGCTTTGCTTTATTTTTGTAGTCACAGGCAGTTGCTGGTAAAGGGGAATATGGAAAAGACTCATGGCCATTCCGCACCAGGATCTATGTAGCAAATTGGTTGCGGAATGAAAAAACGCCATTTTAAATAGTGGAATTCGTCGTTATGCATACCTGCCTTTGTAGTGGAATCC
Source organism: Paroedura picta (assembly GCF_049243985.1). NCBI lineage: Eukaryota > Metazoa > Chordata > Lepidosauria > Squamata > Gekkonidae > Paroedura > Paroedura picta. Next base: position 77,182,895 of record NC_135373.1, on the reverse strand, counting down.
AGTTGCATTTCTATCGTTTCCCACAGGTTTCCGGCCTCGGCAAAAATCGCTAGCCAGAAAGCGATATTGCCCAGCTTCGTCCCACCGCTGGCCGTCAATCAAACGAGCAGCCAATGGGCGGCCGTTATCATGCTCCCGAAAAGCCCCTTTCCCTTTAAGGAAGGTTAAAAAAAACCCACACACGTTGCAACGAATCTGTGTTGATTCGTTGCAACCCATCTAGCTAGCAGATGGTGTTTGAGCCACCGTTTCATCATTGCCACGCTCCCCCTGAGTGAACCCCCCCCCGCACGGGTGCGATTTTCGGCCGAAAATAGAGTGAAAAATAAAGGGAAAATAAACCAGCAAACGGGGCTGTGTGTTGCTTGGTGCTTGGTGACTTTAAACAGCCCTGGGGAGGGACTGCAGCCAGGGAAGCCTCGCTGGGTAAACGAAGGCTCGCCAGTGTGTTGATCTCCGCTCGCTCCAAGAAAAAAAATGGCGATCGCTTCGCCGGAAGATCAGAGGGGGAGGGACTTTGCAGAAACCGCAACAATGGTAGCGCACAGAACTTTCCCGCTAGCGTTGCAGATTGGTTGCAAGAGTGTAGCGCTTTCCGGAGGGTGAATCCACTTTTTGGGTTTTCCCTGAAAGCGCTACAATGAAGCACTTTTTGTGGATTGGTTTCAGGAGTGTTGCAGATTGTCAACAACGTTGTGCATAACAGCAAATCAGTAGCGATTTCAATTTGCAACTATTGTGCAATTTTGAACGAGTGCGGAATGGCCCTCAGTATTCTGCCAATGCCTTCTGTGGGATTTGCAACCCAATATTAAGGATGACATATTCCCGGTCTTTGATGTTTGGAATGTAAAATGCGGAATTCAAGCTAAAGCAACCTAAGATAGGATAAATAAATATATCTTCAAGTTATAGTTTGTAAAAAGACTTCCCAGATAGTGTTGTAAAAATTATGGGCTTTTCTATATTCCCATTTTCCTTGCTTGTGTGTCCCTATTGTTTCATTTTCTTTTCTTTTCCACATATGTTTTGATCCTTTTAGTGGCCAATTTGATATTATATCACTGTTTGTCCAGCATAAAAAGGTCATTGGAATCTGCAGAGAGATCTGCCAGACATACCAGTGATGTAATATCAAATTGACCACTGAGAGAGCAAAATACATGGAAAAGAGACCCTTCTTCCCAAGCTGTAGGCCCACACAAGACACAAAACTGAGACCCAAAAATCTGAGATTTAAAGTATAAACATGTTTCACTTCTGGTAACTACCAATGTTTCAAATGTGCTTTCCTAGTTTTGGAACATCTCAACATAAGAATCAGTATACTGTACTTGTTCTATATTTAGGCATAGAAATATGGAGCTATATATGCAATTAAAGTTAATGTGTTATGATTTTGAGAACAAAATATATTGCACTGGATCTGAAGTGCTATTTTGGCTTTGCAGGCTGCCTGTGAAATTTGTCCATTTCTAGTGACCTTTGTTAATTTTTAATGATGTTTCCCATGCTGTATCAAGAAAGTATTTTGGAACTCCTCTTGGATTCAATCAAAATGCAATGTTGAGAGAGCTGTGGCTTTTATTGTATTTTATTGTATCTAGACATCTCCCACAGTCAAGTACATTTTCCTAATGGGAATCCAAAATGGCTTACATCTTGCTGTCTTTCATTTTATCTTCACCATAACAGCCCTGTGAGGTGGGCTGAAAGAGAGTAACTGGCCTGCGGTCATTCAGGCAGCTTCCATTGCAGAGTGATTTGAACCTGGGTCTTTCAGTTCTTAGTCGATCACTCTAACCAGTACATCATACTTGATAGGTCATTTCCCACAGTCATGGGTTCCACAGGAAGGTGGTGGTGGGGGGAGAGAACTAAAATGTGATCTGTGGGCTTGGTCACACATGAAGTTCTAGGGTAGCGATCCCCAACCTGTGGGCCGCGGACCACCAGTGGTCCTTCGACTAATTGGAGGTGGGCCCCGAAGGACGCCTTCTCCCCCCCCGGCCCTTTACTTCATCCCCCCCGGCCCTTTACAACACACTTCGGGTGTCATTGTCTCCCATCACTCCCAGATGGGACTATCTCGTTGCAGAGAAACAAGCTCAGGGTTCCCATTGATTTGTCATTGTCATGAGTTAAAATTTCCATGAAAATAAAATGTTCCTTATGTTCATTGTTGTGGCGTGTCTGTATCTTATTTTGAAGGGATGTTTAAACATTACCATAGCGATCAGAGAGCGTTAGGGCAGTGATTTAGAGTAGAGGAGTAAACTACCCCCCTCCCGGGCCTCAGTAAAAGGCGTTGAGTGGTCCCCGGTGATAAAAAGGTTGGGGACCACTGTTCTAGGTTACTGTCCTTTCAAAAAGCAGCTCCGTTTGGGGGCAGGGAGTCTCTTCTTGTCCAGGCCTTTCTGGTTCACTGGAATAGTGGTCTATCAGACAGTTCAGAGAGTACTGCTTTTCCCCAGCATTCCTCATTGGCACTATTTCCACAGCAGTCTAGTAATCAAAAGCCATGAAGATGGCTCATTAAGTTCACATATACGATTATGAATGAAAGCAGCTGTCCATCCATGCCATCCTGAGCAGAGTCACACCTTTCTAAGTTCATTAAAGTCAGTGGTTCCAAACGGTATAACTTTGCATTGGTTTGCACTGTCAGTAACAAACCAGAGAAATTGGCACTTGGCGTTAATCTGATTTAGTTCTGTTCTTGTTTAGAGATGTATCCGCTTTGGTTCAAATGGACTGAGGATCTCAAACTTCCAGTGGATTTTGCTGTAAGGTTACATAGTGTGTGTGATTGTGGCTCCCTCTTGTGGTTATTATCCACAGCTCTTGAGTATTTCCCTTCACATTTAAAGGGAGAGAAGGTGATTTGTTCTGTCATTTTTGTTTTGAAAGCTCTATATTAAAATATGTGCCCCAAAGCAGATGTGGTGCTAGAGCCAGTGTAGCATTCTGGTTAAAGTGTTGGAATCGGCTATGGGAGACTGAGGTTTATCTCAATCCCCATCCTGCTGTGGATGCTTTCTGGGTGATCTAAAGCCAGTTACACATTTTCAGGCTAACCTACAACATGAGATTGCTGGGATGATAAGATGGAAGAGACGGGAGCTCTGTATGCCATTTTGGCCTCCCAGAAGACCCAAAGGAGTGGTTGGATATAATTTTAAAAAACAACAACCTGAAAAGTAGTTAGGATTTTATTTCACCCACTGGCAAAACCACAAGAGACAGAGACAGATTAATCTCTCTGGAGATGTAATTCCAAAATTTTGATGTCACAATCAGGAAAGCCCTTTCTTTTAATATGAGCCAGTATGGCAGGTGGATGTGACTCTTCAGAAATGATGTATTTGAATAAGGGCAGACTCCCAGGTTTGTTAAAACTCAGAAATGTTGCCCACCGTGTTTGAAGTGCAGGATTTTGCAATGTCCCTTAGCCTCAAACAGTGGTGGGGGGCTATCAGAGAGTTAGAGAGGTAAACAGGCGAGAACACACAGAAGATCGTTCCTGTATTATTTTATTGCTATCCCTTTGATGTGTAGAATGGCATTCTTAGGAAACAAACGGCCTTCCTTCTGTTCTTCAACACCTCTCACTCACACACACTGCTAGTCTCCATCTTTGGCAACATGAGAGCAGGGTGGATTCCTGAATCTCTCTCCATTCTAGTTAGTTGGAATAGATTAGAACTCTATATTTCCATGATTCTGTCTTGAATGGATTTCCTATAATTAAAAAATCCATATTAGTTCTAAAAAGGTAATGTAAGTCTCAGTTTGTTTGTTGTTTTCTGGCCTGCACACATATACACATGACACACAGAGATCAAATGACTTCTGCTGTTGCTCTGAGCCACTGTACACTCTGCTAATTATAGGAAATATAACCCATAATGTAACTTGCTTGAAACCTTGAAATTCTCTCAGTATTTCCTTTATTTAACATTATTATTTGATCACTGACATGTCTTGCTCTGAACTGTTGCATTTAGTACACTGCTGGCAGGTGCAAAGGAAAGACACTCTGCCATTCAGAAAAGGAAGGGGAGGGAGCAAGTCACTCAACAGCACTGCAGTCATCCCCCCCCCTGCATTTATGACCCTTCCTCCTATAAAAAGGCAAAGGGTTTATTCCTCTCTTCTGGGGAAGTTGGATTACAGCCACATGAAGGCACAGAACAGCCATAGGAAACAGAATATCTATCATTAGCACCAACCTATTATTTGCAAGGGAGAATGCGGATACCAGGGACAGGCAGTCTGCACTTGCTCAGAGGCAATACTTTCTCTTCTGGGCGATGAGGAAGGCTCATCCAGGCCATGTCTGAAAGAGGGATTTTTGAAGGAGATAAGAGCAGGGCTGGTTTATCCATGTAGCACATGTAGCATGTGCTATGGGCCCCCTACTTCCCGGGGATGTGCACAGTGCATTCCAGCCTATGAATCAGGACCATGGCATCTCTCCTCCCCCCCCCTTTCTCCTTTTTAAGGACACTTTGAATGACACCCCTTTTCACTATGGGGGTTCCTTCTGCTCCCAGTCTGGCTGCTTCCACCTCAATTGGACTCTGCTATAACCCCGTAAATCCTTAAACTGGCTCTGTTGCTATGGGCCCCACAAATCCTTAAACTACTCCTGGGTAAGAGCAGTGGAACTCAGGAGAAAATTCAAACAATACTTGGCCTGTTAAATCAGCCAGCAGCAAAAAGCAGCTTGGCCCTGGCTAAGAGCTGTGCCTGGAACTCATCTTCCCCATGCTGGGAGGAAGAAAGTGAGATGGAGAGAAGCACCTGCAAAGAGGTGACCACAAGGAGTCTACTCAGTGTAGAAGAGCAGCTTCTGGCTCTTGTGGGCAGCACCTGATTCTTGCCCTGGCTTAGCAGAGAAAAGATGGGAGGGGGTGTGGGCACATGCTACAGTTGCCTTGTTCAGGATAATGGCGGGCAATCTCCCACCAATAGATCTCTTTATTTGGAATTTAAAAGATGCCCCTTAAAAACAAGGGCACATGGCCAGCTTCCACTGTTGGCGTGCTGGAAGAGTTAGGTTGGCTAGTTGGTTCCTCCTCACCTGACTTTCCCTGCAGTGTCTGCCCGGTGCCTGCTCTTGAGGGTTCACCTCCCTCTGAGTCCCTTCACACCAACAAGCCATCAATTCCCACAGGTCCAGGTGCACGTCCCCTTTGGTGCTCCCAGAGGAGGCGCTGAAGATGCGTTTGTAGTGGAAACCCTTTGATAAATGGTGAAGCAGCAGTTCCATGAGCTCATTGATGCTCATGCTCTTAAAGAAATGTCAACTTTTTTGCCCACAGTCCATGAAAAGAATTCACTGAGTCAGGCTTCCCAGATTTAAACACATTTAAATGAGAAAAAATCCAAAGCATTTCACAGTGTAATGGCTAATCTAGAAAGAAATGTTATCCTTCCTATGGAAGCTTGGCTTTCAATAGATATTAAGGGGATTTTGGAAATTACTGCCAATGCAGCAAGCATAATTCCATTATAATCATCATGTTGTTAGAAGTTCTGTTCTTGAACAAGGAGCTTCTAATTCTCACACAAAGGAAGATTATTGAAGTTAAATCTGCAATGCAGATAAGGCACTTCTGATTTATTTCTGGACAGAAGTCTTCTATCTCAAATTGTTTTGGAAGCTTGGGGGTTCGATGTAATGGCTATAATATTTGGAAAAAAGCCAGAAATTGCCACTGAGTATAGGGTTGTCAACTGTTTGGTGAATGCTCTGTCCCAGGAACTGAAAATCATCAAGATCCCTAAACGTAGAAAACAAATGGCAGGAAGTTCTTTTTGTTCTGCAGATCCTGATGCAATCTTGTGAGAAGCTTCCCAAAAGTTTGCAGTTCCGTAGAGAAAAGCAGTCTGATCCAGTTGATGAGTCATGAGGCACAAATGGATTAGATTCAAATAATTGTTTCATCAGCATCTTCCCTTTACTCAGACAAATTTAGTTAGAACTACCCTGAGCCCCATGGCAGAAGAGTTTGCTAAAACCTTCGGGTGTGGGTGAGAGTGACAGAGAACACCAGTAGCTTTCCTGTAAAGTATTAGGTTTCAAATGTACTCAATGACTCTATAAAGCGGTTTTAGTACATGGTTGGATGGAATACTTAAATGTATTGATTTTGTAATGTTGATGTTGTAGAGAAGTTAAAATCTCAAAATCCCCTTAAGAAAGCTGTCTCCCATCCTTTCCTGTATGGAAACTGTGAGCCATTCTGCACTCGTTCAAAATTGCACAATGGTTGCAAATTGAAATTGCTACTGTTTTGCTGTTATGCACAATGTCGTTGACAATCTGCAACACTCCTGAAACCGATCCGCAAAAAGCGCTTCCTTGTAGCGCTTTCAGGGAAATCCCCAAAAGTGGATTCACCCTCCGGAAAGCGCTACACTCTTGCAACCAATCTGCAACACTAGCAGGAAAGTTCTGTGCGTTACCATTGTTGCGGTTTCTGCAAAGTTCCTCCCCCTAGCTCTCTCCTCTGATCTTCTGGCGAAGTGATCGCAATATCGCTTCCTGGCTAGCAATTTTTGCCGAGACCGGAAACCTGTGGGAAACAATAGAAACGCAACTGGATTCCACTACAAAGGCAGGTATGCATAACGACGAATTCCACTATTTAAAATGGCGTTTTTTCATTCCACAACCAATTTGCTACATAGATCCAGTTAGTCAACTTTCCCATAAAATGCTTTACTTTTCAATTTGGAATTTAGGATGATGAAGGCCTGTGTTCCAGAACATAATTTATTGGAAGCTTACATTTTCTCACAGTCCTTAACTCAAACAGGGTCCAGTTGTTAAACTAACACTCATTAAATAAGTGTGCCATCATAATTCAGTTTGCTATTGCGTAAGTCATCAGTGATACTAGTCAGTGATCTAAAGCAGAGTTTGACTTATGCTTCACCAGTGTTTTTATTTTAGAAAAACTACAGGACCTCAGATAGATAGACTCTGTTTCCCTTAATGCTGATCATAATGTGCTTATTATCTTTAATGTATTTCTACGGCACCTCTCAAGAGCGAACTGTTCAATAGACTCCATGCTCTGTTTGCAGCTCTCCCTAAGCACTTTTTCCTGTGGTCTCCGTTGGTCTATTCGGCATGCTGTGGGGGGTCCTGTCAACACCCTGCCTCCCCCACTGCTTTTCCAAGTAAGTTTTTATGCTTCATCAGTAATGCTTGAGTTACCCTGTAAACCAAAGCAGCAGGATTTAATGTGCTCTGGGGGGAAAAGGACTAATTGCGGATGCAGTGGCAAGGAGCTAATGCTTGGGGGGGGGGGGGGGTGACCACCATCCCATTCAGGAGATTTCTAAAGATTGATCAGACTTAAGTATGTGGGGTGATGGTGAGTAAAAAGTGCCAGCCAAGAAAAGCTTCCTCAAATCCATAGTTCGTTTTCAAGAACTGATTCAGAGGTCTTATGCAAAAATAATACCTGTCAGGAATAAAGCCCAATTCAAGGAAAACATCAGCAATTAGTTTTTGAAAATATGGATTTTTTTATATTTAAAAATTTTGCAGCATGATCTAGTCAAGGATAACCACATTAGATGTTCAATAGAATTTTAGTGGGGGAATAATTTCAAAAGGTAAATTATTCAGGTTCTTAATTAGCTTCAGTTAAATTAGTGCAATTGAATATGCTTAACTCACTTCTATGTCTTTATTACCACTGTTGTGTGTGTGTATGTGTCATAATGGGCCTGTTCAGATTTAATTTTGTCTAACTTTGAAAGAGAACAGTATGGGGACACAATCTGAGTTGGTTCATGCCAAAACTATAGCAAATATCCTGGCTGGAAGCAACTTGAGGTAGTCCAAGAGGTTGTGAGAGGGACAATTAAGCCTTCCCATAGTTATGATTTCTCCCCCTCAAAACTCCTTCTCTCCCCTCTGTATCTTTCTCCCTCGTAGAAGGGATCATTACCAGCCATAAAGCCTAGGTTACAATTGCAAACAGCCTTGGAGAAATAGTGACCGAATGTGAGGAAATGGGCAGTTGAAGTTTTTCATGGAATGGAGGTACATTACAGTCTCTTAGGGTTGCCAGCTCTGGGTTGGGAAATACCAGGATACTTTGGGGGTGGAACTGGGAATAGGAGGGATTGGGGGGGGGCAGGGAGAGACCTCAGTGGAGTATAATGCTATGGAGTTCACCCTCCAAAGCAGTCATTTTTTTCCAGGGGAACTGTCTAGATGACAGAGCTATAATTCCAGGGGATCCCCAGGTCCCATGTGGGGCCTGAAGTCTCTACATCTCTTTCAGCTTCTATTAAAAGGACAGGATATTTTAATCCAGGCCTGTTTAATCCTAGCCTGGGTCAGAGAAAAGCAACACAAATCAGCTTTGGAGGAGGAAACCTGGATGGGAGGGGAAAGCTCAGCTGTTATGCTGTTACTGATGCATCTTCCCAACACCCTGCTTCATATCAAGATGATTCAACAGGTTACTGCTATAAAATCTAGCCCAGGCTTTCTCAAGAGCCAGTTTGATTCAGTGGTTAGGAGTGGAAGCCAGGTTCGATTATGTACCCCCCCACATGCAGCAAGCTGGGTGACCTTAGGCTTGCCACAGCACTGATAAAGCTGTTCTGACCAAGCAGTGATATCAGGGCTCTCTCAGCCTCACCCACCTCACAGGGTGCCTGTTGTGGGGAGAGGAAAGGGAAGGTGACGGTAAAACCCCTGAAACATTCTTCAGGCTTTGAGAAACCCCAGAAGTGGCACAATTATGTAGAATATGGTTGGAAAGCATAGCTGTGCACATGTCCACCTGGAGACCCTCCACTTCCCACCTCTTCCAGGCCCACCATATCACCCAATAAATGTTTAACAAATGTTAAAATATATAAAAATTAACTAACTCCCACCCATTCAGGAAACTCTTTCAGGGCCATCAAGAAACCCCAGAGTTTCACGAAACCCTGGTGGAGAAAGCCTGGTGTTGTTGTTGTTGTTGTTAAGTGCGAAGTCGTGTCCGACCCATCGCGACCCCATGGACAATGATCCTCCAGGCCTTCCTGTCCTCTACCATTCCCCGGAGTCCATTTAAGTTTGCACCTACTGCTTCAGTGACTCCATCCAGCCACCTCATTCTCTGTCGTCCCCTTCTTCTTTTGCCCTCGATCGCTCCCAGCATTAGGCTCTTCTCCAGGGAGTCCTTCCTTCTCATGAGGTGGCCAAAGTATTTGAGTTTCATCTTCAGGATCTGGCCTTCTAAAGAGCAGTCAGGGCTGATCTCCTCTAGGACTGACCGGTTTGTTCGCCTTGCAGTCCAAGGGACTCGCAAGAGTCTTCTCCAGCACCAGAGTTCAAAAGCCTCAATTCTTTGACGCTCGGCCTTCCTTATGGTCCAACTTTCGCAGCCATACATTGCAACTGGGAAGACCATAGCCTTGACTAAACACACTTTTGTTGGCAGGGTGATGTCTCTGCTTTTTAGGATGCTGTCTAGATTTGCCATAGCTTTCCTCCCCAGGAGCAAGTGTCTTTTAATTTCTTTGCTGCAGTCCCCATCTGCAGTGATCTTGGAGCCCAGGAAAATAAAATCTGTCACTATCTCCATTTCTTCCCCTTCTATTTGCCAGGAATTGAGAGGGCCGGATGCCATGATCTTTGTTTTCTTGATGTTGAGTTTCAAGCCAACTTTGGCACTCTCCTCCTTCACCCGCATCAACAGGCTCTTTAGTTCCTCTTCACTTTCTGCCATTAGAGTGGTATCATCTGCATATCTGAGGTTGTTGATATTTCTCCCTGCAATCTTGATCCCAATTTGTGACTCCTCTAATCCCGCATTTCTCATGATGTGCTCTGCATACAAGTTAAATAGGCAAGGTGACAGTATACAGCCTTGCCGAACTCCTTTCTCAATTTTGAACCAGTCAGTGATTCCATGTTCAGTTCTCACTGTTGCTTCTTGACCTGCATATAAATTTCTCAAGAGACAAATAAGATGCTCTGGTATTCCCATCTCTTTAAGAACTTGCCACAATTTGTTGTGCTCCACACAATCAAAGGCTTTAGCATAGTCAATGAAGCAGAAGTAGACGTTCTTCTGGTACTCCCTAGCTTTCTCCATGATCCAGCGTATGTTGGCAATTTGATCTCTAGTTCCTCTGCCTCTTCGAAATCCTGCCTGTACTTCTGGAAGTTCTCGGTCCACATATTGCTGGAGCCTAGCTTGTAGGATTTTGAGCATAACTTTGCTAGCATGAGAAATTAGTGCGATGGTGCGGTAGTTTGAACATTCTTTGGCATTGCCCTTCTTTGGGATTGGAATGTAAACTGACCTTTTCCAATCCTGTGGCCATTGTTGAGTTTTCCAAATTTGCTGGCATATTGAGTGTAGCACTTTTACTGCATCGTCCTTTAAGATTTTGAATAGTTCAACTGGAATGCTGTCACTACCACTAGCTTTATTGTTGCTCAGACTTCCTAAGGCCCATTTGACTTCACATTCCAGGATGTCTGGCTCCAGGTCAGTAACTACCCCATTGTGGTCATCAGGGATGCTAAGCTCGCTCTTGTATAGTTCTTCTGTATAATTTTGCCACCTTTGTTTGATCTCTTCTGCTTCTGTGAGGTCCCTACCATTTTGGTCCCTTATCATACTCATCTTTGCATGAAACGTTCTCTTCATATCTCCAATTTTCTTGAAAAGATCTCTGGTCCTCCCCATTCTATTGTTTTCTTCTATTTGTTTGCACTGTTCATTTAAGAAGGCATTCTTATCTCTTCTAGCTTTTCTCTGGAATTCTGCATTCAATTGGGTGTATCTTTCTCTTTCTCCCTTGCCTTTCACTTCCCTTCTCTCCTTAGCTATTTGTAAAGCTTCCTCAGACAGCCATTTTGATTTCTTGCATTTCTTTTTCTTTGGGATGGTTTTAGTTGCTACCTCTTGTACAATGTTGCGAACCTCCGTCCATAATTCTTCAGGCACTCTGTCTATCAGATCTAATTCCTTAAATCTATTTGTCACCTCCACTGTGTATTCGTCAGGGATATGATTTAGTTCATACCTGAGTGGCCTAGTGCTTTTCCCTACTTTCTTCAATTTAAGCCTACATTTTGCAACAAGAAGCTCATGATCTGAACCACAATCAGCTCCTGGTCTTGTTTTTATTGACTGGATAGAACTTTTCCATCTTTGGCTGCAGAGCACATAGTCAATCTGATTTCTGTGTTGACCGTCTGGTGATGTCCATGTGTAGAGTCGTCTCTTGGGTTGCTGGAAAAGAGTGTTTGCTATGACCATTGTATTCTCTTGACAAAATTCTACCAGCCTGTGCCCTGCTTCATTTTGTACTCCAAGACCAAACTTGCCTGTTATCCCGGTTATCTTTTGGCTTCCTACTTTAGCATTCCAATCCCCCATGATGATAAGCACATCATTTTTGGGCGTTGCTTCTAGAAGGTGTTGTAGGGCTTCATAGAACTGATCAACTTCATCCTCTTCAGCAGCAGTGGTTGGGGCGTAGACCTGGATCACTGTGATGTTGAATGGTTTGCCTTGGATTCGAACTGAGATCATTCTGTCATTTTGGGGATTGTATCCCAAGACTGCTTTTCCTACTCTCTTATTGATTATGAATGCTACTCCATTTCTTCTGCGAGATTCTTGTCCACAGTAGTATACCTGATGGTCATCTGAATTAAATTCACCCATTCCTGTCCATTTTAGTTCACTGATTCCTAAAATGTCGATGTTCAGTCTTCTCATTTCTTGTTTAACCACGTCCAGCTTGCCTTGATTCATGGATCTGACGTTCCAGGTTCCTATGGAATAAAAATCTTTACAGCATCGGACTGTCTTTTCGCCACCAGTTACTTCCACAACTGAGCGTCCTTTCGGCTTTGGCCCAGCCGCTTCATTCATTCTGGCGCTACTCGTACTAGCCGTCTGCTCATCCCCAGTAGCATATTGGACACCTTCCGACCTGAGGGGCTCATCTTCCAGCGTCATATCGTTATGCCTATTGGAACTGTCCATAGAGTTTTCATGGCAAAGATACTGGAGTGGTTTGCCATTGCCTTCTCCAGTGGATCACCTTTTGTCAGAGCTCTCAGCTATGACCTGTCCGTCTTGGGTGGCCCTGCACGGCATAGCTCATAGCTTCACTGAACTACGCAAGCCCCCTTGCCACAACAAGGCAGCGATCCTTGAAGGGGGAAGCCTGGTGTAGTCTGTACTAAACAAATTTTCTGCATAATATTGTTGGTCACATTTCATACTGAGTTGTATGTACTATCTCCACACTCAGACTACTGTGGTGTTTGTTTAAAATTGTCTCACTGTGATAAATGTGGAACTTCTATCTTCTTTTCATGCAGTTTCTGTTGTAAGGAGGTTTTGATGACTTCCATATGGGGTCCATTTTAGATAACTATTCCTCATATGAAAGTTAATACAGCCCTGTGTGAGGACTGCAAAATATCAGAAAGATATATATAGACTAGTCCTAGATTCAAGGCACAAACCCCATAAATTACTTTTTCTTAAAAGCAAAACTCTCTCTCCTTCTGAAATATAGTTTCAAGCCACAAGTCTGATTGCTTTTGGTTGGCAGAATTCCCTCCCAGGATAACCATTTTGGATAAGAGTTATTGTAGCTCAAACATTACAGTTTTCATGTCAAAGAAATCCCTTTGACATGATAGCAAGGATTGTCCTGATGAAGTAGATTTGGCACCGCAGTAACAGAGAAATTGCTTTGAGGAATAGAGCGAAGTCTGAATAAACGTTATTGGAATGAAACCTGGCCCAGTTATTAATTCACAACAGAACTTCCAGTGGCTGCTGTGACTGTGGTTGGGGGTGGGAGTGGGCTTCTTTATAAAGGTTTCAGAAGGCCAGTTGCTAAGTCGAATGATTCTTGACAAGTGAGGCAGCAAATGCTGGCAGTTTAATGAGCTGCAAGTTTCCGAGCCCCTCTTTAGGGGGCTGACACTTTCCCACAGAGCATTTCACATGGGCCTGGTGATCTCACAATGGGTGACAGAGCCATGACCAATCATCACTTTCTCTTTACTCATCCACACGCGACCTCACCACAATTTTTCACTGTGCAGATGAACTTTAGGAACCATTTTGGGCTGAAAAGGACTGTCCAAGGGTCAGTTGCCCTTTTGTGTGCCCATAAAGCAGTGTTCAGTGTGCCTGGCTTTTCTCCTGTCTCACATTCCGTAAGGAGTTTTTGGACACCATTTAAAGCATTTGACTGAAAAATAAAGCAGCGAATGAAACTGACTTTTATAGACTCATTCTAGCTCATCTTCCCATATAACCCTGTCTACCTGAAAAGGGATTTAGTGAGCTGAGCTGAGTGCATACAGGGATGGGCTGAATACATTGGGACCATTATCAACTGCAGCAATTGTTTATTAGCCAGGACTGATACACTACTATTTTGGAAGTGACCTATTAATTGTCCATTTAACTAGAGTGTATTGAATGGCATGGAAAAATTGCAACCATGACGAAAGCCTTTCCTTGCCCCTTCAAGGTGGTCTCTGCCACAAAGGCAAATGAAGATTGTTCCACAGATTAAGGCAACATTTATCACCATATACTAGAACAGGAAGGGAAAATGCTCCCTCCCCTCTGGAAAGTATTTGGTGCCATATTAGTGTTCGTGTCCTCATGGCATCACGGTCTTCAAGTGTGGCAGTTCAGCTGGATGGACTGCAAGCTTGCTGTGGTTCATTGGTCTTGATGTAACCATTGCACCCTGTGTGTAAGCATATTCTGCTTAAAGTGGATCAGATGGAGAAGAGGAGAATTGTAGATCTGACTGTTTGGATTGGATCACGTATGCTGCAAAAATTTTGCACTACTTTTTAAACTTATATGCCGTTTCTCAAACTCTAACATAACCAGTTATTCCTTTTTAGTGGAGTAATTGGAATTATTCAAAGTACATAATGGGTATCTTTCTCTCCATCAAAAAACTGTGGCCCAGTTCAATCACTGACAGAACTATCATCATCATCATCATCACAGAATCATAGAATCACAGAATCATAGAGTTGGAAGGGGCCATACAGGCCTTCTAGTCCAACCCCCTGCTCAACGCTGGATCAGCCTAAAGCACCCTAAAGCATCCAAGAAAAGTGTATATCCAACCTTTGCTTGAAGACTGCCAGTGAGGGGGAGCTCACCACCTCCTTAGGCAGCCTATTCCACTGCTGAACTACTCTGATTTTGAAATTTCCTCCCCTGATATCTAGCCTATATTGTTGAATCTGGGTGGCTGTCTATGTGGAGATAGACCTGGGTATCATCAGCATACTGATAGCCCATGCTCATCTAAGCCCATCTAAGCCCACTGATTTCAGTGGTTTTAGAAAGGTGTAACTGTTGAGAATGATCTGATTAGCACAATTCTTGCCCCTGAACAAGAAAAAACAATTAGGAAACTGCACAAATTGGCATATTCTGTGTATAAATCTTTGATTCTGCATCACACATCATTTTAGGTACTTGGTAGATGGTGTGTGTCCTTTTGTTCCAGGAATGCCAGCCCAGGTGGTATTTGTGCATATGAACCTAGGATTTAGCATTTATAGACAGTTACATAATCATTGGATATTGAATTAGTGTGAATTAGACTGCCTCTAAACTCTTCATGAGTGATACTGATGGATAACAGTTCTTGTTTTTTATCAACATTTGTGTAATGTTATAGAGCAGTGGTCCCCAACCTGCGGTTTAAACAGGTTAAGACTGGTGGAATATTACAATCTTTATTTTGCTCTAGGACAGGAAAATGTTCTGCCTCTTCTAACCCAGGATGCAAGATCCCGAAGAGGGATTTTAAGAAGGGCTGTCTTTTCTGAAGATCAGAGAAAAGCTTTGGAGAAAATGTTTCAAAAACAGAAATATATCAGCAAAACAGACAGGAAGAAACTGGCTCTCAGTTTGGGTCTAAAGGAGTCACAGGTACAGAAGCATATGGTAACTATGGCATTAATATTTAAAGAAGTTTGGTAGAAAGAGATCACCATGACATGTACATATGAAAAAAAATACTTAACACAGTCCATGACAGATCAACCACTTAACCACTGTCAGAAGAACTGTGGTTTCTTCTTATGGTTCTAGATGAGGAGCTGTGTTTACATGAAACCAGTGCCCAGATTATGCCCCCCCCCCCAAACCCCCAGAATCCATGGCCAATCTGGCCTGGAGGAAATTCGCCTCAAGTATGAACAATAGTATATCCGGATATTACTAACCACCTGAAAGGATTTAGCTCCAAATGTAAGATAAGTTTTACCTTGGCTAAGACAGAGGAATGTAAAACTGAAGAGAATTAAAGGTGCTTATCTTGAGCAGTTAACAATAATACTGTTTCATTAACCTACAACAGGTCAAAATATGGTTTCAAAATAGAAGGATGAAATGGCGAAACTCCAAAGAAAAAGAAGTACTTTCCAACAGATGCTTGCCAGAGGAAGGCCTTCAAGGGACATATCTTTCCAAATCCTCCTTGAATTTCATTCCTCCACCATGCCCTACCTGGCAAATGTCTCAACAACAGACAAGTCCAAGGTGTCAGAATCTTCCAGAATGCCCAGAGATACTGAGTTGCAAAAGTATCTCACGGCCTCCTCCAGGACCAAACTCCTCTTCAGGCATGTTGTATTTCTATCAGGAAAAAGAAACCATGGAGGAGGCAATTCTACCATAAGAGAGAAAAATGGATGAAATTATTTCTGTAATGTGTTTAACAGCTCATTGACTCTTGATGTCCCTCAGACTAACTTTGTGTGAACATTGCTCATCCTTTGCTAAAGTATAGCTCATCATTTGCTAAGATCAAACTTAACATATAGATATTGGCGAAAATGTATGCTTTAAGAAACATCCAGGTCATCCTCTAAGTCTCTTCTGGACTTCCAAAGCACTTGTAAATGAAGTAGGAAGGAAGAGACTGATGGTAAGTAACAGTGGAGTGAAGAATGAAATGTTAATGCTTTTCTACCATCTACAATGTGCTTGATTCAACTGCAATTAGATTTTGCTTGTGCTGTCATGAATTCCCGACTGATTAATATTTCATGATACAAAAGGATTCTCTAAAGTTCAGTCTGGAAGTGAGAACATCTTATAGTGTGTGGCACAGTGAACTCTTCCACTGTTTTTCAGAAATGTTGAGATCAGGTATTCATTGGGCTGCAGAGACATAAGTGTTCATAAGATCAGATGGGAGTTCCAGGCAGGACACATAGTTGTGGGGGAGACTGGATTAGAGACTCCTGCACTGATAGCAGAGCTGTCCAACAAGAGTGAGAACCTGAGGAGCTGTACATTCTATATGAGTTTAAATGTCACAGCTTCCCTCAAAGAATCCTGGGAAATGTAGTTGTTGAGACAGCATCTTTGGTTTTACTCCCAGCCTCCCACATCTTCATCCAAAGCCACGAACAATGTGTAGGGACAATCTGCCTACATATTGATATTTTGGGATGAAATCAGAGCTGATGATTAGCAGAACCAGTAGTCATGGGTTTAGAATTTATTTTAGAGTACACATACATGGGATTGATTACATATCTCTAGTGTAACTGTAAACAGGCCAAAGGTGAAAGTCAAAATAAGATCAGAACCTGTAGGGGAAAGTAACATAACTCTGTGGCATTCTGGTAAGCAGGATTGGGAACCAAAGAAGAATGGAATAGGAGACAGCAGGGCTTTGCAAACCAGGATTTATTATCAAAAGCCAATAAATAAAAGATAAGCCTGATATAGGAATGGTGGATGACAAAGGCATTTGTGCCATTGAAAACATGGGATCTTTAAATCTGATTTTCATTTTTCTTTAACTGGTTTCCAGGATCCAGTCATATTCTGCCCTTAGAAACATGGATAGAAATTAATCAATTAGTCTAGTGGTTCAAACAGAATCTTGAAAATGAGTAACCAAGTGCTAAAACACATGGTGGTGGCTATGTTAATTTTAGGCATTATAGCTTTCAAGGAGCATGTTCCTTTAATATAGAAATAGCTAATATTCAATCCAGGACAACTGATATGGCACCAAATTACTGATGTAATTTCATTTTAAAAGAATGTTTTTGTATCCAGTCACTTATTATTGAGTCGCAGTGAATGAAAAATCGATTACTGTTTGTCTAAGAGGCTAAATTATGCACAGGGGTTCTGTGAAGCTGGAGGAAAATAATACTGTAATTAAAATTATGTAGTTGGTTGCTGTAAGACCCAAGCTGTAAAACTGGAATTAATTACACAAATTACATGTAATCTGGAGAAATGCAAGGACAGGTGAATTCCACCCAAACCAGCAAGATTTACATTATGAATTTACATCTCAAAACTGCCAAATACCAGAAAACCAAGTATTGTACTCAAAATGGATTGTGCTAAGGGGGAACATGGAATTATAACAGCTCCATGCAAAAGCAGCCTCTTACCTCTCCTCAGGATCTTATATGACAAATACATTGAAATATCCTTGTGCATCTAAATTTTATGTAATCTGCATTACGTTTGTATGTCCTTGCATAATAAAAAAGACCACAGTACCGAAACTGGGATCATGGTGATTAGAAACATCCAGTAAATAAATTTAGAAGAATAGGTAGTAATTTTAAGACCCAGGCTTTGTTTGTATGTTTATTCAAGATTTTTCAATGTTGTTGATGCTTTGACAGCCATACTAGTAACATAATCCTAAACTACCCTGCTCCAGATATGGTTTGTGGACACGGCTGCTTTAAGACACAAAAAATCAGTGTAGGGTAGTGGTTAGAATGTTGTTCTAGGATCTGGAAGACATTTCATGACATTCAGTCATGGAAACTTGCAAGGTGACCATGGTTATGCACTCCTAGCATAACCTACCTCACCAGGTTGTGAGGATGAAGTGCGAGAGAACACTGCAAGTTGCTTTTGTCTCCACTGAGGAAAAAGGTGGTGTATACATGAAGCTAAGCTTTCTCCACCTATGGGAGCTCAGTATTCAGTAGAGATATGCAGTTTTTCCTACATTAATTTGGACGTGTTCAAACAGCCTTCTCTGTTGCAATGAATGAAGAATTCAGCTCTGTATATGCATCAGTCTAGCTTGTAAGAAGCTGGTTCAATACAATGTGAAAGATTAATACAAATTTACTTTATCTAAAATCCATGTACAGTTTTTTTCTGAGTAATTTTGTATCATCAGTTTTCAAAAAAGAGCAATTTAGAACATAATTGCACTCAGTAATTGATTTGTCAACCACCACAGTGCATTTTATCTGCTGTGTCAAACCCAACTGCTTACAATGTAAAACAAATGACATGCAAAGCCATTGAAAACCAGATTTTCAGCTAATAATTAATTGTGACTGTGAGGGCGATTAAAAAGGCCTTTATGAATGATTTTGCTCTCTGTCAGCAGACAGTCTATATTCATACAGTCCTAAAAATTGCCTTGCCATCAGAGGTATAAGTTCAAGCCTACATTTTAGAACTTCTAGGTAGTTTGGTAGTTAATTGTTATACTGTAGCAATTAATAAATTCATAGCTCCGCAATAATTTACATCATTATTCATGGATAAATCAGCTACTTTGGATGATCCCATTTTGTTCAATGAATTGTTGATGAACCCTCATGTGCAGAAACCTGGAAAAATTAGGAAGGTAGGCATTTGGTAGAATCATGAGGTTGGGAGTTCAATCCCAGCAGCCAGCTCAAGGTTGACTCAGCCTTCCATCCTTCCGAGGTCAGTAAAATTAGTACCCAGCTTGCTGGGCAGTAAACGGTAATGACTGGGGAAGGGAATGCCAAACCACCCTGTATTGAGTTTGCCATGAAAACGCTAGAGGGTGTCACCCCAAGGGTCAGACATGACCTGGTGCTTGCACAGGGAATACCTTTACCTTTAAGCAACAACATGTAAATCTCCTCAAAAATGTTTGGATTGAGATTCAGAATTTATAGTATAAATAATAATGACAATAGCTCCAGAGATGTTAATCCTGTCACAGCAAGATAAAATAGGAGTCCAGAGGCATTGTAAAATCTGACAATCTTTATTTCATTATAAGCTTTCAAGAAAGATCACTTCATCAAATGCATGAAGGGTAAATTCATTGCTTCTGGATCACTATTTTATTTTAGATGATGATGTGCATCATCTAATGCAGTTCTTAGCAGTGGTTTGCACAGCCAGCATGGCTAGAAAAAATGCATATGAGAAAGACAAGAAAAATTTAGGCAGACATCAGAACTCCATAACTTTCCAAGTCAGAATGTGAAGAGTAGAAGTAGTAAGCTGCTTGGTTTTGTGGGGTCCTTGATTGCACTGCATACAAGCAGATTTCAGTATCATGGCATTCTCAGCAGTCATGAAAAATTCACACTTTTCAGGTCCATAATACTCTGGAAACTGACTTGGAAATGGAGGGTGGTGCATAGTGAAATCTCAGAACCAGTGCTCTGGGAAGTGAGCCAGGTCAACATAAAGCACGATAGGTCTTACTGGTGTGTGCTGTGTTACTATCCAAAACATGAGGCATTTCCCTACAACTCATGTCTGAAGAATGTATATTTGCACCCTGACCTGGATGGCCCAGTCTAACCTGATCATTATGCCGCATAAAAACTTAATGGTGCTTCTGATGACACGTGCCTCTGATTGGCCCTCTTTGGGGGAGCATTCCCCCAATAGGATGAGAGCTCTCACCCAGTTAGGGCCAATCATAGGCTCTTCCCCATCCCAGTCCACCTCTGTGCTGCTCCCAGCTTTTGGCATGAGGAGGAAGAGCAGCCACAAGTTAAGCCAGGAGGCTGTGGATGGCCATCCATGCATACTCTACATTGTTCTCACTGGTCTCCTGGGTACCGAGGGAAGGTGTGGAAGGCCGACTGGACACACTGCATGCCAACCACACTGTTCTGAGTGGGGAAGGTAGTCTGGGTGTGCTGTGCATTGGCCACACCACTCTTGCCAGCCTCCTGGCACCAGGGGAGGGTGCAGAAGGCCAACCAGGTGCCCTGTGTGCCGGTCACATCACTCTATTTGGCCTCCTGGGTGCTGGGAGACCTGAGGGGCCTCCAGGCCCTGCCACCCATTATTAAAACAGGTGTCTCCACTAATAAGATAAATAACATTTGCATTTATACTGTTCTTCAGGATGGGAAGTGAAGGATTGTTAAATATTTGTTTAATTAGTAATTTTACTTCACTTTTCTCCCCACTGGGGACCATTGTCCATTTAATCCTTACATCAGCAACCTTGTGGGGCAGCTTAGAGTGAGAGTGTGTAACTGTCCCAAGATCACCCAGTGAACTTCCATGGCAGATCCTCACCTGATTCTCTAGCCACTACAGATGGAATTCTTCTCATAGAATGTGATTGCAAAGTGTGCCGAACTTCCATATTTCGCAACTTGAATGAAAGAGACCAATCAAACACATTTGTGAAGCAATGTGTAAATTTGTCAGACTGGTACTTATTCACAAAACAGCTGGGAGTTTGTTGTGTAGCAGAACTTGATTTGCTAATGAAGAATTTAGATTGGATAAGAATGTACATTTGCAAGGAAGTAAAGTGCCGGAAAAAGCCCTCCAGCGCAGTGCACAACCAGCCTTGACTCCGCCTCATTCCCGAAGTCTACTCTCTTGCAACACAAACTCAATATCAAGCTCACAGTTATTGTGACCCTGCAGCTGCTTCCTGGAATTATTCACAGCTCGGCTTTCTGAGAAGAGCATATTCTTAGAGAAGTGCTCAGAGCAAATTTGGTGTTTCTTTTCCAGAGCGAACTGATTAATTTTGCTCTTCTCTCTTTGAAAGTGATTGCTTCCTTTCTGCCTTTAGCTCAGCCCCAGTCACGCCACATTACTCTGTTAACTAGACAACTCCTCAAATAGAGTAAAGAGGGAAATTAGATTTCTTAACAGCTTTGAAGAATGGTTCAAATGCCAGAAGGCTTCTGTGAGTGTAGAAGGTGCCAGGTGAGTTAACTGTGCTTCATGTTCTCTTTCTAGCAGATCAACTCCCACGCTTGATCTTGAAGGTGCTGAGCCTCATGTAAAGGGAGAGCAGAGACTTTAATGTGTGTTCACAGTTTATATCTAGCTACACTGGCATATCATCGGAGGTTTAATATACAAAATAAATGCTGCTTTTAGGAACCAGAGATGTTAAGAAATATAAGAATTATCATCATGGAAATAGATTACATACACATTTTACTGCACTGTACGCCTTTGTGTTAATTGAAAATAATGTATTAAAAGCTCAGTGGAAAATATGCTCTGAGTGACACAAAATGTGCCCAGATGACAAAATGACCTGACGTGTTTCAATCTGAAATAGATTTTCTTCAGAGGTCAATTACAGATCCACACATCTTTAAATATCCATAAACAAAAACGTTTTTATAGCCAGGAAGGTTGAATAAAAGTCTGTAATACACGGAGGTGCCAATAAATATCGTAGGTCTAGAGTGTCTATAGGTCTATAACAGGGGTAGTTAAACTGCAGCCCTCCAGATGTCCATGGACTACAATTCCCATGAGCCCCTGCCAGCATTGGCTGCCAGGGGCTCATGGGAACTGTAGTCCATGGACATCTGGGGGGCCACAGTTCAACTACCCCTATAGTGTGGGGTGAACAGAATTCATGATCACCAGGTAGACACCTTTTGTGGTGTAATGGTTAAGAGTGGTATCTTCTAATCTGGTGAGCCAGGTTTGATCCCCCACTCCTCCACATGCTGCCAGCTGGGTAACCTTGGCCTTGTCACAGCCCTGATAGTGCTGTTCTGACCAAGCAGTCCTGTCAGAGCTGTCTCAGCCTTACCTACCTTTCAGGGTGTCTGTTGTGGAGAGAGGAAGGAAAGGCAATTGTAAATTGCTTTGGGCACTGAAAAACAGGATTAAAAAAAACAGCTCTTCTTCTTAACTTTCCTGGAGGGAAGGCTTTTAACTAGAGTTACTGCAGCTGTAATTTAGAATTAAAGATACAAGCACTGAATAAGCAGATACTTGGTGGTCTTTAAAATTTTCCAGGATAAATACATAGTTCTCTGTGTATAAAATGTAATCCAGAAATCAGCATATATTGAAAGTAGGGGGACTCCAGTCCTAACAATTTCTGTCTTGTCCTGTCCAAACTGAGTGGATTATCAAGTCTTTTCATCTGAGGGCTAGTAGGCTACCCTTTCCCCATATTCTAAACTCTGGCCTTCTTAAATGCCCATGTAAACTGCTTAAAGTCTTGGTCTTAATCAACAATTTGCAAGCAGATATCACTGATACAGCAGCAATCATCAACAGAATTTGGAGCAAGGTATTCCTGTTCCATCCTAATCACCAGATCTTACTTTTTATTCATTTCTTAAAAAATAATCTTCTGGCTTACTTAGCCTTGGTGTTAGTTTAACTTTTCAATAGCCACTGAAAATAGGACCTCCAAATGTCTCATGCCTTTGCCTGGATGGGCCAGGTTAGTCTGATCTCATCAGATCTCAGAAGGTAAACAGGGGTGGCCTTGGTTAGCACTTGGATAGGAGTCTGCCAAGGAAGTCCAGAGGTGGATTGCGGAGCCAAACAAAGGTAAAATACCTTTGTTGGTCCCTTATCATCCTCCTACAGAGTTGCCATAAGTAATTTGTGACTTGATGGCACTTTCTACCCCTACCCCCCAAGTATCTGGTTCAGTCCCCTCTCATCACCATCAGTCTCCATATAAACACAATGTTTTTTGACTCTTCATTTATGATACCTGAAATCTAAGAAAATACAATGAAATGTGAAAGACAATTCGGGACTAGCATTCTGCAGTCCATAGCCATCAGGTTTTGCATATTCAGAAATTTTAACATGACATTGATCAAGGTACAAATTTAGTTTTTAAAAAGAAGATATAAATCCTTTTGTATTTATTAAGTAGTTTTTTAATCTGGCCTTTCCCTCAAAGAGATCCTGAGAGCATATGATGTATCCCTGTCCTCCATTTTATTCTCACAATGAACTAGGTTAGACTGAGAGAAATTTACTGGCGCAAGCATATCTCAATGTTCTGGTCACTACATTACCCTCTCTGCCTCTTTCGCTCTCTCATATGTATAGAATGTATAAATGAAACATTTTTTCATGAAACACATTTTTCTAATGGTATGTTCAGCTAAATGACCAAGACTCTAGAGCAGTGGTTCCCAACCTTTTTATCATCGGGGACTGGTTAACGCGTGACAATTTTACTGAGGCCCGGGGCGGGGGTAGTCTTTTGCTGAAGGACATCGCTGCTGCCTGAGCCCCTGCTCCACTTGCTTTCCTGCCAGCACTCCTGACTTCCCGACGCCCGCTGGGGGGGTACTTCCAGCAGCAGCTGCACAGTGCCACACCGAGGGGAACCCCAGCCATGGCGGCTGCTGGAGAGCACCAAAGGTGAGCCGGTGGCAGAGTGGCAGGGCAGCCCCCCAGGCAGCAGCCGGGGAGGAGGAACCGCGGCCTGGTACCGACTGATCCATGGACTGGTACCGGTCCCCAGACCGGGGGTTGGGCACCACTGCTCTAGATGACAGCCCGAATGCTAAAAATCTTATATTCCCTGAAAAACCCCTGCAGGTTACCCCATGCTTTACACAGAAGGCTGGATTCCAACCAAATCTTAAATTCCTACCAATTCTCCCTTTGTTTAATCTCCTCCCCCCCTACCTCTGAGCAGCATTTCATAAAGATCAATGGATTGCAGTGGGAAGAGGGAGGCTGGAAAGTTCCTTTCCACTGATGGAAAATCGAGACTGGATCCAGGTCAACAGCACATTCTGGGAGTCCCAGATGCTGAACTGTGTCATTTGGTTTCCAGTGTTAATTTCATTACGTCTTGATGGGTGATTTAATTGGTCACCCCATGGCCATTCACATTGCATATTGGACATGCCATTCTCAAAAGCATTGCCAACCAGTGTACCAAACATACAAACAAGAACATGAGAATCAATGCTGATATGCCACTAGAAAGACTTGTCCTGACATGGGAACAACTAGTGTGACATAATTTTTTAAAGGTGGACTTAGCAGCCATATGGCTTGCAGTGCAAAGGATCGGAAGATTAACTTAGATCTTGCTATTTTTTTCTGGCCACGGCCATATGCTGTTATTTATTAACCTGCTGGTGGATTCTATCCCCTTTTTAAGTCCCTTACTGACACCAAATGACAATATGACTGTGGGGAGAAAGCTGTAGGCTTTCTCAGTAAACTGCTGCAAACTAGTATTGAAATGAGAATATGCAGCCAGTTTTCCATGGTCCTGTGTAATGGAATGCACACAGGAGACTGGCAGAGGCTGCTTTTTTCAGCTATTGTCTGTCACATGTAGGCAGACACTGCAAGTGAGTGAACTCAAACACTTCCAATGTCCTTGAAGCAAGTATGGATTTCCAGCACTGGTATGCCAATGATTATTAAGTGCTGGAGAAAATAATTCTAATGAGGCATTAATAGACAACATAAACAGCATCTACATAAACAACACTGGTGAAGCACTGAAATATCCCCCCAAGGGTTTTAGAATTAGAACTACCATGTGATACATTCTGGGAACACCTACTTAGAATTGTTTCTAGAGAATTGAAACAATTGGTGGGTTGGATAATGATATGAAACTTTTTTATCCAATCTAAACATTTTCCTGTGGTTCATAGAGCAAATTTAACTCTCTGTTTTTCTCTTTTTCTTTATTTACAATATTTTTTTTATTTTGTCTTAATAAAAGGAGTACAGGGCAGCATATATTTGCTCTTCCTTACCCACTTTGTTCTCTTCACAACCCTGGAACCCTTAGATCAGGCTAAGACAAGCTCACTCAGTACACTTAATTGTAAAATAGAGATTTGAACTCATATTTCCTGGATTCTAGTCAGACATTCTAGCACAGCCTTTCTCAATGCTTTTGCCATACAGAACCCCCTGAAACATTCTTCAGGCTTTGAGAAACCCCAGAAGGGCCGTGATTGTGCAGAATATGGTTGGGAAGCATAGCTGTGTACCCACTCACTCAAAACCCCTCCCCTTCCCACCCCCTCCAGGCCAATCAATGACCACTTTGGGAGGGGGTGGGCAGGTTGAGATAAAAAGGTAAAGGTAAAGGTATCCCCTGTGCAAGCACCGGGTCATGTCTTACCCTTGGGGTGACGCCCTCTAGCGTTTTCATGGCAGACTCAATACGGGGTGGTTTGGCATTCCCTTCCCCAGCCTTTACCGTTTACCCCCCAGCAAGCTGGGTACTCATTTTACCGACCTCGGAAGGATGGAAGGCTGAGTCAACCTTGAGCTGGCTGCTGGGATCAAACTCCCAGCCTCATGGGCAGAGCTTTCAGACTCCATGTCTGCTGCCTTACCACTCTGCGCCACAAGAGGCTCATCAGGTTGACATATCACCCAATAAATGACTATCAAACTTAAAACCCTGGTTGAGAAAGCTTGCTCTAACCACTACACCATCTTGTTTTCACCGTCACATGCCCATAGCATTCATACATCCTGGAGTGCAACAAATTCAGTTCTATCAGACAGTCTTTGTTTCTGCTGTTTTCTTTTTAAAATTTTATCAAGCAATATTTTTATGCCTATCTAGGGAATCCTTTGACTGTGGAAAAATCTTGTTGTAGATGGTCAAGTAATGCTGCCTGATGGGTAAGCAATTGGCCATGACAACTGGCGGTACTGGAAACAGGCTAGGAGTTCAACTCATCCAGGAAAGGTTGCCTCTTGAAGAGTTTCAAAATAAGGAACATATTGAGAAACCACAGGAAAATGACATTTTATAGGCCTCAGAATATACTGGTTCTTATTTAGAATGTGGTATCCTTGCAAAGTTTTTTGTTGTTGTTGTTATTCTGGGTCATCTCTTCTTTTCCATCAGTATTTTTTAAATAAAGAAGAAACTTGAAACTAGGGATAGTTGTCAAGCCTACCTGATGGATTCTTTCAGGTTTGGGGGCTGGAGGAGGCCAGTTTTCCTATTACCCTCTGACTCAAGTGAACTACTCTCAACATTCCCTGCTTCCTGTAGCTTAATTATTTTAAAAAGCACAGCCCTTTCTTTATGTGATCATATAAAATATTGTATCTGAAATTTTTCAGTGCCTCCTATTGGACCTATATTTCCTACTAATTTTTCCTACCTTTCTTTTAATCATAATGACAATATCATGCTTGGATAAATGATTACATTACCTGCACTTTCTGCTTGCCCTTGGAAATGTTTGTATTTATATATGTGCATGCATATCTGAGCGGTTCAGACAGAACCATCATAATGCATCATGAAGAAATGAAGCAATTATCAGATAGCAGCAAGCCTTAAGTACAAACCATTCAGGCAAAAAAATTAATGGAAGGAGGTATTAGACTTCTTAACAAAGCTCATTCTTTTAAATTCCCCATTCACCATGCTGATGGGAAAACTTAGTTGCCAAGAACTATGGAACAAAGTGGGAAAAAAATCTTCCTTATTTTTTGTGTCTCTATTAGTTCAGCAATGCTATTCCTTTGCTAGTAATTGTTCAGTATATTCTGACCCCTAATTTATGATAGCTTTATTTTAAAAAGACAACGCTATACTCCATTTGTTTCATTTGGTGAACCTTCTTGTTCAACAAGGGTGGCATATGCATTGGAAATGAGGGCAGGAGATTTGGCAAGGGGACATATGGAGAATAATACTGCTATTAAATTATCTGTCTGTCTCCCTCTACTAATGTCTTCTATAAAAAATTTTTGTTTCATTTGGCATACCACCAGTAACAGTTATAGCTTCCTCCCTGGGACCATTTCTGCATGAGGAGTTTGCCCCTGCACAGCCTCTTATTGCTGGCTGGTTTAAGTGCTGCTTCCACATGATGTCAGCAGCAACCTGGAGCTCTGCAGGAGTTGGCACAAGTTTTTATCCAGTTTGCTCCACAATGAGGGAAATCACAAAAAAAACCTATTTCTCGTTGTGCTGTAAATCGGGACAAGCCAGTCATAGAATCATAGAATCATAGAATCATAGAGTTGGAAGGGGCCATACAGGCCATCTAGTCCAACCCCCTGCTCAACGCAGGATCAGCCCAAAGCATCCTAAAGCATCCAAGAAAAGTGTGTATCCAACCTTTGCTTGAAGACTTCCAGTGAGGGGGCACTCACCACCTCCTTAGGCAGCCTATTCCACTGCTGAACGACTCTGACTGAGAAAAACTTTTTCCTGATATCTAGCCTATATCGTTGTACTTGAAGTTTAAACCCATTACTGCGTGTCCTCTCCTCTGCAGCCAGCAGAAACAGCATCCTGCCCTCCTCCAAGTGACAACCTTTCAAATACTTAAAGAGGGCTATCATGTCCCCTCTCAACCTCCTTTTCTCCAGGCTGAACATTCCCAAGTCCCTCAACCTATCTTCATAGGGCTTGGTCCCTTGGCCCCAGATCATCTTTGTCGCTCTCCTCTGTACCCTTTCAATTTTATCGATGTCCTTCTTGAAGTGAGGCCTCCAGAACTGCACACAGTACTCCAGGTGTGGTCTGACCAGTGCCGTATACAATGGGACTATGACATCTTGTGATTTTGATGTGATGCCTCTGTTGATACAGCCCAAAATGGCATTTGCCTTTTTTACCGCTGCATCACACTGCCTGCTCATGTTTAGTTTACAATCCACAAGTACCCCAAGGTCTCGTTCACACACAGTGCTACCTAGAAGCGTATCCCCCATCCAGTAGGCATGCTTTTCATTTTTCTGACCCAGATGCAGAACTTTACACTTATCTTTATTAAATTGCATCTTGTTCTCATTTGCCCATTTTTCCATTGTGTTCAGATCTCGTTGAACTCTGTCTCTATCTTCCGGAGTATTTGCCAGTCCTCCCAATTTGGTGTCATCTGCAAACTTGATGAGTAGTCCCTCCACCCCCTCATCTAGATCATTAATAAATATGTTAAAAAGTACCGGGCCGAGCACCGAACCCTGAGGTACCCCGCTACTCACCTCTCTCCAGTCTGATGAAACACCATTGACAACAACTCTTTGAGTGCGGTTCTCTAACCAATTCCCTATCCACCTAACGATCTGAAAATCCAGATTGCAGTCCTTCAACTTATCCATCAGAACATCATGGGGAACCTTGTCAAAAGCTTTACTAAAATCCAAGTAAATGACATCAACCAAATTTCCCCGATCCAGCAAACCTGTTACTTGGTCAAAAAAGGAAACTAGGTTGGTCTGGCAGGACCTGTTGGAGACAAATCCATGCTGACTTCCTTGGATCACCAAATTGTCCTGAAGGGAGAAATGCGTGACAGTCTTGGTAGCATTTTACCCGCCCTTGCACCCCCCCTCGCCAATTCTGGATCAAAACAATAGAAGATGGCATGGTCCACATTGCTATGGGAATGCAAAGCGATTTGCCCTCGGTACAAATAAAATGTTCTCTTCATTGTGCATTGTAATATTGGGATCGGGCAACTAAAACACATTCCTGTTTGTGTTTTCTGGCAATGGGGTATGAGTGGGGAAAGAAGGGGGGGCATGTGATGAAGCAGCCATGTGCTATTTGTTTTAAATCTTTATCGTTAACACACAATCATTGGGGTCCAGTAACCATGGCCAGTCTATCACAAATCTACCCAAACATAAAGAGAGACCATTATACAAAGTATTCCAAAAAGGGATCTAAGGAAATGTTTTATTGTTGTTGCATGATCCCGTAACAATGTGGAAGTGAAAGGTTTCCCAATAGCAACATGGAAGTGTATTTTTTAAAACTAATTTCAGGACTCGTGGGGGATGGAAGTTTAAGTCCCCAAAAGAACCACTGTGAAAGGATTGGTGGCTTGCACTGATTGATAATCTAAGGAATGCGGGGAGAACTGTGGGTTGTACATGCTTTAGGCTTATCTGCTGCCTCACTGGGAAGGGAAAAGCTGCGACAAAGTGGTGGGATATTGCGGGAGGGGTCTCCTGTCAGGAAGCATGCAAATGTATGGTTTCCTATCACATGTTTGCAAGCAGGAGGTAGTGCACATTTTATGTTTCTGTGTGGAAATGGTCTGGGTCTGGGTACAAATGAAAGAATTTAAATGGAAATAAATTGAACAAAAATTATGTGTTGCCTGTACTGAACAAAAGAGTGTGATGCAATGAAATCCAGGGCAGTAGAAAGAGAAGTTGATCTAGAAGTTCAGTGATTTCAGCAAGGATGCATACAAATTTAAGAACAAAACTAAAGTTGGGGGAAATGCTTCAGTACATAATCAGTTACAGGGTGTGTGTATTGAGATTTTGTTCATAGGTTTTGAAGTGACCAGACATTAATAGGAATTCTATTACTGGCCCAAGTCTATGCAGAGTTTAGGATCTGGTGCAGGACTGGATCCAAGGGGCAAGAACTTAGTCCCTACTGGCGTGGAATGGGTTTGTGAATACAGTTAGATAAACATTTGGGAGACGGTAGAAGTCTAAATATGGGCATACTTGCTGGGATTATAGGGGACATTTTAGGTAAGGTTTTATAGGCTGCAGTGCTAAAAATACTATCCTGGGAGTAAGCCATCATAGGATAAAATGGGACTTACTTCTGAGTGGGCCAATTTAACAGTCCTCTCTTTGTTATTTGAGTGGTAGACTAATTGATTTACAGCCTGGGCCCAGGGGCAATGTGTATCAGAGTCGTGGTGCTGAGGAAGAAAGTCTCATCACACAGTCATAGTAAGGAAGAGGGAGTCAAACTTGGTCCTTCCTGGAACCAAAGCTCCACTTAGGTCAAAAGGACAAGTGGAGAAATTGACTGCCGCTGCTGACCCATTTGCTTGTTCTTCATTGTCTCCCGGCTTCCAGATCTATTGGACGATGCCTGTGCCATAACTGTCTGAGCATAATTGTACCCAGTCTGTTGCCATAACTGTCTGGGCTAAACTGTACTTGGCAGATTGGAAATGGGACAATTGTTCTATTTCTAGGTGAATGCCACCCTGTTCCTGGACGGTGTAACATACAATTCCTTCAGGCTTATGCTGCAGTCAGATTCCAGCATGTCTTCCCCCTCCTGCTCCAGTGATGGATCTCTTGGCACAAATAGAAATTTCATTTTGAAGTGGAAAATGCATTTTCATCATGTAGGTCAGAGTCTTTTCCATCTCCAATAAATGATTCATGGCAGTAGCTTAAAAAATATGAAAGGATCAACGCTGTTAGCTCAAGTGGCTGTTCCCTCAAAAATCTCCTATTAAGAAATCATTTCTGGGGAATCTGTGGATACCATCATGGATCCAGATCAGTCCAATTGTTTTTTTCCCTACAGATGCATCAGAGATAAAATGTTACATTTCAAACAAAAAGGATAAGCCTTTGGGACGATTAAGCCATCCAACAAACAGGGTCTAGCTGCTAAATCTCCAGTTGGAAGAGCTGTTAATACATCATTTGGAGCCCGGCCTTGGCACTGCTCAGTTTCATGAAAGGAATGCTGCTGAGGTTGGCTAAACAGCTCACTTGTGAAAATGAGAATGTATGCTGAGTGACACAATAACAAGATGGAACGTTGCAAACATGTGGCAACAAAATGCTGCTGGGTGATGAAATATTTTAATCTGAAAGGCCTGGCCACTCCAGCGTCTTTTCTGAGTGTGACATCTCCAAGGGGCAGAGGTTGTCCTTCCATCATCTATTGCAAATATGAGATAATAGCAGGCCCTTCATGCTTAATGTGTCCATTACAGTCTGCACATACAAGTCTGAGTATCCTGGCAACTCCCTCACTCCAGGAACTCTCTGACAAATCCTATACAGTTGGTGGTCACGAAGTCCACTGGCATTGCTGGACCCCTCACCCACCTTGTCTCCATATCCTTTCCTGTTTCAGCTCTGTCTTTCTTCTTCCCTCCCCCCTAGCATACCTTAGGGCTTTCTGCCTAGCTCTTATTGTCAGGCCCCCAACTCCATGCAGATGCAGTGTGCCTCCCAAACTGATGGATCAGGATGAGCCCTTTGAAAAATCCTTTGGGGCAAGGGGATCTCTCAAGGCACAGTCATGGGTGGCCTCTGGGCCAGAATCCCAGGAGGAATGGTGCTTGCAAACCAGCACCTGTTCCACAATAATTGTTGGCTACTAGAATCATCTCCCTAGGCATACCTATCCATACCAGAAAAAAGTAGCTAGCCCCTTAGGGTCCCAGCCACACACAGGGTAATTACCTTAGATGAAAAAATAGTTTATTGCATTTAAATATGCTGAAGTTATACTGAGAAGCATGCTACAACAGCCACTTGAAATGAAAGCTGTAATATGGAGGCTGAATGGGTGAAATTGAAAAGCTCTCGGGATCCAATCCAAAATCTTACAGGTCATAATGGAATCTGGGTATGTCGCTGAATTCTATTCTATAAATTAATGATGCATTGTATCACAAAGTTCTTTTGTCCATCCTCAATCTATTAGCAATCCCCTTGACTGGGATTTCTGAGCAATTTTGGGGGTTACGTTGATGCATTTATAGTGATGTGCTGTCTTTACTTCCCTACAGGAGGATGGCATGATCTGCCAAAGAGATGAAGAGGCAGTGAACTCATCATGTTTAAAAGACCCAGTCATAACTGTATGCATGTCCAGTTGTATCCTATTAATCTATTCCATTAACAGGATAACTTTCCTCTGGAAAAACATGTCTCTTTCCTTGGAAGAATGCTTTCCCTAGAAGAATGCTACATGAGTTGGAGTTTACTACAGATGCCAAATTATGTTATCTATTTGAGGATGGCAGAACCATATAACGGTATTTATTGCATATTAAATATTCTAGAACAGTAGCATGGTAGATTCTCAGTTTTAAAACAAATTGCATGAATTCTAGGAAGAACTAAATAGGAAGAACTTCTAGGAAGAACTAAATTTGTTTTAAAACAAATTGCATGAATTCTAGGAAGAACTAAATAGATTTAAAAAAAAAGAAAACAACAACCAACTTCATCATAATTCTTGCAAAAATCCCCCCAAAGTCTTTTAGATTAATAAAATATAAATAAGGTGTACATTTAAAGTCATCTCAGAGTATTAGTTGTACATTCAAGTTCATCTGTTTATTTAGCCTGTTTCTTGTATCAAACAATTTAAGGTGTATTCCTCCAATTCATAAAGATTTTATATTTCCTAGCATTTTAAAATTAAATTGCTTCCACAAGATGGCACTATAATCCTTTTGATAGCAATTGTAAAACCCACGTTTTCTTCTTTCTTACAATAGTGGGTTGGCCACTGGACATATTGTAGCGAAGAAAACAGATGTTTTAAAAGAAATTTACATGCAACAGGAAAGCCTGTCCAATTGGAGTTTCCCAGATGTGGCTTCTGTTAATTGTCTCCTTCAAATACCAGCTTCTAAATTCCTGAAAGAAAATCCAATTATTTTGTTAGGCCTATGGTTGAGGCAGTGGAAGCCTAATATAAATTCAATACCTTTATTGGCATATGTAGAAAATAAATGATAAAATTTAATTTGGTGGCCTAATATAATGAGGGCCTCTCTTCTTTCTTGGGCATATACATCTGGACTACAGCCAATTGCTGTCAGCCAGACAGAAAATGGCTGGGGTTGGTGGGGTGGTAGGTAGAGGTTTTCGGTTGGCACATTTAAATGTTTAGAATGTTTTAAATCTGTTTAATATTTTTATCCACTGATGAAAACTACCCCAAGCTTGGTTTCAGAGAGGGGGGTCTATAAATCAAATAATAAATAAAATAAAATAAACAGAAGCATTTGAAATAAAAAATGGTTGAAACAGTACAGTTCTTTGACCATAAGAAATTGTATGCACACAACAGCCTGGTTTATTTATCTTCCTCTGTATACTGTATACTGAATTTCAGTGGCTGAAATGAAAAGGAGTTTTATGATCAGGCTTAATAAATGGGGATGGTCTGAAAGTTTATGACTTCATAAAAGCTCCTGCAAAACTGCTCACCAATTGCATGCTTGCAGTGAAGTCTAGGAAAGAAGTATCTAGTAAAAGAAAACTATCAAGAACAAAAAATTTATGTTGATAAGTGACATGCATACAATGTTAGTTTTCTGATTATGTAGAGAAACACCAAGTTAACCTAGCTTGCTAACCTGTAGTAGTTTCCTGTGCTGCTAGTTATAAAATGTGAGGCTAAACTGGAGGCTATATATATTTTTAAAGGGGTAATTTGCATGGGGTTTTATGCATGGTCATGCTATACTTGCTGCTACTGACAGGAGCTAGGATGGAGACAAGCTGCTGAATCATGCAACAAAGGCTGGCCCTCAGTAGCACAGGCAGGGCCCGACACAGCCAGGAAAGAGAGCACACTAAGTTCTAGTGGTTGGGCAGCTCTAGGGTGCCAGCTGTGATTAGGACTAGTGGTGTGATCATGCATCATCATCAATGGATGCTGCCAATTGTCCCTTTAACCAGCAGGCTGATCAGTGAGACCTGGGGCAGGGGAGACAGAAGAGGGAGGAGAAGGCAAAGTGTGGACAGAGAAAAGGAGAAAAGACTGAAGAAAAGGAAAGGCACAGAAGCATGGAAGAGGAGAGAAATGATGGGCTTGGCTCCCTTGACTCAAGAACATACTGACATTAGGGGCTGATATCATGAGCTGATGCTA
The DNA here is from genome assembly GCF_049243985.1 of Paroedura picta. Taxonomy (NCBI): domain Eukaryota; kingdom Metazoa; phylum Chordata; class Lepidosauria; order Squamata; family Gekkonidae; genus Paroedura; species Paroedura picta. The sequence goes on along the minus strand of NC_135373.1, from coordinate 77,149,226 downwards.
CACACAGGCCAAAAGTGGGAAAGGAGTGATTGGAAGTGGTCATTCCAACTTAACCATTCTGCTTTGCGCATTAAGCTACTGGGGTCACTGAAAGGATGTAATGAGAAAGCATAAGAGGCAATTCACTTCATAATCATAATACATATGTATGTATGTATGTATGTATGTATGTATGTATGTATGTATGTATGTATGTATGTATGTATGTATTTATTTATTTATTTATTTATTTATTTATTTATTACTTCGATGTATAGCCCGCCACTCCCCTAAGGCTCGTGGCGGGTAACAACATATAAAAACCCATAAAACCCCTAATACATAAAAACATCCTACAAAAACAAATATACTGTTTAACCCAACCACCCCGACAGCAGCGGCATTCCCAGGGAGGGGACCAGGAAGAACTGCATATATAGCCCTGAGAGGGGAAGGGGGAAGGGGGCCCCGATCTTACAAGGAGGCGCTGGCCTCAACCATAGGCCTGGTGGAAGAGCTCCGTTTTGCAGGCCTTACGGAAAGCTGGTAAATCCCGCAGGACCTGCAGCTCTTCTGGGAGCTCATTCCACCAGGTAGGGGCCAGGACTGAGAAGAGAATCAATTCATTGCTGGAGGCTGAATCAATTCTAGTTGCTGGCTTCCCAGATTCCCAGAAGCTCTAGGAATGCAAAGAATTCTGGGTTTGGTGGAGATTGTTCATAATAACTGGAGATTCTATGTGTCCACCTGCTTCTTGCCTTTCTCTTCTAAATGGCATGCCTGGACAGTAGTAACTATGTATTTTATGCCATCGTTCCACATCATTGTACTTCAGTTACAATTATTCAGTTCCTTCAACAAATGCAATAATATCTACACTCCTACACCTGCCCACCTTCAGAACGTATTCTATCATGACAGTCATATGCAACATGGCTTTATTAGGTTTATATCCCACCACTTTCAGCGGCCTACAACATAAACCCCCTATAAAATCACCATATAAAACACATTATACCCAGGGTTCTAAAGCCCCCTACAACCACAAAAGATTGGTGGCCTAAAAAATCCCCCTTCCCGAGCAGACTTCCATAGAGGTGTGGATGCAGATATAATACAACTGAGCCTGAGGAGGGTATTCCTGATATTCCTAGCGCTGGGACTAGCCTTAACCAAAGACATGGTAGAAGAGCTCCACTTTGCAGGCCCTGTGGAACTATGACAGCTCTGTCAGGGCCCTCGGCTCTCCTGGAAACTCATTCCACCAGGTTGGGGGCAGGACAGAGAAAGCCCTGGCCCTGACTGAGGCCAGGCACACTTACTTAGGGCCAGGGACCTCCAAGGGATTTGCAGCTGCAGAGTGAAATGCTCTGTGGGTGGCATAAGCAGGCAAGCAGTCCCTCAGATAGGCAGGGCCTTGAAGGATAAAATAAAAAAGCCTTGAAGGTTAAAATAAAAACCTTGAACTTGATCCAGGCCATAACTGGTAACCAATGCAGCTGCCCCAGCACCAGCTGAATATGCGTCCTCCAAGATGCTTTTGTGAGGACCCTGGTTAGCTGTGTTCTGTATCAGCTGGAGTTTCCAAGTCAAGGACAAGAGTAGGCCAACATAGAGTGAGTTACAGAATTCCAATCTAGAGGTGACTGTCGGATGGATCACAGTAGCCAAGCAGTCTAGGGGAAGGTAGGGCTCTAGTAGCCTCACCTAGCACAGATAGAAAAATGCTATGCAGGCTATGCCTGTAACCTGGGTCTCCATAGACAGAAAGGCATCCAGAATCACACCCAAGTTCCTTGCTGAGGACAAGATGTCAAGCTGTACCCCAGCCAAGGTGGGCAAATGGTCTCATAACACTGGCTGGGTATTTTGCAGATATGATTTGTGATAAATGGAATGGATCTCCCCTCCCCCCTTTATGCCATTCTGTGATTTCCCCTGCACACTGTAATCTAAAAAACCCTTGAAGAGGGTGTTTCTTCTCTCTCTCTCTGCAGAAGTTATGTACAGTGAGGCTTACAATGATTTTTTTGAATAAAGTGAAATAGTGCAAGATGGGTAGCCATGCCATTGCTCCACTTTGTAAATCTTTGGTTTTCTTTGACTTCCCTTTTCTTCCTTAAAGGCTGTGCAGATAATGTGCTTTGTATTCAAATACACTATCTGGCCATTTTTAAAAAATAGTGACAGCTAAGAGGAAATGCATGATGTTTGTCTCCCTCCTCTTTTTAACAGCTAGTCTGTCCTTTTTTCTACTCGTTGGTTATGTGTTCATAACTTAAAATAAAAACCTTATAGGTCTGAGCCCTTATTTGGGAGTTCAATGATGGCAAGAATTTAAAATGTGAATAATTTTATCTGTTTTGTCCCTAGCAATTATGCTACCATAGCTTAGCCAATAATCTTTTTAAAGATGAAAAATGTGCTAAACAACACTGGAAATAAATTGTATAAATTTGGATGGTCAGTAGTTGCTTAGCACAATGTAGCATAGCTTATTCTGTGAATAATTTTTGAAGAAGACCCAGAGTAGCCCCACTGGGGTCAGGGGCTAATACATTTTGTGGCAAATGTGGCTGATTAATTGGTATGCAGGTCATAATGATAGGCTTTGTTCAGCTCCCTTGGAAGGATTCTACAGGCAGAGGATAATTTTGTCTGGAATGGTATTGATATTGTTTCATCAGTTCCAGAAAAGTGATTAATCCCATATGCAAAATCAGGATTGGTGGAGTTTATTATAATACCAGTGGTGGGATTTCTTTGTTTATGAAAGAGTAGAAGGTGGTTAAACCAAACAAAAACAATGACCAGTATGCAAAATCTGTGGAATCAACACCCTTCATTCATTTAGGAGGAGATCTCTGCAGTGAGGCTGGCAGACAAGTTATAGAGATTTATTTCTTTACAACCTGTTTGCCAGTTCTTATCATGGTTAAATGTAATGCATTTTTAAAAATTCAGCTGGTATGAAAAAGTCTATTAAATCTTTTATGTGCAAGACAGGTTTTTTTTTTTTAAGAAACTGTTTTTATTTCCTTCTGTTCTTTTACAAAATGCAGCTGACAACAAATACGACATTTTAAAAAATGAGTAGAAGCAGGGCAAGGGAAAGGACTTTGCCATCTCTTGTTCCATTCTTCAATAGGACATTTGGCAGCTGTGAGAAGCTGGAAGGTGGTTGGGCAGTTATAGACAATGGAAGTGCTCTTCTTCTGCACTACACAATGGCTGGCCACTGACAAAGTCCAAGAGGAAACAGGCCAGGTTATAGTTAGGTTGAGGGGAAGAATATCTTCTGCAGAGCATAAGGTGCAAGAATGTAGCAGTCCCAGCAATAATGGATGATGAATAAAGCTCCAGGGGTTTCCCTGTTTATTGATATTCAAACTGTCTCTTGTGGAACTCCTTGGGAGCTTATCAGAATCCATGATCAAAAGATCAGTAGCATGGTTTTCAAAAAAATAGGTTCCCCATGATTAGTGATTTCCTGCAGTGCTGCGGGGCCCACTTGATGTGCTATACTGTTCATTCAAGCAGCTGCTCTGGCTGACCCATGAATTGTGCACCTAGAACACCCCATAGGGCTCTGTGATGCCAGAAGGATTCTGCAGCAGATGCCCAGGACTTCCTCATCAAGAAGTCACTCTGAACAAGGGAAGGTTTTCTATGGGAAGAGAATTTGCAAAGGGCTCACTTAGGAGAATCCTCAGTGCATTACTTTATTTGAAGCAGACCACACCTTAGTTATGCGGCTCAACCAAATGGGAACACACTGTGTGTACACCTGTCCCAACTTTATGGTTCATTGATGACTGAATGTATATTTTTCTCATAGGTTGTCTCTTTACAATAGCCTCAGATATGAGTCACTGGCTAGACCACTCTGTGGTGAGCCAACAGCCACTGCACTCTCATCCCACCAATGCTGAATTGGAAGAGCTCCAGTAATGGACTGTAAGCAAGAGCCTGGCTTCTGAGCAGCCTTCTTGGGGTGTTGTTAGGGTTACCTACCAATCTGGTGAAAATGTCCTGTCTCTTGAATGGACGGAAATAACATCTCCTTTAAGCCTCTATTAAGGCTATGTAACATTTTCATTTACTAAAGTTATACCCTTTCTTTCCTCACAGTGGGGTTCTCAAAGCATCTTGCATTCTTTCCTCCATTTAATCCTCACAGTGGTGATGAGTTGCATTTAGTTGCAATAAATACAGACATTAAAACAATGAAACAATTAAAAACAGTTAACATTTTATTCAATTCTATTGCAACTGGTGCATATGGGCCATTGCCTACAGATACTTCTCTTATTTCAGGAGGGCTCTGGCAGAAGGGGGATGACCCAATGATATCTGCAGCTATCATTTAGCAGCTCTTATTTAGGCCACAAGTGCTTGACTGGCCCAGGGCCACCCAATGAGCTTCCATAGTAGTGTGGGGATTTAAACCTGGGCAAAGTCTGCACTTACTTTCTTGTCAATCCTGTTGAATTCAGATCGCTTTGAACTCGGGTCTTCTTCTCCCCCCCCCCTCCCCATTGAAACAGGAAAGTCTTCTGCATGTAGTTAGGGAGGCTCAGAAGAGGGGGGGGAGGCAAATGGAGACTCTTTCTCTGTTTTCTTGAAGGGGGGAGAGGAGGGAGGAAAAATCCTTTCTTTTCTTGAAGTGGGGGGGGGGGGTAAGAGGATTGAAGAAGGCAGAAAAAAAAATCCAAGACCAACAGAAGTTGAGAGAAATTAGGGGCTTCTCCTTTAAGGCAAGCATGTCACATGACCAGGTGTATCCTATCAGAGGTTCTCTACCACGGAGCTTTCTTTCCCAAATGGATATTGAGGATTAAAAGCAGTCTGAGATATCGCACAATAAAGGCGGGGTCACTCTGGATCAATCCTTCTTGCTGTAGAAGGAAAATTTAAATAATCCAAAATCCAAACGGAAATTACATTCTCTATAGAGGGCAGGGACTGAATCGATCTGGGGTTGGAATCGATCTGGGGTTGAAAGATCCGTGCAGTTTACACCCTGGAATGCTCACATCCTAGGCCAATACTAGTAATAGGCATGAACTGGGTTATGAACTAAAGTTTATCATGCATTGTGCAAAGCGATGTCTATGAACTGAAAATGTGACACAAACTCAGATTTTGATACCATTTGTGGCAGTTCATGGAGATCAGAAAACAGTGGCTTAATTAAACCTCTGCTTTCTGCTCTTCACAAAAAACAGCTGTTTGTTTTAAATGTCTCAGTATCAGTTCATGAGCCATTTGAAGTTTAAACCTCCTTGCACTTTGTGCTCCCTGTAAAAAGTTGTGAGGAACAAAAGCAGGGCTTTAAATGGCTCTGAGCCATTTCACCCCTTGCTTTCTTCTCATTGCCAAAAGCTGCAGCAAACAGAAAGCTGGGGTGAAATGGCTCTGAGCCATTTAAATTCTTGCTTTGTGCTCCCTGCCATTTTTTGCAAAGAGCAGAACACCGGGGTGTAAACATTAAATGGCTCATGAACTGATACAAACCAGTTTGGTTCATGAACTGACCTATCAGTTCATGGTTCAGTGTGTGGTTCAGGTGTTAACCATGAATCAAACCGCAAAAATTCAGTTTGTGCCTTCCAAATGTCTCTTACCTGGCAGCCAGACAGTTGTATGATCTCCTGGCTATATTACTCACATGCCATACAATAAATAATTATACCAATATCCCATATTGCCTCCCCCCCATTTGTTGCCTATATTACTGACCAACTTGCTCAATAAAGTAGAACAGTTCTGTTTTTTGGTGCAAGGTTTAATCATTCCTCGTTTTAGTATTTTATTTTACGAAATAGGCTGCCTATTTCAGAAACAGACTACAAGCTACTAATAATCATGTAAAAATGCTCCTTGGTTCTGGAGATTTTTTTTGGATACTGGATGAGTTGTACATTAATAATTGCACCTCAGAAAATGGCATTCAGTGCACAAAACTATTAAGATGTTCATAAAGCAATTGGCATTTTTTGAAGAAATAAATGCCAAGAAGACTGCTAACTAAATCTTTTTTTTCCCCACCTGAAAAATAACATCTTTCTTTTATCATTCTAACCATAAATGATTGATGAAAAAAATGCATGACAATCATATCAGGGAAATGCTCGCTGACATATTTGCACAGGAAATGTGTTGCATGTTGACAGTTTTTTGTTGGAAAACTGACAGTTTTGGTACAAGCTGTTCTTTCACTGACTATAGGGAATAGATAACAAAGGAGAAAGAATAGACTATACAATGCACACTTAAAATGGACCTGTCAGCATACAAGGTGGTTAGTTACGTGAGAGACCAAAACCTCGGGCTTTTGAAAATGAAACTTTCCCCTACATAATGAGCAGAGAAGGACATGAACATTAACACCATTATCCATACTCAACTCATGCCTTTGAATTCATGCTCAACTGTAAAAATATTTTTTTACTTTATGAGCTCTCTCAGTATCATTTAATACAACAGAAGGCGCAAGTAGATGTGCATTTTTTTCAAGAAGCTGGTTTCTCCCCTCCCCTCTCCAATGACTTCAGCTTTATGACGTCAGCTGGGTGACAAAACCATACTGCTTCCCAGTGCAACTCTGCATCCAGTCTGTTCCCCCACTGATGCCAACAGGTGAAGCAGCATTCTACTCTCATCCCAAAGAGGCATATGTCACTTCCACAGAGACAGGATTTCTTCAACTTCTGATTAACAGTGGAACACTTCAAGTAGGTTGTCTCTCCTCTTTGCATGGGTGTCCCTCTAGCAAAATGTACATTTACTTGTACATTTTTTCATCTATCTCTACATTGCTGCATCATTTTTTTCTGCTTAACAACTGAGCCACACTTCTGTATTTTGCAGGAAGTTCTGTCACACTGATTTTGTAGCATTCCGTACACATACACACATTTCTTCTTCACAGTTACTACAAGAGAAGGGTGCACCATTTCCTTTAGTGCCATAGCCCACAAATATAATCTATTTCCTTGGAGATTGAATTACCAAATTTTATTGCTCAGGGATGCTGTGCTATGCTACCTTTTACCTCCAAGATGTCATCTGTGGGTTAAACTAGCTAAAACAACAATAGACAAAGATTCTTCTTGCAAAATTGTACGCTATATGAGAATCTAACAGCACAAATTTGCTGTGGACCAGAGGGCCAAACGGACTGTTCCTATGCCCCTATCAAAAGGTGTTAAACAAGGCTGTCTTCTGTCCTCTCTAGTTTTGATGTAGTGGTTAGGAGTGCAGACTTCTAATCTGGCATGCCGGGTTTGATTCTGCGCTCCCCCACATGCAACCAGCTGGGTGACCTTGGGCTCACCACAGCACTGATAAAACTGTTTTGACCAAGCAGTGATATCAGGGCTCTCTCAGCCTCACCCACCTCACAGGGTGTCTGTTGTGGGGAGAGGAAAGGGAAGGCGACTGTAAGCCGCTTTGAGCCTCCTTCGGGTAGAGAAAAGCGGCATATAAGAACCAACTCTTCTTCTTCTTCTACTTTCAAATCTAGTTGTGGGAAACCTCAGCTGGCACCAGAGAACCCAGGCCAACTCTTTAAAAAAGCTAATGTCCATTTTGGCCTAAGACCCTTCAAATGGAAGTGCCAGGAGTTGAACATGTGACCTTTTGCATATAAAGCATCCACAGTGCTACTTGAACCCAGCACCTCCCCTCAGTACTCCTTGTTCTAGTTCCTCAGTCAGATATAATTACCATTACTGTACTACTGTAACAAGTAAATCTTATCAATTTATTAAACAGTGAAGAACAAAGCTGTTAAGAAACTAGGAGGTGGTAACTCCAATTTTCTAAAGTGCAATTTATTCAAGAGTTAGTGTTATTATAACTAGATGTGATACCCTTTTTTCCTTCACCTCCTGCATTGTGGCATCAGTAATGTGTTAAGTTTAGGAGAAAAACCCAGTATGTGCCTATCTAAAACTATATCTATTCTGGGTCTCCCACAGTTCTGAATGTTTGTTTTTAAGATGCAAACAGCGTAGCACTATTTTTAGTAAATCAGATGCATACCTCTTGGGAGGTGGACTTATTAATTTTAGATGCAAGTGCTTTTACCCAAGAATCCCTTGTTGCATAAAGTCTTGAATCAAAACTACAATATATTCAAATTGAATCTAGGATGCTTTATTGCATAAGTGTTTATTTCTTTACAGACAACTCTTCTCAATTTAAAAGATATTGAAAGATAAATTTACTCATGGAATATGTTATATATTAGAATTAAAAGCAAATAAAAAACTTTATTTCAGATCTTTCAAAAGTGTCTGTTCCTCTGCATACAGCTTCTAACTTTTGTGGGGGCATAGGACCAAATTTTCTGCTTGAAGTTGTATATGTGCATGTAACTGTTGGTTTGACCAGCTTTATAGTTTTATATGAAGCAATAGAGTTTGACCGTGTTCCTACTTTTTCCAAAAGATCTCTGCTTCTTAGTCAAAAATGAGGTTTATGATGATATGCCAGTATTGTGTTACCTGCTCACCAGTATCTCAATCTTACAGCCACTTGGAAAAAATAAGCCAGTTCTGCCTCCAATGCCTTGCTGAAACTTGTATCCTCAGGAAGAAATCCAGCTCTGGTTATCCCCAGCCACAGTTCAGCTGCAGAGAAGGCAGACGATATCTTTGAGAACTTTCCACATCACTCTTGAGTTTAGCATCTAGATTGAATGAGTATCAAATTGTCTTGATTTGAATGTTCTTTTCAATTCATATATCATTAAAAAAGGTAAAGGTATCCCCTGTGCAAGCACTGGGTCATGTCTGACCCTTGGGGTGATGCCCTCTAGTGTTTTCTTGGCAGACTAAATACGGGTGGTTTGCCAGTGCCTTCCCCAGTCATTACCGTTTACCCCCCAGCAAGCTGGATACTCATTTTACCGACCTCGGAAGGATGGAAGGCTGAGTCAACCTTGAGCCGGCTGCTGGGATCGAACTCCCAGCCTCATGGGCAGAGCTTCAGACTGCATGTCTGCTGCCTTACCACTCTGCGCCACAAGAGGCTCTTCATATATCATATATATATCATCAGTTCATATATCATGAACACATGGCTAAATTCAGGGCCATTCTGCACAAGACCAATGTTGCCAATTGTTCACAGAATTCAGAAATGCGATATTAAATAGTGGAATTTCATCATTCCGCATACCTTTTTTTTTTTTAGTGGAATATAGAAGTCCCAGTAGCGTTTCATTCATTCCCCACAGGTTTCCAGTCTCGCTGGAATCGCAACAAAGGAAGCGATTTTTTTCTGCACTTCTTCCCGCCCCTAGCTGTCAATCAAACAGAACAGCCAATGGGCTGTTGTGTTCATGCTCCCGAAAAGCCCCTTTCCCTTTAAGAACTTAAAAAAAAACCCAAACACACCCGTTGCAACGAATCTGTGTTCAATCGTTGCATCAGAAGGACCTTTTTGCTGGCGTAGGAGCTGGCAATTAATCATTTACATGCTCCTCAAGTAGAAAAATTATCCCCCCCCCATGGCCGCGATTTGTGGCCGAAATTACAGGCAGTGCTGAACAGGGGGCTGTGTTGTGCTTGGGAACTTTAAAGACACTTGCAGTGGGGAGCTTTGTTTTACTGTGTTAATCACTTCTGTGGAGGGACTTTAGCCGGAGAAGCCTTGCTCGTTCGTTGCTTTCACCGGCCTAAGGAAAAAAAAATGGTGAGAGTGACAACAAGCTGGGAAAGATCCCCTTGCAAACTGTGGGCTGCTGGTGTGCTGAAAAGTGAGGGGGGGGAGGTTTCTAGACTTGCTGCAGGATGATTGACACTCCAGTAGTTGGGGGGGCTGCAAAGGAGGTGGGGCACCTGTCTTCTACCTCGGGAGCTGCTGCTGTCTTCAGGGACCCCCCTGCCACCGCCAGTGCTGCCCAGCCCCGCTCTAGGTCTCCTTCTCACCTGTCACCTCGCCTGCCGGGCAGCGCCGCTCCACATGAGCTCAGCCAGAGCCCTTCTGACCATGGGTCTTTCTGCTGCTGAGGCATGAGCTCTGACTCTCGCTTCTCCAGAAGTTCGCTTCACTTCTGTGGAGGGACTTTAGCCAGAGAAGCCTCGCTCGTTCACTGCTTTCCCCAGTCTAAGGGAAAAAAATGGTGATCGCTTCTTTGGAAGTTCGGGGGCGAGACTGGGGGAGGGACTTTCTTTCTACCTCTACATGTCTTTCGCTGATGTGTTGCAGCTTGTGCTCAGAAGTGTAACAATTTTTTCAGGAGGAATCCACTTTTCCCGATTTCCCGTAAAGCGCTACAACGAAGCAAGTGTTGCAGGAGTGTTGCTGATTGTGTGCGATGTCACGCGAAATATTGAATTTGTAGCGTTTACCAAAGGTAAGACTTCTGCTATATTTAAGTCATGCGGAATGGACCTGAAATTTGGATTATTCCCATGCATATGTGTCTACCTTCTCTTGCTGAAATTGAGAGCCTTCTGGTTTCAGAAGTCCTCACTCTGATCTCAGTTTGGTGTGATACCTGCATATGCAAACTTTGGCAAACTGAAGTCTGCTTCTTTGCAAAGTTTTCAGTTAACTTTTTTCTTCTCATAGAACATTTACGCACTGGAGGTTTCATGCTGGATTTCAGACTGGAGTTTTAGTTGTGGCCGGTTGCCCCACCTCTTCCTGCACCCACATGGGGGAGCATTTGGCCCAGTGCACCTCATCCACCCCCGATCTGTGCTCCTGCACAGGAGGTGGGGCAGTGAAGTTCCCAGTGCATAAACGGTCATAGGGAGACTTTGCCACTTTTCTTTTTTACTATCTCCAAACTGAAAACACTTTTCAACATCTGCATGTATCCTCTGGCCCAGCTGATCCAGAGCTTTGGGCTGGTTTGTCATCAGTATGCAGATGACACCCAGTTCTATCTCCTGATGGTCAGCTGCCTGGACTTCCTCCCAGAAACATTTGCCAGTGTTTTGGAAGCCATAGCTGGATGGCTTGAGCAGAGTCACCTGAAACTCCCCCCCTCTAAGATGGAGATCCCATTGCTAGGAAGGAAGGGGCCAGTTCAGGAAATGTGATTTCCCAATCTGGCCAGGGAGCAACTTAAGACCTCGCCTGCAGCCAGGAATTTGTGGTTGATCTTGGATGCTTCCTTATTGATGGGGGCGCAGGTCACTAGAGTAGACTGGCAGGCATTTTTCAACCTATGCCAGGCAAAGCTACTAACATCCTATCTGTCCTCTGAGCACCTAGTCATAGTGATCCATGCAACAGTCACTTCCAGGATTGACTTCTATAACTTTCTCTATTCCTTCCCTTGTCCTTGACCCAGAAATTGCAGATGGTGCAGAACACAGCTGCTAGGGTTCTCACAGGAACATCTTGGAGGGCCCACATTCAGCCTGTACTGAGGCGGCTGCACTGGTTACTAGCTGTGTTCCAGATCAAGTTCAAGAATCTGGTACTGACCTTTAAGGCCATCTATGATCTGGGCCATCTATCATCTTATGCCCCCCACAGGGTGCTTTGCTCTGCAGGTCCAAATCTGTTGGTGGTCCTTGGCCTGCAGGAAGTGCAGCTGGCCTCAACCAGGGCCAAGGCCTTCTCAGTCCTGGACCTGACCTGGTGGAATAAGCTCCTTGAAAAGCTGAGGGCTCCGTTGGAGTGTACAGAGTTCCACAGGGACTTCAAGATGGAGCTCTTCCACCAGGAATGTGGTTTTGGCCAGTGCAGAGAAAATCAGAGGGCCCCCTCAGAATAATCAGAACATCGGACTAACCCCTTATTAACAGCCTCCCACGACTCTGGTTGGGGGACTTGTTGAGCTGTTGGAAGGGGGGACTTGGAGTTTTATTTTGTAGCCAGGTGAATTGTAAGGGTAGGTTTAATCAGGGTTTTATTGTGCGGCTTTTATTAACAACCTTCCATGAACCAGCCAGTCTTGGAGGGCAAGAAATAAAATTAAAATTAAAAATCTGATTTTGCACAGTGATTTTGTATCTAAATTACTCTAGTGTATAGTTATCCTAAGCAGATTTCCAGCCTTCTAAGCGTATTGACTTCTTGAAACAGAGGTTATTTGCAACCACAATCAATAAATTTATCTACCGTGAGTCTCAGTGTATGAGAGGGACCTATTTTGGGAAGACTGAGCCATTGCTAGGGGAGAAACACATTCCTCCCCACCAAGTTTTTATATATGTTGATTAGGAGGGATAGGCAGGACACAAATGCATAATTAACAGAACTGCCAACTCCAGGCTGGCAAATTCCTGGACACTTTGATGTGGAACTAGAGTAGGATCGGATTTGGCAGTGGAGGTACCTCATTGAAGTGTAATGCCATAGACTCTACCTCCCAAAGCAGCCATTTTCTGGGGATCAGTTGTATGTCTGGGAGAGCCCAATGTCCTGCCTTGAGATTGGTAACTGTAATTTCTGAGCAGGCCTCTTTTTTTATCCTTGTGTTGATTAACATGGTTGATTTTTCTAAGGAGCCTAAAGACTCCTTTTTGGCCCACTGGCTAAGAACTCAATATTTGGTAATCAATGTTTTAATAAGCAATTGATTTATGAAAGGGATGCTGATTTGTTATATAGATCCCAAATTGAAGTCAGTAGGCTGGAAACTATATACTTCCAGGAGAACTAATGCAGAATTTTGGATTTATACTAGATAGACCCAAGTTCAAATCCCATCTCAACTATGAAACTTATTGGGTCACTATTTTTCAGCATAATCTACCTCATTGGGACCCTTGTGAGAATAAAATGGGGTAAAGGAATTAACCATATATGATGTCTTGACCTTCTCAGAGAAAAGGTAGACTTGGCCAATCACCACTTTAGGATCAGGATCAAATTTCTTCCAGGCTACACTGGTTGGTGGGGATATCATCTGGGTATGGAATTGGGATCACTGTGGGTAGACAGGTAGTTGAAAATTTCCTGCATTCTACAAGGAAATGGACTAGATGACCCTGGAGGTCCCTTTGAAATCTATGATTCTATGATTACTGAATATTGAGTTCCTAGCCAGAGAGCCACTTGATGGAATAAAAGATGTAGCAAAGAATTTGCTTTTATTTTGAGCCCTCTGTAATAAATTATACTTTATTTAATGTCTTCATGAAATTTCTGAAGGAGGAAAGTGAGTTTAAAGAGTATATGCTTTGAAGGCAGAAAATATCAGGTTTTATCCATTTAAATATATCTAAATGACCTCAGATGGCAAGGCTTGGAAACACCTTGACATCTGTCTGCAAGCCCCTATGAAACAAAGTGGGTAGTAAAAGGCTTGCTAAATTTTTGGTTCGATGCAATATAAAACACTCATATGTCCAAGTTAAACTCTAAAAACCCCTTTGCACGTTTGCACTTATTTCATTGTGTGCTGCGAATTCAGTCTTTCTGTGTGCATTTTCAGTTCAATCAAAAATGACTTCCCTGTAATCTTAGCACTTTAATTTATGACCCTTGGAGTAGTCTGGAATACTTCAGTACCAATAAAGGCAAATGGAAACTCTAGGCAGAGAACAAAATCTGTAGCATTATTCTGCATTCTGGAGATTGATTCTAAGTAATGTGTTTCATGACCTTGGACTCCACATTTATTTCTGAAGATGCTTGAGAATCAGTCACAAATTATTGAACTAAAAGGTGAAATCATTTCCTTGTTAAGGCATTGCTTTCAATGCCCATCTATTCTCTCCAGTTTCCTTTTTTATTAAACAATTTAATTAGATTAATAACTGTGGAATATACATTCTTCAAATGATATTTCACATACATTTTCTTTTTATTAATTATTTTTTTCTGGTTTTGTTTATGATAACCTTATAAGCGGTTAAATGAACTGGAAAATATGCATGATCTTTATGGTGACTTGATAACGTCCACAGCAGCATTCATGCTTCAGGAGCTATATACAAAGAACTTCTATCTTTAAAAGATAATGCATCTGCTTCTTTGTACATTAAATGGTCAACAGAAACTTGTGCCACAGTGATAAAAAATTGCAACTTCTAAAATTCTTCACAATATTTAGGGATCTTCTTGCCCATGTAAAAGAATGAGCGCTATATTCATTGCACCATACACAATTCAGTTATATATAAAAATATGTGTAAGTTTGAAACCTCCATGGGGGAAATCACCAAAACAAAACACATGGTAATTATGATATGGGCCTAAAATCACAGAGAAATTACTGTACTTCCCTTCTCACCCAATGTGGCCTATTTATTTACATGAGTGAACAAGTAAAATGCTATATGATAATTTCATAAGAAATTTTTGACAAGGATGCAGTGTCAGAACATTGCTGATCACGAGCTAATTTGAGTCACAAACCATTCATAAATACTGGAAGAGTATCAAATCTGAGCAAATTTTTTTCTAACATCTTCCAGTCTGATTATTATGTTGGTGCCTCACTGTTTGGTTTTGATCTTCCTAGGTAGAAGACACCACCAGAAGTCATCATCACCATCATATCATCATCTTGTTCGCCTCCACTGTTAGAAAAAAGTATATCATCCCCTGATATGGAACTGATGTAAATAACTGACTCTGTAAATAATTGACTAGCCCTGCTCTTTTCCTTCCTTGCAGAATTAGGCAGAACCTAGTCTATTCCAGTGAGATTTAGTAGGACAATAGGAATTAACCTCTGTTTCTCTCTGTCTATTTTATATTTGCTTATTATTTGGGTGATATTATTTATATACTTTAATTAACTTATGAGTCTCTTTGGACATCTTCAGAGTGGAGGTTTGTAGGGTATACAGTTTTCAGCTAAATAATATTGTTTGGTTGGAATCCAATCTGGGAAAATACGAGTTTTCTTAGTGTGAAGTTAATGAACACCTGTTTCAAAACAAGATGAGAATATATGGGTCAGGGGGGTTAAGCTCTGCCTGTTCCCATATTTGTCACTACTTGAAGCGTATTTTAATCTGGCCTGGTCAACTGCAGAATAAAAGATCAGCTGGACTAGGAGAACAAGAAGTGAAACACTGCATGGTCAGGAGAGGTAAGCAATGATACTAGAAAAGTTCACTTCTTGAACCTGTTTTGCAAATAGGAACTTATTTCTCTTTGTCTGAATCTGAAATGGAGAATTCCTTGAATGAATGGAATAATCACTACTTCATCTCTAGTGGATGTGTGTGTGTGAGTATATCCAGGAATGCATTTTCCATCAAAATCAGTGGAAACAACTGTTTGACTGATATTCTAATTGAATAGCATTACATCCAGTATTTATACATTAATGAAGTTCTTAATGTATTTCTCCATCCTGAATCTTACCTTTTTTTTTTGCATAGTGGTATCACCACTTTCTAGAATCTGCTTTCCAAATAGACAGACCAACTACAGAGTTGTGTCTAACTCTTAGTCGAGAAAGAAATGGTTAATGGTAACAGAAAAGTGTTGAGATATGAGCATCACTAGGGACCAAGCCCATAGCATTCAGGAATACAACAGGCACTAGATTGGGGGGTGATGGAAGAACTCTATGGATGGCCTCTCCCTCCTCCCAAGACCTGGAAAGGCTGCAGGCAACTGTTATGGAACTCACCGGCAGGGGCAACTCTCACACAGCAAGGATCTTCAGCTTCCAAGATTAGCTAGGGTAAGCAAACTGTGTGAGGTCTATTCAGAAGAGAGCTCTTAGAAGTAAAAGCTCCATATGTCCAGAGCCTTGGCAGTATTAACAGATTTGTTAGAAACTCTCAGCAGCTGGAAATACATCCAAACCTATCTGATACAATGAAACTTTACATTTTTTAAATCTCAGGCCTGTAGAGGATAGAAGTTACTGAATCTCACAGCTTAATCAGGCAATGATCTGTCTACACCAGTGCATTTCATTCTATCTGAAAAATCTCTCATTCCACCATCAGTATTATCCTGTCCAGCAAACTGACCTGGCCAGTGTATGACTTGCTGCATTTGTTGGCCCAGATATTTTTTTTGGGATAATCCCATAGCTGTCATGGAAGCCATAAATTCTTGAGCAGCTCTATGTAAGACCGTTTACGCACTGGAGGTTTCATGCCGGGCTGCAGGCTGGAGTTTTAGTCGTGGCATGTTGCCCGACCTCTTCCTGCACCCACATGGGTGAGTATTTGGCCTGGTGCACCTCATTCACCCCCAATCTGTGCTCCTGACAGGGGGGTGGGGCAGTGAAGTTCCCAGTGCATAAATGGTCTAAGTGAACCTCAACATAGATTATGAAGTTCCCCAGGACCAAAGGTCTGGAGTCCCAAGCATTAAGTCTCTCTTCTCATTTCAGCAGCTTTTAGGCAGTGGAATAGGCTGTATACTGACAGAATCCCCACTGGATCCTAGGTCATATTACTTTGCATATACCCTGGAAAACTCACCACCTGCTTGGAACAGTTCCTTGGAAGTGTGATGCAGTTCTAGTTGGCCACAGCAATAGATTTACCTACCACTGGGACTATGTTGTTGCTGTGCCAAGTGACTTGCTGGACAAAGACAGAATAGCATAGGATGCAACATCAGTCATTGTGAAGGAACATAATGACTAAATTTTCAGAAATGTTTAATAGTATTAGATTTATATAAAATATATTTCCTAAATAACTGATCTGAGATTCCTCCCCCGATTTATTATTTTGTTTTGTTCACTCCCAGTGTGTCTAAGCCATCAATACCAATTTAATAAAATTCCACTGTAATTAACTTCAAGCTCATTAGTGTTTACTGGCTTTTAAAAATCAGTTTAGTCTATGAAAGAAGAATTTGTCCACACTAAATTGAGTTTGCCATTCTCTTGCCAGTTTCTCTTTACCTCCGCCCTGGGTACTTACAATTCTCTAAGGTTTTGTGTAATTTAAACATCTTCAGTTGTCAGCAGTTTTGGCATCTCATTATACACTGCCTGTGATTGGTCATTAATTAATACTCATGGCACAGTCCAAACAGTGATCTTTTGCAGCTGCTGATTTTCTTACACTTTTTGTTGTGCTTTTTCTTCCCCTTTTCCTTTGGGACACAGTGAGCTTCTGTTGAAGTAAAAACATTTCCATAGTGCACCATGTGAAAGATGAAATGAAAACCCTTCTATCTGTAAATACACTTTTATATAATATTTTCTTAATCCAGCTACACTATTTGAAGTTGAAGAGATACGATTTATTTCCATTGATAGTAGTATCAGTTTATCTGTGCTGACTTGCAATTTATTCATGTTGATTTCCCTTAGCTATTATGCTTCTGTACTGTGGGAGTTATATGGCTCTCATTCCCTCAACTATATTTCCCCAGTCACTGAAGAAAGTCTTTCATATCTTTTAGCTCACCTGGTTAACCTTAAAAACTACTTTAAAGATTGGTAGATGTCATATTCCAGTTACTCTGCTGAATGGCTGTTTTAATGACACATATCTTTAGTGATAAATATTGATAGGAATCTATTGTTCCTCATTTTAAGCTGTAGGATAATTTTCAGTTAATGATTTGTGAGTTAGTATAGATTTGACATTTCACATTGAACCATTACTTACATGTTTGATGCTGCTTTATCAGTGTCTCCTGTTCCCCTTGCATTTCTTAAACCTAAAACCTGTCCTGTCATCTTTACAAATGAGCTATTCACATAAATCCTTTTGTACCTTACTGGCATGGCAATTAATTGTAGCCAGGTTTCTGCCAGTAGTGGCACCAGAAGAAAAACAAAAACCCTGGGGAGCCACAGACATCAGGATACAAGGGAAAGCCCTCAAATGGCTCTTTTTTCCAGGGTCACAGACTGAGGGTAGCAATTGGAGAGAGACAATCAAATTGCTGCTAACTCACTTGTAGAGTTCTGCAAAGAGCAGTCCTCTCTCTAATTTTATTTAACATCTTTATGTTCCTTCTTGCCTTTACTACTACTATGATGGCTCAGGCTTGTATAGGCTAGAAAGAATGGTAGGAGCTGAGAGCTTGGACCCCCCTCCCCCAACACACCACAACCAACCAACTACCTGAGAAGCAATGGAGGTGACTAGTATCAGCTCATTGTTTGAGATGGTGCTGGTCCCCCTGACCCCTCTCTGGTTATTGCATGAGATTGACCTAAAGAATTACTTCTCATTCTACTATACTTGTGCTTTGCTATCACTGGACCACCAAAGTAATGAATGAGGTGGAATGGTTACTGAACTAATGTGTTAAATCATGTGTCAGTGTGATTTGGCCCAGATACAACATCTACTGCCATCACCTTGATGTTGCACAGAAGGCTTGTATGACTGAGAAATTACAAAGACAGGGCTCAGCTGTGTCCCATCTTGTGAAAATGTAGGCCACTATTAATAGCCACGTTATAGTGCAAAGGCTGGAAATGGACAAAAGCCGTTTCTGGAGAACCAAAAGCAGTACAATAATGCCCATTGCCCATGTGTTTTTTTGTGTATTTATTCATTATCTTCTTTATAGGCTTTTAACAAGAGGTGAAAGACCAAAGAAATTAGAATGCACAGCATAGACAGTGATAATTCTATTATTCCATTTCAATTTTCATAAATGTGACTGTCTCCATTTGTAATGTATTGACCAAAACCCTTGTAGATTGGTATTGTCATTGTACCACCTCCAGTGTGCTTGCATCTGTCTGTGGGCACACTTTATTCTTTGTGCTAATCCTATCCTGCTAGTTCTCATAAACAGCATGTGGACAGGTGCACTTGCTTCTGTATTGTACCACTTCAAAGGGTGCTGAAGTCTACATGGCATATGACTTAGTTTTTATAATGGAATAGCCATCCTTTGAAAGATAAAGATATTACTCTGGTACATCTGTCCTAAAGCTATGTATAGCGGTGGCCTAGTAGCTGGCTTAACTATATCTCTTTGAGTTGCAGCTTGAATGCTCTGCCATTTTAGAAACCTCAGTACATACATAGATGCTGTTGTACACCCACATATCTCACCTCTAAACACTAAAAACTCAATGTCCGGGAAAAGTTTCCTAGTCCTGATTTACAAATCAGTTTCTCTGAACAAGGACTTTATATACATATGAATATAATGGCTATAATGAATAAAAATGAAAGACCTGCAATCTTGATACAATCCAACAAGACTAATTTACTCCCTCATCTGCTGTTTATGATAACTACGGCATAGGAATATATATCTATCATAATCAAGAGGCCAGACTACATGCTTGATCTTTGATAGGCCTACTGTTTGATTCTATGAGAATTACTAAAAATTCTCCCCCTTTGATGTGTGTATAACACAATCTTAACTGTGTTTCATCATAGAACCGCCCCCCCCTTCCAAGTTCAATGGGACCTGCTCAAGTAAAGGTGTTCAATATCAAAGTAATACAGCACCATTGCATATCTGAAAAAAAACAAATCCTTTCAAAAACTGGATGGTTCAGTATTACCTCTAGTTAACAATCCACTTGAGGAATAAGAAATAAAAGGTGAAGTAGGGAAGTTAGCAGATGAGATTAAACAAAGGGGCCAACAGGGAAGGGGGCATTTGAGAAGAGGAACTGATCTGGAGTCAAGCAAGTTAGTTTACATGGGAGATCAAAGAGTGACAGGACATCATTAAAGACTGAGTAGGCATCTCACTCAGCAGGGCTCACTTCCAAATAATCATGTTTAGGATCAGACTGTACACGATGCAGAGTTTATCGAGACAAATGTTAAATGCCATTGGGATTTGGTCCTTTGTAGGTGTGACATTAGGAACAAGTGAAAATAGCTTTGTAGCCTCACTTTACTCTCATTTGGGATGTCTACAGTACAAAAAGATGTTACAGTTCCAAATCTGTGATATTTTCTACCATGGGGGATTTTCCATGTGGAAATGGGGGGGGGGGTTTATAAACTCCCACCTGTAAGTTTTCATGTTTCCATATACCTACACGATAACTCTGATGAAGACCCATGTTATCATAAACATCAAATGTACACAAAAATTGAGCTGCTTCTCTGAGACATGGTCTATAGCATTATGAATTCATACACAGTATATTTATGTACAACAGCATTTGAAAAACATGAATGCATTACTGAAATTGCTTTTATCAGTAGTGCAGGTGGTTTTACTATAAGTAAGTGTTGACAACAACACTGAAACAATGGGTATGCTTCATAAGATAGCACAAAAACAGAGTTTTTGTAAGTAGATCAACATTTTGTATTATTTAAAAATACTTGGAGTATCCAGGTTCAATGTAAGAATTGTTTATTTATTTATTTATTTAGATTTATATACCGCCCTCCCCGAAGGCTCAGGGAAGGCTCATTGTGTGTCTCAAACTACAGCAAATACTTATGTTTTCTTTAAAAATAAATAATCGGAATTAAGCTGCAGAAAGGGATTCAGTCTTTGTTTAATGCAATGGAAATTATGTTTTAAGACTGCTTTTCCTGTTTTCATATTGATGTTAAGGAATCTGGTGTGTTTAGAGTGTGTTATTGGCAATTTTAAATTTATACTGAGTAAAGTTTTTACAACAAAAGATTGTAAAACTTCTTCACGTTTGGAAATACTTTGCTTTGTATCAAGCTTTATCCTGACATTTACTCCATCTGGAATACCTCTTCTGCTCTGTAATATTTAATTGAAAGTTTAGGATTCTCCTCAATCTTAAAAACCATTACAACTCCTACTGCTTTAGGTGAAAATTACTTTCATATAATGGATGAATCACAAGAAAATTAACTCTACTTTCACTGATATCTTGTTTGCTTGACTTATTTGACTGCATTTGACTGCATCAAATGCCCACATTAAATTCGCCATGTTTGTATGAAAGTCTGATGTTTTTCACATACATTTTAATAATATGTAAAGTTAGGAGGCATATTTCTTTGCAGGATACCTAGTCCTATACTATGATTGCACATTAGTTCTTAAAACATTTATATCCTACCTTTTCTCTTGGCTCAAGGTGACTTACAATAATAATTAAAACTTCCCCAGCCAAAACCAAAGATAATAGCAAGCCCCAAATTCCTCTCCCTCCTTCCCTTAAAAGAAAATTCTCTTAAAAACCTTGGCAAACCGGCAGGCCTTGCAGTGCCTCCTGAAGATCTTGAAAGAGGGATATCTTCTCACTTCTTCAGGCAGAGCTGGAGCCAGAAGGAAGAAGACATGGGCTTTGTTCAATGCCAGACAGATCACCCTAAATGGTAGAATAGGTGGAAGATGGCTGGCTAATGACTGTAGTTGGCACGCAGGGACACATGAAAGGAGATACTCCTTTAAATATGTGTTCAAAAGTCATGAAGGGCCTTAAAGGTCATAATCAGCACTTTGAACTAAACTCAGAAACAGACTGGCAGTGAATGAAGCAGCTTCAAAATGGGCAATGTTTGTTCCCTGTGGCTAGCTACTGACATAGCAGAAAGTATGGTACGGCGGTAAGAGTTTCAAACTGGAATTTGGGAGACCCAGGTTCCAATCAGCATTCTGTTATGATGCTCACTGGATTACCTTGGACTAGGTACACATTCTTAGGGTTGTATTGAGGATAAAATGGAGTAAAAGAGAATGCTGTCGGGCATTTTGGATTCTCACTATGGAGAAAAGTAAGGTATAAGTCAAGTAAATCAATATAAAATCCTGGACATTATTACAAAAGATTAATAATACTTAGAATTACAAAGAATCACTGGTTTGTATACTGCATCTTGATAGTAAAAAAAAAACCCTTCAAAAATCTGAAAAGCAAAACCTAAAATGGGAAAGGCAATTGTAGCAGCGTAGAGCATGGTCAGCCTTAGAGATGTCTCCACAGTCTGTAGGCATCAAGCATCCAGTCATAGCCAAGTCCATTTGAATGTTAGTTAAGTCTCTGATATCAAAAATATATAGGAAACAAGTACCCAAACAAGTATTAAAGAATCTTAAATAGATTTGAACTTTTCAAAAATATGCTCTAGTGTTATCAAATTTTACACCACCAAAGAAAGATTCATCCCTTCTTTGTTTAGCTATATTTAGACATATTTAGACATAGATCTAAAAACACGGTAACCCTCAGTTCCATTTACAGGTCAACTGTTCCAATGTTTCACTTTTACTGTAAAATCTCCTTGTATCAAATGATCATGGGATGGATTAAGGAGAGCACAAGGATTTAAAGATTGAATTCCAACAGTATGGGTAAATAATCACTCCCCATATGATCACCCACAGAGAATGACACTAGTTGTAATGCATTATCAATCAATAATGCTGCCCCCCTTGAATTAATACATGTAAAGTCTCCAGAATTATCAGTGCCAGGCTGATTATTATTGTTAATCTGTTTTTCAATCCTAATTTTAGCATTCTCTTCCATGTAGAATATGTACTGATTATGATTTCCTTACTGCAGATTAAAAACATTAATACTCTGAAAGCCTACTGTCAGAATGATCCATTGGCAGTAGTAAGAGGATAATATCTTGTTTTCTTTCAGACATTACCATGAAAAAATTCTGCTTTGAAAAAGTAGTTTTGATGCTGCTGGTTTCTGGTTTGATTTTGTTATTTAAAATTGTTTTATCCTATTGATTGTTGCATTCTGCATTGTATATTATTTTAAGATTGTAAACTGCCTCAAGGACTTTATTCCAAACCAAAAGGCAGAAGGGACAGAATGAATTCTGTAACTCCTATAACACATGTAAACAATAGAAAAGGGGGAAAATAATTTATACACTTAACAGTTGCCTCCTTAAAATGTCAGGTGGCAGCAGTACTGGCAGATGCAGTACATGAGTATTAGTTTCACTAGAGTGATTATTATGCCACTTTAAAAGTCAAGACTGTACAGAACTAGTATTTTTTAACTGTCATATTTAGATACGTTTAATTTTGAAACAAGATCAATTTAAGATTTCTCTAGAGCCATCATATGCTCCAATGATAGTTGCTTCTTAGTTAAATATTATGACACTAGTTCAGAACAGGTGAGGCAAACTAAATGGCAGAATGAATAGAACAATCCAACAGTAGATTAAAGGAGAGTTTACTAAAAATGAGCACTTGTGCAGTGGGACAAAATGACAGTGTCTGAAAACAAATCATTTCCAAGAACATGAGATTCAACAACCTCATTCAGCAAAGCACTCTCCTTTTTTTTTTTACAAACAGGAAATCATCCATGCTATGTAGAAATTAATCACAAAGTATTTAAAGAGCAAAATGCCATCTGCCTTCACTTACACAAGTGACCGAAAGATAAATCCTCTAACCCCAATGGTTACTTTCTGTATGCTCTTAATGATTTTATTAGAGATGTAGAAAAACAAGGTAAAGCCAGTTAATTAAAATAATAATAGTGTTACAGCTGATTACATAAAGAACCCCTCATAGAAAGAGCCATCCCCCATCCTAATTGATGGATGGTTACTTCCTAGAAAAGCCCTTTTGCACATTCCCAGAAACACTTTTCTCTCCCTGGTGTATCCTACGCCTGGCTCTTTCCATTTTAGAACCAAATTCTCATAACATCATGCTCCTGATTTTGATTATGAACATCTTCTTTAAAAGATACCTTAATATTTAATCACAGTATGTCATTTCTCTAGTGTTTGGTCAAAGATTTAAGCATAGACCCATCATACGGATGAGCTACGCCTGGACTGCAAAACAGCATGTGAGCATGTGCAGAGTATCTTGCTTACAAATCCAGGTGCACATTAATCCAGCATTCAGCTGCAGCCAGGCACCTTAAAAGGGTGCCTTTCTCGGTTGGAAGATGAGCCCTTGAAGGTTTTCTGGGGGGAAAAAAAACATTGCCTTTGTTGCTCAGTGCTCAAAGCCATTGCCAAGGGGGAGTCTTTGTGCAGGGCTGGTTGGAAGCTTTTGTCACTGTCAAGAGGATGAGCCGCAGCAGAGTTATTCTTTCCGACCCCCCCCCCCCTTAGTCCAGCATGGGGCATGGAGGGAGAAAGATGTCTTAGAAAGATGGTGCACCTAGGATGTGCCCAAGGCTTGTCTTTGCTATGACCCAATTTCCCCAGGCAAGAAGTTAAAGTGGTAAAGGACTGAGGCAGCAGAATGGACCATGCCACTTCAGGCTGTAGGAGGAGCTTTTTATGTGGGAAGGTTTCCTTATGTCAAGACGTTGGTGAACCAGACCATCCTTGTTCCATCCTTTGAGCTCTTCTTCCCCTCCCCGCCGGCCCAGGTTTAGACTAGTCAGGAGGAGGTTGCTGGACTCCCCGGACTTGGCCAGGAAACCTCCAAGGGCCAAGTCTGCCTGCTGTCCTCATGGCCGGTAGCCCGCATCAGTTCCGTCCCCTGAGGCTTATTCCATGTTGGGATGGGATTTGAGACTCCCCTCTGTAATCGAAGGGGGACAAGGAACAAGGCAAGGCAGAGACCAATTCTGGCGGCGCTTTCGTCCTCGTGAGAAATGCCGCAGCTCGACCCCCCAGGGCCGCTTTTCTTGTTAGCCCGGATTTTTCGACAGCGGTCTCTTCCCCGGACGGTTCAAAAACGCATCCGGGATGGGGCGAGGGCGGCGAGGGCAGGTGCTGCTGTTGTCCCCCGCTCTGCACTGGCCCAAGGGGGCGAAAGGCCGCCGTGGGCACTGCCTCCACTCCCCCCAGCCCGGAAAGGAAAGGAAAGGAAAGAAGAGCCTGCACTTTTGATGGCAGGCAGACGAGCGTGGGCACGACACAGACCAGGTTTTCAGCTCTGAGAAGCCCGTCCTCCAGAGCTGCGTAGCAAGCGACGGAATGCCACTGAGCCCCAGGGTCTGGAGGCACTGGTTTCCCTGGCAGGCTCAGAAGAGACGAGGGGTTCCGCGGGGAGTGGCCCCACACTGAGCCCCCGTCTTATCCCGGCCCGGGAGTCGCCGAGGGGCGAGATCTCACAGAGAACACCCCCATCCACACCCGGCGCTTCTGACGCGCTCCTCCCTGGCCATAAAGTCACCGCGGCCACTAGTTGCCGTCGGCTCAGGCCGTCAGGTGTGAGCGCGCGCCTCGCCGGGCTTCTGGGCAGGGCTGCCCTCGGCGCAGAGACTGTCGCCGCGAGGCCCACCGCCCTCCGTCGGTCTGTAGTCGCGGTCCCAGCTGGAGGAGCCGCCTCGAGGCACGCGCGCTTGTGAAGGAGGGCGGGCGCCCGCCTTGCCTGCCTGGCCGAAGGAACCTCCTACCCGCCCACCGGCCTGTCATCATTGGCCCCCGCCTCAAAGCCGTCGACTTCTCTGCCTCTTTTGATGCTGCTGGGGAGGAGGAGCCAAGCAGCCTCGAGCTCCAGCGGCGCCGGGGGCAGCTGCAGCTGCTGGTACCGCTCCTGGTAACAGGGTTGGAGACGGAGCCCTGAGGGGGAGCCCGCCCGCCCGCCCGCCCGCCCGCCAGCCAAGGGCTGGCGCGCCTCGGCTCCTTCCTCGCCCGAGCATCTGCGGCTCTGGCCCTCCATTGTCTCCGCCTCCTGCTTCCAACAGGTTCGGAGCTGCCGGCTTTCTCCGCGCGTCTCCTTTCTCTTGGCGCCATTCCGGGCGGCTTCCCGGAACAGGCTGCTTGCTTCGGGCTGCTGTTTGCGGGGCCCCCGGGAGGATGCGGCGGGCTGTGGCGGGTCCCACTCGCCCCCTCGCCGCCTGGAGCCCGGCTTTCTGCTGAAACGAGGAGGACCCGACGGGCGGCTTTCGAGGACCAATTTTCTCGCATCCCGTTTTCGACTCGCTATTTATATTCGCCAAAGAGGATTATGCACTGATCGCTCATCTCTTCTTGCGCTATGGAGCCCCGGGTTTGTTTAAGCGTCTTGTGCTTCCTCTGCAGCCTGGCTTCAGGTAAGGAAGGGGTCGCTGAGAATGCAAAGACCTGGAAAGAAAAACCCTCCCTACAACCGATCCCTATTCCCAGGGCAGCTTTGGGGACGGAGGGGGCCAGTGCTTCTCTCCTGAAGTGGATTTTCTAGATGGAAAATTTGATGACAGGAAGGAAGGGGGGGATACCCGAACTTTAGGAACGGATGATGCTAAAGTAGGTCATGGAAATAGGACTGACTGATGGGAAGAGGTACCTGAGCTGTTCACTGGGAAAATGGGGAGGAGAAAAAGCTAGTGGGTGGAAAAAGGGAGGGGAAGGATGTACAGGTTGATGGCTGGGGAGTAATTCCTCTATTCTGACTCAAGTTCTAGGCTTTGGCGTGGACCCTTCAGTGCAGATCGACGTGCTGACCGAATTACAGCTGGGAGGTTCTGTGGCTGGAGTCTTGCAAGTGCAGGGACTGCACAATGGGAGCAAAGCGTTCGTCTTCCAAGGTACAAGGCGTCTGTCCTTGCTCGCTCACTGGGCAGGGTCAACCGAGTCCACCTGAATAATTCCTGATCTTGCTGGCAAATGCGTTTGACTGAACTTTTTGCATTAACGTGTTGGCAGACTCTATTCCTCTGGGCTCATGATGCAAGACAGTCCATTTGCTCAGCAAGCCTTCTCTCAAGCATCGGGGTTTCTCTTTCTCCCCCCTCCTTTTCTCCTTTCTAGCCCTTCTTTTGATTGATAGGCCTCTAATTAATGGTCAGCAGGCAAGCTCATGGCAGATGGCTTGTTTTGCCAGGCCTAGGGAGTCCTGAGTAATCAACAGACTCACTGGACTGGTTGAAGTTGGTTTTTATTTTGGGGTGATTGTGCCTGGTTAAACTTTGAAAGTAAAAGCCCATACCAAGAGGAAAGATGATTAAAAAGTGGTGCTACAAACATTGTCTTCTGGAATTTTATAGAAATTATAGTCAAAAGATTTATGTGTTTTCTCCTTATTAGAATTCTTTTTAAAACAAGGGGCCTTGATGTATGCACAGTCAACAGTATGTTAATATGAGCTGTCTCATATTAAGATTTTTGTAGGAATTTCTGTTTGGTAAAAATAACAAATAATAATATAAGATCCAGAAAAACACTTGAATAATTTTAATAAACAAAATCTCTGTGATTTTATCTATACAATAAATAAGATAAATGAATGAGATAAATTAAATTCAAAAATAAATTAATCACATAATTATAATAAGAATAACACACAAATATATGTGTGTGTGTGTGTGGTTGATAATTTATTTGAAATGTCTTTATGCAGATGACTGTATCAGATGCCCACCAACGTTTTAAAGTTGAAAATTACTTATTTATGCATGTATGCTGAATGTCATAGGTAGAGAAGATGGTTCATATGGTGCATTGTGAATAACTCTATTTTAAATTTATTAAAAAACAAAGGTTTGCTTTGTGGAATCATTAATTTTGTTAAGAATTTGTTATCTTTGGCAGTAATGTAAGGAGAAATCTAAGAAAAGATGCTGGCCTTAACTTCTGAATGAGGAAGTATTGAATGCCAGCTAAAGTCACTGGAGGGTAGAGCTAAAGATGTTGTTCTCTAATAGGACCAGAGAGTGTCGCTGTGAACATTGTCACAAAAACATGGAGGATACACTTTTTAAAGGAAAAATTGACACATGATATTTTTAAACAGAAAAGGCCTCATCATTACAAATGGATGTAGACATCTAAATGAGTAGGCACTTTACAGAATGAAAACCTAAAACTGGTATGATTATTAAATAATTGCAGCTTGGGGTGTGTGTTTAATTGGAACATTTCAGAACTTTGAAAACAGGACTTCAGAAATAGTTAATTTTTTAAGATAATGATCTCACAAACATTCTGGAGATTTTTCTTCTTGTTTTCCATTATTCAAAGAGGACAGGGCAACATATATGGTTATTCTTTCCTTTATTTTATTCCATCAGTTCTGTAAGGTAGCTGAGACTGAGAGTGTATGACTGACCCAAGGTCACCTAGTGAGCTCTTATGGCACTCTGAGGGTTACACTACACTAATTTGTATCCAGTGACAGTGGATCTTGATTTCTGCACTGTAGAGATAGCCATGCTCAATACAGAGGCAGAACAATGCCTAGAAGAATAAACAAGCACTATATAAAGCGCTGTATGAATGGACACTACATAAAATTGTCTATAGTAGGTTAGTTTGCCCCTTTTTATACCAAAGAAACATATTCAAGTCTAGTGTAAGAAAATGATTAGTAGCAATGTAAGTTTTTTGCACTCAGAAATGTCATGAGGCATATTAATGAAAGAAGTAACATTAGAGAAATTAAATGCAGATAGAATATTGTGCTCTACCTAGAGAATTGCAACCCAGTACCAGTATTAATGATGCCATCTATTGTACATCTGTCTCAACCCATATTCTGGGAGGTATGGATACAATTTACACATTCAGGCCCCCTTTGCATGCTTATGGAGGAGACACTATTTAGGATGTGATTCTGGGAAGTACCTTGGTTATTATTTACAGAATCATTTTTATGGCTTGTTGCCTCCTGACTGGCTTCTTCTTGGATGGATGCAGCTGGATTGGGGAAAGATTTAGTCAACCTTGCCTATATGGTTGCAACAGTCACACAATTCTGTGGCGTAGGATTGTATGCAGGAAAGCAATTGCTGTATTGCTACTTTGTGAGGGGAAGGAAAAAGAGAGAACCATGGCATAATGTTCTAGTAAGTTAGGCATTACTAAGATAGTATGTGGTTGGGAGCAGGTACATTTTATAGGTACATCTATTTCAGCACTGTCCTGTGAGTATTTGTAGGAAGACATGGCCTCAGACTCTGAGAGAAGTGCTGAGAAATTAATGAACATTATTAAGATTACTCTGTAGTATATGAACTGCATGCTGGATAAACTCTTCAAACAGTCTTATAGTGAGCCAGACTACCTCAGTATGTTCTACTTTGACTGGCAGCAGCTGTCCAGGGTCTCAGTTAGAAGTTACTTATCTGACCATTTTCACTGGAGTTGCCTGAGACTGAATATGAGGCCTTCTGAATACACAGTAGTTACTGCAATGCTAAGCTACTACCCCTCTGAATGTCTCAGATATTTGGATTTGGTATTATGAATGAATTTTGGTGAAACATTGAATAGTAGTATGAAAGCACCATTTTTATTACAAAAGCATAGAAAACAATACTTGAATATGCTATGCATGTTCTTGACTTTTATTGGAATCCAGTAAACCTAGAAGAATGATTACAACATATAATCTGTGTTTATAAATGTTTAACTGAAATGAATTATCAAGAGAAGAAGGCCTCTCTGAGTTGATGAATTTTGCTGCTTGAGATTCTACTGGGCATTTTTTTTAATTAAATAAAAATAGCAAAGCAAACAGACTTTGAATTTAAGCAATAAGCAACATGTAGAAGTATATTGTATTCTTGTTTTATGGATTTTATTGTACGGTTTTACTGGGGTTTTGTATGCTATAACTCGCCTTGAGCTTCCAGGGAGAGGCGAGTAACGAATATAATAATAATAATAATAATAATAATAATAATAATAATAATAATAATAATATATCCATGGGTTATTGCTGTTGTGTGATCACTACACTGATCTGGAGAGAAAGGTGGTAAAAAGAGAATCAAATATTAATCAGTAATTGCAAACATTCAACTATGCTTGACAAGAATGAGATAGGTATCTGATAGAGTAGAAACAAATATTGATAATATAAAAAGACTTTGTGCATTGGATGCTATAGTCCAGGAATTATTCTGAAAACAAAGATTTCTTTTTGTCATTTAAAATGTTTAGCATTTATGTATATAAACTATACTTTGTTATTTCAGGAAGAAAAAATAAAATAAAGTCCAGTTGGACTGAAGGTATATAGTAAGCTGTGATAAAATATGAGGATGGTACAGAACACCAAAGAACATATTTAAACTGTCAGTATGATGCATGATGGAACTTGAGAGCTATTGGCTTCCCAAGTGGTTATTTCTGGCACAAACTGCTGCCAGAAAATAAAATGTAAAAAGATCAATTTGCACAACACTAAATCTAGCTGTTTTAAGCATGGTATCATTAATATGTTACAGTTTGCATTCTGATTTTAGATGTGTCCCTTCCTTTTTTGGAAACATTTTGTGTTGCAGCCATAAATCTGTTTTTCTACTGTGCCAGACAAATAACATAAAAATGTTCTTTGAAACAAGGTTTAACTAGTAGAAGAAAATTGCAGAATGGACAATATTGAATTCTGTCCTGGTCATGTTACTCCTTACAGGTGGTAAGTATACTAGAATAGGAGAAAGGAATAAATGGAACCCTTTTCTATTTAAAATTAACCATTGCAAAACACTGGAAAATAAACCTGACTGAGAGTCTGTATGGCCCATTATGCACAGAGTTGAAAGTCCGCATTCGGGGTGGAATGGCAGTAGCTAAAATCACCAATTATGCACGCCATAGGCGGCAACCGGGCGCAGAGTCAACATATGCTGCCGAAAAAGCAGCATTGGCGAGATGTGGAAGAAAGTGGAAATCTATCTTCTTAATGCATTCTAGTATATGAAGCATTATAAATTATTCATCTACAGTTCACCATTTCACACAATTAGTTTTTTCCTAGGTGCCAATACAAGTTGAAATTATTGAGAACATGTAAAATATAAACACATTACATAAAGTATTCTTATCAAAATAAAACAATGTAACGCTTCTCTGCAAATCCTTGGACTGGATCAAAAGCTGCTGACTGTTCTTACTTAAATCTCTCTACAGTTGCCTATTACTGCTGGAAGCAACTAAGGATGAGCCCCCCACAGCAGTCTGACTAAATAGGGAAGGGATAGAACAGAGATAAGTTATGCAGTTTTGACTTGTACCACCACTTTCTCCCCTCCTAGAAGAACCAGTATTCCACTGTCTACTGAGGAGTCTGAACCACTTTCTCACACACATTTATGAGGAAATCCTAACACCTGGTTTGCTTTTTTAAAACTGGGCTGGAATCCTCCTTCCCTCCTTAGTAGAACTTTCCTTCCAATTTGGCCTGAATTGGCAGCATAACCTTACTGTCCAGATTCCCACTGCCAAATATCTGCCCCAGTTCTCCAGACTCTGTCTGTAAAAACTCAGTTCTCTAACTAAAGCTTCTCAGAGTGGATGGTCAGTGAGCCGGCATCAGAATAATTTAGACTGAAATCTACTGAGATTACACCAGAGGGAATATTTTCTGAGAGTCTCATTCCATCTCTTTGTACCACCTCTTCTTCCAGGGTACTACAGAACTGTAATTCTCCTTTACACTGCAACCGTTCATTTCATGACCCGTTTGATTCCTTTCATGCTATCTTTGATGTTAGATTAAGATTCCTCTATACAATATCATAATAAGAATTCTCATCTGCTAGTTCTTCTAGACAAGGAAAGTCTTTTTATAATGTTTAACTATAATACCATGAAGTTTATGTCCAGTCTCATGGCCCAAACTAGGAGGCAAAGCCTGATACAACAATTCTACTGCTTAATCTATAGACTCGGAACTGGATGATCCTAAATGTATCTTGAAACATGATACTCTAATTATGCTGTGTGTGGGCTCTGTATGTATTTATTCTGTACATGTTAAGTATTTATTTCATTGTTTATTCTTTATATGCTCCAATATTCAGTCCTGGCATAGAAAGTAAATGCCTAACATAACTGCTGATTAACATATTAAATTCTGAACTCCAATCTGGAGAATCAGGTTTGATTCCCCACTCCTCCACATGAGGCCAGCTGGGAGACTTTGGATCAGTCACAGTTCTCTCAGGGCTCTCTCCGACGCACCTACCTCATAGGATGTCTGTTGTGGAGGGGCAAAGGGAAGGCAATTGTAAACCACTCTGACACTCCTTTGGGCAGTTAAAAGTATTCTCTTCTTCCGATACAATATATAACTTGCAATTGCCTACACACTAAGATTCGTAATCTACAGTTTTCATTATGATGAGAGCACAAATCACTGTTCAATAGCTAATATGTAATGCCAAACTATAGTGATTCTAACTGCAGGAGCCATGTCAAGGGAATCATGTCCCTAGTGCAATGTACTATGAACACAACTGTCATGCTTGCTGGCTATCAGTATCTTTACAGAGGTTTTCATGGTTGTCTGTGTGGTCATCTAGGCCCTTATTCATTTTAACATAATTATCAGAAAGATTGGACTCTATATAATTGGCAGATTTAGCCTATAAAATGTTAATGAGAGCCAGTTTGGTGTAGTGGTTAGGAGTGCGGACTTCTAATCTGGCATGCCAGGTTCGATTCTGTGCTCCCCCACATGCAGCCAGCTGGGTGGCCTTGGGCTCGCCATGGCACTGATAAAACTGTTCTGGCCGGGCAGTGATATCAGGGCTCTCTCAGCCTCACCTACCCCACAGGGTGTCTGTTGTGGGGAGAGAAATGGGAAGGCAACTGTAAGCCGCTTTGAGCCTCCTTTGGGTAGGGAAAAGCGGCATATAAGAACCAATTCTCCTCCTCCTCCTTCTTCTTCTTCTTCTTCTTCTTCTTCAGCTTCCTTAAAATTTTAATATTTAGTCTATTTTTAGATATACAGGAGTCCCATTTCCATGTTCTTTGAAGGCTTTTCAGCTATGAGAATGAGAAAAAGAACAAAAGATAAAGCTTATTTTGAAAGAAGTCTTGAATTATAACCTAGACTATTTTTCATAAATGTCTTTTATCTAATGGTTGTACTAATAGCCTATGTTGAAAAATGATCTTTTGGGAAAGTATGACAAGGAAGGCCTTGTGTCCCCTCCCCTCTTTATTCAGACTGTGGAATGTGGAGTGTTTAAGTGGCCACTGATACTCAGACTACACTAGTTGAATAAAATCATAATAATATGTTACGAAGATACTCTTGGCTAAATCAGTTTCTGATAAGAAAAATATACTCTTGACTAATTCAGTTTTTGAAAATTGCTAAAATTTGCCATGGTTGCTGCTGTACAGTGTTCACTTTTTATGAAGACAACTCTGCTGCCAATTTATTATTATATTGTGCAGAAGAAAATGCTAACTAGGTGGATAAACAGTAGTGAGAAAGTCATCATATATTAACAGAAGCTGAAGAGAAGTGCATGATAGCTTATGTGTTCAGAATAAGCTTATTGTTGGAGAATGGGATATTGCTTGAATTTACAAGAAAGGAAGAGGCTTGGGAAAGCTAGACAGAGCCTGTAAAGAGCACAAACATCTTTTCAGGTAACTAATCATCTGCAGACAAGGACAGATGGTATACTGTGTTAAAATATAATAGGACAATGGCTGTGATGCAAAATCTATGCAATACACATGGTCCAGATACTGTTGATATTGGCTAATTGGGAAATCTTACTATCCAGCTTAAAATGACTGCTTCCATATCTGCATTTACATCAGTACAATGACTTTATATCCTATGCTTTTCTATCAGCAATGTACAACTACAAGTAATTGTGTAAAAAGAGAGAGGGAGATGAAGCTGCCTTATAATCCCTTGGTCTATCAAAGTAAGTATTATTTAATCACTGGCAGCAGCTCTCCGGGATTCTCAGGCGGAGGTTCCTGGACATCTTTCAATTCCTAGAGATGCCAGGGATTGAATATGGGGCCTTCTGCAAGCCAAACAGATGCTGTCACTGAGCTACAGGCCTTCTTGTACACGTGCATAACTTTGATGGTCATCTCAGAGTCTTAAGCAAAATTTGTTGGCATCCCCTCATAGTTCTGTTACTGCTGATAGGTACTTCAGACAGTGAGTTGGATCTTATCCCTCCCTTACCACTCTACTGAAAAAAGTTTGAAGTCTTTCTGCAGCCTAAGGAAACTTCCTCTGAATTAAGCAGATCTTCTGTTGAAGGAAGAGGTGCTTAAGTTAGAGGCAAGCTCCTTGGAGGATGGTTGAATCCAACCCAAAACCATGTAAAAAAATTGTGGAATGTCATGACATTTGCTATACATCATACCTCCAGCCATACAAAAGGCACTTAGTGCCTGAATAACACTATAACACAAAGCTGCAGCTCATCATTAGATGGCAAGTAGTTTGTCTCTGCAGGATCCCTGCACCTTCAGAGATGTTTGACTGGGAACAGTGGTATACATCCTAGTGTTGGTTGCCAATTGCTGCCCAGATCCGGTTCAAGGTTTTGGTTCTAACCTTCAACCTTACGCGGGTTGACACCCACATACCTGAGGGACTGCCTATTGCCCTATGCCCCCCGCAGGACTTTGCGCTCTGTGGGTGAGAATGTATTGGTCATTCCTGGGCCTAGGGAAGTGCGCTTAGCCTAAACCAGGGCCAGGGCCTTTTTGGTCCTGGCCCCTGCCTGGTGGAATGTGCTCCCGGGTGAGCTGTGGGCCCTGCGGAATCTACTAGCATTCTGCAAGGCCTGCAAAATGGAGCCATTCTGCCTGGTCTATGGTTGAGGCTGGGGTCAGTGAGGTACACCTACTGCCCCCCCGGGCTTTTTGGAGTGAACATCGTCAGACCTCCTTCTCCACCCCCCTTAGTAATAGGGGGTAGGAATGGGCTTTTCCGCCTTGTTGGGATGGTTTAAAGTTTTTAAATGGGAGTTTTAATGGGGTTTTAAGACATTGTGGCCATGAGCCATCTAGGGAGTGGCAGAAAACAAACAAACAAACAAACAAACAAACACACACACACACACACACACACATACATACATACATACATACATACATACATACATACATACATATTCTGCTCAGCAAAGTTTGTTTCCACCTTAGAGGCACCTTGAGTTAGAGGAAGACTCTTTAGGCTGCAGAAACACACAGGACTTTGCTTATTGGAGCAGTAGGCAAGTGGTTCTGGATGGAAAAAGAGGTCAGTTTAAGAGGAATAGAACCTTCATCTCCAATTCCACATGGGAGCAAATATATAAGAAATGAACGATGGCACAAAAGCGTCTCACACAGAAATGTCTCTCACATGCAATCTTGCTGGTCTTCAAAGTGGGACTTGAAATGGGAGAGGGCCCAGAGAATATTTATTACTTCCTTCCTCCCACCTATCACCAGTATTATGCCTAGGAGAATATTAACCTATTAATAAAAGATCACTAGGTGGCATTGCAGGTCAAATGTACAGTATTAGCATATTATAGAAGGTTTTGTCTGTGAAGGCAGTCTCTTGGGTTTGGGGGAAGTATTCCTTAGTCAGAGACAGTGGTATGAAGACCCCACTCAGTTACCAATCTCTCTTAGTGCTATTCATTTATTTTATCTGGCTGTCCATAACTCATTTGCTATGACTGCTCTTTATTCATTTGTTCGAATGGCTATGAATGCAGATAATTACACCAGCAGACAATGTTATCCATGATCATCTTGTCAGCTGTATCCAGGGAAATGATAGGAATCTTTAACTTTACTCAGTCAGGTGACCAGAACTTGGACTCTGGAGTAAAGAATAGACGTAAATGGAATCAAGTGAAAAATCTGGCTGGATCTAGCCAGAGAACATCTGAGACACTTTATACTTGTTATTGAATTATTGAATGGATGGACAAGTAAATCATTTTCAAAGTTCTGATATTCTAAGTCAGTGACTGGTTTAAATTTTCTTGAAGGCTATCAGTGTCACAGTATAAATTACACATGTATTGTAATGACTTATTTTTTGCCCATATTATTAACAGCAAATAACTCCTGTGCAGAATAGGTAAATATGGTTTTTAAGCCAATTACTAGTCCATTTTAGTTGAAACCTAGATTTCCATCTTTTAATGAGAACCCATCTCAGGAATCTTGCTGGCTCTTGCTTCTTAGGCAAATAGCAAGTTGAACTCATAATATATTTAAACTCCTAGATTAAATTAAGATTTTATATTTAGCTATTGTGGGAAGTTCTTTAATGTGGTTGTTCATCATTTCCCAATGGCTTGTGATGTTTCCACATCCTTTGTTAGAAATTCATTATAACATCTGAATCTGTCATCATCAGACCTAAAGGAAAAGTCCGGATGTGGGAACTGCGGGAGGTCTCTTGGCAACCAGTTTTCATTTGAGGCTGAAAATTTGCTTTGACAGTGTTCTGTGTATTCTGATCCTTTTCATACTTCTCATGTACTGTGAACATCTGCTGAAGGGCTGATTCATAAATGGCAGCTGTAGTTCTGACTAGGTTTTGGACAAACAGGATATTGTGAATCAAGGCTTATCACAAGGATATTGTGAATCAAGCTCATTTCAGGGGGAGGAAATATAGGTGAAAATCAATAAATGGGATACCACAATTTCATTAGCCTACTCCCAGCCTTTGGGGTGACTTAGCTACCCCAGCTGTTTTTTAGAAGGAACAGAGTGCAGAGAAAATTGTCTCTAGAATTTTAGGTTATTGTTACCTGTACAGTGGTAAACAATTTCCCCAAATTGCAACTAGATCCTACTTACAATTTATTAAAAAACAACAACAACCATCACTCAGGGTAAAAAGCCCCCAGCCAACCAACCAACACACCCAGAAAACTAATTAATTTTGGACATCCGGATAGCTTTTCTACTCCATGAGTTTATTATTCCAGACAATCATTTTTTAAGTGTTCCAGAGGGATGCAGTCCTTTACAGAAACCTGAAGAACCGTGTTTTCAGGCTCTGGGAGGTTTGGGGTTGTGAAATAAATGGGATGTTTTATAATACTAGATATATGGGAATATGGCTTTGGGTAGAAATGTACCCCCCCAAAAAAAGTTTAAGTTTGTTATTGTACAGTGGCTTGAGGGTTAAACAGATAGGGCATATCCTAGTAGCTAATCTAATCTAATCAGTCATAATGCGGTTATAACTTTTTCAGTTCTGGTATGTAAGGAGGCCACCATGGACAACCAGCTGGGATGTTCTCCCCCCCCCCCAGCACAACATGGCACACTTAGGAGCTGCATCTCATTTCTTTTTCCTATTGTGGGAAAAAGTATTCAAGTAATTTTCCTGCTGAAACGGATTTCACCTTTTGTTGGTAATATCAAACTCCAGTACCATGGACAGCTCATGTCATGCACTGTTCAGCACAGAAAAATGATGGTTGTTCATTTAGTCTGAAGAAGAGTGCACACCTTGGATAAATCTTTGTTGGTCTTAAAGGTGCTCCAGGAATCTATTTTTGTGGTACTACATCAGACCAACACAGCTACTCACTTGAATATGTTCAGCACAGAGATTGTCTTATTATCCCTAACTATTAGTCAGTCTGAAATTTCTGGGCACCTTTGCATAGTCCTACTACTGCTTATCTGTTCCAGACCACAATACTTAATCTGCTAGTAAAAACAATTGGATGCCATTAAAAGTTTTGTACTTGTACTAAGAACAATGAGTAAGAAATGAAGTGCATTAGGTTAAAGTCAAAGTGAATCAAATAACAATATCACAATTAAAATATTTCTGAAAATTGAAAAACCTAAGGATGAGAAAATCATGCCAGTTGCCCTTCTCCTACCCTGGTAGATGACTGAATAAGATAGGAACCAGGTCTATATAGGCTGCATTGCTATTTGTTCCTGAAGCTGTAATGGGATCACAGAGCCAAATCATGGGCCTTCCAGGACTTTGCAAAGCTATTGCCAATGCTATTGCCAATATTGCCAGGAAGACACTGATAATCCTCTTTTCTCTATCTACAACATGATGGTTGAGAGGGAAAGAATACTCCTGAAGGAACTTTTGTTTTTATACTCTTTACACTGGAAAAAGTATAAAGGTTTCTGGTGAACAAGCAAACTGAAATGCTTTGCACTGTCACTGTCTCAAGGATATATTCTTCCATTTGGGCTCAAAGGAATGGGCTTTTCATTGGAAGGGCATGTATGAAAGAACAAGTTTTGGTAGTTTGAATGTACATATGCAAGTGAAGAGAGAAATAATGGATTTATGCATGAGAAGGATAATGGATGTTCATCTTTGTGGAATACTTTGCAAACCAAGATGAGCAAAGCATCTAAATGTTGCTATTTGTAGAATATATGTCAGAATGCAGATCTTGAAAGCACCAGGCTGATCAATAGAGCCTTAAAATAGGTTTAAAACAAGCAAGTAGGAATAACAAAGATATCATTTGGTGTTAAAAAATATACAGGAGGCTGAAGCTAGTAATATTATGCATATGATAAATTTGCTACAGCTGTACAACTGTGGTAGAATCTGATTATAGGATTATATAATTGAAAGATGGTAAACTGTTGCTGTTACTTGAGAACATAGTGGATGTTATATCTAGAACATCAACTTGAAATCTAAAGCTGGAAGACTACAGATTACGCACAAATAATGCAAGTTCTTCCAGCATTATACTTATTTGCTGTGTTTGTTGTGTGGAATGAAAAAGTCATTGATTGTAGCTTGACTTTTAAATAACATGTTATTGTGGACAGTATTACTGTTAGATAAAAAAGCTCAGTCTGAAGGTACGCTGTGTTGCAGTTAGCTGAGCTCAAAAGATTGGCAAATTTGGAATGAAGAAAAGAAACTTTGGCATCACATTGGTAGATTTTAAGTTTTTATTTCAATTTGCTTTCAGATGCAGGTTTTAGTCGTATTGCAAAGCTAACAGCTCCATTCCACAGGAGCTCATTCAGAAGCAAGTTCAATTGATTTGAGCAGAACTTGCTACCTATTGAAGGCACCTAGTGCTGCAGACCTGATTATAATGCTTCTAGGAAAAATTGTACCATGATTAAAAACTCCCCTTAAAGCTTTCTAAGTGAATGTCATCTTTGCTCAGTGCTGTTTGCCTAATACTTTGATTTGTGAACGGAATATTTAGGGATAGTCACAACATGAAAGCAAACTATGTGACAGGTGCAATTTCAGTGACAGTGCTGAGATAGCTGAAAAGGTTATGATCTGAGAGTTTTAGACATCATGATTTAACATACAACAGCAAGATAGCTGACGATAGTAGGTCTAAAACCCATTCAGTGGAGTATGATTAGACAATGACGGTTCTGGAGGATACGATATCATCTGTTCTGTGTAGAGTACTCCCAAGCAGGAATATGCATCCACAGCAGACATTGTGGACTGTCAGATAAGGAGGCTTCTATAAGAACTGTTAAAGGAGTGTGGTTTTAAAAAAGCTTTATTAAGTATTAATTATACTGAACATAACTGGGCAATTTGGGAGAAAGAGGCTGCTGCATTTAAATTTGCTCTGTCTACCTGGCGGCATTGGCTGAAGGGGACTCCAATCCCCTTCGAGGTGTGGACAGATCACAAAAACTTGCAAGCCCTGAGACACCCATGCATGTTAGTCTTCATTCAGGCTGGCTATGCAGCTATTCAGGGATGGTGAGGATTACAATAATAGACTGGACTAACCAACAATTTCAATGGGACACTTCTTTAAGAATATACATTCGGCCGTCAAACTGTCCATATTGTTATATGAGGGTTTTTATCACTATGGTGTGTGTGTGGGGGGGGGGGAGAGAGAGAGAGAGAGAGAGCTTGAAATGTGTGTGGCTGGATCTTCAGGGTGACTGCTGCAAGGTAAGAACTGTTTGCTGTAGTAAGTGGCTATTGTCATGTACAGCAATGTACACTTCTGCCTTAGAGAAAATCTGAATTTTGATTGTCCATAGTTTGTGTCCATATGTGGGAGTATTGGTACCAACAGAGAAAGTTAAATCCCATTGCTTTTTATTTGGAGATTGTGAAACATGAAGTCTTTCTAGTCAGTGATTCTAATAGTTCAGAGAAACATCCATTAATGTGTTGCTGTGGCAGGATTGTGACACTTCTAGCATGCCTGTAAAATTTGAAGATTCCCTTACAAAATTCACAAGACCATGATGTATAACAACTGTGCACAAGTGGATAAAATTAAATTGACTGTTCAACAAATCTACACTTAGAATTGGTTTATAACTGAAGCTTTTAAAAGCTGATTATGTGAATTCAGAAACCAATTTGGTTTAGGAGGTGTGCACAGAAAGCTTTTCAAAGAGAACTTATAGGCATGCTTATTTTCATTGAGGGAATCTCCACTGAAATAAAGTATATGTTCTTAGAGCAATGATGTGTCCTGATTTTAGAATCTTTTTTTTTTAGACATTTGACCATTTAGAGTAGCCTCTTCCTCAGGACTATATTTCTCAGGAGGTTGTGGTTGGCTTAAAGAGTGGAAAAAGGAAAGAAAGGAGTGTTTAAACAAGAGGACCTAATTCTATAGAATTGTGTGTTTCTCAGTTCTTTTCATAGCTTGTGTCTGACCTTAAGAAGAAGATGAAGAAGTATTGGTTTTTATACCCCAGTGCGCACTGCCCAAAAGAGTCCCAAAGTGGCTTACAGTCACATTCCCTTTCCTCTCCTCACAACAGACACCCTGTGAGGTGGGTGAAGCTGAGAGAGCCCTGACTGCTCAGTCAGAACAGCATCATCAGGACTATGATGAATCCAAGATCACCCAGCTGACTGCATGTGGAGGAATGGGGAATCAAAGTTGGCTCACCAGATTAGAAGCTGCCACTCTTGACTACTATATCACACTTAGTAATTAATCTATGGTCATTATTACTTTTTAGTTTCCAGGTGAAATAGTTTGTAAGAATGTTTGTCACAATGTGAAAAGAGCTTGAAGTACTATCAGAGCTATATTGTTTTGTGTACTGTGGATTTTGAGCAATATATGGAAGTTAGGGACTACTGGAAGCCAATTTTCAGCCTGTGGATATCAATTTTTAGATGGAAATACACTGGAGACCAAGAGGTGCTCTGTTTATTTATTATGATCCTTGTTCCAGGGCTGCAGCATGGTGCTGAATGAAAGCAGGTTCTTCAATGGGCTCTAGGCAAACATCAGCCAACTGAAGGAATGACCGGTCAAAATACTGATGGAGGTATATGGTTGCAGCATAGCCTCTGCAAAATATCAACTCACAAAAAGAAGTCATGCACTTTGGTAATTCTGGCAAGTGTCTTGGCATATCTATGGCCACTTTGAGTTAGCATGGTAGTGGATTCAGGAACCAGATGATTGGAGATGATTCTGAAGAGGAATGGTCTGAGGATGCTTGTGGGAAGTAACCCCAGAAATTGAGATGGGAGAGAAGATTCTGTTGATTGATTCCTTCTAAGTTGTGGAATCTGCTGAAGCATGTTCCCCAGTGTTTGTTGTGTATCCTTGCTCTAAATAATAATTTCCATTAATATCAACAATTGCTCTTGGCCAGATAACTCTTCCTTATTTAGGATTAGATTTAGGCTTTGTAAATTGCTTGTATAAATTGCTTGTGACAGCTTATGTACCACGTGTTTATGTTTCACTCCTTCAAAGTGTTTTGGAAAACTGCTCATTTCCAGAAAGGTGCGAAGGTTGCAGAAGTTTTCATTAATTCATGAATTACTCCTTTAAAAGGCAAGTGTCACAATTAAACTAGCACCAACAATTTGCTGAACATAATGGATAGAACATTAAAAAAAATTACTTTGACACCTCAAGGGCAGCCAGAATAAAGGACTAGTTATGCATCCCAAATAAAGTTTCCAGAGATATTTTTTTTCATGTTTTCTCACTGCTGTTTCACAAGGAACCATCTGTAGTTTACCTGGAAAAAAATGTCTGACTCCTCAAGTTCTCATTATAGACACATTGTAGTTTGTTTATATGAGACAAATGGCCTGGCTGTTTCCCCACCTATAGGGAAAAGCCTCTAGGAAACTTCTAATCTGAATGGAGCTTTGTTTCTGTTCAGGAAATCTGAATGACAGGTACACTTTTTTGTGTTGCTAGGTCAATTGTTATACCCTCAAACCTGTCAGACCATCGCAGTGATTTGCAGAGGACTCATGAAAACAATAATACAGAAGATAAGGGCCAAATGTCTTTATCACAATTTCTCCTGTACAACTTGTTTTCAGATTCCTATTTTTATAGTATGTGGAATTTACTAATTTCATTTTAAAGGGGATAATCAGCATGGGTCTTCTTCTATGAACCAATGTTAACAGCCGTAGTGACTGTCTAGTCAGCATTGAACAAGGACTTCTTAGTCCTTTCTTGGTCATTGTAGGCATTAATTATTTTAGTAAAACAATGGGACTCTAAACTCATTACAGATAGTCCTGACCTGAGCAGCTTCCCCAGGCCATGGGGACAGGGACTCATACAGCAGAGAGGACACCCATCCTTTCCTGAGAAAGGGCTTGACATGCAACCAGCCCTGCTCTGAACCTCTGAGCTCTTCCACCAGGCATTTGATTGAAGCCGGGTCGGACACCAGGGTAATAAGATCGGGTCCTCCCTCTCCTAGTTGAAACTGGCTCCCCCCGGGCCGACATTGCCTGGTGACATCGATTGGAACATAACTGGGAACAGAAGGTCGAGGTGCTGAGGGGTCAGGGGATAGATACTGTTGCCGTCATCTATTAGGCAGGTTGTATTGGGATTGTATTTTAGTATTCTGTAAACCGCCACAAGCCAGCTGGTCCAAGAGTGGCAGTCTATAAATTAAATAAATGAACAAACAAGTAAACAAACCACAAAAAAAAGGAACAGCTGATATGCTGTCTTGGAGATTCATCATTTAGGCCAGTATACTATTTCACAGCAGTTCTGTGCTGTAGCCATGGCAGAAGCTACCCTGCATCACCTGCACAGCTAAGTTGCATAGCTTATCAGAAGCCTCTAGATCCATGCTATGTTTTGCAGCTGCAAACCCAGACGCCCAGTGGCTCCAGAAGATTAAACAACAATGGCCCTAGCTTGGGCATCTCTGAGTCACTGCACCCTCTTGGACATTAGAATGGACAGCCAACAGATGAAGGGGGAGGATGCAGGGCAAGAAGAGACAGAGTTAGTCTAATCCACTTACAAACAAACAGAGAATCAGGGACAGCGGTCACCATAAACAAACCATAAAGAATTCTGATCAGCTGGGTTTGTGACTCCCACTGTCAAGTATGTCTTTGGAAGCTGTTCCCAAAGGTCATGAGGAGACAGGATGAACTGTCCATAGTGCAGCATGCATCTGAATGAGGCAGATTTGTTGTTTGGAAGGCTGCCTGAAGCAACATGTTCCAGGAGCTGGCCTGTAACCAGCAATTTAGCATAGTGGCAAGGACTTCACTGATCATGCTTCTAGATCTTCCTGTTGAATCACCACTACACAGATACTAAACAAAACCATGTACAATGATGGCAAATAGTACAGATTCCATGTTGGCCACAGCCATGAGGGGTTCTATTGGCCAGGGAGGCTCTTTGAGGCACATGCTGTAGCTATCCAAAAGACAGTTACTGATCCTGTGAGGAAGTGTACTATAACTGCTGTGATGGCCTGCTGCTGTATAGGGCTCTGGCCCTTCAAGGCAATGGGTTCCATTGGCCAGGTGGTCCATGAGGCTCACTGGGGTAGCTGCTAGACACCCCAAACCACCTGAGAGGAGATGGTGCCTGGTAGGAATGGGGTAATAGACCCATATGGGGCTGCTAGCATCCCTGTCCACAGGGATTCCCTGGGAGTATGCCCCATTGCATACTCGGGTTGTTCTCATATGCTGCAGCGATAACCTTGTCATCAGTTACTATCTCATTTTCAATAACAGGTATATGTGCTGGTTGCTTTTGTTTTGAGACAATGTCTAGAATTTATTTATCAGAACAGGATCTCAGGGAAGATACTGGCTAACTCCACAGTCCCAGTAACACATGCTTGTCAAAGCCTTTTCCTTTCCTTGACAGTGAGTTCTGTGCAACTATCAAAGGTTATTACTGCAGCACTATACTTGAATAATGGGAAGGTGAAGGTTAAGGAAATCGGTAGCAGCACTGAGGAAGCTGATTGTCACATAGTGTCCCATACAAACTGAGAAATCAAGCTTTGTGCAGTGTGTGGTAATGTTATTAAATGATACATATGTGGTGGTGTGGGACTGGGGATAAACATTTCATTACTTTACATAATTTCTCTTCCAAACTTGGACTGGAAATATGCAGTGTTATTGTGAAGTACCACATTCTGACTGGTGAAGATATTTTCCGCAAGGTTGGGACAAACCAGCAGCGATGAGAACACAGCCTCTTAAGATTTTTGATCAATCTGCTGGGATGGATGGTCTGTCACAGGAACAAATTTCAAACATGGAAATGCACTTGGTCAGTGTAAAGTTCAGAAAAGCTGCTGTGGACATATTTGATGATCTGAGATGGATTTCACATACACAAATAACCAAATCCTTAGACATGCTCCTTCCTTTTTCAAACTAAACCAAAGAACATATTCAGTGGACATCTCTAATCATCAGAGAGTTGCTTACACTGCTTTCTCCTAGCTATTCAAAGCTGAACCCTGTGAACAAAAGCTAGAAGGAGGTGGATGGGTTTTCGCTACCAGCAAAATGTCTCAAACCCATCCCAAGGAACTAATAACATTATTTGGCTGTAAAACTTGGCTAATCAAATGCATGAAGGTGCAAGTGTTCTGCAAGTGTTAAACCTTGCATAGTAAACTTTTTATATTAGGACTAATGTGTTTGAGAATGAGATTTTAACTAATAAGTTAGTGTTATTGTAATTTTCAGTTAAACATCCAGAAGAAGTTTCTGACTGAGCAGTTCCTCAGTAGAACAGGTTTCCTCAGGAGGTGGGTTTTCCTTCTTTGGAAATTTTTAAGCAGAGGCAGATTGTGAGTGGGTGGGCAGGAAGGGTTGTATCAGTGTTTGGCTCTTGTGGCCCTTTCTTGCATGCCCAGGGAAATGCCAATAATCAGTTTGGGGGAGGAGAATTTTCTCCAGCCAGACTGACTAGGGATTCTGTATTTTATTTGGGGTGGGGGGAATCATCTGGCATGAAATTGGGGTCATTGTGGGTGGGCAGGTAGTTGAGAGTTTCCTGTTTTGTGCAGGGAGTTGGACTAGATGACCCTGAAGGTGCCTTTCACTTCCATGACACTATGATTCTAGGGC
Organism: Paroedura picta; assembly: GCF_049243985.1. Lineage (NCBI taxonomy): Eukaryota > Metazoa > Chordata > Lepidosauria > Squamata > Gekkonidae > Paroedura > Paroedura picta. Next base: position 77,104,508 of record NC_135373.1, on the reverse strand, counting down.
AGGATCATGCATTATTGAGGAGACTCCCACTGACTTTTTCAGCCCAGTAAATATGGAGGCAAATTCACAGTTGAAGCACAATTTATTGAGCAACAACAGGATAGGCAAAGCACTGTGGGACACATCCCATCTCCCCAAAGGGCAAGGAACGAACTCCTTTCCCCAAAGAGTCCCTTCTGAATTTGGGGAGTGTATGCCACAGAGAAAGCTATGTGTATTGGTCCAATGAGTACACCTTGGTGCTCAAATTCCTCTCCAAGGCCAGTAGTAGCTTCCCCACAAAAGGGGAAGAAAGTTGAATGATGACCCTATACTACTCTAAGGTTTAACCTCTCATGGGGTGCCCAAACCAACCTCCCCATGCCTAGAATACATCCCCAAAGAGTGTCCAGAGGCTGTAGCTAGTACAGAATGCTGTAGGCCAGGTTATCAGGAACATGTGACCCTGAAATTATAACCATTACACTTTTATCAATCTGCTCCCCAGCCGATTCCAAGGGATGATTTTGACCTTTACAGCTCTAAATGGCTTGGGACTAGGGTGCCTGAAGGGCTGTCTTCTTCCACATGTTCTTGCATAGAAATACGGATCACTGGGAGAGGCCCTCCTGATTGTCCCATCAATCAAAGAAGCTTATTTGTTTAGTATACAAGAGAGGGCCTTGTCCCTGGGAGCCCCATGATTTTGGAACAACCATCCTAGAAAGGTAACCCTGGCCCCTCTCGCTGTAGATTTTTAGGAGGCAGCTGAAGATGGTTTTATTTAGTGTCCAGAGTCAGGGAGACCAGAGAAGTAAGTGGCAGAACAACTTGAGTGAGTTATGCCCCTGAAGAGGAAGGGCCTGACAACCCCACAGATGGGATAGGAATCTGGAAGGCAGGCAGAACTTAAAAACAGCCCCAATATTCTGACTGAAAGCCCAACTGAGCTGGGTCTGGAGCAGAAACATGGGAGGCACTCACTCAGATAGTCCGTAAGACGCAGATGTCATTGAACAGTGGCAACATCTGGGAAATCAGGTGAGTAGGCAGCAAAGAGCTGGACTATGGTGCCAGCTGAAGCAGAGCTGAACTCTGGGGACAAGACAGTGCAGCAGCAGAGGAGGCGCCCCCAGCAGCCAGGAACAGATGGGAGTTGAGAGGAATTATTATTATTATTATTATTATTATTATTATTATTATTAGTAGTAGTAGTAGTAGTAGTAGTAGTAGTAGTAGTAGTATTAGTATTATTATTATTATTAGATTTATAGCCCGCCACTCCCTTGCGGCTCGTCCGATGCACCCTGAAGCCAGACTGGAGCAGCCGAGGGTAGGGCAGGCATGGATGATGCTCAGAATTCAGAACGATCTCAGATAGACTATGCAATAGACTATGTTTTGTAGCTGAGCTGTTATAGTCATGGGCTACAAAAAGATAAGTTGAAAATAATTTTTTCCGGATCTAAATTGGCAAAATACTGGTGGCTAGTTCTTTACTGCCTTCTTTACTCCTTGCTATCAGCATCAACAGGAGTTTGTGTTGAAAAAATACACTTTGAAATTAGGACTCAGCTTGATAACAGTTATTTGTTTACAGAATTTTTTCTTTGCAACAAGAGCACTAGCATTCTACAGCCCACATGGAATTTTTTTTTCATTGTGGAAGTTATATAGCACTGGGGGGGGTGGTCCTGTGATTGGGTGCAAGGGAGGAGGTGTGGCTACCACTTGGAGGAGGTGATTGGTTGCAGTTGTTGTCTACAACCTGTGCTCTACTCAGGTTTGTGGGCTGAACTGTGCATGTTTATGGGTGCATGTGTGTGTGCTTGGTCAGTTCCATTATGTGGGTGCCTACAGGCTATGCTGTAGCTTTGGATTCCATACATTTTGGCTTGGTCTGAAATGTAATCCTGGGCTAGGGCAGATTAGGGAGCTGCCTAATTCCTGCTATGCCCCTTTCCTCACTGGTGCAATAGCTTGTGCCAACATTGCCCTTTGACATCACCACACCAGCAGCCAGACAGAGTACAGTTCTGTGGGGGCATTCTGGTGGTGTAGTTTGACCCCTTGCTTTCTTTCAGCCCACCCCGCTCCTATGATGCTGCAGATAGACTCGGTCATGAGATTCCATGTTAAGGCCTGAGAGATAGCTGAAGGCATTGCAGGAGTACATTGTGTTTTAAGCAAACAGTATTTTAAAGCTGGTAATTATATTTACATGTGCACTTGACATACCTTTGATATAGAGAATACTTTTTTGTAAAATAGTAGCATTTCCTCTCACATTCTCTCCATCTCTCTCTTTTTAGGTACTTCAAGAAGCGTGAAAGCATCTCCTGAGAAAGCTGAACTTTTTTCCCAGAAGCTAAGAAATAAACATGAATTTACAGTTTTGGTGACACTCAAACAAGCTCGTTTAAATTCAGGAGTTATTTTTTCTTTTCACCACTTTGATCATAGGTGGGTGCTTATGTCTATATTTTTTTGCTTCAGTGGTATATTGAAATGTGCTTAAATTAAGCCATAATGAACTTAAATTATCCTAGACAAATATGCCTGGAGGCACATTTGGTTGAAACTGATTGGATTTGCTTTCTAGTAATTATATTCAGGGATGGGACATACACTGTGACATGATGTGTGGTATTATCTGACAATTGCTGTGGTGCACATGATTGTGGATAATGTAAATGGGTAGAAATCCACAAGCTAAGATCTATCAACACAAAGTGCCATAGCTGTCACTGTTTAAATGTCTCCTATTGCTAAGGGCATAAAAAGGCATTCCACTGTGGGCCTGTCATATAATTGCAAGCTTCATCCTCATCTAACATAAAATCAGTCTGTCATTGTTGCCAGTGGACCTACATCAGTTCAGAGCATACATGGACTTGGTGTTGTGCTTCCTAACATGTTGTGTGTATGTGTGTGTCTTTGTAGGATAGTGAATATTCATAGAGGTTAGTGAGGTACACCTATAATAATAAATAGCAGAGTGGTTTACAATCCCCACAATAATCTCTTTAAGTATAAAAGATTAAGCTATAAGACTTGAGGGCATTTATAAATGATATTTTCATGATATGACAATTGCTGTCACAGGTAAAAAGGGTGTTATCAAGATAGTTATACAGTTGCTGCAGTCAACAGAAGGCTCCCAAAAGATATTGTAATAACAATTTTTAAAAATAGAAGACTTACAAGACAAACCTGAAAGCCCTGCATCATAAGCTTCACTGAAACCAATAGGTTTTGTAGGAATTAAGTGTTGCAATTCTTACAACTGTGGTATTGTGAATAACAATTTTTATTTCTATATACTATATTTGCTGGTGTATAAGACTACTTTCCCCCCTGAAAAACATGCCTCCAAGTGTGTGTGTGGGGGGTCATCCTATACGCCGGGTGCACCTCAGTTGGGATAGACATAGCTGCCCATAATGGCCTCCCGATACCCGCGCACCTAATTCTACATACCATCCAGTATCGCGCGGTATCCAGTGCAGCCGCGGCGGGTCATCAGCGTGGCTGTGGCGAGCATCAGCAGCAAGACAGGAATGCCAGCCTTTTCGGCATGACCGGCCTGCTCTGCTCAGCGGGAAGCAGCGGCGCTCCGGCCCGTCCCTTGTCTATGTAGAGCTCGCACATGTGCACCTGCGCACTAGTACCGGTCACAGGGAGATGCAGGCGCAGGACGAGTATATAACAAACTCTACATTTTGAGTGGAAATGTTGGGGGGTCATCTTATACGCCTAGTCGTCTTGTACGCCGGCAAATATGGTATATTGTGATGTAGACCATATTTCCCCCTATCCTTTACTATAGTAGAGTACTTCTTTGTGTGGTGTATTGTTTTTAGATGAAAGTGTTACTTATGGATGTAGAGAATAGCATTGTTAATATATATTCTACAATTATATATATATATATATATATATATATATATATATATATATATATATATAGATATATATAGATATATATAGATATAGATATAGATATATATATAGATATATATAGATATATATATAGATATATATATAGATATATATATATATATATATATATATATATATATATATATATATATATATATATATATATATAAAATTTGGGGTGGTGTTTCCTGGTTTGTTATAGACATGACAGATTTATGGCAACAAAGTTTTGATTGAAAAGAGCAAGAGTCCAGTAATGCCTTAAAGACTAACAAAATTTTTGGCAGGATATGAGCATTCATGAGTCATTGCTCTCTTCTTCAGATTTTGATGGGTTTTCTAGACCGCAAAAGCTAATGCTACAATAAATCTGTTGTAGCACCAGCAAGATGCCTTTTTGTTTATAATGCATTTTGCAATAGTGATACTTCAGCATACTTCCATTTCATGTGTAAAGCAAGCCATTATCCAGGTTCATCCGCTATCAGTTAAATGTATGGGAGCACTTCCTTGTTGTCTAGGGCTTAGGAGCAAAGGTGCTTATTGGGAGGGAGACTAGATGTTCTCTGACACTGACAGATGTTCTCTCATATTTTCAATTCAGCTGCAACCTTATTTTGGTTATAATTATGTATATATTCTATTTTTCTCTATTGTCTGTGTATTATCTTCTATCTGTTCAGACATTGGCAGTGAAATCCTAAGCAGAGTTCATGGAATTTCAGTAAATTTTATATCCACTGCTCTGAAAATCTCGGTGTATGCTTTGCTTAAATAATCAGTATAATAGTGTGGGTAGCATTTCTCCTGGAGTTAATATGTAAATAGAATAATTCCTATGCAAAATGCTTCCAAATGTTCAAGTCCAAGTGATGAACTGTACTTTTAAAAACAAATTTAGAGTCCAGTGGCACCTTCAAGTCTTCATGCACACGAGAGCTCATACCCTGAATATAACTTTGTTGGTCTTAAAGGTGCCACTCGACTCTAAATTTGTCCTGCTGGTTGAGACCAACATGGCTACCCATGTTACAAATTATAAGGATAAACTGATGGAATTTATTTGCTTCTGGGCATAATTCAAAGTGTTGACTCTTGTATATATGTATAAGACTGTATTGGTTCCAGCTATAGGCCATTACAATGTTAGCAATATCATAGCGGTTGATATAAAAAAAAACAATAAAACAATTTGCCTTGCAGGGGAAGACTTTCTCAGAGCCACACATTTCTTTTATTTGGCTTTAAACAGCCCACAACTTTATTCAACATTAAACTGAGCATTGGATAGCATGGGGAATTAGGAACCAGCCCTCTTGTGGCTCACGACCCACAAGGCAGCCACAGATTAATCCTGCAGGTATGCACAGGCCCCTCCGGCGTTCCGCCAGGCTCCCCATGCCCCCAATGACCTGCTGGATGTTACAGGGAGGTGACCAAATTATGAAACCGTGAACCTCTACCGGGTTCCGAATCATCCGTAAATGCGGATCTGGGTTCAGGGGCATCCTCCATAAGTGATGGCCACCCAGCTCCACTTATCCACGGCCTCTTATGGAGCCCCCCCCACTGGAACATGCCAGCATACATGCTGGGATTGCTCAAACAATGGTTCCTCCCCATGCCCAAAAAACGCAAGTTGTGATGATAAATTTATTTAAAACAATATTTCCTTAAAAAAAATAATAAATCACCGGTAACAACAATGTTTTAACAACACGCAACCATAAAGAACAGGGAGGGAGGGTGGGCAACTCCTTCAGCAGGGAAGAGGGAAAAAGGCCTATGCCTTTCTGCCTCCTTACTACCCCCAGGGGCTTATGGGACTTGTAGTCCCCTTCCCTGTGTGCTCTTTAGGTGACTGCTTCCCTGCAGCAGCAAATTGCACCCAGGGTAAGTCCTGACTGCCCTAAAACAATCTATGCAGTGGTCCCTAGATAATGAAAGATGATAAGAATTCGAGTCTCTAGCTGTCTAGTGGCATAAATTTGGCTTGACTTTTCCTTGCTGCTAGTGCAAATAATGAGACATTATAACTGATTAGGGGGTTAGTATCCAATAATAAAATACCATTTTGTCTAAATTCTCAGGGAAGTTCTGGTCATTCAAAAATCTCTCAATACATTTGGTTCTCGGTTCCAGGTATAGTGGACAATCCAAAACATAATGACAGAGGTCTTCAACAGCAGGTTCTCCTCAAATACATAGGCAAAGGACAATAGGCACACCAGAAAAACGGCCTGAGAGTAGAGCTGATGGCATAGCTTGAAAGCGTAAATGGGAAAAAGCCATTCAAAGTTTTGGTACAGAAATGGTTACTAAATAGTCAGATCTGAGATAGACTTTTTTGAATAGTTTAAACAAATGGAAAATTAGATTTTATTATTGTTTGTCTATCCAATATGGCATCACTATTAAAGATCCAGTGTCTCAGATTAGACCCATCAATTTGTGCTCTTAATAAATCATCTGGGATGGAATACTGTGATCATATTTTATCATAGCAGGCAAGTCAATATTCAAGGTTAGCTCAAAACACTGCTTGAATATTAAATTGGTAGTGTTTGAACTATGTTTTGTCCAAAAGTTTAACAAAGCTAAGTGGACTTGTGCCCTGATCGATGGAAGCCCTAATTCTGCACAAATATGTGCGGAAGGAGTTCATCTAGGTAAGCCCAAAATATGTCTAAGGAAGTGATTCTGAATCACTTCCAAGGAACTTGTGCTTCCAAGGAAGTGGTTCTGAATCACTTCCAAACTAGAAATCAGGTGATCCCTCCATCCCCAGACTTCAATATCATAAATGAGATGGGGTAAGGCCTTGGCTACAAATAGTTTTATCACTGGATCAATAAGGAATCCACCCTCAGATGCATAGAATCTTAATATGGCCCCAATTATTTTAAGAGTGGAGGCCTTAATTAGGGCTAAATGGTTGTTCCAACTCAGTGTCTCAGTGAAAGTCAATCCCAGGTATTTGAATGACAATATTATGGATGTTCCATTTAAATCTCTTTGTGCTCCTCCTAAGAACCATGATTTTAGTCTTGTTGTAATTTATATTAAGAGCCTTCTCATTACTGTAATCAGTCTCTTTAAACCAATGCAGGTGCATAAAATTAAAACCATATTATCCGCATATAATAGGATTGATACTTTTTGCTGCCCAAAGGAGGGAGGAGTAAACTCTGGTCCAGTTAACTTCAAAACAATATCATTGAGATAAAGATTAAATAGCAGGGGGGGCCAGGACACAGCCCTGTTTAACTCCTCTCTGAATTGGAATTGGGTCAGTCACTGAGCCAGAAATACCAAATCTAACTTTTGCATGTACGTCTGTAGGACGAATAACGGGAGTTTATCAATGTTTGTTCTGGCTAGCTTTTCCCAAAGGTGGGCTCTGTTGATAGTATCAAATGCTGTGGCCAATCCACGAAAGCTACAAAAAGGGCTTTGGTGGGACCATTAATACTTAAAGTGGCAAGTTGAAAAAGAGTCTGACAGTGTTCAGTAGTATTTTGTCCTTTTCTAAACCCTGCCTGATTGGGGTAAATAACACAATTAGATGATTCCCAATCCTCTAATTTATATAACAGATGTTTACTATAGAGTTTAGCAGTTATGTGTTGACTCTTGTCTACAAAGCCATAAATGGCCTGGAACTTAAAGGTCATCTTCCATAAAAAGCTGTCCACCATTTTCAGTTGAAAACTGAAATCCTGTTGCATGTTCTCCACCTGTTGAAGAGAGTGAGTATGCACAAAATGCAGGTCCTTTTCAGTAGTGATGCCTCATCTGCAAAACTCTCCTCTCATCCATGTGTCTGATGCCAAGTTTGATATGATTGAGGTGCCAAGCAATAACTTATTTTTGTTAAGATTTCTATTTATGTTGTTTGTTTTCCCTACATTTAATGGTTCTATCAATTCTACCTGCTTCCTCCCTCCCTTGTCTTAATGTTTGGTTTAATTATTTTCTGGTTTATTGTCTTGTCTTTGGATGTGGCGAGTTTTATTTGGTTTATTGTTTTCATTAAGTTTTGCTTTCCAGTTTGTTTTCATGAGTTTCAAATGTTCATTTCAAACATACTTTAATTAAAAATGTACAGGAGTATGGAGGTACTTTAAAGACTATGATTTCATGGGTTATAACCTACTTTGCCAGAAATCTAACAGTATGCTCTAATATCAGGGACAGGCAACCTTTTGGTTTCATGTACTTTAAAATTACAATGTGTACTTATGAAAGTTTTGATGTTCTGCAAAACAAAAAGGGGGATGCGGCTTGTACTTGCACAGATGTGCTTAGAACCAACCAAGCCCTAGTGATGGTGCCAGGAGCTAAGGGTTCATCTTGGGTGGCTTTTGGTTGTGTAGGTCTAGAAGGTGACAACAGGCATAAGACTTTCTATTTGCCATTTTCCTGCACTACTGGCCCCAACAGTGCTGCCAGTAACTCAACTGCTCAGGCCATAAGTGCCAAGCAAAATGGTCTTGTATGCATCTGTCAGGTGTGTGTCTCAGGGCTACTCTGGTCTATGGAAGCTTAGTTATTCCTCTTTCCAGTACTGGTTATGGCTGGGGTGTGGGGACTGCTAGGCAGAAGGGAAGAATTTTTAAAATTATTTTTGGAAAATGTATTATTTGCCATTCTTGAAACATTTGATCTCTCATGACACCATGGGTAGCAGAAATGTTTTGAAGGAGTTAAAAGATTTTTTGAACTTCTTTGTGAAATCTGGAATGACTTCAAGCTTTTGTTTTATATCAATTCATTAAACTGATGGATGTCCTTCCATATCTGCCTGTTTTCTTTTGAGGGCTATGCTTTTCTTAATTCAAAACTCTTGGCAATGCACAAAATGAGTTTTGGCAATAGGATGTTAATTATTCCAGACAATAAAAATTTACACAAGTAAACACTCTACTACTTACAAATTATATATTTACTGGTGTCCAAAGTACACAAAGTTTCATAGGTTAATAAGGATTTTTCAGTGCAGTAGACATTTGGCCTTTCATTAGAAATTTGAATGTCCAAACTTCATTTTAGAAACAAAGTTTCTAGTTCTAATATCCATATCCATGGTTCCTCTATATATTTGTGAAACAGCCTGGGGGATAGAACATGTCTAGCTGTCCAAGTTGGAATAGGGCCAATCAGGCCCTGCCCCTGCAGCTCCCGCCCTCTGTGCCTGGACTCTAGCCTCTTTGCTCTCAGTTGCACCTCAGTATCTGGAGCCAGCAGCAGGTGAGGGGAGAGGTCCCTAGACAAAGAGTCATGGTGCAGGGCCTGTTAATGAGGACCTCCCGGCTTGCTAAGCAGGGCTGCTCCAGCGGCCGGGAGAAGGCTTGAGATCGATGCTGCTGGGGAGGGGGGCCTGCCGCCTTCTCCCGGCCGCTGGAGCAGCCTTGCCGCATCACACACACAGCGAGGCCACTCCAGCGGCCGGGAGAAGGCTCGAGATCGATGCCAGTGGGGGGAGGGCATCGATCTATCCTCCCTATCACAAAGTGGTGATTAGTATTTCCCTGGTCATACAAGAAAGGGTCACAAGAGCCAAGCACTGACAACTGATAACCCTGTGCTATCTATAGTCAGATCCCATCTAATTTGTCTTTATCAGTTAAAACTTTGTCATTAATATGAAAGGAATGTTACCTCATGGGGCTGTATAGAGAGATTGACCCTTTGTTCTGCTAAATAGTTATTATAATAAAAACTAGCTTCAAAGCCTGTTCCTAAGAACGGGCCCTGAAAGGGCCCCCTCTGCTGGCCAGGCAGTTTAAAGTGGCTTTGGGCTGCAGCTCATTAACAGGGCTGAGGCAGAGCTCCTTAGCAGGCAGTCAGCAGGCTGGGAGGCCCTTGTTAGCAGGTGCAGCCTAGCAGGCCAAGAGGCCCTCATTAACAAGCCTCCACCACGACCCTTTGCCCAGGGCCCTCTCCCCTTACCTGCTGCTGGCTCCAGGCACTGAGGCGTCTGATAGCAAAGAGTCTAGAGTCCAGGGACGGAGGGCAGGAGCTGCAGGGGCAGGGCCAATCAGGGCATAGCTGGCTGCACCCTGATTGGCCCTATTCCAACTTGGACACGTCCCACCACCTAGGCTGTTTCAGAAATATATAGAGGAACAACAATGGATAAGGATGATAGCTGTGATCACAAATGAGCAGTCCTACCAGTTAACATCCCTGTCAAAGGACATGGTAGTTTAATTGCTATTTAGTATGCTGAGAACAGCTTTTAAGTAGTTAATTTCTTGTGCATTCCTCTTTATAGGTTTTTCACTATGAGATTGTATGGAAGAAACCTAATTGGTGGAACATGATTTTGTACTGTCGCATATTTTCTGTTAGGGCTCAGCCTTCTGAATACTTTTTAAATTGTTGCTTATCATGTTAATTAGAAAAGTGGAAAAACTGTGATGAGGTCTCTGGTTTATATTATATCTAATCTTGCTTGTTTAGTTAGGAATGATCTTATATTCTCTTAAACTTGTGAGATGTAGGAAGTGATTAAACTGAATTATGTTCTATCACTATTTTCTATTTTGTGAGCAGCCAAATCTTTAATTAGCTTACTTTACTTGCCAATGCAAAAATGATTTTGGGGGACCACAAACAAGTGAATTATTATAGAGATAAATTTTTATTGCTGACTTCAGTTAACTGCTTTGTTAATATAGAGACTAGAGTGGTTTGAGACACCTTGAAGCAGAAGAGTATAATTTGCTAGGCTAGCAGATAAAGCAAGCAAACAAAAAACTACTGTTTTTTGCTCTGTAGGCAAAAAGTGAAATAAAACAAATATCTCTTTGGCAAAACAAAATTGCATATTTCAAAGAACCACATGTTAGTAATGATTGGGACCCTTTTCATTCTGAATTGGAAGCAAGAGATAAGATAACCACTGGGCCTCAGTATGAGTTAATCAATTCTAGTATTCTACTGTTCTTCAGTGTTTATTATTATCATTATATTGTTGTTATTGTTACAGTTGTCACCATATTACTACAAACTGAGTTAATTGTATCGTTCCCATTTCATGTAAACCACCCTGAGCCTTCGGAGAGGGTGGTATATAAAATAAATAAATAAATAACTTTTGGCAATGACTCCACATACCCGAGGGACCACCTATCGCCCTATGCCCCCTGCAGGGCCTTACGCTCTGCGAGTGAAAATTTGCTGGTCATTCCCAGCCCCAGGGAAGAACGCCTAGCCTCAACCAGGGCCAGAGCCTTTTCGGTCCTGGCCCCTACCTCCTGGATGAGCTGTGGGCCCTGCGGGATCTTTCAGCATTCCACAGGGCCTGTAAGATGGAGCTCTTCTGCCAGGTCTGTGGTTGAGGCTGGGGCTGGAGAGGTAGACCGATGGCCCCCCGGAGTTTGAGTAGTACATTATCAGACCTCCTTCTCCATCCCGCTAGTAGTGGGGGTTGGGAGTGAGTTTCCCATCATGTTGAGATTTTATGTTTTTAATGGGGATTTTATAAGATGCTGTAACCTGCCACGAACTGGCCAGGGAGTGGCGGGGAATAAATTGAACAACAACAACAACAACAGCAACAACTGTATTACTCTAAGTAATGCTGGGAAAGCAGATCTTTTTCCAGATCAAAGTGTAAGTTTGTGTAATGCTGAATATATGCTATTTTCCTCAGTTCTACTTATAAATAAGGGTGCATTATTCTTTCTCACTGTAAACGTATTTCATGAGTTGCTATTTCATTTTTGGTGCAGGTACTTGGAGCTAGAAAGCAGTGGTCATAGAAACGAAATCAGATTGCACTATCGGTCAGGAAGTCATCGGTCACACACAGAAGTGTTTCCTTACATTTTGGCAGATGACAAGTGGCACCGTCTGTCTTTAGCAATCAGTGCTTCACACTTGATTTTGCATGTGGACTGCAATAAGTAAGTGTGGAACTGAATTGTAGATTATGGAACTGCAGTGTTTTAAAGACTGAGGGAAAGGCAGTAAATTGATTTTATTTTTTGTTTCTGCATTATGTCTTTTTCTTTTTGAACAGAATTTATGAGAGGGTGGTAGAAAAACCTTATATGGAATTGCCAGTTGGCACAGCATTTTGGCTGGGACAAAGGAACAGTGCACATGGTTACTTTAAGGTATGTTTTCCTACAGAAGAGAATTAAGGGTGATTTAAAAATGTAAGCAAAAAACTACTTTTTATTGAAAGCATTGTATATGGTATAGAAAATATCTCAAATGAGTGTAAATGTTGGATTCTCATTTCTGGTGTTTCTTTCCCTGTACATGAATAGATTACTGAATTAAGTTTTAGGACAACTACATTGAGTCAAAAGATATGCCTGCTTCTTCTTAGCATGGTTTTTAGCTTTATAGCTGTACTTGAAGCCTTGTGACTTAAAATGTATTGACTGTCTGAAGAAGTAATCATGATTCTAAGTTTGCCCCGTATTAAAATGCAAATCTTTTATTTGGTTAGAAAAACAGCATGGTGGTATCTGTGTATGTTCATCATCTGCATATTGGCTGGTCTGTATCAGTTCTTTTTTTTTAATATATATTTTTTTATTTTCATAAAGTTAGAAATATAGAATAGAAGACAGTATAAGTTATTAATACAACGAATAGTAAAATATAGTTTTTGTTTGTTACAATTACACTCCCTCCATTAAGTGCCTCCTTTTAGTTAGGCTTTGAGTTTAGGCTGGGAGGCCCTGCGGAGATATATTTAACTAGTAAATAAGCCTGCTGCAAGCTTAATGCAGCGGGCGCTAGCGGGGCTGGGGAGGCGCGCTGGGACTGGGGCGGCTCGGGCTGGGCGATGGGGTCCGGCAGCACGGCCTACCTGGTCGTGTCCAAGAGTTTTGGCGGGCCGTTGGGTCGTCGGCGAGGCGCTCAGGGGCGGCGCTGGAGGGTGGGAGGCCGGGTGGGAAGCCAGGCGGGGCGCAGGGCAGCGGGGCATGGGCTGGGGCAGCAGGCGCGGCAGGGGGCGGCGGCCTATCGGGGTCAAAGCACTTGGGGGCGGCGCTGGAGGGTGGTAGGCTGTGCGGGGTGGCCGGCTGCGCGGCAGGGCCCGGGGCCACAGGCGCGGCAGCAGGCATTGGCCGGCGCGTCGGGTGGCATTGCGGGGCAGTCCTGCCGTATTGTCCGAGGGCCAAGGTTGGGGGAAGCAGGGTCAGGGGCGTGACAGTGGGCAGTCGGACGGCGCGCTGCGAGAGAGCGTGCATCCGGACCACATGGCAGGGAGGCAATGGCGGCGGCAGGTAGGTCAGGTGGAAGGGGGGTGGATCGGGAGGTGCTTCGCGCCTCCCGATTAGTTAGTCGGTCAGCAAGGGACCAATTGCGAGGTGTGCTGCACGCAGCTCGCTATTGGTCCCTTGCCGCCAGACTGACACTCGGAGGGCCCAATCGGCAGGCGCTGCATGCCTGCCGATTGGGCCCTCCGAGTGTCAGTCCAGGGGAAGGGGCCTATGGGCACCCTTCCTCATCACAGACAGGGCCCACCTGCAGAGGCCTTAACCGATTATTTAATCCGCTCCGCTAGGATCGGGTTAAAGATAATACAGATTCAGCTTACATAGGAAATATCAGACCCCACATTAACTACACAATGGTATGAACTTTTGCCCAAAACTTATAAACTTTTTCACGTTTCCACCACATTTAAGAAAAGAAGCCTACTTTGTTACCACATTTCCATCATTTGTTAACATAGTTTTTAACAATTTTAACGGTCATTTTTGGTGTCCCATAACACCTATAAAGCAATTTATACTTGACACGGTCTAAGAGCCTTCCTGACAGATATTCAACACCATATTTCATATTTGAATTAAGTACTTAACATTGAACATTTCTTGTAGAACAGTATAAACTTTGGCCCTATAACAATACACTAATAAAAAAGAAAAAAAAGGGTAAAAAAACCCACTTTATCGTGACATTTCCAACACTTCAGCATACATAGGAAATCTAAGACCCCACGTTAACTACGCAATAGTATGAACTTTTGCCCAGAATTTATAAGCTTTTTCACATTTCCACCACATTTAGGAAAAGAGGCCTACTTAGTTACCACATTTCCAGACAGTTACTTTTGGTGTCACATACCACCTATAAAACATTTTATACTTGACACAAAGAGCCATCCTGACAGATATTCAACCCCATATTTTCAGATTTGAATTAAATGCTTAACATTAAACATTTCTTGTAGAACAGTAGAACATTTCTTGTAGAACTTTGGCCCTATAACAGTAAAGAAGAAAAAAGGGGAAAGACCCTCGCTTTATCGTAACGTGTACAGAAGAAGAATAAAAAAGATTTCAAGCATTGCTTCTCCTTTCCCTTCCCCAGTCTTCTATAAAAAAGAGACAGTATAAGTTGTTAATACAAAAAATGGTAAAATAAAGTCTTCATTGGTTAGATTTACACCCCCTCCATTAGGTACCTCCTTTTAGTTATGCTTTAAGTTTAGACTGGGAGGCACTGCGGAGATATATTTAATAATACAGATTCAGCTTACATAGGAAATCTAAGACCCCACACTAATTACATAATAGTATAAACTTACAAAGAACAGTAAAATATAGTCTTCATTTGTTATACTTAAACCTACTCCATTAGGTGTCTCCTTTTAGTTAAGCTTTAAGTTTAAGCTGGGAAGCACTGCGGAGATATATTTAATAATACAGATTCAGCTTACTTAGAAGATCTTAGACCCCACATTAACTGCTTGACACAGTCTAAGAGCCATCCTGACAGATATTTCCAGATTTAAATTAAATGCTTAACATAGTTTTTAGTAATTATTACAGTCACTTTTAGTGTCACATACATCTATAAAACATTTTATACTTGACACATTCTAAGAGCCATCCTAACAGGTATATTTTCAGATTTTAGTTAAATGCTTAACATTGAACATTTTTTGCAGAACAGTATGAACTTTGGCCCTATAGCAATACACTAATAAAGAAGAGAGAAAGGGGAAAAAACCCCGTTTTATATTTCCGGCACTTACGATTATATTGCCTATGTGCCTACAGAAGGAAAGGGGGAAAAAAGAAAAAAAAATTCAACCATTGCTTTTCCTTTCCCTTCCCCGGTCTTCTTAAGGGGGTCTCATATCGAGGCTTGCTGCATCTTGTTGTTCCCGTAGGCCTATGTTCTGTCCAGTTGGCCTTTGGTATAGAAAGTGCAGTTGTACTCTTTCCCGCAGAGTATGCATCGATTAATCTTGAGGCAGTTGCACCTCCTGGACTCCAATATTAATACAATTTCCCCCCCAAAAGCTCCTTTAAATTGATTACTTTCACAGCTGATCCATATATCTTTTGATTGATTCTTGTGTACTGCTGCTTTGAAATGGCTGTATGTCTTTTTAAGGGTGTCCTTATCTAGGTTGCAAGGCTCCGACATCCCCTTTTCCATCTCCAAAATTTCTGATTTCTCTTCTGCTGATGGTTTTCCACCTTGTTTAGAGCTATCATCAACCACTGTTATTGATCCATCATTCCTGTTAGAGACTTCTTCCTTGCTGTCTTGGATCTCCTTGAAAATATTCTTAAGCAATCCTTCTGTGAATGCTTTCAAATCTTGGGTTTGTTTCTCTATTAGATGAGCCATTCTTTTTAACATAGACATGTTTTAGGCTTGTAAGTCAGCAACCAACCTCAAACAATTTTGCAAATAGCCAGTAGAAGTCCTATACAGTCCTAGGCGAGAGCAAAAGTCTGTTTTGTCCTCTGACGTTCCTGGCACTAGTAAGTGACGTATTGAAGCCAGTGAAGCAGATATTCTCGTACTGGAGCAGAATTCTCATGAGATCTTCCCATTCACGGCTCTTATCTCTTATCTCCGAAAACCAAAACAATTGCAGTAAGAGCTATTGCTAATTAATTTGAGTTGATTTAAGTCCTTCTTCTGCTTAGGAAAGAGAATTAGCCTGCCTCATAATGAGGTGGCTTCAGGCAGAGCTAAAGGGGGGGAAAAGAGAGACGAAAAAACAGAGAAATACTTGCGGTCTCTGTGCGTTAATTGATGGCTTGGAATTTAGCAGATGTCCTCCCCTCAGTTCACAGCATTCATTTGCAGTAAATCGTAGTGGAGGGTTAGAGCAGATTCTTTAAGAAAGAAAGAAAGAAAAGTCCAAGATAGAATATGGCAGTCGTCCTCTTGACCCGAAACGCTGACAACCTGTAATCCAGGGAGATATACTCCCTAAAGGATTGGAGATGGCCCCAAGAGTTCCCTAGGGCTTCCTGGGTAGAAAGGTGAGGTGGGGTTTGCATACCCCTCCTCTTTTCTGCCAATTGCTTCCACAATTGGCCCCTGTCAGGCTCCAGTGATTGCACTGCAATCCCCTCAGGACGACATCTTTAGCCACACCTCTGTATCAGTTCTTTTGACGCCTTAAGTTAAGGATTCCAAATCAGGGGTCCAGAGCTCTAGAGGGGGTCTGGAGCTTTTCCCCTTCTGCTGTAATGGACTTGGCCACAAGCTAGGGAACTGGCTGCCTCCACTCAGAGGCCGTGGTGGGTAGGCTGTGGGTGTAAATATCAAAGCTGGGGATATGGTTGTGATGTGGTATGGGGGGATCTGGGTTGTCTTCTCAACTCCTGCCCTTCTTTCCATCCTACATGAGGTGGAGCCACAATAGTTGTAGTAAAGGTGGGAAAAGGAGCAAAAGGATGGGGGGGGGGCTTAATGGGGCTTTTAACACAGAGTGTTATAACCCACCATAAGCCAGTTATGAGAGTGGCGGGCAATAAGTCAAAACAATAAATAAAGCAATAAACTAAAAACAAAGGGTGTGCGTGTTGATGTCACTCCTGATGACATGTCACTTCTGGGGCATGACAGGGAGGTGTGGCCAGCTGCCATCACTTCCAGTGGGCCTTGAAGATGAAAATTGATTTCAGGAACTATTCCATGGTCAAAAAGTTGAAAAAGATTGCCTTAAGTCAATACTATGTTTTTGGCAAGATGAAGGCCCTCTGGGTCAAAACATGCTTGGTCATTGGTCATAGAATATGTAGCCATTAGTGTTATTCTTGGGAATTGTATGTGCAAGATTTCATAGGTTGCTGTAAATTTGGAGTTATGTTTTTAATGATAATATTGTTTGTAGTTTTTAATTCTATTTATGTGCACTAGACAATAATTGTATTTTATTTTAATTTTCAATTTGCACAAACTTCAGGTTCCTAGCTTGATCTTTCAGATTGGGTTTTTGTTTCCTTTTAGTCTTTTGATTTAAAAAAAAAAGTGGGAACAGTTGTCTCTGTTACATAGAAAATAAATATATAGAGCAGTTGAGATATGAGAGAATCACATAAATTGGCACAGGAAGGCACTTACATTTGGGCCAGCAAATTTATTCCTCTCTGTGCCCGGAAGCAATTTTCTTGGCTTGTATGTATTCGGTTACAGCAGGCATCATGGCATCAATCAAATTCTTTGCATGTGGAAAATAAGCTGTTCTTATTTTGGTGACAAGCATCTATGGCCCTGTCAACAGATTAAAGCTGGATTAAAAGATAAAGAAAATGCTGGAGAAAATTGTGGATTTCCTGGCTATTGATGACATGGCAGTTATCCCAGTTGTACAACTTGAATATTTCTTGCTCCTGGGAAAAGAGGTGATGCAAGTAGCCAGAAGTGTATTTTATCAGCTATATCTGATACATCATTGCATTCCTTCCTAGAGGGCTGGGAACTTGATTATTACTACTTGTGTAGCTTCTAGAGCTAACTGCAACAATGAACTGGACATGGATATACTTTAAATAGAGTTCTGTAAGTTCTCTTGGTACAAAATACTGCACCATGCTTTCTGAATAAAATTGGAAAGTAGGTGACAATTTCATGGCTATTCTTACTGGCTTCCAGGTCCATTTCAGGGCTTTAGTTCTGACCCATATATCTCTTTATGGCCTGGAATCTACCTATTCCACAAATCTACTTCTGAAGGCACCAAAAATCATCTGCTAAAGTCATCAGTACTAATTATAAGCCCAAACACAGTTCCTGCTTCCATAGTAACCTGTTGCAGATAAAAACAAACATATTCAGTTGGCATACTTGAAGTCTTAATAAACCTTCTGTTACATTAATCTCTATAAATGTCATGCTTTGAATTATTAGTCATTCTTTTAGAACTGGATTTATTATATGCACTCGTCTTATAAATTACCTACCCATATACATACCTCAACCTCTCCAGGTGGGCAATACAGAATTCAGTACCCATTGTAATCATGGGCCTGGGTATCAAGGAAATGGTAAACTCCAGTTATATTCCTGAAAGCAAATAACTAGGGCACAAGAGTGACATATTTAGGTTATTTTATCTTATTTCTTTCTACATAGCTTTGTTTGGTTTTTCAATTTTCTAGCACTCTCTATGAGCCTCTTGTGGCGCAGAGTGGTAAGGCAGCCGTCTGAAAGCTTTGCCCATGAGGCTGGGAGTTCAATCCCAGCAGCCGGCTCAAGGTTGACTCAGCCTTCCATCCTTCCGAGGTCGGTAAAATGAGTACCCAGCTTGCTGGGGGGTAAACGGTAATGACTGGGGAAGGCACTGGCAAACCACCCCGTATTGAGTCTGCCATGAAAACGCTAGAGGGCGTCACCCCAAGGGTCAGACATGACTCGGTGCTTGCACAGGGGATACCTTTACCTTTAGCACTCTCTAGTGGGCAGAGATGAAAGATTAAAAAGTTAAAAATTAAGACAAAAATACTGTTGTAGACAAGACAAAAACAGTGGAAATAGAACACCCCTTCTCCCCCTGTAGTCAGTGATCTTGATATAAAGACAGTGGAAAACTAGATTTTTCTCCACACCCATTTAGGAAGTCACTCCTGTCTTATATTTATGCAGTTTTGGTCATGGGGTTGATTTTTTCCCTAATAGTCATAGGAAGCTTTATGCCATAGAATCCCAAATGAACTTTTTGCAAGCTTAAATTGTTCAATGCACTAGGATATGCATTAAGGAAATAGTACTACATTAATACTTCAGTAGTAATTCAGGGTCTGAAGGACACCTGACCAAAAACTACTTGTCAAAAATCTCCAGGAAAATTACATGTCTTACCTGACTCTATTGATGGAAATCCTGAGTATTTTAAGGATAATTTTTGATTGAAGTATCTCCTCAAAATTGCCAGAAAATCAGAAAGTTGATGGGTTTGGACAACATTTTTGGTATATATTTCCCCAAAGTTCGCATTTGCTTACCTAAGAAAGGTTTAGATAGCTAGGTTAGAATTATAGTTGTCTAAAATATAGTTTTAGAATATAGCTGTATACCAGTGGTCCCCAACCGGCGGTCCGTGGCCCGGTGCCGGGGCGCGAAGGCCTTGGCACCGGGCCGCGGATTCTTCCCTCCCCCACCCGAAGTGAGAAGCTTGCCAGGCCGCGAGCAAATTGGCTGCTTTGGTGGCCAATTTGCTGGCGGCCCAGAGGGGCTAGGAGGTGAAGCCGCGGCCGCCGGCATGGCAGCGGCACTAACGCGCATGCGCAGACTGCCGCGCACACGTGTTTGCGCCCCTGCCGGGCGCAAACACACATGCGTAGCAGTCCGCGCACACGCATTTGCGCTGGGGCTGCCGCGTGTGCATGGGCCCCTGGGCCGCCCTCTCCCTGCTCACCGGAGCAGCGGTCCGTGGCAGCCGAAAGGTTGCGGACCGCTGCTGTATACTGTTGCGTTGCCTATTTAACTTGTATGCGGAGCACATCATGAGAAAGGTGGGGTTAGAGGAGTCACAAATTGGGATCAAGATTGCTGGGAGAAATATCAACAACCTCAGATATGCAGATGATACCACTCTAATGGTAGAAAGTGAAGAGGAACTAAAAAGCCTGTTGATGCAGGTGAAGAAGGAGAGTGCAAAAGTTGGCTTGAAACTCAACATCAAGAAAACAAAGATCATGGCATCCGGCCCTCTCAATTCCTGGCAAATAGATGGGGAAGAAATGGAGATAGTGACAGATTTTATTTTCCTGGGCTCCAAGATCACTGTAGATGGGAACTGCAGCAAAGAAATTAAAAGACGCTTGCTCCTGGGAAGGAAAGCTATGGCAAATCTAGTCAGCATCCTAAAAAGCAGAGACATCACCCTGCCAACAAAAGTGCGTCTAGTCAAGGCTATGGTATTCCCAGTTGCAATGTATGGCTGTGAAAGTTGGACCATAAGGAAGGCCGGGCGTCAAAGAATTGAGGCTTTTGAACTCTGGTGCTGAAGAAGACTCTTGTGAGTCCCTTGGACTGCAAGGCGAACAAACCGGTCAGTCCTAGAGGAGATCAGCCCAGACTGCTCCTTAGAAGGCCAGATCCTGAAGATGAAACTCAAATACTTTGGCCATCTCATGAGAAGGAAGGACTCCCTGGAGAAGAGCCTAATGCTGGGAGCGATCGAGGGCAAAAGAAGAAGGGGATGACAGAGAATGAGGTGGCTGGCTGGAGTCACTGAAGCAGTCGGTGCGAACTTAAATGGACTCCGGGGAATGGTAGAGGACAGGAAGGCCTGGAGGATCATTGTCCATGGGGTCATGATGGGTTGGACATGACTTCGCATTAACAACAACAACAACAACAACCTGACTGGAATCTGTCAGTTATTCATGATATCTTAGTTTATTAAGGAAGAGCAGAACTCACCATCTCTGGATTCACCACTCTTGGAATACAGCACTACATCCAGCAAGTAATATGCATAGAAGCTGGTTTGTATAACCTTGTTGTACATTTTTTTTCAGTTCACTCTGACTTGTCATGTCAGTTAATACTTTATGCTGCTGTTTCATAGAACTGAATGCTTGGGTTTTATGTCTTATCTTAATAAAACAATGAATTGATACAAATACACAATGAATTTCCACCCATTTAAAATATTTGACCCTAGCATGTCATCATAAATCATGATATATTGGGGGGGGCCGGGGGGGCTTCAATTAGAGAGCCAGTTTGGTGTAGTGGTTAGGAGTGTGGAATTCTAATCTGGCATGCTAGGTTTATAGAATCATAGAGTTGGAAGGGGCCATACAGGCCATCTAGTCCAACCCCCTGCTCAACGCAGGATTAGCCCTAAGCATCCTAAAGCATCCAAGAAGAGTGTGTATCCAACCTTTGCTTGAAGACTGCCAGTGAGGGGGAGCTCATCACCTTCCACTGCTGAACTACTCTGACTGTGAAATTTTTTTTCCTGATATCTAGCCTATATCGTTGTACTTGAAGTTTAAACCCATTACTGCGTGTCCTCTCCTCTGCAGCCAACAGAAACAGCATGCTGCCCTCCTCCAAGTGACAACCTTTCAAATACTTAAAGAGGGCTATCATGTCGCCTCTCAATCTCCTTTTCTCCAGGCTGAACATTCCCAAGTCCCTCAACCTATCTTCATAGGGCTTGGTCCCTTGGCCCCAGATCATCCTCGTCGCTCTCCTCTGTACCCTTTCAATTTTATCTACGTCCTTCTTGAAGTGAGGCCTCCAGAACTGCACACAGTACTCCAAGTGTGGTCTGACCAGTGCCGTATACAATGGGACTATGACATCTTGTGGTTTTGATGTGATGCCTCTGTTGATACAGCCCAAAATGGCATTTGCCTTTTTTACCGCTGTATCACACTGCCTGCTCATGTTTAGTTTACAATCCACAAGTACCCCAAGGTCTCGTTCACACACAGTGTTACCTAGAAGCGTATCCCCCATCCAGTAGACATGCTTTTCATTTTTCTGACCCAGATGCAGAACTTTACACTTATCTTTATTAAATTGCATCTTGTTCTCATTTGCCCATTTTTCCATTGTGTTCAGATCTCGTTGAACTCTGTCTCTATCTTCCGGAGTATTTGCCAGTCCTCCCAATTTGGTGTCATCTGCAAACTTGATGAGTAGTCCCTCCACCCCCTCATCTAGATCATTAATAAATATGTTAAAAAGTACCAGGCCAAGCACCGAGCCCTGAGGTACCCCGCTACTCACCTCTCTCCAGTCTGATGAAACACCATTGACAACAACTCTTTGAGTGCGGTTCTCTAACCAATTCCCTATCCACCTGACTATCTGAAAATCCAGATTGCAGTCCTTCAATTTATCCATCAGAACATCATGGGGAACGTTGTCAAAAGCTTTACTAAAATCCAAGTAAATGTCATCAACCGAATTTCCCCGATCCAGCAAACCTGTTACTTGGTCAAAAAAGGAAACTAGGTTGGTCTGGCAGGACCTGTTGGAGACAAATCCATGCTGACTTCCTTGGATCACCAAATTGTCCTCCAGATGTTTGCAGATCGCTCCCTTTAATATCTGCTCCATTATCTTCCCCACAACAGAGGTCAGACTCACTGGTCTGTAGTTTCCCAGGTCATCCTTCCTCCCTTTTTTGAAGATCTGAATAACATTTGCTCTCTTCCAGTCCTCCGGGGCAGAGTAATAATTCTGTTTTCTAATCCCGTAATCTTTTCCTCCAAAAGTCTTACCAGCTTACACTTGGGGCAGCTGTAGTCCATCTTGTCTTCTGGGAGGAAGGCAATCATGTCACATTCACTGCAGATGATGGGATGAGTGTCCTGGAGGTCCATTGTAATGTCTAGGCAGTGCAAGTACTAGGTAAATATAATCTACTGATATAATCTACTGATTCTAATTGCTCGGCCAAGAACCCCAGGCCAAGAGCCACAGGCCAAGAGCCCTTTGTCTCTCGCCCTTCGGCTCGGGCCAAAGGCTCGTGCCTCTGGCCTTTTAAAGCCTTCCAACAATTACCCAGCAATCACCTCACCCAGGCAGCACAATAGCATCATCTGGTCAGCAGCAACTCTCCCCAGTAGCTCTCTCCACGTGCTCTCAGTTGTCTGAGCTCTCATTTGATTCTGCACTCCCCCACATGCAGCCAGCTGGGTGACCTTGGGCTCGCCACGGCACTGATAAAACTGTTCTGACCGGGCAGTGATATCAGGACTCTCTCAGCCTCACTCACCCCACTGGGTGTCTGTTGTGGGGAGGGGAATGGGAAGGTGACTGTAAGCTGCTTTGAGCCTCCTTCGGGTAGGGAAAAGTGGCATATAATTACCAACTCTTCTTCTTCTTCTTCTTCTTATGGTCATTCACTTTTGGAAAAATGAAATATTTTTATTTGTGCTTTTAAAATAGAAAAGTGGTATACATTATTTTACAATTTCAAATAGCCAGCTCTAACTTCTGTTAATAAAACTGAAAGCCAACAAGGTCCTAATAGATGAACATGAATGCTCACTTTTTTTTTTTTTTAAGAAAAGAGGCTTAAATGATGACATGCAAGAGGATAGTGAAAACGAATGGGATAATGAGACTCCTAACCAAACTAAATTCAATGAGTTTTAAGTTTTTATGAAAATACAAAAATGTAATATATCAATGGAGCAGGGATGCCATTTAAACTCTCTGTTTGTTGTATGGAGAGCTGCCATGCAGGTCCTACCCTAGTAGTACTGGCTCATGATAATCTGGTACTAAAGCAGTCATGAAAATATGCCACAAACCCCCACCACAATGAATAGAAGTTGTACATTAAATACATCTGTGGTTTCTGCATTGGTATTTTTATTTTAAATATGTGCCTCAGAATTCAATGAAACTGCAAATTATTTTAAATTGCTTGTAAAGGTCATTGGAAACTATTTTTTTTTATTTAGGCACCAAAGAAAAGTAACAGTGAATTTACTGAAAACTAGTCTCTTGCTGCTTAATTATGCCTTGACATTTAATCCTAAAGTCTCTTAAAAATGGTTGAATGCTTGTGTGTCAGTGTGTACATGTACAGCTATTTTCCTTCTGCTATTGCTATAGTGAATAAAAGGAAGCAATAATGATTTCACACTTGCTCTAAAATGTTATACCAATAGGCTAAAAATAATATAACCTTTCTTTCCCCACTTGTATACAGGGCATAATGCAAGATGTGCAATTACTTGTCATGCCTCAAGGATTTATTTCTCAGTGCCCAGATCTTAATCGCAGTAAGTTTGCTAGCTCTTACACAATAAAATATGTTGTGATGCTTCTTGTTTAATTCCCCCCCCCCAGCCAGCTTTCTCTTAAAGTATATTGATTATCAGCTAACACTGAGCCTCCATCCAGTACAGTCTGACAAATGCAGCATTTGTGATTTCAGCATGCCCAACCTGTAATGATTTCCATGGACTTGTGCAGAAAATAATGGAGCTGCAGGATATTTTAGCCAAAACCTCTGCCAAGGTAATGCCTTTCTGATAAGTTTTAGGAGTTGATTGTAGGACTTCACAAGCACTGATAAGCTGTATTTATGTGTAGTTTTCTGTATGTGAATTTATTCTTGTGGAACTCTTCCGTTGCCTTTTTTTCTCCTATTGGAAAATTTAATAAAAATCCTTGAGTAAGTAGTAGTTCATAAATATTCACAGTCTGCTCTTTCACAATCAAATTCATTTATATATTTAGGGACTCCAATTTGTTGGTTGAAGGCTTGCCCAAAGAGACAAGAAAAATGAAAAGCTACTCTGATAATCCACAAGTTTCTTGGGAAGGGTTGGTTCAGTGGTCTAGTGCCTGCATTGTCTGCCAAAATTCTCATATTCAGTTCTTGGCATCTCTGGTTGAAAGCCTCAGGTAGTATGTGGTATAAAGACAGGGACCCTGGAAAACCAATGCTGGTCAGAATTGTCAGTAGGTTTGAATAGCTTGATAGGTTTGAATAGCTTAAGGAAAGCTTCACATGTTATCTTCTGCTAAGGAAATGCATTGAATTCTACATGCCACTGGGCCATAACCTTTTTATCCCACTTCAGTGTATCGGCTGAATAGAAGGCAGCGTATTGCTTCTGTTTGATGCTACTAGTTAATAGGAAGAAGACTGGAATATGTTTCAGTATTGCAAGGAAGGAAAAAATACATCCATTTTTATTAATGAAACAAACATTTAAAATCTACTTTCAAGATTAAATGTTTTGAATATGGACTTTGCCTATAAATTTAATGAAATGATGAAATATGTTCTTGTATTATAACATGGAATGAATATTTGTATACATTTGTATACATTTGTATACATTTTTGCCATTCCTGAAACCTTTTATCTGATTGGTTTTTAGTGTAAGAACATTATTGAGTATATTTGTATTTATTTCAATGATTGAAAATAGGCATGCTGTGAATTTGACACAAACCTGGTTTGACTCTCTAGACATAAGGTGAGCTCCTGATCAGATTACCTAAGTGACTATTATCAAGGTCAATACTTCCAGTTTGATGTAGTGGTTAGGAGTGCAGACTTCTAATCTGGCATGCCGGGTTTGATTCTGCACTCCCCCACATGCAGCCAGCTGGGTAACCTTGGACTCGCCACGGCACTGATAAAACTGTTCTGACCGAGCAGGAATATCAGGGCTTCCTCAGCCTCACCCACCTCACAGGGTGTCTGTTGTGGGGAGAGGAAAGGGAAGGCGACTGTAAGCCACTTTGAGCCTCCTCAAAAAAAGTGGAAAAAAGTGGCATATAAGAACCAACTCTTCTTCTTCTTCTTCTTCTTCTTCTTCTTCTTCTTCTTCTTCTTCTTCTTCTTCTTCTTCTTCTTCTTCTTCTTCTTCTTCAATAATAAGGAGAATTGACCAAAAAACCCTGGCTAGGTCCAGCCCCTGGTTTCCCACAGTAACCTCCCACATGCTAGAGAAGGCATGTCTGATTGGGAGGGCTTCTTTCAGGTATCATGCCTCAAAGACAGTGATAGATCTAGCATCCATTAGTTTGTATAATCCCTCTTTTAAAGGTATCTAAGCTACCTGCCATTACCACTTCTTGTGGCAAGAAATTCAATGAACTGATTTTGTGATGTGTGGAGCACTACTGTCTTGGGTCTGCCAATCTGTTTTTAATGGATGGCCATGAGAGTATGTAGAATGAAAGGGAGAGAAAAACACATGATGGCTATGCTGCTCTTTCCTGTAAGACAGTAGAGTAACAGTTGAACAGAAACATTACCACTTTTAAGGTATTATACAATATTATGCCTACCTGCTTGCTGGCTAGCATTCGGGCTAAACAGTATATCAAATATCTGGGCAAATATTGGATACGTTTTCACAAAATAATGGGGTGGGGGAAATGGCATTGGATGTTGTACAAACCTAGTAAGAAGTGGAGTTATTGTGTCCATCCATGTCTCTTTCCTTTGGCCAGCTGAATTTTCCTTCCTTCCTGAAACGGATTCTGTTCAGTATCAGGTGTGTCTCAAATAAAATGATTATCATCTAGATCTAAGTCCTAGATGAAGGGTCTTGAATCACTGACCTGACAGGTGTCAGCTCCTGTGTTGGCCCATTCTGGGTTTTTTCGTTCTCTCAGTACAGGCAGTTGGTGTGGCTAAGATCCATAAAATTTCATATTACCATTACTGAATGTGTGTCAGTCATGTTGGGAGCCTCCCTTCTGTTCCTGGCTGAACTGAAGTTCCTGGCTGAAGATGGTGTTCTGAAGCTTTGTGTCAGAACCTTCCTCTCACCATAGTCCTGAAGCATCTCATTTTCAACAACCATGCTGAGGCTCCTGTCACATGTGGCTTAGAAATTCATGACCACTGTGACTGTGGGCATCTCCCTTTATGACTATAGCCTCAGAGCACACTTTTGTTAATATGAGGACTACAATGTTTTATTTCTGGTCTGTCTTACAAAGACCTGTGTGCTCTAATTATTGTTTTGGGAGATACCTGCTTTTATTTACTGCAGTTATATCCCTCCCTTTTATCCGTAATGAAGCTTAGCTGTTTTTTATTTTCAAATGGAAAATAGCTGTTTTTTCACTTTTGTCTCCCAGTATTGATGGATCTTGAAATTTGTACAGCAGCATGCCAATGCACATACTACTGCAGTCACCAGTTATTGTAGCACTGTCTCCTCTGGATCCTTTTGCTCCATCTTTGTCATCTTGAACATGAAAATATTGGTAGGCAGATCAAATTCTTCCAGCAATGACTTAGTCAACCCCCAGAAGCTAACATATTGAACAAATAATTCAAACTAGCTGTAAGTCTTCACCAGTATCACACAGTGCTTCAAAACTGGTTGTTTATGTGAATCTCTAGCTATCTTTTCAACAGTAGCATTTCTTATCAAATAGCTTCTGGAGGCAGATAAATGGAAAATCCAACATAATTCGACTTTTCTTGGAAGCAAGTTCCAGTTAATTTCAGAGGACCTTATTTCCAACATGGAAATGTGCATGGAACATACTTTAATTTTTTATTTAATTAAAAAGATAATGTTTAAAATAGAAGGCACATGCAGTCAGATCCAAAAATTTGTTATGCAGATACAGAAATTCTGATGTGCTTGTGGAGCTTCTATGAAAGAACTTCCTAATTCAGTCTGGAGAACAAAGCAGGATCTATATAATTATTCTCAGAGTACTGTTGAATAAATAGGGCAGCCTGTGAACATTAAAGTGATTACACACGGATAAAATCTTGAAAAGCTAGAAAACATAGTTGGGTTATCTTAAAACCTTGCATATTTCCTTCACAAGTACCTGAATATTTGATTCCATATTCATAATACTATTTTTCTTATTCAGTAGTATTTGATGATATCAAGGACCTTAACTTTTACTGTAGATTTAGGCCATCATTAATGCAACTAACGTACTTTGTGGAATATGTACTTAGCTGTCACGAGCCGAGCAGAGGATGAATAGATTGGATCAGTGCTATTGTGAAAGAACCTGCACTATGAAGGGCATAACCTACAGAGAATTTGAATCCTGGACAGATGGCTGTAAGAACTGCACTTGCATGGTATGGCTATACTTTTGAATAGAAATTAAGGAACCTGGTTGCATAATTTGATCTGAAATGCTTATATATATATTACTAAGGTAAACAATTGTTTCATAGGAAATAATTTACTCAACTTCATTAATCTTTGTGTTTTATGTTTTTAAAAAAAATCAGTTTGGATCCTTTTCTTATGTTATATCAAATGCTGAAAGGGAATGGGAAAAGTCTTGTAGGACAAGAGTGGCATGGTCAGACAGTCACCCTTCTCCTAATGCCCTATCTCTCATAGATGCTGCAATGTATAAATGGGCCCCCAAAGTCACAAATGGCTGGAATACAGCACAGAAGGGATTCTTTCTTCTTACTCTGCCCCAGGTATACACAAAGAGAAGGGAATTCCTTAGCATTGTTTAGAAGTAATATAATGTTGTATAAAAAGAAATGGGTTTGTTTCTAATCCATCCATTGTTAGAGAATACCCGGTGGATCTACAAATCAGCTGCAGAGTACATGCTACTTTACACTTTTCTGGAAAAGAATATTTGCTCTAATATTGAGAAATTTATAAGAAGCTAGAATACTTGGGGAAAAGAGATGCATTTAAGCTGCAGAAAAAATAACTGTCATGTTCTGTGGAAATTCTCCCAGCAAGGCAGAGTCCTGAATAGAAACCCTGTAGTTTATTGAGGAAATTGCAGTCAGTTACATTGGATGCTTTGTTTCTAAAGCTAAAGACATACAAAAGTTTGGAACAGATATAAAGCCAGGTGCCTCCCCCAACCCCTGTGCCAATTATTCTTACAGTCTGTGATCTTATTGGATGCACCCTCTTATCAACAAAGATAAGAATGATTTACAATCTGACACCGAGATGCAGGAAAGGATAGCCTCAACATTCTGAGCATGATAAGAATCCATATGGCTCCAGTGACTGAGAAACAGGGAGGGAGTCATTGTCAGGAGGGAACCTCTTAATGGCCCTGAGAAGATCTTGAGACTCTGGTCAAGACAGCCATGGCATGAGTTGGAGGCACGCATGACTATAGCCATGTAAACCTGGCTTTTTATGAAATATGAAGTATTTCAACCATAATCATGAACCTCCATACAAGCAAGGAATCCCTCCCTAGCTCTCCTTCAGAGAGGACCTCTCTGCTGGTGTAGCTCAAAGCAATTTGGCTGATTACTCTTCAGGGGTCAAGGCTTGCCAGGGAGGTTATTCTGCACTGGGCCTCTCAGGCTCCAGCAGTAAGTCCATGGGCAGGGGCCTTGACCCCAGGATAAAACAACTGTGCCTGCAAGTGCTACTGCCCTTGTGCTTTATAAAATCCCGGACATTATATTTTTGAAAAAGATTTTTGAAAAAGATGCTGGCTTTTTGGGGAAAATTTAGCAAATACTGATCTCCATTTTATGAAGTTTTATAATTCACAGTAATCTATCAATTCATACAACTGGCAGAATGTTTGAGTAGAAAATTATAACTATTTAAAGCAATGTTGTATTACTTTCAGAGTATAAAAATCAGTTAGGCAAATATCAGCAATCTATGCAGAATCATTTTCTTTTTGAGTATATATAATCTTCCTAACCAAGAGAAGAAAATTGATTTTTGAAATAAAATGTTATTAAAGAACCACATGATCTAAGCCAGATATTTCTCTGATCATATTATTTTTAAATACTTTCAAAATAACCTGTTTATTATTTCTAGAATGGTTCTATCCAGTGTGAAGCATTGATTTGCCCACTTACTGAATGCCCACCTAATTCTGCTCCTACATATGTGGGTGGCAAGTGTTGTAAGGAATGCCAAGGTAAGTGTTGCGTGGGTTTATTTTGGTAGCTATTTTCATTTTACAATATTTGTAGTCCCCATGGTATTGATGAATCAATACTTTGATGAATCAATACTTAGCCCAAGCTAACCATTTTAAAATTTGTTTGTTAGAGATAAAAGAATGAGCTTAATTCTCCTTTTGAAATTTAATGGGACTTAGATCTTGATCCAGTCTGAGAGACCCCATTTACAGAAAAGAAAAAAAAATCTAGAACTTGTTATCAAATTCTTGTTTTAAGACTGCCATTAGTGTGAATTTGGACACAGCATTGTTTCAGAATGAAGTTTGAGCTCTAGAAATCAGTTGTAACTTTCACTATTAAAAGAGAGTTTGTGACTGCTAGACAGTTAAGGAACTTTGTACTGGTGTATTGTTTTAAGTGATGGATTATCAAAGATATGTTGGGCTGTTTAATGGATCTACCTACACACAGATATCCACCCTGCTTCTTGTTTGCATGCATTCAAAATGATAAATGTGCTTGTATTATGTAGCATTTTCATTACATTTCTTCCTAAGGATGTTATATAGGAATGGATGCAGTAAATAGACAGTCATACATTCAAAAGTATTGGTTTAGCTAACATATGTGGGCCATTCTGCACAATGACCAATGTTTCTAAATGTTTGCAGTATGCAGAAACGCTATATTTAATAGTGGAATTTCGTTATTCCGCATACCTTCAATTCTAGTGGCATATTAAAGTCCCAGTAGCAGTCTATTAATTCCCCAGAGGTTTCCGGTCTTTCCGGAGGAGATATTTTTCCATGCTTCTTCCCACTCCTGGCCATCAATCAAACAGAACAGCCAATGAACTGTTGTGTTCATGCTCCCGGAAAGCCCCTTTCCCTTTAAAAACTGTTTTTTAAAAACCCAAAAACACCAGCAGCAATGAATATTTGTTCATCCATTGTCTCAGAAAGACCTTTTTCGTTGGCCTAGGAGCCGGTGCTTAATCGTTTACACGCTCTTCAAGTAAACCCCCCCCATGGGCGCGATTTGTGGCCGAAATTACGGGCAGTGTTGAACAAGGGGCTGTATTGTGCTCAGAAACTTTAAAGACAATTTCAGAAGGGAGCTTTGATTTACTGTTAAGCACTTCGGTTGAGGGACTTCGGCTGCAGAAGCCTTGCTTATTCGTTGCTTTCGCCGGTTTAAGGGGGGGAAAATGGCGATCGAGTCTCCGGAAGCTCGGGGGCGAGAGCTAGGGAGAGACATTCTTTCTACCACTATTTTGAGAATGCACATGTCTTTCGCTGATGTGTTATGGCTCTCAGAAGTGTAGTGGTTTTTTCAGGGGGAATCCATTTTTCTGGATTTCTCCCTAAGCGCTATAAAATTCCGATTGTTGTTGGAGTTTGGTGGGAGTTTTGCGGTTTGTTTGTGACGTCATGTGAACGTTAAATTAGTAGCGTTTACATAAGGTAAGACTTTGGCTACATTTAAGTTGTGTGGAATGGCCCATATATATTCTCTTTTTAAAAAGTTTCTATTATCCCTTCTATATTTAATTTAGTCTATAATGCCTATGCATGCAAGATCATGCACTATTAAAACAATACATAAGTATATACGCACTGTCAAATAACAACCAAGCAAGGAGCGTTCAGTCAAGTGAGAAGTACAGGTGATTTGCCATTGCCTTCCTTTGAAGAGTCTTCCGTGATCTCCATCCAAGAACTAACCCTGCTTAACTTCCAAGATCTGGTGAAACTGAGCTATACCATACCATTCTACAGACCTGTAAAGCAGCAGGAAGAACAAATATTAAAGTAAATAATGATGATTAGACATAAAAATGTTGCTGGTATTTCTAGTAGTTTCACAGAAGGTAAAAATACATACAAACTAGCTTTGAAATTATAAACTGATTCTGCTATGAATTCTGTTTTCTCTGTATGCATAGTTTTTAATAACTAAGTCCTTTAAATTTCAACCATATTTAGCAATGGAAGATTGTTTTTAGAGTATTTTCCACTGATGTGCTTCAACAGAGAAAGCTCAAATGGAGGTGTAATTACACGCTTGTAGCCAGGAATTTTATGGTGAAGAGGCATGAACACACTGAAGGGGAGGGGCAGGAGTTGCCAGGTCCTCATCTTCCTGAGATTTAATGAGCAGGTCCTCATAATTTCATGAGTGGGGTGGTGGTTCAGTGATGTCATGTGGTGGGACATGGCAATATTACACTGAATAGTTGTAGCAGTAATACTTCCACACAATGCTCAGCATCTGTGAATAGTCATTTGGCTTTAAAGGGAATACATTATTTACCAGTTTAAAATACTAGACTATAACATGGATATGAGTTTGTCAGGCTTGACTCTGATGAGTCCTTCTGCGAAAATGAGGATGCCATGGTGACTGACCCTACAGAGGTCAGAACCTTGGTAGATCCTAAGGTTCCCAGAGCCTTTGACAGCTACATCTGCTGAGCTAGAAGCCCAAGTGGCCCATGACCAGAAGCCAGAACCGGAGACTGGGACTACCGAGGAACCCACTGAGGAGATTTGTCTATTGCCAGGAACCCCCAGAAAATCAGGAGTACAGAAGCTGGAAAGCCTGGCTGGAAACTCAGCTTAGACAAGGTTGTGCATAGCTGCCCACCTGGGGACTTTCTGCATTAGAAGACCAAGATTCACCATCAAGCTTTGTAGGCCTGGAGCCTGTAAGCCACTGCTACAGTTGCAGGCATTAACTCCTATAAATAACCTCAGTTCTGCTCTGGATGTTGTGGGACCAGCAATTCTGATAATACTTGCTAGCCAGTACTGGCCCTGTGCACCTGCTTGACAGTTCAGGTGAAAATTTCTGCTTGCCCTTGGATACAAGCAGGACAGAGCTAAATGCAAAATGGCTTTTAATGTCAGATTACTGCCTCCCTTCTCCCTTATTTTTATTTATTTATGATTCAACTTGTATCCTGCCACTCCCACAAAATGGTTCATGACGGCTAACAATGTATAAACCCCACATTAAAACCCACCATAAAACCCCATTACATCTATATCATAGGCAATTTACATGTGTATTACTGCTCACAAGCAAACAAGAAAAGTTCAAAACAATGTGATCTACATATGTTTGTACTATAAATCCTTTGATTTAATTGGTGCTCCTGCCCTTTTCTCTCAATACCTTCCATGGTGCATGACTATGGGGTAGGATTCATAATTGTGCTGGGTAGGGGGTCAGTGGTGAGGGACACAGCAATTAATCAGTGCCTTAATAATAATAATAATATTAATAATAATTATAGGGAATTCCATTGTTACATCTTCGTGAAAATAATTACTCCAATCTAGCAAATAAAGAACCCAGTAAGAAAGTGCATAAGTCATGAAGGAGTTAACTGATTCACCTTCTTGCAACTTCCCTTTTTCCATTCCTTCTTTGGTAATCCAGACCACTACTACTGGCACAGTTTCCTTTATAACTCTTAAGAGACAGCTTAGAGTAGAGGCTAAGAATCCAATCTGGAGAACTGGATTTGATTCCCCACTCTTCCACAAGAAGCCTGCTGGATGATCTTGGGCCAATCATAGTTCTCTCAGAACTCTCATAGCCCCACCTGTCTTACAAGGTATCTGCTGTGTGGAGAGGAAGGGAAGGCGATTGTAAGTGGATTTGAGACCCCTTTGGATAGATAAAAGCAGGGTCTTCCTCTTCTGCAGTGATAAGTGATAAGTGTTGAAGACTAACTTTATAATTAAATCTGAGAATACAGAGGTAAACCATAGCATACTAATGGAAGGAATGTTCCCTGTGACGTCCATCCCACCCCACCCCACCCCGGTCCCATAACTTATTAAAAGGATGGGCAATATTAGCCAGGAATGTACCATGGCTGACAGTTTTCTCAGTCTCCATAGGTGCTGAAGAAGTAGGCTATATCATCATCTATTACAGTGATCAGTCCTAATATATATATGCTTTTTTATAAAGCTTTGTCACATACTAGGACTTTTGATTCTTCATTCAAATTTTTTAATCCTATATGTTTAAATCTTCCTTGAGAGAAGTCAGCTTATGTATCTTACTTAGTGGGCTTTAATATATGAAATCTTGTCATGCAATAAATCTGTTGACTTTAAAATACCACAAAATGTTTACAATAATATTAATGTTGCTTATACAACATTGCCAGGAGCACTTTTATGCATTAGGTTTGTCCTTAAGCCTTTGAATGCAATCAGTGTCCTGTGAATATCAACAGTAAAATCTGTATTGTTTTAAGTGGTCTTTAATATTACTGTAAAATTAAGTGAAAAACTGCTCGGTGAACAATTTTTTTGTTAAATTATGTAAGGATAGTTAAAATTAGTTGTGTTAATGCTACTAAAAGCAGAATTTTAAACTTTTAAATGATAGTCAGTAGCTACAGGAACTTTAATGATGCTACTCATTTAGCCTTAATCCTTAAGTCTTAAGCAATTGTTGTTGTTGTTATGTGCGAAGTCGTGTCCGACCCATCGCGACCCCATGGACAATGATCCTCCAGGCCTTCCTGTCCTCTACCATTCCCCGGAGTCCATTTAAGTTTGCACCTACTGCTTCAGTGACTCCATCCATCCACCTCATTCTCTGTCGTCCCCTTCTTCTTTTGCCCTCGATCTCTCCCAGCATTAGGCTCTTCTCCAGGGAGTCCTTCCTTCTCATGAGGTGGCCAAAATATTTGAGTTTCATCTTCAGGATCTGGCCTTCTAAAGAGCAGTCAGGGCTGATCTCCTCTAGGACTGACTGGTTTGTTCGCCTTGCAGTCCAAGGGACTCGCAAGAGTCTTCTCCAGCACCAGAGTTCAAAAGCCTCAATTCTTTGACGCTCGGCCTTCCTTATGGTCCAACTTTCGCAGCCATACATTGCAACTGGGAAGACCATAGCCTTGACTAAACGCACTTTTGTTGGCAGGGTGATGTCTCTGCTTTTTAGGATGCTGTCTAGATTTGCCATAGCTTTCCTCCCCAGGAGCAAGCGTCTTTTAATTTCTTTGCTGCAGTCCCCATCTGCAGTGATCTTGGAGCCCAGGAAAATAAAATCTGTCACTATCTCCATTTCTTCCCCTTCTATTTGCCAGGAATTGAGAGGGCCGGATGCCATGATCTTTGTTTTCTTGATGTTGAGTTTCAAGCCAACTTTGGCACTCTCCTCCTTCACCCGCATCAACAGGCTCTTTAGTTCCTCTTCACTTTCTGCCATTAGAGTGGTATCATCTGCATATCTGAGGTTGTTGATATTTCTCCCTGCAATCTTGATCCCAATTTGTGACTCCTCTAATCCCGCATTTCTCATGATGTGCTCTGCATACAAGTTAAATAGGCAAGGCGACAGTATACAGCCTTGCCGAACTCCTTTCTCAATTTTGAACCAGTCAGTGATTCCATGTTCAGTTCTCACTGTTGCTTCTTGACCTGCATATAAATTTCTCAAGAGACAAATAAGATGCTCTGGTATTCCCATCTCTTTAAGAACTTGCCACAATTTGTTGTGCTCCACACAATCAAAGGCTTTAGCATAGTCAATGAAGCAGAAGTAGACGTTCTTCTGGTACTCCCTAGCTTTCTCCATGATCCAGCGTATGTTGGCAATTTGATCTCTAGTTCCTCTGCCTCTTCGAAATCCTGCCTGTACTTCTGGAAGTTCTCGGTCCACATATTGCTGGAGCCTAGCTTGTAGGATTTTGAGCATAACTTTGCTAGCATGAGAAATTAGTGCGATGGTGCGGTAGTTTGAACATTCTTTGGCATTGCCCTTCTTTGGGATTGGAATGTAAACTGACCTTTTCCAGTCCTGTGGCCATTGTTGAGTTTTCCAAATTTGCTGGCATATTGAGTGTAGCACTTTTACTGCATCGTCCTTTAAGATTTTGAATAGTTCAACTGGAATGCTGTCACTACCACTAGCTTTATTGTTGCTCAGACTTCCTAAGGCCCATTTGACTTCACATTCCAGGATGTCTGGCTCCAGGTCAGTAACTACCCCATTGTGGTCATCAGGGATGTTAAGCTCGCTCTTGTATAGTTCTTCTGTATAATTTTGCCACCTTTGTTTGATCTCTTCTGCTTCTGTGAGGTCCCTACCATTTTGGTCCCTTATCATACCCATCTTTGCATGAAACGTTCTCTTCATATCTCCAATTTTCTTGAAAAGATCTCTGGTCCTCCCCATTCTATTGTTTTCTTCTATTTGTTTGCACTGTTCATTTAAGAAGGCATTCTTATCTCTTCTAGCTTTTCTCTGGAATTCTGCATTCAATTGGGTGTATCTTTCTCTTTCTCCCTTGCCTTTCACTTCCCTTCTCTCCTTAGCTATTTGTAAAGCTTCCTCAGACAGCCA
The DNA here is from genome assembly GCF_049243985.1 of Paroedura picta. Classification (NCBI taxonomy): domain Eukaryota; kingdom Metazoa; phylum Chordata; class Lepidosauria; order Squamata; family Gekkonidae; genus Paroedura; species Paroedura picta. The sequence continues at coordinate 77,068,636 of NC_135373.1, read as the reverse complement.
TTTTGATTTCTTGCATTTCTTTGATTTCTTGCATTTCTTAAGCAATATCACACTCAATAACAGCAAAAATAAATAATATAAATAAGCAATCAATTACTGCACTTAAGGTCCTTTGAATTTAATTGTGTGAGCAAAAAAATTGTCTACAGGTAATGTAACACCTAAATCCACGCCTGACAAGTAGCTACAAGTGGCTCTGAGATTTACTTTCCTGCATGTTGATAGAATTTACCTAACTCACCAGAATTCAATAACAATAACTAACAGAATTCAATAAATATGTTAAGAATTCATTGATTTAGAATTAATTTTTAATAAAATCAATGGTTCTGACCTCTTGACAGCGTGTTGAACTGTACAAATTGTACTTTCATTAGATGGGCATGAGTAATATGATATTTTATTACTATTATTCTGTATTTCAATGAATTTGGTTTCATTCCAGACTTTGAACATTCAGTTCAATCTAATATTGCATATAGTGCCTTAAACATTTCAGCATTTTTCTCCAAAGGTACACTTCTATACATGGGAGAGTCCTCTCTTAAAAGGAAGGGCACCTTTGAAGGCAATCCAAACTGTTTTACAACTATCTTTCATATCACATGATTGCAGGAGAAGAAGAGTTGATTTTTATACCCTGCTTTTCACTACCCAAAGGCATCTCAAAGTGACTTGCAATCACCTTCCCTTTCTCTCCCTCTAAAAGACTCCCTGTGAGGTAGGTGGGGCTGACAGAGCTTTGACAGGACTGCTCTGTGAGAACAGCTCTGTCAGGACTGTGACTAGCTCAAGGTCTCCCAGCTGTCTGCATGTGAAGGAATCACCAGATTAGAAGCCATCTCTCTTAACCACTACATCATCAGGCATTTGCCTGAGACCAACAACAGGTCCCCACTCAGACATTCTCTCCATGGCCTGAACTAGTCTGTCCTCTTTAAGGGCCTTAGCTAAGTTCCATTTCTATTATATTGTTTAAGATCACTTAAATTGTGTTATTTAGATTATTGTTGTTGTTCTATTTGTTTATGTTATATATTAATTCGTTCCATGTATCCCACATGTTGTATGTAAACCACCCTGAGCCATATGGAAGAGCGGTATAGAAATCAAATAAATAAATTAATATACAGTACAGCAGCTCATAGCCATAACCATGACATTCAAATAATGTATGAACTACCAACCTTAATTCTTTTATTTTTGGATCATTTTTATTCTTTGTGATAAATTAATATGTATCCCATAAAGTAGATATTAGCAACTGTTGTGTGTTAGCTACATCCCAGCAGTAGATTGGCACACACATGTGCAGAAATGCTGTCACATTGTCTGTAATATTTTAAAAATTTTAATAAACAACTGGAGAGGAAGGTGTTTGGGCACTGAGTGTAATCTTTGCTCATGAGCCAATGGAGGGACTTGACAACTCATTCTGGAAGGACTATGCAAAATGGAGGCAACTTCATAATTCAGCACATATCTTTGTGATCCAAAGAAAGAATTATGTAGTAAGATATGGACTTGAGCTCCAGAAATCCATTCCACTAAGTACAGCACTTTCCTCTGGCATAGAAAGTCTTCTGGTGATGCCAGAGGCTCTTCCACTGGTATAAGTATCTCCTGCATCATGAGAAAGCTCTTTGAGCAAAGGGGAATTGATGCCATGGGATCTAAGATTGTAAAATGGTAGGGTAATTTGAAAGGGTTGTGTCTCTGTGTGTGTGTGTGTGTGTGTGTGTGAGAGAGAAATGTTTTCAGTCCACCAGAGGAAACAAAACCTTCTACTTACCTGAAGGTTTCTTCTCTTTAAAGGGGTGAAGTCCTTCAAAATGGTTAGGTCACACCTCCACTCGCTCCAAGAAGGGCTATGCAAATTAGTATGTCTCTCCAGAATGAAAGTGGGCTTTCTCTTCCAGACATAGAATATCCATGCTCCCCGGTACAACCATGATGACTGTGACTTAAGTTGTGCACAAAATCTATACAGTCTCCTGAGATGCATCCTCAACAAATTAACAGGCTCTCTTTATTTTCAGATAGTATTTTTTAAAAAGAACCATGGGGTCAGGATCTTATAGCAGACAGCCCAAATAACTGCTACCCTGGCCGGATTAGATAGGGCCACCTCCACATCTGATAGGTGGCTTTATAAGCTGTCTTTCATGCAGATAGAAGGCATGTGAATGAGAAAACAGTCAGTTGCGAAGGGATGTTTATTATAAGACACATAAAGTGGACCTTGACATTTTATGCTTCAAACCCACAGGTTTAAAACACTTAGGTGTTCAAATGTATTGTTGCAAAAATTCACTATTTCATATACAAAGCCACTATTCAGACAGACTGGTGTTTATTTGTTGCAACCTCAAGCTTGATTTATTCTGAAGACCTCAATCTTTCTGTGACCTCCACTTGCCTATGACTGCGTCACTAAACAGTTTAGAAATCTTCAATCTAACCTTTATTGTGACATCCAAATTTAACAATGCAAAAAAAGGGGGTCAGATTTATTTCAGCATTCTAGTTTGTGGGCATGTTACAAACCCAAGAACCCAATCTCTCCTCCCCCCCACACACACGGACACGGACACGGAAACACACACACACAGAAATACACACAAACACAATGAGGCTGTAGGGAAGACTTCCTAATTGACGAAATCTATAGTCTTGACCCTGCGCACAAGTTAAGGGAGAGTGAAGGCACATTCAAGACTGAGAGTGATTCAAGTTTGAGCTCCTCTGAATACATCAAGAAGTTTGAAGCTCAGACTATAAAGCTCTGCATATTGTTTTGGACTTTTTTCTGTCTGGGTGGATTTCTGAGATGCTCAACATGGTCTCTGGAGCCAAAAGTCATTTTTAAATGGTTGACTTAAAAACATAGTGCTTAGATCAGGAGAAAATCGCTCTATCACCCCTGCTCTTTCCCGGCTCATTCCCCACCTCGAGAAAACAGAAAAGGGACTGTGTTTTGCCTGTCTGATCCCAAAATGTCTGTAGACACTTTAAAGAAGATTTTATTTTACCTTTAACAATGTAGGTTTGTGGTCATGCTGCAATGTGAAGCACACCATTAAAAAAAATACTTGGAGAAGGAAATGGAGAGGGGAGGGAGGGTGTGAGGGTAGGACAAGGCTACAGAAACTATCACGCCTTTCCTCTTCCATATGGGCTCGCCCCTGGTTGCTTACTGATTGTTCACCGATGGGACATGAAATTTAGGGTTGTGAATCTAGTTTTGGCGATTCCCTTAATTGTGATTTTAAAATGGACAAAACCCGACCCCTCCTTGACAGCCTCAGGATATAGGTGATGTCATGTGGAAGGGACTCTAAAAGCCACCAACATTTGAAGGCTGTCCCGGGGCAGATTCCTCATGTGGAAATGGTCAAGTTGTTCTGAAGTGAATATGGGAACAAAGTTCCAGGAACTGTTTAAATCTTTAACCTAAATGTCATTCCTATATGGACGCCATAAGGATTTCCTCAATAAATGAAAACATTGACCAACTTCTTTTATATTTCTTGTGAAAATTATTAAACATTCCTTGCTGTGTGGCCAAACCAGTGTGGTTCTTCTTTCAGAACTGGGCCAACCTTCCCTTGAGGCACAGGCTGTTCATCATGACACAGTTTAGCAGCAACGGCTACATGATGCTCCTATTAGTCTATGTGGTTTAAGACTGTCTTTGAAAAACTGTTGGCTCTTGATGTTAACATGGGAATCCCTGGTTTTTTATGCAGCATTTACTTTGGTGAGAAATTGTGTAAAAACAATCAATCAACAAAGCCCTGCCTTTAGATCATGCTGTTCATTCCAATGTTTTTCATCCCCAAAATCTCTTCCTTCCTGCATCTATCTGTTATCTTCTTAAAGCATGTTAAGGGTGTCATTTTGACATACTAAATGCTCACACCTTGGCAGTTATGAGGATAGGTTTATGCATTTACCTCATTCAGAATGAATCTGCTCCTGTCCCTCATCTAAGGGGATAGCACATATTCCTCTGGAATGTCCTTTGTACACTAATATCAGGAGGTATTATATTTTACCATGTTTGCTAGTTCATTTGTACATATATTCTTATATCTTAGTTACCTTTTTACTTTATGACAAGGGATCCAAAAAGAACTCTAAGAGTTGAATTTTTTTTACTCCTTTTGCCTATTGAGTGGTAAGTGATTAACATCATCTGTCCACCGCTCAAGACTGATGTATTATAAAGCTTTTATTGAATTTTTTTCAAAAGGGCCCTGACCATGGTTGATGTTAGTTTTGGGCCAGGTATCCTGAGCAAGTTCTGACTGCTGTATCTTAATGTTCTTTAGGCGTCATATTAGAAGAGATGGTCCCATAGATACAATGGTCCCAGACTGTTTAGGTCTTTAAACAGTCAGAACCAAAACCTTGAACCTGATCTAGTCTCCATTCTGGAGCTAGTACAGCTGGGAGAGCACAGAATGGATATGTGCTCTCTATTGGATCCCAGTAAGGACCCAGGCAGCTATATTGTGGACCAGTTGGAGTTTCTAGAGCAGCTTCAAGGGCAGCCCTGCATAGAGCAAGTTAAACAATCTAATCTGGAGGTGACCATTGCATAGGTCATGGTGGCTAGATCAGATGCCAAGAAGTAGGGTGCGTCATGCCTGGCACAGATGGTAGAATACCTGGCATGCAATCTGTGTAATATTTTTTATTAGGACCAACTCAATGACATATCAGAGTGTAAGCTTTCACCAGATCTCTTCATCAGGTCAGATGTGACAAAAAAAGGGAGGGGGGACCAAGGGGGAGAATAAAGGAAAGATTTTCAGATAATATTTTTAGGAATTGGTCATGCCATAACTTTGTGTAAACTCTATGCAGGGCTGCTGGTGTCAGGGTACTGCAGGAAGTTAAAAGACATTTGCAAAGGAGTAAAACAAAGCTTGAATCCAGTGGTACTTTTAAGACCAACAAAGTGTTATTCAAGATGTAAGCCGTCATGTACACACACTTCCTCAGAAATGGAAATTTACCAATTCACAAATATAGACAGAGAGTGAGCAATACATCAGTACACAGTATAATAAAGATGTTTAATAGATTCAAGGACCATACAGGAATAAAAAGCTAAGTTTATAAGATTATCATTTGTTTTGGTTCAACTCTGGGGGAAAACAGTGAAGGAAATAAATATGCCAAGACTGGAAACTACTGGGCAGAGATATCTCCAATTGTGGAATTCAGAGAGTAATTAACTGAAATCCTGTCACCATGCTGTATCTGTCTCCACACAAGCATGGTGGCATCTCTAAAGCATCCTCTTCCATGAAGTGGGGTGACAGACGGTGCAGAGATGTCCCCTGTCCTCAGACCAGAAAAATACATTCCAATCTCCCATTTCTAATTACATCATTATACTATTCATTATGTTATATTACAATCTTCTGTCCAATTCTATTATTCCAAATAAGAAATAAAATAAAATTAAGAGGATATATGGCCATTCTTGGGGATTGTTAGGAATGCAGATGTAAGGGCTGAATGAGGTTAGTATATGTAATGAGATAAGTAACCAATATTCCTGTTGAGCCCTTGGGATTCCATGTTTTGACTGTTGTAATAACTTGCAACTCAGCAATTTCCCTTTCCAGTCTTCCAGTCCCTTATAATAAAATAACTATTTTGAAGTCACATGTTGAATGTCCTAGAACAGGGGTAGTCAACCTGTGGTCCTCCAGATGTTCATGGACTACAATTCCCATGAGCCACTGCCAGCAAACGCTGACAGGGGCTCGTGGGAATTGCAGTCCATTGACATCTCGAGGACCACAGGTTGATTACCCCTGTCCTAGAAGTCTGAAGTATTCTACTGCAGGTTTCTCAGTCTTGTGATTGATGATGTCAGATTTGTGTCCATTTATCCTTTGATGGAAAGTGTGACCTGTTTGCCATATGTAGAGAATGGAAGGGGATTGTTGGTATTTAATGTTATATATAATGTCAGAAGATGAACATCTGAATAAGCCTGAGATGTTATAGTTGATGTTATTAGGTCTAGTGATTGTGTTGTCTGAGTGTTAGCATCTGGGTTTGTTGCAAGTTGTGGTTTGTTCAATGCAGATGTTGTACTATTGTGGATGAAGAGGGCTGTCTGTGTGCAAGAAAAGGCTTGACCCCCCAATACCTGTGAAAGAAAACTGTCATTATCTAGTAAAGCTTGTAAGTCGCCAATGATTGAATTGTGAGCTCTTTGTAATCACTAGTGGTTTTCTGTTATTGTCTCTTTTGGGCCTGTCTTCCAACAAGTTTTCTCTAGGTATCATTCCGGCTTTGTTAATCTGTTTCTTGACTTAATCAGGTGGGTATTTTAGTTTCAAAAAGGGTTGTTGTAGATCTTTCTGTAGGAATGGAGCCTGTAGTGTAGAGTCAGGCAGTATCTAATGGGTCATTGGGTATGTTTAGGATGGTAACTGGAGGCACGCAGATATGCTTGTTGGACAGTAGTTTCCAGTATAATATATGGTGTCTATGCATCCATTTTGTATTTTTACACATTTCGAGGAAATATGTGTGTACATGAAAGTTTACACCTTTAATAAAACTTAGTTGGTCTTAAAGATGCTACTGAACTCAAACTTTGTTCTGCTGCTTCAGTCCAACATGACTATCCACTTGAATCTATTTGCAAAGGACATAATTATGAAGAACAAAGGCAGAAAGAGAACAGTCCTTTAAGCACCCTGGCACGTATTACTGGTTGCATCTATAGGCAGTCTCAAAATTTAAACAAAAAAATGCATTTGTCTGGGTGGTGAATTCTGCACCCCGACTGAGGAGATTTGATACAGAAGATGATACTTTAAATTTATCAGATAATATTCAGCATCCTGAATTTTACTCAGATCTCAAAACACATGTGTAATATGCTTATATTAGTGCACCATTAAACAACTAGCTGCAATTTGAACTAGTTTCAAAAAGCTTTCTAAAACTTACTAAGATTATATAGCAATAACCTATTTCCAAGGTAGCAATGTTTTAGGATTGCTAAATTTAGACTAGGTAGGAGATATATGAAATTAGTAAAAAGCATTATTTACTCCTGTTGCTACTCCAAGATTCAGACATAGGAGAGGATCCTGGCTTTAACTGGTCAACCTTGGGAAGAATCCATTGACCTAGATTTCTAGAACTGCCAACAATAATTTAGTTGTCATGATTCGGCCTCAATAAATTTTGTCACATTCAGTTCACAACTAAATCCAGATATCATCAAAAATGAGGTAAGGTCAGGTGCACAGGACACAACTGGATAAACTGTATAATGAAGTCACCATTGCATAGAAAGAATAATTAATATAGAGTACACCCACTTGCTGTTGATCAAAGCAATGGAAGAAACAGCATATATTAAAGGTAAATAAATTACACTCACACATGAATTACTTGTGGGACTGGACTATGCCTTTAACAAGGCATTTTTACAAGGTACTTTGAGCTTCTATAAGAAGATAAGTTTACAGATGTAGATGATGTTTTCCCACAGACTTCAGGAGCGTTTGAATGTGATCTGTAGTGAAATGCACATATTATTGGGTTTAACAGTCTCTTTTCTGCTGGCTTCCTGGAAGCATGAAACTACAAATACAGTTTTTGCATTGGTAGCTAGAACAATTTAATTCAAAGTAAAATCTTGATTACTTGGACTAATATATTACTGCTGCAGAGGTTCATTCTCTGTTTATCATTGTTTCATAAAACCCTTGATTCTCATAGGAAATGGGCAGGGTTTTCCCCACTTTAATGCATTTAAAGTGTTGACTGCTTTTTAAACTGCTTACATTCAAGTAGTCATATATCTGAATGAATGACAAAACATGTTAAGAAAAAATATATGTAAAGAAAGATTCAGTTAGCTGATGTTAAATAACAGATTTATTCATCTTAGCCACCTAAGGAATAAGAAGTTGTTATTCATTAAGGTATTGTGGGCTAAGTATGTAAAATTGTCATTTTAAAGCTGTTAAAGGATCATACCAGTTGTAACATTGCCAGTGGAGAATTTAAATTGTATCCAAAAATACAATGGACGCTAGTCCCCCCCCCCCCGGCTAAGGCCAGCTGAGGCCTTGAGAGACTTTGGCAGGCCTTTTTGGGATGGGCAGGAAACACTGGTGGGGGGACCCTGCTTCTCCCACCATCACCTTGGGCAGCCCTACCAAGGCCTGGCAAGGCAATGGCTGGAGCTGCTTGAGCGGTGGGAGTGCTGGCAAGGCCTGGCTTGCCCGCTGGCAAGGCCATGGCCATGGCTGCTCTGGGCAGGGATGAGCGTTAGCAGGGGCTCCCTCCCTCCTTCCCCAATCCCACCAAGCCTGGAGAACCAAGCCCTCCACTCTGCCTCCCAGCTCCTGCTTACTAGGCTGCCACTTCTTCCATATGAAAGAAGTTGGAAGGGGATGTGGCCAGAGGTGGGACATCCCTCCTGATTGGCCATTCATTGGACAGATGGTGAATCAGGGGTGGGACAGCCAGGACAGCCTACCTGATTGGTAGGCAATGAGTCCCAACTCCTCCCAGCACTCTCTTCCCATTTTGTTTATGTGTTCAGATACTTTGACAACAATAGGAAAAAAATTATGACAATGCTCTGAAGTTAATTTCTGGAGATCAGTACCATTTTATGTAGAGCTCTATCCTTCTAAGTTTGTCAAGAGCTTAATAGGTTTAGAAGGATGTAACTCTTGTTTGGTTGGCACTGCTAGTTATTATACAGTTTTGAAAAAAATGCATGCAATAATATTAATGTTTATATATGTAGCAAAACACATTGTTCTACATGGTAAATGTAGGGGATACAGGATTTTGGGGATTTTTGTGCCATCAGGTCGCAGGTTTTTAAAGGCAGGAGGTGTTCCAGAGATGTTTTGCCACTGCCTGGTTCTATGTTACAATCCTGGTATTCCTTGAAAGTTACCATCAAAATACTAGTCAGGGTTAACTCTGCTTAGCTTTTGAGATCTGATGAGACTGGTATAGTCTGGGATAACCAGGGCTCCTGGTTTGATACCTCACAAAGGGAAATGCAAAAGGCAAGCAAAAGCCTCATGATGTTCTGCCTCCACAAACTGCAACAAATGAAGGGACAGTCCAGCTGATTGGCCACTTTGGATATCCAGCATTTTGACTGGGGTGCCAGTTCACAAACTTTCTATGCTGCACCAATGTCAGCAGTACCCTTGCATCCAAGATGAGTTTTCTGCTCCAGCACTGTCAAACTGCATGGCTTATCAGATGCCAGCAGTGCTGTGAGGGATCCAGAAAACTCCCTCATGCTAGAGCAACCACATGTACCATGGATTAACCACCAATCCATTCCTTGTGCCAGCAGATTGTATGAGAAGGGAGTGGGGACCAATATATGAGAGCAGCCATTAAGATGCTAGTGGATTTCTGCTAAGTTTTACAACGAAACAAAACAGAAGTCCAGTGGCTTCAGAAAGACCATTAACAGCTATCCCAGCATGGGCATCCCTGAATCAGAGCCCAGTCTCTCAGATATCTTAATGGATAGCCCTAAGGGGAAATTATAGATGGGGGAAGTAGGACAGGGAGGAGTGTGAAGCTAGCCTCACCCACTCACAAACAGGAACAGGGTTGTAGACTTTATTGAATAGCAAATTGTGTAGATGTCTGTTGAATTAGCTTAACAACTCCTTCTTCATGTGTGGTATCTGTGCCTTTGCGAGCTGCTCCTAGGAGCCATGGGGCGACAGGCTTAGCATATGAGCGAGAAGGACTTACTGACTGGAAAGCTGGGCAAGACAGGATGCTCCAGGAGCTGGAGTAGAACCAGTGACTGAGCAGAGTGGCAGACTGGCCATTCTCCCTGTTGAATCACCACTTTCACAGATGCTAAAGAGGAACATGTATAGTAATGGCAAAGAGTACAGATGCTATGCTAGCTATAGCCATGACCATCAGGTTCTTTGGTTACATCTCCATGGGGGGTTTGATTTGCCAGGGATCCCCCCTGGGGGGGCTGCTGTAGTGGTTCACATAACACTTACAGATCCTGCAAAGAAGTGCTGTTACTGCTGCTGCTGTAATCCATTACTGCTGTTATATGAAGCTCCACTCCTGTGAAGCGATGGATCCCATGGTTGTTTGGCCAGTGATCCACAGAGTGCAGTGGGACAACTGCCAGATACTCCAAACTGCTCGAGACGAGGGGATAAACTGGCAGAGGAGTATACTAACAGCCCTGTATGGGATTGCCAGTGTACCTGCCCATGAGGACATCATGGCACCACTCCTGGATACACTTTCCTGGGAGTAGGACCCATAATATGGTATGGATCATGGAACTGGGTGGTTTTGGCTTGAACTATATGCATACACCACTGGTTTCAGTTGTGTGGGTCAGCATTGTTGGGACAGCTCCTGAGTTTGTATGGTGGGAAGATGGACTGCAGGTATGGACTCCCAAGCCAGGGCAGCTGCATTTCCATCCCTGCTCATTTATCAATGTGCGATTGCCCCTTTGTTTTGTGTCCCCAAAGATGAAATGCCTGTAAGGCATGTTAGCCACCCAGCATACTTGGATGTTAGTGCTAAGTTCTTCCTCAGTGCCTTTTCTATGTCTTTTCCACTACCAAGAGCTATGTTCTAAGCATGCACATTAAAGACCTCTTTTTGGTTGTATGAGCTCTTATGTGCTATGTTGCCCTTTTTGATGAAATAACTTTCCATTGGTCCTGAGCTATGGCAACTTAGGAAGCTAAGTAGCTCCTGCCAATCCTCCTGGATCTGTCTCTTTCCTCACTGGTGCAGGGAATTGCCCCAGCATTGATTAGTGACATTGCCACACTAGCGCCTGGCTGGGGTACCATGCCTATGAGGAGCTCTACTGGTGTATCTTGGAGATATGCTGCCTAAGCTCCTATCTGGTTTCCTGTGCACTTTCACTTCTGCTCTTAGGATTGTGCTGCTATTTACACTTTGATTTTACATGAAGGGCTATAGGCTCTCCAGATGTTCATGGACTACAATTACCATAAGCATGTGCTGGTAGGGGCTCATAGTAATTGTAGTCCTATGGGGCATATATTTTAAATAGATATGAATATATGTTTGTTCTTAGAAGTTATTTACAGAGTGATCAGGCTTTTTACTCAGTTCCTGCATGCTATTCAAATACCAAAGGGGCTTCAAAATTATCGTTTTCTAGTCATTCACACACTAAAATGCAAATATTTTAGGGTGGCATTTCAGGATTTTTAATGTGCTTTGCAGGAAAAAAAACTACAAATAACACCCATAAAGTCTGAGGTAAACTCTAAGAAAAAAGTGATTAAGGTGCTACAGCTATATAATAATGTTGCCAATATCTGCCAGTATCTCATTTGGCCACTGAGTTTTAATGATGAATGTTTAAGTAAAAGTTTTTTGAGACATCAAAACTTGCCAAAGCTTTTTGATTACTACTTTATGGAAACTACTTTCTTATAAGAAGAATTGTTTTTTATATCCCGCTTTTCACTGCCCAAGGAGTCTCAAAGCGGCTTGCAATCGCCTTCCCTTTCCTGTCCCCACAACAGATACCTCAGGAGGTGGTTAGGCTCAGAGAAAGCCCTGATATTACAGCTCAGTTAGAACAACTGTATCAGCACTATGATGACCCCAAGGTCACCCAGCTGGCTGCATGTGGAGGAGTGGGAAATCAAAGCTGGCTTGCCAGATTAGAAGCTCCAGTCCAGCATGAAGAAAAGTGCTGGAAATCTGAGACTGAGTGTCCCAACATTTTCAGGCACATGCTTGAACTCACAGTTTGATTTATTCATTGTAGAGCTGGGAGCAGGAAAGCTTTAACCCTTTTACCCACACTACTTCCCTAAAAGAAGCGTAGCTCCTGGGTTTCCCATAGAAAAAAAAGTTCATAATGTTAACACCTACCACTGTTCCTGATTCCTGTTCCTGATTCCAGTTGCGCCCACATTGGCTGCTTTCTGGGAAAATTGGAGATATCAGGAGACCAGTCACAATTATGGTGAACTATAATTGTTTTCTGTGTTTGCTGTCAACAGCTTTTTATAATGAACAAAAAGATTTTTTTTAGTTTCCCAAGTTTCCAAAGTATAGTAGTGATTTTCTTATTAACATAGTAGGTGAATGCTATTGAATTCCCTATCGATAGGAATGATAAATGGCAGTGATTTATCCTTGTCATGAAATGTAAAAAATCCTCAATCTTTTGTTTTCCAAAGAGATGGATTCTTATTTAAGTTTAAAAGACCTGTTTCAAGTATGATATCTTTACTCAACATCTTCTTCTCTAAGAATTTCTAGTTTTGAGTTGCAGTCTATTTCCCCCATTCTAGAGCAAATTATTTCAGGCTTTCCTGCATATGTAGTATCTTTCTTTACTTTCTGGTATCAGTGATGCTGAAGTAAGTATCTAATGGTCAGCTTTACCCGTTGCAATTATTTCATTTATGAAATAAATGGACCGTGGTATTACTCAATGACTTTGGGATCTAAATATAATTTGTCAATGTAGCATTCCTTTCGTGGGGATTCTGTTTTCCTAGCATTCAATTAGTATTTTGTTGGTAGATGAATGCATGTGATTATTGTGCTAGATGAAATATAAGGATGTATGAGTAACAAATGCTTGTTTGTTGCTAATGCCCACTTCCTCCTCAGAGTTGAGTGAAATTCTGCCCTCTTCTTTTTGTAAAAAATTTAAAAGGCTTGAAAATTTTCTGCCATTTAATTTGTATGGGGAAAACAAAATCAGTAAGGAAAGTGAGCCTTTTGAAGGACACAAGAAATTGCCCCATCAATCAATCATGGTCAGTACTGTGCACTGTAACATCAGTGGCTCTCCAGGGTGTTACATCAAGGTTTTTCATATAATATACTACCTATTCTTTTTTAACTGGACATTACAAGAATGTAATCACGGATTCAACCAAGGATGATGCTATACTGTAGATAGCCTTTCGCTATTGTACAGTATGGTTTACATACATAATATACAACTATTGTAGTGCTTAAATTTAGTCTCTAAAATGTTTATCTTGATATCTAAGGATTTGTTTAAATACAACTATTTCACATTCTTGAATTTATACATATATATGTATGTGTGTGTATATATACATATGTGTGTGTGAGTGTACATAAACACACACATATATATAACTGTATTAGCACTGAACTGTTCATATGTGTTAAGATACTTTAAAAACATGGAGTTAATTAACTAAGATGTTTTTATGTAAAATTATTTTTGCCTCCATTCCATTCCAGTATCCAGAAAAATCCCCAGGGAAGAGCCTTCAAAACTTTGCCTTTAGCAAATACCCAATGAGGGATTTTTGGATGTAAAATATCTGGAAGCTACCCTACAGCGAATATCTGTCACTCAGAGTTTGAGAACTAAAATACTAGTGCAGGCCGTCTTACCTGACACAGTATAAGGGTTGATTCAGTGCAGTAGCTTGGAGGATCAAGTTGTTAAGGTCATCCTCAATAAAATATAGGAAAATGAGCAGTGCTTGACTTTTTCACTGGTAGAATGGCTAATCAGGTGGAATACTTATTGGAAAAGGCTGAAACATGTTGTTTTAATTATGCTTCCTTTATCCATGCTACTTCTTTATTCCTCCTGTCTTCCTCTTTCCCTACTACTACGGATCATATATTATTTGGAATTCTCTACTTCTGTAATATGGACAGTCCAGGAGAGCCTTACATACATGGTATATGCCTTGCATAGATCAGGTGAGTAGGATGAATGGGTTGGATCCTACAAATCTGTTTCATGAACACTGGTTATTTCCTCCCTGAGCAAGAAGTTATCAACTGGCATTCTCCTCTGCCCCCACTACAGGTGGATTAATGCAGGAAACTATCAGGAGTTTTTAAATAACAAAGGGAATGTAGCTATGAAATGACAGTACAATTCTCTATGTCAAAAAGGACAAATACATTGTTACGTAGCCTATAACTTTAAGACTATTATACATTTGTTAGAAATCTATCTCTATTTTATATAATCTGGAGAACATTTGCAACTGAAAAAGCATTAAATTGACAGGAAATGAACAAAGTTCCTGCTTACTGTTGTGGAAGTGTCCAGTCTCAAAACCTCTATGGTATTTGATAGTAGATGATTGAATGAGTGTCTACTGAACAACTCTAAGGATTCCAGGATGAAGTGGATTGTTTTGTATCCATTCCATTCTTTCTTCAGGCAGGGCTATGGGACCAAAACAGCCTTAGGTTAATGACCTATGGTGGGAGATGGACAGAGGGAGTTTATTCCCATTGATTTTCCTGGACCTCTTGGTGGCTTTCAGTACCACAATCAGGATTGGTACTGAGAAGCAACAAATGATTCTAACTGAAAGGTAAGTTTCAGAAGATAGTACTGGAATACAGGTGCTTTGCTCCTTGGCTTCTGGTCTACAAGGTCCTGCAAGTTTCCATCTTATTCCTCAAGCTTTTCAGTGGTTACATGAAGTTGCTGGGATATATCATCCAGAGTTTGGGGCTGGGTTGTCATCAATATACAGATTATACTTGGTTCTACCTTGCACTTCAAGTAGGTCCCAGGGAAATTGTGGAAACCTTGAAAAGTTCCTGGAGGCAGTTTGGGGATGGATGAGGAAGAATAAGATCAACTTAATCCGTACAAAACAGAGGTGCTACTGGAGGAGGGGAAGGATTGACCCATTAAATGAGGTATTTCTGGATCCTAAAGGAGTAGGTTACTAGCCTGTGGGTGCTGCTGGACCCTGGCATCCTGCTGGACAAGTAGGCAACAGCAGTGGCCATCAGTGCCTTTTACAAACTTTGGCTGATGAGCCATTTGTGGCTTTTCCTGAACAAAAAAGTGCATACTCTGGTAAATACCAGTTCTGATGCATTCTGTGTAGGTCTACTCTTGAAAAGTTTCCAGAAGTTAAAGTTTTATGCAGTATGTTGTGACCACAATTCTTTACTAGATTGGATTTTAGGGATCGTATCACTCTGAATGTTCCATTTGGGCTGGACTGTCACCAATATTTATGTATGTATTTATTTATTTGTTGGGCTTATAGGCTGCTCCTTTCCAAAATGGTCTCTGGGTGGCTTACAACAATATCAGAAATAAAATACCCATACCATAAATATAATTAAAATACTAATCAATTAAAATTATATAACCAAATTGTTTTTAATGATTACTGTTATTGACTTCCTGTAAACCATCCTGAGTTGGCTATGCTCATAAAGGTTGGTCATAAAGATCAAATAAATAAATCACTTGCTCCATCAACAAGCTTGGGTTCACCGTAGATGGAGCTCCAGTTTTCAACCAGGCTCCGATGGCAGGGAGGCCCATTTAGCTGGCAGTCCATGGCCTCAAGCAACTGCAGTCCTTGGCCTCAAGCAAATGCTTGGCAGAAGAGTGCCAATTTGCAGACACTTCAGAACTTTGGGAGTTCCATAAGGGCGTGGGTTTCTGCTGGCAGCTTATTCCATCAGGCATTTGGTTGAGACTCGGATCTACCTCACACTTCTACATGCTGTAGAAACTCTGAACTTGTGTCTGAAGACTGTTTTGAAGAGGATAAGGGTAATACTGAAGCTTAATCCTGACAAGATGGATGTGCATTTCCCCCTCAAAACAAGATGGGTGGCATTCCTCTCGACAAGGTAGATGGCATTTCCCCTTCAAACCCTTTAAGATTTGCGAACTCAGGCCTATTACACAGGCAGTTTACTGCAGAGAATCCAAGATGGCAAACCTTTAATTTAAGCTTCAAATTTGGATTCTGTGCCTGCTGTACATACCATTCCCCCCGCTTTCCCCCCTCTGGTGTATGTATTCTGCAGCTACAACCAAAAAAATACAGCTTTCCTCAATTGAGTGGGAACACCATTTGTGATGTGTGTGTGTGTGTGTGGGGGGGGGCATCTAAAGGTTTTTTTTTTAATTATGCCATTGTCCAATTGCACCTATGCAGTAGTGTCAAGTGCCTTCCATTTAAATCCTCCTGGTTGAGTTTCTTAGATGAAAGGGAAGACAAAGAAACACAGGCAAAGACTCTTGTTTTTAATTCTGAAATTGACCAATTATTTTTGAAACGGACTACGGCAGCTGCAAATCTCCATTTTCTTATCGCCAAATTATAGTGAATTCTCTGCTATGTTACTGGCCACTGTGAAAAATGGAAAAAAGTCACCACCCTTTACCTTCCCCCTCTTTCATTGCCATACAAGCACCAGTTCTACATGCACTCATGAGCAGGAGTCTGGAGAAAGAAAGGAGAAGTGGGGAGATGGCTGGGAGGTATAAGAGATAGAAACCCTCCAGCATGACATCCCTGTTGATTTCCAAAAAGGAGCTCAGAGGCATTTTCTCATTTGCTGGATCCAAATTCTGTAAGTCCAGTTTGCTGCAAGAATAAAAAGAGTGAGCTCATGGCACTTGGGAGGCTTGCTGGGTATTTTGCTGACTGAGTTAAAGCTTTCTTTCCATTTCTCCCATGTTCACCAGCAGAGCACTGGCAGCAGCCATGGTATTCACAGCCACAGTCTGGGAGACTCCTGGGGGACAGTTGAAGTATGGGTCATGAATCTGGGTTCATGACACTGCTGGGCTTGATCAGTGGCGCATGACCCAACACCAGTCTTTCTGCCCTCCTTCCTCACCACGTTCAGAATTTGTGAATAGGCTACCTGGAGAGCTGCCTGGGAAGCACATTTCCCCCCTGACACTCCTGCACCCCTCCGCCATGAAATTCAAGACTAGCAATAATCTAAAAACACTGGACTCATGCCTCTTTTTTTAAAAGTAAAACATTAACGAAAATAATAATCAGTGGAACTTTCACACTGAGTGACCATCAGAATGTGTAGAGTGGGTGGAATGACTTCAATGTGGGTGGGGGAGTGACCTTTGAGGGGCAGTAAAATGGTATGTATGTGGGAAATTTGAAGGAATATGTAGGCAAAACAAGGGGGAAATTAGCACAAAACTACTCTCAGAAAACTTGGTGAAGCAACGATTAGAAAGTAATCTGAGTGCTGAAGGGGGCAAAATCAATGCAGTATGAAAATGAAAACCCAGCGGAGATGCTCAGCAAAAGCACAGGGAAGCACCCTTGCATAATGTGCCTCAGTTGGTTTGCTTTACCAGTATCAACAGGATTAATGTTCCTTTATGTTTTCTTTAGCTCTTCGGCACTGATACGTTTGCAATAAAAATCTTAAGGGAAATAAACCTTTGGAAATAACAGGTTGCAAAAAAACCCAGTGATTTAAAAAATAATTTGGAAATCATGCCTGGTAGAATTTATATTTGTCACTGTGTTGTGTTTACATGTATACAGAAGTACTCAGATTTAAGTGATCAATGAATATGGGACAACAGCTCTAGTGTCATATAGACCAGTGGCCCCCAACCTTTTTATCACCGGGGACCGGTCAACGCTTGACAATTTTACTGAGGCCTGGGGGGGGGTAGTCTTTTGCCGAGGGACATCGTCACCGCCCCCTGAACCCCTGCTCCGCTTGCTTTCCCACTGGTGCCCCTGACTTCCCATCACCTGCTGGGGGGTGTTGCCCACAGCAGCTGCACAGTGCCACACCGAGGGGGAGCCCCAGCCATGGCGGCCACCGGAGAGCACCAAAGGTGAGCTGGTGGCAGAGTGGCAGGGCAGCCCCTGAGGCAGCAGCCAGGGAAGAGGATGAGGAGGAGCTGCGGCCCAGTACTGACTAATCTACAGACTGGTACCGGTCCCCGGACTAGGGGTTGGGGACCAGAGATATAGACTGTTAATTTATTTCGCATATAATGTAATTTTTTTTGTATACAATTTTTTATCAAATGTGCCCAGTATTTTTGTTTAAACCCTGCCAGTGGCTGAAGTTTTATTTCTTATGTCTGGTATTACTTTGCTGATTCTTGTTGACCCTTTCTGTCTTTCATGAGTTTATCTGCTCTGTTTTAATAATTTTTAATATATTTATATATGGATTTTTTAAATTGTCACTTTGGTGACAAATTTGGTGGAAAGGAAACTTAAAATGTTTTAAATATGAATATATATTTAATAAATTTAGATATATATTTATATTTGAATTATATGTATAAATATAAAATGTTTTAAATATATATAAATAACAAATAAGTGATAAGATGGGATTCAGTTCTTCAATCCAAAATAATGTATAAAGTGTGTACTTCCAGTCATATTTATATTTAAAGTCCATAATCAATACCATATTAAATCTGAGCTCTTTTTAGACAATATGTTTGCTAAATACTTATTTTGCTAGTTTTCTTAGACATAAAGTTTTATTTGAATAACTTGAATGATAGTCTGAGTTAAGATTGTGTCATAATTCAGTCCTGCTAAATATTCTTGTATGCATCTCCAAGATGAAGGAATTTTTGGGTAAGCCCCTTCATGATGCATTTGAAGAACAGAAGGTCATTTTGTTCTTAACTAAAACTATCACAAATGGTGCATCTCATGGAAGGGGGCTGCAATTAAATAACAGAATATCTGCCTGGTTGTTTTTACAAGTCAATGGAACAGAAATTAAGAAGAAATGAAGAGGAAACTATCTTTGGGGGAGTTAGCAGTTACAAAGTAGACAGATTCTCTTTACTAAAAGGGTTCAGACTAGCAGAAATGAAATCTTCACTGGACATTGTATTTACGGACTTCTAGTCAAGGCAGCCACAAATTCTTGCCTTTGGTGTCTTAGGCCAAAGCAAACCCAGAAGTCCCACTGTCACATGTTACTGGAAATGACCTGTCACAAATTATGATGGGGAACTAATAATATTTAAAGTGACAGGAACAAGAAGCCGATAACAGCGAGATCTTATTACCTGTATGTACTAGGGTCCAAATGCAGGAACTGAGGCAGATTAATATTGAATACAAATAGGTTTTTATTTAAAAAGAAATCCTAAACAATTTAATATACACCCACTAGCATTAAGAGAGAAATAAAGATTATAGCATCCAAAACAGAGGAATTAATTTGGGGGGAAGGCAAGAAAAGCAATGAGTTCTCTGCAGGCCACTGGATTAGCAATGCAATGGAGTGGGGGGGGGAGGGAGGAATGAACACAGAACACGAGGATTGCAGCTGTTAGGTCTGTCCAGTGGCTTTGGTCAATGGAGTCTGTCCTGAACTGAATCCAGGCCAACTAGAGAACCCGGAGTCTGGCTTTGGCATAAGCCTAAACTGGAAGTGGATGCCATGGGTCATGGGGCACTGTGTGCCAATCCAGCGATGAGGGGTCTCATCATATGTTACACACAGGAAACTCAGATTACTGTTTTGTGAAATTCTCTGTCAAGAGCCAGAAAAATATATATTGTATATATATTGTATTTCAGTAGCTATGGCTGCTTTCTGTGGGAAATGTTGAACAGCAATTCTGGCAACTCTGAAGGAGTTCTGTCTTCACCACCATAGAGTTTGAGTTTTCTTATGGTGTTCAATAACAGGCTGGCAAGAACCCCCTCTGACATATTTAATTAAGCCTTTCTTCCCAAAACTGGTAATATGCAGTGTAAAGCAAAACATAATTAACTACAAAATTAGGGATTGTTTCACCACAACATTATGCTGTCATATCTATTCAGGCTGGAGAACCAACACTGAAGTTCCACAGTGCTTGATTTTGTAAAATCAGTGATGGTGAAGAGAGGGTTATGAAAAATAGGCTCTTGAGAATGTAAAGAAGTCTTCCTAGCCTTTTCCTGTCAATATCTTAATCTGTCTCCTGAGCTAAACAAGGGTCAATAATATGCCAGTTTTAAAAAATGTCACCTTGACCATTTCCTCATGAGGGATTTGGCTGGCTTTACTGCCTACTGGGGATTGGGGCTAATTCCCAATTCCAAACAGAAGTGAGCCCGGTTGGGGGTGGTTTGAGGCCTAGTGAGACTCAGGTCATCAGTTGGCCTGCGTTCCTTTTTTTGCCCATGCTTCAATGGACCATATGTCAGGCCTGGGCTGTGTGTCTGAAGAAAATCCGGGCCATCCCCAGTCATACTTCCCCGCCCTCACAACCATCCCACCCACCTCTGATTGTCACTTCTGTCATAGATTCTTGCAACTTTTCCCGCTGTCCATATTTTTTAAAAAAAATTTCCAATTGCCTTACAATGCAATTTTAAAGGAACAAAATATCAGCCCTTCCACGCCACCCACCGCCATTTGGGTCGGCACCTTTTGTTCTTTCTCTTTTGTCTCGAGAACTTGTTTTACAGAGATTGGGGGCAGTCTCAACCAGTCCTTTTAGAAGAACACTGCTATTGTAGTACAGCTAGTGGCAACAGGTCTGGGGACGGGGATTGCATTACAAGACGGCCCAGCATTTTAAAATAGCAAATGTTGTTTTTGGTTTCACATTATAGTGCAATTGTGTCAATTCATCAAAAAAAGCACCCCTTCATACTGGGAGGGAGGACAGTCAGAAAGATGGCTCTGGAAGGTAATTAGGAGTTTCCGTGGCATAACATTGATTGACAGGCCAAAACAGAAAAAACACAATGAGAAGTCTTGGCTTCCAGTCCATCAGCTGCCTCATGTGGCAACATGAATCCAGGGCCAGACATGGGGTTGAAGTGAGCCAAAGGCTCACGTGTGGTCATGGTAATAAGGTGACCAGCCCCACACCAAAAATCAGGTAGCAGGGTAGCTTTGCATCCTCCATGTGGAAGTGGTCCTTGTATTTTCAGGTCTTCAGTTCATCAGGTGATTAGGACACCTCTTAATAATCTTCCTCTGTAAGGAACTCACAATATTAGTTGGAGGAGCAATTCTGGTGAAGTGACTAAAGCATGGCAGTGGTAAAGATCCCACTGCACAGACTTCATCTATAAAATGTTGTTCAGCCCTGTGTTTGCTAGTGATCCCCAGTTTAATCCCGGGATGGGTGTTCTATTGAAATGAAATATCAGTTAATGATATAAGCTGCTGTGGGTCCCCATTTGGAGAAAGGTGGCATATAAATATGCTGGCAAGCTGTTTGTGTCTGGCTCATATAGAGCTTGAGCACTTAACATTAACAAAAGTTTTTTTTAATTGCTCAGCCACGTGTATGTTTGAAGGCAAAACTTACTTTGAAGGTGAAAAAGAAACCATACAGTCAGACTCGGGAGAATGTATTCTGTTTGAATGTAAGGTAAGAGCATGGTTGATAGCCTATTCTCTTCCTGTAATGTCTCTCTACCCTGCAATTAAGGCTGTTAAAGTGATCCTGACAATGGCATTCTATCTTTTCAAATATGCTATGCCATGGCAATTTTTATATCAACTGTAAAATTGTGGTGTTATAGCAATCTAAGTAAGGGCTTGCTTTGAGGAGGAAGGTGAACAAGCTTCAGTGTCATACTTTATGGTTTTGTTGCTCTCCTTACTGTGAACAAATGAACTGGACATATTCCAGATTTATTTGTGTGGGTGGTTTCTGATCCTTAGTACATGTCCCGACATCTCTTAGTTAATACATCTACTTCTTTTACAGTGCAGTTCTAAACAGAGTTGTATCCTTCTAAGTTAATTTACTTCAGTAGGTTTGGAATGTACAAGAATGCTTTGGAATGTACAAGAAACTCATTTCCCAACTGGGTGATCTTGGGCTCATCACAGCACTGATAGAGCTATTTTGACCAAGCAGTAGTATCAGGGCTGTCTCAGCCTCACCCACCTCACAGAGTGTCTGTTATAGGGAGAGGAAAGGGAAGGTGATTGCTAGAGAAAACTAGTGTAAAAAAACAACTTTTCTTATTATTTGTTGAAAGATATTTACACTATTGAGAACAGAAATAGTTGTGAATCGCTGCAGGAAGAGTATCCTTATAGAAATGCCTCTAGGACTGTTTCGGCATTGGGAACTTTGCTGCCCAGTCCCATGCGGGAGCACAAATCCAGGGTAGACAAGGTGCACTAGGCCAAATGTTCCCCCATGCAGAAACAAGAAGAGGTGGAGCAACCTGCCCCAGCTCAAACACCAGCCTGCAACCTGTCATGAAACCTGTAGTGCGGAAATGGTTGTAGTAACCTGATATTGAAGCATACAAATTAAATCAGTTATATATTTACTGTCTGAGAACACCAATATTTTAAGTTTAAAGAAAATTGTAACTCAACAGAACTCTGATGGAATTGTTGTAACCTATCATTAGCCATTCTGGGAGTGGCGGGCTATAAACGAACTATTTGAACTATTTTAATGAAACTTTTAAATTTGTTAATGCTTGGTAGAACTGCTGCAAGTTTTGTAAAAGCTGATTGGTCACCTCTGGTGTTGCCCTTATATCATGAGTAGAGAGTATAATTTCTGCTTTCCCTTAATATGTTTTATATAGGCTGCCTAAATAAAAATGTATTCCAAGTAATTAAATAAACCTCTATTCAACAGGATCACAAAATGCAACGTGTAGTGAAGTCAGATTGTCCTACATTGAACTGTCTTGAATCTCAGCAAGTCTCCTTACCTAATAGTTGCTGCAAAGTTTGTAAAGGTAAATTATAAGATGAAGAATTAGCTCATAAGAGATTTTTTAAAAAATCCTTCATTTCTATGATCTGGTAGACTCTAGTCCACAAATACTTTGCCACAATAAATCTGCCTTTAATATGCTACAATGCTCATTTTTTGTTTGTTTGTTTTTTGCTACATTAAATTAGCATGGCTATTCCATAGAGAAGCTTTTGAGTGTTCTATTGGAAACACTGTGAATTAATACTTGTATGTCGACGTAAATATCCTTAAATAATGCAAAGGGGGCTTTCTCAGAATGTAACTGAACAATACTTTTCAGAAAGGAGAACTGTAGCTGAATTGTGTATGACTTGTTGCTGTCAAGGCCCCCTCAGACCAGCTCAGTGAATCCCTCAGAATCCTCAGGAGAAGGTCAGTGGCTGAGGAGGACTGGAGGAACCAGAGAGGTCCAGCACAGTAGAGGTACCTGCTGAGGATGAACCAGCAGCATCAGAAGCCACCCTTCCTACTTACTCCTGAGTTAGATGCTAGGCATCCTCCAGGTAGGATTCAAACCTGGGCCTGTAGCCCTTTGGGCCCCTCTGTTATTCCAGTAAAAGCCATGGTAGAAGGCCCAGGCCAAGGTGGCACAAAGGACTTGACTTGTCAGAATGGCTACATACTAAGTCCCTGTATGTGTAGAGCAAAATGCAGAGGATAGTACTTCCTTGTTGGAGCCTAACCCGATGCACAATGCAGCCTCAAGAAGTTTAGCAACTGCCAGCAGTGCAGCTATGGCCAATTACCTTCCAGCCTACTTAAGATGAATTCCAAGGAATTCCAATTCCTTGCTGTACCAATCAGACCACCAGACCCAAGCCTTGTGTTACCCACTCCAGTAATTGGACACCTGACTGCAGAGTACAGGACAGTGACTCTCAGGATAAATGCAGATTTTTAAGACTCCATGTAGTCCCCCTTTGGGTAAAGATAGGTTACTCATAGGCTCATGGCCTGGCAAGCATGTCATCCTTGCTGGTAGTATTGATTTAATCCCATTTATTTGCATGAACAGAAAAAGCAGTTGTTGTAATCAGATGAACGGCACATTGTCAGCTTCCTTACAGTTTCTGAAAGACTACGAATATGGATTATCCCTTGTGTACCTTTAAACCTGGAATGGATGTAAATTCTGTATCTCAGTTTCTTTGCTTTATCTTTGGTTTGCCAACATTCCATTTCATTCCCACTATAGATACTTTGTGTAGAGATTTTTTCTTTTTAAAAAACATAAAATTATACTCATACATTTATCATGCAGGCTGAACAGATGGCGTATGCCCTAATTTCAATGCAAAGATAAAGATAGGGGGGAACATCTCTTCATCCAAGAAGCTTTGGTTCCTTCCAAACTGTGAAGAATTGCATTTTTTTAAAAATTGTTTTCTCTCCACAATAGATATACCATGTTAAACTGAGTTCACATATGAAGCAGTCTCTTAATTTTGCCATGTTACTGTGCTCCTTAAGAAAATAAAAGCAGTGTTCAGTTCCTGGTATCCTGGAACAAAGTATACCATAGCTGACATTAAAAAAGGGGAGGATAACAATAACCTGACTAGAAAAAAAAGTGGAACATCTTATTTCTGTCAACTAGAAATTATATTGACTTGCATTAAGTTAAACTATTTAAGTGGCTCTAAGAAAAGTTCATTATGATTTTTTCTTGATTAGTCGTAATACCATACAGTCATGGCAAGTTTAGCTGGCTAGATTCGTTCTTGTTTTCAAAACATGTCTCTGTGTGGGTCAGTTTATATTTTCCTGTCACAAGCAATAGATCTAATTTTTAAATGCCTAAATCCGGACACAATCATCCAAACTTTTATACTGTCTTACATACAAAAAAGAATGTATTGATCAACAGAAACATGTAGCCTTAATCTCCTGCTGAGATTAACTGATAACAAGCTGCTGAGTCTAAGGCCAGTACTTTATCTTCTTTATGTTGAAGAACAGGAATACCCTTTGTAATCTTGCATATGTGAAATAAACCATGTTTATTCATAAGTGAAAGGATTTCATTGAAAGTTGGTATGCATACTGATGAAAATGAGTGACCCTTAAAGGTAATTAAAGGTGTAATCTCGCCTCAAAACTAAATTTGAATTTAATAGTTTCTCAGCACAATCCTATGGAGAGTTACTCTGGTCTAAGCAAAATGAAATTGGTTGGTTTAGACTGAAGTAACTCTGCACAAGATTGTACAGTCTGTCTTGTCATTGCCACTGCTGCAGAAATATACCTCAGTTAGGGAAACATTGACTTCAAGTCAAGTCCCAAGCTGCTATTCTTAATCTAACCACAGGTTCTTCCAAAACAATTGTTCACTCAAGCTACAAAAGGAAGATAAAGGCAGTATTGCGTACAAGTTAGTGCCAGATTGAGACTGATAAATACCCAGGTTCAAATCCTCAATCCAAAACCAGATTGTGCAATTGCTTAGGCAATTTCTTTTAGCTTAAACTAATGCTTAAATTTATTGTGCGAATGAAATGGAGGAAGGAAAAACCATCCAGAGCTCTGCGATGAAGCAATGGAATAAAAATGTATTAGGTAGAAAGATGGCAGGGGGAACCAAATTGATTTTTACTCATCATTTGTGTTTTCCGTAGACATATCCTTTGGCAAATAGATTAGGGTTATTTTCACTACTTTTCTATGACACGTAGGCTTGGAAAACAGCTAAATGCAGATGTTCATTTATCAAATGGAATCTTATTTCTGTGCTCATGTAACCTGTGGGCATTATCTCTACCAAGTGGTAAAGATAATGCCAGCATGTCTGAACACAGTAAGAATCCAGGGATACAAGGAATGGTAGAACTAGGAATGTTACAGATGGTAAAAATTGTAAGTTATAACATAGGAAATTACAATGGTAATTTTTAAAAAATCCATCTATTGCATGGAAGTTTATCGCAGGTCAAAACTAGAATCTTGGATGTGCAATCCAAACATTTTTTCTGTTTGTATCATATTGCTACTGAGGTAAGAGTACACAGAAGGATTTCTGTAAATGGATCTGAGAAACATAATACTGGTAGGTGGAAACAGCCTAAACGAGTAATAAATTTCAGGAAAAACTGTTGTGTTAGTCTTGTGTGACACTTCTATCACTGAAATGCAATATGTTTCCCTGTCTCTTTCAATTTCTATAAACTGTTCTGTCACCAGGATCACATGAGATCCACCGTCACTTAAAATCCCATTTGATAAATAAAGCCAACTAATTTGAGTGCTGCCCCTGAATCCATTAATCTTGGGTTTCAGCAGAATTAAGAATTACATGGAAGTTTCAGGACCCAGACTTTATAAAATAACGTTTATAGGAACAAATTTTAAGAAACTTTCTATCATTCAGAGTCACTCCACTTCCCAGCCAACCTTTTAAGCACTATGTACACACTTAACAGAGCAGCAGACATGCAGTCTGAAAGCTCTGCCCATGAGGCTGGGAGTTTGATCCCAGCAGCCGGCTCAAGGTTGACTCAGCCTTCCATCCTTCCGAGGTTGGTAAAATGAGTACCCAGCTTGCTGGGGGGGGGGGTAAACGGTAATGACTGTAGAATGCACTGGCAAACTTCCCCATATTGAGTCTGTCATGAAAACGCTAGAGGGCGTCACCCCAAGGGTCAGACATGACTCGGTGTTTGCACAGGGGATACCTTTACCTTTACACACTTAACAAGACTTTATGTCATTATTTACAAATGTTGTATGTATTATGTCACAGTCTCTGTCAACTGAATGTTAAATGAAACTGTTAAATTCCTATTTAGTAGTGAGCATTATAAAACAATAAAAGTTACAACTATAAATTAAAAGTAGAAAGGAAATTTTTCCTAGCAACTACATGATGGTGATGAAGACATCATAGCTACCAGCAAAACAGATCCTCCCCCTGGTCTTTACAAATATTGCATTCATTCTGATTGGGAAAACGCCCCTTAAGCTCTTATAAATTAAAGAGAGTCTAAGCTATTTTTGCAAAAGAAATTGATAGTATATTCACCAAGCATGTTGGTAAAGAGTTGAATTATAACAGATATTAATTTACTTTATAGGGTTATATGATTTGACAAACACATGAATGAGTATATGGGTTATTCCAGTTTATTCAAATCAACGAGAACCGCTGTTGTCTTAATAGGCTGATGAATTCTAAGATTTTTGGAGTTATTTTTAAAACATCAATCTTTTATTTCTAGGCCACAACTTTTGTTCTGAAGGACACAAGTGTTTGGAGAATTCATTCTGTAGGAGCCTACATGATAGGGCTGTCTGTAGCTGCCGAGATGGCTTCCGAGCCCTTCGAGAGGACAATGCATATTGTGAAGGTAAAGAAACCTTTTGTTATTTAAAAAAGTAGCATGACTTATATAAACTAGTGTGGATTACTGCATGAAGTATTAATTCACAGCTTGTCACAATTATGTGCTCATTAAATGCAGGGAATTAAATTTAAAGCTTATTAATCAGCTGAAATAATTATCTCTCAAATTAAGGATTTCTATGGTTTTTTTTTGCAAGAAATCCAATTTGTGTCAAAGTAATAAGAAAACCAAGTTCCTGATTTAAAAGTAAAATATTAACTGCCAAGTATGTGTTTTTCCCATTAATCAGATTTCAGATACACTAAAATTCATACATTAGGCCATTTTAATATAGTTTCTGAGCTATTATTCCTTTTAATTAAAGCCTTGAGGTTTTCTGTTATCTTAAAAATTATAAATTTCAAAGTAAGCAATAGAAGTTAAATTCAAGAACTTCAATGTTATGAGTCTATTTTAATAACTTTTCTGAAAGAAAATTGACAAATAATGCTAAAACTAGCAATTGCCTTTTTACAAGAAAAATAACATTTTTCAGGTTTGTTAAAAACTTCTACTGTGTAATATAACCTCATTGTTAAACTGTGAACCTTGCAAGAAAGAGAGAATAATCTTGTAAAGTTTTGATTTTACATTTTAATTTAAAATATTTAAGCTGAGAATATTTTTAGCAGTCTGTGCATCCTGCTTTGTTGTTGTTGTTAGGTGCGAAGTCGTGTCTGACCCATTGCGATCCCATGGACAATAATCCTCCAGGCCTTCCTGTCCTCTACCATTCCCCGGAGTCCATTTAAGTTTGCACCTACTGCTTCAGTGACTCCATCCAGCCACCTCATTCTCTGTCGTCCCCTTCTTCTTTTGCCCTCGATCGCTCCCAGCATTAGGCTCTTCTCCAGGGAGTCCTTCCTTCTCATGAGATGGCCAAAGTATTTGAGTTTCATCTTCAGGATCTGGCCTTCTAAGGAGCAGTCTGGGCTGATCTCCTCTAGGACTGACCGGTTTGTTCGCCTTGCAGTCCAAGGGACTCGCAAGAGTCTTCTCCAGCACCAGAGTTCAAAAGCCTCAATTCTTTGACGCTCGGCCTTCCTTATGGTCTAACTTTCGCAGCCATACATTGCAACTGGGTATACCATAGCCTTGACTAAACTCACTTTTGTTGGCAGGGTGATGTCTCTGCTTTTTAGGATGCTGTCTAGATTTGCCATAGCTTTCCTCCCCAGGAGCAAGCGTCTTTTAATTTCTTTGCTGCAGTCCCCATCTGCAGTGATCTTGGAGCCCAGGTAAATAAAATCTTTCATTATCTCCATTTCTTCCCCATCTATTTGCCAGTAATTCAGAGGGCCGGATGCCATGATCTTTGTTTTCTTGATGTTGAGTTTCAAGCCAACTTTTGCACTCTCCTCCTCACCCGCATCAACAGGCTCTTTAGTTCGTCTTCACTTTCTGCCATTAGAGTGGTATCATCTGCATACCTGAGGTTGTTGATATTTCTCCCTGCAATCTTGATCCCAATTTGTGACTCCTCCTGCTTAGCATGTCTATAGAGAAATAGTTGTAATTTAAAGAAAAAGAGGTTAGATCAACTCATCTGCTATTTAAACTATCAATTATCAAACTTGGACCTCTTGACTTTTAAATAAAATATAAGGAATAGAGTTGGGCACTTCAGACTACTTTGAAAAATCTCTTGCTTCAGAGATTTTTCAATTGAAGCAGCCCGAGGTGCAAACATTGGTGTGGAGACAGAGCTGAAGCAGCTGTCCAAGGGAGGATTCGGCATGCCTTGGCATGCTCCGGCTTGCCTTGGTGCCTGCCTGCCCTAGGTATGGAGCGACACCCTGGGCCTCTCACCTGCATTGAAGGGAGGAGAGCGAGAGCCCCAAACTTGCCCGCTCCCTGCCAAGGCTGAAAAAGTACAATAACAGTTCCATTTTAATCTTCTTTGCTAGACTAATAGAGTTTATAAAACTTCTTATCTACATAGTCCACATAGAAGTGCCAGTGATCTTGAAATTCATCAGAAGGTCTTTTATTTAGTAAATTCATCAATTTAGCCATCTTGCAAAGACTGTCAAGCCAGTCTGTCACCTTGGGTAACTCTCATTATTTCCAATGCTGAACAATGACAATTCTTGCTGCTGTAGTTGCATAAAAAAGAATTCTTTAGGATTGCAAGGAACATTCACAGGAATAGTTTTAACAACATATATTCACACTTCATAGGAAAGTTAATATTCAACATTTTTTCTAATACATCATTAATTTTGATCCACATATGATAAAAACAGCCAACTTTTTCATAACACCTTCAACATTATCATGTTTCTTAGACAACTTACTAATTGCTTTTGGTGTTATAAACCATCTATAAAACATTTTGTACCAATTTTCTCTCAACAATTAACATTTCGTAAGTTTTATATTTCCCCCCCACACAGTTGTTCCCATTGCTCTAAAGTAACAATATGATCAAAATCTTGCAGGCATGCTTTCCAAGAGTTTCTCTTGAGCCAGGATGTTGGGGTGATCAGGTGGCTCAACAGCTACATGGCAAGCTGGGGGTCCCTCCTGCTCTTCTACACAGCCAGCTGGGGATTTCAGCTTGGAAAACTTAGAAATTATTCTTGATTTATATCTCAACCATGTTTTTAACAAGGTCATTCCCCAAGGATGATGCTTTAGCATGGACCTCATCTATTCATTTAGAGTTAGATTCTACTGTTTTGTTTTTAATTCATCAGTTCTGTCAGATAGCTCTTTCTTGGAGTCTATTACTTTTTTTCTAACTACAGCGATTTCTTTGCTCAAACCTTCAATAAGTGCTTGGATTTCTCTAGTATGTTTGTTCAAAACCTGCATAATCTGCGAAGTATCAATACATTCATCATCATATTCTGGAGCCTCTTCAACTAACTTCTTCATTCTTCTTGTTTTTGCACGTGCCATATCCTAATCTGAGAGACTGGATCTTTAATAGTGATGCCATATTGGATAGACAAACAATAATAAAATCTAATTTTCCCCTTTGTTTGAACTATTCAAAAAAGTCCATCTCAGATCTGATTATTTAAGTAACCATTTCTGTTCCAAAATTTCGAATGGCTTGTGCCCATTTATGCTTTCAAGCTATGCTATCAGCCTTACTCTCAGGCCATTTTTCTGGTGTACCTTTTGTCCTTCGCCCATGTATTTGTGGAGAACCTGCTGTTGAAGACCTCTATCATAATATTTTGGATTGTCCACTATACCTGGAGCCGAGAACCAAATATATTGAGAGATTTTTGAGGCCAGAAATTCCCTGCGAATTTAGACAAAATGGTATTTTTATTATCGGATACCAACCCCCTAATCAATTATAATGTCTCATTATGTGCACTAGCAGCAAGGAAAATTCAAGCCAAATTTACGCTACCAGAGAGCAAGAGAGCCTAATTCTTATCGTCTTTCATTATCTATGGACCACTGCATAGATTGTTTTAATTGTTTTATTGCTTTTTTGATATCAACCACTATGATACTGATAACATTGTATTGGCCTATGGCTGGAAACAATAAAGTCTTATACATATCCTTCCTTTACTTCCAGTGAGATAAAAAATCTGTTAGACTTTTCTTTTTTGGTGATTTGGAAAAATATCTGAGCTTCACTGACATTAGTTTTTGATCATCACATATGTCATACATTTATGACAAACCACAATTAATGATCCAATAATATCAGTACTCAATTAATTGTCAGAAAATTATAAAAAATATCTAAAAAAGGTAAGAACTGCTAATATAATATTTCAATACAGCTTAACTTAACTGACGTTAGTTTACAACCAACATATATAACATAGAATTTATAGCAACATCTTTACACTGCTCCGTCGGAGCGGTATAAATAAAAGGCTAAGGGGTCTGGGGCTCGGTCTGTGATGGGGGGGCAATGATTGGCCCCCTGCCCCCGGACTGATAAGCGGAGGGCCCAATCGGCAGGCACTTTGCTCCAGCCGATTGGGCCCTCCGCTTGTCCGACACGCCCACCCCCCAACCTGGCCCACCTTTGGCGGGCAGCCACCAGGTAGCCGCCCGCACTAAGCTCCGCCGCCGCTTATCCATGCCCCTTCTCGCCCGCGTTTGCTTTCCAGCCCCCCATCAACACTAACCTCCGCCACTTCTCCACGCCCCTTCTTGCCCTTGCTTGCTTCCCAGCTGCTTCCCCATTGCCAATCACCTCCGCCACTGCTTCTCTGCACCCCTTGTTGCCTGCACTTGCTTCCCAGTGGCCCCCCATTGCAAATCACCTCCGCCGCTGCTTCTATGCACCCCCTTCTCACTCGCACTCGCTTCCCAGCGGACCCCATCACCAATAACCTCTGCCGCCGCTTCTCTACGCTCCTTCCCCAATGGATCCTTCCCCCCTTCCTCCCACCCCTGCCCCATACCCTTTCATGCCACCTACCTGCCTGCCTTCCTGCCTTCCTTCCTCTCAGCATTCGCTTCCTTCCTTCCTTCCTTCCTTCCTTCCTTCCTTCCTTCCTTCCTTCCTTCCTTCCTTCCTTCCTCAATTTCTCTCTCTCCTATCTGCCTCTCTCTCTCTGCATCTTTCTCTCCCTCTTGCTTGCTCTCTTTCTGTCTTACTCCCTTTCTTTCTCCCTTTCTTCCTTCCTTCTGCCCATCCATCCACCCACCCCACTAGTGCCTGCTGTATTTTGGGTACAGTAGGTTTATATCTAGTAAGATATATAATTCATTAGTGTCAGTAATCAATAATCAATTAAGGATCATAATTCATATCATAAAATTGGGTTAAAATGATCACAAGAAATTAATAAAACTACTAAAACTACTATTTAAAATTCATTGACTTCATAAAAAGAAAAAAACAACTGTCTAAATTGATTAATTCAGTTAAGATTGACCTTTTAGTCTATTATTTTTTACATATTATCCATTGATTAACAATTATTAACAATTAAAATGGATAATAAAAGTCACTTATTAGGTACACAAATTCATTAGCAGAAGATTATGCAGATTCAGGTTAATAATGTAGGCTTGAAACAATTTAAAACCTCAACTATGAAGAATCCCCACTTATAGTTGTTACTGATCTTCTTGAAGGCTGCCTTATCCGTAGCTGCTCCCAACACCCGCCATAGGCTTAAAAGGGTTGTGGTATTTATAATCCACATGGAATTTGGGAAAGCTAGATATATCCAAAGAAAGGAGAGAAAAACAACAACAACAAAAGACCAAAAAACCCTTCTTGCTTTCACTTCCTGATTGTCTATACATTAGGTCCTCCCAACTCTATGATCAGAACAGCATCACTAGGAAGTGTCTGTAAACAGAATTTCTTCGTTTTTGGCTGGTACTGCCCAGAGATAGTCTTTAGTTGGCACTTCCTGTTACAGAGATAACGTTGTTGTTTTATTTTAAAGTCTCATGATAGTTAAGATGATGATATCAGCCAGAAAATCTTCATTAAGATAAACACTATTAAAAGTGTCGCTTTTTGTAATATCTGTTTGCCCTTGCCTGGCTCCACCTCCCCTTAATCTTCCTTAGCGACCTACTCATCATATTAAATCAGTCATCAAATATCCATTTTAAATGGGTGGTGTTAATTCATCAGATGAAAATGAAGGAGAGGGAATCCAGTAGCAAGAACTTGCAGTTCACTCAGCTTAACTGTTAGTTCTAGTCAGAATTCTAGTCGGAGATAGTGCTGCTTAATCCCATGAAAATTCAAAAGAAAAGAAAAAGAAGACAAATAAATGGTGGATGGCAGCGTTGGGACACCATGCATAGGGGACCTAGAATCCAGAGGCTGAATCTCCATGGATGAGTTCAAGGCTTCCCATGTCCCCAAAGAGAATACTGAAGGAGAAGGTAGAGGAGACTAGTGTGACTCCCTGTTTCTGCCAGTCACTACTACAATTGGCTCATGCCTGGTGTGGTGGCTTGCCTAAGTCAAACTTACTATGATGCCATCTTCCCTGTCTCCTTCTCAATTATTCCTGATCTATTCCAGTAGATTCTTCCAGTTTTGGAACACAGTTAGTATAGAATGTTGACATGTTTCTGTGATTTTCAGATTAGACTGTGAGTGAAATTAGATGTGTTATTTTTTTAAAGAGCTGGTTTCAGCATTGTTGAAATCCCATGCCGAAATGGGATATCATTTATTTTTAACAGACATTCACTGCAGCTGCCATGCAACTGTAAGGAAACAGATTTGGATCTGAGGAACCACACATCTAGTTTGCCCCTTTGTGTGGCTGCTCTTAAACGCAATCCAGAAACTGCATTTTCTTCAGTATGTGGCTGTCTAATTACTGTTAGGGATTAGAGTCTTTGGACATGTAATGCAAATGCTGCAGAACTGAACATTGATTGCTGCATTGTTTCTAGCTTCTGTTCAAAGTTCTGGTTTTGATTATAAAGTGTCTTAGAGACTCTAGAACTATCTCTCCTTGTAAAAGCCTGTGTGACAACTGTGACAGTCTTTGCAGCAAGATCTACTGTGTGCAACCTTCTGTAAGGAATTTAGAACTGTGGCTGTCTAAATTGGGATTTTTCTCAGTCACTGCCCATATACTATGGAACACCATACCAGAGGTTATAAGAAAAGCACTGATTTTCCTGTCTTCTAGCAAGAAGACAAGGAGCACTTTAGAAATGCCTTTAAAGGGATGTACTTGTCTTTGAGGGGTCAACCAATATGGCTTGTCTCTTTGGTGCAGGTGACCCAAGTATTATTTAGTGTTTACTGGGTTTTGCTGGCTGGATCCTCGTTAGTCATTTGCTTATTAAATATTACTGAGACGGCATTCTGGTATTCCACAGATACATTTGTTGGTAGTGATTAAGAATCTAGATTTAACATGATACATACAACTACATTTTCTTCCTTAGGGCTCTTCCATTCTCTTTTGACATTCATGTTTGTCATCCCCCTCAAATACTACTTCATTTTTTATGCTGTTACTAACCTCTTATTTGAAAGGTAGAAAAGTTTCTTTATGTATCTGCTCTTATTTTACTATAGTGGAGGAAAAATTAGTCCTTATTCTTTTCTGTTACTTTATTGTTTGTTACAATTTGTTGTTTTGTTGTGCTAAAGTTAGCAAGAGATATTTCCTGTGAATAGGCTGAATTAATAATAAATCATATAAAATGAGATTTCACAGTCTTTGTACTTTAGGGCTGCCAGTCTGTAAATTCATGCCTGGGGGGGGGGGGGACATGCTCTGCTTGCTTATGTATTTCCATTAGTAAATGTTTTCACTAAGGATAACTGAAAGAGTTTTAGCCATTGTTTTCAGTTGTAGAAACTAATCCTAGAGCTGCTGTCTGTCTTTCACCTAACTCTTCTGGTATACTTAATACAGAACGTTTTAACAGACTAACGTTAACAGCATCAGTCCTCTGTAAAGCAGTATGGTTTGTTCTACTGAGTGTGATTCTGCATGGTGGTGGCTGCTTGGGCTGCCGGCAGTGCGTTGGTGCGGAGCTGCATGCTCTGCAGCTGTGTCCTCACAAGGGACACATTTTAGCACTGGATCTGCTCCAGCACTGAAATGTGTCCCCCTGGAAAACAAAGCAGCAGTGGAATGGTTCTGCCACGTGGAGTCCCTGTTTTATTTTTACAATTATTTTGCAAAATAAAATAAATGTCCTAGCTCTCCCCATAGTGTGGTGAAGTGCCATGAAGCCGACTGGGGCATTTTTGCCCCCCCTGGGTCATCTGGAAGGCCCAGCTCTTCCCTGTTGGACCCCGCAGCGGGCTAAGGGAACACAGAAGAATTTGCGTTCCCTTAGCCCGGGGCAACTCAGGGCCTGATCCACAGCATGGAAGCAGATATTAGCCCTGCTTCCATATGACTGCCATCTCGGCCTTTCCCACCCTTGTGGGATCAGCCTGACTTGCCTTTAAAGTCACTTGGCAATTCAAAATTAGTGTATCTGGCAGAATATATAGCATTTTCAGGGGGGAAATACCATTTAATACACAGTTGGATTCTATGCAGCATTATCTTTAAAATTTAATGAGAATATTTTTATCTGTACTACACTTCTTCCAGATCATCAAAAATTAGGTCAAGTTATGTTTACTAGCTGAAATAAATACATGGCTATAAAGATGTGTTTCTTAAAAGCTGAAGGGTTGATGTATACTGTTTTACAAAAGAGGTTCTATGAAGCCCATATCAAAGACCAGTGTATGATTTTCTGTAGAGCTTAACAGTTTTGCACGACTATTCTTTTCAACAGTGCTTGTACATATAGGCTTATACAGAATATAGCCATTTATTCCATTCTGACCTGGATAGTCCAGTCTAGCCTGATCTCTCCAAATCACAGAAGCTAAGCAGGGTCAGCCAAAGAAATCCAGGGTTTGCTATGCAGATGCAGGCAATGGCAAGCCATCTCTGAATGACTCTTGCCTTGAAAACCCTATGTGGGTGCTATAAGACAGCTGCAATTCGGCAGCAAAACAACCCCAAACAGGGGAAGTGAAACTCTAATAACTTAGCTTCATGTTGTAAAGAAAAGACAGCAGTTTACTGGTTTTTTTTTTTTTTTTTGCTTTTGAGCTATTAGAGCAGTAAGAGGGTCTATAATAATATAATAATAACTTTATTTTTATAGCCTGCCTTTCCTGGTTGGCTCAGGGTGGGTAACAACAGGATTTATACAATTACTTTTACATTGGTAAACAGTTTTTGAACATTTCATCTAAATCATATTATCAAAATTATGTTCAATTATATTTGTAAACCACATTCTTAGCCTTACAGAAGGTGCCTGATTTTTTGGGGCAGGTTAGTATTTTACAGATGGTGTATTTATTGTTTTGTGGCTAAGGAGGGCCACTGTTTCTTCACTGGAAGTGTTTAAGATCCCAGAGGGCCCTGATGTTATCAGGGAGAGCATTCCTTCAAGTTAGAGCCAGGACTGAAAAAGCCCTGACTCTGATAAAGGCCAGTTTTACTTCTTTGGAGCCAGGGATCCTGAGCTATTGTTGTTTGCTAGATATTAGTGCTCTTTGGGGGCTTTAGTGGATGAGGCAGTCCCATACGTACAGGGGTCCCAGACCATTTAGGGTTTTAAAGATAAAATATATAGCTAAAATGTAAGCAAAACTGAAAAGGGGTTGATTTTGCAATATCCAAAGACATATACAGAGGGGAAAGTTCGGATATTACGCAGAGATTCCAAGAGCACAGGAAGAAGTAATGAAAAATCAGACAACAAATTGCCTTCAATACATTTCAAAATATTTTCATTTGAAAAACAATGCCAGTGTGTATGTGTGAATTTTCAACTGGATAATGTAAAATATATCTCCCCAAATAGACAAATTTATTGTTTCTCCATGTTCCCAGCAATTAACATTGGGCCTGACATTAGACTTTAATTGATTAGTTCACTAGTTAATCTGTAGTTTAAAAAATTGCTGCTAAACATTTTATCATGGTAGCACTCATTCATATTATTACAATGCAGACATATCCTTTGATCTAGGATTGCATAGTTGCAGACTGTAGGTACCTAGATTTGTTTTCTTTTCCTTATGTCTATGGATACAACATATGCAAAGATTTTAGAAAGGATGAAGAATGCTGCTTCTTCTGACTTCGTTTCAGTTAGATAGTACAGTTGGTGATTTGGTCTGCTGAAACCTGATCAAACAAAGTATAAGCTCTTGAATGCAGATCACTTTCCAGTCTGTCTAAACAACAGGAGAAAACCCAGCAGTGTTTGTTCATTTGGCTTCACTGCTCTGTCCACAGATATTGATGAGTGTGCTGAAGGACGGCATTACTGTCGAGAGAATACCATGTGTGTAAACACACCAGGATCATTTATGTGCATCTGCAAAACAGGTTACATCAGGATTGATGACTACTCATGTACAGGTAAGAGTACACTGGCAGTTTGTCAGTGAAAACAGCGGTCTGTAATTTCACTGGTTTGAAAATATTTTGTTATTGATAGATACAATATGCAATGAAGGAAGCAAGAAAGACAAACAGTTAAAATGAATTAGTTTCTTGGGGACATGTTGCAAGCTATAAATGTGCTGCATCATTTAAGAAAAAATAGGAGTCAAAATTAAACTTGCTATAGTAATGTGTACTTTTGATCTTGTTCTTGAATTGAATAATTAGAACAAGAAACATGGCACGTGGAAATACAAAGCTGTATAGCTAGTTTATTGTATAAGTGGTTGAATGCATTCAGCCTGCATTCAGCTTCTTCCTTGAAGCAAGATAAGGAAGTATTCAGACATATTCTTCTATATTAACAGCCTGTAACTCTGCTCTTCGTAAATCCATGTTACATGTATAAAGATCAGTACTAGTGGAAGGAGAAATGGTAACAAGAATTTTTCACTGAAACACAATATAGAATTACTGAAGGATTTTCTATGGATGCTAAACATAACTGTAGTACTTGAAAACTCCAGTGAACACAATTACGTAGTACAGTGTAGTAGCCTTTCTAAAAGAGAGAGGTTTGTACGTTTATACTGGCTAGCAAAGCTAATAATGTGTGAATATAGTAAGGAATTCACAGTAGCTGTGAACATGGAGATTGACAGGATAAGGCTTCCTGGATGAACTTATGTTTGTCCCCACCAGGGCCTTTCCATAGAGAACCTTTTTTTGTTTCATTGCCTATCCCTAATCTTTACTTTCTGTAGAATGTTTGTCATTTATAAACAAGTAGCATAGCATTTATAAACAATTACCATATGTAAAATTTTCCATTACAAGGGAAGTCCTGATTCTGGTATTCAGGCAGCAAATTGATAAGTGGGCATAAGGCAAATATATTTTTTCCACTTAACCATTGATTGAAAAGGACATGGCTTACTCCAGGGCAACCTCACATAACTGTTGGGTTCATGGTAACAGTGGGGAAATCACTTGGAAATCTTATCAATGTTTAGCATGTTCATCAGCTACCAAATACAGGATTCTACATGGGTTGGCAAACAGCAGGGTATAAAAAGGATTTTAACGTGGCAGTGTATTAATATACATAGTAGCTGTATAAATTGTAGTGTGTCTCTAGTAAACAGAAATCAATAAGAATGTAGAATTTTATTGCTACATCTGCTAGTGATCATAAATAATTAATGAAATAATTAATGTAGGGGAAATTAAGGTGGAGGTTATTTATATTCAGCATCAAGTAGTCAGAAGCACATTGCTTCTGAACACTTAGTTATTTGGGCTAATAGTGTGATTGATCTCCATGATCTTATCTCATTGTTTTCAAGACGTATACAAGTTAGTAACCTAACCATACTTAAATGTCTAACAAAATGCTTTGTATACCCTAGATTTATTGCAGATAAATTCCATACAGGGAGCCATTTTGTTTTTATAATATCAGAGGAATAATAACGATGATAATTATAAGTAGCAAACTAAATTACAAATAGGAAGCAGCATGTATCTGCACACTTCACGTTGTATTAGATATACATGATATACATGAATGATAGATAGCAGTATGTTCATAGTATAGTGTTCTGTTTGCTTCAATGATACAGTGTTGACTTCATATAACAGAATGTGCTATGAGCATTACCATAAGAATACAAAATGTACTTTAGTGTGTGAAATTAATTATTATAATTAACCCTACTAGTCTTACAAATATGGAAATACTATGAGACTGTTAACTGAACTGTATTTCTGTTCTTCTATAATGTTTTGCGGTCTTTCCAGGAGACTGTAAAAATGTTAGGTAAAAATATCAGGCATTATAGCTTGAATAGGTCACCTAACTACAGTCATTTTTCTGCAGATGACTCTATTAACTTTGGACAGCTGTAAGTGCTAGAAATTGTTAAGCCAAACAAAAGAAGAGCATCTTAAACTCATTACGGTACTCTGTGATCTGGACTGTTGTTTTATATAAATGTCTTACACAAGGGTACTCTGAAGACAATGATGTGTACTTCAGAAGCCCAGATTCATAAAATGAGCAGCTGTTAACAGAGCCACTGTTCCAGGTTGGAGCTCTCTGGCTGATGTTATATTTTGTACTTTTATACAGATATAGAATTGCAAGTACACTCTTCTCTTTGTATTTGAAAGGTTGTCATTTGGAGGAGGGCAGGATGCTGTTCCCATTGGCTGCAGAGGAAAGGACACGCAGTAATGGGTTTAAACTACAAGTACAACTATATAGGCTAGATATCAGGGGAAAAAATTTCACAGTCAGAATAGTTCAGCAGTGGAATAGGCTGCCTAAGGAGGTGGCAGTCTTCACTGCCTCACTGGCAGTCTTCAAGCAAAGGTTGGATACACACTTTTCTTGGATGCTTTAGGATGCTTTGGGCTGATCCTGCGTTGAGCAAAAAATGTTGCTTACAAAAGTTCCCCCCCCCACACACACACCAGTGTCAAACTATTAAATGGTGTGATGGAAAGTCTCATCGATGAGAACAAAGGCACAACCAGCTCTTGTGCTTGCTGCTATTCTATAAGATACAGAAAAAGCAAGATGTCACATGTGACATCCTGTACTTGCAGGTATTATTAACTTGTATGAAATTGGATATGGAAAACAGGAAGCATGATTTTGCTCCATACTTCCTTTAAAAAAAATGAAATTCAAAGCTTTATTTTTTTTAAATCAATGCTTTCTAATTTCTTGTTCCTTCTCAACTTCAAAACCAGCTGAGAACAGCTGTTTACCCAGCTATCCAATTATAACAGGACTTCTTTCTTTCTTTGTATTGCTAACACATCTGCTCTCTTTGCCCCTTTCCTATTAATCAACCTGTTCTGAGGCCCAGATGCTGTCTTGTTCATTGCCATAGCTAGTTATAATGCAAGCATAGGTCTCTAAGGATTTCTTTCTGACTCTTGCCAAATGAAGAAGCCACCTTATAAATGTAACCACAATAGGCAAAGTTTGAGAGCCATAGAAACCAGTATTCTCTCAGTGAGTCCAAGACAGTGGGAGGAATCAACCATGTGAGCAAGAGCCATGAAAACAGTTTATGCAAAGAAACACTTCTAAGACATGTGAATGAATCCCCCCCCCTCAAAAAAAATGGTGAATGAATTCAAGCTTGTTATTGTTGATGCTGTTACTGTTGTTTGGGAGGAGGTGAGATTTCTCATTTTTACTGCTTTTAAGCACAACAAAGGCTTGCTTGCTGAACAGATTATTGATGCCAGTGATGTCCTTGGATGAGTAGCTTCAATAGACAGCACTTTTACATACCATTTGTTTTACAAGAGAGTCCTTGGTATAGACTGTTGGCACATTGTATACCGCAGGATGCGGTCCTTATTTCCTTGGCTGAGGAACTGGTTATAGAGTCTGTTTTCATTGGTTCAATGTAATTTTTTTCTTGAGGTTCATAAGGTAGCCCTTTAAATTGTATGAAGCATCAGATAAAATGCAGTATCTAGATAGTGAGTATCCAGATAATTATAAATAATGTAACATTTAATTCAGCCATAATGATTATTTAAAATGTCAGCAAAGGTCATTAGTTGCCTAGTAATTTAGTTGAGTTTCTGCAGATGTGCTTATCCGACTCTTCATATCCTGAAATGCCAGCTATTTCACATCCTAATTCAAAAACCTTTCCATGGTTAGATTTTGGTTCATTGTTAAGAACAGAATTAGAAGACATTATATATTACAGTTCAAGTAACTGTGATAATTTTTCCAAGACTTGATAAAACACGTATTTGCTTATTATAAATATAAATGATCCTCCTTGGGGTACTTGTGGATTGTAAGCTAAACATGAGCCTGCAGTGTGATGCCACGGTAAAAAAGGCGAATGCCATTTTGGGCTGTATCAACAGGGGCATCACATCAAAATCACAAGATGTCATAGTCCCACTGTATATGGTACTGGTCAGACCACACCTGGAGTACTGTGTGCAGTTCTGGAGGCCTCACTTCAAGAAGGACGTGGATAAAATTGAAAGGGTACAGAGGAGAGCAATGAGGATGATCTGGGGCCAAGGGACCAAGCCCTATGAAGATAGGTTGTGGGACCTGGAGAGAAGGCGGTTGAGATGGGACATGATAGCCCTCTTTAAGGATGTGAAAGGTTGTCACTTAGAGGAGGGCAGGATGCTGTCTCCGTTGGCTGCAGAGGAAAGGACATGCAGTAATGGGTTTAAACTACAAGTACAACAATATAGGGTAGATATCAGG
Source organism: Paroedura picta (assembly GCF_049243985.1). Lineage (NCBI taxonomy): Eukaryota > Metazoa > Chordata > Lepidosauria > Squamata > Gekkonidae > Paroedura > Paroedura picta. The sequence continues at coordinate 77,027,539 of NC_135373.1, read as the reverse complement.
GGGAAAAAATTAACAGTCAGGGTAGTTCAGCAGTGGAATAGGCTGCCTAAGGAAGGTGTGAGATCCCTCTCACTGGCAGTCTTCAAGCAAAGGTTGGATATACACTTTTCTTGGATGCTTTAGGATGCTTTGGGCTGAACCTGCGTTGAGCAGAGGGTTGGACTAGATGGCCCGTATGGCCCCTTCCAACTCTCTGTTTCTATGATTCTATGATTCTGTGTATGTACATACAGTCCAAAAACATAAATCTCATTAATATTTGAGTTTTAGGGGGCTCAAAAAAACATTTAGCTTTCCAAAATTAATATTAAACTAGTAATTAGTAATAATTAAAATTACCTAGTTATTAATTAAATAATAAAACTAGTACCTGTAAGAACACATAAAAACCACTATGAAATATAATACAACATATAAGGCTGCAGGTAAAAAGCCAGTATAAAATACAGATATAATAACATATAAATAATAAATACAGCAGCGGTATGAAAGTTTCCACTTTAATAAGAAATTTTTCCAGTGAGGATCATAGCAACACACTTACAGATAGCATTGTCAGAGATCCTGGGCAAATAACCAGGTCTTTACTTGGTGTTGAAACATATAAACTTATCACTAATTAAATAACCAGTACACAATAGCAGATAAGGCTATTGGTCACATATACATTCTCTAACTCGCACCAGTAAGTAGTTGCCACATTTTGTACGAAGTAATACTTTCTGGAATAAGTACGTTACAGTAATCTTAGGACAAAATAGCAACAGATTTCCATTGTGTCATGTTATGAATTCATGAGCACTATATATTTTTGTGTAAAAATGAGTATTTTGATTGTGTTCCTCCCCTCCCCAGTCAAGATTTATATGTTAAAATATACATCCACTAATTAGAGTTCATTTACAAGATAAGTAATTTTGATGAGAAGAGTTTGTTTTAATAATTTTATAATGTATTTAAAATTGTCCTATTTGCTGTAAGACAAAATTCAATCATATATTTGACAGTTTTATTGAAATGTGCATCTCTTGAGAGATGGTCAAAAGAGATGGTCTCAGATAGTCCCTATTAACATAAATGCTCTCAGCATCTATGGATATGCTGAGATGCTCTCAGCATCTATGGATGCTACCAAAATTTCACTCCAGCCTCATGGATGACCCTGGATGGCATTAATGTATGAGAAGCTAGTTCTGGGAGGGTGGTATAGAAATGTAATAAATAAAAAAAATTCACGTAGACTTTTCTGATGTGAGATTGCAGTGAGAACATCTGTTTCCTGCACTGGACACTACTAGTAGGTGATGTAAGAGACCTCCTCCTGAGACTTTGGAAAGATAACTACCAGTGAAAATGGACAATGTTGAACTGGATAGATCAAGGGGCCAACTCACCAGCTGAGGGAGAGTGCTAGTCAAGTTCACACAGCCATCTATATAGCTGAGGGTAATACTTGAATTCATGACTTCCTAGTCTGCTACAATAACCACAACTACACATGGGCTTTTATAACATTCAGTGTTTGACAGTCTCTATCATGAGCCATTAAAGAGCCTCTTGTGGCGCAGAGTGGTAAGGCAGCTGTCTGACAGCTTTGCCCATGAGGCTGGGAGTTCAATCCCAGCAGCCGGCTCAAGGTTGACTCAGCCTTCCATCCTTCCGAGGTCGGTAAAATGAGTACCCAGCTTGCTGGGGGGTAAACGGTCATGACTGGGGAAGGCACTGGCAAACCACCCCGTATTGAGTCTGCCATGAAAACGCTAGAGGGCGTCACCCCAAGGGTCAGACATGACTCGGTGCTTGCACAGGGGATACCTTTACCTTTTTATCATGAGCCATTAGCCGAATGCCTAGCCAATATGAGGATTCAAAGTGTGGTCCTCAGATGGCAGCAGTCTTTTTTTTCAAGGTCAAGGACAGAAGGTGGCACTAGGGGAGGGAACATCCCAACAATGTCCTAGTATGTTGCTTTAACAACTATATGCACCCCCACCGCCCAACTGGGCTGGAGCTTCAGGCTAAGATGTCATCGATATGCTTATGTCACCCAGCTGTATCTGTTGCTGGGTAGTCATTTTGGGCTGTATCAACCCAATGCCATTTTGGGTTGTATCAACAGAGGCATCACATCAAAATCACAAGATGTCATAGTCCCATTGTATACGGCACTGGTCAGACCACACCTGGAGTACTGTGTGCAGTTCTGGAGGCCACACTTCAAGAAGGACGTAGATAAAATTGAAAGGGTACAGAGGAGAGCGACGAGGATGATCTGGGGCCAAGGGCCCAAGCCCTATGAAGATAGGTTGAGGGACTTGGGAATGTTCAGCCTGGAGAAAAGGAGGTTGAGAGGGGACATGATAGCCCTCTTTAAGTATTTGAAAGTTGTCATTTGGAGGAGGGCAGGATGCTGTTCCCATTGGCTGCAGAGGAAAGAACACGCAGTAATGGGTTTAAACTACAAGTACAACAATATAGGCTAGATATCAGGAAAAAAAATTTTCACAGTCAGAGTAGTTCAGCAGTGGAATAGGCTGCCTAAGGAGGTGGTGAACTTGCAGTCTTCAAGCAAAGGTTGGATACACACTTTTCTTGGATGCTTTAGGATGCTTAGGGCTGGTCCTGCGTTGAGCAGGGGTTGGACTAGATGGCCTGTATGGCCCCTTCCAACTCTATGATTCTATGATTCTAGCCATTCATCTGCACCCACAGATTCTTTAGCCAGATAATCTGGAGGCTTTGGTGAACTGGCTCAGATGGAGTTGGTTGAAGTTAAATCTAGGTAAGACAGAGGTCCTCTGACTGGACCAGCATGCGCCAGATGAGTCAGTGCAACTCCCAGCTGACAACTTTGGATGCTATCAATACCCTGGGTGTGATCTTGAATACCTCCTTTTCTGTGGAGACCTAGTTGCATGCCAGGTATTTTATCCTCTTCGCCAGGTATGACAGTTAGCACTTTAGTTGTTGTCATTTGATCTACCCTACCCACTGTGATCTAGCTATAATCACCTCCAGGCTAGACTACCATAAGTAACTTTATATAGGGCTGCCCTTGATGTTGCTGCAGAAACTTCAACTGTCCAGAACAGGGATCCTCAAACTTCGGCCCGCAGAACACATGCGACCCACCAAGGACATTTATCCGGCCCACCGGGTTTTTTTGCTGCCGCTGCCGCTGCTTGTGCCCCACTCCTCCTTCTTTCAGGCAGCACCTGCGCATTGCACCCGGCGCATTGCACCCGACAGAACGTGAGCACGACGGGGTTGCTAGCCCACAGTGCAGAGCTCTTTTGTAGAGGCGAGTTCATGGCAGCGGGTAGCAGGCCAGTGTTGGGGCAGACCAGCCGGGGCCAGCCACTAGGAGAGCGGCTGGCTTGGCTCCGCAGAGCTGAGTCTCGTGGGTTCTCCCCCCCACTCCCACCCAAGAGGCTCAATTGACATAAAGAGGTAAGTGTAGAAGCGGACCTGCTGCCCTCCCCTTTTCTTACAACTGTGCAGAGCTGGGGGAAGGGATTCGAGGCTGAACTGGTTCTCTTGGGGGAAGAGCAAAGCATTGCCCTTTGAGTCAGTCAGCTTACGGGAGGGGGTGGGTTACCCCCATTCATACAACAGGCTTTCAAGCTCAATGGGTGCTGGCTCAGGAGTGTGAAACACCTCAGGATAGGCAGGCTTGGCAGCCAGGAGAGGGTGAGTTGGGAGATGGCCCTTCTTGGGCAGCAGTTGGGAGGTCAGCTGGCTTGGATCCATGAAAATTAGGCTCATGGAAATCTCAAACCCCCCCCCCCCCGCTTCTGGGGACAGTGAGAGGCTGCTCCTGGGGGTGACTGTCAGGGTGGATTTCCTGTTTGTAGCTGCAGGGGGAGGGGGATTGGAAGTTTAGCATAGCTGCTAAGAGTGGGATCCAGCAGCCACTGGGCACCCTCCCTTTTTTTTGCTGGATCCTTTTGGGCAGATGTTGGATGCAGGGGAGCTGGACCCCCCCCTCCCAAGTTCTCAAGAGCCAGGGCCATCACATTAGCCAACAGCAGGCCCATAGTTCCCATTTAATTACTGGTAAATTTGTCGATTTAACTTTACTTGTTCTTCATTTTAAATATTGTATTTGTTCCCATTTTGTTTTTTACTTCAAAATAAGATATGTGCAGTGTGCATAGGAATTTGCTCATAGTTTTTTTAAACTATAGTCCAGCCCCCCAACAGTCTCAGGGACAGTGAACTGGCCCCCTGTTTAAAAAGTTTGAGGACCCCTGGTCCAGAATATGGCAGTACAGATCCTTACTGGCACCCAGTGGAGTATACACATTTGACCTGTGCTCTCCCAACTGCACTGGCTCCAGATTGAAGACCAAATCAGGTTTAAGGTTTTGGTTCTTATTTCCAACGTCCTAACCTAAATGGTCTGGGACCATTGTATCTACATAACCACCTCTTGCACTATGTCCCTCCAAGAACATTGAGATCTAGTGAGCAGAACTTGCTTAGGATCCCTGAACCCAAAGAGGTTAAACTGGCTTCAACCCGGGCCAAGGCCTTTTCAGCCATGGCCCCAGCCTGGTCAAAAGCACTCTTTAGTGAGAACAGGGCTCTGAAAGACCTTAGACAGTTCCACAGGGCCTGCAAGATGGAGCTGTTCCACCAAGACTATGGTTGAGGCCTTGAAAAATGAATTAAGGAATGAAATCAAAACCCAGCTGGCCTCCCTGCCTAAAATCACCGAATTAACCATAACAAATATTTATTACATGGCCTCCTTTTTTTCCTCTTCTGGGAGAAAGATGTGACTTTGGGAAAAATTAGTTTTATAATTTTAGAATGTTTAGATTTTAACTTATATACCAGACCGTATTGTTTTCCTGATGTGATCTACCCTTTGGGTAAGGGCAGAGTAAAAATATATTTAAAAAATAAATATAAATATAATATAATATATTATATATATTATATATATATATTACAATGGATTCTGAAGATTTTTGGTAAGAGAATCACTGGGGCATGAAATTGGGTCACTGTGGGTGGGCAGGTAGTTGTATGTTGAACTAGATGACCCTGGAGGTTCCTTCCTATGAAATAAATAAATCAGTTCTGAGATGCTTTATATTGGTTAGCTGTGGTTCATATTGACCTGACCTGGGTAGCGTCCTCCTGGCTTCAGATGCTTCACCTTTTTTAGCTGATCACCATATTAGGTAGGTTGGATGGGAATTGGGTGCTAATAATATTATTGTAAGGTTGACTCAGCCTTCCATCCTTCCGAGATCAATAAAATGAGTACCCAGCTTGCTGGGGGGTAAACGGTAATGACTGGGGAAGGCACTGGCAAACCACCCTGTATTGAGTCTGCCATGAAAACGCTGGAGGGCGTCACCCCAAGGGTCAAACATGACTCGGTGCTTGCACAGGGGATACCTTTACCTTTACCTTTTTAATATTATTGTGTTGTGTTTTTAACATGACTTGTAATTCTTCGGAACCCACCAAGAGCCCACCTTGGTGGGATGGGTGGGGTAAAAATCAACAGTATACATAAATACATAAATTAGTATAATATTGCCCAAAGCCAATAGTATTCTGCTATGAAAACAGGATTAAAGATAAACATTATTAGTGTGACTTCAACTGAGAGAAGTATTTAGTCAGGTTGTAATAGGCTTCTTTCTTATGCAGTACAAGAATGTTTCAACTGAATGCTTTGATCCTTTCCCTTCCCTTGTGGATCCTTTTCCATTGTATTCATAACCCCTATGACATTTCAATTGAAAATAGATTATAATTAATTAGCTGATAAACTGATGTTAGAATGATAAGATGTGATTTCCTAAAAGGACAGCTGAAAGCTGAATTTACACTGCTTCCATCAATATTTGTCTTGTCTAATGGGACTTAAGGAAATCAGTGTCTGTGTAAAAATATAACATACACATTGAGGTAAGGATTGTACTGACAAGATAAGAAGCTTAGAATCTCATAAAGTGATCACTGGGGAAAATATATTGTCACTAACAGTAATTACTACAGGTAATGGTATAATTTACTTTGTTATAGACCACTAAACAAGGGACTGCAACATGCTCTTATCTCTGATTTTGTGGGTTTGAAAAACAAATCACCTATATCTCATATTTCAAGCATTTCAAATTGCATAAATAGGTAGATTAATAGATTTGATTTCTTTTCTCCTACTTTTTGTGTATTCCCCAGTGTTTGATAAATTGTAACTAATCTGTTATATGTTAAAAAATTAATTTGGCCTTGCATTTTATAGCCTTCAATTTTATATGATATCTACTACAACCCATGCTTTTTCTATAGTAGTTCCTACCCTAAGAAATGGTTCTCTGACAGGTGAAGGGGAGGCACTGTCTTCAGAAGTCTTAGAAAATGCTACAAGCCCATTTTATTTGCTACAAGTCCATTTTATTTTTGGGCTTTCTTGGGAAGAAAGCGTTTTATTGTATTGTGTGAGCCACAAGGCAAAAAAGCAGGGTATAAATATTTTAATTAATAAATAATTTAGTTAAATTGTCATCATAAATCATGATGAAAATACTGTAATTTAGAACATCTGTACCGGTAAAAATTAAGTTCTGTCATAATCCAGCCTTTGTACATAATGTTGTACAACAGGGGTCCCTAACCCATGGGCCGCGGCCCAGTGCCGGGCCGGGAAGGCCTTGGTGCCGGGCCGCAGCTCCTTCTTCCCTCCCCCCCTGAAGCGAGACGCTCGCCAGGCTGCGAGCAAATCGGCCGCCAAAGCGGCCAATTAGCTCGTGGCCTGGCAAGCTTCTTGTTTCGGGAGGGGGGGGGAAGAGAAGCTTGCCGAGCCACAAGCTAATCGGTGGCGCAAACGCGCGTGTGCGGACTGCCGCACACGCGCGTTTGCACCCCTGCCGGGCGCAAACGCGCATGCGCGGCAGTCCGCGCATGCGCGTTTGCGCTGGGGCTGCTGCGTGTGCGTGGGCCCCCGGGCCGCCCTCTCACCCCACTCCGGAGCAGCGGTCCACGGCAGCTGAAAGGTTGCGGACCGCTGTTGTACATAAGTACATCTACAAACTGGTTGCTATACTAGCTGAGCCCATCTCAAGATGAGTGGAATATCTATGCCCTAAAAAAGAGGAATTGGACTTGTAATATCACATGGAGTGGATGAAACTTGAAATAGGAAAAGAATCAATAGACTAGTATAGAAAAATTAGTCAGGGATGAATTCGGTAGTATATAACTTTTTCTTCTGGAAGTTTTTCTGGTTGTTCCCCTGACCAGACCCTCTGTGCAGACGAAACAGAATTAGCATGCATAATGAGAGCCCAGACTTTTGTATACTTAAGTTGCATGAATTCCTTGTTCTTTTGTGCCAGTTCACACACTATCTGTATGGCATAGATTTGGAACCATGGTATACATAGCACCTATGGGCTATATCAGGCAGTCATGTGTGGTTGCTGCTAGGTAAGGTCATTTAGCTTGACCATGAAAGAAACCTCCATTCTTGTCCTCCGCTTTCATTTATTTTGCCAGGACTGGGATTGTGAACTTTCTTTGTTATCACTGGATTTTTTTACATAAAAAGCATTCAAATACAGTATCAATTTAATTTAATGAACAATCCAAAAAAATTTAAATTCTAATGTAGCTTTTTTACTGTCTTGCACAATGATTTTAAAAATTCATATGATCGAGATATTTGAAAATGTGTGTCATATCTTTAGTAGATAGATTTATTCGTTATGATGATGATATTAGCCATTCAGTTGAGTCCAACTCTTGCACTGATTCTTTTAGTTTTGTAATGTTCTGGCTGGTGTCCATTTTGATCATATCTAACCACTACATTCTTTGTTAGCTGGGTTTCCTTTTATCACTGATGAATCCTAGCACTGGTTCCTCCACTGAGTTTGATTATGTGATATGGCCAAAGTAAGTGATCTGGAGCTTCATGATTTGCCTACCAGGCTTTATGCACTGTAGTATTTGATGGGGGAATTTTGTGCTTTGCCTGGAAGAAAGAGAAGCCCGTCTCTGGGAGAAGGGAGAGGGAGGCAGGTGGAGGCGGAGATAGTGCTACTTTGGCTCCACACATTCCCTTGGCATGTGGCTTGCTGGGTGCTCTCCTCTAGCTCATGCTACATAGTTGGGGGAATCCACTTTTGGGGATTCCCCAACTATCACTTTAAAATGAAGGATGTGCCTGGGAGTGTGCAGCTTAGACACTGAATGTTGGCGACGTCATGCAAAACGCCAAAAATATGACATCTGAAAAAGTTAGCATTACACTTTATTTTCTGGGTGTGGAAAGACCCTTAGAATTCCTGCTTAGCTAATTGAAGTTATTTTAACATGTAACACATTAATTAGAAATTCCAAAAGGACTAAATGCTGAAGGGGCAGTAGATTAAAGTGCTGACATGGAACAATCCAGTCAAACCTATGGTTTTTATATCAGATGTGACCTGAATTGTGAATGTTTCATTGTCATTAGTAGTGACAAGTGAAGGCATGAAATGTCAGTTGGTCTTAAGTATTTCTGACAAAAAACATCCAGACAAGGTAGGTTTTGTGAAAATGTCAGAAACTTACTGTTTTTACAACTGAATTTTTTATCATAATTTAAATAATTTATGGACAAATATTGTCCATATGCAGTTTTCTGCAATATCTAATATTATGGGGAAGATCAATATGACTGTGGGCCATATTTAATTAAAGTCAGAAAAGAGCACCACTTCTAGTTATTTCTCTCAGAACACTACTTGAGCTTTATCCATTAGATAAATGGTTACTTCTGATAATGGTGTTGTCCTTTGTCCTAAAGGTGCTAAAATTCATATAGAAAGTAATCATAAAGAGCATAACAAACTTTTAGTTCAGTGGCACTTTTAAGACCAACAAAGTTTTATTCAAGGCACCTTGGTGGACTTCCCTGCTTAGCTTCTAAAATCTGATGAAACTTTTTGCTGCATGGAATAAGAAACAGAATAATAATTGGAGAATACATATATCACTTTATGCTTGGTCACAAAGGAATGTCCATATTCTGAAACCAGTCATTCCTTAAGACAGGCTTGGCTGCCTTGTATCATTATCTTAATAGTACTGAAATATAATTTGAATTATTTTTTTCACCTTGTGTAATGCAACATTAAAATAATTGTGGGATGCTACACAACGTATTGCTAAGGAAAACACCCAGAAGCCCTATAAATGCCATTTCTTTACTCTCTTGAGAAAAAACTATACTCAAACAACACAGAGTTTACTACCTTGACATACAATCTTAGTTCAAAACAAATTTAGAACTGACAGTTCTCAGAATTGGCATGGAAGAACTCACCCAGCATTCTCCTGCAGTGGCACACTGCAAGAGAAACTGATGGTAGTAAGAAATTTATCTTTGATAAAGCTCTAAGTTTCGGAGAAACCCCAGGGCTCCCTGGCACACAGTTTGAAAATTATTCATCAAAAGGGGACATACAAAACATGATCTGTCTCAGTCATTTTGTTTCTGAAAATGATGCTTTACTAAACTTGTAGGCAGTAATCTCATTACAGCTCTAATTTAGTTAACCCTGCTTGAAATAATTGCGATATGGAATTTTTTGTTTTGCTTTCACAAATGCAAAGATTGAAAGAGTAAACTTCAGATAAACTGCCAAATGTATCAGAAAGAATTAGTATCTCAGTCATCACTAACGTTCAAAAGTTTCAGAAATGCACCAATATGGACAGTAGTCAGGAGTGATAGTATATCTTTAACACTTTGCTCTATTATATAATTGTGAAAAGCCCTCCTGGGCAGAGACTGTCCAGGCCCTGTCTGGGTCCTGCGCATGTCTGGATTGGCCTGGCCCCACTGGCAACCACTCCCAATAGCTCAACCAGCCCAATCAGGCTGCATCTCTCACCCAATCAGGCTTTGTTTCCCACCCCTGTCACGTCCAACAACTCTGCTCACTTTCCCTCAGACTACTGATGGAGCTGGCAGGTGGCTGATGAGTGCGCTCCCTCCCCCCTAACTTCAGGTATATATTAAAGAATCAAAGCAATACTGGTATCTCCATATATATTTGAGAAAATCCAGGATGGCATTTTAAAAGTCCAAACTTGATGGTGGTTGTTCTGCTTTTGCAGGGTTCCGAGACAACAGGAGGGGGAGGGAGGGAGGTAGCATACACAGGCAAATGGAATCATACTTAGGGGGAGCTTGTCATTATGGTTCTGCTTGGCTTCTGTTGGTTTGACATTGGCTCTATTGAACTGGAAATTATTCCTTTACTTGCATTAGTACCCTGACCTGGATAGCCCAGGCAAGCCCGATTCTCAGATCTCAAAAGCTAAGCAGGGCCAGCCTTGGCTAATTTTTGGATGGGAATTTGTGTAGAGTTCCTCCAAAGAACACTAACAGTCATGATGTGGAAGCAAGCAATGCAAACATCCCTTGCCTGGCTGCTAGACAGTCCTCATATCTCCTGGCTACATGTCACATACTATATGATAATAATAATTTGCTTCAATTAGTTCAGGTGGATTCTGTGGTTTAACATTGGATGTTTTAGATTTGCCATATTGGTCTGTAGTTCTTTTGTGATTTTCTTGTTTGATATTGGTTCTCTTGGGCCTGTTGGTTCTGTTTGCATTGGGAAGTTGTGGGCCAGTGGTTGCTTGCTGTTGTGTGTTTGGCTATTTGCCCTGGAGAAATTATGGAACCTTTTTTACCATAGGAAACAATGGCGAATGGTTGGGAGTACATTGTTCAGGGGCCCATAGAATAGGACTCTTTAGATTCAGTTGAGTCTTGGAAAAGGTCTTTAGAGCAGTGGTCCCCAACCATTTTATCACTGGTCAACGCTTGACAATTTTACTGAGGCCCGGGGGGGGGGTAGTCTTTTGCTGAGGGACATCACCACCACCTGAGTCCCTGCTCCACATGCTTTCCTGCCAGCGCCCCTGACTTCCCACTGCCCGCTGGGGGTGCTGCCAGCAGCAGATGTGCAGCAACATGCCGAGGGGGGAGCCCCAGCCATGACGGCCGCTAGAGAGCACCAAAGGTGAGCCGGCGGCAGAGTGGCAGGGCAGCCCCTGAGGCAGCAGCCGGGGAAGAGGACGATGACGAGCCGTGGCCTGGTACCAACTGATACACGGCCCAGTCATGGCCCGGTACCAACTGATCCATGGCCCAGGATAGGCATCACTAATTCTGCTGCAATTTTTAGTGTCATTTGCTTAAAATACAGCCACTCTAGACCCCTTTCAGGACTCCAAGAAAAATATCCCATAGTGAATAATGGGCCCAAATAATTTTGGAATGCCAAGAAATACTCTATACAGAACTGATATCAGATACTGAACTGATATTGATACTAAACTGAACTGAATAGATCTGATTTATGTAGAATATAGCTCTGGCTGCCAGGAAGATCCAAGCCAAAGCATTTTTATAGGAGCCGCCACCTTGATACACCATTTTATCCCTCTTATTGTAACTCAGTAGTCCATGTTTACAATTTTATGTACGCAATATTGGAGAAATATTGTTTTATTCGTATTTGTACCATATTGTTTTAATTGTGCTTTGTAATGGCCTTTGGCAATATACAATAAATGTTATTATATCATATTATATGTAGAATATAGATAATTTTGCCCTCTCTGAAATCAAGATCCAAAAATTATTTATTTATTCTCTAGTTTACATTCCTTTGCACACCCCCCCCACACACACACACAAAGATGTACATTCTGTTGACATCTCTAACAAAACTCCAGTTTATTTGAAGTCTTCGGATTACCTCCTCTGTGTTTAATGAACAGAGGGAAAGGTTATATCACATTTCACAGAGCTTGCACTATGTCAGTTCCCAGGGAATGAGAAAATATCAATTTTGCTTCTTGTTTAGCTTTTTGAGTAAACACTGTGAATCACTTGTACTAACCACTGACAAGTTTCAGCTTGTTAGCATGGAAATGAAATTTTTGTTTCTTTACTGCCTTTTACTGTTGAGTGTTCCAAATAATATACATTTAGTGTTTCACCTTACAGAGCATGATGAATGCCTCACAAACCAACACAACTGTGATGAAAATGCACTGTGTTTCAACACTGTGGGAGGGCATAACTGTGTCTGCAAACCAGGTTATACTGGAAATGGTACCGTATGCAAAGGTAAGCAATGAGAACAAAAATTAAATTCCATTCTAAACTGTGTGTTTTTTTTTCACTGCAATCAGAAAAGTGGTGTAACTTTTAATAATTTCAGGGCAGCAAATATAAGGAAGGCAAAGACACAATTAAATCATTTCAGCAATAGAACTTATAAATCTTATAAATAAAATAGCAAAAGCATGCTTACCAGTACATCTGAATACACTGGAAGAGCATGGCTATAGCTTCCTGGCACACTTCCATGTAATGGAAAATGTGAATGTATGCAAAATAGTGGCATATCTGGGGGAGGATATGCTCTACCTTGGGTGCAACTTGAGGAAGGCCCTTGAAGCCAGCATTATTCTGTAATTCTGGGAAGATAGAGTCAGTTGAGCATGTCCTCTTAAGGTGCCTTACCTTCAACTCTGTAAGAAATAAATTCATCATCCCATTACTCATGGATTCCTCCAATAGCTCAAATAAAGGAAAAGTCATATTTCTCCTGTGGAATAGTAGGGGCCATATTATTAAGCAGGTTGCCAAATGTTGTGCTCAACTTAAGCTTAAGTAAAGGTGTTGTGGTCTTCAACCTTTTTATCACTGGGGACTGGTCAACGCTTGACAATTTTACTGAGGCCTAGGGGAGGGTAGTGTTTTGCCACTGCTGCCTGAGCCCCTACTCCGCTTGCTTTCCCACCGGCACCCCTGACTGCCTGCCACCCACTGGGGAGCGCTGCCAGCAGCAGCTCTGCAGTGCCACACCTAGGGGGAGCCCCAGCCATGGCGGCCGCCGGAGAGTACCAAAGTTGAGCCAGCGGCAGAGTGGCAGGGCAGCCCCCGAGGCAGCAGCCGGAGAAGAGGACGAGGAGGAGCCGGGGTTGGGGACCACTGCTTTAGAGGATAGGCATCACTAATTATGCTGCAATTTTTAGTGTCATTTGCTTAAAATACAGCCACTCCATACCCCTTTTAGGACCCCCGGAAAGATTCTCCATAATGAATAACGGGCCCAAATAATTTTGGAATGGGGGAGCCCCAGCCATGGCAGCCGCTGGAGAGTACCAAAGGTGAGCTTGCGGCAGAGTAGCAGGGCAGCTCCCGAGGCAGCAGCTGGGGAGGAGGACGAGGAGGAGCTGCGGCCCGGTACCGACTGATCCATGGACCAGTCCCGGTCCCTGGACTGGAGGTTGGGGACAGCTGTTTTAGAGGAAATTTACTATGCATTTTTTATAACTTACCTAATCATGCAATTTTAAATATTTTAAATTTTGCATTGGTTCCCTGATTATGTAATTTCTGCTGTGAATTTTTTTTTTTTTTGCCATCTGTTTTATCTGGCCGCAGTGCTATATTAAATAAATTCTGAATTTATAGCCAAATGTTATTCTTTTAATTTTTAAAATGCTGCTTTGGGTGCAGCCACTAGGGGGTGTAGGGAAGTCTGACCCTAGCAAAAAGCACTATAGGATTAGCAAGACTTCCCTTTCTCCAAAACTGAAGCAAACTTGTTTAACAGATCATACAACCAAGTGAGAATGCTCATGGCTGCTACTGCAATTGCTAGCCTGCATGCCATTTTCTCCAAGAGTCTAGCCTTACCATCTTCCTTCCTTTGCACCCATCTCTGCAGATCATCCAAATCTATAGTTATGGTGTTGCAATAAGATTTTTTTAAAATTCCCTCTCAATTTCTCTGTCTCTTTTCCACACTATTCTCATTTCTGTCTCTATTCACCTAATTTTTGTGTCCCCATCGCCTTATTTTCACTTCTTGGTCTCAAGTTTTCTCATCCTTATCCTGCTTGATGACTGAATATATTTAAGAGTGGTATAGTAGCAAAGAGCCTCTTGGGGCGCAGAGTGGTAAGCAGCAGAAATACTGTCTGCCCATGAGGTTGGGAGTTCGATCCCAGCAGCCGGCTCAAGGTTGACTCAGTCTTCCATCCTTCTGAGGTTGGTAAAATGAGCACCCAGCTTGCTGGGGGGGTAAAATGGTAATGATTGGGAAGGCACTGGCAAGGCCACCCTGTATTTAGTCTGCCATGAAAACGCTGGAGGGCATTACCCCAAGGGTCAGACATGACTCGGTGCTTGAACAGGGGATACTGTTACCTTATAGTAGCAAACCTTTGGTAATATTATGAACAGAAATCACTGGGTTTACTGGCACTTTAAATTGCACTGATTCAGCTAGGTTTCTAATCCCACCATGCTTGGACTGTGATTCTGGGCTTGACATCAGCTGGCATTCCCACAGTGGCACTGGGTTCCGTTGGGATTACAAAAAATACCCCCCAGCACACACACACACACACACACACACACACACACACACACTCACACACATACCCTTCCATTTCTATTTCAGGGATTCTCTGGTTTGACTTTAGTCCTTTGGAAACATTTCAGGATGGGGACACCTATTTTGGGAGGTAGTGTGTTTCTTAACATCCAGTCTACTGAAACACTATCATTATACTGTGATGCTATAGCTACTGTTAGTTAGGGGGGGGGGGAGTACAGAGGCAGATTTGTATCTCTTAAAATTACATTGTAGATATTTGGGAATGTCAGATCTTGGGCTTCAAATTGGAGAACAGAAGCCCTCTTTGAGTACCTACTCAAAATCTAAGGGATAGATTCCCCCCACCCCCATAAAGTCATAGCTGATTTATGGCAACCTATAGGATTTTCAAGGCAAGAGCGGTGGTTTGCCATTGCTTGCTTCAATATTGATGCTGCTAACTTCAGAGATCTGATTAGATCAGTCTATCCTGAGGCTATTTGGGTCAGGACTAGGCTTGAGAATAACATGACTGGCCCAGGGTTATCCAGCAAACTTCCATTGCATAAGTGTTGAGTTGAAACTGGATTTCCCAAATCCTAATCCAATAACTCAAGCACATGGTGAATCTCATGAAGGAATAACACATTGGAATTTGATTTTTTTTTAACTGGCATGATTAACAGACAAAAGAACTGATAAAATAAATTTTTCACTGTCTGCATTTATTTTCTGGCTATTGAAACAAAATTTCAATCTAGTGATACCTTTAAGACCAAACTTTGTTCTGCTGCTTCAGACCAACTTGGATACCAAACCGAATCTGTCTTCTGTTCATTATTATTACTCATTTTATCCTACTATTACTGCTGAAAATAAGTTTATCATAAAGAGGAGGGGCCCTAACCTGGATCTCAGAAGGTAAGCAGGACTGACATGGAAGCAGTCAAGGTTATTGTTATTATAATGTTATTGCTGTTATCACCTGTTGTTACCATATGTTATCTGTATCTTTTTCCTTTTTCCTGTAAACCACCCTGAGCCTTCGAGGAGGGTGGTATATAAATATAATAAACAAACAAATAAAATGGCAAACCACCTCCAAATATCTCTTGCCTTGAAAACCCTGTGGGGTGCCATAAGTCTGGACCAACTATAATTTCTGTAGCAGCTTCAACGGTAGCCCTTCATAGAGTGAGTTGCAGTAATCCAGTCTGGAGGTTGTGTGGATCACAATGGCTAGGTCAGATACTGACAGATAGTGTGCTATCACACCTGGTGAATATGATAAAAGGCTAGGTGAACAACATTTGTTACCTGGGCCTCCATAGACAGAGAGGCATCCAGGATAACACCCAAACTGTTGATGGTTGCTGATGTTCTTAAATGGATTCCATTAAAAGTTGGGAGTTGTAGTGACCCATCTAAGGCTGATGTGGACAGCACTCTCTGGGAATGTCCCTCCCCTCCACTTTCTCCCAACACACCAATCCCTACCCTGGGAAATGCCATACTTCAGTCTGCTGCCTCCTGCTGTTGCAACTTGCCTTCTACCAATGGTTTCTTCAAGGGTGGGCTTGTTTACTCAACTGTGCTGTGCCTAGTGCTGTGGAGGTATTTCCCACCCATTCATTCAAGTGTCTCTGTTTGTCTGCTGTTCTAGCCTACCTAGCAGTGCTGCCCAGGGTGTCATCCAGTACTTGCCAACCAGTGCTGTCCTGGCTGTTTGCCCACTCATGAATAATAGCCATCCCCTGCTCCACTGAGCAATTTGCCATGCTACCTTGGAGGCAGGGTTCATGTCCATTTTGTAGTCATTTCCTAATATCTGACAGTGCTGCCTGACAGTAGTTGCTATTGCTGTGTGAACTTGCCATATCTTCAGGATTGGCACTAGCATTGGGAAGGGCTGAAGGATACCTTTTTAAAAGTGGTTTGCCATTTTTGTTTTTTTATTCCTATTGACATCTATGAGGCACCAGATATTTAAAAATTCTGGATTTTCCAAATTCCAAATCTAAAAGGGCTTTAATTCCAAAATTGGAATCCAAATTCCAAAGAGTCCTAAATCAGGTGCTTAAACAATGTTTGGGCGCTATGGAAGGCACTTTTCCATGGGTTCAGTCCATGTCACTAGTGTAGTATTCTCACACTTATGTGAGTTGGCCAGTGCTGTGGGTTTTCCTTACATAATTTGGATGCTCAATCTTAGCCTGGGATGGACCTGCAATCAATGCACTATACACTGAAGTACTTGCCAGTGCCATTGTATAAACCCAAAGAAAAGCACCTCCTGAGAGATTAAAATGGAACGTCGGCCTGTTGTAACGAGGTGACTACATCTATCATCACCAAAAATGTTTATGTATCAACCCAAATTCTGACACTTATCTAGATAGATAGTTATCTATCCAATAAACAAGTGGGTTTTGAATATTCTGTGTTAGAGCATCAGGGTACTTTTGAGACAGTTATGTTTATTTAGGAGATTCATTTATTTCATATGCTCTGTCATAGTGCAGAGGGATCATATCCTTATTTTCTTTAATGGTTTCAGCATTCTGCAAAGATGGTTGTAGAAATGGGGGAGCCTGTATTGCTTCAAATGTTTGTGCCTGTCCACAGGGGTTCACGGGCCCAAGCTGTGAAACTGGTAAGATACTCATTTCTTTTCTAAGTGAATATCAGTTCATAAAGTCATATAAGGATGAATTTTAAATGTTTGTCTCAAGTTTAGGAACCATTTATAAGGAATTGTATGTATGCTGTCTTTCTCTTTTCTCCCTGGTGAATTTTTCTTGTACCTCACGTGGGAGTACAAATTCATTTTGTCTGGTAAATATGTAGACTGTATAAGCGTTATGCATGGAAGAATGACCACTATATTTTGACATATATTTTTAACTGTGATGTCTTTTTTAATCGCTATCAATCCCGTATCCTGGATATATATTAGCAGAGAATGTGGAATAAAATTAATTTAATTTAAATTATAATTTATCAGTCCTAAACATATACAGTCTATAGAAATCAAAACACAATGGTATCATATTGCAACGTCATCCCAATCTTGTGATATGATGGTGTATCGGCTGTCATTGTGTTCACTGGTTTTTCTTTCCATCTCACAGTTGTGATCTAATCATCTCAATTATGCATTGCTTCCTGTGTATTTGGGAAACAAGAAGAGGCAAGGACTCTTGCTGAAATACAAAACAAACAAACAACATTTCTGTGTTGGTTTATTCATAGTATAGTTTTATTATTCCTTTCCAGGTTCTCAATGTTGCCTTCCCTTGCAAACAACAAGCTTTTAAAAAGAGTTTCTTGCTTTCACATACAGAAACACATTTGGATTTTATTGCTTTATTGATGTTAAATAATAAAGATGGTGTTATATGATTAGATATGAATGCTTGTGTTGAGCTCTGCTACATGTTTCAAATAATTTTGATTGCCTATCTAGAGCTATATTAAAATTTAAAGTATTGTAAACTTGTTAGATGTTCCTCAGTAATGTTCCTGTTCAATCATAACCTAAACAGTGTTTCTGAAAACATCTGGACTGAAGACAATATAGACAGTGGGCTAATAGGTCACAGTGTTACTAATGGCACTGAAAAGCCAGTGGTAGATCAGATCAAAATCTACAGCAACAGATAATCAATTGTCCCAGTTTTCTGAACAGTATAGCAAATTTTGTTAGTAATCAAACATATGTGGTTTATGACTGCTCCAAAATTTGGGGCCTGTAAAATATCTGATTTAAAACATACTTTTAATTTATTGTTGAACAAAGTTTGCACCTTTAAATCCATTAAGTTTTATTCAAGTTATAAGCTTTCATGTACATAAGGTCATTTCAGAAGTGTTACCTCCATCCTACTTGCAAATATGCCTAGTTTTGAGAACAAAGTATTCACTAGTCTGAATGTCATTGAAAAAATGCTCTCTGGTCCATTTGAGAAGTAAAAATAGACCCTGTTGCTTGGTTTTAATGTAAATGAAAAAAATATTAATGTAAATGGAAAAAACAGCTATTTCTCTCCTCAAATGATCTCAGTGGTTCTCAACCTTCCTAATGCCTTGACCCTTTAATACAGTTCCTCATGTTGTGGTGACCCCCACAACAATTATTCAAGTGTTCTTTCATAGACTGTTTATGCACAGGGAACTTCACTGCCCCAGCTCCCGTGCAGGTGCACAAATCAGGGACGGATGAGGCACACTGGGCCAAATGCTCCCCCGTGTGGGTGCAGGAAGATGTACGGCAACTTGCCACGACTAAAACTCCAGCCTGCAGCCCATCATGAAACCACCAGTGCATAAACGGTCATAGAAATTAAACTGAAACTGACCAATGGCGTGAAGATCCATTGATCATGATTGCATATAAATTGTTTCCCCCCAGGGTTTCTCAGTTCAGTTCTGCCTCTTGTCCCACCATGCCGATCTTGCTTCTTTCTGCTCTATCTCGATCTACCCTGCAAGGCTGTTGTGTGGATGACACCCCCTAGCCAAGCTGCTTGCCTCGCCACAACTCCTGTGAAAGGGTGGTTCGACCCCCAAAGGGGTCCCAACCCCCAGGTTGAGAACCACTGCACTATCTGCAAGGATAATTTGTTTAATTCATTTGCTGTGCCTAAATAGAAGAAAACTACTCATAGAATCTTTTTGTTTAAAAAATAAAAATACCAGACTTGGCATATCACATTTAATTTTCTTTATAACAGTATTTAATTCCCCATTGGTATTTCTAATAAATAATTCATCCATATGTATTATGATGTACTTGTTCACCAGTTCCTCTGTAATTTTCTTCTTCCATGTGCTATGATACAGACAAAACTCCTTCTTAATGTAATATTTATTCATTTATTTGCTTCATTTATAGCCTGCCTTTCATGCAGAGACTAAAGGCAGATTACAAAATATAAAAACACTGCAGTCAAACAGCACAAAGCATCCAATAAGCAATTGAACAGGTCAACACGAATTAAAAGCCAACACAAATAAAAAACTATGACATGACATACTTTAAACAATGCTGTAAAGGATTCCTCTACAATGTAGGTGACAAGACAGCAAAAGCAAGATAATAATACATACAATATTCAGATAGACTGTCATGAAAACACTCTCTTGAACCATTCCACTATGTTACATCTCTGTTTCTTTTATAACAATGAATGTTTATGTTTTACACATTCTGCAAAAGGATAGCAGTGAAGGAATCTTTCTGACCTTCTCAGGCAGGCTATTCCACAGTGGAGAATGCCTGGGTACACACTCCTGTTGTTTTTATCCATTTTCAGAGTGGCACATACTCAGATGAGTGAAGCTTTCATGGTAGAGCATATTGAGATGAATGGTTCTGCAGATAACTGAGTGCAAGATCAAGACTTTGTAGACGATAATCAGTACCTGAACTGAACTCAGTAACAGGTCAGTAGCCAAAGAAATGACTGCAGAGGCTCAGTTGTTTGGGATGGTAGATCAGAAATCCACTCCTATCTCATTCCATGATCAGCTGGTAATCAGCTTCAGATTGCTCTCCATCCCCCCTTTCTGCAAACTTGGCTATTGCCAGACTTGCTTTGGCACAGCAAAGGTTCCAGAACGAGGAGATCAGAAGCTTACTCTCAGCAGATGTGGTAATGAGCTGGCTTCTGATTCTCCCACACCCAAGAAACACTGCTGTCTCCTAGAAGGGCTGGGAACTTCCCTGAAGGGAGATCGGAAGCTGACTCCCAGCTGATCCCAATTAGCTGAGAGTCAACTTCTGAACAATCCTGTTTGACAGCATTTCTCTACCTGACTTCATAAAACCATTGCTCTACCTAACTTCATAAAACCCTCCACTTTAGCCTCAGGTAGGTTAGGCTGTGGAAGTGTGGCAAGTTTCCATGGGACTAGTGCCTATTTGAACCTGGGTCTTCCATATACTAGTTTGACATTCTTAATCATTACACCACAGTGGCTCTCATATTCAAAGTGTAATCTACCAGTATGTCCACTATAACCTGCTTCAAGATTTTTCTACATGAGCTAATACCTTTTCCTTACTCATGAGAGTTGGTTACTGATTTGCCCAGCACCGGAGATTCACATGGGGTAACAAAATTCATAACTATTCTCCAGTATATATATGACATAGCGGAATAGCTGAATGGAATAACATAGATGTAAAGTATATATTTTATTTGGTATCTCTTCTCACAGTACTTTCCCTGTACAGTTTGTCAGTGGCTATTCCTGCAATAGATATACCATAAAGCAGCCTTTTTCTACTTTTTTACCATTGAGAAGCCCCTGAAACATTCTTTAGGCTCTGAGAAACCCCAGAAGTGGTGCAACCATGCAGAATATGGTTGGGAAGCATAGCTGGGTACTCGTCAACCTGGGACCCCTCCCCTTCCTAGCAGGCCCATTATTGGCCATTTTGGGAGGGGGTCAACATGATCATATATGGTCTTACCACCTGATAAATGTTTAACAAATTAAATATATATATATTTAAAATTAATTAACTCCCACCCATTCAGGAAACCCATCTAGGGCCATCAAAAACCCCAGGGTTTCACAAAATCCTGGCTGAGAAAGCCTGCCATAGAGACATGAAATGCTTTTTCTACAATAGCACGGTGGCCTAGAAATTCAAGAATATATAATTACTCATTTTTCTAACTTC
Organism: Paroedura picta; assembly: GCF_049243985.1. Taxonomy (NCBI): domain Eukaryota; kingdom Metazoa; phylum Chordata; class Lepidosauria; order Squamata; family Gekkonidae; genus Paroedura; species Paroedura picta. Next base: position 77,006,419 of record NC_135373.1, on the reverse strand, counting down.
CTTTATATGACCTGAGGATCACAGATTAAAATTCAGCTCAGGTCAGTGAATTTTCTTGGTAATTGCTGTAGATTAGGTCTCTCTGGAATTGTATCACTTTCTGTGGCAGATAAATATTTAGCATGGGTGGCTTTTGCTCTTCATTACAACTTTGAATTAATTTGTTCAGGTGCATTGATCACCATAATAAAAATATTCAGATTATGAATGTTCCAAGAGATTTTGTATAGAAAACTCTAATTTCAGTACTGAAACCAGTTCAGAAAAATAGTTTTACTAGTACTCACAATATAATTTGTCAAAGGTACTACAAAACCCGTTAAGTGTGCTGATACTGCTAAACCTACTGAAGCATTTTAGCACTATTAATACCACAAGAGACTTGTTTTCATTTACTGCTTAGCTCAAATGAAAGCAATTACAACATGCACATGGCTAATAATACTCTAAATCAGGGACTGTTAATTGGCAGCTCCTGGGGTCTGTCTTGCCTTAATACATTTTAGTTAACGTATGGAAAAAGGGTTCCCTGGAACTTCTTTCACCTCTTGGTACAGAATTAAAGCTTCATTTTCCTCTTGTAGTTTTTTTACTACCAACTGAATGGATGGCCAAGTACAGTCTGTACTCTACTAGCCACTCGGCAACCATGAACCTGCATACTACTTCAGTAGCAGTCCAAGTGCCTCTTGTGTTTACTCCTGATGTTATCTGGTTAAGATCCTGGATCCTGCTCCACCATAATCAGTAATCAGAAGTGCAGCAAATCTACTCCTGGTGCCAACTACTGCATAACCTATTCCTACAGACATCATACAGTTATTGAACCATATTAGTAGATCCCAGTTTAATTCCACAGACTCACTTGCTTAGAGTATGTTGGACATTAATCTCAGCTTCCCATATAATAACATCAGAGTTTGGGATATCAAATAATATACAACATTGGAATACATTTTACAAACATTCTGCTTTTCATTGGAAGGCATTGAAGACAACTTTATTCCCAAAGACAAATTTCTTTCATCAGTATCTAATCTTTAGGCCTCAGAAATCACCCATGTCTGAAACAGAGATACAGAGCAGCTGAGTCAATCTCCCCCACCATGGAAAGTACTGTTTAGGGCCGGCATCAGGGGCTGTTCTTTGCCATCACTGCCTTTTGGATGGATGGGCAGTGACACTCTCCTGTCCTCCCTTACATTTTCCCTCCTGCATCAGAAGCAAGTGAACAAAAGCTGCCACTGGCCAAAGATGCCCTCTTTTCCTGGCAGAGGTAAGGCGGAGTGAGTCTGGAGAGTCCCAGATCTTGCTGCTGCACGAAGGGATAAGGCCGCTGCTTCTTATGCTTGGAACATTGGCTTGTTGAGGAATTTGAGCCATCCTCTGACCCAGGAAGCTTTCTTCCAGTGCAAGCTATGTTTAGTGATAAGGGGCAAGCCAACAGTTTCCCAGAAGTTATATTAAGAAATAACATCATTTTCTATCAAATTGGGTCTTATGCACATATAAGAACACTAACTATAATAAAGTTGCTGCCATATACATCAATTAGAATAATTGAGTGACACTTCTGAGTAAATATTGTTGAAAGATCCTGCAGGGCCCGCAGCTCTCCCGGGAGCTCATTCCACCAGGTCAGGGCCAGGACCAAAAAGGCCCTGGCCCTGGTCGAGGCCAGGCGTGCTTCCCTAGGGCCAGGAACAACCAGCAGATTTTCACCCGCAGAGCGCAAGGCCCTGCGAGGGGCATAGGGCGATAGGCGGTCCCTCAGGTATGTGGGTCCCAACTCGCATAAAGCCTTGAAGGTTAAAACCAAAACCTGGATCCGGATAAAGTCCCCAATGCTAGGGACAAGTTATTAATATCCTCAAGAGGGACTTGGAGCTCCTCACTGCCAGCTTTCACCAGCCATGAGCAACATGGGTAGTCAACCTGTGGTCCTCCAGATGTTCATAGACTATAATTCCCATGAGCCTCTGCCAGCAAACGCTCATGGGAATTGTAGTCCATTAACATCTAGAGGACCACAGGTTGACTACCCCAGGTCTAGAGGATATGATGGCTGGACAGTTGCTAGGGTCTTGCCCCTATCAGCCAAGGATAATAGACTGAAGCGGTCCTAAGTAGGACCAGATGGCCAAGGGGCCTCTGGTTTACTATCTGCATCAAACTTGGTAGGATAGTACTGGAGGAGCATCAAGGTTTTCTCCTCAAGAAAGCTAGCAAAAGGCCTCATAGTTAATGTCCAATTGGGTAGTTTGGGACAATCATTTAGATATCAAATTGTTTTGAATAACTGAGCTTATGGAGACAATACAAAAGGCATAGTATTCTCTCTTTGCAGCCTTCACTGCCATCTCATAAGCATGTTATAAGATGTTCTTGAGGCCCTGTATTGAGTTTTCCACCAAACTCACTCTAGCTGTCTCAAGTCCTGTTTCCACTTACACAACTTTGGTGTATACCAAGGAGCTAGTTGGGTTGGGAGAAGAAAGAACATGGGGGGGGGGTGTGATATTGCCAATGCCTTTGAAGAGTTGACAGTGCCAATCTTTTACCAGACCATTGACTGGATCACTAGTGAGCATTGCATCCCACAGAGCATTTTGGAAACCAGTTGGAACCATATGTCTCCTTGGGTGAACAAAAATCCACTCTCCAACTATACAGGGAGGGGGCAATGCATCAATCCAAGACTTTAGAGCAGCCTTTCTCAACATTTTTAATGATGAAAAAACCCCAAAACATTCTTCAGGTTTTAAGAAACCAGTTGGAGAACATAGCTGTGGAAATCCCATCCTGAGCACCTTCCATTCCCCCTCCTCCAGGCCCATAACTGGACATTGTGAGAGTGGAGAGTGGGTCGACATGACCATATGTCATATCATCCGATGAATGTTTAACAATTTTTAAAAAATTAACATTCATTAATTCAGACCCATTCGGGAAACCCTTCCAGGGCCATCAAAAAACCTCAGGGTTTCACAAAACCTTGGTTGAGAAAGCCTGTTTTAGGGCAAAATGATCCGACCATGGAACCCTAATAAGACTGGATCGATGTTTCTCCCCATTGCAAAGATCTGATCAAAGATGTCCTCTACTTCAGTGGTCCCCAACCTTTTTATCACCGGGGACCACTCAACGCTTGACAATTTTACTGAGGCCCAGTGGGGGGGGTAGTTTACTCCTCTACTCTCAACCACTGCCCTAACACTCTCTGATTGCTATGGTAATGTTTAAACATCCCTTCAAAATAAGATACAGACACGCCACAACAATGAACATAAGGAACATTTTATTTTCATGGAAATTTTAACTCATGACAATGACAATCAATGGGAACCTGAGCTTGTTTCTCTGCAACGAGATAGTCCCATCTGGGAGTGATGGGAGACAATGACACCCGAAGTGTGTTGTAATGGGCCGGGGGGGGGGGGAGAAGAAGTCCTTTGCGGCCCACCTCCAATTAGTCAATGGACCACATGTGGTCCACAGCCCACAGGTTGGGGATCGCTACTCTACTTGGTATGTGGGACCAGCAACAAACTGGGTGAGTCAAGAACTGTGTCAAACTGAGGTGACCAGAGATTTAGATCTATTGCAGAAATTAAAAACCAATAAATCTCCTGGTCCTGATAGCATACACCTGAGAGCTCTTAAGGGACTCAGACATGAGACGGTTGATCTATTAATACATATATGAAACCTATCACTAAATTCAATCACTGTACCAGAAGACTGGAATGTAGTAAATGTAATATCAATTTTTAAGAATGGATCCAGAGAACAGGAAATTACAGGCCAGACAGGTTAATGTATGTCACAGACAAATTAGTAGCAACTGTAATCAAAGAAGGATTGTCTTTGTGTCTCTAGGCACATAGAGAGACAAAACCTTCTGAAGGAAAATTTTGTGGGTTCTGCGAAGGGAAGTCCTGACCTCACCAATATTTTGGAGTCCTTTGAGAGAGCAAATGAGCATGTAGCTAGACAACAGTGAATGAAATATTGGACTTACTTTAAGGTTTCTTCTCTTCAATGGGGCGAAGACATCTAAGCTAGTTAGGTCATGCCTCAGCTCATTCAGGATGGGCTATGCAAATTTTGCATGGCTAATCACTGGAATGACTGCACCACACGCTAAGGACCCAACTTGGCACAGCCTTATTGCATGGTACCCCCTCCCTGATGATCTCCTAAATTTTCCAGCAAATAATTCCCAACTTAGAGAATGGATCTTTAAAAGTGACACCCAGGTAGATAGATCTCAAGTCTTGCAATCAAAGTCAGAATAATGGTTCAAGTTGTTCAAAGACATCTTTTTATCTAAATAAGATTCCCAACCAAAATCTTAGAGCAGCTTTCACATCTCTTCATTTTGAAACAATGCCCACAGAGGTCTTGACTGGCTTTCCGGTCAAGGATTGGGCTTTCCAAGTAGTTGACATCATGGGGCAGTCAAGTTGTACATGGCAGACATTAAAAAATGAGAGTACTAAAAAGCTAGGTCCACTGGAACTTATTTTAAAATATATCATTCCCTTTCTACATGAAGGTTGGAAACAGGTTCTAAGACTGGTTAGCTTAAATGACAGGTTACAGCACTGGCTGCTATGTGGGACCGCAAAAGACTGCCTAATTTTTCTTCTCATAGGCACATTAGCCTTTCCTCAAAGGAACCATACAGTTGGCACATCCCAATAGGAACCATACAGTTGGCAAATCCCAATAGGCATAGTTTGCCTACTAGGAATGTTTTAAAAGCATTACAGGTGGGACCAGTTAAAATCTGCAGAAGCTTCATCTGGTAGTAAGATATGCAACATAGTAGTGGAACAGAATAAAAATGAAAATTCCACTCAGGTAGCAGCTTGGGTATATAAGCAGTTTCAATGACTTCTCCCACTGAAGGAGAATGAAACACTGGAACTTACATGTTGGCTTCTTCTCTTCAGTGGGGCAAAGTCACCCATATGCCACTGCAAAATAATAATGCAACATTTATTATTAAGTTGGGCTATATGTAGACTGGAGGGTTAGCCTCATTCAGCACCAATACAGTCTGCACAACTTTGCATAGTCCTGGCTGGAGTGAGAGGAGATGTGATCTAACCAATTTGGATGACTTCACTCCCCTGAAGAGAAGAAATCTTTAGGGGAATTATAATGTTTTGTTCATGGCACTGGCCATGGTATAGCCCTTGTTTTTCCTCCAGTACAGAAATATTGGAACAGTCTTGTCTAGTGGAGTCAGGTTCTGGTTGCCTGTTTTGTCTGCAGGGTCTGGCTAGAGTAGTGGTTACCAAAATTGGTGTTTTGCCGCCCCCCCCGGGTGGTGGAAGGATCCGGGGGGGGGGTGAGGAATTTTGAGGCTGAGGGGGTAAGGAATTTAGGGGCAGTAGGGGGGCAGTAGTCTTACTGTTGTGGCTGTTTTCTCCTAGTGAGAGATTTTCCAAGGTGGCTTGCCATAACTTCCCTCTGGGTAGTAGCAACCCTGAACTTCCTTGGTGGCCTCCCATCCCAATGCTGATGAGGGTCAACCCTGCTTAGCTTGCTGTAGAAAATGACAGCTTCAGAAGGTGGAGTGGATGGGGTCATATTCCTACTGAGCACTAACCCCCCCCCCCCTCAGACTGTTCTTCCCAGGCTCCATTCTAGATCTCCAATAATTTCTTAACTCAAGGTAGGCAACCCTTCCCCAAAAGTCTTTATCTTTGGAAGCAATGTGGAAGCAATATAGTGTGTTTTGAATTTGCGTAGACCTAACATCAGAAAAGAGGCGTGTTTGTATGTGTGTAGGGAGCACTAGGAATGTAGCCTGGGAGCCAAGGGGGAAGAAGCCTGAAAAAGTTTGGGAACCACTGGGCACAAGCAAGCCTATGTGGACTCAGACAAATTAGGATGAAGTATATAGCTAGGTAGAGAAAAAAGACTAGGGGGAGTAAGAGGCATTTGTGTGTAAAGGACTGTCAAGTTGCACCTGACTCATGGTGATCTCATCAAGGGCCTTTCAAGGCAAATGAGAAGCTGAGGTGGTTTGCCATTGTCTTCCTCTTCAGAGTCTTCCTTTGCGATCTCCCTTCTAAGTACTGACCCAACTTAACTTCTGAAATCTGCCAAGATCAGGCTATATTGTACATGTCACATCCTGATAAGAGGCACGGATCAGTGTAAAGCCAAGAAATTAGGAGAAAATGAGGTAGTAGTAGGAGATTAGAAGGCAACAGAACAAAAGGGGAAGTTTGTTGAGCAACGGCAGGAAGTAGGAGGAAAGGATGAAAATGGAAAATGAGGTGCATGTGGCAGTTTCATTATTGGTCAAGAAATGCAAAGTGAGTGCCTAGAAATGGGGTGTGCACAAGTCACCCTCTCCCTCTTTTGGCCCAGTGCATCAAGTGGGGAGAAGCAGAGCTTCATTTAACATATGGTGGTCTCTCTATGCAGATGCATAATGTCTTTGATTGAAACTTTAGTTTTTAGATATATAGCATGGCATTAAAAGAACACGAATAGAACTTGGCAATATATTTAGTAATAAATTTCTTTTCATGTAAAGAATGACCTTCATAATTCATTCCAAGCTTTTTCACTTATGAGTTATTGTCTTCATTGCAGGAAATAAGGTGAACAATGTCAGTTGGCAATCTTTTAAATTTCCTCTTGATTCTGTTCCCCACCAACCATTTTTAGAGAGGGAACTACATATATCTAAATTTTGAACCTTTTCCCCTAGTTGTCCAGTAAAGCCGTAGATACATTTAACATAGAAATGCTGATGTTCCGATAACCGGCAGAAAAAATTGACCAAAACAGGTTGTAAGATTTGAGGAAAGCAATGTTTTATGTATGATAAAAAGATTTTTAAAAAGGAAAAGAGAAAATTATTGCTGATGCTCAGTGTGAGATTTAGAAAGTACAAGCAAAAATATATATGTAACCATGGAAGAACCCAGAGAAATATATTAATAAAAACACTCTGTTTCCAGTATATTCTGAAAGAAAGAGTGCTCTTTATTTTTCTCATGGAGAAAACAACTTATTTTAAAAAGCCAGATTAAGAAACATAGGTATCTTTTAAAGACAAACTTAGGTAGCATAGAATGTAGTTGTACTTATGTCTGAGTCAGCGTCTAAATATAGCTGCAGTATTCTCATTTAGTCTTCTTCTTTAATGGGCAATGATGTAGCCAATAGCACAGATCTTGGCTGAAAAATATATATTACCCTTTTTAAAGCTGTTCAAGCATGCACTCAATTCATCATGCCTAATTAGGTGCCCTGAATTATCATCCGCAGTAGTTACAAGTGTCATATCTTTTGATGGTATTGGCTACATAATGAGGAATTGTCATAGCCTTGGTTGTCTGTAGGTTTGTGATTGATCAATTTTTGACAACAAAGAAATGTTAACAAGGCCACATGGTGAAGCATTCACTGGAAAAATCCCTTTCATAATGTTTCTATCTAATTTTGGAGTGCCGTCACTGCCACACATGAAATAACAACACAATTGAATTTCCTTTGCTGGCATTTAGCAAGACCTATAGGGGTGTGCAAAAATCAATGGAGGATCAGGAGTCTGGAAAATTACATACTTGAAGAATTAATGAACTATAATTCTGAACTAGATTCTCAATCACATTTTGCTTCCTTTTCATTAATGGAACTAAATTAGTTTTCCATGGTCATGGTACTTTAAAAAAAAGTTCACAATGATGCTTTGCTAAGATATAGAAAAAAATTGGTTTTAAGAGTAAGTTTGCACTCTCACACACAACATGACAAGAACATAAGTGCAATGTACAGACTGCATTAACTGAACTTGTTGAAGATGTTGCGAGTTAATTACTATAACCATTTTCCTATCCTTTATGAAGAATTGATGCAGAATAGTTCCTAGCTCTAGTCTACTACAGTACAGCAACATATAATCTTTAGAAATGATAAGGACTATTTCTATATTAGGCTTACTAGTACTTATTCTTTGACTAGCTGTGAAGTAGCTGTGAAGCCACTTTAAAAGCAGGCAGGAAGGAGGACCCCCCTCACCGCCATCCATTCTCATGGGAATGTGGAGGGAGGGGGGGAGTGGGGAGGAGGACATGGTGGCCAATGCTGGAAACCGGCAGGGAACCCTTGCAGATGCTAATGGTTTTGGGGCTCATTGCCACCCTCTACCCATGCTATGATGGTGAGGTAGGGGGGCCACCACCAGCTTCCAGCCTGGGCTGTTTAGCACTTGATGGGGACAGGCAACTGGGAGCTGGTGGCCACCACCCCCTGGCCCTGGCATGCACATGGGTCCCTACCATATGCAGCCAAGTAGTGGCAAGCTTCATGGAGGGGAAATGGAGGTTTCTTGTCTGGCCTCTGCTGTTCTAACGAAGTCACGACAATCAGTTTCCTGCCCCTCCCTTCCAATGAAGCAATCGTGGCTCCAAGAACAGATGAGGAATAGGCCAATGTTAGTTTCTGGATCAAGGATAAGGGTAGGCCTATGTAGAGCAAATTGCAGAAATTTTGGATGTACTGTGGATTTTATTGGGTCTTATGTTTTTAGCTCTATGCTTTTATGTCTTTATGCAAACCACCTGTAGCCAACGGGGCCAAGATTGGCTGTCTATACGTACAATAAATAAACAAACAAACAAATAAACAAACAAACAAATAAATAGAATAGAATAGAGTAGAATAAATAACTAAGTAACTAAGTAACTAAGTAACTAAGTAATTAACTAACTAACTAACTAAATAAATAAATAAATGGGCATTGTGGAAGGATCCCACTGGCTGAAAGAATTTGTAGTTGTGAGTTGGAATGCACTGACTCTTTGCTTTACTGTTTATTGAACTATCCGAAATTTTATTAATTCAGAGCAATGTTTCTCTCTCACTTGATAAAGGATATGGCGTGTCTCCCATCCCATCAAAAGCTGCAAATCCTTTTGGAAGGAAGGGACTGTAAAATTACTATGGCTGTTGCAAAATTTTTCTTCCATGTAATTAAACTCAACAGATAGCCATATTTGGTTAAAATGAGGCCTGACTTTTGTGTCAGTGTGCATCTGTCTTTGTATATGAGACAGAAAGTCTAGGGACTGTGTCATTGCTGTCTGTATTGATATGTGAACTGGTATTTAGGATAGTTATTTTTTCTTTTGATGTCCAAGATCAGTTATCTTATTATGGTTATTCCTGTATTATTAATTCATTTGTATTTGGTAACAATCGAATCTCTGAATGTCGATGCTCAAGACTTTAGTCAATGGGAAAAAAGGAGTGTTTCTGTAACACTGAAATGAATAAGAAAGAATATGTCTGCATAGGACTCTTGTATACCAAAGGATTTTGGGCTAGCTATTTTGGCCTTTTGTGTACTGTATATACTCATGTATAATCTGAGTTTTTCAGCACATTTCTCACACTGAAAAACCCCTCCTCGGCTTATACACGGGTATATACGGTAATTAAAATAACAGCCTGCTCCCAGTCAGCCAATCGTTTAATTGCCAAATACAAAGGTACCGTAAGTGGAAATTGCTCCGGCAGCTTGTAGGACATCAATGGTTTGAGTGAGGGACTCTTTTATATTTTGTTCCCTTTTGTTTTCCCTTTGCTTCTTTCTAATCACTTATTCCAAACTATTCTTATGGTTTCTGTGGGTGAGATGGGGTGGTTTTTCGGAGTGCTTTTCGATTTACTGTTCCTTTCTCCAAATCCATTTCCGTACTGGAGGCTTCATGCTGGGCTTCAGGATGGAGTTTGAGTTGGGGCAAGTTGCCCCACCTCTTCTTGCTTCTGGATGGGTGAGCATTTGGCTAGGTGCACCTCGTCTGCCCTGGATATGTGTTCCCACACGGGAGCCAGAGCAGTAAAGTTCCCAGTGCGGAAACGGTCCTAGTGTTTCTTTCTTCTTTTATCTGAGGGGCAGCATTGTTTGCCTTTTCTTCTTGGGGTTGTGTTTCTTTAAAAAATTGATTTTTACAGTTCTTTCTTTCAGCATTCAGTTTTACAGTTCTTTATTTCAGTGTTTGTTCTGGGAGGATGCACTGTAGTTGTAGTTAGAGTTGTCCATTCTCCCAGTTTGGTAGCTGTTGTACTTGTGTTGGTAGGTAGCCAACTTTAGGTACTCTTGTTCTGCTCTAGTTTGCTGGCTTGGGGGGCACTGTTTGGTTCTCCTGCCAAAGCTGTTCTGACAGAGCAGTTCTGTCAGAGCTCTCTCAGGGTGACTGACATCAAGAGAGGAAGGGAAGGCAATTGTAAGCCACTTTGAGACTTCTTTGGTTAGTGAAAAGTGGGGCATAAAAACCAGCAGCTATTCATACTCTTAACTTTTCTGTATTTGTTGGGAGGAGCAGGTTGGATGTTCTTGTTAACTCTCTTTTGCACTTACAGAGCTATTTTACTGTGTTTCATTGAACTCAATATTCAAAAACATATAACCTACTGATGCCTCAATTAATGTAAATTTACCAGTAGCTGCTGCATTTCCCACCCTTGGCTTATATGCGAGTCAATAAATTTGCCCAGTTTTTGTGGTAAAATTAGGTGCCTCGGCTTATAAGCGGGTTGGCTTATATGCAAGTGTATATAGTATATATATCACCTCCATAATTGCCTAAATTGATTTTTTCCAAACCATGTAATCTCATCAGTTGCCATCAAATTCTATGAGAATCTAAGCAAACAAATTCATAGCATATAAATTGAGAAAATACATAGGTAATAAGTGAATATGCACATAAACGTTGATAATGTTGTGGATACATATATACTTTTCAAAACTCATAAACACATGTATATATCTACACCATTACTCCTCTGTTCATATCTGTGTTATTTGCTTTACTTTAATTTGTGAAAACCTATTGTCTCTTAATACTTGGAAAAAATGATATTTTAAATGCCTCTGGGGGTGGGGGTGGGAGAATATAAACGATAGTATTTTCAGCATGTAAGCAACTTAGAAAACAATCCTAGGCAGGTCAGCTTTTGGAATTCCAGTTGTTCTCATACATAATTTCAGATTTTTGACACAAAATACTGTCTGTCCTGACTATGATGGATAATAGCACTAAACCTTACTTGCTTTTCCTTAAAATAACCCCATGTACCTCTTTTGTAGTTCTGCAAGATGTTTATGCAATATGTTGTTGTAATATGGCTGTGCAAGAAGCTGAAAGACTGATAGCTTATTTAAACACAGAAATAGCTGCTATATATCAAGGCACTTCCAAGATGTTATGTCTCCCAAATGGGGCCTGAGATCCATATACAATATCAAATAAAATATGTGATTGAAGAGTATTGTATATTCATGTAGGCTGAAAACTATAACACTACTTTTAGAAAAAAATATCAAACACAGGTAGGATTGCAGCTTTAATTTAATTTTTTAAAATTAAAGCCTCCTCAAGTTTTATTAATAGTGATGATAGTTTGGGTCAGCACATTTCAGTCATCCTGGCTGCAAGGGAAATGCATCTATATGGAAGATGTTTTCAACAATTAAATATCAAATGAGCAGCTTTGAAATAATTCCTGCCACCCTACAAACTGAAATGATTCTCAACCAGTCAAATGTATTGGTTTTAGCTAAAGCCATTGCAAACTGCATAATAATGTTTGACTTTAATGCATTTCTTATGAATTACTGTATTGTATTTTTATGAATTATTATAATAACTAATAAAAAAGCCCATTGTATAAAGAATACAATGGGCGCTAGCAGGCGGGGGCCAGAGCGAGGGACGGAAGGCTACCTGAAAGAGGAGGTGGGTGGCGGCTCCTCGGCGGGTTGGGCTGCGGGTTGGGCGGGTTGGGCTCCTCGGCGCGCTGGGCTACGGCATCTCCTCGGCGGCACCTCCGCAGCTCCTGATGGCTGCTCCTCGTCGGCTCCTGACGTGGCTCCTTCTCGGCGGCCTGTGGCGCTGGCGGGCGAGTTGCTGCTGCGGCTGAGCGTGGCCTCAGCGGCACAGCGAAGCATGGCCCCTCCACCAATTGCGGGCTGGGCACCGCCATTCGCTGGGCAGGCGCCGCCAGCGATCGCAGCGCCGCTTCCTCCACTGATGGCGGCTCTTCCGGTGCCACCAATCATGGCACCGGCGTCGATCGCGTCGCTGCTGCTGCCGCCGACCACATCTCAGCTGGGTTGGGCATTGGTGGGCTGCTGGGTCGGCCGACTTTCCGGCGGTCTTTTGGCGGCGGCGGCCTGACGCGGCGAGAGGCGCTTTGCACCTCTCACCACGTCAGGCCGCCGGGCAGGGAGCCCTCGGCAGCCGCGCTCCGCGCGACTGCCGGGGGCTCCCTCGGGCAGTGGCCTGATGCAGCCGCGTCAGGCCGGGAACAACTGTGAGCCGCGCTATGCGCGGCTCGCAGTTGCTGGGGCTGGGAATCACAGGGACCAATCGGCAGGTGCAAAGTGCCTGCCGATTGGTCCATCCAATTGTCTGTCATGAGGAAGGGTCCAATCTGGACCCTTCCTCATCCCAGACACATTCCGCCCCAGAACGTCTTACTCTTTTATTTAGTCTGTGGCGCCCATGGCGCCACGAGCGGTGTACAGATTGCTGTTGGTGGCTTGCTCCCAAGGTGGCTTGCTCCCATGTGTGTTTGTGTGTGTGTGTCAAGAATTCCCAATAATAAATAAAATAATAAAAATAGCCAAAACAATGTAGTCTTAAAGACTATAATTTAGATGAACTAATATCACTCGTTTCACTTCTCCTATAAATATTCCCTTTCTAATTTTTAATAGTACTATAGAAAACACCAGTATGTCATATCACATATTTATCCATACTTTTTATTTAAAAATCACATAATAATGGATTCTAAAAAAATGTACAAGAAACTGTCCAAGGGGATAATATTCCAAAGGTCACTGGAAAATGTAATGAATAACTTTCCTTTGAACCCAAATCTGATATGCACAATATCTTCCATGCCAATAGGCAGAACCTAATGTAATCACACAATTAAAAAAAAACTTGAAATGATTTTCAGTGATTTTCATTCTATCTCTGATAGAATACCACTTTATTATAATAAATGTTATTGTAACTATGACATGTAGTGTTGTCAGGATTTAATTCTTACAAGATAATTTGTAGATACCAGTACTGTGACTTCAGTTTTGACACAACTTTATTATGTGCATTCATTTGTTTTAAATAAGATTATATGCCATCTTATTGCCCCAAAAGGACATTTAAATATGCATTCAAATAAGCATAAAATCAAATAATGATAAATCTGTATTAAAACCACATTAACATTAAACAGCAGTGAGATAACTCAAAACCATTAAATTGAAACAAAAACAAACAGATGAAGACAGCAAAATTCGGTTTTGGTCTGCCTTTATCAGGTGTTAGCTGTCTTATTTTCCTCTGAGGACAACAACTGAGAGATGAAGTGAGCATTCCTTCTAGTCACCGTTGAAGAACTTCACATCAAAATCTTTTGCCTTGCTTATCTACAGTGTTAGGTTCAAAGATCTGCTGCCACTTGCAGCTTTTTCTGCTGTTGCAGATAATCACAGCCTATCAAGTTGATAGTTAATAGAGTCATGATGAACTACTGCATTGAAAGAGTAATCTTGGCACTATTTTTTAAAATAAATATCGAACACATCCTCCATAACCCTTGTTTACCATTTTTCATGTGTTCAAATTTTTAAGTTTTCTACACAATAAACGCTGGTGGTTTTATAGAGTTTTGGGGAATTTTCAAACCATTATGCATTATTTTCACTGTATTTTGCATCTTCATAAATACACTTATAATAAAATGTTTACTAAGAATCAGACCAGTGGTCCTCTAGTCTAGTATCTTTTTCATGAATTGGCCAAACAGCTGCTCAGGAGGACATCACAGATGCCAAGGCCTTTCTCCAAGCACTAGTATTCAGAGGATTGCTATCTCCAGATGTGGAGACTCCTTTCTAATGGAATTATTCTCCACAAATTTTTCTAATCTTGTTTTAAAACCAACTAAGCTAGAGGACAAATGGCAGTTAATGCCACAATTTAATTAATTAAATGCAGAATTAGTTCCTTTTATCTGTCCTAAATGGATTTCCCATCAGTTTGCTTGGCACTTACATGTTCTAAGATTTAAGGAGAAAAAGTTTATCCAGTCTAGTTTTTCAACAGATACATAAATGTACAAACCTTTACAATATTAGTCATTATTTTCAATGCTTGTCCACTTCAGACCTTTGTCCTCATCACACAGCTCTTATTTACTGTCCTATTCTTGTTCTCAGTCTCTAGTTACTCCTACAAATATTATATTAACTTGAATATATTCCAAACCAGAGGTCCTATCTCCTGTCAGTTTTCTCCGATATGTTTAAAAGATGCTCTATACTACTATATTTATTCCATGGTGGAACACCTAAGAAATCCAAGCTTCCATTCTCCAAAGCTTGCTGATAAAATTCCCATCTTACTGTACAGAGATGATGCTGTCATTCTATTTTATTCATATGTGGGCCTTAGAAGAGCATTCCATGCCTTCACCATGTACTAAAAAGAGGAGCACCCACCAAAAAATATTAAATCCATAGATGGACAAAATATTGAATCCAACACTGGATAAACAAAAATCTTTAAATAACTTGGCCTAGTCTTCCAGTCATCTGGACATTGGGGAACTCAGGCACTGGATGTCACAGAAACTGCCCACAGAGCATCCTCTTTGGCCATTCTGAGATTCTGCTTCAAAAAAAAGAGCCTCCTTTATCCCTGTAGCAATCAAAGTCTTCCAAGAAAAGGTTGTCACCTAGCTCTTATGTGGTTCCCAGCTATTATATGGTTCCCAGCTCTGTATTTACAAAGAAAGGCACTCAGTGGAAATGAGCTGGGTTGATCCTCTTGGGCTGATTCCGCACACCAGCACCTGTGTTGGGCCACCAGTGATGTGGTGCTGTAGAGCATAAAGCTTCTCAGCTTTCTGTTTCCCCATGGGGGACACATTTCAATAGGACACAAAACAGTGGCAGATTAATTCCGCCACATGGGGGGGGGGCAGAGGGTTTTAAAAAATTTCCTGAAAAATAAAAATAAATGCCCCGGTCCACCCCACAGCATGGCAAAGCACCATGAAGCTAACTGGGGCATTTTTTGCCCTCTCTGGACCACTGTAGGAAGGCCCAGCTCTTCCCTGTCCACATGGGCCTGCCACAGGACAGCCCCTGTTGGCCCCCACAGTGGGCTAACAGAACTTGGAACAATCCACGTTCATTTAGCCCAGGGTTTCTGGGGCCTGATTCATGCCAGGCCCATGAGGGCTACAGCCTAGTGGCGACGTAGGGATTTGCTCCACTTCCATAAGAATGTCCTCTTGGCCTTTTCTGCCCGTGCAGTCAGCCCTGGAGATTAATATGTGATTACTTGTATCTACCTACTAGTTAAAACTCATCCTCAATCCAGTGGGTCCAGTATCCTTGGTGCTTGCTGATAGCCACTATTCAAACTGGCAAAGAGCAATTGAGGGGAAATTGCGGCAGCTTGATCCCCCCTCCCCCCCAATCTTACTGCATCTTGAGTATCAAAAAGCAAAATAAATAATTAAACTGATTCTGGGATAATGCCCTATAATCAGATAGGGCACAGATAACAGAAATATCAAATTACTCTGCAATATACCAAATGCTTTCAATCAGCAAATTAGCTTAGATCCCTTGATATCTTCTAATATCAAAGAATCTTTACTCTGGTACATATCAGTGCCCTACCCACAGCAATCCTGGAAGGCAGATGACATTGTGTCCTACTCCCTCAAGAGAAGATAGAGTTTATTGAAGATGTTGTGCAGCACTGCTAATTTTTTGATGACATCTGATCTCAGTGTACTGCTCCATTTCTGTCAACTTTACCAGGAAGATCTGAAAAACTTCCTCTCGTTCTTCTGAAAAGATGATTAATAAAATTGCCAGATTTTGCTCTCAGGTGTGTGGGATATGCAACAGCTGAGTGAGAACCAATAACTTTTTAACTATTTCTACTGGCTCTCCAGGGCTGATTTTGTATAAAAATAAAATGTCATTGAACTTGAAATGTTAAGCCACCAATAGCTTGGTTCAAGTGAAGTACTATTTTTTGTAAATATATGGTTTGATTCAGAAAATTCCCCACAGCTTAACTGTGTACTAAACTCTTTTTCCTGATGGTACTTTCTCACCTATATATTGAGACCTCTGCTGGTCTAGATGGCCCTGTATGTAGAACAGGTAGCAATTTTGAGAATGCTTCTGTGGAAGTCTTTGGCTTTAGCTAAATTTTCCTCCTGGACTGTGTGACTCTGCTTTTCAAAGTCACAGGTACCAATGTACACCATGACTGATAGAATGTGATACCACTTGGTTACCATTCTATCTAGATAGTGTCTGCAGTCACTGATATTTGCAGTGTTTACAACAGAAAAGCAAACTACTGTGATTTCAAAGCTGCCATCCCAGATCAAACCATCCATTACCAAGAGCCTGTCCCCACAAACCTCAGTAAACAATGAAAACAACTGCCAATAGAAGCAACACTGTATAAATCTGACAACAATGTATACACTTATCCTATGGAAAAGTCTTATTTACATTTCTGCCTATTGAAAAAATCCACAGGTATAAAAATTATGGTTTTAATAACAGCTGTGGAACTCTTGAAATGGAATTATTTCTAATAAAAGAATAAGATAAGCGCATTAATGATGGATGAGCCTACACTATTAAATGAGATGACAAAGGAAAGTAACTTTATGCCAAGCCAGAAACAGTGACTTACAAGTAACCCAGTAGAGCATCTCAGCAGTTGCCTAGCAACTACTATTTTCTTCAGCTTTGATCCAGAATGGATCCAAGAACAGCCTAGGATCTTAGTCGCCAGCCACTTACAAAGACCAGTTTGGTGTAGCGGTTAAGAGCGGCGTCTTCTAATGTGGTAAACCGTGTTTCATTCCTCGCTCCTTCACATGCAGTCAGTTGGGTGATCTTGGGCTAGTCATTGTCCTGATGGAGCTGATCTGCAGAGCTCTCTCAACCCCACTTATCTTGCAGGGTGACTGTTGTGGGGAGAGGAAGGGAAGGCAATTGTAAGGTGCTTTGAGATTCCTTATGGTAGTGAAATGTGGAAGTATAAAAACCAACTCTTCTTGTGAAAAGGGAAGTATGGTGAGAAGGACTACTAAACAAGGCTTTTTTGTGATGATTCTTAGCACTACTGAGGCAACTTTTGGGGGTACCAAGGGGAATTGGTAGACTCAGGGGGTGGTGTGGAATAAAATATAAAATCAAATAAATAGTATGAGTAATAGCAACTCTTTTAAAAACAAACTAACAAAAAAAAACCCTCTGCCAATAATGACAACTGAACCTTTGGGGTGAAATGCGAATAGAGCCTGTGGGAATTTACTGGGCCATGAAAAAATGTAGCATGTCAAAAGCCACCATCACCTCTTTCCTAATGATTTGAAAATGGCGCACAGCAACCTTTGCAAAACAGATACCTAACTGGAATTGGTATGTTTGGATATCTGTGTGTAAATGAATTTCACCTCTAAAAATATCCAAAAGATGCTCTGTGAATGGAGAAGCGATGAGCTTGTTACCCCCATATGGCAAGTGACAGAGTGTTCATGCCTGTTGCTATAAATTGGCTTCCAGCAGCACCTAGATGCGTCAGTGTTGCCTGCTTGCTTTTAAATGTCACTGAATTCCTGTGAACAAAGGACAAGGTTGCACATTGCTTCATTGTACTGTAACATTTTCATTGGGATCTTCTTTAGCTCAGCAAGACTGATTTTTATAGTAGCATTTCCTCTGTTGGATTCAGTGTTACTAACCAGAGTCATGGTATCCTGGTCTTCCTCAGAGATGCTCCTGCTTCATGTTGGTTATAGCTGGTGTGCAAAACTTTTCCGTGAATTTCTAATCACTCATCAGATCTTGAGCTGTCACAAGGAGATTGTGGAGAAGGGAAAACTGAGGCCTGCTCACCCAAAAAGCCCTCGCTTGTTCAGATTAGTCACAGCAGTGTGAAGTTAATGCTTTACCTGAGTATAGTTTCAGAGTGCTAAAATAACATCTTTTTTCAAAGTATTCTGTTGTTTGGTGGCATAGTGTGGTGATTGGAGATCACAAACTAGATTCCATGACATAAGCGCTTGGCTGCATTCTGGAGAATGGATGCACAGATACAAAACCAACCTTTAAATACTGGTATGGTAAAGATAAGTGTAGATCCATTCAGATAGAGAGACAGTACTTTTCATTTGATGGTTTAGCCAAGTTGAAGGAAAGAAGAGCTGGGTTTTCATACACAGCTTTTTGCTATCCAAAGGAGTCTCAAAGTGGCTTACAATTGCCTACCTTTCCTCTCCACACAACAGACATTCTGTGAGGCAGGTAAGACTGACAGAGCTCTGAGAGAACTGACATCAAAACTCACCTAGTTGTTTGTATGTGGAGGAGGAGTGGGGAATCAAACCCAATTATCCAGATTAGAGGCTACTGCTCTTAACCACTATGCGAAACTGGGAAAATAAATCACACCACTGACTTATATGCAATCTTTCCTAGCAAACAGCATGGCAGACAAGAATAGCAGGGGCAGAAGCTTTCATGTCATCTTTTGATACTGGTTTGAATGAAGCTATGCCTTGCACATGAACTTAGTTATATAGACCAGAGGAATACCATTCCAAGATCGAGGAAAATTAACTATCACCCCCTTTCTGGCATGAATCTTTTGATTACCTTCCTTGGCAACAGCAACAGTTCTGCCTTTTAAGAGGAGTGCGTGCAGCCAGTTCTGAGGGATTTATGCACAAAAGAAAAACCTTGACTAAACCCATTGCTCTCCCCCTCTCTTCTTCTGTTCTGTATTCTAGAGAATTGGAATGGGCCACTTTGGCAGTCTTAGACGTCTTGGTGAAGAGTAATAGATTATTACTCTGCTCTGACTTCAAGCAGCATTTTCAGCAGAACATGTTGCAAGAAAGCAATCAGTCAAGGGGATATGTCATTTCCTAAAGACCAGCAAAATTCTTCCATCAGCATATTCATGGCAGTGATGCTCATACGTAATTCCATTCAACAACTTTGCATTCTGACAAACGGAAATGAGAGGAATGCATTTCTTTCTTTATTGGCATATGTAAAAGCATTTTATCCCAAATAATATTTCTTGTGATATTGGTTTGTCAGTTAGTTGGCAAATAAATACAGCATAATTATTTTCGCTGTCAGTTTACCAATACTGGCATGTCATTCAAAACTTGTGTTTTTTCCTGAATAATCAGTAACTGAGCTCATCAAAATGCATAATGCCTCTGCCTGCAATGTTATATTCATAATTAGGATGCTTGCAGCTTCACAAATAAACTGCTCTGAAACGGAAGAACAGAGAATTTTCTTTAATTCATTTATGTTACTTTGACCTAACTCAAACACATTCTTCCAGTAAACCTTTCCTGTCCCTCAGTGTGGAAAATCTGTCATTCTGTGTTTTGAATGCATGTTATTAAGCAGTAGCTTTGAAAAGTAATTCTAAACGCAAACACCTTCCTTTGCAACCAAGAAAATCTACTACATAGTTTTTGTGGGTTTGGGCTGGAATTCTTGTGTCACTCCCAACAAATTAGCAAGTGACAAATATATTTGCTTAAACTGTTGCATTGTATACTAGTATGAATAACAGTGTACCTGATGCGTTATCCCAAATGATAAATTATTATTCCTCTCCCTATTTTTAAGAGAGAGGGGGCACACATTTTTTATAGTGTATGGCAGAACATATCCATATCTACACACTACTTAATAACTGTAGTAGGATCCTTCTCTCCAAGAAATGCAGTTCTCTATAATAGCTTCTAGTCTTTCCTATTACGTCACAGCTTCTTTGTAAGAATATGTAGAAGTTAGGAATTGGGTAGGAGACAGGATGTAAGTAGTTTTGTGAGTTTGTTTTGTTCATAACTTAGGACTGGCTACAAAACTGGAGATTTTCATCTGTTATCCTTAAAATCAGTATTTTCCTCTTCACAGCATTTGGAAGTAAGAGTGTGAGAAGTTGAAAAATAATTGCAGTAGTGTTTGACTTACTTACTTACTTATTTATTTATCTATTTATTTTTGCATTTATATACCGCCATCCCAAAAGGCTCAGGACGGTTTACATGGAACTGAAGGAAACTATACAGAGAACATTACACATAACTAATTATAATATTATTAACTGATAATAACAAGTAACTGTATAACATTTAACAACAATAATAAAACAATAATACAACAGGTCCAGTTGTCTTGGTGGATTTCTGGGGGGGGGGGAGAGGGGGGCAGGGGCCCTGTTGATGTTGTTGATTGATTGTGCCTGGCCTCAGCCAAATGCCTGGTGGAGGAGCTCCCTTTTGCAGGCCCTGCAGAACTGCTTTGGCTCCGTCAGGGCCCTGATCTCATCTGGGAGCTTCTTCCCCCAAGTGGAGGCCAGGACAGAGAAGGCCCTGGCCCTGGTCAAGGCCAGGCGAACCTCTTTAGGGCCAGGGATCATTAGCCGGTTGGTGGCGGCAGAGCGTAGGGCTCTTTTGGGGGAATAGGCAGGTACACTGGGCCCTGACCACGTATGGCCTTGAAGGTAATTACCAGAACCTTTAGCTTGATCGGGAATTCAACTGGCAACCATTGCAGTTGGTGGAGGATGGGCCGGATGTGGGATCTCCATGGTGTTCCTGTGGGGATCTTGGCCGCTGAGTTTTGGACCAGTTGTACTTTTTGGTAGGGTGCTAGTAGCTTGGCTTGGCAGAGATGGTAAAATGTCAGCTGAGCTACCTTTGTGACCTGGGCTTCCATTGTGATGGAAGCATCCAGGATCACGCCCAGCTTCCTAGCGGAGTGAGCTGTAGTGAGGGTGGGCAGGTGCGCTTCCTCTAGGGTGGGCAGGGTGGGCAGGTGCACTTCCTCACATGGGCCCTAGGATGGGCAGGTGTGTCTACGGTGGGCAGGTGCACTTCCTCGCATGGGCCCTTCCTACCCAGCCACAGGACCTCCGTCTTTGAAGGATTGAGCTTCAGACGACTCTGCTTCAGCCATCTTGTCACTGCTTCCAGGCAGCTGGCTAATGCTTCTGGGGGGGGGGGAGTCAGGGCGGCCATCCATCAGGAGGAAGAGCTGGGTGTCATCTGCATATTGATGACAGCCCACCCCAAACTTCCGTACCAGTTGTCCAAGAGAGAGCATGAAAATGTTAAATAGGATAGGAGAGAGGACTGCTCCTTGTGGGACACCACAAGTAAGTAGTCGGCAGTCTGATGTTTTCTCTCCTATTGCAACCATCAGCCATTGAAGGGCTGTCCCTCGTATTCCGGCGTCGATGAAGTGGCGAGCTAGTAGCTCATGCTCGACTGTGTCGAACGCTGCTGAGAGGTCTAGCAGTATCAGCAGTGCCAACCTGCCTCAGTCTAAGTGGCGATGGAGGTCGTCTATCAGGGCGACTAGCGCTGTGTCTACCCCATGGCCAGGCCGGAAGCCAGACTGAGATGGGTCTAGGACCGAAGCTTTTTCCAGGAATGCTGTTTGGTTTTCGACAGCCCTTTCTACCATCTTTCCCAGAAACGCTAAGTGTGAGACGGGTCGGTAGTTATCAGCCTCTGTGGGTCT
Source organism: Paroedura picta (assembly GCF_049243985.1). Taxonomy (NCBI): domain Eukaryota; kingdom Metazoa; phylum Chordata; class Lepidosauria; order Squamata; family Gekkonidae; genus Paroedura; species Paroedura picta. The sequence continues at coordinate 76,984,761 of NC_135373.1, read as the reverse complement.
AAAGAGGTTTTTACAGTAATGGGCGCACCACTGCCTCTTTCAGTTCCTCCAGGAATTCTCCCATTGTGAGAACTTAGCTACTAAGCTCTGTATAAGAGTAACCTGGTGAAACTAGATGACGTAAGCAATATGTTAAAGGAAAAAATGAACACTGAAAATATATTTTAAATTGTATCAGAGCAAGATGCGTGCAATCTTAAACACAGTTATAACTTTCTGACCAGAGCTAGCTTGGTGTAGTGATTAGGAGACTGGATTTCTAATTTGGCGAGCCGGGTTTGATTCCCCAGTCCTCCACATGCAGCCAGTTGGGTGACCTTGGACTCACCACAGCACTGATAAAGCTGTTCTGACCGAGCACCAATATCAGGGCTGTCTCAGCCTCACTTACCTCACAGGGGTGTGTTTTGGGGAGAGGAAAGGGAAGGCGATTGTAAACCTCTTTGAGACTCCTTCTTGTAGAGAAAAGCGGCATATAAGAACCAACTCTTCTTCTTCTTCTTCTGTGATGGAATAGATTTAGAATGGTATGACTCTTCCTTAGGATAAAACTGTAAAACATTATAAAATAAAGCCCAACAATAAATCTTCATCAGAACTATTTCCAAGTAAGGTAAACAAGAGTAGTTATGGGCTGATGTTCCCTATTCCATATGTAGGGTTTGCTCTAACCACTTGGCCAGTTCTATGTAATTTCTGGTTTAATTTAGGTAATTTCTAATAAAAATTGCAACTAGCATTTTGTTTTTATTCCCTTGTAAGTTATTAAAGAACATGAATCAATTACATGTCTAAATTGAATAACAATACAAACAGGTATTTGATGTGATCATAAATCGCACTGAGAAGATATTTAATTAATGCTGTAATCAGTGTGCTCTTATGCTTTTACCTCTTAGATGCTATATTTGAGATTATACAATAATATATATTACTCATGATCTTCCTGAAAATCATGGTTACCATTTTGTCTAAACAGGTCACAGTTATGTTTTGTTATATGCTAAATCAGTGGTTCTCAAGCTCGGGGTCCCAACCCCATTTGGGGTCACCGGGCCCCTTCCGCAGGGGTTGCCTGCGGCAGCCCGTGGCAGTAGCAGGCGGCGGCAGGTAGTGGCGATTGGCAGAGGTGGGTGGCGGGCAGAGGCAGCAGAGCCATGGCACTGGCTGCCTCCATGCTGCTTCCTGATTGTTGTGCAGCTGTGTGCGCTGCCGCCACAGTTGGTGTGGCAGCAGTTGAGAACTGCTGTGCTAAATAAAGCCTTCATTTTTTGTTAGGGCTTTGTGTACCATGCACAAAAACTAGAAAATATGCACTGTATCCTATTCTGCCAAAATGGTGACCATACATAGCAGGAGGTTTATGGGCAGTAATCTGGGTAGCATGTGTACATGTGTGTGGATACCTTCAAATATAACTTCTGAAAAGGTCTCTGGTAATTCGTCAGTTATCTATAAGGTAATGCAGTAAAGGTCTCTGGTAATTCGTCAGTTATCTATAAGGTAATGTGGTGCAGAGCCTCTTGTGGCGCAGAGTGGTAAGGCAGCGATATGCTGTTTGAAGCTGTCTGCCCATGAGGCTGGGAGTTCAATCCCAGCAGCCGGCTCAAGGTTGACTCAGCCTTCCATCCTTCCGAGGTCGGTAAAATGAGTACCCAGCTTGCTGGGGGGTAAACGGTAATGACTGGGGAAGGCACTGGCAAACCACCCCGTATTGAGTCTGCCATGAAAACGCTGGAGGGCGTCACCCCAAGGGTCAGACATGACTCAGTGCTTGCACAGGGGATACCTTTACCTTTACCTTTAATGCAGTATAAACAGGTAGAAAGATAGGGGAAATTTTGTGTGAGAGATTTCAAATTAAATAGGTTTCCTCAAGTTACTATGAAATACTAAAAGGGAAGTGTAAACGCTTGTGCTTCTTTGGAAATGGTATTTTTGTACTCTCTTGAGGAATAAAAAGTATAGGTTCTGACAAAAGGTTTGTTACAGCTTGAAAAACATTAATTATTATGAGAGCAAATAATGTTGTTCATAATCAAAAATGTGTTCCAGAGTACTCTTTTATGCCATCAACAGATTTGCCATAATTCCTAGCAGTATTAACTCTCTGATAATGGGAGATGGGAGTTAATGTCTTGACATTCTACAGAAATAGATAATCCTGGTATACATCAGGCAGACTGATATAATGGAAGAGGGTTAATGGCTAGAAATATCGTTATTGATGGAACAATTTCTTCTACTTGCTTTGGATAGTTAACATATAGCTGATTGCTTATCATTCATCAAGACTTTATAAATTAAAAATGTTATTCAATTCATAAACTTATTTCAAGTTATTGAGTTTTTTTATATATCCATATAATTCTGAATGTTCATGGGAAAGGTTGAAAAGTTTAATTTTCTTTTAGCTGTAGCAACCTGTGAGCTTTGAATATTCTGGCAAACTATGGGGTTTGAATACTTCTGCCTATGAATGTTACATATCCTGATAATGTACCTTTGCCTTTACAGAATTCTCAAATAACAATTTTGCCTGATGTTCTAGTTTCTTCCTTTTCTGCTTGTTTAACAGATATTGATGAGTGTTCAGATGGCTTTGTTCAGTGTGACAGCCGTGCCACCTGTATTAACTTGCCTGGCTGGTACCACTGTGAGTGCAGGGATGGCTACCATGATAACGGCATGTTTTCACCTAGTGGAGAATCATGTGAAGGTGTGTAAAGGTGTACCATGAATCATTTATTGGTGTTTTGAGTAATGCTCACTGTTCCTGACTTATGCTGAGATATATAAACACAAAACATTCCTGAACAAACAGGCCCAAACAATTAGTTCGACTTACAAGTACAAAATAATCAGCTACCTCAGGAATCCCCAACTTCTTTCATGTTCAATGTTTGGTCTATTAAGTCCTCTAGATCCTTTTCACACATACTACTGCCAAGGAGTAAAACAAGACTGAGGAAAAGTAGGAATTGAGCAGCTCAGCCCTCTGTTACAATTTGATTTTCTTGTCTCCACAATGGTCCTACTATGTCTTTATTCTTTTTTCCTGAATGAAATTACCATATTTCTTGTTGTGTTTAGCATTTCTCATTAGCCTAAGCTCATATTGAGCCTTTCTAACACTCTCCCTACAAGCCTTGGTTATTTGTTTATATTCATCCTTGCTCATAAGGCCCTTCTTCCATTTCCTAAATGAGTCTTTTTTATTATTCAAATCTTTGGAAAGATGTTTATGTAGCCAACTTGGCATCTTTAGGCTCCTCCCATTTTTCCTTCTCAAGGGAATTGTGTGTGATTGTGCCTTCAGTATTTCACTTTTTAAAAACTTCAAGCCCTCTGGAGTTGTCTTATTGAAAGCAAATTGAGTTTTCTTATTGAAAGCAATCAACTCAAAATATACAAGTAGGAAGCAGCCAGGCCTGATTAAGTCAAGTAAGTCAGATGGAAGTAAGTCACCTAGTGGTTCCTGCCAAGCCTAGAACTGATGAGTCCTCCATCATAAGCCAAACCAGCCCTGTAAATGGGCCTCCCTGTTTGCTCGCCTATTACAGGCAGAAACAGGCTGGGAATTTGGCAATAGTATTATGGCTGCCTAGCAGTGGCATCTGAGGTCATTTGTTTCTTGATTCTCCTTGTGAATGTTTTATTACAGACTTTTCTGCAAACCTGGGGTGCTATTCAGGCTTGTGGAAAGACTGGTTCAGGGCTCCAATTTCTGGATTTAAGTATCCACAGAAAGGGTCATAAAATAAGTCCAAAAGGAAAGAAGAGTTGGGGATGAGTATTGTGTGCAATTTCCTTCCTAATCTAATATGCATGTTAGGAACAAATAGGTTGGAAATATACATAAAACATCCAAGCTCTGAAGAATTATCTTCTTGTACAACTTGTTAATCAGCATTAAGTAAGCACACTTTTATTAATGAGGAACCAGCCCTTGCAAAAGCATCAAAAACGGCTGTTAATCTATAAAAAATAAGAGGAGCTAGGAATCAAACTTCTTGTTTACTGATAGGTCCGACAGGAACACAAATCCAGTTCTTAGTTATATTCTGAGTATATTGCCACATTCTGCAATTTTTTTTCCAGTCCAACATTTATTTTAGGCTTGCACAGTTATCACATTCAGAGCTATGGAAGTGCAGCACTATGAGAGGTAGCAGAAGCAATGATGTATTTGTACAACGTGTCTTTTAAAACAGAACATGGGAGTGATAATAATGACATATCACCCAAGTCTGGGATTGATGGTAATTTGGAGCCCTGATTCCCCATCTCCACCTTCTGTCCTTTTTTTTTTCTCCATATTCAGCAATAATTGACACTTTGTTTGGTCCCTGCGTTCTTGATATTTTATGGTATTTGGAGCTCCAGTTACAGCTGTAAACAAAATGTCAGCAGCATAATTCACTCTTTATGGTGGTTTTGCTGTAAGTCCAAAATTAAAGTACAGAAATACGTTTTTGTAGGGATAGATGACCGGTTACATAACATCTTGCAGATAATGATTAAATTGCATGCTGATAAATAATGCAGATGAGTATTTCATTTGTATCCGTTTTGTTTATTTCCTTACATTTTCAGTCATTCATTACTTGCACATTGAAATAAAAAATGTAAATTTCCAGATTGACATGTTTAGTTTCAGTCTCAGGATACTCCCTTTTTTACTTACATTGTCTAGTGTAATTTGCTGAGTACTTGCTTTACTCAAAAGGAAAGGATTGTGTCCTGTGCTGTTTTTATAACAAAAATATTATTTTATCATGCATAAGGAGTGATCAAGTTTCACCAGCTTCGCTTCAGAATCTTGCAGCCTTAGATGCCCACAAGCTCTTCTCTGGGCCAAAAGCCATTATTTCTTACTTCCTCTTATTCAGATGTCACCCCTATTCTGTAGTAACAACTTACACAATAGTAAAACAATACTAAAATTAATGATTTACAGAATTCTGGATAAAGCAGCAACCAGATGAAAACGATAAACTTATGAGTCCAATGGCACCTTTAAGATCAACAAAGTGCTGTTCTGGGTATATACTTTCATGTGCACACACATTATTTTAGATACAACCCCAATATCTTCCTAATAACAAAGCTCTTAAATCATTTATAGACATTTGCTAAACAACAAGTCATTCAGTCTTTCTTTGAGGGGTACATTCTGGTCACAGGGATGTACTGCTTCTATGCATGTGTGTATTGAGGCAGTGAGACCAGCACCTATGGCAGGGATTCCCAGAAGTTCAAATGGCCACTGACATCCCTGGAGCTCCAGGCCCTACCAACATAGTGACCCACCTATCCTAGTCACTCAGGGGAGCTTTTTGTTCCTTCCATATTGGCACTCTAACACAGCCCACACAGAGTCATTTTAAAACTGAGGAGGAAACCTTTTGGCTCCTAGTAGTGCTTCTCACACTTCCCTGTGGCCCTGCCCCTTCCTGTGGGCCAAGGGGAGGTCAGCCATGTTGTGTGCTGGATGGGGGAGGGACAATAGCTGCAACTGGCATTGGTCGGGTGGCCCCTTGGTGCCCTCACACCCAGTTGAGGCATGGCATAGAGGCAGCTCTTTGTTGCCTTGGCTTGAGGAGCTCCCTTCCCCCTTCACAGTGTCTCCTATGAGATTGAGAGGCCACCAGTGGCCAGGTGGCTCTTCATTCAGAATGGAGCTCCTGCCTGTCTCTGCATCCTGGGGGCAGCCTGGGCTGGTGGGTGTGTGACCTGCATAAGAGTCTCACTGGTGTCTTGATGAGACAGCAGGGGAAGACTTGCAGAAAGCAAGTCTCTGGTTGAGCTAAAGGGTTATGGTTGGTCAGCTGTGTGGTGCTTCCCTGCCACTTTTTTACTGGCTGGATTCTGGGTGAGATTTCTTCTTCTTCCCAGCCCTGCTGCAAGGTAGGGAATGAGGCACCCCTAGATTGGCAGCCAAGGGGTTTCCCACCTCAAGCAGAGGTGAGTCCAGCTTGTGCATGCTGGGCCTGTGCTGTGGAGTGCCTGGTTGGTGTCTCCATCTGGTCATTATTTCCCTTGAATGGCAGCATTGTCCTCTATGCCAGTATATCCCAAAACCAGTATGTGGAGATGCACTAGGATCTGAGTGGGGTGAGTTCTCTAGAAACTTAAGCATACAAAATTTGCCATTGCCCAAAACAGTATTTGTCTGCCCTACTTATTCTTGCATGTAGCAACACATACTTTAGCTGGAATATGTAGCTCAGGAACTCTGAAGTGTTAGTTCCCAGGCTTGATCCTCAGCAGCATGAGATATATATGTGCCTTTGTGGGAGATTGTCTCAAGTTGGATTGAAGTGCAAGGAGAGGAGTGGTCAGTGGGAGCAACCCTGAGATTTGGAGGAAGGAGGATTGGTATGGATGAGTTACACAGATGTGATAGCAGAAAAAAGCTGATTTGGAAGTTATGGTCATAGACGGCGGGTGAATCTGTGGATGGTACATGTTTTTTCGTGGTGGATTATGCTGGTGTTGAGGATGGTGGTCCCAGTTCACTAGAAGCAAAGCCAATTGTACCCAGGAATATGAGTGCTAGCACATATGCATGTAGTGTGACCTTCCTGGGTTCTACCCCCCCTCCCCACTCAATCTTGAGATCCAGTGTGGGGAAGTGGTTAAAGAGTAGCAGACTCTAATCTCAAGTGCTGGGTTTGATTGCTGACTCCCCAATATGGAGCCAGCTGTGTTGCCAACTTCCAGGTGAGGACTTAGCAACCTTAAAGAAGGTGAAAGAGAGAAAGACAGGATGAGAGAGAGAGAGAGAGAGTAGGGGGATGAGAGGGAAGTTGGAAGGAAGGCATCAGTAGTCCTAGAGAAAATAGGTGCTTTGGAGGGACACTGGATCTCTTACCCCCACTCCCATCAAAACCCACATCTTCCAAAGGCTAGGCTGGGCATGCTATGGAGGGGTGGGCTGCCACCTTCCTGCCCTCCATATCTTCCAAAGGCCAAGCCAGAAAGGCAACAGAGAGGGGGCTGCCACCTTCCTGACCCCCTCCCACATTTCCCAAATTGGGCCAAGCAGGGAAGGCTGCAGGGGATCTGCCTCCTTCCTGCTGCTTTCTCCACACCTCCCAAAAGCCAGACTGGAGGCATTTCCTGCCTCCTTCCCATCTTACTCCCCATCTCCCTAAGGCCAGGCTGCTTGGGGAAGAACATAGAGGGTGGGCTGCCTCCTTTCCACCGCCCCATGTTTCCCAAAGGCAAGGCCAGACAGGGAAGGTTGCAGGGTACTGCCTCCTTCCCACCCCCAACATATCCCAAAGGCCCGGCCAGGCAGGAAAGGCTGCAGGGGTGCTGCCTCCTTCCTATTCTCCCACATCTCCCAAAGGCCAGGCTGGGTGGGGAAGGCTGCTGGATCCCCCCAGCTCCTCAGAGGAAAGGGAAAGTGGGGGAAAGCAAAGAGTGCTCTGCTGGCCAGGTGCAGGGCCATGGGGAGGTGTTGTGAGCCCAGGTCCTGTTAGGGAGGACTTCTTGAAGGAAAAGCCTTGCCAGGAGCTCTGAGCTTCACCTGAGCCTCAGCTGGATGAGAGCTTAGTCCAGCCAGATTCTCAACAGACAGAGAACTCTGACTAGGAAGAGGGAATAGAGCTGCAGACAAACCAGGGCTTACATTCCAAAGTTGTTGCAGGAGCTCCTCATTCCTCTGCCCAACCTCCAGCTGCAGCTCCCTGCCTTGTCACTCCATCTGGTTCATCTGAGCCAATTAAGCAATACCAGCTATGTGCTAGAAGAGAGTTCCTATTTAAAAGGCACCACACCATGTTAGCAAGTTGACTGCAGAAGACTGTGAGCATCACAGAGTGAGGACAGAGTCTGCTGGCAGCCTATATTAACTTGAAGCTGGGGAGCCTGGATTGCAGAACTGTTCCTGCTGATGCCCTTGGACTGCCTGGATGCACTCTTGACTCACTGGACTGAGTTAAGATATTCATTGTATTTTGTTTGCCCCTTCTGTTTTTGAAATACTGTTTTAAAAATACTGATTCTTTCTGCCTCCCTAGCAACTCATCTGTATTTCCTTCCAGAAGAGGGCTGAAATCTGAGACCAACACTGGAGGCAAAGGAAGCATCTGGCTTCTCTCCCTTGCCTAGGGAAGGTGGAGGGTGGGAATTTATTAGCAGCAGGGCCTGTCAGAGAGGCCAGCACCTCTTAGCAAGCAGCAGGAAGAGGACAGATAATAGTAATGATTGGCCCTCAGTGGAAGAGTACTTTCTCCCTATTGGTAAAACACCCTAAAGGGAGGCCAATAATTAAGGGAATTAGTTGTCTGTATGCAGTTTAGACTGATTGGCCCTCACTGTCATGGTGCAATTTGAACTGATTGCACGCAACTTCTACTTTATAATGTTTAGTGATTAGTGATAATGTTTAGAGATGACTAGTGATTGGAAAAGAAGGGTTCAATCAAAAGGTAAAATGAGTTGAAGCAAAAAAATCAGCATTTGTGCATTGAATAGGAAATATATTTCTTCTTTCATTATCTCCCAATCCACAAATTCCCTCTTTAAAAAAAAAAACAAGCTATGGTGAAAAATTATTGAATTAGAATACTGTGAAGTAAAGTTAGAATTGCCAGCAGGTTGCAGGGGGGATGTCCTGCCCCTTTAATAGAGCTCTAATGTTCTACTCAGCTCTTCCAAGATGGAGGTCCTGTGGCTGGGTTGGAAAGGGCCAGATCAGGAAGTGTAGCTCCCATACCTGGATGCAGTGTAATGGGAGATCTTGCCCACAGCCAGGAATTTAGGGGTAAACTTTGATGCTTCCCTATGTATAGAGGCTCAGGCCATGAAGTTAACCCAACCCATTTTCACCATGTGAGGCTACTAGTACCCTGGTTAAGGAATACCAAGTCATGTGATGGTCCACGTGATGGTCACCTCCAGATTATACTTCTGTAAATCATTCTATGTGGGCCTGTCCTTATCCTTGACCTAAAAACTGCAGCTGGTAAAAAATGCGAGGATTCTCACAGGTGCTGTGGTAGCTGCTATGGTAGCTGCGTTGGTTGCCAGTTGGATTGCAAATCGTTTAAGGTTTTGGTTTTGACCTTTAAGGCCATTCACAGTCTGAGAGACCATCTAACATTTTATGCCCCACACAGAGCTCTTTGCTCTGTGAATTTGAATAGGATGGTGATCCGGGCCCATGGAAAGTATGCCTGGCCTCAACTAGAGCCAGGGCCTTTTCAGTTGTGTCCCCTACCTGGTGGAATTAGCTCCCAGAAGAGCTAAGGGCCTTGACAGAACTATCACAGTTCTGCAGGGTCTGCAGAACAAAGCTCTTCCATGAAGTGTTTGGTTGAGGCCAGGATGAGGAACATCTGTTGGGTCCCTCCTCTGAACACCCCTGTCCTGTGGTATGGGGCTGGTGGAGGCCCATTGAGTTCAACTGGTGGGAAGAAGTGTGGCCTAGGGTTGGTGATTGGTGGGATTGTATTTTAAATCTGATGTAAACCAAGCCAGCTGGACTGGGAGTGGTGGGCAATTACTTAACAAATAAATACATAAATAAATAAATGCTAAAGCTTTTCATGACATGGAAGTAAATACCACCACCTGGTAAATGACATTTCATAGAGTCTTTATTAAAGAGATAGGATATTTTTTCAAGGTTATTGGCAGTCCTAGTTGGCATGTTAGTGAAACTTCCAGCTAAATATTGCCATCATGGCTTGGCTATGGTAAAGTGTTATATTAAGGCATTTTAGCCCTTTATGACTACCTTAATCCAACCTAAGTAGCATAGCAAAGCTTCTCATACTGGTTACCAAGTATAGTTAGACACTTTTTTCATTTCTAGCAAAAATATACATGAATTCAGAATGATTTTGTAAGAAAATTCTATTATCCGTGTCCTAGTCAGTTTTGAAAATAGGATAATTGTTTCAATATAAACCCAGCACAATTTTCTGGTTTTGCCTTTCTTATTAAATGTTTTTTTTTACAATTAGGTATAAATTATACTGCAAATTTGACTCTCTTGCCACTGCACAGATACTCCTGATTTTAAAATAGTACCCAGAAATTCACATCATAATAACTTCCTTTGTCTATAATACAACTCAGTAGGTTGTAGATGATTATTTCAGTTGAACTTGAACTAATCTCTGTGTGGTTTGATTAGGCTAGATGCAAATTAGCATGGAACACAAAGAATTTAAGAGCTGCAGATTATTTATGTTGCCTGTAGCCAAGGCCAATTGTCATTACTAAATGTCATAAAAGCATCCCGTAACCTCTTCTTACAGACATTGATGAATGTTCAACTGGGAGAAATAGCTGTGCCAATGACACAATTTGCTTTAACTTGGATGGTGGTTATGACTGCCGATGTCCCCATGGGAAAAATTGCACAGGAGACTGCATACATGAAGGCAAAATCAAACACAATGGGCAGATCTGGGTTTTAGAAAATGACCGGTGCTCTGTCTGCTCTTGCCAGGTGAGTCTGAGCAATGATATCAAGTGGTAGGTGCTATGGGGAAAGGGAAGGATTGCTGGGGAAAGAGTGAAAAAATGGAAAGTAATGTGGCTTAAGAGAATGAGTTGAAGGTAGTATGAATTAACTATTGTTGCACATAGTGGGTATGCTTAGTTTTCCTAGTCCATAATTGACTATTTGAAAGACTATTGTAGGTTTATATGCTGCTGTTGTTTACAAATAGTTTTATTGATAATTTAAAACTTGTATCTGTACATAGAGCTTTTCTGTAGCAGCATTTGCAGCAAAAATACACTGTGTCTTCTAGTGGGGTAGACCTACCACTATCCTACCACACCATTAAACAAAGTTTGTTTATTAAAATAGTTGAACTTATCTTTCCTTTTGGATGAAGTGTGAAGCCTTATTACACTCTGAGGAGCCACCATCCAAATCAAGTAGCTCTCCCTTTGGAGGACAAGTCTTTTTAGACAGAAGGAAGACTTCTTAGAGGATAGTTTCATCCACCTCATTATTTGGCATTTGCTTCATACTATTAGAAAAATTAAAGACAGGAATAAGTTGGTTATTTTGTATAGTAAAACAGATCCATCAAAGACTAGTTTCACAGTCCATAAAACTGCATATATCCTAGTGGGCATATATAGATTGCTTGCTTATAATTAGGAATGGGCATGAACTGGATGACAAACTAAAGTTCATCATGAATTTTGGCTGGTTCATGAAGCAATGTTCATGAATTGAAGAACTGCCACAAACTTTTCACAAATTTTAATACAGTTTGTGGGCTGGGAACCATTTAAAACACCACTTTCTGCCTTCCACAAAAAGCTCCTAGCCATTTCACCTCCTGCTTTCTTCTCCCAGCAGCTATTTACAGTGGTTTAAAGCAGTGGTCCCCAACCCCCATTCCGTGGTCCGGTACCGGTCCGTGGATCATTTAGTACTGGGCCGCGGCTCCTCCTCATCCTCCTCCCTGGCTGCTGCCTCAGGGGCTGCCCTGCCACTCTGCCCCTGGCTCACCTTTGGTGCTCTCCAGCAGCTGCCATGGCTAGGGCTCCCCCTCAGCATGGCACTGCACAGCTGCTACTGGCAGCGCCCTCAGCAGGCGGTGGGAAGTCAGGGGCGCCAGCAGGAAAGCAAGTGGAGCAGGGGCTCAGGCGGCGGCGATGTCCCTTGGCAAAAGACTACCCCCTCCCCGGCCTCAGTAAAATTATCAAGCATGGACCAGTCCCCAGCGATAAAAAAATTGGGGACCACTGGTTTAAAGGGCTCCCAGCCATTTAAACCAAACAACTGAACTGTGGGGAGCTTCCCTCTATTCAGCTATTTGGTTTAAGTGACCTGTTTTCTGTTCCCTGCAGTTTTTAAACTTTAAATGGCTCAAACTGAGTCAGTTGATGAGCCACCCTCCCTGGCTATATGGGTTTGTGGTTCGGTTCATGGTTTAGCCATGAACCAAAATGCAAAGAAGTGGTTCATGCCCATCCGTATTTATAATGCCTTCTCCATTCACACCAACAGAGGAAACAATGTTGAGAGTGCACAGAACTGTATTTTTTCTCCTTAAAAGAAATTTCTGTGAAACTGTAGCATCCCCATTTACTCATAGAATTGAAGTTTTAATTCATAGGGAAACTGTCTTGTACTAATTCTATTTAATTATATGCTAGCATTGCTGAATATTCTGTGTTTATTTCAATGAGATTCTACAGAAGATACTCCTACTAGATTTTCTCTGAACTTTCTCATAAAATCATAGAATCATAGAGTTGGAAGGGGCCATACAGGCGATCTAGTCCAACCCCCTGCTCAACGCAGGATCGGCCCTAAGCATCCTAAAGCAAATTCCAAACTGCTGAACTACTCACATTTATAGTGAATCAGGACTAGATTTATTTAATATTAAAGGATTGTTTTTAAAAGGGTTCCATAATGCTCAAATACAAACACTTACTACTGATAGTTTTTAAACTACAGTTTCAGTTAGGACTCATACAGGCTTTATGAGATTATTTAGTCAAAAATCTTAAAGATGTGATTGAAGTTTAGGATCCCTACAGCCCAATAACAATCTTTGAATATCTTTGTTAACATTCTTATTTCAAATATGTTTTTATCTTTTGTTGAAATCAGTTATATTGTCTGTCACATTATATGAAAAAAATGGTTTATTTTCAGTTAGATATATTAATTTTCAAAATATTAAATAAAATATTTCCCATTTTTCTCCAAAAAAAAGTATGCAACTTAATTTTGTTTTTATTATCATATGCTGCTGTTGTGTATTGGAATGGCAGAGTGGCTATGTAATGTGTCGGCGGATGGTATGCGACTGTGAGAATCCCACAGTTGATCTGTTCTGCTGTCCTGAATGTGATCCAAGACTCAGTAGTCAATGTCTGCATCAAAATGGGGAGATTTTGTACAATAGTGGAGACACTTGGGTTCAAAATTGCCAACAGTGTCGATGTTTGGTAAGTCTTGTCATCACAGTATGCAATTTTGCAACCATTCTGATAATTTACAGTTATTGCCACGAGTATTCTTATTCTTTAAGGTATTTTTCATTGTTCCTCAAATGATCACAGACCACAAACTTCATACCTTTGTATTTAACAAAAGTTTAAAAAATGGATTGTTCATGAACGATATTTGATTGAAGCAATAGATGAAGTTTGTGAAAGTAGAGAAATTGTGGTTTTTTTACTCTCTATGGCCGAAAGAATACATTTGAAATAACTGAAAGCACTGCAAGAATCCATTCAAAAATAGTCATTCATGATTATGTTAGAAGGAGAAAATGTACAATGTAATCTGTAGTTCAGAGAAAGCTGGCATATTTAAATAAACCTATGGAAATCTATGGATCTGCATGCTGTTCAGTGTATTAGTCCTATATAATAAGTCCCATATTAGTCCATTATAATTCATTTGTTTGTCTTTGGGAGCCATCTTAAGCAAGCCTAATTGGGGAGTAAGTTGTTCAGTGGGGCTTTCTCCCAGGACAGCACCCTTAAAATTACAGTCTTTAGCACACTGCACAAATCTTGACAATGAAATTTCTATTTATAATTTTATGTTGTGACCTCAACATTGGTGTTGCAGTTTTTATTTGTATGTCTGTTGGTAATGTAATCTGTAGGTAATGTAAGTCACAGTAGCATGTAACTTGTCTGTTGGTTATGAGCCTCTTGTGGCGCAGAGTGGTAAGGCAGCCGCCTGAAAGCTTTGCTCATGAGGTTGGGAGTTCGATCCCAGCAGCCGGCTCAAGGTTGACTCAGCCTTCCATCCTTCCGAGGTCGGTAAAATGAGTACCCAGCTTGCTGGGGGGTAAACGGTCATGACTGGGGAAGGCACTGGCAAACCACCCCGTATTGAGTCTGCCATGAAAACGCTGGAGGGCGTCACCCCAAGGGTCAGACATGACTCGGTGCTTGCACAGGGGATACCTTTACCTTTACCTTTACTGTTGGTAATGGGCAAATGTTCACATCAGTCGGAGCATGAAATCAGAGTATCCTTAACATATAGGCCACTAAAAATCATAGGTCCAGGGTAGCAACCTATTCATTTCCAAGAAAAAGCTATGATTGTCCTACAAGTATCATAATAGTTAAATAGCTAAAGTGATAACAATTCACAACTGATAACATAATATTAATATTAATGCTCTTTGGTGTGTTTTTTTAATAGCAGGGTGAAGTCGACTGTTGGCCCTTGCCTTGTCCAGAGATGGAATGTGAATTCAGTGTACTCCCTGAGAACGAATGTTGCCCCCATTGTGTCACAGACCCTTGTCAAGCAGATACTATTAGGAATGATATCACCAAGACTTGTCTGGATGAAACTAATGTGGTTCGCTTCACTGGATCATCTTGGATTAAGCATGGCACAGAATGTACCCTTTGCCAGTGCAAGGTAGAGGAAAATAAAGATCAAGCCACAGGAGCCCCCTTATGGCTGGTGTTATGGTTTATAAAGATTCATGCATTTAGTCTAATAATTGGGATATCTTTTCCTACACTTGCTATGTAAAACTTTTAACTTTAACATTAATGTCAGTCTTCTCTCCTTAGCAAGAGGAGCAGTCAAGAACCAGGATAATGGCTTAGATGCATCAGCAGGACAGAATATTATAGGCCATGAGCTATCTGACCTTGAAAAAATTAACAAACATTCTTTTTATATAAATATATTGGCTCAGTTCTGATGGCTGATCTTGCAGTTATCAGAATTGTGCCATTTTGAAGATATGCAAAAATATCAAATGATCTTCCAAAATGTAAACTGTAACCTTACCTCCCCACCCCCAGAAGGGTATTTTCTCTCTAAAGAGGCAAACTACTAAAAATAATATTAGAGCTTTGTGATGATCAAATGCTTTTATGTTCAGGAGTGGCAGGAATGGAAATTCAGACGTATCTTGCCTGCTTTAAAGAGAAAGAAATAGAATCCACATGATAATTTGGGTCTTTAGTATTCCTCAGGGTCAAGAAGAAACAGTTCTCTGGAAGAATGATAGATGGCTAAAAACACGCATGATTTCTACAGCCGAGAGAGAGAGAGAGAGAGAGAGAGAGAGAGAGAGAGAGGAAAGGGCATTGGAAGAAACGGTTCCAATTTATAAATAGATGTAGTAAATTACATTTAGTATTATTCCTACTGAAGTCAAAAGTAGTAATCCCTGCCTATAAACACACATGCACATACAGCTGCTATTTATGATTAAAAGCAGCAGACTCAGACATGCAGTTTACTCCTCCTAACGATTTCAAGAGCTTTATGTGGTCTTTGCATGTTTATTTGGAAATCTCCTGTAGCATTCAGTGAGGTTTACTCCCAAGTTAGTATGCATAGAACTGCAATAAAAATACTTTAGTACAAGAAGATGCTATAACTTTCGCTAAATAATTTTAGCTTTACAGCAAAGCTTTTTAACTGCATAAATCATGAAAAGCTACTGCTCATTTTAAAAGAAAAGGGTTTTCTACAACATCTGGTTGTTTTGGTGCACTACTTGTAATCTGGACAAGAGGCGATAGTTCGACCAGAATATGGAGAAACAGAAAGGTTTCCAATTGGCAAAGTTGTCAGACAAGAATGTTTTTCATCTCTCTTTTTGTTCAATCTATATGCAGCACATATCATAAAGAAGAATGGGTTAGATTTAGATGAAGATGGAATATAAATGGGGGGAAGGAACATTAACTATTTGAGATATGCAGATAACTCCACATTACTGACAGAAAATAGTGAAGACTTGAAATGACACCTGATGAAGGTTAAATCAGGATTGTAGATGAACATCAAGAAGACAAAAGTAATGACTACTGGGGAATTACACAACTTTAAGGTTAACAATGAAAAAAGTGAAATTATTAAAGATTTTATATTTCTTGGGCCCATCATTAATCAAAAGGGAGACTGCACCCAAGAAATCAGACTGGGAAGGGCGGGCAGAGTGATGCCATGACTGCAGAGGTTACTGGCAACTATTGAAGTGTCTCTGTGCGTCACTCTGATATATGCCCAGATCATGAGGTGGCTGGGCAGTTTGTGTGAAGAGTGACACTAGACTGCGAGTGTAAATTCACTCTTGATAATTACAGTGTAGTACTTCATTCCTTTAAGTCGGATTTTATGTTTGCATTTGTTCCTAACATTACAATAGTGGCCAATAATAAATACTGCAAGTAGTTTATTTTTGTATTTTAAGGCCATTTCAAATGTTAATTCAAACTAGACCGGTCATATATCGAGCACAGCCTGATGAGAGATCCAAATGTCTCATTTGTGTAGCTCCATCCCATTGCCTTCCTAGAGTGCATTACATGAATGGTCAAAGCTGCAGGATAAGCCTGTCTTATCATGCTACAGAAAAATAGATTTACACAAAATCCTTCAAGGATTCAGAAAAGCTAAAGCTGCCTTAACTGTAAAACCATTTTAAATAGCAAGCGGCAATGCAAACTCTAGGATTGCTCCCCTGGTTTTTTAAAATATCAGCTCATGGAACAAGTTATTTTTTTAAACGAATTTATTAAATTAAATGCTCAACAAATTTATAAGATTCCAATGTCAGCACATCTCAACAGCCATTGAGGAGCCCAATGTCGATTATTCTTATTGTCAACAAACATGTTTAAGAAGACAAAAATCATGACTACTGGGGAATTACACAACTTTAAAGAGAACAATGAAGAAATCAAAATTGCTCAAGATCTTCTATTCCTTGGCTGCATCATCAACCAAAAGGGAGAAGGCACCCAATAAATCAGAGCAAGTGAGACTGGGAAGGAAAGCCATGAAACATCTTAAGTGTAAGGATGTGAGGCTGGTGACCAAGATCAAGATAATTCATGCCAAAGTATTCCCAATTGCTATGTATGGATGTAAAAGCTGGACAACAAAGAAAGCTGACTCATTTGAAATCTGGTTTTGGAGAACAGTTTTATGGATACCATGTGTTATGGGTTGTGGCTCTTTAGGACTAGAAGAAGCAGAGAGTGGGGACAATGGTTCCCTTTGTACAAGATGAATCTGGCATGAAAAGAAGCTATAGATATACACAGAGACAGAGACAGATGTTAGATGCCTGTTGTTCCTGTTTGATTGCTGTTAATAAAGGTTGTGTTGTTGGAAGAATGTTGAAGCGGCCTCCATTCTTGAAACACAGTACTGGTAAAAAGGATGGGATTCTAGACTGGTGGTGTGTGCTGGTCTAGTCATATCAACATACAGGCGATTGAGAATGGACAGGAGTAGTGACAGGAGGCAATGGTGATGCAGGGTCACATAGAGGAGCTCAACCCGGCCAGTCCTGGAAAGTGGGAGAACTATGCAATGCATTTTGAGTTCTACATAGATGTGAGTGGAATTACTGAGCCAGAGAAGATAAAAGAGGTATTCCTGATTGTGCGGGGCCAAGATGTAGAGTTGGTACAGGCCCTATTGCACTGATTTTGGCTGACTGATTAACCATTTTGCACCACAGCCATTGGATATTGCAAGGCAGCACACACTGTATATGCGCAGTCAGAAGTAGGGGCAAAGCTTTGTGACATTTTTGGCAGTTGCAGCGGCTCTCATAGTATTACAATTTCCCCAACTTAGAGGATATGTTGAGGGACCAGCTAGCATGCGGGTTGCAGGTTGCGGGCTGAGGCCATGCAGCAGAATCTGTTTGCTAGACAGCAACTCATGATCAGAACTATGTTACAGGAAGCACTGGTGGCTGAAGTAGCCAGGATGAGCTCGTGTGCAGTAAGTTGGAGGCAGAACCCCCTGGGTACAAGGGCAGAGACTATAGAAGCATATGGAGATGAGATCCACAGAACAGATGGAGAACAGATGTGTGCCACACTGACTGACCTGCAGAGGACATGTCCAGAATGGATGTTATGGTGTGTGAGTGGCAGAGGTCCACATGCAAGACAAACATGCTGTATCAAAGGCCTATTATGCACGGCCGCCAAAATGGCGATTTTGGGTCACATGGAAAATGCGGAGGGCGAAGACGCGAAGCAAACTGCTTACGCACAGGACGCAACAGCGGCAAAACCCAGAGTAACCGATTATGCACGCGGCGACCCCGTCGCTGCTTCTGGTTGTGCCCTGGTCGCCTGGTAGCTCTGCTTTCTTTCATGTTTCGCTAATGCGGCTTTTTCGGCGGCTTGCACCAAATCTGCGGCCAGTTGCAGCCAGCAAGATGTGTTATCGGTGATTTTAGGCGACACCATAATGTGGATTTCAGTCAATGCAAAATGTTAACATTTACATAGTTGCACCCAACTTTCTGGCTCTCTGTCTCTTCGTTCAACCGGATTGTGGAATCTTGTGAAAGTCACTTCCCTACTTTTATTATAGGAAATTGAATGTAAGTTCATGTTCCTTTCCTGATGCTAACTGAAGCCTACTGAAATTAAGTTTGTCCTTTCAACCTATCCTTTTTAGACCAAATGCTCTCTTTTTTAATGTAGCTATTCATTAGGCAACGAAGTGAAATTGCTATATTAATTTTAACTGGAACGTTGGATAGAATTCAATATAGAACTAATAGCAAGTACCTGTGCATTCATTTCTCCTGTTCTTCAATATTTCTCCATGCAGACATGTAGAAATGCTTATGCCTATTTTGAAACTGCATGGAATAATGTAATTTTTTTCCTTCTTTTTTCCAGAATGGGCATGTTTGTTGTTCAGTGGATCCACAGTGCCTGCAGGAACTGTGAAGCTAATGACCACACATCACAGACAGTTTCTGGTTTAAGAATTTTAACTTTGCAAAAAAGACTCATAGACCAAAAATTGTATGAAACCAGAACTGAAGCAAGATCAGTTTTTCCCTCCAATTAAATTCCAAAAAAGGCTATAAAGTGGATGAGCTGTCAGTTTCCTCAGTCTGAGTGAAATATGTAAGACTGGGTGGGAACAAATCCAAATGTATAAACTCTGTATTTGGATGGGAGGTTCAGCTTCTGGTTCATTTTGTATTTGACACCATTATGTAAGATAGCAGTCAGCGGACTTGAGAAAATTGGCATGTTGTGCATAAAGATGTCAAAATCCTAAAGCAAACAGACAGTTCCTGGATCTTTGAGAATGCACCTCATCCATGACCACAGAGAGGTTTTTTTTAGACCTAACCTGTATTTTATTTGATTATTCAACTTTGGCAGAAATCTGAAAAGAAAGGAAGATAATGCAAGAAATGCAGAATATTGCAGCAACATATGTACAGCTCTGAGAAACTGATTCAAGTTATTGTAAAAAAATGCACAGGCATGACTACTTAATGTTTTCTGGTGGGAAAAGTCATCTATATTTCCTCGTTTGACTGCACTTATTTCTTGATTGAATTTGTTCAGTATAAGCTCGTTCTTGTGCAAAATTTAAATAAATATTTCTCTTACCTTACATTTGTGACTATCCATCAGTCTTGTGAATTATGGGATTCATGCATACTTGGGTTCTTTTCCTTTGTGAATACTGTTGTATATTAAATGTTCCTACAGCACATTCATAAGACATTGGTACAAAAGCATCATGGTGTTGTTATTGTGCCTTCCTCTACTGGTAACAGTGGTTGTTGTGCGATGGAGTTTGTGTTGCAGTGGTATATGGTGGCCAACATTTAGATATAATCTGCTTACTATAATGAGTTTCTGGATGGTTTGCTTCTCCCCTCCTTCTAATCCAGTGGTTCTCAACGTTGGGGTCGCAACCCCATTTAGGGTCGCTTGCCCTCTTCCATGGAGTCGCCTCATTGCTGGCTGCTGCGACGGCAGCCTGTGGCAGCGGGTGGCAGCAGGTGGTGGTGGCAGCGGGTGGAGGCAGCAGCTGTCAGAGGTGGGCAGAGGCGGTGGAGCCAAGGCACTGGCCACCTCAATTGTTGTGTACCTGCTCGTGCATGCGTGTACGCACACGCCGCCACTGCCACCGAAGCTGATTGAGAGCTGCTGTTCTAATATGTATTCTTTTTAAAAAAGAGAGAGCTGGTAGTCAAAGGATTCTTGAAGCTTTCTCCAGAAGACTTCTCATTCCTTTTTGAGAATGGTCACTTAAGAAAGTTGTGAGAAACTTTTTCAGCTTCAAAATTGAAAGCATTCTATAGGCCAACTTTTATGGATGTTGATTTGGATGAAAGATTTTCATGAAGCTGTAGTGCCTAGTCAGTTGCTTGGGGGTGACAGATGACTGAAGCACAGAAGTCAAACTAGCCAGTAATTGTTTTAATATATATGATGTGTGGTGCTTTGCAGAGTACAAGGAGGCAACAAGGAAGCAGACATGGAGGTAAATGATAAGAAAATATGCTTATTCTGGCTACACGTATGTAATCCCCATCCCCTATTAAAATCAAGCCTAAAGATAAAGATCTAAAAAGTTCAAGAAGAAATAATGCCACATTTATTCTGAATTGTGACAGCTGTGAAGCTTTTCAATATAAATCTATACAAAAATTTCTTTCCTGGAGACCTTATCTATAAATAACAGATACTCAAGGGATTTTCTGTTTCTTTCACAAATTCTGTCAAGTGGCAATCAAGATTGCAAGAAATAATGCAGCCTTCTGGGGAAGCAGCCTGGCAAATACAGCCTTTTCTGTCTGCTAATAACTGTCAGGGGATCATTTTTTGCCTTTAGATACTCAAATGCAATGACCATTGCCTTCAGTGATAGTTGTGGATAGGCATATAAGTGCCTAATTTGAAAGAAGATACAGTTTAAACATATTGTTGAGGTTTTGTATAGGATATGTTCAGTAAACAGTGTAAAGTAAAATATGGGCTCATATTCTGGGTGGGAGAGGGAATAACCATACAAGGATATAGATTCCAATAGAATTAACAACAGGCTACAATGATAGCTAACTCTTGTATCTTTCCTAAACAGAAACATTATTTGAGTCAATAAATCTACAGTGTGCATGTACTGGTTGGTTTAAAGCCCTGAACTGAATAATACAAGAGGGGATCAGGAAAAGATTTTTCAGGCTATCATGTTCAAGGTTTTAATTATATGGAAGCTCTTTTAAAAATCCAATATATTTCAGAGGTAGTCCCTTGACTCCCTGGTTCATCTGATCCTATGATTACACAGAATCCTCTGAAATGATCACAGCTGTCCTTGATCCCAAAGAATTTGAGGCTAAAGGCCTCCTACAAAATGAAATATTTGATTTAAACAAAAGCATTCCTTCAGGTATCTAAGTCATGTCATTATCAGAGAAATGTTTTGAATGAAGCTGAGCAATCATTGTTGAATTCCACACACACACACACACACACACACACACACCCCAGCAACAGAAATCAACGAATCACAAAAAGAATTGACATATTTGGAATGTTATTGCCCCAGACTTGCAGGACAATTCAATGCAATGAATTCTGTGTGAATCAGACTGGCAGAGAACAGCATTTGTAGCTGGTCTTAATTATGCTATTTATTTTAAATGAAATGATAATACATCAATTATTGTTTCATTTAAAATGAAAACCTGCTGAAACTAGGCATTCATTTTTATCCTCCTTCTCTCATGGACCCACCTACTCTGAAGGCAGATTTGTCATGCCAAAGGATATACCTTTCACTCCTGTTTTCTGTCCATTGCTGTCATCATGGACTAGCAAGAAAGAAGCAAAGGACCCAGGATAGAAATATTATGAGAAAAAGCAAAAGAGAACAGGCTCAGCTCCATCTGTTTGTAGCTGCCCCTCCCCTATACTGCTTGTAGTTTTCCCCTGATTATAACAAAAAATAGTAGGGGATTTTCTTCAAAATCTGGGGATTCAGAGGTGGGAGAGGAGGTATTTGGGGACAGATGTTGTCCCCAAATATAACTCTGGGTCTAGATTAGGCACAGCTAATTCTGAACAGGATTGAGCTATTTTAGTCCATGAAAACTTGAAGGAAAAAAAGACTCTGAAAAGCCTGATAAAAACATGCTTTGTCTTTCAGAGTATATAAATACCTACAGTCCAGACCTTCAATGTACAAATCACTTTGCATTAGTATATTTTCCTGCTATGTTTATTATATAAAATGCAAGGATAAAACTTCCATACAGCTGCTAGCAGCATACATCCTATTCTCCATGAGTATTTCAGTGATTAATTTCATCATAAAACTTTATTATATAGCAGAATAATCTGTCATATGCTTTGTCCACTAAAGGTAGCCCATATTGTTGTTGTTGTTATGTGCGAAGTCGTGTCCGACCCATCGCGACCCCATGGACAATGATCCTCCAGGCCTTCCTGTCCTCTACCATTCCCCGGAGTCCATTTAAGTTTGCACCTACTGCTTCAGTGACTCCATCCATCCACCTCATTCTCTGTCGTCCCCTTCTTCTTTTGCCCTCGATCTCTCCCAGCATTAGGCTCTTCTCCAGGGAGTCCTTCCTTCTCATGAGGTGGCCAAAATATTTGAGTTTCATCTTCAGGATCTGGCCTTCTAAAGAGCAGTCAGGGCTGATCTCCTCGAGGACTGACCGGTTTGTTCGCCTTGCAGTCCAAGGGACTCGCAAGAGTCTTCTCCAGCACCAGAGTTCAAAAGCCTCAATTCTTTGACGCTCGGCCTTCCTTATGGTCCAACTTTCGCAGCCATACATTGCAACTGGGAAGACTATAGCCTTGACTAAACGCACTTTTGTTGGCAGGGTGATATCTCTGCTTTTTAGGATGCTGTCTAGATTTGCCATAGCTTTCCTCCCCAGGAGCAAGCGTCTTTTAATTTCTTTGCTGCAGTCCCCATCTGCAGTGATCTTGGAACCCAGGAAAATAAAATCTGTCACTATCTCCATTTCTTCCCCTTCTATTTGCCAGGAATTGAGAGGGCCGGATGCCATGATCTTTGTTTTCTTGATGTTGAGTTTCAAGCCAACTTTTGCACTCTCCTCCTTCACCCGCATCAACAGGCTCTTTAGTTCCTCTTCACTTTCTGCCATTAGAGTGGTATCATCTGCATATCTGAGGTTGTTGATATTTCTCCCTGCAATCTTGATCCCAATTTGTGACTCCTCTAATCCCGCATTTCTCATGATGTGCTCTGCATACAAGTTAAATAGGCAAGGCGACAGTATACAGCCTTGCCGAACTCCTTTCTCAATTTTGAACCAGTCAGTGATTCCATGTTCTGTTCTCACTGTTGCTTCTTGACCTGCATATAAATTTCTCAAGAGACAAATAAGATGCTCTGGTATTCCCATCTCTTTAAGAACTTGCCACAATTTGTTGTGCTCCACACAATCAAAGGCTTTAGCATAGTCAATGAAGCAGAAGTAGACGTTCTTCTGGTACTCCCTAGCTTTCTCCATGATCCAGCGTATGTTGGCAATTTGGTCTCTAGTTCCTCTGCCTCTTCGAAATCCTGCCTGTACTTCGGGAAGTTCTCGGTCCACATATTGCTGGAGCCTAGCTTGTAGGATTTTGAGCATAACTTTGCTAGCATGAGAAATTAGTGCAATGGTGCGGTAGTTTGAACATTCTTTGGCATTGCCCTTCTTTGGGATTGGAATGTAAACTGACCTTTTCCAATCCTGTGGCCATTGTTGAGTTTTCCAAATTTGCTGGCATATTGAGTGTAGCACTTTTACTGCATCGTCCTTTAAGATTTTGAATAGTTCAACTGGAATGCTGTCACTACCACTAGCTTTATTGTTGCTCAGACTTCCTAAGGCCCATTTGACTTCACATTCCAGGATGTCTGGCTCCAGATCAGTAACTACCCCATTGTGGTCATCAGGGATGTTAAGCTCGCTCTTGTATAGTTCTTCTGTATAATTTTGCCACCTTTGTTTGATCTCTTCTGCTTCTGTGAGGTCCCTACCATTTTGGTCCCTTATCATACCCATCTTTGCATGAAACGTTCTCTTCATATCTCCAATTTTCTTGAAAAGATCTCTGGTCCTCCCCATTCTATTGTTTTCTTCTATTTGCTTGCACTGTTCATTTAAGAAGGCATTCTTATCTCTTCTAGCTTTTCTCTGGAATTCTGCATTCAATTGGGTGTATCTTTCTCTTTCTCCCTTGCCTTTCACTTCCCTTCTCTCCTTAGCTATTTGTAAAGCTTCCTCAGACAGCCATTTTGATTTCTTGCATTTCTTTTTCTTTGGGATGGTTTTAGTTGCTACCTCTTGTACAATGTCGCGAACCTCCGTCCATAGTTCTTCAGGCACTCTGTCTATCAGATCTAATTCCTTAAATCTATTTGTCACCTCCACTGTGTATTCGTCGGGGATATGATTTAGTTCATACCTGAGTGGCCTAGTGCTTTGCCCTACTTTCTTCAATTTAAGCTTAAATTTTGCAACAAGAAGCTCATGATCTGAACCACAATCAGCTCCTGGTCTTGTTTTTATTGACTGGATAGAACTTTTCCATCTTTGGCTGCAGAGCACATAGTCAATCTGATTTCTGTGTTGACCGTCTGGTGATGTCCATGTGTAGAGTCGTCTCTTGGGTTGCTGGAAAAGAGTGTTTGCTATGACCATTGTATTCTCTTGACAAAATTCTACCAGCCTGTGCCCTGCTTCATTTTGTACTCCAAGGCCAAACTTGCCTGTTATCCCGGTTATCTTTTGGCTTCCTACTTTAGCATTCCAATCCCCCATGATGATAAGCACATCATTTTTGGGCGTTGCTTCTAGAAGGTGTTGTAGGGCTTCATAGAACTGATCAACTTCATCCTCTTCAGCAGCAGTGGTTGGGGCGTAGACCTGGATCACTGTGATGTTGAATGGTTTGCCTTGGATTCGAACTGAGATCATTCTGTCATTTTGGGGATTGTATCCCAAGACTGCTTTTCCTACTCTCTTATTGATTATGAAGGCTACTCCATTTCTTCTGCGAGATTCTTGTCCACAGTAGTATACCTGATGGTCATCTGAATTAAATTCACCCATTCCTGTCCATTTTAGTTCACTGATTCCTAAAATGCACTGGGAACTTCACTGCCCCAGCTCCTCTACAGGAGCACAGATCGGGGGTGGATGAGGCACACCAGGCCAAAGGCCCATATACAATTACCATATTCTGAAACATTTTTCTCCCCCTAATATCACTGTGCCACTTGTATTGCACTTCAAGCTGTAATTCTTTTTTGATGTCTTTTTGTGCATTAGATGGATTGCATGGCATTGGGAATATCAAAAGAATCCCATCAATCCTTTTATTTATAGAGATTTTCTGAGTCATACTGGAAATGGCAGGCCAAGGCCAAAATAAACTTCTCAGCTTCACTGAAGCAAGAATATAGTCCAACATAGCACAATTGATCTCTTACAAAAAAGGGGAAAGCAGTTCAGCACAACAGCAGAACTAGTGGGGCTTTGAGTTTGACCATTTATGCCCTGGAGGTTTCATGCCGGTCTGCAGGCTGGAGTTTTAGCCCTGGCAGGTTGCCCTACCTCTTCCTGCACTCACACAGTGGAGCATTTGGCCTGGTGTGCCTCATCCACCCCCGATCTGTGCTCCTGTAGAGGAGCTGGGGCAGTGAAGTTCCCAGTGCGTAAACAGTCTTTTACTGGGTTGGGCACAACCTCCTGGCAAGGTTATAGAATCATAGAATCATAGAATCATAGAGTTGGAAGGGGCCATACAGGCCATCTAGTCCAATCCCCTGCTCAACGCAGGATCAGCCCTAAGCATCCTAAAGCATCCAAGAAAAGTGTGTATCCAACCTTTGTTTGAAGACTGCCAGTGAGGGGGAGCTCACCATCTCCTTAGGCAGCCTATTCCACTGCTGAACTACTCTGACTGTGAAAATTTTTTTCCTGATATCTAGCCTATATCGTTGTACTTGAAGTTTAAACCCATTACTGCGTGTCCTCTCCTCTGCAGCCAACAGAAACAGCATCCTGCCCTCCTCCAAGTGACAACCTTTCAAATACTTAAAGAGGGCTATCATGTCCCCTCTAAACCTCCTTTTATCCAGGCTAAACATTCCCAAGTCCCTCAACCTATCTTCATAGGGCTTGGTCCCTTGGCCCCAGATCATCTTCGTCGCTCTCCTCTGTACCCTTTCAATTTTATCTACGTCCTCCTTGAAGTGAGGCCTCCAGAACTGCACACAGTACTCCAGGTGTGGTCTGACCAGTACCGTATACAATGGGACTATGACATCTTGTGATTTTGATGTGATGCCCCTGTTGATACAGCCCAAAATGGCATTTGCCTTTTTTACTGCTGCATCACACTGCCTGCTCATGTTTAGTTTATAGTCTACAAGTACCCCAAGGTCTCGTTCACACAGTGTTACCTAGAAGTGTATCACCCATCCAGTAGGCATGCTTTTCATTTTTCTGACCCAGATGCAGAACTTTACATTTATCTTTATTAAATTGCATCTTGTTCTCATTTGCTCATTTTTCCATTGTGTTCAGATCTCGTTGAACTCTGACTCTATCTTCCGGAGTATTTGCCAGTCATCCCAATTTGGTGTCATCTGGAAACTTGATGAGTAGTCCCTCCACCCCCTCATCTAGATCATTAATAAATATGTTAAAAAGTACCGGGCCGAGCACCGAGCCCTGAGGTACCCTGCTACTCACCTCTCTCCAGTCTGATGAAACATCATTGACAACAACTCTTTGAGTGCGGTTCTCTAACCAATTCCCTATCCACTTAACTATCTGAAAATCCAGATTGCAGTCCTTCAACTTATCCATCAGAACATCATGGGGAACCTTGTCAAAAGCTTTACTAAAATCCAAGTAAACGACATCAACCGATCCAGCAAACCTGTTACTTGGTCAAAAAAGGAAACCAGGTTGGTCTGGCAGGACCTGTTGGAGACAAATCCATGCTGACTTCCTTGGATCACCAAATTGTCCTCCAGATGTTTGCAGATCGCTCCCTTTAATATCTGCTCCATTATCTTCCCCACAACAGAGGTCAGACTCACTGGTCTGTAGTTTCCCGGGTCATCCTTCCTCCCTTTTTTGAAGATCGGAATAACGTTTGCTCTCTTCCAGTCCTCCGGGACATCTCCAGTCCTTAAAGAGGTCCCGAAGATGATGGACAAGGGCTGTGCAAGTTCTCTGGAAAGTTCTTTGAGCACTCTCGGGTGCATTTCATCCGGAACAGGGAATTTGAACTCATCCAGTGCAGCTAAATGCCTCTCGACAACCTCTCTATCCATGTTAACCTGCCACCCAGACACTATCCTTTGGCTATGGCCATCTCTAGATGTGCCTAAACACTTTGACCTGTGGGAAAAAACAGATGTAAAATAGGCACTAAGCCTTTCTGCTTTCTCTGCATCCTCCGTTAGAGTTTGCCCATCCGCACCCAACAGTGGGCCTATCGCCTCCTTTACTTTATGTTTGCTCCTCACATAACTGAAAAATCTTTTCTTGTTACAATGGGCTTCCCTGGCCAATCTTAGGTCAGACCAAGCTGAGCACAACCTCCCCAAGAAAGGCAAACCCAGGCTGAGTGTGACATCTCCTCTCACTTTGCAAGGCTGGGTGCTGCTTTTCTACAGGTCCCCTGACCTGGCCTGGCCAAGATGGGAGTGGAGGTCAATGGCCCAATGACATAGTCTCAGTGACATAATGGATATTCTGTCCCTGTTCACCATGAAATTAAGAGATAATAATAATATTAGCAACAACAACTTAATTTTTATAGCCGACCCTTCCCGGTTGGATAGCAGTCTATTTTAAAACAGAACTGGAGAAGAAGGGCTTCCTTACCTTCTGTTGCTAAGTTCTGATGCCTGAAATAAATGTTCTTTTACCCAATGCAGCTCCAGTTCTCAGAGTGAACTTGGAACTGAGAAAAATACTAGAATAAATGGAGGGTGGGACAAGGTTAAACTCCTTTCCCCCATTTTCACTTTCTTTACACATGAATGGAAGTCTTTTTTCCTCATCAGGACTAATAACAGCAACAGAGAAAGTGACCTTTCTAAACAAAAAAATCTTGTGGGTTTAATTTAAATAAAGTTAAGGGTGTCAATAACTCGCTTGTGTTTTGTCTAGTTTTGCCCTGATCTGTCCCTCCTTCCAGGGTGCATTGCCAAAATGGAGCTATTCCATCAAGCATGTGGTCAAGGCCAGGTCATACAAACTATATGCTTCCCCCACCCCACGAATACCATTGCCACCCAGATATATTGAGGTGGAGCATCAGAACTATGTTTTAATTATTTATTGTATAGTTTCTATATTCTGATTTTAACTTTGTTGAGGAAGGAAGGAAGGAAGGAAGGAAGGAAGGAAGGAAGGAAGGAAGGAAGGAAGGAAGGAAGGAAGGAAGGAAGGAAGGAAGGAAGGAAGGAAGGAAGGAAGGAAGGAATGCACATGGTAGAAAGGCTGGGCTGCCAGCAACAGGGCTGCGGGCTAATCCCCAATTATGTACAATGTCGCCGCCATCCCAGCTGCCTTCCAACCCTGGCCCAAATCAGGGCCTTGGATGGCCTATGGTCGCCATCCATGGCCCTGCCAGTCCAGCCTCAGTCAGTTTTGTGGCACCACAGAGCTGAATGGGACGGTTTCCCACCCCCATGATGGTGAGCACGCTGCTCTCCTGCCATTGTGTGGAGGGGCCCCATACCTCTTGTTCCCTTGCGCTGCTGCCACCACATGGTGTGATGGGCTCTCCCAGCCCTGGTGTTGTTGTGTGCACACAATGTTGGAGCAATCCGCATGCGCTGGGCATTCTTTCCTCCATGCATTCTCAGGAAGTGGCAGGCCATGCTACCCTGTTGCAAGGAACTGGCAGCGGCCCAGCTCAGCCACTGCCATGCATAATCGGTCAAAGGGAGCAACCACGGTGTTTGCCTCCATCTCACCCACTCAGTCACTCTTCTTGCCTTCCTGTATATCAGTGTTTGCAAGCAAACTGTTTGCCTCTGTCAGATAACTAGAAATAGATGCTGCTTATGATATAAGGGTGAAGATTGGTGTGATCTGTCAGGACCCTGCTTATATTCTTACATGGAGAAAACATACCTTTTACTCTTTCACAGTTATTCCTGAATGAATTGTGAACCTAAACTATCTCTATTTGAAGCATTTTCTAAACTCAGCATAAATCTTCTATGGATTTTAATGAGAAAAGGGTGTGTCATCTCTCCACAGTCTTCTTTCATCTTCATGATCAGTTCTTTCATCTTTTTTTTAAACAAGAACTATAATGTAACAAGAACACTTTTCCATCTAATAATGCAAAGATGTACCTGAAAATAGGTTTTTAATTTCACTCCATCACCTTGAGTTACTCACCAGCAGCAATTACAGTAGTGCCTTACTGTTATTAGTGTTACATTTTTCAAACCTACCCTATTGTCTCCACGCTAGCTTTTATCTTATTAGAAAGATTTTAAAAATATTGTAGATCATTCATTATAGAATGCTTATGCTAAGTCCCAGGAAGGCAGTGAGGGCAAAAAACCTCACTGAGTTAAATTGGGCATGGTAGGAGTTCGTTATACTTTTTTGATGGTACAATTAAATCTTCATCTTGTCCAGAATAAATAACAGCCAAGAACCATTTAATTCCTAAATCTGAGGCTGAATTTTACAATATTAATAGAATAATCTATGTCTGATTTAATGGTATGCTCTTTCCTCTCTTTTCTATGACAAAACTCTTGAACAATCAATTACATGTGACACAAACCAAAGAATTAATAGAGTCAGTATGGCAGCTCTACCCAGACAGACATCTGTTTAAGATGGCAATAGTAGATCCATCTGGTAATTTTCTGCCTGCACCACAGGTTCTTCTGCACTGACTCTTATATAAGAGGACTTTTTGAATGGGTCAGAAAGGCATTCCACTAGTGGCATTCCACTAGTACCACTGCAAAGTGGAGAAATTTAGGATTAAGACAGCCTTCCCCAGTAAGTTTTTGTGGCCAAGATGTATGAGCTTCCATGTTCAGATTTCATTGTTAATGTGTCTGGGGTTTTTTTTCTGTCCTATTTATTCAATATGACTGTCTACTCAGGCTTCAACAATGAACACAGCAGTCCATGAAGCCCAACACTATACTCTGGCACTGTTCAGGCTCTCAGGGCCAAATCACGTTCCATGGGAGAGTTATGACTGTGTCTCTTGACTAAGGTTGTCAGCTTGGAAAATTCCTGGAGATTTAGGAACAGTTTGAAAAAAATAGAATTTGGGGAGAAGAGGAGATTTGATACCATATAGTTCACCCTCCTTAGTTGCCTAGGAAAACTGATCCTGTGGTTTGTAGAATAGTTGCAATTCTGGAATAACTCCAGGCCATGCCATTCCTTTTTATAGAGTTGTATCCTGAATAGTAGATGGTGAAATCTTCCAATTGAAAGAAACTATCATCTGTCCAATGTAATTCGCTAATGCCAAGGAGGTCAATATTCAATCTGACCATTTCTCTTTTGACAATTTCCAATTTTCCTTGAGTCAGTCATTTAACATTCCAAGTTACTATTCGGTGCATCTTTGTAAAGCACAGACCTTTGCTTTCACCATTGGCAGCATTAGCACCTGGGGTTCCTGCTGGATTTGCCCCAGGCAGGCCATAAAATCCAGGGTTACTTTCTAGAGGTCCTTGCTCTTCCCCAGTCACCTGTTGGGTGCTTTCTGGCCTGAGGGGCTCACCATTGGGTATCATATCAAAATCATTTGAGAGCTGTACTATAGGATTTTCTTGGCAGAATTTTTACAAGGTAGGTTGCCAGGTCTTTCCATAACTCTCCCCATTTACCCAGGCTTGGGACCAGCATGCTCAGGTGTGCATGGCTAGGTTCCTTCCCTACTAGCTTCAGGCAATTAAATCCAGCCCTTTCCCCCATCCACAGTCTTAAAGAAAACATACGGTGCTTCAATTATGATTTTGCTGTGCAATATGAAATTTGATCCTCAGGTCAACTTTTTTTCTTTCTTAGCCCTAATAGGTTGAAGCAAC
Source organism: Paroedura picta (assembly GCF_049243985.1). Classification (NCBI taxonomy): domain Eukaryota; kingdom Metazoa; phylum Chordata; class Lepidosauria; order Squamata; family Gekkonidae; genus Paroedura; species Paroedura picta. The sequence continues at coordinate 76,953,884 of NC_135373.1, read as the reverse complement.
ACTCGGGATAGCGCCTAGGACACTATAAGCAAAACATTTGCCCTTCCATCAAGTCCCAAAAGCAGGAGGACTCCTTGATGGTACATTTCTTGTGTGGTTATGGGTTTACTTTGCAATCATGCAGCATTTAAAGTAGCTAGAAGCTGATTGTTGTACCAATCAAATCTTTTTGGTTCTGGCCTGAGCTTCAGGAGACAAATTACCAGTGAAGTCTTTCATGCTAAGAGGTGTTGTGTGGCTACAGGCTCCATTGATCTGAAATACATCGGACTGCAAGCAGAGAGAGATTTGATTATTCCACTGCCCATTTCATCTCTAAAGGGATACAATTCTTTGAAAACTCATCATGTTAACAAAGAAACACTCATGATAATGGAAGTTTTTTAAAAATGTAATTGAACCTTTGCAGGATATGAATTTTGGGGCCTTTGCAACCCTCCTTGTGATTCCGTTTCTGCCAGTCTACTCAGTCTTTTGTTGAGAGCTATAGAAATTTCCCAGTGTTAAATTAGCCACTGGAAAACAGACACATTTTTCAAATACTACAATAGCAGCATTTCAAATTAATAGAAAAACTATCATTCAAAAATAAAAATATTCATGAGCTATTCTGTAGGTGTTTTTTTTTTAATTTGTGAAGTTCTGGATACTGCACCACTGAAATATCAGCTTATTTGCCCAGGATTCAGTGGAAAGAGCTATAATTCTGATGATCTGGAAGACATGAACACCATCATACTTAAAGAATACTAATGTGGGAGATGATGAAGAAGAAGAAGAAGAAGAGTTGGTTCTTATATGCCACTTTTTCTCTACCCAAAGGAATCTCAAAGAGGCTTACATTCCCCGTCCCTTTCCTCTCCCCACAACAGACACCCTATGAGGTAGGTGAGGCTGAGAGAGCCCTGATATTGCTGCTCGGTCAGAACAGCTTTATCAGTGCCATGGCGAGCCCAAAGTCACCCAGCTGGCTGCATGTGGGGGAGTGCAGAATTGAACCCAACTCACCAGATTAGAAGTCTGCACTCCTAACCACTACACCAAGCTGGTGTATTTAGACAAATATTTCCAGAATATGGTCAAAAACATTTAAGACCACCTTGGAATACAACCTTGTTTGGATGGTTTTTTAAGATAATAAGCTATGATTTGGATAGCTCCCTAGTGGAAGTCTTCCCTCTACCACAAATGGAGCAGGTTCCCCTTAAGTAAGGCATTGTCTCTTATCTTCAGATCATACCCACTATTGAGCAGGGGCTTGAACTAAATTGCCTGTATGGCCCCTTCCAGCTCTATGATTCTACTATGAGCAGTATGGCAATGATGTCCCTGGCCTACCTTTTAAAGGTAAAGGTATCCCCTGTGCAAGCACCAGGTCATGTCTGACCCTTGGGGTGACGCCCTCCAGCGTTTTCATGGCAGACTCAATACGGGGTGGTTTGCCAGTGCCTTCCCCAGTCATTACCATTTACCCCCCAGCAAGCTGGATACTCATTTTACCGACCTCGGAAGGATGGAAGGCTGAGTCAACCTTGAGCCGGCTGCTGGGATTGAACTCCCAGCCTCATGGGCAAAGCTTTCAGACGGCTGCCTTACCACTCTGCACCACAAGAGGCTCTGGCCTACCTTTTAGGGCTGTTGAAAAGATTGCAATAAGATAATATGTCTGTAGTACATTTAGCTAAAAAATTTCTACCTAAGTGCCACGGATTATTATTATTACACACATACAAACTATGATAAAGTCTGGATATAGTAGTCAACAATGTGCCAGAAAACTATGGTGCTGCCTCATTTGAAATAGTGTGTGCAGATCTTGTCACTGTATCTCAAAAAGGACACTGGAAGAAAAGCTATGAGGAAAGGCAGGAGAAGCTGGGTCTTTTTGGTCAAGAAAAAAAGTGGGCTTATGAGGGGACTAACTGACAGCCTGATAGAATGTGTCAAAATCATACATGGGGTGCAAAAAGTGGATAGAGGGAGCTTTTGACCCCTCTCCTATAATACTCAAGGGCATCTAATGAAATTGTTGGGAAATACATACGGGGGCAGGCAAAAGGAAATACTTCTTTATTCTACAAGTAATTAAACTGTAGGATTCACAGCCAGAAGAGGTGGTGATGGCCATGAGCATAGATAGCTTTAAAAGGAGAGTGAGAGACTAATAGAGGAGAGGCCCATCAATGTCTACCAGCTATGGTGCCTGCAGGCTGCTAACTATGGTGACTCCATATCCAGAGGCAGAATACCTCTGAATACTTCTGGCAGCAGCAAGGGAGGTTCTTGGCCCCTATGCCCTTTTTGTCCTTCAGGAAAATTGAGTGAGTACTGTGTGTAACAGGATCCTGGACTAGATAGTCTGCTCCAGCAGGCTCTTCTTATTTTCTTAATGCTTTGCCTTTTCTGGACAATGGAAGAAAGAAATCCCTTGCTGTCTTATGATCAGTTGCCAGTCTTGTTGTAACAGATGGAGCACCCCTCAGCTATTACCATGTAAAAGGAGTCATCTTCTGAAGCAGAAATAAATCCTCAGAGGGATGGAGTAACAGAGCAGAAGGTGATGCTTGGCTGTCTGGGACCAGTGAAATAATAGAATAGAACAGAACTAATAATCTCTGGGTCACAGGGAAGTTATTCCAGTAAAAGATATGCAGGGAGGGGGAATCAATCATAATGTGATCCAGCTTTGCCTCTAGTTCTAACATAAATTTCACCAAATTAGGAAACATAAAAACCTTCTTTCAAACTTGGGGGTAGGGGTTCAGGTGACTGAAGACCTGGGAGAGGCTATTAATACAAGTATTATATTCACAAGCTTTTGAGAGCTATAAGTATCTCCAGACCATGATCCCTTCCACCTTCTTGCTGAGGAAAAAAGTAGAAGAGCTGTTTTTGTACCCCACTTTTTACTACCCGGAGGAGTCTCAATGTGGCTTACAATGGCCTTCCTCTTGGAACAACAGACACTCTGTGAGGTAGCTGGGGCTGAGGGAGTGCTGAGAGAACTGTGCCTTGCCCATGGTCATCCAGTTGGCTGCATGTGGGGGATCTCGTTCTCCAGATTAGAGACTGCCCCTCTTTAAACACTACACCAAGCTGGACACCTAGAAGACACTATTTCTGTGACTTTGATGGCTGATATCTATGAGAAATATTTAAAAATGTGTCTCATTTCTTGCACTGCATAGTAGTAGAGTATAAGGAAGATACAATTGAATCTTCATTTAATCACACAGACCGTTGAATGACATTATTAAAGTATGACATTCTAGAAATGAATAAAATCTCTGCTCACAGAGGTTGCTCCTCTGTCTCCAATGAGTACACAAATACTCTTAAGTCATTTCCACAGGAGGGCCACTCACGTGATGTCTCCTACTTGCGATTCCAGGATAGTAAATTGCACTTGTTCTCCCCTCCACACTCTGCCACCATATCTCACCTTTTCCCCTCCTCATTAGCAGTGAAAAAAGCACAAGAAAGAGCAATGTGCTCTTTTACTCACTGCTCCTTGGCCTGTCAATCATTGGAAGCAACCAATTGGAGGTTTCTGGGTCTAGTGTGATTATTTTTAATTGAAACCTACGTATGGCAATGCATACTCGCTATGCATACGCATTGCAACAGAAAGTAAAGCACACACAAAATCCAAACATGGCCAGCCAGCAGAGAGCACAGTGAGGGAGGCAGATTCCCACCCCTGCAGTAGTTCAACTGCCATTAAGGTTCTCTCTAGTTGTCCTAAGTAACCTCTGCTGCTCAAGCTGCCACCGCCACCTCACTACCCAAGTGCCTCCTTCACTCCCTCCTCTTGTGCACCACATCCCTGTCCCTTCTTTTCCTCTTCTCCCACTCGCCATGGACTCCTGCCCCCCCTCTCCCTCCCTGAGCACTCCTTAAGCGGGGCTGCCCGAGCCGCACCACCTGTGCCATTCAAGTGGCACCGCCCGAGCCACTGCTGCATTGCCTGAGCTGCTACCACACTACCTGAACTGCTGCCTTGGGTGGCAGCAGCAGCACATCAGCAGCTCAGGTGTCACAGCAGCAGTGCCCCCACTTAAGAAGTGCTTGGGGAGGGAGAGGGAGGGCAGGAATCCAAGGCAAGTGGGGAAGGAAGGGGCTGAGTGGCAGGCAGGCAGACCAGCAGGGGGGGGGAGTAAAGGAGCAGCAGGGACAGGGGTGTGACATACTAGAGGAGAGAGTGAAGGAGGTACTTGGGCAGTGAGGTGATGGCGGCTTGGGCAGTGGAGGTTACTTAGGACCCCTAGAGAGAATCTTAATGGTCGAACTGCTGCAGGGGTGGGAATCTGCCTCCCTCTCCAGGCAGGAAATGGAGAGGTGAGCAAGCAGCAAGGGTGGGACAACGCTCAAGGTACAATTGCTTGTTTCCCCCTCCATATGGTCTTTTCCCTGGTTGATCACTGGTTGCTCACCGGTGGCGCACGTGTTTTAGGTTAGTTAATCCACTTTCCTGTATTTACCGCATTGCAGTTTAAAAATGGTGCAATCACAAGCCACCTACTGGAAAGCCTCGGGATGTTTTCAATGTCATTTGTAGGAGCCTATATAAGCCACCAACATTTGGAGCCTGTGGCACTAAATATTCCTCGTTTGGAAAAAGTATTACTATATTACTGGAACAGTGTTTATGCAATGATGTGTTCAAACACAAATGAGTAACTAGGAAATGTGCTGCTTCTATAAGGTTACCATCGCCTCATTCTGACAGATCTGAATTATCTGAATATAGCAGTAAAGTTGTTGGATTCCATACCAAAGCAAGGCCAAAGGATATTTTACAAGCTAGAAGAGTACTTTTGAAGGACATTATGGAATTCCAGTGTGAAGACAGGTATTGCACATGGTAAATAGTCACATTGGGATAGGAGTACAACACAGAGATTTATCAATGGACATTCTGTGAATATATCCTGCAAATGAAGATGTATTTCTTAACACTTACATCACTAAAGACATACTCAAGATGTCAAGGCAGGCAGAGCTGCCCGTGTGGTTTTTCTGACTGTACAGAGGCTTCCCTGCACTCCTGATTGCATGGACTTAAAAGAAATCAATATCTCATTTCTCACATCAGTCAGATGGGTAAACCAAGCAAGGCTTTCAGATGAAACCTCATGGCTTCTGACAGAGAGGGGGAAAACATGTTTTTCCTGTTTCAAACTGCACTTTACAAAGCTCTTGATAGCTTTGCAGTTCTTTCTCCAAGTACAATGCACTGTAACCCAACTTTAAAGCTTTTTTGCATGCTTGTATTTCTCAACTCAACCTGCTAAATACAATTATAAATTTACTAAGTGGTTCCTACTCCTGGCTGTGTTTTGCTACTACTTGCCAAAAATTTGTAGAGATGTTTTAAATTAACTCCAAGGCCAGAAGGGATTGGCAAACAATTATATTTCCAAACACCATCTCATGCTTCCAGAAGTCCAAAATGAAGTGGTGGGGAGGAAATGCTTCTTCAAGAATTTAATAAGTTATAGCCAGTCTGATTCTACTGATCCTCATAGAAACACACATTTAGTGAAAATTTTTAGGCCATGGCATTATTGTGTGCATTGAGAAAATTAGTCTTCATATACATCAATATACTGTATCCTAGTAAAGGTCTTTACGTTGAATGTTGTTGGTAATGTCTGGGGAAGAATAATATGGCAGACTTGCTATGGTACAAGGAGTGTTCTGATAATAACCATCAAAAATTCCAAGCCTACCAAGATTAAGATATCCATTGATTTGTTTACAAAGCCCTTAAATCACAGGGTTTGGAAGTTCTCTAATTTTCTCCTGGCTAACAACTATACAAAGGCACTCAATGTAGTGAAATCCTCCATTTAGCCCAACATTTTGGGGCACTTTGCGGGATTTTTTTTTACATCTTGAAAAAATTTTTGGTTCATAATGAAGCCTGTGGGGATATGGAATGGTATGATCTAACTCAGTCTTGTCAGAAGTTACGAAGAGAATACTCCAATGGGAGACTGCTGAGGAAGACTACAGAGGAAGGCAATGACAAAACACTTCTGTTTAATCACTTGCCTTGAAAACCTTCTGGAGTTGCCATAAGTTGGCTGTGATCTGATGGCACATACATACATAATGATACCTAGGTATCTAGACTATCAATAAAGAAATTATCCCTTAGCTTTCTGACCTAGTGGTTAAATACCCCTTGATGCCATTAAGCATGTAAGCACCATTCAGAGTTCTCTCTGCAGGACTGGCTCCCTAACAGGCTCTGTTGGGCAGATTGGCTGTTTGTTATTAATATTACTGCTAAAAATTACATCTTAAGATAAGGTGACCAGATTGTTCCACTTTTGGAGGGACATCTGGGGGTACATGGCAAATTGTACTTATGTTGAAATTTAAAAAATATATATTACAACACTATTTTTGCATTCTATGCATTCTATGAAATGTTTTGTTGTTCCATATAGACCAAATTTTTAATCAAGAACCCCCCCCCCCAGTTAAGTGGTGTCCCGCTTTACCAGTGTTAAAATCTGGTCACCTTATCTTAATATAATCGATAATATATATACGTTTAAGGTGGATGGCTCAGCCATCATTTTGGTGGGGAGTGCAGCTTTGTAGAAATGTTTGCTGGTGGAGGTGCAGTGCATACTTCCTCTGGCAAGATTCCAGAAGTTGTATAATGTGGATTTATATCTGCCAGCCTTTGGGAATTGAAGTGTATGTATTGCATATCTGGTGTACATGCAGTTGGCTTTGTCTTGTATATCTGAGAAATATAAATCTTGTGGTTATAATTTTAAAAAGAACAATCCTTTGGCAAACATGTGTGAGCTCCCAGAAGAATCTGGCAGGTGATGAGGCATATTGAGAGATGCATAGCTGACTGCTACTGAAACATTAAGTCGGCAGCTGAGTTTCCAGAGCCCTGACTGTGGCCCATCAATACCTATTCTCCATTCCATGATGGAGGGCAGAAAAGCAAAGCTTCCTGCTGACAAGCTCACAGCATTCTGGGAAAAAGACTTCTTTTCAATCTCAGCCAAACCTTGACGAAATAATTAAAACTGTATTCTTCGAGTGATCATTTTGGTGAGGCAATATTTTCTTTCTCCTCTCCTCCTTCTTTCTCCTCTCCTCCTCCTTTCTCTAAATCCCTGTCCCCTGAGTACTTTAAATGCAGTTCAAATCCACAAAGTGCCATAATGAAAAAGGTACTCCTTCCAAAAGCCACAATATAGCTCTCTTCAGCTTAATTTTGGCAAAGTGAACCAAGTTGAAAATGAATTGTGTTACTATTATTCCTTAGACCTTTGGAACTGCTGACAAGCAGATCCTTTATTCCTTTAACAGAAGAATTACCCAGGTATACGCATTTCACAGTGCAATCCTTAATAGAGTTGTACCCTGATAAACCCATTGATGTAGATGTTGTGGTGTCCAATCTGGGGATGCTGACAGCATTTTAGAGAAAAATTCAGCCATTCAAAAATGTTGTGAGCACCCAGTTCTTATTGGGTCCACAACATGGTGGGACCAGGAGCTCTTATTGCCCCCTGCATGCCTTTCCAAGAGCCAAAACAGCACCCCATAAAGCTGATTAGGCAATTGAAAAGATACATGCAGGCAGCTGGACAAGACTGCCTAGTTCCAATGCACAGGGTTATCAGGTCCCCCATGGCCACCTATGGGAGATAGGAGTAAGGTTGCCAGATTCAGGTTAAGAAACTCCTGGGAATTCAGGGTGGAGCCTGCAAAGGAAAGGGGCCTCAGTGGAGTATGATGCCATAGAACTGATCTCTGTAGTTTGGTGATGTCCTGTGATTCAAGGGGATCCTAAAGCCACACCAGAATTGGGCCTTCACAGCATTTTAAAATGGCTGAATTTAAAATACTGTGACCATACATGGATCCAACCTATAGAATCTATAGTGTCTAGTTTGGCCATCAGAATGGTGCAACTCTGCACAGGATTGCATTGTCAGGCACCCATTTGCAAGAAGAAGAGTGTTTACTTTTCCTTACCCCTGTTTTCTGTATGCTGATTAATTTTTTAAAACCACATCTGAACACCGCCCGTGGCGCCACGGGCGCCACGGACTAAATAAAAGAGTAAGGCGTTCTGGGGCGGGATGTGTCCGGGATGAGGAAGGGTCCGGATTGGACCCTTCCTCATGACAGACAATCGGAGGGAACAATCGGCAGGCGCGAAGCGCCTGCCGATTGCTCCCTCTGATTCCCAGCCCCAGCAACTGCGAGCCGCGCGCAGCGCGGCTTGCAGTTGCTCCTGGCCTGACGCCCGAGGGAACCCACGCAGGCCGCAGCCCCCGCGCACCACCCCCTCGCCCCCAACTTACAATGGTCTCCGCCGTCCTCGCAGCCGCTCCCGGCCAACAAGGTTCCAGGAAGAAACAGTCCACCAGCGGCCCTGCCAGCAAGCGGCCCGATGTGCGGGCGCGGCTCGCGGGCGCGGCCCGGGCGCGGCTCGCGGGCGCGGCCCGGGCGCGGCTCGCGGGCGCGGCCCGGGCGCGGCTCGCGGGCGCGGCCCGGGCGCGGCTCGCGGGCGCGGCCCGGGCGCGGCGCGCGGGCGTGGCGCGCGGGCGCGGCTCGCGGGCGCGGCGCGCGGGCGCGGCTCGCGGGCGCGGCCCGGGCGCGGCTCGCGGGCGCGGCCCGCGGCCGCGGCCCGGGCGCGGCCCGAGCCGGTCCCCAGCAGACTTACGGCGGTCCCCAGCAGACTGACGGCGGTCCCCAAGGTCAGTTTCTAGCGCCCGCTGTATTCGGCATACAGCGGGCTTAATTACTAGTTTAAATAATAATCTAGTAGACATTCATACATAACCATTTTGACCATGACATTCAGTAAACAGTGGGTAGCCTGCCATTTTTATTTTCACATGAGCCAAGATACTATGTTACTGAAATCTTTTTAATGCAGTATCAGTGACTAGGGGAAGAAGAAGAAGATTTGGTTTTAATACACTGCCTTTTACTATCCTAAGGAGTCTCAAAGCAGCTTACAATCGCCTTCCCTTCCTCTCCCCACAATAGACACCCCATAAGGGAGGTGGAGCTAAGAGAGCTCTAAGAACTGTAATTAGTCCAAGGTCACCCTGCCAGCTGCATGTGGAGAAGGAGTGGGAAATCAAACCTGGTTCTCCAGATTAGAGACCACCATTCTTAACATTACACCATGCCAGCAAAAGGGATTTGAGCCTTCAGAAACTAGAATGTCTATAGAAATGACTTTTGTTTTCAAACCTTACTTGGACTTCTCTTGATTTGTTTACATTATTTCTAATTTTTCACTGGACAAGGACAGGGGTCTACCTGCTGTGGACAGGCAAATGGCAAGTCTAGGTAGACTTAGGAATGTATTTGGCAACCCGAGAAAGACAGGCAGATTTGCAGAGCAGTCAATGAGATTATTTACTGTGTTATTCACCAATTTAGTAAACTTGCTTTGGCTATTCTATACATGTTGTGGGACATTTAGTTATCAAGCCACCTAATCTAAATAGCAAGTACATTACCAGTCTCCCAAGTTTATTTCCTACAACATTCTCTCTCATTCTCCATGCTCCTACATGAACCTCTGGCATATAATAGAATAATCACCACCACATTTTTTTCTCTTCTCAGGATTTATCTGCTATTTCTCTTGGAATATCAAAGGGGAGGGGGAGGGGGAGGGGGAGGGGGCTGATTGCTGCACTGATCTTCTTGTTAGGGACAAACTAGACATTACATTTTTTTGCAAGCTGGGTCTAGGTGTAGCCATATAACAGCTGCAGGGAATGTCATTTGAAAGATCAGTAGGAACGCTTTTTGACTTGGAACTGTGGTATGGGAAGGAGCATCTCCTGCTTACCCCCCCCCCCCCAAGTTCTTAGAAGGTGAAATGGCACAGGGAAATAGTTACATCACTTTGGAACAGCACCTTCTTGGAATACTCTATACTCCAGAATGATGTAAACCAGCGGTCCGCAACTTTTTGGCTGCTACGGACCACTGCGACGGAGTGGGGGGGCACGCGCAGCTACCCCAGCGCAAACGCGGCTCCCTCTCTCTACCCCTCCGGGCCACCAGCAAATTGGCCGCCAAAGCAGCTGATTAGCTTGCGGCCCGGCAAGCTTCTCTTCCCCACCTCCCGAAACAAGAAGCATGCCGGGCCGCAAGCTAATCATACGCTTCAGAGGCCGATTTGCTCACGGCCTGGTGAGCTTCTCACTTCGGGGGGGCGGGAAGAGGGAGCCGCGACCCGGCGTCGAGGCCATCGCAGCCTGGCACCGGGCCGTAGCCCGCGGGTTGGGGACCACTGATGTAAACAGCTCCCTCCTGTGGTGGAAACAGCACAGGGGGATGCAAAAGCCCCCCCCCCATGCCACAGTTCCAAACTGACAAATGCTCCTCTGATCTTTGAAATGGCAGTCCCTGCACCATTGTGTGGCTGCAGGAAAATTAAGTTGGGTCGAGGGTACCCAGGCCAAACTCAACAAAAAATGTAACATCTAGATGAAGGAGGGAGGAAGATAAATCCATAGTAAGGTGCAATACAGATACAGCACAAGTGCATGTTGAATATTTGTCATTTGAAAGTATGCCCTAATTTGCTGGAAAACAGCCTTAAATTGATTAAAGGAAAGGAGATAAATTAAGAACAGCCATTTAATGCTAATTTATTTAATTCAAAGTTCGATTTTTCTATGTAACATGCTGACATTTTATGTGCAGCCTTTACAGATTTTTTTACTTATGGAGCATGTTAGAGTCCATGGTCATATACATGGTACATGTTTCACATAGGCTTTCTTATCATGAGAAAACTAGCACAGTGTAGTAATTAAGAATGTCAGACTAGTATCGGAAGACCCAGGTTCACATCCACACTCATGTCATGGTAGCTTGTGATTCAGAGATCAATTTCCTTGGAGAAAATGGACATTTGAGGGGGAGGATTATCTGCCTGTCCTCCCCAGACTCCAGTTTTCCAACCTGGATCTGGCTACCCTATCTCTCTCATCCCCTTGTCCCCCTGCAATGGCCACGGCAGACCTGACAATCCTACTTTGGGCCAGCCACATTCTCTCAGCCTTACTTATGTCACAAGATTGTTGTGAAGATAAAATGAAGAGATGAGAATTATACATCATGCTTTGGTAGAAATAAGTAAATAAATATTTATGTCCCACTATCCCTTTCCTATGTTTAGCAAAACACACTTTGCTATGTGTGTAATCACCTTGTGGGAATTGTTTGTACGAACCCCTGAATATTATAGATGATTCCCCACCAGCAGTTCAGTTCCTGAAGGAAAGGGAAGGTAGGCAAAACTCCACTTGATGGACAGGTAGCTGGGGCTCCCATACGGGGAGCAGATGGCAGGTGGAAGTCAGCATCCTAAGCTGTGCCCAGCAAAAGTTGGCCAGCCAAGCAAGAGGCTGCCAGCAGGTGGGCCAGTGGGGCCCTGGCAGGCATGGCACTGGGCAGCTAGTGCTGCAGCAATCAGGTAGGTGGCAGAGGGCGATAGAGCAGTAGCTTGCCTGAGGTGAAATGCCCACCTAATTTAAATGTTGGGGTTTGTATATTTCTATTGTGGTGATTGTAACCCTCAACAAGCCAGCTGTCCAGGAGTAGGTAATAAACCACATCCTCATCATCACTGTACCACTCTTAGAGCCTTTGTGGCCTCTGTCTTCCATCATGAGGCCTGTGGCTCTTCTCAGGTGAAACACCTGCCTCCAACTCTCAGAGATTTCATGACCTCTCTCTTCTCCATGTCCCCAAAGATAGTGGTCTTCCTCACTGGAAACCAGGGCCAGGAGTAATTACGGGGCTGCCTTCCTGGTACTCATAGGGTGTTGCCTCGAGTCTGGCTAGCCACCATTTTGCCTCTTTACAGGCCTATGGGGTAGACACAGGTCCTGCTGCTGGGTGCCCAATCCTCATGAGACTTCCCCCTCACTTTACTCTCCCTCTACTTTCTAAGGACTGCCGAAGGAGCTCCCCCTCACTAGTGGTCTTCGAACAGCATCTGGACAAATACTTGAGCAAAGGATTGGACTAGATGGCCTATCTGGCCCCTTCCAAATCGAAGATTCTATGATTCTATAGTGCATTTCCATTGAACGGCTTTCCTAGGGGCGCTGGATAAGATCTCGCATCAAAAGCTCAGATAAATAAGAACATTTAACTTGTAACTTGGAGATCAGATACCAGGGTAATGTGGATAAGTGGGAAGATGGCTGGGGAGAATAGTTTACACATGAGGCCTTTTCTTTTTTAATCAACACCTCACTTTTGAGTGTGTGGGTACAAAAATGTGTGAGGAAAAAAATAGACTGGGAAAATAAGTACAACGATCATCTGCAACAGCTGATTTATGAAAAGTTACACTTGAGTCTACCTTGTATTGTGTAAGCTCATTGATAGGATAGATCAAACTCAGCACTGCTATTTGGACTGGCCAGGAATCTCCAGGGATGCAGCCAGAGTTCTTTCATACTACCTCTCAACTGCTCTGTTTAACTAGATGCTCTGGGGATTGAATCTGAGTGGGATCTTCTCCATTCAAACCAAATGTTCTGCCATTGACTTTGATGCCATCCACTCTTAAAGAGGCCTGCCTGCCAATGGTCCAAGTCAATTTCTGATGTAAGAGAGGCCAGTTCAGACGACACAAATTGTCATTATTCCAAAGCATAGGGCTTCAAGGAAATAAACTGAATGATGTCTTGAAACAGCCATTCTTTTTTTATAATGGGAAGAGATGTTCTTGGTCATTTATAACTGCCAGCATCTAGTGGTTGCATTGTGAAACAACTTGAATCGCATGAGGAGTCTTCAAAGGTGGCTCATGTTGACAGAGTCCACTCTAGATGCAAGCAGAGTATGGATAACTGCAGCCAAGCCCTGTCAACTGCAGAGCAGCCTGCAGACTGATCAAGACTAATCTTCACTGAGGATGGCAACTAGAGAAAGTTAATACTTACAAATCCTGTCACCTGAGCTTTTATATGGTAAACAGCTTATCCTCCTTGAATGATTCAACCAGAACATTTTCCCTTTGACATATCCACTTTTCAGAAACAATTCTTTTATGTTTTTGCAGCTCTTTTCTTCTATTTTAATATCAAAAGTCTATTTTCTTTTCTGCAATTCCCTTTCTTGGGGAAAGGAAGAAAGTCACTCTAAAAATAAAATTTACCATGCAGCCTCTGGTAGAGCATCCACTGACAGGGAAAGACTTCACTGAAATATCTTCGCAAAAGCAGAAGAGATAAAGCTGTTCAATCTTTAAAACTATGCTTTTATTTATATACTAGAATGAGGGTGTGGGTGTGGAGAGATAGGTGTCAAGAAGCTGTGGTTTGGAATGTTAGTTGAGTGTGGGAGAGGACTGACCTTTGGGAATTGTGGCATAGTGGTTACAGATGAGCTTTCAAGAGCCATGTCTTCAGATATGTGAAGGGAAAATCCGACTGGAGACTATATTTAGGGAGAGATTACATGGCAACCAATTCCTCCCAGTTCTGCATTCAACCTAATTTCCCTTCTTGTGTGAATGAGTCCACAGTTACCAAAATGTCCCCCTGCCCTAATCCACATGGGGTAGTCACAGTACACAGGTGTCTGCCCTGCTCCTTCTGTCTCAATTTTTTTTACTGTTGATATAATGTTATGTGCTCACATGCTTCTTTCACTGTTGCCCCTTAGAAAAAGAAGAGCTGGATTTTTGTATCCTACTGTTTTAGTAAAGGAGTCTCAAAGCAGTTTACAATTGCCTTCCCTTCCTCTCCCCATAACTCCCCACATAACTTACAGACTCCCCATGAGGTAGGTGAGGTAGAGAGAGCACTAGCTCATGGTTTGGTGTAGGTTTAGTGTCTCACTTGGAAGCTGGCAACCCTAAGAGGAGGTCTCTCTGTGCATAGCAGTCTTGACCCTAGTCAGGCTTATGCACATCTAGGTAGTGTGGAATTCCAGAACATGAACCTACACCAATCTGGCAACCTTACCTCCTCTCTTCAATGTTTTATTGACCTAAAATAGGTCAGGGGGTGCTAGGTGGCTGTGGGGGCATTACACACTTTTAAGGCCCCACTTCAAGACTTCAAGGAATATGTTCAGACCAGGGACAGCCAATCCCCAGGTGGGCTCTGGAGATCTCCTGGAATTGCTGCTCATCTCCAGACTATAAAGAACAGCTCCATAGGAAAAAATGGCTGCTTTGGAGGGGTGACTGTGTAGCATTATATACCACTGAGGTTTAGGGATGCCAGCCTCCAGGTGGGGTCTGAGAATTCCTTGAAAGTACAGCTCATCAGGAAATTAGGCTGAAGGGAAAGTGCTCTCCCATCACATGCATCCCTTCAAAAGGAATGCACATAGCCCCAAACACCCCTTGGCTAGCACAGTCTGTTGCTTGGCTGCTGATGTCTACTCTTCTGAAGCCTGATGCCTACTGCTGGCAACTGCAGTCTACGTTGTTATCTGCAAGGCCAAGTTGTTGCCTAATAAAAGTGGATCACCTGGTTTCCCCCAAAGTCTCACTGTCTACTTTCCGGTAAAGCTAACTCCACTTGAAATTCTGGGCCATTTATGCCTTTGATTTTATAGGACCTTCCTGGCAAATACTGTTTTTTATTTACCAGGCCAAGCTTGAGAAAAGTCACTACGGTCCCCATGTCATTCCAGCCATTTATTTGTTCACTATTTATTTAGATCTTTATTTAGATCTTCATGCACTTTCCAGACTCGCAGGATGGATGCTGGTTTGTCTGTTTGTCTGTGCCCCAAAATACAAACAGTTGCTGGTAAGGGCTGGCCGAAGCCCAAAGCTCAGGAGGGACATACTTACACCACTCCACCCCTACCTCAGTATGCAAGCCTCTGCCATTGTCTCTAGATCACTGCTCATCAATAGATTATAATTATAATGATCAACTCTGCAGGCAAAAATGGCTACTTTGAAGGCTGGACTCTGAGGCATTGTACCATTTTGAAGTCCTACCTCCAAACCTCCAGGAATATTTCCAACTCAAGGGTAGCCAACCTCCAGGTGGGGCCTGGAGAGCTCCTGTAATTACAGTTCATCCAAAGACTATAAAGATCATCTCCCGGGACACAACAACCCTGTGTGGTAAGCCTAAAATCTACAGAGAGTTGCTTGGCTGACTCCTCCCGAGGCAAAGCGCGGCTGCCGGGGGCTCCTCTCGCTGCGCCTCTAGAAGCGCCTCTCGCTGCGCCAGCCCGCCGACGACGAGAGAACGCCGCAGCCGCGACTCCGCTTTGTGCCAGCTTTTGCCGCTGCTGGCCGAGGAGCCGGACCTGCGCTCGCTGGCCTGGGTGCTTCGCCAGAGGCCAGAGAGCGCCGCACACGACAAGAGAACGCCGCCGCCGACCACCGAGCAAGCCAGCCACCGCCGAAACACCGACGCCACAGTAAGTGCCTAGCGCCCGCTGCATTTAGCTGCAGCGGGCTTGATTACTAGTTGTTATAATATTATTACTGTTACTGTTACCTGTTACCATATGTTAATTGTATCCTTTCCTGTTTTCTGTAAATCACCCTGAGCCCTCATTATATATAATAATAAAAAATAATAAAAAATAAGGTTGCAGCAGAACACTCCTGCTTTGGCCTGCAGAACCTATTCCACTCTGCCAACTCCAAGGGGTCCCAACTTCTGGAGAGGTTTCTGTCGCTCTTTGTAGAGTAACCACTGTCACAACTGACCTTTGTATAGAACTGCCCACTGAGAGGGTCAGGATTCCCACCTTCACTTACCAGTTCTGATGCACTGCCTCCGTGTCTCCTGCTGCCCAGGACTTTGCCATCCTGGGGATGATTTACTGCCTGAAGCACCCCGGGGGAATACCAGACTTTCTCCTTTTGGTGTCCCTTTTACAATACCATTTCTGAGGCAGAGGAGGTCTATGTGGTATAGAGGACTACTACCAGAAATCAAAGTTATAAAATAGTTACCTAAAGAAAATGTTTGCAAGCGTACTTTTAGCAAAGCATCAGATTTAGCAAGAAACCAAAAGAACATAGAAACACAAATCCTTCTGTCCCTTTTGCTGTACATGCTTCATCACATGTTTATACGACAGTCTCCTTAGTTTTAGAAGTTACACATTTCTAATAAATTTCCATTATCTTAAAGCCTTCTCTAGCTCCCCAGGGGACAGCATGATCACAACAGCTGCCTCCTTCGGACTGCAGTCACCACTGATGAATCCCATGTAAAAGAGACCTCCTCCTTGATGCCAGGAGGAAAGGGAAGGCGACTGACAGCCACTTTGAGCCTCCTTCAGGTAGAGAAAGCGGCATATAAGAATCAACTCTTCTTCTTCTTCTTTTTCTTCTTCTTCTTCTTCTTCTTCTTGTTCTTCTTCTTCTTCTTCTAAAATAAAGTTAAATCAATCTATTCTGGCTTTTACTTCTTTTCTGTTTGTCAGAATCAGCATTGGGCAATGGAGTCCCTACCCAATTACTTTGTTCTTTTTATCTGCAACAGTGCAGATAATGGAAGGATTAGGAGGAAAGTTGCCAGGGATTTTGTGTGACCTCAGCTTGAGGCAAGCCTGAAGTTCATACAGATTTTGAAAATTATTTTTGTGCAGTCTTAGATAACAAAATAGATTACATACATTCTGTTCCTAGTTTTGATATGAACTAGTATTTTCTTTCTTTGTCTCATATGAATTGATGAAAAAGACAGAAAATTATTTTACTGAGATAGTGGTTAAATTTGCAGTGTAATTCTAAACAGAATTAAAACCATCTAAACTCACTGATTTAGGGCCAAAGTATACATCACAAGTGCTATGGGGACCAGCAGCCATCCTGCAGGTGTGAGTTCCCATTGGCTACTCAATTTAGAAGTGACTCAGGGGTATGATTCTGATCAGGGCACATAGTGCTTCCATCACCATTCAAGCTCAGGGAAATGGCATAGGGGAAACGCCCAGACCCCTCCTTCCTCATGCTGTGCTCTCAGTTTGAATTGGGGCCCTATGGAACTTCTAAATGGAATTGACACAAGGAATTTGTGTCTGTATAATGGCTTCTCGTCCCTGTGTTGAACTGTGTAACTTGTAACATGAAGTTTTGCTGTACAAGTGTGTAACTCAATTCAGAATTGGCCTGGAAATTACTTTGTTTTTGTGGGGAAAGAAACAGGAATGAAGTGCTTGCCTGATCAGGATATGTTGATTATTACAAAATTCAATCGATAGTTTATCCCAGTAGCTTGCAGAGCAATGATCTCTGCAATAAGAACAAAGAACTCTGAAATTAATTGGAATTCAAGTCCAATGCTGAAATGTAGCTATTGTTTTCCTTTTAATATGTCATAGGCTGTATATCATGATTTGTTGTGCCCGATTGGCAGGCATTTGCTTTCAGGGTTCAAACAATCCCCATTCCCCACACGTTACAGTTAGCAGTTCATCACATCAGACCTTTTGATTGGCAACACTCGGAAGGCATCCCCCTTGTGAGCAATCGGGAGGGCAGTGAAGTTTTGCTATAATTCTGCTGCTTGTCTATATCCCTGGTGGCTTTGTTCTGTCACTAAAAGTAGTATTTACTATGCTGAAATGACAATGGACTTTGCACACCTCTAAGAATGCACCAGGAAGTGCTGCATAAAATCCTATTGCAAATGCACAGTTGTCCACAACATGTTTCTGTGTCTGCATTCAGGCATAATGATGGTGATCATGATTGTGGTCATAATGCACATGGCAGAAAAACATTAAGGCAAATGCCTCATGGGCTTCTCTTTGGAATTACTATGATTTCTTGATAATGTTCTATACATTCAGTGACAAAATAACTGGATGCTAATGCTGCAACATGCACCCTTGTTGATCCTGCAGGCAACTCTGTAATTCTGAGAAAAGAGAGGGCAGGAACACAAAATGCTAGGAGGTTCCAGTGCTGGGATGTTCCAAGCCAGGTATCTTCCTACAACTGAAATACATCCTCCTCCTCCTGCTTCTGAATAGATACTGCAGATCCAAAGAAGTTGCTTCCTGGGCTTTCCTGAAGCCCTCCCTGACCCAAGTAGGCAGAGGAAAGTCAAGATCAGGTCTTTGGTTTCGGTTTCAGTTTCTGAAGAAAGGGGAGGATTTGCACCCTATGTGAAATTGCCAAGCCGCCTGGGGCATTTTTTGTCCATTCTGGGATGCCATAGGTTGGGGGGAAAGCTTGGCCTTGACAGCCTTGGCATCCACAGCAAAAAAGGGAATGTGGAAGAATATGTTGGGTTGCTGTGGGGCAACTGAAGGCCTGAGTTGGGTTAGCCCTGGGCCAGCACCAATGTCATCTGGAAGCGGGCATTAACCCCACAACCAGACAAGTGCTGGCACAGGTGTAATTCTCTGTGCAGAAGGTTAACTGGAAAATATTGCTAAAAATCAGACTTTGCCTCTTCTCAAGACTACTTTATTGGCATAACAAAAACCTCGAAATCAGAGAAAATATAACTAAATACCAAAAGATAAATGATACTGTAAAATCTAAGATTGTCCATTCTGCATTGACAAACGGCAACTGTTTACTCTCAGCATATTTCCAAGTACATCAGCAAATATGGCAAGCTTGGTAAGATCCCTTTCATATAACACTGATTTTATAGTAAGGAATTTAGATCTGCATATTGTATTTAAATCTGTCAAATAACCCTGAATTGCAGCTCGTTGGTCTGAAAAGGCTGGACAGTCTCATAAAATATATATTAATATGTCCAGAACTTCACATCCATGTAGACAATACCTTTCTAAGGCAAGGACTTGGTGAACCTTCCCCATGACACATTTGAGATGAAAGAGTTTACTCTTGCCAGTAAAAAGGGCTTTCTTGATAGATGGAAGTCCAGCAAGTACAAATACTCTGGTCTTTGCCTCTTCTGTAGTTTGAAGTATATTCTATAATTAGAAAAGTGGGGTAAAATCTGTTACAAAGGTTAAAAGCATTAATATTTTGTAGTAAAAAGTCAATGTGAAAAAACATAAAATTGTGTAGTAATAAAGGTTCTTAGATTGGTTTCTCATTTAAAAAAATCAAAATGGAAACATCCAAATTGGATCAATTTATGAAATTCAGATTCATCAGCCCAAATCATCCTTGTTCAGATATTTCTTCATCTGTGATTCCAGTGTGACCTCCTCAGTGGTTTTTCTTGGTTAATATTTTAAAATATGATTTCCTTAAAGTTAGACTAAGATAACAATAACCAAACTAATTTTTTTCAGAATAACTCGGATTTCTTTTTTTAAGTTCATGCAAGTTACTAGGAAAAAAATCTGAAGGCAAATTGAAGTGGTTCACAGATCTTTGTGGGAATGTATTTATATAATTAATTTAAAACACAATGGGTTGGATCCAGTGGAAACTTTCTACCAATAAAACCCAGATTTTCTCAATTACCCATTCTACTTAGGCCTCTAGTTTCTTCAT
Source organism: Paroedura picta (assembly GCF_049243985.1). NCBI lineage: Eukaryota > Metazoa > Chordata > Lepidosauria > Squamata > Gekkonidae > Paroedura > Paroedura picta. Next base: position 76,934,422 of record NC_135373.1, on the reverse strand, counting down.
GGTCCTGTTCTTGGAGTCCATTGTCCTCACGATATGAATTTTGGGCTGCAATAGGAGAACTGAAAACAGGAAATCTGGCTTTGCTGAGAGAAATCCCTGTCATCAGCTGAAATTTTCTGCAAGATCCAAGCCAGCCTCTTGCTTACAAAACTGAGATGATCCTTGTTTCCATCCATGGCTGTGATTCTCTATGACTTGTAAAGGAGGGGACATGTGTCCCATTAACTGCTAAATATATTCCAGCTGAGACATTTTCCCACGCTAATAAATATATAGCGGATTTCAAGGAAATAATATCAGGCCAGGTAAGTCAGCATGATTTGCAATGGTTGCCTTATTTGATTGATGTGAATACTGTTTTTGTTCCTGCTAAGGGCTGTTTTTTTGTACCCAAAGAGATAATGAACAACTGGAAGGTTTACTTGCTTGCTTATTTTTATTTTCTTATCTCATGCTGCCAGGATATAAGGTTTTCTTGATACTATAATAAACATCATCTGAAATGAGACATATATTATGCTGCTAGAATATCATCACTATTTTTCAAGAGTAATCTCGGTTTCAGGATTATTCCAAGGCATGTAGACAATACCTTTCTAAGGCAAGGACTTGGTGAACCTTCCCCATGAAGAGGTCTTGCAACTGCAGAGGAAAATAAAGAAATCTTAAAAACTAAACAAAAGTCTAGGGTCTTATTTTCCTTAAGTCTACTACTAGTCATGTGCAATTTGTTTCAGATAATTTGAAAGGTACCTGAATCAATGTTGATTCGGAGATTTTTTGGACAAATCTGGTCCAAATCAGAATTTTCCTAAAGTTAAACAGCCTGAATCAGCCTTGGTTAAATTGCTGTATCATAATTTGGATGCTATTTGGCCATGTGGAGAACATTTTCTCCACATTTTCTGGCACAAAGTTGTAATGATTTTGATTGGTAACATCTCAGCAGTTCCATGAGTATGATGTCAATGCCTGGGCCTTGTTGTTTGGCAACTGAAACAAAAAATGTGGGAAGCCCTAAAAAATTTGGGGGTGCCAGTGCATTTGATCAAACTGATGCAGTCGCTCTATGCAAACTAGAAGCCATTGTCCATATACCATTTGGTGTACACCATTTGGTGACAATGACTGGTTCAAAATAGAGAAAGGAGTGTGCCAAGGATGTATTCTTTCCCCCTTCCTGTTTAACATGTATGCTGAAATCATTATGAGAGAGACTGAACTCAATGAATCTAACACTGGAATTAAGTTTGGAAGAAAGAATACCAATCATCGGCATGCTGATGACACTTCCCTCCTCTCAGAAACTAAGGAAAGCCTTAGTTGATTACAAAGGTCAATGAAGAAAAAAATTAGCATTTTCTTAAACATTAAAAAAACAAAAATCATGACCACTGCAAAAACCAGACATGTCAAAATAATTGATGATGAAGAGACAGAATACGTTCAAAAATTCATTTTTCTTGAATCACAAATTGATGTGAGTGGTGAATACAGTATGGAAATAAAATGTTGAATTGGTCTGAGTCATTCAGCAATCATGAGCTTGAACCAAAGAAGGAAAAGCAAAGATTAGTTAGATCTATTATTTTTTCAATAGCCATTGAAAAATCGGATAAGAAAGAATCGGATAAGAAAGAATCTATTCTTTATCTGGAAATAATTATTTCTCCTTTCTGTGGAACTGGACTCAGAGGGTTGCTGTGGAGGATGAGCTGTTGGACCCTGTGGGGCTCCTTTGTGGGGTCCCACAGGGGGTGATACTCTCCCCCACATTCTTCAATATCTATATGCACCCTCTAGGCCAGCTGGTTATGGGCTGGGCTGTCATCAATATGTGGATGACACCCAGCTCTATCTCCTAATGGACAGCTGGCCAGACTCCCCCCCCCAGTCAATAACATTTGCCAGATGTTTGGAAGTGGTGACTGGATGGCTCAGGCAGAGTCGGCTGAAACTCAACCCCTCCAAGATGAAGGTCCTGTGGCTGGGTAGAAGAGGGCAGGATCAGGAAGTGCATCTCCCATGCCTGGATGGAGTACAATTAACACCTGCACCATTTGCCAGGAATTTGTGGGTGACCTTTGATGCTTCTGTGTCTATGGAGGCTCAGGTCATGAAAGCAGCCCAGATGGCATTTCTCCACCTGCATCAAGTGCAGCTACTAACACCCTACCTGTCCTCTGACCATTTGGCTTCTTTTGTAATTCACTCTATGCGGGCCTATCCCAGCTCTGACCTGGCTGCCAGGGTCCTCACTAGAACACCATGGAGGGCCCATTTTCAGCTGGTGCTTCAACTTCTGCACTGGTTACCAGTCTGCTTCTGAGTCAAGTTCAAGTTATTGGTACTAACCTTTAAGGCTTTACATGGCCTGGATCCTACTTATCTGCAGTCTGCTTAGTTGCTTATGCCCCACACATGGCTCTTCACTCTGTAGGTACTAATTTGCTGGTTGTCCTAGGCCCTGGGATGTTCGTCTGGCCTTGACTAGAGTTAGGGCCTTTTCAGTCCTGGCTCCAGCCTAGTGGAATGAGCTCCTGGAAGAGCTGAGGGCCCTGCCAGAGTTGCCAGCTTTTCACAGGGCCTGCAATATGGAACTCTTCTGCCAGGCTTATAGTTGAGGCCAGGGCAGTACCCAGGTGTTTTCATCAGAGGATCTCCCCTCCATGTTGATTAGATCTGGCCCTTGCTCCGACTATAAGAGAACTGACCCTTGGGCTGAACGGGAGGGTGGAGTGAGGGTTAGGGCGCCTAAAGTCACAAACAGCTGTATGTACCGCTGGATTTTTTGCTAGGATTGGCCAGTGAAAAAAGGAAACCAGGCTGTCAAAGAGCACAGTGGTTGGACATGGTCAAAATGGACACCGGGCAGAACATTGCATGGCTGAGGGAGGCAGTATGGGATAGGGGATCATGGCAACAGCTGTGCCATGGGATCACCAAGAATCAGACATGACTGAATGGCTGACAACAACAACAACAAAGGGTTATTGTGCTCAAAATGTTATACTGTTGTGTTCAAGTGTTAAGTTGTATTGTATTCTATGTTCTATGCCAGCATCACAGTGAACTGTGGTCTATAAATTTCCATTGTAAACTGCCCTGAGCCCAAAGGATGGTGGTATAGAAATATAATGAATAAACAAACAAACATCCCCAGGGATGTAAATGAGCCTGGCTCTCTCACTCTTGTTCATCAGTAGGCAGCTGAAAACATTTTATTCAAGATAGCATTTCAATAATTATGCCAAGTAGTAGTTCTAAATTCTTGATATTAACAAGCAGTGGTTATGTATTTAATTATTCTCCACATTGTAAATTGCTTGAACTCCTATCAGTTAGAATGGCACCTAATAAATATTTTAAATAAATACCTGCAACATTTATTAATTATTTGGTATACTTCATTGCCGCTTCTTCAGAGTCTTTCTTGGAGCAACGTTTCTGGAGACTACAATGCTATACAGTGCTTTTAGCTTCTCTATCAGTGTAGTTTCTTCTCTATCTATGGAAGACGCTTTACTGGGCCAGCTGGCACTATTTAACTATAAACATACAGGAAATTGGCTAAGAAACACACAGACAAGCAGAACAAAGCTATAGTGTGCAAAAATATACAATCCATACAAAGTTACCTGTAGTTTATTGTCCTGAGCAGGTAGGGTCACCTTCTGCTGAGGACATATAGCCCTTGGGTTGGGATGATGACTGTTAATTAATTATTTTTTTAATTTTTGAATTTCAAAATGCCTTGAGCGCTATTTAAGTTGTTTAAGTTAAAGTGGGCTCTCGATCCTTTCCTTAAGTTCCTGGGCTGAGCCAACAGCTAAAATATCAACCTGTGACAGGTTAGGACAGCTTGAATTCTTCAGCAAAGAAGAAAACTCATTACTAGGGCAGCTCAGCCAGTAAAGGGAAAGATAAAAAGAGGGAAAATCTTGCCTCTGAGGAAGAGAATTGGAAGGGGGGTGTCATCCATGGTGTACCTTTGTAAATGAAACAGCTAGAATAACATAAGAATTAATTTTTATTCAATAGATTTTTGATTAACCAGAATTAATTATGGACTGAATATGGATTAATAATTTCCAAAATTGTGCTCCAGGGAATGTATCTAATAGAGATATCTCACCCCAAGAGCTTCAAATGCATCAAGTTAATGAATGTTACTTACAAGACCTAGTTCAACAACAAAGTATAACTCTTTCATGAATAATTCTGAACACTGACACAAAGTGATTGATTGCAGGGGCTATGAATTGAAGACATAAATGACTTCCTCAGTATGCAAATACAATACAAGGCAATAAACACATACTGGTGCATATCAGTGCAAAACAATAATTGCAATTAACTTCAGTGTCACAGACAATCTATCTGATATTATGTTTCAGTGGAAATGCAACATTCTGCTGTCTATTCGGTTGCAGAAGTTAACCCTATGATCTTTCTTCAAATAAATATCAGCAGAATGGAAACACGGGCCCTGATCCAGCTATGGTTCAGCACGCTCATGTTTTTAATGTGTGGCTAATGGGCTAAGGAGGGTGTTTATGGCAAAGCACATTTCCATACACATTGCAGGATGTGGATCCTTGCCCACTAAATGAAATATGAATGAGAATATTATCAGTTGCCTCAGGTTTGGCTCTAATATGCAGGTATGGTGCCCAAACCAGCAAGGAAATTGTGTGCAGAAGCCTGCTGGATCAGAGACCCATTACTGCCTGCTAGTAGACTTTCATTCCGGCAAATAGTTGGATAGGATCTAGGTCATGATCTGGATCCAGACTAGATGTTTTCTTCCCACAGAACTTGATTTTTGTACCTTTGTGGCAGTTTAAAATACCCCCCAAAACCTGTTCTGAGGGAAAAACTCCCACCTACCTCAGAACAGTCTGGGAAAGCATTTCAGGCTGCTGCATGAGGGAAGATGTGGAAAAATTAGGGTCCTTGACCCATGGAAGCCTTAGTCTGGATTCAAGCCCATTTGTCCAAGCAGGCCACAAGTATCTAGTGATTTTAGAGCTTTATGGGCTAGCCCAGCAAGCTTTCAGAAGTGGGGGTGGAATCCCTCTACCCCTGCAAAAAAAAAAAAAACAAGTTTCAGTGATTCAGGCTGGATCTAGGTGGTGGCTTCAAGGATGCTAGCTCTAGGATTCCACAGAATGTATGATTTTGTAAAGCAATATAATAAAACGAGGAAACAATGGATTAGATACAGAATGGCAGTTTCCACTAATATGTTCTTCCCACTGCAAACCCACCTCCACCATGTCATTTTTCCAGGTTTTTTGCCCTAAAGTAGAAGCATTTATGGAGATGAATGAGCAGGACTGAGAAGTGGGGGGCATAAAAGATATATTCCGATGTTGGAAAATTGAGTCTGACTCTAACCCACATTAACCACATCAGACAGTGATGTAGAAAATAGGAACCTCCCATACTCCATATTCATTTTTCATTGTCTGAATACATTACAGTTGATCTGGAATCTGTAATAGAATGGAATAATTCAGAGGTCCCAAAGCTTGCTAGCAATATTCTAAGGAGTATAGATGGGAAAACCGAAGCACTTGTCTAGCCAGCTGTCAGGGTATAAATTTTGGTAAAATGGGGGTCTGATCTTGTCATTTGATGAAATTTACATTTCCGTACCCGTTAAATGTAGTGAAATGCTTACTTTACGTAGTTGTTATATTCTTCCCCCTCCATAAGACATCACCAACATCCAGTGTCTTGGTGGCTGGCTATATCCTCCATTTTAAAGCAATGGCTTTAAAGCAATGGCTGGCTACATTAAAGCAATGGCTGGCTACATCCTCCATTTTAAATCAATAGTTGGGGAATCGCATAAAGTGGATTCACCAACCTATTTCACATGAGCTAACAGAGAACAACCAGCAGGCAACCAGCAGAGGAAAGGTATGGAGGATCAAATATGCTAAAGGTGCCTACCTTGTCCCACCCTTGCACCCATCTCCCTCTCCCTTGTTCCCTGGGATGGGAATTTCTTTTTTAAAATGGCTAACTTCCTGAAGCAACAAATAGGCGGACAAGCATGCAGATGATGCCAGAAATAAAAGTTTTTTTTCATATTTTTAACACACAGCATGCCTCTCGAAAGTAACCCCCCCCAAAAAAAACATCAGGAACAATTTTAATTTTGAAATGTCTCAAAGGACTTGTGATCCCATAAGGGGTGGCATTCAACAAGCATTGATTGACAGGCAGAAGATGCATTGCTCTCTCCACCATTTCCAGCAGCTGTTGTGGAGGGTGAGGTGTGCAAAAAGGTGCAGACAAAGGCGAGGCAGCAGAAAAGGTGAGGAGGGGCTCAGAAGCACAAAAAAAAAATAGCGCTTTGCCATTCAGTTGGCTTAACGCTTTTTTAACTGATGTGTGGAAATGCCCCCAGTATCCATAAGTATATCAGCTGAAAAGGGCTAATATCCAGTGAGTTCTGGATTCATTCCTAGTTACAGAAACGTATGTAGAGAAGCCTTCTTATGTTACTAGCATAAGGAAACAGAACTTGGCAAATTCTGCTATGTTTTCAACAGAGGCAAAGACTATAAAGTAAACCCCCAATATTTCACCAAAGCATGGATATACAGGTAAAGAAAATTTACTTGTTAAATGTCTTAGCTGCAGCCCTTGTATTAAATCGTTTTGGTATGTTAAAGGCTTTTTTACTGTTAATTTGCAAACTCCTGGAAAATCTCAGGATTACAAGAAGTTGTGATTACTACTAGACTTTTATGCACTCCTCTTGTGGTAGCATTACAGCTAAAAGTTTTAGCTTGATGTAAGGTCACAGAATTATTCTAACCATGGGTCTATTGCTTAATAACAGTTGCCTTCTGGCCATGCAATGATGTAAGCAGCAAGACTCAAGTCCATTGTTCATAGTTCTCTTTATACTTAAATCAAATTAACCAGCCTCACACACAAATGAAGGGGAGTGGATCATGAAAAGGATTTGTCACATTTTTAGAGTTCAGAACAGAAGGATGAGTATTAGCAGAACCAATCAGCCATTTGTAAGCCTGCCTCCCAGATGTATTCCTTTGTCTATATCCTGCAGAATTTATATGGAAAAACAGAGATAATAGACAGTTACATGGCAAAAACAATAGCTCTTCTGTTCTCATAAGAAGTGGGCATTCACTATAAATGGATTTCTATTTTGTACAGCTTTAACAAGTTTCCTTTTACCAGACACTAATGAGAAATATAATATCCAGGGCTAAGCATTCAGTGTGATTAAAAGTTTTTCCTGATAAAATATTAAATCTTCTGTAGGCAAAGTGGGAGGTGTTGATATTGCTCTGATCTCAATGTCCGCGCAGGGTTCTTCCCCCATCAATGCCAGAAATATTTATGATTCCACCATCCTGATGCCCAGGCCTGCTCTGTGCCAAAAAAGAAGGGTTTACAATGGAGGAACATCTATCACGGCACCAATGCATCATTTACAAACCCTGACATTACAGCAGTGCTGCAAGGACATTATGGAAAAATTTCTGACTCATTCACTACAGCAAAGTTGTGGGATGGGGGTATCTAAGCTCAAAGGAAGTACAAAAATATACAAGGACTGGTTCCAGCCTTATCAGTTGCTAAACATTAGAGAGTAGTAATAAATGCATCGTTCAATTATGCATGGTAATTTTAGCATGCAGCCAATTAAAAAAACTGGGAAGATCATGAAAAAGAATACACGCTTCATGAGGGGAGGACTGAGAAATAACTATGCTTATCAGTGTGAAAGGCAGCCTGGTGGGTCAGTTAGAATGTTTGTTGGTGGATAACTTGAGAACTGTGCCTCAGACATTCAATGGGAGTTTTGCGTCTCTCAGATTCATGCAAGTCCTTTCCTTCTTGTGATCAGAGGACATGCCCAGGAGTAGTTTCTGCTTCCCTCCTCCCAGCCATTTTCCTATCTTCCAAACATCCCATGAAGCAATTGGCTCAACTGCAAAACTTGCATGCAATCAAGTCATCAGTATGCATTTGCAATCAGAGAAAGGGCAGGAGGAGAAAAGGGTACGCGTAAGTGTAGGAGGCACAAAACTTCCACTAAACACATGAAGCTGCCTTTTACTGAATCAGACTCTTAGTCCAACAGTTTGTATTGCCTACTCAGGCTGACAGCAGCATTCCAGTGTCCCAGACAGACATCTTTCATATCACCTACTACCTGGTCCTTAACTGGTGTTCAACCTGGGTCAGTTCGCGTACTAATCAGATGCTCTATCACTGAGCCACAGCCCCTCCTTGATGTCCCTGTGTTGTACAACAAAACACAAAGGACTTTGAAACCTGTGAAGTGGCAATCTATATCTTATCTTATAGAGTTGGTAGGATAAAAAGGCGTGACTCAATATACTGCAAGCTCTGTGAAGCAAGAGTGGGTTGAAATGTATAGAATTAATGAATGGGCCTATATTTGAAGCAGGTTAAGATTTAGGAAAGTGAAGACTGTGTGAAAAATACAGGTGATTGACTTAACAAAGCAGAGCCAATAATAAATACAATTTTTTTGTTTTGTTTATAGATTATCTTTTTTTATTAGTGGACATAGTGTTCAATTCTTCAACGTAACAAAACAACACAGAACTGGTTAGTCTAGTTCATGCCTTCACTCTCATCTCAGAACTTGTTGCCAGAGTCCATTTCCTCAGTGGCATTGCACATACCTCCATTTGTATGCACGCTTATACATATTTACCCACACCCCCCCACACACACACGCACACAAACACAAAGTTCACAAACTCTGCAGATGATAGACTCATAACGTTATCCTCAAGTTCATTTCCATTATTGTTCTTTGGCATTGCATCGCTTTCAGCTAATAGCCCAACTCTGCATTTTAATTTTTGATCCTAAGAAGGTGAAGGGTGGAATTTTTAATTAAGTGGCAATTTATCTCTAATTGTGAAAAACATAATTAGGTATTATCACCTAATTGCAATTATCTGGCAGAGAGAGTCACATGTTGTTAAGTAGTGAACCATGCCGCATTATCCTTCCCAGCTTACGGAGCTGTGGTGCATGTGTCTGGCAGAGAGCCAGCAAAATTAAAAAGGTAATCAACATGCTCCTGTGAAGTTCATCCATCAAAGTCACAGGTCAGTGTACCAAAGTCAGACTTTCACTGCCATTCCTTGTTCAAAACTTTTCCTTCTATACACACTCTCTCACACAGAACTGGCATGATTCTTCTGTTAATGATATATCCACCTGCCTCTCCCTGTATGCCCCCCAAAGGGAATTCAGATCAAGGCATCACAATTTGCTTAGGGTCCCCAGTCCCTAGGAGATCAGACCAGCCTCAACCAGAGCCAGTCTGGTGGAACCCTCTTCCAAAGCAGGTCAGAGCCCTGCAGGACCTTGAACAGTTTCAGAAGGCTTGTTAAACAGAGCTATTCCACCAGACCTGTGGTTGAGGCCTAGAACATTGCTGAGTTAAGCTGGCCTCCCTATGAAAGCCCGTACTGCACATCATTTGTGTCTGAGAAATATCTTCTGCCTCCTCTCTCCTTCCTTGGCCCTAAGCTAGAATAGACAATTATGAGTTGAATTGTTTTTTTCAGGTTTTAGACTGTTATTTAGTACATGTATTTATATATTTTATTATTCTGCATGGTTTTTATTATGATGTACCCCATGCTGAGTCCAAAGAGAAAGCATGGGTAATAAATAACAATTAATTAATTAATAATAATAGTGCTACCCTAAACAGAGTTGTACCCTTCTAAGCCCACTGACTTTAATAGATTTTCAAAAGTATAACTCTGCTTAGGATACTACTGTAAGCTTAAGGTTGGCAGTCTGCTATAAGCTGTGCCATATCTTCCAAGGTCTTCTGCAAGCGAAAGTCTACCTGGCTACCAAAAATTGTCTATATACCAGACTCTAGGACCAGTGCAAGAAGTAGATCTTCAGTAAATCTAACGATAATCTGATACAGCCTACCAGCCGTGCCTTAATTCTCCCCATTTCAAACCATTCGATTTCAAAACACTTCTTTTGCAAAACAGTTGAAAAAGACAACGTCACCACTTTTCTAAGGCTTGGATTCTAATTTCCCTTCCTGCTGGCAGAAGGCACTTCCTCCAGTACAAGAGCAGAGTGCAGCTTTCAACAATTCCTCCCTCCTGCTTTGCCCCACACTTATCTTGAAGATGACTGACCAGGTGCGCGTGTGTGTGTTTGCGTGGGGAAGATATGGAAGAGAACACAGTAGGAAAGGAGAGACAGGAAAGTTCGCCTTAAGCTAGCACACACTGCTTGCATGAGAAAGGATCCATACCATTATGTTAGAAAGACAGTTTAATATTTCAAGGCACCATCAAAGTAGAATTTTATACCTGCAAGTAGTCATATAGCCCACTCTTGCAATTTTTTTTAGAAGCAATCTACAAAGGGAAGTTTGATATAATACATTAGGCACAATTCATCATAATACAAATAGAAAACAAAGTCATAGGAGGGAAAGCATGTTGAGCACCTTTGTGGTATAGGCTGTTTCTCTCTCTCTCTTGTTCTAAAGACTATGTAAACAGTCACTTACAAAACAAGTAACAAAGAAATCACACAATAATTGCTTGCTGTTTCGGTTTTTCCAGAGAGCTATATTAGGTTAAAGGATGATCCTTAGGTACAGAGGGGTCTCTTATTGGTTGCAGTGGACTTGGTTGCTCACTTAAGTGCAAATCCAGGTTTTCAGATGTCAGCAGGGAAGAATTAAAGACAATCTCACTCAAGTCTGACTTAATAGATATCAAATGTGGATCATCAAAACTGAAAGGCTCCTCAGCTAAGACCTGTGTGTTCTCGCGGGTCATTCCCACATCAGAGGGTGACTTTCTTTTCATGCGTGTGTATGATTTGTTAAGGTTCTCCATGCCTTGATCAGTTTTCTGAAATCGTCCAAAGAACCAAATGAAGAAACCAAACAATGCAAAAGCCAATAAGCTTGGAATGAAAGCCAGGCATTTGACATCTAAGCTTGCCCCAATGTACCGGCTATGCAGAAACATGTCTCCTTCAGCATAAGTGCTGTTGGTCAATGGATTTGTGCTATTTGAGCGCCACTCCCAAGACAGTTTGGTTCTGTTGAGGTCTTTCAAGCTTTCTGGGTCTTCCACGGTATAGATCTTTTCCCCAGGACCAATATACTGACCATATTCATGTGGCTTATAAAATATTTGATTCTTCCACATGTTAAGATCCAAGATTAAAACAAGAAATATGATCCCATAGTTGAACCATTTACCTGTAACCAAAAACACAAGAAGAGAAATAGCAAGATTTGACTTTTTCTGTTTGCAGTACAGTAACATGCAGCAACATAAATGGGATAGGAAAATTCATAATTAATTTTTGTAAAAAAAATCTCGATTTAAGTGACACAACAACATTATAATTAAAATTTTCAGCAGTATCAAATTATGACTGCATTAAATTTTGCAATGATGTTTAGTCATGTACTAAATCATCTGGTAATGCAATACCAGTAACACAAGAAATAATAATACAGCTATTTGTAAGAGTCCAGTAGATTAGCCACTAGAAGATGCAGAAGAGATCAATAAACTGGGACTTTGAAATAGTTGCACCAAAAAAAAGATAAAAGAATCCTTCCTGGAGAGTAAAAACCATATTTGATAGAACAGTTGACAAGATCCTAGTGACTGATCACTTTCACTGGTGATAGTCACTAGTTTCAATACATTTTTCAAAGGAGGTTGGACGGATTCATGGAAAACTAAGAGACCTGTGAAGATTGAATTCATCCCAGGATTTCAGTTGTGACTGCTCTCTGTTCATGTACAGAGGAGACAGCTGCAGACTAGAAACTGGCAGAGGGGTGGTGGTTGAAGGAAAGTGCCGCCAAATTTCAACCACTTCAGTACTTGGAGCCGTCTTGGTGTAGTGGTTAGGAGTGCGGACTTCTAATTTGGCAAGCCGGGTTTGATTCCCCGCTCCCCCACATGCAACCAGCTGGGTGACCCTGGGCTCGCCACGGCACTGATAAAACTGTTCTGACCGAGCAGTGATATCAGGGCTCTCTCAGCCTCATGTACCTCACAGGGCGTCTGTTGTAGGGAGAGGAAAGGGAAGGTGAGCCGCTTTGAGGTGCCCTCTGGTAGAGAAAAGCGGCATATAAAAACCAATTTTTGTTGTTCTTATCCTTATGAGTTTGACCAAAGCAGGACAATGGCTTACTGCCTCACAATAGAGGTGAGCAAAATCAATCAATCAATAAAACATCAGCTGCCATGCATAATGGGTCATGGTGTGGATAATGATCGTAGCAACAAGTTCTACTCCTAGCGCATATATGCCTTCACTGGGATTAATCATGTACCTGCAATGTAACCCTCTATGCATAAACAAGAGGCCTGCTTTTTCAGGGTTCTCAATTGTGCAATAAGAACTGTACTGTTATACATGCACAGGTGGATTACTGTGTGTAGGTGGCCATGATCCTGGTCCCTCTGTATCTCCCTACGTAAGGTCAGACAAAGGTTCTCCTGGCCTGTGCAAAAATAGGGAAAGGAGAAAATATGTCAGGTAGGAAAGCCTTTCATTTCCTAGCCTTGAAACAAAGCAAAAGGCCAAAATTAAAGATTCAGTTGCCAGCTTCTCTGTTTTTGGCAGCTCAACTCTTTCATCTCAGTTACCCAGTTATGAAGGGCAGATAATGCTTCTGTACCTCCAGAAAGCACTTAGCAGTGGCTGACTGTTTTTCCAGCATGTTTCCAGACACACATACAGTGCACAGATGAACAAAAACAAGAAGCCCTCTGAGACTTCTCTAACAACCGCTCTGCTTGGATTGCTTTGTTTTTACCTCTGACCTTTCTATTTTTGCCTGCAGGGTCCCGAAGGCATCTCCATGTATGGAGCACTTGCACTGGCTCCAGACACGCATCCTCTGCCTTCGGTGTAGCCGTCAACCTCCCTACTCTGATGATAACTACCAGTGAGCATTTTCAGCATTTGGATGAAAGTTCTGGCTTAGTTAATTTTTTGTTTTTGTTTTTTGCTGACTTTAATTCTGTGAGCATGCTGCATGTGTAGTGTATTGATCTCCACCACAACTATATTAATTTGGATCATAGCTATCCTGCCAACATTTGCTTAACCTTTGCACCCAACCAATTGTGCTGCAAAGGACTGTATTTTACTATTATATGTAGCACAATTATCATTTGGGATATGGGAGGGAATTGCAGGAATGGGACTACATGTGCACAATAATTTCTGTCAAATATAGAACCGTAGATTCCTCAATATGAACTCAGAAGAAAAACAAGGAATCACAAGGCAAGATAATGTAATAGTCCTCTCTGTATTAGTAGTAAAAGTCAAAATAATAACGAGATCCTAGGTAAAGCGGGTTATGTAATGCTATTACATTATCTTGCCTTGTGATTCCTTTTTTTCTTCTGAGTTCACAATAATTTATGCAGCAGATCTCATCCATTCATTAGCCTGTGCTTGATGTTTGGAGTTGCCCTGAAATTCTCTGCTGCCTTCTGTGTCTTTTCCCAGGCCTGACCCACTGGTCTGCCTAAAGCACTGTTGTTGCCTGGCAGTGATAACATCTAATGTGACTACAGCCCATGAGGAGAGGTGTAACTCCTCTTGAGCAACAACATACCAGAGTAGACCTGGCCTTAAAAGTGTGCTTCTTTGCCCTAAGAGACAGAACTTAGTTTGAAGGAGAAAAAGATGCCTGTGATTCTCATGTATCCAAATTCAGCACCTGATATCAAGCAAGGCTTTTGAGAAGCAGAATGACAGGAAATCAACAACCCTGTTAACGATAATGATGGTGTTGTTTGCTCAATGACTGAGACAAAACAGGCCCTCAAACTATGCGCTCCTGTTTAAGGGCTATGAAAAGGGATACTCTCCTCTAGATGATGCTTCAGGAGGACCCACAAACAGGAACCAGTTATCTACTTCCTGCACCTACTTGGTTCTTTGTAGTTGCATACCAACAACCAGACAGGAGACCCGCTCTGCACAGCTTGAGGAAGGACCTTGAGGCCAGCATCATGCTGTATCCAGACAAATGTCTTTCCTTTTATTTTTAATACACAGTTCTGGCTGTAATCACTAGAGGCATAGGGCATGGCAAAGCATGGCAAAAAGCACTCTAGGACCGAACAGACATTTCTTCCTTCAAGACTGAAGCAAACTTGCTCAACAGATTGTATACCCAGGCCAGTATGCTGATAGGTGCTACTATAATTGCCAGCCAGGATGAAATTTTCTTCAAAAGTCTAGCCCAGGCTTTCTCAACCAGAATCTCTTGATGGTCCTGGAAGGGTTTCCTGAATGGGTGAGAGTTAATTAATTTTATATATATTTTAAAATGTGTTAAACATTATTAGATGATACAATCATATATGGTTATGTTGATATATTTCCCCCCCTCCCAAAATGGCCAATGATGGGCCTGGAAGGGGTGGGAAGGGCCCCAGATGGGCAGGTATACAGCTATGCTTCCCAACCATATTCTGCATGATCACATCACTTCTGGGGTTTCTTGAAGCCTGAATAATGTTTCAAGGGTTTCTCAACAATAAAAGAGTTGCACCCACCTCAGCCAGATCTTGCAAATCTGTAATTATTGTCATGTCCCATGGCCATTCTCCCCAAGAAGGCAAATTCTGAGTCTTACAAAGAACTTTCAGTAGTTCATTGTATAAACCTCTAAAGGCTACAAAGAATGCCTTATTGCTGAAGCTAACATCATTCAGAGTTTTGCAGCAGATATACAGTATTTGCTGGTGTATAAGACTACTTTCCCCCCCCCCCTGAAAAACATGCCTCCTAGTGGGGGGGGGTCGTCCTATACGCCGGGTGCACTTCAGTTGGGATAGACATAGCTGCCCATAGTGGCCCATAGTACTGTAATGTAATGTAACAAACTCTATATTTTGAGTGGAAATGTTGGGGGGTTGTCTTATACGCCCAGTCGTCTTATACGCCGGCAAATACGGTAGGTTTCAGCTTGCCCCCCCCATGCCATATGATCCAACAGTCTGTAATCTTACACAATGTGCCCCCTTATCTTCAAGGAGTATCAACATTTACAACTGACACCTAGAGGCAGGAAGAAACAGTAATAATATTCAAAAGGTGGTAAGAGACCAGTTGGCCCAGAGGCCTGAGAGAGCTTGAGAATCCAGGAGGGAAGAACTTGAGGAAGAACGCTGAAAGGATCCTGAGACATTGGCCAGGCTGCCATGACATAAGCACGATAGTTACGTGTGTTATCGTGTTGCGGCAAGATAAAACCACCTTTTATTCTGTTAATTTCTCACCCTCTTTTTGACACATTTCTTATTCATTTCTGTCTCCCTTCACCTTATTTTCCCATCCCCTCCCTCCCCTTATTTTCACATCTTGGTCTCAAGATATTTTCATCCCTATCCTGCTTGGTGACAGAATTTATTTAATGGTATAGTAGCAAACAGTTAATATTATAAACAGAAGACACTGTGTTTGCTGGCACTGTACATTGCGGGCTTGCTTAGACTGTAATTCTGTGCTTGATATCAGCTGGCATTCCCACAACGGTGCTGGGTTCTGCTGGACACTAAGTAGGACATCAGCCCTACTTAGATTCTGAGATCTGAGGAGGGTATTTGGGGGGCATGGAGATCAGAGCTAGGTTGAGAATAATGTGAATGCCCACGTCCATGGTGTGAGTGGGGGTTTGAACCTGGATTTCCTAACTCCTATCTTGTAAGGGGAAAGCATGTTGGAATTTGAAACTTTTTACCAGCATAATTATATATATGAAGTTAATTTTTTCATTGTCTGCATTTCTTTTCTGGCCACTGAAACACAGTTTGGGTATAGTCAGAGATGCATCTAGAGGGTGGCAGCAGGGGCGCATGCCCTAGATTAGCGATCCCCAACCTGTGGGCTGCGGACCACATGTGGTCCTTCGACTAATTGGAGGTGGGCCCCGAAGGATGCCTTCTCTCCCCCCCCCCAGCCCTTTACTGAAATCCCCCCCCAGCCCTTTACAACACACTTCATTGTTGTGGCGTGTCTGTATCTTATTTTGAAGAGATGTTTAAACATTACCATAGCAATCAGGGAGCGTTAGGACAGTGGTTGAGAGTAGAGGAGTAAACTACCCCCTCCACCGGGCCTCAGTAAAAGGCGTTGAGTGGTCCCCGGTGATAAAAAGGTTGGGGACCACTGCCCTAGATGCCATATGGGGGGCATGGGTTGGAGCAGTCCATGCCCTGCCTGCCTCCAGTAGGGGCCTGCCACATGTGGGAGGCATGCCAGTATTCCTGGATGCCCCCCCTTCACGTTATCAATGTCCACCCATGTGAATGGAGGATGGCAGTGCCTTCCTGTGCAGGTGGAGACAGGCAATGCATGGCAAGCATTTAGATGCTGTGGCCCTGAGGCAGGCCATAGTACTGTTTTGTGTCAGCATGCTGTGTGCTCCCCACCCAGACTCCCAGTGTCTGCCCCTACAGGTGGAGGATATCAGCACATGGCACTCATCCAGACACTGTAGCCTTGAGGCCACATAGTGACATCATCAAAATGGGACTTCCCTAAAGTAACCCACCCCCTAAAGAGGAGAAGGAAATGCAGAAACCAAGACCTTGGCTGTTGTGGGTATTGAATATTTTTAACTGCTTTTAACTGTATTTTATCTTATTTTAATATTTAATATCATTATGATATGTATGCACAAATGTTGGGAACCACCGAGTCAGCAATGCTGAGGGGGGTGGTATAGAAATTTAAGTGTAAAACAGATATAACATAAATAAACCTGCAACCCTGTCCTGGACACCCCCAGCCTAGTCTGGCCTCACCAGATCTTAAAGGCTATGTAGGGCCAACGTGGTTGCAGGCAATGGCAAACCACTTCCAAATGTCTCTCATCTTGAAAAGCCTGTGGGGTTGACATAGGTCTGCTGTGACTTGACAGCAAAACGAAATAAATAAAAGAGGGAGGTGGTAAAAAACTATCCTTCCTGGCTGACAAACATGCTAGGTATGCCACTGGCTCATTGTACTGGTCCTGGCAGTTATACAGGCCTCCCTCCCTGACATCCATTCAAGAGCTCTTCCACAGAATTGGTTCCATGTGTTGTTAAGCAAGTGTGTTCTCTGCGTGATGCCCCCATAAAGCAAATTTGATACAGACCAAGCTATACTCTGTGTGTCTTGGATTAATTTTATTAGACTCAGTGAGGCTTGCTTTGGAGTAAACATGCCCAGAATCAGGCTATAATCACAAACTATATTTCCATGATTCCATTATAGATGAATTGCAATCAAACTGTGACTGTTAAGGGGCTTGAAAGAATTTCCCAGTGAGCAGTTTTGCACTTTAAATCGTAGCCACACAGACATCTGTAGATCCAGACTTATCTCTGGCAAGCTGGATAACACATAGATATGAAAAGGCACTAGAATAGTCCCTAAATGTATTTTAACAAGAAAACAGTTTGGAGAGTGGATAACCAAACTTACTTTTGAGCCCTGCATATCTCCCTGGGTACCATAGAAACTAGGCTACACTGTATATTTACATAAAACTGCTGCCTAGCATATCCTCTGCAGCCAGCCATCTGTCAGGGGAAATCCAGATGAGTTAAGCAGATGCAAAAATTCACCCTGGCTTTATGTACATAGATAAAAGAGAATGGAAACTAGACAGAATTTTTTTAAAATGTGGAATAAAACACATATTAGGAGCTCCAAGGCCCATTAAACCCACACAGATCTTGCTACAGATTTTCAGAGCACTAAACCTTTAATCTTGACTTCGGATTCTGTGCCCACCTTATGCAGCATTCTTTTTCCTCTGGTATATTTATTCTACAGCCATAAGTTTTAACAGCACTTTTCTAAATCAGGGTCAAATGTCACTGTAAAAAACATTACACAATTGCCTTATGGCAGCTGCACAGTAGTGCCTAGCAAGCGCCTTCCATTTAAACCCTCATTGTTGAGATTTTGTGCATGCATTTTAGTATTAGTTTACCAAATGAATGGGAACAGAAAGGAAGGCAGGCGAGAGGAGGAAACCAGGGCCCATTCCGCACAAGGTACAATGTGGCAAATTGCTTTTGGAAAGAAAAAATGGAATTTTAAATAGTGGAATTTGGCGTAATGCATACCTGCCTTTGTAGTGGAATCCAGTTGCATTTCAATCATTTCCCACAGGTTTCCGGTCTCGGCAAAAATTGCTAGAAAGGAAGCAATTTTTTCCGTGCTTTGTCCCGCCCCTGGCCATCAATCAAACGAGCAGCCAATGGGCGGTTGTTACCATGCTCCGGAGAAGCCCCTTTGCCTTTAAGAACAGTTTTTTAAAAAAAAAAGAAAAACACGTTGCAACGAAGTTCAGAGGAGAGAGCCAGGGGGAGGGACTTTGTTGAAACCGCAACAATGGTAACGCACAGAACTTTTTCAAAATTGTTGCAGATTGTTTGCAAGCGTGTAGCGCTTTCCAGAGGGTGAATCCACTTTTTGGGATTTCCCTGGAAGCGCTACAACGAAGCGCTTTTAGCGGGACTGTTTCAGGAGTGTGGCAGCTTGTGTACAACGTCGTGCATAACTGCATATTAGTAGCGATTACAATTTGCCACACTCCTGCTACATTAAACTTGGGTGGAATGGACACAGATGTTGAAATTGACAGGACTCTTTTTGAAACTAAGCAGTTACAAAGCCCTGTTTCCCATATGGCAAGAGTACTAGTAGATTATCTACTGTGTTATCACTCGCTGTAAAAATGGGAGAGTCACACAATCTCATAAAATGAGGGAACATTTTGCATGTACGGAATTCATGGTATCACTGACACTGCCAAGCTGTGATCATTGGCAACATGTGCTTGTGTGTCTCTCTGTGTGTGCACATACCTGTCCACTGTCAACCCCACTAGCATATATTTGTAATGGCAGCAGCTGTTTGGATTTTGATGTAGCTCTAAAGAACATCATTAAACTGAAAAGCTTATAGCTGTTCATTAACAATAATTAATCCTGCAAAACTGCCTCCTTCTCTATTTCTATTCATGAGCTGGTGACCTACACTCAAAGATTTGACTTGTTAGGTTGAATCGATATGAAGGCCAGGGTTCAAGAATCACATTGTTAATTATTCTATGCTGTGATTCTTGAACATCAGCCTTTCATAGTAGGTGGCAAATAATTTTTGAGACAGGATGTTTTCAAAAGCAATTTGTGATATAACATGGTAGTTTGCTCTTAAAAATACATTTGTGAATATATGTCCACACATTGAGGATCTCTCTTTTTTTAAATTACACAATTGCCCAATCACAGTAGTAGCATCCAGCAAACAGCTTCCATTTAAATCCTCATGGTTCAGGTTTTGCATTTCAGTGTTAGTTTGTTGAATGAAAGGAAACAGAATGGAAAGGAATGCAGGAAAAGGGGTGGATGTCGAAACTGATCAGACTTTTTGAAACTGACAAGCAGCTGTGAAGCCTCATTTTCCATATGGCCAAGTACTAGGGGATTCTTTACTGTGTTATTGGCCACTATGAAAAATGGGAATCACAAAGTCTCATAATATAGGGAACCATGTTGAGAGTACAGAATGCATGGTAGAACTTAATGACATTGCAAGCTGTGATTATTGGCAATGTAGTGGGCAATGTAGTAGTGGACAAAATCAGCTGCAACTCCACCAGCAGACGTTCTAGAGAGCGTCTTGTCCCATTGAATTATAAAATTGGGGGGGGGGGGTATTTTTGCTGATGTCTTTAACACTGCAGCATAAGTGGTAATTTTTTGCCCCTCCTGGCAAATTTGCATGGTTTTCTCTTTAAGATTCTCTGATTTGATACTGCACACTGGCAGTTTTTAAAAGCCTGTCCTGTGAAGATCGCACTCTTCATCCAAATGGATAGATCCCAAATAATTATTAAATTGGTGGTTTGCTGAAAGTCCATGTGAGTACGCTATCATTTTAATGTTTAACATTAGGCTTTCAGAGACTACCAAAATGCCCCCCCAAGACCCCCATAAAAGCATTAAAGGTCAAAACATTTACAAAGCTTTAGTTGCAGCACTAAAATCCTTTTTAAATTTTATTTTGTACTGGGGATGTTGCTGTTTTCCTCCACTCTGATCCTCCTTTCAATTCAATACCAGCATGGAACTAAACCTCAAGCAGCTCCTTTTAAACATTCCCCCCCGTCATTTAAATTTTTTAATTCAGTGATATGACACTATCGCTAATCTCATATTGTTAGACTCAAAATGCCTGTAAAAATATTAAAAATGAGGGGGAAGTGGAGCTTGTACACTGATGAAGGGGGGAGGATGGAAAGAGGTGCAGAGTGGGCTGAACCACCTCAATGTGGGAAGGAGTGACATTCAAGGGGTGGCAAAAGGGTTGTGTGAGGGAAATCTGAGGAAATCTGTATGCTTTTGGATTAACTGAGGCTTGGAAGCAAATCAAAGGGAAAACTGGCACAAAAGAACTCTCCAAAAACTCAGAGAAACAGTTACCAGAAAGCAAACTGTGTGCTGAAGAGAGAAAAATCAATGCAAATGACAAAGAAAACCCAACAAGCAAGGGAAAACACTCATGCACAATAAGTCCAAGATATAAGGGATACAAGGAAACCAGAGTAATACATTGTAAGAGATGTTTTTGAAGCATAAAAATAATAATGTGATTATGGCAACATGAAACACACCACCATCAATAGTGCTGATTTTTCTGTTATCCTCCTTGTGAAGGAAACTTGCTAGACAATTAATCATATTAATATCCACAGGCCTTTTCCCAGTCATGTGGCTCCAGGTATGAATTTTAGGGCGAAGGAAAACAGGACTGGAGACTGAGTTAAAATGGGCATTGTTATCATTCTCTTGTGAGGTGCTCAGGGTGATCTAGGGATTAATTCTCACTTATAGTCCACATGGTTGAAATGACAGATTTCTTTCCAAATGCATAGATTTGATGTGCATTAGTGGAGTGGATTTAATAAGGACTACATCCTGAATTGGATAAAATGTGCTTTAGGGGGTTTTCTTCCCCAAGCACATTAAAAGCAGTACTATCTCCTCATACATTCAATCAGATTTTTTACGTGATGTCTAACAGCTGAAAATGCCTTCCTTTCACAGACTGATCACCCTCATACTCATCTGAGAAGAAATTGTGGTGGTCTGGACTAATGAAAACTAATGAATTTAAAGCCATTCTCAGAGGTTCTGAAGCATTAAAAGGAATGTATCTAAAAGTAAAATTTCATCTAGGGATGGCAGATTACAGTGATTTCTTAACAAGATCCAAAGTACATAGATACATTTCCTAGATGCCACCCCTATTGCTAAGTCCAGCTTTCTTTCTCCGACAATAAAACCATAAAAATGTAACTGGCTATGCAAGTTTTATTATTAGAAAGCAGACTGTCTAGGGCTAATTTGAGGATGGTTCACAGAATTAAGATTATACCAAATACAGCAGTAACATGTATGGCTGACAAACTATAGGACTATTGGAATTGGCATGAATTATAAGATTTGAGCACAAATTACAATATTTTGGTTGGTCTTAAAAAGTATTTTGTATTGTGTACTTTCCTTTTGGATTTTGCACCAGCATGGCTGCAAACCATCTTATATTCTAGTATCTACTTCTGTGGATAGCTAAATCTATGGATCTGGCCACATGGATGCTAAAGAGATTTTTAAAGCAAATTTAGAGGCCATTTCTGCATGAGGAAAATGTTCCTGGACAGCCTTCACATGTTGGTAGCATATATAGGCTCCTCCATATGACAGCGTCAACATCCCAAGGCTGTCCAGTAGTCGAGTCGCAATTTGGCCATTTTCAAATTTCGAGAATCCAGAAAACTGGATTTACCACCCTAAATTTCACGAACCACCAGTGAACCACCAAGGATAAAACCGTATGGAGGGGAAAACATGTGATAGTCTCAGCAGCTTTGTCCCACCCTCGCTCCTGCCCTCCCATCTCCATTTCCTGCTTTGAGTAATTTTTTTTTTAATGGCATGGTCCGTGTCACAGCAGGACTGCAAATCTACATTATACAAGGTGAAATAAAATATTCTTTAGCATCCATAGTCTTCTTTGTATCAGGCAGGCAAAACACAACCCTGTTTTTATTTTCTGGAGATGGGAAAGTGGGGGGGGGGGTGATCCAGCAGCTTTCTCCCTATCATTCAGCCATGTGTGCACTTTGTTCTTAAGCCTACCATTAGCACAAAATGTATTTTGGGGCTTCAGTTACCTGCCCAGCCTTCTCACAACTCAGACAGGCAAAAACAGTCCCATTTGCATCTTCTGGACATGCGAAATGAGCTGGGAAAGGAGTGGGAGTGGGTGATCTGGCTGCCTTTTACCGATCATACAGGGGTCTGAGCAGCTTGTTTTAAAGCCAACCATTAGCACAAAATGTCTTCTTGGTCTCCAGGGACAATGTGCAGTATCTCAGAAATCCACCCAGACAGAAATAAAGTGCAAAAACAAATATACAAATACAAATTCCCCAAAGGTGGGGGGAATCCTGTATTGTTCTGGCATATAACCATAGCAACAGGGCAGTGTTGATTTTATTAAAGATGCATCTGTGCCAAGGCATTACCTCATAGCAGTGCAGAAGTGCCTTTAAAAAAAATTAATTTCAAGGCTGGGAGGGGGGACAGTTTCAGTCCATGAGAGAACTGCTGTGTCGTGATTGACAAACCAACGAGCGGAGTAAGAAGTTTGGCTTGTTTTCCCTTGCAGCCTTGTCAGGAGGCAAAAAAGCCTTGACGGGGCAGCGGGAAAACACAAGAGGGAGGGCTGCAAATGCGAACAGGAAGCCACAGGCGTTTTACCCCTCCATGCGGAAATGGATTTCACATAAAAATCTGAAATGTTTAAATTTTCCCCAAAGTAAAATAAAAAAATTAAGTGCGCCACCTATCTTGATCCTGCAGCAGAAATTGGGAGCTGTAGGCAGCTGCAGCAGATCCCTGGAGCCCAGAGGAAGCAGACTCTGGGATCCTCTCTGCGCGCTGCCATGGAATAGTCTGGGAGCTATTCTGAACCTGGCTGCAGCAACAGCACATACTGGGAGCCAATCCAGCCTCACAGGACCTTCCAGACACTGTCATTATTGCAGCTGTATTGGGCCTGGAGTGATACCAGCTCAGAAATTGGGGGGTGAGATGGGATTCCCCCCCCCTCGCAAGTTTCATCCCCTCCCCCTGTATTTTCTACTTTGGTAATATCTGAATACAGCTGAAGTGAACGTATTAACTGGAAATGAGCAAACTAGCAAGAGACTGTGCGGATGAGGATTTACCTACCACACAAGATATAACTACAATGGCTTCAACTGACTTTATAACTCATTCACACACCCCACCTTAAATTTATCTCCAAAATTGCTGAAGTATCAGACCAGGATCTGCATGAAGCAAGTTCAAATCCCCACTGTGCCATGGAAGCTTATTGGGTGACCTTGAGCCGTTGTACATCCTCAGCCTAATCTACCTCATAGGGTTGTAGAAAGGATAAAATGTGGGAGAGGATAATGATTTCATTCACTTTGAATCTCATTGGGGGGAAAGGTGGAGTATAAATGAAGTAAATAAATAAATTCCTTTGCTGTCATTCTGCAAGAGAGCTATAAATCTTGTTTGATGTCAGAGACATATAAGGAATATTGCTGACATTTATCATTTTAGTGGAGAGAAACCATTTGGTTTCCCTTGCTCACAGGAATGACACTAGCAGCATCTCTTTTTATCTTCTTGCTTGCAAGCACTAAGCACAGGAACTCTGGCAAGAGCCTTCCTTAAAATCATGGCTTGAAACACATCACCCCACCCTTTTTATTTTGTAAGATCCAGCCTACTGCAGCATTCTCATGAACTCAAAAGCTTACATGGTGGTTTGATTGGATATTAGGAAAAGGATAGAAATGCTCTTCTAGAATAGATTTGTTCTTGACAACAATGCAAAAGAGGAAGGGCTATGGGTTTGCCCTTTATGTGTCATTTGCACTGAGACAATAAAATGCTTCAGAGAGTGCATGATGCACAAAGCTTATAGGCTAGTGGTTCATTGTGTTCCATGAGTAGAAAATCCATACAACTTTGGGCAAAAGCACAGGATATGTTTGTTTGGGGGGGGGGAGCATTGTAGGGACAACTAGTGATGAGAATGTTGTGCTGCATGGCTGCTTAGGTATCCAGTTTATTGACTTTGCTGTTACCCTTTCATCTGGTGAACTCTACCCCATTTTCTTTGCCAAATGTTGATGGCCTGAACAGTCCTCAAAGCTGTAGAATTAATGTTTCACCAACAGCTAAAACATACAGTCTCTCTCTCTCACACACACACACATCATATACAAAGAACATCTTTTTAGGTATGAATCAGAAACTCAATACATCCATCTTAAATACTTTGTCCATTTCCATATCACACTAGCCTCCTAAATTGAGACAGGCAATCCCAGTGCTGCAGCAAAGTATGTATAAAGCTGGGAAAGCTCCAAAGTTTATCAACTGAGCCTTCAAAGTAGCCACAATTCCTGAACAGATGGGACATGCAAAGCCCTCGTGCAAAAGGAGTCTCTCATACTGAGTTGCTGCTCTTTATGAGTTGCCACTGAGCGGAGATAAAGCAGGCTCTCGTTACTCCCACAATGTGACATGCATTCAAATAGACTGATTTGTCTAGTTCATCTAATAAATAGGTCTTATTCATACTGAGCTACAGGGGGGAAATTATTCCACAAATGCTATTCATGGGCTCATTCTCCAATTAAAGTATGCCCTTCACAACAATTGTGATCAGTTTATATAAGCTAGGAGTCAGAGGAAACAGCAGGCAGTCACTGGTCAACCGTAGTCCATCTGCTTTTAAAGAACATTAAAATGAGATGAAGAACAATGAGCTGTTATGGCTATTTGTCTCTCCGCCAATGGCATTTCCTTAATGCCCTGACCATCAACATTCTCCCAGCTCCTCCCATTTCCTCTGTATGACTGCTTCTGCCAGGAAACATCTAATAATCCTTGCTCTTTTGCTCAGCAATATATCTTTCTACTCCAGAGTTTGCACCATCAACCTTCACACATGGTTTACAGGCTCTTCTACAGCTTCAGTTCTGCAACACCAAGTTTGGCCAAAGTTCCTTTAAGCACCTCTTGAAAGCTTTGTATGGCTGCCAATTTCTTCACCAGTTGCCTGCCTGATCATCTATCATAAGTAAGAACAATAACAATATTTAGCATTTAGATAATACTCAAAGTGATTTCACAAATGATATCTGGTCACCAATACTTAACAGCAGTCCTGTCTATTAAGTTCACTAGGGTTTGCCTAAGGTCACAGTAGAAGTAAGGCCTCATCCAGCCATTTCTTGATTTGTAACTTAGCCATTAGCATTTTACCAGGTTACCTTTAGGCAATCAGTCAGGAAAGTACACAGAGACAGAACCGGCTTTCATTCTTTCAGGCTATTGATTTGACTGTCATAAAATATATGGGAACAGGCAAGCTACTAAGGATTTCTGGTGAATCTGGCTGATTTGTTGACAAGACTGGTGAAAAGTGCTCTTAACTCATGAGCTTATATTATATTATACCATTGGTCAGTATTGTCTACTCTGACTTGCAGTAGCTTTTCAGGGTTTCAGTTATAGGTCTTTCAAATAATCAACTACCTGATCTTTTTCACTAGAGAGACAGGCAGTTGAACCGGGGACCTTCTGTATGCGAAGCAGATGCTCTATCACCATGGCCACATCCCTAAAGTCCCATAATTATAATCCCTTGTGAATATCTATTAGGTATCCCAAGATCTTTGAATTCCTACTCTGTGCCATTAGTGTTATGTAACATATACTTTTGGAAGGATCACCTCTATTGAAAATGCTTTCATATACAGGTAGGGAAAGCATCCCCCCACCCCCAAGATTTGTTTTTCCTCTCTTTTTCAAAAGGCCATTTTCAAAATCTTTTGGAAATTCAGCTCACTTAGGACTGTTTTCTAAATCCTGTTGTGAGCAGAATGATATACACTGTGTTACTGATGTAAAGCTGTAGCAAAATGGTTGGCTCCACCTCCTGTGGCAGCCATTTTGTTGCTGTGCCCATCCTGCTATGTAGGAATTCCAAATAAACAAAGTAAGTGCAGACTCTGCCTAGGTAAAAATTAAATCAGGGATTATTCTATTTTATGACCCAAGAAATCTGCAAATTTGTTTTCCTGCTTAGCTTGTGAGTGACCAATGTAATAATCAAAAAGTCACTTCAGGAAAATGAATGTACAAGTATGCCACATCTTCACATTGAAAACAAAACAAGTATACATGTCAGAAAATTTTCACAGATTTATGAAAATATTTAAGAATATTATGTACCTGTTATATGTATGTGATACTCCTCCTTAAAGATCTTCTTGAAATAAGGCAATCTAAACTGAAAGTGTGCGGCTGGCAACCCAGGAAGATTGACATCGACATCACCCATAAAATGTGGAAATTCCCAATCCTGGAAGAACATAAAAGAAAACCTTATAAAAATGTCTCTCCTTAAAACATATTTATTTAAAATATGTAAATCTCCTTCATTGGAATCTACTGAAAAATACCCAAGAATGTCCATTCACTTTTTCATTGCCAGCTGAAAGAAGAATTTCTGAAAGTGGCTATGAGGAAGCTCCT
Organism: Paroedura picta; assembly: GCF_049243985.1. NCBI lineage: Eukaryota > Metazoa > Chordata > Lepidosauria > Squamata > Gekkonidae > Paroedura > Paroedura picta. The sequence continues at coordinate 76,907,669 of NC_135373.1, read as the reverse complement.
GTGAAAAACCTCTGGGAAGACATGACAGTAGCTTCATAGTCTTCATGACAGGAAAGGGAAGTGCTAGAAATAAAACCAGGAAACCTCTTTATCTTGGCATTCTAACAGTCCTTGGCAACCAGCAAGAAGAGGAAAGCAAAGGAGAGGAAAACGTAAGGCAGAACACCCACCTGGAGCCAGACCAACCTCCTAGCCTCGCTCTCCCTTTTCCCAGAGCTTTCGGCATTATTAGGAAAGAGGCTTCCTAGGATTCCCAAGTCTCTGACCATGAGAACTAGAAGATAAATCTTCTGCCTCCTCACTGTTTTGGAAACAGCTCAGACTTGAGAGCAAGTCTACCTGTTTACACTTTTCCATTGAATGGCAAGCAATGAAGTAAGGCAGAAGCCATAACAGAAAATCTGAGAATTTGTGAACCACTTCGTAGCTGCTTAGGGTACAGTCTCTGAAACTATTATAAACAATACTGCAGTGTTCATTCCATCCATGTTAACAAAAAAAAATGTGTTTCATAATTAGGTCAGACACACTGTTACTAGTGTAGTTGCACTATTTCTGCAGAGGTTTCCATGCTGCTTACAGTAAGCATAAAGATTTCTGCCCCCAAACTGCATAGTGTCTATGAGTGAAACTATGTGGATGTAGTGGATAGATGATCTCTGGCTGGGCTGAACTTCTGGGAAAGATGATGCCATGTTAAGCAGCCTTGTGACTGCTTCCTGCTCTGAACAACGGCAGATTGATCAAGCAGGAGTCTGCAGGAACAGGGGCACTGCAAATAGCCCCTGCACCTCCCCTAGCAGTTCAGGCAGGATACTGTGGGCCAAATTTGAACCAAAAAGACTTCGCCTGTGAGTAGAGGTGAAAGACAACATCTCCCAACCTTTCTGGACTTCCCTTTTCTCTGTCTCACCTTAAGAACAGCCCAGGGTGTTTGCAAAGGCAGTTTAAAACTCTGTTGTACCCAGGGGCTCTTCTTCTCTGACTTGGTGGATCTAACTTCTTCAAATATGCTTTATTCTTTAGCCTCCCCCCACCCCTCGTCTTCCCCCCAAGCTTTGTGGCCAGCCTTGCCAAGAACTTGAGCTGATGAGTTGCTTTCCTACTTAGCTTGAAGAGGCTGACTCCCTTTTTGTGGACTTGGTTCTAATTTTTTAAAAAGCATAAAGTCTAAAGGGCAGCTACAAATTCGATATTGGAGCAGACAAGTTTTAAAGTGGGGGAGGGGAGACTAGTCCAAGGGGACGGAACAGCAAGATCAGACTGAGCTCTAAGGTGATTAGAAGAAGCGGCAGCAGTACAACAGCATAGAGGCACAGGTGGAAAAACAGTGTGAAAGGCAAAGAGGATTGAAGACAGACAGAAGAGAGATGGATTTAATCTTGAATTGAGGACAGTTAAGCCATTCCAAGAAGGAACACCATAAGACAGAGCCTGAGAACCATTTTGGAACTCAAACTGTATGCCTGTGGTGGCTTACTTATATAGATCCCTTAAGACTGCACTGAATATCATTGTTTAAACCTTTTATGTTTGCTGATTATACTCCATTACATATAATCTCAGTGAAACAAAACTACATATTGGCATCATTTATGTGCTGAATTTGTTGGTCATACTGGGAAATGCAAGCTATGCTAAACTCCTTTTTAATTCTACTCTCCTATGTTAACCACTGATGATCAAAACGGAATTATTAATGCCTGAAACTGATGAAAATGATTACTGACTTGTTTTGTAATTAAATAACTTTTCGGTGTTTTACTTTAAGACTTGTTACTATAAGAAATCTCCTAAATCTAGAAAAAGCGTTAGTGAATTGGTAAAATACGGGAGAAGAAATAAGGAAAGAGATATGGAACTCCAGTCCCAAAAGAGAAGTGATGCAGATGTTGAAGGGCAAGAACATCTTTCAAGGTATTGAGCAGCTCACAAAGGAATTTGGAAACATTATGTCAAAACTTAAAAAGGAAATACAACAGCCTAAATAAGAACTAACAATAACCATATTTCACCTGAAACAAAGCACTGAAATAGACACTCAAGCAATTAAGTCAGTGAAGGTCAAAATTCAAGAGGTTGAGAAAGGTGTTGACAGGGTTCAAGATTGAAAAGCTCCCCACCGATGCTGCCATCTCCAGTCAGCATACTGGACTTTTCATCCCCGGTGTTTTGCGTGCGCACACTGCACCGGGGCAGCCCACGTACTCCGGAGGAGTACACGGGAAGCGCAGGGGCAATGTCTGCTGTGGCTGCTGCTGTGCATAATGGGTCAGTGTGAAAATGATATCTGGCTGGCGTGGAATCAAGTGCAATAGCTGTACAACTGACCAGCAAGGAAGCTGCATGCCTCAGATGCCAATATCAGACCATGATTTTGCCCTTTATAGAATCATAGAGTTGTAAGGGGCCATACAGGCCATCTAGTCCAACCCCCTGCTCAACGCAGGATCAGCCCAAAGCATCCTAATATCTATTCTCCAGTTTCACACTCTTACCAGCTTCCACTTGAATGCAAGGTACTGTTGGACATTGTACTGGAAGTGTATGAACGCATCAGTTTGCACTTTCCCTCCGGGAACAAACCATACTTTGCATGTGGTTTGTTGGGTCAGATGTAATGGCAAATTATGGTTTACTAAACAGAGGAATGATCTATTGAAGTCAACAGGCTTAGAAGACTGTAACTCTGCTGAGGATCACACTGAAGTTGACTCCATGCATGCTGAGTTGTCATTACAGTTCTTATTTCGCTCAACCATGGCCTGGTGTTCTTTGCCTGAACCACAACCCTGTCTAAATTTGGCCTAAGGTGTCTCTGACTCCTTTCCAATTTGGTAGCTTTGTAGTTTAGTTTGGAACACTTGATTAAAGATTGGTAGAGAAGCACAGTTACACAGTGTATACTTATTGGGAATTATTTTGGGGGTGCAATAATATCCTTGTAAGATTAAAAAAAAATCACTCAGCCCATGCTATTAACACAACAAGCCCCAAACAGGAGAAAACCTCCTTTTTAGCCACTGACACAATCTCAGGTGGATTATGCACCCACGTTTTTCTGTGCATTCTCTACATAGTTGGTCTGCTTGCCCTTTTAAATTGGTTCCTGTCCCATTTATGCATGTGCTCTGTAATTGCGGGGTGGGGGGTGGTTTCCTGAAGAAAATGTTTTTGCACTGAAACATTAAAAGCCACAAAATCCTCAGAAACCGGGGGGGGAGTTTTTGGGTGGGGGGGTTGCTTCTTCCTGCTTACGTGACAGTCATTGGCTGGCTTCCCCCCCCCCTCCTCCTGGCCATCTCTGAGTTGCAGAGCGGGGTAGGAAAAGCAGCAGCTGTGAATAGCTCAACCAGGCAGTGCTGAGTGAAGAGTTAGGCTGCCCACCTTGATACTCCCAACATCACAAAGAATGGACATGTCAATGTTTGTAGCTGCCCTACTCTACCTACATTGGTAGCTGGCACTGGATGATCAGGCATTCTCTTGGACACCCTCCCATCAGTGGAAGAAGGGCTGCAAGTAGTGAGGAATGGTCCATCCACTGATTGGTGGACAAGGGTAGGGGTGGAGAAAAAAATGGAGCACTTCTTCATCCAAAATAAGTTGCCTGCGGAACTGTCAACCCCCCCCCCCCCAAAAAAAAAAAAAACCTTGTAAAGCAAGTTTCAAATACTGCAAGGAAAAAGTGTGTCCCCTGCAGAAGGGGTAAGTACCATGCAGAATTTTTAAAAACATGGTGGGACATCTGTGGGGGGAGCAGAGCCAAATGCAGAAAACGAAGAAACCACTTAGGTTTTTCCCCAAGTAACAGCACAGAAAACCTATTGTGCATACTCAGCCTCAGATTACTAATTCACAGATCTTTAGCAACAGTTGATGGTGTTAAATTATACTGACACCTTTCCTTAACTGAGGGAGGGAGGGAGGGAGAGAGAGGGGGAGAGAAAGAGAGACAGACAGACAGACAGACAGATAGACAGACAGACATTGGGCTCCTGCTGAGCTTCATTACAAAGTATAATCAGAAATTGATTTTTTTTCATTTCCAGTAATCGGCCTTGCTGGCCTAATTAAACTGTCAGATCATTGGCAGATAATTTAGTAAGTAAGCACCTGAGCTAACACGCAGGAAGAAATGCTGCTGAAAGTAACAGTGGTTCATTGTGTGCCTAGAAACCTATCCACTTATCAACAGAGAGAAGTGGCATTTAGAGTTTTTATATGGTTTTTACATGTTTGTCTATGCAAAGATATATTTGGAGACACTAGTAGAAAGCAACAGGGAATGGGGTTCATTTGTACAAGAGAAGCCAATGATGGTCATTCTACTTCTCTACTTGATTTTAACATCCCTTCATCTGAAACTTGTTTTTTTCCCCTAGCAGGCAAGGGGCTGGTGGGATGGAGAGTTACACACATGGCATGAGGCTAGTTTGAGGTAAGTAGTTCAGTAGAAAAGCAAGGTTCCTGTGAAGTAGCTCCTTAATGGCCAACAATATTTCCAGGGTATAAACTTTTGAGAATCAAAATTCCATTAATTGGATACACTGCATGTGCTATCAAATTGGTGTGTTCTAGGGCTGCCAACCTCCATGTGAGGCCTGGAGATCTTCCTCTGTTAAAATTCATCTGGCAATAAAGATAAATTCCCCTAAAGAAAATGGCAGCTTTGGAGCACTGCCTCAATGGCATTGTATCCCACTGAAGCCCCTCTCCTCTCCTCCCCACCCCACCCCACCCTCCCCAACCCCACCCCCAGATGTTTCTCCCTTCAGAACTGGCAACCCCTAGTGTGTGCTGATTCTCCTAAAGGAATCCACATGATTTTGAGAGTCCTTTCCAAGACTGTTTATTTAATTTTACAATTGTAATTAAAAGAGGAAGAGAAGCATGGCCAAACCTTACCGAGGCCACTGATTGCCACCTCAGAGGGCAATCCAGCAAAGAGGCTGCATGGGGGGGGGCGGTAGGGAGGCAGGAGCGGGCTACCACAGCCACTGACATGAGGGCAGCCCATCTTGAAAAGTGGTCAGCAGTGGGCAGTGGTGGATGGGCCCAAACTTCATAAAACAAGGAGCTTAAACAGCACCTACTCTCTTTGCTGAGTCAACCTTGAGCCGGCTGCTGGGATTGAACTCCCAGCCTCATGGGCAAAGCTTTCAGACAGCAGCCTTACCACTCTGTGCCACAAGAGGCTAAATGAGTACCCAGCTTGCTGGGGGGTAAACAGTAATGACTGGGGAAGGCACTGGCAAACCACCCCGTATTGAGTCTGCCATGAAAACGCTAAAGGGTCAGACATGACTCGGTGCTTGCACAGGGGATACCTTTACCTTTACCTTACTCTCTTTGCCCTTCAGAGCTGCAACTGGAAGCTACCCACCCACTCACCCTATTTCAAGTGTTATTCCCAATTCAAATGTTTGTATGTTAAAGTTGTTTGCCAGTTATTTTGCATGATTCAGTTGTATGTTAATAATTTTGCTACATTTTGTCACAACTGGTGGATTGGGACCGTAGAAGGATACTTTTGGGGGAGTCTGCATCTGTGAAAAGGACTCTCCATCATGGGGGCGGATATGTTGAGCCACAGTGTCAACCCTGCCGGGAGGCAGACAAGCTCACATTGTGGGGCAACCAAGCAGAGGCTCCCGCCCATTGGGTTCCTCTAATGTAAGGTTGCTTTCCGTTGGTGGTTCCAGCAGGCAAGGGGAGCCATGCTCCATGAGGGGCTGAGTGCTTGGCATCACTGGGATCAGGGCTTCCTTGTGGTCCTCTGAATGAAAGATGGCAGGGATCCTTCCAATGGCTGCGCTGCCACTCCTGCTGCAGGGGGCAAAGTGTCAATCCTGAGTGTGTGTCCTCTTTGTGGCCAATTCTGCCATCTTGTTAGGCAAGCCCAAGTCTGCCATTCAAATGCCAGATCATGAATCAAAATATGCAGAATATCCCAAGTATATCAGGCATCTACTAATGTAAAATTAATCTTCATCCATGCGGCAACACATTATACAGATAGATGTGTTTACATTCATAGTTAAGGATTTAGGAATGTACCTTTCTAATAATAAGCACACAACCCACTCAGTAGCCATATTACCAAGATTAGAATATTTTCTACCAAAGCACTAATCTCAGAAATTCTCCCTGTTTTTATACCAAAGTTCACAATCATTTAAAAATAGCAATCTTACCTTAAAGGCAAATGAGGTACAGGTTTTAGATATGATATCAACTGCTTTATAGTTGACATATTGCTCCTGACACCTTTCAGGTATTACTCAATGCCATGGTACCCAAGCAGCAAAGGTTAATCACTATGGCCTATTATGTACAGCGGCAGCCAAGCTAGGCTGCCACAGTTCTGTTGCGACGGGGTAAGAATCCCTGCCAGTCCCTGCATGCGCATGGGGGTGGGGATCCCTTGGCGTACGCTAGCCGCCCCAACGCAAGGATGCTGCGCATGCAGCGTGGGGCCAGAAGTGCTGGGAGCACTCTGCGGTGAAGGTGGCAGGGGGGAGTGGGGGCATGGGACTCCCACCGCACGATGGCAGGGAGCACTGTCAAGTGCTGACAAAACTCACAAACAAAACTTCTATAAGAAGAAAGCTTTAATTGGCAGATCAGTTCACTGTAACATTCGAAGTCAAGTCTGTTCGATACAAGATCAGTAAGTACTTATCAATACTTTTCTCCCGCCCAAAACTTGAAGGTTCCCAAGGGAGGGGGGAAGCCCCTCACCCAGGTGCCATCCCAGGCTTCCTGCCAAGGTGTTAAAGTTAGCGCGGCCTTGGTCAGGCCGGCGCCTCAGGCTAGCTGATAAGATGTTTACAGGAACCAGGCAACATTGTTTCACAGCGGGGTGAATATGCAGTGTGAAATTGCAAGGATCAAAAAAGGGGGGAATCAAAGGAAAACTACAGGCATGGGTTTTGGTTACCTGGGAACGGTTCAGCAAAGACACAACATTCAGTATGGAGTCAGACAGGTTCACTGAACAATAATCATGGCAGAGAGCAGGGACTGATCCTGACATTAGCATGCAACTATCCCGCCATGGTGGGGGTGGGGGGGACACCCCTGTCAGCGCTGCAGAGCCGCGGAGCTGGCAGGAGTGAGAGGCATCCCTACAGGTTGGGTGAGGAGCCAGGCAAAAAGGCCCAGGTTCTCCAATTATGCACTAGGCTAGTCCAACCTAGCCCTCACCGGCACCCGCTGCAGACCCAGGAATGAGGAAGACTCTGCATTTCCTTAACGTGGGTCTTCCGAGGGCCTGGGTCTGGCCAGGGCACATCAGCACCCAGGATGGAGTGACGTCTGGCATAATCAGGGATTTTCCCTGAAGCCCTGTCACCTCCATTTCGGGTGTTCCACCTCATGCATAATCTGTCTATGTGTGAATATCATGTTTTCCTGAATATTTCAGTGAATATTCATGTAGATTATGGTGGAGTTGCATTTTCCATGTCAGAGATCATGCTGTGCAATGCCTGGTTAGTAACTGGACACCAACTGCACAAACTCAACTGCTCATAAGCTACAGTGATGATAAAAATAAATGCATCCAACTGCACTACCAGCTCACATTTGTCTCTTTTGAAAACTAGATAGGAAGGGCTTGGTGGAATTCACCCACAATAAAAGTCTCTTGTCGATTCATTCTGATTTCACATTCTAGATAAAAAGACATCATGGAAGGCAACAGATTTCCTGTAAGACTTAAAAGGCTTACCTGGCCTTATAAGTTCCATACAAATAATAAGACCCCACTCAGACATGGAGGAAATTTTCACAAGTAGCACAGAGAAGCCTTTAAAACCCTAGGTAAGGTCGATGATTATACCAATGGAAATAAATGACAAAATCAATAAAAACAGAAACACACACACTCCTTCATCCAGTCACCCTGCAGAGGTCTCGCTAGATGGGTTTTCCCTGCCAGTGGGATCTTAAACCATTAACATTTCAAGCTGAATTTGGAGTGAAAACCCAGCAAGGGTTCATCAATTTGAGACTCTGCCACCAGCTGGGGATTCCACAAGTCATTATGGGATGAATAACTGGGACATTTTACTTTATCCTAAGTTACATAACAGGCAAATGCACACAATGTAACTCTGACAAGTATTTATTTTTTATAATGAAAGAAGAACTGGGTTTTATACCCTGCTTTTTACTGCCCAAAGAATTCTCAAAGTGGCTTACAATTGCCTTCCCTTCCTCTCCCCACAGCCGACACCCTGTGAGATAGCAGAGACTGAGAGAGCTCTGACAGGACTGCTCAGTCAGAACTATGAAGACTGTAACTAGGCCAAGATCACCCAGCTAGCAGCATCTGGAGAAGCAGGGAATCAAACCCAGCTCACCAGATTAGAAGCCACCAGTCTTAACTACTACACCAAGCTGGCTTTCCCATAAGTCATCAGTAACTACAATGTGCATTTTGGGTTGCTTTCGTATAATTGTAGAGGGGAAAAGTACAAAACAAATCAAAATGTTGTGTTAATTGTTTGAAATTTACTCCAGCATCTATTAGACCTCTTGTGATGTCTTTTCCACTCAGGGCAATATTTTGAAAGTGGTTGTTACGGGATGGCACTTCGGTGAAGACTACAAATAAATTAGAGAAAAGAAAAATAGACGGGAATAATCTTTTTTCATTGGTTTGCTACTTACATTTATTGTACTTTATTCAGCTCCTGTTCAAGATTCTTTCTGATTCTGGTATATTTGTAGATCAAAATAAATAAATAAATTGTAGCATCAAGAGGCATTAGCTCAAGTACTGAAATGGCAGAGGGCAGGAATGTTTACCTCGGCCTACCAGCTATTTCCCTTCTTAAGCATCATTCCCCAAGCACCTCTTGCCTTTGTGAGGGTTCCAGATGGCTTAGCTTCAGATGTAAAAATGCAACCCAAGCCTTGACAGCAGCGTAGTGGAGAACAGGACCAGCCGAAAACTGTGTTTGGTAGGGAAAGAGTTAGCAATCCCCAAGCGCACTCATCCATTTAATTCTTCTGCCTCTGAGGGTTGCTTTTCATTAAAAAGGAATGTCAAGGCTTCATTACATTTATTTGTGTGCAACAAGGAGGTAGCCCTTAGGGGAGCTGTGAAGAAGAATCCTTCCACAGAATTAAAATAAAATTCGACTTGTCTGCAATAAGGTTATCTTGCCAAAGCTAACAAGAATATTTGCAGTTAAGGGAGAGACAGGAATAGAGAACAGACTTATGGAGCAAGCCTAAACAGGGCTGAATCTGCACGGAGCTTTTATTCCAATCCCAGGTTGATTTTGTCCCTGCCGTCTACACTGAATGCGATTTCCATTTTGACTTTGGGCGATTTAAATTTTCCCTCTGCAACAAGTATGATTGGTCTGGAGTGACCCTACCATTCCCTCGCGATATCCTGGAGTAGAAATAACCCTAATTTTTGAAAAATCGGCATGAGTAAAGGTGCAGCTCTCTGCTTGTCTTGAACTAACTGGCTGCCTCGAGCCTCCAATGCTGTAGAAAAGCCCTGATTGGCTAATCATGTGCAGAACACTTTTCTGTTTCAATGGGGGGGAATATAGGAAGACCCGAGTTCAAATCGATCTGAATTCAGCAGGATCCACAATGGAATAACCAAAGTAAGTGCAGAATCAGCCCAGGTCTACTGAGAAGTACACATTGTTCTATTCAATAGGACTCACTCCCAAGACAGGGTGCTTAGAACCACAGCCTTAAACTTGCCTGTCAACACACATTTCTACATTGGGCATTTGTACAGTATCTTGTTAAATACTTTAACCCCCTTCTGTATAGTATAGGACGGGGTTTTATGCTTCCAAGTAACCTCAGAATTTGCTTGGCTATTCGAAACACCTCAAGGGAATATACTGTTCTTGTATATTTCTCCTTTTTTGGTCTCTGAAATTCACTATGCAAACCTCAATAGAAAAGAATTTGTTCCCAGAGACTCATTTTGGCTTTTCTGCTTTCAGCTTCTTAACCCAACTCAGCTGAGCACTTGCCAGGTAATATAGCTTACAGGCAGAATAGTTACACTTAATTTTGGAATCAGATCAACCCAGGTGATATATTGCTGTATTACTGTACACCTGGGAAATAACTCTGCCTTGTCATGTCCGTTAGGCTGTCCCATAAGTCACCAGTAACTACAACATGCATTTTGAGTCGCTTCTGTATATTTGTAGACAAAAAACATCTAGCTGGTCTAGGATGTGGAAATTTTTCATGTGTATTATGATTAGCAGTTGCCAATTCTCTAAAAATGAAATGTGGAAAATCAATTCACAAAAGTCCTTTTAGTGCGTTTTCCCTGTATTTTATCATGAAATAAATTAAATACAGCAAACTCCAATGCCCCATCTCAGCAAGGACCAGCCTACATAAAGAAGACAGCTTGGACATTCAGAAAGTTTGTGTATGTACAGGTCTCCATCTCCTACATTTTCAAGAGTAATTATCACCCTCTTCTTTTCTTTTGATCATCCTACACTTAATTACTATTTCCATTACAAAAGTCCTAAACTGTGAGCCATCATACACTAAAAGGGAAGCCTAAGATTTTCTACTAGAATGATAACATGATCTTACTACAGCAGCCAAAAATTTAGCCACACACAAAGATGGATTGATGGCAATCTGGCTGTAACATCTATCGCCCAATCGATCACCAGGATTGATTCAGCTGTTTTACAAAAGAAATGTTTTGACATAGAGGGATTTTGAAATTGGGAGACGTAATGTATGGCTGGTAGGGTGCGCTGAGTTACCGTTACATTCACGGAAATAAGCACAGACACAGCATGGGTGAATCTAGCCATCCTGTGGCCAACCAGCCACAAAGAAGCCACCATACCAGCAAACAGGCTGGGAAGCAGCCATCCATGCACTTGCATGACTTTGCTTGCCTATAACTTTCTGGGCACATGGGGGGTGGCAGGCAGATTGGGAGCCTGCGAGGATCAGCCTGTACTAGATCTACCACCTGGAAATGCTGGAAATGCAAGCCACTTGGCCCTTTCCCCTCCAAGGATGGCACTGTGGCTCAGCATCCACACAGACTCTAAGGGAGGCTGCCTCACCTGGAGAGGCCAGTGTGTAAGCTCAGCATCCCCTCCAACATGGATCCACCCAATGCACAATCACCACCACCAAGCAAAGGGGGAGACCCCCCATATTCCTGCCAATGCTCAAACCTACATACGACACTATAAAGTATGACAAAGGCCATAGACCTATATGTCCATTACTCAGTTCGAAAGATGCATGCCATGGTCTCAGAAAAACACTGGTTCCCTATAGCTGATGTCAGAGTGAGAGATTAACAAACTATCTGAGACAGGGTATCTTTTACAGACATGCCTCATGGACAGGTTCACACAATCAGGTGCCACTGTGCTCCTCCAAGATTGTCTCTCCAATAATGCCAACCAAGATATACAGGAATCAGGTAAGAGTTGCCAGATGGTCTTCAAACCATTGATGATAGACATGGAGAGGCAGAAGCTGGGCACTCCCAGCAGGTCGTTCTCCACTAACTGGATGATGACCGCCACTGGGGCTCTGTAAAGATGCCAATAACTCCAACAAAGTTGGCCAATGCATACCACAACATCAAATTCATAAAAATATGGAAATGGTCCCCAAGACCACCACCTGAATTTGAAGCAAAGGTTGGAGCCCAATATACAATGCTGTGCCCAGTGATGAATGTGAACAGGGTAGAGGGGTGAAGACAAACCTGTAAAAAACAAATAGTGGGGGGAAATATGTCAGACCAAGAGTCCAGGCTGCACATAGCTTTTATAAGAATGCCACTGCCCCAACACCATGATCTGGGCAGGACCCAAGACATTCCACAGCTGCCTGCATAGCAGCCCCAATCTGAATGGAGCGTGTCCTGAAGTGTATTCTGCTTGGAGGACAAGTCTGGTAATGCACTTTCTGAAAACTGCAACAAACCGGTACCTGGTCAGACATGTGCTATCCTTATGCACCATGAACAGGCCTGGCTGTAGACTGTCAATGTGCTAGCATCTTTAGTAGCACCCTTGTCCTTGGGGATGCAATGGAAGTCCCTCATAGAAATGATGTGGTACAGCAGGGAGAGTGGGGGGGGGGGGTATGGAGCCCCTGAGCTGCAAGGCTTGGCAGGCCATGGGCAGAATGCTTGCCTGGCTCCTCTCCATCCTGAAGCAGCTGCTGTAGAGGCTCCATTCTAGGACACAAGGAAGCCTGGGTCCATGTCAGCCTTCCCAGCCTCTGCCCCTCCCTGCCTGGCTGAATCCAGGAGAAAATGGGGTAAGGGCAAGGGCTGTGGATGGGTCACTTTAGGGAAGAAGCTGGGCATGCAAACAGTGAAGCTGCCACCATCGAGCAGGACATGGTGCCTGAGTGAAAATGCGTCCCCCAACAATGTGCTGGCTTGCCTGCTGCATTTGGGTAGCTACCGCCACCTCCTCCTCTGCAGACAGGAAACTCTGCCTGTCAGTTTGCAGAGACCCCCAGCAGTCAGATATCAACATGACTGCTTGCTTAGCTGCCTGCTCCACCGGTCACCTTTCCTCCTCACTGTCCCTCGGGAGAGCTGCTGGTGGTTGGTGGCAGAAGCTGGTGCAACCAATGGGTGGATCTGTGATGGGGAGGGAGAGGGAGAGGGGGGAGCAAACGCTTAAGTGGGTCAGCACCTCATCCCAGTCCAAGCCAGCCATCAAAATTACCTGAAGGTGGGAGGAGGATAAAGATGGGGAGGGTCTCCAGATGCTGGGTATGGCACTCTATGGAGGGAGCGGAGCCTGTAGTTGAGAGGGAGCTACTGCAGTCTAATTGTGCAGTGAAGTGAGGTTTCCTAGGAAACAGCATTGGGAAGGGGCAAGCTGTTGGGGTAGAAACAAAAAACTGTTGCAAGAATCAGCATCTTGCTTAAGCTATATGACACCATTATGGTGGGGAGGGAATGAATGCCCCCCAATGACATTTTCACATAGATCTAGTGTGAGAATCTGATTCTCACAACTTTTTAATATCATTTTAATATTATATATAGCAATTAGAGTTCCTAAAACTGCTGTGTGGACACTCACTCCATTGCTACTGCATATGTCTCTGTATTGGTCCTAGTGATCTCTGGAAAATAGAGAATCCTTCTTATGTTGTCACAGCATTGCCTTTCTTTCTTGTGTGCCAGTTAAACACTGCAGATGCAAGGAGGATTTTTAAAAGTCAGATTTGTTATTTCTATCAACTTCTGTAAATTATGTATAGCTCTCCTGTTGGGTGTAACCATGAACATCCAAAATGTCTAAACTAAGGGCAAACTGAACAATCAGGATGGAAACTAAGTTCCAAGATGGCTTCAGTTTGGCCAATGTAATATAACTAAAAAAGCTTTCTATATGCAAGATAAGGCTTCTACATCATCAACACAGAAGCTCTCAGACAATGGCTATAAAGAACACTTTTCAATTTATTGTGCATCATTTAGTCAACGTTTTGTCATGAGAGTGATAAAGACTCAGCCATCTCTCACTATTAATGCAGGTCTGCCAGTTTTATTGTTTTTAGCACTCACATGAAGCTTTATAAAACTAGCAGACTGCCTGGATTATTATACTGTACCTTCTTCACAGGTATAACATTGCTCATTCATAGCAATTCAAGGAAATGAAATGGGTTCCTATTACTGAAAATGTAGGATCGGATTTTCCAAATAAAAACAAACAGATCGCCCTCATCCCTCTTTTATTTCCAAGGGAAATTTGCAGCCATGGTTAACATGTACTCTGCACACATAAATCAACCCCCTTAACCAGTGGATGGAATAATAAAAGCCAATGGCAGAGTTTCAAAGGGGAGTTTAAAAACCAAAAGGAGGGGAAGAATAAATCTGTTCTACATTATTTCTTCTGACCCCGATGCAGAAGCTTCCGTGCTGAGTGCAAGAGCAAAGAAATGCAATTTCAGCCTTTTTATACCAGAGCAATATATCTGCCTCTGCCAAGTCCATGCTGAAAACATGAATTTCATCCTAAAAAGCTTCCACTGTTTAGAAATCACTTGGGAAGGCTTGTCAAAAACACAGACAAACTATAACTAATTGCAGTAATGCGACTTGGTTTTGAAAAACAAAACTATTTGGTTTGAATATCAAAAGCCACTTGTCAAAATCCTCCTGTCAAAGGGGGGAAAACACCAGGAATTAACAGTTTCTTTTGGAGACCTGAAAGGCAGAACTGGGAGTCTTGAATGAATTAGGCCCCTGCCAGTCAGATAAAGCCTATTTATAGCACCCACTGGTTCTCATTATACTGTGGTATAATTTTAGAAAATGACGTGAGAGTAATGATGGGCAAACCTTCAAAGGTTTTAGTAATTTCCTTTCGATAAGGATCCACAGTTAAAAAGCCTTCTTGAAAGATATCAAAACATCTGAAGGATACTCTGGTGCGACCCTTCCCTTCTCATCTGCTAGCTCATTTTTGGAATACCTATCCTTACTTGTCCACTGCTGCAGTCCCTCATTAAGAGAATTCTTATGAGAACTCTCATTGTCAGCCTCCTATTTTAACAGATTCAGATGTCTAGCCATGTTGGTCTGAAGCAGCAGAACAAAGTTTGTGTCCAGCGGTACCTTTAAGAGCAACAAAGTTTTATTCAAAGTATGAGCTTTCATGTGAATGCACACTTCTTCACGTATCATATTTTAACAGCTCATCTCCTCTCTCTCCCCCTTCAAGGATCGCTGCCTTGTTGTGGCAAGGGGGCTTGCGTAGTTCAGTGAAGCTATGAGCTATACCGTGCAGGGCCACCCAAGACGGACAGGTCATAGCTGAGAGCTCTGACAAAAGGTGATCCACTGGAGAAGGAAATGGCAAACCACTCCAGTATCTTTGCCATGAAAACTCTATGGACAGTTCCAATAGGCATAACGATATGACGCCGGAAGATGAGCCCCTCAGGTCGGAAGGTGTCCAATATGCTACTGGGGATGAGCAGACGGCTAGTACGAGTAGCGCCAGAATGAATGAAGCGACTGGGCCAAAGCCGAAAGGACGCTCAGTTGTGGAAGTAACTGGTGGCGAAAAGACAGTCCGATGCTGTAAAGATTTTTATTCCATAGGAACCTGGAACGTCAGATCCATGAATCAAGGTAAGCTGGATGTGGTCAAACAAGAAATGACAAGACTGAACATCGACATTTTAGGAATCAGTGAACTAAAATGGACAGGAATGGGTGAATTTAATTCAGATGACCATCAGGTATACTACTGTGGACAAGAATCTCACAGAAGAAATGGAGTAGCCTTCATAATCAATAAGAGAGTAGGAAAAGCAGTCTTGGGATACAATCCCCAAAATGACAGAATGATCTCAGTTCGAATCCAAGGCAAACCATTCAACATCACAGTGATCCAGGTCTACGCCCCAACCACTGCTGCTGAAGAGGATGAAGTTGATCAGTTCTATGAAGCCCTACAACACCTTCTAGAAGCAACGCCAAAAAATGATGTGCTTATCATCATGGGGGATTGGAATGCTAAAGTAGGAAGCCAAAAGATAACCGGGATAACAGGCTAGTTTGGCCTTGGAGTACAAAATGAAGCAGGGCACAGGCTGGTAGAATTTTGTCAAGAGAATACAATGGTCATAGCAAACACTCTTTTCCAACAACCCAAGAGACGACTCTACACATGGACATCACCAGACGGTCAACACAGAAATCAGATTGACTATGTGCTCTGCAGCCAAAGATGGAAAAGTTCTATCCAGTCGATAAAAACAAGACCAGGAGCTGATTGTGGTTCAGATCATGAGCTTCTTGTTGCAAAATTTAGGCTTAAATTGAAGAAAGTAGGGAAAAGCACTAGGCCACTCAGGTATGAACTAAATCATATCCTCGACGAATACACAGTAGAGGTGACAAATAGATTTAAGGAATTAGATCTGATAGACAGAGTGCCTGAAGAACTATGGACGGAGGTTCGCAACATTGTACAAGAGGTAGCAACTAAAACCATCCCAAAGAAAAAGAAATGCAAGAAATCAAAATGGCTGTCTGAGGAAGCTTTACAAATAGCTAAGGAGAGAAGGGAAGTGAAAGGCAAGGGAGAAAGAGAAAGATACACCCAATTGAATGCAGAATTCCAGAGAAAAGCTAGAAGAGATAAGAATGCCTTCTTAAACGAACAGTGCAAACAAATAGAAGAAAACAATAGAATGGGGAGGACCAGAGATCTTTTCAAGAAAATTGGAGATATGAAGAGAACGTTTCATGCAAAGTTGGGTATGATAAGGGACCAAAATGGTAGGGACCTCACAGAAGCAGAAGAGATTAAACAAAGGTGGCAAAATTATACAGAACAACTATACAAGAGCGAGCTTAACATCCCTGATGACCACGGTGGGGTAGTTACTGACCTGGAGCCAGACATCCTGGAATGTGAAGTCAAATGGGCCTTAGGAAGTCTGAGCAACAATAAAGCTAGTGGTGGTGACAGCATTCCAGTTGAACTATTCAAAATCTTAAAGGACGATGCAGTAAAAGTGCTACACTCAATATGCCAGCAAATTTGGAAAACTCAACAATGGCCACAGGATTGGAAAAGGTCAGTTTACATTCCAATCCCAAAGAAGGGCAATGTCAAAGAATGTTCAAACTACCGCACCATTGCACTAATTTCTCATGCTAGCAAAGTTATGCTCAAAATCCTACAAGCTAGGCTCCAGCAATATGTGGACCGAGAACTTCCAGAAGTACAGGCAGGATTTCGAAGAGGCAGAGGAACTAGAGATCAAATTGCCAACATACGCTGGATCATGGAGAAAGCTAGGGAGTACCAGAAGAACGTCTACTTCTGCTTCATTGACTATGCTAAAGCCTTTGATTGTGTGGAGCACAACAAATTGTGGCAAGTTCTTAAAGAGATGGGAATACCAGAGCATCTTATTTGTCTCTTGAGAAATTTATATGCAGGTCAAGAAGCAACAGTGAGAACTGAACATGGAATCACTGACTGGTTCAAAATTGAGAAAGGAGTTCGGCAAGGCTGTATACTGTCGCCTTGCCTATTTAACTTATATGCAGAGCACATCATGAGAAATGCGGGATTAGAGGAGTCACAAATTGGGATCAAGATTGCAGGGAGAAATATCAACAACCTCAGATATGCAGATGATACCACTCTAATGGCAGAAAGTGAAGACGAACTAAAGAGCCTGTTGATGCGGGTGAAGGAGGAGAGTGCAAAAGTTGGCTTGAAACTCAACATCAAGAAAACAAAGATCATGGCATCCGGCCCTCTCAATTCCTGGCAAGTAGATGGGGAAGAAATGGAGATAGTGACAGATTTTATTTTCCTGGGCTCCAAGATCACTGCAGATGGGGACTGCAGCAAAGAAATTAAAAGACGCTTGCTCCTGGGGAGGAAAGCTATGGCAAATCTAGACAGCATCCTAAAAAGCAGAGACATCACCCTGCCAACAAAAGTGCGTTTAGTCAAGGCTATGGTATTCCCAGTTGCAATGTATGGCTGCGAAAGTTGGACCATAAGGAAGGCCGAGCGTCAAAGAATTGAGGCTTTTGAACTCTGGTGCTGGAGAAGACTCTTGCAAGTCCCTTGGACTGCAAGGCGAACAAACCGGTCAGTCCTAGAGGAGATCAACCCTGACTGCTCTTTAGAAGGCCAGATCTTGAAGATGAAACTCAAATACTTTGGCCACCTCATGAGAAGGAAGGACTCCCTGGAGAAGAGCCTAATGCTGGGAGCGATCGAGGGCAAAAGAAGAAGGGGATGTCAGAGAATGAGGTGGCTGGATGGAGTCACTGAAGCAGTAGGTGCAAACTTAAATGGACTCCGGGGAATGGTAGAGGACAGGAAGGCCTGGAGGATCATTGTCCATGGGGTCGCGATGGGTCGGACACGACTTCGCACATAACAACAACAACTCCTCTCTCTCTCTTTCTCCCCTAGCAGTTAGCTACCTCTAAGAGAATGATGAATATTTCTGCTTAAGAAAGCTCAGTGCCCCATTAGGAAATAGGTTCCATGATCAGGAATGTGGATTTGGTAAAGTTAACAAAATTTAAAAAGTGCTGTCCATAAAAGTAATAAAGAACACTGCTGTAGAGCATCATCACTGTTGTTAGCATGGTAAGAGATTGAATTGTAGTGCTGGCCCTTGATCTTTGGAAAAACTGTACTTACCACCACCAGCAATGCAGAATCAGTCATTATAAAGTATGGTCCATTTGAGCCAGCATCACCCATGGCTAAAGTTGTTGATCAGAAAGCCCAAAGTTTTTTGATGTCTCAAATAATGGGTTGCTAGTCTTCAAGTGGTGGCTAGAGATCTCCCGAGATTACTACTGATTTCCAGGCAAGACATATCAATTCCCCAGGAGAAAATGGCTACTTTGGAAGGTAGCATTATACTCCACTGAAGTCCCTTCCTTCCCCAAACCCCTGTTGGCGTTGTTGTGAAGCGGAAGCCGTTGTAGTGGTTTGTCACCTCGATGTGACAGAAGAACACAAGCAAACACAAGTTTGTAGGTTCCTTAGCAGTTATATTATGTACAGAATATTTACATGTTATCCAGCAGAGTGCTGCGCGCACAATGGCATTTCAGAGAGGGAAGAACAGCTTTCCCATCATTCCTTATATACACAACCTATGTACATGCAACCTTCTCTAATGTTGCATCAGCTTTCTATCCAGCCAATAGAAGCATTTGTGCTGTGTCATTCCTGTGCACCTGACACTTCTCACATGATCAGCACCTGTCAGTTAGATCAGTTTGATCAACTTCACGCTGTTAGCTGTCACTTGGTACATTATACCAACACCCCTCCTCAGATAACAGAGTGAAGTCGTAACATGTTACTAAACAGTTCATGTTTGTTTATACATACAGGCTTTGTGAATACATCAGATACATTCTCATCAGTTCTGCAATTTTTGTGAAAAAACCTCTCGCCACAAGCCTAGCTTTTGCCTGTGAAGAACCGTCTGCCTTTTTCTTCAGACGATAAACCCATTTACAAGATATAGGCTTTTTCCTTCAGGTAACTCTGCCTCTGTGAATACTTCGTTGTTTTCCAGTGAGTCAAATTCCGCCTGCATGGCTCCTAGCCAGGCGCCCCTTTCTGGTTCTGCAAAACTCAGAATTTCCTTGAAACTCTCTGGCTCCTGTGTGCCAACAAAGTTTATCACTGGAGTTCCCAAAGTCTCATACTGCAAGCCCCTGCAGTCTTTCTCAGAGTTGCTCTGACACTTGGCTTAGTCTCTGAGCTTGCCTGCATCTGCTGAGATGGAACAGGCATTTGACCTCCCTGGTCATTGTGATTTGTTTCACCAGCATCTGGAGTAACTGGCAGCATAGCCATTTCAGGACTCTGTATGTGAGACCAGTTATTCTGCTCATTGAATGAAGCAGAACGGCTGAACCTCACTCCAGCTTGTCCCTCTTGAAAACGATATGCCTTCATTCCAGACTGATAGCCAATGAATTTCAGAAACTTTGACCGTGGCCCTGCCTTAGTTCTCTTTGCTTTGGGAATGGACACCCAAGCCCCAGACCCAAACACTCGCAAGTGGTTCAACTTAGGCAGTTTTCCATACAATAGGAAGTATGGAATGTGATTAACAGAACTTGACCACACACGGTTACATACATAACAGGCCGCACTGACAGCCTCTGCCCACAGACACGTAGACGACCTTGTGTCTTTTAACATACACCACATGACTGTCTGCAGTCTGCCTATATGTCTTTCAGCCACTCCATTTTCACTGGGACACCCAGGATTTGCTATCCTATGGCTGATGCCATTTTTCTCCAGCCACTGCTCAAAATCATGAGAAATAAACTCACCCCCAAAATCTGTTTGTATGGAGGACAGTTGACACCTCAACTGCTTTTGTGTTTTAAGACACCAGGTTTTAAATAGCTTGAATGTGTCTGACTTGTGCTTCATAGTTAGTGTCCAGCAGAACCTGCTATAATCGTCCACTATACAAAGCATGTACTGCCGTCCTGAGACACTAGATGGCATCTTTCCCATAAGATCCATGTGTATTAGCTCAAGAGGTCTATGTGTTACTCTTGTGCTTCTTTTAGCCATTGGAAACGCCTTGGCTTTTACTTCCTTACACACCTGGCAATCCAAATAATTTGTACACTCCGAGATGTTACCAACCCCAAGAATATCTAAGGTTTTTTTTCAATGCTGAGTATCCTATATGCCCAGCCCTTCGGTGCAATAAATGTATACAATTATTGTGAATGGGAGTGTTATCAACAACCTGTGCACTTTCTGAAGCCTCCTTCAACAGATACACACCATCAGACAAACACCCCTGCACCAACTCCTTTCCTTCTTTCCAAATTGAACACCCCTTATTAGTGAATATGACATTAAACATTTCACTTGTTAAGACAGACACACTTAGGAGATTGGAACGAAGTGAGGGAACACACATTACATTCTTAAAAGTACAATTAAGTTGTGGGAGATATAGTGAACCCATACAGACAACTTCTCTTGTTTGTCCATCAGCCAGCCGCACTTCCTTTAGCTGAGATGTCTGAATGTCTGTCAGCAGCCTCTGGTCATTGCAGAAGACCCCTGTAGCTCCGCTGTCGATTACCCAGTCCCCTCCTGAGGGTAATGCTGTGTTCACGAGCTTGATGGTAGCAGTACCCATTATCCTCTGGGCACTATTTGTAACATCCTTCACCGATTGGGAATTAGCTTTTGAACAGAAACGAGCTATGTGTCCCGTTGACTGACAAATCCAGCACTTTCTCACTCTCCCAAACACCTTCTCCTGCTTTTGGAAGTTGCTTGGTTTAACATAGACAGAAGCCACCTGGGAGCTGGAATATTCTTTACATTCCACAGACGAAGTCGACTTTCCTTTGGCCATATGCCCAGACACAGATAAGACTCCCTTGGCAACTTGCCTGGACTCAAAATCTTGTAGTCGCCCAGTGACTTGGCTCCATTCCAAATCACGTGCTTCATAGCCCTCCAGGCTGGAAACGACTGGTTCAAACTCAGGTAACAGAGATGAAAGCAGAATGAAAATGCGATCCAATTTCGAGGTATCTTTTCCTCTAAGCTCCAAATTACGAAAGCACTCACCCAGAGCATCAATATGTGATCTCACAGACTGACCTGGCAGCATCTGAGTTCTATACAACCTCCTTGACAGAGATATCAGCGTACCGGCCGAGTCCTGGAGATAAACATTGCTCAGAGCAGTCCATGCCTCGCTCGCAGAGTCGGCATTGTAGATATGCAGCAATTGTTGATCATTCACAGCTAACACAATTGTAGCAAGAGCCCTCTTATCAGCCACCTCTTCCTGTGAACTCGGTTTGGGAGGGGGATTCTCCACATACCTCCAGAGCCCTTCTCTGGTTAGATAATGCTTCATCCGCAGCGCCCACACATTGTAGTTTTCCGAGTTGAGCTTCTCCACGGGGATAGCAGCTGTGCTCGTCATCGCAGCTGGAGAACTCATCAACACGTCTCTCTTCCCGCCTGCCTCCGTACCTTCAGTACCGGCAGACAACTGCGTCTCCTCAGCAGACATTCAAGCACTCAGGATAACACCACTGCCACAAACTCACCACTGCAACCACTGCAACCTCTGGGCCCATAACCCTGTTGGCGTTGTTGTGAAGCGGAAGCCGTTGTAGTGGTTTGTCACCTCGATGTGACAGAAGAACACAAGCAAACACAAGTTTGTAGGTTCCTTAGCAGTTATATTATGTACAGAATATTTACATGTTATCCAGCAGAGTGCTGCGCGCACAATGGCATTTCAGAGAGGGAAGAACAGCTTTCCCATCATTCCTTATATACACAACCTATGTACATGCAACCTTCTCTAATGTTGCATCAGCTTTCTATCCAGCCAATAGAAGCATTTGTGCTGTGTCATTCCTGTGCACCTGACACTTCTCACATGATCAGCACCTGTCAGTTAGATCAGTTTGATCAACTTCACGCTGTTAGCTGTCACTTGGTACATTATACCAACAACCCCACCCTCCCCCTTCCTTCCCCAAACCCCACCCTCCTCAGGTTCTACCCTTCAAATCTCCAAGTTTTTCCTCCCAGAGCTGGTAACCCCACAAATCACAAGTTCCTTGAAGGGAGATGGACATCTCTTAGGACCCCAGGTTCTCTTGGTTCCCCATGCCTTTCTTCAACATAGTTATGTCTTATTTAGACTTCTGCATAGCCTCCCCAAGCCTGTTCACAGGACGAGGCAGCCTATATTGGCTTGCCAGTCTTGTTTCATAGCTGTGTGGCAGTGCAACTTTGTACCTTAAAAAGACATTTCTTATTCTCCACACAAGCAAGCCAAGTTTAAGGATTATATGCCTGGAGTAGAGGAACAAGGGAGAAGCTTGATGAGCTGAAGTCCCAAAGGACCTAAGATTTAGGCTGTGAAGATGGTGGATCCATGCCTAGACATATCTTCTTCCTACCTAGGCCAGTCATCAGTCAATGCACACAGATAGTGCAAAAGGAACAGAAAATATAGCTAGCATTGTAGCAATATGTTTTTCTTGTCAGACAATGTAAGCCTTTCTATTAGGGTAGCATCTTATTCAACACTGGTGGGGCAGCAATACTTTCTCATCTGGAATACATTACCCTACAATGATGACTTCAGTTTCATAGTTGCTATTTATTTGTTTTTATTCTGTTCTTTTCCAGAGGAGCTCAGAGCAACAGGCATCATTATTTCCCCTCCTCCGTTTTATCTACTCAACAACCCTGTGAAGTAGGTTAAAACTGTGACTCAGTGATTTTCAAAACAGGGTGTGGATCTGAACCTGTGTTTCTGAAGTCATAGCCCAACACTATTACTGCTGTCCCACACTGATCATTAGTATGTTTGTGAGTCCAGTTTGATAGGGCTGCAATATGGGAAGGGTGAGCACTAATTCAGCATCTCTGTTCCCAAGGGGAAAAGGGAACATGCAAACATGACCACTAATCATGCTCATGCTCATCATGCACAAATGTTCATGTTGAACTTGTGAGCCCAATGCCTTCACTCTTTGGAATCTGCACTTGAAGGGTAGATTTTGTTTTGATTAGGCATTCCCAGTGGTATATTCCACTCCATGTTTAGCTTTCAAGATTTAACTCAACCCCATGCCAGATGTTTCATAATTATCAGGAGCATAGCTAGGCATATTGGGAAGGCAGACTGGGGACTTCAATGGATGGGAAAGGGTAACTACTAAGACCACCCTAAGTTTCCATGAAGCGTAATTATTTTACATGCATAGGAGTACATTATTTTACATTTTTAAACTGACATGTAATCCAGTTTTATACAGAGTTCCTCTAGTCTACATCCTCTGAAACCAGAAAGGAGATTGGTCAAAAACTATCAGAATCTATGTCTGAATAGTTCTTTTAAGTTGTTGAAATTTGTTTTACCTTGGAAAGTTGTATTGGCATGGCATAGTATAAGGTTATATCATATCATTTATTCATAAAACCCACAAATAGGAATGAACTTGCTATAGTATTTAAGAGCAAGATCTGAGTCCACTGACACTTTAGAGACCTGCAAGATTTTTGATGTATGAGTCCTTGAAAGTCAAAAATCCTTTTGTGTTCTCTCAAAAGCTTATACCCCCCAAACTGTGTTGGTTTCTAAGATGCTACTGCACTCAACACAGCTATCCTCATGAAACCATTATCTACATTAATGAAGGCGTTGCCAGTTAAGAACCTATCTCAAATAAAAAATACAGGGTGGGAGTGAGCAGGCATAATTTATCAGAAGCAGCTTAAAGATGAGTCTGACTGTGTTCCAGGAACATCTTAGCAGATTGTCCATGCCAAATAGCAACTAATAGCAAGTATAGACCTTTCATAAACTGGTTACTATTCCAGTCTGGTTTAACACACATTATTAGCATATGCCTATTTCATTCCTCTTGCAAATGTGTTTGTGAGTAGGTATCTGTATGTGCAGCAGCCTAAGTAGCCCTGACTAACTGGTCTCATCAACACTTGGAGGCTAAGTGGGAGACTAATAAGGAAGCCTTGGGTTGCTATGCAGAGGAAGGCAGTGGTAAGCCACCCTTGCTCAAGTCTTGCCTTGAAAACCCCACTGTCCTGGGGTTGCCATGAGTTGGACTTGTTAGCACACAATTATTATTATCTGTGCATGCAGGCTGCAAGTCACTGTACCAAAACCAAGTCATTTAAAATGGGTACTCTAGTTGCAGAAACACTGAATTTCTGGGCAGGGCTGGATAATCCTCATCAATTGTCTAAATAAATGATAAATCATCAAAGGGGCAATTCACCAAGTCAGAATAATGAATGAGCCCTTGCATCATTGTGTTCCTAGTGGAGATGCGGTGCCAAATGACATGATTACTCAATATGAAGTCTTTATCAAAAGCTGATCGCTGTGTGATTTATATATTTTACACAATCTTTTTTGACATCCATTTACTTTTTCATTCATTGACAGAAAGGCAGAAGGTGGTATAGCCTTTCTTTCTGAGGATCAAATATCAATACTGGAGATGCTACATTTATTCCATTCAACTCATCAAAGGATCAAAGAACAAATCTCAAGACATGGCTTCTTTTAGACAGACTATTACTCATGAATTGTTTATAAAGATGGGTATTCTCCCTCTCCAGTTCACCCTAAAACTGAATTTATAAAAATCAAGCTATTGGTTCATAATTTGGCTGAAAGTCTAGGAAATCCAAATTCAGATTTTCTAATGATCTTTAGAAAGGAATAGTAGCTATGCAAGGTCCCGGTCTAGCTCAAAGGACTATGGGGGTGGTGGTGGGGGGATAAGATATTTATTTGACCCTGCACACTTCAACTAACCCTGCACTGTTAGCCTTGTAAACCAATAAGATGGCCATCAGATTAAAGAATGCTGTCATTCATCCTTTTCACTGGCAAATCCATGTTCCTCCATTATCAAATCAGGGCCCACATGTCTATTAAAAATACAAGGACACTGGGAAGCTATAATCATGGATCTCCCAGTATCTCAGCTAGATTGTCCTCAGATCCTTATCCTTGGTGATGCTTTTGGAAAGACAATCCTTTCTAGCTTAATGACTTTGCCTCAGGATTGGACTTGTACCATTTATTATTTATTAATATTTACACTTTTATACCACTGTTTCCAGCAAGCTGGCTCATGGTGGTTCAAAAAAAGAAAATACAAACAATATCTAATAAAATCATATAATATTAATAGTCATCCTATGTGACCTTCATTGCTGTCTGAAGCAATCTGATCTGATCTAACTCCACAGGATTTTACCACCTCAGCTGAACATGTTGCTTGGCCTGTTGTACCACTGTTTGTAAGATAATGGCTATTAAGCACACTTACTCAGACACAATTCAGCCAGAGACACACCAACCGCATTTTGCAATGTAATTATGAACCCAGCCAGGGAGCACATTTTTATAACAATAATAATATTAAATGGGGAAACATTAAAACATATTTTCACTTGTGACCTGTGGGATGCCAGAAACCTTGCTACATAACAGTTTTATTCTTATTTAACTTTGGTAGGCTTTTTTTTCTTTTATGTTAGATTTTTTTAAAAAACCCTAAAATTAAACTTTTTTAAGGCACAGTTTTAGAATCTCCAGGGCATAACCCAAATGAAACAGTGGGAGAAATTAAGCAGTCCCACGAAGGAGGCAACAATAACATTCAACTGCTATGTAAATAAAGTGAAGGGGGAAAAAATTCCCTACCCATACATAGAATAGAGGAACAAAATTACCCATTAACGGCCACAGTAAAGTATCATTATAACAGATGCTAATATACCTAATGTACTCATTATCCCAAGACACCTAGTGATTAAGTAAGCAGATCCCTTTTGTTATGCAAAAACGGCAGCAGCTTTATGGCAGGTTGCAGGAGCATAAAGGCAATAAAAATAAGGATGCCTTTCAACTCACAGCCCTCTCCAATAGCCATCAAACTTTCTAGAGAAGCACAAACAACTGCCATTTAAGCAGCAATGCAGAAAGAAAGCAATTAGACTCACAACCTTACTCATATTTTATCCTGCTGTTTCTGTATATAATAAAGCTAACAGCGAACCATTTTCTTACTGTAACCTGATGAGACAGCTAATATGTACCTGCAAAGCCCAAGGAGAGAATTCTTGTCAGCAGTGTTTGGAGAATCCTCACAATCCTATGTGAAAACCATATCGTAAGTTTAAAATTAAAGCTTGGATATCATTATTTTCAGACCATGTATATTTGTTCATTACATTTTCCCCCTATGGAGACCCAAAGTAGTTAACATCATTCTTGTCTCCACAACAACCCTGTGAGATACATTAGGCTGAGAGTGTATGAATGCCCCCAGTTCACCCAGCAAGCTTCCAAAGCAGGGTGGGGATTTGAAGCTGGGTCTGACACTCTAACCACTATAACAAACTCAGAAAGAGAAGAATAGGAAGTGCCTGATGGAGCCATTATGAAGACAAATGCGTTATAACTTAACAGAATTTCCTAACTTGCTCAGAAAATAAATACAAAGCACAGTAACAACAATAACAATAACAACAGCAACCTTGGGTCAATTGCCTGGCAATGGAAATGCCAAACCAAAACGTTAAAAAAGAATCTATTGCTATGTACATTGTACAGGGCTGTACATTTATGCAAGAATTCATTTGTTCTTGCTTATAATTTTCTGATTAATACCTTGAAAAGCTCAAATTCCTTAACGTGCAGTTGCAAGGTTATGACTTTAGCAACTCATATCTTGCAAAACCTCTTGCTTCTCTTTAGATGAAATAAACTCATGGCAGAATTTCAAAAGAGCTGAAGAAAAGGAACAAAAAGTGTCAAGGGGCACATAAAATCAGAATACGGTAAAGAGGTAAATGAGCCTTTCAGGCAGTATGCCTCCTAAAAGAATAAAATTAATAAGAGAATGGAGACCTGAATGTAATAAATTTTATTGTGCTCCTGGGTAAATTAAGACGTTTCTGAGCACTGGTGTTGAGAATGAAAATTCTGATAGCCAATCAGCTGTTCTCACTGTAACGCATGCAACAATGGGAAAACATGAAACAATAAGGCATTTGCCACATCTTCATCTTAGAACAATGAAGTCAATCACAGAAAGATTGCAGCAGATGGATATTCTCTGCTGAGATTATTCATTGTACCAGAATAGCCCTTAACTGCAATGAGAAAGTGGGGGAAAGTAAGCAATTTTGTTTTTTCAAGTTCTGCCCATTTAGCTTTTTATTATTCTGATGACAATGGTGCTTTAAACTGATCATGTGTGCGTAAAGTATCATCAAGTCACAGCTGACTTATGACAACTCCAAGGGCTTTCAAAGCAAGTGAGAAGGAGAGGTGGTTCTCGCTTCTAAGTGCTGACTCTGCTTCACTTCAGAGATCTTATGAAATTGGACTATGCCAGGCTGCCTTCACTCCTGCGTTTGATCCAACCAATCCATAAATAATGTGACTGTGACAGTCACATTCAGTGACTTGGGATGGCAAAGAGTAAGTGGCCATGAATACAGGCCAGTATCGGAAAAGACAGGCAACCATGGAAGGAGCAAAATAGGAACCAGTTAGTATCATGCCTCAGAGGCTGGTGGTTAGCCAGCACCTCCTGGTATGGACCAATAACATCACTGACCTTTGTTTTGGTGTAATATACTCAAAACATACTAAAGAAAGGAGTATCCAGAGTGGTTTATAGTAAAACAACAACAAATAAAATTTATGTACAAAGAGCCATATGACATATATGTCAGACCATAAATTTATACCCATTTAGAATATAGCTAGCTGTTCACCAATCTCTCAATCAGCAAATAATACCTGTTTATGAGTTCCAACCATCTGTTCAACTTTTTAGTGCTGAGAACATTTCATGTTTAATCTCTTTAACAAAGCAGATTAAGGCAATAAAAAAACCCACCAGTTTCAGCTGATAGATTATTTAATAACCAGGCCAAAGTACTGCCTGGGGTTTTCAATTAACATGGCATAACTGATAGGCACTAAACACTGTAAGGTTCCAATCTAAAAACCACTGAGCCCCACTAAAGAGGCCAAAATGTCTTCAGTAATTTTCAAATTTCAGGACAAGTGGTCAAAACTTGTAGAGATACAGACACCTCATAATTTAGAGTGTATGTGGCAAGATCAGCTAACAGACTGACAGTTGACTTACACAGCTAACAAAGTGTTGGAAGATAGTCAAATGGTCTTTTAAGAAAAGTAATAGAAGATTATTATTCACACACATTACTTTCAGGATTCAAAGTGCTCCACTCATACCATCTCATTGTAGTTGTTACAGCAACTAGAAAGGAAGATTCTCTCCATGAGAAAGTGAGTCAGGGGCTGAAAATGAGAGAGTGCTGTTGGCTTAAGGCCACCTGCTAACTGCATAAGAGATTTCTTTCTCTGATTCATGGCTTACAAACCAATCCTACAGAGAGACTCCAACCTCTGAATTTCACTAAGCTTAGACTGAATTTCACTAAGGTTTTAGTCTACCTAGAACTGCTTGTCTTCAAGCCAGGATGTCACTCCAGCTGTTTGTTGACCGATTATGCATGGGGCAGGAACCCTGGGATGGCGGCAGCAGGGCAGCCCCGATTATGCATGAAGCCGCCGCCATCCCAGCCCTGGCCGGGTGCAGCACCCTGGAAAACCTGCTGCAAGGGAATGTGGAATTTTCCATGTTCCCTGGGATGCTGTGGGTGTGAGCAGGGGCTGGGTCGGGCCAACACTGTACAAAATCAGCAGAGCCAGACCTTTCAGCTCATCTCTTCCCCCGACCTATGGTGTCCCTGCAGGGACACCGCACGCCCCTGTCAGCTCTGTGGAGCTGTGGAGCTGCCTGGGGACTCCCCCCAACCCCACCTTGGTGGGAGAGTGGCATGCCGCTCCCCACCATTGTGTGGTGGGGCCCCCATTCCTCGCCCCAATGCTGCTGCCTTCAGGCAGCATGCCGGGCTTTCCAGCCCCAGCGTTTTGTGCGCATGCGCACACTACGCCAGGGCAGCCGTATACACGGGGGGTTTTCCTCCCCTGTGCATACACGGGAAGCGCCGGGGCATGCTGTCCCACGCCAAGCCCAACAGCAGCCTGGCATGGCTGCTGCCATGCATAATGGGTTGTAAAGAGTCAATTAAACATTCAAAAATTTTCAACCAAAATTCCCACACTACCTTGAAATAGTTTGTGTGGCACAGGAGTTCTAACTTCATGGGAGCTAGCTGACTGTATTGTACAATGAACATTTAGGTAATAATAACCTTTACTGGCATAAAACAATCAGAGGCAAATACAGCCATGTTTGTGAACATTTAGGTATTTAACCTCCCAACTGGATTTCTATGGTTTGGATCTTATGCCTTTATTCTGCTTGTACAGCTCTTTGTCCATTTTGGATGTGATTCTCTGCCATGGAGCATGTGTCCTCTGGTGCTAGGTACTTTCCTATGCACAGAAAGACACTGATCTACTCTTGTAGAAGACTGCCTGCTGCATCAGGGAACAGGGCTGCACAAGAGAAGGAAAGGCAGAAGAGCCACACAAAGGCATTTGCTTGTTAGCCTACTTCCATATCCTCTAGAGATACTTCTGCAGCCCAAGAACTAGCAGCTGGGTGCCCCAGGACCAAAACTGGCATCTGGCAAGTACCAGCTGGTTTCTCGCTCATCAACCTATGGCAAGGAGCAATGGCTATGACCACAGGATATTCTTGCAGTTCACTTTGAAAGATGGGGCAGGGGAATGGCAGCCTTTCATCCTTTACTCCTCTCCTCATAGAACTAGAATTACAGAGGAATAAAGTTGCCCTTTGCTGTATATAATTATAGGGAAAAATAGAGCTCCATGGCTACATTATGAAGCTTTTCCAAAAGCTTTCTTGCTGAATCTATTTAATGTCAGGTACTCTACTCTGGGCATGCAATGAATGCCCCATTAAACTATTGATAGCAACTGAAGGCCAGTTCACGTGACCCTGGGATGCTTTGCTGGATGCTTATTATCTTATTTTTCAAGGCTGTTTCATCAATATCCACTGGCTTTTTAGAGTGCCTAAGGCTCATCAAGCAGAAGCTTACTTTGTGTATCTACTGGAAGCCTAGGAGATTTGCTAGACCAAGGGTTATGTGTGTCACATACAAGGTAACTGCAGATGCAATGTCCCAGAAGCACACTTTGTACACTTGCTTTGAAGCTGCCTGGCTGTGCGCGCATTCTGGCAGGTAGGTCAGCCAGGGGGTCAGCAATATTCTGAACACGTGATGACAATTATCCTTTATTATAACAGGGGGTCCCTGGAAAGAGAAGATGTAACTTCGATTAAACCTTTTATTGGCCTAATGTAATTCCCTTTCTGCAGAAAGACTAAACTTCCCTAGACTTTGCCAGTCCGCTAAGCAACATAATAGAACTATCAATAAGATAAACAATCATGTAGGAACTAAGTGGAACTTTCATATGTATTTCACAAGATACAGGTCTAATTCCTTACAGTTTTTGATGACATTAAAACTGACTTGCAGGAAGATGGTTGGGCCTAGAGAAGATTAACCTGCCAACAAAACTTCTTGGGATACTTTGGAGGGCAAATTCTAGAGGAAACACTATTATTCTTTCCTCAAGAATCAAGAAATGAAGGGAATTTTGTTTTGTTTTGTTTCAGAAATAAAGGCTAAAACACAGATGATGGTGATCACAGGTCTCTCTCAATTGGTAAAGGCAATCAGAACGGGAATCCCTGAAGAGTCTATTGGTGTTTTAAAGGGTAGAAAATAGATTTTAAAGAGCACACCTTGCTTTTTCCCTTTAAAATGCTAGCACCTGTGCAGAAAGCCTTGTTTCCAGTGAAACCATTCAGAGACCATACGTGTGCCGTATCCTGCTTGCAAATGCATGATAGTAAACTGCACATTTGCACGCTTCCTGATGGGAGATCCCTCCTACATTATCCTGCTGTCTCATTGTGGCTTTTTGCTTTGGTAAAAAAGGCAAATGCCATTTTGGGCTGTATCAACAGAGGCATCACATCAAAATCACAAGATGTCATAGTCCCATTGTATACGGCACTGGTCAGATCACACCTGGAGTACTGTGTGCAGTTCTGGAGGCCTCACTTCAAGAAGGACGTAGATAAAATTGAAAGGGTACAGAGGAGAGTGACGAGGATGACCTGGGGCAAAGGAACCAAGCTCTATGAAGATAGGTTGAGGGACTTGGGAATGTTCAGTCTGGAGAAAAGGAGGTTGAGAGGGGACATGATAGCCCTCTTTAAGTATTTGAAAGATTGTCACTTGGAGGAGGGCAGGATGCTGTTTCCGTTGGCTGCAGAGGAAAGGACACGCAGCAATGGGTTTAAACTACAACGATATAGGCTAGATATCAGGAAAAAAAAATTCACAGTCAGAGTAGTTCAGCAGTGGAATAGGCTGCCTAAGGAGGTGATGAGCTCCCCCTCATTGGCAGTCTTCAAGCAAAGATTGGATACACACTTTTCTTGGATGCTTTAGGATGCTTAGGGCTGATCCTGCGTTGAGCAGGGGGTTGGACTAAATGGCCTGTATGGCCCCTTCCAACTCTATGATTCTCTGATTCTGTGATTCCTGATGAGGCAGCAGAGTAGCTGAAAGCACAGACAACCCGAGGGTTTCCCCTTGGGTTGTCAATCAATGCAAGCCACCAATCCCTTCATAGCAGTTGTTTTGAGGACTCAAACTTCTGTTCCCATCTCCCCAGTCCTATAATTAATTTTAAAAAATACATTTCCATGTTGCTACAGGGATACGCCACAACAATAAAACATTTCTTTAGATCTCTTTTTGGGATTCTTTGCATAATGGTCTCTCTTTATGTTCAGGTAGATTTCTGATAGGCTGGCCACATTAACTGGACCCCAATTATTGTGTGTTCTCAATAAAGATTTAAAATACAGAGCATGGATTCTAAGCTAATAGGGAGATGGCTGCTTCATCACACACCCATCTTTTCCCCCATTCATACCCCACCAACAGAAAACACATACAAGAATATGTTTTAGATTGGGTTGCTGTCCGATTCCAATATTACTGTGCACTCTGAAGAGAACATGACAGTACACTTTATGTGAACAAAGGGCACGTTGCTTTGTGGTCCCACTGCTCAGTGCTCAATCTGGAAATGGAAAGGGGAGGGAAGGTGCAAGGGT
The DNA here is from genome assembly GCF_049243985.1 of Paroedura picta. Taxonomy (NCBI): domain Eukaryota; kingdom Metazoa; phylum Chordata; class Lepidosauria; order Squamata; family Gekkonidae; genus Paroedura; species Paroedura picta. The sequence continues at coordinate 76,875,388 of NC_135373.1, read as the reverse complement.
GGGTAAAATGCTGCAGAGACTGTCGCGTGTTTCTTCTTTCAGACAGGCTTGCCCCTGTTTGCGCCTCATTATGTGCCGCAACAAGAAAGGAGAAGTGGATTCTTTCCCTCATTGGGCGGCAGAGGGGATGAAAACTCACACCACCCACTGGAGAGCTATGGGCTGCTGCCAATGTCATGATGAAGCATCATTAAAACCCACAGACAATAAGAGGCTGGGCGGGGGCCAATCCCTCATGTGGAAATGGCCAGGGTAAACCTCCTTTCCCTTTTCTCATGAGGTATGTTTCTCAATTTACTTCTTACACAATGAAGGAGATCATACACACACACAGATATATCCAAGGGGAGCCTGCAGTGGGAGCCTACAAAAATAGGGCTAGGGCAGGTCTATGCTGGGGCAGGCCTATGCTACCACAGGCAACAAGCCTTGGCAAGCAAGGATTGTATAGTCAGTGCCCCTCTCCTTTCCACCCTTTCCAGGCCCATCATTGGCCATTTGTTTGGGGGTTGACATGATTATATATGGTCATATCACAATATATTTAAAAAATAATAATAATGTATTAAAAATTAATTAACTCCCACCAGTTGGCGAAAAACCCTAGGGTTTCCCAAAACTCTGGTTGAAAAAGCCTGATCTAGAGTTTTCTGGAGCAACAAAAATAGCATAGGATGCACAAACTGCAGATTTTTAATCTTTAAGCATTCTGAAATCATTTTTTTCAGTTGTCTTTGAAGAAATGGAGCTGATGAGAAAATTCTGTACATAATTTTAAAACAGGCCTACTCAAATACGCCAAAATGTTTAGCAATTTGATAACAACTGTGGTGCTAATTTACAGATGAAAGTAAACAAAAACCTTAGAAAAGAATAACCTAGGGGTGGTGGTGGTGGTGGTTCTCTTTTTAAGAATTCTGACCAAAAACGATGTATGCTACCATACTTGAAAGAGACAGAAATTATAGAGAAACAGGACTGTTGGTTATTATGATATGAAAGCCAAGGATGAGCATATAGCAATGTTTAAAATGAAGGGACATCTACAGTTTGGAGTCAGTTTAATTTGGATTTAGAATCTGAATTGCTATTTATTTATTTTCACTTTATTTTACAAAATGTATAGTTTGTTTGTCCTCATTAAAATACATAATAATACGATACGATGATGTTTATTGTATGTAGTCACAGGCCATTACAAAGCACAATTATAACAGTAAAAAAACAAATGCAAATAAGACAAGATTTCATAGAATCATAGAATCATAGAGTTGGAAGGGGCCATACAGGCCATCTAGTCCAACCCCCTGCTCAACGCAGGATTAGCCCTAAGCATCCTAAAGCATCCAAGAAAAGGGTGTATCCAACCTTTGCTTGAAGACTTCCAGTGAGGGGTAGCTCATCACCTCCTTAGGCAGCCTATTCCACTGCTGAACTACTCTGACTGTGAAAAACTTTTTCCTGATATCAAGCCTATATCGTTGTACTTGAAGTTTAAACCCATTACTGCGTGTCCTCTCCTCTGCAGCCAGCAGAAACAGCATCCTGTCCTCCTCCAAGTGACAACCTTTCAAATACTTAAAGAGGGCTATCATGTCCCCTCTCAACCTCCTTTTCTCCAGGCTGAACATTCCCAAGTCCCTCAACCTATCTTCATAGGGCTTGGTCCCTTGGCCCCAGATCAACTTCGTTGCTCTCCTCTGTACCCTTTCAATTTTATCGACGTCCTTCTTGAAGTAAGGCCTCCAGAACTGCACACCGTACTCCAGGTGTGGTCTGACCAGTGCCGTATACAATGGGACTATGACATCTTGTGATTTTGATTTCTCCAATATTACAAACATAAAACTGTAAACATGGGCTGCAGAGTCACAGTAAGATAAAAAAATTAAATGTCAAGGTGGAGACTCTAATTGGCTCCAATCTTCCTGGCGGCCAAAGCAAAAACTGCCACCCTGTATGAGATGTAGGGGTCGACATCTGATAACAGGTAGGTGAGTTTATCAAAGTCGGAAATAGGGTATGAGTTGGGGAATAACTTGGCAAGGAATCTGCCCCTGGGTTCAGAATACAAGGGGCAATCCAAAACATAATGGGGCTGTTCCTCCAAAGATGAATGGGGCTGTTCGGTAATATCGCCTGAAAAGCATGGCTGATGGCATTGTTTCGAACTGGAAGGATGTTAAAGTCATTCTGATGATATAGTTCGGATTTGCATTTTTAAAGGGTTGACTTTTTCAACCATTTTCACACTAAAATTTGTTTCTTCAGGTGCAGTCCCGATTTGCCCCCTCACTTTCCCTGCAGCAAAGGAATCCTCAGAAAACTGGATTTCATTTTTCCAAATGAAGTCTAATTTGGGACTGCCCAGTGTGTAAATGCATGCAATTGGGTTTTTCCCTGCACCTGAGTCATTTGTTTCTTCAGGTGCAGTCCCGATTTGCCCCCTCACTTTCCCTGCAGCAAAGGAATCCTCAGAAAACTGGATTTCATTTTTCCAAATGAAGTCTAATTTGGGACTGCCCAGTGTGTAAATGCATGCAATTGGGTTTTTCCCTGCACCTGAGTCATTTGGGAATGCCCCTTTCCTTATACAGTGACCACCTTCCCACCTGACAGACACATGCTGATGTAGCACCGAGTACCTTGCGGGCAGGTGCCTTGAAATTAACATAGCCCAAGTTTTCCATGCTCTCATGCAGAACTGTTCTAAAGATTTAAGTATTGTTGAATTATTTCCCCAGAACATAGCTTTGGTCATACGTCCTGATATGCTGTTGCAGTAAGGTCAGACATGTCATCATATTTGATTAATGGAAATGACTCATAGAAATGGTACAGATTCAGTTACAAATCAGGTTGTATTTCCCCATGTAGAATCAACACAGTATTAATTTATCTTCAGGAGGAACTATTTATCATCCATTTCACTGAAATGCAGTATCTGAAGATATGCGTTCCAAGGAATGGAACCAGAGTCAGTGATTAATTTCCAAATAAGTTATCAATACTAAATCTGTCAGAGGGGTGATTCCTTAATTATGGCGGTTGCTTCTAGAATTGCAGGTCATAGATTTCAGAGTATTTTGGGGATACATAAGTATGTATAAAACCCAGCTTTAGAAACAGAGGTTAACGATTTGCTGAGCTCTCAGCATGATGAATTAGGAAAGCGTAAGGCAGCGATATGCTGTCTGAATCTGTCTGCCCATGAGGTTGGGAGTTCAATCCCAGCAGCCGGCTCGAGGTTGACTCAGCCTTCCATCCTTCCGAGGTCGGTAAAATGAGTACCCAGCTTGCTGGGGGGTAAACGGTGATGACTGGGGAAGGCACTGGCAAACCACCCCGTATTGAGTCTGCCAAGAAAACGCTAGAGGGCGTCACCCCAAGGGTCAGACATGACTCGGTGCTTGCACAGGGGATACCTTTACCTTTACCTTTTAAGGTGCACATGCCACTAATCATATGAACAATAGCTAGGAAGATAAGGGTACATATGAAAACTGATGGATAAACTAAAGACTAGGAAAACACAAATTTAATTGATAGGTGGTCTACTATTAACTTTAATTCCATGTATCCAATTAAATCAATCTAAAAGGACAAGTTTGATGAGGTGGGTTAGATAATGTATTAGAAGAAGAAGAAGAAGAAGAAGAAGAAGAAGAGTTGGTTCTTATATGCCACTTTTCCCTACCCAAAGGAGGCTCAAAGCGGCTTACGGTCACCTTCTCCTTCCTCTCCCCACAACAGTATTTTGTTGTGGGATGGGTGAGGCTGAGAGAGCTCTGATATCACTGCTGGGTCAGAACAGTTTTATCAGTGCCATGATGAGCCCAAGGTCATCCAGCTGGTTGCATGTGGGGGAGTGCAGAATCGAACCCGGCATGCCAGATTAGAAGTCCACACTCCTAACCACTACACCAAATTGGCTGATTAGTCAGGACTGATCAAAGCAGTAGGAACATACATGGAGAAAGCCATCAATGGGAGGAAAGACATAATGGTCCACAAAAAACACATACAGAAGAACTGAGTCAGTTGGGCAGGGAGAAAAACATAGGTGAGAGCTTCTGGGAACGTGAATGATTCCCCCTGCCATTCCTAAACCACTAAACTATTGGGGAACATCAACTAAGGTTGCTTTGGGTGATGTCAGAATTTAAGGGTGAGTGCTGGAGAGTGATGGTTTTGTTTGGGTTTGTTGGGATCTTTTGTCTGGTCTGTAGGTCATTGATCAAGGTATGTTTGCCTTGCTGACTGTAGGCTCTACCCTCTGTTGCTGCTGGAAGACAGGAGCTGTGGGCCTCTGAAATGTGAGGCTCCTCCTAGGCACAGGTGTGAGCCTTTTATGAAAGCCAAAGGGCAAGAGTCAAAGGACTAGGGCCTGGAGACCCTGTATCTCTCTATACATCTTTATACCACTAACCGGTTATGAAGGGAGAAAGCCAGCAGGGGAGTGAGGGCTATCCATTATTTTGTAGAGAGCACCACCTGTATGATTGTCTACCCACTGAGCAGAAATCATAGGTTTGTACTTGCTGGATGTAGCTTGTGGCTCTCATGGAGAAGGTTTGTTCCATTGAGGCTATGAAGAAACGAAGGCAAAGAGAGGTTTGGGGAAGGGACCCTCAGGGACTTAACAGAACATTCCCATTACCATCCTGAAAGCTCTTCTGTTGCTATGAAGAGGAAGAGTCTGGATGTTGGAGGACATCAGTCTGAGAAGGCGGAATGTAATCCCTTAGAAGTGACTTCTTCCTTGGACAATGGACCAATATCCTCTCATAAAGAATATGGCCCGGGGGTTGAGGAGAGGTGTGTTTCTAGAAGTGGGTGATTTGATCATTAGGACAGGTGTTTTGACCGTATGGTGATTTGCCTGCCTGATATGAAGATTGCAGTCTTTATTTTTGTTCAGATAGGTTGATAGAGAAAGGTGTCAGCAGTCATGGGGCATGTAGGTACAATGTGATTTTGGAAGAAAAATTTAGGCTACTAGGTAGAAAGTTAAAGGCCAGAATCTCAAAAGTAGCATTCTCAGAAGTGCTGCTGGTTCCACATTCAGGACCAGCTAGACAGATCACGGGTTTCAATGTGTGGATAAGAAAGTGATGCCAGGAGGAAGAGTTTAGACACTGGAACATTTCTGGAACAAGTTGAACCTGTACAAAAGAAATGGACTTCGCTTGAACCAAATGGGAACCAGGCTGCTGGTGACTAATATAAAAAAGATGGCAGAGAAGCTTTTAAACTGATTCTGGAGGGGAACTGACTGGAGCTGGGGAGTCTTTGGTTCAGGGCAAGTCAGTCCAAAGGGCTGATTATGTAAACATTCAGGGTAAGATTTAAATGAATGTAATAGAACTTGGGAGTGAGGGTAGAGTGGTAACAGAGGGCCATGTGTGGTGACTGAGGGGACAAAGGAGTCTAGGGTTACTAGAAAACGAAACACATTACGTATTTGCCAATACTAAAAGGTTCCAAGCTGGAATGCTTGGTGTTCAATGACAATTTAGAATTGGGGAAATCTATGGAATACAGTCATTGTTTGGTATAAGCTCTATGGCCTCTGTTTTGGTCCTCCGGAGCAGAAGTCTCTTATGGATGCTATTTATTAGGTTTCCCAGACATTTAGGTTTTTGCTGTCTGGTTTGATGCTTTCAACTTCTTTTATGATTTCTATGGGTGTTTTTTAATGTTTAATGTTCTCTTCCGTAGTTCATTGTGTCTTGGGAGAAAGGTGAGTATATACATGTTTTAAACAAATAAATATAAATTTGAAAAAATAGGCAATTTCAAGAAGTGATAGAACACTGCATTTTATCATCTTTGATTATTAATATATACTTAACTGGCAGAAAGGTCACTAGTGATCTGCCAGGATTTGTTATCTGGAGCAAGTCAAGAGACAGTTCTGTTAACCTGAGTGCACAGGGATCTCATGGAGGCTGTTTGAAATTGTTCTGAATGGTAGAACTTCCTTAGAACAAGCTGTTTAAACTCCTTCATATAAATACTCTTAGATATCCTTAGCAAGACAAGTTTGAACTTCCTGTTAATTATTCCTTTACTAGTGTCAACAAGCATTTTTTGGTCTAATCATTTATTCTGTTATTTCCAAATAATGTAAAGTATGAACCAAACAATAACCACCAAAATGGGTTCCAGATAAACTATTCTATTCCCTCTTTTCAATTTCTTTCTTCTTCAGTGGTACTATTTCAAATATAAAGTGCCTCTAATTCTTTCAACTGTTTCATATACAATGTCCTGACTGGCTCAAACCTTCTGGGAGGTTTTCTAACGGCTCACAGGGGCTTTTTGAAACTATAAGTCAGAGAATACTCAGATGAGATCAGGCATGTTCAGGGTGCTATGGCCATAGGCCAGAGAATATGCAAAGAAAGTATACTAGGTGTTTTGGAAAACTCTGAACCAAAGCTTCTCAACATAAAGATTTAAGTCCCTGTGAAAAGCTGAAAAAACTCTAATTAGCCTGAACATTAGAATTAAAGTCTGTACATCTACAGATTTTACCCCAGAGTTATCTATATTGAATTATCTCCAAATTTTTCAACCCCTGACTCCCCTGCATTGCTCTCATCTCAGTCAGGGGCTGTTAGAGGCTCCTTCACAAGCAGCACTGAAGGGAGGGGCAGGGAGGGAGTACACTCATCAGCCACCTGCCAGCTCGGCCAGTGGTCTGAGGCAAAGTGAGCGGAGTTGTTGGATGTGACAGTGTAGAGATTTGTCTAATTTTGTCTCTGCTCCTAGCTGTTGGGCACACCCAGGCTGGAGCAGGGTGAAGAATGGCCAGTCTCTGGTCTCTGTGTAATCATCAGAACAACAGGGTTTCTGTAAATAGCTAATCTCGAGAAACCTTCCTGGGTGAAAATTAAGCCATGTCTTGCACTTTGATAACAATGTAATGTGTACACAACCAAAAATCTTCTGTAAACTTTCATGACTAAAATGTATATTGTAAAGTCTGCTTTCCTGGGCTGAAGAGAAAATAAAAGGCTAGCCTGCTCGAGAAGGAGACCAAACTTCAACCAAGCTTCAGACCAAGCTTCTTCAGAGCAAGCTAGCACAGAGAGAGAAGCAAGCCTTGTGTCTGTCATTACTTCATGATAGTTAGGGTTGGGGGACACAGCCTGATTGGGCAGGAGATGCAGCCTGAGTGGGCTGTTGGGGGCAGGTGCCAGTGGGTTTGGGCCAATCTGAACACACGCAGGACCCGGACAGTCTCTGCCCAGGCGGGTTTTTCACAATTATATAATAGAGAAAAGTATTAAAGATAAAATAATATTTTGTTATTTTTGAATTTCAAAAAATCATTGATTTATACATAAACACATTCAGTAGATCAACCAAGGTATGCTGCACAAACCACAGTTTATTGTGATATCTGAATGCATACAGGCCATGTTAAACATTTGGCACACTTCAAATGTGACATATAAATCCTGAGTAAAATTCTGGTTCTGCCTCTCCCTGCAAGGAGTTGGGTTTGGGAGCAAGGTTTGCTCAGTGGCCACAGAGACACTGTTATTGCCTGAATCAATGGTCTTTGGTATATGCAGGAAGTTCTTATTGTATATGAAAGTCATGTGAAATAGCTCAAGTGGTTACAAAGTTCGCAGCATATTCTTGCACCTTTGAGAAGCTACTGCTGTGCCATAGTGCCTTGTGCATACAGAATTTTACATGTGTGTCATGAGCACTGTCAATGTGTTTCTGCATGCTCATTTGTGAGGAGACCTGCAAGAACTGTATCACAAACGCTTTGGTTAGAGCATTTATTTGATGCAACAGGGCTAAATAATAACATCAGGCCATTTTATAGTTTCGTGTCTCATAAAAATATTGAAGCTTTTCTTGGTGGAGGAATTAGCAAAGAAAATAATACAATAAACAACATTACATTGTAGGATGTTGTCAAATTGAATGCTAGCATACAGAAGCATTAGCCCTAACAATATTGATTAGGGCAAACTTGTATTCATACAATGAGTCTCCTCCCACCCATGTTGAAAATTACTTTGCTGTCTAGAGTTAGTGCATTCCAGTACTAAAATTAGTTTTAATGTAAACAATGTAGAAGCTGAATTTAGTATAGACTCCAACAAAATGAGCATTCATTTGGACACTTAATTGACATGAAACAACCATCATGTAGAAACAATTATTTACAATGCCAATGCCAGGGTTTACATTTAGAGCATGAATCTGTCTAATGCTTCTAGTTTAGTTAGAATTTTTATGTGCAATTTACTACCCACCTGAGTCAACCTGACTTTATTGCAATGGCAATTCACTGATGCCACAGCCACCTTGTAAATAAGATAAGTTATCTTAGTTGTGCATCTTGGATAAATATCTTTAAATAAATAACAAGTCTGCTGTGCAAACATCATTCAAAAATGCAATTAAACTTAAGACTTACTCCGTGCAGTAAAAATATGAAAGAGCACCGAAGCCAGGGATTTTCAAATGAAGTTTCCCTTCCAAATTCGATAGCCTCAAGGTCATACTGTGGAGACTTCATTTTTCACAGTCAAAAGAATGATTTAGTAATAATGGTGGTAGCGGGCAGTACCATCACTGTGCCTTTAGTATAATGATATTCAGTGCTGTGTTGGATAATGTATGGCCTACTCTTATTCATGTTTTTCATTGCAGTCACATAAAGTGGATTCATTTGTTAGAAGCTCCCTTGTATCTTATTAAGTACAATGCAAAAAAACAACAACAACAACAACAACAACCCTGTGGCGGAACACGCCTGCTCTGTCTTGCAGGACCTGTTCCATCCTGCCCCCAAGGTTTTCTCAATACCTGCAGAAGCTTTTCTCTCTGCCACCACATTCCTCAGAAATGGGACATAAGCACCACAAGCATTAACAGTATAAATTACAACAGACCTTGGGCTAGTTACATACTTTCAGCCTAATCTTCCTCAAAGGGTTATCAGGATAAAAAAAGGAAAAGAAGACAGCGATTTAAATCACTTTGACTCCCCACTAGGGAGAAATGTGGGGTATAATGAAGTAAATAAATAAAATAAATGTATTAATTGTAAATAGAAATTACTCAAATGTCTAAATTACTCAAATTAGTCCATTCATTTATATATTTATACCCTACTATTCTCTCCCAATGATTACCCAAAGTGGCAGTACCTCCTCCATTTTATCTTCCTAGCTGCAATCCTGTGAGCTATGTTAGGCAGTGAGAGAGTGACTACCCATGACAATAGAAAAGTGCAGAAGTCCAGTAGTGCCTTGAAGACTATCAAAATTTGTGAGTATGAGCTTCCATGAGTCACTGCTCACTTCTTCAGATATGACTCACAAAAGTTCTTCCCCTGCCACATTTTGTTAGTCTTTTAAGATGCTCCTAGACTCTCCCTCTTTTCTGCTGCTATAGACAAACTAACATGGCTATCCATCTTGATCTACTACTATCGCAGTGTGGGGATCTGAATCTTCATCTCCCAGATCCTGACCCAGCCTTTTTAAGCACTACACAACACTTGTTCTTGTTAGTATAATCCCAAACTAAAACTTGTTTTTGCCTCATAGAAGGGGGAAAAGAATATTCAAATTGTAGACAGATGCTGGGCCACATAGCCTTGTCTTGACCATAGGATGGAGTCCCATTTTAGCAGCACAATTTAAAAGAGCACAGACAGGATGGGCCACAAGAAATCAGAATTTTTCCCCAATCTCCTTAAAACTTCAGCTAGTGGGGAAAAAACTAGCACACCAAGTTGCTAGTAGACCTGGTGAGAATTTATGTGCATAAAGGAATTAGAATGCTTCCTAAGAATGATTTTTAATACCTTTCATTGTATGATGTAACCATATACTGAACATTTTAAAGGTTCATAACTCATGTTTCATGATGTTATTTCATCCTCATAATGGAGGCTTTTCATTACAAAATGACTACCTTTTCTTTTCTTTCTTTCCTGTATACCAGTTTGGCAGGCAATACACCCATTTGGAAAGTCACCAAACTCTTATCTTGCAAAATAAAGCTGAGGAAGTCAGCACTGTTTTTGCCATTATTATCTTTTCTAAAGGCCATTTGGCTTTTTAAAAAATAGTTCTCTGAGAACACTGATGTCATCTAAATCTAATAATAGCAATGGCAAACATTTATTTAACTTTAGAACGCCTTGGCTGAACAGCACATGCAAAAGGGTGGTCTATGAGAAGGCAGCAGCAATTGGAAAGAAATATAAGGAAAAGTGTACCTGCATGACAATAAGAAGGTCAAAAACCAAGATGAAGGAGGCCAAAAAGGCCCTGGAAACTTCATCACTTGGCAGGAATCCACGATTGAGCTTATCCCAGCTGATCCAATCAGTTGTGATGACAAGCACAACCACTGAGGTCAAAGTAAATAGAACAGTCCTGAAAATAACAGAAAGAAGAGTTCACCAAACACATGGTAAGGTTGTTGTAGTTTATCCTGTAAATAGGTTGAAAACGTCAAGTCTTGAGGTGCTTCTGAACAATTGATTGGATCCTGGCATTTTTTAAAAATTCAACATGGTTTTTGTCCATGCAGGTCCCAAAATCCCCAGAGCAGCTTTTGTGGTGGTCAAAAGACACTTCTGTATCTTTCCAAAGTAGAACAGTTGGTTGGATTGATCAGGAAGAATCGAAAGATGACTTTAAAAGCTGCCTAGTTAACAAAACTGTAGAGTGATCACTGTCTTGCATATGTATCTGCATATGCAGATATAAGATTCATCCATTAATTTATGTGTTTAACTCATTTCACCCCAACCCAATGATGGGAGCACCCAAAGAACTGGACCCCCTCGTCCAAGCTTTTTGAAACTTGGGGGTTCTTTTGAGGAGAGGCTCCAATAGCTATGCTGCAAATTGGGTGCCTCCACCTCAACCCCAACCCCCAGACCCTTGAATAGACTTAGGCTAGATTTTCCATTTACTTCAATGGCTCCATATGATATAATGGAGCTGAATATACTCAGGAATCCTGATTCCTGCTGACTCTGAATACCAGTACCAATATTGGTATTCAGGTATATCGGCATATGCAGACTCTATTTGGGCTGAATTTACCTGAACCTGGAAAAAATGATTTTTTTTTGTACATCCTTACTCCTAAATTCTTGAGGATACTATATAACCTTCTTGATCCCTGTCTCAAGAGCAATGCACTCCGGAAGCTTAAGCAACTTGGTATCACTATAATGGCTAGAGTCATTTTGGTAGGACTTTCCTCTCAAATACTAACTAGGCAAATTCATTAAAAATGCATTTGCTTGAGTAAATCACACAAACAAATTAAGAACATGTTTTTTTAAAAGCATAATTTAGACATCATAACATTTGGCCATACAAGTATTGAACTGCTTGCTCTGTGCTCTCTCTCCTTATTAGCTGGAAATTTCTCTTCCAAATGCTTTTTGAAAATGTTCAGAAAGTGGAAGAAAACACTATCATTTTGGATGTCAATGCATATGTGTTATTATTAAAAATGTGGGTATATCCACAAACAGCAAGTAAGCAAGTCAACATTTGCTTAGGTTGTCAATTGAGATGCTCACATTTCTCCAAAGGCATCTCTCTTTTCATTTATTTCTTTCAATGAAAGGAAGATTTCAAGAGTACTTCCTTTGGCATTCAAAACAATGACCACTATAAATTAATCTGCCCAAGAAGCTACATACAACTGCAGATACTATAAAGTCTAATTGAAGCAAAAAATAAACAAACAAAAAAACAACCCGGTGGTAGAAAGTGCTCTTAGGTCACAAATGACTTATGGCTACCCCATAGAGTTTTCAAGGCCAGGGACATTCAGGGGTGTTTGAAATTGCCTACCTTTGCATAGTGACCCTAGACTTCCTTGGTTGTCTTCCATCCAAGTACTAACCAGAGGCAACCCTGCTCAGTTTCTGAGATCTGATTGAGATTATATTAGCCTGGGCCATCTAGGTCAGGGTGAATTAGACACGCACATCTAAAGAATACTTGTTTACAGTACTTAAGATCAGGTAGAAGATCAGGTAGAAGAACATGCCATGACATGTTCCCATACTGTTCATCAGCTACATACTTGGGTCATGATCTAGTATGTTGCTTTATGGTCCCAAGGGATGGTCTAGTGCCTTGGATCTCATCTTCTCAATCCGTCATCAGGGGCAAGAATATCACAACAATAAGTTTCATACTAACCTATGAAATTTGAGTATTGATATGTTACTAAAGCAATGTGAATCAGGAACACAAGGGAGATTTTTTTATATGCTACAATTTAATGTCAGTAACATGGAGCTAAGTACATAGGATTATGATATATTTGTCCTAAAGTTGTGGGGAAACCAAACAAAACAAACAAAACAAGTCTGCGTATTTCAGTGCAAAATTGGTTGAGAGCCATGAGCACTCACAGCTGCATGTGGCCAACCACCATGCCAACCTAGGCCCCTGGCTTTCAAAAATTAATTAATTTTTAAACATATTTCCAGGTCAGCAAAAATCACATTAGAAAAAATGAAAGAGAAGATAGCTTATCATTTAATAAGCTAAAAATACCACACATTCTTAGAAAATGGCAAAAAGCAATATCAAAGCAAAAATAAACAAATTTTCCCTTCAAGCTCATCCCCACCAACAAAACTGATGAACCTACCAATTAAACTGATTAAAGTTTGCAACAATAGAATTAATATATAATATGTTTTTGTTTCTTGAGGAAGAAAAATATTACAGCTTGGATTCAAAGATCTGTGAATTGACTGGTCATCTTTGCCAACTCTCCTTCCTACTGCTGTCCCCAAGACCCCTGAAAAACCAAGCTACTGTCATGTAAGAAATGGAGACCATCTGTTCTGTCCTCCCATTGCATTCTGTGCTATTCCTAAGGGTCCATTAATAAAGAAGCAAAGCTGGGGCATGCAGGGACAAAGACAGGAAAACAAACTGGCAACAAATTAGCAAAGTTGTGCTAACATTGACTACTGTGGGTTGGATCCAAAAGGTCTGCTTTTGCAAAGTAAGACCTTTACCCCTTCCTGCCGGTCACTTGTTGGAAGTTAATTTCTGGAACTATTCCAATATTATATAATTATGATTTATAATATTTTGGGAAACAAGGCAAGGACCTTCAGCATGTGAAAATAAGACAAGTAAGATCAAGTTACCATTCTTAATGTTTAGAAAATGCTTTGTAAACACTAGAAATGAGATGTTCATTCTTCATGTTAAAGACCTTCCACTTGTTTTCATTCCTTGAGGTGGTCAGGGGCTGCTATTGTTCTAGTACAAGAGGCATCATATTTTATTTTGCCAGTTTTATCCCTCAGGCTTTTTTTTTTTTACATCTTTTCACCTTCTTCTGGTGATCTCTTTAAGACATATTAGCTCAGATGCAAGAGAGATATATTTTAGCTGTTGGCTTGCAGGAGAGATAGTCCTTACAAGACACCACATCAATTAAACTGGCAGTTCTGACCACTCTCCTAATCCAATATGTTTAACAGATACATTTATTATTAAATTTCTAGACCACCCCTATTGGCACAGCCATCTCAGAGTGGTTCACAACAATGTTAAAACACCATATAATTAAATTACAATACAATTAAAATAAATTAAAACAGTTAATTAGAATAATATTTGGACTATTCTAACCATCTGTGGAATGTCCCAACATTTTGATAATGGACCCAACAATGCTGGCAGACATTTTATTGTGGTGCTCACCAAGTGCTCTCAAATTTCTGGAAGTGCCCCCAGGGACTTTGAGCTTAAAAGATTATGACCGTTAGTTTATGTACTCCATGGTATGCAATAATATTTTCTTTTTTAAAAATGTCATTCACTCAATGGATCACCTTGTTTTTACTTCACCAATCTAAGGAGAATGCATTCTTAGCCATGTGACAGAATCTGAAGAGAACAAACAGTGCACAGAGAGACTTACTGGCCCTCCAATTTACAATAAAAATGTGGAAACATAGTGAGCATTTTCTATAAACTGTGCCCAAGATCTCTCTGTCTCTTTTTTTTAAAGGCAGGAGTACATGTTATGCAGCAAGCACATTTAAAGGATCAAGGTCAACTTTTGTTGATGTTATGAATCTAAGATGCATGAATATAAAATATAAACTGGATATAATTTAAAATAACTGGATGGCATTAAAGACTAACAAATTTATTATTCCATAAATTTTTGTAAGCTTTGTCATCTTATGAAGTGGGCTCTCACTCAAGAAAATCTATTTGTTGGTATTTAAGATGCAGTAGCATTCTTTCAGTGGCCTGAAACAGAAGCAGAGCTATGCAGTTTGTTTGTAAATTCTTTAAATTATTGATTAAAAAAGGAATATTGCTTCAGGAGAAGGCAGAAATAGTCAAATTATAAAACCTTCTTTCATATGGACCCCCACCCACATACACAGACTTAATTTGTGTGATTTTTGTGTGACATTCCCAAATACCCACAGCCCATCGCCTATGTATATGTAGAAATGCATCTGTGGAGGACCTGACCAACCATGTAGCACTGTCCAGCACTGGCAATGAATTAATTAAAAAACAGTTGTGTCACAACAATATCACTTAAACTCTCCAACTATGTTAGGGTTTAAGGTTGTAGAAAGTCCTATATGATAACATAATTGAATTTAATTATAGCTTTTTATCAATTTTATATCTACATGAACAATATTTTTATTTGATATACATTTAGTTTTGTTTTTCTTCCATCCTAACAATTTCAGAAAAAAATGGCAATGCTAGACAAAAGACTTCAGTCCAACTAACAACTGTGGATTGTATACCAATTTTTATTTTTGCCATGAATACGGGTATAGTCCAAACATTCAAACACATCAATTTATCTGATGGATAAATTGAAGGACTGCAATCTGGATTTTCAGATAGTTAGGTGGATAGGGAATTGGTTAGAGAACCGCACTCAAAGAGTTGTTGTCAATGGTGTTTCACCAGACTGGAGAGAGGTGAGTAGCGGGATACCTCAGGGCTCGGTGCTAGGTCCGGTACTTTTTAACATATTTATTAATGATCTAGATGAGGGGGTAGCGGGATTACTCATCAAGTTTGCAGATGACACCAAATTGGGAGGACTGGCAAATACTCCGGAAGATAGAGACAGAGTTCAACAAGATCTGAACACAATAGATAAATCGGCAAATGAGAACATGATGCAATTTAATAAAGATAGATAGATAGATAGATAGATAGATAGATAGATAGATAGATAGATAGATAGATAGATTTATTTATTTATTTATTTATTTATTTATTTATTTATTTATTTATTTATTTATATTTATATATTTATACCGCCCTTCCCTATGGCTCTGGGCGGTTTACATAAAACATTTTTGAACAAGTGTAAAGTGTAAAGTTCTGCATCTGGGTCAGAAAAATGAAAAGCATGCCTACTGGATGGGGGATACGCTTCTAGGTAACACTGTGTGTGAACGAGACCTTGGGGCACTTGTGGATTGTAAACTAAACATGAGCAGGCAGTGTGATGCAGCGGTAAAAAGGCAAATGCCATTTTGGGCTGTATCAACAGGGACATCACATCAAAATCACAAGATATCATAGTTCCATTGTATAAGTCACTGGTCAGACCACAACAGGAGTACTGTGTGCAGTTCTGGAGGCCTCACTTCAAGAAGGACGTAGATAAAATTGAAAGGGTAGAGGAGAGCGATGAAGATGATCTCGGGCCAAGGGACCAAGCCCTATGAAGATAGGTTGAGGGACTTGAGAATGTTCAGCCTGGAGAAAAGGAGGTTGAGAGGGGATATGATAGCCCTCTTTAAGTATTTGAAAGGTTGTCGCTTGGAGGAGGGCAGGATGCTGTTTCTGTTGGCTGCAGAGGAAAGGACACGCAGTAATGGGTTTAAACTACAAATACAACGATATAGGCTAGATATCAGGAAAAAAATTTTCACAGTCAGAGTAGTTCAGCAGTGGAATAGGTTGCCTAAGGAGGTGGTGAGCTCCCCCTCACTGGCAGTCTTCAAGCAAAGGTTGGATACACACTTTTCTTGGATGCTTTAGGATGCTTTGGGCTGATCCTGCGTTAAGCAGGGGGTGGGACTAGATGTCCTGTATGGCCCCTTCCAACTATGATTCTATGAGTGGATCAAAGAATTCTCTTCTACTGTTGGAGGAAGCATCCTCATAATGGCCTGGACGTTCCTGGATCCAACTCGAACTGGCTAATGATGCTTAGCCCCAAGAAAGTATGTTTGGTGTCAACCAGAGCCAGGTCATTCTCTGTTCTGGTCCCCACCTGGTGGAATGAACTCTCAAAGGAGATCTGGGCCCTGTCAGAGCTAGCACTGTTCTGCAGGGCCTATAAAATGGAGCTCTTCTGCCAAACATTCAGTTCAAGTCAGTGGCAACATCTATTGGACTATCAGAACCCCCTTCCCACTCTGATATGCTCACTAATGTACAATCCTGATCTGACGACTCTGTGGGGTTGTGATCAAAATGGTATTATTACAGTTAAACAGTGAACAACCAAACATTCAATTGTTGTTGTCAAGGTTGTTCAGGTTGTTATTATTATTGTTGATGTTGATGATGTTGTACTGAACCCATATTGTATTAGTCGCACATTTCCAAGTTTTCTGTAAACTTCCCTCAGCCAAAAAGAAGGGTGATAAACAAATGAGATTAAATATTTAGTAGATGATCTAACTCTAATTTTATTAATATACATGAATTCTGTTTTGACATAGCTTTGTTCAGTCATTATAATTTTGGCACTCTAACCTCATGTAAGAGGACAGTACACTCCTTATAGGGGACATGGCCCAATGGTAGATCAACTGGTTGGCATGAAGAAGGTTCCAGGTTCAATCTCTGGCATCTCCAGTTGAAAGGATCTTGCAATAGGTTACATGAAAGACCTCTGCTTGGGAACTTGGAGTGGTGCTGCCAGTCTGATAGAAAACACTGATGCTGATGGACCAATGGTTGGTCAGTATTAGGTGGCTTCATGTGTTCAGTACACACAGTCACCATTTTGTGTGAACAGAGCAATGTGTATTTTCCATCTGGGTTTCCAGTTGCACATCCCCACTTTGGGTCTATACTGATGAGAATAATGGGCTATAAATGAAGTAAATAAATGAATAACTAAGATGTATAAAGAGGATGACCAGACTACTTTCACATGGTTGGATCAACAGATCTGTAATAACCATACATGGGATTTCATTAGATTTCACACAAGGCAATCTCAAGCAGAGTTACACCCTTCTAAGTCCATTGATTTGAATAGTCTCACAAGGCTATAGCTTTCTAACAATGGTACTGTAAGTGATATTCCACAGAATCTTTTCAGTCTCATACTTATCTACTGAATTTAAAGGGAGCTATGCAAACAAATTCAATAAGGTTCCTAAGCTGGGATAAAAATGAAATATGTAAGGGATGAGGCATAAAACAACACATTTTCCATCATCAGGTGTTATTGAATTTTGAGTTGTATTTCATTTAAGATTAAAATTATAAACAGCCAAAATTAAACACTTCTGCTGGTCATTACTCAAAATGCCAAACATGACTTGGTTTTAATTAATATTCATATAAATCTAAAATTATATTTTGTTAATTCAATGGGGAAACACTTTAACTGCATAAAACAGATTCAGCAGAAAAAAATTAATGATATTAGGTAAAAAAATACATGGTATAATATATTTTTTGAGCACTGTATATATAAAGTACGAACATCTTTGAATTTCCTTTGCTCACAACATTAATTTACCAAACTGGAAGTGTTATCTGTTTCAAACACCAGCCCATTTAAATTACACTCATCAGCCTTAAGCTTTAAGTTGCAAATGTTGCAATTCCCTATCTATGACACAGAAAAACAGCCTACGAAAGCCCATGCCCTTGCTTGTGAAAAACATTTTCAATCATTACCTATCATGAGCCATATGATAGCAGATACTTCACATGAGTAATGGTCATTTTAGAAATCTCTCCCCCATTCAGCTGCTAAAGTTAAAAAAAACGTAATTACCAAAATCCAGCAGAAAACAAACTTGAAAAATGACTGACACAAAAATAAATGAAAATTACTGTGATTTTAATGTAATAACCAAGATGAAACAGATCACCCTAGGAAGGGGAAGAAGTGCAGAAATCTTTTTTCACTTATCCTATGGAAGAGTCTTGATAGGAGAAGACAGGAGTTTGTTTCCCATCAGTACTCTAGAAGAACTATACCCTATCCCTTTTCTTGAGCACCAGTTAATGGAGCTGACCTTTAATTTAAAATGCCTTGGATTCAACTAGCTCTTCTATGGCTAAAAGGAAGGAGAAGTCCCTTTTGATTAAAAAAGGCTCCCAGTTGATGATCATGGGAACAGAATTTGGAATAGGGACTATAGTGAGGAGATAAGTTGGTGAAATTAAGTGAAAAAGCTAGCTAGATCCAATCTAATTTGGGTTCCATACAATGGTCCTCTTTATTCATTTAAAATCCACATGACCTTACTCCCACTATGTTTCTCTTTGTATTCAAAAGAACAATGAACAGCAAAATTTTCTGTTGCTGTTATTGAATTAGGCATACATGGGGTGCTTCTGCGGCAGACCAGCTCCTGGCATACTTGAATGGAACTTTGGAACTTTGAGGCTCAACCCATACCAGTCGGGCTTCTGTCCTGGCCATAGGGTAGAAACAGTGTTGTTGCCTTGACAGATAACCTCCAATGCCAGTTAGATAGAGATGGTATTGTGTTTGATGTAGTTGTGTCAGGAATCAGGCAGAGGTTAGCGAGTAGAGTCTGTGATAAAGGAACTTCCAAGATCCAGGCAGAGTAAGGATCCAAAAGAAAAACTTTATTGAACAGAACTATTACAGCAGCTAACGTGGACCAAGACTCATTGAACAATTGCCCTGGCAGAGACAAAGAGGCATTGAACATTGGGCTGTACTTATAGGGGGAACCAAACATGGGAAGGGGGGTGAGGATTTGAAATGGAGGGAAAGATGCATTTGCAAAAAGTTACAAAGATTCCCAGGCAAGCCAGATGGCCCGGCTTTGATCTAAACTAACAGTCTGTTGAGATTCCAGTGAGACAAGCAAGGTCATTAAAAGCAGACTAGATAAGGATGCCCCACTGCGGGCAGCTTTGGTATGCAAAGGCAGGCAGGAACCAACACAGGGATTTATGGATTTATGACACCCAGCCTGGAGGAGTCCGGGAGAATGCGGCTGGAGGAGGGGTATGAATCGGGGTTCATGACAGGTTGATCATGAGTTGTTGGCTCACTACCTCGCCGGGGCTGGAATTCGCGGGACAGCCTTTTAATGGCTGCGCTCCTTTCTCCAGAACCGGATACAGAGGGGAAAGAATTATCACGTCTCTATAGACTCCCTTGTGGGGACTCACAGAGAGTGTGGTGATTGGCTGAATATGGGGGAAGATAGATGGGGACTATGCCACCTTATGTTCTTATGCTCTTATGCTTGTTTAAGGGGGTTGATTGGCTTTATTGGGCATTTTATCTGCTTTATGTATAGTACAGGGTAAGAAGAGAATGCCTTTTGAACTTGTCCATTGGGCTACAAGGCGAACAAACCAGTCAGTCCTAGAGGAGATCAGCCCTGACTGCTCCTTAGAATGCCAGATCCTGAAGATGAAACTCAAATACTTTGGCCACCTCATGAGAAGGAAGGACTCCCTGGAGAAGAGCCTAATGCTGGGAGCGATTGAGGGCAAAAGAAGACAGAGAATGAGGTGGCTGGATGTAGTAACTGAAGCAGTAGGTGAAAACTTAAATGGACTCCGGGGAATGGTAGAGGACAGGAAGGCCTGGAGGATCATTGTTCATGGGGTCGCGATGCGTCAGACACGACTTTGCACCTAACAACAAGAAGAGAATGACGAGAATAATGGGCTATAAATGAAGTAAATAGGCCCTAGGCACAGAAAATGGTTCCAGGGCCTGAAAACTATGACAAAGGGGAAGAAAAGTCAGAAGGTGCATAAATGCATGATGATGCCATGGGGACACTGGGGGGGGGGGAATTGTTCAAGGTTGGGAACCACATCAGATCAAAACAGTCATGTAGAAACAGGGATTGTACAGTTGTTTCCTTGGACCAGACTCACTGTTATAAATTATGACATCTTCTGGCTAACATTCTATGTTCTCAAGAGAAACTCTTTGAATGTGGAACTGCAGCTGCAAAGCTGAAAATTAGAAGCCTTGGGAACTGCTTCTTATATTGTGTCAGATGTATGAATTGATCACATGTAAAAACAAGTGGATGAGCCTTGTGTGAAGCAACTGATCTTGGGGGGGGGGGGAGAGGTTCAGAATATTTTTGTCAGAGTGAGAGCACTTCCTACCGAACTGCTCTCATACTATCCAGCCCACCAGTTAAGATCTTCCTCTCGTTCTCTGCTCTCTGTGCCCCCACCTTTGAAACAGGGCAACACTTTGTCTGTGGCAGCATCTCATGTGTGAAATGTCCTCCCCCTTGAGGCTCATTTGACACATACATCACTTTCTTTTACATACCAGGCTTCTGTTCTATGGATAGATTTTATGCCTGGCTTTTTAAAGCTCATTAATGTTTTTTTTAATGTACTATGTTTTTGAATTGTAAGAAACCTTGAGGAGGTCTCTAAAGAAGCAGAATAGAAATATTCTAAATAATATAAATAAAATCAATATATTGCCTCTTTTCTCTGTTGGTCATGCCATGCAAAACATAGGTAGCAGCTGTCTCAGCACCTAAATCCCATCAATCAACGCTGGAACCAAAAGAAACATAACTTTTAAAACTGGAAGACCCAAGTCCACCGTGCAGTCCTAGAAGTTCCCATAGATTCCCTTCTATGGGTACTGATGCCCTCCCTCCCACTTCTTTTTCAGAGTGTGCACCTTTTACTGTTATAAAATACCACAAGTAAGAAACCTTTTTATTTTTTTGCAGATGTAGCCTGTTCAGGATATCAAAGCTGCATAGTCTAACTACCTTTATCCAGTGGGGAAGAATGGTTATCCAGGGGTAGTCATTCGCTGGCAGGGGGCTCCTGGGAATTGTAGTCCATGGACATCTGGAGGGCCGCAGTTTGACTACCCCTGGGTTATACTTTAGCAACTCTTTACAATTAATAAATGAATCTATAGGCAAGTAACAAAACTAGCTAGCTTGCAGGGTTTTTTCTCCCAATGACAGTCTGAAAGCAAGTTTTAAACCCTGTTTGACTTTACAATCCTGTTTATTTTAGATAAATTGCCTTTGCTTCACCGTGCCACTATCAGTCAGTGGTGCATGTCATTACTGGAACAAAAACTGTCATTTTGCTAATGGTATCACTAAAATAACACATTAGGGTGATATTGTTTTCAAACCGGGGAGGGCAGGTGTATTCATATATCTCCCACAAGTAATTGCATTAGTGCAATCCTCTTAATCAATTGGTTTTGCTTAGAAGCTTCTCCTGTGGTACTAAGTGTAATTATTAGAAAATCTCATTACTTGGGGTGACTGAATCAACAACAAATGAACCAACTGACTTACAGGGCTGCTAGAATCAGTGCTTTATAAATGGACTAGGGGCAAAGCCTGTTGTATCCAGGAATACAACAGGTGTTAGAGCTTGGTGGTGAAAAGAGGTAGGGGAGTTGTTGTTCAGTCTGCAATGTGCGTGTGGTGTGGGAGGTTGTGGTGCCGTTGTGACAAATGAGGGCGTGGGTGTGGAGAGATGAGTCTCAAGAACCTGTGGAATATTCATTGAGTGTGGGAGAGGACTGACCTTTGGGAATTGTGTCATACTGGTTACAGATGAACTTTCCAGAGCCATGGCTTCAAATATGTGAAGGGGAAATCAGACTGGAGACTCTTCTTAGGGGGAGATTACATTGCAACCAATTCCTCCTAGTTCTGCGTTCAATGTTATTTCCCTTCTTGTGTGAATTAGGACACTGAAATGTCCCCCTGCCCTAATACACATGGGGTAGTCACAGTATCCACCCTGTTCCTTCTATCTCCATTATTTTATGGTTGATAAAATGTTCAGACCAGGGATAGCACACCTCCAGGTGGGGCCTGCAGATCTGCTGGAATTGCTGCTCATCTCCAGACTATAAAGATCAGGTCCCCAGGAAAAAAATGGCTGCTTTGGGGGAGGCATGACTGTGTAGCATTTTATCCCACTGAGGTTTAGGATGCCAGCCTCTAGGTGGGGTCTGAGAATTCCCTGGAAGTACAGCTCATCTCCAGGAAGTTAGTCTGAAGGAAAATCTCTCTCCCCTCATATGCATCCCTTCAAAAGGAATGCACGTGGCCCTAGACACCCCTTGGTTGCTTGGCTGGTGATGTCTGCCCTTCTGAAGCCTGAAGCCTACAGCTGGCAACTTCAATCCCTGTTGTGGTCCACAAGGCCACGTCGTTGCCTAATAAGCCAGCTTAGTGTAGTGGTTAGTTGTGTGGACTTCTAATCTGGCAAGCCGGGTTAGATTCTGCACTCCCCCACATGCAGCCAGCTGAGTGACCTTGGACTGACCACAGCACTGATAAAACTGTTCTGACCGAGCAGTAATATCAGGGCTCTCTCAGCCTCACCTACCTCACAGGGTGTCTGTTGTGGAGAGAGGAAAGGGAAGGCAACTCTAAGCCATTTAGAGACACCTTTGGGTAGAGAAATGTGGCACATAAGAACCAACTCTTCTTCTTCTAAAAGTGGATCACCTAGTTTCCCCCAAAGTCTCACTGTCTACTTTCCTGTAAAGCTAATTCTGGGCCACTTATGCCTTTGAGTTCATATGAACTTCCTGGAAAATACTGTTGTTTTTTTTAATTTACCAGGCCAAGCTTGAAAATGTCACTTCAGTTCCCATGTCTCTCCAGCCATTTACTTGTTCACTATTTTCATTTTCAGGCCGTATATATTCTTTATTTAGATCTTCCTGCACTTTCCAGACTCACAGGACTGATGTCGGTCTGTCTGTCTCTGTCAGCACCCCAAAATACAAACAGTTGTTGGTAAAGGCTGTCCAAAGCCCATAGCTCAGGAGGGACACACCCACACCACTCCACCCCAACTGCAGTCTGCAAGCCTCAACCATTGTCCCTAGATCACTGCTCATCTCTAGAATATAATAATCAACTCTGCAGGCAAAAATGGCTACTTTGAAGGCCAGACTATGAGGTATTGTCTGACCTCCAAACCTCCAGGAATATTTTCAGCTCAAGGATAGCCAACCTCTAGGTGTGGCCTAGAGAGCTCCTGGAGTTACAGCTCATCTTCAGAGTATAAAGATCAGCTCCCCAGGCAGAAAGCATTGCTTTGGAGTTGAGACAGGGTTGTTGTGGAGAAGAAACATTTAAGGCCTCCTACGAGGGTTGCTGTGTAGTTGAAACACTTGAGGCCTACTGCACAGGCCTAACTTTCATGTCCAACAACTTCCCTCACTTTGCCTCAGACCACTGACAGAGCTGGCAGGTGGCTGATGAGTGTCCTCCATCTGCCTCCCTTCAGGCCTGCTGTGAAGGAGCCTCTAACAGCCCCTGACTGAGGGGAGGAAGGCATTTCTGAGAACAACACGGAGGAGTCTGTGAGCATGGGTGTGCTTTCCTTTTCATGGGGGAAGCTTTCCCCTTCTGCCAAACAGATGGCTGACAGACAAGCACCTTCTCACTTAAAATACTGCTGTGGCCAGCCTCACTGCTGGCAGGAAGAAACAGCCAAGCCATGTGTATTCTTCTGTGCAACTCTCTGCAGATTTGAGGCGTACTGCACAGGTTTGTAGATGAAACAGGAGACAAAAGAACCTCTGCAACAGCATCCAGCTTCATCTTTACAATAACCCTGTTGCTTGGCTGCCTCTTCCTTCCTGTCAGCAGCCAGGGGCAAACAGACTGCCCCTGGCCGGGCTAGGGGGCAGGCTGTGTTGTCTCCCTATTGGTTCAAAGTCAGGGGGTGGGGACAGTCCAATCTTTGGACCAATCTGAAGGCCAAAGATCAGACTGGCCCCACCCACTCTTCGCCCACCTAGGCCTTAGCTTTTTATATTATACAGCAAAGCTGTTCCAGATGGTCAAGACACTGTACCAATTGGACCTTGTGTAGGCAATGAAGAGTATTAAAAGTATGAGTATCAAGGTAAGAAAAACAATTCGATACTTCTAATAAGGTAAAACCTATAGGTGGATTCCTTATAGTTTGGTATCAATGATACAATAGAACTGTACTGTTCTAACCTAACGTCTATTTAAAGTATCTAACATCTGAAATGAAAGACAGAAAAGAACTGCTGACCTTCAGAATAACAGCTGCCCCCAGTATGCGCTCTGCAAAGAAAGCAATTATCTGGATATATTATCATTCAACATCTAAAGAGCTTGTTTCTCATATGAATGTTTCTGCCGGAGCCTTTAGATACAAGCTTCTCTTTGTGAATCACAAAATGATCTACAGATGCAAAAATCCTGACCATAGAGTATCCTATTTCATATAGAACAGTGGTCCCCAACCTTTTTTGGGCCGGGGACCGGGGGGGGAGAAGGAGGCCTGGGGACCAGGGGAGAGATGTGGGCACAAGCGCACTGGTGGGCACAAATGCGCAGGTGTGGCAGCTTCGCACCTGCGCCTCCCCCTGCAGCGCAGCACTCGCTGCACCACGGGGGGAGGGAGACGCGGGTGCTGGTGAGCTGGTAGGTGCAAATGCACAGGCGTGGCAACTCCACACCTGCATGTTTGCATGCACCGACGCCCGCGCCTCCCCCCCCCCAGCGTGGCGCTTGCTGCGCCGGAGCCCAGGAGCGATCAGCCACCAAAGTAGCTAATTGCTCCCAGTGCAGCAAGCGCCACACTGCAGGGGGAGCAAGGCGCACCCACACCTCTCTCTCCCCGCTGCGGCCCGGTACCGAGAGCTCCATGGCCCAGTACCAGTCCTTAGTCCTGGGTTTGGGGAAGACTGTAGAACATCTAGTGTTCATATAGAACACATGAGCAGGATGACCTATTTATTCAACCAAAGATACACAACATAGTTTCTGAACCTTGTTTACACTAGTGGAAAATCTATAATGTGCCCAAGTATGTTTAAAGAATAATAAATTCATCCAGAACACCCATAAATAAGGAAATATTGTATTTACTGCTTAGGATAGGAGTCACATTCACCATGAAGAAATAAGGTCATATCCAGAAATGATTTCTTGGACCATCAATTCTGCTTCATGATCAGGTGGCAGATGCAATGAAAAGCTTTTAGAGTCCCTTCCACATGATGTAACCTGTATGCTGAGGCTGTCAGGGAGCTGGGTTGAGTTTTAGCTATTTTTAAATCGCTAGGGGAATCACCAAAACTGGATTTACAACCCTAAATAGCACGTCCCATCAGTGAGGAACCAGTGAGCAACCAGGGGCAAGCCTATATGGAAGGGGAAAGCTGCAATAGTCTCTGCATTATTGTCCTTACCCTGCACCTGCCCTACCCTCTCCATTTCCTGCTTTGAGTAATTGTTAATGCAGTCCACATTGCAGTGCAACTGCAAACCTACATTGTCAAAGGTAAAATAAAATCTTTTTTTTATAATAATTTTATTGTTTATTATTATATAAAGCATTTACAGAGAAGTTGTAAAGAAAAAGCGACCAGTTGATATGGTTTGCCATCTCTTTTAACATAGATATTTAGTTTCCATCACATATTATTCCTAATCTAGAAGTTTTTACCATTTTTCTTAGCCAAGTGATTGTTAATACATATGAGAGTATGATCTGTTATAGGAATACATTCTGTTATTATCTTAAATGATATTAGGTCAGTCTCCTTCATAAATTGGCCCTGACCCAAGAATTACTACTGTCGTCTTGTTAATGCCTATAAAATATGGTTTGTCATCCTCTTTTAGCATACATATTAACATACATATTAAATTCCCATCGCATATTAATCCTGATCTAGGAGTTATTACCATCTTTCTTAACAAAGTAGTTGTTGATACATAGGAGGGTATAATCTATTATAAGGATATATTCTATTATTGTCTTAAATGATATAAAGTCAGTTCCCTTCATATATTGGACCTGTCCTAAAGGTTACTACTGCTATTTTTCCCACAGGAAGCCAGGAGAATAATCCATTGTTCAGCTCATCTTTCAGGTGGTCGCAGAAAATGAAATTGTGTTTTTTTCCATAGTAGAGTATTTCTGATTGTCCTTCTGTCAGGGCCAAAGAAATCTCTTACTTGATTCTTGCTTGTAATTGCCTTTGAGGGGGCTCTGAATCCTTTGTCAATCTGGATCTCTTCCTCTGGTCGCACAGAAATATCTCCTGATAGCTTCCTAGTTGCTGTCGCTTTTGAATAGACTCTTTTTATTTTGCTGATCCAAGTCATTTCCTGCTCTGAATAGACTTCCAGGTTTTCGGTACTTTCCCAGGTTCTTTAAAGGTACTTTGGGTTTTTACATCTCTGGCACTCTCTCCCTCCAGTTGATTAACTTCCAGACATTGAAGTTTCACTTGATTTACTGTTAGCTGAGCTACGTCATCAGCTGGTCTCTCCGGACCTTGGGCTCCATCCAAAAGCTCCCCCTTAGTCCCACGAATTTCCTTTTCCAGCTTATTGACTGCTTTCAGTATCTCTGAGTTTCCTTTGCATAACAAATGGAAAAGCTGTGCCTTAGTTAATTCTTCCATAGTTCTAAAGGTAAAGGTAAAGGTATCCCCTGTGCAAGCACCGAGTCATGTCTGACCCTTGGGGTGACGCCCTCTAGCGTTTTCATGGCAGACTCAATACGGGGTGGTTTGCCAGTGCCTTCCCCAGTCATGACCGTTTACCCCCCAGCAAGCTGGGTACTCATTTTACCGACCTCGGAAGGATGGAAGGCTGAGTCAACCTTGAGCCGGCTGCTGGGATTGAACTCCCAGCCTTATGGGCAAAGCTTTCAGACGGCTGCCTTACCACTCTGCGCCACAAGAGGCTCTTCCATAGTTCTAGGCAGTCACAAACTATAAACAGAAAGTCTCGTGAGGTCTCGCGGGAGCACGAGCGATCCCAAATTATCAGTTTGTCGATCTCCGTATCAAGTCAAATTCCCCCCCTGAACTTTCACCAATAAATCTTCAAAGCACTCTCTTTGTTTGGTTAATGGGTATAATTAGCTGGGAGTCTCTCACTCGGGGAAAGAAGGAATTCGCTTGTGAATTGGTTGAGGGGGGGGGAGGGAAGAGCTTGTGGGAGAAGAGAGAGAAAAGCCAGAAAGCTTTCAATTCTTACTGTTGCAGATTCCAGCTTCTGTCAGCTTCTGCTCCTGTCGATCTGGTAAATGATGGTCTGGGAAGAATGTAAGGTCAGCTGGTCGTTTCAAGCTTGTAAAGTTGTTTGCGACAAAGACGCCATCGTGACCTTGAGCACAAGCCGCTATTAATCCAGGGAGGTCGGTCTTCCTATCCCCCGACGGATCTGTAGGACCCTCAGGATGCCGTTCCCGGTTCCTGGGGCGACCGGTGAGCAGATTTGCGTATCTGCTCAGGTCAGCCAGGTGCAGAAGCTCCTGACCCTCGGCATGGCTTAAGAGCTGAACAGAAGTCCAGCTTTTTTTTATGGCGCCATCTTCAGTTCTCCGGTAAAATAAAATCTTAATGAAGTGTCCATAGTCTTTTTGGGATCAGGCAGGTAAAACACTGCCCCATTTCTGTTTTCTGGAAGAGGGGAATGAGCTAGGAATGAGGGGAGCAGGTGACTGAGCAGCCTTCCCCTGATCATTCATGGGTTTCAGTGCTTTGTTTTTAAGCCAACCATTAACACAAAATGTCTTTTGGGGCTCTAGGGACCATGTCCAGCCTTCCCACAACTTGGGCAGGCAGAAACAGCCCCGTTTCTGTTTTCTGGGGGTGGGAAATGAGCTAGAATTGGGGGGCAGGTGATCTAGCATCCTTCATACAGGGCGTTGAAAACTATGTTTTTAAGCCACCATTTACACAAAATGCGTTTTTGGGATCTAGGAACCATGTTCAGTGTCTCAGAAATCCACCCAGACAGAAATAAAGTCCAAAAAATTGCAAATCCCAAAAATGGGGGGGGGGTGCTGTATTATTCTGGTGTTTCTCTATAGCAACGTGACAGTGTTGATTTTTCATATGTGTTGAGGCATTAGCACACAGCAATGCAGCAGTGCCCTTTTCTTTAAAAAATTAATTTCAGGGCTCGGGGGGGGGGGGGAGGAATAAAGTTACAGGCCACATGAGAAGTGCTTTGCTGTGATTGACAAGCCAAAGAATGGAGGGAGAAGTTCATGTTGCTTTCTCTTGCATTCTCCTCAGGACGCAAAAAGCTGCAATGGGGCAGAGAGAAAATGCAGGAGGTGTCTCCCATGAGGAGAGCTGCAAATCTGAGGTTTACCATCCCACGTTTGCAAGCAGGAAGTCACTCACGTTTTACCCCTCTGTGCGGAAATGGTCTAAGTCTGTCCCAGCAGGGCAGTAAGACTCATATGGACTTCAGTATGAACTATGAAATCTTTCAAATTTTATAAACTAGCATCCTAAGCTGCTTACACAATCACTCACATGTAAAAATTCTGGAGGCCTCACTTCAAGAATCGTTAGGGGATAAAATTGAAAGGGTACAGAAGAGAGCGATGAGGATGATCTGGGGCCAAGGGACCAAGCCATATGAAGATAGGCTGAGGGGCATGGGAATGTTCAGCCTGGAGAAAAGGAGGTTGAAAGGGGGCATGACAGCCCTCTTTAAGTACTTGAAAGGTTGTCACTTAGAGGAGGGCAGGATGCTGTTTCCGTTGGCTGCAGAGGAAAAGACGCATAATAATGGGTTTAAACCAGGGGGTAACCCGTAGTAATGGGTTTAAACCAGCAAACGCTGGCAGGGGCTCATGGGAATTTTAGTGCATGGACATCTGGAGGATAACAGGTTGACTACCCCTGGTTTAAACTACAAGTAGAACGATATAGACTAGATATCAGGGAAAAAATTTCAGTCAGAGTAGTTCAGCAGTGGAATAGGTTGCCTAAGGAGGTGGTGAGCTCCCCCTCACTGGCAGTCTTCAAACAAAGGTTGGATACACACTTTTCTTGGATGCTTTAGGATGCTTAGGGCTGATCCTGCGTTGAGCAGGGGGTTGGACTAGATGGCCTGTATGGCCCCTTCCAACTCTATGATTCTATGAAAAGCAAAAAGGAAACCCTGCTAATGTAAACTCCTTTCCCCCCTTTTGTTTTTAACACAAACAACATAAAGTGTAACTTCTGCAAATATCAAGGTATCTTTGACTATGTTTAATTCATTTCTTTCAGACAAAAGTATTGCTATATCCTTTCTATTAGCTATTTTATATTGCTGTCACTACACTCAAGTGACTTCTGTTGTCAAGATACTAAAAAATGTAAAATTTGAAAATGTTATTTAACCAATCAATTTGGGCTATTTATTCTATTTAGTTGGGAAATTCCAAATATATCTACCCATACTTAATTAATAGTAACTTTGTTAATGATTCAGTCCATCTTGAGCACACGGTATTGTGCATGTACAACTTTTTTACAAGCAATGAAAGGGAAGAGGAATGACAAGGTAGGGAGGGTGACTGGAAGAGGAATTCTACATGAAATTGGCAAGGACAGAGAAAGGAAGTAATAGGATAATAAAATCTCCCCCTAGCTTTTAACTAAACTTAATTTAAAATCTATCAACCTAACCAGGCTCTTTTGGAGGACATCTAACACTGCTTCAGAAAGTAATGAGAGATGGAGGGAAGGAGTGCCTGGATAGGACAGACTTTTATTGATTTTTTTATTTTTGGATTTATATCATGGTGGATCACACTAGACAATCATAAAAACAGCCATTAAAACCCTTCTTAAAACCCAATCCTCCTTTGGGAAGGATATGATTATCAACAAACCCAACTTTTGTCTAAGTGTGTTTACATGTCTAAACATGTGTAACTGCTTCAGTGCCACCACTGCAAACTAAATCCAGCCTCCCACATTACCAGCACTTGAGGAAAACTAGCAAAAGCTGCCTATGAGCATGCACAAATGGCAGAGTTTCCCAATTACTTCAGCCGTTCCCTTGTGCATGTATGTTAGCATGAGTAAGAGGCCAGGTGCGCATGGAGGATTTTTTCAGTTTGCTCTGTTTAACTCATTAGGTTTTAGTGGCTGGTTGATTTTGCTTCCTACCACTACAAAGCAGTAAGGTAGGGAGTGAAACAGACAGTTTAAATAACTGCCAGCCATTTAAGCCTGATAGATAAACCTGCCAAACAGTTCAGTTCAGCTAGCTGGTAGCCATTTCAGCCATCTGTTTTGCTTCCCCCAGCTTCTAAACAGGGAGACTAGCCTGAATCATATGGTTCGTTTTTAGGGCTTTTGGTTCAGTTCAGTAACACCCAGAAATGAACTAGAATTGCTGGTTCATGCTTATCTGTATTTCCAACCTTTTAATCCTTCCTACCTCAGATGGCTGGTAGTCTCTTATCCAATCCAGAATTACAGAACTTGCTCCCACATATATGTTGAAGCCTCATCTCCCAGTCTTTCATGGGTGCAGGTCCCACACAATACTTGGATCATGTTTTACAACAGCTATTCATCTTGTCCATCGAAGCAGGTAGAGAAAATGATTATCACTTTGCAGAAAAGTATCTCCATTCATGTTGACCTCCTGGTTCAGTTTATGGCCCTTTTCCCTGGGAAAGCTAGTGGCTGTCAGGGACCCAGGAAACTAGTGGTGGACTTCAAAGCACCTTACATCTCTGGGTTCAAGACAGCAATATAAATTTTTAGAGCATCAACATTTGAAGGCCATTCTTTCTCCAGCCTCATGATTCCGTAGGGGCAGAATACTGGAGCTCAAAGAGGGCAATCACCCTTGATGGTAAGGCTTAGACTTAGGACATCTCATGCGGCATACTTGTATTTTGATATGCTGGATAATGCTGAACAAACTAATGAATAAAGGCTCATTCTACCAGAATTCTAAACTATGAATTCTCTGCAAGGACTTTTTCAGCTTCCTGAAAGAGTAATTATTATAAATAATAACTTTTGTTGTATGTGCCATTTGGAATTTACATGTACGATGCTGCAGACGGTTCTACATAGTGTTATAGAACCATCCCACAGTTGCGCAAAGGAAAAAAGCTTGTGAATAAATTAAAACCTAAAAATATAAGCCTCAGGATAATATGTTTGAACTTCACTAGAAACATTATTCATACATATTTAATTGTTCCATTGAGACTTTCACTGTTTTGGAGAGATTCCAAGCATTATTTCCATTCCATTAGTAAGCCTGTAGTCTACATTCTCCTTAACCCAAAATGATTGATGCTATAAATGTCTTCCACTTACTGATATTTTTGTTTGACAATTCTGCCAATTGAAACTATTCTGTTTCAACACATTGGGCATTTCCGCACATCGCTAAAAATAGCATTGCGCCAGCTGAATGGCATAGCACTAAATATCGTGCAACCTGGCCATTCTTCACCTTCTTGCTGTCTTGCTGTAGTCTGCACCTTTTTGTGCTTCTTACCCTCCACAAGAACTGCTGGAAATGGCAGAAGAAAAGAACATGATTTATACACAACTTTCTTCTGCCTCTCAATCGAGCCAGGCAGCCAATCCACTTTCTCTTTTTTAAACGTCCCATGATGCTGACCTTTTTTTTTAAAGTAATATTCTCTGTTTAAACCCCTATTAATCTAATCAAAGATGCATAGTGCTTTTTGAATGCCCCCCCCTATGGAATCACAAGTCTTGAGTATTTTAAAAATTAATCTCATTCCTGATTTTGGGGGGGGGGGTTAGAGAGGCATGCTTAGTATTTTAACTTTTGGAAAAAATATTTTTGGCTTTGCCCGCATGCTTGTACACCTATTCATTGCTCTAGGCAGTTTGCCTTAAAAAAAAATCCCATCCCCATACGAAGGGAGAGGGAGGCGTGTGTGAGGGTGCGACATTGGAGGCAGAGATAGTGCTTCTTCGGCTCCATACATTTCTTTTGCAATAAGTCTGCTGGTTGTCCTCTGAGGGAAAGTGCTTTTTAAGTTGGTGAATGCACTTTTTGGGATTCACAAACTTATGCTTTAAAATGGAGGTAGGTTGCTGGCTGGATGTGGGAGGTTGGGGACATCATGCGGCGCGCCTGGAATATAGCATCTGCGGGGGATAAGTATGATGCTAAATTTATGGTGTGCGGAATGGCCCATTCTATCCTAATAATAGCCTCTTGTCCAGAGTATAGGTTGCACATCAAAACAATCGGATGCTGTGGCATACCTATATCCTGTATCCTGTATCCCGAATCTGGTGTGTTTGCTACCCCTCTGCAAATTTAATAAGCACTCCCTCTATTCCTTCATCCAAATTGTTTATGACTATGTTAAACAAGACAGATCATGAGGCACTCCACTTTTCAGTCCTCTCCAAGAGGATGACAAACCATTAACAAGCACCCTTTGGGTGCGATCTGTCAACCAGGTATCGATCCACCTAACAGTAGTAAGATCCATACCACATTTTACCAAGTTGTCAACAAGAATATCATGTGGAATCTTATCAAAAGCTTTCCTGAAACAGATATAAACTATATCCACAGTATCCCCCTGATCCATCAAGGTAGCAACTTTCTCAAAAAAAAATCTCATTTGCCTTTTTAGCAACTGATTCACACTGCTGACTCATGTTCAGAGTATGGTCTATTAAGACCCCTAGATCCTTTTCACACATACCACTGCCAAGACAGGTCTCCCCATCCTGTAATGATGCATATGATTTTTCCTACAAATAAAAAAATGATGATTTTTCTCACAATTGCCCTCAGTACAGCTTTAATTTCATTTCCTTAAACTGTAGGTTCTTCTTCAAAAGATTCTTCTTGGAAGAAATTTGCCATCCTTTCTTGTAGTTCTTCAGTATACTGTTCTCATCTTTTCTTTATTTTGTCCTGTTCAGTTAATGTAATTTCATGCTGATCTTTCAGAATGCCTAACCATGCTTTGCATTTCCTTTTCTACTGGAAGTTAATAGCAGCCTGGAGTGAGGGTCAGCTTCAAAGGGCAAAACAGGAACATAGATGTAGCAATGTCAACAATATCGATATTACAAAAACCACACAATATTATATAGTTTTTGATATTAAATTTATTTGGGCAAGGTTTTTATACATATAATCTTGTCAAGGTTGCCAGGCCAAGCCTGACAACTAGTGGAAGGATTAGGGGTGGGGGCAGCATCAGAAGCATGATGATATCATGCAACACTGGTGAGGGCCCCCCCCCCCCAACTAGGGCTTGGCAGTCCTATATCTGGTTTAGGTGACTATATGTACAACCCTGGAGCTTTAGGCTTTTCAGATGATCACTAGGCACATGATACTTTCCCGAAGACTGAACTCCATGATTTCCACTGCAAGTAAAAGTCTACTGTAACTGAACACATATTTTTAACCAAGCCATCAAAATCACTGACTGCCACAAGGGCTTTTTCTAAGCTTTGCTGCACAAGCAACAAATGAATAGGATTTGTCCACTTTCCTATTTACTACCCATCAGTTATATCTGATGACCCGAAGTTATCTTTTTATCTAAATTAACTCTCCCCCTATTAATCCTCTTAGGAGGGGGATGGAATGGTGGTGACATCATGTGGACATAGGGATTAGCCCCATGTCCATACTGATGCCACCCCAGACTTTTCCGCCTGTGCAGAATTGACCCATGAGAATTTTAGTCAGAGGGACAGACAGTAGGTTAGATCCAACTGTCATTGGGCACAAGAACCACATATCTTATCTGTTCCTCCTCACATACATGCAGCAGCCATTTCAAACCCTTGGAAAGATTATCTTTGGGGGTGTGGGGCCCTTGTGGAGTAATGGTGACATGGGTCAGAAGGCTAATGTGGATAAGAGAAGAAAAAAACATAGAATCATAGAATAATAGAGCTGGAAGGGACCTCATGGGTCATCTAGTCCACGGGTAGTCAACCTGTGGTCCTCCAGATGTTCATGGACTATAATTCCCATGAGCCCCTGCCAGAAAACGCTGGCAGGGGCTCATGGGAATTGTAGTGCATGGACATCTGGAGGACCACAGGTTGATTACCCCTGATCTAGTCCAACCCCCTGCACTATGCAGGACACTCAAAACCCTATTGCTGTAACCTGCCACCCCCTTAAGCCTTCACAGAATCAGCCTTTCCGTCTGATGGCTATCCAGCCTCTGTTTAAAAATTTCCAAAGATGGAGAACCCACCACCTCCCGAGGAAACCTGTTCAACATCTCTCCCTCTCATTAGCTGAGCTTCACTGAGGGAAGAGGCAAGAAAAGGGATTTCATCCTCTTCCCTCTCCCCACTGCAGCCTCCTAGAGCAGTGTGACTATTAATCCCTGCAGTCGCACAACACAGAGAATAATTCTTCCTGGATCAGAAACAACTTCGGAGAGAAGGGGAATTTGGGAAAGATTCATAGCTGTCAACATCTTCTACTAATGGATTGCTGGAACCACCCCTAAGACTCATTACTTGAACTCCAGTAATTCTATGGTAAAATTTCTATGGTAAAATAAATACCACTGGCAGTACAAACCACCCTACCTTTTCTGTTGATTTTTAAGCCAGAGATTTCATTGATTATCATAACTATTACCATTATATTTATTCCTGTTATACCTATTTCTTTCTGATATTTCCATTATATCTCTCTTTCAAATATCAGGTTCTCCAGTATATGCATTTGAGCTTTGGGGCTACTCACATTAGTACATGACTACCAAAATATTTTGTCCACCTTGGTTGCCCTTTTAGAACTAATATGCATGGCGGCAGCCACAACAGGCTGCTGCCATTCCGTTGAGGTGGGGCAAAAAGCCCTGCCATCCCCTGCATATGCATGGGGGAGGAGCTGCCCTGGCACATGCTGGCTGCCCTGGCGCAATGGCCCCATGCATGCAATGCAGGGCCCGAAGTGCCAGGAGCGCTCCAATGGGGCCCCCACTACATGATGATGTGGAACAGCATGCTGATATCCCACTGTGGTGGGGGTGGGGGGATGTCCCGCAGAACTGATAGGGGCTAAAGGCATCCCTACATGGATGCCATAGATCCTCCAATTATGCAAAGAGCTAGGCCGATCTAGGCCTCACCTGCACCCGCAGGGATCCAAGGCCCATGGAAGAATCCACGTTTCATTAACATGGGACTTCCAAGGGCCTGGGTCGTGCCAGGCCTGAGATGGTAGCAACGTTGAGCATAATCGGGGATTTTCCCTGAAGCCCTGTCGCCACCATCACGCGCATTCCGGCCCGTGCATAATTGGTCTTATTTAGGTGATTTTCATTCAATCCCCTTGATTATTTGATCCATTGTGTCTCTGGGCAGATGTTTCCCACCACGTCATGAATGTATAAAGCACCTTTTCACAACTTCCCACCACTTTTTAACTCAAAGGAATGATGGCTATAGCAGCAGCATCTGTCTTCATGCAGGAGAACCACCATATAGAGCAAAGGGATTAGGTTGATGTAAAAGTAAAAGAAGGATATGCCTGCCAGTAGTCAGATGGCATGCCTGAAACACGAGTCCCTCTAGAGTACAGAAAAGCCGTGTCCTTTCACAGCTATGAAAAATAAATCTCCAAAAACCCACATAAAATACTGTTAGAAATTTTAAAGCCACTTGGGTCTCAAAGCATTACTAAGGCCATAAAGTCAATATTTTCTCTTGCAAAATGGGAGCATGTTCTATCATAACAAAAGATATTTCAATTAAATAAGAGATTAATGGCGATTTCATGTAATTTTTATGAACAAAGAACAGTTGCATTCCATTCCTGTGCAATTTGCTGCAGTATAAAGATGATAAGAGTAGTTGTGCCAGATCAAATCAATGGCCCATACTGCAGCACCACTGTGTGAAACAAGATGCTATAAACAGGGCTGGAGTCCAAAGCCTTTCCTTCTTGCTGTCCTCCAGCACTGGTATTCAGAGAGTTATGGCTGCTGAACAACACAGTTCCATTTACTCATTCCAGCTAAGAACTACTGATGAAGTTGTATTCCATGAACTTGGAAAGACATGAAAGAGGGAAGCCACCTGGTGACAGTCACTAGTTTAGCAACTTTGTAGATCTGAATCTTAACATCATGGTGGTTCCAGAAAACAAAAATTGAATAAAATTCATTAATTCATGTAATATTTTTTTTTACGTATCATGTGGTAAACATTGTCACATGGATCTATAGTGTCTGGTACTAAATTTGGGGTGTAAACTGCATGGAGCTTTTATTCCAATCCCAGTTCGATTCAGTCGAATGCTGGAAGGAAAGGGAGCATGTGAAGGGTGGGCGCTACTCAAACAAGAGCTATTGCATGCTCAATCAATGACTATCCCAGAAAGACGAAAACACTGCAGCAGCTCTAAGAAGCCTATTTGGATGAACAGAGAACTTCAAGAGGAACTAAGAAAGAAAAGGAAAATGTTCAGGAAATGGAAGGAAGGACAGAGCTCTAAAGAAGAGTACCTACAGGTTACTAGGCACTGTAGATCAATCATCAGAAAAGCCAAAGCTGAGAGTGAGCTAAGATTGGCCAGGGAAGCCCATTGTAACAAGAAAAGATTTTTCAGTTATGTGAGGAGCAAACGTAAAGTCAAGGAGGCAATAGGCCCACTGTTGGGTGCAGATGGACAAATTCTAACGAAAGATGCAGAGAAAGCAGAAAGGCTTAGTGCCTATTTTACATCAGTTTTTTCCCACAGGTCAAAGTGTTTAGGCACATCTAGAGATGGCTGTAGCCAAAGGATAGTGTCTGGGTGGCAGGTTAACATGGATAGAGCGGTTGTCGAGAGGCATTTAGCTGCACTGGATGAGTTCAAATCCCCTGGTCCAGATGAAATGCACCCGAGAGTACTCAAAGAACTTTCCAGAGAACTTGCACAGCCCTTGTCCATCATCTTCGGAACCTCTTTAAGGACTGGAGATGTCCCGGAGGACTGGAAAAGAGCAAACGTTATTCCGATCTTCAAAAAATGAAGGAAGGATGTCCCAGGAAACTACAGACCAGTGAGTCTGACCTCTGTTGTGGGGAAGATAATGGAGCAGATATTAAAGGGAGCGATCTGCAAACATCTGGAGGACAATTTGGTGATCCAAGGAAGTCAGCATGGATTTGTCTCCAACAGGTCCTGCCAGACCAACCTAGTTTCTTTTTTTGACCAAGTAACAGGTTTGCTGGATCGGGGAAATTCGGTTGATGTCATTTACTTGGATTTTAGTAAAGCTTTTGACAAGGTTCCCCATGATGTTCTGATGGATAAGTTGAAGGACTGCAATCTGGATTTTCAGATAGTTAGGTGGATAGGGAATTGGTTAGAGAACCGCACTCAAAGAGTTGTTGTCAATGGTGTTTCATCAGACTGGAGAGAGGTGAGTAGCGGGGTACCTCAGGGCTCGGTGCTCGGCCCGGTACTTTTGAACATATTTATTAATGATCTAGATGAGGGGGTGGAGGGCTACTCATCAAGTTTGCAGATGACACCAAATTGGGAGGACTGGCAAATACTCCGGAAGATAGAGACAGAGTTCAACGAGATCTGAACACAATGGAAAAATGGGCAAATGAGAACAAGATGCAATTTAATAAAGATAAGTGTAAAGTTCTGCATCTGGGTCAGAAAAATGAAAAGCATGCCTACTGGATGGGGGATACGCTTCTAGGTAGCACTGTGTGTGAACGAGACCTTGGGGTACTTGTGGATTGTAAACTAAACATGAGCAGGCAGTGTGATGCAGCGGTAAAAAAGGCAAATGCCATTTTGGGCTGTATCAACAGAGGCATCACATCAAAATCACAAGATGTCATAGTCCCATTGTATACGGCACTGGTCAGACCACACCTGGAGTACTGTGTGCAGTTCTGGAGGCCTCACTTCAAGAAGGACGTAGATAAAATTGAAAGGGTACAGAGGAGAAGAGCCTCTTGTGGCGCAGAGTGGTAAGGCAGCCGTCTGAAAGCTTTGCCCATAAGGCTGGGAGTTCAATCCCAGCAGCCGGCTCAAGGTTGACTCAGCCTTCCATCCTTCCGAGGTCGGTAAAATGAGTACCCAGCTTGCTGGGGGGTAAACGGTCATGACTGGGGAAGGCACTGGCAAACCACCCCGTATTGAGTCTGCCATGAAAACGCTGGAGGGCGTCACCCCAAGGGTCAGATATGACTCGGTGCTTGCACAGGGGATACCTTTACCTTTACCTTTTTTACAGAGGAGAGCGACGAAGATGATCTGGGGCCAAGGGACCAAGCCCTATGAAGATAGGTTGAGGGACTTGGGAATGTTCAGCCTGGAGAAAAGGAGGTTGAGAGGGGACATGATAGCCCTCTTTAAGTATTTGAAAGGTTGTCACTTGGAGGAGGGCAGGATGCTGTTTCTGCTGGCTGCAGAGGAGAGGACACGCAGTAATGGGTTTAAACTTCAAGTACAACGATATAGGCTAGATATCAGGAAAAAGTTTTTCACAGTCAGAGTAGTTCAGCAGTGGAATAGGCTGCCTAAGGAGGTGGTGAGCTCCCCCTCACTGGAAGTCTTCAAGCAAAGGTTGGATACACACTTTTCTTGGATGCTTTAGGATGCTTAGGGATAATCCTGCGTTGAGCAGGGGGTTGGACTGGATGGCCTGTATGGCCCCTTCCAACTCTATGATTCTATGATTCTATGATTCAGTCCCTGCCTTCTACACAAAATGCGATTTCTACTTTGATTTTGGGCAATTAATTTTCCCTCTGCACCAAGCAGGTGCACCAAGCAGGATTGACCCGGAGTCACCCTACCATTTCTTCGCCATATCCAGGAGTGCTTTTAATCCTCAATTTTGGAATATTGCGGTTCAGAAAGCATAACAAAGCACTCCCTCTGTGGTAGAGAAGCGCTGATTGGCCAGCTGACTCTGTAGTAGAGCAGTTCTGATTGGCCAAACCTGCGAAGCCAGCCAAGGCTGTTAGCTTTTCTTAAAGAGGAAGCCCTAATTTTCTTTCTGTAGAAATTACAGAAGCCCTCACTTCTGTGGATAGAGATTTGCCTTGTGGTTTTTCCCCCTTTCTTCTCCGTTGTCTTCAATCCACCCCCACCCCTTCAAGAAAAGAAAAGAAAGAAATAGGCTCTGTCTGGGCTTGGCTCCCCCCTCCCCTTCTGAGTTTTCCCAATCAAGTGCAGAACACTTTTCTGTTTCAATGGGGGGGGGGAGAAGAAGACCCGAGTTCAAATTGATCTGAATTCAGCAGGATCCACACCGAAAAAAACAAGTGCAGAATCAGCCAAGGGTCACCAACCTGCAGATAGGGCCCAGAGATCTCCTAGAATTACAACTGATCTCTAGAGCAGGGGTAGTCAACCTGTGGTCCTCCAGATGTCCATGGACTACAATTCCCATGAGCCCCTGACAGCAAACAATGGCAGGGGCTCATGGGAATTATAGTCCATGGACATCTGGAGGACCACAGGTTAACTACCCCTGCTCTAGACTACAGAAATCTGTAGAAAGGTTGCCTCTCTGGCATTATGCCCCACTGAGCTTCCTCTCCTTCCCAAATCTTTCCTCTGCTGGTTGCACCACCCAAATCCCAAGGAATGCCCAACATGGAGCTGGGAACCCTACACCAGTTATAACCAAGCAGAACAAAGACAGGAAAAGTCACACAAAATTATAATCAGGGTTGTCCTGTATAACTTTTCAGAGATGGAGTATTCCTCTCAAGGAATAACAAAACAAAAAGTGTACAATTCAAATGAAATGAAATCTACCTAGTGTTACCAAAGCAAGAGTGTAGTAAATTATTAAGCACAGCTATGAATAAATACTGTTAAAACTAAACGCTAGCTTCATTTAGCATATTTAACAAGTACTGACAAACCAAGTAGCAATGCAGTCTTCTAGAGATCATCTCTTTTCCATGAATGACAAAGTACAGAAGGATCAAGCCTGGAGATGCTTATGGCTGTATGGCTTCCACTGCACAACATGAAGACCACCTGCACTCCTGGCACTCTTGCCCAAGCAAATGGGCAAGGCCCAGCCATGATCAGAAATTATACGCTCAAGCTTAACCAACTCCCAGAGAGATTCCCACTGTTCTCTAAATATTTATGGTACCACCAGCTTGTTGACTAGAACAGGGTTAGTCAACCTGTGGTCCTCCAGATGTCCATGGACTACAATTCCTATGAGCACCTGCCAGCTATTTGCTGGCAGGGGATCATGGGAATTGTAGTCCATGGACAACTGGAGGACCACAGGTTGACTAACCCTGGACTAGAGTATTTCCTGTTAAGAGGCCAGCACTCCTTCCGTTTACCTGCTCCCCTGGTTTTGTTCAGACAAGTCTTCACAAATTGTACTTGTGAGCTTCTGGGGATCTAGTGATCTACTGACCACCTGCTTCTCTTTCCTTGGCACCCTTTTAGTAATATGTTCAAGTGGCACTTATAATGGTTACAGAGAACAAACATGCAGTATTTAAAAAGGAAATGTCCACACACATACTTGGTACTGCAACAGATTGAGCAAAGTTACAAAGTAAGGGTGCACAGACATACGCCTTGGCCCCCTTGCTGAACATATCCTAACTCTTGTTATTCTAGAGAGGGGTCTTTATTCTTAAGGTTTCATCCTTTTGTTACCTCAAATAGTAATTGTGGCCATCAAGATGCAGCCCAAATGTGAGAGAACCTTCTTTCAAGTTATTCCCAGAACTGATCTTCCAAAATGGGCCTTCTTCCCCTTATGTTCAGGGAACTTAATTTCTGTTTGCTCACCCTTTTGTGAATCAGCTCTGCTCTCCCTGTTATTCCCAGCATTTAAAATCTCCAGGGTCTCCATAAACTCCTAGGTTCTCCATTGCTGACATGACCCCATTGATTGTTCTTTGCTGGCTAGAAACATTTGTGTAACTAAAATTTAAGTACTGTGTGCTTAAGAGAGCCATCAATGGGATGAGATGGTTAAGTGCAAATAACTTATCTTCTCTTTCCTATCCTCATACCAACAGAAAACATCCATGGTTTCCTATATATAAAAGGGAAACTGGCCCTGGGGTGGAGTCAGTCTGGAATAGGGCAAATCAGTAAAGCAGGCTGCACCTGATTGGTCCACCCCAGACAGTGCCCACCCGAGCTGCCTGTGGACATGGCGAGAGGCCCTCCTGGGCCCAGGGGCAGCTCTCCACCAGGCCAGCTGGCAGGGGGGATGGCTTTCCCCTGCCCCTCTTCCCGGGCCCAGGGACAGCTCACCTCTGGCACAGCTGGTGGGGCCAGGGGCCAGGATGGCTTGCCCACAGCTAGCCAACCACAGCTGGTGCCTTGAAGATGCAGCGGCTGCGCTTGGTGAGCTGTGGGCAAGCCATGGAGCTGCCGGGAAGAGGGGGCCAGGGAGGGCTTCTCCGCATGCCACCAAGCACCCCCTCTGCTTCTTTAAGGCGGCGGGTGTGCTTGGTGGTGTGCGGGCAAGCCACGCAGCCCCCGGGGGGGCCGGGGGCCAGGGAGGGCTTCCCCGTGTGCCACTAAGCACACCTCTTTAAGGCGGCGGGTGTGCTTGGCAGCCCACGGGGAAGCCGCGGGGTCACCAGGGGAAGGGGCCGCAGCTTGCTTTGGCCATGCTCGGTGCTCCATGGGGAGGTGGCCACAGTAGGGGGGGAAGCCCTTTCAAAGCCCGCTCTTAGAAACGGGCTTTGCAGCTAGTCTTGAAATAAATGTGTGTGGGGGTATAGCCCCCAATCTCTCCATAATATGATGTAGGCCAAAATTGAGTGCATTTCTCACTCCCCATGGTAGTATGCAGATGGATTAGTATTAAACTAGTCTACCTGCGGCAAATTACTAACCTAACAGAGGATGCCATGACTGGGCTAACATTATGCTAAACTGTACACCATTAGTACAATATCTTTCAGATTAGGCTGTTGTTCCACTTTAGCCCTGATGATGTATTTTATTTTTATTTATTTATTTTATTTATTAGATTCATATACTGGCCTCCCCGGAGGCTCAGGGCGGTTTACATAAGAACAAAGAACAATACATAAAACAGTCTATAAACATGTTAATAGCCTTACAATAATAATAACTAATAGTTGTAACCATATAACTGTATAACTGTATAAACAATATAAACAAAACAACTGTGCAACAATGCAAACAGTTCCAGAGCATATTGGTGGAATTATTCATAGCTGATATATTCTGTAGGCAAACTGGCAATTCCCAGCTCCTTGGGCTCTGATCAGATGATCGTTAAAGGTGCCCTGAGATTTTATGAATAATGGCTTGCTGGAAAGCACTGTCAAAAGTAGAAATTTGCATCCATATGAAAACTATCAGTATGATTTGGGTATTTTCTCAAGCAAATACAGTTTATTTTCCTCTATCTAATATAGCAATTCCCAGATGATGCCAAAAATATTTCAGGTTATCTAGGAATGTCAACTGTATTTAAAGGGCTCTCAGTCCCTTTAAATTCCCCCAGTGGTTACTCTTAGTTTGGAGAAGGCATTTAAACAGACTGTGAGCTCTTTAAATGCCTTCAGAGTTTACTCACATCTTAAAGAAGGCATCTAAAGGAATGTTCCTGCTAAATTGTGCACATGAAAGGCTGATCACTAATGCAGGAAGTCCTACTCAGCAGCCATTAGAGCCAGGCAGGGTCTTGCACTGACTTTCCCCCCTTTCCTCTGGAATCAATAGAGAATGGGGGTACCTTCTTTAGGGGTCCATAGAATTAGAATTAGAATTTTTTTGCACACTCCTTGTCAGAAGAAAGATCGTCAAAATCCCACAATTCTCTATCTGTGTTCTGGGCTCTGTTACCTATGATTTGAAAAAGCCA
This sequence comes from Paroedura picta, assembly GCF_049243985.1. Lineage (NCBI taxonomy): Eukaryota > Metazoa > Chordata > Lepidosauria > Squamata > Gekkonidae > Paroedura > Paroedura picta. The sequence continues at coordinate 76,832,465 of NC_135373.1, read as the reverse complement.
GAACAAAACAACCAGTGGTCTTACCTGTGAGTGATCCTTCTCCAGAGGTATAGGAAGACATTTTGGGTGTTTTCATTCAGTTCAGGGAGTCAGGTTTTCCCCCCCTTCCTGCTTCCTGTGTGGGCATGCTACTCTGCTCTAGTTCAAGACTTTCAACGCTGTATCAGTCATTCTCCCACATGTGACTCTCACCTACACTCACGATGGAGACAGCAAACTATAACAGGAAAAGGAACAACAATCATACAAGGCCTTCTGGCCCCTGCGAATATCCAGTGTAAACCAATGTTTTTTGAGGTGATGTTTTGGCTCTAGACGAAAAGTTGGTAAATGAATATCCCGATTCCTATGGAAGGCTGTGTTCATTTTGGGGATGAATGAGGGATCCAGTCAAAGAGTAACTTTATCCTTGTGGAAGGTACACAATTTTGGATTAGAAGACAGGGCTCCCAATTCCCCCACTCTTCTTGCTGAGGTGACCGCCACTAAGAAGAGAATCTTCATTCAAAGAAACTTCAGACTAATTTCTGCTAAGGGTTCAAAAGGTTTCTTGAGGACTAGATTGAGTTTCCAGGTTGGAAAATGGTGTCTTGATGGAGGACCCAGTAAGGATGCTTTCCCTCAGAAATTGAATTATATGAGGATGGCAATCTCTTTCCTTTAATACTCAGCATGGCCGTTTTCAAACCATGATCCAGGCCATCTTATAAGAAGGCTAAGACATCTCCAATTTTGGGTGTGCTAATAGAGACCTTTTTCCTTCAGCATCAACCTCTATAAAACTTCCAGGTGTATTCGTAGATTCGTTTGGTAGAAGCTTTCCTTGCTGCCAGTATAGTATCAGCAATCTAGATGTTATAGCCTTTGCTCAATAAGTCATACCTCTCAACCTCCAAGTGGCTAAGTGAAACCAGATGCGATCTGGATGGGAAACTAGAGATCTGCAACCAGAGGTTGGTGGAATGGATCTGATATCACTAGCTGTAGGATTGTGGAGTACCACAGTCTTCTCGGTCATACTGGAGCCACAAGGATTATTTCTGCACCTAGTGCTTTTATTCTTGGTAAGAGTCTTGGCAATACCAGTATCGGAGGGAAAGCATAAAGGAGCCCTTTTGACCAAGGAGCTACCGTGTTTTCCCGAAAATAAGACACTGTGTTATATATGTATTTTTCCTCAAGAAGGCACACTATGGCTTATTTTCAGGGGATGTCTTATTGGTATTTAGAAAAATCGGTGCCATCAACAAAGGTGTTTGTGTGGGGCGAGAGAGACTGGGGCAGCCAGCACTGTGGCGCAGAGAGGAGGACTGCTGATGCTGGCAGCTCACCAGCCAGCGCCTGCATGCAGGTGCAGAACTCTGCGCCCGCATGCGGGTGGCGGCTGGTGCATTGGTGCCAGCACTGCACCACCTCTCCCTTCTGCTGGTCACCTTGAGCATCAGTGCACACCAAAGTGGCTGCAACCCTACCAGCGACTGTTGCTGGTTGGTCCTAGGGGAGAGAGACCCATAGTGCTGAGTAAAATGGCAGCTACAGCTTTATTTCTATGCTGTATATTGTGCAAACACTTAGAAATACTGCTTTGGCTTATTTTATATCTTATTTTCATGGTATGGCATATATTGTACAAATACTTAGAAATCCTGCTATGGCTTATTTTATGGGTATGTCTTATTTGGGGGGGAACAGGTTATTAATGCATCTGTTGCCTCTGCTTGACATATGATATATGTACGCCCTTGTGGCAATATTGTCAGTCCTTACCAAGACAGCTTTGTTCCTGAGTATCTTCTTGAGTCTGGATAGGGCCAGAAAAACTGCCCTCATTTCTAGAATATTGATAGACAGCAAACTCTCCTGTGGAAACCATGTGCCCTGTACTAGATGTCCTTTGGTCGCAGCTCCTCATCCCCTCAGGTTGGCATCTGTAAAGATCTCCATCTTTTGTGGGATGATGAATTTCTTCCCTTTGTACAGACTGTCTGTGCATGACAACCAGTGAAGACTGGCCTTTACCTGGCATGGCAGAATTAACATTAGATGCCATTTGTATACAATGCTCATGTGGTGTGGGTAGACAGGTTGTGAGTGAAGTCTGGCCCATAGAACAGTGTCTAGGCATGAAATGAGTAGACCCATGAGACTCGCTAAGGTCTGGAGGGATGACTGGTCATTGTTGATAAGCTGTAGGACCAGGTCCTGAATCTTTTGGATCTTTTTTTCCGTGGTAAATAAAGCACCCATCCGAGTGTCAATAATCACCTCTAGGTATTCTAGTTTCTGAGCTGTTGATAGGGAGCTTTTCTAATTAACTAAAAAGCCAAACTTCTGTAATGTTCTGGTCACTGTAGCTTTGTTGTGGTTTGATTCCAACATGGACGATGTCCGTATCAATATGTCATCCAAATATGGATAGACATGTACCCCCAGGTTCCTCAGGACAACTATTGGATTCATAAGGACCCTAGAGAAATCTGGGGTGCGGACAACAGGCTGAATGGGAGTGCGTGGAATTGGAAGTGTTGATCTCCCACGCAAAATCTGAGAAACTGCCTGTGAGAGGGATTTATGGGCACGTGTAGATAGGCCTCCTGGAGGTCTAGGAAAGTGAGATATTCCCCCTGTTGTGTGATGGAGATTCCGAATTTCCTGTTTCTGACAGCTCTGTTTAGACATTTTAGGTTCAGGATCGCCCTCCATTCATAGTTTCATTTGGGCACGGTGAAAAAGATCGAATAGAGACCTTGACCCTGTTCTGGAATTGGTACCACTTCTATGGCTCTTGCTTGGAGCAGGTATAATATTGCCTTCTGCATTCTTTAATGTTTCTCTGGGCATTTGCTTAATGGAGATTGTAGAAAAAGAATTGGTGGGGGATGCTGAAACTTGATGGAGAAACCCTTTGACACAAATTCTATGGCCCACTTGTCATGAACCTTTGCTTCCCATATGTGTGCAAAGAGGTGTAGTCTTCTCCCCACCAGGTCTCCAGCACAGTCAGTCCTTAGATTGTTTGTTGTCGCAATCAGTTTTGTCAAATCTTTGGTTCTTGTAGAACCTCTGGTTGAAGCCACCTCATCTGTAGGAGCGCTGTGATTGTGACCAGGATTGTCTCCTATGCTGTCTAGTTTTGGGGTAGGAGCCACTGCCACAAAAGGAGTAATTTGAAAATTTGGAATATGGTCTGTGATCATTCTTCCTTATATATTTTGGCATTGCTCACTTTTTCTCCTTGGAGTCCGTCAACACCTTGTCCAGGCATTCTCTGAACAGCTTTTGTGTGCCTTGTGTAAAGTGTAGTCAGCCTTCTTAACCATGGCATCTTTTACTTGGCCTTCCCCATCCTCCGATAGAAGGCCAGGTGCTTGGAGCACCACCACTGCTGCATCCGATTGGGACTTGCAAAAACTGTTCAGCATAGTCAGGAAGTGAATAAAGCTTTTTTGCATACGAAGGAAATTGTTTGTTGGCCATGGATTTTACCCATTCTTTCTTAAGTTGGTACTCAAAATAGTCAGGAAAGGGAAACATCCTGAGGGAATAATCTATAGGAGGGAAAAATTCAGATTTGTCCTTAGGGCATTTTGGCCTGCTAGGGCCTTTCTCTGGATCCTCTGAGGGGTCAGGTTTCACATCCAGGGCCGCTAGAGTTTTGTCTAATAGAGAGGAGTAATCCTCCATTAAAAAGAACACAACCTTTTAGAAGTTTCAGGAAGCTCAATGTCTACTTCCAGTTCCTCATCTGTAAGGAACTCAGTATCATGTTTTGAACCACCATTAGAGTCAGATGAATCTTAGGCTCCACCCTCAGACTGAGCATAATGTCAGAATCATATCCCCTGGAGGGGGGGGTGAGGGGAAAGAATCCGAATGAGCCCTGTGCCCATCTCCCAAAGCACACCAAATAGGGCATAGTTGATTAGCAATTGATTTATTAATGGCCTCCATTAATTCAGAAGAGAAAGAAGATAGCCCATTGGGCCTTAATGTGCCTTGATTAGATGTACCCGCTTCCAAAGCCACCATTTCAGGAGCCAGAGTAGTCTGTTGAGATTTCACTCTGGCTGTAAAATGGCCGCCATCATTGCAAGCCTCGTTGAGGGGAGGGTGCTCTGCCACCAGAACAGCTGTTTTTTTGGCACAGTTTGATTCATGCCTAGCCTCCCCCACTCCAACCAGACAGCCTTGGAAGACCCGCCAGCCAGCCCAGGGAGCTCTATGTTGCCCTCCAGGATATGTACGGCGATGTCCTCTTATGAAAGGAAATCTTCTTCATCACGTCTCCTGTGCACCATCCCTGCTGAGTGCTCCATGTGAAGCCTCTAAGGGAAGTGGGGGAGGAGAGGAAGGCCCCAGGTCAGTGTGGAACGCCGTGGACCTAAATAAAACTGTTAAAAAGGTGCTTTTTCGAGCCCAAACCCCTAGAAGCGCAAGTGGAGGAGAATAAAGGAAGAAAGGATGGTAGAGTAAGACTACAAAGGGTAGAATTGAAAGATTTAGATCAAGCCTGCTAGCAGTGCTAGTAAAAGGTGCTCTCCCTGATTTAGAGGCAGGACAGAACTGGAGCAGAGAGGGATGCTCACACAGGAAGCATGAAGGGGGAAAAAGAATGTGAGCCTGCCTTCCTGAACCGGGGAATGAAAACACCCAAAATGTCCTCCACCTTTGGGGGAGAAAGGGGAAGTTCTCATATTTTATTTACATCAAATGAATTCAGAATTCAAGTTAGTAGCTCAATTCAATCCACCCAATAGGGAAAACATATGGCTAAACAATGGATAAAAAAGCATATTGCAAACAAAGAGTGTTGTTTTGTAAATGTTGGGGGGGGGGTGTCCAGACCTGCTCTACAGGTCAACCAACTGTTTCAAGGACTGTTTCAAGGAGAAAGTTTAATCAACAGCAGTGGTGGTGGAGAGGAAGCTTTTTGCAATATCCTCCACCTTAGCAACATGTTTTGGAGTAATGTAATGTTGCTGAAGCAACTAATGCAATTTAAATGTATGCTAGCTTCATCTGAATGCAATCTACGAACCTGGGCCTCTTTCTTTCCCTGATGGGATTTGTATTTAATGGAACTGAATTTATGGCACAATGCAGCTAAACCAACAAATGAGGATACGCAACAGGAAAGTCAGAATGCTCAATAATATTTGCTGGGCTTGTATGTAGCAGCTTTTGTTTAGAATTAGAAAAAACATAGAGCCCTACAATATTCTTTTGCTGCTGAAATGTCAGCTGTCATTCCACTGAATTTTTAGGGATAAGAGTGGAAGAGTTTTCATTAGGAAACTGAAGTGGCTTCCAGTTGCACTATAAGACCCACTACATATAAAGAACGCTTCAAATTAGAGTCAAGGTCCTTTGTAAAAGAAAAGCAACCTCACTTCATAAGAAAAAGGATATGAATACACTATAGCACAATAGAATGGGAAATGTTTAACAGGCAATTGCCAACACCGTTCTTTCCAAATTATCTTTAAGCATTAGTTGCTTCAATAAATAGGTTGTATAATCTTCAACATAAAGCCATGACCAAAATAAAGTATCTTGATCCTATACATGTGAAAGATCTGCATCATATTTGTCCTAATAACCCAAGGCTATTAATTCCATGGCTTCTTCATTGTACCATGGATTTAAAAAGCAAAGTGAATAAGTCCTGGGATGGACAAAAGGAAGACAAAGAAACCTTCATGGCAGCTTTTGTTAACACTATGTGACTGACCGACATTTTAATCTATCTGTAGCTGTAGCTATAGCTTTTCCTATTTTCACAACAGTGGATAGGCAACATATAATAACCAAGAGCAAGAATACAAGCATATTGTTTTCATTATTTCATCTCTGTTACAAAGGAAGATTGGAGGCCTCGACATAGCTGGTTTGAGAGTAAAAAGCTACATTGATTTTTTTAAATAAAGTATTTTAAAAAGAAAAACAGACAAGAACACTAAAAGCCCTCTTACGTGACTTTCTCCAAGTAAACTGAAAGCAAAGAAATTTGTTAAAGGAGACACTGAAGGCAAAATTCTATTTGTTCTGTTGCAATCTTCCAAAGGTATCACAGACATAAGTACCTACATGCGTAAACAAAACTGCTTTGCATAACCGGAACTGTGAGAAAGAACTTTCCCCCCCTTTCTCATTAACAACTGCTTCCAAAACCATAGCTCTGCAGATTGGGAAAACAGGAGAGGAAATGGAGAGGAAGTGAGCAGTGCAGCTGAATTTTCCTTCAGTTCTCTTGCTTCAGATTGCAAACTAACAATCCACATGGAGACATCCTTCTTGGCTTTGCAATTAGTCAAGACTACGAAGACCAATATACGAGTTCGGCCATAAAATTATAAAGACAGTAATATCATCCAAAACCCTGCCTGGTGGAATGAGCTTTCTGGGGACATCAGGGCCCTGACCAAGTTTACCAATTTCCCCAGGGCCTGCAAGACAGAGCTGTTCCGCCCATCTTATGGTTGAGATCAGCGAGGAAATGACACCTTCACAAATTACTGGGCTTCCCTCCTGTCTCTTTCCTACTCGCCCCACCTTCTGATGTTGTTGTCAATCAACTCCCTCCTGACATATATCGTTGGTGCCGATAACTTTTAATACTTTTAATTGTGATGTTAGAGTTATAGATTTTATCGCTGAATCATTTTATTGTATACAATGAATGCTTGCTGCTCACCCATGATGGGTGACTGAAAGGGGCAGTATAGAAATCTATTAAAGAAACAAACATCCACCTGGTCTCCATCAGGGCCAGGGCCTTTTCAGCCTTGGCCCCACCTAGTGGAATGAGCTCCCAGAAGAGCAAAGGGCCATGACAGAGCTGTCAAGGTTCTGCAGGGCCTGTAAGATGGAGCTCTTCAACCAGGTGTTTGGTTGAGGTTGGGCAGAGGATGCCTAGAGGTACAATCTTGGGGTCCCACCCGGTGCACTTATGCTGCAACCAGATAGATACCTAAGACAACTATGGTATGCCAATATGGCTGGAGTGATGGAGTTGGGGGATGTTTGTATTTTTGTATTTTTCCTCTATCTTGTTCTATTGTGTTTTTTTAAGTTAGATGTGTTGTATTCTAATGGGTGGTGGTTACTGTGTAACTATCAATATGTTTTATTTTTTTACTGTTTTATTGTAAGCCACCTAGAGCCGGTACCTAGTACTGGGAGAGGTAGGATAGAAATCTTTAAATAAATAAATAATGGACTGGGTTTTTTGCACCCCACTTTTTACTACCAGAAGGAGTCTCAATACTCCTTCCTCTCCTACCCTCCCACTCCCCACAACAGACATCCTGTGAGGTAGATGGGGCTGAGAGAGCTCTGAAAAAACTGTATTTGGCCAAAGGTCACTCTGCTGGCTGCATGTGGAAAGGGGAATCAAACACAGTTCTTTAGATTAGAGGCTACCACTCTTAATCACTACACCAATCTGGACTATTATTCAGAGATTTTATACTCTGTAGAGTCCCATCAGGGTCACCTTAGGAGATACTAAACAAGCCTGAATGAGTTCCAACTTCTTATAGTTGGAAAGAGTATGAGTAAAGCTATGCTGGGGGCCTTGGCAATCAAGACAAAGATGGACCTGCTCATTTATTTCTATCCTGCCTTTCCACATGTGGCTCACGGTGGTTTATAATCTCCCCCCTGCCATTAAATCATGAATGTAAAACAAGTCACTCATAAAACAACCTACATAAATCCCCATCCCTTCAGTTCAGGTGCTATTAATTGCCTTGCATCAACTTCAGTAAACCTCCAAAGATGTTTCTATCATCCATAAACTGGGGGATAGGGTTCTACTAAAAGCTATTTAGGAAATCTGGTGTGTGTGGACAAGAATCCCAGAAGGTGCATGCACCAACGCACAAGAGGGTGATCCAGACATTCAGCTGCAAAGCTCTAAAGAACTTTTAAGGTTATAAGCAGCACCTTAAACCACATCTGGAAAGAAGTTGGCAAGCAAAATACTTGTTTTATAACCAATGAAATATGTTCCCATTGCCTGACCTCTGACAATAAGAAAGCTGCTGCACTTTGAACCAGTTGTCGTTTCTAAGTACTTTTCAGAGACAGCCCCACATAGAACACATTACAATATTCCAGCTGTTATCAAAGCTTGGATCAATGTGGCCAGGTTGACTGAATCTGAAAAAAGGGGGGGGAGAATGGAGAACAGTTGCAGCCGCTAGAAAGTATATTTCTAAGAGGCATGCTTTATGGTCAAACTGGTGGGGAAAAGTTTATTTTGTGCTCTGCGTGGGTGACTGTGCACCTATTCATTGCTCCAGGCAGTTTTTAAAAAAAGAAAGCCCCATCCCAGGTGAAGAGAGAGGGAGGCAGGCTCGAGGGTGGGCACTGGATCTCGCTACTTCGGCTACTTTGGTAATACATGTGTCTGTTGCGAGTGGCTTTCTAGCTGCTCTCTTCCTGCTAGCACTACATGGCAGGGGGAATCCAGCTTATGTGATTCCCCTGCAAGTGCTTTAAAATGGAGGCTGTAGCTGCTGATTTGCTACTGGAATGCTGGATGTTCACGATGCCATGCAAAATGCCAAAACTATGGTATTTACAAAATGTAAGAATTTCACTTTTTTATTGGGTGCAGAATGGCTGAGAGACTCACCTGGTTAGGACAGTCAGTCTAAAATTTGATTCTGGTAGATAAATATTTTGAAATATTGAAAAAATAAAGGTAACAGCAAGCAATTCATATTTCTACAACAGGGCTGTATAGGATCAATCTTAAGTGGTTTCATTTATTTTTATGAAAAAAGTCTCAGCAAAAGTCTAATAACTGCCCATAGTTTCTGTGGGATTCTCTCTGCAGAGGATCTTGCACAGTTTCATTTGATCTCTCTTCTCATTCAACATGTATAAGCAATTGCTCAATTAGGCATATCACATAAAATTGTTTTACATTCCAAAATTTAATTCCCATTTTGGAAAGACATGGCTATCTGTCTCAGGAGAAATCTTCCCTGTTCTACTGTGTACAAAATGATACTTTAAAAACAGAAATTGCACAGAGTCATTTAACAAAAACTGTATAAATATAAAATATGTAAATTACATAGGCCCCCAGAGTGACTGTGATCAATGATGATGAATAAGACATATTCACTTCTTCTTTTAGCAATATTCAGTACTTGCTGAAGCAAAATAAAATAGTGAAAACAGGTTACTGTTAAAAACGCATTGGCAGAAAGCTATCTATAAAGTAACACACGTTGCTGGGGAAGTTGTAAAGAATGGATTTAGGGGATTTCCACTGTACACAAATGCTGTTAACTGCTTCTCCACAATTACCTTGTTCAAATTAACAGCTTGGTCAAGTGGCTCGCCATTATGAAAAAAGATTTGTGTGGTTTCAGGAACTACACATTTAGGGAAGGTACAGTTTACATACTCTTTTTAACTGTGGATGATGCTTTCTAAATGCATCAATATTCCAAGAAAGCAGGCTATCTAGTCAGTGAAATGGAGCCATCCACTCCACTCAGCCTAGTTGGAAGATTAGCTCCATGCCATTACTACCAGTGGGGGAAAGTGTCTGCTTAAAGTGTCTGGTTAATTCCTCATTGAATGAAGGGACTTCAGTTCCCTAAACAGCTTCTATAAAGACTTCTTGATTCCCATAGTCTCAAAGGGCAGGGTGCCTGCCATGGCATTTTACTGTTCATTCATTACTATTAAATTAAACTTACTAATGTAACCTTGCCTCTGATTGAAGCAGCATCAGCCTCTAATGTATATACATCTCTCACTCTGCAATTACTCTTCCCCACCACTTAGGTTGCTGTGGAAAAGCACTGGCGCCTTCAGAGAGCACAAGTGAGACTGAGGTGCACAAGATACCACATTATTTGTTTCTACTGTTGCCTATTCTCCAATTTTATGTTTTATAGAAAGTGCAGAATATGCATTTAAATGTAATATAAATGTAGCCCCTACCTGGATAGCTCAGGGTAGCCTTATCTTGTCAGATCTTAGAATATTAAGACACTTGGTCCTTGTCATGGATGTGAGATCACTAAGAGAGATCACCAAGGAATACCAAGGTTACACTGTGGAGGCAGGCAATGGAAAAACATCTCTGAACATCTCCAGCCTTGAAAACTCCACCAAGAATTGCCATATGTCAAATGTGATTTGACAACATATAGAAGAAGAGTTGGTTCTTATATACCATGCTTCTCTACCAGAACGAGTCTCAAAGCAGCTTACATTCACATTCTGTTTCCTCTCCCCACAACAGACACCCTGTGAGGTGGGTGAGGCTGAGAGATCCCTGATATTACTGCTTGGTCAGAACAGCTTTATCAGTGCTTTGGCAAACCCAAAGTTACCCAACTGGCCACATGTGAAGGAGGAATTGGGGAATCAAACCCAGCTTGCCAGATTAGAAGTCAGTACTCCTAACCACCACACCAAGTGGGATATATAAAATAATTGGTTTTAAAGAATAATTGCACTCTTTCATGCCCATCGACTTCAATGGTTTAGGAGGGTGAAAATGCATTGTTAATCTCATTAAACAGAAATGCAGTTTAGAATATCACTGTTTAAGCATATTTCAGATCATACCAATGGTGTTTTCCATGGTATATTCTCTATTTGGCAAAGTGTATATGCAAAGCTGCTTACATCATAGATTATTCTAGTAAGTAATTCAATTAAGAATGGAATACTAATGCCATATATTACCACCCAATTTTTAAAAAAATATTGTTGAGCCCCCCACACCCCCTGCTTATTAGAGTAACCCAATTCACTGTTAACTGAATATTTGGCACTTACACAATAAATAATATCTTTAATTAATAAAAAGGGGTGCCTAGGGCAATTTTATTTCATTGCCTGCAGCTAAAAATAAAGGCACTTATATTACCCTTTATGTTTTTAAACTTCAATTAGAGTAATTTTGATGATGAAAATAAATATTTCTTAATCTTAACCTAACAATGTTCAAAATTTTGTGGCTGGGTACTAGAAATGAAACATAGACTAACAAATGTCATGTTAAAGCAAAGTCTAAACAAAACATCTATGGGTAGTATTGTTTTATGTTTAAAAAATGAATGCAGAATTATGGCCTTTTTTTGTTACATCATTACAGCTATGGAAGACCAGAGTCAATGGATATGGAAACTCTAGAAGTCACTTAAGGCTTCTTCAAGCCAGTTGAGGAGGCCCATCTTGTCTTTAGGGCACTCCTCAAAATCTGGCGCCATAGGAGATTGCCTCGGTTTGCCTAGTGGTCAGCCCAGCCCTGATTAACCTTCACATATTTAAATCCTTTCCCAAAGACATCTAACAGAATACACTGTGTGACGGTGTATTTCATACTTTTTATATTGTTTGAAGGAGCCTGTTCTCCTGTCTGTCCAGTCAATACTAATGGCACTTTGCTGGGATGAAGCTCCATTGAATAAACTGGGAAATACTATTGAGTTTAGGATTACTACCTGTTGTAATATAGTCTTACGAAGGGCAAAGCCCATTGTATCCAATAATACAACAGGTGCTAGAGCTTGGCAGTGGGAAGAGGAAGGGGAGGAGTTATCCAGTCTGTAAGGGCATGGCGTTGAATGTGTATGTTGTGTGGGAGGTTGTGGTGGCGTGGTGGCAAATGAGGGCATGGGTGTCAAGAACCTGTGGTGTGGAAAAAGTTGAAAAAAGGTTGAAAAAAGTTATTTCAGTTCCAGTGTATCTCCAGCCATTTACTTGTTCACTATTTACAGTTTCAGGCTGTAAATATTTATTTAGATTTTCCTGCACTTTCCAGACTCACAGGACTGATGCTGGTCTGCCTGTCTGCACCCCAGAATACAAACAGTTGCTGGTAAGGGCTGGCCATAGCCCATAGCCCAGGAGGGACACACCACCACTCCCTCTCGACTGCTGGCAAAAATGGTTCCTTTGAAGGCTGGACTCTGAGGCATTGTACGATTTTTAAGTTCTATCTCCAAACCTCCAGGAATATTTCCAACTCAGGGGTAGCCAACCTCCAGGTGGGGCCTGGAGAGCTCCTAGAATTACAGCTCATCTGCAGAGTATAAAGATCTGTTCCCCAGGCAGAAAAGGCTACTTTGGAGAGGGTTGTGGTAGAGAAGAAACATTTGAGGCCTCGCACACAGATTGTTGTTGAATTGAAAGACTTGAGGCCTACTGCCCAGGGTTGTTGTGCAGATGAAGCAGGAGACAAAAGAACCAGTTTCATCTGCAGAATAACGCTGTGCAGTAGGCCTCAAATCTGCAGAGAGTTGCAAAGAAGAAAGACACATGGCTTGGCTGTGTCTAACCCTTGGCCAGAGCAGTATTTTAAGTGAGATTTTAAGGCTTTTCTGTGGCCTCCCTGTCAGCCAACTGTTTGGCAGAAGGGGAAGTTCCCCACCCTCAAAAGGAATGCCTTCAGGCTCCCCTGAGCCAGTTTGGTGTAGTGGTTAGGAGTGCGGACTTGTAATCTGGCATGCCAGGTTCGATTCTGCGCTCCCCCACATGCAACCAGCTGGGTGACCTTGGGCTCGCCACGGCACTGATAAAACTGTTCTGACCGGGCAGTGATATCAGTGCTCTCTCAGCCTCACCCACCCCACAGGGTGTCTGTTGTGGGGAGAGGAATGGGAAGGCGACTGTAAGCCGCTTTGAGCCTCCTTCGGGTAGGGAAAAGCGGCATATAAGAACCAACTCTTCTTCTTCTTCTTCTTCTTCTTCTTCTTCTTCTTGGAAAGGCCTCCCTCCCCTAAGTCAGGGCCTGTCAGAGGCTCCTTCGCAGCAGGCCTGAAGGGAGGGAGATGGGAGGGAGCACACTTACCAGCCTCCTGCTAACTCTGTCTGTGTTCTGAGGCAAAGTTACAGTTGAACATGACAGTTAGGACAGCCTTGGGGCAAAAAGGGGTGGTGCATCCTGTTCTCATCCCCCTTGGCAGCCATGCTGACCTTCTCTCCCTGTGGTGGTCAGGAGCAGACTGGCAGCCATGTCTCCTGATTGCCCTGGAACTCTGGTCTGTCCTGGTGAGGGCCCAATCAGAAGGCGCTTTGTGCCTTCCAATTGGCCCCTTTACTTGTCAGTCCGGGGCCAAGGGGCCAATCCAGGAGTTTTGATCCTGGGCTCAGCCCACCCCAACCCTTCTTACTGTTTTATTAAGAGGGACAGATGAAAGGTCGTTCCATGTATACTCTCCAGATAATTCATGATTTTATAAACCTTTCTCACAATGGCCTCTACTATAAGGGTTGTGGTCCTACACTGGGCACTACTCTGAAAAATCATGACACTTTTTGTGTGCTGCTCACTACTGTAAGAATCCTAAGTCAAAAGTCTGTGACCATTTGTAAAGGGCACTGCTATACCTGTTGTCTCCTGTCTGTCCACAGCCTCCGGCTCCTGCACGGATGACAGAAAACAAGGTCAGAGGCTGAGCTCCCGTGAAGTTATAAAGTCACCACAGAAAGCTCTGCAAGGAGCATCCACCAGAGCCTCTGTCTATCACCACAGTCTCCTGCCTGCACTTCCCATGTAAGATGCACAGAATAAAACAAGTCAACCGTGAGTTGCAGTAGTACTGTGCAGTCATGGCAGTAATGACTTCAGAGGAATACCCAGTTTTCTTCTGCCTGATTCTATTAAGAATCATGATCACAGAGAAATGAGAAAGGGTTGTTCTGGCTAATTAGAAGAGTCCTCTGTGGTCTTGTCTTCTATATTCGGCAGGGCCTGCAAAAGGGAGCTCCTCCACCAGGCATTTGCCTGAGACCGGCCACAGGCCTGAAGCAACCTGACCTCTCTAGGGAGTTTAGCTTGTTATGTTGTTATTGTTGTGATCACTGAAGTTGTTGTTTAGAACCTCTGTTGGGTTGTTATTGTTGTATATTGACTCGTTCCATGTATCCCCTATGATGTTGTATGTATGTAGCCATATGGAAGGGCGGTATAGAAATCAAATTAATTAATTAAATTAAATTAAAAGAAAATGTGTACCCAGTTTTCACAGTATTCAAGCTAACCTGGAGGTATTCTGCACAGAGCCAAGTAAAACATTTTAAAAAACGACCAGTTTAGACCGCTTTATTATATTACAATCGTTGTTCTGCATTGAATATAGTCTGTTGAAAAACTACATTGCAATGCTCTCTGCATGAAACAATTCATAGCCTTGCCCCTTGTAGTTTTGCCAACTCCACTTTGTTCTCTAATGCAGTCACTAATCTGCAAAACTAAGGAGCTTCTCTGCATGACTAATAGGTCATCCCAGGCAGGCAGAAGAGAAATGAATTGGTGAAAAGCATCTTTCAGAAACAATGCTTAAAAGACACATAAAGCACCAAAGAGGCAGTTCACCATGCAGAGCAAAATCAGTTTTGCGGAGTAAATTCATTCTTCTGTGCAGAGATCAGAAAAACAATGATGTATTTAGTGAGTTTTCATCAGCTTATCCATCATGCAGATGCAGCCCTGGAGCCCTGCTTTGTGGTCTTTCAGATGAATAAATTAATGGTGGCCAGATTCTTTGAGGTTGGAGTGCTGGTACAGAGAAACTACAAGAATCAAAGGATTACATATACTTTTAATCCTGATTCCGTATGAATCTGGGATAAACCTACCAGATTTTAGACAAGAATACAGACATTTTCAGTAACCCAGCCATATTGTTTCCTACCAGAATAAAACAATCCTGATATTCCCTCTTTTCCAGAAAGCTCTGGCAGACTTTCCCCAGTCAGGATAAGGCTTATCTTGAAGCATCATATCTGTAACCTGGAGAGGAAGAGAAAACAATACTGGCTGAGGCTAATGTAATTCACTGTAAATAAAACATTTTGACTATGAAGACTTGCTGGAATTTCATATTATGCACGATATTTGCATTTTTGCAAAAAATATTCCTAACCACCAGGCAATTTTGTTATGCAATCTGATTCTCTGCATGGTTGCTTGGTTGATTCTCTGATTCTACTAGTTTTATCTGGGCTTACTTTCAACTATGTGAGTACAGGATGTCACCGAAATCAATCCTTATGCCAAACCTGTCATATCAGAGCATCCCTCTACCATGTACAGTCAGAGCATAAAACACTGTACCTAAAATTGGAATTGTCCAGTCTATTGCCAACACAACTCCCATATTCATGCAGTAAATATTTTAGACATGAAAAGATGCAAGCGAGATAACATACTCAACCTTAAAGTAACTGTATTAGAAACTAAGAGATCTGAAGGCAAATCAAGGCATTGAGCAATAATATAAGTCAAGAGCAATAAAACACACAAAACCAACCAGTTCTAATGGGTTGTTGTGTTATCCTTGGGTAATGATTACCTAATCATTCTTTGCTTGCCTTGAGGATGTGGCAGTCCAGGACTGCAGTGTTACAGTGGCAGATGAATGCCCACCTGGGTACCTGAATGCCCACCTGGGACAGCTATTACATTTTAGCTTAATGGCTTGACAGTATCCAGGAGATGAACAAATGACTATTTCCTCACAGATAATTAATCTATCCAGATTTCCATATGCATCTGAGATACAAAAGGACTTCTGATTTTTATCTTGCAAGCCTAGGTCACTACATACGATCCAAAAGGTATGAGGACCTCAAGAAACTTTTAAAGGAGCCTGTATGGATGTCAAGGAAACTGTTATTCACTTGGGAAGTTTGTATTGTAAAACGAAAGTACAACTTTCTCTTTATTTTCACTTCAGAATTTTTTGGAATATGTGTCCTTCCTTCCTGCCATCTATTCACATATTTTCTGGGATGTTTTCCCCTATTATAGTGGTCCTAGTAGCCCAGACTAACTCAATCTCATTAGAGCTCAGTCAGACACTAAGGAGAGTTGGTACTTGGATGGGAGACCACCA
Organism: Paroedura picta; assembly: GCF_049243985.1. Classification (NCBI taxonomy): domain Eukaryota; kingdom Metazoa; phylum Chordata; class Lepidosauria; order Squamata; family Gekkonidae; genus Paroedura; species Paroedura picta. Next base: position 76,816,584 of record NC_135373.1, on the reverse strand, counting down.
AGGAAGGCTGGGACTGCTGTGCAGAGGAAGGCAATGGCAAACCAGCTTTGCTCACTACTGCCTTGAAAACTCTATAAAGTAGAACTTCATGAGATCATAATGAGTTGGTGAATCTATGGCATACTTATCACGTTGGCAACTTCCATACAGGATGCAGGCCTATAGTGACAAGAATTGGCTTGGCTGGGTTTGTATTCTCTTCGCGGGGTACTACACCACCTTGTATGAGGGTCAGTCAAAGTATTGCTACTAGGATTTCAGTTCATACATGCATCAGTTTAATCCAAACAAAACTATTTTCTCCAAGGAAACAGGATACTGACAGGGACTTATTATGAAGAAGGTTTAAGAAATTGAACACTGTGCTGGTGAGAAAAAGGCCAGGAAATCTGTGCTAAGGAATTTTTTCCCATCATGACAATACACTTGCTCATTCTTCAAGAGCAGTAAGGGTGGAACTATGAGAATTTTATTGGGAAACCTTACTCGATTCACCTACAGTTGTGATCTTGCCCTTTCAGACTTGTTTATGTCAAGAAACAATAGCTTCATATTTTGATGTTTTTGCTTAATAAAGGTTTGTATGATTTTGCATCAATTTTATTTTACTTACCCTCATATATTACATGCATTTTTAGTATACTTATGCCCATAAAACAAAGCTCAATACTTTTGCTGTCTGTAAATGAAGGAATTTGTAGAATACAGTTGGAATAGACCTTTCTAAAACAATGTGCAAAAAAGATGATAAACCAGGCTCACCCAACACAGACTTTAGAAGGTAGAATGTACTAAATTGATATTTGGTAAATATCTGGAGCTGTATTATCTCTACAAAATTATTACTGTGTACATGGTACATTGATGGGTAGAGTAAGAGGGCTGAATTACCATGTAGCTAAGTATGTCATATAGCACAGCAACACAGAAGAGTAGCCCCAATCCACAAAGATAAAAAGAACAGAACCTATGACTCTGAAATTGAATTTATTGAATAAAGTGCTTCCTTTCCATTTTGCACCTATTGATTCTATTCTCTCTGATCTCCAAAGAGATCAAAAGAGGTCACTGCTATAATTTTCTGAAAGCATCTCACTGTGAAGACATCATTCTTTCAATCCACTATGATGGCATCCTTTGAAATTTGCTATGACTAATAATGTTATTGCTGTGCCTTTATTACTTAACAAGAATGCTTTGACCATGCTTACTTCTGTCAGGAAACTAAAAATCCTACTATACCTTCTTTAGAAAGAAATAGCACTCTTGTGTCATTGAGAGCCAGCTTGGTGCGAGATCCAACTTGGTCTAGTTGAGAATGGCAGCCTTTAATCTGGAGAAATGGGTTTGATTCCCCACTCTTCCACATGCAGCCAGCTGGGTGACCTTGGGCTAGTCAAGTTCTGTCAGAGCTCTCTTAGGCTCATCTACCATACAGGGTAGTAAAAAGAGAGGGAGAAGAAGAAGGTTACTTCTTATATGCCGCTTTCCTCTACCTGAAGGAGTCTCAAAGCGGCTTACATTCGCCTTCCCTTGCCTCTCCCCACATCAGACACCCTGTGAGGTAGGTGAGGCTGAGAGAGCCCTGAAATTACTGCTCAGTCAGAACAACTTTATCAGTGCCGTGGCAAGCCCAAGGTCAGCCAGCTGGCTGCATGTGGGGAAGCACGGAATCAAACCCAGCTCGCCAGATTAGAAGTCCGCACTCCTAACCACTACACCAAGCTGGCTCTCTACAAAAAAAGAGCTTGTCATCTTATTGTACACCTCTAGATACCATTCAATTTGATTCTTCTGGGAGCATTTAGAGAACATGTAAACCAACAATGACCTTAAAAAATCATAATAGTAGAGTTTGGTGGTTTATCAAAATGGCTGCTGTATATGCTCACTACAGTGGCTATATCATTTACCAAAACAGCTGCCAAATTACGGCAGAAATTTCTGGAATTTGTGTGATTGATTGTCACAACACCTACTCTGCTTTATATTGAGATGATTTCCAAAAGTTCATCAATTTTATCCTTTGGTTTTTTGGTTGTATGGCTTTGGCTTTGCCCTAAGACTGTTATATAAATTACATTTTAAAAAATTAAAACAATAAACTACTGATTGCAGATTCCTCAACTCTTCTTTTCTTTCTCATACAATTATATTAAGACATGTATGCAAAGTATATAGCTCAAACTGGTTTACTATTCACCATTTCCACATTAGGGGACATACCTTCTTTCAACCTCACTTTGGATTTCCTTTGGAGTTGACTCTAGCATATCCACATTTGGGCCTTCCTCCCCTTACTTCCAAGGCTGAAATTCACAACATGTTTTCTGGACTGAGTCTGAAGGAAGCAGATTTTTGGGAATAAGGGGAGAAAGGGAGGAGGGAGGGAGGACAGTGACAGGGAAAGTGGTGTTTCCAAACTACTCAAAATGTTCGGCATGTGTACCTGATTGTACACATCTCCACATTGGGCAGTCCTGAATTAGACCCCATTAGACCACACTTGAAAAGATGGAATCCAGTTTTCTATGGATTCCTTTGCAATAGGGCAAGTGAGGGGACAATTCAGGACTCTGCCTGAAGAAGCAAATTTTAGTGCAGAAAGGGATGAAAAAGTCGACCCTTTAAAAATACAAATCTGAACAGTATCACTAGTGCCAAAACAGTCTCCCTGTAAGTTAGCACTACTATGAGATAAAAATAAGACTGTGTCTGGGACCTTTACAGCATGGAAGGCTCTGTACCGGGTTGCCTCCCTGTGTTTGTGCCAGGGCAGGTTGCCCCTCCTCTTCCTGCTTCCACACAGGGGAGCATTTGGCCCATTGCATCTCATCTGCCCCAGCTTTGTGGTCCTGCACAGCAACTAGAGCAGCAAGTTTCCACTGCACTGTGGGGTGGTGGGGACCTTTTGTTTGTTTAAGAACATGATATTGTGTACCAATGTAATACCATGTTATTAAACAAACAAAAAAAATGTCCCAGGTGGTGGGGAGGAGCTAGGCCTGAATGGACCAACTCTTCCCTTCCTGATGATGTTGGCCTAAAATAGGCCTCATTGCCACTTGGAACAAAAAAGGGAATGCAGATATATTCACATTCCCTTGCCATGGGGTAAATAAGGACCCGAGTCACACCACACCTAGGATGGCCCTGGGCCGGGGCTGACATCATGCAGAACTGGGAATCTGCCCCACTACCAGATAACTGGTGCAGAAAAGATCTGGGAGAACCAGTGTGATGTCCTGACTAAAGGGAAATACAGATTCACTTCTTCACAATGTTATGAAGTTTGCTGGCCTTACTCATTTCATAAGGTCGTTGTGAAGATAAAATGGTTATGAGCAACATATACATTATACTCTCTACCTCAAACCTGCAATGTACACTACTCTTTGCTTCAAATCTGCTCTGTAAATGCAACTTTAACATACAGAATAATGATTCTAATCTCCAGGTTAGTCAGTTTGGAACATAAACAGGTGTGCAAGTAGAAGCTTTAAATATAGCTGCATGGAAACAACTGAGGTGTTTGGATGCTTCACTAAGCATGACATTTTGACATCACTACAAAACATCAGCACTAAAGTGGTGAAAACCATAAGTTACTCATAGAGAATCAGTAACATGGGACTAGGTTTGGAGCTGTCACATGACCAGGTTAGTAACTTATTAATGGAAGTGTAAGAAAGCATTCATAAAAATGGCTTCAGAAGTTTGTCTTCATTTCAGTGCCTTACTTAGCATGAACAAAATGAGGGAGAAAGAAGGCTATAAATCCATAGGAAGCAATGTAAAAATGCCTAAAAATATGGAACAGTTCTAGTCAGTGACTGTGTAAGTAGTCAGTATATTTACTATATATCCATCACTGGAGGGGAGGGGGAGAGTCTAGCTCTCTAGTATGTCATATTAGCTGCGTAAGTGAAAACAGGCTTTGATTCCCTGCCACAGACTGTAACAGAATATGGAACAAAAATTCCACCTTGTTTTACCTCAGGCCTTTGGAAGGAAGGCCACCTAAATTCAACATGTCTGACATGCTACATAAACCTATGAAAACCTATATGATACCCTTTCCATCTAACCCAGAAGATAGCAGCATATGTGAGCAGCACAACATCAGGAGAAATCCCAGCTCTGCTCTCATTGCTACCATCCAAGGAAGTGAAGCTTGTGAGGCTTACATACCGAAGACCATATGCCATCTGTGATCTATTCCCACCCTTGATGCCAGTGAGAATTAAGCAGGCAGAGCAAAGATGAAACCCACACAGTGTTCTCTTATGAGATATTTTTGCAAAAAAAAAATGAAAATGCTTATTCTAATTTTAATGCTCATATTTAAATAGGCCATCTGTCAATCTGCATCAAAGCCCTAGTTATACACAGATTATGGGTATTTTTTAAAAGAATTAGGAATTGGAACCAGTATTAGTCAAACTTATTTGATTATGCTCATCTTTGGGATATTCAAAAGCCATATGTTAGGGGAGAACTTTTCCTAAAATTGTAATGAGAGTTATTTAGCCCTTTCATTCTGGATCATAAACAAAAGACTAAAATAATAAATCCAAAATGTTCAGCAATGAAAGAGAGATCAAAACTGATGACTGATCTTTTCAGATTAGAAATTTTATCTGCTGGAAAATCATACGCTCTTGTGTGATTCACTAGACTAAAAAAAATCTTTAAATATATGCTTTATTTACTGTATATTAACTTAATGAGTCAAGAATCCATAGCTCATTAAATGCTTTGAACAATCTGTCATGATTGGCACTGACCTAGATGTCAATTGTAACAGGCACACCACCAGACAGGACTGATGTATTCCTGGATCATTTTGTCCCAGTTTCTGTGAAGAAGTGTCAACAGGTTCCTGGGATCAAGAAGGCTACTACTTGTATTCTAGATACTTGCTTATCCTGGTTGCTTAAATCATGTAAGGACCACATCATCAAACGCTTAGTATTTATGATAAAACAGTCACTACCTGAAAGCACCCATGGCCACTGAAAGAGGCGTTTTTTCATCTGCTACTTTAAAAATCATCCCTACAGAAATATGATGTGGCCAGTTATTGCCCAGTTCACAGGTTAACTGACTTTTCCTGGTAAAGTGACTGAGAAAGCAGTAGAAGACCAACTCCAGGTATGATACCCAGCTCTATACATCCTTATCCAAATGCACTTGTGATGCACCCGGAGTCCTGAATAAATGCCTGGCTGCTGTGGTAAATTGGCTAAGAGTGAACAAATTGAAGCTGAATTCTGGAAAGAGAGAGCAATGATGGCTGGGAAGGCAGAGATCTTGATGGACACAATGTTCCCAAGTTTTAATGGAGTTCAGCTGGCCCTTGCCAACTCAGTTAAGAACCTTGGGGTTACACTGGAGCCACTGGTTGCAAAAGGCTTTCTTTCATCTCACCTTAGCCCATGAGATGACCCCATATCTTGATACATCTGGCCTGGCCACCTGGATCCATGCCACAGTAACATCAAGACTAGAGCACTCTAATGCACTGTATATTGGTCTCCCCTCAAAATCAATTCAAAAACTTCAGCTGATGAAGAATGCCATGTCTCAGCTACTATTGGGAGTTGGATGGTACATGAATATTATTCCATCCTGCAGGCTGTTCACCGGCTGCCCATCAGTTCCCAGGCTAAATATAAGGTATTCACTATCACATACAAAGCTGTTTGTGGCCTTGGACCCTTATATCTGTGAACTCCTCGCCCTACTTTCTGCCATGACAGCTTTACTGATCAGAAAAAGAGCTGGTTTTTTGCACCCTGCTTTTTACTACTCAAAGTAGTCTCAAGGTGGCTTACAATTGCCTACTCTTTTTATAACAGACGTCCTGTGAGGTAGGTGAGGCTGAGAAGAAGAAGAAGAGTGTGTTCTTATATGCTGCTTTTCTCTACCCGAAGAAGGCTCAAAGTGGCTTACGGTCGCCTTCCCATTCTTCTCCCCACAACAGACACCCTGTGAGGTGGGTGAGGCTGAAAGAGCCCTGATATCACTGCTCAATCAGAACAGTTTTATCAGCGCCGTGGCAAGCCCAAGGCCACCCAGCTGGCTGCATGTGGGGGAGTGCAGAATCGAACCTGGCGAGCCAGATTAGAAGTCTGCACTCCTAACCACTACACCAAACTGGCTCAGAGAATTCTGAGAGAATTGTGGCTGGCTCAAGATCACTCAACTGGCTGCATGAGAAGGAAAGGGGAATCAAAAACAGTTCTCCAGATTAGAGGCCACTGTTCTTAACCACTACACCAGGCTGGCTTCTGCAGTGACAACCTGCAAATGAGCAAAATCAATAACTGCCCATACATATGTCTTCTCCCTTGTGGCTCCCATCATAAAGAATGGCCTGCCTGAGGAGGCTCTCATGGGTTGCTGTACTCGCAAAACTGAATTATTCAAGCGAACTTTTGAAAACAGAATTGTGGTGTACTAAATATTTCATAAAATTACTTGGAAAAATTATCAGGGACTCTGGTCAATGCTGTTGTATACAACCTGCTTAATTATTATAATGATTATAATGTATTATTTACTGATTTTTATAGACAACCCCTCTCTGCAAACAGGCTTGAGGTGGTTCACAACGTATTAACATTCTGATTAAAATACAATAAAAATAGTAAAAGCAATAAATATCCTATGGTGCTCCAATCATCCCACATCTCAGCCTTTTGTGGTGGGATGATAGGAAGAGGTGATCTAGGATCCTACTATGGAATTTTGCCTCATTTAATGTGTTATGTTAATAGTTAAATTTAGCTTCAGTTCTCTTTTTATATTTCTGGTTGGTTTTCAGATCTTCATCCTATCATATTGTTTATTGAAGGTCCCATCCATTGATTGTATTGACTCACTCTGTGTAATCTGCCTTGAGTACAAGTGAGAAAGGCAGACTATAAATAATGTAAATACATAAAATATATATGTAGAGACAGGTCTGCTTTCCAATTATATGATTTTAGTAGCAGAGGACAAGTCTTGAACTATTTTCATTAATGCAGTTCTGCTGATGTCTGTCAGCCTTTTAAGATTAAGGAACAATTTGGGAAACAAGTATCAATCTTTAAGCACCCCCATGAATAATCTATGGTATTATTAAAGATAAATGCAGGAATTGTGAAAATACAGAAGTAGCACATACTTCTGTTTGATTAAAAACACATTTGCTATCAGCTGCAAGCGCATATATTAACCATATTTCTATAAACTCTAATTCTCCTTTGTCATTTTCATTTCTCTTTGCATTTAGCAATCAAGTACCTCAAAGGAAAGTCAGTCCAAAATCTGATATGCATTGATGACCTAAATCTCTTTGACATATCCCCACCTGGCCAACAGCTCCTAGTTCACAGATTCCTTTTCCATTAAAAAAATCCTAAAAATCAGACTTTATCCCGTTAAAGAAGGGACGGATCAGAAAACCTTTCTTCGATGGATGATGCTATCCATTGTACTGATTACAATTCACAAAAACTTATATATGTGTGTAATATATTGCAGTGTGCTTTTAAATTTTAGAGCTCATAGCAGTACATGTACATTGACACTCAACCACAGCAAAGATGACAGAAATATGTTAACTTATAAATTTATTCACACTTCTCTCTCCCATTCTATTTAACATGTTCATGGGCCCTCTAGCCCAGTATTTTGGGTGGGTTGGGCTGGGATGCCAGCAATATGCCAGCTCTACTTCCTAAAGGATGGCCAGCTGGACTTTCCCCCAGAAACATTTGCCAGATGCTTGGAAGCTGTGATGGTCTGACTTAAGCAGAGTTATCTGAAACACAACCCCTTCAAGATGGGAGTCCTGTGGCTGGATAGTAAAGGACCAGGTGAGGAAATGTGACAGCCCTGCCTAGATGATGTACAGCTTAGAGCTGCACATTCTGCTAGGAATTTGGGCATGATCTTTGACATTTTCTTGTCAATAGAGGTACAGGTCACTATGGCAGCTCAACTGGATTTTACCATCATCACCAAAGCTGCTACAGCCCAACCTGGTTCCAGAATACCTAGTCACAGTGATTAAAGTGACAGTCACCTCTAGACTGGACTTTAGTAATGTGCCCTTTACATTCCTTTCTTTGATGCTGATCCAGAAATTGAAAGTGGTCCAGAACACAGCGGAATGACTCCTGACTCATACACCATAAGGGAACCACAGCCAGCCTGCCTTGAAGCATCTGCACTGGTTCTCAGTTGAATTCTTAAATCCGTTTTAAGGTATTGGTGTTAACCTTCAAGGTTATACATGTTCAGGGCCTGGCATACCTTAGGGACTGCTTGGATGACTATGCCCCGCAAAGGACATTAAGAGTGCCTAATTTGAACAAATTACTGATCCCTGGTCCAAAAGAAGTACGTCTAACCTAAAACAGGCCAGGACCTTTTTACTCCTGAACCCAACCTGACAAAATTAGCTCCTGGAAGAGCTAAGGGCCCTGATGGAACTAAGTCAGTTCTTCAGAGCCTGTAAGATTGAGTTCTTTTGCCAAGCAAGATGACTCTGGACCCCCTACATGGCTATTCCCCTCACCCCCTCACCAAGGATTGTATACTCCTAAATGAACCAATTTTTGACAGACAGCTGATATGATAGTTTTAAGATTGTATGTTTTTAAAGTTTCTATAAGGTAAAGGTAAAGGTATCCCCTGTGCAAGCACCGAGTCATGTCTCACCCTTGGGGTGACGCCCTCTACGTTTTCATGGCAGACTCAATACAGAGTGGTTTGCCAGTGCCTTCCCCAGTCATTACCGTTTACCCCCCAGAATTCTGGGTACTCATTTTACCAACCTCGGAAGGATGGAAGGCTGAGTCAACCTTGAGCCGGCTGCTGGAATTGAACTCCCAGCCTCATGGACAGACAGCTTCAACTAGCATTTCTGCTGCCTTACCACTCTGTGCCACAAGAGGCTCCTAAAGTTTCTATATTATATTTAAAATCATATTTATTATGTATGTTTTATGAATTAATGTTTGAAGCCTCCCTGAGCTGGCTGGCTGGGAGAGGAGGGGTATAAATTGAAAAACAATTTCAATAAATGAATTTACCGTTTTTGGAGTTGTGAAAAATGCCTTCAGATTTAGCTTCCTGAATGCTCTAAATTAATGAATCTCTGCGTTCATCATTGTTATATACACTAGAAGCCATATGTAAAGTAATATTAATGATAAAACTTAATTCTGTGCAGGAATGTGTGCTTGGAGAAGGCTTAGGATATTCTTATATTGTAGAAGTGTGGAACAGATCTTCTTCCAGGAGAAAACCCGATTAAATTACTTCTCCAGGAAGATTTCAGACAGCATTAAGAAATATAGGAGCTGGCACTTGGAATTTACCCTTAATGTTTCTGCTTATTCTGTTTGTATGTTCAATGTCTTTAATACATTTAATGGTGAGATCAAATTTATCATAGGCATTCGCAGTCAGGGCCCAGTGTACCTGAGGGACCGCCTCCCTGCCTATGCCCCCAAAAGAGCTCTGCACTCCACCACCACCAACCGGCTAATGGTTCCAGGCCCTAAAGAAGTCCGCCTGGCCTCAACCAGGGCCAGAGCATTCTCTGTCCTGGCCCCCACCTGGTGGAATGAGATCCCAGAGGAGATCAGGGGCCTGACATAACTTAAACAGTTCCGCAGGGCCTGCAAAAAGGAGCTCTTCCACCAGGTATTTGGTTGAGACCAGGCATAACCAACAGCAAATGAAGGGCCCCTGCTCCCCCCACTCCAGAACTCCACCAGAGCGCTCCGGACCTGTTGTGCCATTGTACTGTTGCACTGTTGTGCTGTTACAACTTTATTTGTTGTATTATTTAATTGTTACAACCACTGTTGTTAATATTATTGTTGATTATTAATGCAGACTGTTTCATGTATGTTCATAAGTTCAATGTAAACCGCCCTGAGCCCCCGGGGAGGGTGGCAAATAAATAAATAAATAAATAAATAAATAAATAAATAAATAAATAAATAAATAAATAAATAAATAAATAAATAAATAAATAAATAATACAGCACAACTGGCAATAGCAGACCCTTCTCAGACAGAGAGAATGAGGAACATTTGCTCATTTCAGCAGATTAATGGATCTCACCTCACAAAATATGCCAATGAATTTTTCTTATGAAAAAAAAGATCATTTCAATTTCCACACAGGAATTTTATTTTGGGATTTAGAGGCTAAAATAAATGCAAAAGTTTGGAAGAAAAAAAAATTAGTTTGGTCTGTTTTCTTAGATGTTATGAAGGACTATATTATGTTTATTTAGAGTGATTCTATGCTGCCTCTTCTGCTTACTATTAAAAACTACACATAAAACACACAAGCCAATAAAACAGAACTCGGTTTACATCATCAGCATAAAATCTATCCATAAATGGAAGTCAATCCTTTTAAAGCCAATATTATGTAAAAGCCTGGGGTAAAACATCAGGGAAATAGATCTGTTCTCTCACTTTTAATCTTTAGGAGGTAGTTGAAGACAGTTTTATTTAGGACTTCATTTGACTAATTTAGTTTTTATTTACTGGCAGTCCTAATTGGGATTTTAAATTGTGGTCATTTATGTGCTCTTTATAACCATGGCTTTATTTACATTGTAAGCTACCTTGTGTTCTGCAAGACAGAAAGGCAGATGTGATGAGCTGCACTTTAAAAGCTCATAAGTACTGTGTAAGCATGTAGTGGAGTGTGAAGAGTTAATATCTCAGAAAGCCCTGACTGACAGAGTGCTCAAAAGGAATTTGATTAGTTAGCATCAATTGAGCAGAAAGACTTGAAAATTGACTGCTGAATTCAGCTTACTGCTGAGAACAGTAGCCATTGAGTTCTCAGTTTAGCCCTGAATGAAGAAAATGTAACATTGACAAATGACTGGGAAGGTAGGCAAGGAGGAGTGGGAAGATCAGTGAAGATTTAGGCCAGGAAAAGGGATAGATTTTCTAGTTAGACAAGTGATTCTCTTTCCAATTGATAAGGGAGATATCTGTGAAGAGTGGAGTGATACTTTGTATGATCAAAGAAAGAACTTGGGTGCTTGTTAATGTATCCCTGTCTTCTGAAACCTGAATAGCTAAACTCAAGGAAGTATACAGGAGTTTTTAGGAAAGGCTGAAACTAAAGCCTCTCATCTCAAAGATTCTAAGACTGTGTGAAAAGTTTAAAACTGTCAGTTGCTGGAAACATATGAAGTGTATGGAGACCGGAAGTGAGACCACAAGCCACAGCCAATCAATACTGAGAGGAAGTGAGATCACAAGCATCAACTAATCAACACTGAGACAGGAAGTGAGAACACAAGCCCCAGCAAATCAACACTGACACAGGAAGTGAGATCACAAGCCATATCAAGTTAACGCAGACATTTTGCCCTTGATTTCACCTGACATTTTCTCCTGTTGTATTGAATAAAAAATGTATTTATTTTTGAATGTTATAAAACCTCTTGCATTCTTTAAGTAACGAGGATGTTCTTGTCTCTTCCCTTATGTTCCTGGGCTGAGGCAGCATAAGAATACAATTACATCATAGGGTGGGATAGCTGTATCTTCAGGAAAGAAAAAAAACAGATAAGATGGCTGCTCATTCAGAAATGAAGAGAAAAATGGAGGGGAAATCCTATATCTGAGGGTGGGAACAGGCTGAGATCATCATAGAATAAATATTTAAAATAAATAAAATCAAAAGATGTTCTTCACCTTTGCACCTAAAAAGTATATTAGGCACAAGGTGAGCCTCATAAAGATATAGTATCATCACAGAAAATGCCTTGCCTTAGTCACCATCCAGCTCAACTTTGAAGGTAGGGCATAGAGAGCAGACCTTGATAAGCAGATAATTGGTGGGCTGTGTGCCATTAGAGGAGATGGTCCTTCAGGTATCCTGGCCCCAAACCATTTAAAGCCTTAAAAGTAAAAACAGCACTTGGAATGGGTAGTCACTGCTGACCTTTCAGCCCAAAAGTGATATGATTCCTGTAACCAGCCCTGACAGTATCCTGCCCGCTACATTTTAGACTAATTGAAATTTCTGAACCATTTTCAAAGGCAGCTCCATACAGAGCACAGTATAGTAATATAGGTTGGGTGTAATCAGAGAATGGATCACTGTGGCCAGTTTAGTCTGTTCAAGTAATGTTGCTTTCAGGTGAACACAATGTAATGACTTGGCAAAAATTTCATCATTAAAAAATATATGTAAAAACACTTAATGATACTATAGCCTTTAAAAACTGTAACTTGCTCCATTTAATATTACTGACCCTATGCAAGCTCTACTGATTTTAGTACAGGCTGCAAAGCAGTAGAGTGGCAGATTGTCCTTCATTACACTAAACAGTAACATTTGCAAGAAACAAGTTTATTGCTATGTGGATTTTTGTCCATTTTCAAACTTTAGTTCTTGAAGACACATTCTGAAACTTATTTTACATGCTAGAAGGATACATTTAATTACTAAATGATCAATTATTTCAAATACACACTTTTTATGAATGGTATTCAAGCAGGTGATAATATTGGAGAGGAGCAAAAACTATTAAATGCCTTCCCCCATAAGAAACAGCTGATCTTTTTCATCTCATAGCTCAGGCATTTATTTTAAGTCCTATCATCAGATCGATATCGGGTCACTTGCAGCTAAATTGGCCTAAGTAGAGGTAGGCATTAAAGGGATGCATTCAATAAAGAAAAAAAATCCAATTACCTTTTGCATTAGAGGAATCAAATTCATTTGCTGTTGCTGGTCAAGGACAATAATTTGAATGCTGGTCCACCAAAGGAAGTGCTTGACATTGTCATGATACACATAGCATGGGTGTGGTTGAACAGAAACTATGTCATAATATATTTTATGGCTTCCACCAATGTTGGCAACAAAAAAAAAATAAGATTGCTCCATTTAACTGAAAGAGATTCGTGTGTGTCTATAACTGTGTGCACAAGTGATACTTGCATAAGAAGGTGCCATCACACACAATGAACCATGTGATTTTTCATTGTTAAATCGAGGGGTGCTAAACATCTTTTTAAAAATAAGCCTCCACCTATGCTGTCTGCTTTGAGGAAGATGGAAGGAACTGCTCAATCCTGGCTGTTGGTGTTTTTAGGCAGAACTTCATTTTGTTGCTGCAGATTTTGGGTGGCTGTGATGGAGAAGTGGATCATGATGTAACTCAGCCAGCAGCACCTTCACCCATAGCCTCCTATGCACTTGCCCAAGAGTGGGGCCAAACAAAGGGAGGGGGATTGGTGCCTGTGAAAATGGGATGATGTGAATAGGGAAAGAGGAGGAGGGGAGCACTACCAGGCAACAGGAGACAGCTGTAGCTACTGCTATGTCCACTTGAAATAGAGATTGGGGGGAGTGTTTGAGATTAAAGAGAGGGTTCTTAATGAGCCATTTGTCAGACTGCTGTGGCTACAAGATAGGCAATGGCAAGCCTGGCGGTCAGATTGCTCCTAGTTTCAGCCAGAGATTGATCAGTTGATAACAAGCTCACAATGACGACACTCACAGTGAATCAAGATCTGAAGGAAAAAATCTTCCATAAATAACGTTATGTCTTCCCCACCTGTAACGCAATGAATACTTTAAAAAATGCAGAAATCAGAAAGTAGGATGGGAGGGTGGAAGGTGGGATTAAAATCCATCACTAGAGACATGGAAAAAAGGGCAGTTAGAGTGATGGAGGGAAGCAGCGAATGTATGAATTCCCCACCAAAGAAATCCGAGTTAAATACCCGCAGAAAATTTGAAAGCACTGCACCTGAGGATTCAGAAAACATTTGGTAAGCGAGAGTGTGATACAAATTTCCTTCTGAATAGGCAAATTTATATGGGGAAATGTTTCCTTTCCTTTTATCATGAAAACCGCAGATACAGGTGAAAACACTACTGCGGAAATGGTCATAACAGCCAAAAACCAGGTGCCATCATGAGTGAGAGCTCTACACGTTTGTAGGAGTTGTTCCCACATACAAAATATTTATTATATTGTTCTCCTTTGGGGCCACTCTAGCCATATCAGAGCTCCCCCTAAAGTGAGAAATCAGCTAAAACAATTTTTTTAATAGAAAAGCAACTTGAAATTAGAATCTGAACCAGACAAAGAAAAAGTTTAATCAGAAGAAATGAATCAAAGTAATAAAAGTGGATTAAAAAATATTTATCCAGCTCTTGTTCTCAAAAATCCAATGGTGGGGGGGCATTCTTCTGTCACTGAGAGAGCAAGCCTAAGCAGGTATCCTCAGAAGTAAGCCCTGTTTTATTCAGTGGAGAATACCCCCAGGTAAGTGTTTTTAAGATTGCTGTCTGGACTGTCTATGGATGAAAATCTATATAATGCTGTATAGTTGTTTATTCGTTTATTTACCATTAAAATCTGATACAATTAATACAATCAGGACAAATTGTTAGCGGCAGCAGTCAATACCCAACTTCGATGTGTTTTAACAAACACATCAGCTATTTTCATACTGCCTTTATATTTCATTTTAATACCTGGTTGCTAATGGATTTTTTCTGTCATTTCAGATAGACCCATTTTAGTAACTGGCTGCTAGAATTTATTTACCTAGACTTATAAATCTCCTTGTGTCAGGACAGCAAAGCATGTTTGAGGAACTTCTTAGAGAAACTGCTTTATTTTCTACCCCTTTGTTACATTTCTCAATCACTGAGGTATTCTGTTTAAAATGCCAACAGTGCTTCCAAGAGCACTGCTTGAAATGACCACAGCACTTCTGAGATGGCTCATTTTTCAAAGGAAAATAAAACCTCCAACAAGGAATAATATCAGGTTTAGACTGGTAATGTGAAAATCTTCGCATATTTGTTGGAAACCTGTAACCTAAAGGGAAGAATGACACAAAACAGTTTGGTTTTTTCCGCTATACAACTAGGAAATGTCTTTGGACTAATTGGCTAGCTTACAATGGCACTGAAAAACACTGGGGCTCTTTGTAATTACTATGATTTATTAGCAACAAAGGGCATTCTAAAGTTACATTGACTTATTTTTGCACTTTATGGAAGGCACAAAGGTCAAAGTTAAATGTATGTTCAATGGAAAGATAAAAACTGGCATTTCTTGTACTTCCTTTAAGCAGTGCAACATTCATTTTTCAAAACACTAGTACGACCACACCATGAAAGCAGTCTGGAATGCTTTAGCAACAGATTGCTGTTCATCACTAGAACAGTTTAAAATACAATGAGGGCCTTTTCGCACGGGGATCTTTGTTGCAAATTGTTTGCAGAATGAAAAATCGCCATTTAAAATAGTGGAATTCGTCGTTATGCATACCTGCCTTTGTAGTGGAATCAGTTGCGTTTTTCAGCGTTTCCCACAGGCTTCCGGTCTCGGCAGAAATCGCTAGAAAGCTCGTCCCGCCCCTGGCCGTCAAGCAGCCAATGGGCAGCCGTTAGCATGCTCCCAAACAGCCCCTTTCCCTTTAAGAAAGGTTTTTTTTAAAAAAATACAGACCCATAGCAACGAATCTAGGTAGATTCGTTGCAACGGAGAGACCCATCCAGCTGCCTAATGTGAGCTGTCGTTTGATTGTATGATCGTTGGCACGCTGCCTCGAGTGATAAAAAAAAATCCCCCCCCCCTCACGGGCCCGATTTTCGGCTGAATTAATGTGTAAAAAATAAAGGGACTTTATTTCAGCAAACGGGCTTTTATGTGGTTTGTGCTTAGTGACTAAAGGTGAAGGACTGAAGCCAGGGAAGCCTCTAAACAGAAAGAGGCTCGCTGGTGCGTTTATCCCCGCTCGCTCAGAGAAAAAAAAATGGCGATCGCTTCGCCGGAAGTTTGGAGGACAGGCTCAGGAGGAGGGACTTTGAAGAACCCGCAACAATGGTAACGCACAGGTCTTTAGCGCTATTGTTGCAGATTGGTTGCAGGAGTGTATCGCTATCCGGAGGGTGAATCCACTTTTCTGGATTCCCCTGAAAGCGCTACAACGAAGCGCTTTTTGCGGGTCGGTTTCAGGATTGTTGCAGATTGTCTACGACGTCGTGGGTTATGGCAAATTAGTAGCGTTTCCAATTAGCAACCATTGTGCTATTTTGAAGCCGTGCGAAATGGCCCTGAGTCATTATCAGAAGAGGCTTTCCAGAAGCCGCCCTGAAACTCATTTCTAGTGCATATTGTGGTGTCTCCTCTTTCTCAACTGATGCCAGACAATTGTTATATGACACTTTGTCTTGGTACGAAGCGGGTATGATTATAGTATGAAAACATACTGTAACTCTTCTATCCCAGTGCCTGACAGAGACCAGAGGGAAAACCGTTTTGTTCCAGGGAAATCACTCTTGGCAGTAAAAATTATTTGTGGCTCCCCACTTCTCCTTAAAGACTGGGGGGGGGGGTGTCTTATCAGTTGCTACCACCTCTTGGTTACCCCACCCATGCTAGTTTGATACCAGGAGAACCATAAAACAGAGCTCTCTGGTAACACTGCCCATAGTCAAGGCATGCAAGCAGGAATCCAGTCAGTCTCCTGTATCTTAAACTAATGCAAGATTTATTTGACTAACACAGTTCTAGTAAACTAGGCACAGAGACTAATACAAGAAATGAAACATTTCTAAATTAGCTTAGAATTAACAATGCCTGAACATCAGATACCTCCTCTCTTATGGAAGATGCAAGTCAGTGTGCGTGTTTGTGTGTAAAGAGGATCCTGTTCTCTGCATGGTCATGCTCCCACACACAGTCTCTCTGTCTGTCTATTACACACAAAGAAAGAAAGAAAGAAAGAAAGAAAGAAAGAAAGAAAGAAAGAAAGAAAGAAAGAAAGAAAGAAAGAAAGAAAGAAAGAAAGAACAGCTGCTTTTTAATTCTGTAAAAAGAGCCATTCTGGATCCAGCAGCCCTCTGGGATTTAGCAATGAATTACAGATGTTGTAGATCAAAGAGATTTCTGGTTATGTACACCATGCCTAATCAGCAAAATGAGGTTCCCTAACCCCATTGTCTCCAAAACCATAAATGTCAGCCCCTTATTATTATTATTTAACAAACAAACAGGCAATATAAAGAAGATACAGGGGAAAAAGTGTGATTATATATAGCCCCCCCCAAAAAAAGACTACATATCATACACACACACACAGACACACAAAAGAAAAAGAAATATTTCTCCCCAACCCCTTTCGTTACATCAATGTTTTGGGGGCACTATCTATGAAGTATAATGAAAATTACTTCTATTCAGATACATTTTTATTCAACATTCTACATTAAATTTTATAACTAATCGGTTTTTCAACTGAATTATCAATCAATCAATAGTTTATTGTTGAAGCTGAAGGCATAACAACCAACCAAACAAAAGCATAGAAGACACATCACACTAGGTAACAAATAACCAGTCACAGTTTGTCCACAATACACAGGGAAAATGAAATGTTAACTGAATTAATTGGTTTCACTGTTGCTATATACTCTGTACTGCATATTTTTGCCATTATTGCATACTTACTATTACTTTTGGAAACCAGATAATATAATAAAAATACAAAATTGAAAATAATTATAGATCAAAACCCACTTCATGAAAAACACAAAAAATTAGACCACTGTGGAATACCATGAAAGTAACTTTGGTTGGGCAACATTTATATTCAACATTTATATTAAAACTAATTATCATTCTGGCTCTTAATTGAAATACACTGGTATATAATATCTTAAACTACTTCTCATTCTTAAGTTGTCTCCTGCTTGCATAGTACACACTCCGTCTCTCCTCAAATTTCATAATAGATTTGCTTCTCAACTAGGTTGTTAATTTTGCCATTTTTGCATAGACAGCCAGTTTATTTTCCCATTCTAAGTGTGGACAGTTTATTTTTGGTTTTGTGCTATTCTACATAAATTTGCTCATCTGTCCTTGCCACTCTATCAATATTCTTTCTTCTATATGTACGGGTAGCATTTGAAATAAAAAATATTGGCAGTACGTTCAATCTGATTGCAGAAATTCTTCCTGGCCAAGAGATGATATTTTTTACCATCTGGAAGAATCTGCTTATATCAATTTCCAGGTTTTGTCTGATATTTGTAGCTACAATTCTGTCATTAGGATAAATAGAACTACTACCATCTTAGTTTTTCACACTTTAATAAAGGCCTCCTAACATTTCTCTAATAAAGGCCTCCTACATTTATAAAAGTCTTCCAGGTCTTTTTTGCACTTTCTTACTGCATCTTCTTGCAAAAAGAAGGCATCATTCAGTCTCCATCTTCCTCTTAATTTTCTATTTCATTGCAAGACTACTTCTATGGAATTGTGAGCTATAGATATCTTCAGCTGGATCTCTACTTTTCCTACATTTATTGTCAAACCTTTTGATATCCAACATACGTCTATTCTTGAATACATCTGATGTCTATTGAAAAACTAAGATCTCCCCCCTCCAGGTATATCCAGGTATCTTCTAGACTTCATAGAGCTCCCTCAGCCCCACCTATCTCACAGGTGTAGGAAGAGGAAGGGAAGGGTGTTTGTAAATCAGGTAGTAAAAAGAGGGGTATATGAAGCATCTCTTCTTCATTTCCTAATATGGAAATACGTTTTAAAATCATTTTTGCCTTTTCTTTGATCTGTCCTTTTTTGGATCGCATAGACTGTTAATTTTTCCAAAAATCACTATATCCTCCTCTTGAAATTCTAGCCTAATTTGAAAAAAAGTTTTCAAAAAATTAGGTTTGGCTTATTTGGTACATATATCGTTGCTATCATACACACTGCCTCTTTTTAGAATTAGGTATCTCCCCTCTGGATCTCTTAATTCTTCCAGTAAATTTAATTGTGAGTTACTTATATAAATAGCAACTCCATGATTTTTATTTTGAGTTTAAGCAAGATATACTTTACCTAAATTTTTATTATTTTGAATACATTCAGGTTTATACTTCATGAGAGTTTTTGAAAGCATATAACATCTGTATTTTGCTTTAACTGGTTAAAAATTCTTGTATATTTAGCGTAATACTTTAATCCATTAATACTATTTTAACATCCATTTTATCCCAATGCCATATCCAGTTTATTCTTTTCTACGTTTGCTTCTTCTCCAGAACTCTTAGACCGATTATGCATGGGCCGGGAAAGGCAGGCTGACGCATGTATGCTAGGGGGGCTAATCCCCAATTTATGCATGATGCTGGCACCATCCAGGCCCTCTCCCAGCCCAGGTCTGCATTAGGGCCGCTGATGTTCCACGGCAAGGGAACACGGATTTTTCCACATTCCCTGTCTTGCTGCGGCAGCCACCTACAGCATCCCTGCAGGAACACAAAACACCCCATGGTGCTGCAGAGTTGAATGGGCCATTTGTACACTCCCCATGATGGTGGGATAGTGGCATGCCACTTTCCCACCATCATGCAATGGGACCCCCAAGCTCCCCACCCCCTTGTTGCTGTTGCTGCCACAAAGCACAGCAGACCCTTCCCACCCTGGAGTTGTGTCTGTGTATGCAGAACTCTGGGGGGCAGGCTGTGTGAACCAGGGAATTTCTTCTTCCGTGTGTACATGGGACACGGTGGGGCATGCTGCCCTGCTGCTAGGAATTGGTGGCAGCCTGGCACAGCTCCCACCATTCATAATTGATCTGTATGTTTTGCTTTGAATTTCTTGAAGGTTTTCCTTGTGTGGTTACTAAGCTTGCAATTCTTCAGTCAGCCCCTTCTTAAGATAAAATGGTCCCCCTTCTGCCCTCATCCATGACAGCTATGGCTATAATAATTGCTCTAAATATGGCAATCTGGAACAGTTTTCACTTTGTGGGGCCTCTGTAAATGTGTAGCAGATTGATGGTCAAGTAGAAAAGGACCATAGAAAACCATAACCTGCTTTGGGTCCCTATCAGGAACAACCAGTATATAAACAAACAAACAAAAAACTACCCACTTATATCAGCTTCAGTAACATACTGAACAGTAGTCTGGTCAGATGGCCCAGAAGCTGCACTTGGTCATGAGAATCTCTGGAATACAGCTTTCTCTCTAGTGAAAGTTGCATTATAACCTAATCATAGGTGCCCACAAGAAAGTCATTGGTTATGCTGATAGACAAATTGTTCCCATGTTGCCTATGTACTAAGGTGTTTGGCTGATCATTAAAATGTACTGATGCCATATGTGTATGAACAGAATAACCTCTACTTCAGCATTATTTATTTCTAAATTTAGTTTGAGATTTTAAAAAGAATTTCACTTTTGTACCAGAATTGCAATTTAGGAGCATTCATTACTTTTTTCTGTGTTCTGAGCTGATATGTGCAATCTCTGCTTTACAGCTGCTCTTGTTTGTCATCTCTGCTTACTTGATTAAGCAGTTTAATCAGTGTTTTGCATAGGATTGTGCACCTTCTGCTGAAAGTCATGCTGGGCCGGTATTTAGTAAAACCAATTGACTGATATTTTTATCATACCCTTTTGATAGGCATACCCTTTTTCTGATCATACCCTTTAGAGTAAAAAATCTTTAATACTGACTTGCCTTATTTACCGTACTCTAATGCAGACCTTATTGTAGACCTTGCCTTATTTACCGTACTCTAATGTAAGAGCCTCTTGTGGCGCAGAGTGGTAAGGCAACCGTCTGAAAGCTTTGCCCATGAGGCTGGGAGTTCAATCCCAGCAGCCGGCTCAAGGTTGACTCAGCCTTCCATCCTTCCGAGGTCGGTAAAATGAGTACTCAGCTTGCTGGGGGGTAAACGGTAATGACTAGGGAAGGCACTGGCAAACCACCCCGTTTTGAGTCTGCCATGAAAACGCTAGAGGGCGTCACCCCAAGGGTCAGACATGACTCGGTGCTTGCACAGGGGATACCTTTACCTTTACCTTTACCTTAATGTAGACCTGCCAATCATTTTAAAACCTATCAGCAATGATGTTGGTAAGCCGCTTCTGATGATGTCATTAAGTTGTTTACATCTAACATTTAGCTTAATGCCTTGGAGAATACTGGGATTCAACTGCCTTTCCTTGCTCATCTTTCAGCCTGATCACAGGAGCTGTTACAACGGCCTTGGTATGGATACAGCACTGGCTTCACGGGCTATAAATCTGTGGCTCTGCACTGCCCTGGCATCACATCCTATCTGGGAAACCATGTGGCTGTAGCACTATGAAAGGCAGATACTATGGCCTCTATGTGACACCAGGTAATAGGGTTATTTGACAGAGGAATGGGAGACAACAAGGAAGGAATGGCACACCCACCTATACACAGTTAAAGAAGCATTCTGCACAACCAGTTGCACAAAGCAGCATGACACTCCTAAACTGTATGCAGTGTTTTAAAGGGAAGGGGGGAAATCCTGTTCTGTCCAAAGACATAAGAGGACATCTTTCAAAGGAAGAACTGGTGGAAGGAAGTTCCTAGACCCCCCACACGGTGCTTGTGGTTACCTCTACAGTTTGATTATGGCACAACACAATGAAAAATCGTTTGAGAGGGTGGCGGAAAAGACTGCTTCAGGCCCCAAACCTCTTTGTGCCAGCAACAGCCTCTCTCATATTCTTTGAGGCCAATCCTAGATCATGTACTTCGAACTAAGTCCCACATATTTCAACGGAACATACTTCAAGGTAGATGTACTGAGGAGTGGAATGCAAGCGTGACATTTTAAAAGTGCTGCTGAACAACAACCTTTTAAAATACCTGATTGGCTATTATTTGGCAAAAACAATTTGTTAGGTTTCATTACAGTATAATCAATATGAAGAGGAAAGTATTTTCAGCTATTCTTTTTTCTTTTTTGCTTCAGCAATATCCATCAGCAAATATCTTATTACCATCTGTGCCTACAAAATTCCTAGAAAACAACAGAAAAACTAACCCCTAAATAAAACTCTTTGATGGTACACCGCAGAAGAGATTATATGTGAACTCAAAACAAAATTCTTTTCAAGAAGTTCCTTTCTATATCTTATAAAATATGAATATATTCTTCATGTAGCTTTTGTCAAGTGTGCATAGAAAGCATCAAAACTATATTTTTAGCTATGAAATCTGCTTAACCCCAGAACACTTTATTTTGTTGTTATGTTGACAAATGAACGAGGATGAAGTATCAGGGATTGGAGCATCTGTCTCTGTACTTCAAAAGCCCCTCTTCTTAAACAGCTCTCTCTTATGAGCTATTGATTTGAAAGCCTTCTTATTATCTGTGGAACAGTAGTCTGCAAACTTTACTTTTATAGACAAGCTACCAAATATTGTGTAAATGTAGGCTCAAAGTGGCTTTCATTCATTGAAGTGTCTTTTGTTTACACTGAAGTATTAATACATGAAAAGATGAATTTGTCATAGTAAAGTTTTGAAAGCAGTGAGTTTGCTATACGATTATAAGAAAGGGAGGGGGAGCAATCAAGGGAAAGGTAGGGTTAAACTATGAAAATTAAGTTTACCATTCTTATTATACCAGCTGGAAATCATGTGCAAAAGAAAATGCTTGAATGATTTGGCTGTTCAGTTTAACTGACAAATGCAGCATAGGCTAATTGTTGTCACTGACTTTGCCAATAATCTGCTTTAATACAAGTTTTGCTTCACATTGCTTTAGCACAATCTTCTAATTTTCATGTGTTATTTTGCTTACCAAGCTGGCTCTCTTAGTATATACACCACTACTAGTCATGGTGACAATAAAAACCTGCCATGCTCAGGGACAGGAAACATCTCAATACCAGTGCTAGGAAGTAACATCAGGACCATTTCTGCACAGACTCCTGCTTGCAAACATGCAATAGTAAACCACATGTTTCCATGCTTCCTGGTGGGAGACCTCTCCTGCATCATCTTACCATCCCATAGTGGCTTTACCTTCCTGACAAGGCAGCGGAGAAGCCAGAAACATGGACAACCCACAGGTTCCCCCCCACACACACACACTCCTCAGGTTTTCAATCAACGCAAGCTACCAATCCCTTCACAGCTGTTGTTTTGGGGATACAAACTTCCGTTCCCCCTCCCCCGAGTCCCAAAATTAATTTTCATAAAAATATAAGCTTCTGCATTGCTACAGGGACATACCAAAACAGTAAAATTGGTGTTTTTAAAAATTATATTCCGCATTGTTACGAGATCACACCACAACAATAAAATATTTCCTTAGATCTCTTTTTGGGATCCTTTATATCAGTGGTCCCCAACCTTTTTATCACCGGGGCCCGGTCAACGCTTGACAATTTTACTGAGGCCCGGGGGGGGGGGATAGTCTTTTGCCGAGGGATGTTGCCGCTGCCTGAGCCCCTGCACCACTTGCTTTCCCGCCAGCGCCCCTGACTTCCTGCCACCCACTGGGGGGCTCTGCCAGCAACAGCTGCGCAGAGCCACGCCCAGGGGGAGCCCCAGCCATGGCGGCCACTGAAGAGCACCAAAAGTGAGCTGGCAGCAGAGTAGCAGGGCAGCCCCCGAGGCAGCAGCCAGGGAGGAGGATGAGGAGGAGCCACGGACCGGTACCGACTGATCCACGGATCAGTACTGGTCTCCAGACCTGGGGTTGGGGACCATTGCTTTATATAATGGTCTCTCTTTATGTTCAGATAGATTTCTGATAGGCTGGTGATGGTAACTGAACCCCAATGATTGTGGGTTCACAATAAATATTTACAATAAAGAGCACGGACACCAAGCTAATAGGGAGAGGGCTGCTTCATCACATGCCCCCCCCTCTCCCCATTCATACGCCACCACCAGAAAACACAAACAGGAATGTGTTTTAGACTGGGTTGCTGCCCAATCCCAATATTACCATGTACACTGAAGAAAACATTTTATTTGAACTGAGGGCACAGTGCTTTGCACTCCTGTAGCAATGCAGACTGCACCAGTTTTTAAATTATTATTTTGATCTGGAAATGGGAAGGGCAGGTGTGAGGGTGGCAAAATGCTGAGAGACTTCCAGATAGGCGTTCCCCTCTTTGTGCCTCATTGCGTGGCGCAACAAGAAAGGGGGAAGTGGATTCTACCGCTTTCCCTCATCACATGGAAAAGAGGATGAAAACTCACACCACCCACTGGAGACCTATGGGTTGCTGCTGACATCATGTGGAAGCAGCATTAAAACCTGCAAACAACAAGGGGCACTTTACACACTAACACAATTACAATGGCATAGATGTTTGTGAATTAAACCCTTCTTCATCAGTTGCATTGTGGTCACCAACATACAAGGGCTTATGCCCTAGTAAATGCATTAGCCTTTAAGATGCTAACGGGTCACTGTTATTATTTGCTCTATCAGGCAAACAAAACAACCCTTATGCAAACTGAATTTGAGTTAGGCACAGTGACATTAGAAAGCAAAGCAGAGATCTCTGCAGTACAAGCAAGAGAAGGAATTCTAGTTAAGAAAGTGTAATGAAAAGTGGAAAATGCAGGTGGACTATCAACAACTGGATACTGAATAAAAGATGGAGCTTTCACCTGGTTGACCATGATGGGATGGACAGAGTTCTAAAATTTACACATTTAGACATTAAAGTCAAATATGAAATAACATTCTAAGCAATATTTTTCTGGGTTTTAAACCTCTAACTGCATAATTTGAGGCATTATTCTCAAAAAATGTAAATGTTCTATTCAACACTCTGAATATTCTTCAGTCTTTATTGTTCCTTCCCTTAAAAGGACACATACTCATATATACCAAAATAGTACAGAACAAATTAGGGTTATTCACTGTGTACTATTAAATTCAATTTCAGACATTTAGGTTATTTGGGACTTTTATAAAAAGCTTGTTATTGAAACTCTCAAACTTAGCGTTAAAATTGCCTCAAGATTATACCCTTCAAAATTTACATATTCAGCTACAACAAACCAGCTGCAGATCTGCATACTTTGTAGGGGGATACACCCATGCAATAACTTTATTCATATATCCGAGGAGTACTGCTTGCAAATGAGCTGCTAGTTTCTAAAAGTAATTTTATGTGTTAAATGTGAGTGTGTGTTTGTGTAGGGTTCATAGGTTATTTTTAGCTGATCAATCAATAGCTGGAGAGCTCTTGGAATTACAGCTCACCTGCAGAGTATAAAGATCAGCTTCCCAGGCAGAAAGGATTACTATGGACAGGGTTGTGGTAGAGAAGAAACATTTAAGGCCTCCCACACAGGTTGTTGTTGAATTGAAAGACTTGAGGCCTACTGCACAGGGTTGTTGTGCAGATGAAACAGGACACAAAAGAGCCAGCTTCCTCTGCAGAATAACGCTGTGCAGTGGCCTCAAATCTGCAGAGAGTTGCAAAGAAGAAAGACACATGGCTTGGCTGTGTCTAACTGCCAGCCAGAGCAGTATTTTAAGTGAGAAGGGGCTTTTCTGTGGCCTCCCTGTCAGCCAACTGTTTGGCAGAAGGGGAAAGTTCCTCCCCCCTCAATATGAATGCCCTCAGGCTTCCCTCTGTTGATCTCTGAAGGAAAAGAATCATAGAATCATAGAATCATAGAATTGGAAGGGGCCATACAGGCCATCTAGTCCAACCCCCTGCTCAACGCAGGATTAGCCCTAAGCATCCTAAAGCATCCAAGAAAAGTGTGTATCCAACCTTTGCTTGAAGACTTCCAGTGAGGGGGCGCTCACCACCTCCTTAGGCAGCCTATTCCACTGCTGAACGACTCTGACTGAGAAAAACTTTTTCCTGATATCTAGCCTATATCGTTGTACTTGAAGTTTAAACCCATTACTGCGTGTCCTTTCCTCTGCAGCCAGCAGAAACAGCATCCTGCCCTCCTCCAAGTGACAACCTTTCAAATACTTAAAGAGGGCTATCATGTCCCCTCTCAACCTCCTTTTCTCCAGGCTGAACATTCCCAAGTCCCTCAACCTATCTTCATAGGGCTTGGTCCCTTGGCCCCAGATCATCTTCATCGCTCTCCTCTGTACCCTTTCAATTTTATCGATGTCCTTCTTGAAGTGAGGCCTCCAGAACTGCACACAGTACTCCAGGTGTGGTCTGACCAGTGCCGTATACAATGGGACTATGACATCTTGTGATTTTGATGTGATGCCTCTGTTGATACAGCCCAAAATGGCATTTGCCTTTTTTACCGCTGCATCACACTGCCTGCTCATGTTTAGTTTACAATCCACAAGTACCCCAAGGTCTCGTTCACACACAGTGCTACCTAGAAGCATATCCCCCATCCAGTAGGCATGCTTTTCATTTTTCTGACCCAGATGCAGAACTTTACACTTATCTTTATTAAATTGCATCTTGTTCTCATTTGCCCATTTTTCCATTGTGTTCAGATCTCATTGAACTCTGTCTCTATCTTCCGGAGTATTTGCCAGTCCTCCCAATTTGGTGTCATCTGCAAACTTGATGAGTAGTCCCTCCACCCCCTCATCTAGATCATTAATAAATATGTTAAAAAGTACCGGGCCGAGCACCGAACCCTGAGGTACCCCGCTACTCACCTCTCTCCAGTCTGATGAAACACCATTGACAACAACTCTTTGAGTGCGGTTCTCTAACCAATTCCCTATCCACCTAACGATCTGAAAATCCAGATTGCAGTCCTTCTATCCATCAGAACATCATGGGAAACCTTGTCAAAAGCTTTACTAAAATCCAAGTAAATGACATCAACCAAATTTCCCCGATCCAGCAAACCTGTTACTTGGTCAAAAAAGGAAACTAGGTTGGTCTGGCAGGACCTGTTGGAGACAAATCCATGCTGACTTCCTTGGATCACCAAATTGTCCTCCAGATGTTTGCAGATCGCTCCCTTTAATATCTGCTCCATTATCTTCCCCACAACAGAGGTCAGACTCACTGGTCTGTAGTTTCCCGGGTCATCCTTCCTCCCTTTTTTGAAGATCGGAATAACGTTTGCTCTTTTCCAGTCCTACGGGACATCTCCAGTCCTTAAAGAGGTTCCGAAGATGATGGACAAGGGCTGTGCAAGTTCTCTGGAAAGTTCTTTGAGTACTCTCGGGTGCATTTCATCTGGACCAGGGGATTTGAACTCATCCAGTGCAGCTAAATGCCTCTCGACCACCTCTCTATCCATGTTAACCTGCCACCCAGACACTATCCTTTGGCTACAGCCATCTCTAGATGTGCCTAAACACTTTGACCTGTGGGAAAAAATAGATGTAAAATAGGCACTAAGCCTTTCTGCTTTCTCTGCATCTTTCGTTAGAGTTTGTCCATCCGCACCCAACAGCGGCCCTATTGCCTCCTTTACTTTACGTTTGCTCCTCACGTAACTGAAAAATCTTTTCTTGTTACAATGGGCTTCCCTGGCCAATCTTAGCTCACTCTCAGCTTTGGCCTTTCTGATGATTGATCTACAGTGCCTAGTAACCTGTAGGTACTCTTCTTTAGAGATCTGTCCTTCCCTCCATTTCCAAAAGGACTCCCTCCCCCCAGTCAGGGCCTGTCAGAGGCTCCGCAGCAGGCCTGAAGGGGGGGGGCTCCTGACAGCTCTGTCAGGGTTCTGAGGCAATTTGCAGTTGGACATGACAGTTAGGACAGCCTTGGGGCGAAAAGGCCTGGCCTTTTTTCTCATCCCCCTTGGCATCCCTGCTGACCTCCTCTCCCTGCGATGGTCAGGAGCAGACTGGCAGCCAGACTGGGCAGGGTGAATGGAATTTTGGTCTGTCCTGGTGAGGCACTTCGCGCTCCTCTCCATTGGCTGCTTGGCCCTTGAGTGGCACTTGGAGGGGCGAATCAGGAGCCGCTTTGCCCCTCCAAGTTTTTATCACGGACAGAGCCCGCCCTAACTCCTCCCCAATAGCCCTTAGGGCTTTAATTTATAACCGCAGGAGCGGTTAAAGATACCATACAAAATACCCCCTACACACACACACACACACACACTTTGTATCTCTCTCTCTCTCTCTCTTTCTCTCTCTGACACACATACAAGAAATGCCCTTCCACTGGTGGAAAATGAGCAATGTCATTTTTATATCCTTCTTACAAGGTATCTGAAAAACAAGATATGTAGAGATCTCATGTTTCACAATCCTCTTTCACATGTTAAAAACAAACTGAAGTGCAACAATTGAGTCTGGCTCATTCCTAAGGATTATCAATTCTATTCCTCCCCATGCAGAGCTTTTTAAAAACATCTGTATAACAACAGTTGTTTCTTGTAATATTTTAGCATTACTTTACAAAGCAAACATTTATATAGCTTTATTTTTAAGCAAAAATAGATTGTTACTCAATTACTCAGAAATATATGCATTTTCAGACAAATGTCAGCCATTCTAATGAACAAAGACACAAAATCTTAACCATACAGCAATGGAAAAGGTAGGGCTTTTGCTCGGAGCATGAATTATTAGTTTCTGAATGGAGAAGAGTTCTAGTGCACAGGACAATTTTGGCTTTCAAGTAAATTTACATTTTATACGAAGCACAAAGAATAATCTATTGTCTGACCAGGCAGAAATGTGCCCATTAGTGAGAAAGAATGCATAGCAACCATGTTGCTGAGAGGTCATTACTCTGAATTTTACAAGCTCAACAATAGGAGGTAATTGTGGCATTGAATCTCAGCTCTGACTAGGAGGAGGGGCAGAAAGATAAATACTGTAGTAGGATCTTCAGAATGCGGTGTGCATTCAGCAGTGGTGTGGAAGAGGAGGAGCCTGCCCTAACCTGCCAACCTCCTCTCTAAGAGAAAATACAGTATGTTGATATGTACTTATTATTAACATGCAGGCATACATATTCCCATATGAAATGAACCCATCAAGCAAACGGACATTGGGGCAGTTGCAACTCCATATGTTCTCAAAACCCTTTCATTCTGGCTATGCAGTATTTTAGGTGGCTTAGCATTGGTAACAAATGCCTAATAAAGGTTTTATGATGGGGATGAAGAGCTTTCCGTTATTATAGCAACTCGGGTTCGTCAACACATTACAGAGTCCTTGCATTGTATCACACGCGTAATGAGAATTTTGGGTCTGCCAGATGCACACAGGCTCTTTTTTATTTATAACTAGAGCATACAGAGGGAAACGGCTGCAGCTCCTGATGGTTCTCCATAATATAACCACCCCATTAAGCAACTAGTAGCTCCGCTGGCAAATAGAATAATAGAATCATAAAGTTGGAAGGCACCATACAGGCCATCTAGTCCAACCCCCTGCTCAATGTAGGATCAGCCCAAAGCATCCTAAAGCATCCAAGAAAAGTGGGTATTGAAGAGTGCTTGAAGACTGCCAAATTTACATGTAGCCACAGAAATAACATGATTTTTACAAGGAGCCACTAGCTGTTCCTACATGGTGGTTTATGGATGTGAAAACTCTATGTGTGTGAGGGGGTGGGAGGTTAAAGCTGCTTCTCCCTACATGTGGTGGTAAGGTAAAGGTAAAGGTAAAGGTATCCCCTGTGCAAGCACCGAGTCATGTCTGACCCTTGGGGTGACGCCCTCTAGCGTTTTCATGGCAGACTCAATACGGGGTGGTTTGCCAGTGCCTTCCCCAGTCATGACCGTTTACCCCCCAGCAAGCTGGGTACTCATTTTACCGACCTCGGAAGGATGGAAGGCTGAGTCAACCTTGAGCCAGCTGCTGGGATCGAACTCCCAACCTCATGGGCAAAGCTTTCAGGCGGCTGCCTTACCACTCTGCGCCACAAAAGGCTCTTCATGTGGTGGTAGCGAATAGAAAAAAGCCAATGTGCATCTGAAAGGCACAAAATATCCATCACATATGTGATACAAAGTCCTTGTGTTGTTCCTCAACAATCACAAACACTTTATCATATGTAGCTGGATCCTCAGTACACAAGCAAGAAAGACTACTTCCCCACATACCTAGCCTGCTGCTTGCCCCATAGTGCCAACCCCAGGATGGTAAACTTCTGGAGATTTGGGAGTACAGCCTGGGGAAGTCAGAGACTTCAGTGGTTGACTAATCTCTATAGTCTGGAGATAAACTGTAATTCTGGGGCAACTCCGTGTCCCACCTGGAGGCTGGCCTTCCTGCATCCAGTTGACAAGACTGGGACATACCAGATACATATAGGCTTTAGCCCAAAGCCTCCCTATTGTGCCCAGCCACTTTTGTACCAAGTTCTATTCCCACTACATCCCCCAAATTTAAGGTGAGTCAAGGGCATTCAGAGCTGCTCAGGTACTACACAGGCCTCCTATAAAGTGATCCAGGGATCACGGAATGTGGGAGGGGGGGATAAAGATGAAACAGTCACAGCTATGGGAAAATACCCGGTGCAGAGAGTGTCCCCCTGATTGATGGCATAGCACCGATGGGTCGCCATAGTACAAGAGAGTTGGTGAATCAAGTGTAGATGATAGAAGGTGATCGTTTTCCCAACAGCATGGAAGGGAAGTGAGCAACCTCAAGCTCTTAATCTGCTCTGAAGAAGCCAACATCACCCTAGCCCTCATTTCCCCCAATCCCTCATTCTGTCTCCATTTCTTACTTCTCATGCCTATGATGATACGGTACATTGAGAAAGCTCAGTCTACACACACAATAAAGTTGTCACTGCAAAATGGTCTTAGTATAACATAAAATGACTCTATTCAGCTTTTCCCACCCAAATATTCTCTTTAAAGTTTGAAAAAGGTCAACTTTTGCAAGTTCTATGAAACCTCCTACCACATATAGAAGCAGGCCATAACATCATCTTCATCCTGGCCATTCCATTTTCTTTAATTTTAAAAACACAAAATGATTCCTATTTGCAAGGCAACATGAAACACAACATTCTGTCCACCTCAAAAAATTTCAAAACTCTGCCAAGCTTTAAAGCTTACTCACAGAAAAATGCCTAGCCAATACACCCACTTTCATATGTTGCTTTGCAGGCTGTGGCAATCCAATGTAATTGTGAGAGTACTGAGCCTATGTAGGTGCATTTACATGGTGCTGAGACTACTGAGGCAAACTCACTATACAGGGGAGAAAAAACTTACCCCAGAGCAGGAAACTAGTCAACATAGCAACATGGGAAACAAAGACTGATTCTGCATGAGTAATTTGTTCCTGGACACCCTCTCATTGCTCACGGGTTTTAGTGCTGCTTCCACATGACATCAGTAGCAACCCAGGGCTCTTCATTGGGTGGGATAGGTTTTTGTACAGTTTGCTCTGTGATTATGGAAATTGCAAAATCCCAATTTCCCTCTTTTTGTTGCGCTGCAAATGAGGGTGCAAACAGGGGCAGGCCTGTCTGGAGGGAGAAATGTGTAACCCTGATCAGAGGGTTTTTTTAATGGCGCATTCTGCCTAGCTACGGGACCACAAAGCAACATGCCCTCCCTTCAAATAAAATGTTCTCTTCAGTGTGCATGGTAATATTGGGATTGAACAGCTAAAACACATTTCTGTTTTTGTTTTCTGACAGTGGGGTGTGAACAAGGAAAGAGAGGTGTGTGTGTGATGCAGCAGCCCTCTCCCTATTAGTTTAGCACCCGTACTCTTTATCATTAACACACAATCATCGGGGTCCAGTTACCATAGCCAGCCTATCACAAATCTACCCAAACATAAAGAAAGACTGTTATACCAAGAATCCTGAAAAGAAATCTAAGGAAATGTTTTATTGTTGTGGCGTGATTCTTGTGGTATTTTTCTCATAGCAAGGCAGAAATGTTTTATTTATTTATTTGTTTGTTTCAAGACTTGGGAGGGAGAAGGAAGTTTTAGTCCCCAAAACAACCACTGTGAAGGGATTGGTGGCTTGCACTGATTGACAACCTGAGGAGCGGGGGAAGAAGTTTGGGTTGTCCACGCTTCCTGCTTCTCTGCCACCTTGTCCAGAGGCAAAAAGCCACAATGAGGCGGCAGGATAATGCAGGAGGGGGCTCCCGTCAGGAAGCATGCAAACCCGCAGATTCCTATCACACATTTGCAAGCAGGAAGTGGCACATATTTTATACTTCTGTGCAGAATTGGTCTAAGTATATTTTATCATGGCTCTATCTAATACTAACTTTGAATCTAAAGATAGTTTCAGGCGTCTGTAGTAGAAGAACTAGATTTAAGCTCAGTAGCACTCTAGTACCATCTTTTCAGGATTTAAGCTTTCGAGAGTTAAAACTTTTTGAGAAAGGGAGCTTTGACTTATATTCAAAACATTCTTGTTAGTCTCTAAGGTGCTACTGTTCTAGAATTTAAATCTAAACAAGCAGTATAGGTATAGGTAGATCCTATACTTCAACATATTCAATTTAGAACCTTAAAATTATAGAGAAATAACAAGAGGTTTATGTTTTAAGAAACAAAATATTTGCATGTCCTGAATGGAACTCACGTTCAAGGAAGGACAAGGAATGCTTTGGTTGCTTGAAATAACCTCTCCCCTCACTGGACAATTATTTTATTCCTGTCAGATACAGCCAAACTTAAAGATAAAAAGGAAACCTAAGAGCACATTTTTCAAATGCACCCTGAACCTGTTCTCCAATCTCAGACACATCAATGAACTGTGATTCTGCCATTTGCTAAACTGTGTTCTCCTATTGTCAACAAATGACTTCTTTGCCCTGCCAGGACTCAGTACAATGTGCTTCATTAGCTTTCTCCAATCAGAAGTGGTGGAACATACCCACTGTGCCTCCTTCAACCCATGAAATGCTTTAGTTATTTAGGACATTTCTGTGCCACCTCTCCAGAGAAACTGCTCTCACAAAGTGAAACCTAATAAAAGTATACTATAAAAGTTGCTAACAATGAAAGAACAAAACCCAAGTCTCATCAAGGAGCTCTCAG
Organism: Paroedura picta; assembly: GCF_049243985.1. NCBI lineage: Eukaryota > Metazoa > Chordata > Lepidosauria > Squamata > Gekkonidae > Paroedura > Paroedura picta. The sequence goes on along the minus strand of NC_135373.1, from coordinate 76,783,812 downwards.
GCTAGAAGCAAACCATAAAAACAATGTTAAAAGAGCAGATCTTTAAGTAAAAGCCTGGACAAAAGGAAATGCTTTGGCCTGATCCCCAAAAGAAAGAAGGGTAGTCACAAGGCAATCCATGAAGGGAAGGGTGTTCCACCACAGAAGAAGCCTAGTCTCTGGCCACCCACCACCCAAATCATCTCTGAAGGCAAAGGCACACAAAGCAGGGCTTGCAAGGAAAATCTTATCTGGAGGAATAAGGGAAGAAGCAGTTTGTGCCTTAGTGCCAAGCCATGTTCTGTCAGCCCAGGCACCACTCCCGCCTAGACAATGGCAATATTCCTGTTCCTATATATCTTAGTGTAGCCATGATATAGGCCAGCCCTTGTTACCCTAGCAGCTCTCTACCAACAGTTGGCTGCTTGGCTCTGCTGGCAACATGCTCATCCTGTGGCAGAGGAGTGCATCTTGGGATGGCCAGGCTGGAGGGAGGTCGCAGCACTGAGTGGAGATTTTGTCTGCTAAATTAGTGGTCCCCAACCAGCGGGCTGTGGCCTGGTGCCGGGCCACAGCTCCCTCTCCCCGCCCCCCCCCCAGTAAAAAGACTTCCTAGGCCGCAAGCTTGCCGCCCGGCAAGCTTCTTACTGTGGGGGGGGGGGGGAGAGGGAAGCAGGCCCGTGCACGCGCATTGCGCTTGCGCGGCCAAAATCATGCATGCATTGCACTTTTGTGCATGGGCTAGTTCTTTAAGGGTGACTGTTTCATCATCCCTGGTCTAGGTTTCTATCATGCCTACCAGTTCTACCCCCTGCTCTGCAAAATAGGCTTTCTCCATATATGTAAAACAACTAACCAGCCATAAAACTGATATAATTTGTAGTATAGATAAATCCTTAAATAAAGATAGAGTAGAGAGACTCTATCAATGCAAGTTTCAATACTATTCAATGCCAACAGCCATCAAAAGCCTCCAGGGTCTTTCCTTTTAAAGTCAATGACCCCAAGATCTATTTACATTTTCATGTGTGTAAACATATTTATTTTGTGATACTGGAGAGCTTGACAAAAAGAAGAAAAATAACCTTAAATATGATAAGGAAAAATTGAGGAACACAGAATTTACTTGCTATGAGTTTGTAAATGTTCCCCACCCCCCAAGACTGATTTATTAAATAATCTTGTACTTGCTATTCTGGACACCACCTGTTAGCTTCATTGAGGCACAGGAAAAGCAGGCTCCATTTTAGAAAATCTACATCTATAAGCAAATTCTGTGGGAGAAAAGTATTAACGGAAAGAGATTATGCTTGTCATAAACATTTATGAGTCTGAAATAGATTTAAGATATTGCAGTTTTGCCAATTCCTTCATCATATTTTATATCATCAAACACTAAATGCCTAAGATACTTCTGGAGGATGTGGTAAGAATTTGTAAAGGGGAGCTGAAAGGCTTTCAAACCCCAGATATCAGCTGGTGTTCGCATTCCAATAGTACTGGTGTCCATCTTTAACCCTCCCCCCGCTCCGGAGGAGCGGGAGGAATAAAGGAGTAAGGGCAAGTGGGGAGGAGTTAGGGCGGGCCCTGTCCGGGATAAAAACTCGGAGGGCCCAATCAGGAGCCGCGAAGCGCCTCCTGATTGGGCCCTCCGAGTGTCACTCGAGGGCCAAGCAGCCAATGGGGAGCCGCGCAAAGCGCGGCTCCCCATTGGCTGGTTGGCCCAGCCTCGCCTGGGCCGGCCGGGGAGTTGCCGCTCAGAGGAAGAAGCCTTCCCCAGCGGTAAGTCCTCCGGCCGGCTTCCCCTCGCCCAGGGAGCCTTCTGCCGGGCCCTGGGGCAGGCTCGCCTGCCCTTGGGCCCGCCAGAAGGCCACAAAGCCCACTCCCGAAGTCCCGAGCCTTCTGCCAGGCCCTGGAGCAGCCGAGCCTGCTCCTAGGCCCAGCAGTAGGCCGCGGAGCCCGCCACCCCCCGTCCCGAGCCTTCTGCCGGGCCCTGGGGCAGCCGAGCCTGCCCCTGGGCCCGGCAGTAGGCCGCAAAGCCTGCCGCCCCCGTCCCGAGCCTTCTGCCGGGCCCTGGGGCAGCCGAGCCTGCCCCTGGGCCCGGCAGTAGGCCGCAAAGCCTGCCGCCCCCGTCCCGAGCCTTCTGCCGGGCCCTGGGGCAGCCGAGCCTGCCCCTGGGCCCGGCAGTAGGCCGCAAAGCCTCCCGCCCCCGTCCCGAGCCTTCTGCCGGGCCCTGGGGCAGCCGAGCCTGCCCCTGGGCCCAGCAGAAGGTCCCAAGGCCACCTACCTTACTCTGTTCCTCCCTTCCTCCCAGCATTCCCTTTCTCCTTCCCTTCCTCCCAGCATTCCCTTTCTCCTTCCCTTCCTCCAAGCATTCCTTTTGTTTTTCCCTTTCTCCCTTCTTCCCTCTCTTCCATCTGCCTCTTTCTGGCTACCTGTTTCTCTCCCTCTTCTTCTGTCTCTATCTTCCTCCCTTTCTTTCTGTCTTTCTGTCTCTCTTTCTCCTTTTCCTCCTTCCTTCACCCCATCCCTCCACCCATCCATCATCCTAGGGCCCGCTGTATTTTGCCCACAGCGGGCTTAATATCTAGTAAGTAAATAAAATAAATAACTCATCTATACTAATATTGTTCAAAGTTTTATAAGCATCAGCAGAATGCAAAGAGAAACACTGACATTATGTTTTCGGAAACTATTAAATATATATTGCAAGTGAAAGATATGAAAATTTAGATAATCCATAAGTATCTTTCCTTAAGCAGGGCCAGTGCAGGGAAGCTAGAATCAGAGGAGCTAGAAAGCAAAGGAGAAGTCTCACTTTAATAGTGGGGAAATAAAACATGCAGAATGATTTTACCCAATTTCAACAGAAAGCGTCTATATATATTCTGAAATCAATGACTCCTTCCAGATGCCAAGACAAGTTATATTCCAGTTAGTTCTGAGTTGTTGTTTATTGTGCTCATGCAAGTCCATTAGCACATTCTAAGGTGGACTGTTAACTGCTACAGTAGTATGGTCCATCCTTGACAGTGCCATCCTAAACAGAGTCAAAGGGCTTAGAAGGATGCTATCCTGCTTTGAAAATGTAAATTGTCTGCTTTCCCCCATGTCCAGATGCTAGCTGACATTTAAGTAGTCACAGCTGTTGATGAAACTATGCACAAGCTTCAGAAGAAACGTGTAAATCAGTGGTCCGCAACCTTTGTCAGGCTGCGGACCGCTGTGCCGGGGTGCGGGGAGAGGGCGCCCCGGGGCCCCGTGCATGCGCGGCAGCCCCGACGCAAACGCGCACGCGCGGCAAGTCTGTGCATGCGCGTTTGCGCCGCCGGCATGCCGCCGGCCGCAGCTCCCTTTCCCCGCCCCTCCAGGCCGCAAGGAAATCGGCCGCCAAAGCGGCCGATTAGCTTGCGGCCCGGCAAGCTTCTCTTCCCGCCCCCTCCCAAAGCAAGAAGCTTGCCGGGCCGCAAGCTGATCGGCTGCTTTGGCGGCTGATTTGCTCGCAGCCTGGCGAGCTTCTCGCTGTAGGGGGGGGCGGGAAGAGGGAGCCGCAGCCCAGCGCCGAGGCCTTCGCGGCCCGGCACCAGGCCGCGGCCCGGGGGTTGGGGACCACTGGTGTAAATCATAGGCAAAAGTGCTTCTGTTATCCTGACCTATCTGTACTCCTATTACCAATCTTTCTCAATCTCTGGTATTTTGCCCTGGAGAGCATTACAACATCTCCAACTGAGCATGATTTCCACCCCAGCCCTTTCCCCATTTGTCTCCATTGCTATCTTTCACCTGTTCCCAAGCTTACAACCATAAGGGTGATGGCAAGAGTCCTGATGCCCCCTCCCACATCAAAGCTGTTCCTTCCATTTTATCTTTTACCAACAACAGTCCTTTCCTTTGTGCTAAAACACTTGTCAGTGCTTGGATCATCCCTCATCCAGCCTCTTATCACCTTCTTTTGCCACCTTCTGCCTCTCCCTGTCAATTCATCACGCCTATGCCAGGCTCTCCTTTTCGCTCCAATCACAAGGATTATGCCACCCCACTCCTCACATCTCTGCATTGGGTTCCTATAATTCTTCACGTCATTTTCAAATGTCTGTTTTCTACAGCTTCCTTAACATCCTCTTCTCCCCTGATTTCTCCTGCCGCTGTGTCAAGCAGACATTTAGTTGCTGCTGTCTTCCTATGTCAACACCTTCTGTTTTATTTTCAATTAACTGTATGAAGTGATTTTTTTTAATTCTAATTATTTCTTAGGGATTATCAGGAAAGATAGTGAGAATAAAATAGTCATTATTCAAGTCCCTGGTGTGGGCACATTTGGAATAATGTGTACAGTTCTTGCTAGTGCACCCCCCCCCCCGAAAAAAAAAGAAAAGCTGGGAAAAATGGAGAACAGGGCAATTATAATTATCCCAGGGTTAAAATACCTGCTCTGTGAGGCCAACCTAACGCATCTGGGGCTTTTTTTCATTTAGAAAAAAAGGGAGAAGTGTATAGCGAAAGTGGTATAGAAATATATGCTATAGAGCAGTGGTCCCCAACCTTTTTATCACCGGGGGCCACTCAACGCCGGGGACCACTCACCGGGGACCACTCAACGCCTTTTACTGAGGCCCTGTGGGGGGGGGGTAGTTTACTCCTCTACTCTCAACCACTGCCCTAACTCTCTCTGATCGCTATGGTAATGTTTAAACATCCCTTCAAAATAAAAATACAGACACGCCACAACAATGAACATAAGGAACATTTTATTTTCATGGAAATTTTAACACATGACAATGACAAATCAATGGGAACCCTGAGCTTGTTTCTCTGCAACGAGATAGTCCCATCTGGGAGTGATGGGAGACAATGACACCTGAAGTGTGTTGTAAAGGGCCAGGGGGGATGAAGTAAAGGGCCGGGGGGGGGGGGGGGGGAGAAGGCGTCCTTCGGGGCCCACCTCCAATTAGTCGAAGGACCAATTAGTCGAAAGTCCGCAGCCCACAGGTTGGAGATCGCTACTATAGAGAAAGTGGAGAGAAATGAATTCATCTTTCTCTACTTGTCTCTTATGAAACTGATCAGCAGTAGATTCAAGATAGACAAAAGGAAGTACTATTATATACAGTGAGCAATTGACATGAGGAACTCACTGCCAGGAGATGCTATGATGAACTTTGAATTAGCTGGCTTTAGTAATAGGTGGGATTGTTTAAAGGAAGATTAATCTGTTGTTGCCTCTTAATTATGATAGGCACAGCAGACCTGATTCAGAGGCAGAATACCTCTAACTGTCAGGTGGTGGGAGTGGTCAGTGCTGTCTGCAGGCCTTGCTGGTGGGCTTCTCTTTGGAAACAGGGTGCTGGAGTAAATGGACCACTAGTCTGACCCAGCATAGTTTATTGTACACAGCAACAGATTTCTCACTATGCCTGTAATATCGACTCTCTTTCTGCTAATTCCTTCTGCTGCCTTATATCCTGTTTCCGGACTCAAGCCTTCTGAGTACTTCTAGCACCACGTGACCTTCTACACTCCTAAACACTATCTCCTATAAACCTGCTGCATTTTGTAGCGATCAAACATTATTATATTGATAAAGCTTGGGTATGGCAGCACTGAAAGAATCCATGAAGAAAATGGGCACAAGATCCTTTTGTTATGGCGAAGTACTCTCCAAACTGGGATGGGGAACAATTTTCTGAGGTCTGGCAATGATGCCTTTATATTTAGAAGATGTTGTGTTCTAAAGAACTAGGCTTGAGATAATAATATTAGAATACAATTTGGGCATATTTTTATATAGTTGGAAACGGTTATGTTCCATTTAGCAAACAAAATCATGGCTGGGAGCATATTTAGCATGTACAAGAGCACAATATTGGCTAGTAGTGACCCCATGTGCATTTCAGTCAGAGTTAATGGACTTACAGCAGCCACCCATTTGGCCCACTGTGCGCTTTGTAATTTGCTCTAATAGCCTTGCAAAATTATAGTCTTCGTGACTGACTAGGCGGCAAGTATGGTCATGTCCCCGCTGTTTCTCCTGTCAATCTTTCAGCCCCTACCAGGCACCACTCTGTTCTTTTGGGTTGCTCTGATGAAAAGCTCAATACAGTTTAGTCAACCATTTAAATTTTATTGACAGTTTTGACACACAGACCATACTGGGCTGCCTAAGAGCCCAGTTGCTTGTGAGACATCTCCAGAAGGGTTGGGTAGATAGTGACACTCACAGGCACTCTGGGGCTTCAAGAATTCTAATCTGCTTCTAATCTCTGGAGCTAGCTGTCTTGGAATGATAAAAGACAGGGTACAAGTGGAATAAGGATGATGCTTCTGGAACTGTCACATTTATCTGCCATACAAAGACTCAGACAAAAACTGCATTCAAGTATGAATGCTCAATGGAATCATTTTCAGAGAAAAAATACATGTAAGGCTTGTTAGAAAAGTAATCTGCACAATGACATGGAAGACTAGAAAGAAAACCAGCTTATGTTCAATATGTCGACAGCATGTACATACCAGATTTGGGGCTCATTTTTCATTTAAGCTAACATACAAAGTCAGATATCATTTAAAAAAAAAAACTACACAAAAACAAAATCTGGGAAAGAATTGCAATAAGAACATACTTTGTTCCTGGAAAGAAACCAGTAAAAACAAGTCATAACTGTCACATATATTAGTATATAGCTATGTGCAGCAGTTATAGCCTAAATATGACCTGAAAGATGAGAAATAGTTAAGGAACTTTGATGCATGGGTTCCCATACAAAGGGAGAAGGTGAATAGGAAAGGATATGGGAGAAGTGGCATAATCGGGGGAAAGGAGACTGCTTCTGAATGTTATGGATGTAAGCAATGGAAAGAAATAAATTGGAAAGACTGGAATCGAGTGGGCATTTTCTGGGTACAATTCAAGGAACCAACTCCCAGAGCAGGAAGATCTTGAAACTCGTGTACTCCATTTGGCATTGGAAGGATTTTGGATTAATCACTTGATTATATATTTTCAAACAGAGGCCGCCATTCCTCCTTCTGTTCAGATCTACAAGAAACTTGAAATCAGTATCATCTAAACTGATGCACTCTGCAACATATCCTGTAGATCAAAGACCTTAATACCATAACCTGAAACAGCTCCCCACCCCCGCTAAGAATCCAGTGTCTGGATTAACAGTTCTGGGGAACTAAAAATGTGCATACTCTTTTGTGATACTTTGACCATAACAGATATTTTTTTTCATTTTGTGACTAAAGATAAGTTGCAGCAGCCATTGCTGGGAAAGACTTCAGAAGAACAGAACAGAGGCAGTCATGGTTCCAGATGGACCATCACAGAGTGCTAAATGGCCCAGTCAGGATTACCCACTGTGGCAAGATATTTCCTGTGTCCTTGCCACCACTCAGTGGGGAGGGGGGGAGGGGAGAGGGAAAGCTTGAAAAGATGAAAGCCCAAAGGTGAAACCATTGCATCAGAAGTATACTTTAGCACACGGTTCTTCAACAAAGTGCCCATTGACACCTTTTCTGGGGCCCACTAAGTGTTTTCAGAGAGTGGACAGGGCCAGGTGAGGCTTCTGATAAACAAGCATTCTGACTGGTCATGGAAATCTAGTTATAATTCCAAGAGATCTCCAGTTCTCATCTGAAGGTTGGCAAGTCTCAGCACAGTACAGTTCCAAGCATTCAGTTATTTCAATCTGACTGTACAAACAAAGACCATGCCTGTTTCACAGCCCTCCTGCACAACTGAGTTCTTCATCATCCCCTATTAAATTCAAGTCCATTCAATTGCAATATAATAAAATAATAAAATAATATAATAAAAGCAATATATTTCATGATTTGCAGAGGTGGATTGCATTAAATGAAAATCCACAAGCAAATTCTTAATGGGCAGCTTAGAAAAATACTTCAAAAAAGTTGCATGGGGAACTTTACAGTTGGTCTATGCATCTGAAATAATCCCCTATTCTGTTATGAAATGGTGCAATAAAAGCTGAGCAACTACATGCATAAATTGTCCTGTATCTGTAACACTTTGTCAAAATATTCAAATAAGATCCAGTATAAAGCCACTTATTTTTGTTAACATCTATTTCATTTTGTTAAAAAGTATGAAGGATATTCTTAGGATGCTTCTGAAGTGTCCTACTAACAACAGAAAAGACATTTCATTGATTAAAAATGGGGGCAGAGGGGTCTAAGGGCCATCAGATGTGGCCACAATTTGAACGCAAGTATTAAGACTGAATCCCCACTCCATTCCCACTCATAATGTAGCTCACAAATTTGTTGTGAGGATAAAATGGAGGTGACGAGAAGAAGGACATATGCTGATTTGGGTGTCCATTTGGGAGAAAACTGGAGTATAAACGAAATAAACAGAAGTGTCCCAATCCCCAGCCAAATCATCAGGGCCAGCCTCCAACAACCCAGAGGGTGGTATGTTCAGCATTTGAGTCAGCCATGGCCCCCGGAGTGCCCTCTGGCATTTGTAATTCATGTGTCAGGAGGTACGGGCATGTCAACACTGTCCACTGCTTAGTGGTACAACATCCAACAATTCTGCTTGTGTATTAATTATCTGCCCTTTAAGAACAACAGTAACCTCTTGTATATCACCTTTGTTTTTTGTCTGTTCCCCATACTATGCTGTGTTTGATTAATGTTCTGACTATACCCTGGGATTGATAACCTAGCCCTGTAGGCCTCTGACAGAGTCTTTTGCCTAGTATGACATCACCCAAAGACATGCCAGATTGAAAAACTGTTTTTAGTTTAGCCAGAGCAAAATGAGATTTGTTTAGAAAGACCTGTGCAAAGAACAAAGGGTTACATAGCATTATATACATCTATTTCAGAGGGGCAGCTGCATCCCTGCACCAATGCCACACTACCACTCCCTCAGAGTCATCTTCAGGTCCCCTTTGATCCTCCCCTAAAGTCTCCAAGTTAGCCCTGGAGCCATTGTTCCATCAAGGATATAAAAATTGAGCAACCCCAAATTTTAGCCTAAATATGTTAGGGTTATCTGTTGGCTGCTTTTGGCATAATTCTTAGCTCATCTATATTGTACTGCTGGTGAAAGATTCCCGAGCAAGCAGCATTTCTTAATACAGAGAAGAAAACAGGGTTGCTCATCTGTAACTGTTGTTCATCAATGTCTTGGGTGCAGCCACACACTGGGAATGCGCATGTGCAGGCCTGATGCAGAGAAGGATTTTTTAGCTAAGTTCCAAAGGGGGAGCTTGCTGATCAGATCACACATGTGCAGGATTTTCCACTGATCAGGTCACCTGACCTAAGGACAGCACCCCCATCCCTCAGTTCCCACTGTGGTCGTGGAACCAGAATACTGAAATGCAATCCAAGAGTCCCTTCCATCTCCGGAAGGAGCTAAGCATGAATGAAGTTGAGGGCTTACAGCAGGGTAGGAAGGGAGGGAACGTGTGTCTGCACACAAGGCATCAATGAACAACAGTTACAGGTGAGCAAACCGGCATAAGGCCGACATTCTGTATACAGCTTGAATAGCAGCAAGGACCCAACAGGCAACTGACTGAGAAGAAGCTGGTCTTCACTTTCTAGGGTCCCAGTAGCAAACAAAAATCGACTTCAGTTTGCAAAAAGGCCTAGTTCTGTCAAGATAATAAAGTATTGCTTGACGGACATCCAATGAGTGTAGAGCCCTTTCTGCGTCCATGATGGGTTGGGAAAAGAAAGCAGGGTATTATATTTACTGGGCAAAATAAAATTTAAAGACAGCCCACTTTGGGCTAATCCTAGAAGGTAAGACAGAATCAGGGCAAGTGGGCAAGTGAAGTGACACAAACCTTTTTCCCTAGCCCAAACCTCAAAGCAAGATCATGTGGCACTATAGGAATATAAAGTTCTTTCAAGGCTGCAACAGCTCCCGAACCTCCAACGGTAGGTCAGAACCAAAGGTCAGGCCCTACAAACCATCAAGGGCAGGCACTCAAGATCCAAAATGCTGGGAAACTGTATTGTAAGGAGGTCTGGTTCCAAGGAGAGGGAAATATGCTACCCCCTGGACAACCTCATGAGGGTGGAAAACCAGTGCTGATGGGGCCAGAATGCTGCCATGAAAATAGCATGGGTGCCTTGTGCTTCCATCTTGGACAGAACCTGGGAATTAGGGGAAGGGGGGAAGGTATAGAAAGGTATCCCATTCCGTGCAAACTGAAACACATCCCTTAGGGAATCTAAATCTATGTCCCCCAGGGAGCAAAAAACCAGGGGCTTTTGCAGACCAAGCTCTGGTGAAGAGGTCCACTTCTGGAAACCCCCATTAGTTGAACCCTCCAATTAGAACTCATGAGTTCAGGGACCATTTGTAATTCATTGTAAAATCCCTGCTGAGTCTGTCTGCCTCCATATTGTGGGAGCCTGCTATATGTATGGCTCTGAGATCTGCTTGGAGTTGGAGCACCTCCTGCCAAACTCGGATGGCTTCTCTGCACAAATGCAGGGAGGAGGTCTCCCTTTGTTTATTCAGTTAGTATATCACTAGCATATTGTTGGTGCAAACCAGTATCTTGTCTAGCAGGATATCTGAAAACACAGTTAAGGCCAGTTGGACCATTTTAAGGTCCAAGTTAATAAGAAGAGAGGCAAATAAAAACCAAATTAAACCTTCCAGAACAAACTCAACCGGCGCATTTAAACAGGAGCTCCTAGAGCTGTTCAGCTAAATCAGTGCAGGAAATTACTAATATGATCATGATTCTGGTTAAAGTATGCTTTTTTCTTTTGTGAAATTCCTCTATAAATCAATAGAAGGCTTGATGATCTTTTGCCTGCTTTTAGCACTAAATAATTGCCTCAGCCAAGGTATTTTCACCAATCAGAAAATTGAGCACTTATGTAGTTTTACTTTCCATAAAAGGTCTTAGCCCATAAATTATTTCCCAGTGTTGTATGTGATTTGCACTCAGTGCTTTTATGGTAGTGTAGAAAGGTCACGAGGGATATGCCCAGGGCTACTCAACTGGGGTGTCAGATAAAAAGAAACTTTCCTTTGATCTCCTGTGGGGTGAGGTTTGTTAGGTCATTGTAATAGCTGGTTCAGTGTCAGATTTAGAAGACAAAGTGCCATATCCTGAATTCATATATTTTGGGAATATGTTGTTATGGTTCAGCAAAAATCCTCATATAATAAAATCCTCTGGATGTAAGTGGTTATGGAGAACACTTGGTAGAAGAAATATTCTGTATTTTGAGGAGGGGAGACTGTGTTTCCCAAATTACTGGCTTGTTAAATATAAATGACTTTATGTTCTTTTCTCATATATCACATCCCAATAATTTCTCCTCTCGGGTTTCAACAAACTCAACTACTAACCCAAGCAGAATTAAGGATTACATTTTTGTCTGTGTGCCCTGCCATCTGCAGTTAATCCCTCCCTTTGGGAGATGGAAGAAGCTTTGTTTGATCAGATATTTAGGGCATTTGAGTTCTTCTGCTCAATTTGTATGGTCAATTGAATCCTTCTGTGATGATAATATCAGCCTTACTACTCTACAACTGGCAACAGTCTCTCTTGTTTTACCATTTGTCACATTTGCTGAGATAACTTGTAATTAGGCCATTTCCAGTTCTCATTTAAGAAATAAATAAATACTTGCCATAAATACTTTTTGGCAAAATGGGGCCCGCTTGCACCTTTCTTTTAATTGTGCCCCTTCCTTTCAGAATTCTGTGTCCTCAATCGCCTCCCCCCCTTTCTCCCACGTGTGTGTTTTTTAGGGGGGAATGAGCTCCCAGAATTGCTAAGTGCCCTGATGGAACTACCCAGGTTCTGCAGGGACTGTAAGATGGAGCTCTTCCGCTAGGCGTATGATTGAGGCCGGGGGGAGGGGGATGACCAGAATTAAGATTAAGATCAGTAGGTCCGCCCTATGTTGCCCTATGTCAGACCTGGGAGTTAATATTGGTGTCACACCCATGAGGCCATGCCATTGGCCCAGCTGGAACAGCTGAGTTACACTGCCAGCTGGATACTGCACATATTATTTTTGTATTAATGTTTAAATTTTAGGGATTTTAATGTTTTAAGGGGTTTTATGGGGATTTTGTGATTGTGTTTTATATTGTAAGCTGCTGCAAGGTGACAGAAAGAAAGAAAGAAAGAAAGAAAGAAAGAAAGAAAGAAAGAAAGAAAGAAAGAAAGAAAGAAAGAAAGAAAGAAAGAAAGAAAGAAAGAAAGAAAGAAAGATCAGGCTCCCAGCTCCCATCTTTTTTTTTTTTTTTTTGGATACTAGCATAGGCCCTAGGGGCTGGCTGACGAGGCTGAGTATTAAGGGTTTTTTTAGGAGGCTGGAGACTCGGACTATGACACAACCTATTTGCTTGTTTGTATGGGGATTTTAGGGATTATGTTGTATTTTATCATTTTATTGTAAACTGCCATGAGACGGCACTCCTGAGAGTGGCGGTATATAAATTAAAATATAAATAGACAGACAGACAGATAGACAGATAAAATATATTTCTGATGATCCCTTCTGAAACCAAGTATTTATACTAGTGTATTACAGCTCTAAAGACAATGAAGTCTTAATCTCCATAAATGAAACAGATGTCTGCTTCTATATCTTATTGAAATCACCAGATCTCATAAAGTTCAGATAAAGAAAAGCTTATGGGGAGCCTTTTAAATCAATTTAAAAGTTTACATCCTAGAGCAGTGGTCCCCAACCCGCGGGCTGCGGCCCGGCACCGGGCCGCAAAGGCCTCAGCGCCAGGCCGCAGCTCCTTCTTCCCTCCCCCCCTGAAGCGAGAAGCTTGCCAGGCTGCGAGCAAATCGGCCGCCAAAGCGGCTGATTAGCTTGCGGCCCGGCAAGCTTCTCGCTTCGGGAGGGGAGGGAAGAGAAGCTTGCCGAGCTGCAAGCTAATTGGCCGCTTTAGTGGCCGATTTGCTCGTGGCCCAGAGGGGCCGGGAGGGGAAGCTGCGGCCGCCGGCATGGCAGCGGCGCAAACGCGCATGCGTGGACTGCCGCACATGCGCATTTGCACCCCTGCGTTTGAACTGGGGCTGCCGTGCGTGCGTGGCCCCCTGGGCCGCCCTCTCCCACCACTTTGCCACAGCGGTCCGCGGCAAGCAGAAGCTTGCGGACTGCTGTCCTAGAGACCTCCCATTGATTTAAAAGAGAGACTGATAGATGCATTCACCTCAGCTAGATGCACAGCATTGCTGTCAGCCATCGGCAATTCGAAAATGTCTTTTTTTATTGTCCCTTCTACAACATACAGTGGGATAAGATGCTCTATCCCCTCCTAACAAGCTGTCAGGTTGTCCGGACATGATCAAATCTGATCAATTATCATCACTTAAAGACTTTTGTACAAGAAGCCATGGCTAATTTCTGAGCTTATATGTATCATTTTCATAGCAAATATTCAAAATGGGATGGAGAGTTGGGAATGATTTTTAAAACAACATCTTGTGTATTATTACTATTTCATATTGTAATTCATATAATTTAGTATGTCTTAGTCTACATTTTGTGACAACTGTTTCAGACTGTATATTTTACACATGATTGGTCCATGACTATAATAATAACAAATCTCTTATTTCTGTTTTTGCCAAGCTGTATACAGACAGAGGTGCCCTTAACTTGATCTAGCCCTCTCTGAGTCAAGGAATTTAAGTCCTGGTTTGCTGGGTTTAAGGTTCATAAACATACATTGAAGGATTCCAGTCTAGATCATGCAGAAATACCAATACAGTTTCCTACATGATTTCACAGAGTTTGTGAAATACTATTTTCTAGTATTAAACTGCTATCTAATATACAGGGGGCGGGGACACCCGTGTGTCAGAAATCTCCCACAAGAACATGGCACTAGACACGCTGCATGTGCCTGGGAACAGCATCACACTGCCTCTAATGAGGTCATTTCTTACATTGCTGTGTGGAGTTGCTTACACTAAGCAACTTTAGTTATATATCTTATCCATTTCATTCCTTCCATTTCACGCTTCACAGTTTAATTTCATTTCCGTCTCTAAAGTATAGCAGAGTTGTTAGCTACCCTGTACTTTGGATGCTGCTGTAAATTCAATTACATCTCAGAGAAAGAAAAACAATCAAAAAGACTAACTTTGATCATAACCTACATTGTCATGCTCAATTCCTTAACAAAATTGTGAGTCAGATAAAATGTCAGTCATTTTAGAACATCTCAAACTGCCATTTGGAGCATCCAGAAAAATTTTTGCTGCCTTATGAACCTATAACATTGCTCCTCCTGAGAAAGGGCAATCTGTCGTTCATATAACAGCACAACTAACTAGAATGATGGCAACAGTCACCAATATTTAATAGCACTGTAATGTGTGGCCTCACTCTATGATCATATAACATTAGTGTCCCCCGTAGAATAAGATGTAGATATTTCTATATATGATGTTTTAGCTGTTCTAAGCCATTCCTTAAGCAGTTGGTCTTTATCTGTAGAAATCACACTATCTATAATACTTTGATCCTGTTGTTATACCAAGGAACTCAGGCTGGCATTCCCTACTCCAACTGTAAGAGGTAGATTACAGAAGTAAGAAGCCATAGTAAATCCACACACTCCAGTCACTGTCATATTTCTAGTAAGGCCAACCAAAATAACACAATGCAAGGATGCAATGTTAATTGGTGAACTTCATAGTTGAAAGGGGCTTTGAACCCAGGGTACAGTCTGCATGCACAATTTTTTTAGCATTATAAAAGCTGCCAGTCATAAGTCGATTCTAAATTGGATGACTGAAGTGTGATCACTGAAGTAATCCTTTCTGCACTGAAACTGGAAAAAACAGTGGTGGCCAAAGTCATCTCATGTTTAATCAACAGTCTTATGTTGGCCAATAGTTCAGTATGTAAATTTCATTGATCTCATCTCCCCTCACTCTCTCGCCACCATCCCCCCTTCTCCCACCAATTTGAGTAGAAATGGCAAATCTTCTTGTCGCTGACAGATATCCATTGTTTGGGGGAAAATGCATGCGCATGTACATGCACACACATATGGATGCACACACACACTTGCCTGCAGACAAATCCAAAACAACTGTCTGTCTCATCATCCCCCACTTTGTTTTATTTTTTCTAGTGGCCCCCCCAAATGTTAATGAAGATAAGATATGGGTAAATTTTGAGAGCAGAGAAAGGGGAGGGATGGGAAGTCATGGATTGTTCCCATGAAGCTACTTTTTGAGCACTCCCTTAATTTTTAAAAACAAATTTGCCGAGATGGGAGGGAAAGGAGAAAGGGAAATGGCACAGGATATCCTTTGGGAGATTTTCTCAACCCCTGTATGAAGCAGTTGTGAGGAAGACAGGTGTGACCTTCAGCCATTCTCTCTTCCTTGAAAATATTCAAATATAAACAGATGAGAAACCAAATAAGCGACAACAGCAAAGCAGATTGCTCAAAGTTGCACTGTGTAAGTGAAAGATCCAGGTGGGTCATTTAACAAGGGGTGCATTAAAAACATAGTAACTACAGCAAAGAAAGATGTGTTTTCACTTCTGACAGTAACGCTCAGCTCTGACCCTTATAAAATTTAAAGGAGGCTGATAATGGAAAATAAATTCCTATTCTGTAATTATTAGACCAGATGGTGAACCTGGAAGTAAGAACACAGCTTTCCTTACAGTATCAAAAGACAAGCCCTCTGCTCAAACTAACCAATTAGCAGAGTCCTCAGCACAGCATTGGTGCTGGAGGCATGGCTGGGTGGGGGAGAGAATCTGAAAGAGACACACATCTGCTCCCAGAAGAATGTTCTGTGAGCCTGAACAGTGCAGATGGGGGGGGGGAGGCAAACAGCATCAGAATGGACACCAGCATCAGGTCCAGACTGAATTTTTTTAACTAAGCTGTATGAGCTTCAAAAGCCCAGTGCACAATCAACCCAGGAGAGCCAGCGTGGTGTAGGGATTAAAAGCAGCAGACTGTAATCTAAAAAGTGGGTTTGATTTACAAGCCGTAAGGGAGTGGCGGGCAATAAATCGAAAGATAATAATAATAATAATAATAATAATAATAATAATAATAATAATAATAATAATAATAATAATAATAATAATAATAATAATAATAATAATAATAATAATTCCCCACTCCTTCATATGCAGCCAGTTGGATTACCTTGGACTCATCACAATTCTCTTAAGGCTGTCCTCACAGAGCAGTTCTCTTAGAGCTCTCTCAGCCCCACCTACCACATAGAATGTCTGATGTGGGAAGAGAAAAGGAAAGTGATTGTAAACCACTTTAGTCCCCTTCAGGTAGTAAAAAGAAGGGTACAAAAACCAAGTCTTCTTCTGACTACCACACAACTATGCATTGCTAGCTGAAATTACTTATAGATTTTGGGGCAGAATGTACAGATTCAGATTTTTTTTACATTCTGTTATTTTTTATTTTTATTATATAGTTTTCAGATTCAGTTTTTTAATTATATTTTGATGAGTGCTATGTCACAAATGCTGTTCCCAAGTTTTAATACCTCCATAAGGCACATGCCATCTCTCAAATTCTCATAAAATGTGCATTTGCCACTCTTCCCCCTCTACACACACAGATATACATTTCTGACTGATTTGCAGTTTTTCATGATTTTTTGTTAGCTCAGTTTTATGCTGCCTTTCTCCCTGAAGCGACTTACAAAAATTAAGGGAGAAGAAAATTAAACAATCATAAATATTATAAAACAAAATCAAATGCAAACCCTCAGACTGCAATTCCTAGCCCATCTTATCCATTTGATTTATGCAATTGTAATTCTGGAGTAAGATAATTATCCGTGTCCCCAGAAGGTGTGCAGAGCTAAGCAGTGATTTCACTTCCCGGAGTAGGGAGTCCGCAGCTTCAGAGTAGCAGCTAACAAGTTCTGGTCTAAGTCCCTGCCAGTTCTTTGCATAACACACTCAGGACTCAAGCAATTTAGGACTTAAAAGTTCAAAACAGTCTTGTGAACTGGACTGTGAACAAATTGGGGATCTATGCAATGGATACAATAGCTGTTTATTTCTGTGGCAAACTGCCCTGAGTACTCTTTTTTTCATGAAAAGGGACTCAAACTTACTGAACTAAAATAACACACATAAATATACACACTCATATAGTAGAGGCAGGCTGTTCTTTAATTAATACTTCTCTAGGAACCCATTCTTGCTTTATTTCTTGTTAGGAAAAAAGGCAAAGTCAATAAAGGTGCAGTAAATATTTAGTAGTTAATTTCCAATGCATTGAGCTGATCTCCAGCAGGGGAATTTGTTTGAGAAATGTATTATTCCTCTGTAAATGCCTCACCAGAAAGAGACGTTATATGTCTAGCTCACAGCTGAACAAATCCCCTTGATGACAATCAGTGAAACACAATGAGAATTAAATATTAAACAAGTACTACCCCTTATTGGCATTGCTTTGTGTAATTTTTAAGCTTTTTGGAGTGCCCTCTTTAGATTCTGGTTTATTTTTAGTCACACCATTCAAATCCTAAGCTTGTTTTACTCAACTTTTCAAATAAATATTATTAAACATAGTAGTACTTCTCATCATGCATAGTGAGATATCAGTTCAGACAAACCAATAAAGACTATCGTATTCACTGCAAATTTAAAATCATCCAATCAAGTAAATCTGCTTTCTAATGGACCATTAGAAAACAATAATTAAGAAATTAACAAACAGTTTCATATTTTGGTAACCCAGATCTCAAGTTCTAAAACTATCATTTGCTGGAGAAAGAGGACAGAATTAATCAAGTTCTAGGTGACTTACATTTGAAAAATTCCACATCAGAAACAAGGAAGAACCCCATTTCCAAATGTATGTCCTTCGCATCCATGAACTCACACCTGGCAATATTATGTAGGGTAATTCAATTGCTTACTGCCCTAGAAGAGGGGCATTCAAACTATAGCAAATTGGATATTAGCTGTGATGCATTTGCAAGCTATTTCTCGCAGCTCCATCACAACCTACCCCAAACTATTGATAAAGTAAGGGAGATAGTGTCCCTTGGCCACCTTCAAAAGGGACCTTTGATCACTTCAGGCCCCTTACCCAGACCAAGGTGGACACGTTGCTAGCTTCAGTGAGGTCCACCACCTATCCTCTAAACCCCTGCCCCTCGTGGCTCTTTAAAATTCAATGATTAGAGGGTAGGAGGGCTGCTCTAATGACAGGGACCCTCCTGGAGTGTCCGAAGGAGGTGGTGGTTAAACCTCTATTGAAGAAACCGTGAAAGGATCCATGGGACCCAGCCAGCTACCACCCTGTGTTGCATCTTGCATTCATGAGGAAAGTGGTTGAGCAAGCAGCTGTAAACCAATTGCTAGCATACCTGGAAGAAACTTCAGTCCTTGACCCATTGTAGTTGGGCCCCTAGTTGATCAGGAGAGGGCTGCCCCCCTTTCCCTTTAAAACCCAAACACCAGAAAACACAAACAGCAGCAACAGAAGCTGACCATGCATTCTATATGTATGCAAGAGAGAAAACAGCAGTAGAAGCTCAGATTTCTTTAACTTTTTCAAAGTAATAGAAATAATTTATTAAGGAAGTAGATTTTTAGATAATGCAGGAGAGAGATAGTGTCCTATTCTAACTAGCTAGAATTGTACATCAATTATACAAGATACAAGAATACAAGAATTATGCCTGCATCTATGGTGCCAAAGATTGAGGACTCTAGTCATGTGTGCTACAGAAAGCTGCAAAAGGAACAAGAACAGGAAGAAAGGAAATCCCCTGAAAGTTTTCAGTCTACACATCAAAGGGAACAGCAATAAAAATAGAAACAAGGAGGATGATATGTTAATAATCAATCTATCCTTAAAACACTCTCATAGCCCCCTCTGAAGGCTGAGACTAAGAGACATTGCAGGGTCCTCCTATTCCAAATTATTCTACATGGGGCTGCCCTAGGGTTTCTATCTCTCTTACTATGGCAAGAAACTTCCTGGTAAACCCAGGTGTTGCCTCTCAGTGCCTGAAACACTCCAAGTGACATCATGATAGAGGGATGCTCTAGGCCAGCAGCTCATAGTAACTGTAGTCTATGGAAATCTGGAGAGCCACAGTTTGGCCATTCCTACTCTAGGATATATCCAAAACTCTGTGGTTTAATCACAGAAAGTCTTCTCAAGGTATGGTAAAGCTATTTTATTTGCTCAGCCTTTTAAGAGATTAAGCTGTAGCATTTCTTGGAGACTGTAGTTAATGAAAGTCAATAGGTCATGTCTGGGGACCCAAATCAATCTCCCGAAGGGGCAAGTCTGCCTGAATCAGTCATCAGATTCGCTGCTTTGTTCTAAACAGACATGTCAATAATAAACATTCAAACTTCTGAAAATGTAAATTTGTTGTAAATTTGGATTGATGCCACTTTCCCTACACGTCCCTTGTCTAAGCCTTCTATGGCCACTGTTTCCCACTCCATACTGGGAGGAGGGGTGACCATGGGGAAGTGAGGCAAGGAGATGGCAGTGATGCCAGAAGGACCAAACTTGTACTTCCCTGTTCACTTCAGTGCAAAGACACTGTGACTGCAACCCTTGCCAAAAGATCATACCAAACCAGGACTGGGAAACATAAAAGCTTAGCTGTGGTAAAAATGGACATGGGACTATTAGGGTAAAGAAATGAGATGGGTACTCCAAAAAACCCCACACGCCCTGCTCCATTTCAGACATAAAACATGAGCAAAATGTCCAAGTAAAAGCGGCCTGTATCAGCTTTGGATTTCTCCTTCACAAAGATACCCAACTTAGTTGGTCTGAACACTGCTTAAAATCATCACGTTTTTCTTGTTTCAGGTTGGTATTTTTTTAGAACCTCTTACCATCCAAGCTGTGACAAAGTCTCCCATCCAGGTCCCCACTGCTGCTACCTTCATAAAACTTTCATTTCTGATGCCCATGAAGTCTGTGATAATGTATGCCCTGTAAATGCAAGCATATACATTATAAGTGACAGATGTCATTGAAAAATATAGACAATATGGTTCTGGCTGATTTAAAGAAGAGGAGAAAAAAAAGATTTCAGCTGTCAAAAATAACCTTTTGTCTTGCAGTCTGGATATGTTACAAATCTTATGGACATTTGTCTAAAATCCTAGTGAGTTCAATGCAGCTTACTCGAAGTATGCCTACCTAGGATTACAGCCCCAAGCTACAGTTCTATGTTCACTCACATCAGTGTAAGTGGAATAAGTGTACCCAGACAGAAGGCTCAGACAGAGTGAAAGTAGCATTAAACCAAGAGAGAGAGAGAAAAAAGATACTCATGCAGGGGTGGGGTTGAGGTCAGGTTCAACCCATAGGGCTCCAGTTATGTGTATTACAAAGAACCGTGCAGTCTGAATGACTGACATTATTTTTCACACCAGGATTTGGTACAAGAAGCAACCACATTAGCTGCCCAACCCACACAGTTCTTCCTAGGAGATATTATCAGAGCAGCATGAAATCCAGCTGCTCCAAAAAGCATACAAATCACCTTTGCTAGTGCCTTGGTTCTGAGTAAGCTAATTTCTTTTCAGGCAGTGAATCTGGGCATGTAAGGAAGCTGCAGTGCGTGCATTTTCTGCTTAGGTTGGTTGAAAGAAACAGAAGACCTTGTTATTTCTGCTGCCTCCTCACTGAAAACACAACCACAGGGCCTGCCATTTAAAATCACTCCCACAAAAAATGAAAGACTTTTAATTTCACCTTTGAAATAGAGATACCTGACCTATCAGCATGGAGATATATATTTGGAAAGAAATGTGCAAATACCTCTCTTCATTGTATCCTAGCAAGAAGCAGCTGTTGATTTGTTCTAACCTTTCGGTGACCAGAAATAAAACGAATTATTGCCTGAGACCAACCTACAGATCGTTTCCACATGGAGGTGCAAAGCTCGCACTGCCTCCTGCTTGTAAACATGTGGTTGTAAGCCATAAGTTTGCAAGCCTCCTCATGGGAGACCCCTCCTGTGTTTGCCCTCTGCCTTGTCACAGCTTTTTGCCTCCCGACAAGGCTGCAAGGGAAAACAAGCCAAACTTCTCCCCCCCCCCCACTCCTTGATGCAACACAGAAGCATTTTAATAAAAAATTAACACTTTCACGTTGCTATGGAGAATCACCAGAATGACACAGCATTCTTTGACCTTTTTGGGATTCGTGGTGTTTCAGACTCTATGTCTGGGTAGATTTCTGTGAAACTGAAAATGGTAACTGGACCCTGAAGAGTGATTTTGTGTAAATGTTGTTGTTGTTATGTGCGAAGTCGTGTCCGACCCATCGCGACCCCATGGACAATGATCCTCCAGGCCTTCCTGTCCTCTACCATTCCCTGGAGTCCTTTTAAGTTTGCACCTACTGCTTCAGTCACTCCATCCAGCCACCTCATTCTCTGTCGTCCCCTTCTTCTTTTGCCCTCGATCGCTCCCAGCATTAGGCTCTTCTCCAGGGAGTCCTTCCTTCTCATGAGGTGGCCAAAGTATTTGAGTTTCATCTTCAGGATCTGGCCTTCTAAAGAGCAGTCAGGGTTGATCTCCTCTAGGACTGACCGGTTTGTTCGCCTTGCAGTCCAAGGGACTCGCAAGAGTCTTCTCCAGCACCAGAGTTCAAAAGCCTCAATTCTTTGACGCTCGGCCTTCCTTATGGTCCAACTTTCACAGCCATACATTGCAACTGGGAATACCATAGCCTTGACTAAACGCACTTTTGTTGGCAGGGTGATGTCTCTGCTTTTTAGGATGCTGTCTAGATTTGCCATAGCTTTCCTCCCCAGGAGCAAGCGTCTTTTAATTTCTTTGCTGCAGTCCCCATCTGCAGTGATCTTGGAGCCCAGGAAAATAAAATCTGTCACTATCTCCATTTCTTCCCCATCTATTTGCCAGGAATTGAGAGGGTCGGATGCCATGATCTTTGTTTTCTTGATGTTGAGTTTCAAGCCAACTTTTGCACTCTCCTCCTTCACCCGCATCAACAGACTCTTTAGTTCCTCTTCACTTTCTGCCATTAGAGTGGTATCATCTGCGTATCTGAGGTTGTTGATATTTCTCCCTGCAATCTTGATCCCAATTTGTGACTCCTCTAATCCCGCATTTCTCATGATGTGCTCTGCATACAAGTTAAATAGGCAAGGCGACAGTATACAGCCTTGCCGAACTCCTTTCTCAATTTTGAACCAGTCAGTGATCCCATGTTCAGTTCTCACTGTTGCTTCTTGACCTGCATATAAATTTCTCAAGAGACAAATAAGATGCTCTGGTATTCCCATCTCTTTAAGAACTTGCCACAATTTGTTGTGCTCCACACAATCAAAGGCTTTAGCATAGTCAATGAAGCAGAAGTAGACGTTCTTCTGGTACTCCCTAGCTTTTTCCATGATCCAGCGTATGTTGGCAATTTGATCTCTAGTTCCTCTGCCTCTTCGAAATCCTGCCTGTACTTCTGGAAGTTCTCGGTCCACATATTGCTGGAGCCTAGCTTGATCCCCCTTCAAGGATCGCTGCCTTGTTGTGGCAAGGGGGCTTGCGTAGTTCAGTGAAGCTATGAGCTATACCGTGCAGGGCCACCCAAGACGGACAGGTCATAGCTGAGAGCTCTGACAAAAGGTGATCCACTGGAGAAGGAAATGGCAAACCACTCCAGTATCTTTGCCATGAAAACTCTATGGACAGTTTGTGTAAATAGGGGGGCATAAAAACAAAGAGCACGCATGCTTGGCTGACAAAGAGCATGCATGCTTGGCTGATCGAAAAAGGGCTGCTTCATCATGCATCCTCCCCCCTATTTCCCCATTCATTCCTCACCACCACTCTTCAAATGCCCCCCTTACCCAGACCCTTCACAGGAAGTGGAGGCTCAATCTCTGCTGCCTGGGAAAGGTCTGTGGGGGGGGGGGGGAAGCCCGCAAACAGCTGAGTTGACAGCTCCAGATGAGCTGCTTGGCAGGTTCTTTTTCCTATAGACAGCATTCTAAGGCTGCAGGAAGCCTTCTCCCTGTAGCTTCAGAAGGCTGTGCATGAGACCACCAACTGAGATAATTGAGAGGAGGCACAGGTTGTACATATCCACCCTATACTTGCCATCCCCGGCCATTTGAAGGCTGGCTGCCAACTGGCATCGGGGAGGGCAAGCACAAGATGGATGTTCACTCTGCCCTCCCCCCACTCTCCCTGAGTCTTCAGGAGCTGGCTGTTAGCAAAGATCGGGGAGAGTAAGGGAGCAAGGGAGGGGTGAACAAGTTCACTCTGCCTCCATTCTCCCCAATCCCCACTTTCTTACCTTCTTACCTTCTGAGATCTATATAATTGATCCTGCTGCCTGAGAAAGTGGATGGAGGCATTAACAGAGCCCACCAAACAGCTGATCTGTCAAGCCTCCAAAGCAAGAGCCAACTTGCATCAGTGAAGGGAGGCACAAGGAACTCTGCATCTGAATTCGCTGACTACAAGATGGCATCAGAGAGGGGAATCACAGGAATCCCATGTCTGTCCTCCTTGATATATTTGGCCAAATTGACTCAGGCCCAATCCAAAACAGTTAGTCACTTGCACATTACATGTATCCATGTATCTCTTTTGGCCTTCAGGCCTGTACTCCTGAAGATCCTAGCATGTAAGTGTCTATTGTTCTTTGTGCTCTCTACTTGCATTGTGATAACAGCGTGCTCAGCAGTTCAGCTAGCAATACACACACACACAATAGGCCTGCACCATAGCCAGGTGCCACCCAGCCTCCAGTGGTGGTGGGGGGGTAGGGTTGTGAGATCCTGGTTGGGAAACTCCTGGGGATGTGGAGTTGGAGCCCAGGAGGAAAAGGGAACTCAGTGGGAGAGTGCAAGAGAGTCTACCCACCAAGACAGTCATGTTCTCCAGGGGAAATGATTTCTGGATATGAGTTGTAATTCCAGAGGATCCGCAGGAGATCCCCAAGTTCCTCTTGGAGACTGGCATCCCTACCAAACACACTGACTTGAATCCTGCATATATTTGTATAAGACCAAAGGGGAATTTTTGTTGATCATCCCTCTTGTAGGAAAAGCCTCACCCACCCACCCCGAACTATTCCTGGATGCACCTCACTTCTTAGCAGCAGCATTTGGGGGGGGGGTTGGGAGCACAGTGAGAGGAAGGCATTAGTAGGTCACTTGATTTCTTGCAACCTTGGAAATCTAGACAGGATCCAAACCATTAAGCACAAGTTGAGCTTCAATGGTTCTGCTAATGCTGCTATTCAGGGTACATGCTGGGGTTGTCTACCCCTGTCTTGGAAGCTATCTGAGTAATACATCCAACAGGTAATCCAGTTTTAAAGTGAGCAAAAATAACACCATTATTCTGTGCTTTAGTGGTTTGGACACATCCCTTTCTGTTAATTCGTCTAGTCTTTTAAATGGAGTGTGACAAATCTTTATTCCTTCTTTGTCTTGGTTTAATTTTTAAAATACTAAAACAAACATATGGAGTGGGTTTTGTAAGAACTAAGCAAAGGAATCATGAGAATAATTATTTCTTGAACTATGACTGTGAACTCAGAATTACAACCCATCTGGGGAGAAAATACACGCACATACACACATCAACAGTAAATTTTCAATGTACTTAGAAATCCATATAATTGACACAATGGGCTATCATGACTTATCCGCTGTGCAAATTGACCTGAGCATTTGCCTGTAGCTATTCTATGCTGCCAAAGAGCTAATAGGCAGATTTAAGCAGCTGAAAACATACAGGAGGCCTTTACATGAACATAGGGCCCCTTAGAAGGCAATGAAGTTATTTTCAGTGGCCATGTCTAGCACTAGTCCAAGGTTTGTATTTGGGGGAAGGTGACAAGCAGTAAATCCTAAACTGAGTTGTATCCTCTCAAGTCTACTGAAGTTCAAGGGCTTAATAGGGTGGAACTC
Organism: Paroedura picta; assembly: GCF_049243985.1. Classification (NCBI taxonomy): domain Eukaryota; kingdom Metazoa; phylum Chordata; class Lepidosauria; order Squamata; family Gekkonidae; genus Paroedura; species Paroedura picta. Next base: position 76,758,907 of record NC_135373.1, on the reverse strand, counting down.
TGCTTAAGACTGCATTATGAGTGTTATATTCCAGTAAGCCTGATTGTGTTTGTTTAAAGTCCCATTAAGTCATAGCTGTCTTACAGTGATTCCTACTAGGATCTAGCTTGTCATTGCCTTCCTCTGCATTCTTCTTCTTCCAGCTGTATCGTGGTGCCTCCCTCTCCCCCAGAACTGGATTTATAGACAGATGAACAGGATGACCTATCCATTCAACAAATTTCTCTCTCTGTGCACAACTGTGATATAGCATTGCCAATAGTACTGGGAAGGACCCATCTAGTCATCTCCTTCCTCAGTGGAGGAGATGCAAGATTAGAGCATCCAAAAGAAAGTCTCTGCTTTAAGACCACAAGAAAGGGACAACTCAGTAATTGGTTATGAAACTGATGCCAAACGAATTGTCTGGCAACTTGAAATTAGTATCAAATCCATATTAATATGACATGCATTATTAATTATTAATATGACATGCAAGATAATATGCATTATCTTATGTAATAGCTGAAAACTTGGTAGTACAGAAGGTCGTTGTCCTCACCCCCCGTCCACCAGACCCACTATCTAACCACCAAATCCTTCTTCCACCTTTGTTAGTTCTACATCTCTTCCGCATGCTACCTACTCTGCACTAGATTGAAGAATGCAATGTAATTGCACATGAATGCTGAAAGCATATAAAGCTTGCTGTTCCCCTAGGTAAGAATGAGATGGATCCTACTGGTTGTTGTGGATGCCTGTGAAGTAAAGAGGGGAGAGGCTGAAGTTTCTATGGCCATAGGAGAACACCCCCAAGACATTTCTGGCATGCAGGAAACATGTGCAAAAAAGCAAACATCGCCCCATACAAACTGCCAAGCCTATGAGAGGGAAAAGGACCCGTATGAGCTCGTGCACTCTTGGGGTGTGTGGCTGAGTGAATGCTGGATTGTGAACAATGAATCGGCAATTTTTGTGGGGTTTTGAGACTTGTACTGAGGTCCACGCCTACCCCTAAACTTGAGTCCCTGATATCTTGTGGCTGGCTCCCACTTTTGTGTCAGCCATTTTTTTTTGTTGTACCTACCACTCTGTGTCAGAATTCCAAAGATGTCTACAGGCTCAGACAAGATTGTTACAATATGTTATTCAATAAGCAGTACAGTTCTAAGCAGAGTTATAGTCTTCTAAGCCAATGGAGATCAATGAACTTAGAAGGGTGGAGGTTTAATTAGAATTTTATTTCTTGTAAAAACCATGACATTCTCTATTTTGGGGGTTGGTTATATTGAAATCCCAAAATATTGATATGTCCTAATATTCCTAAATCCCAATACTATTATGGTATTGGGAGCCTAAGGCATTTATTTTATTTATAACTGGATTTATTCACCGCCACTCCTGAACCCAGCCAGGTCATGACGGTTTAAAATAAAATAATAAACCACCGTAAAAACAGCAATAACAATACTCCTTGATGGCAGATCAAACTAATCTGTTTCCCTACTCATAACCCGTCCACAGCCAATAACACCAAACCACACTGGTCCCCAGTAGTCCACCATCGCCCTTGGGAGAGGTACGTGTGCCCAGATGACTGAGGACAATGCCTCTATGAGGCCTATATGGGGAGGGACCAGATCTTCCTGGTCTGGCTTCAACCAAATGCCTGGCAGAAGAGCTCCATCTTACAGGTCCTGCAGAACACTGACAGCTCCATCAGGGCCCTCAGATCTTCTGGGAACTCATTCTACAGGTTGGGGCCAGAACTGAAACAGCTCTGGCCCTGGTTGAGGCCTGGTGTTCCTCCTGGTGCCAGGGATGACCAGAAAATTCATACCCGCAAAGCAGAGAGCCCTGCTCTCATTAGGAGACAAACGGTCCCTCAGATATGCAGAGCCCAGGCTGCAGATGGCCTTATGTCAGGATCCCGTGATCACTGCCATGATTTATGCTTGACCTGAGTGGTTCCATCTTGTATCAATGTGTGTCTGTTTCACTGACTCTGTAACAACCCTGACCTGTCTATGTAGTGATTTAGTTTTCTGTAACAAGTATGCTAGACTGTGTTATCTCTGGGAAGGGTAGCTGTTTAACACTCAAGACTGAGAAGACCTAACTATCTTTCCTGGATGCGAGCCCAGGCTAGCACCTGCAGGAGGGGGCTTCTTGCTCTCAGCTTTGAACTGGAAAGTGAACCAGTAAAAGTTATTGCCTTTTGTGTATTGATTAGATTAGACTACGAACATCGAGGTGTTCTGATCTCCTAAGCAATAAAGCTTTCTATTGATCCAGATGTCTAGTTGCTAGTCTGTCAGCCGTGACACCTTAAAGGTAAGAACCAAAACCTTAAACCTGATCCGGAAGCAATTGGTAACCAATGCAGCTGCCTCAGCATAAGCTGGACAAGGGCCCTTCAAGATAATCCTTTTCTCTATCCAAAGGAGTCTCAAAGGGGCTTACAGTCACCTTCCCTTTCCTCTCCTCACAACAGACACCCTGTGAGGTAAGTGAAGTTGAGAGAGCCCTGATATCACTGCTCGGTCAGAACAGCTTTATCAGTGCTGTGGCAAGCCCAAGGGATCTTGGCCTTAACTCTGGGTATCTAAAACAAAAACAAATATTTTTGGTATTTTTCAGGCTCAGCCATTTCGGTAGCTGGAAATCTACCTGTTTTGTTTGAATGATGGCGATGTGGAGGCTAGAGCCCTTCCCAATTCAATCCTTCATCATAAAAGAACTTTTAATGACAACTTGTACTCTGTCACAGATCTGAAGTCCTCTATTCATATGCCTTTCACAATAAATCAGTTCACAACAAGGTGAATACATAACAAAAACTGCAGGATTTTAAAACAAAGACTCTCATTTTAATTAATCACTACTAAAAATATATGCTAAAAATATAGTAGACTTTTCATTTGTGTTCCTAAATTACCATAACCTACCATAAATTATTCAACTGAATAATTTTTACTCCAGTAGAATCCATTTTATCAACATCATGTTTTGTTTCATGATGGGATTGAGATGGACACCTGCAAAACTTGTATTTTTCATTCTAAACAAAAGTGAGGGATTTTTACTGCCAACGAAGCCAAATGTTGGTTGCCAGATGAACTTCCAACACTTCTTTGATCAAATGTTAATTTTTCTCATATCTATCTAGACTTTAATAGCATTTCTTTTTTGAAGACTCTTGTCATACCAGATGTTTCTGAATGAAGAAAAACATCTAAGTAATATTCATATTCCCTTTCTGGAAATAGTAATGGTTTAGTAGCTTGTCCTTATTTATATGCCCTGTCTGCTTTTAAAGGACAACCTAGGTGGGAATGTATTAGCCAATTTAGTTGGAGCCAGTGTTGTTTTTATTTGCCTTTCCATGACATAAGAACAGACTGGCCCATTATGCATGGGCCATAAGGCCCACACTGGCGGCAGCAGCGCTTCGGTTAAAATCACAGAGAATGCACGCTGCCGCCACAAGTGCAGACACCTTCCGGCCCTGGGCTTCGGAAGACCCGCGTTAAGCGAACGCGGGATCTTCCGGAGCTTCTCGGGTAAGCCAGGGCAGCGGCGGCCTGGTGCTGTGCATAATCAGCAGCGCCGCACTTGTTGGGCCACCCAGCCTCGACCTGTGGTGTCCCTCAAGGGATACCACTCGCCCATGCGGGCTCTGTGGCGGCACAGAGCTGGCAGGGACAACCCCCACCTCCCCCGCCCGCATCACTGCACTTACTTCGGCTGGGCCTCCTAGCCTCAGTGTAAAGTGCGTGCATGCGCGTGCTACGCCAGGGCTTTGTTGCTGTGGCTTAGAATAGCTCTCTTGATATCCCACTTTCTCTTGGTGATTAGTTTCTCCCAGCTGCTCTCAGTGCAGCTTTCATTTCACTATTTAGAACTGTAGGTTCTTCTTAAAAAGATTCTTCTAGGAAGGAATCTGTCGTATTTTCATCTGTTCTGTATTGTGCTTCAATGTGTTTTTTTTCTCATTTTAGTTAATGTAGTAGGTCTTTCAGCATCCCTAACCATGCTTTAAATTTTCCTTTGATTTCTTAGAGCTTGTGTAACAGATCTCTTGTTCTTCCTTTTTTGTTCTCTTCTGTTTCTTTATAATGGTTATGACAATAGTTCTCTTTGTCTCTGTTTGCCAGTCACTGGAATACATTTAAACTTCTGATTCTATTCACCTCTTACAACTGCTTCTCATCTATCTTTAGCATTTTAAGAGTTTCATCAGTCATTCACAGAGGCTTTTCATTTCTTTGCATATTATTCCCTGATAGTATTTCTGGTTTCAACCTATAGTTCAATTACCAATAATTAAATGGCAACATCAGTTGAAGAGAACCTGTGTGACAGTCTTTCAAGCATTAATGTCTATTAGAGACTGAAAACCTTTGGTTGACAGTCTGTTTGAATGGAATTCTGTTGAGTGAATCAGTTAAGGAATCACAGGTGGGAATTGAAAGTTGAAGAGACATTAAATACTGGGAAAGAAGAGATTAGGTAGCTGTATACTGTATACTGGGAAAGAAGAGATTAGGTAGCTCAAGGAGGATCCCCATTCAAGCCAAAAAGGGAAATAGCTTCTGTTAAAGAGAAGTGATCCTTGCCCAGTTAAGGAGGAAAACAGCTTCAAGTGCAAAGAATTCCTTCTTTCCAGTGAAAGAAGGGAAGTAGGTATTAAATACAGGAGTGATATCTGATGTATGTATAAAGAAGGATTTTGGGGACTTGGTTATATATTCCTGCCTTCTATACTTTTCATGTCACTAGGCTTGAGTGTTTAAGTAGAAGCTTAATGAATCTCTTTCTTAAAGTTTTAAAAACCTTATTGAGTATCAGAAACACTTTTTAGTAATTAATTATCTGGTGTTTGCATGAATACAAAGTTGCCACAGTTTAGTTATCTGTTCAGTACATGCATATTATAATTGATCCCACCTGCCTTCTTTTCTCCAGTTAAATAAAGCATTTTGTTTTTTTTGAACTGGTGTGTGCCATATGAAAATCAGACTATAAGAAGGTGATTTTGTAGGTAACTGGCCTCGGCTGGGCCAGTGTGTGTGTGTGTGTGTGTGTGTGTCTATTTACTTACCTACCTATTTATCTATAGGAATTGGGTAGAGCAGTCATAGACAAATAAATAAGAAGAAAATAAAGGGGGATGCCCAGCAAGAAAGAAGGCACAATGTGAGGGATGATAGGGACAAAATCATCTGAATCTGCAGCACACATCTGTTACCCAGGTAGCAAGGAGGGACCTTGGACACAACCTGTGTACTCCGCAATGTGTAAAATGCTCAGCATCAGCATTGACTAAAGTGGAGTAAATGTCCAGGCCCATGCCTTCTGTAGAAGACTTGTGTTTCTTTCATCAAAACTCAAACACTTCACGATAATAAAGCAGAGAATGTTAACTTTATCACTTTGTGGTGATGGATTATTTGAAAATGCAAGCTTCTGCTAAGCTCTTACCAAGGCTCCAAGGGACAATTTGTCTACTTTCATCGGAAGCTCTCCTCTTTTTTTCTTAAGAGAAAATCAGTAGGCATCAAGAAGGATTTTGTTTTGCTTTAGAATTTCTATATATCACAGACAGAACCAGGAAAGGTAACAAACATTATTTTTGACAGGATTGCAGAATAACAGAAATTGCTGGTATCTGTCCAATATTTTAGGCCAATGCTGTGATTATGGCACCACTGGAATGTAGGTCATTGTTCTTTCCACCTTACCCCCCTCCCACACACACACACACAACTGGGATCTTGTTCTGGTACATGAGGCACACAGTTCTGGCTGAGTAAAAGCCAGATTCCAATTTAACTGAATGCCATCAAAATAAAATAAGGGAAGGTCTATACTCTTCTTTCTGGTTTTAGAAAAAGTAATTCAAGATAGCCAAGAAAGCCAAAAATATGATTTTTCTTTATCCAAACAAGCAAGTTGAAATGGAAAAGGGAAAGGTTAAAAAATTAAAGATAAGATAAAGAGGAGGGGCCAATTAGAAGGGATGTGGTTAGAGGGAAAAGGGGCTACAACAAAGAGGAAATGGGGCCTGGTTATATTAGGTCATCCAGAGTCCACCAAAATCTGAAACTGGCCCTGGGTTGGATCACATGCTAGCATTGCAACTGACCTGAAAATGCTGGCATCGCATTCAATTAAATCTCTTTTCTTTAAAATCAAAAATTTACATTGTGATGATAAGCTAAACTCTATCATTAATGCAGAAAAAATACATTACAGAGTGGACAGCGGAGGCAATCCAGAGAGGTCATCATTGTTAACATTTGTTTGGGTGGAGGAGTGTTGTGAGACTGCCTGTCTTTATAAGAATACAAATGAAAATCCATGAATGGGTATACCTTACCTGAGTGTCATACTGATAAACTGCTCCTAATCAGGCTATATGCGTGCAATAATCTGCAGTGCAGCAAGAAAAATGATTTTTGGCTATTCCCACTACTCTCTGCAAATCTAGGGTATCTTTAAACGTTCTGCGGCGCAGGGCGCCGCAGACTGAATAAAGTAGTAAGGGCTTGTGGGGAGGAGTTAGGGTGGGACCTGTCCAGGATAAAAACTCGGAGAGGGCCAATCAGGAGCCACGAAGTGGCTCCTGATTGGCCCTCTCTGAGAGCCACCCGGGGGCCAAGTGGCCAATTGGGAGTGGCCCTATTGGCCACTTGGCCCGCCCCAGACTCCCTGCACACACTCTGTCCCCATATGGCTCACTGCCAGGAAAGGAGCAGGGCGGCCACGTCAAAGACACGGCCGCCCTGCTCCTTTCCTGGCAGCGAGCCATCGCCCTTCCCTCCCCAGTACGAATCCCCACCGCCTCGCCTACAGATGGCCCCGCCGCCCTGCTGACTCCCCAACCGGCGCCATGCCAAGCCGCTTCCCCACATCTCCGCGCCCCGCCAATGACCTCCTCCACAGCCACCGACTCGAGCCGCCATAGCACCAACGCCAACGGGACCATCCATGACCAGCCTCTCCGATGCCGACCCGCCTGCTCGACCCCGTCGCTCAAGACAAGATGGTGGCCTCACCCCCTTGCCCCGACGCGCCGCTAACGCTCCCTCTCCCTCCCACCATGGCGACGGTGAGTCTCCCCCCCTCCCGACCCGTGCGAAAAACACCTCACGCCCGCTGCCTTTTTTAGCTTCGGAGAGGGTGGGGGGCCGCGGCCCGGCCTTCCCTTGGCTCCAGGAGTGGTCTCGCCGCAGTGAGGCTGCTCCAGGGGTTGAGATAATGCCTTTTTTAGCTTCGGGGAGGGTGGGGGCGCGGCCCGGCCTTCTCTCGGCCCCAGGAGCAGCCTCGCTGCGGCGAGCCCGCTCCCGGGGCCAAGAGAACACCGTTTTTCGCTTCAAGGAGGGGGGGGTGTGATCTGGGCTTCTCTCAGCCCCAGGGGCGGCCTCGCTGTGGTGAGCGAAATAAATAAAATGAGCTTTAATTCTAGTATTCACATATTACATTTGTCAAAATCAAGACCCACAAGAAATGTCCTTCTGGTCTATGGGGCAATTATTGTTAAGCTCACAAATTCCTCTTACTTGGTGCACTGCACCTGGTACTCCATGCACAGTTAAATGGACAGGAGTTAAGCCAAGTATCCAAGTATACCTTTAGCCCACAACTTTCAGGAATCTAATCAACTGCCCTGACAAAGGCATACTTGTGAGATCATATTTATGTGATGAACCCAGTGGGTTTTTGTTGTTTCAGCTCTGTCCTCCCTTTCAGACACTTATGTATCTTGACTAGAGATGAGCAATTCAGTTTTGATTCAACTGATTCATGCATGAACTAACCAAATCAAATATGAATCTCCAATCAGCCATTAGTTTAAATGGTTGAATCATACCTGTTGCCGTGATTCAGCAATTCAAACATGTTGTACGACCATTTAAAGGAAAGCAAGAAGAGAAAGGGAAACACTCTTACCTTCTCCACTCTTAATTTCCTACCTTTAATTTTAAAACTTTTTTTTCTTTTCTTGTCTCACTCGTTGGGTTTCTGTGAATGTGTGGGGTGGCTGTGGGTGAGTGGGTTTTATAAATTTTTATTCTCCTTCTCTTCTGGGCTTTCAGCCTTTCTTTATAATTATTTCATTTTTTGAAAAACTTAAAAATATATCCTGGCAATGAACCCCCACCCCAAACACTTACACACACCTATATGTAACATTTAAGGAAATCTATTTCAATGCATCTGAAGCAGTTTGCATCTACATATGCAAGGTCTCTCAGTTCTCATGCGTACCCAGAATTTAACTTTGTAGGTTATGGAAATGCCACTGAACTCAAACTTCATTCTCACATCTGTTTGTTAACTTTTGTCTTGGTATGCTAATTTATCACCATTCACAGATCTTATTAACTGCCTTAACCAAATCTCAGCCTTAATTGCCCAGGTACTTGTACATCTTGACTCTAACCCAGGCTTTCTCAACCAGGGTTTCATGAAACCCTCGGGTTTCTTGAAAACATTGGAAGGGTTTCATGAATTAATATATTTTTAATTGCCAAACATTTATCAGGTGATAGTACAAAGCCACTGTACATACAAAATTTGGTGACAGTGACTGGTTCAGAACAGAGAAAGGAGTGCACCAAGGTTATATTCTTTCTCTCTTCCTGTTTAACTTGTATGCTGAGATCATTATGAGAGAGATTGAATTCAAAGAATCAAACATTGGAATTAAGGTTGCAGGAAGGAATATAAATAATCTTCGGTATGCTGATGATACTATTCTATCAGAAACTAAGAAGGCCTAGAACAGTCGATTACAAAGTTCAATGAAGTAAGCAAGAAATTTGGCCTTTTCTTAAATACTAAAAAGACAAAAATAATAACCACTGCAAAAAAACAGACATGTCATAATAATGAGTGCTGAAGAGATTGAATGTGTTCAAGAATTCATTTTTCTTGGATCACAAATTGATGAGACCTGTGATTGCAGTATGAAAATAAAATGTCAGATTGCTCTGGGTTGCTCAGCAATGACAAGCTTCAACCAAACATGGAAAAGCAAGGACATAAAACTGACTACCAAATGTAGATTAATGAGATCTATCATATTTCAAATAGCCACTTATGGATGTGAAAGTTGGACAATGAAAATATCAGACAAGAGGAGAATGGATTCGTTTGAACTCTGGTGATGGAGAAGGCTACTGTGGGTCCCTTGGACAGCAAAAGTCACAAACAAGGAAATACTACAGTGCATAAAGCCTGATCTATCACTGGTAGACAAAATCACGATACTCTGGCTCACTTACTTTGGCCATATCATGCGATCCAACTCACTGAAGAAAGCAATTATGCTTGGATTAGTCAGTGGAAAAAGGAAACGTCTTTCCTTCTTTTGTCAGTCAGTCAGTAACCTTTTATTGGCATAAAATGTATAAGACATATAAAAATAGGGTTTAAAATTTCAACAAAATAATAAAATGGGGTTACATAACCAAACAGATCTTAAAATGATTAAATAAACTATAAAAGATAAAATACAAGGTAGGCAGCATATTATAAAAGCATCTTAGTTAAAACTCTGGCAACTAAAATGGTTATCTCTGGGTCTTTGTCAGAGAGCAGAAATTGCAAGGTCATAGATTTACTTACAGAAGGCTTGTTTCCCAGCAAAGCAACAAAGCTGTCATCCCGACACTGCTCATATAAGGGGCAATCTAACAAAATGTGTGAGACAGAGTCAGGGCAACCAGAACCACACGGACAGAGTCTCACATGGTATGGGATATGGTGGAATCTTCCCTCTAAGACCTTTGAGGGGAAAGCATTCATTCGTGCCAGGAGAAAAGCTCTTCTCAGGGGTGGGACATCAAGGAGATGCAAATATGTAGGCATAATATTTCTCTGCATAATGATGCCAAAGAATGCTGGTGAGCAGACTCGAGGCTGGGTAGGTATGAGTTCCTGCTGCTCATGGTCTAATATTCTCTGTTTAATAATCCGGAAGATACATTTTTCTTCCAGAGGTAGTAGGGAATTCAGATCGATGCCAATGGAGACTAATTTTTGTTCCATAGCCTGGAACCATTGAAATTTAAGAGGGTCACTTTTTAGACAAGTTAAAAGGCTGCCAGTTTCTATTCTAAAAAAACAGTCTGACCCAAAATTTAAAAGTAGCTATCCAGACCCTTGTATCTACCCTAATTTGGCCAAATTCTGCGCAAATGGTATGGTAGGAGACACAGTTGGGAACCCCTGCAATTTGCCTATAGAAAGCAGATTGAACACCCTCAATAGATTTATTCAAGGCAGGAACCCATAAGGGGCATCCAAACAGGAGCTGGGACATTACTTTGGCATTAAAAATTTTAATTGCTGCCGGGATAAATTGGTTACCTTTCGCAGAGAAAAAGAACTGTTTTATCAAGGAAGATGAGGATTTGGCCAAATTGATAGCTCGTTGGCAGTGGGAGCTCCATTTCTGGTTATACTGGAAGGTAACACCTAGATACTTAAATGTTTTGACTTGTTCTATTGAAGTGCCTCCAATAGACCAAGTCATTGCATGCCAGCTCTTAGAGAAAACCAAAACTTTTGTTTTACCATAGTTAATTACTAACTTATTATCTTGGCAATATTGGTAAAAGGTGGATAAGTATCGTTGTAAGCCAACCCTTGTATATGAGAGTATTGTAATATCGTCGGCATACAACAACAAAGGAATATGCTGGGAACCAAGTTTTGGGGGATGACCATTAATAGGTTCCAGCGTTAACGCTAAATCATTAATGAATAAATTAAACAACAAGGGGGCCAGAATACAGCCTTTCTTAACTCCAATGGTCATTGAGATCTTAGAGGTTAAGTCTCCCTTTGAAGAATACCGGACTTGGCAGGAGGTGGACACAAAGTTTTTGGATGAGAAACACAAGTCTCGGTTCCATACCCATTAATCGCAATTTATTCCAGAGCATATCCCTATCTATCTTATTAAAGGCACTTTTAAGGTCTATAAAAGCTGTGTATAGCCTCTTACCATTTTGGGACGTATATTTCTCGGCCAGGCATGAGAGAGTTAAACAATGATCTATAGTAGAGTTACCCTGCAAGAAACCAATCTGTTCAGGACCTATAATTCTTTGAGAGCGAGCCCAATCAGTTAGGCGCCGTTCGAGATGTTTTGCATAAATCTTACCTATAATTGATAATAAACTAATAGGTCTAAAATTATTAGGGTCATTAGGGTCACCATTTTTAAACATGGGAACAATGATTGAATTCAACCAAGAACTTGGGACAATCCCATGTAAGTCAATTAAGGTACATAAGTTGGCCAAGGGTGGAGCCCACCATTTAGGGTTGTTTTTTAGAAGTTCAGCTGAAAGGGCATCCTGGCCTGGGACTTTGCCTATCTTAAGGCTCAGAATTAGTTCCTCTACTTCGTCAGGCAAAACTGGGGACCATCTAGGGACATTAGTTGGGATGGAGTCATTCAGCAGATTTTCTGGAGCTGCTGGGACATTAAATAGAGCAGAGAAATGATCAACCCAAACTTGGGGGGCAATAATAAGTTCTAAATTATCAGTCTTCCCCCTCAAGGGTCCTCTTACAGCTGACCAGAATGCTTTGGAATTTTTGGATTTAACAATGTCAAATAGGCGGGCCCAATTAACGTGAGAGTAAAGCCGTTTTTTCTCTCGGATAAGATAATTATACTGTTTTTTTTTGTTCAAAGTAACTGTGGATAATAGTCTGATCCTCTGACGATTGGGCCTGTCTAAATAGCTCTCTCAGTTTTTTTTTTTGAGATATGACATTCTTGGTCAAACCAGGAGGAATTGCTGCCTTTGTTACAGACTGGTTGTGCTTTAAGGCCGCAAAGGTCAACTATCTGAGAATACAGCTCTACAGCAGTCATAGGTGCGCTTGAGTTAATTAAAGTCTCCCGAAGTTCTATCATTCTTTCAGATTCCAAAAGAGATGTGATCTCTTTCTCCATCTTAGCGGACCATCTAATCCGTTTCAAACAAGATTCAGTGGGAACTGCTGGTAGAGATACACTGGGACTGCAAACATCTATCCCAGTATGATCCCAGTTTAGAATCAGTGGAAGGTGGTCACTCTCAGTACGTGACTCTATAGAGAAAGAAGAAATATTTTGGAAGCAGTTAAAAGTGCATAAGCCGTAATCAATCACACTCTGTCCTCGAGGGGACGTGAATGTGAAATCTGCAGATGTGGGGAACTTGCTTTGACCATTTAATATCAGAAAATTGTGCTCTATACAGAATTCAGTTAATTTGATCCCTGCCTCATTAACGACACTGTCCTTTGAGTTCCTCAAAGGCCAAATGGAGGGTAGTAAGTCCTCATCATCTTCCCCAAACCCCAACCTTGCAAAGATATCATTATTATTAGTGCCAATTCGAGCATTAAAATCTCCTAAAATAATGAATTGTGCTGAGGAGTGGTCCTTATATATTGAAAATATAAAATTAGAAAGTTTGGCCCAGTTTTGGTTGAGAGTCAAATAATTCTGGGCAGGAGGGAGGTAAACATTAATTATTATTAGTGAGGAATTATTCCAGTGCAATAGGATGGCCATAGCTAAATTTTGGCAGCAGCCTAAAATAGAAGGGTTAGCAACAGAGTCAATCTTCAGCAAGGTGGAAATGCCCGCTTTGTAACGTCCCTTGGGCTCATTTTTATAGGCTGGTAAGTTAAATGATGTAAATCCCTTGAGATGAATTTTTTCTTGAAACCAAGTTTCCTGGAGGAGAATACAATCAAAGGAGGTTAAGAATTCCGCAAAATCAGAGTCTCCGGATTTTTTTTTCCACCCAGCGATGTTCCAGGATGCTATCCGAAGTCTAGGATGGGAATGGTCTCCAAATAGTCAATCATTTCTTGCGGCTGGTTCTTCAGGTTGCGTCCACTGGGGAGAAGGATCAGAGTTGGTCTGAGTGAGCTCCTCCCCTTCTGGAGTCTTATGATCTTCCTGGAGAGATTTTGCTTGTGGAGATTTTCCTTCCACGTTTGCATTAGTCTTTGGCGTATTATGGGATGAGGTGGAAGGTGAAGAATCTAACAACAGCTTCTTTTCTATTTCACTGCATCTGAAGTGTGCCTGCACACAAATGCTTATGTCTTGGATAAAACTTCATTGGTTATAGAGGTGCCACTGGACCCAAACTTTGTTCTGTTGCTTCAGATTTACAAGGCTACACACCTGAATCTCCCTTTCTGTTGTTTCTGATCTGATACTTGTATAATTTCCAAGATGCAAAGTGTACTGATGCAGAGAACTGGTTTATTCCAGTGTAGGACAGGTCACATTTCTGTCTTTCTCTCTGTCTCTCTCCCTTTCCCCTATGCCTACACAGTGTATCAAATTTATGACAAGTGCAGTGAGATTCTTTTACTTCACTCCACAGATTTTATGAGAGCTACACAACTGATGAAGTTATTTACCAGAGCAAATTTCAGCAGCATGCGAGTCATAATTCTGTGGATTAGTTTGCCTCCAGGTTCAGATGTATAGTTTTTGTAAAAGCTTCCAGGACACGGTGGGATATTTAAAAATCTAAATAAATACAAAGTTAAGACAAAAAGTTTTTTCACTTGCTTGATGTGTAAAATGAGTGAGTTACAGTCTAAGTGCATTTTCTTTTGATTATATAGGCTTAGAGTTGTGTTTTCCATCCATATTAAATCCCCAAGGTGTTAATTAGGCAGATACGTTTTCCCATCTAAGTACACAGAACAACACAGTAACAATCCCATGAACCAGTTCAGAAGAGGAATTTCAAAGACTGCCTACAGATATTATAAATCCCTGTCTCTAGAGACAGTGCAAGCAAAGTGCTCTTTAATTTTTGCTTAGATCTTTAACTTTTCAGACTGTGCAACAACAAAAAAGAAGAAAATAATGTTTTTTTTTGTTTTTTGTTTTGCTTTCCTAGATATTAAGAAAGTGTTAAACAAACTGTTTGGCAAAAATATAGTGTTAGATCCATCCAGCTTTTTTTTTATCCCAAATGTAGGTTCCATGACTCTCAGCATAGCCTTTTGGAGTGGTCAAAGATTACATCTTCCTTTTTGATTAGCAGAAAAAGTGGTTGGATCCAAACCATTATATTTAACTGGTAGGGTGAGGTTCTAAAGATAGATAATTAAATAATTGCTCAAGTATTGATACGGCTTCTTATCCATATAGCCTCCAAAATTGCATAGATGGAAATGGGGATGCTTCTGACACTCCAGTTGTCAGCGTCACCCCTAAAAGCCTTCACTCTGCTCAAGTCTGTGCTCTGTCTATTACTTGCTGTATTGGTTTACTGTACAACAGCTTCTCTTCCACTTTTTAGGAAGCTTGTTGCATATTTCAAGATATTGCAGAAAACTTAACTGTCCAACATGATGCTCCCACCAGAGTCAGAAAAAGTGCTTACTGCAACTTGTTACAATTCAAAAGAATTTTTAAAAAAGTAATTAAATCATCACCAATAATAAAAAAGAAACACAACAAAGACAGTTCTACAGATAAATGTAATGGCACATACAATCCTATTTTTTAAGGGAAAAAATGACAAAATCAGTGTTGTTCAACCATGCCTTTATGAAGCACTGTTGTTTGAGCCATTATCCAATCAGAATTCTCATGTTGCCTGGGATGGAGCTTAATGAAGCAATGTATGTTCTCCTGATCATCTACCAATTTCTGCTGCAATTGGAATGTCAGCTCTAATACCTAAGAAAAGAAAAGAAAAGCTGGGAACATTTTTGTTGCTATCTTAGAAGCCAAAAGACTGCCTATATTAACTCTTAGATGAGTACAGCAGTGGACACTGTGACTGTCCATGAAGTAGACTGCCCCAAGATTAAGGGCATGGAAAAATGGCCTATAAAAAGGAACTGGGCAATGGGTCAAAGAGGGCAAAGTGTGATAGGATCTGAGAAAGGCTTTTTCAAGCATGACTCCGGCCAGGGTTGCAAGTCAGCTCTTGGTTTCACTAGTGAGCAGCCTAGAAAACACAGCTCTGTTTAACAGTACATTGATAATCTGGACGGCCCTGTCACCAAGAAAGGCACATACAATACTAGGAGGAATCTCTCAAAGCATGTGCCTCCCCCACCTTACTGTATGAAGTTTATACAGACACAAATTCCTCACCTACCACCAAGCATACAGCTTATCCTGGTGATTGAGAGGGCAGGTGTCATCATGTCATGGCTACAAATTCAGATACAACTGTACTTTTCTAGGACACATAAGAGATAAAACTGGTCATGGAAGGGATGTCCTCATCAGTAAATTAGCATACAGGAAAAAACTAACCAAGGGAATCATTAGCCTGGGCATACTTGCAGTATGCACAACTCCAATAGTACAGTATAGTTACAGAGCAGTATATTATATTCTAATAGTGAGGTCAGGGTATCTTTGGATTCTTAAATCCTGTGACCGAATGAGCACATCTTTGCCCAGCCATAAAATGTGTCCTAATCCACCAGTGATACAAACCATTATGAAATGCAAACAGCAGGCACAGGGTTTTTTTTAAAGCCTCAGGATATTTAATAAAATAGGAGGGGAATTTAATTATATTAATTAAGGCTAAACTATGCAATTAGATTAATTAGGTATCATGGTTAGCAACTTTGCTGAGTAACAGCCAATTAGATATATGCTGAATCCAACAATGCTTTGCCTCTGATAGGTCAAACAATTTAAAACACTCTGGAGAGTGAAAATGGGGGGGGGGGTGGACAGCACAGACATATAAGCATATTTGAATTGCTTGTGCCCTGAAAGAATTTCATCTTGATACAAAAAGGACAGATTCCCTTTTTAAAATAAAATCTAATAATCTACCACTAAATAGAGAAAATAATAATTTGAGTTTTTCACCTTGTCATTCCCTGTCATCCACTTTTGGAAAAGATCACTTCTGCTGGATAGCTGTGTTTGTCTGAAGTAGCACAACAAAATTTAAGTCCAATGGCACCTTTAAGACCAACAAAGCACTTTTAATTCCTTCTTTTTACAGCTGGGAAAGTATCTGCCATTAATCATGAACTTTACATTTTTATTGCCCCAATGTTTCCTGGGGTGCTATAAACATGAAATTCACTGTGAAGCCCCCTGACTCTATTGCCTCATTGTGGACATGGTTTCTGGGTCTTGTCCAGTGTCCACCCTTCTTCCCGTTGGCCCTGGGAAGTGGTCATCCACCTACCTACCTTCCTATGTCATAGTATTATTTTGTTAATTTTAATGTCCCCCCCAAAAAAAGTTGTCCCCATTCCCCTACCATTATTTTGGCCGAAATTCTGTATCTAGCATGTCATAGTTTAGAGAGGAGCAAGGTTTCATATGGACTTAATGGATGATGACTGAAATGGGCATCGGGAACCTCCACAGGGGCCACGTGGTGCCCACACATGACCATGAGGGTCCAAAAGCTTGGAGGGGCCTGGATGGCGTATGGCTCCCAACACACTCCCTGGGTCCTGGGTCAGATGCTCTAACTTCCCACCTATCTACCTACCAACCTAACCAACTTTATACCTGCATACCTAACCAGCTATCTACTTATCTATCTACCTAACCAACTATCTACCTGCTCACCTAAAACACTATATATCCACCTGTCTAACACCTGCTGAGCACAACTACCTATGAACACCAGACCCAGGGAAGTACAGTGACAGTTACAGCACATCCTGGCCCCTCCAAGCTTGTGGACCCTCCTGATCACCCCCTGCTCTGCAGGCAAACCCTCCAGATCCATCATGTGGAGAGCCCAGCAGACCCCCTCTCCCCAGGATTTGTCTCAATAAACTCTGGGGCATGACTGGCAGCCAGGTAGCCAACCAAAGGCAGGGATGTCTGACCATCTCTGGGTGCCATAGCATGGCATGGCTGAGTATATTTTTGACCTCTCCCTCCTTTGGGAGGAGGCAGCCATGGCTCAACCCTAATATTAAACAGTCACTTCCGCTGCCCCTCCATGTAGCATCTCCATGAGTTTAATCCTCAGTAACAGTGGTCACAATCCATCATTCATGGATGTCTGTGGCCAAATTTACCATTGCTGCCTATAGCTCCACATTCCTGTCCCGACGCTCTACCTTGAATGTGATCACTGTAGACTTACTTCTCCATTAGGATTGTTGGGTGGGGAAAGATTCCCATCAAAAGCCTTCTGTAGTGTACCCTGGATTCCACGGGAGGGAGCATTGCCCTTTAACAGTGCCGTGGTTCTTCTCCCTGCTGTTAATCCCGTCTGGATTGTGGCCACCAGGGCAAATCACTGAGCATTAGCCTCTGGATCACCATGGCCGCCTGCCAATGCTATATGCTCATGCCCACCCAAATGGGTAGTCACTTGACAGAATATATGGCACCTCTAGTGAAGGCTCTGTCTATGGTGAATTCCAAGATCTGATGAGTCAACAGGACTGTTTCCATCCCATGTCCCAAAAGAGTGACATTTTGAGTTTCAAAGGGGGTTCCGTTCCCATCAGCCCCCTAATCCATCATAAAAACAGAAGACCAAGGCACCCTGAAGGGCAGAGAACATGAAAGGCAGTCAAAGGGAATGTGGG
The DNA here is from genome assembly GCF_049243985.1 of Paroedura picta. Lineage (NCBI taxonomy): Eukaryota > Metazoa > Chordata > Lepidosauria > Squamata > Gekkonidae > Paroedura > Paroedura picta. Next base: position 76,741,333 of record NC_135373.1, on the reverse strand, counting down.
GTAGATCATGGGACAGTATAAAAATGGATCTGTAAGGATACCCCTTGGCAGATGGCAACTGAAAACTTTTTGAAATATTCTGTCTGGGAGCAGGTGAAAAGAATTTAATTTCAACATGGAGTCTTTAAGGATTTTCCTTTGGCCTGTGGAAGCAGTAATCAGCCACTCCTGTCATGAATTCAGAAGATCAAGTGAGCCAGCTCTTAAGACCTTATGCAGGCAGTCTACAAAGCAAGCTGATGGTTGCATTGTTGAAAAGTTCTCAGTAAACATTTTCCTCTCATAAAACTACCAAGAGCTATTTTTCTGGGTGCAGTGTGATTTTTTTTTAAAAAAACTAGTATTCAAATGTATAATCTTTCCCACTTGTAAATGGAAGAGTCCAGGGTCAGTTTGATCACCACCTCTGCAATTAGTGTGAATTAGGCATCTGTAGAAAGATGTGCAACAACAATTTACAAGCTACTTAGAGTGCTAAATTCAATGATTCCACAATATAATGGCAACAGCAGATTATATAGCAGTTGGAACACAACCAGTCATTAAGTGAACTACAAATTAATATATTGTTGCAGTTTTATTCCTATTGCTATATTTGATTAAAGCCATTCCCTACCACCTGAATAGATGGCATTTAGTCTACAAGAGTGCAATTATCAAACAGCATTTTCTGATGCAAGGAAAACACAACCCTTCTTTTTCTGTATTTCTTTCCCTTTTTATTTTGAAAGGAAAATATGCATTTACATTGGTGGCAATAATACATTGATGACATCTTGAACTTTAGAGGCACTGTATGAAATATTAACAATATACAAGTCAGTCAACACACTTTATAAGGCTGATCAAGACTAGTATCCCATATAGGATAGCCAGCTCTGGACTGGAAAATACCCAAAGATTTGGAGAGTGGAGCTTGGAAAGAGCACGGTTTAAGATGGACCCCAGCAGGGTATAATGCCTTAGAGCCCACCCTCCAAAGCATCTGTTTTCTCCAGGAAAACTGATCCTGGCTGTCTGAAGATCAATCATAATAGCAAGAGATCCTACCCTGACACCTGGAGGCTGACCACTCTAATCCCATCCCACATAGAAAATACTAAGTAGAACCTGAGGCAATGTAATTAGTATTTGACAAGAACTGGACAAGAACTCTCCCTTTCCTTAAGGTCAAGTTCAAAGCAAGTGCTCAAACTTTTTTGAGAAATGGTGTTACCATTTCCAATCAGATTATTCAGCTAGATCAGAGGAGGCAGAATGGTCTGTAACCCTGGCTGCTTTGATTTACTGGCTTGTGCAGGCACTGCATGCATCACACTGAGCTGTCAACTTTGATTTCTGGAAAGGTTAAGGCTCAGATCTGGCAGGACATCAAATACTTACAGGAACCTGGTTTTGCTAAGTAAAGATCACTTTCTTTGTATTTATAGCTATTTCACAGTGATTCCCATAAAATATCCATGACAAGAGTGTGTGGATATGCATGCACTCACAGAGACATTAACCTTAACGAAAATTGTTTCATCAAAATTTCACACTGTGAAAAGATAAATAGTAACATACACATTGCCTAGCAGACTGATCCATTGATTCAATACCCTCTTTGGTAAACAAAAAACAAACAAACAAATAAACACTTTTTTATTATGATATATTTTTTATTTTCATAAAGATAGAAATATAGAATAGAGACAATGTAAGTTATTAATACAGAAAATAGTACAATATAGTCTTTGTATGGAAATATAAGACCTCACCTTAACTACACAATGGTATGAACTTTTGCCCAAAGCTTATAAACTTTTTCATGTTTCCACCACATTTAAAAAGAGAAGCCTACTTTGTTACCACCTTTCCAACATTTGTTTACATAGTTTTTAACAATTTTAACGGTCATTTTTGGTGTCCCATAACACCTATAAAACAATTTATACTTAACACAATCTTAGAGCCATCCACATTTCCACCACATTTAGGAAAAGAGGCCTACTTAGTAGTACAGAAGAAAAATATATAAGTTGTTATATAAGTTGTAAACACTTTATTTACAGTCATTTAGACCAGAACATGCAAACTTAAATGGACTCCGGGGAATGGTAGAAGACAGGAAGGCCTGGAGGATCGTTGTCCATGGGGTCGCGATGGGTCGGACACGACTTCGCACATAACAACAACAAGACCAGAACAATGAATGCAAAGTAAAATGTTGAATGCATTTAAAAGTATAATAAAATCGTAATTATACAGTAAAATTTAAAGAACATATACAAAGCAACATGCCCTCCCAACATGTCCTACCCTGTCTTTTTATAGAGTTCATGCCTAGTGAATTCTCTTGACTTTTCCCACTCCATCATGTTTCTGAAATATTCACTGTATCTATGTCATTTAGCACTGGCTGCATCCATGCCGCCTCGATGATTGTACACCTTCCTGCCCGTGCATGCACACTTCCCCCGCCGCCGAAGTTGGGGTCGCAAAGGTTAAAATGTTGAGAACCGCTGCTCTACAACAACCCAGGCCATACTCAGCCCTTTCGTCTCCACACATGACCCTCCTTTCATTATTCTACATTCACTGCCAATTTCTAATATGTTCTTCCCAATTATACTGTGAGCATTTATACTATCGTTCCTTTGGGCTGAGTCAGCCTGAATTGGAAGCTCCTGATATAGGCTTTCTCTCTGAGGTTAGCTGCTCTACAAATTTTTTCACAATTAACTGGCACAGGATAAATGCACAGCCTAAATGTCAGTACTGCAACCTGGAAAGAGTAGGAATAGTTTCCCAGTGGGATTCCTACATGATACAGACTGAATAAAATAGTACCAACAAAAGCCAATAGTCTTTGAAAAGTAAGTCCACTCTCAGGGCCAACACAAAATGCAAGAAAAATAAAAATTCTCACTAGATTCCTAGAAAAGTGCAAGGGCACACTATTCATGGCTAATTTATACTGGCTGATCTCACAATATAACATGAACATATGAATCTGCCATATATCACCACATCAAACCACTGGCCCATCTAGGCCAGTCTACTATTTTTCTAACAAGTATTATCTGACTGGTAGTGACTCTCCAAAGTCTCAGGAAGTGGATGGTCTTGCCTGACATCTACTATCTGAGATCCTTCAACTGGATGTACCAGAGTCTGAGCTATGGTTGCCAGCTCTGGGTTAAGAAATACCTGGATACTCTAGGGGTGGAACTGGGAATGGGGAGAGACCTCAGTATTATATAATCCTATGGAGTCCACCTTCCAAAACAGCCATTTTCTCCAGGGGAACTGATCTCTTTAGTCTAGAGATTACTTGTAATCCCAGGGGATCCCCAGGTCCCACCTAAAATTGAATGGATGAAATTCAAATACTCAGGACAGATGAATGGCCTGGGTGTTTAAGGATGCATAATTCCGGTATCTTTCACATGCATGTTCTGGAAAGAATTGCTTGTATGATTCATTAACTTCAGAAAATGTAAATCTATGTACCAGGAAGATAAACTGCAGAAGCAGAATGGTGCAAAACTTTGTATAATACAGGTTGCAAAATTTGGTTAGACATGCTGCAGGGTTTTTTTTTTAATTTAGAGAGACAGCTACCTTCTATATTATATGGCTATTCTTAAGGTTTCAGACATTAAAAGTATTTTTACTGAATTTGGATAAAGGTAAAGGTATCCCCTGTGCAAGCATCGTGTCATGTCTTACCCTTGGGGTGACGCCTTCTAGCGTTTTCTTGGCAGACTCAATACGGGGTGGTTTTGCCATTGCCTTCCCCAGTCATTACCGTTTACCCCCCAGCAAGCTGGATCCTCATTTTACCGACCTCGGAAGGATGGAAGGCTGAGTTAACCTTGAGCCGGCAGCTGGGATCAAACTCCCAGCCTCATGGTCAGAGCTTCAGACAGCATGTCAGCTGCCTTACTACCCTGCGCCACAAGAAATAAAGAATTTTTTTTAAGGACCCAAGATACATCACATTCACAACGAGAGTGAAAAATAATCCAATGTCTCTTTCTGCTGGCTGATAAATGGCCATCGAAATGGCATGCCAAAAAGAAAAATTAAAAACTATAAAAGGGAAGGCATGCCAGAATAGCACCATTTTGATATCCTCTTTAAAGGTGTATCAGCTTGCTGAGAAGATTTTGCTAGAGGATCAGAATCACCATTGAAGAGGACTGAAAGTGGTCAAGGAGCAGGAAGGGATGCACAGCTGTGGACAAAAGTACAGCTAGCACACTGTGGCACAGAAGGTTCTTTCTTAAAATTGACTTAAGACTAGGCAAGTAGGCAGCTTTCCATGGAAATAAGCAGCTCCTTGACAAACTGGACCACAGCATTATCCAAACAAAATATGGATTAGAAAGTAACCAAGCGTACTTGATGGCCTTAATCATCAACAACGGTGGCAGAGATCTGTGCAATGAGTTATTAAACAGCTACGTTTTTGGAACACTTTCTCACTAGCATCAGATGCGAGTCATTAATTCATTCTGACAGGATTTCATTAATGGAATTGTATGGCTTCACGTTACTAATTCAGTCCGCTTCCCTAAAATAACCTATTTGATGAGATTAGGGATTTATATGCACACTCAGTCAAAGGACTTTATATTAGAGTTACTACAACATCCAGAGTGGTCTCGGTGGGAGTTATTTACTTTCATAGCAATTATAATCAATAATTTTACTACCCCATTTGTGCAGCTTCAGGCCAACTTAATCTAACAGATGGATCAGGTGCCGAGAGAGATTTTTAAAGCAGAGAGGTTATGTGTTGCAGGATTTAGATAAAATGTGTATTAAGGAGATTTAATTTCTCAAGCCTTTGCAAGGAAAACTTTACAAAATTAACAGTGCAGTCCTCAACATAGTTCTACCTTTCTAAGCCCTTGACTTCCATCAATTTAGAAGAGTAGAACTCTGTTTAGGATTGCACTGCAAATCACTGCTAAAGATCTATATTCATAATATGTAGTAAAATATGTCCATTACATCCTTCACAAGAGATTTATTAGAGCCTGTTACAGAATTCTCTGAATTTTAAACTTCAACCTTGTTATTTGTAGGCAACTGTAAATTTAAGAGAAGTACTGTGTTTTGTATAGTATTGTATAGCACAACATGTAACACACACTCTAGAATTCAGCATGGAATTCTGCTTCAGCTTCCAAGTTTTATTGGAGGTGAATGCTTTCGATATAATGCTTGTGTAATATATAATGAAATATATAATGATGAGGAGGATTTGCTTAGAAAGGTCATGGGTGCCCTCATCTCTGTGAAATAACCATCAAATACAAAATGAAGACAGATGGTCTGGCAGCAAATCAGCACTTTTCTCAACCTGAGCACAGTTTAAACCTATCTTTTACACACAGGAGGAACAGAAGGATCAATTATGCCTTTCTGCTTTGGTGACCTCAGTTTTTTTAATCAGTGCTCCTTTCCTCTTGAATGTTTCAGGTGTTACCCATAATCAGCTGTTAAAAAAACAGATTTCAATCTTTGGTACTAGATTAATTCTGTTGAGAAGGTGAATATTTAACAGATAGTTTCAGGCATTGACTAAAACAAAAAAGCAGACAAAGAACTACTTCTGATAAGAGATTTTGATAGTTCCATAATCAATGAAAAAGTAATATCTGGATACACAAATCTCAATTTTCTTATTCCAGCTTGGTTATGCATTTATACAGTGGATTCCCAAGGTTTCATCCCATTTTAGGACTTAGTCCTTCATCATGCATGGGGATTTAATCTTCATGACTGTCAAGCAGAACCCATAGTGGAATGGTTTGCCATTTGCATTTCCTTCATTCTGAAGCCAACCCCCCCCCCCATGTGTATGAAGACTGTAGGAAACATTTCATCTGAACATTCAAAGAACCATCTCCAAATGCCTTGTTTCCCTAAGCTCAAATGTGTGCACTTTTGGGTTCTCAGTACCGGCAGGCGCTTAGGGAAATGTATCTAATTGCTTTGTTAAGTGATAAGATTTGAACATGAATGCTCATCAGAAGTTCCTTATCATCAGATGTTATCTTACAGCAACTTCAAACTGGCTTCCACAGGTTTACTTAGGAGGACTCCCCACCATACAGAAAATAAATGTTCTCTTCTTTGCCCTAATGACATTTTGTAAGCTCACTTCTCATCTCTGGAATATACAGAGAAAGAAACAGTATGGAGAAGTCAAGGTCCAGTTATATAACATGCCTTCTCCCCCTCCCCCCCCCTTGAAAGACCAGATGCCCAATAAATAATTTACTAAGAAATTAAGGGAAACTGCACATCCCTCCACTTCTTCAATGTCAGGTTATAGAAATTCATTCTTGCACGTACTAATTAATATATAACGTAATTTTCAGAGTCTTATTTAAATGAATTAAAAGTGTGGATTTTCCTTCAACTAGTGAACATGATCCTCTGTTTGTAGAAACTGACTATTATATAAGCAACAAAGATGCATTACTTTAACCAGATAGATAGGGGATATGATTATTCATATTTTATGTCTAGGTTTTGGTGACCATATGATTAATAGTAAAACATGTGATTAATAGTAAAACATGTAGTAGAATGGAGGGTACTCTTACAATGGAGAAATCATGGCAGCAGAGGAAAGTGTTATTATGGCAACTGCATAGTGTTTTTGAGGCAAGAGACATTCAGAGGTGGCTTGTCATTGTTTGCCTCTTGGTAGCAATCCTGAACTTCCTTGGTGGTCTCCCATCCAAGTACTAACCAGGGCTGACCCTGTTTTGCATCTGAGATCTGATAAATCAGGCTTGCCTGGGCCATACAGGGCACTTGTAGTATAAGGCAATATTTATTGTGTTATCCTGATTTCACAACATCATTTTTTACCTCTTTTACCTACTTTTTACCTACTTTCTGCATTGTTTCTATTTCTTGTGTTATATGTTTGCATTGTTTTTCTACTCTGCAATCAATCTTGAGTCTCAATGAGAAAGATGGGCTATATTGTATGTGTATGTGTATGTGATTGTGTATATACGTACACACACACACATATAAACAGTTTCAACCCCTGGCTGGAGATGACACTCCAAGTAGGAGAAATAATTTCTATGCAGTTTAACTATTGTGGACTTTCATCCTGGACTAGTGTGACCAGATGTACCGCCTTTGGCGGGACAGTCCCACGTTTTGGGAACCCGCCCTGCGTCTCGCAATGTTCCGCAATTGTCCCGATTTTTATTAATTTTTTTTAATCATTTTTTTTCGGGCCGCGTGCAGCCCAGCAGGCGGGATGGCCTCAGGAGGCCCCTGCGCAGGCCCCTGGGCTCCAGAGAAGGACTTGTGCGGTGCTGCCATTCCCGTTAGCTGAGGAGATGGGCTGGCGATGGTGGTGGTCGCAGGGCCCTGGAGGCGCAAGGCTTGGCGGGGCAGTAGCGGGAGGCAAAGCAGAGCATGGCGGTATCGATCATGGGCTGTGGCAGGGCACTTCCTGCCTTCCTCCTGCTGCTGCCTTCTCTGCTGAGGGGCTGCGCAGAGAAGGGGCTGGCATTCCAGCACAGGCTGTTGCAGATGTGGCAGCAACTGGCAAGCTGCTTTCTTTCTTGCTAGCAAGTTGTTTTGCTGCCAAACCTGTCCTGCAACTTGGCGAGCTCCTCCTTTGCCCAGCCCTGGCCTTCCAGTTTCCTTCCAGTTCAGTCTCCAGAGCTGCTGGCAGTTCTCTTGCGTAGTGAATCTAAGGCTGTGGAGGCCTTGCCTACTGCACCCAGCAACACGGGTTGCTTGGCTGCTGGTAGCTGGGCACCCTCTTGCCTTTGCCCCTGTCCTCGTCACTGCTTCAATGAGCAAGGGAGGGGAAACTGCATATTATTATTATTATTATTATTATTATTATTATTATTATTATTATTATTATTATTATTATTATTATTATTATTATTATTTAACTTATTTAACTTTTATACCGCCGTTCCCTTAGGCTCATGGTGGTTTACAAGATAAAATTACAATAAAACCCATAGTTAAAACCATTAAAAGCAATCCGTACTATCAATGTTGGATAACAGGCGAGTACTAACTAACCCCAATTGGGGTTAGTATAGGATCAATGGTAGTTGTTCCCCCCACCCCACCCCGCCTGTCTCATGTGAAGAATTCCATGTCCTAGTTCTTCTTTCCTACTGGCCCTCCAAGCAGGGGAGAAAGGTATTGTGTGTGCTACTATGTCACCTCTGGGGAACACCTGAGTGATGGAGAACTGAGTTCCCAATAATTCCTAGAGCTACATTTCTTCATTTCTGGGTCCCCCCTGATATGACAGCCACCCTGTCTGTGTTTTCAGTCTTCCCACTGGTTGCCTGGCAACCCTAGTACAGTGCAATGCTATGACATCACTTCCAGTAAAAGAACAACCTGAAAGTGACATCAACACATTGTGCAGTGCTCTACGAAATGGTAAACCACACAGATCTAGGATTTTCCTAGAGCGTCCTGGCCAAGAGTGTCGGTATATAAATAAAATGATAAATAAATAAATAATGTGTTTCTAGCCAGAATTGAGGTTGTGACATCTCATTTTGCCATTCTTGCCAGTCTCCAAATCCTTCGGGTTCTTACCAGTTGCCAGCCATGGGCAGGTAACCTGATTCCCCAGTGGGGCTTACAATATTGTTCTCCCCTTCCACTTGATCTTCATGGCAACAAGCCACACCAATTCAGCAAAGTTAAGCACAACACCAGATGTAATATGTTGCACAAACTGAAATGTTTACATTTTAAAAATTAAATATTAATTAGTTAGTTGTCATGTTACAATTAAAACCCTAAACCTAGTAAGCAACAGCGACATCTGAAAAGCTGATGTTAGATTTCTTGTCTCAAAAGATGATCTAAAATTACTAGGAATTATTCTGCCTCATAAAAAAGCAGGTAACAAAGACTCATTTGAACATTAAATCCTTGAGAAAAGCACACCCACAAACCCTTAACAACCCACAACATTCCCTAATCAATTCATTCACCACTAACTGATTGCTCCCTTACCCGTTCTGATCTGACCCCTAATCAATTCAAATACCTACCCAATTAAACCCGAATTAATTTAAATACTTACCTAACAAATTCCAAATTGATTATGTCCCTATCCAACCTGTCCTATCCATAATTTATTAAGGATGATTCCAGAACTCCAGGCTGCGGCTGGAGGTTGGCAAGCCCCTGGTGTTTCCAAGTTGTGCAGGCCTTAGGTGATTCCGAACCTCCAGGCCAAAACTGGAGATTGGCAACCCCCATCAGTGGACCTCCATGCCAAAACTGGAGGTTGGCAACCTCCCTGTCAGTGGCGTCCCTCTTTGCCAATCTTGAGATCTGGTCACTTTATCCTGGACTATTGATTTAAATGTGTTCTCCCCAAAGCAAACTGAAATATAACAACTGAGAGCACGTGGAGAGAGCTACTGGGGAGAGTTGCTGCTGACCAGGTGAGGCTATTGTGCTGCCTGGGCGAGGTGATTGCTGGGTAATTGTTGGGAGGATTAAAAAGGGCTGCTCCTCACCAGAGGCAGAGCTCAGACAACTGAGAGCACGTGGAGAGAGCTACTGGGGAGAGTTGCTGCTGACCAGGTGAGGCTATTGTGCTGCCTGGGTGAGGTGATTGCTGGGTAATTGTTGGGAGGATTAAAAAGGGCTACTCCTCACCAGAGGCGCGAGCCTTTGGCAAGAGACAAAGGGCTCTTGGCCTGTGGCTCTTAGCCTGGGGTTCTTGGCCGAGCAATTAGAATCAGTAGATTATATCAGTAGATTATATTTCCCTAGTACTTGCACTGCCTAGACATTACAATGGACCTCCAGGACACTCATCCCATCATCTGCAGTGAGTGTGACATGATTGCCTTCCTCCCAGAAGACAAGATGGACTACAGCTGCCCCAAGTGTAAGCTGGTAAAACTTTTGGAGGAAAAGATTAGGGGATTAGAAAACAAAATTATTACTCTGACCCAAAGTAAGAAAGGGGAGGAGTTTGTAGTCCAGAGCTCTGCAACATGGAATAAAGAGAATAAAGAGAATACAACCAGTCCTGAAGAGGACAAGGAGATTGACCACAATAGGGAGCCTCTGCAGGCAGTTCGGAAAAAGACTGAACGGCGAAGGGCGAGACAGTTCTCGGGGCCTTTGGAGCTCCAGAATAGATTTCAGGCCCTTGCAGAGGAGGTGCAAGGGTCAACAAGGGAAGAGGTCCCAAAACAAACTCTAAGACAAAGGGAAGAGGCCACGGGGACAGAAGGAAATGGAGTTGAGAAGAAAAAAAAAAGGAGAATACTGGTAATTGGAGACTCCCTGCTAAGAGGAATGGATCGCCACGTGGCTGGGCCCGACCCCCTAACCCGAGAGGTGTGTTGCTTGCCAGGGGCGAAAATTAAAGATGTTTCAGAAAGGCTGCCCAAACTCCTCAAATCTACGGATCGCTACCCATTTGTGATGGTCCATGTGGGAACGAATGACATGTCCCTGAATACCATCGCTCCTATTAAAAAAGACTATCAAGATCTGGGGAGGAAGCTCAAGCAAATGGGGGCACAAGTGGTATTCTCTTCAATCTTGCCTGTCAAGGGAAGAGGAATGCGTCGGGAGAGGAAGATAATGGAGGTGAATCACTGGCTGCGTAGTTGGTGCCGGCAGGAGAGATTTGGTTTCTGGGACCATGGGATAGGCTTTCTTGAGGAAGGCCTACTAGCACCTGATGGACTGCACTTATCAAAACTGGGGAAGAATGTGTTTGGCAGGAACCTGGGGAGATTCATCAGGAGAGCTTTAAACTAAAGCCACTAGGGGAAGGAGACGATCAACATAGGGAGTGTATGGAAGGAAAACTATTGGAGGCAGCCCAACCGGCAAGGCCAGCTCATAGGGAACCAAAAGTAAAAGGATTCAGATGTCTTTATACTAACGCCCGAAGCATGGGCAATAAAAAGGAAGAGCTGGAACTTCTCATGCTGATGGAAAGGTATGATCTAGTAGGCATCACAGAAACTTGGTGGAATGATTCTCATGACTGGAATGTAATGGTGGATGGATATGAACTGTTCAGAAAAAACAGAATAGATCGAAGAGGTGGAGGAGTGGCACTGTATGTGAGAAAAGGGCTTACCTGTCAGGAAATTCTAGTGAAGGAGAGCATATCTACAGTGGAAAGCATCTGGGTGAAAATAAGCGAGGGGAAAACAAATAGTGTGGTGGTTGGTGTCTGCTACCGACCGCCTGACCAACGAGAGGATGTGGATGCTGCACTTTGTGAGCAGCTTGAGAAAATATCCAAACGGCAGGACCTTGTCATCATGGGTGACTTCAATTTCCCAGATGTGTGCTGGGAAACAAACTCTGCGAAGCGTCCTCAGTCATGCAAGTTTCTGACCTGCCTGGCTGACAATTTCATTTATCAAATGGTAGATGAACCCACAAGAGGTTCAGCCATACTGGACTTAATACTGACCAACAGGCAAGAGTTGGTGGATGAGGTGAAGGAGGTGGGGACCCTAGGGGGAAGTGACCATGTCCTCATAGAATTCCTTTTGAGATGGGGAGCCAAGGAAGCTTGTAGCCAGACGCGGATGTTGGATTTTCGTAGGGCAAACTTTAATAAACTCAGAGACATGATGAGTGTCATACCATGGACGAGAATGCTGGAAGGGAAGGGAGCATGTGAAGGGTGGGCGCTACTCAAACAAGAGCTATTGCATGCTCAATCAATGACTATTCCAGAAAGACGAAAACACTGCAGGAGCTCTAAGAAGCCTATTTGGATGAACAGAGAACTTCAAGAGGAACTAAGAAAGAAAAGGAAAATGTTCAGGAAATGGAGGGAAGGACAGAGCTCTAAAGAAGAGTACCTACAGGTTACTAGGCACTGTAGATCAATCATCAGAAAGGCCAAAGCTGAGAGTGAGCTAAGATTGGCCAGGGAAGCCCATTGTAACAAGAAAAGATTTTTCAGTTACGTGAGGAGCAAACGTAAAGTAAAGGAGGCAATAGGCCCGCTGTTGGGTGCGGATGGACAAACTCTAACGAAAGATGCAGAGAAAGCAGAAAGGCTTAGTGCCTATTTTACATCTGTTTTTTCCCACAGGTCTAAGTGTTTAGGCACATCTAGAGATGGCTGTAGCCAAAGGATAGTGTCTGGGTGGCAGGTTAACATGGATAGAGAGGTGGTCGAGAGGCATTTAGCTGCACTGGATGAGTTCAAATCCCCTGGTCCAGATGAAATGCACCCGAGAGTACTCAAAGAACTTTCCAGAGAACTTGCACAGCCCTTGTCCATCATCTTCGGAACCTCTTTAAGGACTGGAGATGTCCCGGAGGACTGGAAAAGAGCAAACGTTATTCCGATCTTCAAAAAAGGGAGGAAGGATGACCCGGGAAACTACAGACCAGTGAGTCTGACCTCTGTTGTGGGGAAGATAATGGAGCAGATATTAAAGGGAGCGATCTGCAAACATCTGGAGGACAATTTGGTGATCCAAGGAAGTCAGCATGGATTTGTCTTCAACAGGTCCTGCCAGACCAACCTAGTTTCCTTTTTTGACCAAGTAACAGGTTTGCTGGATCGGGGAAATTTGGTTGATGTCATTTACTTGGATTTTAGTAAAGCTTTTGACAAGGTTCCCCATGATGTTCTGATGGATAAGTTGAAGGACTGCAATCTGGATTTTCAGATCGTTAGGTGGATAGGGAATTGGTTAGAGAACCGCACTCAAAGAGTTGTTGTCAATGGTGTTTCATCAGACTGGAGAGAGGTGAGTAGCGGGGTACCTCAGGGTTCGGTGCTCGGCCCGGTACTTTTTAACATATTTATTAATGATCTAGATGAGGGGGTGGAGGGACTACTCATCAAGTTTGCAGATGACACCAAATTGGGAGGACTGGCAAATACTCCGGAAGATAGAGATAGAGTTCAACGAGATCTGAACACAATGGAAAAATGGGCAAATGAGAACAAGATGCAATTTAATAAAGATAAGTGTAAAGTTCTGCATCTGGGTCAGAAAAATGAAAAGCATGCCTACTGGATGGGGGATACGCTTCTAGGTAGCACTGTGTGTGAACGAGACCTTGGGGTACTTGTGGATTGTAAACTAAACATGAGCAGGCAGTGTGATGCAGCGGTAAAAAAGGCAAATGCCATTTTGGGCTGTATCAACAGAGGCATCACATCAAAATCACAAGATGTCATAGTCCCATTGTATACGGCACTGGTCAGACCACACCTGGAGTACTGTGTGCAGTTCTGGAGGCCTCACTTCAAGAAGGACATAGATAAAATTGAAAGGGTACAGAGGAGAGCGACGAAGATGATCTGGGGCCAAGGGACCAAGCCCTATGAAGATAGGTTGAGGGACTTGGGAATGTTCAGCCTGGAGAAAAGGAGGTTGAGAGGGGACATGATAGCCCTCTTTAAGTATTTGAAAGGTTGTCACTTGGAGGAGGGCAGGATGCTGTTTCTGCTGGCTGCAGAGGAAAGGACACGCAGTAATGGGTTTAAACTTCAAGTACAACGATATAGGCTAGATATCAGGAAAAAATTTTTCTCAGTCAGAGTCGTTCAGCAGTGGAATAGGCTGCCTAAGGAGGTGGTGAGTGCCCCCTCACTGGAAGTCTTCAAGCAAAGGTTGGATACACACTTTTCTTGGATGCTTTAGGATGCTTAGGGCTAATCCTGCGTTGAGCAGGGGGTTGGACTTGATGGCCTGTATGGCCCCTTCCAACTCTATGATTCTATGATTCTATGATTCTATAACTACCAATCGCACATCCTTAAGCTTATATGGAAGAAGCAAAATGAATCCAAAGTATATTCAATGGTGCAGGTTTATTTATTTATTTATTTTAATTTGTTCAAGTGCTAGACTGGCCTGCTAGCTCGCAGAAGCTCACAACATAAAATAAGCAATTATAAAAAGTTGGTTTAAAAAGCCCACCCACATCCCCATGCCAGTCCTTGCCCCCCGCCCCTTTACATTGTATACATATTGCATTTTATACAGAAAACAAAAGTAAAGGCTTCACATTTGGGCAAAAAATATACAAGCACATACCATGATTTTGGCACAGAACTGTTAGTTCTGTTTTCATATGTGATATGAAGGCTGTTGTTGTTATGGATGAATATACGGTAGTTTTAAGATAACACAGGCTTGCATGTTTTAAGTTGGCAATAAAATCTAAAGATACATTTTTAAATATTAGGATATATTTACAAATTAGTATCTTATAGTCTAATATCAAAACCAGGTACTTAAATCAGGATATCTTTGGATACAAAAAACCTTCCAACTCTAGTTAAATAAGAAGTCCTTTAACAAATCTAGAGCTTGGGAGCGCATCCTCTTGTGGGACCTTAGTGCTCCTACCCCATGGAGTGCACATTTCACATGTCTGAATGTTTTGGCCATAGCCATCCAGCTTGTCTCTTCCCAGCAGCTTAGGCAAATGGTTCTCTCATTGCAGCAATATTTCCATGTTGCTGGCAATCTGAGCATTTCCTTGAGAAAGATTATTATTATTATTATTATTATTATTATTATTATTATTATTATTATTATTATTATTATTATTATTATTATTATTATTATTATTATTATTATTATTATTATTTAATTTTTAGACCGCCCTTCTCCCAATAGGTCTCAGGGCGGTTTACAACATAAATAGTTATTGTTATTCCCCAGAGGATTGGGGACCCCTTGGTGAACTTCAAAGAACTGTACATCTACCAGCCATCTCAGACAGGAACAGAGCAGTGTCAGGACACACTTCAAAGGACGGCTTCCAATGCAAGGCTTCACTCATGACTGTAAAAGCAGTACAAGAAGTATGTGTGCATGCATGTACAGCTTATCCTCCCGTGAGCTCAGGGCAGTGTACTTTGGTCTCCATTGTACTGTTTAACTCTGTCTAGCAGGCTAGGCTGACAGAAAAAGCGACTGGCCCATGGTCTCTCGACAGCCTCCATGACACATTTGAACACAAGCCTCCTCTTTAATCACAACACTAGGCTTTCTCTTTTGTCCAGACACAGGTACTTTCCACAATGATATCAGAGTGTATTATCGTTTCCTGGTTCAATAAAGCACATGTAAAACCTGTTAACTAAAATCTATTAGAAAAAGCTTCTTCCCCTTTTTGTTGCATTTATGCTGACACAAAAATAGTACAAAGCCAGCAGTTCAAAAGAAAGCTTTAGTGATATGTGTGAAGATTTCTTCGGTTTCTACTCCATGGGATTTCTTTCTGCTCATCCTAGTTCAAGATGCGTGCTCTTGATTTAAATCTTGGCTCAAGACAATGGAGTCCTCGTCAATTGAGCCATCTGGAGGGTCCAAGACAATTCACTTGATGGAGAGAATGCTGTGCTCAAGCAACACCTTTGTAGTATTTCTGCATTTTTGTAAGAATGTAACAGCTGGAGCATCCTAACAACGGATGTGAAAATGATGCCCTTGAGTTTGCAGAAGTCTCCTCAATTTGTGGCACTGCTACATAGGTCACATATGAGTTAAGGTCATCTCTGTCTATCTCCAGCTGGTTCCAAGGACAGGTCAAAAGACAGAATTTATAAGACTACAATTATGTAAGCAGACAAGCACAGCAGGGAGCAGCTTTTAGTGTATGTCCACACAATAAGAACCACCGGTCTACAGATCACATGTTGGCCTGCTGGCCTTGAAAACATCCTTTGAAGTGACAGGAAGATTGACAAAGTCTTTTTGTTGCTTAAAAAAAAAGCATGGCAAAGCAGCCATTATAGTTTCTTGCTTGTTATCTAGCTTGGAATAATAAGTGTTATTATAAGAAATAGATTGAGCTAGAAACTGCATTGAAAGGTGATATTTTCAGTCCCACTGCCTCTTCTGGAGAACAAGATGATTAAATAGCAAGTGATGATCTCGCAAATATTATTTCTACAGTGCTTTGCTGCATACAGTGCCATTTATAGCTTTTTACCTCATTTATCCTCACAGTGTGATCTCATAGGCAGCCAGAGAGTAACTGGCCCAAAGTTATCCAGTAAACATCAGCAATTGGAGTATACATTTGGATCTACCCAAGTATAAAATCTACCTGAAAAATATATTAGTAGCATTTTGGGGGCGAGGTAGATTTCAGCATTCCATATGTTTCCAGGCTTTCTCAGGAAAACCGGAGGGTGGGGAGAACCCGGATATATTTGAGAATTACCAAGTCGATCAGAAAACAGGGGAGAGGTGGAAGCAAATTGTTTGCACCTCTCAACAGTTCTACAGGCTTCTTGCAGTCCCTTTAAATGTTTAAAGGGGCTCCAGAAGACAGCCCAAGGATGAGCTGTGCCAGGGGGACCAGATTGCTGCCACAGGCTGGGCTTTGTGCTGCCTTCTGCTGCAGCCCAGTTTAAACTGGAGAGCAGGAGAAGCAAGCCCAGCTAAGACTGACTGCCCTGGGGAGCAATATGCTTCATAAGGTACAGGAGCTCTTGGGGCTCACTTCTCCAGCAGCCTGGTTTAAACTGCACTGCAGAAGAAATGAGCACAGCCAGGTTTGGGCATGCCCATGGTGAGCAAACTCTTCCCCACTGTATCAGCTTTGCATTGGCTTTTTGTTGTTGTTGTTGATATTTTTCTTCTCAGGTGTATTGAACCCCCCCTCCCCCCAAATGAGGATTTTTCAGGTCCAATAGATTCGAACTAAAAAATACCGACTAAAAAATATTGCACACACTTACTTGGCATGGATATGTGGTTGAAACCAGCCTGGACAAGCCCAACCCACTATCTGGCACACCAACTGCTAAGACAACAGATGGAACTTTCCTGGATGCTACACCATATTAAATCTTGTGCTCTGATCTTGAACTGCACAATATTCTAGATCAGAAGCGAATTAGATTTACAGCCAACTAATTTTTTTAAAAAACTACATAACATGAGGCTTTGACAAGGCATGGACACGGCAGCTACCACATTCAAGAAGAACCTACAAAATGCAAGGGAAGCTGGGTTTGGGTTATAGATAGCTAGGAATAAGAAAAGTGGTGCAGAGACTTTACTGGGATGTATGAGTTAAAGTGAAAGGCAGCACAAGCATATCCATAACTCACTTTGAACCTAATGTCTGTGCAAGTATAACCCCCCTTAATGCTTAATCCTGGCACTGGGTTCAGATCTTAGGAGTCACAATTATTTCCCCACTCAGGTCTGTGCTATAGTTTCAAAACAATATATTTTTATTTCTCTGTAAAAAAATATAATTTTGCATTGCAACAGATGGTTTGGGTTTTTCACAAGACACAGTATAGGAGAAAAGACATCACAAATTATCTGGAATTGAACCAAAATTTGGACAGAAATTGGTGCCTTGTGTACTTAGTTTATTTGTAAAACAATGGCAAACTGAATTTTTCTGGTCATGTTGATTACTAAGAAGCATCAATAAATACAATTCTCAATGTGACTCCATCCTCAGCAAGATACGTGTGACACAAATCATTCTACAAACTTGAGAAAAGCCCTTGGTTTTAAAAAAAAATTCTGAAACCTAACCCCACCTCAAGAAGCTATACCTGTAGCTTTAAGAAACAAATGACCTGAATGGTTGTTGCCTTCCAGTTTTCATTTCCAGGTAAAAGGCAGGGGGAGGGGCAAGGCCTTTTGGCCTTTGAGGGAGCCTTCATGGGACCAGAAACATCCACTGAGTGATTTCCTACAGTGCACATTGCATGATCTACCTGGGCTTGGCTGCTTGGTAATGTTCAACAGCTACAATCCCACAGAAACCAGTGCAGAGCAGTTGTTAGAGCTTTAGGCAGAATCTGGGAGACCCAATTTCAAATCACTACTCTGCCATGAAGCTATCTGGATAAAGTTGGGCTAGTTACATAGCCTAACTTACTTGACAGGAATGTTGTGAGGATAAAACTGGAGCAAAAAAACGCTGTAAGCTGCCTTGAGTTACCACTGTTAAAAATGGATGGTCATTAATGAAGTAAATAAATAATAAATGGGGGGCAGATAAAAGGTTGGTGGGTTGCTTGTTGCATGGGAAGGGAGTGTGGGAAGATCCCAAAAAGATTCCAAGTGTTTCAAAAATCTGCCTGCAGAGAATTTTGCTACCTAAAGACATATACACAGGAATGCATGTATGTAGGTGGTCAAGTGGCACTTATTCAGAATATCTTCGGCTCAGAAAACGCACACTCATACCTATATGTCCAGGAAAACTGAAAGGTTAGATTTTCCTACATATTTCTAAGGAATTCTGGGCCGGCATGGATGTATAGAAGGCTATCTAGAGGAGGAAATCTTTCCCCTAAAGCTAGGACTGTAGTCATTATTTTGGGTCTCTAAAGGATCTTGGTTTTGCTATCAGTAATAATCCAATAATATCTTCTAATCCTTTTGAAGAAGTGGAATTCAATTATGCTTTTGGCTTGCACACCTTAAAATAAAAGTCGGCAATTTTGCTTCTGAGGATGTTTGGCACCAAGGTTCCTTAAGTTACCTCCCACAGTGACTTCTGCTGTTGCCATGAGTGTTAGCTCCTGGAAAGTGAATGTATGGTTGTGAAATATTCATACACTGCCTGAATCTATCAACAGAAAACCCTGACTGTGTAACATTTAAAACGTCTGCTTTCACCTCTTTGCGGCTTCATGCTATGAAATGAGCTAATTGCTCTCAATTAACTGACAGCATCCACCTACTGCATTATCCAAGGATTACAAATTAAACCCTCATCATGCCTCATTGTGAAGAGAAAATGGAATATAAACAGTATAATAGACTATGATTAAATCGACTCAGGAGTTATTTATTAAAACGAGCATTATTAGACAAATATTAGTGAATTTCAATTTATGAACCAAAAGTGTTCATGTGTGATTTAAAAAAAATTAACTGCATAGCCATTCAATTTGTACAAAAATCAGAAATAGTCTTTCCGCTTTTCATTTAAATCTCTAATGGCAGGTTTTGAAAGTTCCACCCCGTAGGAAACCCATAGGAGATGGTCCAGGCAGAAGCTTTTCAAATACCTTTTCCTTCTCTGTAACTGCTGGAGCTCTACAAAGGTCTAAGGAACAAGGGAGCATCACCAGCCACTGCAATAGGAAGTCTACAGTGGGGCTGTTACTGGTCATATGGGCTTAGGAAGCAGTTACAGAGTACCACTAAAAGAGACTGACTCATCTCAGGGAAACTCCCCAACCCAATTGGAGCAAAATCTGGTCTTGCACTGATCAGGAGCTTTCCTGAACTGTGTCTTTGGACATTCATTCCACTACCTTTAGCACCCTAGATCAGTGGTCTCCAACCTTTTTATCACCGGGAACCGGTCAACACTTAACAATTTTACTGAGGCCCGAGGGGGGGGGATCTTTTGCCGAGGGACGTCGCTGCCACCGCCTGAGCCCCTGCTCCGCTTGCTTTTCCACCAGTGCCCCTGACTTCCTGCCACCCGCTTGGGGGCTCTGCCAGCAGCAGCTGCGCAGTGCCACACCAAGGGGGAGCCCCAGCCATGGTGGCCGCTGGAGAGCACCAAAGGTGAGCCAGCGGCAGAGTGGAAGGGCAGCCCCTGAGGCAGCAGCCGGGGGAGCTGGGGCCTGGTACCGACTGGCCTACGGACTGGTACCGGTCCCCGGACCGGGGGTTGGGGACCACTGCCCTAGATGGCTGAAGTCCATTTTGAAGTGAACTAACAAAATTACACAAAGAAGCAATGTTTTTCTACTAGAATAAAAGAGCATATATAACAAGGCTGTTTCGGTTCAGCTCTTTTCCCTAAATTATTGATGGTCACATAACTACAAAACAACTTAGTTAAGTCTTAAAAGCAGATAAAATTCTTGGCAGTGTAGCTTCTACACATAAAAAAGGAAGACTATTTCATTTAAGTCTATATCGTTAACATTTTATCTTCATGGTCCATATTTCCACATCAAGAACACAGATTTCCTGATTTTAACTTTTATAACAAAGTTCAGTCAGTATTGCACAAAATCCTCAACATGGAATAATTGGGGTATCAAAACTGTCTCTCTGCTGTGGAGAAGTCCATGCAATGGATCCTCACCACCTGAAATACATCTGAGAGAGGATTCAGATGCCTAATTGCATACTGAAATAGAATGTACATTTCAAAGTATTATCCTTCACACTGCAGCAGACATATTTCTCCAGTTGCTGGGGGGTAGCTATGTTAATCAGTAGTAGTTGAACAAAATTCAAGTCTCATAGCATCTAAAAGACCAACAGGACTTTCCAGGATATATGCTTCCATGAGTCACATGAGTTTACAAAATATATGATAAGTGAGCATTGGCTCATGAAAGTTTTGTTGGTCTTTAGGTGCTACTGGAATTTTATATTTCTCCAAATGTTCATTGTCATAAAAAAATAAAAATAAATAAATAAATAAACAAACAAATAAATAAATTTGCCCTTTCAATAACTCAGAACCATCCTATATTAAGCCCAATGGCACCTTTAAGACCAACAAAGTTTAATCACTTTGTAAACTTTCACGTGCACAGCATATTTTCTCAGATAATGAAATGGAAATTACCAGACCACATATATGACCTTATAAATTAAGGTCATATATGTTATTTCTGTGTGTCTGGTAAACATCTTCATTAAGCTGTGTACTAATCCATGATTGATTTTCTCCTTATATGTGTGGGCTGGTAATTTACATTTCATTGTCTGACGAAGTGTGCTGTACCCACAAGATCTTACAACTTTAATAATACTTTGTTGGTCCTAAGAGTGCCATTGGACTCAAAATTTGTTCTGCGATTCCAGACCAACACAGCTACCTACCTGAAACAATCCTGTATTTTAGCTCTTCCCTGACCTTGTACATGTGCTTTGCTGTTCCCCAGTGGATGAACAGTTCATAGTTTAAAAATACATCTGGTTCACACATGTGTTTAAAGTGAAGGGAAGCTATAATTAGACACATTTTGTTACTGATCTAATACCTGCTGACTGGTTTAACTGGGACCAACACAGTTTGGAGCTCAACTTTTTGAGAAAAGCTTATTTTGCTACAAGCCTGTTCATAGCTACAATGTGCCCCATGATTATCAGTGGGGACTCTAATTTGACTTAAGTATTTGAGCAACTGGCACACAAAATGAATTCTATGCCATTCTGAATGTTAAACATCTATAGTAGAGTAGATTAAGCCATAATAAAATTGATGGGAATCGAGTTTAATGTTTGTGCTTAACCAAGTATTTGTCAAATATGTACCATCCTAGCTGAAGAATGGCACAGAAGATTGGTGCTGAGCTGAACTACTACCGTTATATTATTTTTCTTGACTAATAAACAGACTATTCTTCATAGATTTCCAAGGTTACCATAAATCACATTTACTTATTAATATACCATTTTCTACTTGAAATGCTTAATGTTCTGTATTTGCTCTAGTGCCAGATAGATATAATGCAAGTTAGACAGTTAAAACCATAAGGCAAGAGGTACTCAAACAAGTCTCATAAAAGACTGAAGGAGGGCAGGAATAAGAAAAAGGGATAATTACAATCAATTGTGTGTAGCTGTTTCAAAAGGATCTAGAATTGCCTAACGTGGAGCAGCATAAATGGACATAATATGATGGAGTTTGTGCCCATATTGAAACTAAAAATGATTATATGAGTGAAATCAATCAATTTAAAGTTTTTTTTCTGTAAATTAAGGAGACTCAACGAGGTCAAAATAATTTTTCCAGTAACTAGCCCACTAAAATTCTGGAGGCTTTTTTTTAGTATTCATATTGAAGATGGCAGTCTCCTTGAGAACTGAGGACAACTTAACTGATAAAATCAACTGCTTTAATTAAAAGTGCTGAATGTCGAATGAATAACAAAGCTTTCAAAAAATGATGAAGCTGAGGAGCTTTCAAACTACCATTTATTTTAAGGCCATGGTGACAGATTCTGATTAATATTATTTAAAACATACTTCCCTACAATTGCAACAGTAGAGACGGCAATGGAAAATAAAGCTACAGTTAAGTACTTACTGGGTTGCTGCAAATTTATTTTAAAAATAAATAAATAAATTCTGCATGCTTAGTGACTCTTGCAGGGTCATCTTTAGCTGTGCTTTTGGAAGACCCACTTATATTTTTAATTAGGTTAGAATAAGGTGACCAGACATCCCGCCTTTGGGGGAATTTTCCCGATGTCTCGTGGCGTTTTCTAGATGTCCCGCGGAGTTCTACATTTTAAAAAATATATATTTTTAAATTATTTTTTTGCTGCGCAGGCAGCCTAGCAGACAGTCCAAGCTCAGAAGGCCCCCACGCAGGCACCTGGGCTCCAAAGGCCTCCACGCAGGTGCCTGGGCTCCAGGGTGGGGCTTGCGTGGCACCGTCATTACTGCCGGCTTGCAATGCCAGCGGCCACAGGGCCCTGGAGGGCAGCGCAAGCCCTGCCCTGGAGCCCAGGTGCCTGTAGGGGCCTCCTGAGCTCAGCCCGCCTTGCTGCGGAAGCTTCACCGCCACCACGGGAGGCCTTGCACCACCGCTGCCCTCCAGGGCCCTGCGGCTGCCGCCATCACCAGCCGGCGAGAATGGCGGCGCCTCATGGTCTCCCGCAGCGGTTCCTCATGGTTGTTGTGATTGCGACGGCCACGGAGCCCTGGAGGGCAGCGCTGATGGCCGGGCAGCGCTTTGTGGCGTCCCGCGGTGGCGACAGCAGCGGCTCCTCATGCAGAGGATGCCGCAGACCCAGTGTGTGGTGGCAGCAGCGTCGTCGTCTCTACAATGGGATGCCGGGGCCCGCTGCTGTAGGGGCTCCGCTTGCAGTCGCCCCTTCCCAAGGCCTCCGGAGAGCTCATCGTGGCGGCGCCTCATGCCCTTCCGCATGGGCAGGAGTGGAGAGCCATGCTCCGAAAAGGTGAGCACCCCCCCCCAGGGCAGTACGGTGATCTTGGCATAGGGCCCCTCCACACACAAACATCCATTTCCAGGTCGCAGCTGGAGGTTGGCAACCCCTCCAGTCAGTGGTGTATCTCTTTTGCACTCTTGAAATCTGGTCACCTTAGGTTAGAAAACAAGCTGATCAATGTAAAGACTGTTGAGTGTCTCCTGCATAAAGAAATTTCTACCTACTTAACATAAGAAACATTTTCCTTTTCTCTTTCTCAGATCTATCAAAAAACTGATAACCATTAATAAGCCTGCTAACATTGTTACTATTCTGCCATAGGCTACACACAGCTGAGCTACACATCTGAAATACAAAGCATGCACCTCATGCCAGCTGAGCTACACAACTTTCACCAATAACCAAACACCAAGCTGAGGGTGATTACTGAAGAATTCAAGGCAGGGGGGCCCTGATTAAATAGCAGGGACTAATTAATAATTAGTACCTGACTTAGACACATAAAAGCATTTAAGACATGTCAGATATAAACCTAGACATAAAAAGAACATGTATTGGTATGTAGATACAAGAGATTTGATTCAACTATATTTCATGAAAAATAAAATCAGGAATATCTCCAGACTTAAAATGTTTAAATAGTTGAAAAGCATGCTTAATAAATCAGTGATGTGTGTAGAACTTTCTGAAAATGCAACAAATTGCCAGGTTTTCACTACTGTCAAGTGGATAATTTTTATCAGAGGGGAGGCAGGATATAAATTAAAGGATAATAATAATATTAATAATAATAATAATAATGCCAACAAAACTGCTGTATACACTGTGTATCAGTCAAAATATTTAGATTAATTAAAATTTGTTCATTTTTTCCTTAACTATACCCTTATAAAGGTACCTGTTAGTACTTCAGAGGACAGCATTATGTATAGGCATTATATCCCTCAGACAGGATGGAAAAGCTATCACACGTTATTGTCTGCAAACCAAAATTCTATTAACTAATGGAAAACGTTGAAATAAGTAATTTTCAGTAAGTCAAGAATACTTCATTATGTTATGCATAAGAAAGACATCATACTCAAGCCTTCATAAGGTATAGGAAGGTTGAAGGAAGACGAAGCTGAAAAAGGACAGGATACAGATAGTGGTCGTGAAACAATGGGAAGTATTGCCCTGGGTGTGTACAGTGGACTCTCTTGGAGCTGAGAAGTTTAAATGGTTGAGACATCACCTGAGAGTCTGGCTCTAGTGGTTCAACCAAGGCCTCTTTCAGCCATGGCCTCACCATTCAGTACATAAGCATACCAGCACTCCCACCCACCGCAAATGCTACATCTGGCCATCAGCCCTTCAAGAGGATAGACTTTCTTCTTTATAAAATATAGTTTTTAGATAGCTTGCCTTGAACGGTGGAGATATAGTGGGTTATACATCTTTTAAAAATATTTTGATTTCATTCACTTTGGAGAACAACTTCCACTTTTGGCAGAAGCAATCAAAAAGTCCCATCTGTTGCCCACTTAACATTTTCAAAACGCTTGCTCAAACCATATGGATGCTGTTGTTTCTTATCAATTATTTATTATATATATGGAAAAAATAATTAGACAAATATGATTAATGGATGGGAATGTTCAGCCCTTGCAGATGGCCATGCTAAATATTCATCGGTTGCGGTGTCGTATTTGGCCAGTTACTGCAATACTGTTCCAGACATGATTTTTAATCTTTTGGTTGGAAACTTTGCTTTAAAAAGACAGCATACGATGACTTTTGGCAAGTCCCCTATTTCTTTGCTCTCCCAGGAAATGCTGAACCCCTCATCCACAAATGCAGTTTCAAGCAATTGCTGATTCCAGGTTGTTGATAAATTCTAACCAGCATAGCCTTGTTAAATAAAAGACTGCAAATTGTTTAACCACAGTGCCCTCTAGCATCTGAACTCTGAC
The DNA here is from genome assembly GCF_049243985.1 of Paroedura picta. Classification (NCBI taxonomy): domain Eukaryota; kingdom Metazoa; phylum Chordata; class Lepidosauria; order Squamata; family Gekkonidae; genus Paroedura; species Paroedura picta. The sequence continues at coordinate 76,716,472 of NC_135373.1, read as the reverse complement.
TTCATGCACTCAATGCAAGTTTCAACGTAAATTCTTTAATGAAAAATCTAACAGCAAACAAATAAAGAGAAATTGATTCATACTAGTGTAACCCTTTCTAATGGTCCCCCCCCAAAAAAATCAATAGATGGCAGCACATTAATGGCTCGACAAAATGGAAAATTGCATCAAAGTAAAAACATTCCAGACATGAAATAGTTTTCAGTCTAACAATATTTATCATAAACCCCAGCATTTCGCAACTAGATGCAGAACTAAATCACAGTGGCTATGAATAAAGCAACATTAAGAGAAACAGAATTGTCAGTATCCTTCTGAAAGGACACTCAGAACAGTCCTAGCAAATAATGCCAAGTAATACAGGAAAAGACAAAGTCCAAAATTTAACTTATAGAAGTGCAAGGGTGCTTCTTCAACGGTTTTTGCTGCTGCTGCTGCTATGAGGTTCCTTCCCTTGCTAGGGCCTGCAAAGGAATTAGCAGTTTTCCCTCAATCAAGCTCTGGGGCTTCCCTCTACTGCTGCAGGCCAGACTGCCTTAGGAGTATGGCTTTTACAACTAGTAGTATGTGAGCAACTTAACCTATTGCTCAATTACCTTTGGCTCCTTAGGCTTAAATCCTAAACTGTTTATTTAAATTATTAAAACAAAAATTACATGGGTTACATTAGCAATGTAGATATTCCCTGTAGGCAGGGTGGATTCTCCTGCTTGGTAGAATGAGCTTCCAGGAAGGATCAGGGCCCTGTAGGAGCACTCTAAGTTCCGCAGGGCCTGCAAGACAGAGCTCTTCTGTTGGGCCTATGGCTGAAGCCAACTGGTCAATAACAATAACTCCAATGAAATGTCAGGCCTTCCCTCCCAACCCCACTGCTCTGTTTTCCCCCATGATTCATCCTTATTTCAACATCAGGTGGGCCAATGTGCTGTTGAATCACTACCAGTAAAGGCTGGTGCAATAGTTTGTTAATTTTATAATTTTAACTTGTTGTATTATGATAATTTATTGTTTTTATTATCTTTTAAATCATGTGAATCACCCCCAGACAGTATCTCGAAAGGGGCGCTACAATACCTATATAAATTAAAAGAAAAGAAAAACCACATGTCAGAAAATATCTTCCCCAAGCACAGTTACCTTATCATTTGACTTGTTAAAACCCTTGAGTTTCCTGAGCTAAATTAAGTAGCCAACCCATCGCCATGTGAAAAAATTTATGAGAGAAGGAATCTGTAACTATTTCCCCCTCCCTTTCTTATAAAGCAATTCAGGGAGGAGGCTTCTTGGAAAATGTCCAGAATACTGCTAGGAGCAGTGTGAATAGCTACTTCAAACCAGCCTGTTGCCACATACGTCTTCACTTGGGAAGATCTAGTTAATAGTGTGTCACTGTGCCCTTTGGTTCAATATAGTCATTCCTCCTGGTGGCAACTCCAGAATGCAAGCTTATAAATCTGTTTGTACCCAACTCAAAAGGATGCTGTTCCCATGAGCCCCTGAGAAAGGGACTGCAATTGAAAGAAAGCTTAGTAAGGTGCCCTTCTGTCACCAGAAAAGTCCTGATTTTTCCTGCCATTCCTTTCCCAGAACAAGCTGCTTGTGTGTCTTGACAACTCTATGTATCCATGCACAAAAATAGGCACAGAGTTACAGCAAAAGATTCAGAGAGAAGAGTATGTGGAAATGAACTAGATCTGCAGAAATGGTGACCTATGAGAATGAATGAAGCTCACAGCCATGCAGTACAGAAAAGAAGGCACATCTAAAAAACACTTTCTCCACCAGGGTTTCATGAAATGCTAGGCTTTCTTGACAGCCCTGGAAGAGTGTCCTGAACAGGTGGGATTTAATTAATATTTACTATATTGTTTACATTTGCTAAACACTTATCATGTTAACCTGTCCCCCTCTCCCAAAATGGCCACCAATGGGCCTGGAGGGGTGAGAAGGGACCCAGGTGGGCATGTACACAGCTATGTTTCCCAACCATATTCTGCATGATCACACCACATCTGGCATTTCTCGAAGCTTGAAGAATGTTTCAGGGGGTTCTCAATGGTAAAAAGGTTGAGAAAGGCTGATCTAACCTGTTTATGCTCTTGATTTATATCCCACCTTTCTCCCCAGTGGGGACCCAAAGCAGCTTATGTGGCTCTCCTCTTCCTGGCTTGATTATATTTGGCCTGATGAGTCTCAAATTGTCCCCGATAAAGCTCCATTCATTTGCAAAGAGGATGCAAAACTCACTTAGTCTCCTCAAACCTTTTGCTATCTAAGCCACAGTGGATCTTGCAGTAGCTTCTCTATTCATTCAGATAACTGGTTGCCAATCCCTCAAGAATGTTTCAATTGCTAGAAGCCTTGTTTCCAATCTACCACCACTTAACATGTCAACAAAACATTAGTCTAACTTCTGCTAATTTTGTTCTAATTTATTTTCATTGTGCAGTACAAAAGGAAGAAAAGGGCTTGTGACGTTGTTGCTTGTTATTCCTTCCTTCTGCTAAAATGTTTATAAATGGAATACACATTCTCACTGGGTTGCTTCAATGTTTATTGTGGCAATGTTTCCTTTGTGCTCCTTATTTGCCCCAACACTGTAGGCCACCACTGGCAAGACCAGTGATCAAACTGCCCTGCCTTGGTCCCTAGCAGATGCAACTGAAGTTCACACCTGTTCTTATTTATTTATTTATTTGTTTGTTTGTTTGTTTATAATTGGATTTATATACCGCTGTTCGCCGAAAGGTCTCACAGCGGTTCACAGTAAAATATAAAATCAAAGTAAAATCACATAAAATCCCATAAATACCCCATTATTACAATAAAGATGCCATTCTATTCTTCATTGTCCCACCTGCTCTCAGCACCATGTCTTTCATGGAAGAAGTTACCTACTCTGAAGAATCTTCATCAGCAATGCATAATAACTTGCAGAATACCCACCAAATGGGAATGAGCATTGTAGTACAGGCCAGAAAGGAATAGGTCTGCACATAATATGTAGGAAGGACTCTTTCCCCAGAAACCAAGATGTTCTTGCCATCCCAGCATATACATTACACTGCCATCTACCCAGCATCAACTGTGCTGATTAGCCAGAGGACTAGGTCCAGGTCTTTGGAAATCTGGTGTGTGGCCCAGCAAGCCACTAGAGAGTTCAAATTAGCAATCCTTTGCTTGATACATAGAAACTTACCAACACAGACAAAGCTGCCTTATATTGAATCAAGACAGTAGTCTATCATGGACATTATTATCTTCTCTGACTGGCAGCAACTACCCAGGCAGGAATTCATATTACTTACCATCTGATTCTTTTAACTTGAAATGCTGAATAGCTCACCCTCTGTATGCAAAGCAGGTGGCATCATCCTTCCAACTGGCTCTAAATCACTTGGGCTATGATGTCCTCAAAGGCCCAGCCCCTGAACATTCACTCCCATCAAGGCCCTCAGGCCAGTCAGAACACTATGCCAACCAGCATGTGCCAATTCAGAGGCTGACAACACAGTTCCTCTGCAGACCCTCATAATATTGTTACACTTGCTAGAAAAACCAGCAGAAGCTGAGCCTCTTCACAACCCAGTCCTTAGCACTTTCAGGAATGAATCGCTTTATTTGGCTTTAAATATTAGGTTTAATCCTCCCACTTCATATTTAAAACAATAATTATTATTTCAGCCTTGAATATTCAGTGGAGCACGCTACAGATTTGTCTAATTTCTCTTTCAACAGTCTCGAGATTTATATTATTGGGTGGGGGAGACACTCAAGGTTGTAAGAGGAGTTTAAAAAAAACACAGCAGCCTATTCAATTCTTCTCATAATTAGATTTGTGCGCCTTTATCCTGACTGATTTTATAACAATGGCTAGAGCAAGGCGAGTAGGTGGCATCATCTGTTAAATTCAGCTGGGCTCTGACATGAGACAGAATAATTGTCTCCTGTCTCTCCTTCAGCACAAAGAAAATGCTAGTCCTGGATTTAACAGGACCAGAAAGGCTTATATGAGCTGCAATACATCACATGTATGCTTATAGACCTAAGCTGTAAATCTGCTCACAATATATCATTCTGGGGGCGAAAACTGTATTATTCCTTGCATTTTAAAACAAAAACAAAAAGTGGAACAGAGATCTGGAAGTGGTGTCAACACAATCCAAACACATTCCAAAAGAGACATTAAAGGGTTGCTATGACAACATCAGGCAACACCTTGCTTTAAATCTTTGACACAGATGATCATGAAGGACCACAAGCATTTTGTTCTCCTTTTATTCCGGCTAGATTCCCTGAACCACCATGTCAATTCTTTTATGACAAGCTTCTTTTCTGCAGACCCACAGGAAGGAGGAGGAACCACAGCAAAGTAGCTTGTGGCACCTTAAAAACCAATTTATTGTGGCATAAGGTTTTATGGGCCCATAAGGCTCACAACCCTGAACATAAAAATCATGCCAGATTCTGGAGGCACCCTAGAGCCTAACCGAATTTATCCCAGCATAAAATCTTGTGAGTCAGCATGCATGGTGATTCTGACTCACAAAGACTGGAATAAATAGGCTGTTAAAATGATGCTAGATTTCACTACAAACTAACAGGACTATCCATTTAGAATGACAGTCATGAACGCTAGTCTATTTACTCTTATAAAAGCCTTTTGCTGCCCTCTAGTGGCCTGATTAGGAACAGAACATAAGCAATATACCTCATTGCTGAAAGAAACCAGAAAAGGAAGTCAGAATTTTGAGCGGAATTTGTATTTTTTGTACTCTTTAAGATAAGCTACTTGTGTTATCTTGTCTGAAAAATTGTTCCACTTGACACATTTTTCCCCTCCAAACAATGTTATCTATAACATAATTTTATCAATGGACTTTTTGTTATTACGATGCTCTGAAGATTTAATTTTTAAAGCTCATCAAATATATCAGGTTTATTTCTATATTCCTAATTAAAGCAGACATCCATACACTGGGAACCAGCCAACCTCACAAACCGATTATTAAAATCTATTTGTATTTTTAACTTGCCCTTCCTCTACGGGACAGGCTATGGCTCAGAGACAGAGCATCTGCTTGGCATGCAGAAGGTCCCGGATTAAATCTCCGGTATGCCTAATTAAAAGATTTAGCAATAGGTAATGAGAAAGACCTCTGCCTGCAACCTTGGAGTGCTGACTTTGAGGGAACAAGGTTCTTATAATCAGGCCCATTCCGCACAGATTCATTGTAGCAGGAATGTGGCAAATTGTAATCGCTACTAAAATGCAGTTATGCACAACGCTGTACACAATCTGCCACACTCCTGAAACCGATCAGCAAAAAGGGCTTCGTTGTAGCGCTTCCATGGAAATCCCAAAAAGTGGATTCACCCTCTGGAAAGCACTACACTCTTGCAACCAATCTGCAACACTAGCGAAAAAGTTCTGTGCATTACCATTGTTGCGGTTTCAGCAAAGTCCCTCCCCCTGGCTCTCTCCTCTGATCTTCCAGTGAAGCGATCTCCTTTTTTTTTTTCTCGGAGCGAGCGGAGAGCAACGAACCGACGAGCCTTCATTCACCCAGCGAGGCTTCCCTGGCTGCAGTCCCTCCACAGAGCTGTTTTAAGTCACCAAGCACCACACAGCCCCGTTTGCTGGTTCCCTTTATTTTCGGCCAAAAATCGCGCCCATGCACGGGGGGGGGATTTTTTTCCGCTTGGGGGAGCGTGGCAACGATGAAACGGCAGCTCAAACACCACCTGCCAGCTAGATGGGTCTCTCCGTTGCAACGAATCAACGCAGATTCGTTGCAGCGTGTTTTTTTTTAACCTGCCTTAAAGGGAAAGGGGCTTTTCGGGAGCATGATAACAGCCACCCGTTGGCTGCTTGTTTGATTGATGGCCAGGGGCAGGACAAAGCTCAGCAAATATTGCTTCCTTCCTAGCGATTTTTGCCGAGACCGGAAACCTGTGGGAAACGATTGAAGCACAACTGGATTCCACTACAAAGGCAAGTATGCATAATGACGAATTCCACTATTTAAAATTGCATTTTTTCTTTCCGAAACCAATTTGCCACATTGATCCTGGTGAGGAATGGGCCTCGGTATAAGACCGTTTCATGAGTTCAAGGAGTTCAGGACATGAACTTCCCCTGTCCCATTTCTATTTTTCTTGCTTCCTGCCTTATTTGTCTTTTTGTCCTAACAGTCTAATAAACTCAGTTAGTCAGAAAGCAACTAGCCTGACATAACACAGGATCTTTGAGGCAAAGTGGAAATTTCAACCACTCCCCCCTCCCCAATTTCAACCACTACACTGTACCCCATTAGCCATTACATTCTGGCTTGCCATGTGACTGACAACACTGCCCTCCTTTTCTAAAATGCCCCACACAGGGCTTTGCGCTCTGCAACTGCCAACAGGCTAGAGGTCCCTGGCCCATGGGGTGTTTGCCTGGCTTCAACCAGGGACAGAGTCTTTTCAGCCCTAGCCCCTGGCTGGTGGAATAAGCTCCTGGAAGAGTTGAGGGCTTTCATGGTGCTGTCAAAGTTCCATAAGGCCTGTGCAATGGAGCTCTTCCATGAGGTATTCAGTAGAGGCCAGACAGAATGGAAGATCTTGCCCCTCCACCAAGCTTCCAACGGGAATAACATCCCTGGAGATATGGCAGCCCAGGGGGCGTGAAGGATGGGGTTGGTATTGTGAAGGGGGGGTAGGTTTTTTTGTATTTTAAATGTCTTTTACTTTATTGCTGTGAGTTGCCGTGAGCTGGCAGGTCTGGGAGCATACAAAGGGCCGGCCAAGAAAACGGCCAAGGCAGGAAAGTGGGGCAAGGAAAATGTAGGGAAAGCACCAAATTGGTGCTGCAGCAACAGTGGGAAAGCCATTTTCCCACTTCTTTTATATGACATAGCTGTACCCTGTAAGTTGCAAACACTTCCTCCTAAAAATGTACAGACTTCCAAGAAGTTCACATATTTGTAGCCCATTTAACCCCCTCTTGCACAAGGTAGAACCAGAGTACATCTGAAGTCACCTCTGGGTAGCTTGTTGGCAGAAGGAGTCACACAGTGCTAACAGCAAGACTGGCTGGGAAAGCAGCGAACACGAAGTATAAGTAATGGTTGCTAATGAACGTGAAACACACAGACTTCTGACACATAAGGGGGAAAGCCCTGCTGGCAATAAGAGTTTGTTTATTTTAAGAATTTTCTCAGGAACCCATATTCTGTTCCCTTCCCAAGATACATTATTTATTTTAAACATTTGATCCCATTTTTCTACCTAATTAGGACCCCCAATGTAGCAAAATACTAAAAAGATATTTTAAACAATTTTAATGTATTTTATATGCACACATGTACAGAATGGAGGATCAGTAAGAGAAACAAAACAAAAGTCTTCAGCCACTGGTGGGAGGTAATACTAGAGGTGGACAAACAATTGCTGTTAGGAAAATAATTCTACAATTCTGGTGCCACAACTGATAAGGCCCTCAGATAGCTGTCCATCTAGCCTGAAACCACAGGCATTCCCCCATGAATGGGCCGATAAAAGCACACTGTACCTCCAGCCTATCACAATGTACAACAAAATATGATAAAGAACATACAATTTACAAAAATAATTCCTACCTCATGTTGCCTGCCATGAGGAGACAGAGATTGTAGATGTGAGAAAAAATGAAGAGGAAGAGGATGGTGCTGAAGAACATTGTCATCCATGACCCCTGATCCTCTCGAAACATTTTCAGTCGAAGCAATTGACCTGCAATGGGGAGACAATTGTAAGATCGTATTTATTTGCTTCTGCTAGACTTCCATTTTCATATGAACTCCAACGACTTAATTGAGGTCCAGTAGACATGAAAATAAGTAGTTTCAATGTGTTGGGTGGCCAATAGTTCCACTGTAGGGCATGTCTATCGATGCTATTGAATAAGTACAGCACATTGCTTGGCAAACATGACTACAATTCATGCTACATTACTTATACCATTTAAATGGTCTTGTTTAACTCCTATAGAATGTATCATACAGAAAGACATATAAATCTCCAGATTGCACTAATGTTGTAATCCTAAACACAGTTACACCAACCCACTGCAGTCAAGAAAAATAAGGAAAATGGAGGGAGGGAAGGCTATTACCTTAAATTCCTGTACAGATTATAGTTATGTGCAGTAACAGAAAAAACCACCATGGGGGGGGGGGGTTCATCTTACATTCAAGTTAATCTTCCTTTTGGATAAATGTGGCGCTTGGCTCTGTAAAGTTAAATACCTTATAAAGGCAAAGATCTATAAAAGGGACTGGACTTGCAGTCCTGGCACTCCCTTCCTTGGGTACTTTCTCCCAGATAGCCAAGAAAGGCAGAGGAGGAGGGGTGACTCTAATATCTTGACCAAGTCATGAGAAATTTCCCTAGAGATCTCAGGGTTAGGGGATTTGAGCTGTAGGCTTCTGTTGTTTTTAGATGAGATTTCAGATAGTTGAGGACTGGTTTTGCCCTCTAACCCCTGTAGAAATCTATCGAGTTAGTGCATTCTTATCCTGTGCAGGAAAGCTAGCATGCTTCTTCCTTTCCCACTTTTTTCTTTCAATAACATCTGGGAAAGTGTGTGACCAGGCCAAAGTCACACAGTGAGGTATTCACAGAAGAATGTGGTTCTGAACTGTAGTCTCCCAAACATGGTCCAGCATACTAACCACCACATATATTTTATCATGGAGGTTGAAGGTAAACAGACACATGAAGATGACAAGAGAAAATCTATGTGAAACACCTTGTGTGAAACACACACAAACCTTACAAAAAGGCTAAACCTTTCACGTGTGACATAGTTTTATGTGGAACACAGTCAAATAAGCGATCCTCTGATCCCTTCTTTGCAATATATACCATAGGACTAGGAATATATATGAAAAATAAAACTGAACATAGAAACAGTAAGTTGTTTACCATTTCTATACTGCTGTAAGTGTTGTTCAGGACTTGGAAAATTGGCAAAAGGTCACTTGTGAATTTGTGCTTGCAGAATGTCTGTTTTTTCAGTGTGGGCCTTAATGATAATTATCTATGCACAAGCTTGACACTGGGGCAGGTTAACATGTCGTCTTTTTCTCCCCACTAGGAGAGCTGATAATAAATATAGCAGAAACTATGTGGGACAGATGAATTGTGAACTTCTTAAGATTCAAAGGATGGATTTTTTGGTATTGTGAAATGCTGCTTAATTGAACAAAGCTTACATTCCTAAAGAGGACCATACCACATCTGTCACACCAGCTTTTAAGGATCTGCTGAACTTCGACTTTCTGAGACATAAAAGAACCTAACCTTAATTGTGGCAATACCACCATACAGGACAGCAATTGTGGCTGCTGGCTACATTAATTTCCTAAGCAGATATATACAATATATTTTTTCTGAATTGTCCAGAAAGGCTAAAAGGTCCTATAATGAGTTAAAGCTATGATTTATTTCCCTCTGAATGATATTTCCAGGTCTGATATAAAATTTACCCTAACCTAACAGCTGTCCTGCAATGTTATCATCTGGCAGAGAAAATTAAGAGATAGGCTGAGTGCAGCCCACATTTAAATGGTGAAAAAATTACTATACCCTTTCTTCCTAAGGGGCCAATACATGGGGTGGGAGCAGTGCTTCAAACTGCATGGCAGAGGTTCCATAACCTAAAAGAGGATAATTTCTCCCAACACTAATTCTGAATTGTATAGAAGTTTACACTGTTGGCTTTGATTGAACTACTCAATTAGGAAGCTGTGCATACCTCAGCATTTAATTATTTTAATGAGTCAAATTAGCAAAGCAAATGTAAGACAACACAAACCAAGGTGCTTGAATTCAAGCTAAGTGTTGCCTATTTTAGTCATGCAAGGCCATATCTGTTATCAGTGCAGACAGCTGGGGCTGGCATCCACCGATTCTAGCAGTTTTCATAATTAGATTACAAAAGACTGGCAGAGTATTCCAGAAACCTTCACCTCCAGCTGAACAAAAAGAATGGTAGAGATTTAAGGCCATCCCAGCAACAGTGTGCCTTCAGGACAGAAAGGCCTATGGCTGAATGCCAGGTCAGTCAGTGGAAAACACGGACCATCCACTGGCTCCTCAGTACAGCAGCAACCTGGACTGGACAGCTGGAGAAGACAAACAGCGGTATACTCTCAAATGTCTGTTGCTCCCCCCTGCAAGTGTTTTGCTATTCACAGATCTGACCTGAATTTGAGTACATTGCCTGCCACTGGAGACATAGAGTTGAGTCCAGTAGCACCTCAGAAACCAACAAAAGTTTTGGATATAAGGCATCAAGAGTCAACTCTCCTTTCATCAGTCATGAGTAGAAATGGAGACGTGAGTCTTTTTAACCCAGCCAGCTGGTAGGAAGGGTATTGTAAAGAAGGCTTGTAGAGGTACAAATACATATTGTAATCAGCTCAATTATAGCAGAGTAGAAATGCTTGAGATGGAAAACTAGTGGCTGTGGTGAGATACTTAAGGATCCCACCCTGGGCAGTCTCAGATGTTGTGCTGAGAGTCCCACTTCAACATCCATGGCAATAATAGTGGAACTTTAGGGGTTAATCAGGTGTTTTTATTCCCCAGGTCTCACTCAACATTGTCTTTTTTGTTTTGTTCTCCCAAGTTCATTTTCAGTAAGTGATGATTTTCCAGAGTTTAGTATAAAATCAATTATGCAGAACTTTCTCCGTGTCTTAGTCTGGTGCCTACTCTTGATTTTCAAATTGCAGGTAAACAGGTTTATTTACCCATCCCTTTGACTGGTCTTAAGTTCGTTTTCTACTGTTCCAAGAACAATTCTGCTGATTCTCCTGGTGTTTTGCTGAAAAAGTTCATAGCTGAAGGCTATACAGTTTGAATTTACCTTATGGCATAGTGGACTCCTCCACTCACTGCAAAGTTCTTGCAGGCAGAGAATTAGCATTTTATGAAGAAAGGATCTGGCTCAGACCCTGTTATATATTAGTTTTCTAACAACAGTGAGAACAAGAATATGATCCCAGCCTCAATCTTGAGCATAGTCCAAGCAACTATCTCAGAACTAGATCCAACTTAAAATTTCCAAATTCTAAAATTTAAACTGATCAGAAGTATGGCTGTCAAACTGTTAAATGCTGAATACTAAAATTAGCAGTTCTATTTGAAAAACTGGAAGACAACTTCAATACCATTAAAAATTCCAAGGGCCATTTCGCATGGCTTCAAAGTAGCACAATGGTTGCTATTTGGAAATGCTACTAATTTGCCATAACCCACGACGTCGTAGACAATCTGCAACAATCCTGAAACCAATCAGCAAAAAGCGCTTCGTTGTGGCGCTTTCAGGGGAATCCAGAAAAGTGGATTCACCCTCCGGATAGCGATACACTCCTGCAACCAATCTGCAACAGTAGCGCTAAAGACCTGTGCGTTACCATTGTTGCTGGTTCTTCAAAGTCCCTCCCCCTGGCTCTCTCCTCCAAACTTCCGGCGAAGCGATCGCCATTTTTTTTTCTCCGAGCGAGCGGGGATAAACGCACCGGCGAGCCTCTTTCTGTTTAGAGGCTTCCCTGGCTTCAGTCCTTCACCTTTAGTCACTAAGCACAAACCACTGAAAAGCCCGTTTGCTGAAATAAAGTCCCTTTATTTTTTACACATTAATTCAGCCGAAAATCGGGCCCGTGAGAGGGGGGGGGATTTTTTTTTTATCACTCGAGGCAGCGTGCAAACGATCATACAATCAAGCGACAGCTCACATTAGGCAGCTGGATGGGTCTCTCCGTAGCAACGAATCTACCTAGATTCGTTGCTATGGGTCGTTTTTTTTTTAAAAAAACCTTTCTTAAAGGGAAAGGGGCTGTTTGGGGGCATGCTAACGGCTGCCCATTGGCTGCTTGACGGCCAGGGGCGGGACGAGCTTGGCAATAACGCTTCCTTTCTAGCGATTTCTGCCGAGACCGGAAGCCTGTGGGAAACGCTAAAAAACGCAACTGATTCCACTACAAAGGCAGGTATGCATAACGACGAATTCCACTATTTTAAATGGTGATTTTTCATTCCGCAAACAATTTGCAACAAAGATCCCTGTGCGAAAAGGCCCCAATAATTCCAAATAATTTCTTTCATGTGTCTCATGAAGGATACCTCCCTATCAAATATCTGAAAAACAACAATGTACATTGATTTCAACCTAACGTCTTTGGTATATATTTCTGCTGTATTAAAAAAATAATAGGGAAATATATGCGATCACTATATCATCTAGCTCAGATTTATGCCCTGATGCTTGCAATTTGGCAGAGGTCACAGCCATTTCAAAACCATACAATTGATCAGAAACACTAGCTTTTAAGAGATCCAGTTTCTAAAGTACTGGGGGGGGGGGCTAACTGCAGACAGTCTGCTCATATGTATCCAAGTACCTGCAATCAAAGGCAAAAGCATAAAGAGAACTAGCTTGTAAAATCTAATAGCCTTCTAGTGTGAAGTCCCCATTTACAAGTGGATTTTGAAGACAATTTCTCTCCTAAATCTTAAAATATAGAACCAAAAACTAAACCACCTACATTGTTTGTTTGTTTTTAATTTATTGGATTTTCTAAAACTAGACAGTAGAAATGGGGAAAAGAAAAAGAGGTAACAGTTCAAGTTGGTAATAATACATACCCTGCCTCAAACCTTATAGGGTTTTACCTTTGGCAAACTAAGTTAACATCGTTTTATATCAACATAGACAATAGAAAATAACAGTTAATGTTTTTTTCTCATATTCTAAAAAGTAATTCCAACATTCAAAAAATGCTTTGTTTCCTTTTAACCAAGCAAAGACCTCCAGGCTGAGTCTGCCCGTCCAAGAAGCACTCTCTGGCACTCCAATTGCCAGCCCCAAAGCAAAAAGGGAGGGGATGAATGAGCAGACCTGCTGAGCTACCCTTGGAGATGCAGATGTGGATCTTGGCTTGCCATCCCTCACTCCCTAACCAAAGTGAGCATCTAAACAAGTTATACATCGGAACTACCCCTCCTTCACCCCCACTGCCAAAAGTGTCATCCAGTACAGTAAGACTCCCAACTACTGCTTGAATCATATTCCCTTCCTGGAGTTTCTGAAATCCTCCCTTTAATATACATAACATGAACTGATTTGATTAACTGTTCTATTTTTTCCCATGAAAACCTCTTTGAACACGAGAGGCAATTTAAAAAGAAAAGCCCTTTCAATATGCTATTGTAAAATGTGCTGAAGCAGAAAAGGAAGTAGAGTTTGTTTGTGAGAAGGAGCGTGGACCTAGAAGTCAAACAAAGTGGGGGCAAACTCTTGCTGTTAGCAACACAGTGCTTTCATACACAGTATACGTGGCTTGTTGCTGGAACCACCAAGCTACATTTAAGGGGGAAATGTTGCATTTTGACAAGACTGCAGATTTCTGGAAAGTTTTTAAAACGTTTAGGCATTCACAGTCCTGCGCTACAGAGAATTCCAGCATATTTAAAACAAGGTAAGGAAGATGCATTCTGTTATCTAAAACAATTTTTATTCCTATTTTTGTGTTGAACAGGTCTAGCCATCATAGAAAGGTAATGTAAAAAAAATCCATAGGTTTAACCGGTGAATAACTGAGAAATACATATTGTCATGATATCCACTGTCTGGTTCAGAAAATTCTTATATAGCTTAAATAGCATACTTCTGCTCAGGAAATATTTCGGAAAAGCTCTTTGACTTTATCATTAGCAGTATATTTTAAATTGATTATATTAAATCACATGTGTGAAATAATACAATTTCTCCCTTCTTTGCTCATTATATTTAACCAGACAGCTAATGGTGCATTTGTTAAAAAGACGATTTGCTTTGGAATTGCTAAAAGACAATTTGTGGTACAAGATTCTTATCAGCAACCATGTCCTGGGAGATATAAAAGCTATTTCTATTTTTATAAATGCATAATGTGTCAAAGCTTAAAGGATTACAGCGGAGAGTTGATATCCATCATATTATACAGAAGTTACCATGTTAGTCTGTTGCACCAAAAACAGGCCTCTTAAGGACAATGTGTGGCACAAGCTTTTTTGAGCCAGATCCTGTTTTATCAGATGCATATAATTTTAAAAAGGACAAATTCTGAGATCAAAAGAGAAACATCCACAAGAACAAAATCAAGCTAAATAAGAACACTGCTATACTAATTGTTCCAAGAATGCAACCTCAAGCAAAGGCTTCCTTGCAGTTCATTGTCATACAAAGATCCAATTAGTGGGAGAAAGTCTGAGTCTTAAAGAATTCATGCAACTAAACACAGGTAAAAGATCCAGTATCCAAAAAGGCATTTTAAATCTTTAAATATACTGGCTTGGATTCTACAACTGTCACTGGCTAAGCTGTATCCTACATCTTCCTTTAAGTGTTCCTTCAACAAAGAAAGACTTTCTCCATTATTGGAAATCATTTTCCATCAATAGAACACTGAGGTCCATTCCTCATAACTTAAATGTAGCCGAAGTCTTACCTTTTGTAAACGCTGTTAATTTAATGTTCCACATAACGTCATAAACAAACCGCAAAACTCCCGCCAAAGTCCAGCAACAATCGGAATTTTATAGCACTTAGGGGGAAATCCAGAAAAGTGGATTCCCCCTCAAAAAACCACTATACTTCTGAGCACAAGCCGCAACACATCAGCGAAAGACATGTGCATTCTCAAAATAGCGGTAGAAAGGATGTCCCTCCCTAGCTCCCGCCCCCAAGCTTCCGGAGACACGATCGCCATTTTTTGCCCCTTAAACCGGCAAAAGCAACAAATAAGTCAGGCTTCTCTGGCTGAAGTCCCTCCACAAACAATTCAGAAGTACTTAACAGTAAAACAAAGCTCCCTTCTGCAATTGTCTTTAAACTTCCTAAGCACAATACAACCCCCTGTTCGACACTGCCCATAATTTCGGCCAGAAATTGCACCCATGGGGGGGGGTTACTTGAAGAGTGTGTAAACGATTAAGCGCCAGCCTGAGCCACTGCTCCACTTGCTTTTCCTTGGAGCACCTGACTTCCCACCGCCTGCTAGGGGGCGTTGACAGCAGCAGCTGCACATGCCGAGTGCCACGCCAAGGGGAAGCCCCAGCCATGGCGGCCACTGGAGAGCACCAAAGGTGAGCCAGCGGCAGAGTGGCAAGGCAGCCCCTGAGGCAGGGGCTGGCGCAGAGGAAGAGGACTGGTCCCCCGACTGATCCACAGACCGGTACTGGTTTCTGGACCGGGGGTTGGGGACCGCTGTGCTACAGGAGAAGGCTGGTTATAACCCTCTCTATGAGAAATTACTTACTCCATGAATGGGATTCTGATATGGTGAAACATTTAAACATGCAGAACGTCACATGAAGTATGAAACAGTACAGATAGAGAACTTGGTACTACATGCTTTGCTTGAAGTCCAGATCTTGCATTAGTTGGAAGCAAGTTTAACTTTTATAGGCACTGTAAGGAAGCAGTTAAATTCCAGACTTGTGAGAGCTGCTTTAAATGCACTATTCCTGCCAACTTGTGGCAAGTCTTGTTGTCAATAACCTTGCAAAGTAGTGTGTTGCTTACATGCCACCACAGAATTATCAATCTATAGCAAAGTACAATCTCATTAGAAAGATCATACAAATTGTTCGACAAAAGTGATATGTACTACAGTCAGTTTTGAAGTAGGCAGAAGAGACTTGCTGGATCAGACCAATTGTCCAGCATCCCATTTCCCACAGTTGCCAATCAAATGCAAGCAAGGCCACAGAATACAGAGGTTGAGGCTTCCCTCACTGGTATTTTGCCTTTGAATGTGGAAATCCTATTTAGTCCCCACTACCAATAGATCTCACAGTTCTTACTATGCTCAAAGTAGTCACAAGCTGAATGGGGCACACAGAATAAGTATTGGTTAAATTCATACAGTTAACTAATCCTATATTATGAACCTTTGCTCACTGAGATCTCAGGTTTTGATCAGTATCATGATTTCTTTTCTTCTTTTTCATGTTTTAGGCAAAGTCCATGGAAAGATGTCAATGCTACTTGTGATGTTTTCTTCTGTAGCTCTTACAGTGGACTAGAATGGTATTGCTATTTTGCAATTGCACTATTTTGCAATTGCTATTTTGCAATTGCACTGCTAATAGGATTTGGGGGGAATACATTGACACTGTTATATTATACATACACCATGAAATCATGGACCAGTAGCACTGTATTTTTGTTCAACCTGGCATTGTGTGATTTCAGTTGGGTTCTCTTGATTCCTTTCTCTGTCTACTACCATATACACAAACAATTCTACTTTATCCCTATATTCTGCCAATTTAAAAAATATTCTTTGACATTAACATCTACGTCAGCATATATTTTCTCACACTGATCAGTTTTGACTGGTACATAGGAGCTATTCATCCTATTTGCTCATTGAAAAGGTGGAATAAAGACAAGGCAATATTTTGCACCATTGCCATATAGATCTTCATCTTTATCAAATCAATTCACAATTTTTACTATTTCTTTGTGGACCACAAACAGAGATGTTGCAACTAGCCTGGAAAATACTGGAGAACCTGTATACTTTGAAGAACCTCTATATTTCATAATTCCTTTCTCAATTTCAAGAGTTTTATTTGGATTCCTTATTCCAATTATAGTTAATCTTTACATACTATGAATTGACCCTGAAAGCATTATGGCAAATGAAGAGCCGCCAACAGAGAAGACGCCAAACTGTAAAACCCTTGATGTTGATTTAAGTTGCAATGATTGTTTTGCTTTGGGATTTATTCCCTACCATGTCATGATGATGGCCGTACTAATTTATAGACTGCATTACCAACTCAACTTGGATAACATAAGTCTAATAATTATAGTTTACGAATTCACAGAAATAATTTGTGGCATTAGTAGCTGCATAGACCTCCAAAAAATTATGTTTGCAAGTAAGAAATTCCAGAAGAAGTTTAAAATAATACAATGCTCTTCAAAGCATAGGTACCACTGCTGTCCATCACACAAAATTAGGGATACTGTTGTTGAATTGTGAGATAGGCAGACAGAGGTGGATGCTTCATGATAGGCAGGGGTTCCTGTTGGTGTATCAAGTCAATTTTTCAAGAACTGCAGAACTCTTTCTATTTGGTCTCAAGTAGGATCTCTTATCCAATTCTCTATGACGCTCAAAGGGTACTCTCAGCTCTCAGAAAGATGCTGGTTCAATCGATCTTGTGTCTCTGACAAGATCACTGTTTCATATAATTGAATCAACTGCTATAGACACCAAAACAGAGCTGAGTTTATGTATGTTGTGTGTAGTTCTCCAGTCTTGCATGCATGCCTGTGGAAGTCCACATTTGCCTGTTCTTTATCTGCAACAAAGATTGTCTTTTGGTCTTTTCGAAAGTTACTTTGAAGGCCCAGGCTCAGGAAAGCAGAAACAGAAGTTCCCACATGGCTGAAATAACTTTACTATGATTGAGCCACCAGAGACTTCTGTCAAATGTGCCCTGACTTTTAGAAACAGCTGACAAGACAGAACCATAAAAGATCTTAGAAGTATCCTTGTTAATACAGAAGATGTCCATGACCCTTCTGAGGCTGATTTTGTTAATTATTATAAAAACAACTGTGATCAGTAGCTATATTTAAAGCACTAACAGAAGGCCTTGTTGACAGAAACAACTTTTAATGTTTGTACAGGATGGCTCACATAGAGTTGCCATGGTTTTCCCTTGCTCGCTATAAAAAGTAATTTATTTATCAGAACCAAATTGACTACGCAAAGCTCTTTCAAAGAGCCCACGGTATTTTCATTTGATTCTATAAACAGTTACAGAAACAGCAATTTTGCTTCAATGACTGACAGTGTATTAGATGGCTTCCACATAATTATTTCACTGGATTCACAACGATGAAACTCTGCTTAGGACTGCATGGTAGAGGACCAAAGGATGGAAGAAATGCAAAGCTTGGCTTTCTCCCTTCAAGCTGCTTTCATACAGGAACTCCCCCACCACACACACACACAGAGAGCATTGGAAGTTCCTGATTTAAACTGGAGCATCTACATAATGTTGTGTTTCTTCTGGACATAGCTCAGAGGCCTACTGAACCTTCGCCTGCAAAACAGGCCAAAAGGAAAATTCTTTTGATCCAGTTTGAAAATGGAACTGTGGGTTGGCAGCAGGAGGAAAGTACAGATGGATATTCTACCTGTAGCCACTCCATCATTCCTTCCTTGAACTGGATCAAAATAGATTTTCTTTTGGTCTGGTGTGAAAGAACATCTGAGGCTTGAAATCCAGGAGGCCAGCAAATTATGTCCTGAAATATTCTTCAATATTAAACATTCTTCAGAGATTATCAGATGGAAGTTGCATAAATATTATATCCTATCAGTTTAGGAATATCTTTACCGATATTTATGAAATTATATGAGCCAAGAAGAGTCTGGGAGAGTGTCATGACTCAAGATGTCCAATATGAAAAACTGCTGTACACTCAATATTATCATGGTGATTGTTCTGTAATAGTGACATCTCCCAAGTACCAATGACTTTATTCTGGCTCATAAAGGCTGCCATTAATGCTGAAACACAATAATTTGACAAAAGTTTGGTTCTTCATACTTCTGGGTACAATTGAGTTATATAGCTTCAGAAGTATATGTTTCTAGCACAATCAGAAGAGACAACTTTCCTCACTTTGGGTAAAGAAAGAAACATCATGGGTAGTACAGAAGGAAAAAAAGGCCCATTCTTAAGAAATTCTGCCAGGTATGTAGAGTGAAAAAGGACGAAAATAAAGTTATTTTGCCTGGAAATGAATCACTTACTAGCGCAGCAGTTCTCAACCTTGGGGTCGCAACTCCATTTGGGGTTGCTAGGCCCCTTCCCTGGGGTTGCCACATTGCCCACCGCTGCAGTGGCGGCAGCCGGCAGAGCCATGGCAATGGCCACCTCCACGCTGCCTCAATTGTTGTGCGCATACCATCCATGTGCGCACATTGTTGCCACTGCACCAACTGCCACCAAAGTTGGGATCGCAGCAAAGAAAAGGTTGAGAACCGCTGGGCTAGCGCTTTTCTGAACATTCAACTTACTCGTGATTTTCTTGGCAGTCAATTCACAAGCTGTAGAATCAAATTTGGGCAGTCATTTTCTTCCTGCTGTGCTAATTTTTTATTTAATAGTTTTGTGGCAGGAGTCACAACTGTAAACCTCAAATGCTGTATTCTACCACCTCAGAGCTTTGCACCATTGCCTCTAAACCAGTATCTAAACCAGAGGTGGTGGTTTGACCTCTGCTGAAAAAACAATCACTTGATCCGAGGGACCCCACCAGCTACCACCCAGTATCACACCTTATGTTCTTGGGTAAGGTAGTTGAAAGGGCCGTGGCAGACCAGCTCCTGGCATTTTTGGAAGAAACATCAGCCCTGGACCAGTCTGGCTTCCATCCTGGCCATGGGGTGGAGACCGTACTGGCTGCTTTGATGAATGATCTCCAGCACCAATTGGATCGGGGCAATTCAGCCATTTTTGTTTTGTGTCAACATCACCTCAGATTAAAATATATGATGCAAGATATGTACATAACCTGAAAATATGGCAAATAAAAAAACCTTTGGTCTTCTTAAGACATTGGAAGGTACAAGTTAACCTGTGAGCTGCTTTGAGTCCCCTTTGAGGAGAAAGGTGGGGCACAATGAGGTTAAGGCAATAAATCAAATAATTCAGTAAATTGAATAGTATTTGGGTAGATTCCTAAATAAATATTTAAAAATTCAATTTTTTCCAAGCTGCTCTCAACGTTTAGTGTTTCTTCATCAATTTGCTTCTTCTGGCTTGACTCCAAGAGAGTAATAAATTCCCTTTCATTGTTTCTGTTGCAACCCTCAGCTGAAGTCCTCAAGTGCAAGATAAGGATTTTGAGTTAGTTAACAGTGCAGTAGCAATATCAGGGTCTGCTGGGAGGCCAATGTTCATTTCAATACACTGCTTTATTCTTAAGAGGTTCAATGCAAAATGCAATAACTGACACCAATCAAGTATCTTCTGGAAAAGTGGGACCTGCCAACTCCCAGTTCTTTTGGAAGAAAGCCTGCACAGGCAGTAAAGACTCCTGACACTGTTGATTTACTAAAAGGACAAGAACATTTTCTAGTTGTTATTTTTAATGGAAAAACATTAAGAGCAGTTTCTGGAAGAGCTGCGTCCTCTTTTATTTTTAGAAGGCTATTTGCATCCTGGGTGGTACCTAGTGCCAAGTTTTACTTTCAAGCCAACATTCAATAATTGGCTTCAGGCCACAGCCGGAAACTGATGAGCCTGCATTCAGAATCAGCAGCTGCTTGTCAATTCAGGTATTTCCAATTATGCTGATTTTTCCAAAGCCTTCAGCTTCCTGTTTTCTGCTGAAGGGATTGGTATTAAGCAGAGAATGCTGAAAGTGGTTCCTTTGGGCTGCAAATATAAACAAGTTCTTTTGGAATATTAAAAAAGAACAGAACAAATAATGCAGCCACAGTCAGCCTCAAGACACAAAGTGGACAATGGCATAAATGTCAAGCTGATCATGGCATTTCATTTGAAGGAGGCAAGAACCGGGTGGGGCTTTGGGTTCCTACTTGGGAGAAAGGTGGAGTATAAATGAAGCAATTTTTTAAAATCTGGCTCTTTGGAAACAGAAAATAGTAGTCTCCCAAAAAGGGCACAGTATATAGAGCAGAGGGTCATTATTTCCTCTCTGAGCAAATATTTGCAACATGCACTTTTGTATGCATATGGCAGCTGGAGAGTCAAACAGAATGAGAGAGAGAGAGAAATACTGAGTTGATGAGGAAGACCCAGCCATAAGAAAGTTCAAGAATGAATACTAGGGAAGATGAGAATGAAATAAACAACTTCACCCCCAGTTCTATGTGACATTCAAGAGACAGTGAGGGAATAATCCTAAGTAGTTTTACTCAGAAGCATGTTGTATGTCATTCAGTGGGACTTATCCCCAGAATTTCTTCAGACTGCAAACCTTCCTTCCAGCTTGTTTACTCTTTCTTCCATTTCTACTTCTTTCTGCTATAGCCATTGAGCAAGCATTAGTTTCTATCTGATGCATAGAAGCCTAGATGGAATTCCTCCTGTGTTCCCCAGTCTTCAGTAATGTTCCTCCAAAGCTGAGGCAAGGGCCTGAAAAGCTCACATCATGTTCTTTGAATACAAAAAAATTCAGGTGGCATTCTAAAATTCAAAGAATCTCAGACAGTAAAGCTGGAAAAGGCCTGCTTTGTGGCCTCTGAAAGCTCCTGCCAGTTAAACAGAACAATGTAGGAAATTACACTTCAGTAGAATGCAGGTACATAAAATAGACTCTAACATTCAAAAGGAAAAGTGGATGGGTTTCTCCAAAACTTATATTATTAGCAGATGACAGTCCTTCTAAAGGTTAAACATTTCATCCCACTGCAACTACCAATTAATTGCATCAGGATCAAATAACCTATCTATGCCAGGCTTTCTCAATAGGGGTTTTATGAAATCCTGGGGTTTTCAACTGCCCTGAAAGGGTTTCTTAATTTGAGCAGAAATTTAATAATTTTAATATAGTTTTAAATTTTTAAAAAGTTATCAGTAATATGACCACATATGGTTATGTTGACCCCAACCCACCCCAAAATGGCCAAAAAGCTGGTCATGCATGGTGGTGACTAGAGTCTAGAGAGATTCCCATTTTAACTTAACTGCACTGTGCGGGTGGCAGGGGGTGATGGAGTGGCAGATAACTTTCCCAGTTCTGTTCCCAGATCAATGGAGTAGGTTGCTGGGCTGCTTCTGGAGTTAAGGGGGAGGGCAGAGGTGGTGGAGTAGGACGTTACATTCAGTGGGAGTGTCTGGGTGAGGTTACTTCTGGTGACATGTCATTTCCAGGATTGTGGCAGGGAGGTATGGCCTGATGAAATCACTTCTGGAGTTTCATGAAGCCTGAAGAATGTTTCAGCAGTTTCTCAACAGTAAAAAAGTTGAGAAAGGCTGACCTATGCTTATGGAATAGTGCAGTGGTTGGACCAGGATCTGGGAGACCCAAATCCAAATGCACTTGGCCATCCAAGTTTGCTGCATGAACTTGGTTGTTATTGTCAGGGTCATCTGGAAAGAGAAGATATGAATACCTAAATAAGTACATACAATTGAATGAATTTTTCTAGACAGTGAAAATTCCTTTAACTTACGAGTACCGCTATCTATCTGAAGTAAGCTCTTCCTTTGCATATTCTGTACCAGTCTGATTCTGCAGGTTACGGTTATAGAGATCTTGGATTAGAGAACAGAAAGACATAATACTGAAGTGTTTCCATAATAGGTACACAGCAGTTGCACCAAATTTTACAAGCTCATATCAAGCGACATTATGTCATGTAACCAGCCCTGGAATATTTCAAACTGGATGCAAAATGCAACTCCTTTCTTCCAGTGTTTATTTTCTTTGAACAACTTGAAAATTGTGTAAAACATTTAACTGCTTTGGAGCAACAAAAGAGGTTTTTTAGCATGGACACTATGCTGAGGTCACCCTTCAGCTTTTCATATACCTGGGCCATGAGCTTTACAAATATTAGGACTGCATTATTGAACTAAGTAATCACACTTACTAACCACTTAACTCCCAATCAATTTTTAAAAGTTTCCTGACTGTTCAAGTATCAAGAGTTTATTTTCCCCTTTCTGTCTACACAGGATTTGCCTATAATAAGGAGAAAGGAGGTGGGGGAAAAACTGCAATCCAGCATTGCAGAGCAGCTCTCTTGTATGCTGCCACTCGGATTCCTTTGTCTCTGGAAAGTGCCAGCTCAACAAGAAAAGATTTGTACATCCTCACCACAGGGCTATGCCACTGAACCAGTAATTTCTGAGCTAAGACATCTGATCACACTACTTGTAGAAAATTCATTTATTACTTTTAAATTTCATAAGTCTCAAATTTTATATGCTATTATAACATTCATTTTGCAGTGGAACAAGAGTCGAATTAGTTTATTTGTTTATTATATTGGTATACTGCCCTCCCCTAGGGTTCAAGGTGGTTCACATGGAAAAGAAACAAAGAACGGTACATTGAACTCCATGACTATATCGAATAAAGGTAACAGTAATAAGTAATAGCAATAAACAGAGAAAATAACATTCAAACAATAAACAGTAAATCTAACAGACCCATGGTTGCTCAATGTATGGGTTCAAGGGAGGGAGGTTTGGGGGCCCTGTCAATGTTGTTTAGATTTTTTTTAAATTTTATGTTTATTCATTTTAGCAATTAAAAATAATAGTAACAGTTACAGAAAATAACATATTCCTCCATCCCTCCCCCTCTCTGAGCCTGGATAATTTCTTTAGAGGTCACGTGAGAAGATAGTTCATGTAGAAATGCCATTGTTCTTGGTATTCTTCCAACAGTTCTCTGTTGACTATTGAAGTAAGTTTTGCCATGTTCGATAACTCAGCCATAACGAAACTGAAGGTGTCTCCGAAGATATCCATGTCTTAGCCAGTATTAACCTTGCTGTAGTTTTAGCATAGAAAAAGAAAGTTCTGGCTTGGGAGGGTAATATTTTGGGACACATGCTTAACAACATATATTCAAGCATCTCCTCTAATACATTATGTACTTTTACCCACAATTTGGTAATTGTTTCACATCTCCACCACATATGAAAGATCCCACTTTTTCTTTACATTTTCAACAATCATCATTATAACCCTTAGACATTTTAGCAAGTGCTTTGGGAGTTATGTACCATCTATAAAACTTCTTATACCAATTCTCTGTCAAGATTTGATTTAATTTAGGGACCTTAACCAATATACTTTCCCAATCTTCCATTGTAATATTTGCTTGCAAATTCTGCATCCACTTAATCTGTTCTGTTTCCGTTTCATCTCAGCAGCAATTTATAAATTTGGCCTTGTAAGTGTGGTTTAGCTTGAAATAGGATATTCTCAAATTCTGGAGGGTGGCGCTCCCAAATCCACTTTATTAGTGAACTCAGATTTAAACCTAGAAAGCAGTTGGTTATATTCTAAACATTGTATTTCCACTCCCTCTTTTTTAATGCTCGGATATCGTTAAATTCTCCTATATTAGTTAACAAGACTTTTTTTGCTGTGTTCTTGGTGAAGTAAGCTTCTATTGGGGACTTCATCAAGGAAGGTAAAAAGGAGAGTCTACTTTTGTATCTATTCCATATTTTCAGCAGTCGAGAAGACCATTCATTGAGATTTATTCTCTCCTTCCTTTTAATCTTCAATGAAGGCCAGAGAATGCTGTAGTATGCTGTGGAATCCTTCTCCTAAACCAGCTATCTCCAAAGTTAAGTCTCTAGCCATTGGGTCTGTACTCCAATCTGCAATTAAGTTTCAGATTTAGTACAACCTGACTGCCTCTTTTCTTACCTTGCATGACTTTAAAAGCCAATCTTGGTCTCTCATGGTCCCAGATAAACTTACTTATTACAGTTTACCATTTGCTGATAGTCTTGTCTTTAATTGATAAGGGTAGCACTTGAAACAAAAAGTTGAACTTGGATAAGATGTTCATTTTAATTGCAGCCATACGAGCTGACCATGAAAGCTTTAGCCCACCTTGCCAAATCTGATTGCACCTTGTTCCAGAACTTTAGAAGAAGAAGAAGAAGAAGAGTTGGTTCTTATATGCCGCTTTTCCCTACCCGAAGGAGGCTCAAAGCGGCTTACAGTCGCCTTCCCATTCCTCCCCCCACAACAGACACCCTGTGGGGTGGGTGAGGCTGAGAGAGCCCTGATATCACTGCTCGATCAGAACAGTTTTATCAGTGCTGTGTTGAGCCCAAGGTCACCCAGCTGGTTGCATGTGGGGGAGCGGGGAATCGAACCTGGCATGCCAGATTAGAAGTCCGCACTCCTAACCACTACACCAAACTGGCTCTCTATATGGATTGTTTCTTTAGATAATTATTGGGTATTCGCATAGTAAAGTCAGCTCCTAAATGTATTCCAAGATACTTAACTGTTTTTGGATTAACTTCATAGCCAGAGCTGTCTCTTCCTCCTGATGGATGGCCACCCTGACTTTCCCCCAGAAGCATTAGCCAGCTGCCTGGAAGCAGTGATGAGATGGCTCAAGCACAGTCACCTGAAGCTCAGTCCTTCAAAGACAGAGGTCCTGTGGCTGGGTAGTAAAGGGCCCATGTGAGGAAGCACGTCTGCCCACCCTGGATGCTGTGCAGCTCTCTACGGCTCACTCCACCGGGAACCTAAGCATAATTCTGGATGCTTCCCTCACAATGGAAGCCCAGGTCGCAAAGGTAGCACGGCTGGCATTTTACCATCTCTGCCAATCCACTAGCGCCCTACCTGTCCCCGGAACACCTAGCCACAGTGATCCATGTGACCATCACTCTAGACTGGATTTCTGTAACTCGCTCTACGCAGGCCTGGCTTGACCCAGAAACTACAGCTGGTGCAAAATACAGTGGACAGGATCCACACAACAACACCGTGGTGGTCCCACATCCAGCCTATTCTCCACCAACTGCAGTCGTTGCCAGTTGAATTCCAGATCAGGCTAAAGGTTCTGGCCTTCAAGGCCATACGTGATCAGGGCCCAGTGTACCTGAGGGACCGCCGCCCTCAAAGAGCTCTATGCTCTGCCACCACCAACCAGCTAATGTCCCTGGCCCTAAAGAAGCCCACCTGGCCTTCACCAGAGCCAGAGCATTCTCTGTTACACTGTTACAATTATCAGTTAGTAGTATTGATGTTTATGTTATTATATGTTATATGTTTATGTTATGGATTATATGGATTGTTTCTTATATTGTTTATATGTTTTATAAGCCCTTAGCTTCCCAGGAGGGTGGTATATAAATATATAATACAATAAAATAATCCATTGCGTCTCAATGTCTGGTACGCCAATCAGCATGACTTTAGTCTTAGCTCTATTAACCTTATAACCAGATTGCAAGCCAAAGTCTTTCACCGGACAAATAGTTCTGAAGTGGCTGACAGTGGGTTAGTTAATATACAAACAGATGTTTTATTGGACAATAAATGCTGCATATATCCCCCCCAAGATTGATGTGTTTTTTTCCTGAAAGAAAATGTCCAGAAATTTTACATCTCTTGTCCCTTATCTGCTTCCAAACTGGCTGATCCAAAAAGTGTGTGTGGGGGGGGGGGTTGTAAAAACCTGCATATGTTGATTTTTGGAAGTCTATTGGCTAAGGTACAAAAAAGTATACAAGAATGTAATGCTACATTCATTTATCCTACGCCAATTAGTACTGCAGTCAGCTGCAAAGATAGTAGTATCAGCACCCAGTGTCTCGTTGTCTTAAATAAATGCCCTCTGTCTAGCTGGCTAATGTCGGCAGCATCTACTATGCTCCAGATACTCTGACATTTACCAGGCTGTTAGTACTTTGTCTAATGATACCTTTTAAAATAAATGCCACATTTCATCTGGAGGTGAAACAGTTTAGCACTAGACACTGTATCTATTTATAAAATGGGAAAGTGCCACAAAAGAAAACTATGAGCTAAATGTATGGAAATAGCTAACCCTTAATTTAACACCTTATAAAACAGTTTTCTTCTAAAAGCACTGGTGTTGTTCTTGGGAGGATTTTCTAAATCTAAGTGACATCAGATTTGCCCTCCACAACCATCTCTTTTATTAATGCCCGAAAGCACAAACATCTTTCTTATGGGCTGCTTGTTTCCACATGAGGACTTCTTCCCTATGAGAACTTTCCCCTGTGCAGACAGCTGGAAATCTTCATAAAGGGAGCATCCAGTCAACATATGCCCAATCTGTGCACAGCTTGTCTGGCTCCCATTTTTTATTTCCTTCTTTACTCTGAAGAAAATAACATACCTTATTTTCTCCAAAGTAAAGAGAAAACTCCAAATCAGTAGGGAGCAGAATATCTACACAAGTGTTTCTGCACAGCCGCCAGAAATTTTTTGTTTTTTTTTTTTGGGGGGGGGACAGTTATTAATCTATCCCAGTGTTTTATTTTCCTGTTAAGACATTGCTGCATCTTTCCCTGTAACGTGGAAAATAGAAAATAACACTAACAGGTGCATCTATTTTTTAAAGCTATCTTTCACATTTTTATTCTGCCATTCTCAGGGCCATGTCTAATATCCAATTCTCCCTCACAACAACCTCGTGAAGTTCATTAGGCTAAGGAAGACAGTGAATGGCCCAAGGTCAACAGTGAACTTCATGGCCAAACAGGGATTTTTACTTTACTTCAGCTAAATTAGCCTCCCCACAATCAAAAATAAAGCTAAGTTCAATATAAAATTTTCCTTAGGAAAGGGACTACCAAGTAATCTGGATCTAGGAATAATGGGAAAGTACATGGCTGCTTCCTATAATACAAGAAGTTTGACAAGAAAATGAAAATGAAGTTTCCAATGACAGTTTGCTGACCTTCCTCTGATATCCTACTTTGATCCCTGAAAACATGGTCCTGTGGACTGATGAACCCCTTTGAAATTATGTACAGTGAATCATAGGATCATCAGTCATGGAAATCGGGACCACCTGCTGAAAACAATAGGGTTTTCACAGTCTAAGTCCCAGGATACAAAGAAAAATATGTTTATCAAAAAGAGGAAAAAATCTACTTACAAAGGGTTGGATCCATTATTTTCTTCTGTTCACACAAAGTTTTTGCAAATTTCTGAAGATCAGTCCCCTGTGACTCCCTGCATATAATTCTGAAGGGATTCATCAGCCCACAGGACCGTGATTTCAGGGATCAAAGTAGGATATCAGAGGAAGGTGCCATATATGAGTACTATTTAGGATGTAGTTCATAGGATCCATCCCAAAGCATCCCAAGGATAGCTACAGAAGCTATGGAATAATGATAGTCATTGAGCCTTAAGAATGTTGAGAGAGTAGGGAGAAAGATAAAACAGGAAGATGGACAATTAATATGTGTGAGACCCTAACAACATTTGAGTCCCGTGATGTGACTGAATAGCATATGTAAGGTGCAGAATAATAAGGGATAAATTAGTGAGTCATACAATTAGGTCACTTCTACTAGACTGAAGAGGAATTTTTTGAAGTACCATTGTAGAGTTTAATAATAATAATAATAATAATAATAATAATAATAATAATAATAGACCTATTTACAAACAGCTGGAAGGCAAACTATATAAGTAACTATTTAACATTACAGATTTTCTTATTAAGCTATGGCTGAACACAGACATGTGTTATGGTAGTATTTTACTACAAGTCTCCACACAACCTCTTGCAGTACCACCATGTAGATGTTTATGAGCATGGATGACATTAAACAATCCTCTGTGATTCCATAGCACACATTTTTCATTTAATTTACTATTGCAGCACACATATGCACACTGTGGGTAAAGAACTGCAGTATTTACTATGACTATATTATCTCTCATTCCTTTTGGTGTGACTACAAAGATCAGGAGCCAGTTGTAATACCCCCACAGAGCATTTCTGTGCCATGCTATATATTTTGGAATACCTTCACAAAAACTTAAACAGCTAACTGTGATACAGATTCCTCCACACAGTGTACATGTGATATTAAATTGGGACTACTGCAGAACGCTTTTGTGATCGAACACACCTGGTCTCATTTAATTGGCTTATTGTTACCAGTCAGTGCTACTGACAGAATACTGCAGTGTATGTAACGCGTACGACACAGTGTATTTTGTTATTTAATGAACTATTTAAGTGCACTATAGCATTATAGATGAATATTTTGTTTATTTTTTATATAAATGGTTGTCCCTTCAGCCTTTTAGCTATCCAGTTCCATAGCACACCTGGTGAGTAGTTGAGCGGCAATTTCCAGTACCAGCTTACAGAATTGATCAGCCAAATAAAAACAGAATGACTGGCACTCAGTAAACCCTTACTTTGCATCAGTCAGCAATCCAAAAGAGTCTTGGGTAGGTTGGTATCAAATACTGCAGCAGGATTGTACTTTTGTACACAAGAAGAGAAAGGCAGTTTCAGATCTAGAACTGGGTATGAAGCCTGCTTGAAACTGATCTAGACAAATCGGGCTCATTCAAGAAAGCCTGGAGTTATAGGATCTTTGCAAGGGACACCATTCAGAGTCAGTCAAAAACTGCCGGAGGGATGTCCAGACTCATCAGTCTTTAGGAGTGAAACAAACTCATCCATTTGCCATTCCCACAGACCCGCCAAGCTCCCAATAGACTAAATCTCACCAGTCTGTCAACAATAAGGGAATGGCTGAAAAAAATTCCACTTCACAATCAGACTATTTGTCATTTTAGCAGCACAGAAAGACAAATGGAGTGTACAGCTCCACTAAAGAAAATAAAGGTTAGTTTAGCTATATCCAAGTATAATTAGATTTCTGGGATCTGAAAGAATACTTGGAAGCATTCATTTGGGGGGGAACAAATCAATGAGCAACTCATGTGGGTACAAACTAATTTTTAAGGTCCATAAGCAAGTGACTCCAGTTTTTTTCTCATCTTTAGCCTTCCACTTACTCAGCTGAACTTTTTCTCCAGCCCCAAACTCTACCAGCCAGACCGTGAAACTATAGGACTACTCACCATTTATTTGCCCAATCAAAGCATACAACTTGAAGTGTCTTTGGAAGGAAGCCTCTTCCCCCATCTCTGAGAAGTCATGATTCACTGTGTAATTAATGTAGTCTATGATAAATACCCCTAACTTTAAGAAGCAATATGGAGACTATGCCAACAGCATCTTCCTTTAATACAATTTTACAAAATTGACAACATTCAATCTGATAACAAATGCTTTGGAACACAACCTTCTGCAAAAGACCGTTCATTTCAAGAAGTGCATGTACCAAGAGTATTAAGAGCATCACGCTCTGGACTAATAATCCCTCATTGAAACATAAAGGACTACAGCTGGTGCTTAGAAGGTGAAATTTGCTCTTCTATAGCACAGGATCAAAGACAGAACAAATATATTTTGCTATACAAGCTGCCATTAATTTGTCCATTGCATTTTAAACCTTTCACAGGAGACTCAGCTACAGAATTTTTGCTTATTGCTTCTCCATAGCAGGGAGATGTAGGAGGAGATCCCAGCCAATTTGGGAAGCCCATGAGATGTTCTGATCTTCCAGGCATACTGCTCTCAACCATATGCCTGGCACAAGAACTCCATCTTGCAGGCCCCGTGGAACTGTTCTAGCTCCATCAGGGCCCTGATGTTCTCCGGGACAGTGGTCCCCAACCCCTGGTCCGGGGACCGAGACCGGTCCATGGATCAGATGATACCGGGCAGCGGCTCCTCCTAAGCTGCTGCCTCGGGGGCTGCCCTGTTGCTCTGCCGCCGGCTCACCTTTGGTGCTCTCCAGTGGCTGCCAGGGTTGGAGCTTCCCCTTGGCATGGCATTGCACAGCTGCTGCTGGCAGCGCCCCCCAGTGGGCAGCGGAAAGTCAGGGGTGCCGGCAGGAAAGCCAGTAGAGCATGGGCTCAGGCGGCAGCGGCGATGTCCCTCAGCAAAAGACTACACACCCCCCCCCCCGGGCCTCGGTAAAATTGTCAAGCGTTGACCGGTCCCTGGATAGAGTCATTGAAGCAGTTGGTGCAAACTTAAATGGACTTCGAGAAATGGTAGAGGACAGGAAGGCCTGGAGGATCATTGTCCATGGGGTCGCGATGGGTCGGACAAGACTTTGCACCTAACAACAACAAGTTGTTACCAAGCAGCCCCCATTTTAAAGCCTTCAAGAGCAGAATTAAATATTTTAAAATATATTCGTATTTCTACCACTGTGAATTTCCTGAATTCTACAGGGGGTTGGACCCTGGATATTCCTTCCACTCTATGGTTCTATGATTTTTAATATTTGTAACAAGAGACTTGAAGGAATCCAACAGTTAGGGAATAAAATGCAGTTGTTTGGTTCCCTCCTACTAAGCTGATTCTGTAAATTAAAATTAAAACACACAAATGCCTAACAACCAGTCTGCTATGTGATATTTTATTAAGCAACTACTTCAGATTCCTTATTACAGAACTGTGGGCTCCCCAAAGATCTGGCCTCAGGGACTGAGCTGCATATTTAGTAGTATGTATACCATATAAAATCAGAAGATGAATACTAAGTGGAATTCAACCAAAAGACTTCCCTTTGCTCACAGCACAGCATTTCTAAGGCTGCAATTGTAAGGACTCTTTCCTGGAAGTAAGCGCCATTGAATACAGTGGTAGACCTGCTTTAGACTGCTCCCTAAGAGTTGGCAAAACAGGCTCAGCAACTTAACAGTGCAATTCTAACAGTCTCAGACCATTCTGAGAGCATTCAAGCTAGCAGACCTTAAAGTTTAGGACTGCACTGTAACTACTACCACTGTTTTATATGAAGATTTATCAAAGCCAAATACTGTTAATGTTAAAGCACACCACTGACAACCTGTCTATTTAACTATTGCTTCACTGGCAAAGTCTTTAAGTTTACTTAATTGTTGTAATTAATAGCTTATTAATTTTGACCTTATTTGCATAAATACATGACGTTAGCAGTAAAGGTAAAATGCATTGTGAGCATTTCTTGGCCCAGGAAAGAATTATGACTACTAATTTTGGGGGTTCGGGATTGGCTGTGTTTTTGGGGTTGCTGTTTGTTTTAAGATCTGAGTCTTTTGTTCACTTTTGCTGACTGTTTTTTATAAACTTGCTTCCCACAGATAAGATGGTACTCCAGCAAAAAAAAAGAGAGAGAGAGAGAGAGAAAAGTAATTATCTGCATTCAGCTACTTGAGTTTCTGAAATTCTGGCATTTCTGCATCACAGGGAGTAGAAAGAATTGGTTGTTTGTAATAGAAAACTGCAGTACTATGAGCTTCAAATAAAAAAAAATGAAAGCTAGGAAAAAGAAATATGGACAATCTTCAAACACTAGAAACACAGGAATAATTTTGTGCAAAACCAGATTATTAGAAGGAGCAAAACAATAATTAAGATGTGGGTGGTTCATGCCAATCACTGAAGTTGCACAACCAGCTCACCAATTGTCAAGGCAGATATTTTTCCGTATTCTAGTTTTCACTGTTGGCAGAAAGATTTTCAGCTAATCAAAAGAAAAAAAATTCATGGCAGAGAATTCATCACAAAGGCAGTGAAACATCAGGGTTTCTACATCCTAGGGAGAAACCTCTAGACATGTTGAAACATTACTAAAAAAAAAAGAGGAACTTCTTCCTCCCAAAGGGGCATGAGAGAAAAAGAAGACTAACCAGCTTGACAAGCAGTGAGCATGTTCAGATTGTCAACTGCTCTTGGTATCACTTAAAGGCAAAGGTGAAAGAACATGGGGAAAATTGCCTGCCCAAGCTTAAGCCTGGTAAACTAGATTTATGCCACTGTGGAGGGCATTTCTCATTAATCCCACCTACCCCCATCAATTCCTCATGGATATCTAGCATGTATTTTCCACATTATAGGCAATATTAATAGTTACTCATAGAATGTTACTCATTGAATAACACTTGATACGTGGAATATTGGTCCCTGCCCCATTCAAGGCTGGACTGATAGTGGGAGAAACAAGCTGAGGTGGAGAAGTATGGATACAAATACTTGCAGCTTCATTTTGGCTGGGAAAATTAAAGATAGATGAAAAAGAAAATTGTCCCATGAAATGCTGCTAACCTTAAGATTGAAATGAGTTTAGAGCCCAGCAGTCTTATATCTGGAAAATGAAAGCTTGGCTAACAGGCAAGAAAGTATCAGCTAACATCAGCATGCATGGATCCTGAGAGCAGAATAGCTCAAAGGGGCAGGGATTATACGATCTGCATGACCTTTGATCCTAGCAAATACAATGAGCTGTGAGTATCAGTTCAACATGTCTGCCTACCTTTAATGATGGACTAAATTCTAGACCCAATATCCAAGGACAGAGCTAGAAAAAGGATGTAACATTCATTGCAGAATGGTTGAATGATAGATGCAGATGGACAGCATATTCTTTTTGAAACAGCCAACCCATCAGAAAAGCAATGACATTTGAAGAATTCAAGACCGTATACTACAAAGTTTAGATTTTGTCTTGATCTTTGTCTATGCATGGTCAGGTCCTACCTACCCAGTTGTGGTTGAAATTTTTGACTGTCACTTCTGCTAACTTTAACTCTGAAAAATAAATAAGGAAATAGGTAAATATGAATAGACCATCTCCTCAACCGTGATCTCAATGTTTTTGTTACTTTACTGACATGAAAAGAATTTGCAGTGGAAACCAAATTCCTGATGGGCAAAAGGTTCTTGTCCAGCCACCCCAAGTACTCTTTTCCCCCCACAACACAAACTGACCCCAAGGCCCATTATGCACGGGCTATAAGGCCGGCACTCACGGAAGCAGCGGTTCAGTTTTAAATCACCGAGAACGCACGCTGCCGCTGCGAGTGCAGGCGCCTCCCAAATTTTGCCAAAGGACACCAGGTCTCCCACTACAGCAGCAGGCCTCCTGCCCTGTGCCATTCAATAGGGCCTACAACCAAAAAGAGAGAAAAACTTATCCCCTAAGGCTTCTAACCAATATTTACAAAATTTATACAGAATAAAGGAAAGTAAAAAGTCTCTTTTTTCTATGTTGTTTTATTGTAGCATCCAACCAGAACAGTTTCTAGATGTCTCCCATTTTCAACAGGTAATTTTCCTCAGTGGTTGTTCCTCTCACTTGTAAGTAAATTGGTACTTCAATACCAGTTGGATCACTAGCATCCCTACAGTGCAGACCCAAAGGCCGGGGTATACTTTAAACAATTGAATAGGTGTAATAGAGATACTGAAGTACTAATTTACTTACAAGTGAGAGGTTTTTCTCTCTTTTTGATTGTAGACACTACAATCTGTATTTCCATTCAATAGGGCAGCAGATGGAAAATTGGTGCAAAACTCAGTAGTACTTATGACAAACAGGGAATAACCAGAATTGATGTTACCATGTGGCCATACTCTAAGATTATATGGTTTAATATAGAGTTTTGGGAAAATCCTAGAGCATGACAACATTTCCCCACCCCCATCCCCATCCATGTACCCTCCCCCTCTCCTGCTCATTTTCTGCCAATGGCTGGTAACCCTAGTCCCCGAGGATCTCCCAAGTCCAGCAGAGAACTTTTAATACTGTGCAGTCAGGAAAGTGGGAGTCAAGAAAGTCCAAGAAAAACTAACAGCTTCTACTTGTGCAAAAGAGCCTCTTGTGGTGCAGAGTGGTAAGACAGCGACATGTTATCTGAAGCTCTGCCCATGAGGCTGGGAGTTTGATCCCAGCAGCCGGCTCAAGGTTGACTCAGCCTTCCATCCTTCCGAGGTTGGTACCCAGCTTGCTGGGGGGTAAACAGTAATGACTGGGGAAGGCACTGGCAAGCCACCCCGTATTGAGTCTGCCATGAAAATGCTAGAGGGCGTCACTCCAAGGGTCAGACATGACCCGGTACTTGCACAGGGGATACCTTTACCTTTTCTACTTGTGCAGGTCTAAGATCCAATCCATTGGCTGTACAAATTCTTTATTGTACCTTTAGCCCTAGTGCCTCTATGCAAGCTTATAATAAAGCTAAAGTAGTGTAGTGGTGGGAGAACTGGATAAGGACCAGTGAGATCTGAGTTCAAATCCTGTATGTACAACAAAATCCACTGGATGGATTTGGCCCAGTCATCCTCTCCCAGAGCTGGTGTGAGGATAGAATGCAAGAATGGTTTCAGCCATTCTTTCAGGAAAACCATGTACATCACTTTGGAGGAAAGGTGGAATAAAAATGGGAATAGTACACTGAATACATATAAAAAGAGCCACACTACAGAATTACACCTTCTGTAATGACAATAAGAAATTCTTAAAGTCAGATGGGAAAACAAGTATAATATGCATCTAAAGTGAACACTGCCTTCCTTTCTTCCTCTTTTTAAGGGCTGTTAAAAACTGATGTTTCCAAGAAGGTCAAGGATTATAAACATTACAAGTATATTAAAGAACTACCTCTTATTGAACACCACACCCTATTTGGCCATCATTGTTAGCACTTTGATCTTCAAGTAAAATGATTACATTTCTGATAGAAAAAGCTTTCAGCACATTACTTACCAAACAGACGCTGATGGAATAGGAACTTGCCAGCTATCATTCCTGTGAGGATCGCCAGTAGCCACAGGAAGACTTTTAAAAACCTCCAGCCTCCTCCTTCCGGATATTTATTTGACACAAATGAAAAGCAGTTGCCAACAACAATGACATTGGCTTCTGTTCTGCTATGAGAGACTGGATCCTCAGCAAATATTAAGAAGTTAAAGAAGATCACCAGGTAGGCCACAATTAAACGGGACCACGGATGCTGAAAGTAGTAGCGGAAGTCCTTTGCCATTCTCCAGCAGCTCAACCCCTGCACATAAAAGCAAAAATATACACACTGTAGGTCAGGCCTTAACAAAATTTTCTTCAGCTCTAGGAGTGGGGCATAAATTAAGTACAATAAAAAATAAATGAAACTTCTGTCTTAACAATGGTTAGATGATCTCAGAACTGAGAGAGGAGGATGCTAAAGCAATTTCAAGCTGTATCTATGAAAACATATAATATATTCAACAATAAAATATTCAACAGGCTGGAATCCTCTGATTTAAATATCAGAGGAATCCTTCACACCCAGATTTTCTTACTGAACTCTGTGTGTGTGTGTGTGTGTGTGTGTGTGTATACACACACACACCACACCCTCTTGGGGTCCCAGTCTTGGGGCATTGAACAATTTCTACAATTAGTAACAATTGATAATGAAACAACAACAACAATTAAAACCATATACTTGGGAGTTTCTTAAAAGTGAAATACTGAAGGCTCAATCACAAACAATTCTCTTAAGAAAAGATGAAAGGAGCCCAAGGAAGCCAAGGTGGCTCCATAAACAGATGTCAAATGATTTGAGGAATAAAAGAGTAATTTAGGAAATGGAAGGAAGGCCTTATTACCAAGGATGAGTATAAACAAATAACCAATGATTGTAGGGAGAGTGTTAGAAAAGCTAAAGCACAATATAAGCTTAGGCTACCAAGAAGTGCTAAACATAGCAAAAAAGGTTTATTTAGTTATGTTTCAAGTAAGAAAATGAGTTGGGACTCTGCAGGACCATGGCAAGGGCAAGAAAGTGAAATTATAATAGATGATGAAGACAGGGCTGAACTGCTTAACTCCTATTTCTCCTCAGTCTTCTCTAGTGAGGGATATAGTGCGCAATGTAGCAAAAATGTATCACAACAGGGGGGATGGGAATGGTGGCCTAGGATCATTGTGGGGGCAGCCCATAAACACATAGTTTCTTTAAATGAAACAGTCTTCTGGGCCTGATGAATTGCATCCAAGGATACCAAAATAACTTGCAGATGTCATCTCTGAACCTCTGTCCATTATTTTTGAAACTTCTTGGAGAACAGGTGAGATGCCAGATGATTGGAGGTGGGCAAATGTTGTCCCCATCTTCAAGAAAGGGAAAAAAAGAGGATTCGGGTAACTATCGACCCATCAGCTTGATATCTGTAGCTGGCAAAATTTTGGAACAAATCACCAAACAGTCAGCCCTTGAGCAGCTGGATCAGAGAGCTGTGATTTCTAGGATTCGGCACGGGTTTCGCAAGAACAAATCATGTCAGACCAACCTTATCTCTTTTTTCGAGAAAGTGACTACCTTGCTGGATCAGGGGAATGCTGTGGACATAGTTATCTGGATTTCAGTAAAGCATTTGATAAGATTCCACATGATATTCTTGTTGACAAGCTGGTAAGATGCAGTAAGGTAATGGTAAAGGTATCCCCTGTGCAAGCACCGAGTCAAGTCTGACCCTTGGGGTGACGCCCTCTAGCGTTTTCATGGCAGACTCAATATGGGGTGGTTTGCCAGTGCCTTCCCCAGTCATTACCGTTTTACCCCCCAGCAAGCTGGGTACTATGGATCCTAATTCTGTCAGGTGGATCGATAACTGGTTGACAGATCATACCCAAAGGGTACTTGTAAATGGTTCAGCATCCTCTTGGAGAAGAGTGACAAGTGGAGTGCCCCAGGGATCTGTCCTGGGGCCTGTGTTGTTCAACATATTTATAAATGTTAAGATGAGGGATTAGAGGGGTTACTCGTTAAATTTGTAGGCGATAAAAAACTGGGAGGGGTAGCAAACATAACAGAAGACAAAATCAAAATACAGGTTGATCTTGATAGGCTCGAGACGTGGACTAAACTAAATAAAATGAAATTCAATAGGGATAAATGTAAAGTTCTGCATTTAGGTTGGAAAAACCATATACATCAATATAGAATGGGGGGGACTTGTCTTGGCAGTAGTATGTGCAAAAAGAATCTAGGAGTAGACCATACATTGAACATGAGTCAGCAGTGTGACTTGGTGACTAAAAAGGCAAATAGGATTTTGAGCTGTATCAAACAGAGTATCGTGTCCAGATCACAGGAGGTGATGGTACTGTTTTACTCTGCTATGGTTCAGCCTCACTTAGAATACTGTGTTCAGTTTTGGGCACCCCAGTTGAAGAGGGATGTAGATGAACTGGAGCATGTCCAGAGGAGGGCAATAAAGATGGTGAGGGGTTTGGAGACCAAGACATATGAAGAAAGGTTGGGGAAGCTTGGTTTGTTTAGCCTGGAGAGGAGATGACTGAGAGGGGATCAGATAACCATCTTCAAGTATTTAAACGGCTGCCATATAGAGGATGGAGCAGAGCTGTTCTCTCTTGCTCCAGAGGGACGGGCTAGAACCAATGGGATGAAATTAATTCAAGAGAAATTCCGTCTATTATTATTATTATTATTATTATTAGATTTATAGCCCGCCACTCCCTTGTGGCTCGTGGCGGGTAACAATATCTAAACTTCCAGAAGAAGTTTCTGACAATTACAGCAGTTTCTCAGTGAAACAGGCTTCCCCGGGAGGTGGTGAGTTCTCCATCTTTGGAGATTTTTAAACAGAGGCTGGATAGCCATCTGACTGAGAGGCTGATTCTGTGAAGGTTTAAGAGGGTGGCAGGTTACAATGGATGAGCAATAGGGTTGTGAGTGTCCTGCATAGTGCAGGGGGTTGGACTAGATGACCCATGACGTCCCTTCCAACTGTATATTCTATAAACAATATTAAAAAATTAAGTTGTGGCAATTGCCTTTTCTCAGCTACAACATTGATATGTTCTGGCTTGTCAATATTACAATTAAATGGTGGTGGTTGGAAGGGGAGGGGAAAGGAGGCCCGAGTTTATTGTTGTAGTATGTTTCCTGGCTGGTCTCAACCAAAGGCCCAGCAGAAGATTCCGTCTTACAGGCCCTGCAGAATTTAGCAAGCTCCATCTTGTACAGAAATCTGCAGGTATTCTGCACTTAACCTATTACATATTTGTTCAGGTAATAATATAAATGTCCAGGTTGTATATATTTATGTGTATATATAAACACAGGTTTCCCATATCTTCCTACAATGAAGTGCTTCTTGCCTTAGAAACATTTAAGGACTGAAGGGCCTTAGCTATCCGTGAGGTCCTAGAATCTCCATTTAAAGAAAGTTCTGTGACCTGACTGACTGCCCAAACATATCAGACAGTAGAGATTGATTAGTGGCCTGATTTCATACAAGGAAACTTCATATGTATTTTGGCCAAATGTTAACAAAATGATAAACATTTCAGTAGCTATACCATAAAGTCCTTGACAAGCATTAATGAAGCCAATTGAACATACCCATCATCAAGCATCTTGTTAAACAAAATTCATATCAGTGTATCATACTGATAGCTACAAAAGCTACTTTCATAGAAGCTCAGTACCAAATTTAATCAGAAACTTAAAGCCATTTAAAAATTAAGTGAATTGCTTCATCAAATGCACACAGAATCATAGAGTTGGAAGGGACCTTATGGGTCATCTAGTCCAACCCCCTGCACCATGCAGGACACTCACATCCCAACCGCTCATCTACTGTAACCTGCCACCTCTTTGCCTTCACAGAATCAGCCTCTCTGTCAGATGGCTATCCAGCCTCTGTTTAAAAATTTCCAAAGATGGAGACCCCCCCCCCCCTGAGGAAGCCTGTTCCACTGAGAAACCGCTCTAATTGTCAGGAACTTCTTCCAGATGTGTAGATAGAATTTCTTTTGAATTAATTTCATCCCATTCGTTCTGGTCTGTCCCTCTGGGGCAAGAGAGAACACAATTCTGCTCCATCCTCCATACGGCACCCTGTTAAATACTTGAACATATAGTCTGTATGTTAATTTGCATTCGCCAAGATAAGCAAAACCGAATATATGTTTATTTTTTTAAATTATAATTAGGCTTCTGTATTTTACATTTTATAATATTTGGGTTATATGTTTTCATTTGCTATAACCCACCCTGAGCCTTCAGGGAAGGACAGGTTAAAATACAATAATGCATTTTTTTTTAATTAAAAGATTTCAATTTCAGGCTAGTGTACAAGGTAATTCAGTTAAAGCCTGTTTTTTTTTCTAGTTCCTCTTACTGACAGGCAAATTTCTTAATACTGAATTATTGCATACCATTCTTCTTGGGGTATTTATAAAACAACTGGGTTATTTATAACATTTGTTTCAGTGACAAACATTGCCCTGGTAGATGCCTCTATGAATCGTGTTGTCAGCATTAGAACATGAAACTGAATATGGATTTTTTTTCTTTTTGCCAACAAATTGCATCCAACTTATGACAACATCATGGGGTTTTCAAGGCAACAGACATTCACAGGTGGTTTATCATTGCCTGGCTATTTGCAGCAACCCTGGTATTCCTCAGTGGTTTCCCATCCAGATACTGACCAGGGCAGACACTGCTTAGTTTGCAAATTATGAGGAAATTGACCTGACCTGTATATCCCAGGCTAGCCCAACACAGAAATATTTTTATCAAGATCCAATGGACATATATTTAGGTCATAATCCAATTATTCATAAAATAAATCTAATTATTCATAAAATAATTGGTGCAATAAAGTTGTTGTTAATGTTAGGTGCAAAGTCGTGTCCGACCCATCGCGACCCCATGGACAATGATCCTCCAGGCCTTCCTGTCCTCTACCATTCCCCGGAGTCCATTTAAGTTTGCACTGACTGCTTCAGTGACTCCATCCAGCCACCTCATTCTTTGTCGTCCCCTTCTTCTTTTGCCCTCAATCGCTCCCAGCATTAGGCTCTTCTCCAGGGAGTCCTTCCTTCTCATGATGTGGCCAAAGTATTTGAGCTTCATCTTCAGGATCTGGCCTTCTAAGGAGCAGTCCGGGCTGATCTCCTCTAGGACTGACCGGTTTGTTTGCCTTGCAGTCCAAGGAACTCGCAAGAGTCTTCTCCAGTACCAGAGTTCAAAAGCCTCAATTCTTTTACGCTCGGCCTTCCTTCTGGTCCAACTTTCACAGCCATACATTGCTTTCACAGCCATACATTATGGGAATACCATAGCCTTGACTAAGCGCGCTTTTGTTGGCAGGGTGATGTCTGCTTTTTAGGATGCTGTCTAGGATGGATGCTTTTTAGGATGCTTCTCCACTGGAGAAGGAAATGGCAAACCACTCCAGTATCTTTGCCATGAAAACCCAATGGACAAGTTCAAAAGGCAATAAAATTGCATGTCACTAAATCAACAATTAACCTGGAAAAAAAGCCATTAAAATTATCATTTGACAAATATGAGCACCGAATTCTAAAAATCCAATCATACAGCACATTTTGACTACTTCACATACATTATCTCACTCACTGCCAGTGTAGAATAGGAAGTTAAAATATCCAGATTGTTAGAACAGGTCTGGGCAAACCTCTATTACTTACCACTCACCTACAAATTTCACAAAGTAAAATTCAACTAGATGCTCTCTCTCAGGTCAAACTTTAAGTTGCTTCTTTTCTACATTAATTTTAAATGACTTTGCTTTCTCAGATCCACCTTGGTGTAGTGGTTAAGAATGGCGGCCTCTAATTCAGAAAACTGGATTTGATCCAGATGCAGCCAGCTGGGTGGCCAGTCACTGTTCATTCAGACCTCTCTCAGCCCCCTCTACATTGGAGGGTGTCTGTTACAGAGAGAGAATATCTGTTCTCTAGCCTACCTCACAGGATTATTGTGAAAATAAAGGTAGGGAGAACCATACTGAAAGAAGAGTAGGATAAAAAATAGGGCAGGCAGATAAAAAAAACTTGCCTATTTTATAGCATTATTACAATTGGGGTGGGGAAGCTAACAGGGTTTGGCTTGCCTAAGACCATTTGGCAAGCTTCCCACAGAGGTCAGACTCGAAACAAGCTGACTTTCTAAGGTTCTACAGCTACAACTAGACACAAGAGCATGTGCACACTTACATTTCCTAGTAATCATCATGCTGAACCATATGTACCATTGAACTTCTCCTGCTCCGTAAAGAGACACACAGACCCGCCTACAAAGACATTTAAAGAGATGACATGATAGCTGGGGAAATGTTAAAGAAAAGCACTCATGATAGACTTGCTTCTCATGAACACTTGTATGTTGACAGAGTAGGGAGCGATTCCCCTTCCATACAGAACCTGAGAGATACTTCTCACCCTCAGCCCCCGCCCTCCCCCTCGGTGGCAGAAATGCAAGGCGCGACTGAAGGGGCATAACCTTTCTGACAGACGGTCCTCTACCCCTCGCCGAGCAATGACACCCCCCCCCCCCCCGCCGCCGCCCGGCGCCACCTTTTCCATCTCAGAAGAGAGCATGTGCCGCGTCCCCCTTTCCCAGCCACCAGCCAATCGTACCAGGCTCGCACGTTTTGCCGCTGGTGGAGTCCGCGGGAGCTGCAGCAGGTCCCCTTGCGAGCACGGAGCCCTCTTGGGCGAACCTGGAGCTCGGGCCGAGCGTCGCCTGTCCCGCGGGAGGGGGAGGGGAGGAGGGGAGGAGGGCAGCCTCCGTCCAGACGACGCGCTCGACTCGCCACAGGCAGCGGCCGCGTCCCTCTTGTCGACGAGCCCAGCGCCGCTCGGGCAGCAGCCGGTCAAGCGCCGCTGCTGTTTCCGCCGCCGGCTATCAAGAGCGGCGAGCGAGCCTCCACGAGCTGCCCACGCCCTCTTCCCGGCTGCCGGGGCCGCGCTAGCCTCAGAGGGCTGTTCGGCCTTACGATCAATGGCTCGCCGGCTGCGACAAGGCCGGCTGCGACTGGAATCGGAGCTCCTGCGGGCAAGCGGCGCTGCTGCCGCGGCCGGCCGTGCTGCTTTCCAGGCCCCAGCGAAAGAAGCCCGCGGGGGAATCTTGGAGGAGTTTCATTCTTCGGCTCTAGGGAAAGGCGCGTTTGCAGGCGGCGGGGTAACGGTAGCTTGAATCCGGGAAGGGACGTCGAACTGAGCCCCTGGCCCAGCCTGTACTTTTGGGAGGGGACAGGCCTGAGGAATATATTCGGGAGACCACCCCCCTCTGCTGCGGACCGCTTTCTTCTCGCCCCTTGCAACCCGACTCCATGCATGCTCACTCAGAAATCCCAGGCTTAGTCTTTATGGGCCCAGGGCAAGAATCCGTAGGCCTGTTACTCTTGAAAACCAGGGTGGTGTTTGCAAATTGTTTGGATCCTTCTTCAATTTGATTGCAGGCCTGGTGATGGGAGTGAAAGGCCTGGGTCACCCAGGTCATGGACTGGAGAGTGTGACCCTGTTAATTCTCCTAAGCTTTTTTGGTGGCTTGCTTTTGATGCCATCAATCATACT
The DNA here is from genome assembly GCF_049243985.1 of Paroedura picta. Taxonomy (NCBI): domain Eukaryota; kingdom Metazoa; phylum Chordata; class Lepidosauria; order Squamata; family Gekkonidae; genus Paroedura; species Paroedura picta. The sequence goes on along the minus strand of NC_135373.1, from coordinate 76,673,663 downwards.
ATTCTCCTGTACAGTCTTTCAGGGTTGGGACTAAAAGGCACTGTTCTGCAGTGATTTCAATCTTACCTTGATGGTAAATTTCCAAGTATGGTGCTTGGGGTGGGGATGAGGACTGTTGCCCTGTCCCTTCACATTCTGCTCTGTCTTTTCCCCCATGCTTTTCAGTGTTTGTGTAAGAGATTGGGCTGAGATGCCCCTAACAAACAGGTAACACTCTGCTCAGTCCTGTGTTTTCAGCAGATATCAAGGAAGCTGCAGAAACTGAACAGGTGGCAGTTTTGGGATGGATAAGGGCTGACAACCTGAAATGTTGGTGGTATTGGTGGTGGGAAAGTCTGAATCCGGGTATCTCCTGTTTTGGATGAGATTGCCTTCATCCTTAAGAAGCAGGTTCATAGTTGAGGATTAAACAGGTGTCAGCAGTGCCCAGGATTACCTTTCTGTCAGAGTCCTGGACTGACTCTGTGGGTTCCCCAAGCAGGTCACACAAAATATAAATCTTATTTAAATAATTCTCATAAGTTTTTCAGTTAGGAACAACACATCTCTAAAATCATGCAACACAGAAAACCTAGCATAACTATCTTAATACAAATCAAGAACTGTGTTAGATCAGTGGTCCCCAACCTTTTTATCACTGGGGACCACTCAACGCTTGACAATATTACTGAGGCCCACTGCCCTAACGCTCTCTAACTCTGGTCGCTATGATAATGTTTAAACTTCCCTTCAAAATAAGATACAGACACGCCACAACAATGAACATAAGGAACATTTTATTTTCATGGAAATTTTAACTCATGACAATGACAAATCAATGGGAACCCTGAGCTTGTTTCTCTGCAACGAGATAGTCCCATGTGCGCCTGCCAGATCGTGGATGAAGTAAAGGGCTGGGGGGGGGGGGAGAAGGCGTCCTTCCCGGCCCACCTCCAGTTAGTCGATGGACCACATGTGGTCCACGGCCCACAGGTTGGGGATCGCTATGTTAGATGATACAGTCTTACAGTCATGAAGTCAAAGGCTGCAGTTTCAAGGGTTTTCTATGTAGCCATCTGTCTGTTTGCAAATTTAGACCATTAAAATCCTACCTAGTCTTTTTTCCTCTTATAATTCTTGGCTAAGTGAGATCAGGCAATGGTGAACAACCAATCAGGATGTGTTCTTGCTAGAACCCTCTAGAATAGCGGTCCGCAACCTTTTGTAGGCTGCAGACTGCTGCGCCGGGGTGTGGGGAGACGGCGACCCAGGACCCTGCGAATGCACATGCGCAGACTTGCAGCGCATGTGAGTTTGTGTCCGGCGAGGGTGCAAACGCGCATGCGCGACAGCACTTGCGGGGGGGCGGGAAGAGGGAGCCGCGGCCGGGGGGTTGGGGACCACTGCTATAGAAGATTACCTCACCACTCCTGATTCTCCCCTCCCATCATGTGGTCCTCAGGTTCTAATGATGAGCCAATTACCCATTCCTTACTCTGGCCCTAAAGCCAATAAGGACCATGTAGGCAGAGAAACCCCATTAACAACACCTGAGAGGAATCAGGTATGCTTTACTTCACAGTTTCACCACCTTTGCTTTGAGTCAGCTGCAACTGTTCCTGAGCTGGAAGGATGTTGCCACTGTGGTGCATGTCCTGGTAATATCTAGATTAGATTACTATCTGTTCTACATGGGGCTGCCTTTGAAGACTGTGTGGAACCTACAGTTGATACAGAATGCTGTGGCCAGTGTTGATGGGGTGAATTGTAGTTACCAGATCACTCCTGTCGTTTTCCATCTGCACTCGCTCCCAATATGCTACCAGGTTCAATCAGAGATGCTAGTATAGACCTTTAAAGCTCTCTACAACGTGGAGCATCATACCTTAAGGACCACTTTCTCACATATGAATCTACTAATCCACTGTGATAATGTTTTACACCTCTGCTTTGGATGCACCTGCTGTCTGATACTAGATGGGTGTCAGCCCAAGAAGTGGCTTTCTTGGTCATGGCACCAAAACTTCAGAACTCCCTCACCAGATAAATTTTTTGTCTTTCATGTTGCCATCTTCTGCTTCTGAAGACATTTGTTTGGCACACTCTAAGTAACACCCTGGTTTTAGCATGCATGTTTTTCTGCTTTTATGGAATTATTTTATGTGTACTTTTTAAAAAGTTTGTCACCTTGAAAATCCTATCTGAGTGCAAAGCTATTATAGAATCTTTTAAAAATAAAGTGAGGGTTTTCATTTGCAATGCTTTGTCAACAATGAGTGACTAACAGCCTTGATGTCCTCTAGCTATGGTTTCCTTCTCCTTATGCAAGGCTCCTACTCATAAAGACCCATTGATTTCCCTTTGGGGGGATTCTTCTGAGGAAACAGGGTTAGATTTGAGCTATTAGTCCAACTCTTCAGTATTTGATTATTTCTGTTTTATTGTCTGAGAGCTTGCTTGTCCTTCGGCAGACTCTGAGATGCTCCTGTGCATCTACAAACTGTATTGCAGGCAGGAGTGGTTTTCCCCATCAAGGCAATGGAGAGAACTCACTGTATCTAAGCATTTCTCAAAAGTATATGTGGTCTTGGGCTATAAACAATTCCATCTGTATATCTTTTAAACCAGTGGTCCCCAACCTTTTTATCACTGGGGACCAGCTTGACAATTTTACTGAGGCCCAGGGGGAGGCATTCCTTTGCTGAGGGACGTCACCACTGCCGACTGAGCCCCTGCTCCACTTGCTTTCCCGCTGGTGCCCCTGACTTTCCGCCACCCGCTGGAGGGTGCTGCCAGCAGCAGCTGTGCAGTGCCATGCCGAGGGAGAGCCCCAGCCATGGCGGCTGCTGGAGAGCACTAATGGTGAGCTGGCAGCAGAATGGCAGGGCAGCCCCCGAGGCAGCAGCCGGGGAGGAGGACGAGGAGGAGCCGCGGCCCGGTACCGACTGATTAACGGACCGGTAACGGTCCCCGGACTGGGGGTTGGGGACCACTGTTTTAAACAACATATTAGTGACAGGTGAGTAACAAGGCACTATTATTAATAGTGTTATTTAATTATATTCTGCCTTTCTTGTTGAGACTCAAAGCAAATTACATATAAATAGATAAATGCAACAAAACAGTTAGAAATGCCATAAAACAGAATTACAACATTGGAACTTAAAAAAAAATTTAAAGTATGTGACATCGTAAACAAGGCAAAAGCCAGATTATAAAAATTAGAAAACAAGTATTTGAAAACAATGTACTACAAACAAGACAATGCATACAAAAAACAGTGCAGTATACTACAGCTGAATTCCATATATGAAAGTCTTATCCTGCATAACTCTTCTAAGTAAAACCAAAACATGGAGTTGACCCCCGGCCCCAATAAGAAAGTATGACCATTTGGCCTTTAGAGAAAACAGAGAAACAGATACAGCTAACAGTACAGAGGAACAGAATAACCTGAGAACCAAAAGGAGGGAGGGTAGGTGGGTTGCATGGCTGAATACCACTGAAAAATTAGAGTCTGGATCTCTGGAAGAAGCAGGCATGTTGTTGTTATTGTCAGCCATTTAGTTGTGTCCAACTCTTGGCAATTCCATGGCACAGCAGTCGCCAAGATCCCCAGTGTCGCAATGCCTCTCACAGCCATGTAATTTTCTGGCCGGTGTCCATCCCAATAGTGTCCAACTACCATGCTCTTTGTTGGCCTGGTTTCCTTGTTCCACTGACCGATTCTAGCATAATTGCTTTCTCTATTGAGTTGGATTGCATGATATGGCCAAAGTGAGCCATAGTTTGATGATTTTGCCTACCAATAATATATCAGACTTTATGCACTGTACTCACTTTTGCTGTTCACGCAGAAGCCTTCTCCAATACCAGAGTTCAAAGGAATCATTTCTTGTCCAATTTTTTCATCGTCTAACTTTCACAGTCACAAGTGGCTATTGGAAATATGATAGATCTAATTAATCTACATTTGGTAGTCAGGCTTATGTCCTTGCTTTTCCTTGTTCGGTTCAAGCTCATTATTGCTGAGCAACCTAGAACAATTTGGTGTTTTATTTCCATACTGCAGTCCCCACTCACATCAATTTGTGATCCAAGAAAAATGAATTCTTGAACACATTTGATCTCTTCATCAATTGTTATTGTGACATATCTGTTTTTTGCAGTGGTCATTATTTTTGTCTTTTTAGTGTTTAAGGCCAAATTTCTTACTTAATTGACCTTTGTAATCTGCTATTCCAGGCCTGCCTTAGTTTGTGGCAGGAGAGTAGTGTCCTCAGCATACTGAAGATTATTTATATTCCTTCCTCCAACCTTAATTCCAGTATTTGTTTCTTTGAGTTCAATCTCATAATAATCTCAGCATACAAGTTAAACAGGAAGGGGGAAAGAATATAATCTTGGGGCACTCCATTCTCTATTTTGAACCAGTCAGTGTCACCAAATAGTGTATGTTCAATGGTTTCTTGTTTTGTGTAGAGCAACTGTATTAGTTTGATCTAATGCACTGGCACTCCCCCTCCCCCCAAATTCTGCTGGGCTTCCCACAATTTGTTGTGATCCACACAATCAAAAGCTTTCTTGTAAATAAAGCAGACGTAGACATCCTGATATTCCTGTGACTTTTCCAAAATCCAGCACACATACTAAGTGCCACGCACCCATCAAAAACCAGCTTAAACATCTGGTAATTCTCTTTTAATGGTTCTTGCTATACATTGTTGTATGATTTTGAGCAGGATCTTACTAGCATGAGGGCTATTATATGGTAATTGGAGCAATTTTTTGATTCACCCTGTTTTGGTTGAGGGTTGAGCACAGATTGTTTCCACCCCTCTGATCAGTTATTAGTTCCCCAGATTTTCTGGCACAAAGCTGTAATGGTTTTTATTAGTACACAGTTCCATGGGTATGATGTCAAAGCCTGGGGCCTTGTTGTTTAGCAATTGACTCAAAGCTTGTTCCACTTCCTCCTCAATAATGGCCAGTTGAAGTTTTATTTCTATTTCTTTTTCATTTTGAAGAAAGTGAACTTTCATTCTGCATGCGTACAGTTCTTCTGTGTATTCCATCGCCTGTTTTTGATGCTCTGTTCATCAGTCAGTTCCTTCCCTTGTTTAATGTTTTGCAAGCAGCAAAAGGCATTCGGAACTTCTTTACTTGTGTGAAAGTGTTTCTCAGGTATCCTTTTTTAAAATCTTCTAATTATTTGCATTTCTGATTCCAGTGAACTTCCACGTATTCTTGCTGCCCTTTGAAAATCCACATTTGATTTTCTTGCTTCCTCCCTTTTGCCTGTAGCTTTTGCTGCTTTTCTACATTCATCTTTTCTTATTGTTTCATCTGAGAGCTATTTTGATCTTTATTCTGGCTTCTTGTGCAGTCTGTGTTTAATTGATGTTTCAATAACAGTTGATTGAATTTCCTGCCACAATTCATCAGGCATCTTCTCTTTTGCATCCAATAGCTGAAATTGATATTTCACTTCCACTGTGTCTGTGTACAGGTGATGTTTATGCAGTTTGAACCAAGTATTCATGATATGAAACCAATTTTCATTACAGAGTTGTATCAGATGATCACCTGCATCATTCCTTTCTTCAAGTCTGAAGTTACCCAGTAATGTCTCTCTCTGCTTGCGTGCCAACTTTTGCATTAAAATCACCAATTATGCAAATGACATCCTTCTTGAGTATTTGTTTTAAAGTGTCTTAAATGGTGGTATAAAAGGATTTAAACCAAGGGGGGGCTACATGACAGAGAGTGCATGGGCCATATATAGTAAGGTGACCAGATTTTAACATTGGTAAAGCAGGACACCATTGACCGGGGGGGTTCTTGATTAAAAATTTGGTCTATATGGAGCAACAAAAATTTTCATAGAACGCAAAAATAGTATCGTAATATATATTTTTTAATTTCAACATAAGTACAATTTGCCAGGTACCCCCAGATGTCCCTCCAAAAGTGGGACAATGTGGTCACCTTAATATATAGGGATGGACACGGAAAATGTATGGGTCATTATGTGCCTGGTTCGTGAGCCTCCTGCTCTTGGTGTTCCTCCTTCCTCTGTTGAGTTGGCTGAGAAGGAAAAGTCTTGATAACTGTGGCCCGCTCTCTTTCTTTCCTAGAACTCACTGAAAGAATTGAGTTGTTGTGATCAGTGTAGCCTACTCTTGTCACATTGGAGTATGACACAGAAAAAAATCCTATAACTTTTAATGTACAGCTTTTAAGTAGAGCTTTGCAATAATCATGCAAGGGACATCACTAAGAATTGAATCTTACATTACAGTTTTCTGCATGATGTATGTATGAGAATTTTTTAGCATATAAATGGCTCCTGCTGTGCATGTCAGGAACTATGCACAGGTGTCAGTGTTCTGACTTGGACTGTTGAGCAATTGTAAACCAATGAGAGAACATTTCATTATCTTCCATTACTGTCGTTGCTGTAATGAACATGAGTGTGTACATAGTTCTATTGTACAGGCTTAGCCTGAGGTGGCATGGCTTAAGGAACCAAAGCCCTGAGAAGAGAAATGGTAATATACCTTAACTACAGCTGCTGTCTCCCAGATGGGCCTTGTGGGCTGAGAATCAGATTTTGTTCAAATACCAATTCAGGCTAGAAGAGGCAGGCTCCCAACCTGCCTAGGGAGAAGAGTATGTCTGAAAAGGAAGTAAGTATTCATAGATTGAGGCAGACATTTCAGCCGTCAATGGGGGACCTCGAAGTAACTGTTTTATTGCAAAGGCATTTTGCAATAAACTGGAGATGGTTGAATTACAAGTTACTGCAATACTCAGGACAATGAGTATACTGCAATACTCCAGGACTTAACAGGTATATCGGCTTATTATCTCATTACATATGTTAAATCACTCAGTTTTCACTTGCACCAGAAATTAAACTTTGTTGGTCTTCAATTTGCCACTACACTCAAATTTTGTACTCACATCTTGTATGTATATGCTAATTTATTGCCATTTACAACTTAATCCATTCTCAGCTATAATAGTCCAGCTATTTATGTATCTTGACTTTAACTAGCCCTTCCTGGCAACAAACCCCCTTCACCCTCTCTCTTCCTTTATGTAATAGTTTATGAAAACCTATTTTAGTGTGCTTGCACATGAAAGCTTATACCTTGAATAAAGTCTTAAAGGTGCCACTAAATTGAAACTCTACTGCAGTTAGCCGTAGCATCTGAAAATCTGATGTAGGGATAGCAGATCTACTGCGTGGAATGTGTGTCTCCACCTGTGCTCTACCCTATATTTGATAAATAAAGTGAATACTATAAAAACACTGCAAGTCTTCAGTACACTTTCCCACAAAGGGAGCAAACTCTGGTAAAGTGCTGATTCTGGAACTACTTGCCATGTAATGAAGCAAATATGTTTTGCATGGTTACTGCATGCATTTGTATACCAAGGTTTATACTGAAATATCATACCTTCAGCACATTTTGTATTTTATGGCTTTGTGGGCCCAGTAGTTACAGTATGTGTGTGTATTCCCATCACCTGAGGATAACATGTCTTGCATCTGATAAAATGTGCTGCAATCCTTGAAAACTTGTACCATACATAAAAGATATAGGTAAATGCATGGTTTTACAGCAAAATCCAAACCCAAAAGTCATGCCTTGTCTCATGAGAAACCCACATAAAAGAACATCATTCGCAAGTGGATCAGTTTGATGCCATAGCCTCAGTATAGCTTGAAGACCCTGCTTTGAATTCCCCCTTATCTATGGAAGTTTGCTGGCTGACCTTGGGCCAATTGGTTTCTCTCAGCCTAGCCTATCTCAATGGGCAGTGGCTGTGAGAATAAAATGGCAGAGGAGAGAATGATGCTATAAGCAGCTTTCAGTCTCCTTTGCATAGAAAAGCAGGGTATAAATATAATAATGATACTTTTAATTCCCAGAACTTTTTATCGGGATATTAATTAATGGGGGTTAGGGATCTTTCAAGGGATAATTTTCTGGACCCCTTGTCTTTAACTTGAGTAGAATGCTCTGCTGACTTCAGAGGGACTAAGGCACAGCTATTATCAAGAGACATCCATGACATTCTGGGGAAAAGGAGCAAAAAATCCAACTGAAAGTATAAAAATCAGTTAATCAAATGTTTCTCTGAAGCCAAAGAGAAGACACAGATCCCTTAAAAGGCTAAAGACAAAATGGGAAAAACATAATCTGACTTATAATAACAATACTGGAGATTGAGTCAGGTGGGTAACCATGTTGATCTGAAGCAGAAGAACAAAGTTCAAATCCAGTGGTACCTTTAAGACCAATAAAGTTTTATTCAAGGTATAATTTTTTGTATACATGCACACTTGCTTAGATCTACATGAAAGTTTATACCTTGAATAAAACCTTGTTGCTCTCAGAGGTGCCACTGGACTCAGACTTCAGAAGTGTTGAAACTGTGGAGCATGTAATTTTTGAATATTATCTCTATATAAATGAATTCATGAATTTCTTATTGATCTTGTATGTTCAGAAACACCCAGGACATGTTTTATCCAGTTAGAATGCTATACAGTTAGAGCCAGTTTGGTGTAGTGGTTAGGAGTGTGGGCTTCTAATCTGGCATGCCAGGTTTGTTTCTGCGCTCCCCCACATGCAGCCAGCTGGGTGACCCTTGGGCTCGCCACAGCACTGATAAAACCGTTCTGACCGAGCAGTGATATCAGGGCTCTCTCAGCCTCACCCACACCACAGGGTGTCTGTTGTGGGGAGAGGAATGGGAAGGTGCTTTGAGCATCCTTCGGGTAGGAACAAGTGGCATATACGAACCAACTCTTCTTCTTCATATAGGATAACAATCCAGAGATCACATTTAAAGTGGCTAAGTCTGGCTACCTGACAATAAAGCTTTGGAAAAAATGGTTAAAACATAGTTATACTGTTCATACCTTATAAATAACATGCTTTTCTTTGTAGATACTGGAGATTAGCGCCAAAGAATGCAAAAGTGGCTCTTCCAGTATTTTGTTGTTGGTGAAGTTACCACATGGAGATGGGGGGATCGTGCATGTGAATTTTCATAGGAAAAAGCTTGCCTGGAGAGTTCCTCAAAGATATGATTAATTAGGTGGAGAAGCATATTCTGAAGTGCCATGCTTTCCAGGCACACGTGGGCCCACCATTTAGTTTCTGCAGGACATGCAAGGTTGAATTGGTTAGATTGGCCTCTGGAGAATAACCAAGTGTTTTGGCTGTTTTAATAGTGATATGGGGGAAACTACATATATTTTAATATTAATATTTCTATTTTAATTTGTTTTACTTTATTGGTTTTAATGTTGTAAATTATGAGACCTGAGGGAGAGGACTGCAGCCCATGGGAGACCAGGCCTTCCCCTCCCTGATTTCTTTCCAACCGAAATTCATACTCTACAGATATACAATTCATGCACTGACTAAAAATATTACATTGTTGCACAGGCTGAGTGAACAAAGACAATACCAGCAGCCACCCAACAACAGAACAACAGAACAAGTTATTGGTTGTATAGTGGTTAAGGTGGACTATAAGCATCTTGAAGACTCAGCTTCAAATCCTCATTCAGCCTGGAAGCTCACAGAGTGATTTGGCCCAGTTGCCCTTTCTCTCAGCTTCAGTGATCTCCTAGGGTAAAGGATAAAATGGAGGGGTGGGGAGGCAAAACTACTCTGCCTTCAGCTTCCTGGAGGGGGACAGCATGAAAATGTACTAAATAAATCAAAGTGTAGCTGCTGCAGAAAGATTCTTGCTCAAGCAGAAAGGGGTTCCTTCTCTTCCCTGAAAAAGAAAGAAGAATAGCAAAAGCAGCAGTAGTCCAGTTAATTTTTTTTTTATAGTGCCCTTTCCTACCCAGCTCAGGGCAGGTTACAAGAACCTAGAACAGGAAATTCCTTCCACATAGCCTAAGCACCAGCACTCTAGATCACTGACCAATGTTGAGGCCCTTAGTTGCCTTTTTAAGTCCCAGCACTGTCAATGGATTTCATCATTATATCTAATGCTGAACCCTAGAGCAGTGGTCCTCAACCCCCGGACCGGGACCGGTCCGTGGGTCAGTTAGTACTGGGCCACAGCTCCGTTCTCCTCCCCGGGTGCTGCCTCGGGGGCTGCCCTGCCACTCTGCCGCCGACTCACCTTTGGTGATATCAGGGTGATATCTCTGGTGGCCACCATGGCTGGGGCTCCCCCTCGGCATGGCACTGCACAGCTGCTGCTGGCAGCGCCCCCCAGCGGGTGGCGGGAACTCAGGCACTGGCAGGAAAGCAAGCAGAGCAGGGGCTCAGGCGGCAATGACGTCCCTCGGCAAAAGACTACCCCCCCCCCGGGCCTCAGTACAATTGTCAAGCGTTGACCGGTCCCCGGTGATAAAAAGGTTGGGGATCACTGCCCTAGAGTATGGACCAATAAAACTCACGCAATATGGCCAGAAACACGCAAGAGAAATTTCTCAACACTTTAATTTTTCTACTACATTTATATCCTACTTCACTCCCCAATTGGTATCTAAAGCAGCTTACACCATTATCCTCTCCTCACCACAAAGTCCCATGTTTGCAGAAAGAAAATGAATTGTAAATAAAAACACACAGTACTAGGGATGCCAGTCCCCAGGTAGGACCAAGGTATCCCCTGAAATTATAGCTCATCTCCAGACTAAAGAGATCAGTTCCCCTAGAGAAAATGGCTGCTTTGGAAGGTGGACTCCATAGGATTATACTCTACTGAAGTCCCTCTCTGCCTCAAATCCACGCATTCCTGCATCTATCCCCAAAGTCTCCAGGTATTTCCCAACCAGAGCTGGCAACCCTAGACATGACCCATAATAGAAGCAGTATGTTTCTTTTTTTAAGGCACTTGATATCTCGGTAGTCAGGACTGGCTCTTTGCTTTGAGGGGGAGTAGGAAGCGCATGAAGAAAATGTATTAGTGGGTACCACATTGTGGATCACAATGAACCAGATTTAATTGGTTTTCACTTTCCAAATTAGGTTTGTTAATTAGTTATATTCCCATCAGCATGCTACTTTATACATGAGTCCTAAACACAAACAGCTTGATCCTAAGCAATGATAGGGACATATAAGCAGGGTGCAATAGCTGGATGTTCTGCAGTCAGGTTCCTACTTGTGCCTCTAATCCTTACTTCCAAGCCATATGTATGCTATTGAGCATGTCCCCTGAGGGACAAGAGACTCTTCATTTTGAAAGGAAGATTTTCTGAACAGAATTGTTTTTAAATGAGCACCAGTCCTGTAATGTGAAGTGTTGAGATCCTACACTCCTAATCACAAGAAACAAAGGATAGCATTACATCTCGACTCTACGCATTTCTATGGGGACGTCCTACTGATTTCAGTCTAACTTTCAGGCTACATGATGCTTAAAACAAGCACTATCAGTTAGATACACGGCAACATACCCGTCGACAAAAAATATTTATTCACTCACCATCTTTTATGCATATTTACCAATTAGCAAAATGGCATTTACTTCCAAGTAAATGTGCATGCGATCGCAAAGCCAGGATGCAATGAAAGCACATATCGGGCCGAGCGGATAAAACTAGAGCTACACCTCTTTTTTTCCGTGTCTGCGTCCTCTTTTGGTCTCTCTCTAAAAAAAAAAAAACTGATGAAAATATCCTTTTTGTGATAGAAGGCTACCAATATTCCTAGTTAGTAGCAAGTAGCACATCTTAAATAGCAGGAGTTTTTAAATTAAATGTGTCATGGTGCTCACTTCTCTGAATCAGTCAGTCGGAAACTATGTCCTCTCTTTTGCTTTTCATAATTTGACAACGCTAATAAAACATCTCGTTTGGAATGAAAGTTTCCACTGTCAACTCCTACTTTAATTCCGCTGGCACGGACGAGCCCTCCGAAATTGCCACCGAACTCCCCTACTTGGAAACAAGCCCCTTCCCAGCTTAGTCTCCTCGTGCACCCCACACGGATGATCCGACGCCGCGTAAACGTTGCCCGGGTGTTCCGGCTGCACATGGCGGCGCTCCCTCTGGCTCCCAGCCTAATCCCAGCGCAGCAGCCGGGCCGGAAGGAGCCGCCGGCCGGGCTAAAGAATGCGAGTTGCTGAGTGGCGGCGACGCGTCACGTGAGTTGCCCGGCTCGGTCTGGACGCCTGCTGGAGCTCGTACCTTCGCCCTAGCCAGAGGCTACGCTTCCCAGCGGCTGTGCAGCGCCATGTCCCACCAGACCGGCATCCAAGGTACCTCTCGGGGGAATTGGCGGCTCCAGAGCTCCCTTCCTGCTTGTCCCCATTTGCCCCGCTTGCCCTCTGTGGCCGCTGTCCCCAGCGCCTGCCCGCGTCGTGCCCTACTAAGGCTCGGAAAGCGGCCGGTGACGGGCCAGACTTCCGGCATCTAAGCGCCTCGCTAGGTGCTTTGGGGACTACTTGGGGACACTTTTGATTCCCCTCTTTGCGGAGCTGAATCGGGGTTCTCAGCTCCAGCACCTGTTCCTCTAGGTAATGCCCTACTAGGAAACCACGCATCTGAGTATGCACAGAGTGCATTTCCCTGTAATCTCGGGGGGGGGGGGAGGGAGGTTACAAGATGCAATTTGTGGTTTGAGACGCTGGAATGAGCCTGCTTGCAGCCCCTCTGAAATCTCCAAAGAGAAAGAGAGAATGCGGAGTCGAAGGCAAGATGCGGATGCGTGCAGACGGCATCCCGAAAAGAGCTTGGGGGTGCAGTGGCCTCTCTCGGCCTGCACCTGCCGGTTCGCTCCGCCACCGACATGCCGCCGATTAGCAGGAGGAGATCTGGAGTGGTTTCCCAGGCTGTGCTCAGCAAACTCCTCGGGTTTGAAAGGCTCGGTGCCGCGGGGCTTGTGCGCTGAACTCTTCGTCCGGCAAAAGAACAGCCCGATTTCAAGCAGGCTTAATCGGGGATCAGCCTAGCTGCAGTCAGTGGGACAAACGTCCGAGCAAACAGACAGGAGGTTTTTGTTTTACCGAAGGTCTAGTCACGTGGGTGAGCTCCCAGAGACCTTAAAAGCGAAATTGGGGGGAGGAGGTGTCGTACTTTCGGGATAAATGGGTGGAAATGTAACAGTTGGGCATTTGGGGAGGACGGGATAGAGTAAGGAGAAGCCTTTCATTTCGTTAGTAGTCAACGCACAGGAGCCTTGCCAGAAAAGTGTTGGCAACCGTTCCATCCTGCATTGTATAATTTGGCTCTTAACCGTACACTCAGCAGGGTAGCTCTTGTGTTAACCATACCGTCACAGTTAGGCATGTTCTTTTGGCACCAGCAACAAGATCAGTTGCCTTATTCGGGGCTCTGCAAGGAGAAAACGCCTGCCCTTATTCCAGGAAACAGCTAAAAGGAAGGGAAGAATTTCCACCAGCATTCCTGCTTGCAAATCTGACTTGTTCTCCATAAGAGGACAGATTTTTATTTGGTCCTAACAAAGGTCAGGAACATCCCTTTGTTAGTCTCAATAGGATTTGTGTGTATTTCAATTGCTGTGCATGGCTTAGATGTTCATATCGGTGCCATGCAAAGAAATAAATCAGCCAAGGTACCGAGCTTGTATGCAAACCTTATTGAGACTAAAGTGATATCAGTATAGTAGACCTTACTTCTGAGTTGCCATGCATATCACTGGGTTGTAGGGTACTTAAAATGTATTTAACTGTCATGAATAGCTTAGTATATTTGTGATGTAAACGGTAGCATTAGACATAGAGACAATTTGTGGAATGGCTGAGATCAAAGATCTTCAACATGCTCAGTCCTTGTGTAGAGCTAGTTGTTGCTTTTTGGAAGGACCTACTGCCAGGACATATCCATGCCTTTTGCTGTTTTTGTATCCCTGATGACAGGATCAGTAAGATGGCAAGGTGAGATTGCTCAAGAGGAGAGAGTTTTTGTTTTGTTTTTTTGTAAGAGCAGTATTCAGAGACTCTCTTCTCCCTACAAAAGCTCCCTTTTACCTGCTGTGCTCTACACAGCCTGACTACTCCTTCAAACCCAATCATTCATCTTCAAACATGTATATTCTAACTGTGAGTTAACACATGCCTCTCACCCTGCTCTCTGTGTCCCTGCCTTCAATTTTTGTATTGGTGTAAGATTTAACCTTTTCTATCATGCCTGTTTCTTAACTTCATATGCCCTGCCCCCACTCTGAACTGCTGTTATCTCCACTGAGAAATGTATTTTTCTCTTGCAACTAATAGCTGGAGGAGAGGAGAGCAAAATGATTTTACTGTTTAAACCCCTTCTCTACATTGCTGTCTTAGGCAGAACTGAGGCACCCTGTGGTTGCCAGTTGAAAATGCTTGGAGTGCTATTTGTTGTAGGCTTTGCCCTTTTCATCTCAGCAGCTACAACTGATTTTGAAGTAGGTTGAGCTGAGAAAAAAGCACTCGAGTGTTGCCACAAAAGGAACTATACTGGCTGAATTTTGAAGCTAAGAAGATCAGCTCCATATTGCTAAGGCCAAAGAGAACCCTTTTCAAATTTTAAGAAAGCCAAACACTCAGGTAAATTTTGAGGGACCCTTTTGGTCTAACACCTTGGCCAAGGAGTAAAGTAAAATATTTGTGATCTTGTATTTTTATTTTTAATATATATACCCTGTCATGATTTGTAGATGATTTTTCTTTTTTTATCCAATCTGATGTTAATCCTGACTTTTAAAAATAATAAATCACTTGGGAAATTTAGTACACTTCTATGCCAATAGAAGATTTTATATTCCACTGACCCATGCTTTGTTATGGTTATGTCCTGCTATTCTGTCAGGGCAACGAGAGTCCCATTGAAGATACTCCACCTCCACTTGCTGTTTCTTGCCACCACTCCAGCAACCAGTGTGCATGTACGGTGGGGTAATTGTCATTGGGTGAGGGTAAAGCTGCCAGGCCTCCCTATGTAGTGGGAGAGCTTCCATGACCAGGCCAGGTTTACCACTGCCACTCAGAGTGGTGACAGAAATCTTTTTAAAGCAGTGGTGTCTGCATGCTACATCAATTCCAGCCAGTGTAGTGGTTAAGAGCGGCAGACTCTAATCTGGAGAACATGTTTGATTCCACACATCTCCATATGAAGCCTGCTGAGTGTCCTTGGGCCAGTTACACTTCTCTCAGAACTCTTTCAACCTTACCTACATCACAAGGTGCTTGTGAGGAAAAGGGAAGGTGCTCTGAGACTCCTTAGGATAGAGCAGGGTTTTTCAAGCAGGGTTTTGTGAAACCCTGGGAATTCTTGATGGCCATGGAAGGGTTTCCTAAATGGGTGGGAATTAATTAATGTTTTATATATTTTTAAAATTTGTAAAACATTTATCCAGAATGAGGTGGCTGGATGGAGTCACTGGAGCAGTTGGTGCAAACTTAAATGGACTTCGGGAAATGGTAGAGGACAGGAAGGCCTGGAGGTCTGACACAACTTCGCACCTAACAACAACAAATGGTCATGTTGACCCACCCTCCCCTGCCAGAATGGCCAGTGATCGGCCTCGGGAAAGGGCCCCAGGTGGACACTTGCACAGCTACGCTTCCCAAACATATTCTGCACAGTTGCACCACTTCTGGGGGTCTTGAAGCTTGAACGCTGTTTCAGGTGTTTCTCAACAGTAAAAAGTTTAATTAGAGAAAAGTGCGTTATAAAAACCTACTCTTCCAAGAGGAGTGGTTTCCAAAAGCTCTATGGTAAAACGGTGGAGCTTCTGATGAGCCTTATAGCTAATCTACATCTCTTGTACTACAAGTACAGCGATATAGGCTAGATATCAGGGAAAAAAATTTCACAGTCAGAGTAGTTCAGCAGTGGAATAGGCTGCCTAAGGAGGTGGTGAGCTCCCCCTCACTGGAAGTCTTCAAGCAAAGGTTGGATACACACTTTTCTTGGATGCTTTAGGATGCTTAGGGCTGATCCTGCATTGAACAAGGGGTTGGACTAGTTGGCCTGTATGGCCCCTTCCAACTCTATGATTCTATGATTATTGCTGAGCAATCTAGAACAATTTGGTGTTTTATTTCCATACTGCAGTCGCCACTCACGTCAATTTGTGATCCAAGAAAAATGAATTCTTGAACACATTTGATCTCCTCATCAATTGCTATTGTGACATATGTTTTTTGCATGTTTGAAATTTGGATAACTCTTATGTGTTTCTGGCAACAAAACCAGAAACTAAACCAACAAAGCTACAATCCAGCAAAACTATAATTCAAGATGTATCTAAAACAGATGAATGTTTATGTTTTCCAGTGATTACAGCATACAGAGAATTAGAAAGTTGTATTATTCTTCTGGTGAAATTACATACTAACTTTTGGTCTTTCTCATTTGTTGTGTTAAAAGAGATTTTCACATAGATTACCTATGCTGGCTTCAGTACTGTTGGAAAGCATGGGGGGGTTTAGTGCGTTCCCATACCCTTATAATGTACATGCATAGCTAGGGGGTGTTCCCCTAGCTTTTCTCCGAAGTTTTTGAAAGCCTGCATTGCTCTGAAGTTTGGAAAGTTTGCAATAATGTCAGGATGGCTGCCATGTGGGTGGAGAAAGTTTGAATTTTCCCACTAACATGGCATTAGATTTCTCTGTCCCCAAGGTGGCCATCTTCGTCACAATATTTTAAAAAATCTATTTCATTTTATTCTGTTAATCTATGGTTATAACAATAAGTGAACAGGTTCATTTAATTCTCTGCTTTCATTTTTAAAAAATAAGTCCATTGCACTTATTGTTGAATGGGGAAATCGTTATAATGATAAGCTGACCATTTAAAAGGTTTTAAAAGCCACAGGGACCCAGAGGAGAGGTGGTAGTGGCTGCTACTGGGGCAAGTAAACAGCAAGGAAAACTGTGCCGTCTCACTACGCTGTATCAGCAGCCATAGTGGCAACAGGTAAACCACAGGAGCCTCTTCTGGGCAGAAAGCTCATCCAGAGTGCTCTTGTAGGCGGGGGACGGGGGGGGGGGACGGGACGTGTTTGCTTCATAATCCATTGTTTGAAAGAATGGATTTAAGAACCCTGAAGTGCATTTTATTTTTATTTTGTTGCCTTTTTTAGCCAGTGAAGACGTCAAAGAGACTTTTGCAAGAGCTCGGGATGGACAATACAGATTGTTGAAAATAGTTATTGAAAATGGTAAGTGTTTAACACCCCTTCAGTCTTAAGTAGGGTTTTCCATAATTGAGGGAAAGTTAGTCTTCTAAATATGAGGATTAACAGCTATTACAATTTTGCTGCCTCAGAAACAAGGATGCCTAAAATAAAGCATACTTTTGATAAAAATTGCTTTCTTTTAATAGACATTTAATGTTACTTAATTAATTATACTATATAATGCTAGTCATATTTACAGTGGTCCTAATGAAATGAGCATTTTTTTCTGGAACTATCTTACTTGTATTCAGGGGAAGCAACAGTAATTCAAGCCAGATTTTGCTGGCTTGCAGGGTGGAGGGAGGATACATTGTTAAAATTTGCTGTCTTTGGAAAGTCCTAAATCGAGTTAGGCCCTTCTATACCCATTCATTTTGAATGTTTAGGATGCACTGTTAACAAAATTAAAACAATTGTACAGCAAAACATTTAGACTTGTCTTCCTTCCATTGTATGCCCCAAGTTGATGATTATTTATCACTTCTGTTCTGTTTTACAGCTAAAGTATTTATCCACTGTAGGTTTTTGAGCAGATTTGTAGTGAAGTATAATTTCTTTTATTGTTGTCATAATCACTAGCATTTTTACTACTCTTACATCTTTGCAGAGAAGCTTATTGTGGGATCTGCTAAACAGCCTGGTGGATCTTGGGAGACGGACTATGATTACTTTGTTCTCCCGCTTCTTGAAGATCAGCAGCCATGCTACATATTGTACAGATTAGATTCTCAAAATGCTCAAGGTTATGAATGGATCTTTATTGCCTGGTCCCCAGATCATTCTCCTGTAAGTAACAAAATGAAATCACTAGAACACGCTTCAAACCATGTGTCCCGCATGCTTTCCTTTTGTGCTGTTTCACAGAACTATGGTATATGTGGACATCATGCTTTCCCAACCAGGGTTTATGGAACTCTGGGGATTCTTGACAGCCCCGGAAGTGTTTCCCAAATGAGTGGGAGTTAATGTTTTATATATTTTGAAAATTTGTTAAACATTTATCAGGTGATATGACTATATATGGTCCTGTTGTCCCGTGCCCCCCCCCAATAGCCAATGATGGGCCGGGAGGGGCCTTGGGTGGGCATGTACATAACTATTCTTCTAACCATATTCTGAACGATTGCACCACTTCTGGGGTTTCTTGAAGAATGTTTCAGGGGGTTCTCCATGGTAAAAATGTTGAGGAAGGCTGTTGTGGATGCACACTGGTAGGGCAAGTTGTACAGATTTTTTTTCTGTTAATACACATTCTGCTGAGTAGAAAACATCCACAGATACCCACAGCCACAAGATCTGAAAGCATAATACTTTCAGAGGAAGCAAGTGGGAAATACTTGGTCAAGCTAAATATTATTATATGAATAATAATATATGAACACAGATGTTCCTTTTAGTTTGTTCATTCTTAGGATTTTAGCTTAAAGATCATCATTTAAATAATGACATGCATCCAGCTGTGCAATTAATTAAACTTAACATAATGGTAAATCTTTTGACACTGCATATTTGATATTTTTGTTTCTTTTCTCTGTTTGATGGTGTTGTGGTTTAATAAATTTCAATACAAAAATAGAACTTAAGAGCACTCTAGTTTTTTTTTAAGAGCAAGTAGCAATTTTCACCAATCCTGTTTGTATCCACTGGGCCCGTTTTTTCCCCCTGGGGTCAGTGGACAACACAGTTAGTGGTCTGAGGAGAAATGGCAAAAAATACCCCTCTTAAGAAATCTTAATTTCTCTTGAATGTTCAGAATGTGGGTAGAGGTAAGTTTGAAGTTCAGTGCTATGCTGATGCTGAAACTAGTGACATCCGCTCCTGAAAAGTAGGGCTGTTATAGCTCCCAGATATTATTATTATTATTATTATTATTATTATTATTATTATCATTATTATTATTATTATATGTATTAACCGCCACTCCCGAGAGGCTCATAGCGGTTTACAAAGTCTGACTAAAAACCCATTAAAACCCCAATTAAAATGGACACTTACAACATCAAAAAACAGACATTTCCTTTCTATGCTATCCGTCGATTAGCATACAAGGAGCTATATATTAAAGTAGTTCACTTTCTGCTGTCCATATAGCAGATATGATAGACCTCAGTGATCTTTCTCTCAGAACTTTCTAACTCCCTTCCCTCTTGTTGGGCTCTGTATTGGTCCCCACCAACTTTTCCTCATGTTGGATAGCAGTATCCAATAGGATGGTTAAGCACCTCTTTTTTCCCCGTCCCTCCATTCATACCTAGCTGTTTCTCTAAAGTAACTTGTTGATACTTGGACTGGCCAAGAACTTCTCATCTTCCTTCTTTCCACTGCTCATTGTCCATTTCTGTATTACCATCCATTTTGTTACTGCAGGCATCTCGGCTTATCTCATTCATTTTCATCATGTCTGTTCAGGAGTTAGCCCATGCTGACAGTCTTCCCTCTGCACTTTTTTTCATGACTCTTTAGTTTACAAAGGTTCATCTTTTTGTGTTCTTGTTACAACCTTCTTTTTCACAGCACTTTCCTATGGCCCTTTCACCTGTCTCAAGAGTTTTGTTGCTAGAACTGTCTAGCTTGTCTGCTGCAGCGATAACAAATTTCCTCAGGCCTCTTTTCTAGCTTCACTCCCAGTGCAAAATGTAACTGCTATGGTTTGTCTGTAAGAGACCTCATGGCCTTACTACATTCTTACCTTCCCCTTTTTCTCCCTTGCTACATCTCTGCCTGAGCTCTCCACTCTTGATACTCTGCCACTCCTGCTCTGTCAGTCAGTTGTACTCGGCCTTCCTGGCTAGTCTTTCACCTGGAGCTCTCTCAGAACACACCTAACTCTTCCTCCTTACCCTACCTCCTAAAACTCTAACTAAGGTAAGTAGCAAACTTCCTCTTGTAATCATTTGTGTTCTCTTTCTTATGGAGTTTTTAGACATTAAATATTCTAACCTACACTCCCTCTGGAAAGCTCAAGGCGGCTTACGTGAGGCTGTTCATGGTCTCCCATCCAGGCAATGGTCAATTCCGCATCTCCTTAGCTTGGATAAGGTACTACTGGACCTTTTCTTAGGAGACAGCCAGCTAATAGACCCATATCATCAATGGCAAGCCAATCATCAAACTCATTGCTGAGCACAAGTTAAATCTAGGCCCTGCTTCATAAACGTTTTTCCTACTAGGCCAACCTAGGCTTTCTGGGTTTTCCATGCATATTGATGGTACCACATAAATAAGAATGTTAAAATTAATTTCTTTCTTAAAAGTTGATCTCATTTCAGACTGTCATAGTAGAAGGTGACCCTAATAGACTGGATCCAAAAACTTCTTTAAAGAAAACTTGAAAAGAGAAACTATTCTCAGAAAAACTTATTTTATGGAAGGTAGTCCTTGGAGTTAACCCATAAATCATAGCACTTTGAGGATTAGCTTTAACTTTCATTCTGTTCAGCTTCCAAGATAGTAATCAGTCTCCCTTACAACCAATCAGGTTCGTCAAAAAATGTTGTATGCAGCCACGCGAGCTACTTTGAAGAAAGAATTTGGAGGTGGACACATTAAAGATGAAGTGTTTGGAACAAATAAGGTATGTATGTTAAAAAGGATGATTTAGCCTGGTTTGTTTCTGAGTAATGTCTAGTAAGCAAGTTCTATGAGCAATTGGAGATAGTGAGTCCCATTTTCAGACTGTTGAACTGGAAGAATCTGTAGAAAATTTTACATACTACTTATGTAAACAGCTGATGTTTGTGTTTTCAGGATGATGTTTCTTTGAATGGATACCAAAAGTACTTGATAACTCTGTCTTCCCCAGCCCCTCTGACTGCAGCAGAAGAAGAACTTCGACAAATCAAAATTAATGAGGTACCACACTATGATAATGGCAAAGGGCTGTTTTTTTGTTTGTTTGAAAATTCAGACCCATGTCATCAGTGAAACATTTTCTGGAAGTCAAAAATGAAGTGGCATAGTTCTGTTTTAAATTATCCTGTAGAAACCTTTGCACTAAAAGAGCATCTGTCAGTGCCAAATATTTCTAACCCATATGGATAAACCAGAACACACTTCTTCAAACATAGTCTATTTATGTTGAAGGTTATAATTTCTTTAAAACTAACCTACTTCCAAGGTCGGTAAAATGAGTACCCAGCTTGCTGGGGGGCAAACGGTAATGACTGGGGAAGGCACTGGCAAACCACCCCGTATTGAGTCTGCCATGAAAACGCTAGAGGGCGTCACCCCAAGGGTCAGACATGACCCAGTGCTTGCACAGGGGATACCTTTACCTTTACCTTACTTCTGAAAGAGCACATTGTGCAATAGTACCTGGATTGACTGGAGTACAAATAGGTTTGTATATTTAATTACACAGGTTCAAACTGAAGTCAGTGTTGATACAAAGCATCAGACTCTACAAGGGGTAGCATTTCCAATAGCAAAAGAAGCCCTCCAGGCACTAGAAGAATTGAAAAACAAGCAGCTGAACTATGTGCAATTGGTAAGTATGTAGCGTTTATGCCTTTGCTTTGATGCTCATGAACACAGTAAAGATACTTCTTTATAGTGCTCAGCACTAGTGTTCTATACAATTACATCCCTTCATATTGAAAGTATTTTTGTTAAATTTTAAACTTCTTTCCTAAATTATTTCATATAGGATTTTCTTTGAATCACAGATCTACCATGCACATATTTTATCCCAACCAATATTATGTATGTTAACAGCAAATTGATATGAAAAATGAAATGATTGTCCTGGCTAGCACAGTCTCAACTGAACTGAAAGACTTACCAAATAGGATTCCAAAGGATTCTGCACGGTACCATTTTTTCCTTTACAAACATTTCCATGAAGGAGACTACTTGGAATCAATAGGTATGCCACAATTTCAGAATACTTTATTAGGTAGCGGGGTTCATCAGAAATCTCTTAGGTCTGGTGATTTTATTGTGGTCAACAATTACTCGTTCTACATGGGATATTAAATTAATTCCCAAGGCACAATCAGTGTAATCTTTTGCAGTATGGCATCCCCCAGTAAAAAAAGGAACCTGCCCACTTTAACATGAATGTGAAGATACAAACAATGATAGTTTGATATAAAATACTGTTAAAGATTTTTTTAAAATACTTTTTTCTACTTACACCTTCTACAGTTTTTATCTACTCTATGCCTGGATATATGTGTAGTATACGAGAGCGGATGTTATATTCTAGCTGCAAAAGCCCTCTCCTAGACATTGCAGAAAGACAGCTGTGGCTGCAAGTCATCCGAAAGGTAAGGACCCAATGCAGGCTTTTCTAGCTCTTATGCTCACTTAGATTCAACTCTTTTAGTATCCCTACATTCTCAAGGACACCTTCAAAAAAGAGATGTTTCTTTCATTTTTTTATCTATGTGCACAGTAAGAAGATGTGTTCAGTTTATCATTAACAACTAATGCAATTCCATTGTGCACCTAATGAGTTAAGACAATATTAGCATCTGGCTCATCAGCTGGTTATAGCCTTGGGCAAGTCATGCTCACTTTTCCAATGATAATATAATTCATAATTGAAATGAAAACATTAATTTGATTTCATAGATATTTGGTGCTTACGGAGTTTGTGATTCTGAATAGAGTTCTGTATTGGGGAGGTTCTATTCTGTATCCCCACCTAGGAAGCTGGATATTTTTGAAGGCAGTAGCTCTACCCACTTTCTTCCCAGAGTAAATGTCCTTTCCCCATTGCTGCTGATTTTCTATTCCCAATTTGGTTGTTCTATTAAGGCTTTAAGTTTCTATTAAGGTTTAATGCTTTGCATACTATCTGATGCCAGAGAACTCACACATTATAAACGCATAAACTCATACATTATAAAATGTATAAAAAACAAATACACATGAAGATCTGTTTTACTATATAAAACAGTCAACTGACAGATCCTTTGCAGAAGTAAAGCTGATTGATTTCAGTAGGGGCATCCCTGAACATAATTGCACTGTTACTTGGGATTAACAGGCTGTCATTTGCTCTGCCAACAAGTGGTAACCATGGTAAGTTATAGTTGTCCAGATGCATCAGGAAGAATCCATATACAGAAGATGCCTCATATGGTTCTTTGTTGCATGGTCAAATATATGTTTCATAAGACTAAGAAATAGGCAGTAGTATGTAGCCAAAATATTTAATTCTGCAAAGAATCATGGATCTAAAAAAAATTAGGCAAATACATATTCTCAACATTCGATTGTCACTTTTCCTCACCCTCCAGATTGAAATAGATGATGGAGATGAGTTAACTGCTGACTTCCTTTATGAAGAAGTCCATCCTAAACAACAAGCGCTGAGGCAGAGTTTTGCTAAGCCGAAAGGCCCCGCAGGAAAAAGAGGAATCCGGAGGTTGATCAGGGGCCCAGCTGAAAGCGAAACACCTACCGACTAAATTTGGCAAGTGCACCAGGAATAAAAACATTTGGATAGGAGGAGGGGAAAACAAAAGCAGGCTAGTCTTCACTAATGAACTGAAAGCATTCCAAGAGGAGGAAAAACATACCTTGTGATGTTTCTACTGCACTTACCTAGCTCCATTACTTTAGATTTTACTGTCTCCATGATTAAAACTATAAGCTTGTATTGTTTCTCATCTGAACTTATTTCATAACTACAGGTTGTATGCATAATTTCTGTAATAATGATGTTACAGTTTGCAGTCAGTTTTGATTACTGTGTCTCACATGGAGCCTTCAGTTAGTTTGATTTAGATTTGATTAGTTTTTGACAACAGCCTGTAAGAAAGGAAGACAATGAATCAGCTGTTTTAGTTGATTCATTGGCTACCTGTCTTCAGACTAATCTAGAGATCTGTTCATTTCCATGTGCTAAGGATGTTTGTATAACTGTCTTCCCACATGTTATTTGTTTTTTTCCTAAGCTAGGGCTTAAAATAGTCACCTAATTTTGCTTATCTCTCAGGGTACCAGCTCTAGAACAGTATATGTGGGATGGATTGGACCTGTTCTTTGAGTTGTGTTCTTTAGGCTAGTGGGGTTTCTGATGAAGCATGGGGTACATGTCTTCTGAGCTCTAAGAAGGTACAGACCACCTGAAATCAATGGAAGGGGATACAGTCTGAATCTAGAAATGGCTTAATTAGAGAACTGCTGAAAGAAAAAGTGGGAACCGCCCAGAAAAAATGGCAGAAGAAGGAATAAAACAACAAAATATTTGAACAAAAGAACAGCAAGCAGAAACTAGAGTCTACAGCGAGCTATAGGGGAGACCAACCTTGCTCAAGACAAAGGTGTAAAGAGAATGCTGTGACTTTGTAGCCTGGAGGCTTCCATATTTCTCCCTCTTTGCCAGCTATCTTACAGTCTTCACTTTAAGAAATAACCCTACTTGTATGTACTAGTTCACCCAGGGATCTGAAACATTTTATCATGTAAACGTCCAGCTTAGGCTGTGCAAGACAGAAGGTGTGACACTGGGAGGCCTGTGAATTAGCTACAACTTTCTTTCCATAAAAATTAGCCACTTGGGACTCCAATTTAGATCTGAACTCCCAAGGGACAAGGCTGGAGTTTGTTTAACAAATTCCATCTAGTCCAGGGTTCTGTGCAACAGCTTTTTAAAGGAAGAAATACTTGTAAATTCACTTAGCTCCTGCCATATAATCAGATTTGGTACCAAATCCAAGTTCACTTGATACTGGTAATTTTATTTCTTGTTCTCAGAAAAGGCTAAGTATTGTAAATCAAAGAAGTGCTGTGCATTAGCACAATACTAGAAATGGAACAATGCCTATGAAGTCACACCCTCCCTGAATCACACTTATTTTATAAACACTACTGAAGCTGCATCAATGAAATGGGATCCGCTTCTGGCACTGTTCAAGAGCAAGCAGTTGATGTGTGTCCTAATGCATTTCTAGTACCTATTAAAATAAAGATACTCTCAAGGCAACTGTTTGAAAGCCTAACTTTTTTAAATGGTTGGAGTTGTCAAATTTACCTTGACAAAGAATTTGGCAAGTCTTCATCTAGTTCTATTATGCGTTGAGTCACAAAAAGGACATTATCACATTAGCATATATTAGAGCTCCAGATGAAAACTGCCATAAACTCTTCCTGATTTAGGTATTTCCCTTCGCTGTTGTTTTCAACGTATTTCCAGGGTTCAGAACCACGCAAGCCTTCCTTTTGTCTCGTGATGTTACATAGCACCAAAAAAGACTACAAAGAAAGATTTCTTTTTAAAGAATCTTGGGTTACAGTAATCCCTTGAAGTGCACTTTTGACAGTCTACATTCCCTGTGTTCGTACAACTGCTTCAGTTCCCCTCTGCTGTGACATTACATCAACCTGGCCTTAGGTCCTTACATTGTGAAACTCAACAGGACATCAAGCAACATGGATGTGTGGCAGCTCTGCTTTCTCTCTCTCCATCACACATGGGGTTCAAATACTGGAACTGACTGCTATGAGCTCACCCGAGATATTTATATTATCTCTCTCAAACTCACTCTCAAACTCACTGCTATGAGCTCACCTAAGATATTTATATTATCACTCTCAAATTCACAGCTATGAGCTCACCTAAGATATTTATATTATCTCTCTCAAACTTACCCACCCCATTTTCACTTTATCAGGATTCACAGCTAATCCGAAAGGTACCAAGGCACACTACCACCCTGGCAAAGATTTCTAAACAGCCATTATGTAGATCTCTGCCCTAATTAAGAATGTTCACTTAACGCTGTTGAACCTAGATAAGGTCTTCTTCAGCAAAGGAGGGAAAGAGACTGGAAGAAGAAGAGTTGGTTCTTATATACCGCCTGAAGGAGGCTCAAAGCGGTTTACAGTCGCCTTCCCATTCCTCTCCCCGCAACAGACACCGTGTGGGGTGGGTGAGACTGAGAGAACGCTGATATCACTGCTCGGTCAGAACAGTTTTATCAGTGCCGTGGCGAGCCCAAGGTCACCCAGGTGGTTGCAAGAAGTTCTTGACTTAGATTCAGTTACTTCAGCATATATTCAAGTTCAGTGGGCTCCATTTACACCAATGTACCTAGGGGTACATGCCTTCTCAGCTCATACAGCAGTTCACACAAGTGATATAGGCTTCTAACCTTCAATGGCTGGTTGTTAAACTTTATAAAAACTTTAAAATACAGAATAAAGGTAGCAGCTAAAAAATTCATGATACCAATTTTAACCCTCCATGCTTCCAGATTCAAACATCAACTATGAAATGTTTTAAGCTAGAAAGCCAATGATGCTTTGGGAGAAATACAGAAGTCAAGCCATCAATTAGCAAGAACTCTTTGTTTTTACAAATTCAGATGAGCTTGGGGCACTGCACCTGGTTACTTTGACACAGAATCTCAATTATATAGTAGTTCTTTTGCTCACCTGAAAACCATTCAGTTCATAGTCCTAGATGGAAACCTGTGTGAAATTTTTTTTTACCTTATTTATACTTCACCTTTCTCCCCACAAAATGGCTTGCATTATTCTTCATTCCACCCTCATACCAAATGTCAGATAGGTTAGGTTGAGTGTATATGACCAACTCAGCTGAGTGAACATGTGGTCCTGGAGTCTCCTAGACCTTACTCTGAGACACTGATTTTGCCATTTGAGTGGAGCTGGAACTATAGGTGAGTGAAGCACTGTGTTGAGTGAGAACATTTTTGGTGATTTAATCATATAAAGGTACCATATATACTCGCATATAAGCCGATCCACATATAAGTCGAAGCATCTAATTTTACCATATAATCTGGCTAAACTTATTGACTCGCATATAAGCCAAGGGTGGGAAATGCTCCATCATCACAGGCTCTCCCATCTAGCCTCCCCCCCCAACAAATACAGGAAAGTCAAGAGGATGAATAGCTGCTGGTTTTTGTACCACGCTTTTCACTAACCAAAAGTGTCTCAAAGCGGCTTACAATTGCCTTCCCTTCCTCTTTTGATGCCAGACACCCTGAGAAAGCTGTGACTGAACTGCTCTGTGAGAACAGCTCTGGCAGGAGAACCAAACAGTGCTCCCTGGACCAGCAAACCAGAGCAGAACAACAGTACCCAAAGTTGGCAACCTACTACAAGTACAACAGCTACCAACTGGGAGAATGGACAACTCTAACTAGAACTGCAGTGCCCCCCCCCCAGAACAAAACACAGAAATAAAGAACTGTAAAAATCAACTTTTAAAAGAAACACAACCCGAGAAGAAAAGGCAAACAATGCTGCCCCCTCAGATAAAAGAAGAAACACTAGAAACACTAGGAGAAAGAAACAGTAAATCCCAAAGCACCCAAAAACACCCCAAATCAAAAGAATAGTTTGGAAGTGATTAAGAAGAGGAAGAAGTGAAGGCATATATACCCACGTATAAGCTGAGGAGGACTTTTTCAGTGTGAAAAAGGTGCTCAAAGACTAGTCTTATACGTGAGTATATAGGGTATGTTTAGTAGTTTGTGCCAATCTGAATTTAAAAAAAAGAAATAAGCCATTTGTCAAGTAAGTTAAAAGAAACCTACCTACAACTGTATTTGGTTTCTTCTTTACAACTTGCAAAAGATACTTTAGACAACTGATAATGCAATCATAAACACAGTTATGCTCTTTTCAGCCTCTTCAGTAGAATGGGCTTTGCGGGGTGCAACACTGCTTAGGACTGCATTGTCTATCTTTTGCACAAATGTCCTTAAAATAATTTCACTGATAGAACTGAAGAAAGTTATGACAGATGTACAGATATTAAAAGGATTGCATCTAATATGCAGGACAGTAGTAACCTGAATTCTTCAATAAAGGATGGTAAACACTCTGCTCCTTTTAATACATACACAGATGTTACGATATATGTTCATTAAAATGAATTACAGCAGCCCCACAGGATATTCAATAATTAAAACCAGTTCAATATGACACAGAAGAGCCTTAATCAACCAGTATTTCTTGTAAGTGTTGCTTGACCTGCAAAAGAAGCAAAAGTACAACTTAATAGTCACAAAATGCCTTCCATTTTTGCAATTCAGACACGGCAGGAAAAAAATCTGGTACCATCTTAATATCCGGCCTTCGGCTCTTCTTTTCACTCAGGCACTGGCAAGCAACCGAATACATCTGTTCCACTGATGTGAGATTCCAATCATTCATCTTCTCATCAATGTAATCTTCAATAGTCATCTCTTCATCTTCTATTTCCTCTTTGATACTCAGCTGTGGGGAAGCAGCAATGGTATTATAATGATTTGAAAAGGTATAATCTGCTGAACGCCCACAAGAGGATGACAACAAGAGGAAAAGGGAATTGCACCAGAATTATAAGTGGGTAGCATTATGGAGCATCTAATCCCACATGCTTTCCACAATAGCAGCATTGTACAATTGTCACAGCATTTGATTTCTAGAGCTGTGTAAGGAGGCAGGAAACTTGCCTCAAAATATTCAGCCATATTATGACCAGGTTCATTCTTTTAACCCTTATTTTTCATCATTCCAGATAAGTGACCAGGCCAACATATTCAGATATTTTAGTCTGTCTTCTTTCCCTCTCTTTCCATAAAATAATAAATGGGGATAGGTATCAGCAAGCCAAAACACCAAAGGCGTTTTTGTAAATGATGTAGAAAAAACACATTTGCTTCATGGATATAGCTGATGTTCTTAAGTATGGTCCTTTCTACTTACATGTACTCAAAACTTGCCCTGAAAAGTTCAAACCAACATCTTAATGAGAGGAATGTTTTGGTATTCCAAAGTCACAATTTTTAATAATAAATTTAGAATGCTTTATAAACACTTAGCTTGCACCCCAAAACTGTATTTAATTATCACCTTAAGTGTCTGAAGCATTCTTTCCAAAGAGTCATCTCTGAGTACTCACTAACATTAAAATCCTGAACAATATTATACCTGTCTCTGCTTATTGAAGTAAATGGTCTTACAGAGGTGTAATTGTTCAGGATTGTATCGTAAGAGTCTGTTCTAATCTTTAGCAGAGCAGCAACTTGTGCCACAGTGTTCAGATTCTCCCCCCACATAAAGTCAGAGATCAGAGGAGATAAGTCCATACTATGGCTCCTTCCCATGTCTGCAGGGCCAGTCTCAGTGCCAGATAAGCACAGGAAGAAGCCACTTTAACTTTTTCACATAACTTCTGATGTTATAATCAAAAGCAATCTACGCAGAGGCCAGTAGTTCCCAAACCACTGAAATGATCCTTAAAAAGTCCCTTTAAGTCTGCAACCATGCATTAAATCAGCTCATTTATCCAACTGTCACATTCCAAACAGACTTAGAAAATACCAGATGATGTAGGCAGAATTAAATAAGTAAGGATAAGGTACTTAGAAATATTCTTTGCCTAACAGTACTCTACTGAAATTAAGAGTGAAAAGAGTATTGAAGCCCTCCCAATCAACAAAATGGAAAGTTCCCAGCAAAAGACCAGCTTCTGTCAGAATTCTTGTTCTCATCCAGTCAAACTTTCAGATGCCATAGAGTTCCAAGCGTTGCCTGTTCTTGACTAACTAGAAGCTGGCTTGCTGGGAAATGTGATAAACTTCTATTCTACAAGAAGATTACCAGTAGCTGTGGATCCCGGTTTTCATCCATGGGTTTAAGTCCTGTTATCATTTCAAGTAACACCTAGAAGCAAAGCAATGTAAAAAGAAAAAGAAACCAGGCTAAATACAAGAAAGTGATAATCTACAGTAGCACTCTACATTTAAGCCTGTACTCTAACATTCGCCCCTTTCTCACTCTTCCTACCTTAAAATATATCTTACTTTTCTCTGAAAATGAGAACCCAGTCATTTTTTAGAAACAAAACCAGGTACCATTTGTGCCATACCAGAAAACAAGTGACCTGAGGATCAGGTGTACTTAATCCTGGACACCTAGTAAGAGATGGAGCCAAGTTCAGGTGTGTCCAAGGAAAGACTCTTCTCCTCCCTGTTATGCAGTATACAGTGGAACTTCCTGCTTAGTGTCTTAAGCTGGTAAATTTAAATGAAAACTATAAATACATTTATTCATCTTGGTTTCTCAATAGTTTTGCTAGGTTTTTCAGAAAATACTAGTACTTTTAAAAATGAAATTCTTTGAAGCTGGAAAAAGACGCCTTTTTCTTTTCTTCATTCTCAACATTGGAGTAATAGCAGCAGCACTTTATTCCTACTCACCACACCAAAGCTGAAAATGTCTACTTTAGGGCTTATTTCTCCACGCAAAGCTTCTGGTGCCATATATGATGCTGTTCCTACTATTCTGTCTGTTATGATTGTACGGGTGAACCTTACTGAAGCCCTTACAAGTCCGAAGTCAGAAAGTTTGGGTACTAACTCCTCAGTTAGTAAAATATTTGCACTGAAAAAAACAACAACACAACTCTAAAATTTAAAAACAGAAATCAACTGCAGAGCAGCTAATTCACTCATTGATCAAAGAAGAAGCCATGTTAGGGTTTTTTTGCTTAGCTGACTGAAAGCAAAGTTATTTTGACCACTGAGACCCTTTAAGCACAGCCGCAGCTACTCCGCGCTGCCACTGTGCCGTTGCAGTGGGGCATGATGCCCTGCTGTTCCCCGTGAACACACAGGGGCGGGTCGTGCGGTGCTGCCCCAGCGTAGCGCACACACATGCGCTTTGCACCGGGGCCAGCGGGGTAAGCGGCAATGGCCGGGGGGAAGGTGGGGAGGAGCCCCTCCACATGCTTTGGTGGGGGCAGGGCGATGGCCCTGCCGGCTCCATGGCTCCGCGGAGCCTGCAGGGGTGTGTGGTGTCCCTATAGCGACACCATAGGTTTGGGGCCGGGTGGGCCGAAAGGCCCGGCGATGGCAAATATGCACAGTGCCCACTCACCCCAGCCCCTGCAGGTGCCTGCAGTATCAAGAAGCTGTGGAAGTTCCCGTGTTTCCATAATGTGGGCCTTCCATGGCCCTGGATGGCGGTGACATCAGGCATAATCGGGGATTTTTCCCAAAGCCCTGTTGCCACCACTTCGGGCATTCCGGCCCGTGCATAATGGGTCTAAGACAGGCATCTGACAAAGTGAGCTTTGACTGCTGAAATACCACCAAAACCTTTAATGGTCTCTAAGGCACTAGAGAACTCTCCAGCTGTTCTACTGCAAACCAAAAGGAATACCCTCTGTAACTAAGACATCTGTGTAACTGTTACACCAGCTGTTCCCAGCTGCATGCAAATGCGCATGTGCGTTTGCGCCAGCAGGGGGCGCAAACATGCATGCGCATTGGCATCTGCCAACATGTAGGCGGCTGCACCTGCCTCTTCCTCCCCTCGCAATGAGAAGCTAGCCGGGCCGCAAGCGAAGCGGCTGCTTCGCTCGCGGCCTGGTAAGCTTCTCGCTGCGGGGTGGGGGAGGCAGCCGCTAGCCACTGGCGGCCCGGTATCGAGGCCTTCGTGGCCCATTACTGGGCCATGAACCAGGGGTTGACGACCCCCGTGTTGCAGGACAATTAAAAAGAGGACAGTTTTGTATCTTTTGGAAATGAATTTTCCCCTGTAACTCTGTTTTTCAAGGAAATTTCCCACCCTTTGAACCCCAGCCAATTATATTACAAAGCCAATTATATTACACTAATTAGATTAGGGAGAAACAGACCACATTACTATGGCAGCAGGATAAAGTCATGATTTTTTTAATGGAGGGGAGATAAAAATATTTAACAAAAACAGGTGAAACAAAGTTAGGAACAACTGTCCTCAAGAACTGTTAAGATTTGTGGACATTACCTTTTAACATCTCTGTGAATGTGGCCATTTTCATGCAAATAGCAAATGCCACTGGCTGCACCTTGAGCAATGTGACACCTCATTCTCCAAGGAATCGGTGCTGTATCATCCTTATAGACAGGGGACACAAAGAGCAGTTTGTCTGGTAATGTTCCCAAGAGACATGGAGCATGAAGAATTTATTCTGTATAACCACTTTTGTCCATATAAATACTGATGAAGAAACTTTGAAGCAGCTGTTTTTGCTCAGTGATTGTAGTTTATTAATTAAATAAGAATTTACACAAAGACCACATTGCTTTGGCTGGTTTCCATTCAGTCTTTTTTGCCTACATGGTTTATCTGTTTTTACCGCATATTATCCTTATCAACAGGGGAGAATGAATATATTTCCATTCTATTTTTCCCCTATAAGGCTGGTTATAATAAATATTAGAATTTATAAATAAATTCAGTATAGAGAAGTAACAGCAAATGAACAAATTACTGCAGTCCTAAAGTAGGTTCAGGGGGAAAGAATCAATATTTGTACTCTTCAGATCCATATCTGCTTCAATAGGTACACAATACCCCATGAAGCGTCCTCCTTTTACTTTAATAGAGGGCAACTCCATTTGCAGAGTTGTGTTCCACCTCTCAAAAGTGACATCCCTGCAAGTACTTGCGCTGAGTTTCTAGACAAATGATCCCCAGTACAGCACCCACTGATATGGTGCCTAATTCTCCATAAACCTCTTTCCCCAAAATAAATAGGTAATTCTGCTTTTCCTTTATTTTATTTCAGGATACTTCAAGAGGCTCTTGGCCTTTAGAGACTATCTATTCAGAAATAGCTGCCTCAATCACAGTAGGAGGATTGGTGGATCTCCCAATATTTGAAATTAACCCTCCATGGCTGCCATTTTGTGGTGATGTTTATTACCCCTGCTCAAATATTCATAAGTGCCCAGATTCAACAAGGAATCCCCATCCTACACTTACAAGACAAAGCTGGTTCAGTTTTTTTCTTGAAAATAAATTACTGTTATTCATGTAGTAACCAAGCACTTTACTTACCAGACAAGAGATTCTGTCAAGTAGTGACCCATTCGGCATATAATCATAAACTAGACAAGGCTGATCCAAGTCACTTGAAAAACCAATCAACTCTACTAGGTTCTCATGCTGACATCTGGCAGATATAGAATAATTTATTAGACCTGGGATTCCATATTTCTCAGCCTTTTATTAACAAAATAAGGGCAGATATCTGAAGACTCTAATTGCAATAGTAACCAGCAGTATTTACAGGAATTATGCTCCACATATTGGGAATTTCTCTCTTATTAAGAACCGAGTTATCCATAGCACACAAAAATCATAAAAGTACACAGGGACAGGATTCCTTAAAAATGGAATCCCAAGAAAATTATGGATAAATTCATAAATGGAAGACTATGGATTTTCACTCTGTCAAGCTGTTGAAACATTTAACCCTGTAACATATAAGCCTTTTCTTTCAAAGTTGCATTAGAAATCAGTTGACCTTGCCTTTTAGGAAATTATAGAATTCAGCATAGAAATGACTTGGGGAGAGGAGCTAATACAATCTAATGGTAAGTAGATGTTATTTAATAGGTTTTTAGAGAAGTATTCAAAAACAATACATCCTTTTTCAGAGTCTACAAATTAGCATCATAATCTCCTGAACAGTATTACATGGAATCTAGTGATGATCAAGATGTTACTGTTACTATTCAGAATTTTAACTTGGCTATTGGGGATGATGATGCTTCATCCTAACTGGGATTCACTGGATCTTCACATGCAAGGTTTCACTTGTAATTGTCTTCAAGTAAATTTCAGTGGAATTTAAAGAAGCAGAACCCAAGGAGAGAACAAGTCTCTGTATTTCCCCGAAGACACTAGAAGGCAATAGAAACCCTTTCAAAACTAGCCTTTTCTTTGCCGAAAACACATTTTTAAGGTTTTTTGTATATGAGAGCTATTTTTAAAGGCTTATCTGATTTATTTTGAATCACAGCAGAGTGATATCCTACTTTGTCACTGGCCATTGTGGAGGCTGCTAAGCAACCACAACAATTTAGCTAAGCTTTTCAAGCCTTCATTTATGTAAAGCTAAGTTATCAGAGAAAGCAGGAGTGGACCTGAAGGACAAAACAGCCCTGGAAAATGGCCCTCCCCCTGATGAAGGAGGACTTGCTGGTGTCAAGCCCACTACAGCCACCATTAAACTCAGCCATGTTTTTTCCCAGAGAAAGAAGGAAGGAACATTGAAGGCAAGAGCAGATTAAACTAGATTTGCTGATAAGTGGGAGTGAAAAAGTAAGCAAATGAAAGAGAGAGGCTATGGGAGTTGCCAGAGAAGGGAAATAATCAGGGAGCGGATATGGGAGAAAATTAGATGTATCTACAAATCCTTGCAGACCCCTCTCTTCCAGACTTTTAATATGCATAATGTAATTCCATAAAATTGTGTAAGGGGAAACAATCAGAATTCTGTACAGATTTTTACAGGTTTCAGGCTAAGATCTCTACTGTAATTTTAAAGCCAACACAAATTTCCACCTTGCATTAAGCATATCATTCTGCCACACACACACACACACACACACACACACACACACACAGCATCTCCCTACTTACTTTGCCATGATTTTTATTTCTTGTTCAAACTGCTGCTTCAGGTCTTGAAGGCTTACATCAGCCACCTGCACAAGGAATTTTTAGAAAATTAACTGCCAATGCAGAAGTTAAGGATCTATGGCAACTGAGAAGACAGACCAATTTCAGCCCTGGGCCCATGACATGAAGATGTCATACACAAATAATGTTGCTGCCTGATCAAGTCCCTCCCGAGGGCTTTGTAAACTGCACAGAAAGATTCTTCTGCATACAAGTCTTTTGGCACCATTTGAGAAAACCTATACTCTGAAATGATGAAATCTATGCTGTTCTTTAAAGAGTCGAGGCCATATTTTGAAGCCCCAACAGCAAAGGAGTCAATTAAACAGAAAGTTCAAACGACCCACAATTATCCTATACTTCTTGCACTAAGAGGGAGCATTTGACTTTGTAAATGCATGAAGACTCCTCTCTCCACAACACACACACACACTATTCTCCTCCCTAATCTGCAGAAGCTACCCTACTTTTCTGCTGTTAAATGAACAAGGCCCACTCAAAATCTAGCATTCAGGAACTAGAAATATTTTACAAACTGCTTATTTTGGGGATCTTTATCTGTCCCAGTAGCTGCTTTTGGGAAACTTATTCTGATTTAGGGTGGGCTACATTCTTCTACTGAATTGGCTTTTGTTGGATATGGCATACAACGCATTGGGCTAATCCCTGGATGAGTTTCCTACCCCTTCCACAACTTCATTTCTACAGTTCTCTAAGTGAGATACAGAAGACTGTATAAAAGCAAGATACACAATACATAAATGGAGATATTGAATTGCTGACAACCTACAGGAGAAAGTTTTTTCACTGCCACGGTTCTCCCATCAATGCATCCTTTGTATACAACTCCAAAGCCTCCTTCGCCTAGCTTGTTACCACCAGCCGATACCATTCGATCATCAAAGTTATTGGTAACTCTTTGCAGCTCATGAAACAAAAAACTCTTTAACCCTGAAACAACATAGGAACTTTTAATGTGCCATGAGTGGAAATGTCCATTTCCTTCTAATTATCTGTAAAATGAGAACATAGCAATCCACTTCCAAGAATCCAGTCCAAGCACCATAAATCCCAGCCATGATTAACAGCCTTCACCCGATGGCAGCAGAGAAGAGTGCGGTGGGGAAGAGGAGTCAAGGTTTGGATTCCAGCTCAAACAAACTTCCTCTGTACTTTCCTTTTATTGATGGCATAGAAAGCTGAGGTAGCTAAGATGGGCAAAAATACTTGCAGTGTCCACTATCCCCCATTCCCCCTCAAATTCATTCCAGGAGTAATACCCAGAAATCTTTTGGAGAGGAGAGAAAAAGGGGATTTTTTTTACTCCTTCCAGGTATAATTCATCAGTAACTCATTGCTTACCATCAACCGAGCAGATAAACTAGGATGGGGATAGAGAATGCCTCTTTGGCTCAGATTACCTATCCAAACTATGGGATTATGCAGTTGTGAGGCTTGCCTCACTTTAAATCGTAGCTTCCCAAGCTGCTGAAGTTCTTACCCTGAGCCAAAGGTGCAAAAATTGGTTAGTATTTTCCCCCAAGATGATTAAAAGAAAGCAAAAAGCAACTAAATCAGCTCTTCTGTATTAGTACACTGATCAGTCAATCCACAAATTAGCAAAACTATCGGTATTTTAATATTAATTTGGTCCAAACAAGCAATGGGAGAAAAACTGATTTAAACTCAACTTACTTCTCCTGCCTCCTAGTGGCCTTGTCACTCAACTGCTTTGCTCTACTTCTCCCACCCTTCCTGGGTAGTTGTTAGCCCCTTTTGGCCCCTCACTGCTTCTCTTTCTTCTTCTACCATTCCCCATCCCATTGCTAGCCCTTCTCTCCCTTCCCTTGCTTTTCCTCCTCAGCTAACCCAACCATGTCGCCTCTTTCACCCTCCTCACTGTCCCTCCTGCCTGCCTGCTTGGCGGCCCACCCACCCTCCAGCCTACTCACTCTCCAGCCAGTTCACCTGCAACACTGCTGCCACAGCCTCTCTCTCTCTATCCCTGCCATCTTCCCCCCCCCCTCGTTACTGGTACGTTCCAGCCTCTTGATTTATTTTGTTTATAGGATTCTTAAATGACCCTCAAAATAGTGTTGCCTCATTTTCCTAGTAGTATATTAATGTTTTTCTTTCTTTTTTAGTTTTAAAAAATTTCTTGTTTGGGATTTTTATGTCAGTCTGGGGGTGACACAGGTTTGTACAAATGTCTTTCAAATCTGCACCTGATCCCAGCATGTCAGTTTTTCAATCTGTACCCCAATGTCCAGGTTCAGCATCAGAGATATGATGAGAAGTACCCCCTTCCTACCTGAATCATTCGACTGCAAAGTCTTGTCTTCCATCACTAAGCTACAAGAAGCCACAGCAAGGTGCCCATTATCTGGAGTCGAGGGTGGTGCTACTGATATCATTTGCTTTTTCTTTAAAGGAGATTTTAGGTCATATTTTGGCATAACCTCTTCTGAAGGTAATGTTACTGTAGCATCATCTATCACTCTTACAGAATCTGTTAATGAAATAAAAAGCAAGCCAAAAGAGTTTGAGGTTGGAAATATTGTCAACATGCATAACCTGCAACAACAAATAAAATGTATGGTGGGAGAAACAGCCAACTGGTTCGTATATATGCAGTGGGCATCGATGGTGAAAGAAGAGCTAAAAGACTCAAATGCAAGACTAAGAGGACAAACTGACTTTGAAAAGCTGATTATGCAAGATATAAGCAATAACTTTTGGGCAGAATTTACAAACTTTTACTTTCTTATGAAACTGAGACAAAACAAGTGAATTTCAGAGAATCTATCATGATGAAGGAT
This sequence comes from Paroedura picta, assembly GCF_049243985.1. Classification (NCBI taxonomy): domain Eukaryota; kingdom Metazoa; phylum Chordata; class Lepidosauria; order Squamata; family Gekkonidae; genus Paroedura; species Paroedura picta. The sequence continues at coordinate 76,636,264 of NC_135373.1, read as the reverse complement.
TGGAAATATTTATGGTGCAAAACTGTGAAATTTACCAAATCATGCTGTAATGGTGAACTGGATTTATCTTCACAACCTAATGGTGCAATTCAACCATGTTTGTGAATCAGAAACTACTAGAAATATGCATCTTGCCATCTGGCTGATAAGGAGAACTTACAACAGGGTCAACAACAGGGTATATATGGGCAAAGGCTTCTCCTGATATTGTTTCTGATACTGATATTCAGACGTTTACCACTTCTGAATGGAGAGTTTCCTTATAGTCACCATGGCTAGTAGTCCTCCATGAATCTGTCTAATCTGCTTTTAAAATAGTTCAGTTAATACAGCCTACAATGGTCTTGATGACTTGACAGTGAAAATGTACACATGGCTGGAGAATTCTAGGGGAAGCTGGTGCTTCAGGCTAAGGAGGATATATTGTACTTGTGAGTGTGTTCTGGACTCAGCAGTAAAGCATCTTTGTATACAGAAGGTCCCAGATTCAATCCCTGGCCCCTTCAATGAAAAGGATCAGGGTTTAGCTGATTTGAAAGATCTCAAGCTAAAACTGCTACAAGTCAAAGTAGGGTCTGATTCAATGCAAAATAGCTACATTTACTTTCTGTGCCCACCTTGGAGGTTCTCTAGTGTTATGAGTGCACTGTCAAGTTATATTGTTATTTACCATATTTTTGTCAAATATATGACTATCAGGCAGTGAGGCAGATCTCTGTAATGCAAACTAAATTTGTGCTGTGGTTGCATCTTATCCTCTGAACTACATCATAACAATCCCTGATCTTTTATTTAATGTAAATACAAAAATAAAGCCAAACTTTCATGTCCTTAACTTATTCATCAGGCTTCTGTTTCTCATGACTATTATACAAAGATTTAAATATGTTCAAATTATTGCAATAAGACACAAGTTCCATAAATAAAACATGTTCCATAATAATAGAAACCATAGATATTGTGTAGATCAAGATTACCTGGAAGCAAAAGGCTGGCTGGAGTTAAGAACTGATTTCTGATCAGCAGATCCACCAGATCACTAACTGTACAGTTTAGTGTCCCCCAGTCATACAACAATTCACAGGTGGGGCTCTTCCCCATTTGTGTTAATGCTTCAAATCTCCTAAAAAGCCCAGACAGATTTAGAATCAGAGAAAATCGAGAAAATCAGAAGCATATAGTATTCTTCATGTTTAAACACTAAGGTTTTTAATAAATCGGAATCCTTCTCATCGCTCTTATGACACATCCCTCTTAGCAGTAATTTTCCTGATGGATTATTGTGCTATCTTCTAAAATGAAACTCTTTTTAAGCAACAGTTTTGGAATAACTAACCAGTGTTAAAAGATCCAAAGTGTGCATATATCCATACACATACTTTCACGCACTACTAATGTGAGACAATGCTCTAAAATATTTTCACTGAAGCTTTTGGCATGAAGTGCGAAAAAAAAATTAAACAGATCTTCATATATTATGTAAATGATACCAACTTCCTTTACGCACTAGAGGGTAAAGGAAGACAAGAATGTAGAGAAAAGGATAACTGGTTTCCCAGTTAAGAGTCTTACTGCTCTTTGTGGGGGGGGGGGGGAAGACTGCAATCTTTTCAGGAAGCAAGTCCCAAAGACATTTTTCCAAGCAAAGAGATTTTAAGACTGAAACATGAGAGTCACAACACTTTTGTTTGCCCTTGCAAAGCAACCTGTTATCTAAGCATACTACCACTCAAGAAGATATGTAAAGGACTAGGTCCTAAACAGCACAAGGGGGGGTCATGCTCAAGGAAGGCAACTTAACCACCTCCCCACTACTCACTGCAGTCTCCTTTACCCCTCAGACCCATTCTTTCCTTGCATCAGGAGAGAAGACTCTGGCAAAAAAAAATCACCCTGCCCTGTTCACAAACACTGAGGCTATTCTGTTGGAGGAGCTGATGTGCTGCCATAAGAATGGCACTATAGGATCCAGGGCAAAGGCATGTTGAGAAGCTATAAGGTGTTAAAATTAAGAAGCAAGCAAGCAGGACAATACTGCATATAAAAAGAAATAATTCAGTTTGAGAAAGTAGTTTGCAAAGAAAAAAACTAACACGACAGAAATATTGTATGATAAAAGAAAGAGAATTTCAAAAGTAAATGCAAAAAAGTTAAAAGGACTGTCTTGAAAACAGAACTGAAAGTTTGAGAAGAATAATGGTTGCATGTGGGGAAGTGCAGAATCAAACCCGGTTCACTAGATTAGAAGTCCGCGCTCCTAACCACCACACCAAGCTACACCAATACAATGCTACCTCATATGCATCTGGTTGTATCTCTCTGTGCCAGATGGATTTTTTATGTCTGCTGCTAGTTTCTTCCATCCTTCCTGTGGATCGATGAAATCTGCCAGTTGCTTCATCAGGCCATAGCCAAGGCAGCGCACATATGTTGAAGGAGTTATGGAATTGTTCATTTTTGAGTCCTACAAAATGTTTAAAAATGTTTTCAAGCAGTTCTAACACTTTGTCATTAGATGGCATTTATGTTTGATATTTTCAGGTCTCTAAAGAAGATGACAACAATTCTAAATTCTACTATACTTGTGAGTGTTTTGAATAAAAAATAAAACAGCATATACTTATTTACAAGAAGAGTCATATTGCCCTAAAAAAATACTGCTGGCTTCTCTTCCCCTATAATTTGGGTTATTTTCTTATTAGAGCCTCTCTTGTCTCAATTTTTTTAAAGAATTGCTTCACACTCCCAGAAGTTACTAAAAGGGAAATCGTTCCCATTTAATGAACCATCTCACAATAAATACTCTTGAACCAGAATTCCTGTTTCACTCATAGCACCAACACAAAACAGAGTTGCAGGGAGGCTGAACAAGCAGTACAGAGTTGCCAGCAAGTTGTACAAGGTTACAAGGTTTAGATACCTAGAGTAGCGATCCCCAACCTGTGGGCTGCACACCACATGTGGTCCTTCGACTAATTGGAGGTGGGCCCCAAAGGACGCCTTCTCCCTCCCCCCCGGCCCTTTACTTCATCCCCCCAGCCCTTTACAACACACTTCATTGTTGTGGCGTATCTGTCTCTTATTTTGAAGGGATGTTTAAACATTACCATAGCGATCAGAGAGCGTTAGGGCAGTGGTTGAGAGTAGAGGAGTAAACTACCCACCCCACCCGGCGTTGAGTGATCCCCGGTGAGTGATCCTCGGCGTTGAGTGGTCCCTGGTGATAAAAAGGTTGGGGACCACTGAAGAGCACACTATTCTTCAGTATTAGCTGTAACATATCATGCCCAGAACACCAATATTTACAGGTTCCCAAAATTCAGCACACTGTTAGATGACTGTAAAAGCACTGGAAAGAAATAAGTCACTAATTGGCAACCATCATAAGAAAACATTTTTCTTTTCTTTTTTTGTAAACAGAGACATATATTAGGAATATATCCCTCCCCATGGTAAATCTTACAATAAAAGGTAACATAACAATGTTTGGTTACTCCAGCCCAAATAACCTCTGATATTTCCACACCACTTAATCAGGATAGCTATAGAATGGTGAATTTTCCTATACTTTTTTCCGTTCACACTGATCAGCACCGTAGGGAGTCTAATCAACCAAGCCGCATTAGTCAGCTACCACAAAATTTAGCAGGGATAGAAATGGCAATTAAAGACTACAAGAATCCATTTCAGTATGCAGTCTAGGGAGTTAGATCCATCTGACAAACTCTGTTCGGGCTCATTAAATCTATGCCAGTTTGGAATAAATTGCGCCAGTCTTTCAAGTACTACTGGACTTCCGTTTAATCCGGATTAGTGCTTCTTGTGCGGACAAAAACAGTGAAAGTTCATTCAGTTTAAGAAAAGACATAAACCCGTGTAGAGATCACAACCCCGGCTACACGTGTCTAGGAAGAAGGGACGCCATTCCTAAGGGCGACTTACCCGCAGCGGTGCTCTCAAACTCCGCAAAACAGAAGCGCTTCCCTCCCGCTAACATCCTCATATTGCACAAACGCGGAACTTCCCCGTTTTCATGTCCTTTAATTCTACTCCTCCCCTTTAAGAGTACCACGCATGCGTCCTCCGCTTCCCCTCTTGCTGAGGGCCAGTCCGCTGCTGAGGAAGTCGAGGCCGAAGTTGGTGCCAGGTGAGGTTAAAGGTGCTCCGAAAGCGGGAAGCGCATCGAAACACTCCCTCCCTCCCTCCCTCCGCGGGGTTCCCCTTAGAGGGTCGGACGGCGCCTCTGGCCGGAGCGTGATTTCTCGCTCGGCCATGATGGCGTGCTCCATTGGCGTTTGGTCTTCGCCTCCCTGTGACCCGGAGTGGCGCCGTTTCCGCTAGAAGGCGCTCAGTGTCCGGCTGGATCCCGAAGGTCAGCAGCGTCTGAAGTAGGCGCCTTTAGGAGCAAGGCCCGCTGGCTGCTCGGCGCATCCGTTCTCTCTGCATGGTCGTGTAGAGCTCTAAGGGCACTCGCCGCCCGCCTGGACGCCCTGGCTTATAGAGGGCAGTCAACCGGTGTAGGATTTGGGTTGCATGGGCAGAAACTTCCCCGCATGAAAGCCCACTCATCGTAACATCCGTTAAAACGTCAGAGCATTCCTGGTACTTCCCTATAAAGTGGCTTAACTCATTAAATTGTACAGAAATAAAGTTCTTTATTTAAATTCCATTCTTGTTCAGGGCTTATGCTGGGGGGGGAAATTTTTTATATTTCTTTAAATAAGAGCAATGCTGTAACTGCATTGTGAGAAGATTGTTGGGTTGCAAGGAAGGTGTTTAGGAGGGCAGTTACCCCTCCTAATGTAATAATTTATTGTTCACCTTCATTGAGACTCCAGGCAGATTACACAAAAACAATGCAGTAAGTCTTAACACATAAAACCTACGGAGCAATAAAACTGGATCACAACATTAGATAACAATGTGTTAAAATAAGAAAATACAATCAACAGTACAGCAATTCTGGACTGTATAATTAAACAATGCAATTAAACTGTGCTACCCTCTCAGGCTGCACATGGATACTGATTAATTATGCATTAGAAGAAGAAGAAAGTTGGTTCTTATATGCCGCTTTTCTCTACCCGAAGGAGTCTCAAAGCGGCTTACAGTCGCCCTCCTTATCCTCTCCCCGCAACAGACACCCTGTGAGGTAGGTGAGGCTGAGAGAGCCCTGACATCACTGCTCGGTCAGAACAGTTTTATCAGTGCTATGGCGAGCCCAAGGTCACCCAGCTGGTTGCATATGGAGGAGTACAGAATCTAACCCGGCATGCACTACACCAAACTGGCTCTTACATTAACCAGGATGTAGTCAGAGCATGGATCACCATGGCCTAGTCATGCTTTTGAGGTCATAGCTGATGTATGAACTGATAATAGGATGATTTATAGCCTGCCACGAGTCATATGTCTGAGAGTGGTGGGCTAGAAGTCAAATAAATAAAATGCCACAGAGGAGACCTATAACAGTACCCATTGCTCAGGATCTAGCAGTGGAACTGCTAGTCATCATGGCTAATAATGATTGATGGGATCCACTTAGTCATCATGGCTAATAATGATTGATGGGATCTGTCCTCCATCGGTTTGTCTGTTTCCCCAATGTAAGCCAATAGTTAGCAACAATGAGTTCCATGAGGGGGGCCTTCAAAAGAGGGATCTTCTACCAGGCATTTGATTGAGGTCAACTGGAATCGGTAACAGCTGCAGGGCCTGTGAACCTCTCTCCCAAGAACCCATATACCAGAACCATGGACCTCTTCAAACTGTTATAGATTAGTCTGTTACCTTCAGTTATGTTTGACATTGTTACAGTTGACTTATACCTTATGAAGTAACAAAATTCCATGAACTGTTTATGTTCCATGTGAACCACCCTGAGCTTTAGGGGAAGGCAGTATACAAATATATAATAAATCCTTATCCATGGTTCCTCTATATATTTGTGGAACAGCCGGCGGGGGGGGGGGGGGACGTGTCCAGCTGTCCAAGTTGGAATAGGGCCAATCAGGGTGTAGGCAAGCTGGCTGCACCCTGATTGGCCCTGCTAATGCAGCTCCCACCCTCCGTCCCTGGACCCTCAGACGCGCCTCAGTGCCTGGAGCCAGCAGCATGTAAGGGGAGAGGGCCCTGGGCAAAAGGTCGTGGTGGAAGGCCTGCTAACGAGGGCCTCCCAGCCTGCTGACTGCTAAGGAGCTCTGTCCTGGCCCTGCTAACGATCTGCCAAGCCCCCGTGCACCCCACTTGATCTGGCTGCAAGCTGTGGCCCAAAGCCAGGGGAGGGGACCTTTTCAGGGCCTGTTCTTAGGAACAGCCTTTGAAGCTAGTAAAATAATAAAATGAGTTAATTGCTTAGTATTAGATGTTTAATGCTAAGCAAAAGAATCTGTTAATTCCACTGGTCTTTAAAACTGTATTTGTTTGATATTTTAGTAACATACAAAAGATTTTTAAATTCCACTGATTTTGCAGTGAAGGGTTCATGGCTCAGCAACAGATCACATCTTTTGCATGTAGAGGGTTTCAGATTCAATTCTTTCCTGTTAAAGGGTCGCAGGAAGCAGTTATTAGAATATTTATTATTATTTATTTCTGTTTGGACTTGTATACTGTTCCTCCCAGCAAGCTAGCTAGCTCACAGTAGTTCACAGAAATAATACAAACATCCAATAAAAACCTGTCTGAGTAGTATTCATTAGCAAGTCCATTAGGAAGAGTAATAGTAGTAATACTCCTAGAAATAGTTCCCAACATTATTTTATACAAATAATCACAATAGTCGGGCAGTACACAATTAAGAATTAAAAACTGTTGAAGAAACCCACACTGTTTCTCTGCCCAGCAGGCCCAGCAGGTTACCCCGCGGGAGGCGGAAGCCTCTTCCCCAGGACAGACCCAGCATGGTATAGCCATGAAGAGTGGCAGCCTCTAATGTGGAGAACTGGGTTTGATTTCTCCTCCATCTGCAGTCAGCCAGGTGACCTCGGGCCAATCCCAGCCATCTTACAGCTCCCCCAGCTCCACAAACCCCATAGGAGGTCCGTTGTGAGACCGTACAAACCCAATGCTTGTGAGTAGCTCATATTGAGCTTGATGGCCCAATAGTCTGAGGTTTTCTCACATATTTAAAATGAGAAAGTTATTTCTTTTAAACTTAATGTTTCAGATTCTACTTCCATCCCCAATTGTCTGATTTATTGCTTTGATCCTTTTCCTCTTTTGTCAGGCAGTATAATATTGAAATGGAAGAAGACTCTTGCAGGCCATTCAAGTTCCACTCTTCCTCTTATGTGAATGATCATATTGGCTTTTGCGGTAATATAAAACAATCACCAAATGACTTTGTGGTAACAGAAATTGATGTATCTGGACAGTTAGTTACCAAAATCACAACAGATCTCAACAGCAAAGAAACATTGTCAGAACAACTTAAGATCTGCCAGCAAGACTGTAAAAGACCACGCCTGAGCTCTCCAGAGCAGTGTATAGAAGAGGAACATTGCAGCGTTCCAAGTGACACTCCTTCCAATAGAGAGGTTGGAGATTTTGAAGACAATAATGTATTTGCTTGTCAGCTTGACAAAGTTGCTATGCTGGACTCCTTGTTGGACAACTCTGTATGTGAGCAGCTAAGGCTGTTCACTTGTAACATGAAGGACACGTGGAATTCTAAATCTGAGCCTGCAGTTCATCCCCCTGAGTTTTCCCTTGGTCCAGTTCCTGATAAGAGGACTCGTGCCAGCTTGCATTGTGCCATAAGACAGCAGTATCCGTACTTGATCACTGTTACAAAATGTGGTGAAATTGTGGTGAAAGCGAACCAAGATTACCAGGAACTCTGCCACTTGGTGTCTGAAGAGGAAGCGTGTGGTTTTCTCAAATTTTTAGATGCCAGAATAGAATATTCAAAGTTTGCTTTTAAACCTGATGGCAATAAGGAACACCGTAAGAAAGTTCACCATTTTATCAGTAAAAAATTTGGAAAGCGGGTAGAAACAAAGTCATTCCCTGATGCTCAGCAAAATTCTGTGGTTGTGGTAAGGTTTCGTGAGAGATCTGGTTTTCGAAAAAGAACTAATGTTGATTGCAAAGAGAAACAAGAAATATACACAGGTAACTGTGTGACAAACACTTTCTTTGAGTATTCAAAATCTCCTAACTTTTTTGTGTTAAGTGAGAAATCTTTCTCAGATGGACTTTTTCTGGCAGACAAAGAGTCCACGCTTATAAAATGGGAGTCACTTAATCCAACCCCTAGCCGATAAATGTGAAGTAGTACTAATACAAGTCCATAGCCAAACTTTTTATGGTCAAAGACTGCAAGGGAGACATATTGTACTGGATTTTAAGTGCCAGGCATCCTTTTATTACATCAATTCTCAGGGGCTACTGATTAGTTAATAATCTATTCAAAGCTGAGAAAAATTGAGTTAGATATTGGAAGACCCTGGAATTGGAATTTTATATCATGCTTGTAATTGATTTTTTATTATTAATTTTTTTTAAGTTTAGGAAATATAGTGCTATGAAAGCACAAGAAATCTATAACAGGGTATACTAGGGAAGTGATTTGCTTTCAGGCATTATTCTAAGCAAATGTGCCTACAGTTTCTCAAGGTTCCTGGCATAATTGAGATGTAGGTTTCAAAACTATGGGCTGGATCCAGTCAGCTTTTCCATTGATGAAAACGGGAGGAGGAGTCCCTTTTGATCATCCCAAAAGGGATCATAGTACTTGTACAAACAAAAGCCTTATGGGTCAGGAGCTGTACTAATGAAAATAACTGGATGAAATCAAGCAAGAGACCAACCTTATGTTATGGAAGATAGGACAGTGATGATGGAGAAAGCCTTGTTTTAATTTCTAGTGAAAAGAGCAGGATTCCACCTGCATTCGAGTCATCCCATCTATCATACAAACTCATCCCTTAATATAAGGAGGGTTGATGGGTATTATTTGGTGTAGCGGTTAGGAGTGGGGACTTCTAATCTGGCAAGCCAGGTTTGATTCCGTGCTCCCCCACATGCAGCAAGCTGGGTGACCTTGGGCTCGCCACGGCACTGATACAACTGTTCTGACCGAGCAGTGATATCAGGGCTCTCTCAACCTCACCCCATTCATACCAGTGCATTATGTGCATCTGTGCATCCCTTTGGAGTGCCATTAATGAATTCAGAACGGTGGGTTTATCATGATATCATTTGCAGCTTTTACTCTCCGGAAAGAGAACCTGGAAACGCTTGAAGCAATTGGCTATTTGTCATCTGAACTTGGTGTGCTGTCTTCAGACTTCAGTTACACAGGCATTAAAGACAAGAAGGCCATTACGTACCAGACTATGGTGGTGAAGAAGGTAACTCCTAAAAGGTATCAAAGGCCAGGTCACAATGCAGGTTAATACTATTTATTAAATCTGGTACCCCTTTAAATTTTTGCCAAAAATAGCAACAAAAGATTATATTGTAATTGCGGTCATACATCCTAACCCTTTCAGGGATATGGCTTCATCCTATGTTGGTGGGGATGGCGGGGGTCAGCTCAAAGGATGCAGATAACAATTCCAGCCTTTTTAATTTGTTCTATTCATAAATGTTTTCTAAATTCTAAATTAGAGAGCCAGTTTGGTGTAGTGGTTAGGAGTGCGGACTTCTAATCTGGCATGCTAGGTTCGATTCTGCACTCCCCCACATGCAACCAGCTGGGTGACCTTGGGCTCGCCACAGCACTGATAAAACTGTTCTGACTGAGCAGTGATGTCAGGGCGCTCTCAGCCTCACCCACCTCACAGGGTGTCTGTTGTGAGGAGAGAAAAGGGAAGGCGACTGTAAGCTGCTTTGAGCCTCCTTCGGGTAGGGAAAAGCGGCATATAAGAACCAACTCTTCTTCTTCTTCTTAATACTGGACTTATAAAGAGACTTATAAAGAGACAGAAACAAAACCTAGAATGGAAGTAGAATTTATTTATTTTTATTTATTAATCATATTTATATACCACAACTCCCAGCATAGCTGGCTCGTGACAGTTTATAATCAGTAAAAGCATAAAACATCAATAAACTCTAAAAATATCATAAAACATACTATAACATTTGAACAATACCATAATTACAAAAATTACATATATTACAAGATGATGGAAACAACAAATTCTCTCCCCCCCCCCCCCAACAGGTCGATGCCCTGGCATCAATTCACATGGCATCACTAACAGATAAGATGTAATCAAGGGGGAGATTGTCCAGTAGTTCCGGACCAGGTCTAGCACTCAGTCCGGAAAACCAGGGGTAGGGGGTTGACCCAATCTCATAACCACAGGCTGTACACCCAGCCTCAACCAAACACATAGTGGAAGAATGCTCTGTAAAAAACTTTTTGGTTCCACCAATGCCTGCAGTGGTGATGATAGGATCCGGTTCAAGGTTTTGGTTTTAACCTTCAAGGCTTTACGCGAGTTCGGACCCACATACCTGAGGGACCGCTTATTGCCCTATGCCCCCCGCAGAGCTTTACGTTCTGCAGGAGAAAATCTGTTGGTCGTTCCCGGCCCTAGGGAAGCATGCCTGGCCTCGACCAGGGCCAAGGCCTTTTCGGTCCTGGCCCCCGTCTGGTGGAATGAGCTCCCGGGAGAGCTGCGGGCCCTGCGGGACCTTCCATCATTCCGCAGGGCCTGCAAGACCGAGCTCTTTCGCCAGGTTTACGGTTGAGACCAGGTTTAACATCTATGCCCCCCCGGGACCTGAGGATTGGGATTAGAGACGGGTACCATCAGTATCCCCTCTCCACCTGCTAGTGGGGGAATGGGTAGTCGATTAGCCGCTCTTGCCAGGTAGCTCATTAATTGCAGATGTGTCAATTGGATTTTAATGTATTTTATGGGGTTTTATACTGTTGTGACCCACCACGAGCCGCAAGGGAGTGGCGGGTAATAAATCCAATAATAATAATAATAATAATAATAATAATAATAGGTTTATGAGAGAGAGAATAGAGACATTTAATGGCACTAAGAACTAGGAATACATACAGGGTTCAGATATACAGTGATAGGTTTCTGTTCAGTACTGATAACAGGGATTGGCAAGGGTCTCCAACAGCTGGCTCATGAGGCGCTGGAAGTTCACCAGCTGCTGCATAATAGCTTACGCATCCCCTAAGAATATCACAAAAGAATAACAAAGTATCTGCTCTAGTGTTTGTTTTTCTTTGGTTTTGTTTTAAAGTTTTCATGTGACAAGATTTTTCTTAGTCCAGCATAGCTTCATTTCTGGTACTCTTTATGACCCATGTTCTGTCTGGGATAGAACAAAAGTTGATATTGTACTTGGAGAAGGGTGTGCGTGTACAAACATAGGTTGGAATATTTTTCATTTGGTGGAAGTAATTCTTGTTGGGGAAAAAAGGCTGGTAACTCCTACTGTATAGCAGTACTTCTTAGAGTCAGGAAGAAATTGATAGTGTTTAGGGCAGAGTCTAAATTAGCAAAGAGCAGCAAAATACTGTACCAAACTGCTTAAATGAATAAAATAGTTTTATTCTGAAGCGAAGCAAACTATATAGCAAGAGGAGAGAGAGTTATAGCAATCATTCTGTTCTGTTCATTCTGTCTGTTGTGGAGCCAAGCTGGGAGGAAGTCTGCTCAAAGGAGCAGGAAATCCCCAAATGAGCCAATCAGGACATTCAAGGAGATTATATGAAAAATATCAGGAAGTTCCTAATCTATGCTAAATACATATCTCTTCTGATGCCCCTTCTGAATACTCTTTATATTTTGTTCAGTCATTCACAATGCAGGCCTTGCATATTCCAACAAGTATACCATTCTTTGGGGTTCTGATAGTTGCATGTTGCAAAGCTCATTCCATCATTTGTGCTAAAGCAGAAAATAGGGTTGCTAGGTCCATTGGTCCGAGCAAGAATCCACTGCTTTCCAGACTCAAGCCCCCCCCCCCCCCCCCAAAGTACCCAAACCATAAGAACACAGTGTTTTTAATGCAATAAACTGATGTCAGAACTGACATTGGCTTGTGGTGGCTTGACATTCTGATTTGGGGCAAATCTCTATGGTTATCATAGAGTTTTGCCTCCAAAAAACAAAGCATCACTCCTCAACATCTCTGATGTACATAGTCTCTTCCCTAGCTGAAAACAATAAAGAAATGGCATCAAAGTCTTCACTGTGTGATTTTTGTTGAAAGTAATCTCCCATCTCTTCAAATTATTGATTAGCTGTTCCTTGAAAAATGTGTTTGCTTTGTCTGTTTATCCTATAGTTAAGAGTTTAGCAAGCTGGTGTTATGTTGTTGGCATTAGAGATATCAGTGGAGTTCAGCTCTTCATTTTCATTCTCTGGCTTTGATCGCTGAAAATCTGCTGTTCATTATACAGAAACTCTGCACCACAACACTCTCAACCATAATGTCTCTGTCCTTGTCAGCCTTACAAAAACAAATTCCCAGGACTGTTTCTTTTCTTGGGTGTGTATTATACATAAGTATAATTGAAAACACAGTGGATGGTTCAAATATCAGTCCTTGAAGTGTTCATTTGACTTTGCAGTTCTTACTCACAAGCAGGCTAAGGAAATGTTTTTCCCCCTCCCCCAAGTGGAAAGACTGCAAAAATAGACTTGCATGTTGAAAATGCTTGTATCATTTAATTTTTAATGCAGATTATAGCTGCGAGGGCCATTGGTACATTCTTTCCTTTATTGATCCTTTATTACTCTGCCTGACCAATTATTGCTTCCCCCTGGAAAGTTCTTTTTTCTTCAATACTGTGCCATTGAACACTTGTCCTGGTAGCTTTGCTCTTGTAACCTATAAGGATTTGCAACCTTCTTGTGTCATTCATCTCTCTAATCAGTAAAAACTGCTGAGTTGCACACTAAGGAATATGTGTTCAAATGTCTCAATCAGGAATTTGCATGGATTGCTCATACTGCATTTGCATGCTTGCTCATACTGCATTTGCTTTTCATATTCCATTCATTCCCATTTCTCTCTATGGCATCTATCTTCTGAATTGCTTTCTTCTCATTCTTCTTCTGAATTCTGGGTGGCATTTTTTTGTTGTTCCCATTCATTTAGAGTCTCCTTTCTTTTCTTTCTTGGTTTCGTTTTTTGTGTTTGTGTGATATTAGGAAAACACTATATAGCTATATTTTAAATAAGTTTTGCATATGCATCATATGTGCAACTAGAGAATAAACAGTACTCTCTACTTCCATAAAATATTATATTGCATAACAGATGGAAAAGATGCTTTCCAGGCTAAAAGGATTACTCTCTGTTGCACTGAAGGAAGTAAACTGAAACTGTGCCAGGGAGAAGGTAAGCCACAATAGGGAAAGTAGAGGAATAGAGCTTGATTTATATGTGATCCAGGTCATAGGGAAAGGACCTACCCTTTCAAATACCCTACGTGACCTCAGTATGTTTAAATGAACTTTTTCTGTGTGCAACCTCAAACACATATAGCATTATCATACCAGTGATCAGCTGCCTGGACTAAGCCATCTCTGGGAAGTTAATGCTATACATGCGCGTGCACACACACAGGGCAGCACATGGTAAATTTGTTTTAAAATGGTAGAGCAGGATGTTTATATAGGTAAGTGTTTTCTGCATGATCCATGTTGCATCAAGCCTAATTTTTATTTTTTAAAGGGAGGAGCTATTGCAGATGTCCTGTTTATATCCCTTTTGATTTATATAGTATAGCAGTGACTGAAAATAATCTGTGGTATCTTTAAGTGCAGTTTATTGGATAGTTAAACCAGTTTCCAACTCTGGGAACTCTGTATATAGCACACATTTATTCCTTATATTTATTACAATATCTGAAACCTGTCTTTTCTTTTGGCTCAAGGCAGTTATATCTAGTAATAATTGGCTAGTCTTGACCATAGACTTTTTCATATTTTACAGTTTGAGTGAAATATATTGAAATATTATGTAAAGGCCATTAATTTAATTTATTTAATTTATCTCAGTAGAACAGGACATTTCCAATTGTTTTTGTTGTGCAGACTAAAAGAACTTGGAAGGTCAATTGAGAAAAAAGGAATCTGCGTGGCTAATGTCCACTCTACAAGCCAGCCACTTAGGCTTGGTCAACTGCAAGGAAATCACTTTGATATAATTGTGAGAAATTTAAAACACCACAGCCATGACTGTTCTGCAAGCCTGAAAGAGAGTATAATGGAAGCCATTGAGAATGTCAAGGTAAAAAAAGACCCAGTGTAATGTGCCATCTCTGACTGTTATCTTTCCAGTCACTTCAATGTATTGTGTGTAAATGCAGAGTATTTCAAAACTTCATTAATCTTTTCCTTCTAATTTGTAGAAAAATGGTTTTATCAATTACTATGGACCCCAGCGATTTGGGCAAGGGCAGAATGTTCAGACTGATCAAATTGGATTGGCTTTGCTGAATGAAGAGCTGGTATTTTTCAACATGTATAAAATAATATCTAAGTATTCTTGTAGCTTAATAGTCAACTATATACCCTTCCAATTTGGCTGGGACAGCCCCAGTTTATCATAGAAAATCCTCATCAAAGTTCCATTTGAAAAGCAGAAATCTCAGAAATACACAACTCCCCGAGGAAATTGACAGAAATTATTTTAAATGCAAATATCTTTTTTTTTCCCCTTGAAACTTTTCAATCAGAAGCTAAAGTGATAAATGAACACATGAATCTGCCTTACACTGAATCTGACTTAGTCCATCAAGGTCAGTATTATCTATTCAAACTGGCAGTGGCTCTCCAGGGTCTCAGGCAGAGGTCCTTCACCTCATCTGCTGCCAGATCTTCTAACTGGAGATGCCAGGGATTGAACCTGGGACATTCTGTATACAGAGCAAAGGTTCTGTGACTGAGCCAGAACCCCTCCCAGTATAAATGACATGCTTTTACAACAGGCCAGTTCGCTCTCCTATTCCCAGTAAGAAAGAGAAGGAGAAAACTTAAGAAAAGAAAATAGGGGTAGAAAATTAAAGCAACTGACTAGTAAAGCGAGGAAAGGTAGAACATCAGTAAGGGGAGTGCAGGAGCTAGGGATGACAGACAGGAGAAGCTCTCTAGTGCTCGGCTCAGCATCCACTGACTTCCTTCATTTCCTTCATTGGTATATAATCAAAGAAGGGGGGAGGGAGAACCAAAGAATTTATCTAGATTTTAGCAACCGCTTGGTGCTTGCAGACTTAGTAGTAGTCTAGGACTGGGAGCATGTTGATTTGCTGAAGGAGGCATGAGGAAGACTAGAAAGTGGTTTACTTTAAGACAAAACATTCAATAAATTCTGAACCACATACTTTGCAAAAAATTTCTTTTTACCCAGTAACAATGAGAATGACTCCATATGAAACTGCACTAGTTGTGGGCCATGGCTCAGTGTTAAGCCTTGTAATAGTAATAACAGAATGTTTCTGAATGTGTGCAAGGGATCCTTTCAAGCATTAACAGTTTTCTTCACCAGATTAGCAGCCATTTTAAGAATATATAGAGTAATTTGCTATTTGTATTTGCTTCAATGGCAGGTCAAAGCTGTGAGATTGTTTTTCACACCAGAAGATACAGATGATCCTGTAAATAAGGCAAAGAAATACTTTCTTCAGACTGGTAAGTATGTCCGTGTAACGTAGTATTGAGGGGAAAAGAAATTTGGTTGCACAGAAGATCAAATGTTTTGAGTACACTAGCAGTAGTAATATTATAGTCACTCTGACCAAAAACATGAGAATATTTGCAATATTTGCTTTGTATACTGCATATCACATTTTTCTTTCATGTCTCCTATGCATGCCTTGTGTGACAGAGCTTCAGCAAGTTAAACCATGGTATAATTGAACCCTTGGGATCTTAGCCATAGTTAAGTAGCCAACTATGGCTACCACTAACCATGGTTAAGTGCTATGTTGGTGCTGGGTGTCATTTATTTCATCTTGTAAATGCAAATATTTGAATTGTACATGGACTGTTTTCTCTGGCAAGCCACAATGTTGTGCAGTTCCCTTCATCAAGTTCCCTTCATCTTTGCTGTTTACAGCTACAGCTCACTAGCGTGTGGACTGCTTCAGTAATATAACAAACCACTTTCTCAAACTGACAGAACTTAATTGCTAATGTCCAGGGAACAATCACCTAGCTGAGCTCACCTGTATTACAGCATTAAATCATTTCCAATATCTCTCAAGCTCAGCTGCTGTAATATGTTCTGAGTTGCTGTTTGGCACGAGCTAGCGGTAATATATTTTTGAAAGAAAATAGCCCAACCTACAAAAGCCATGGTTCTCTCAATGGCAGCATGTATTGATTATGGGATTGAAGACTGCTTCCTGTTCCCGTGCTGTCCTGTCATAATTCCAGCAGACCTGAGAAAGAGGCCAAAGAAATATTTATACACTGGCCAGCTGGACACTATTTACCCAGAGCCACTCCATAGCTTTCAGTAATACCAGGAATACAACAGGATAACCTTAAATCAGTATGGGCCACTGGAGGCTATTTCAGTAAACAGTTGTCTTCCCCTTGAAAACACTGGAAATAGAGCTGAATCCCTAACTTGTCTAAGATACCTCTGAACCCCATCTGATCAAAAAGTTAAACCAGCCTTTATTTCTACTATCTCTCTCCTTCCCTTATCCCTTCAGATATGCTTAGAGGTCTGATTGGCTGTTAGTGGCTTTTTCTCCAGAATACAAAGGGAGGGAGGTTATTTTCATTGCCAGGATGGGAAAGATTATTTTATTGGGGGTTTTACATGTGTAACCTGCCACAAGCCAGCTTGGCTGGGTCTGGCAGGCTATTAATAATGATAATAATGATAATAATAATAAATAACAAAGGAGATTGGCACAAATGAAAAAGGGGGTGAATTTGGCTCTCTGTCACAACCACTATTTGTGGAAATGGTGTTTTCTCATCCCTTAGATCAGTGGTTCTCAGCCTTCCTAATGTTGTGACCCTTTAATACAGTTCCTCATGTTGTGGTGACCCCCAACCATAGAATTATGCAAGTGTTCTTTCACAGAAATTAAACTGAAACTGACCAATAGTGTGAAGATCCATTGTTCATGATTGTATATAAATTGGTTTTTTTTCTGAGGTTTCTCAGTTCAATTCTTCCTCTTGTCCCACCACGCCGATCTCGCTCTTTCCTGCTGCTCCAGACAGATGAATGCTCTATCTCAATCTACCCTGCAAGGCTGTTATGTAGATGGCGCCCCACCCTCCCCACGGCCAAGCTGCTTGCCCTGCCGTGACCCCTGTGAAAGGGTCATTCAACCCCTAAAGGAGTCCCGACCCCAAGGTTGAGAACCACTGCCTTAGATTTTACCTTTCTCATTTTGGGGAAGATCTGTGTAGGTGGACTTCCTGGTTTCACTCTAGGCTAAATTTTCTAATGTTGAATGAATGTTTCCCATCTGCCCCCCTTCCCACTGCAATCCTCTCATCTGTATAAAATACTGTTCCTGGGTGGTAGGGGATCTTGAGGAATTACATGAAGAGAATCTGCTTCAGGAAGGATGCAAACTGAAGATTTTATTTGTAACCAGCCCACTGCTTAATGCATGTATTTAATAAGTTTTGGAGATACAAAATATATCATGAAAAGAGGACTTTCTGGGAGCACCATTTCAGTATTTTGAAAGTGATATGCTTCACTGGGAGAGAAATATTTAAAGGAAACAGTTTTCTCATTATGATATGACATCCTGTCTTCTTCATATGGAATTAATAGAGACATTTAAAAATTCCTTCTGCTTCTCCTGCATCCAGAGTGGTTCTGCTTTAGTTACTTGGAACAAAAGTGCATTTTCCAAGAATTCTGTACTTGCCAGCATTTGAAGTTAGCAGAGTTAAGAGGAGAAAATCTTGGAAACAAAAAGATTTGTTTTTATACAGGAGAGCTGGGAAAGGCAGTGGCTGGGAAAGAATTAAATGCCCATGCTTCTGAGGTGGCCATGCTCTCCTGCCCTCTTTTGCAAAGAAGAAATAGCAGTCAGGATCTGAGAACATGTCCTTCTGTAAATCATTTTTCTCTCTTTCAGAGGATGCAAAGGGCACCCTTGCAATGCTGCCTGACTTTAAAGTAAGAGAGAAGATGTTACTTCGAGCATTAAATCGCTATGGTATAAATCAAGAAGGGTGTTGCCAAAGTTGGCTCAGCATTCCTCATTCCATGCGCATCTTCTACGTTCATGCATACTGCAGTAGAATTTGGAATGAAGCTGCTTCCTACCGGATTAAGACATATGGAACAAAAGTTGTGAGTGGTGATCTGATCTTTGCTGAAGACAGAACTGCAAACTCTTCACTTAATGCCAAGGTAATATGTGAGCTCAGAAAACCCTGATAACAGCCATTTAAAAATAAACAGTGACTTTTTAAATCCCATTTCTGTATTGATCTAAACATATCTTTTTTTATTTAAACCAGGTCCATATAGTAACATCTGCAGAAGAAATGGATGATAAATATACAATAAATCAAGTAAGTTTGTTAAAAATGTATTTTGTGTTAATAATAAAGTAATGCTGGATTGGTAGCATAGGCTTTGGGTTAAATAGTATAATTTTGTCTCAGCTATGTCACTGGAAAACATTGATTAAAAAAAAGACATTGGGGCCTGAACAATCTATCTCTTTTAATGGAAATATACAACCTGTAGAAATGTTCAGAAGTGTCTTCTCAGTTGCATGAAGGAGCCCATAGAGATTTGTAACTGTTTAGCATGATACTGCAAGTGTGTACATACCCTTGTGCACTTACAGGCTTTCTGCAGAGGTTCAGCTGATAGGTCAGGACCAGCAGAGGTGATCTCACTGCCCACCAACAGCACATTCTTTATGCTTTTGAAGGTTTGCACAGCACTACAGATTTTGAGTGCATCCAGCTCAGTTTCCCCGTTCCTATTTTAGTTCCTCTGCATGCTGACTCTCCCTGTGTGCTCAGGCATTTTTATGTGGATCTTCTAGGGTAGCGATCCCCAACCTGTGGGCCGTGGACCACATGTGGTCCTTCGACTAATTGGAGGTGGGCCCCGAAGGACGCCTTCTCCCCCCCCCCCCCCGGCCCTTTACTTCATCCCCCCGGCCCTTTACAACACACTTCGGGTGTCATTGTCTCCCATCACTCCCAGATGGGACTATCTCATTGCAGAGAAACAAGCTCAGGGTTCTCCCCCCGGCCGGGCCTCAGCAAAAGGCGTTGAGTGGTCCCCGGTGATAAAAAGGTTGGGGACCACTGTTCTAGGGAACCTTTTGAATTGGGAATATGACTTATCACAGAAAAAAACTCAGTATATTTTACCTTTGTCTCCCCAAAGGTCGTTCTCCCAATGGTTGGTTACAGCATTCAGTATCCCGCTAACCAGGTTGGAGAGTGGTACCATAAAAGGCTGGCCAGAGATGGACTTCAGACATGCAAGTTTAGACTTCCTGCGTTACAGTTGAATGTGCCTGGCTGCTACAGACACCTCTTGAAATATCCTCACAATCTGTCATATAGTTTCTTAAAAGACAATGAACATGAAAAAGTTACTGGAGAGAGTGCCCTAGAGGATTCAGTCACTTTTCTTTCTATGTCATTTTGGCTTGATCCATCATGCTATGCCACGGTTTGCTTGGGGGAAATAATGAAAAGTGATATTTAAACAAAAAATAAATGTTTAGCAACACTTGACTGGGGATATGGTGCAATTATTAAAACTTGTACAGTCCTTGTGGAAAGCACTTGCTAAGGAATGCTTTGGAATTCAGAGCCATAATATATCTGAAAAGCTACCTTTGGAGTTAGGCTTATTATGTTTTGTATAAGCTGTGTGGAAGACTGGAAGTCATATGAATTTTGTAGTGGGTCAAGAGAACCAAATGATAATATTCTTTCCTGTAAAAATCTGAAGGAGAAAGCGGTTGTTTTGAATGTTCATTTGGGGTTAAAAATTTTATATTCATAACTTAAACTAAAATGGAAAAAGAAAACAAGAAGTTGGTTCTTATATGCTGTTTCTCTCTACCCGAAGGAGTCTCAAAGCAGCTGACATTTGCCTTCCCTTTTCCTCTCCCCACAACAGACACCCTGTGAGGTAGGTGAGGCTGAAAGAGCCCTGAGATTACTGCTCTGTCAGAACAGCTTTGTCAGTGCTGTGGCGAGCCCAAGGTCACCCAGCTGGTTGCATGTGGGGGAGAAGTAGGGAATCAAACCCGGCTCGGTTATGGGGAGAGGCAATTGTAAGACACTTTGAGACTTCTTCGGGTAGAAAAGAGCAGCATATGAGAACCAACGTTTCTGCTACTACTACTACTACTACTACTACTACTACTACTACTACGACTAATCCAAGCACCATACCACCCCACCCAAGATTTGATCAAAATGCATAATATAGCTGGCCTTCATTAGCATATTGATAACGCTATTCTTAGGTTCCTTCCATGATAGTTCTGAACTGCCAAATGATCTCTTGCAAGAGAGAAGATACTTGTCAGACTTGTGGAAAGCAAACAATCAAGCTGACGAATGGGAACATGACAGGAAAGCCTGAAGGATCATTGTCCATGGGGTCACGATGGGTCAGACACGACTTCGCAACTGACAACAACAATGCTTGCAATTGTGTAGAATGCAGGTATTTTAATAGACTTTGAAACAACTGTCAGTGTTTTGGCCCAACTAGCCAACCAGAAAATATGCTGATCCAAAATTTAAAACAAATCAAAATCTATGAAACACCTTTCATTAAAGGTAAAGGTATCCCCTGTGCAAGCACCGAGTCATGTCTGACCCTTGGGGTGACGCCCTCTAGCGTTTTCATGGCAGACTCAATACGGGGTGGTTTGCCAGTGCCTTCCCCAGTCATGACCGTTTACCCCCCAGCAAGCTGGGTACTCATTTTACCGACCTCGGAAGGATGGAAGGCTGAGTCAACCTTGAGCCGGCTGCTGGGATTGAACTCCCAGCCTTATGGGCAAAGCTTTCAGACGGCTGCCTTACCACTCTGCGCCACAAGAGGCTCTATAAAGGTATCCCCTGTGCAAGCACCGAGTCATGTCTGACCCTTGGGGTGACGCCCTCTAGCGTTTTTATGGCAGACTCAATACGGGGTGGTTTGCCAGTGCCTTCCCCAGTCATTACCGTTTACCCCCCCAGCAAGCTGGGTCCTCATTTTACCGACCTCGGAAGGATGGAAGGCTGAGTCAACCTTGAGCCGGCTGCTGGGATCGAACTCCCAGCCTTATGGGCAAAGCTTTCAGACAGCTGCCTTACCACTCTGCGCCACAAGAGGCTCTTATTTCATTAGGGCCAGCTAAACTTAATACATCTATATTGCATTAAAATTTGGTCCCTAAATGTTGGCACGACAAGATCTAAAGATCATGATCTAAAAAAAATCTGATGTTTCTCCTTCCCTCAAATTTCTTTCATTTTGTAACATCTGGTCTGATTAGGAATTCTGGTGAGCATGAAAACTTGCACAATATTTTGGACCATTTTTGTTGGCCCCAATAAAAGGTATTGCATGGATTTTGGGTTTTATTTATTTCAGATTTTGTGTGGGCTAGTGGACTAGGCACAACTTTTTTCCTGCTTTATAATGACAAATATTAGCTGCATGTATTGCATTTATGCTAAAGATGGTGCTATTACTTTGCAGGAACTACAGGGGGCACAAGCAACACTTTAAACAATGTGCACTGGGTTCCTACAGCAGTTTTTTTTTTTTGGGGGGGGGGGGGGCTTCCAATCTTATTCTGTAGGCAGAAGTGGAGATTCTGGAAAACAAGCTTTCCCAAACAGATTTTCAGCAAACATGAAAGAAAGTGAGGCTGTTAGGTGAGCTGGTATTTGAATAGATCTTCAGATTTGTAGGTATGGTTGCATATGTGCTTTTGGATTACCATGGTATGTAGACATGTGCTGTTTAAAGCACTGCATTATTTGGGTACACGCTGCAATCATACATGATTAAGCCACGTGACTTAAGTAATTCTTAAGTAATTCACTACAGTTCTAAACAGACTTTAGTAGCCTTAAAAGAATGTAACTGTTTACTGTTGCATAGTAACTGTGTGCAGCTGAAAATTAATAACTTCAGCCTGGCCAAGTGCTCTTTTATTAGCAAAAAGACATTGACCCTATTTAAAAATTGTTTTATTGAGTTTATTTCATTCTATAGGAACAACAAAGCAATTATTCTATACACAGAACAAAATACACAGAACACAGAATATACTCTTGGCATTGTCTGCAGGCTTAATAAAGACAGAGGGCCTTTAACAGATCAGTCCTCTACCCTGGATACCAGCGCATCACCAGTACTAGCATAACTAGTCAGCAGTCTGTGCGCTCTCCACAAAGAAAACTAATTACACAAAGAACTGGCTTTAAGGAACCAAGATATATATATCAGGACAGCATGCTGAAAACACCTTTCTACAAGTGATGTATGAAAGCAGATAGCTAATGCTTGGCAACAGCATGCCTCTCAAGTGTTACCTTATCCTAATTACACACATAACTAAAATGGTAAGGAGCAAGGAAAGGTTTTCCATTAGGCCTGCTTGGATAATGATGACAGTTGGAGGCCACTATTCAAATAAGTGGTTTGAGATGGATGAGAAGGAGGCAGGTCTCCTTCCTCTGGGAACTGAGTCCACAGGGTTCAGGGGATGCAAAGAGGTATCCCATCTGGTCCATCTGCATACACTGAAGTCTGTGCAATACCCTGCAAAATAGCTACATTATCCACTGGAACCAGAAAAGTTGAAGAAAGGAAGAAGAGAAAGCTGAAGACTCAGAGTAAATAAGACAGGTTAGAAGGAGACAAGGAAGCAGGAAAAAAGAGAGGGTCAGAACTGTGCACAATACAAATAATGACAAAAAGCAGGCTATATTTGTAAGGGAGCACCATTTGTTAAAACACTGGTATTGATTCCAAGTTGCTAACTAGAAAGCAAAAATAAATTAATGAACATTGTAAAAAAAAGTTTTTTTGAAATCACTGTATATTACTGTTTCTTCCAATAGATATATTGAAAAAATAGCTCATGACCACCACTCCACTGTCTACTTAAAACAATTCTAGTTTACTAGCTCTTAATCCATTCCTGAGATTTAAAAATACTAAGTGCTGTCAGACAAAGCAACCCTCCAGTCCCTCCTCCCAAGGGTTAATGTGTGTCAAGTTGAGTTGGTTCCATTCTGCAGGTGTTCTTAATTGGGATCTCTTATCCTCCTCAAAGACAAAACTTTGCCTGGAAAAATTGGTTACCTGAGAAACATGGTGTCTCGGGATGGGAGTGGGTGATGAGGTAATTTTAGAGCAGTTTCTCAGTGGAACAGGCTTCCTCAGGAGTTGGTGGGTTCTCCATCTTTTGAAATTTTTAAACAGAGTCTGGATATCCATCTGACGGAGAGGCTGATTCTGTGAAGGTTCAAGGGGGTAGCAGGTTACAGTGGATGAGTGATAGGGTTGTGAGCATCCTGCATAGTGCAGGGGGTTGGTCTAGATGACCCAGGAGATTCCTTCCAACTCTATTATTCTATGATTCTATGTAATAACTGAAAAGTTACATTTTAAAGTTATAAAATACAATAATATTGGAGTAAAAGTAAATTACTGATCTTTTCTATGTGAATTATAAAAAAAATAATTGGATGTCCAAGGCCAGCTGTAGTCCACACTGACTTTTTGTCTGACCTCCCATCACAGCACCACTGGAGTCACTGCTTCATATCTGTTTCTTCGTTTCTTTGAGGCTACTCTCCAAGCAAGAACTATAAATCAAACCTCTTGTTTCCTGTTCAAATTGATGAACATAAGTTGTGCTAGATCAGATTGATGATGATGATGATTATGATGATGTTATCCGTTCAGTTGTGTCCGACCCTCAGCGACTTTATAGGAAAGTCTTCGCCATGCATCCCCGTCCCTTAAATATAAGCTGATGTTTTGTGTAAGAATTTCTTCATTTCTGTAATGGCTGCAGTGTCATGACTTTGTGACCAAAGCATGGTTGTAGATATGTTTCTTAGTGAAGATAAAAAGCAAGGGCAAAGAGCAGCTGAGCTTAAATGAGTGGAAGTGAGCAGGGAAAAAAGATGTCCCTGTCCTTTTATTGCAAGGTTGGCCTGTGAATTTTTTGCTTTGCAATCTTTTGTTAGGATGCCTAGAATGTTCAATTAATATTTTAAATCAAATGCTTGTAACAGATTTAATAGAAATAAGTCTGTCTAAATGATACACTAAGGTTCTTGTGGAACAGCTTGCAAAGAAGAGGTTTTGGTGAACCTGTCATTTTGCCCCAAATTCCCACAAGGTACACAGGCAACGTCTTTACAGGTTTTGGGACTTGTTATTTAATACAAACTTTCATTTCTGCTGTTTCTAATAGTAAGAAACCACAGCTTTCCTTTAAGGTAGCGATCCCCAACCTGTGGGCTGCGGACCACATGTGGTCCTTCGACTAACTACCACCTCCAAGAGGGCGGCTGGAGCAGTCATGAAATCAGACTGCTCCTGAAACTAAACAGGCCCAGCCCAAAAATAGCCGCCAAAAAGCACCCAGAATTGATCACTCTAAAAAAAGAAACAAAAACAAAAAGAACCCCACCAATTTAACTACAGATATCTGAAGAAACGCAAAAGAATCGAAACAACAAAACCACTACAAATAGAAACAAGAACAGATAAGAAGAACCAAAGAAAGAAAAACAGAAACGGTAAGAAAACCAACCAAAACAAAACAAACGAAAACAACAACGGCTGGCTAACAACAAAGCCCTCCGGGATTGCCATCAAGGACTGTGCTGGGGCTGCCCACTGACCATCTACCAAGCCTGAACAGCCCCACGGCCGGAGGAACCTGGAGCTTGCTGAGAACAGCGAGGGAGAGCCGACCAGCAGATCCACTGGAGCGGCCTGTCAGCGTCGCTGCGGGAAACGGCCTGCTGCAGAGGGACCCTCCTGCAGCCGCCCAAGCGGAGCCGGACTTCAGCCACAGCTGACCGCTGCTACTGTGCCACGCCCACCATCAGCACCGCGGCCACCACGTGAGCGGGGCCGGACCCTCTGCTGCGGCTGTTCCACCGCCGAAGGTCGACAGGACACCATTACCACGCTTCGCCTTCCATTCAAGCCCACAGCTGCCGCCCGATCAGAGCCAGGACCCCGCAGGAACGGAGCCTGGACCTCTACTGATTCCGCCTCGCCATAGCTGCGCCACGTCCACCACCCGTGCCCAACCGCCATCAAACAGAGCCTGACCCTCTGCTGCTGCTGCCTGCCCAGCGCCGACCCTGCACTACAGCCGAGCGACAAGGAAAAGAAGCAAACAGAAAAGAAAGAAGAAGGAAAGGAAAAGGAACACTCACCTACAGAACAATAAAGAAAGAGAAGTACCAAGCCCTGGGGGGGGGGGGGAACGGGACTTGCCATAACTATCCCATCTGTAGGGGGGAGGGAAGAAGGTACAAACGGACCATTTATTTATTCTCAGAAGGGGGAAGGGAAATCAAACGGACTAACGAACTGAATAAGATTAATACCAAATCCTGGGGGGGGGGGGATTGCCATAAATATCCTATCTGCAGGGGGGAGGGAAGAAGGCACAAACAGACATTCTCAGAAGGGGGAAGGGAAATCAAACGGACTAACCGAGCTGACTAAGGTTGATGCCTATTTCAAAGGGGAGGGAAATTAGAAATTAAGCAGGAAGAATTTAGGCGGGAAGAAAAAAAGCGGGAAGAATTTAGGCGGGAAAAACTGTACAGACAGAAAACGGAGGGGAGGGGGAGAATAAGAGGAAAACTTCAAACAAACTAAGAGAAGAATCAAGTGGAAACATTGTGGTGTGCACAGAAAAGGGGAGGGGAAAAAAGAGGGAGGGAGGGAAAGAGCAGGGGTGGTGGTGGGGAATAGAAAAAGGAGAAAAATTTTTAAAAGGGAGGGAAAGAGACAACAATCTATGCACAGGAATTATAAAAAAAGGGAGAAGAATTAACCCCCAACCCTCAACCTAACGACAACCCATCTGACCATTGACTGACCCCAAATTAAATTAACACCTTACCCATCTACCCATCCGAACAATTATCATCAACTGATCTACCACAACCCCACCATCAATTTAACTATCCCAAACCCACCCAAAACAATTAATTCCACCAATTAATCAACTAAAGCCTAAAATTGAACCACCCAAACCCACCCCAAAACAATCAATTCTACCAATCAATTCTATCAACTAATTGAACTACCCAACTATCGCCTGAACTACCCAAGCCACCCCAAATCAATCAACTCCACCAACCAATTGAACTACCCAACTACCAACTGAACCACCCAAACCCACCCCAATCAACCAATTCTAACAACTAATTAATTCAGACCATACCTAACAACCCACCCTCCACTTGCCAAACAACGCTAACTGTCCAACCCAATTCCACCCAACCCACAAA
Source organism: Paroedura picta (assembly GCF_049243985.1). Lineage (NCBI taxonomy): Eukaryota > Metazoa > Chordata > Lepidosauria > Squamata > Gekkonidae > Paroedura > Paroedura picta. Next base: position 76,609,793 of record NC_135373.1, on the reverse strand, counting down.
CATCCAGTCCCAAATCACAACATGAAATAACACAGAGGCCACACATACACCACACACCCTGGACTGGGCAACCCTGAGGTGCCGCAACAGGCGATCGGGGCTACCCCTCCAGATACACATCCTACACATAGCACATAACTGTCACAATTGGAACTGGGAAGTCCTGAGAGGCTATAAATAGCGATCGGGACCAACCTTCCACAGATACACAAAACCCTACACCTACATTAGAAACCAGCAATAAGCACAGAACCAGGGTGGGCAACAACCCTAGCTAAACCGCAAAACCAAGAACTAAAACCAACAGTGTCCATGGAGCCCATCATATTTGAAAGAACGGAGGAAGGGGAGAAAGCGGGGGCCCTGAAAGGGTCAGGGATCCCAACAATAAGGGGCAGAGGCAGAGACAGCGGATGGCGGCGACCATGGGGCCCGGAAATCAACCATACACGGGCCCCCTCCAGACTCCGCCCCATCCCTCACGACACTAGGGTGGAGGCAAAGGTGAATAACCCGCCTCTGACACTGGTGCTGTGCAACGCCAGGTCAATAAACAACAAAACCTCTACCCTGCAAAACTATTTTGCAGAGCAAAGAGTGGACCTGGCGTTCGTGACAGAAACCTGGACCAGGAAAGGCGAAACAGTCGCCCTCAAAGATCTAGCCCCTGCCGGGTTTTCTGTCCTCCACCAGTCCCGGACAGCGGGGCGGGGAGGAGGGGTGGCAATCCTGATCCGAGAGGCTTTCTCCTTCAGGGCCCTTCCTGCGCCATCAATACCAGGCATTGAATGTGTTGGCCTCGGATGGGGATCAACCGAGAGCGTGGCCATTTGGTTAGTGTACCGCGCGCCCAATGCACCACCAGATGCCCTGCCTGCCCTGCTAGAGGCGGTGGCGGCCTGGACGCTACAGTTTCCCAGTCTATTAGTCCTGGGGGACTTTAACGTCCATGCTGAGCTGCCGTCTTCTAGAACTGGGCAGGACCTAGTGTCAACCATGGCGACACTAGGGCTCTCGCAGTTTGTTGTTGGCCCCACCCACCAAGCAGGTCACACCCTGGATCTTATTTTCGGCGTAGGTCTGAATGTGGATCTGGTCACGGCAACTGCCGTGCCATGGTCAGACCACTATGCCCTGAAGGCTCGGCTATGGCTACCACTCCCACCTCAGTTGGGCGCCGAGCAAATTTTAGCTCGCCCGCGGAGACTTATGGATCCAATTGGATTCCTGAATGCTCTGCGGGAGCCAATGCCTCCTGGCACTTCTCTCAATGGCCTGGTCAGCGACTGGCATGACAGACTGCTGACTGCCATTGATGAGATAGCCCCCCGACGCCCTCTCCGGCCCCGTCTCAAGCGGGCCCCCTGGTACACCGAGGAGCTTCGCAACAAGAAACGGGAACTGAGACGGCTAGAGCGAGTTTGGAGGAAGACTCGTGACGAAGCCTCGAGAACATCTTATAGAATGCAGATGAAGGCCTATGAGATGGCGGTGAAGTCAGTGAAACGCAATTTTTACTCGGCTACCATCGCATCCGCAGACTCACGCCCGGCTCAATTGTTTAAGGTAGTTCGGTCTCTTACTGCCCTGGCTGAAGGGCAACAAAACAGTAGCAAATTGGATATCAGCTGTGAGGCATTTGCGAGTCATTTTGCGGATAAAATCTCGACACTCCGCCATGACCTCCCTCCAACCTTAGATACAGAAAGTGAACTAGAGGCCCCTTGGCCGTCTTTGGAGAATACCTTGAGTAACTTCAGACGACTCACGCTGACCGAAGTGGACAGGATACTAGCAACAGCGAGGCCAACCACATGCCCACTAGACCCTTGCCCATCCTGGCTCCTAAGAACAGCGGACATAAGGATAAAGGGCCCCCTCCGGGAGATAATCAATCTATCTCTCACAACGGGAGAATTCCCGGAGGGACTGAAAGAGGCTGTGGTACGCCCACTGCTGAAAAAAACATCCTTAGACCCGCGAGAGCCCAACAACTATCGACCCGTCTCGCATTTAGCGTTTCTGGGGAAGATGATTGAAAGGGCTGTCGCAAACCAACTAACAGAGTACCTGGAAGAAGCTTCGGTCCTAGACCCATCCCAGTCAGGCTTCCGGCCTGGCCATGGGGTAGAGACAGCGCTAGTCGCCCTGACGGATGACCTCCGTCGCCAGTTGGACCGAGGCGGGTCGGCACTGCTGATATTACTAGACCTCTCAGCAGCGTTCGACACAGTCGATCATGAGCTTCTAGCTCGCCGCCTCACCGATGCCGGAATACGAGAGACAGCCCTCCAATGGCTGATCTCCTTCCTCCGGGATCGTGGACAGAGGGTTGCAATTGGAGACAAAACATCAGACCGTCGTCAACTTACTTGTGGAGTCCCACAAGGAGCGGTCCTCTCTCCTATCCTATTCAATATCTTTATGCGCCCTCTCGCACAACTGGTACGGAGGTTTGGGCTGGGTTGTCATCAATATGCCGATGACACCCAGCTCTTCCTCCTGATGGATGGCCGCCCTGACTCCCCCCCAGAAGCATTAGCCAGCTGCCTGGAAGCAGTGACGAGATGGCTGAAGCAGAGTCGTCTGAAGCTCAATCCTTCAAAGACGGAGGTCCTGTGGCTGGGTAGGAAGGGCCCATGCGAGGAAGCGTGCCTGCCTGCCCTGGATGGAGTACAGCTCTCTATGGCTCACTCCGCCAGGAACCTAGGCGTGATTCTGGATACTTCCCTTACAATGGAAGCCCAGATCACAAAGGTAGCGCGGCTGGCATTTTACCATCTCCGCCAAGCCAAACTACTAGCGCCCTACCTGGCCCCGGAACACCTAGCCACAGTGATCCATGCGACGGTCACCTCTAGACTGGACTTCTGTAACTCGCTCTACGCAGGCCTGCCCTTAGCCCTGACCCGGAAACTACAGCTGGTCCAAAACGCAGCGGCCAGGATCCTCACAGCAACACCGTGGAGGTCCCACATCCGGCCCATTCTCCACCAACTGCAGTGGTTACCAGTTGAATTCCGGATCAGACTAAAGGTTCTGGTAATTACCTTCAAGGCCATTCACGGTCAGGGCCCAGTGTACCTGAGGGACCGCCTCCCTGCCTATGCCCCTAAAAGAGCTCTGCGCTCCACCGCCACCAACCGGCTAATGGTCCCTGGCCCTAAAGAAGTCCGCCTGGTCTCGACCAGGGCCAGAGCATTCTCTGTACTGGCCCCCACCTGGTGGAATGAGCTCCCGGAGGAGATCAGGGCCCTGACGGAGCTTAAACAGTTCCGCAGGGCCTGCAAAAAGGAGCTCCTCCGCCAGGCATTTGGTTGAGACCAGGCACAACCAACAGCGAATGAAGGGCCCCCGCTCCCCCACTCCCCCCATCTCCCCCCTTCCTCCCAGAACTCCACCAGAGCGCTCTGGACCTGTTGTGGTATTGCACCGTTCCATCGTTATATTATTTTATTATACTGTTATACTGTTACATTATTCTGTTATATGGTTACAACCACTGTTATTATTTACTGTATGTTTTAACGAAGACTGTTTCATGTATCGTTGATTAGTTTTAATGTAAACCGCCCTGAGCCTTCGGGGAGGGCGGTATATAAATCTAAATAAATAAATAAATAAATAAATAAAATAATTGGAGGTGAGCCCCGAAGGACGCCTTCTCCACCCCCGGCCCTTTATCCCCCCTGGCCCTTTACAACACACTTCGGGTGTCATTGTCTCCCATCACTCCCAGATGGGACTATCTCGTTGCAGAGAAACAAGTTCAGGGTTCCCATTGATTTGTCATTGTCATGAGTTAAAATTTCCATGACAATAAAATGTTCCTTATGTTCATTGTTGTGGCATGTCTGTATCTTATTTTGAAGGGATGTTTAAACATTACCGTAGCGATCAGGGAGCGTTAGGGCAGTGGGTGAGAGTAGAGGAGTAAACTACCCCCCCCCCACCGGGCCTCAGTAAAAGGTGTTGAGTGGTCCCCGGTGAGTGGTCCCCGGCGTTGAGTGGTCCCCGGTGATAAAAAGGTTGGGGACCACTGCTTTAAGAGTTTTATGTGTCACCACTCATTTGTGATTGCTTCTTGCTCAACAACAAGTAAGAGGAAAGACTATTATTTTTCTTTCCATGAGAATATAACAATAGCTCATCTGAATCTGATCAATGGCTCATGTGGTCCAGCATCCTCTCTTATATGATGGTCAGCCACTTACTATGGAGGGCCCAAACAGGGCATATAGAGGCCAGGTCTTCTCATGATGATACTTCCTGGCACTAGTATTCAGAGCTTTACTGCCTCTAAATGTGGAGGTCCCCTTTAGTTGCCATAGCTAGTAGCTACTGATAGACCTATCTTCCATTAATCTATTTAATCCCTGTTTAAAGCTGTCTATGCCTGAGTTCATCACTAAATCCTCTGGCGGAGAATTTCACATTTTAATCACTCAGGGCATTTCTGCACATTAGTAAAAATAGCGTTACGCCAGTGGAATGGCAAAGTATGAAATTTTATTGCGCTTCCTAATCTCTCCTCACCTTTTTGATGTCTCACCTTTGTCTGCTGCCTTTTTGAGCTTCTCACCCTCCACATCTGCTGCTGGAAATGGCAGAAGAGAGCAATGTGCCTTATACACATTGCACTTCCACCTGTCAATCAGTTTAGGCAACCAATCCCTTTCCTCCATATTTTGACGCAGTTTAAAGGTCCTGCGATGCCTGTTAATTTTTTTCAATCCATACTTACCTGTTGCAATGCCTGTGCATAGAATCATAGATGCACAGTGCCTTTTGAACGCTAGTCCTTATGGGACTAAAAGTCTTTTGAAAGAATTAATATAGTTTCTGAATTTGGGGGAAGAAAACCTTTGAGAGGCAGGCTTTGTGTTACAATGCTGAAAAAAATTCTTTTATTTCTGACATCACCTACATCGTTGCTCCAGGCATGTTGCCATTCTTGGTGTAGTGCCATTTTGGTGTTGTGTTTAAGAGTGTGGACTTCTAATCTGGTAAGCCGGGTTTGATTCTGCGCTCTCATGCAACCAGCTGGGTGACCTTGGGCTAGCCACAGCACTGATAAAGCTGTTCTGACTAAGCAGTGATATCAAGGCTCTCTCAGCCTCATCCACCTTCACAGGGTGTCTGTTGTGGGGAGAGGAAAGGGAAGGCAACAGTAAGCCGCTTTGAGCCTCCTACGGGTAGAGAAAAGCAGCATATAAGAACCAACTCTTCTTCTTCTTCTAAAAAGAAAAGAAATTCCCATTCCCGAGAACAATAGCAAGGGAGGCAGGTGTGAGGGTAGCGTGTTTGAGCCTCCATATGGTTGCCTGCTGGTTGTCCGCCGACGGATCACGCTTTTTAGGTTGGTGAATCCACTTTATGCGATTTCCAAACTCGTGCTTTAAAATGGAGGATGTAGCGAGCTGTCAGCTGGCAAGCTGCTGGATGCGGGTGACGTCATGTGGAGCGGCTAGAATATAACACCTACATTAGGTAAACATTTAACTATATTTATGGCATGCAGAAATCTCATTGTGTAAAGAGATACTTTATTTATTAATTCAATTTATATACTGTCCCTTACTCCTTTTGTTTATACTGAATCCCTTACCATTCAGCTTCACTGGACTCCTTCAAGTTGTAGTATTTTGGGACAGGGAAAAGAAGTTATATCTGATTACTTTCTCTACCCCGTGTATTCTTTGCTCTTTTTTCCTTTCAATTTTATTGATCTCCAACCTTAGCTTGATTTTCTGCAAGCCTCTGCCTTATACACCCTTCAGTGCCCTCACCTCAGGAGTCTGTAAATAGTGTTATGGTTGCTAAGCAAAAATGTGACCTTTAATGCTGACCACTCTGTCACACTCCTGTAGTAAGGCCATCTCCAGTTTCAAAATGAATTGTACTGTTACTCCGTTAAGATCTTTTAACATTGTATAATCCAGGTTTTACTTTACTAGCAAACCAGCGAAATAAAACAGGCCTGCTTTTAATTGTGTGGCCTTAGACACTTAAAGACAGATTTTTGCTACTTTTGTATTTATCTTATTTGCTAATTTCCTGAGGCAAATTAAATTTCTACAAAGACTACATTCAAGTGTTGATTTTAACTAACCAATGTCAACTGCAGGCATTTTACCACAATCATCAACTCACCACCATATTCATGTCACTGCCTCATCCAGGAATTAATCCTCTTTGCTCCTCTTTTCTTTAAAAAAGATCAGAGCCCTGTGGGACCTTATCCAGTTGTGCAGGGTCTGCAAAACAGAGCTGGCCTCACTGCTGGAAATTGGGGTAAGATCTGCTCCAAGAACTCTGAACCTTCGCTGTCATAATTAGTTGGGGAACTGAGATTTTATAATGTTATGATTTCATCGATTATTATATTATGTTATCACCCACCCTGAGCTGTAACGGAAGTGTGGGTTGCAAAACTAAAGATTTATTTATTTAAAAACTGTGGCAATCCAACTTTGGCCTATAGGGCAGCAGTACCCAACCTTTTGGTATGGTAATCTACAAGTCCAAATTTACTTGGTTTGGTGACCTATCCAGCACTGGTCCAAGTGTTTTTTGGGTGCCCTAGGCAATCTATGACCTTCGAACCATCTAGCATTCCATTATCTACAGTGGCTCACTAGTTGCTTTTGAGAAACTAACAAACATAATAAAAGGGAGCAGCTAGCTCAACTATGAACCTGAAGCAGCATTCCAACATACATAACTTTTGCATATGAAGGCTATATTCCTGCCTGACTAACCTCTACTTCTCCATTACCAAATGGACAGAGTGCGAAATCAGAATCTCTTACAGCTCGCAGTTTTGTCCTCTCTGAATGGTGCCAGAAAGAGAACGGAAGGAGGAGTGCTAACCCCTCCCAGGTCATGTGACTTTTGAGTGGAAAGTCAGCCTTCTCTGGAAGGGAGGTTCTGCACTCCTGGGAGTGCAAAATTATTTACTACAGCTTGCCAGCTCCTCTCCGTGGCCGGCCCACATCATCACAGTTCTGTGTGGGACTATACAGAATCCACAAAGATGAACCAGGCCTTCTATAAAATATACAAACAACTGGCCAAATATAGTGATCGGTTTCTTTGCTGAAAACCCGATGTGCATTTACTTGGGCAAGTCAGCTTACAGCTGATACTGAAAGATGTTTTATGTGGTTCAGAATCCACCCCCCTTTAGTGCCGAGTACTGCGAGAAGTAATTTGTCATTTTCAAAGGCAAATTTCATGCACCTTTAAGATTTAGTTGAGCAAACAACTCATTTGTCAGTTCTTGCTATGTGAGCTAATAACTGTCTCCTGATAATGAAGAATATATTTAAATGTGGTGAACTGTCTTGAAGAAAGAAGAATCAGATCTCTCTAAATGGTGGTATATTTGTTCCATGAGACCACTGCACTTCAACTTTGAAGGAAATTTGGTTTAGCAGATATAGCTTACCATTAATTATACCACAGAAGAAGCATCTGTTGTGTCTTCCATTTTACCACGCAGCTCTTATAAATCTAAAAATCAATTGCCCTGTTTTTTAAAAAAAACATGTTTTTTTTTTAATTGTGTTTTGTAGGCTTAGAGTCTAGGGCACGCTTTCACAACATTTTAACTGTTGAAAAACCCCTAAAGTATTCTTCAGGCTTTGAGAAACCCCAGAAGTGGCACAGTTGTACTGAATATGGTTGGGAAGCATAGCTATATACATGGCCACCTGGGGCCTCTCCCCTTCCCACCCCTCCCAGCCCACTGTTGGCCACTTGGGAGGGAGGGCAGGTCATATCACCCAATATAAGTTTAACGAATTTAAAAAATATATAAAAATTCCCACCCAACTGGGAAATCCCCAGTTTTCATGAAACCCTGGTTGAGAAAGCCCCGTTTAGGGTTGTTGTTTTTAATTCTCTGAGAAATGAATAATACAAATAACATTTCTATGTTTCATAATTCTTGCATAGTTGCCACTGCAGCTAGTCTAGTGTTCTGAGAAAAAATCAGTGTGTTGCGATCCATCAGCTCTTTCGCAGTAGGAATCTCCTTTGACCACCAAAGGCTATGCTGGGGACTGTGGGATCCACATGGATGAATGACGTGCCAGGAAGAGAATTGGGTGAGTCTGAGTGAAAATGTTGGCTAGCTCCCATCCTGGATAGATGCAAGCAATTTTGTAATGAAAAGCACAAGCATTTATTGCAAGTTGAAAACTAAACAAAAGCCACTAAGAGGCCATGTCCAAATACCTATACAATATACTACCAAACTCACCATTATCCATGAAAGGAGAGATTTTCTTTCTATGAAATGCCTACTGGACAAGTTGCAGCGTGCCTCCAAGTGCTGTCAGTAAGCACAGTGCTTTATGGAGCAAGCAAATGAAAGAGAGAGTTTACAATCTAAATATGGTACAAGGCAACAAAATAGATCAGGCACAGGTAATGTGGCAAGTATACATATTTTGTGAGTGCTTTTTTAAGTTTTTGCTTTTTTAACATCCATATTCAACTAAGTCACAGTACTATATTCAGTATCCTGTAGTGATAGTGCTTGTGAACTCTGGATCAGAGCCACCTCTCCGGTGTTAATGTATGCCTTCTGTATCACATGTGTATGCAGGAAGAGCCATTTCAGTCTGGTGTTTATTGCTAAATAAACTCATCTGTGGCTCAGACATTAGCTCAGGATTTGTTGTTTGTTTTAAATTTTGTTCACAGAAAGTCTTCCGTATGCACCAAAACAAACATCCTCTTCAAGTGGTCATCACATCTAATTTGCAACTGAATCCAGATGATGTCTGCTTCATACTGGGAGCTATGCTGTATCTGTGGACTGGCCCTTATATTGAGGCTTGGGTCCACGTTCAGTGCTGTTTCCAAACCTTTCTATAGTTACGGCTTGTGATAATGTGCACACATACCCCATTGTGGGGGCTGATCCATGTGGGAACTCTACAAGATAGATGCTGTATTTAATGTTCCCTGCTGCTGAACACTAAAATTTTTAAATATCAGAGCAGTTTTGTTTATACTAGAACAGCTTACGCTTGTAGTGTTTCATTGTCTGTTGAAATAACAGACTCTTGGGTCAAGTTAGAGCATCTGCCAGATTATTGTTAGGAAATTTAACATGAGATGGTAGAGAAAGTCTGTTGAAAACAGCCTTGGACACATACCGTAATTGTAATTTTAAAGCTTCTATTTGAGTGACTTTGTTCTTAAAGAAGGCTAAGGGCAACTTGACATAACTGAAATGAATACCTGTTGCTGTTTATATAATCAAAGAGACTTATGGAGGGGGGAGAGGGAGAACTCAGCCCAGTGGGGAATCTGAGACTGGTATTAATAGGGAAGAGATGAAAAAAATATCCTCACCTGTGCCGCTCTGACTATTTAACCACAGGCATTTAACCAACAAGGAAAGAGCCCATGTCTAAACGTCTTTGACAAAAGACATGTATGATAGTAACACATCAAGAAGGAAGAGCTGCAATCCCATGAGAGGCTAAGGTATTCACCAAGCAGAAGACTGATCATTAATCAGTTTGCCTGAAGGAAGTGTTATGTAGGGTGTTACAGAATTGATTTGGGGCAAGGCAGGTGTATATCTGGAACCTTGGTCAGCCTGATCAATGGGTGACCTGAGATTTGGTCCTGTCTCTCAGCCTAACCCACTGCATTAGACTGCTGTGATGATAAAATGAGTGTGCAAGCTATGAATTCTAATCCAAATTCATTTGAGCAAACTAGAGATGTAAAAGTAAATAGTGATAATATAATACATTTGTAGTTCTTTCATTCATGCAGGCCAAATGCCCTTCAGATCAGAGAGAGAGACCTGCTTCACACTCTGACCTGTAGCTGTGAGGGGGCTGGCAGGGGCTGTGCGCCTCCTAAAATTTGCCCTACCCCTTCAGCACCCACCCACTAGCCTTACAGTTGTAGCAGTGGAGGTGGCTATAAGAGCTGGCAGTGGAGGTGGCAGGGTTGGGCAGGTAAAGTGTGGCATGGTGATAAAGCTGGTGCAGGTGCAAGGCGGATGCCAATGAGTGCAGACAGTGAAGTGGATAGTAGGTGTTCACCATGGACTCCACCACTGAGCTCTGTTGCTACATGGAGTTGCTGCTACTGCTGCTAGAAGCCTGTTTCATTGGAAGCTGTGTTTTTCAAGCTGTCAGATGATGGGACACAATAGCTTTGTTGATGGCAAAGTTTTCTAAAAACTGAATATTCGCTTCTATATCATACCAATGGACAGGATAGGGCAGCGTTGTACCACTCATGGCTGGAATATGCAGATTACTTTCCATATACTTTCCATATACTAAGAGTTTCCATGTGGGATGTTTTAAACAGCTAGCCATTTGGTATACCATCCTTCATGGTTTATGAGAACATGCTACAGAATGCTACTAATCACCGTTAAACAAGCTAGAGGATGCACTGTTATCATACCTGTGTTTCATTTATGTCCACTAATCTTAGATAGACATTTGATGTCAATGAAAGTGACTAATACAGACAATTTTCAGTTGCTCGTCAATGGGTTGGATCCAACCAGCTTTTCAAAAATCTGTCCTGTCTTTTACTTTAAAAAATAATTCTATGTTCTCCTTTTACATCTCCTGTCCCTTTTGTCCATGCAGATAGCATGATCCCCAACAGAACCTTTTTGGTGTTCATAAGGGATTCTTCTCCTTTTCACCAGTGGAAAAGCTGGCTGGAGCCAACCCAATATAATATTTTTAGGCAATGGGACAATTTCTGGTCCATTGAACTAGCATCACTATGCTGGCCTAGCAGAACCCAACTTAGAAAAAATTAGAGAACTGTGAAATGTATCACTGCATGGCAAATGGAAGGAAAGCTTTCTTGAGAAAACAATCCTAGCTTTTATTTTTGTCTGCTAGGCCTTGTTTTTAAAGAAACTCCTAATCAAGGTATTATCTTACATAAAAGAAAGCTGCGGAGATTAAAAGAACTGAGAGGGAATGAAAAACAATAAATGAGGCAGATTAGCCAGTTGACAGCACAATGTTTTGTTACAGAATTTAAAAACTAAGATCAGGACCACACATTTACATTGCCAGACATGATATCATGAATGCCTTATGTATTCATAAAGGCACTTTTCATTTTATATTTTGACACCTTCACCAGATGCAACATTGTTACAGTATGTTTGGTCTTCTCCATGGTGGTTTGGGTAGGTGCAAACAGTGCTAACCTGCCGGATAGCACACCAGGTACCAGTTAATTACACAGTTCCCCAAGGAGGGCAGGACAAGGAGCGTAGTCAAAGCCAGGCCAGGGTCATTTGCCAGAGGGAGTACTGAAGATGTACTGTGGTTTAGTACCGGAGTAAGGAGCCAGGAGTAGAGTTAAGGAACAAGCCAAGGTCAGGAGCCACAGGTGAAGTCAGAAGTCCAAGCCAGAGTCAGGAGTCAAAGCTGGTGTCAGAGCTGAAGTCAGGAACAGGGAGTCAGACAGAGCTTCGCTGTAGCAAACCAGAACACTGAGCATCTGGGAAGACATGTAGGGAATGCATGTGTTGCAATCATGAAGAGGCTTGCCTCAAGCCTCTTGTTAAGTACATCAAGGCTGGATAGAACAGTCTTCAGACAGGACTTGCAACTGGGCCTAATCCTTGTCTGAGGAAGGAGCTGCACCTGGACACCATCTAGACTGACAGTGTGCTGACAGCCATGCTGATCTACTGACAGCTATCAGATTTGCATGCTGTTGCCTTTGCTGCTGATCCAGAAACTCCTCTGGACTAGATGTGGTCTTGTCCCATGTATTCACATAAGCTGGCATGGGACCAGGCTGCTCGTTATCTGGAGGATCAGGCTGGCCCTAATCCAATATTCACTCGCAGGGTCACCCAGTGGCGCTGGGAAAGTGCTTGGCCCAAGCAGCATACCAGGGTCAGCTATGGCCTCCGGTGCCCTCTGGGGGCTCAGCCAGAGATGCAACAGGCATGACAGGTGGTGGGTTACCTAAGAAAGAAAGAAAAGCCTCTCCAGTTGCTGGAAAACCTTGGAAGGCAGGGTGGAACAGGGCCTGCAGGTTGAAGCTGGTCCCTTCCAGTGCAGTGAAAATATTCTCAAACTCTTGCACTTACTTGCAAAGCACAATCCCTGAAAGCAGTTTAAAATAGATACTCTTCCATGCAATGCAAAATACACAAATCATTCTCTTCAATATGAATTGTTAAATATCATGAGCAGAATGGTTGTGTAGCCAATTTCTGCTGACAAATCAAAGGATGTATGTAAACAAGAACAAATACCAGTACACTGTTATTGCTACAGAGGCAATATATGTGAATGGATTGTTCATTTCCAGCCATGTCATTCATTGGATTCTCCTTTACTAGTGAGTTACATAAAGAGTACCTTAGCATGTTATGGCATAAATATAAAGTACTGCATAGCACAAATCTATGATTGAGCCAGTGTAATGAGTAGAGAACTAAATGGGGTGTAAGCATTGCTCCTGCAAGAGGTGCCACAAGCCATCTATGTGTATTGCTTCAGCCACAGGCTGAACTTAGTTATTGTTGAAGTACGTAAGAATGTTGATGTTGTTGAAAACAGCGATAGTCTTCAACAAATGAATGTGTTTTTATCTTGTTCTTATATGCATCCATGGTTCTTCAAACTGCAAAGACAAACCGGAAACAGAATTGTTGAGTTTAAAGGATTGTCACACACTCATTGGATGTGTCAGATTCTTAAGTGTAGAGGCCTGTTGAATTCTAAATCAAATAGATTTTAGCTTTGTATTTTGTTTGACTCTTTTTAGTGACGGGCTTCTAGAACTTAAAGTGACATCAGACTGCAAAAATCAGATTGTGATTTGGCTCAAGCTTGTGTTCTAGTTCATTCCTTAAATGATACATTGCAAGATCTCAGGGATCAAATTAAGACCTATTTGAGGAATACTTTGGGTAATAAACATTGCCATATTGGCAAAACAAGTGGCAAAAACCCTTGACCATGAAGCTGTTGTTTGTTCCACAGTAAATTTGTTAGTCCTTAAGATGCTGCATGATGCTGTTAGCTTGACTTCAGCAGACTACTGAATATTTTTCCATTGCTGATGAACAACAGATGAATCAAAACACTATTGTTTCATTTTATTTTTATGATGCAGAGTAATTAGAGAAAGAACACTCAATAACATATTTGCTTGCCTGCATGAGAAAGTCAGCCGTCTCCAGATTTTCTTCCAGATCCATTTCTTTCACTGGTCATGAAGTTAATTATAATTACAAAAGTGCTGTGGAATGAAGTTATCTCACCATGAAAACAGAGGCAGTCCAGAAGTCTGAAGGGATTATGAAAGGGTAACTGTCAAATGCAGAAGTTTGTGAACAAACACTGAGGTCAACTTGAAAACAGTAGGCTCTCCAACCCTACACATTTCTCAGTTCACTCTGTCCAGAAATGTATATAAAAAATCTTGATCACCATCAAGAACTGATTAAGAGTGAATACACTGAAACTTAAGCCTTGTTTACATGGTGCAGCTTACCACATTCATGGCTGGTGAAGTGACGTCTTGCAAGAGTCCTTACCACTAGTGTTGATCATTGCAAATAATAAAGCACGGCAAATAGTATTTTGTGCAATGTAAAGGATTTTTTAAAATTCAATTGCATTGTGTTCTCCCCTTTCTCAGAGCTCTAGAATTGCCATAATCCATGTCATTGCTAACTATCTGAAGGAAATTGTAGAAACCATTATGTTAAAGAACTAAAATATACAGATGGCTAGATAGTGTCCATCTTTCATAAAGTTTGTGCTCAGAATTCCATAGCATCCAGATATTAAAACCTCTTTACCAGGCTAATTGCAACAAACCAGTAAGATCATATGAACTAATCATAGAATTCCTGAGATGTATTCTTAGTGTAATAAGATAACAATTTAACAGCTAAATGTATGTGGTGATTTTTCTAAATTAATAAACATGTAATGTAGGGGGGAAAGGAAATTTCCTGTGGTAGTATGATGTAGACTAGACCACCCATTCTCAATCTGTTTAAAGCCATGGCCCTTTTAGGAGTTCTTCTTAGGTTCCAGGCTCCCTATCAAATAAGGATACAACACAACATGAACAAACAGAAAGAAAATCATTTAATACTGAACACCAAGAACGCTTGAACATTCCAACATACTAGAAAAACTTTGATCCCCATTGAGAATGGCTGGCCAAATCACAGACTACACAGAATACAAATAAGAATACAGCTAAACTAGCAGAACAGAAAATGAAAAGGTTACCGCAGATAAATCTAGGAATATGCATATAGTTATTTGCATGTGCAAATCACTGGGTTCTGCAGAGTGAACGGATAAAAGCAACTATTAAGAAAGGTTGCAGGTAGAAGTGTTGGCTCACAAGGAAAAGAACTAAAATGTCTACTGAATCTAGAAGTATCATTTGTCACAATGAACTAAACTACCAAAAAGTATTAAACCAAATATTGAGTTCCTTGGAACTCTTCATTAGACTGAGTTTTTAATACAAAAAGCTGGGAGGGTGGTGTCTCAGAGTGTGGTGGAATATTCCCAAGAAGGGCAGGGTGTATTCTTGTTGAAATGCAGTCCCAAGGAGTTGTTGCAGTGTTAATTAGATGCTAGACAAACTGGGTGCAAAAAAGATTTCAACATGCATAGGGGAATTAGAGAGACAAAGAAACAATAAAACAACCGACAAGGATTCTCACCCCTTATGTGGAACATCCACATAAGGGGCAAGAATCCTTGTTCCCTGCCTCCTCCCACCCCCACCCACTCTCCCTCTCCTTACACGCCCACCCTAACTGGATTTGCACTGTATTTGTTTTGAATATAGTCACAGTGGGTGGAGGTTAAGGGGAAAGGGCCTAACCAGGAAAGGGGAGTTTAAATGTGAAAACTGCCCAACCATGGGGGCCTCAGAAGAGGCAGGAATTCTGTGGGAGGCCGATCCGGCTGGGAAGGCGCAAATAACCCGCAGAAGGCAGGTGGCATTGAATGGGTTAAAGGAGGTTTACACCTCCTAAGGCAATTCAAGCCACCTTGAAAGCTATTCCAAGCAGCAAGGGATCCCGTGGCTCAGCGAGGGTCTGGGACGGGATACTCAAGGCGCTGAATGGAAGAAGAAGGTCGGATGACCTTAGGTGGGTGGGTTAGGCTCCTGTTCCCCTTAGTAAGCCAACATCTTGATGTTGAATGTTAAATAAAAGGCTGTGTCCGGTTTGCCAAAAGTTGGTTTTGTGTGAGCGTCATCCTTAAGCCAAACTGCAACTGAACGTTTTTAATGTCAAGTAGTTCAAAGGAAGACATACAGATATCTGTATGGTAATACTCATGCTACCTCTTTGTTTGTAAGCCTTCTGGTGTGTGGCTTGTCCAATAACTGGCCCTTCGGCACGCTGTGATTGCTGTTCTTAAACAAAAACTTATCTTCGTGTCCATGCAGCCCTCCCCTAAATACTCTGATTATTAAACCTTTCTCAAAATAAGCTGTTTCAGGCTCTTTGTACTATGCCAGACTATACCCCTGGTGATTACCCGCCTCTTGCCTTTGAAGATTTAAGTACAAGAAAACTACACTTCTATGACCTTTTCATTTATTTCTGGAACCCTCTAAAGGGTTTCTAGTTGGCTCAATAGGCAGTAAGACATATGCTGATGATACAGAGAATGATAGCCTTGAACAGAGGCTGGACATAGAAAATGCTGTTATTTCTGTCCCTTCACTAATGTCGCCAAATAAATCTAAAGTCCCTAATTAGAATCTATACATATGCTAACTGTTAGCTATTAAAATTATTTAGAAGAAAGATCTGTGGCCTGGGTTTGCCAGTTACCTCCTATTGTGAGGGACTGGCTTGAACTACCAAGCCACAGAGATTTATAGAATATCATAGATCTCTTTAATCTCATAACACTAAAGTAGAAAGAACAGATGCCAGATCTAATTTCTAGATTTTCTAATTTTTTTGATCTGCATCCCGTCATAATCTCTCTCTCTCTCTCTCTCTCTGGAATTATTTCGATTTATTATCCACCACTTCCAAACGGCTCATGGTGGGTTACAATTGTCTGAATAAAATCCCAATAAAACCCCCCATTAAAATCCCCAGACAAGCTGCCACTCACACCACTCTATCCTGGGGGGGGCATACAGATCTTCCTTGCCGTGCCAGCCTTAACCATGGACCTGGTGGAAAAGCTCCATTTTGCAGGCCACGTAGAACACCGAAAGCTCCTGCAGGGCCCGCAGCTCCTCTGAGAGCTCATTCCACCAGGTAGGGGCCAGGACTGAAAAGGCCCTGGCCCTAGTAGGGGGCAGGTGCACTTTCCTGGGGCCAGAAATGACCAACAAATTAGTGCCCACAGAGCATATGGCCCTGCAGGGGTTGGGGGAGAAGAGTGACAGATGGTCCCTCAGATATGCGGGGCCCAGACTGCATATTTATATCAGAGCATAACTTCACATTGAACGTAGTTGGACATTTATTTTTCCTGGCATTTTTTAAAAATATGCCCAGAATACCTCGACCAGGGCCAGGGCCTTTTCGGTCCTGGCCCCGCCTGGTGGAATGAGCTCCCAGAGGAGCTGCGGGCCCTGTGGGATTTGCCATCCTTCCTCAGGGCCTGCAAAATGGAGCAATAATTATGTCCCAAACATAAAGAATTCATGTGGTGATTTTGTAGAAGCACAAATTTTACTTTGCTGTGGCAGGAGCCGCACCGGGCCCCGCACCGCACCCAGCCCTCGCAGCCCGTCCACTGCGCCATGGCTGCAGATCCCTTCCTCACCTCCTGCCGCCCGCCACTGCCGTGCGCCAGGTTAGTTACTGGTTAGTTAGCACCCCCGTGCCTCTCTTCCCCCTGCCTCCCGACCCACACAGACCCCTATCGCCATCGCCGCGCCCTTGCCCCAGCCCTCCTAGTGCCCATTTTATTACTCTATAAAATGGGCTTTGAATCTAGTATTAAACATAACATACATATTGCTATTTGCTCATAAATAAATAATTCAAAAATTCATAGTTGGAGTAGATTCTTTTAAGATGAGGGATGCAATGGACTGACTCGCACTCCCATTTACAAGGTGTTTTCACAAATGCATTATATGAACAACTTTGGAAGATAAGGCATTCTCTTTCTAGTGTACCCATAAGGCGCTAGAGTTTAGACTATGTAACAAGTGACTCTACAAAGCCCCTTGCTCTCTAGTGGCTTTGGATTCTCACAGCTCTCTCTCTCTCTCTCTCTCTCTCTCTCTCTCTCTCTCTCTCTCTCTCTCTCTCTCTCTCTCTCTCTCTCTCTCTCTCTCTGCAGCCTATGGTTGACTGGTAGTCACTGTCAGTATACAAGAAAACCGTGATTGATATGGTCAGTCTGCATGCACTTTATATTTTTTAAAAAGACAATATTGGGAATATATTTTTTCAGCTAAAGCAATCAGTGGGACAAAATGTGTCCTCACTCTTAAGCTGGGGTGAGGGGTTGCTGTGTAGGAAGAGCACAAAGTAAGCATTTAAGTGGTAATGATATACCTATGTACAGCGTGAGAGAGACAATGTGTTCTGTTCTATAACAGACGGTTCAAGTGTTAAGCCCTTTCACTTTCTAGCTTTATAATAGTAAAGTGAAATCAGAATGTGATCTTCATCAGAATGTGATTTTCATCTTTTGCCTTTTCTAGCATTTTAATTATTTCCTTTAAAAACTCTTTTCTTGTTTTGTTTCTGGATGCCAAGAAATTCAAAGGAATTGGCAGCTTCTTGCAGTCATGTGGCTCCCATTCTGCCTCCCTGGTTCAGTGCTTTGGAGATAGTGTTAGCAGTGCAGTGGGCTTTATAATAACAGTAACCCTCCCCCTTCCCATGCCCGAGTCAGGCTGAGTCCACACTAGTAAATAGGAACTGGAAACAAGAAGGCCAGAGAAATCCCACAGATTCTAGACTAGGAGCTGGATGGAAATGTTGTTTCATAATAGGGCCAGTAAACAATATCTGTGTTGCATTAATTAGGGATGCTTGGGATCAGTCCTGCAAATTCAGACCCTTTAAGAAGGCTTTAATGTAACTGGAATAAATGACTGTATGTTTGTTCTCAGGCAAGTAATCCTTCATAACTGGTTTTATCACTCATCTTCCATTTTCATGTATAGCATATCCTTTATAGGAAAAAGTTTCAAATTCAGTTTCTTGTACCTCCAGCTAAAGAATTTGACTTAAAAATGCTGGAAAAGAGCCATCTATGCCTAGCCAAACCACAGCCAGACAATACTGAATTAGGTTAATGAATGTTCTGTTTCAGTATAATGTGATTTTATATGTTCATAAAAGGAAAACCTATTAATTTCTTCTATACTGACTACTGACTATACTGTAAGTACTAACTTTAACAGAACAATTTATATTGCAAACTTTTGATTTTAAAATGTATATTACATAGATATTTAAAGTGCATAATAAATTATAATAATGTAACACTTGCAACAAACCTTGTTAATGACAGTTTGACAGGGGTATCACAGAGAGTTATTACTAAGATCAAATTTCAAAGGAACCACTTCAAAAACACCTAGAGAGTAAGATGAGTATGTTACATTCGTATATTAAACCTTTGATCCATTTTGCAGGTGAAATGTTGTTGACTTTGACTTGACTGTACCATAGATTATTAATATCACATAGTACGGGGGAAATTTAAAGAAAGACAATGAGAGTATAAGAAAAGTCTGATTTATTAATTGTACTTTTAAAAAATACAGTCTTTAATACTGCAAGTGCAGATATTTTCAAGTACTGTATCATATTACTTCCCCCAAAGTGAGGACAACATACTGTGTGTTCAGAATGGTTATGTTTTGTCTAGTTTAGCTGCAGTTATACATAGTGACATCTGGAGAATGGCAGCATGATGTGCATGGGATTATAGTACTGGAAGGGAGCCAGTGTGCTGTAAGATCCAGGTTGAAATCCTTATTCACTAGGAAACTTTTGACCAACCATGGTTTCTCAGCCTGTTCTGTCTTTATGAAGAGAAAATGGGGGATCAGGATCTCTCCTGATCACTAGTTAACCACCAACAGTTCATCAGAGAAATAGAGGGAAATAATTTAATAATAGCAATATTAATGATACTATTTGCGGTAGTCACAGAAGGAATGAGAGTAGCAATAGTTGTCATACTAGGATAAATGAAGACTAAGAAAAAGCTACTAATAACGCTTTCTTTGTGATTGGTTTTATTGGGTTAACCTGCCATAAGTCCATGGGGAGTGGCAGAATATAAATAAAATAAATAAACACATAAACAAATTAATGAATTAATTCATGAAATAGTAACAAATTTATTATCTTGCATGTTTGAGATTCACTAGCAGATAGTCTTTAGTATAAGAATGACTGTAATACTCTTAAGCTATGAAAAGGAAATTTGTGCTTCACAAAGAACCATTAAGTGATTGCAGCTGATGGCTGTAGAATGTATGGCTGTACAGTTCAGGAGACATTAAAATTGTTCAGAAATTTGTTAATTCAACACCACTCTCATTTGAGCATAGGCATTCAAAAATACTGCCCAAAACAATGAGTGTATTATCAGATCATGAATCGAGGAACAGGGAGCAAACCTAAACAATTTCCAGAAATTCACTTGGTTCATTATCAATTTTGCATTTGAATGAAACAGAATCTAAAGATGCATGGCCAAAAGACATTATTCTTTGTGGAGAAATTCACAATCCGGAATTGTTTTTCCTTTCTTCAGATCTCACAGTAACTTTCCCCCCTTCCCCATACTAATGTTAGAGACTAGAATGAATCACACTTATTTATTTATTTATTTATTTATTTATTTATTTATTTACTTACTTACAGAAAACAGGGAGGATACAATTAACACATGGTAACAGATAACAATAACAGAACGGGTCTCTTGTGGCACAGAGTGGTAAGGCAGCTGTCTGAAAGCTTTGCCCATGAGGCTGGGAGTTTGATCCCAGCAGCCGGCTCAAGGTTGACTCAGCCTTCCATCCTTCCACAGTCGGTAAAATGAGTACCCAGCTTGCTGGGGGGTAAACGGTAATGACTGGGGAAGGCACTGGCAAACCACCCCGTATTGAGTCTGCCATGAAAACGCTAGAGGGCATCACCCCAAGGGTCAGACATGACTTGGTGCTTGCACAGGGATACATTTACCTTTACCTTTACCAATAACAGCAGTAATAACAATAATTTAACATGATAATAACAATTATACATAAAATAGACATTGTAAGAGCCTCAGCTCAACTCTTACTGGACCCTGTGGGCAACCGATTAATGTTGGTTGTGGGGGGGGGAGCTTGAAGGCCAACTGGAAGCGGTGGTTTGGTCGACCTCAACCAAATGCCTGGCGGAGGAGCTTCCTTTTGCAGGTCCTGTGGAACTGTTTAGGTTCTGTCAGGGCCCTGATCTCCTCTGGGAGCTCATTCCACCAGGTTGGGGCCAGAATGGAGAAAGCTCTGGCTCTGGTTGAGGTCAAGTGGGCTTCCTTGGGGCCAGGGACCACCAGGAGGTTGGATGTAGTAGAGCGCAGGGCTCTCTGAGGAGTGTAGGTGGAGAGGCAGTCCCTCAGGTATACTGGGCTCAGACGTATGGTCTTAAAGGTGATAACCAACACCTTAAGCCTGATCCAGAATTCAACCGGGAGCCAGTGCAGTGCAGCTGCTGGAGGATGGGCCGGGTGTGGGACCTCCGAGGTGTTGCTGTGAGGACCCTGGCAGCCGCGTTCTGGACTAGTTGCAGTTTCCAGATCAAGGATAAGGGTAGGCCAGCGTAGAGTGAGTTACAGTTAATTAATTGGGAATATCGCTTATAGAATAATTTAGAGATTAAATTAAGGTGACCAGATTATCCCACTTTTGGAGGGACATCTGGGGGTACCTGGCAAATTGTACTTATGTTGAAATTAAAATATATATATTACAATACTATTTTTGCGTTCTTTGCGTTCTATGAAACTTTTTGTTGCTTTTTAATCAAGACCCCCCCCCCCCCGGTCAATGGTGTCCCGCTTTACCAATGTTAAAATTTGGTCACTTTAGATTAAATGATTAAACCTAAATGATGCATATCATACAAGTTCTTTGTATTAGTCAGTACACATCCATTATACATTTTAAAAGGGAAATGTTATTTGGCCAAATGTCAAACATTATAAGTAGCAGGAGGAATTTAAGATTAAATTATTTGTTTTCCTCTTTATGCTATACAATCTTACCCAGACTTTCAATAGTACATAAGGGTGCTGTTTTGGAAAGTCTAAAGTCCTCTTAGGGATACTGGCAATTATTATCTGGGTCATGATCTAAAATAGAGCATTTAAAATGCATGAGTTTCTAAAATGGTGTATGGAAAAGGTACATTAGTATCTATTTTAATAGATGAGTTGTCTCCACTGGAACATTTCTTCTTCTTGTCCCTCAAATACTACCTCATAAGAAACTGAAATAGAAACATGCTTTCACACATACTCCATGACTGTTTTATGTATCTGATTGATCTTGTAACTTAACAGAATTTCCCAGTTATTTTAAGAAAAAAAGTACCAAAAATCCCAGTAGAAAGGGTCAGGGAGATGAAGCTCTCAAATACGAACAAGTCAGGTTTAAATGCCATAGCAACTGGAACAGAATGATATTTCATGACTGCTCACACATGTATCACCAATTCAAACAAGATCTGACACACATGCTTGCCCATAACTGGAAGAGTGCAGCAAGTATTGTGAATGTCATCAGCTAGCACAGTCCAAGCTTTTGTGTTCCCTCGGTCACAATGCTTTTCAGTTACATCATATATTTAGCAACAAGTCATCCAGCATGTCAAGTAATCACAAATGGCCATTGCTCCTGAAACAATGGAAATGCTTCATTTAAAGTAGTTGGAAATGAATGGTCCCTCTGTGGGTAAAATGAAAGGAAATGACAGATGTGGGATGGAGGTCAACTAAAGAAGTAGTAGTTCTAGATCTCAAAATGGGTATTCCTCCAAATTAATAGTTTGCATTGTGAGTCAGTATGGTATACTGGTTTACTAGGATCTGGGACACCCACTGTAATTCTCAGTCCACCATGAAGACTTGCTGAATGACCTTGTGCCAGTCACACACAATTAGCCTTGGCTATCACACAGGGTTGTTGTGAGGATAAACATACGAAGAAACCAATGTAAACCACTGTGAGTCTCCCACTGGAAAGAAAGGTGGGATATAAATAATTATATATAGAATATAGTCAATTCACACAAAAATACTTATATATAAAATGAAGCCACTGGGAAGGGGCAGAATGCCTCTACAGTGTATTTGTGTGTGTACACGTGTATGTGTACTAAATAAACAGAATATAATAAAATAAATAGAAATAAGAATGCTTCTATTTTACTTAGAAAGTATTTAATTAATTAATTAATTAATTAATTTTTAGGCCAACCCTCTCTGGCAGCAGTCTTGGGACAGTTAACATCATTTTAATTTCTATCAGTTGGTAGAAAAAATTGGAAACAACTTTACAAACTGTCTCATGCAATCCTGAAATAAAAATCTTGAAATAGAAAAAAAAAGTTATCCTTTACATATGACAACCATATTGTAGCCCTGATCTGGATGGCCCAGGCTAATCCCATCTTGTCAGATCTTGGAAGCTATGCAGGTTTGGGCCTGGTCAGTTTTTATATGGAAGACCACTAAGGAAATCTAGGTTGCTATACAGAGTCAGGCAGGAACAAACCATCCCTGAAGGTCTCTTTCTTTGAAAACCCTACAGGGTGTCCATAAATCAGCTACAACTTGATAGCACATTTCACCACCATATTAGAATTCAAGCATTTACCAAGATGATACCATTTCTAATACTAACACAGTGCTTATAAGTGCAAGCCTGCCAATGGGATCCTTCATATTATAATTTGAAGCTTTCTAATCAATACATTCAGAACAGCCTTAATAGCAAGGGAAACAAAGACAAAGAAGAGCTCACTTTAAAGGTACACTAATCACTTTAAACGCACAATTGAGATGCTCAGGAGGCAAGCAGGCATACAAATATGGTAAACAAAAAATTATTAATGAGATGAAGTCCATCAATATGAATGCATTATCGAAGCAGCCTTGGTGTAGAGCCATCAGTTGTTTAAGGAAACTCCCTGTCAGCTACCTGCTTCTGGCAAGAGGGCTGAGGGAAATCTGGGTGGTCTTCTGTTCACGAGTAATGCTCAAGGTGGGGTTCTGATTGAATTTGTGTTTCATTGAGCAGACACAAAACACTTTTTATTAAGAACTGACTGTTTCACATCATATAATCTGGCATTGCAATGTGTATTCCCCCTCCCCCAAAGTTCTTGTTTAAAGTGATTATCCTTCTCATCATATGTCTCTTGAACATTTTGCTGAAACATTATCTTTGGTCCAGCACGGCATCATCATGACATCTCTAAAAAATGTCTTTAACCAAGACATTAAGTACAATTTAGAGTATAGCAATACAAACATCTCTGTATTGCTCTACAATTTGTCTCACCCTTTATTTGAAGAGATCACGTCTAGCATGAATGAATGAATAGTTCAGTCTCCATGCTCATTTAGTCTTCGGCCTTTCTCAAGAGATTGCCAAAAAGTTGCCAATTAGCGCTAATTGTAGTTGAGAAGTTTAATGCTGTGGACTTCAGTCCACTGGGAATTGGATTAAGACCATCAGACTCATTTCCTGTCCTGCTGATATGTGGAAATTACTGAAGTTTTTATTCAGGTCACTACCACATTTATAGTCTTGCATCCTTTAAAAGTATTGTCTGGCTGTATTACAAGATAGCAGAATCTTCTTTCATTTCAGTTGTTCATTCAAAAGTACTCTTTTGGTGCATATTGATGTTTTCTACTAAGTGGTTTATTTCCCTCCAATTATTTGTTAAGGAATATAATATGTACAAAGACCTTTTGGTCTTCCAATTCTACTTCAGTGAGGACTATTTCAATTTTTAGATGTCTAACCCTTTAAAGTTGTGTTTGGATCACATTGCCTTCATTAGGCTCCATTATTATGTTCCCCTTTGATCAGGAAGATTCCTTGTCTGTGGGCAAATATACAATGAGCTGAGAATCATCCTCTTTCATCTCTTGTGAGCAAGATGTGTGAACCACTTATTTAGCTCAACTCTGCTCTAGCAATGAGTATGGTCTTTTTCACTCCACCCTGGTGGGATAGTTTTATAGATCAGCTGATTCTTTTATACATGTCTACAAAAGACATTTGCAAAATGTCACTTCACATTTATCAAGAACACACTGGTCAATCTTTGAATAAGTGACTGCTCTACAATGTCCTAATGTGGGGGTGGGTGGGAGGCTGTTGTTAACGTTCATTAATTAGCTTGGCAGAAGGCATTTGCATTAAGATCCTAAAAAGGACTCTCACAGAATCTGAAGGTTTTTATTAAGTTGAGCTTCACATAATTACATAACAAATAAGGCCTGAAGTGACATGATAGCTTGTACTAAGTATGCATAAGTTGGTAAATTCATTTTCTTTTCTCTTTGATTTTGATTTTATTCTGTTTAAAATATTAATACTCTACCTTTCTCTAAAGATTTAAGGTGGTTTCTAATGAAGGCTGCAATACAGATTGAAAAATTGCTATAAATTGATATTGTTTTATATATCAGTCCACCTTAATTTTTTTCTAGTCATTGATTCTTGTATCTTTTACAGCGTTTTATCTAATTTATATGCCATTCATCTACCATGCTACACAGCCGCCATTTATACAGACACAAAGTTGTGCACAGTTGGTATACAATCCTAGTGAAGAAGTGAATATTTTATAGGGAAAAATTTAGTACAAGGAGGCAGAAAACTGAATAAGAATTTTTTCACAAAAGAGAAATTAATAGAACTAAAATGTGATGGTCACACATAAGCCATCAAGCTTGTGAAATTGAGTCTCTTCGTTACTTGACATTGAGGTGCTCCTGGGGGTGGATTGGCAGGCATTTAACATACAATGGCCAGTATCAACTCACTAGATACCTGACACAGTTACCAATCCAGATAGATCCTGAAGATTTCCTTGAATTAAAACTGATCTCCAGTCTATATGTTCCCTTTGTGAAAATGGCTGCTTTGGAATGTGGATATGCTATAATTATCAGAACTGGTTTAAGGATTTCCAGGGCCCTAGCAAGAGTGGTAGCAGCCAGATTGGAGGTAGAGGGCCCCCCTATAGTGGAAAGGGGTGTCCTTAAAGGGGGAAAAGGGGAGAGGAGAGAGGATACAACCTGATCTATGGGGGGCACCTTGTGGGGCCCCAGGAAGTGCGGGATCTGTAGCACATGCTACATGGATAAACTGGTCCTGATAATTATACTCTACTGAGGTCATTGCCTTCTCAAGTTCTACCTCCATATCTGCAGGAATATCCCATCCCAGAGTTGGCAACCCTAACAGAAAGAAGCAGCTTGTGATTCAATATCCATCTTGGTGAATACTGACTGGGTCTGACCTCAGTGCCACCTCCCCTAGTGCCAGCTGTGTATTGTCACAGAGACACTTGGTCTGGCTTGCTTCAGCTCCCTTTAACTTCACAGTCTCTCCCTGATTCTAATTTTTCTTCTTACTTGCTGACTTGCACTAAAAAAAAAAAACTTTATAGAAATATACTAACTAGAAAGTAAAAACAGCAATAAAATGACAAGATCAGTTAAAATTAGACAGGTGTATGTATGAGAAAAACAGCTTGCTGGTTAGCATATTTCTATAGTTTTTTAAGTGGTAGTTGCCACCTTGATCCAAATGAATATTGTTTTAAAAAATGCAGAACTCTAGTCCACATCCAGTTATAACTGAGGACAACTAATCATCTTAATCTTAATAGCCACAGATCTGAACACACATTTTCATAGATATTAATTGTTCCCCAATGATTCAGTAGGGCCCAGAAGAGTATTGGTGCGTATGATGATGTGTATCCAGATATACATTTGCAGCTGCAGTATCAGAAATAGAACATACATGTCAGTTGATACCAATTCAAACACCTTACTTTTAAATGGATACAGAGTGCTAAGAATCATCAGGTGCTCAACGATCAAAATGAGCAGAGTTCAAGTGACGTGTTATGGTAAATATCCTTGAAAGGTATGGATACATTCCTGTAAGTCTCTTCAGGCATGTAAAAGAATTGCATAGCCCAGTGGTCCTTTCACCATTATTTCCAAAATAGCCATTTCTTATCACAAGTGGTTCTTAAAAAGTTCCCCTGGCTGCGGCGGGAGCAAACGGCCACTTCGAGCACCGAAGCGCCCAACCCTAACAATGCATATAAAGAATATCCTACAGAGGACATTGAAGAAGATGTATATTTAGCATAGTTTAGAATAGAATAGGATGCAGAACAACAGTTAGTTAGGACTCTATCTCTCCTCTTCCCTTAAAAATCCTTTTTTCTTCTAAATAAAACTATTTTATTCTTGTAAGCAGCGTGGTGCTTTGTTACACGCTTGCATATTTAAATTCTGCCAACAGTATCATGCCCATTCTTGCTCACAAATATGACACCCAAAACAATTCATGTGATTGCCATCTATAACACTTAACTGGTTCAGAAATATAACGCTTAGTTAGTATTCCACTCATTCTGGACAAATTCAGACAAAATAAATTACAGCATATGTGGGGGAGAAACAAAACTGAATCATGGGACAGGGCCACCTATGGCCTTGCCCCTTTGACCTGGGCTTGGTTCAATACTTATCTCTAACTAGTTGATCATAATTTATTAAGAATTGGATTTCTTCAGTATTTCAGTGAGAGAGTTTGACATGCCCTTCCCCCCTTGAGTGTTTTTTATATTTTGCTGTTGACTGTGGATGTCATTGAAAATCCAAAAATGGTAAGACTTTATTTAACACAAAGAGCATCTGTGTGTGCCTTTGTGGCACATATTGCATCAGACACTTTTGGATTTGCAAATTTTAGAGCTTAGATAACAGCACACTAGTGAATATCAGCCATTAACTGCAGCATTCCAGTCCTCCACAAACATTTATGAGCGCCATTTTTTCCTTAACAAATCATGCTCTTTTTGGCAGTTATGAAGTTTTGCCTTTTTGGACCAAATAAACTCTGAAATACAGTTCTTGAAACATCATTCCTGTAGTGAAGCACAATAAATATTGGTATTAAACATTCGAGAAACAACCTATTTTATCCTGGTTATTAGGACATGACATATTCCAGTTCTAAAGAAATGTAAAAAAAAAAATAATCAAAATGGAAATGAATTCTGCATTTTGACAGCCCAGAAGAACTGAACATACAAAGGCTTGTTTGCAGCTGTGGAAAAGACTGGGAGTAGACTTGTTCTGCCAGCAACAGTCTGTCACAGAATTACTGTGTTCCTCCACACAATCACAGTTATATTAGGACATACGTAACATGGAAATGTTATGATCTACTGAGTGAATTTCATAAGAAATAGCTAGAGCCATGTTATTCCATAGAACAGGAAAGGAAATGAAGAATCCTGTTTTGGAACATGCTGATGTTTCAATATCGAGGGTTATATCGACTTCTGGATATTGTGGGAGAAAGGCAGGGCCGCTTCAGATCAATTATGCTTGTTGCAGATGTAAAATTTAAATCACTCCATATCAAAATGGAAATAGCATTCAGTGTAGACTGCAGGGATTGAATTTGGGATTGGAATAAAAGCTCTATGCAGATTCAGCCCTTGAGTGCTTTGAGAAATTAAGAAATTCACTTTTACTTTTAAAAAATCCTCATAGATCCTAGGCTCCTAGAACCCCCTTTAAAACTGTGCCTCGGGAAAAATAAGCAGAGAGATCATATAATCATATGGCATTGTAGTTATGCTGAGGAGGGCCAGCTATTGATTGCTTTGGCCTCAACCAAGTGACTGATAGAAGAGCTCTGTCTTCCAGGCCCTGGGGAACTGAGAAAGCTCCTATATTGCCCTCAGTTCTTCTGGGAGCTCATTCCACCAGGCCGGGGCCAGGCCTGAGAAGGCCCTGGCTGAGGTCAAATGCACCTCTCTTGGGCCAGGGACCACCAACTGATTTGCACCCACAGAGCTAAGGGCCCTGTGGGGGGCATAGGGCTACGGCAGTCCCTCAGATATGTGGAATCCAGACCGCAGATGCCTTAAAGGTCAAAACTAGAACCTTCAATCTGATCCAGAACACTGGTGCAGCTGCTTCAGCACAGGCTGTATGTGGCCCGTCCAAGATATCCCCATGAGGACTCTAGCCATTGCATTCAGTATCAGTTGCAATTTCTGCGTCAAGCATAAGGGAAGGCCTGCATACAGCAAGTTACAGAAATCAAGCCTGGAGGTGACTGTTGCATGGATCACAGTGACCAGGTGCTCTCGGGACAGATAGGGTGCTAGTAGCCTCACCTGGCAAAGATGGAAAAATGCTGGGTGGGCTATGCTAATGGCCTGTGCCTCCATCGATGGGGAGATGTCAAAGGTCACTCCAAAATTCCTGTCCTCAGGAAAGATTTAAGTTGTACCCTGGCCAGGCTGGGAAGGTGCACTTCATGGTCTTCGTGTCTTCACCAACCGCAGGACCTCCAACTTGGAGGGGTTGAGTTTCAGGTGACTCTGCTCTCACTACCCAACTATGGCTTTCAATTATCTGGCAAATGTTTCCAGGAGTCTGGGCAGCCATCTATCAAGAGATTGAGCTGGGTGTCATCTGCATATTGGTGACATCCCAGCCCAAAGGTCCAAGCCAGCTGGGCTAGAAGGCGCACATAGATGTTAACAAGTGTGGGGGAGAGAATTGCCCCCTATGGGACCACACAAGGGAGTCAAAAGGAGTGGGACATCTCTCCTGGGGGCTGAGGTTGAGGTCAGGCATGCTTCTTTAGGGCCAAGGACCTCCAGTAGATTAGCACTCACAGAGCGAAGTGCCCTGCATTGGGCATAAGGAGACAAGTGGTCCCTCAGATTTGTTTTATTTTTTTAAAATGACAGTTGGGGAAGTGAAAGAAATAACTATCTAGAAACATGTGGAAGTATTTACTCTCAGACAAGGAACATAAAACGTTATATAAACTACCTGTGAGGCAGCAAACTTAACAAGTTTCTGATTTCCTCACTGCTTATGAGGGTTGATATAAGCAGTAAGTGTCACAATAGCACACTATTGATAATGGAATGAAAATGGCTTAGACATCAGAGCCTTATGGAATGTGAAGGAAGAAATTCTGATTCTAATAATGGTGATGGTTAATTATATCCTTTTTATTCTCTTATAAACTTTCATGGACTGAAGCTCACCTCAGTGAAAGCAGGATCTTGTCCACAAACGTCTTATCGTCTTTAACTGCTCCTGTGGTTAAATAAAAGAGTAAGGCCACATGGGGAGGAGTTAGGGCGGGCCCTGTCCAGGATAAAAACTCAGAGGGCCCAATCAGGAGCCGCGAAGAGGCTCCTGATTGGGCCCTCCGAGTGTCCATCCAGGGCCAAGCAGCCAATGGGGAGGCACGCGAAGCGCCTTCCTATTGCCCCCTCAACAGGACAGGACAGACCAAAATTCCATTCACCCAATCCAGTCTGGCTGCCAGTCTGCTCCTGACCACCGAAGGGAGAGGAGGTCAGCAGAGCTGCCAAGGGGGATGAGAACAGAGGCTGCGCCAGCCCTTTTTGCCCCAAGGCTGTCCTAACTGTCATGTCGAACTGCAAATGGCCTCAGAACCCTGACAGAGCTGGCTGGAGTGCTCCCCCTCCCACCCTTCAGGCCTGCTGCGAAGGAGCTTCTGACAGGCCCTGACTGAGGGGAGGGAGGCCTTTCCAAGAGCAATGCAGGGGAGCCTCAGGGCATTCCTTTTGAGGGGGGGGGACTTTCCCCTTCTGCCAAACCGTTGGGCCACAGGGAGGCCACAGAAAAGCCTGTTTTCACTTAAAATACTGCTCTGGCCAGGGATTAGACACAGCCAAGCCATGTGTCTTTCTTCTTTGCAACTCTCTGCAGGTTTGAGGAAACTGCGCAGCGTTATTCTGCAGAGGAAACTGGCTCTTTTGTCTCCTGTTTCATCTGCACAACAACCCTGTGCAGTAGGCCTCAACATTCAACCCCATGCCCTTACAGACTGGACAACTCCTCACCTTCCTCTTCCCACTGCCAAGCTCTAGCGCCCGTTGTATTCTTGGAGACAACGGGCTTTGACCCTAGTTCTGAAATAAATTTCTGTGGTTGTTAAAATGCCACAAAACTCCTGTTTATTTTTGTTCCAACAGCTACCCCTTAGCACTTGTTTCTTTGGCATTCAAACTTTCTTACATAGTTGAGAAAACCATATTGTGAGGCTGGAAAAGTGACTTATCACATATTTTGCAATGATTAGGCCTATATATAAACTTTAATTATAACTATATTTATTGAAGGTAATAATAAAAATAGCTTACAGTTTTATTAATTGCTTTGTTCCATATAAGCCAGGGTAAACATTACAAATCATTCTTAGAGGCTAGTACCCCAATGATATTTGGGGTGATGAGGACAGAGATTACCATTACATCCTGACAATTCTCCAGAACATATTTATTTCCTCTTGCCAACAGTTTTTTTCGCTGAAGTGTAAGTGAAGTGACAGGTTATTGTGTCTGTAACAGTGGTTATCTCTTTACTTCAAAAACTTCTCTGTGGTCTTAAAAGCTTATAATTTCCTCATCACTCAAGTTCATGCAAGCAACTCTGCACCATCTGCATGTAATTTTAGCAAGCAGATATAATGGAATCTTGCCGAATCTCCCAAAATAGATTAATTAGATGTGAAAAGTGGGTTAAGCTCTTCCATTGACTTTAGCAGTTATAAAAACAGGGCCAAATGTTTTGTAGTAAAGCTGACTCTAGTGAGGTGTGCCTAAGTATTACAGTCTCCATTTTGCCACATGTAGGCCTATGGTAAAAAAATGTGAGATGGACTTTACCTGGGAAATAGCAAGCTTCTTCATGATGATGTTTCCCAAAGGGAAGAAATACATGTAGTCCAGAGATTTTTTTTTAAAGGGGATATTCTTCTTTTACACTCATTCTCTCCCTGCTTCCTCCTCCACACAGTAAAAAAGCACCAATGGGGGAAAATCACAGAACAAAAGACAGACTAAGGCTGAAATCTGAAAGGGAGATTGTGTGTGTGTGTGTGTGTGTGGGTGGGTGGAGGGAGGGAGGGAGGATCAGAGAAAGGGCTTCTGTCCTCTTTCCTCTGTGGGCATTTCCCCACCAAAACTTACTATCAAGTTGATAAGAACCATTACACTTTCCTTGGTGGAAGTAAAAACTGCTGGATGGGACAATTTTTGGTGGGAAGATGGCTGGAGGGAAAACAGAAGAATCTTCTCTGCCCTGTGTCACTTTCCTCCTTCAGATTCTAACTGGGACCCACAATGCACAGGGAGAAGAGACTGATGCTTTTGCCTACACCTTATTTTCCCACCTTGAAATGACTCTGGGAAGATGCAGTTTGCCTTGCTGGGGAAACTTGCAGATACTAATTATTCCATAGTAAAAATAGTGGTTCTTGGTGTCATATCTGGTAAAGAAAAGTCACATGGTAGAAAAGAGTCAAACATTCTCCTCACAGGCTGTGGTTCTGATCCAAACTGTGTCCCCATGTGTCTTGGAACTGAGTTCCTAGAACAGAATGCAATCTGTACGTCTGCCATGTGGCAATTATAACATATGAACCAATGAGTGCCAGCATTCCCCCCCCCCGGACCTAGTAAGTTAGATCTGCTCCCCACCCTCCCTGCCGCTCTGATAGCAGGGGATAGGAATAATGAGAGCTTCCGCCATGTTGGGATTGTTTTTAAAGTCTTTTAATGGGTATTTTAATGGGGATAGGACTATTGTGACCCGCCACGAGCCTACGGGGAGTGGTGGGAAATAAATCTAAATAATAATAATAATAATAATAATAATAATAATAATAATAATAATAATATTCTAAAAACAAAAAACAGCCACTAAATATGGAACTATACATAATGTAGATGTCTGCACCCTGACTTCCTTATGCCTGCACCCTCTTTTTTGGCTACATCTTGCAATCAGTTTAATTGATAGGGTCACCAATTAAAACATTTGACACAAGGTAATTTTAACTTGTGGGGCAAAATTAGTCAGTGGGAATGCTACCGAAGGACGCTGTTGTTTATTTTTTTAGGCTAGTTTGGTTTTTAAATAATCAAATAGAAGATATTAAAATGGCAACTTCTGGGCCCATTCCGCACAAGGACCAATGTTGCCAATTGGTTCCTGATAGCGGAAACGCTATTTTTTTATAGTGCAATTCTGAGTTACACATACCTGCCTGTGTAGTGGAATCCAGTAGCGTTTCACTCGTTTCCCACAGGTTTCTGGTCTCGCCAAAAATCGCTAGAAAGGAAGCAATTTTTTCTGTGCTTTGGGCGTCAATCAAACAAACAGCCAATGGGTGGCCGTTATCATGCTCCCGAAAAGCCCCTTTCCCTTTAAGAACAGGGTTTTTTAAAAAAAAGAAAAACTCACGTTGCAACGAATATGCCTTGATTCCTTGATTCCTTGATTCCTCCTAACGTAGAGACCCATCTAGCTGGCAGCTGGCGTGTGAGCTGGCAATTCATCGCTACCACGCTCCCCCGAGTGAAAAGAAAAATCCCCCCCCCCCGTGCATGAGCGCGATTTTCGGCTGAAAATAAACTGAACTTACAAACAGGGCTGTGTTATGCTTGGGGACTTAGGGAAGCTTTAAAGCAGTACTGTGGAGGGACTGTAGCCGGAGAAGCCTCGCTGGGTGAATGAAGGCTCGCCGGTTTGTTGCTTTCTGCTTAGATGTATATACCATCCTCCCAAAGGCATTTCAAGGCATTGAACAACATATGTAATACGTTATACAATATCTGGTAGATAAAAATTATTCTCAAAAACTTAACCATTTTATTCTAAAACCATTATTAAAAACACTTAAAACCATCAAAATTAAAGCAGCTGTCCTGTCATAGTTGTCTACATCTCTTGGTGTAGTGGTTAGGAGCGTGGACGGCTAATCTGGTGAGCTGGTTTTGATTCTGCGTTCCCCCACATGCAACCAGCTGGGTGACCTTGAGCTCACCACAGCACTGATAAAGCTGCTCTGACCGAGCAGTAATATCAGGGCTCTCTCAGCCTCACCTACCTCACAGGGTGTCTGTTGTGGTAAGGTGAATGTAAAGCCTCTTTGAGACTCTTTCGGGTAGAGAAAAGTGGCATAAAAGAACCAACTCTTCTTCTTCTTCTTCTTCTTCTTCTTCTTCTTCTTCTTCTTCTTCTTCTTCTTCTTCTTCTTCTTCTTCTTCTTCTTCTTCTTCTTCTCAGATGTTTTCCTTTGGGCAATTCTAATGGGGTATTCTGATGCAGGGGGGGGGGCAGTAGATGACATCAATTCATTGGCCCAAACCAAAAGCTTGATGGAAGAGCTCTATTTTACAGATCCAGTGGAACTGTGCCTGCTTCAGCAGGGCCCAGATCTCTTCCAAGAGTGCATTCCACCAGTAGGGGCCAAGAGCCACAGACATAATAGAAACAACATTGGCAGTAGACCTGTCTGCTCAGCCTTAGATTCAGTATCAGTAATAATCACTCTCAGTTCCCCTTCAGTAAAATGGATAGTTTTCCTCACCAAATTATTGTGCAAATGATCCAAAGACTATAGAGTATTATTAAAAGTAACCTTATATGTATAAATAAAAAGGAAGTCCAAAGAAATCTTGATCCTTAGGTGTTTAATCAATGCTTCAAACTGTACAGTATCTCAGGCAGTAGCAGGTTCTTATTTCCACAGAATTTTTACTACCAGAGGTGAAAGAATGAGATGGATTGACACAATAAAAGAACCCATGACCCCCAATTTGCAAGACCTGAGAATGCTTATTAACAATAGGACACAACTTGATGGCACTTAACATACACAGAGGCTTCATCTGAGCCATGCTAAAAGCAGAGCCAAACATTCCTATAATTCCCAGGCAGCCTAGTTTTCATTCTTGATGTACTAGTTTTGTTAACAATCAGGACCAGAAAATTTCAGTGTGGGATGCTGCTGTGATTATCTTTGTGATGACAGTTATGCTGGTGCTACTTGATCCTTTTGGCCAATGACCAGAAACCCAGTTTTCCTTCCCATAAGATGTCTTTATCCTGGTAACAATTAGTAGTCTGGAATCTGGACACAGATGAAAGATTTTTAGCTTGAGTGAAAAAGGAGTTTTTGCTTGTGATTGGTACATTCATACTATTTTCATATCTTTCAAATAGATTTTGCAGAAGCAAGCAATGGCAAACCACCTCTAAACACCTCTTGGGGGTGGGTATGACTTAATAGACAGACAGACAGACAGACAGACAGATGATGAGTGAACCAATGTTTCTGTCCAATCATTTTATCCCCACAACAATCCTGTGAGGTAAGTTAGGTTGAAATTGTATGAAAGCCCTAAAGTCAGCCAGCAAACTATTATCACATAGTGGGGCTATGAACTTGAATCACCCAGATTCTAATCTGACATTTGATCCCAGGCTTTCTCAAGCAGGGTTTCATGAAACCCTGGCATTTCTTGATGGTCCTGGAAGGGTTTCTCCAATGGTGATATCAGGTGATATGACCATATATGGTCATGTTGACCTGCCACTTCCCCAAATGGTCAATGATGGGCCTGGGAGAGGGTGGGAAGGGGAGTGGTCCTGCATGGGTGTTTACAGAGCTATTCTCCCAGCCATATTCTGCATGATTGTAGCACCTCTGGGGTTTCTCTAAACCTGAAGAATATTTCAGGATTTTTTCAGGGCTAAAAAAATTGAGAAAGGCTTTTCTAGCCATTATACCACACTGGCTGTTCATTTCAACATCCAGTAAAGCACTGGTCCCCAACCCCCAGTCCGAAGACCAGTACCAGTCCTTGGATCAGTTAGTACTGGGCCACAGCTCCTCCTCGTCCTCCTCCCCGCCAGCTGCCTCGGGGGCTGCCCTGTCACTCTGCCGCCAGCTCACCTTTGGTGCTCTCCGGCAGCCGCCATGGCCGGGGCTTCCTCTCGGCGTGGCACTGCGCAGCTGCTGCTGGCAGCACCCCCCAGTGGGCGGCAGGAAGTCAGCGGCACCGGCGGGAAAGCAAGCGGAGCAGGGGCTCAGACGGCGTTGACATCCCTCACCAAAAGACTACCCCCCCCCCCGGGCCTCAGTAAAATTGTCAAGCGTTGACCGGTCCCCAGTGATAAAAAAGTTGGTGACCACTGCAGTAAAGTCACTTATCATAGATGGAACTTAATTTGGACTACACTGTAAAAGTCTTCTTTGGTTTCACTGTGGCAACTACACATTTTAGAAATCAGTCCATAAAACCCTTTGTACTGACCCAAACAAATTCTTAGCCCAATTTACTGCTTTGCAAGTCTGAGAAATGTTTTCAGCATGATGGATTTTGCTGCAAACTCTGCTTCTTTGGGCGGTTCTAATTCCTACTTTCAGATGGAATTAGGCCCAGTCTGGGGCAGTCCCAGGCCTGGCCCAATTCATGCCCTCAGTTGACTCACAACAAGGGAACGTGGAGAAATCCACATTCCCTTTTTTGCTGCAGGACACAATGAGGTATAAGTTTACGTTGGGCCATTTGTAAGGGAAAACTTGAGCTGTCCCAGTGTGCTTTCCCCACCCTTGAAGCCATCCATAAGCATCACTTCCACTGGCTCCTGCTCGCTACCTCGTTCGCTTCTGTCACTGCTGACAGAGCCTGGCTTTGCTTCTTCCTGTTCTTACTCACAAAAACCCCTTCTAAAAAAATGAAGAAAATGCTTACCATGGTTCTGCCGCGCTGCAGAGCAGCAGGAAGCTTCCCCCCCCCAATTGTTTTAGATGGAGATTTTCTATGAAAATGAAAAAATGCTCCAGTCCGCCAAGAGAGAGCTGCCAGAAGCATTTACATAATCTTTATCCGCTCCTATGGAGCGGATAAAATCAAGCCCTAAGGGCTATTGGGGAGGAGTTAGGGCGGGTTCTGTCTGTGATAAAAACTCGGAGGGGCGATTCGCCCCTCCAAGTGCCACTCAAGGGCCAAGCGGCCACTGGGGAGGCGTGCAAAGCGCGTCTCCCCGGTGGCCGCTTGGCCCGGCCTCACCCGCCAGGGGACTTGCCGTGCCAAAGGACACGCTGCCTTTACCCACAGTGAGTCCTCCTGCCTTCCCATCGACCTCGGGAAATGAGCCGATATGCCGCGTCGCAGACACGGTGTCCCTGCTCCTCTCCCGCCGCCCCCCACACTACGCATCTGCATGACGCCAACTACCCCCATCCATACCCAGACCCCTTACCGCCCCGCCACCACTCCCCTCCCTTAAAACACCCCCCACACAGAGTCACGCACCCGTCCGCTGCCCGCTAACCCCCCACCCTCCCCGCCCCCCGCTGCTGCTTCCCATGCTTCAAGCACACACATACACAGTTACCTGCCCGGCCGCTGGCCGATCACCCCCCCCCCACACTCCCCAGACCCCTTCCTGCCCTGCCGCCCTTTCCCATGCTTCCAGCCCCCCCCCCAACCACACAGTCACCCACCTGGCTGCCATCCAATCACCCCCCACCCTCCCCAGAACCCTTCCCGGACCACCACAACACCTCGACAACCAGCTGCCGCCTCTTGGCCAGCCCACGTTCCTACCCTTTCCCACCACCCCTTTCCTCACCAGCCTCCCCAACACGACACTCACCTTACCCCTGTCCTCCGCATCCCTGGCCCTTCCCTTCCATTTCGCCTGCGCCAGCCCCAGCTGGCGTGCTCTGCCCGGCTACTCCTCCCTCCAACGCCCTGCGAGACCACTTCTTCCAATGCCCAACATCTGCCCATTTTTATAAATGGGCTTTATCCCTAGTTTAAAAATAAATAAGGTAACAACATTGTTTTTTATTTTAAAATGATAACCATTAAAATGATATTTTTTTTATATATATATTTCAGGCTTGGAGTGGGGTACTCAAATGCTACAGAATTGCACTGGAAGGTGATAGGGAGTTTGCGCCACATGACAATGACTGACAAGCCAAAAAAGCAAAAATACTGGTGAGGAGTTTCCACTTCTTGTCCATTGGCTATCTCATACAGGAGCAAAAATCTGGGGGGGAGGGGGGGAGCAGGCCAAAGGCTCTGTGCAGTCATGGGAAAAATTGGCTCAGCTTTCCTGAGGCAAAACACTGCATTATAATGCCTGGATGAATCCTCCGTGCAGTAAACACCAGAGTTTTGACCCTGCAGAGCTTCTGTAAAGCAGTCTGTAGCTGAGATACCTGATCAAAAGGCTGACTGCAAGAAGGCCCAGTGAGAGAGAAAAAGGGCCAGAGAACTAAAGGGAGGTCTTTCTTAAGTTGAGGCAAGTTGACCTGTTGTTCACAATGCTCCCATTTATATGAGTATCCAGAGACAGCCCAGTCAGTTCATCCTCCATGGAGTTCATTGGTCTTCCGCACTCTAGTCCAGTTGCAATTATATTCATATCCTGCAAGCATTAGAGAAGCAGCATAAGGTATTGCTTGACAACTGTTAAAAACAATGTTTTACTACTTATGAGAAGGCCTATAAATAAGAGGAAATGATAGTCCCAAAGCTGAAGAGGGGATGGGAAATGTGTAGTGATGTTTAAGATAATGAATCAAAACTGCTGGCAGTTTTGGCACAATTGATCCTTGGGGACTTCAATGTCCATGTGGAGAAAACCAGTTCCTTGCAAAACTTGGACCTGGTGACAGCTTTGGTGACATTAGGACTCTCTTGGTTTGTAACTGGCCCCACACATCAAGAAGGCCACACTCTGGATTTAATCTTTGGAGTAGGGATACAAACGGGTCTGGTACAGGTGACAAGAATGCCATGGTCAAACCACTTTACCCTGAAGACTCAAATCAGCATTCCACTCATGCCCTTTATAGGCAGAGAGCAGATTTATGCTCGCCCAAGGATCCAATATGCTGGTGCCCCCTGGCTACTCAGTTGATGAGTTGGTAGAGGATTGGCATCACCAACTCTCTGAAGCCATTTACTAAATCACCCCCCCACCTCCTCTTCACTCCAGACCCAAGCCAGCTCCCATGGATACTCAGGAACTGCACAAATGGAAACAGGAACTGAGATAGCTAGAGCAAGTTTGGCAGAAAACTTGGTGAAGCTGCAAGAACTTCTAGACTTATGAACTTCTAAGCTTATAAATGATGAAATATTTATTTATTATTTAGACTTATTACCCCCCTGATTCGCCCCTCCCAAACCAGCTCATGGCGGGTTACAGTCTGTCCATATAAAACCCAGTAAAAACCCCATTAAAACAATTCTGGACACACATACAATAAAACAAACTCCTAAGAACCATTGCGGTCCTCAACCCACTAAGCCCCCCACCCCAATCTATATAGAGGTGTGGGAAAAGGGAGCATGGATGACATTGCAATGTCTTTAGCACCGGGGGGGGGGTATCAGATCTCACTCACGATGCCGGCCTCAACCATAAACCTGGTTTAAGAGCTCAGTTTTGCAGGCCCTAAGAGCCTCTTGTGGCGCAGAGTGGTAAGGCAGCCGTCTGAAAGCTTTGCCCATGAGGCTGGGAGTTCGATCCCAGCAGCCGGCTCAAGGTCGACTCAGCCTTCCATCCTTCCGAGGTCGGTAAAATGAGTACCCAGCTTGCTGGGGGGTAAACGGTCATGACTGGGGAAGGCACTGGCAAACCACCCCGTATTGAGTCTGCCATGAAAACGCTAGAGGGCGTCACCCCAAGGGTCAGACATGACTCGGTGCTTGCACAGGGGATACCTTTACCTTTTACCTTTGCAGGCCCTGCAGAATGCAGAAAGCTCAAGCAGTGAAGGCTGGGAAGAATGGATATTTTGCGGGCTATATTGCCTCCGCTAGCTCTCTCCCAGTACAATTATCTTTCCCTTCTTCATAATTCGTTAAGGGCGAAGTGGGCAGAGAGTGGGTGGGACCAGTCCAG
Organism: Paroedura picta; assembly: GCF_049243985.1. Lineage (NCBI taxonomy): Eukaryota > Metazoa > Chordata > Lepidosauria > Squamata > Gekkonidae > Paroedura > Paroedura picta. The sequence goes on along the minus strand of NC_135373.1, from coordinate 76,570,731 downwards.
GTGAGGGGCCAATCAGAAGGCGCAAAGCATCTTCTGATTGGCCCCTCACCAGGACAGACAGAGACAGAGCAGTTCTAGCCAATCGGGTGAGGGCACAATCTAGGCCCTCACCAGGACAGGCCAGAAAGCGACGGAGAAGCGGCAGGACAATGTGAGTAAAGAAGGAGGCCTTCCCCTCGGGCCTAGAAGCATACCCGGGGCCTTGAAGCACCACCACCGGGGGGAGGGGGGAAGCAGGCCTACCCACCAGGCCCAGAAATGCTGAACCTGGGGGCAATGCCGCCTCTATGTGTCTGCTGGGGGAGGGGGCTTTGAATCTAGTTCAAAATAATTTGGTAAATTACATCCCTATTGAATTAACTATCAGAAATTTCTAAATCTGGCTATTAGCTGTGAGGCATTTGTGAATTTTTGGGGGGAGAAAATTGTGTTGCTCCACCGGGACTTTCCCACCAAGATTGATGCAGTCAGTGAGCCATAGGCCCCCCGGCTCTCTTGAGATCATGTATTAAACCACTTCATTATGCTCTCCTTGACCAATGTGGACAGAGCTCTGACAGCTATTCAGCCAACCACCTGCCCCCTGTACCTGTACGTGAACCTCTTCCCTTATGCTTCTCAGAGAAGTTTATGCTCACAAAATCAGATCAGGATCTCTGGCCCCAGAGAAGTGAAACTGGCCTCAGCCAGAGCCAGGGCCTTCTCTGCCTTGGCATTGGCCTGGTAGCATATTCTTCCAGAAGAAACTAGCGCCCTGTGGAACCTGAAGCAGTTCCACAGAGCATGTAAGACAGAGCTGTTCTGCCAGGCCTACAACTGAGGCCCATAGATCAACAGCAGAACTGGCCTCCCTACTTAGAAATCATATAGGAAATAATACCTAGACACCAGATATCTACATCAGCTAGCACTCCCCCCACCCCCAGACATTAGAGAAAGGGTGGATGTTCCTGGGATTTTAATTATTAAAATGTATAATATAAATGTTTTAATGATGTAATAGGTTTTAACATTTGCAGTTTACTAATTTAACAGAATTAATTTTTGCTATATATTCCCACTGTCATGTAAGGAGTTCTTAGTCTGAGGAAGAGTGCTTGCACTCAAAAGCTCACGCCTTGAATAAATCTTTGTTGGTCTTAAAGGTGCTCCTGGACTCTGATTTTATTGTGCTACTTCAGACCAACACGGCTACCCATTTGAATCAAGTTTTAACATTGTATTAAAATGTGTGATACCCTGAGCCTTTGGGGAAGGGTGGCATAGAAATGTGATAGATAAATAACTTTATTTCTAATCTTGCTTCACATCTGTGGACTGGACATAAAAGGTTTTCTGATTGCAGCAGTAATGCACATACTGGAGTTTGAAGTGCAATCAATCTTTGTCAAGAGCTCTTTATTCTCTCAGTCCTCACAGGCAGAGTAGACATTCGAACCCACACATGCTTGGATTGCTGCCATCCTGTTCCTGGCAAGGTCCCTTGCCCTTTCTTCACCCCTGGCCTGCTGTCCTTCCACCTTATTTGGCATGGTATCAGGTCACTGGGGTAAGCTGTAATAGAAGTTGAATTCTGCATGTCCTGACAGATGACTTTCCTGGCATGAGACTTTCTGGAGAAGAGCCATGTAATGGCCTTTTGAATTTTTTAAATAGCTATCACTGAGACCTCACATAAGCTTTTCCTTAAATTAATGTTAACTATAGCTGGTGGCAACATACTTTTACATTTCCTTTGATAATTTCTCCATGGGTGGGGGGAGGGAAATCACAGCATGAGATATTCTTCTTAGGTAGTAGAACAGCACAGAACAGACTCTAGCACCCAGTCCTAGGAGCAGCTGTGCTGGAACATAAATTGAAAAAGAAACAAACAAATAAATAAATAAACTCCATCCTTGATCCCACCCTCAGCAAACCTCAGATCCTTGCACCTGGCTTGGTTGGTGTAGGAAAGAGAAGAAACAAAGTTCCTTTATGACTGTCATGTCACCACAGTATGTGTATATGAACTCTCAAAAACTAGGCCCATTCCGCATAAGGACCAATGTTGCCAATTGGTTCCTGAAAGCGGAAACACTATTTTTAATAGTATAATCTTGGCATTACGCATACCTGCATTTGTAGTGGAATCCAGTAGCGTTTCAATTGTTTCCTACAGGTTTCCGGGCCAATCACAAGATGGGAACACACAGGTCTTTTTCGCTACTGTTGCAGATTGTTTGCAAGAGTGTAGCGCTTTTTGGAGGGTGAATCCACTTTTCTGGATTTCCCTTTAAGCACTACAACGAATCGCTTTTTGTGGGACTATTTCAGGAGTGTGGCAGATTGTGTGCGACATCATGCGGAACTGCAAATTAGTAGCGTTTACAATTTACAAGCCTTTTGCAACATAGAAGTCGTGTGGAATGGACCCTAGTTTCAGTTTCTCTGTCAAGGCCTGTAGGGAAGGCAGGTTTTGTGCTGTTGGTGGCTGCAGTCTTTTACAGTGTGCGTTTTAGGGCCAAACTGCACATTGGTATTGAACCCAGCACATGGATCCTGTATGGTCCCATAAAGTTACCTGAACTTCCCAGTTTCCCTGTCCCAGCAAACATTTCTGACATTGGAAATATTTATTCCCAGGGTCACAAGACATACATGGAGTAACAGCCATATGAGGTGGGTCCTGGAGGTCCCCTGGAATTACAACATATCTCCAGACTATAGACATCAGGTCCCACCGTTGGAATAAATGGCAGTTTTGGAAGCTGGACTCTATTACGTTAATCTCTGCTGAGCTTCATGTTCTCCCTAAACTTTACCCTCAATATCCTGGAATTTTACATGCTGGAGTTGTCAGCCTTAGATTCTGCAGTAAAGAGGGAGAAGGGAAGCAATTGTTCCCTTTTTCTGGCAGCAGAGTTCTGCCCATGCAAGAAGAAATGTCTGCTATGGAGAAGAATGAGTCAGGAAGGCCCACATGAACCATGGAACCCAGGCCCTCAAGTCCACATAATCTCACAGCCTGGTGTTTATGGACTAGTAGTGATATCCAGTGGCTTGGGAGCCACATGTGGCTCTTTGACATGTGGCTGAACTGTTCATCATTCCCCTGGAACTGATCAGATTGGCAGCAGAATTTTTTTTTAAGTGCTGTGACTGACATTGCTGCAGCACTTCCAAATAAAGCCCAAGCAGCTTAAAGTTTTCACTAGGGTTGCCAGTCCCCCCGCCCAGCAATGGGGAATGGGAGAGTAGGGCTACCATATCCAGGTTGGGAAACTCCTGGAGATTTGAAGATGGAGAATGGGGAGGGGAGGCACCTCAGTGGGATACAATGCCATAGCATCTACCCTCCAAAGCATCTGTTTTCTTAAGGGGACCTGATCTCTGTAGTCTGAAGATGAGCTGTAATTCCAGGGGATCCCCAGGTCCCACCTAGATACTGGCATCCCTAATTTCCACTGATTCCAAGAACTAGCTTTTGTTACTTCTGGGTTGTAGGAATGATGTAACAATGTTGGTGATGCAATCATGTTGTAACAATGTTCATGTTGCTGATGGCACCCCTTCCCCATGTTCCCACCCCCAGTCTTCCCATTGTCAGGCTTGGTCTAGCAACTCTAGACCTCTGCCCCATGGTTCGAAAAAAGGACAAGGCTCTTGCCAAGTGGGGCTTGGAGTTGGCAGTTGGTTACTGCCTTGAAATAGGCACTGTTGGAGGATTGGGAAAGCTGCAAGTTTCCCTAAGGTGCAGGCATCATACTAGGGATATAAGTAAATGTCTTTTGCCTGGTGGCAATTGCAGATATGATTCCTTGTGAGTGATGGAGTGAGTAGGCTGTTATAGGCTAAACAGCATTAACATACCTTCAGATCGTTATTTTCTTAATAGTTGGTAAAAGTTGCTTTGTATAATTGTCCTGCAAAATACTCTGACTAAATCAATACTTCTAATGGAGGCCCCCAAATGGTTGGAAATTTTGTATGTACACTGTTGATTTGATCCTTTGTCTAGTCAAAATTTAACATCCCCAGTGCCTCTTTCTCCATCTTCCTGACCTTTCTGCTCCTCGTATTCATGCAGCTGGGCACACTCCTTAACAAGGCTGTGAATTTGTTTGCCCATTATTAAAACAGGCTTGTACGGTAATAACTCTTGTGTTCCTTGAAGATACTTTAGGTTAATACAAAACCTATCAAACAGGCACTTTTTATCATTTGTATGAGATAGTATTTTGAGATGAAAGGCAAAGAGCACATGACCATATTTCTGATAGCATCTTTTATGTGCTGGAATATCCCTACAGCCCACCACTAAGCAATACAAAGGCAAATTGTTCCATACATTCAACAATGCCTGCTATGTGTTTCAACTGAGAATCCTCAAACTTTCCATCTTTTTATTCTGTTTAAAGGACCCAGCATTTCATCTGCCTGGTTATTGTATGAAATGTATACATGTTGACTTAGAAAGCTCATTTACTCAGAATCCATCCACACAAAAAAGATTTTAAAAGAATCCAATGTGCAACGAAAGCATGTACCACCCCTGTAGTACACATATACAGCAATTTGTATCCATTGCAGTAGTTCCCCAACTGTCCCTTAACAATAGAACAACCGAAAATGATTGCAAATTTTAAGAATGGGTCCTCTTTGTAAAACAAAATTTAATTCTAATAGCACCTTTAAGACCAACAAAGATTTATTCAGAGCGTGAGCTTTTGAGTGCATACACTCTCAGAATCTGAGGAAGAGTGCATGCACCGGAAAGCTCACGTCTTGAATAAATCTTTGCCGTATATGTGTACTACAGGGGTGGTACATGCTTTCGTTGCACATTGGATTCCTTTAAAAAAAAATTTGTGTGGATGGGTTCTGTGTGGATGGGAATCAAATCTTCTGTGTGGATGGGAATCAAATTACTCCAGACCAACATGGCTACCCACTTGAATCATCTTTGTAAAGTGTGTCCCAAGCCTCAGCCATTTTTTTTCATGAAGATGGTACACAGAAATCATCACCTGTAGCTGTGTTTATGCATGAAATTGTATGCTGGGATAAAAGGATATGCAAAAAATGTTTCTAGAATAAGAGTAGTTTTTTACCTGCTTTTCGCACGGCTTCAAAGTAGCAGAATGGTTGCTATTTGGAAACGCTACTAATTTGACATAACCCACGACGTCGTAGACAATCTGCAACAATCCTGAAACCAATCAGCAAAAAGCGCTTCGTTGTGGCGCTTTCAGGGGAATCCAGAAAAGTGGATTCACCCTCCGGATAGCGATACACTCCTGCAACCAATCTGCAACAGTAGCGCTAAAGATCTGTGCGTTACCATTGTTGCTGGTTCTTCAAAGTCCCTCCCCCTGGCTCTCTCCTCCAAACTTCCGGCGAAGCGATCGCCATTTTTTTTTCTCCGAGCGAGCGGGGATAAACGCACTGGCGAGCCTCTTTCTGTTTAGAGGCTTCCCTGGCTTCAGTCCTTCACCTTTAGTCACTAAGCACAAACAACTGAAAAGCCCGTTTGCTGAAATAAAGTCCCTTTATTTTTTACAAATAAATTCAGCCGAAAATCGTGCCCGTGAGAGGGGGGGGGGGATTTTTTTTTTTATCACTCGAGGCAGCGTACAAATGATCATACAATCAAACGACAGCTCACATTAGGCAGCTGGATGGGTCTCTCCGTAGCAACGAATCTACCTAGATTCATTGCTATGGGTCGTTTTTTTTTTTTTTAAAAACCTTTCTTAAAGGGAAAGGGGCTGTTTGGGAGCATGCTAACGGCTGCCCATTGGCTGCTTGACGGCCAGGGGCGGGACGAGCTTGGCAATAGCGCTTCCTTTCTAGCGATTTCTGCCGAGACCGGAAGCCTGTGGGAAACGCTAAAAAACGCAACTGATTCCACTACAAACCCAGGTATGCATAACGACGAATTCCACTATTTTAAATGGCGATTTTTCATTCCGCAAACAATTTGCAACAAAGATCCCTGTGCGAAAAGGCCCTCAATGTGGCTTACAATTGCCTTCTTTTTCTGTCCCTACAACAGTTGTCTTGTAAATAGGTAGGGCTGAGAGAATTTTGAGAATTGTGACTGGCTCAAAGTCACCCGGCAGGCTTCCTGTGGAAGAGAGGGGAATCAAACACAGTTCTACAGATTACAGCCCACTACTCCTAATCACTACACCATACTGGCTTTCTATGGGTGGGCAGATAGAGTTTCCTGCATTGTGCAAAGGATTGGAGTAGATGATCCTGGAGGTCCCTTCCAACTTTATGATTCGATGATTCTATAATAGAAACAGTCCCCTTTTGTTCTCATTTCTGATACTCACACTCCCTTGCCTGCTTGTATTAGATTTCCCAACCTGGAAGGGTAGAGCCAAAGAGAGACTTTATAATATAGCTCAGATGCCAGATGACAAGTTAGTATTATCCACTCATAGGGTGATTTTCATCTTCCTTGTGGGTGACTGTTTCCTACATTCAGGGGACTTACATAAGTAGTTAGACATGTACTCAGAAAGTATTACTTTCAAATCTGTATCTGAATGCATATCAGTGGCAGGTAATATATGAAGGATCTCTAGCTAGGAATCTGGTACAGGTCACAGGACTGGAATCCAAGAAATCAAACCCAAGTATAAAAGATTGTAGATGCAGTCAACAGGTAGGAATGAAAGCACAGGTATAGCACTTTTGACATTCCATGTGACAAAATGCTCCCCCCTCCCCCAAATGACTTTGGACACCACAAGAGCTTATGAGATGAAGATGTACAAATGTCATATATGTTTAGCTATTGTGCTTTCATTACAACATTATGTGAAAGGAATTCATGTGGGAGACACATGTAGACTTCAGTTGTGCACACAGATATTACATTCTCCCAGGTACAAGTTCCTCTTAAAATGTAATGTAGGAAGCAACGTCTTATAAAAGCACTTATGCTGAATCCTAGAGTGTCTGAAACACATCCAATTGCTAGCTGCTTAGGTCTGCTTCCCAGTATTCATTTGCCCTTCAAGAAAGCAGACACTAGGGCAAGAAAAGCAAAATCCAGTCTAGTTCCCAGAAAACTGGGAAGTCAGCTCTCTTCTAGATCTTTTCATTTTCTATATGACATGGTAGAAGAAGGACTATAAAGAACTTTCTACTCTGAATTTCACATATATCTACTGGGATATTTGATTAATATAGCAGAGTTTTGTCCGGTCATAGAAATGTGCTACCGAGCATAGTAAACAAATCTCCCAAGAAGTATATTGCAAAAAAAAAAAAAAAAAGGTAAACTTACATTTATTCAAGTTGATTTGGTTCACATTCAGGTTGCACGTGAAAGGAGGGAAAGAACTCTAAAGAGTAATTTCCCAATTATGAATGACCAGCTTGTTTGGCATCATATGTGTGGGAGTATGAGGGCATTATTCTACAGGAAGAAGAAGAGTTTGTTTTTATACCCTGTTTTTCACTGTCCAAAGGCATCTCACAACAGACACCCTGCGAGGTAGGCAGGGCCAACAGAGTTCTGAGAACTGTGACAAGCCCAAGGTCACCCAGCTGGCTGCATGTGGAGGACTGGGGAATCAAACCTGGTTCTCCAGATTAACGGCTGCTGTTCTTAACCACTATACCATGCTGCCTCTCAGTAGGAGACACCTGCTTAGATATCTCCATGAAGGGCCATGTGAACAAAGAGAGAGGAAGGTTCAGAGGACAGCTCCCAGACAAAGACAAAGAGAGGCATCCTATTCAAGGAGATAACACCTATACACCCTTTCTGAAGGATGTACAGTGATGCAGCACCTAGGGATGCCAACCTCCAGGTTGGATCTGGGGATACTCACATTACAGCTCATCTCCAGATGACAGAGATCAGGGTGTAGTCTGCACGGAGCTTTTATTCCAATCCCAGGTCTATTCAGTCCCTGCCATCACCACTGAATGCAATTTCCATTTTGATTTTGTCCGATTTAAATTTTCCCTCTGCAACAAGCATGATTGATCCGGAGTGACCCTACATTTATCCTGCAATATCCTGGGGTGGATATAACCCTCAGTATTTGAAGAATCGGATTGAGAAAGCATGCGGAGCTCTGCCCGTTTCGAATGTATTCCTGAACTCCGTGGTAGAGAAGCCCTGATTGGCCAGGGTGTCAGTTCCTTGTTTCCAGGATTTAAAGGGGAAGCCCTAACTTTTCTCAGCAGAAGTTCCAGAAGCCTAAACTTCTCTCAGTAGAGATTTGCCTCTTGGTTTTTTCCCCTCTCCTCTGCTGTCTTCAATCCCCCCCCCCATTCAATGAAAGAAAGAGGCTCTTGCTGGGCTTGACTCCCCCCTCCCCTTCTGAGTTTCCCTACCCATGTGCAGAACACTTTTCTGTTTCAATGGGGGGGGGGAGAGGAAGACCCGAGTTCAAATTGATCTGGATTCAGCAGGATCTACAACGGAATAAACAAAGTAAGTGCAGACTCTGCCCAGGTCTCTGGGAGAAAATGGTTGCTTGGGAAGGCAGATTGGTAAAATTAAGCTAAAGTACAATGCCACCATAAACTCTAAAAATTATTCCAACAGAGATTTTAGAGATATGATCAGGGTAAATGCTACTGATAGCATGAAGCCATTTTACATATTGCATAGTAGCAAAAATTAAGTTTTTCACTGAATGTGAAAATGCACTAAATGCACAGAAGTGCAGCCAACTGGTGCTCTGATGGATATCTTTATACAAAAGATTAAAAGTCTCATTCACACATTATATTTAAAAAAATCTAGGTATGGTTTCTATTTGTGTGAAATATAGGCGTCTTCATACTTAGGGCTGCCAGTTCCAGGCAGGGAAATTCCTAGAGATTAGGAAGGGTAGAATTCAGGGAGGGACATGATGCCATAGAGGCGTCTCTGTGTAAGTGCCATTTTCTCTAGGGGAATTGATCTGGTGGAATTAAGTCATAATTCCAGAAGTTTAGGATACACATAGAGGCTCACAACCATATCCAGGCAGATGGCTTAAACCATTGTAGTAGCAACTTGTCCACAACATAGCCTAACCCTATGAACATATCTGAGGACAGTTTGTTAAGGTCCTATTCTACAAATGGGCAAGGTCAGCGGATGCATCTACCTTAGTATTGTTTTGCATGGCTCTCACTTTGTGGAACGGCCTTCTCGAGGAAGACTGAATGGTTTTCACCCATCAATTATTCCACAGAATTGTTCAGGAGTGCATTTTGTAATGAGAATCGGGCTGCTCACGAAGATGCTTTAATAAAGAGTGTAGGGGTGTAGGACTTGTTTATGGCATTATTACATGCATTTCTATTTTTTTCATTTCTGTAATCCAGTTTTTACATTTCTTATGTCATGTCTTATACTGTTTCTATAGTGTTGCTTTCTAATCCAGTTTTTACTGTTATGGATGACAGGAGGGGAAATCATTTCATTTTAGTGAAATAAACTGGTGTTGCTAGATATACCAGGCTGGAAAAAATCCCATCACTCCTGGATCGATATATTTTCATATCCTGTGGGGAAAATAAACCTTCTGAAGTGAGTAACACCTGGCAAGCTGTAGCAGTCAATATTTCAGAACCCAGATTGGTTAGGATTTTCTATGCACTTCAGTGTGTGTGGAAGAGAACTGAAAAGGAATTGGTCTCCCTTTGTTATGTGTGTCGTGCTGTCTGCATGTGACAGCTGGAGAGCATTATCTACACATACATCCATTTTATCCAGCCCAGTTGGAGGAGAGGGGCAGGAGAAAGCAAATGCCAGTAAACTATAGTGTTTAAAGCAGGTTAAAAATCTTTATTTTATTTCTTAGAACCTGCACCTTAATTGCTGTAGCTTGGCTACCTTCTAGTGATGTTGATGGTGATAAAAGACAGCCTTGGTTCCTGCCAGTGAGCCCCTCCATGTCCATGTTACCAAACAGCTCTATTTATTTATTTTTATTTATTTATTATATTTGTATACCGCCCTCCCTGAAGGCTCAGGGCGGTTCACATGAAAGAGAACAGAAACAGTACAGATAACTTAGATTAACAATGATGAATGAAATGAAACAACAAGCAACATAGAACCGTAGAAAAATTAAACATTAAAGTAACTCATAGTGATAGCCCAGTGGGTTGGGCGGAACTGCAGTGGTTGCTGTAGGAGGGAGCTCAGGAGGAGGGCCCTTGGGAAGTGATGGTACAGGTCGACCTCAACCAAATGCCTGGTGGAGGAGCTCCCTTTTGCAGGCCCTGTGGAACTGTCTTAGCATCAAACTGATGAGAAGGGTAAGCTTCCAAGGGGTGATGGCTGCTACTGTACAGAGAGCCTCCCAACACTCTTAAGACGCACTGGGAACCAGTGAGGGATCCTCACATAATAAATTTTGAGGCCAGTAGCACCTTTAAGACCAACCAAGTTTCATTCAACGTATGAGCTTTCGTGTGGAAGCACACTTCTTCAGATACAATGTTATTAAAGTGCGCGTGCACACGAAAGCTCATACCTTGAATGAAACTTTGTTGGTCTTAAAGATGCTACTGGATCCTCACATAGGTTGGTTTTCCCTGGGATGAAGCACCCACCTCCCCAGCATCAGAGCCAATGGAGCTGAGCCTTGCTTGCCTACTTGCACAAGTCAGGAGAGAGTAACATGACAGAAGCAATGATGGGAAATGTTACAATTTCAATGGTTATTCCATGCTTTATACTGTTTCTGCAGTGGCATTGCTAAGTTTTGTGATCTGCCTTGAATCTCAGTGAGAAAGGCAGACTATCAGTAAATAAATAGTCATGTTCTTGGCAGGAACCAGCAGGATCACCTAGCCCTGCTCCACGAGACATGCTTGCAGTTTGGCACCGGACACTTGCCCAACATCTTCATGAAAGCAGAAAATAGATTACATACAGACCGTTAGGCAACTTGTGGAGAACAGTGTTTCTTAATGTTTCATTTATATCTACTTGCCTAGAGTTTGGACATAGTTTTTTCCACTCCAGCTGCTTAATTCTAAGAAGCCACATTTTTATGCACCATCTAACATAAGCTATATATTTGAATGAACTGTGTGAGATTTAAGATTTAGTTACAGTATTCCTTTCACAGCGTACCTTTGTGGAACGACTCCTAGAACATTATAAGCTAAAGTGAGAGAAGGAAACAGGCCTGAGGCAAAACTTTATGAGTAACATTGATCTCTAAAGGCATACTGCTGACGTTAGTGGAGTTATACTAGGATGTTGATCTTATATTCCTTTCCCTGCAAGAGCTATTTCTCATTTGCCAGAGTAACAGCTGCAGAATGCTCATGACAACTGTAAAGAGAGAGAGAGAGAGAGAGAGAGAGAGAGAGAGAGAGAGAGACTTGCTTCTTGGCAGAAGGAAACCCTAAGCCCTTTGGCTACGTGAAATGGAATGCCCCATTAACTCCCCCCCCACACACACACACATACTGTTTGCATGGAATATCAATTTTTATGTAATCCCAATGTACCTCTCTTTCTAGGGTTTGTTGTGACTTACAATTCAGTCTAAAAATTCTCACTGGCTGATATAATAGCAGTACAGTATCACGGGAGCTCCAAAAAAGGGTGAAGCACTGTTCTCTGATTGCTGTTCCCAGCTTGGCTGCCTGATTGTTGGAATCCTTTGCCAATGTTTGGTACTCTGGAACATAGCCTGGAGTTTGCTTGCATGAAGATTGCAGGGCATTGCATAGCATATGTGGTAAGCAGAGTCCAAGTACAAGAAAGGCTTGTATGAAATGATATCATATGGTCATTTTTAAATTGGTGTATAATAAATCAGAAATAAGACTACACAGTAATACAGTAGGATATAGATGACACCTGTCTGAAATCGTGAGGATGAGGAAAAACTGAAAAGGGAGAACTTTGAAATGAGGAAACAAAAAGTATGAAAATGGTTGTGTACAACAGTCCCCTTGTTGCTGCTGTACTTCAAGTTTTGTCCTATAACTTTACTTTAAAAAAGGCAAAGACATCAAGCAATACACTTACTTATTGATATGTTGCCTTGCTCGAGACTGCTCACAAAGTAAAAACCAATGCTACAAAATTACTATTACTGAAACAATAATAAAATAAGCTCTGAAAACAAGCCAAGTGAATAAAAACAGCAAAAGACAAAAAAAAACACACAACCAATAACTAGTAGCCTAAAATTTGTTAATAAAACATTTATATTTTGCTGATATTAATAAAATTGTCTTCAGATTGATATTAATAAGAAAGACCATAAAACCACTTTAAAAAAGAACATGTCACCTTAAGCCTGGGGAAAAAGCAAACCTGGTGTATGATAAACCAAAGAGGATTAAACAAGGAGGGAATTTCCAAAGGCCAGGCACCATCATTGAAAAGGCTCTGTCATCCACCTCCCCACTAGTCAGATTACAAAGAAAGCAGTGCCTGTAATAGGCAATAGCCCCCAACGTACAAAGGGTCTGCATGCTGTTAAGTAAATATTATTTAAATTCTTTGGAAAACATAATTCCTTAAAAACAACAAATGATATGTGAATTATGCAGTGTATAATAAGTGCCTTGATTTTTGAACCTTTTAAAAATTGCATATTTGTATGAATCCTAAAACATTACAACAGATGAGCCTTTTGGAATATCTTAAATATGAAAGGCTGATTTGAAACTTTGGTATATTTAATTAACAGCTTTTTAAAAGTTATAATCCATTCCATTAAGCTCTGTATCATATTTGGGTAGTACTCCTGATGGCTAATAGACTAGGATTCTGGACACTGTCCTATGCAAATACCTATGATTTATATTTGTTTATTCTTTTGTAATATGAATTATATTCTAAGACAAGAAGATTCCTGTTTCCTGGTAAAAAGGAATAATACATGTAATAAGCACTGTAACCTTATTCCTTGTGCTAGAGACATAATTTCCATTTGAATTCCATTTGTATCTTGGTTAGGACTTGAACATCCACTTTCGGTTACTCAAATGTTACCTTGTACTGTGAACAGTAGTGGGAACTTTCTGCTTGTACAGAGTCAGCCTCTACATTTTTTTAATCATGCTATCAAATTACAGTATAAATCATTATCCATTGTTTTTAGAGGTCAAGTATTAGATAGCCAGTGTGGTAATAGTGGTAGAGTGCTGGTCTAGGATCTGAGACTCAGGTTTGAATTCCCACTCTACCATGGACAGTCACTGGGTAATCTTGGACCAGTCATATGATCTCAGTCTAGTTCACAGGGATATACATGAAGTACATAAAAATAAATAGGACAAATGCAGAGTAGCTATTTTTGGTTTAATACAGCATTGGACATACTCTTGAGAAATGATTGTTGATGCATTTACATAGTAAATTAGGCTGAAAGTGGTTTTTCTCATTCAGAGAGCTTTTTCCAAAGCAGCTAATGTGATGGATATAAGAAGGAGGATACAATGGTGTCTTTGTAAGATGCAGGGGAATTTTAAGTGGGAATCCCCAAGAAATTCATTTCAGTATACATCACTATTGAAAAGGTCTAAAAATTGCTGTCATTTTAACTGAAAAGGAAAAAAAAAAGTATGAATAAGCACAGATCTTGCCTTTTGAAGAAACTGGCATCCACACATCATTCCATACATTTCTTCTCTGCAGTGTAAATGGATAGATTCATTTTACTGCTGTTGGGGTCATTTCACAAAGGCCACTCTTTGTTGGAAAGCAATGATACACATGCCGGTTTCAAGAAACAGAATTTATTTCATCACCAGAGGCCATACTTTCAGGATGTGCAACTTGGCGTAACTTCACTGGGTTCATCAAACCAGCCCAGTTTACAGTGACAACCCAGTCCCATATGTTTTTCTATTATTGTTAATATTATTATTGTTACTGTTTTCCTACTATTTTCTATTATTCCTCAGTAGAATCAGCTACAGAGGACTGATTTGTGAGCCCTCTCTCTTACCACCAATGGGAGAACAAAGACCAGTGCCATCCTATGCAGAGTTACATTCTTCTAAGGCCATTCACTTCGAGTGATTTAGAAGGGCATAATTCTTAGGCCAATACTGGACATGATCTAATGTTACAGCAGAGTGAGAGACATCCATGTGTGAACAGAGCCAACGCTAGATAAATGTAACAACAAATAGAATTCAGGCAGCAATGCTATTCTGTAAAGATGGACTTAGTTCAGCATCAGTGTATTTGTTGGAAGAGAGAGGAAGCCAGACTTAGTCCAAGGAATGGCATCATAATCATATATGACTGATTCCCCCAATCTCCTCTCAGAATTAAAGATTCAGTTTTATACATTGTTACTTGGCAGTAACTTCCCTTAAAACAGAAGGATTTAGGGCTTATTCCTTCTGCCTCCTGTATATTTAAAAGATTGCCTCAAAAGTATGTAAGCCTTTAAATAAAGCTGCCAGGTCATATGCTCAACTTTTTTGTGTGTGGACAGCATGACAGATCCTGAAACAACTGCCTTGCTAGGATGTCCAATAATAAACAGGAGTCTTGTTTATTATTTTCTTCATTTGTAGCCTACCTTTCTTGCTGAGTGTTAATCTGACAGCAAAAACCTTCAATTTACAATGCATTAAGACAGATTAGAGAATTGATCAACAGTGCAAACAAATGAAGGCATGCCATCTATCATATATAACAGAATATGAAAAATGCCATGTAATACAAAAAGTGGGTAAGAAAGGTGGCAAACACCACAGTAAAAAGGTGATATATACAAAAATAAAATTGCAGTAACTTGTGCCACCTTAAAACCTCACAAGTTTGGTTCCACAACATCTGATTTCGTTGTGCTACTTCAGAACAACATGGCTCCCCATTTGAATCTAAATTTGGTTCCAATATAATCTTTTGTAGATTACAGCCCATTTCTTGAAATGTGTCCCATGTGGACTTTGAGCAAACAATGGAGATGATGCATTTTCTGTGCTACAGACTGGTAGGGGAGATGCAGCCATATACAATATGTAGGACATTTATCTTATTTGTACAGTAGTCCCACCAAAGATGCTGTCTTCTGGAAAAACTTATTTGAGAATAAAGTCCAAGAGCACCTTTAAGACCAACAAAGTTTTATTCAAGCTTTAAAAAAAGTTTTATTTAAGCTTTAGTGTGTACACATACTTCTTCAGATATATTGATGTGTAAGTTACCAGTCCAAACATAGACAGAGTGAGCAGTAAATTAGCACACGGCATAATTAAGATGTTTTACAGATTCAAGGACCAAACAGGAATAACAAGCTTACTTCACATAGTTCCATTTAGTTTGGGTTTAATTCCAGGGGAAAATATAGTGAAGATAATAAATGTCAAAATTGGAGACTGATGGGTGGATGTATCCTTAATCTGTCCATTAATATTCAATTCACTATGCTTCCCCCTGGAATTAAACCCAAACAAATGGTAACCATATAAGATGTTAGTTATTCCTGTTCAGTCCTTGCATTTATTGAACATCTTCATTATGATGTATGCTAATTTACTGCTCATCCTCTATCTATGTATATGAACTGGTAATTTCCATTTAATTTTATAAGAAGCCTGCATGCACAGGAAAGTTTATACCCTGAATAAAACGTTGTTGGTCTTAAAGGTGCCACTGGACTCAAACTTTGTTCTGCTGCTTCAGACCAAAAGGGCTACCCACCTCAATCTTAGTTGAGTGCTTGACATATGATGGGGTTTGGGGGGGGGGGGCGCTCAATGGGAAAGGGGCATTTCAGCAACTGAGGGTTTTCTTTTTTTTTTAAGTTAACATTTTTGGGGTATTTTAACGAGCGGTGTTACCTTGCCTTTGTGTCCTGTGTCTGGCCTCACTGAAATGGGGGGGGGGGACATAACGGTGATAGGAAATGTCCGGGTTCTTCCCCTCCCCTCCCCTCCTCTCCCCCGGTTAGACCCTCGCAAGAAGCCGCCGCCCGGCGCGCGTGCCTCTGTCCGTGCGAGCGAGCGAAGGTAGCGTGAGACTCCGCCAATCACGGGTGAGGTCCCTGCCTCAAGGGGGCGGGCAGAGGCTTTGATGTCGGGCGTCCCGGGGTGGCCGGAGAGTCAGAGCGAAGCCGGCACCTCTCCTCCTTGTGCGGCGCGGGAGGGAGAGCAACGCGGGAAGGTGCGAATGCTTCTCGGTGGGAAGCGGCACGCACCGAGCGCAGGGCGGACAGCTTTGCGGTGCGAGGGCAGGGAGAAGAGGACAGGGCGGGCGCCGGGGACATGAATGAGCCGCGCTCTCCGCGGTCGGCCCAGCCGCTGAGGCAGCGTTGCTGAAGGCGAAGGACACGGCAGCGGCGGAGGAAACGGCGCAGGCTTCCCGGCAAAGGGAGGCACGGGAGCCATGCGGAGTCTCGAGTTGTTGGCGCGGGTGCTGTCCTTCCTCTCCATTCTCTTCGCGAGGACGTGGGAACTCCAGCTACATCCCAAGCAAGGTAAAGAAAAGGCAGCGGCTGCACAACCGCGGCTGCAGCGGGCGAGAGGGAAGCGCACCGGACCCCTCAACGCCACCCCGCGCTTCTCGGGGGCTGCAATTTGCGGCCGCGTAGGATCAGCGCGGCTTTCGAGGAACGCGGTGGCCAGCGCGCGTGCGCGATGGGGAGGGGGAGAGGCTTGCACGTGCGGAGAAAAAGGCGCTGCTTGGCGCTCGGGTCGTCTCTCCCAGAGCTTTCGGGGCGCCACAATCGCGCGTCCACACCTCCCCCGTAAGCCATTTTTCTTCACAGCGGATTGGGTTGCTTGCTCACGCAAACCTATACCTTGAACAAAACTTCGCTGGTCTTAAAAGTGCCATGCCCCTGGACTCAAACTTTATCTTACAAGAACGCTATCCTTTTCCATAGTGGTTGCACTTAGAGAAGTAACTTTTTCCTGCTTGTGTTTTAAGATGGAAAATATCTATAAAGTGGACAAATACACCCATTGGTGTTGGAAATGTCATAAGGGAGCATAAAACAAACCAACAAAAAACTTCAAATGATTTTTTTATATGTCACCTGTACATGGTAAATATTTTAAATGGGATGTGCACGCTTTGAATTTTTTAGTTGCCTGGAATGAGTAGCAATAATTAATACCCCTTCTCAAGTAGTAAGTGCTGGAGATGCAAATATTGGCACCTTCTTCTGTATATGGTGGACATTCAGTAATCTAAGTGAATTAAGATAAACTATTTAAATATATGAGTGACATTTGAGGTAAACAGATCAACAAAAACTCACCTTTGGTTCTTTTAGGGATACAGACTCCATCAGTATATAACAAATATAGAATATTGATTCTAGCAATGTTAGCAGTAACAAGAATCTTAATAGCTCAGTTGTGGTAGTGGTGGGGACTCTCCCAGATGTCATAAGAAAATTTGGTACATGGTGCAATGAACAGTCAAACAGCTCTGAATAGCTAAGAACATTTTCCCCAGAACAATAGCATCCATTTCAATATTCTAATACAGTGCAGATTGAGTGAGAGATTTCACTGTGTCCTTATTGCAGGTTATCGAGTTTATTAGACCACACATATTCAATTTTGCTAAAATATATATATTTACAAAGGGGAATCCATGAGGACTTACAGGAAGCATGTCCAGTGTGGCTGCTGATAGGCCCAGCACTGATTCTGGGTTGCACAGCTACCACAAGGCCCAGCACCAGTGCTACTAACTGCCACAGGAAAGTATGTTCTCTACACCAGTGCTGTCAGTGGCAGTGGACCTTGATCCAGTGATGGCCGTTTTACTTTGGGGGGGATTTAACCCCCCCATGTATTTTTTTAAAAATCAGGTTTTTCTGCATACCTGGGGAGTTTCTCTGGGTGTGCAGAAAGATTTGTTTAGTCTCTGTATGACCCAGACTTAGATATCCACAGATGAGGGCCACAGACAGCTATTAAAATATAAGGTAATAGTCTATATCAGCAGTCCACAACCTTTTGGCTGCTGCGGACCTCTGCTCCAGAGTGGGGGGAGAGGGCGGCCCAGGGGCCCGCGCACGTGCGGCAGTCCGCACATGCGCATTTGCGTCGCCGCCATGCTGGCGGCCGTGGCTCCCCCTCCCGGCCCCTCCGGGCCGCCAGCAAATCGGTCACCATAGCGGTCAATTAGCTTGCGGCTCTGCAAGCTTCTCTTCCCCCCTTCCGAAACAAGAAGCTTGCCGGGCTGCGAGCTAATCGACCGCTTTGGCGGCCGATTTGCTCGCGGCCTGGCGAGCTTCTCACTTTGGGGGGGGACGGAAGAAGGAGCCGCGGCCTGGCGCCAAGGCCTTCGCGGCCCGGCACCGGGCCGCGGCCTGCGGGTTGGGGACCACTGGTCTATATGAGGCACCACTGGATCCCCACTACCTCAAATATGGGGGTGAAGGTTTTTCTCTGGTTGCTTCTCCTACCTATAAACCGACTGTGAAGCAGAGAGTGCTCAGCTAGGCCTCAGAATGGGGGAATTACAAGCGCTTTGTGGTTATTCCTCCCCCAAGACATTTCCCTCCTATCCTGCTGGAATAACTACCTTTTATTCCTTAATGCAAGATCCTGCTGGGCCAAATGAGGAGCTGACTTCTTAGGGCAGGCTTTAATCTGCAGGGTCCCTCAGGGAGCAGTATTCTCCCTGATGCTATTTAATATCTACATGTACCTCATTTCCCAGCTGATCTGCAATTTCGGGTGGGGTTGCCAAAAATATGCAGATGACACCTAGTTATTTCTGTTAATGGACAGCCACCCTTCATCACCTCCAGACAATCTAGCCAGTTGCTTGGAGGCTGTGATAGGCTGGCTCAAGTGAAGTTAGCTGAAGTTAAATTCAACAAATATGGGGGTCCTCTGGCTGGGCCGGTATGCCAAGAGGCAGGTGGTGAGGATCCTGGCTCTTGATGGGGCCTAGCTCCTTGTCAGTGGAGGCCCAGATAGTGAATGTTGCTCACCTGACATTCTTCCATCTACACTAGGCACAACAACTAGCACAGCAACTTGACCTATCCAGGGTAATCCATGAAACTGTCACCCCTAGGCTGGACTTCTGCAACTCACCCTACACAGGGCTTCCCTTGAGACGCCAGCTGGTCTGAAATGCAGTGGTGTAGGTCTTTGCAGAGATCTGGTGGAGGGCACAGATGGCACTGGATTAGACTGGAAACCAGATTAGATTTAAGGTTTTAGTATTGAATTTCAAATCCCTAAAAGATCTGGAACCAGTTTATCTGAGACTAACTCTCCCATTATGTCCCCAAAGAGCATTATAGTCAATGGGTCAAAATCTGCTCAGGGTCCCTAGCCCCAAAGAGGCCTGGTGTCAGGTCTATGTTTGAGGCCAGGAATATATTTCCTACAACATCATCAGTTGACATCCTTTGAAGAAATCTATCAGAACAGGAAAGGAATACTCTTCGAATATTTAACTAGGCAAATGGGTTAGAGTCTAAATTGTTTTATGTAAAATGTGACTTTAAAACTATTATATTTTATGAATTGATGGTATCTACCCTAAGCCTCATTGGAAGGGCAGAATAGAAAAATTAAAATCAATTAATTCATTGATTGATTATATTTACAAGGATTCCCCGCCCCACAAGAAGTCAATTAGATTTTGATCATATCCATGTTTCTCTCCCAGCTGTCATTCTTCCTTGCCATGATGAAGCAGGTGTTCCTCATTGCAGCTGCTCCTGCTGTGGCTTTCAAGGGGCAGCCTCTCCTAAGGAACAGGCTTCCTCACGTGAGCCTGCTCTGTCTTTGTCTGGCTGCAAAGGAGTGTATGATGTCAAAAGGCGAGGTTAGGCCCAGGCTTATACTTCAGGCCCTGCCATCTACAGCAGCCTTTATCAACTTTTTAAACGTTGAGAACCCCCTAAACCAATCTTCAGGCTTCAAGAACACCTGGAAGTGATGTCAGCAGACCATACCTTCCTTCCATGCCCCCAGAAGTCATGTGTCACCAGAAGTGGCATCACCCAGACATTCCCACCGGATGTGACATTACCAGGCCACTCGTGCAGCACAGGAAGTAGCAGCAGAGAAATATTTTCAGATGATTTGGGAACAGAACCATATCTGCACTCTGGGCTGTCTACCAGTTTGGTCTTTTAAATCAAAGGGACCCTCAAATGCCACTCCACTGCCCCTCCTATGCCAGAAACAGGGTTGGAGCAGGTCCATCCACACTGTTTCCTCCCCCTGGCAGTTAAGTTAAAATGAGAGTATTTACCTCTCTGGACTCTAGTTGCTGCCACATGTGATGTTTCTCAGCCAGCATGGATTCATGTGGCCAGAACTCCCCTTCCTACTCCATCCAGGCCCATCAATGGCCATTTTTGGAGGGGGTTAACATGACCATATATGGTCATATCACCGATTATTTTTTAAACATTTAATATATATTAAAATCAATTAATTCCTACCCAGTTGGTGAAACCCTTCCAGGGCTGTTTGAGACCTGAAGGTTTTACAAAAACCTGTTGAAATAGCCTGACCTATAGGTTCAGGTACACTGGCAGCAACATACAGGGTTTATATGTAGGCCTTATAAAAAAAAAACATCAGATTGGGTATAAGCTTATCCTCTTCACCTGATTTCCTTTGGCAGATTGTAAGGAAACAATTGAGAAATGCTTCAATACGTTGTTTCTACCATTTAAAATATCTGTCTTTATGTTCTGTTGTAGGGATTTTGATGAAACATCTGTCGTCATATGAAATAGTAACACCCATGCGAGTGAATGAATTTGGAGAGGTTTTCCCTCACACGAACCATTTCAAAAGGAGGAAAAGGAGTACGTTAGCTGAGTCCATGCCTTTCAGGGCCCACTATCAGTTCAGAGCCTATGGGCAGGATTTCCAGCTGAATCTGAGTGCTGATACCAGCTTCATTGCTCCTCACTACACAGAGGTACACCTGGGGGCCACAGAAAGTCACCTTCCCTCTGATTTACATCACTGCTTCTACCGTGGACACGTTGATGCAAAGAAAACACACACAGCCGTCTTCAGCATCTGTGGTGGCCTGGTAAGCACTCATTTACTGTTTCTCCTAATGCATTCCCCTTTGCCTGAAGAATGGCTATTGAGAGCTGATGGCTGAGCCGGAACCTTTCTGCATTGCTAATTGCTGAGAGAGACAAATGTCGCTGCTTTTCAGCATAGGTGGTACTAGCCCTGGTGAAGTTATTTATTTGAGGCATGTGGCATTTGTGTAACTTCTACCTATGTTTTGGTTCTATTACGATTTAGGAGTTTAAACTTTATAGCTATTCTTGTTCAGTTATGACAATTGCTGCCCACCACAGCTGCCAGGCAAATCATGAACACTATCAGTGAAATCCTAAGAATACTTTCTTGGAAGTAAGCTCTATTAAATAAACCTTCATAGGATGCTCTATATATAGTTTCAGTTATATGTAAACCACTCTGAGCCTTTGGGGAGGGCGATATATAAATATGAATAAATAAATAAAAATAAATAAATGTTGGTTTGATCTGTTTAGGACTGCGGTCTAAATTACCCAATACTAGAAAAAAAGCCCATTTTATGGAGGCATAAAATGGGTGCTAGGCCCCCGGTCTCCAGGGAAGCCTTCACAGAGCGAAGGCTTCCCAGGGGCTGGGGTGGCGCAGGAAGTCAGGGGTGAGCAGGGGTGCTCTGGCGGCAGCGGGAACAGGCTGGCTGCATCAGAGAGGCGGCCAGGCTGTGTCCGGGGGCGGAAGAAGGGCAGCGACGACCCACTCACCAGGGAAGGACGTCTTGTGGCAGGGCTCGGAGCAGCCTCGGCGCGGCAGGGAGGTGGCGAGGCTGTCCTCGTTGCTGGCAGAAGGTCTGCGGCGAGGCGGGGAGGCGGGCAGGAATGGGCGAGGCATGGAGTTGGCGGGGGACGTACTGGGGAGCAGGTGCGGGCAGTGGCTGCGAAGGGCGGCGGCGACAGGCAGGATCCGGCCGGCATCTGCGAGGTGCGGCAAAGGACGGCGGTGACAGCCAAGCTGCGGGCAGCAGCGGCAACGTCCGGCGAAGGGTGGGGGTGAAGGGTGAGCTCGATGCGGCACCGGTTTTTTGGAGGCTAGTAGGGGGGGTGGGCAGGAAGGAGCAGGAGCAGGGTCCCTGCTCCTTTCCCACCAGGGAGGAGAAGTCTGGGAGAGGACTATCCGGCTCGGAGGTCTTCTCAGAGTGAGCGGCGAGGCTGGGCTAAGCGGCCAATGGGGAGCCGCGCAAAGCGGTCAATGGGGAGCCGCTTGGTCCCTGAGTGACACTCGGAAGGGTGAATCAGGAGCTGCTTCGCGGCTCCTGATTTGCCCTTCTGAGTTTTTATCTCAGACAGGGCCCGCCCTAACTCCTCCCCAACAGCCCTTACTCCTTTATTTAATCCTGCGGAGAGGATTAAAGATATGGATGGGGAACTGAAGCGGAAACTGGCTTGCACACATTTGTGGCAAAATTAGAAACTGAATGCACATTTCCCAAATTGTGGCATCATCAGTTGTCCAAGGTGTGGACTCATGGCAGTTATATCTGAGTATTTTCTATAGGCAACTAGCCAAGATGCAGTGAACTGTATTCCTGAGTTTGCAGACTAGGAACGGTATGAACAATCTGGATTATGTTTTTGCCACATTAAATTTATGATAATGCAGGAACAGCTCAGGTCTTTTGAATTTCAACCTGATTAGAAATTACAATTCAACTATGTGTTTATGCCCAGTTGTTGTTTTTATTGCATCAGCAGAATCTTGTTCTGATTTTTGTGGAAAGAAGTGTTTTCTGTGTTGATATAAAGAATACTGATGTCTCTAAATCTTGGGTTTTTTTGGAAGCTTATATAGAATAGGATATTCACCTATTTTGTTATTTTATTGTTCTACACTTCTGGTATATGTATAGACTAGGTAACTACAGTAGTCATCTAAATTCCACTAAAGTCAGCAAATGTATATATAAGCAAACATAGATGATGGATTTCAGTTGGTCATGAGTCCCATTGATTTAACTTGAGTAAAAGTATTTGAATATTGTACTATTTGCTTGTGTGTTGTTTTGCTTGTAAGAATTCATATTAGCTGTGTTTGAAATGGATAGTTCCACATGGCTTTGTTTCCTCAAATGGAGAAAAGCATATTTCTCATTTTAATGTGAGTTTCCATACAACATCATGCTCGTGAGCAGAAATGGTGTATCTGTAGGGATTTTATCCTTTGAGCCACTTCAAGGAAAAGCTTCCCTTAATCTGGTGGAGGAGGCAAAGGACGGCCTCTGGGTGGAGTGTCCATGTGGATTCTCCACCTACAGCCAGTATAGGCAAATGAACAGAGCTAAGCTCTGCTATCAAAATATTGAAGCTGAGTTCTGCATTTTCTCTCATTTATAGCCCTTCATAGGGAACTCCCCACCTTACTTGGCTCAATTGCAGTGTCTCAGAGTGGCTAACAATTGCTAACCCTTCCTCTCTCCACAACAGACACCTCATGAAGTAAGTGAGGCTGAGAGAGTTCTGAGAAATATGAGTGGCCCAAGGTCATCCACCTGGCTGCATGTGGGAGAGTGGGGAAGCAAACCTGGTTCTCCAGATTAGAGGCCATCTTAACTACTATACCAGGCTGGCTCACAGACTTTTGTGAGAAGAATGCATGGACAGCCAGCTGTCACCCTATGTAATCTTTTTTTTTTTTAATGGTGGATTTTCAAAAATAATTTTTGCATATTTTCTTGGTATTTTAGGACTCTTATAAAAGTATGGCTAATTATTATTGAAATTAATTACTTTTTATCCCAGTTAATATTAAATTAATTGTATTTATATTTAAAGTGTATAATTACTGTTGACATATTTTAAATGTTTATCTTCCCCTGATGAGTAGCATTTCTTACTCAAAATATGTTGGGATTAATATTTGATATCTTACTGTACATGAAGAACTTCTGAGAAGTTGTGGTTTACAATTTTGGTTTGTTTGCATTTGAATTGCTTCATTCTTGAGTATATAGAAACCGAATTGTAGACCTGGAAATAGAAGAAGAGTTGGTTCTTATATGCTGCTTTTCTCTACCCGAAGGTGGCTCAAAGTGGCTTCCAGTCGCCTTCCCTTTCCTCTCCCCACAACAGACACCCTGTGAGGTGGGTGAGGCTGAGGAAGCCCTGATATTCCTGCTCAGTCAGAACAGTTTTATCAGTGCCATGGCAAGCCCAAGGTCACCCAGCTGGTTGCATGTGGGGGAGCGCAGAATCGAACCCGGCATGCCAGATTAGAAGTCTGCATTCCTAACCACTACACCAAACTGATTGTCTTCCTTTTAAGATATAGTTGCTGTTCCTGCTGACTTCATCTGTTAACAGTTTTGTATTTTATCATTTCATGCATTTCTGCTAGTGAAGTGGCAAAATGTTAATAAACCTGATTCTGCTGTACAGTGGCTTTCTGTTATCTAGTTGTAAACTTAACTGTTTTCTATGTGGAGAAAGTGAGGAAGTTAGAGGGTGGTATTGCCAAATCTGTGAAGCTCTCACTTTTGTTGCTGTTCCACAGTGAGCCCTCAAGCTTTCACAGAGTTATGTCCGTTCACACAAAATCCTGGTTACAGAGAGACTAGTACACAGAGCTGTATTCCTTGGCCAGCCAGACTTTAAACTGTGGGTAGCTAAAGGGGCCAGAACAAGTTGAGTGGAGGGAGGCATGCTATCTTTGTTCCCTGAACCTTAAAACTAAAGGATCATCATCCACCCTCATCTTCACACACTGGCCTGGGCTTTAAGATATAATAGATACCCAATACCACAACCTCAGTACCACATTCAGAGCCAGTTCCCACTTGTGAGCCCTTTTACTCATCAACTTCCGCAGATGCAGTTGTAGTGATATAGCACCATAGCCCAAGCTCTCTGAGAATACACATCTTACATCTCCTGGGCATTATTACCGTGTTTACTCATTGTGAAGAGTAGAGAAACACCTTGCATATAAAGCTAGTTATCAATAATTATAGATTAGGATTTAAAAAAAAAACCCTCCTAAACCTACAGGAACTTTTTTCTTTCACTGCAAATCAGTTATTTCCATTACTGCTTCATATAAATCAAAAGGCAATTAAATATGAGCAGCATTTTTGAGCCCTGTGATGACAATTATGTCATCCAGTTTCACATATTTATGAGTAACTTCAATGGATCAATGCAGGAAATGTCAAAGGAAAATAAAAAAGAACTTAGAAAAATCTTTAGGAAAATTGTCAATTAAAATTTAAAACATTCTCTGAATACATGTTCTGCCTGCAAATAATCAGAAATGTATCTAGAGGACTATTGGTTACTTGAATATAATATACTTTCAAAGTGCTGCATAAGTTCAGTCTTCAGAAAATATATGCGTGGAGAACTGTATAACTTGAACACTTAGGTACTATGGCTGCAATCTTGCATTTGGATGTTACTGGTGCTTATGTTACATTTGAATAAATGTTTGCTACTCTGACTGCAGCTTGATTGCCCCTAAAAAGGCCCATGCTGTGTATATTAATAGCTGCTGTGAATGTAACAGAATCTCTGTATGGAAAGCGCTTCCATTGAAATAAGATCTTGCTCAGATAGCCATGTGTGATAACCTGTATCCAGGAAACATATAATTTCTTAGGTGGAAGTGTTTTTCTAGAAAGTTTTGTTATATTTGAAGTGGTCATAAGAGTACAATTTGAACATAAGTGAATTAAAAATATGGTTTCATTTGAAATACTTTTAAACCTGTGATGCAGACTATTTTTTAGTATGTCTGATCATTTACAGGCAGATATAATACAGAGATAACTCTAGAGGTGCAAACTAACATTTTTCTAAGTTCTGTATTTTTCTCTTACTTTCACTTCATTGGTCAGTTTTAGCTCCCTACAAAAATGGGCAACCAGATCTACGAGGATTTCACTGACTGCACATGGATCAAAATGGCCTCTCATACATAGACCAGACAGAAAACAAAGAGGTAAAACATTCATTGTTATTTAATTGAGTTGATACACAAGACTGTTAAGAAATGCAGGATGAATGCATCTATACAGTCAGCTGTAATCTCATTAGTGTCCTCATTATTCACTCTGAAGTTTAAGGAAGGTTTATACCTGCAGAAGGACTCATTGTATTACAGAATACAAGATGCTAGGACAACATTATTACTGCTACAATGATTATTAAAAAATCCATTTGGTCCCCTGGGATCCTGTACAGAATGACACAGCTTCCATCAGAAGTGCTTGCACATAAATCTATAATAGATAAACATGTGAGACCCAGATGGCCGTGGAGAAAGAATGTTCATGGCATGTTTGACAGGCCATCAACGGTCAATGCCTAATAGAGCCTGAGAACTTTTGAGCGATAGAACTTTTGACAGAACAAAATTCTGTTGAGAGAGTCAGTTAAGGAATGACAGTTAAGAACTGACAATTGAAGAAGGGTCAGTTAAGCACTGACTCTGAACTGGAAAGGAAGCTAAGAGAGTGACCGTTTACACGCTGGGAACTTCAGTGCCCCAGCTCCTGTGCAGGAGCACAAATTGGGGCTGGATGAGGTGCACTGGGCCAAATGCTCCCCTGTGCGGGTGCAGGAAGAGGTGGGGCAACCTGGCATGGCTAAAACTCCAGCCTGCAACCCAGCATGAAACCTCCAGTGCATAGACGGTCAGTGTGTGTATCAAGGAGGATCCTATTTCAAACCAAAAAAGGGAAATAACTTCTAGTAAAGAGAAGTGATTCCTGCCCACGTAAGAAGGGTAATAGCTTTTAGAAAAGAAGAGTGCAAGAATGATTTCAGGAACTTGGTTGTATGTTCTTGCACATTAATATTTGTGTCAATGAAACCCAGAAACCTATGTTTGAATGCTTAAGCAGAAACTAAAAGCCTCTCTTCTCAACATTTTGTTGTATGGCACAAGTACTTATTGTTGGCAAGAAGTTATCTTGTGTTTGTGTGAATACAAATTTACCTCAGTTTTATTATC
Source organism: Paroedura picta (assembly GCF_049243985.1). Classification (NCBI taxonomy): domain Eukaryota; kingdom Metazoa; phylum Chordata; class Lepidosauria; order Squamata; family Gekkonidae; genus Paroedura; species Paroedura picta. Next base: position 76,543,791 of record NC_135373.1, on the reverse strand, counting down.
TATTCACCTCATACATCCTACACCTGATTTCACCTGACCTTCTTGCCCCAAAGAAACATTGTGTTCAAAAGTCTCTCATATGCCATTTCAAAAGCAGAGTATAAGAAGGTGATTTTGTTTCTTCCCTCAGATCCCTGGGCTGGGCCATAAACGGACTGTGGCTCAGTGGTAGAGTACCTGCTTGATATTCAGAAAGCCGTAGGTTCAATCCACAGCATCTCTAGTTAAAAGGATCAGGGATGAGGTGATGTGAAAGACCTCAGCCTTCGATCTTGGAGAGCCACTTCTGGTTTGAGTAGACAATACTGACTTAGACAGTTTACACACTGGGAACTTCACTGCCCCAGGTCCCGTGCAGGAGCACAAATCGGGGGTGGATGAGGTGCACCAGGCCAAATGCTCCCTTGTGTGGGTACAGGAAGAGGCGGGGCAACCTTCTATGACTAAAACTCCAGCCTGCAGCCCAGCATGAAACCTCCAGTGCATAAACAGTTTTAGATGGACCAAGGTTCTGATTCAGTTTAAGGCAGCTTCATGTGTTCAAGTTCCTGGTAACCTTGGTCTGCTCACACTCTCTCAGTTCTGCAAGGTAGCTGGCCCTGTTCCAGTGTTGAAGGGAATAAACAGGTGAGTTTAGCAGATGTGTGAGGAGAAGTAAGTGGCATTTAAAAATATATATACCGTATAAAGATGTTTAATCTAAGGCTGTTTCTGCATGAGGAATCCGCCCAGTGATAGCCTCCGATTGCTGGTGGCTTTAAAGCTGCCTCCTACGTGATGTGGGTGTGGTGCAAGTGGTGCAGTCGTGGGTGTGGTGCAAGTTTTAGCTCGATTTGCCTCATGATGAGGAAATCAGCAAAACATGATTCACCACCTCCTAGCATGCTTCCAGTAGGGAGCATCCAGGGGCATCCCCATATGTAGGGGGAGACACACGACAGTCTCGCCAGCGTTATCCTGCCCTTGCATCCGCCCTCCCCTCTCCATTTCCTGCTCTGAGTAATTTGATTTTAAAATGGCGCTATCCTTTTGAGGCTCCCAAACCACTGCTGAGAGTTGATTGGTTGCCTCCGGTGATTGACGGGCTGGTGAGCTGCTGCCCGAGCCAGCATTGCCATCAATATATTCTCCATTGTGAAATGCTGTCCTTTCGCAAAGATAGAGGGGAAGTGGTAGAAAGGTGTGCTGCTTGGTGGGTTTACAGAGGTCACAATGGGATGTTTGTAGGACGTGGATTGGCTGTCGCTCGAACAGCAGGCGCCAAAATGACAGGAAAAACTGAATCCCTATAGTAAGTCCAATTCAATGTGTCAATGTAGTGCTGTTAACGCATAGCAATGAATAATTCTTTTTTTTAAATTAAATTTCTGTACTCAAGGGATGAGAGCCTCTTGTGGCGCAGAGTGGTAAGGCAGCCGTCTGAAAGCTTTGCCCATGAGGCTGGGAGTTCGATCCCAGCAGCCGGCTCAAGGTTGACTCAGCCTTCCATCCTTCCGAGGTCGGTAAAATGAGTACCCAGCTTGCTGGGGGGTAAACGGTAATGACTGGGGAAGGCACTGGCAAACCACCCCGTATTGAGTCTTCCATGAAAACTCTGGAGGGCGTCACCCCAAGGGTCAGACATGACCCGGTGCTTGCACAGGGGATACCTTTACCTTTACTCAAGGGATCTTTTGAGGCCTCAAAACCACCGTTGAGAGTTGATTGGTTGCCTCCTCACATTCTTTAAAGAAGTCCACCCTCCCTCCCAGAAAACAAGCAGTTATATTCCTTAGTAAACGCTGAGGCTATTCCACTAGAATTTCCTTCAATCCAAATCTAGAAGGACTAAATTAACATCTGAAATTATAATTTGAAGTAAAGGGCAGTCTGAGACATCTGAGAAACTCCCTATCAGCAAGACCTATTGCCCCTATTCAGTGTGATTGGGTAAAGTTTTAGCCCATGCTATTCACTTAGGGTTCTAGTGACAAAGTGTTGGAAATGAGGGAATAAACAGGTGAATTTAGTAGAGGAGTGAGAAAGCCAGTGCACTATTCTCTTCATATACCTAAAAGGGTAAGCACAGTTTCCACAAACAAATGTATGTAAATAGGAAGTTTTATTTTAAAAGGGGATTAAAAATAATTAAAAGGAAAGTATGAGGGTAGAATGCCAGCAGGGGGTTGGGGGCTATCTTTAATTGGTGAATACATATCCTTTTGCACCCAGAAGCCATACCTGGAAAGGGAAGGGGGGGAGGGCTCTTGGTAGCTACCACATGGAGCTACCACAGTTCTGTAGGGCCTGAAAAATGGAATTTGGTGGAGGTCAATAACAACATTTATTGGGATCCCAGAACCCCCTCCCATCCAGATATGCTCACTCTACGGGGCATGCTACTATGGTCAAACATTCTATTGCCTATGTTATGTTACAATTTTTGTTGATACCATTGCATTGTTATTGATGCAGTTATTGAACATGTATTCCATTATGCAATTCATGTTCTCTGTAAACCACCCTGAGCTGCAAGGGAGGGTGGTGTATACATTTTCGAAGTAAATATAATAAAATAAATAGTGATTTTATCTGTAAATAGATGGGATGTGAACCTGTGTACTGGCTGCCTGTTGGCTTGCCTGCCTGGTGTAAAAGAACAAACATTACTTGTGGTCTAGATAGGCTGGTAGACAGTACTGGGGAAGAACCAGTAGTCATGGTACACCAGTGATGTGGGGAAGTGTGGTCCTACAAGAAAAATGTAGGCTGCTATGCAGGAGTTTAAGGCCAGGATATCCAAGGTAGCCTTTTCAGAAATGCTGCCTGTTCCTTGCACAGGCCCAGCTAGGCAGCCACAAATTAGAAGTCTCAATGTATGAATTAGATATTGGTTAAGTTAGTTAGGTACTGAAATGTATTTTGGAACAAGCAGGACCTCTACAAAAGAGATAGCCTCAACTTTTCCTGAGCAGGAATCAGGCCTGCAGCCACTTAAAATCAAAAGCAGTTTTTTCACTAAATCTTGGGGGAAAGTTGGCAGCAGATGATGTATCTGATTCGGGTTGGCTCATCTCTAACTGATGAAAGGGTAGCTATTACTGTTCTAGGGGGAAATGAATTAGGACTGGCCAATGAGAGGTTGACAAATAATATTGACTGCTTGGCAAGGTCAAAAGGCCACAGGTTGCAGGCCTAATGTGTCTGGGAAATTATAGATGTTTATATACAAACAGTAGAAGTGTCTGAGGTAAAATGAGGGAGCTGGCATGCTTAGTGTCAGAGGGGAACATAGGCATTTTGGAAACTTGGTGGGATGAGGATAATGGGATACATTAAGGGTCAAAGGTGGACTTGCTCTTTATGTCAGAGTTCTGTCTACTTCAGAACCACCAATTTTGGGAGGGGTATTGAAAGACCTGAGTTGGATTGATTTGAGGATCTCCTAGGATGGGTGGACAGATTAAAAACTGACAAATCACCAGACCCAGATAACATGGAATCTACCACTAAAATCTGCCTCCATTATCGAGGATGGAAGTTAGCTAATGTGACTCCCATATTTTAATAAGATTCCAGAGGTGGAAATTACAGGCTGGTCATTCTAACATTGATACTGGGTAAGTTGGTGGAATCCATTATTAAAGGCATACTGATGAACAAAACCTATTGAAGAAGAATCAACATGGATTCAGTAAGGAAGATCTGATCTCACAAATCTTTTACAATTATTTCAGGGGTGAACAAGCATGTGGACAAAGGTGACCCAGTAGATGATGTTTAGCTAGACTTCTAGAAAGCTTTTGATAAAACTCCTCATCAAAGGTGCCTGAGTAAACTCAGCAATATGGGAGAAGATGACGAGTCCTCTTGCGAATTAAAAACTGGTTAATTAACAGGACACAGAAAATGAGTATAAATGGGCAGTTTTCACAGTGGAGAGTGGTAAACAGTGGAGTACTGCAGGGCTTGATACTAGATCTGGTGCTTTTTAACTTGCTCATTAATTATTTGGTGTCGGGAGCAATCAGTGATGTAGTTAAGTTTGCAGATGACAGTATATTTTTCACGGTGGTCTAACTAGGGAGACCTGTGAGGCCCTCCAGAGGGATATGTCAAAGCCAGAAAAGTGGGAATCAGTATGACAAATGTGAGCAAGTGCAAAGTAATGTACATTGGAGCCAACAATCCTAACTATAAAAACATATTGATGGGGTCTGAATTGGTGGTAACTAACGAAGAGTCATGATAGACAATTCACTGAAAATTTTGATTCAGTATGTGACTGCAATAAAAATGGCAAATGCTATGCTGAGGAACATTAGTAAGAGACTTGAAAATAAATCGGCCAGTATCATCATGCCTGTATATAAATCTTTAGTGTGGCTTCATTTGGAATACCATGTGCAGTTATGTTCATCACACCTCAAATGATTATAGCATTGGAAAAGGGGCAAAAAGGGGCAACTAAAATGATTAAGGGGATGGCCGCACTTGCCTCTCCCCTGTTCTAACACATTTTGTTATAGATGTAGATAGATTCAGTGATAGCTCCCTGATGGTGCCAAAAATGGGAAACAAAACTTTATTTGAGAAGTTGTTCTTTTTCAAAGCAACTTACATGCAATCACCACACTATTTTCATAGCAGTAATAGGGAAGGTAATGGTGGCTTGCAGGCTGAGGTGGGGGTGGAATGGAGCTGGTGAGTCCTGCTCGGGCATTGGGCTCTGAGCAGCCTTACCAATAACATTTTACTAGAGTCTGTTGTATTTTTTTTTGCACAGACTTTATTACTAGTCTTTAAATAAATACACTTCCATTCTTTATAATGAAATCTTCTGTTTACATTTTCTTCACCATCCTGAATACTACTGTGTAGAGTTACACATTCTTGTAAGCCATATACCTGACTTAATGTATATCCCTACCTGCATGCAGTGGAATCCTCACTAGGTCCTAAAACATGTCTATTATTTAGTAGACCTAGGCTATCACTTGGAAAGTAAGTTGCTAAGCCTTCTTTAACATTAATATCCTACTTTCCTTTCCCTTTATTCAGAATTAAAATATGGTTTTCTTTGTATGGTGTGGTATGCAGAATAATTTGTAAATATAATTTATAGCAATCTTAAAAATGTCATATTACAGAAAACTTTATTGTATTTTGTAAGATAGTAACTAACATTTTGTTGTGCAGTGTCTGTGTCTTGACAAGTTTCATTTGAACATCTATTTGTTGCCATTTTTTTAAGTTACACAAAAGCATCTAAAGTGCATACCTAGTGAGTTTTAACATAATTTAAGTCTGCTTGCTGAAGTCCAATGGATTTTAATATGTTTCCCTCTTTTTCTCATAGAATCTTAGAAGATCCTTTCAGCATGCTTGCTTCCTTTTTGAATATTGTGTACACAAATCAAAAGGGCTTTTGTCCGTCTCATGCATGTATAACTCCTATTGAAGTAAATAGGATTTAAACTTGCACATAGAAAGGCAGAATTTGACCTCATGGCTATGTAGTGAGCATTGAAATAGTTTTTGATACAGTCCTGGTCTGTCGATCTACAAAGGAGTATTTGACTGATTCAACTACTTATCTTGTAGTAAACTTTTTTGTTACTTGCACTTGAGCACAGCTTGCACAAATTTACTGTTTCATCCCAGTCAAAGAAATGCAGCAATCGTGTTTTAATTTTTTAAATAATGTAATTTTTAAAATTGCTATTTAAAACTCACATATTTTATCACAGAACTTAGTTTTTTCATGTATAGTTTGTTCTCAAGGAAAGGAAATTATTTGCCCTTGGTCAGTGGACCAAATGAGACCTTTCCTCACTTTCCCTAACCTCTTGCTGGCTCCCCAGAAACATAATTAATTTTATCCTGGTATTCCTATGCTTGTCCTTGTAGACTGTGTCAATCAGGGACAAGAATTGCTAAGAGATGTAGACAAAGTTTGGTTCTTTGTTGTATCCTGAAGGAAACTGTTGTTTAAGCTAGCTGGAACTGACCAGAATTCATAGTATACTTAAGTGCTCCTCTGATAAAGCCTTTCTTAAGAATTTCATGTTAAAAAGATGCTGCTGGCAGTAGCTAGAAAAATGTATCTGCGTGGCCAATTCCACACCAGTGCCATTGCTCTGGGCTGCCATGTTGTGGCTGAGTAACATGCTCTGCTGCTTCCTGTATCCTGATAGAGGACCTTTTACTGCAGCGGACCTTGTCTGCCCCTTATTTCTGCATCCCAATGACACAGCTGGGGTGGAAAAGTTCCGCTGCATGGGGACAGTGGGTTTTTTTAATTTGCAGGAAGGTTGGATTGCCTAAGCACTGTGGAGCCGACTGGAGCCTCTTTTGTGCCTGTCAGCATGCTGTACACATCCACATGGGTCTGCATCTGGCGAGGCCCCATTGGCATGCTGTATGCATTCATACAGTTCTGCGCCTGGCTAGGCCCCTGATCTGGGAAGGAGCTGAGTCGGCGATGACATCATGTGGGAGTGGAGATTAGCTCTGTTTCCATGTGAGTGCCTGCCTAGCCTTTCCCCCCTGTGCAGAATCAGCTGGTGAAGGACAAACTGCAGGAGCATTGTTTCCATGCTACCCCTGCCCAATACAAGTGAACTAGTTTGTTTAATTTTGGTTGACACTATTTCATACAGTGGAAGCACTGCGAAATATCTGCTTGCCTATATTCCATCTGTGAAGCGGAAAAGTGAAGCAGAAAAGAATGCATGCTGGTTTGTTTGTATTTTGTTAACTTTCTATTGTCGTTTGGTTAGGATATGACATTTACCCGAAATAACACTCATGTCAGCAACATATTTACTTTTTCATCACTTTAATTATATAAGGCAAGATTCTAAGCTTCTACAAATCTGGTTGGGTAGCGGGTAGGCTGATTTGCATAGGCATGTGTATTTGAATGTCAGAGCAAATTGGAGATCCCGAACCAGGAAGCCTTCAGTTATGTTTTGAATGCAAGAGGAAGAGAGAGAAGAATGCAAACCGTACTTGTGCTCATCATGCACAAACCTCTATTTGCAGTGATATCTGAACCAAGCTAGTGAGATATGGCAATTGCTGACACTCAGTTTTGTTGAGCAGGAAACTAAGGGCATTTCTGCACTTCACTAAAAATAGTGTTACGCCAGCTGAGTGGCGTAGCACTAAAGATGATTGTGCCTCTGGCCATTCGTCACTTCTTGCTGTCTCGCTGCAGTTTGCCACCTTTTCACACTTCTTACACTCTGCATGCCTGCTTGAAATGGCCAAAGAGATCAATGCGCTTTACAGGTGACTCTCTTCTGTCAGGCAGCCAATCCCCTTGACTAAAATGGGAATTTTGGCTTTTCTGCCTTTCCAAGGGCCTGGAGGAGTGGGGGATTGAGTTACAGCCTCCAAAATTTCTGGGTAGCTCTGGGAGGCTCTTTTTATGCTAGACATATATTCTCTTCTATTGATAAATGACTGGTATAATTCTGTTAGCAGTTCAAATTACTAGATATTTTTAAGGTGTTAATCTACAACAGGTAACATCTTACCTTGATCCAGCGTCCTATTTCTTAATGGTTTAGTCTCTCTCTCTGAGATTTCTTTTAAGGTCTGTTCCATTAACTCTTCCTCTGTTTGTTTTCAGATGGGTACATTTAAATCCCATGACAGTGACTACTTTCTAGAGCCCCTGATGACAGGAGATGAAGAACAACATGAAGATGAATATAACAAGCCCCATCTTATATACAGACATGAAGAGTTAAAAAAAGATCCACATCAGAATACTTATATGCCTTGTGCGAGTTCAGGTACAACTAAATTTTAAGTCGCAGTGCACATAAATTTATATTTGAGATCCAGATTGTTGCTAATGATCAGCATTATGCTGACAATATTCTTTAGAAATGTTAATGAATCTGTTAACTGTGATGAACAGAAGGCTATCCCACCCTGAAAGGGAAAACAACCACTCATGCATAGAGGAGTGCTGCTCCAGCATCAAATCACCTTTGAGAATGGGGATAGAATGTTGGAGGGAAACGCAGCAGGAGTTCAGTTCTGCCTCAGGAAAAGAGCACTTAGAGCTCAGGCCTGGCTCAGTAAAAGCATAGACAGAGTGAAGTGTAGCTCTGCTTGGTAGTGTGGCAGAGTGGCTTGGCTCCACCACTGACGTAGAGTACCCAGTAACTAGGCCTGTGTCTGGCAATGAGCAGATCTTGTACCATTTAGTTTGACTCTTGGGAAAGGGAAGGCTACTGTTGGTGGAATCCCTTGTGTGTTAGGATCCAGTCTGGTGGCTAATAGGTAAAAGCCTGTTTATGTTGGGACATATTAAAGAAAATTGAAACTACTCTCTAAATTAATGAGCTTTTTCTTTTGTCTATCTGGAGACATGTGCTGCTGACCTGTTCCTTGAAATCTACCTGCCGTAACAAATAAAATCGTGACTCTACTTCTGATGATGTCCCAGAACCCTGATAGGCCCTCAGGGAGTCCTCCTCAATCAGAGGCTGGCATATTGTTGGAAGCATAGATGAGAGGCCTTCTCTCCACCCTCCTGGCTGCCAGGGGAAAGCCTACTTCGCGCACTCTGAGGCAATTGCCTCACTCTTCCTTGCCTCTTAGCCATCAGCAGACACCAGGAAATGCAGACATACATGCTGCTCAGCACCTGTGTGGCTTTTTCTGCCCTCCTGGTTGCCAAGCCCCAGAGGGAGAGGCTGTCCACACTATCTCCTTGACACTCATGCCACTCTTCCAAGTCACCAGGTAGGGTGGGAAATCCCCTCTGCCCTCACTCTGTGGCCAGCACTCCCCCACTTGCTTCCTGGCTGCCAGGGGAAGATGGACCCTGGCTCCCAGCCCATTTTTAAAACGAGTCTTTCTACTAGTAAGTAAGTAAGTAAGTAAGTAAGTAAGTAAGTAAATAAATAAATAAATAAATGTTCTTTATTAATATATAATTCCTGTCTCAGTGACCTCCATATTCTACTTGTGATCCATATAACACACCTCACAGCAGTGAACGTAAAGTCTAGATACTTGCTAACTTTAGTACACCAGGCATCTGAGCAAAAGGTTTACAGTTATTTTAAACTTGGTTCCCTACAAATCCTGTGAGAGTCCCCTCAGTTGATAGAAATGGCCTGTCACATCAACTTAAACACAATTTCTGGAGCCTTTATGGACTGATTGATCCAGCAAGATTCCCCTCCCAGCCTGAGGCTTAAGTAGGCAGAGAGGGAAGTATCTCCACTTGTGCTATAAGCAGCACCTGGGACTCATATTGTTATTTTTAATGGGGGGCAGAATCCTGCAAAGAATTGCCCCCACCAGAACCATGGTTTGACCTGAGAGTTGGAACATAGGCTGAAACCCTGGCTTTATGTCTCCACTGGCTTGCTTCTGTATAGTTCTGCTGCCTCCATTGTTGCTGCCAGGTAGTGGAACCTGGACCTGCAGAATAGCTGTTACTGATTCTGGAACAACTGCTGGGTTACTTGATGGCAAGGTTTCAACATGGAATACAGCCTTCTAAACTGGGGGCTCTAGGGCTTCCAGAAGCAAGGTCTTGACTGCAGGCTCTTGGAAGCATGGCTGTAGGAGTAGGGTTGCCCAATTTCAGGGACCTGGAGTTCTCCCAGTGTCACTACTGATCACCAGACTACAGAGATCAATTCTCCTGGGGGAAAAAAGGCATTTTTGGTAGGGAGACATTTCCTCCCTCATGCCTGCCAGACTCCAGCCTGAGTCAAATATCCTGCTCCTTATAAATTATTTGTTCTACCACCTTGCTTCTTTAAAATGAAAAAAATCCTGTTAAAAATACTGATCTCAAATAACAGTTATGTAGAAAAAGGAATCCCATGCATTTTGTTTATCTTCATAATAAATTTTGTAATGCAGAGTGCATGCTTTCTTGGTGCATAGAATTTTATACTTGGTGGGGGGGGGTAGGCCTGGTGGGGGGGGGTAGTTTACTCCTCTACTCTCAACCACTGCCCTAACACTCTTTGATCACTATGGTAATGTTTAAACATCCCTTCAAAATAAGATACAGACACGACACAACAATGAAGTGTGTTGTAAAGGGCTGGGGGGGATGAAGTAAAGGGCCGGGGGGGGGGGGGGGAGAAGGCGTCCTTTGGGGCCCACCTCCAATTAGTCGAAGGACCACATGTGGTCCGCGGCCCACAGGTTGGAGATCGCTAAGTTATTGCTCAATTCTTCAGAAGTATTGGAAGAATTGAGCAGTGATTTACAAATGCTCCTACCCTACTACAAATTTTGTTAGTCGTTAGGGTGCTACTGGACTCTTATTCTTTTCTACTGCTGCAGACAGTCTAACCCAGCTACCCATCTTCATTAATCGACTATATTCCATGGACATTTTTGGAAATGAATTCATCTCCATGACCATTCCAGTTTGGATTATATGGATCTTATTTAGTGAAGGCTATCTTCCCAACAGCAATATTTTCCCCTGAATTCTTTACTGTCTGGCATCCCCTGCTGTCTGCAATTCAGTGTAACTGTGAGAACATTATGTAGAATGGAAGCAAGTGTGGTTAAGCATCCTAATGTTTTTTGGAACAACTGTTATTTGTTGATACTGCATACAATCAACATGCCAAGACTTCCTTCCTGCGCCAGAAGTGGGCATATCTTTTATCTCCCCAAAACATTCTGAGAAGTAGAGGGGGTAGGATCAATAGTTAGTGATTCTCAACTTGTCAAGAGCGTTGGAGTAGCATGCTAGATGATGGTGCCCTTCATCACCCTCAATTCATCACCCCCAAAGCAACTGGCAAAGTTCTGGTTGGGAATCTCTAAGGCTTTGATGTCTCCCCAGGTAACTCTTGGTAGTGTCACCATGCTCATTGGTCTGGCATTCCACAGCTTATTGGATAAAATATTAGATGGTAAGATACACAAGGTTGAGTAAATGTATAGCAATGAAGACTATGGATTCTGGAATATTGTGTGTGATATTCAGAAGAGAGGATGACCAGGTATTAGAAACCAAAACATATACTCTGAAACAGTACATTATTGTGCCTTTATAAAGAACTAGTAATATCAGGGAGGAATAATATATGAAAATTTCTTTTTGGGAATTTAAAGCTATGAAAAAGAAATATGATGGGGGAAATATTCTGTAAGCATTACACGCCCTCATTGGATAATTGCCAGAAGTGAAGAGGCCTGGGAAGGGGCTGCTGTTTCTAGTCACAGGTGTTGCCATATGGTGTCTGGTTTTCTGTAATACAAGGAGGAGATTACTAAATGATGGGTACTAGAATAACACACTCATTCTTATTGCATGCATGTGTTATGTAGCTTGTGCCAAATTTCATTGTTGCTTTATTTCAGAACAACAGGAAACCTTTGTAGGAAACATTTCAAACAGAGTAGTAAGCTTCGGGCATCCTTTCTTGTTGGTATTTAGCATTCTCATCTTTTTTTGAAATGGGATGGAAAACATCAATGAGGACTGATTCTGGTTAGGGTTTCTCTTTTTTTCATACTTGGAATTATTAACCATGATATGATGGTTTGTGAAATGCTGTGGACAGATATAGATTCTTTTGCAACTTTTTATCAGAATTAATTTTTGAAATATCAAAAGCTATCAAGGTTTGATTCTCATAAAATTTGGCACAGCAAGGAGAGAACTATGGCCTGTGTGACAGTGAACCTTTAAATCTCAGTCCCATTGATTCATCAGGTGACAAATTTCAATTTTTGAATCTCTTGCTTTTTTAATAGCTTTATACTGTGCAATGAAAATGACTTGAATAATATCAGCGGATTGTTTGTTTATAAAATTGTCTTGTATATTAGCGATCCCCAACCTGTGGGCCGCGGACCACATGTGGTCCTTGGACTAATTGGAGGTGGGCCCCGAAGGACGCCTTCTCCCCCCCCGGCCCTTTACTTCATCCTCCCCAGCCCTTTACAACACACTTCATTGTTGTGTTGTGTCTGTATCTTATTTTGAAGGGATGTTTAAACATTAACATAGCGATCAGAGAGCGTTAGGGCAGTGGTTGAGAGTAGAGGAGTAAACTACCCCCCTCCCACCGGGCCTCAGTAAAAGGCGTTGAGTGGTCCCCGGCGTTGAGTGGTCCCCGGTGATAAAAAGGTTGGGGACCACTGTTGTATATGACTTTGTTTATAGTACTGTAATTAACTACATGTCCTGATCTGGATGGCCCAGACTAGCCTGGCTGGCCCAGACATGTCTTGATCTGGATGGCCCAGATCTTCTTGGAAGATAAACTGGATCAGATTGCTGTGCATGGGCAACCAGTGGCACCTCTTGTCATGAAAACCCTACAGGGTCTTCCAAAGTCAACTGAAACTTGATGACACTTTCCACCATCACTTAAATCTCTATGCTTTAAAACGTCCTCTGCTATTCTTTTTCTGTCTACAACATAAGATCTAGTAGTTGACAAACCAGACTAGTACATGTTTCTGTAAGAAATAAGACCAATATATACGTGTTACACATTTTCAGATAAGTGTGTTTGGAACTGCAGTCTGATGGGGTCAAAATATGTTCAGAATTAGACATCAGTGTTGTAAATTGTATGTGAAATAACAAATTTTATTTTATTTTGCAGAAGAGACAAAGAAGAACACTTTACTATTTTCAGATGTAAACAGCTTAATCAATAATATAAATGCCATGCAAGAAAACACGCTTTTAAAATATGCTTCTAGAAACCTATCTATAGAGAATGAGAGCAACACTGCACATTCCCGGAAAAAGCGTTTCCTTTCCTATCCAAGATATGTGGAGGTGATGGTTACAGCTGATGCCAGAATGGTTCAGCACCATGGACGGAACTTAGAGCATTATGTATTAACGCTTATGTCAATAGTAAGTAACCCTCTACTATAGGATATAGGATAGGATGTACTTGTGTTTCATAATAATAAATTTAGTATCAGCATAGACTTGGCAATATGTATCCTATAGAGATCGAGATGCTACTCATTGCTGAAATAATGTTTGTACTGTTCAAATTATGATTTTGAGAACTATGACACAGATTCAAAACCATAAAAGCAGATCTTGGAGTTTACATTGACTTTAGACCTTTAAAAACAGCAACCATGCCATACAGCAAATGGCTTTAGAAATGGGGTGCGGGGAGGGATTTCAAAAACAGTTTGTGATGTGTTGCAGGAAACATTAACGCTTGTGATGTTTTAATGTTTACATATTCACTTATTATTATTGTTAATTTTATTAATTTTATTTATTATTAGATTTGTTTCCTGCCATTCTTGGCATGTTGGCTCGTGGCAGATTACACTATAAAACTCACATCAATAAAACCCCATGAATAACCCCATGAAAATACATCATGCAATACAGCATGGTGGTAAAAACCAGTCCTTCCCCCGTAACGGTACGCCTGCCACCAGGGTGGCGGAGGGGCAATGCAGGCGGTCGTCGCCCATGATGTTCCAAAGGCAAGTGGTGGATTTTCCCGAGGAAGAGCCTGACCAGATCTTCTTCCTGCACCAGCCTCAGCCATAAACCTGTCAGAAGAGCTCCCTCTTACAGGTCCTGCGGAAAGCTGGTAGCTTTATACTACCCTTCCGTATGGAACTATAGATTAAAGAAATTATAATATGATAAATTAATATTGACTGAATATCCTTACTTTAACTAAATTCTAGCACTTCTGGAACTTAGCCATCTTTTGAAGACATTTGTTGTATTTGTATTTATACAACAAATACATAGTCTGTTTTCACTTACCACGGAACCATTGATGCATTACATGCCAATCTTATGTTTGCTATAAGAGCATTCATAGTATGGCTCAAAATAATTAAATTATTTTAATAAATATCAACATCATATAAGTACCTTTATTTCTTTCCATAGGAAATAAGAACATTTCATAATGACTATATTAATAGCATACTATTTGACTTTTGTTTATTTAGGTTGCAACAATCTACAAAGACTCAAGTATAGGAAATCAAATAAATATAATGATTGTAAAATTAATTGTAATTCATGATGAACAGGTAAGAAAATGCATACCTCCTATGAGTTGGCATAATTTGTTCTTTAATGTTTAATATTATCTTTAAAAACATATTTTATATATTTAAGGGAACTATTTTTCATCCATATTCTTAATTCTCACGTGTTTTATTTCTGTATGCATGAGACCCTGGAGAGCTACATTCATTCATGATTCATCACAGTATGATTTTGCACTATGGGAAGAACCTTGGTCTTGAATCAAGAGGAAGGGCAGAATCTAAATGTTTTAATAAATAAAATAAATAAATGTCATCTTTAATCCCTTCCTGTTTCATGCAAACTATTGGAATGAAAGCTAGTAGTCTACTCTGCTTGTGCTGGCATGTTCCCAGTAAAAGTTTCCCAGTACCCAAAGAATGTATAATGGACTAGTGGGATCCAATCTAAAATTTATTCTTATAGCTGAACCTGCAAACTACAGTTATGGGTTTTTTCCAAAGCAAGTTTGCAAACCAGTTTGGATGTTTAAAATTGAGCTTGGAATAGCATTGATTAAAAGTGATAGATTTGCCATTGTATGAAATAAACATATTAAGATTGAGTTCTAATTTGGTAAATTGGTTTCTTTGGCCAATTCTTTAACCAATTATTTGCTAATAAGACTTGTTTACACTGGGATCTTTCGATAGTATATGTTATTCTACAAAATAGTTACAAAGGAATTAATGTTTACGTGGGTTGTTTTCTGTCCTGCCACATCATGCATAGGAAGGACCAGCTATCAGTTTTAATGCAGCTACCACTCTTCGCAATTTCTGTTTATGGCAGCAAGCACAAAATGTTCTGGATGATACTCATCCTTCTCATCATGATACTGCAGTTCTTATCACAAGGTATGGTATGTGGGAGATCTCAACATAATTTCTCATGATTATCTATGTCTATATGTTCTTCAGACATTTTGATGAACCAGGGTAAAGAAGGATGGAGTGTGTTGTCATTTATTGTATGGAATGTGTAGTGTAGCCATGAGACCCAGGGATTGTCTGGTAGCCAGGCAAGGAACATTTGGAGGTGGTTTGCCACTTCCTGCCTCCTTGGCATGACCCCTAGTGTTCCTTGGAGGAACTGCCACCCAAGTCCTTAGAGATCTCCAATCCAAATGCTAGTCAGGGTAAGCCTTGATTGGCTTCCCTGGGATATCCAGGTCTGGGCGCAGGATGGAGGAATGAGAATGGAGGAAGTTTTTTTGGGGGGTGGATCACAGAATGATCTCATGGCCTCCTAATTTCTTCTGTCCTTTTTGTTAGAGTGAAGCACATAACAAGCATTACTGGTTCTTAGATTACTTGGAATGATGTGCCATAGATGTTAATGAAAATCTCTTACCAGTAAGTTCATACAGGCTTGCAATTATGCAGCCTAATTCAAAAGGGATATTGTAGGGAAGATACCAGGTTACATTGCTGAAACCAGAGAACATTGTATACTAGGCTAATGGAACAGAGTTATGCAAAACACTGAAATTACTTTGACAGATCAAGTCAAGTGAATTAAACTGATGGAATTAATAAATAATAAAAAAGTAAATAGGTATTTCTAAAAAGCTGCTTTATCTTTATTTTTATCCATTTTTATTTTTAATATAACATTATCATTCAAGATCTTTGTTTCTTCAAGGGAAGATATATGCAGAGCAAGAGAAAAATGTGACACCTTAGGTAAGTTAAAGTTGCAAGATAATTATGGTCTGTAAGCATAGTAAGAATAAAAACAGTAATAATTATACGATGTCAGTGTTAACGTAAATAATGTGAGCGTTTTGCTTTATAACTATTTTGTTTTTGTGATTCTGAATACAAGCAACTGGTTAGATTGATATATGGAGCATAGCTGTAGGCCTGTGTTCATTTGTGAAACCATTGTTGCTGTTATTATACTTTTATGTACCAAATTCATTTTTTTAGGCTTAGCTGAATTGGGTACAATGTGTGACCCACTGCGCAGCTGTTCTATCAGCGAGGAAAATGGATTAAGTGCTGCATTTACAATAGCACATGAACTTGGGCATGTGTAAGTTTGTCTTTTCTTCTGAGTAAATCTTTTATTTGCCTTACATAAAATACAAGATGTGTTTGACTGGCTGTTCTGAAGACAAATGTTGTGTCAAAAACATAAGGGGTGATTGAAAGCATGAGCTTGACAGTAAGTGTAATTTGTATAGCATGCTAGGAACTACAGGCCAAAGTGGGTGTGGTGAGCAGTCCTCCAGGCTATGAAAAAAGCAGTGGGAATAGCCAAGAAAAAAAATGAGGTAAACACATGCTGAGGGCAGAGAGGTCTGGCCAAGAAGGAACTTCAGAATGTCGGCAGGAAAGCTTGATTGCATGTGGAGCTTGGGCTCAGGAAGAATTTCAAGTCCAGGAAGATGAGGCATGATCTCTCAGTGGCAAAGCATGCCTAGGCCAACTGCTCCCTGAAGAATTCACAAAGTAGCAGGTTTGGTTACTATGGCCAGCACCCTCACGATCAGCTGAATCAGCTGGGCATTGGAACAATCAGT
The DNA here is from genome assembly GCF_049243985.1 of Paroedura picta. Lineage (NCBI taxonomy): Eukaryota > Metazoa > Chordata > Lepidosauria > Squamata > Gekkonidae > Paroedura > Paroedura picta. Next base: position 76,527,235 of record NC_135373.1, on the reverse strand, counting down.
ACTGGGCTCTTCTATTGTGCTCATGTGACCAGCCCCCATCAGCTGCGAGTTGGGGCCACCAGCACCTGTGTGACTGGTTGGACCAGCGGGAATTTCCAGTGCCCACATGACCCACGGATCAGCTGGGCTTTGGGGCTATCAGAGCCATGCCCAGTTGCTGCACACACATGTCCAGTTCACCCAGTTGATGTCAGGATTCCTCTAGAGTCAGCGCAGGTGCCTGCTGTGGGGGGGCCAGGGTTGGCACTCTGATGGCTTGCTGCCCTCCGGTAAGGATGCCCATAGCCAACTATAGCAGGCTATAGCTAAGGGCACATATAGCCATGGGAGATGGGGCATGCAGGCCAGCCCTGTTCATGTCCTACACACACTACTTACCAGTTATCTGAGGATTTCTGTGCCAATTGAAGCCATGAACAGAGTGGCTGACTTGGCAAGGCAGGGACCAATACATTGTAGATGCTGGCTGGACCTGTTCCCTTGGCTATGTCAGGTCTCATGTGAGTGGCCAGGTACATGGGGGAGATGGGGTGGGATAGTGCGCAGCTGTGTCAATCTCTCAGCTGTAACCCATATGCCAGAGCATGGTACCATACTTCCCTTTATCTGTGCAGGCCCCCAAATGCAACCCCAGGTGAATATGGAGTCCATGTGTTGTGCAGAGTAGGGATGTACAATATTTCCCTCCAGTTTTAATCAATTTGGGAATACTGAACTGAAAAAAAAGTATTTCCCCTAAAATCTCAATACTGATGTTGTATTCAGATCTGGGAAAATCATGATAAAGTCTTGTCGTTCCGCCACTCCCTTCCAGCTACAGTTAATACAGTTAATGAACTAGAGGCCCGTTGGCCGCTTGTGGAGCTAACGTTTAATGGCTTCAGGCGGCTCTCTTTATCCGAAGTGGACGGGTTGCTGGGGAGGATAAGGGCAATCACCTGCCCCCTTGATCCCTGTCCGTCTTGGCTCCTTAAGAGGAGGGCTGGACAGATAGGTGAGCAGCTCAGGGATATTGTTAACTGCTCTCTCCAGTCAGGGGAGTTTCCTGAGGTGCTGAAGGAGGCGATGGTGTGCCCTCTCCTCAAGAAGCCATCCCTGGACCCACATGACCCTGCAAGCTACCGCCCAGTAGCGCATTTAGGGTTCCTGGGTAAGGTGGTGGAAAGGGTTGCGGCGGACCAGCTCCTAGCGTTCCTGGAAGATACTTCGGCACTCGATCCATACCAGTCTGGCTTCCACCCTGCTCATGGGGCAGAGACTGTGTTGGTCTCCTTGTTGGATGACCTCCGTTGCCAGCTTGACCGAGGTGGCTCTGCTGTGCTATTATTATTATTATTATTATTTTTATTATTATTGTTGTTGTTGTTGTTGTTGTTATTATTATTATTGTTATTATTATTATTATTATCTTTCGATTTATTGCCCGCCACTCCCTTACGGCTCGTGGCGGGTTCTTTTAGATCTGTCGGCCGCGTTTAACATGGTTGATCACGAGCTGCTAGCGAGCCGCCTTGCCGGTATAGGGATAAGGGGTACAGTGTTACGCTGGATACACTCCTTCCTCCAAAACCGGACACAGAGGGTAGCCATAGGAGAGGAAGTATCGGGCCCTTACCGGCTCCCTTGTGGGGTCCCACAGGGCTCGGTGCTCTCTCCTACATTATTTAACATCTTTATGCGCCCTCTGGCTCAACTGGTACGGAGCTATGGGATGGGTTGCCACCAGTACGCTGATGACACCCAGCTCTTTCTCCTCATGGATGGCCACCCGGACTCCCCCCCAGATCCATTTGCCAGATGTTTGGAAGCCGTAGCTGGCTCGAGCAGAGTTGTCTGAAACTCAACCCCTCCAAGACGGAGGTTCTGTGGTTGGGCCGTAGGGGGGCAGATCAGGAAGCGCGCTTACCCTTTCTGGCCGGGACGCAACTTAATATCGCGTCTCAGGCCAGGAATTTAGGGGTGACCATTGATGCCTCTTGTGGCGCAGAGTGGTAAGGCAGCCATCTGAAAGCTTTGCCCATGAGGCTGGGGGTTCAATCCCAGCAGCCGGCTCAAGGTTGACTCAGCCTTCCATCCTTCCGAGGTCGGTAAAATGAGTACCCAGCTTGCTGGGGGGTAAACGGTAATGACTGGGGAAGGCACTGGCAAACCACCCCGTATTGAGTCTGCCATGAAAACGCTAGAGGGCATCACCCCAAGAGTCAGACATGACTCGGTACTTGCACAGGGGATACCTTTACCTTTACCTTTATTGATGCCTCACTAACACTCGAGGCACAGGTTAAACAGGTAGTTAGCAGGGCATTTTTGCATCTTCGCCAGGCTCGGCTACTAGCGCCCTATCTGTCCTCCGAACACCTGGCCACAGTGATCCATGCGACTGTCACCTCTAGACTAGATTTCTGTAACTCGCTCTACACCGGCCTGCCTCTGGGCTTGATCCGGAAACTGCAACTCGTCCAAAATGTGGCTGCTAGAGTCCTCACAGCTACACCATGGAAGGCTCACATCCAGCCAGTTCTGAGGCAGCTGCATTGGTTACCGGTCGCCTTCTGGATCAGGTTCAAGGTTTTGGTTTTGACCTTCAAGGCCATCCGTGGTCTAGGCCCAGCATATATGAGGGACCGCCTTTTGCCCTATATCCCCTACAGGGCTCTACGCTCTGCGGGGGCTAACCTATTGGTCGTTCCCGGCCCCAAGGAAGCCCGCCTGGCCTCGACCAGGGCCAGGGCCTTTTCGGTCCTGGCCCCAACCTGGTGGAATGAGCTCCCGGAAGAGCTGAGGGCCCTGTGGGAATTACCAGCATTCCACGGGGCCTGTAAGACGGAGCTCTTCCACCAGGCTTATAACTGAGGCCGGGTGGAAAGAAGATCAGCCACCCCCTCACAAACTGGCGGTAGAGAGTGTCACCCCCCTCCCTCCTGTAGTTAAGGATGTGGAGACCAAATGAGCAGATTACGCCATCGCTGTTGCCATTACTGTAAATTATCGGATCTTATTGTTACTTTATGGTTTTAGGGGACGGGGTTATGTAAGCCACCTCGAGCCTTCGGGGGGAGGCAGGGTATAAATATAAATATAATAATAATAATAATGATGATGATGATGAGGAGGAGGAGGAGGAGGAGGAGGAGTTGGGGGGAGGGGGGAGGGGAAGGTCCAATAGACCCAAGAAGGGGAAAAAAACCAGGAGGAGAAATTGCATACCACAAGCTGTGCCCACGGAGAACACTCTGCTCCCCTTGGGCACAGCTGATCCTGGGCTGACTTCTTTTGCAGATAGGTTTAAACCACACTGCAGGAAAAGCCAGCCTCAAGCCGAGATGGTGAGGGCTGTTTTCTGCAGCCTCTTTCAAATTTATAGGGATTGTAGAGGTCCAACAAACAGCTGATAGGCGGGAACAGTCTTCTCCTGTATTTTGTTGTTTTGAATCTTTCAATAATTCCTGAATATATTTGTAATTTTCTTCCTGGTTTTCTGAAGAAAACCTAGATATATACATACAAATGACATTATTTTGATCAGAGTCCAGTAGCACCTTTAAGACCAACAAAGATTTATTCAAGGTGTGAGCTTTCGAGTGCAAGCACTTTTCCTCAGACTGATTTTATTGTGCTACTTCAGACCAACACGGCTACTCATTTGAATCTATATTTTTCAAGTGTATTTTTGGCTCAGGTAGATCCAATTGCATACTCCTAGTGCAAAGTGTTTGAACTGTAATCCTTACAACAAATATTATGATAGCTCAGTACTAGTATACCTTTATTACAAATGTGGTACTAAGGTGAGAGAGAGGTCAGAGGCTGACCCTCTCCTGCTGCAGAGTTCCATTGTACTTTGGTGTATGTAATCTTTGGTATCCTCCTTCAAGAGCTTTGGGGTTTTATCTGCCTTCTGAGCTTGCTCTGTACCATTTGCCCTGTGTTGCTTACTTCAAGACTATGGAGCAGAAGACCTTCTCTTTGGCTTAATGAAGCTTTCAAGTTTTTATGGGGTGTAGTTGAATTATAAGTCTGAGGCCTGAAGTAATTGCCTGTGTGCTGTCATTAGTTCTTTTCAGCCGTTTGGATATGTTCTATGACTACATGTATTATGGTATCCCAGTCTTGCGGTGATTGTTGGATGAGTAGATTGGCCAATACAGTTAGAATTGAGACTTCCTTCTGAATAGTACATCTATGTGAAGCACAGACAAATAAAATCTTGCTTGAACAAGAGAACAGATTTAAGTGGCAGCAGCTGATGTTTCCTTGTGCTGAATTTAACCACTGAATCATAGACACACTTCCTGGCCAGTGGATGTAATTCTCCCAGTTACCTTTCAAATTCCTTCATCATACTACAGCAAATGTCTCTATGCAGAACAGTCATAGCATCAGGGCTCTCTCATGCCTCCCTTACAATTCTGTCTGGAGAGCAGTTCTCTCCCTAGAAGAGTCAATTGTAGTGAGTTTTCCCATCTTGTGGTTTAGAATTAGGGCATGTAGTTGGTTTCCCCAAATACTAGAACCCGAGGGCATCCGAGGAAGCTGATGGGAAGCTGATTCAGAATAGACAAAAGGAAATACTTCTTAACACAGTAAATGATCAGAATATGGAATTTGCTGCCAGAGAATGTAGTGATGATGAGGCATGAGATTGCTTCAAAACAGGATAGATAGATTCATGAAGGTAAGGTCTGTCAGGAACGACTAGCTATGGTGACTAAAGGGAACCTCTGCATTCAGAGGCAATCATCCTCTGAATCTCAGTGCCATCATGGGAAGGTCTTAGTCTCTATACCCTCTTGGTGGCCCTCCAGAAAAACTGGTTGGCCTATATGTGAGACAGGATACTGGACCACTGGTTTGTCCAGAAAGGCTCTTTTTATGTTTTAATGAGGACCTTGACCTCTGTGCTGTGTTGATGGCTCTGCAGAGAAACCGGTTGGCTACTGTGTGAAATAGGACTCTGGACTAAATGGAGCACTGGTCTGATCCAACAGGGTAATCTGCTGGTTGAAAACATTTGGCATGCTGCATAATAACTGGATATTTCTATATCTGTGCCACCATCTGATTATAGGGCATGGTTCCTACTTGTTTAGTTGTTTCTTTTGCTTTTTGATAGCCAGGATGCATGAAGGCTTGAGGGGAGAGTCCATATTCCTGGAGATTTCCCTCAACTGTTAAGAGAGAGCTCCTTACTCAAAGATCAGAGATTGTGTGTGTGTGTTTCTGAAAACATTGCTCAGAAGCAATTTCCATTGGTTCTGCTGTGCCTTCCTTTTATTTTAATGTGGTGAGTTGTCAAAAAGACAAAGGAAAGTATATTAAGGATTACAACCAAAAAACCCCCAAATAATATTGTATTATTAAAGTACTGTGTTGGTTTAATAAGGTAATATAATGAATTTATCTTGTATTTTTTGTTTAAGTTTTAATGTACCTCATGATGACAGTTTTAAATGTAAAGAAGTTGGAATTAAGCATCAGTACCATGTGATGGCTCCAACTTTAAATTACCATTCAAACCCGTGGACTTGGTCAAAATGCAGTCAGAAATATATTACAGAATTTCTTGAGTAAGTAAGATTTAGCTTGTATTTGTATATATTTAAGACAGAATTTATAATTAAATTCTTCTGTGGCAGAGTTTCAACCTTAAATTTCATTTTAAAAGTTAACATTTGTGCAACATAAAGTTCTAAATAAATTTTAATTTTAGGGTTAACTTTTAAATGGTAAAAACAGTTAATTATATTTTGGAACAAGACTATATCCTATTGGAAAATATGTATATTTTAAATTCAACTAATCATCTTACTTTTTAAAATCACAAACTCATAAAATCATAGCATTTCCATACAGCTTCTCGCAAAATATCTTTCTGAAAGAAGAATGTCTTTTCATTGTGTAAAAGATCAGAGAGTAAATTGAATACCCAGCAAAGCATGCATTAAAAAAAAAACACAAATGACATTATTTACAGTCCACCTTTCTCCCAGGGACTCAAATAAAGTTACAAATAGAGTGGGAGCCTTCCTGACCATCTCTGGCAAGCCATTCTGTAAGCTGGGGGCTACAGTCCATTTGTAAGTTAGCACTAGGGTGGGCACAAACTGGTAGACATACTAAAGCCAGACCCAGTGGTTGGCTACCCAAGAAAAAGCCCCTTTAAACAGCTGAACCACAGGGGCTGCCTGCTCCTGTAGCTCAGTTGTTTAGATCAGAATTAGCTAAGCTGAGGAGCAGCCTGCTCCCATAGCTGAATTGTTAGAGCATGAAACAAGTGAGCCATGCGAGTAGGTTGCCCTCATTGCTTAACTATTTTGAGCATAAATCTCATGAACCCATTTAAGTCCATATGTGAGTTGAATTTATTTGATTTATACTTTGATTTATATGCTACCCCTCTCCAGAATGGGTTTGTGGTTTGCCCATGGACAAAACCAAACTGCATTTTTGTGGTTTGTGCCCATTGCTAGTTAGAAGAAGAAGAAGAGGAAGAGTTGGTTCTTATATGCCGCTTTTCCCTACCCGAAGGAGGCTCAAAGCAGCTTACAGTCGCCTTCCCGTTCCTCTCCACACAACAGACACCCTGTGGGGTGGGTGAGGCTGAGAGAGCGCTGATATCACTGCCCGGTCAGAATAGTTTTATCAGTGCTGTGGCGAGCCCAAGGTCACCCAGCTTCCTTCCCATGTGGGGGAGCACAGAATCGAACCTGGCATGCCAGATTAGAAGTCCACACTCCTAACCACTACACCAAACTGGCTCTCAGCACCTACAGAAGCTCTGCTGACATGAGCAAAAGTTGTCATGGTGGAGTGTACTGTGTCTATTTGCCAAAACACATAACATATTGTTTGTCCCTGAGCTACTTAAAGGTTTAGGGACAAGGCTTGAGCTGTGAGAAGGGAATATAGTTTTCTCCTTCCAAAAATCTCCATTGGCAATGCCAGGATTTTTGGTGGTATAATAATCCACCAATATTGAGGGAAGATCTGCCAGTGGGTAGGGGTAGTGATCAGTTGTTGTTAGGTGCGAAGTCGTGTCCGACCCATCGTGACCCCATGGACAATAATCCTCCAGGACTTCCTGTCCTCTGCCATTCCCTGGAGTCCATTTAAGTTTGCTGTCGTCCCCTTCTTCTTTTGCCCTCAATTGCTCCCGGCATTAGGCTCTTCTCCAGGGAGTCCTTCCTTCCCATGAGGTGGCCAAAGTATTTGAGCTTCATCTTCAGGATCTGGCCTTCTAAGGAGCAGTCAGGGCTGATTTCCTCTAGGACTGACTGGTTTGTTCGCCTTGCAGTCCAAGGGACTCGCAAGAGTCTTCTCCAACACCAGAGTTCAAAAGCCTCAATTCATTGACGCTCGGCCTTCCTTATGGTCCAACTTTCACAGCCATACATTGCAACTGGGAAGACCATAGCTTTGACTAGATGCACTTTTGTTGGCAGGGTGATGTCTCTGCTTTTTAGGATGCTGTCTAGATTTGACATAGCTTTCCTCCCCAGGAGGAAGCATCTTTTAATTAGCGAGCTGACTAAATATGCCTTGCCCTTGACACACCCCGGCTTTGTCTGTGTGCTGGTGTAGTATCTACTTGGGCATATCTGCTGTGTCCCCAGAAATGCCCCCAGTATGCTGGTATAATATACTACACTGGCTTCTTCAGCATTTTTGGCTCCAGGCTGCCATATAAGCATGTTTAGTTATTTATTTATTTTAATTAGCCTTGAAAAGTAGTTTCTGCAAGTAGCTTTATATGAAATTGAAGATAGCATTGGGTCCTCCTCCACCCCATTTGTGTATTTGGACATGCTTCATATGTAGAGAAGTCATTTATTATTACAGGAATGAACCTGAGATCTTTTGGGTCACATGCTCTTTCTCCTAGTATGAATCTAGAAAATGAAACACTGATACAGCAAAACCATGGCTTGTAGTTTCTGAAGGCGCCAAATCACAAATTATAGCTTGTTCATTGCCTAAACTGGGTTCTAAACCATGGTTTAATATTGATTTGGATATTGGTGTACCATAAAGATAGAAGTGTTTATTTTTCTAGCTGTGCACTGATAGATAGCAGGAGAAAGCTAGAAGAAAACCCTAGACTTATTCCTGCAATAATAAACCATAAAACTCTTTAGCATGATTTATTTGTAAGGACGTAAAATGAAATTTTATTCAAAAGTAATGCACTTCAGAATTGTATAAAATAGCTGCTTAAATCTTTTACAGTACTGGTTATGGGGAATGCCTTTTAGATAAACCAGCTGGAAGAATCTATGACCTGCAGTCACAGTTGCCTGGTTCATTGTATGATGTGAACAAGCAATGTGAGCTTATGTTTGGTCCTGGCTCACAAGTATGTCCTTATATGGTAAGATTCTTAATACACTCCTTAATATTTGTGCTACAATTGTGTGAAAGTTAACCATTTATTTAAAATTCAAAATTGTGCTGAAGTTATTAAGAAATACGCTTTTAAACATTTGTTTTTTAAAACTAATCCTTTTAAAATTTTACTTTTTTTCAGACTTTTTCTTTCCTTGTTAACTTTCATACTTTTGATAAAATGACACCCATTCTCATGTGCTATGCAATATTAGCAGTCTTCTCTTGCAATTAGATTCTGCAAATATAATATTTTTCAGAATGGCTTTTCCAAGTTATTTTGTGAACCCAAGTACAAAATGCATGTAGATATTGTCAGGAATGAAGGGCACACATGTGCTTCAGACATTTTAAAATTCAAAATGTAAGTAGGAGCTCAGTGGTTGCTGTTTGCAAGTATGTTACTGGGGAAAACTACCATTTAAATGGGCATGCATCCAACATACTTGATGGAATATATTGGCCTGCAGTAGCCTGTTTTCTGAACCTAAGTACAAACTGGCTTTTAAAGACTTATCCTTTATTTATACCGCTTCACAATTGAATATGTTTTTCACAGAATACTTTAATACAGCAAATTATACCAGTACTAGAAATATAGCCCCTGGCACTCAGGAATGCAATGGGCACTAGGACAGGGCTTGAAGGGGCTGGGGCACGCATGGCCCCCCAGCCCCCAGCGAGGGCCGCATGTTTGTGCGTTTGCCAGAGCCAGGCCGGTGGAGGAGAGGAGAGCCAAAGCCATGGTGCAGGGCTGGGACCCATGCGCGGTTCCCCCGGCGACCTGGGCAGTGCTGCGGCCAGCAATCTGTCCCGCGCCAAGCACCGCTATGGGGACGCGGGCAGAGGGAGTGGTGCCATCGGGCCGATCAGTGCGCAAATGGTGTGCTCCCCCCCAGGCCTCTGGCAAAGGCCATGCATTGGCGTGCTGGCAGGGGGCAGACCGCGGTTGGTGGGGAGAGCGAAACCATTGGAGAGGGATGGGAGCCAGGTGCGGCTCCTGTGGCAACCTGGTGAGCCCTCATGTGGGCCAGGCAGGGAGAGGGAAGGTGTTGGGGAGGGCTGGGAGCCAGGTGCGGCTCCCGTGGCTACCTGGTCTGTCCTCAGGTGGACGATCTGGGCTGCAGCAGGCGGCGCTATGGGGAGGTGGGGCGAGACGAGGCAGCGGTGCCCTCTGGGGCACTCCGGTCGAGGCGGGGGATCTCCACGGCAATCCATGGGCGAATGGCGGTGTGGTGCATAGGGCAGGGCAAAGGTCGGAATTGGAAGGCGCGCTTTGTGCGCCACTTGATTGGGCCACTGGAAGTGGACTGACAAGCAGAGAGGCCAATCGGGAGGGGCAAAGCGCCTCCCGATTGACCTCTCCGCTTGTCAGTCCAAGGGCAAGGGCCCAATCCGGGAGTTTTGATCCTGGACTCAGCCCACTGTTTTATTAAGAGGGAAAGATATTGGTCATAAATCAACCTTACATAGCAAAGAAATCCTGTGTGTTTTGTAGAAACAGTGCAAACGTTTATGGTGTACAAGTGCCGAAGGTATTCATAAGGGCTGCCGCACGCAGCATATGCCACTGGCTGATGGAACAGAATGTGGTCGTCGAATGGTAAGGCTATAGTTCCATGTCTACCATGTTTTTGCCATAATTAAGAACTGTGAAGAAGTGGAAAATGAGGAATACTGTATACTCTGATATGCTTTGTTCGCAGGGCTCATTCCCTTGTAAGTTATCCCTATTGATAATATTTATGCATTAGTAAAATTCCATATGTGGTGAACCTGGGGTGAATGCTAATGTTATATTTGCTTATTGTATTATCAATATAGTGCAGATGACACAGAGAAACAACAGCCTTGCAGGGATAGCTATAATTTTCTTTCTACATCTTCCTAACATCCAGAGACCCCCAAGAATACATAGATACATACAGATTTCCTCATGCAAGTAGTACACATTTTATTCAGTAGTTATCCATGCATGTATAAAAGTCTATGTTTGTGCCAGCTCTTTCCAATGAAATGAGTGAAGCCATAGTTATAATTTGGGGTTTCTGCCTATTTCAGTAAAAGAAATGTATATGTTTACTGCCAGGGTTTTAGATGCTTCAGAGAAAATTTCTAAGAGCAGTTACTGAAGTATAAGTGTTTCCCTCTTAACAAACCTGAGCCTAGTGAGCGTTGAGATTTGCAATGACATAAAAGTCCTGCAACTTGGTTTAATTTTATATGATTTTTCCTGTCCTTCTCCCTCTGTTGGTTGTCACATTTTGTGCTCACAGAATTAGCTTTTTAATTTTAATTTTGTAATATTTATTACTTGAACAGCATTGCCGACATGGGATTTGTATAAGCAAAGAAATTGAAAGGTCTCCTGTAGATGGAGAATGGGGACCTTGGGAACCCTACAGTTCATGTACCAGAACATGTGGAGGTGGCATCAAAAGTACAACCAGATTGTGTAATCAGCCTGAGTATGTGTTTGTTCTTACTTTGAAATATCTGTGCAATTTTTGTTTTATTTATAATATTTGAAAGCACAATAAATAATAGTCTATAGCAGCAAAGGAGATAATTTCAGACCCCTTGCCATTCCATTCACAGATATATAAGGAATGCAGACCAGTTATTTGCTTGTTCTTGGTGAATGACTTTGTTTTAGTATCTTCTCATACTGGAAGCAACTGACATGTCAAACATACAGCCCAGGGGTCTTATCCAGTCTGTGAGCAGCTGGGGAGAAACCACTCCAAATGTGGACTTGAATGGCCTATATTAGGATATCATACCCCCTGCTGAGATTGCTCTTCCCAAAATGCAGGCCCTCCCCAGGGTCTTCCCCTAGATCTCTAGTGATTGCCCAACCCAGAATTAGCAATCATAAGGAGCAAGGAGGGCTGGCTTGGCCCAAGTTCTGCTGAGGAGGGGTATGGGTCACAGTCAGTGTTAAAACTGGCATTGCATTTTGTGGCACGCATGACCCATCCAACAAAGTGACATTCATAATAAAGGAGTTCAAAATCTCTGAACTGAGGTGGCACTCATGATTTTATAATTTTGCTTATTCCGATCCATAGAAGTATAGGTATTTGTTTCTAAACATTTAAAAACATGTGGCTATATTTTGGATGCTCATCTGTCTAGTAAAACATAGATATTACTTTTGAGCCCTCAGACATATGATCATACATACAGTATAAAGAGCTGATTGAATTCTAAAGTTGCAAATATTGTATGGCTTAGGGACAAATGAAGCAGATTCTATTTGCATTGTGTATATTACAATAAATTATGTACCTATACTCTATAGCTTTTCTGGATATGGGTTATCAGTTAAGTGTTAGAATAATGCAGGCTGTAGAATGATGTTTTATGCTTACTCTCTGTTCACTTTGTACAGTGTAATATGATATATTCTCAGACTACATGGATGGAATTTGTCTTCAAGAAGACATTGAGTTAGATCCTAAGGTTCTGTTAATTGCTTAGGTATAAAAACCCCTCTGCTAGCTATCAAGGTGCCTTCCATCAATGTACCATAGATTTTCTATGGGAAAGTTTCTTGGATCAGTTTAAGATTCCTTGCACTTGAGGAAGATTCCATCATCACTGGGACTGAATCCTGGGTTATAACCTGCTAATAATATTTGAAAGTTTGCCTTTCATAAAAATATCCAAGTAACTGTTCTTAACATTTTTAAATTAAATTTTAATTAGGCCAAAACATGGAGGAAAATACTGTGTTGGTCGCAGGATGAAATTTCGATCATGTAATATCGATTCATGTCCAAAAGGGAAACAAGATTTTCGAGAGCAGCAGTGTTCTGAATTTGATGGTAAACATTTCAACATCAATGGACTAACATCTGCTGTTCGCTGGCTTCCAAAATATAGTGGCAGTAAGTAATCAGAACCTTACTTTCCTAATTAAGCATTCATTTGCATAAAGCTTCACAACGATAAAGACATGCTTGCATTCCTCTTCCCCCAACAGTTTCTATGAAGGATCTCTGTAAGTTATTTTGCCGTGTTTCTGGCACAACATCCTACTATCAGCTGAAAGACAGAGTTGTTGATGGTACTCCTTGTGGAACAGATACTTATGATGTATGTGTTCAAGGTTTGTGCAGGGTAAGTTAATCATGGCGAGTTTATGTAAAACAGCAGAAAGGTTGAAAACCCATTGCTGAAGAAATGTAAGTATTGATTTAAATTCAGCTTGGAATGTATTTTGATAACTTTGTTGTTGATGTGATGACTACAGTTATCTCATGATAGCCAAGTGCTCAGAAGCATTTATCAGATGACTCATGAGAGAATGAAGACAGCAGCTACAGAAAAAATGATCTCATGATATCATGGTAATAGCTGATCACCAAATAATTGGATGATTGGACATCATTTTGTCCTTCTCCTTCTGTTTGATCATTCCTGACCATTCATTTTGGTAAGAACTGATGTTAGCACTGTCTGTGGACAGTGTTTCTTTGTACAGAGTTAGAACAATAGTTTGAAACTATGGTCAGAAGCAAAGTTACAGATCGCAGTCTGGAATAACTATGGGTACAGGAATATCAATGCAAATATTACATGTTATAAATATTTGTTTTAAAGTTACAGCTGGATTTTCTTATTATTTTCTGTAAAGAGTAGCACAACTATACTTGAACATTAACCTTAGTTACCTCTAAATAGCCTCCATAAGAAGGGACGGAGGAATACAGCTTGAGTTTTAGAGGAGACATGTGTGAGCCTTTTAAAAGGATGAAATAGATTTTATGATTTGGGGAAGCGGGCAGTGAAAGAAAGGCAAGAAGAAAATGTGTATGTATATAAACAAATCTTAACATTTTTTTTAGCAAGCTGGCTGTGATCATGTTTTAAACTCTAAGGTCAGAAGAGATAAGTGTGGAATCTGTGGTGGTGATAATTCATCATGCAGGGCTCTTTCAGGTACTTTCAACAGTGCTCATTATGGTAAGTAACTTTATATATGTGTGTGTGTGTGTGTCTGTATGTTTCACAGTAATCTGAGTTGGATTAATCCAGGGAGGGACCAATGAAGGGAACATATTGCTTGTAGTGTTTCGAGTAGGCATTAGGGATGTGAATTTGGGCCTACCCAAACCAAAAAATATATTGGAAAAACACCTTGTCAATATTTTGGGGATATATTCAGCATCCCGAATGTATCTTGGTTTTCTTGGGAAAATTGGGGGGTGGGAGGATAGGCGGGAATCCTGAGAGAATCTCAGATATATTTGGGATTCACCAGTAGATTGGAAGACACATGAGAGGCAGAAATAGATTGCTTCAGTCACTCAACTGTTCATTGGACTTCTATTGCAGTCCTTTTAAAGGAACCCAGGGATCAGGGTCAGCTGTGCTGTGGGTGTGGTGGGCTCAGATTTTCCCTGCTGGCTTGCCTTAGGGCTGGCTTCTTGTTCAGCCTGACTTAAATTGAGCTGCAGAAGAAGCTGTCCCAGCCAGAATCTGTGCATTTTTGGAAGTTATCTTCTTACAACATACAGATCCTTGAGCTGGCTTCTTCTGCAGCATGGTTAAACTAAGTTGTTGGAGAAGCCAAAGCAGCCAAAGAATGAGGCTGGATTTTTTTCTTCTTCTTGGATCTGTTGGACCCTCCAAAATATGGGATTTTCAAAAAAATCTCAGAAATGATTACCATACTAATATGGGGATCTGGGATTTTTCAGAAATGCTGAAATTTTGGGGGGCCCATAGACCCAAACCAAGAAATACCAAATTGAAAAAAATTCCATGCACAGAGAGGCACAATCTAAAAATAGGATATATGCATAGTTAGGTGCATTCAACAGGCTGTTAAATATAAAACAAATTATCTGAGTTTTGTTTTAATTTTCTTTAATGAAAGCAATATTTTTCCCCAAAGTAAATGGAACAATTTCAACACTGTTATTAATTTGACATAACCGTTGTGCTTGGATTAAACCAGAGAGAAAACTTAATTAATTAATAATAATATTTAAATACTAGTTCAAATTAATTAAATCACTTTAAAGAATGTGTAATGTAAAATAATCTTGAATTTGGATTAACCTTTCATCCATGCCTTCAGTGGGTTGTAGAAGTAATTTTTTGTTAAAAAGCAAAACAATTGGTAGAGTACAGATAATTAGTGATTATTCACATTGTCATTTTGGCTGCTTCCCCAAATATTGTGAGATAAATTAATGTCAAATTATGGGTTGGAATGGCATCCTGTGATCCATTGTTGAAGAAATCTGTAAATGACTAATGCAGTCAATACCTCTCCTGCTGTGTTGCTGTAAGAAAGGATGTTAGCTGATCCAATCTACCTTTTATTAACTTGGAGAGGTTCCATAAGCACCAGGGATTTTAGGTCCAAGAATCTCTGCCTCTGAGGAGTAGAATGTGGATGATATCTATTCTTACAGAATGTTTCACACATTTTAACACACCAATTGAGAGATATTTGCAGTCCACCCATACTGTCTGCATTCTACTTTTAACCTGGCAGTACCTGAAATGTCCTTTTTAAAAACCCTGTTAGTTGGTGCTGACTTTTTAAAGGGAACATTTGCAAATACCTTCCCACATTCTAATTGGTCAAAAAAACCCAACAACCTTTCTTCCTATTGATCACCAAACATAAAACTAGTCTATGCCCTAAATTTTGAATTTTGTGTGTGAAAGATTTAGGCAATTATATTTCTTTCTATTGCATTGTTTATTATGTGCATTATACTGGCCTTAATTACATTGTTTTATAAGTCTGCAATCTCCCTTAATTGTCAACAAGAAAGCAGAATTAATTTCTCAGGTACAGCAAACATATGGATCGTCTTGGACTGTAATACTCTTGATTTTATATATAATTTTATTCCAGGCTACAACATTGTAGTAAAAATCCCTGTTGGAGCAACAAACATTGAAATACATCAGCACAGCTATTCAGGGAGCCCTGAAGATGACAACTATCTTGGTAAGCATTTCACATAATGAGCTGTTGACTGTACTTTTCCACTATATATGCCTAAAACCCAGTTTCTCTGAAACGTCTTTGGATGCATAAGAAGTTCTCAATATCATTATTTGAAATTCCTGTTTCCATCACAGATTTTAGATCTGAATAAAAGTCAGACTTAATTTTCAGATTAAATGGCTTAGATCCAGCAGAAGTTTCTGTTGATGGAAGGGACCCATTTTTCCCAGTTCTTCCTTCCCACATCAGGTCCCTAGTTTCTCCCTTATTATGTTCCTGGAGGAGGTTCTCATGTCCCCAGGGGCACTTAGAGGGTCATTTTGGGCTGGAGGGGGAGGGAGGAGTGGGAAAACCCTGCTTTGCTGCATTATGTAATGATTACTGACAGGACAGAGCATTAAAGTTGACATTTGTTCAAATGGTTCTGTGGCTGCTGGCAGTTCCAGTTTGTCCCAGTGAGGTGCAGATAATTTTATCTGCCTGTGCAGATGATTTATGATTTATTTGCCTGTGCTACTCAGATGGCCCTGCAGTCACACATGCCTGACCATCCTATGTGGCTCGCTGCCTGTTTCTCAGCAAGTAATACTGCTATTTTTATTGTGTGTCAGCACTTAGAAGTTAAAGAACGTATACAAAGATAATGAAGAATGTACATGTAATGATGGAAGTCTTAATAGCTTCCTTTTTTAAGAGCACTGTATGGAAATTTCTAATATTGTCTGATTAAGAGTTTGTGTTCAAATATGAATAAAAGATGCATTAATATTATCTCTATTAACATTACTATAGCATTATCCAGTTCTCAAGGGCATTTTTTTCTGAATGGAAATTTTGTGGTAAGCCTGTCTAAAAAGGAGATTACTATGTTTGGAGTTAATTTTGAGTACAGTGGTTCAAACACCACCATAGAGCAAGTAAATACCACCGGGCAGCTTGAAGAGGACATTCTCTTGCAGGTGAATCTTTAATGCTTTAATAAATGGTAAATTTCCTAATTTATGAATACACCAAACGTAAAAAGAATTGAAAAAATTCTTTATATAATTGAAAAAAATGTTTGATTTTATTATTTTTAGGTCTTGTGTGTTGGGAATTTGTACAACCCTGATGTGCGCTATTCATTTAATATTCCTGTAGAAGAGGAAAGTGATATGTTTACATGGAATCCATATGGGCTTTGGCAAGACTGCAGCAAAATGTGCCACGGTACTGAAAAATAATACAGTAGTCACAATCTGTCACATTGTTTCTTAGAGAGTTTCATGGAGATTAGAAGTTGAACATTTAATACAATTTTCAGTATAATGACGAGTATAAGTTGAAGACTTTATTTTTACTTCATATCAGCCCTAGATCCATATTAGTTGGGCTTCCGTCCTGACCACGGGGTGGAGACTGCACTGGTCACCTTGACGGATGATATCCGGGGCCAGCTGGACCAAGGCGAGTCAGCTATCCTAGTGCTTTTAGATCTGTCAGCCATGTTTGACATGGTCCTCCACGAGTTGTTGGCCTACCACCTTGCCGGAACCAGGATTAGGGGGACTGCACTGCAATGGCTGGTCTCCTTTCTCTGGAACAAGACACAGAGCATTGCTGTGGGGGGATGAGTAATCTGCGGCCGGTTGCAGCCGGCGCCGTGCGTTATCAGTGATTTTAGTCGCCGCCATTACACCCCGAATGCGCGCTATCCCCCCATGCATAATGGGCCTAACAGAGGAGAGGCTTTGGCCTCCATGACATTTGGTTAGCTACTGCATGTATTTGTATGCTGAATTATATTGTTCTATAAGGGAATTCTGTTCATAATTTTCTCTCGTTTTCAACCTTAATAACAATCTGCAAAATAATAGGTTGTATCCTGCTGTCTGTATTTAGATGTATATGGAGGTTTCTCATCTACTGCAGGGGTAGTCAACCTGTGGTCCTCCAGATGTCCATGGACTACAATTCCCATGAGCCCCTGCCAGCAAATGCTGGCAGGGGCTCATGGGAATTGTAGTCCATGGACATCTGGAGGACCACAGGTTGACTGCCCCTATTCTACTGCATGCCTTGCAGCGTTTTTCAACACCAGGACAGATAATTTGTAGATTCACAGAATTTGTGCAAACAGCAAGAAGGTTCAGGGGACTGGAATGATGAGGGTCTTGGATGAAATTGCCTCCTCCCCCTTTAGCTGTGTATGGCAAGGAAGAAAGAGCAATTTCATCTCCTCATTCTTCTTTTCATATGTTCCCCATGCCTTTGCAGCTGTTCCTCTGCATGGGTATCATAACTCTAGGAGTCCGAAAAGGCTGCAGTAATACAGAACAATGCAGGAAAACTACACCTTTGTGTGGTAGGATATTGCCCAATTAAAACATTATGATTTTCTTAAGTCTAAAATGTAGGGAAAAATCTCTTTTCAACAAAATGTTTCATTGTTATAGCTTATATTGAAAATGGAGTAAATTATACACAGATTAACATGCTAGAAAATGCATAAAGCAAATATGGGGTGAAATTGTCTCGGCAAACTGGCATTTCCACTGCCAGCTTAGACATGACGTCCAGTGTGGATGGGAAGATTATTCCATTAATGGCTCCATGGACTGACCAGACAATTCTTTCAAGTTTTCACCACAGCAATATGACAGACTTTCCTTCTCCCACTTTGACAATGTCAGCTTTTGCCATAAAGAGCAGAACAAAAAAGCAGTGGAGGGAAGTGTTCCCTGAGCTTCTGAGGCTCCCCAAGCAAACCTGTGAAGAAAGGCATAGCAGCTGAGGGCAGCGGGAAGACAGGCAGCATGAAAAAGCATGACCATCCTCTTGAAAAAATAACTTCTGTTTTCACCTAGTTTTTAAACAAAAGCAGACTAACCTCTCCTGCTTTCCTAAACTATTCTGTTTTTCTAAATGTCTTGTTAAACCTTTTCTAATTCTGTTCAAGGTTCTCGGAAAAGAAAGGTGACATGTATAAGGAAGACTGATCATTTGGAAGTGTCTTACCAAAGATGTGAACACACTGCACTACCAAAATCAGTAACAGAACCATGTAATATAGATTGTGAATTAAGGTAAATCACACAGCTGTATTGATTAAATGAGATTAATTTTAAATACCCTTTCTTGGTTTGATATCTTCATAAAATTGGATGTACAGATTAGAACTTCTTTTATGCAAATTGGTGTATGTTCTGTATTTAAAATTACCATGTCAGAGTAATTTCTGAGCTACAAATTGGAGTAATTATTTTATTGATTTAAGTGGGAATAAGGTGCTTCCTGAAGTGCATCATTGGAAAGCAACATATGCATTTTTATTTTTTCTTTCATTGATTTCCCATGCTACTTGAATACTTCGATAATGAATTTAGGTTACCTATATATACTAAAGCATATTTAGTTTTATATAATAGTTTATGCTTATAGGTGGCATAACAATGGCAAAAGTGAGTGCTCAACTCGGTGTGGCCCAGGGTTTCGGTCTTTAGACATCCACTGTATGAAGTACTCTGTTTCAAAGGGACTGAGTGTTCCAGTGGATGATAAATACTGTGCTGATCAGGAGAAACCACCAGTTCGAGAACCCTGTCATGGAGACTGTCTTCTAACAAGCTGGCATTACACGGAATGGTCAGAGGTACAAATTTAGAATCTTGTACTTTTATGGCTGAGTTTTACATTAAACTATGTAGCGGGCTCTGCTTATTTGCTGATAAACAACAGAAGGCTTCATGTCTACATAACATATTACAAGCTTATCAAGAATAATACATCTTTAAATGTGTTGAGATCAACATGCAATTGAGAACAAGATGCTAAATTTATCTCAACCAGTAGTATAGCTGATGAAATTGATTTAATGTGTACTTTTACTTTTTTGAATGAATACTAGGTGCATTTTAAATTATTTGTAAATGTATTTTTTTTGCTTTTTCAATACCCTCCCCCAAACAAAACCCCAGTGTTCTAGGAGTTGTGGGCAAGGTACAAGAACCAGAGACTCTTTCTGTATGAACAACTTTGGTCGTCGGCTTGCAGATAGAGAATGCAATGCGTTTCCAAAGACTGTCAGTCAGAAGTGCAATGAGTTTCTATGCCCCAGCTGGATTGCTAGTGATTGGAGTGAGGTAACACATACACATTAATTGTTATTGTTTCATTATAGATTTTGCCCAACTGTAGTGAGGCTTACTGTGTAGCTGCTGGAAAGTATGACAATGCAAGGTTATCAAAGGGGTTGAAAGTTCTTGAACACTTACTGGAGATTAAATATGGGAGTGGATTATGTGGCTTAGACTGTCTTTAGGTTGAAGAAGAAGAAGAAGAAGAAGAAGAGTTGGTTCTTATATGCCGCTTTTCCCTACCCGAAGGAGGCTCAAAGCGGCTTACAGTCACCTTCCCATTCCCATTAGGAAATGAGTGGAAGGTAAATACAGTAGAACCAACTCAGAAATTGCCCAAATACTATAGCTATCTCTTTCCAAAATGATTACTTGGAGTCCAAACACCTAATGAGTTCATAATCTATGGAGGTTTTTCTTTTTAGATGGTAAGTTAGTTATTTGTTTTTTTTGGGGGGGGGATATGCTGTCATTTCATGTTTCATTCTGTTTGCTCTTTTCACTTATGTTATTTTATTGTAATATTTATTAGCTTTATGATCCCTTGAGCTGTTTGCAGAGGGTGCTATAGGAATTATAGGATTATAGGAATACAACAGAATTATTATAGGAATATAAAGACTATTAAGTTTTATTAGTCATAGAACTTAACGTGAGCTCAATCTTGCATTTTATTAATAAATCTGATCTGATATATTAAAAGGCTATTACAGTTAATTAGGTAAATTTCATGGGGGAATTTTGTATGTTATTTGGAGCTCATAAAACATATATTGCTCATTGACTGATATCCAGTATTAATAGAAGCTAGAAAAATTAGTGGTGTTAATTTTGAAATCTTTAGCAATTTTTGGTACCTATGTAACCTTGCAGTGTCCTGTGACATGTGGAAAGGGTATTCAACACCGACAAGTATGGTGTCAAGTGAATGATGAACAACTGGAAGATGTTTTCTGCAATAAGAACTCTATACCAGAATCAGTGAGATCATGTGAACGTAATAAATGTGCAGCATGGCATGTGGGACCGTGGGGAGCTGTGAGTACACATCTTTTTCCCCAGCTTTTGAGGTTATTTCCAGCACTGCAACATGCAACATACGACATGTTTAGCCACAATTCAGATTGGAGTTTCTGCAGCCCAGCTCATTTTTCCTGTAGCCACATGTCATGTGTCGGGAACTTACTACCTTCTCCTCCAGTGTCACAGTCCTAATCCAAATTACACCTTGCAACACACGAGTAAGCAAGTTTTCCACATCTGCCATTCTGTGGTGTTTAGACATTAGGCAGCACAAATTCACAATAAAATAGAGGAGCAGGTAAGATAAGATTTATATTATCTAGAAAAATTTTTGTTAAAGATATGAAGAAAAGCTTGGAGAAACAGAAGCTTGATAAGGAGAAACTAGACAACAAGTGCAGGCACAGACATCTGCATATTGTGTGGGAAGGAACACCACATGGGCTGCCATGACTTGAGACTGAACTGAGTGAAAGGAGGAAGAGAAGGGTACGAGAAAAAGTGTATAATAATAATGGAACCAGAGATGCAGAGGCTTAATAGTAAGAGCTAGAACTTTCAGATTCCCATAGATGACTTATCAAGAAGCCTGTGCAAATCTAGAACAATTCTAAAGGACCTGTAACTGGAAGCTCTTCCACTAGGCATTTGATTGAGGTCCACTTACTTCAACATCTTCCACTGGGCCTCTGAACCACCCTCCCATGAAACTAATGCCTGTGCCGACCATTCATGGGCTCATGTTCCAGTTATGAATTTCTTGTTATTACTGTTTACTATTTATTGTTCCATTGTTTCATGATTAATTACTTATCTGTATTGTTCTTGTTCCTATGTTCCATGTGAACTGCCCTGAGCCTCTGTGAAGAGTGGTATATAAATGTAATTAAATAAATAAATAAGGTGAAGACAGGGATTTATTGCAACAACAGAGAGAGAGACAGAGACAGAGTATTTCCCATTAATGTCATTTCTGGTTGTTTGTATTTTCAAATCATTTGTACTGAGTTTATTATGTTAAAAATAGAAATTGAGTCTGATGTTTTTCTTATGAAATTGTTCATATCTAGTGCTCTGTGACATGTGGGCATGGCTACCAAATGCGTGCAGTCAAATGTGTTTCTGGTATTTTTGGAACTATTTTGGATGATGAGTCAGAATGTAATGCTGCTGACCGTCCAAGAGACAGCCATGTAAGCAAAACACACTTCTTTGTTTTAAAAATGGAAATTAAAGTTAAAATCCAATACTCAGATAAAGTTTCTAGAATTTTCTTTTCTCCCAACAGGAATGTGAAATGTCTTCTTGCACAGAAATAGTCAAACTGTGGCCAACATCACTTCCTGTCGTCCAGACTGACAAAATGACTCAGTGGAGATTTGGATCATGGACTCCAGTGAGTAATAGTGCAAGCACGGTTTTGTACATGGAGATATAATAAGAAAAAATATTTTGTTGTTTAATATCTTTTCTTGTTTAACTTGTACACCTTTTAAGAAAATAATATTTACCTCAAAGAGAATTTTTTCAAAGAATTGTCTGCTTTTGCTAAGAAAAAGAGATAGAAAAACTCTTCTGCCTTGTTTTTAAAAATGTTCAGTCCTTAATTCTTGAAAATCTAATACTTGACATCTCCTGACCTCTGTTTTCTTCCTCACCATTTCTCTAGTCTCAATTTTTGTGGGTTCTGAATATGTGCTTTGAGAGCATCTTCATTTTCACATAGAGTGGTACTCTACATATCCTTGATATCTTATGAGACTGTGCATATGTTCTTGGTTAAAGTAGTAGTGGCTGTGATCCATGACTTGGAAATGTTCATAATGGAAAGGGAGGTAATTCTCTGTGGCAGATTTCTAACACCTACGATGCTGTTTCTGGGTCCCTGTTCCCTAGAAGCAGCATTTTTGCAGGCATTTTGGGCTATAGCAGAAGAGTGAAATCAAGAAAGGTTTGTACCCTTCTGAACAGCAGAGATCTTCTGCAGCTTTGAACCACTCTGATTTTGGCTTCTGTTATTTTAGTGTTCTGCATCTTGTGGAAGAGGAAATCGTGCTCGTTATGTAACCTGTCGGGATGACCATGGCAGAGTAGCAGAAGAATCATTTTGTGCACATTTACCCAGACCAGAAGAACTTGCAAACTGCTTTAATCCATGTGGAGTTTGGCAAGCTGGAAGTTGGTCACCTGTAAATATTGTTCTTTTTATTATTTTTAATTTATTTTATTAGAGTCTGAATGTACACTTAGCTTGAATTTTTACTGTACCTAGTTGCTGAAGAAGCATGCAGAGATATTGGTTCTTCTCTTCCAAATATGGATAATTATGAATTTCAATTATAAATAGTTTTCATTGGATATTAGTTTTTGATGTTATATTGTGTCACATAAATGTTGGGTTAATTTTTGGTCAGTGCACAGTTACATGTGGTAATGGAATAGTAGCAAGACAAGTTGTCTGTGTCAACCACCATCAACAAATTGATGAGAATTACTGTGATCCCGAAGGCCGTCCAGCAAAAGAACAAGAATGTAACATGCCAACCTGCCAGCCAGTATACCGTCATGAATATCCAGGCCATTTGATAGATCAGGATTATCCTTCAATACACAAAATCCATCATTCTCAAGACAATACAAGAAATCTTCCTTCTCCTGGAAGAAACCAATGGAGGACAGGACCCTGGGGAGCAGTAAGTAAAGTATTGTTTATTTTGTATAATGTTTGACATTTATAAGTTATAATTAATCAACCAAGTATGTGGTCCCTATGTTTATCCAAAAAAACCCAAACAAACAAAATCACAAGCTTTATTCATGAAGAAACTGATAACTGATTTATCACTCCCATATTTATAATTTTTCATAAACATGTTTAACAACAGTGTTTATGAAAAATTACAAATATGGGAGTGAACTTAGTATACCACAAAGCAAATAGCATTTTCCTAATTGTCCATCCCTACTGAAGATATCCAAACCCTAGAATCCTGTTTGTTTTGTTGCAAGGCTATGGCATTGTTACTGTACAAGGTACCTTGCTCTGCAAAATAGTGATAGGAAGTTAATGGGAACTTACTTTGGTTATTTTATATTACTGTGCAAAGTTGTAATGATCTAAGTCAGGCTTTCTCAACAAGGGTGTCATGAAAACCTGGGGTTTCTTAACAGCCCTGGAAGGGTTTCCCAAATGGGTGGGAGTTGATTAATTTTAAACATATTTTTAAATTTTGTGAAAAGTTTATTGGGTGATATGACTATATATCGTCATTTTGACCCATTTCTACCCCTGTCAGAATGTCCAGTGATGGGCCTGGAGGGGATTGGAGAGAAGGGGCCCTGGGTGGGCATGTACACAGATATGCTTCACTTTCTCAAATCTGAAGGTTTCTTGACAGTAAAGAAATTGAGAAAGGTTGATCTAAGTTATCATTTTAAGTAACATTTTGTATTCTTCCTTTTCAGTACAATTAATACTACATATTATATGACTTACTTTTTCCTAGTGCTCAAGTACATGTGCTGGTGGATTTCACCGTCGGGTTGTGGTGTGTCAGGATGAAGATGGAAGAACTACGAGCTACTGTGATGAGACAATGAAACCACCAGACTCAAAGAATTGTGGTTTGGGTCCCTGTCCAAGATGGAACTATGGGAATTGGGGAGAAGTAAGATGGAAAAATAGATAATGGGTTGACTTTTATGAATTGTGATTATAAGGCATTTGCATAAGCAGAACTTCCACACATCCCTATTCCCCCAGAAGCCCCTATGATTCTTAGAAAGGTATTGCCAGGAATCAGGAGCCTTCATAGATAAAAAGCCTCATAGTGTGGTAGGCTATAGTCTGAAAAGATATATTAATTGCATTGCTTGATTTAAATGATTGCAGAAAAGACATCTCTTTATATATATATATGGCCTCTTCCATAGGTGTTACCCATTACCATATTTTGTGCATGGAAAGAATGTGCTGCAGGCATACCACTCTGAACTAAAGAAACAATAGTTTGAGAGTAACTAGGCTTGCCAATCAAAACATGAATATTTTACTACAATAAATTAGAATGTTATGCAACCTATTACATTAGTCATAATGAACATGTTGACACATAAACAATAGTTATACTAATGATAGTGAATACAATTCCAAAGTGCAAATACATTAATATTTAGAACAAGAATAATCTGGACAACTTCTCAACCTGACACACATTTAATGCCTGCTGGTTTTCTTCAGGGGATAGTCTTCCTTTCAACAAAAATAAATGAAAAATGAAGCAAGGTATACAGACAAAAAAAAGGTTGTGAGATTCATATTGTTGTAGAAGATATGTGAAAATATAGAACATTAAAATTCCAGGGTTTTCCTCTACAAAATTTTATTACATTAAGTTTACTTAACATTTTCAGTTTGCAGTAAACCAGACACAATACGTTTATGATAACTAAAGCATGATGATACATATAATAGGCTGCACAATCAACTTTGATGGTGATGCTCTGAAAATAGTAATTGTTCCACAGAATTTTCATTAAAAATTTTTAATGTCTCGAATTAAAGATCTCGAAACAATATTGTTGATTTTTAAAGTGTTGAGATTGTCTGAAAAATAACTGAGATACCACAATTGGAGAATTACTCTTGCTGCCTGAAGCCGTACTGTAAGGAGTAAGGCTCATTAGTCCAGCGCACACCTCGTGCCCGGCCTCTTGGATGTTGACAACTCATGTCTCCACGTCTTTCAAATTTTGCCAATCAATTATTACTTCCATAATGGATTTTTGTTGCATTTTTCATTGTGCAATACAGTGCAATAATAATGAACATGATACACTTAATTTTGGTGGTCAAGTGTCTAGTGGTCTTACCTCTTTCATACTGAATGTAGTCTATGTAGGATTATGAATAGGGTTGGCGCCCAAAGCAGCCTTGCTTTGGCGCCCAAAGCAGCCAGTCTCTCCTGGGCATCAGTGCAGGAGCTCCGCACCTGTGTGTGTGCGCCCACTGACGCCCACGCCACCCCTCCCCCCCGCAGCACAGTGTGGCGCTCGCTGCACCGGGATAGATCAGTCGCTTCGGGTGCCGAAGCGCGCAACCCTAATTATGAAGTCTGGTGTATGTGTGTTCATTTATGGAATAGTAAAGAATACAAATGTGTTCCATACTACTCTGAAGAACCTGGAAGAGGAGTGGAAGATGGTTGTATTTTTTACCTTGCTAAACAATATATAATTATTCATCTTAATGTGGTAGTAATGATGAATTACTTAATTAAGGTTTCTGTTTCCTTATAGTGTACTCAAACATGTGGAGATGGTATAAAAACAAGATTAGTGATTTGCCAGCTTCCCAATGGACAAGTGTTAAGTGATCAGAACTGTGAAATACTGGAAAAACCACCTGATGCAGCACAATGTGACATACATTTGTGTCCTGATGAAGTTTCATGGCATCGTGGACCATGGAAACCGGTACGATAGTATTCACTATCATATTTTCCTCATTCTCCTGTGTACTTTCTATATAATCAGTTTTATATAATGGTTTTGCTTGAATGTCTGTGTATATTTGTGTACATTTTATTGAATACATATTTTAGTATCTGGTCTTACACTCCAACACTGTGACTGCTACACTTCTTCAAACCCTGGAAGTGGCAATATAGGGGCAGCTTTTCCTATTAAGTTTAGTAGTAGTGACATTATGCTTTTTGTAGCTTTTACAAGAAACAATTTACTGATTTACTTGGTTTGTTTCTAACTTTGTTACTAGAAGGGTTTGAAGAATAAGAATCTATTTGGGATTTGTTTTTAAAAGTAAGCCGATATTTTTATAATGTTATCACATATTTATTTTTGTATATTAAAGTAATTATCTAAAGTTTTGTTGTATATAGCTTGTTTGCTCTGTGCTTGTTTGCTTTGTCCATGCCAGCCTTACAGTATATAAAATACATTTGTGGAATGCAAAAAGTTACTAATCAATGTTGTATTTGTATAAATATATATACAGTTATGACATAATCCTTGTTTGTCATTGTCAGTACCGTGAACAACATCATTGTTGCTGTTAACTTTTTGGCAGTTGTCATCCTCCTCCCCAAGCCCTTGCAGCCAAATACCAGGCTTTTTCCTTCCTCATTTATTTATTCAGTTAATTAGGATGGAATATATTTGAACTAGCTCAAAAGTTATTATGGTCAACACAGACTGCGATGCTATGCACTAACTGAAGGGTCCCATTTAATTGTGTCTGAATAAACATGCATGTGATTGGGCCAGTGGTGTGAAAGATAACTGGGTACAGTCAAAGGTTTTAGCTAGGCATTGGTCCATATCTGCACATGTAAAATTACCTTTTTCTTAATGGCTGGCTCCATTAGCAATTTTTGTGGACTAATCTAAGCCCCTGATTTGTGACGGTGCAAAGTTTTGTGTTTGCTTGCTTTTAAACTGTGTTCCCACTTATAAAAAGATATAATTGTTATCTTAATGCCCAGCCCAATGAATTGGATCCAAGGACACTTCTGCCAAGTTAGATCCAGTTACTTCCTTTTGCTGAGGCAGGTTTAACTGAAAAAGTTGTTAGACCTTGGCTGAAGGGAGGCAGTGTCTTACAGGAATAGACACTGAGTTTGAATCTACAGATTGTTTGATATTGCACTATGGTTCTAGACGAAGGCGTTTATTTACAGCCATTTAGACCAGTACAACAATTAATGGCTATGGTTATGCTACAACAGTAATTCAGCATTTCATTTTCCTGTATGGACAAGCCAAATCAATTGCAAATGGTGGCTGTAGTGCAGGGATAGTGAATATCCAATGATGAGTGGATGCAGCCACTGTTTATTTCAGTGATGTTCAAGTAAGTGTGGATACCATATGCTGCTGAGCAGTTTTCAATTTCCTTTTGTTCATTTATCACGAAACATTAGGAGGCATCTGCATACATAGATTTTATAATTTTTGCTATGGTAACAGTGATGGTTTTAATAGGAGCATGAGTCAGATTTCATTGTATATAATAAAATATAGTTATTTGATCTTTGTTAATGTAAAGATTGAATTATGTATCATGAATTCTTTTTAAAGTGATCAAAAGGTATTTATATTTTGATAGTCTTTTATATTAAAAGGGAAGGAAGGATCAGATATTTTGGTTTTTAAAACCAACTGCAGCCTTATACCTCTTCCTGATCTGCTGCATTTTGTCAAACATCTGGATACCTCATTACTTGTATTTGTTCAGAGGCTTTTTTTTTAACTAACCAGTCTTGCTACATAGTGATGGCTTTTAAGATCTTTGGGAGAAAAGAACAGTCTATAAGTGACTTACAATCTACACAATGAGTGACTGACTTACAATTTACTTACAGCTATACAATTCTGGAGCAGTCTAGTTCACCTGTGCAGAAAGAATTTAAGAATCATGTTTAATGTATTGATTGTTCTGCATTGTAAAAAAAATGTCTGCATTGATGTTATATTGTTTTGTAGCTAACAGAATAAAGAGAATTAATTATTTAAGTCTGATTACTTGATTATATGGATGTCATTTAACCACGTGTATAAAGTTTTTGATTCCATTGTCTGATGTATTTTTTGTGGCTATGCTTATAATTACGTGTGCCTTTGTCAATGCATCCTGTTATTCTGTATCCTTGTTCAGAATTAACCATTGATATGGAAGTGTGTAATTAACCTTGGACTGGATCTTTTTATGGCAATACATTTTCTATTGTTTCAGTTCCACTTTTGACAAAGGGAATAGTTCTGACATTTTAAAACATATTAATGATTAGAACAGTATAGTATTTATCATAGATATATGTGCAGGCTTAATAGTTACTATCCAAAACTCAGTCTGAACTAAGAAGCCAGTATAGCAGCCAATGTACATTCCCAGCCATAGTAAAGAAAAATATTTCAGATGAAATTGGACAAAGGTAGTATAAACTATTATTATAATGAATAATAACTATTGCTTTCTTGATGCTTGCAGGTTTGATATGTATATGCAAAATTACGTTTCTGTGGTAGCAAAACAAGGTCTGTCTGCTAAATTGTGAACATACAGACTACTTGGGCTGTTATTATTAGGCATGTTTGGTAACAGCCTTAGGGTCAACTTCTGTCTTCAGTGTAGTCCAACATTGGGAACACACTTGCACGGGCCAGCTGTGAATAGATCTTTTCACCAGCAAACATTCTCTAAGGAGGTCACCCTCCTTTTCTGGACTGGTGCAGTCAGCTTTTTCTGCCTAAACCATCACACTTTCTTGCGGTGGGACATCCCATTTCCCTCTATTCCTTTTTCACCACCATGTGGATAGAAGCTTCCTAACATAGCTGCTTGTTCAATCATTTTTCTTTCAGTTAATTTCTTGTTCTTTTTCACTTGAAGAATAACTGTCTTGACTTAGTGCCGTGACTCTTCTTAGCCTATCCTTGATCTTCCAATAGTTGTTGCTTGTGGTCCCATAATGGCATCCAAGGTACTCTTCAAAAAATGAATGAAATCCACCCCAAAGATGATCCACAGTGATGAGCATGAGCTCTGTCTCATATGTTTGGGTGAGTTGTATAATGTTGGTGCTTCCAATATTTGCTAGGGTTTTATCCCTAAGGCCAGCTCTGACAGAGCATCCTGTTTGAAGGTGGCCCTGTGGAAAAAGGCACTATCATCCTCAGGTCCATCCAAGTCTGTTCTAGTATTGGAAACCTCAAAGCCTCTTTTGGTCTAGTCTATCTCTGGTTTCAGCACTGGAGTGCCATGCCAGACCACCCTCCTTTCACTCTGTTCAGACAATAGTAACACCTAGACAAACCCTGTGTTTGATGAAGAGAGCCTCATCCGTCACCCTTGCATCAGAGTCAAGGCCCCCAACGCTATTGGGATGTCCTGTTTAAAAAGAAAAGAAAACAAAGCATAAGAAGGATGGTTCAGCCAAACAGCTAAGGCACCTGTATTGGACAGTCCTGCTGACTTGACAGTGCTCATTTGAAAGAAACCTTCCAGCACTTCTCAGAGAGTGGATATTTTAATATAAAATCACACAGGACTTGTGTGAGTTCTGGGCAATACTTTCTCTTCTTTCTAGATATGATACTGAAGACATGCAGGTATGACATGAGCCTAGTCATCATTTCTCTCCTCCTGACAGAGAGAGTTGGTGCTTGGATTCTTTGGGTAGAAAGCTATACAGACCTGCAGCCCTGAACTTTAGAATTATGAATTACCAAACTGTTATGGGTGGCTACCAACTCTTCCAAAGGGAGAATTTGTCGCAGTACTTTGAACCTCAATCTGAAGAGCCAAGATCTTTAGCTAAATTTAATCAAAGGCCATTGGACTTTGAAAACATGAGACAAATGTGAGAAGGCATGCAGCAGAAATGGCTGCAAGAGCCCAGGCTTTGGCTATTATCTCAAGAAGGCACTCTCAATTATGTACAACTGCTCTCACTTCAGAGATGCACTGCAGAGTCAAGGACTTCCTCTAGACTGTTCTCCCAAATGACTGTTTATGCACTGGAGGTTTCATGCCAGGCTGCAGGCTGGAGTTTTAGTCATGGCAGGTAGCCCCACCTCTTCCTGCACCCACATGGGGGAGCATTTGGCCTGGTGTACCTCATCCGCACCCAATTTGTGCTCCTGCATGGAAGCCGGGGCAGTGAAGTTCCCAGTGCATAAACGGTCAATGACAGAAAAATTCCTTTTCACTATCAAGAAAAATAGGCAAAGTGCAAAGTCCCTTTATGTCTCCTCTTCACCTCCTAGCCAGAGATACTGCTTCACCCCCAGACAGCATGGTTTGGAACATTTTTTTATGAAAGCCAGTGGCAACAGCAACTGCTATGCCAGTATCCTCAACATCATTATCAACCATCCTCCTCATAGAGGAAGAGTATCCTAAGGGCAAGATCCTCAGGTCAGCAGCAGAGCAAAGTCAGTAGGCACAGAAGTTCTGACGTTCCCATGTTTGCAGTAGGTTAGGCCAAATTTATGAGGCATGGTGTTCCCCCCCCCCAATAATCCATAATAGTTATTTCCTGGATAACCCATGCCCAGTGCTCAGAATTCAGCTCATAAAACTCTTGTAGAAGGGGTAGTTGAGAGGGTTCTTTTGGGCCCAGGTTCAGGAGGTTTCTGCTCCAGGCCCTTCCTTATGGTGGCTGCTGGCTGCTCTGGGAGTTAAGAAAATTAAACATGGTTTTGACAGCTTCATAACTTTGAATGGTTTCTGTTTCATCTATAATAGAGTGTCAACTTCTAATTTGCTGTTTTGGACCTAAAGTATATTTATTTTCATATTTCCATTCACCCCTCATGTACAAAATACCTTCAATTTGAGCAATGTCTCTACCGTTTGGCCTCATCACTGACTCTAGCGTCTTCACCAAGTTTATGGCAGTGCTTGTAGCTCATTTGAGGACAAGGAATTATACCATCTTCCCCTGTTCGGATGACTGGTTAGTTGTGGCCAATTCAGTGGAATGTCTTAAGGCAAATTTGGGGATAAGTCTTACCACTTCTGCAAGTTTGGGCATTGTGTTCAATTGGAACAAGTCCCATCAGGTTCAGTTCATCAAAGCATCCCTAGGATCCTTCCAAGAGACAGCCTTTTAACTCTTGAACAGGGGTAAGTCTGTCAAGTCCTGTTACTTCAGTGTCTCATCAATAGATGCATCATTTTTCTGTATCTAATTCTTATATCTAATAAATCCATTACAATAGTTACCTTTATCTTTCATAGTACAACTCTTCTTTTTATGAGTCTTTATGAGAAAGACTACAAAGTTGTCAATCAAATATTTTGATGCATAAGGAAATGGAACTCCAATGAGATCCACAGAAGCCCCTAAATAGATACTTATTCACCCTTAGGAAGGTTATTCCAGCTCAAAAGAATAACCAAAGGAGTACTCCTTCACAGTTTATGAATAAACACTATGAGTTGAGGGCCCATTTTGTCTTGTTGGAGAATTTTAGTGGAACCATATTTCATAAAGAGCCCTGTAGTAAACTGTATTGTTTAAGGATGTAGTAATAGTTAGTCCTCTTATTAGCATAGGAGTCTATGTAGAAGTGTAACATAATGTGTAGTTATGGACTTTTAATTGAATTATTGTTATGGTGTTTGCAGTAACCATCTTGCATTGATGCAGAAAGGTGCTTAGAAACTTCCTCCCATAATTACTTTTGCTTGGGAAAATAGTAATAGTTAAAATGGCTGATACATCTATTTTTTAAAAAATCTAGTGATGACATTGTATATGTTCTTGTGGGGGCCATGTATTGCAAAGTGCTGCTCACTATTCAAATCCCTAATTTAAAGCTTACCATGGAGAGTTGATCCCACTGGATGAGTAATTGAACAAATGGAGGTATGTATATAATTAATAATACCAGATATTAGAGATCCAGCTTGCTGGAAGAACAGTATAAAAATGAAATAAATTAATTAACAAAAATAAATCATAATTTTTTAAAAAAGAAATCTTTTTAAAAGAATGTTGAACAAAACACCAAGTGCATGGTTGTACTGTACCATTGGGAAATGGAATATGTTAATCACTTCATAATACTGGTTGTAAGTGTTGGAGAAACAAGTTTAAAGTCATACTTTATGAAAATCTGGTTCAAGTCCTGTTGCACCTTAGAGATCAACATGATTTTAACAGGATAAGCTTTTAAGAGTCAAGGCTCCTTTCATGAGAAGATTTTGCCTCTCAAACGTATACCTCCAAAATCTTTAGTCTGTATAATGCTACTGGACTAGAATCTAGCTCTTCTATTGTGTTCAATTTTAGGCACCCCAGTTGAAGAGGGGTGTAGACAAACTGGAGTGTGTCCAGAGAAGGGCAACAAAGATGGTGAGGGGTTTGGAGACCAAGACATATGAAAAAAGTTGGGGGAGCTTGGTCTCTTTAGCCTGGAGAGGAGATGACTGAGAGGGAATTTGATAACCATCTTCAAGTATTTAAAAGGGTGCCATATGGAGGATGGAGCAGAGTTGTTCTCTCTTGCCCCAAAGGGACGGACCAGAACCAATGGGATGAAATTAATTCAAAATAAATTCCATCTCAACATCCAGAAGAAGTTCCTAACAGAGCGGTTTCTCAGTGGAACAGGCTTCCTCGGGGGGGGGGGGGCTCCATCTTTGGACATTTTTAACCAGAGGCTGGATAGCCATCTGACGGAGAGGCTGATTCTGTGAAGGCTTAAGGGGGTGACAGGTTACAGTGGATGAGCGATAGGTTGTGAATGTCCTGCATAGTGCAGGGGGTTGGACTAGATGACCCATGAGGTCCCTTCCAACTCTATTATTCTATGATTCTAGGCCAAACCAGGTACCCTCTGAAACTATATGGAAATATGTTTATATTAATGCAAGACTTCTACATTTTTAGCATTACTCTCTTCCCCCCTTTCTATTTCAGTTTAAGTTTGGGAAAAAGAATCTGGGTATATTGGACCTGTGGAAATTTTACTTGCATTATGACACAGAACCTTTGCCCCATTTTACCCAGAACCTGGGTACCCTATAGCAGTGGCCCCCAACCTTTTTATCACTGGGGACCAGTCAACACTTGACAATATTACTGAGGCCCGGGAGGGGTAGTCTTTTGCCGAGGGACGTCACCGCCACCGCCTGAGTCCCTGCTCCACTTGCTTTCCCGCCGGCGACCCTGCCAGCAGAAGCTGCGCAATGCCATGCCGAGAGGGAGCCCCAGCCATGGTGGCCGCTGGAGAGCACCAAAGGTGAGCTGGTGGTAGAGTGGCAGGGCAGCCCCCGAGACAGCAGCTGGGGAAGAGGACAAGGAGGAGCTGCGGCTCAGTACCGACTGATCCACGAACCAGCACTGGTCCCCGGACAGGGGGTTGGGGACCACTGCCCTACAGAACTATTATTGAACTGTCTTCAGAACCTGAAAACTGATGTCCTTGCTAGGAAAAGCTAGCCTCTCACTGGCTGCTGTGCGATTTGAGCAGATAATTTATTGGAAGTTAAAAATGGTTAGTGAGGTATCTGCTAGGAAGAAAATATGGTGCTCCATTTACTTTGAATTTGAAACTGGGTCTGTATCATAATTCAGAACAGGTTATTGCAACTTGTTTGGATTCCTCAGTCAACAACTACCAAAATTTTTTGATCCATTTATATCACCTTGTTGATATAACAACTGGAAGTTTGGGGATGGTAAGTGACAGCCATAGTGGAGAGGTCTTGACTGTTTAAATGCTGTAGGTGTCATGTCAAAGAAGCATGATGATATCAGGGAAATCTATGATACCAAGATTAAAATGTGAGTTGTTTTTATCTTTTCTCCTCAATACTGT
Organism: Paroedura picta; assembly: GCF_049243985.1. NCBI lineage: Eukaryota > Metazoa > Chordata > Lepidosauria > Squamata > Gekkonidae > Paroedura > Paroedura picta. The sequence continues at coordinate 76,493,386 of NC_135373.1, read as the reverse complement.
CTAGGAATAGGAGACATTCCCTAGAAGGCATGAGCAGGTGTCAGACCTAGTGCAGCCTCCTCTTTGATCCAATTTCCATATTTTGTTTATTTATTACTTTTGTATCCTGTCCTTCCCTCATGGGCTCAGGGCAAGATACAACATACAAAATAAAATGATAGATACAATAATAAAAACAGTTTGTTCTCATTATTAAAATTATTATTTCAATGTTAAAATCTATTTCTGGCATAAATTATATGACTACAGTCAGAGTAGTTCAGCAGTGGAATAGGCTGCCTAAGGAGGTGGTGAGCTCCCCCTCACTGGCAGTCTTCAAGCAAAGGTTGAATACACACTTTTCTTGGATGCTTTAGGATGCTTTGGGCTGATCCTGCATTGAGCAGGGGGTTGGACTAGATGGCCTGTATGGCCCCTTCCAACTCTATGATTCTATGATTCTATACTTGCTTGGAGTTTAAACCATCCTCAGAGTGAGGGGGAGAAGTAAAGTACCAGTAGGATGTTTAAGGCTTTTGGTGTTTGTCCTTTTCCTCAGTATATAGCTGTTTGTGTGCAAGGAGGCCAGGATCTTTGATGTTCTGCAGACCTCAACCATAGGCCCAATAGAACAACATCTTACAGGCCCTGCAGAATTGCTTCAGATTCCACTTTGAATTACAACACTGTGAGAATTCCAAACCAGTTCAATATGGGCTGTGTATATCAGGCTGTATCATCCTATTAACTATTGATGGAATAAGGAACAGTGTGGCGGCTTGTGTAACACTTTTTAAACATTTTTGCAACAGTTACAGAGTCTCAGTACTGTGAGTTCACTTTTGTATTCTCAGCCAGGACTAATGCAATCCCACCTTCCTGCAACTTTACCTCCCCTCCCCCCTGCTCCACCACTGCTGTGTTTCCCAGGGGGGCACCCTGTGTCCCAATGAAATGTCCCCCATGGGGGACATATTGGCTCTGGAGAGACTTTGGCACTGGAATGTGTTCCCGTGGAGAACAGCAATGCATCGGTGGCAGCCTGGCATGGCTGCTGCCATGCAAGATGGGCCAAAGAGGGGGGACCAAACAAACTGCAGGTAGGATATTAATATAGCTAGGGTCTAAAATACAGGAGGTCCAATTTTAAATTTTTAAATTTTAAGCTATTATTTGTTAAATTTATTGTCTACCTTTCTCCTTGGACTCAAGGCAGATTACTTAATATTCCATAAAGACCTCAATCTTTAAAACCAAGAACCTCAAGGTGACAGAAAAACCCTATAGTCCCCACCACACTCATCCACAAAGGGGTTCATCTAATGCTATGGCGTATCCTGGGGGGGGAGGCATTGATCTTAAAAGACCCAGCTTTAACCAAAGACCTGGCAGAAGAGCTCCACTTTACAGGCCCTACTTTGATAGCTCTGTCACAACCCTCAGCTCTCCTGGGAGCTTATTCCACCAGGTCAGGGCCAGCACTGAAAAGGTCATGGCTTGGGTCCTAAGCATAGCCTCCTGATTGTCTGTCAGCCTTTCTCAGTTTCTTTAACCATTAAGAAACCCCTGAAACATTCTTCAGACTTCAAGAAACCCCAGAAGTGGTGCGATCATGCACAACATGGTTGGGAAGTACACGGTTGGGAATGTACACACCCACCTGGGGCCACTCCCTTCCCCCACAGGCCCGTCATTGGCCATTTTCAAAGGCAGGGGCCAGGTCAACATGACTAGATATGATAATATCCAATAATTTTGTAAAAAATTATATGTAAACATATATAAGAAAATATAAAAATAACTCCCACTCATTCGGGAAACCCTTTCACAACCTCCTGACTATTTATTTTTAAGTCAACTAGGTTAAAGAGTAGTAAAAACCTGGATTCCACTCCCCCAAACACATATGCACTGTATGTATGTATGTATGTATGTATTTTTTTATTTATAAATAAATTTTTCACATTTATATACCGCCCTCCCCGAAGGCTCAGGGTGGTTTACATAAAACTGAGAACTATACATTTATTTTGCACAGTAGAGAGGAAATCAATGCTCTATTTTTAGGAAGAGATCCCTCCTCCCCTTTTGTTTTCCTTAGGACTCTGCCAGAAACTCAGTTAACATTACATCAGGGAGCATCAAAGCTATTTGCAGATCAAACAAACAAGGAAAAAAAATGTTCTCAAAGTGAACTCAAATCAGTCTGACATGCTTGGGGGTGGGAATAGAAAATCTAAATATCTAAATCAAAGGTTTTTGGATCTATTTATTATAATCCTGTTTTTTATGCACTACTGTGAGATTTTTTATTCACATGCATTTCTGTGTAAGTTCAAGTGTTGGTATGCAAAGAAAAGGCAGAAAGGGTGAACTCTTCCTGCAATGCCTATGTAGCTGTGTTCAAAATTGTGGGTAGGTGGGAGAGAAGCTGGCTGAGAGAGAAATCCAAGACCCCAAGTCAACCCATGCCTCAGCTGAGTGGTGCCTCCTACAGGAACCAATAGACCATTGGTTTACATAGTGCATAGCATACTGGCATGCAATAATAAGTTTTTAATATCTAAAATTGTTTTTTTTTAATTGTACACAATAAAAGTAACAATAAAAGTAACAATTTTAACAACAATACAGACATTTGTAGGTCCTAACTGTTACCAGTTGGGTTTTATGGTTCCACTGTGTAGCCAACCACAAACTTTCCCTCCCACCACTCTGCTCCCCCTCCCACAGGTAAAGAGGACTGAAAAAAACCATGCACCAATCATCATCATCATCATCATCATCATTGTTTGATTTATTCCCCGTCACTCCCTAGCCAGCTCGTGGCGTGTTACAATGTCTTATAAAATCCCCATTAAAAGACATCAAAAGAACCCAACATGGCGGAAAACCCACTCCCAACCCCCACTACTAGAGAGGTGGAGAAGGAGGTCTAATGGTGTACTACTGAAACCCCCGAGGGGGGGCGGTCTGCCTCGCCAACCCCAGCCTCAACCATAGACCTGTCAGAAGAGCTCCATTTTACAGGCCCTGCGGAACGCTGAAAGATCCTGCAGGGTCCGCAGCTTACCCGGGAGCTCATTCCACCAGGTAGGAGCCAGGACCAAAAAGGCCCTGGCCCCGGTTGAGACTAGGTGCGCTTTCCTGGGGCCGGGAACCACCAATAAGTTTTCACCCATGTGGGGGGCATAGGGCAATAGGCGGCCCTATTGCTCTATTATCTCACCGCTGGGGCCTGATGTGTTCTGCCAGCTGGCAAATCCCACCCCCTGGAATTTCTTTACCCCATGCTCAGCCAGGTTGAGGGCTGAAAACTGATACGCCAGCGCACCATAGCACACCTTACAGGGGATGCTGGTTAGGACTATGTTAAGAATATAAGAAGAGTTCTGCTGAATCCAGTGGTCCACCTGCTTTCACACAGTTACCAGCCAGTCACCTGGAGGGTCAGCAAATGGCATAGAGGCCAAGGTCTTTCCCTCACATCTTCTATCATTGCAGACAGAGGTATTCTGCCTTTGAATACGAGTCTCCTTTTAGTCACCACAATTAGAAGAAGAGTTGGGTTTTTTACCTAACTTTTCATTGCCTGAAGGAGTCTCAAAGCAGGTTATGATCGCCTTGCCTTCCTCTCCCCACAACAGATATCCTATGAGGTAGGTGGGGTTGAGAGGGTTCTGAGAGGACTACTCAGTCAGAACAACTCTTATCAGTGCTGTGATGAGCCCAAGGTCACCCAGCTGGCTGCATGTGGGGGAGTGGGGGATCAAAGCTGCCGCTCTTAACCACTAAACCAAGCTGGCTCTTTATTAGTCATTGAAGTACCTATCCTCCACTAGTCTGTCTAATCCCTCTTTAAAGGTATCTAATATACCACTCCCCCCAAAACCTAATTTTTGTATCAGAATTTGGCATAGAGCTAATTCTAGCTTTCTGACATGAACTAGTTTAAATATTATTCAAACCTGTAGAAAGAGCAGAGAAGAAGAGTTATACAAAAGGATGAGTTCCTGCCAGACGAGAGAGCTAGACTGACATTTCTCCCGCACAATGTTTCACAGGCCTAGCATATGAACATCCCACAATGCAATCTTAGATTCTATTTATTGCAGAAAGCTGCAAGTGCTCAAGATTCTACAGTCAAGTGTGTTTTGAATCTAAACAGCAATATTATACTTGTAGCTTGTGAATTCAGTTCTGTATAATGATGTCTCAGCTGCTGAAGTTGAGTAATACTCTTGTATTATATTATTTAAAAAAGAGGGGGATTTGGCAGACAGATGCAAGTTACCAGAAAAACATAGTCTTCCAGCCATAATCAGTTCCAGCTTTCTCCCTTTGATGTGTTAATATTGTAAAAAGAATCATCCATACCAGAAATGTTAGTTTAGTTCAGTTGTCCTAAGTAATATAATCCTAGTGTAAATACTTGCAAGTGATTATCCCACTACAATTTTGTCCGGTTTTCTGAGATTTTGTATTTGTGTGAATATTTTTGATTTACTAAAGGCATGGACTTGTGAGCCATTCCTTGCTCTTTCTGGTTTGATCTTGGGATGTTGGAAGACCCTCATGGGTGCCCCAAGTCTTTGTTGGGCAGTGCACCACTTCCCCTTACTCCCAATGGTTTCAATTAAAAACTGGATCTCCACCAACAGCCCCCAATGATTCTTAGAGAATCTGCTGCCCCGCAGTGTAATGTATCTCTGTACCTTCATTGCCTTTTAAAGTCCCTGCCTAGTTGCTTTTCCTCCCAATACACTTCTATCACAACTTAGCAGCTTCTTTGCTGTCTCTCCCTGATACCACACTAGATGGTATGTTGTTTTTCCAGAGTTCAGAATGAACGCTTATTGGAGAATGAAAGAATATAGGAGCATTAAATAAATTTAATATAGGAGTTTTTAATAAATTCATTTACTAAATGAATAAAAGAGTAGACATGTTCTGATCATACTTGTAGACTTAGCAAGGGAACAAAGAAAAGCTGAAAATATGCATTCCTTTCTCCTTTCTCTAGGTACTTCCTAACTGATGTTTGATTTAGCATGGACTAGCTTTATTTGAAGTCACAAGGAGTTAGAGTTCATCATTCATTTACATCTCTAGATCATCTAGATCATTTACATCTCTAGATCTTGAGTTAAAAACTTCTTTATCCCCCTCCCCCCTGTCCTTACTGTCTCTTTTGGTCTCATAGAAAAATTTTATTTCTATCACTTCAGGCTTTCTGGATTTATAGTTCTAGTTATGAATGTTAGCTGTAAGTGGGGCCCTAGGCTACCTTTGTTCTCTTAGCTGGGGTTCTTCTGCATTTCGGTAGTACTCTTGTGAAAGTGTATAGCTCCTCCCTCCACCTGCATTTCCTCTGTGTACCTATTCCAAGCTGCAAACGGATACTTTTTCTCTCTGGTCCTGAGATGAATGCAAACCCAAATATACAATCTTGATATGAACCCTGGAGTAAAAAACGTTTCCATAGCCATTAAAAATAATTTGATTAGAAGGTTTTAAATATGACTAAATTAATATTCAGAAAATAAAATATTTCAAAAATATTGAGAAAATACTAAAAATTTAGCAAAAATTATCTTGATAGCTAAGAACATCCTGAATCCATGCTTGACTGGTCACAGGGCTTATTCCTGCTTCCGAACAATGTTGATGCCAGTCTGGGGTGGTCCCAGGTCTGGCGTGACACAGGTCTTCATTTACCCTGTGGCAAGGGAACATGGATTTTTCCCTTGTTATGGGGTAAATGAGGGCATGCCAGGCCTAGGACCATTTCAGACAAGCGCCTATGTCATCCAGAAATGGAAATTACCCCCTCAATTGGATGAGTGCTGTGCCAAACTGGATTCCTGGTGCAAAAAAGGTCTAAGTGAGGTTAGATGAGTTGTTTACAAGGGTCAAGGAGGGATAGGGGGTGAGACTTTAAAGCAGTGGTTCTCAACCTTCCTAATGCCACGGCCCTTTAATACAGTTCCTCATGTTGTGACCCCCAACCATGAAATTATGCAAATGTTCTTTCACAGAAATTAAACAGAAACTGACCAATGGTGTGAAGATCTATTGTTCACAATTGTATATAAATATTTTCCCCCTCGGGGTTTCTCAGTTCAGTTCTGTCTCTTGTCCCACCATGCAAATCTTGCTCTTTTCTGCTGCTCCAGACAAATGTATCTGCAAGGCTGTTGTGTGGTTAGTGTCCCTCACCAGCCAAGCTGCTTGTCCTGCCGTGACCCCTGTGAAAGGGTTGTTCGACGCCCAAAGGGAACCACTGCTTTAAAGAAATAACACATACATGTAGGCCCAGCCTTTCCCCCCCCAGAGGATCCCTGCTCCTCTCCAACCTCCTAAGCTGTAGCCAACCCAAAAAAGCATCCCATATCCCATGTAAGTAATCATCAATAATCCATTTGGAGAGGTGCCATCTCCTCGAAACATTATGTAGTGGAACATTTTGCTTAGTTTTGCCGTTTTAAAAAGTTGGTTCTGGCCTGTAACTGTAAGCAGACCTTAAACAGATATTTCTGTGAAACTGTGTGTTACCAATTAGCCATAAATTATATTCTCCTTGAAGCCTTTTGCACCAGCATCCTTGAAGATCAGTAGCCGGGCCTAGTTAGAATGTGTTGCCAATTAGTATTTTGAGAAATTGATCCTGTTGTTAGGATGGGTCACCATTTTCAGCCAAGCCCCTGATTGGTCATTATTCTTATTGCCAGTCTGGTGCCCAGCATATCATTGGCTTTAAAATTAATTGATGTGAATTTGATTGGTATTACTTAATAAAATCCATGTGGGACTTTTCAGTGAAGAATCCCATTTTGTTTCATGCATTGTCTTGACCTCTTGTTGTGCTGGAACTCTGTTCCTTTGGATTCTGTGGGTCTGACCATTTAAAACTCTGCTTGTGAATGTAAGTACTTAGATAGAAATATGAAATACCTTTCTTATTTTCATTAACTGCTAGTGTTAAACTTGTTTTTGTGCACCTTTAATAAAAATCACAGTATTTTAAAATACTTGTCTGTTTCTTGAATGTGTCATAACGGGAACCGCCCAGTGTCTTCCTTAGGGAACTGTTGTGGAAAATGAAGCCTGTTTCTCTGTACATCCCTTTCTCTGAATGTTCCAGTCCTGGTTTTTGTGCACACACACACACTCTAATGGGGCCACTGGCTTCTTGAGTATCAAAAACTGCAGCAGATTGATATATTACCACTTCCCACACCACAGTGTAAGCACTAAAACAAAGAGGAAAACATAATTAGAAAAATCACAATGTAGTCTTTTACCTCTTTTCTGTAGTTTCAAAAGAGGGTAAATATTCTTCTGACATTTGATTGCAGAGCATAAGACAAATCAGGGCAATCCTATGAATGCTTTCCAGTTTCAATAACTGAGGACCAGGTTTATGATTTAATGGCACATGGGTTTGGTTTGTTGTTTTGTCTTTTAAAGGAAAGCTATAAAATCTGTATGAAAAATTTCTGTCTATCTGAAAAATTTCCCAACAACTTTCCCAAAAGTGCAGAGTTTTGAAAATGAATATAATGCTCAATTTTGTGAATGCAATTAAGTGAAAGAAGTGTAAAAGTTCCTGTGTGCTAACTAAAGTTAAGCACTTTTACACTTCCAGTAACATATTTAAGGATATACATAAATCTCTCCCTTTCAAAGCAATTGTACTTAAAAGCACTCATCTTTGGCTGGATCATTTAGGAAGTACATTTATGGCTAACCCCTCACCCAAACTACCCTATTACGTACCAGCTGTGTAGATGGACAAGCTTTGAATTCCCATCATGTGTTGAGAGAAAATTACTTTACAACTGAAGACAGTTGAATCTGCTCATCTATTCAGTAGAATGCATTCATCTATTTGATACACATTTCTCAGATTCCTTAATGAATGTAGTTTAAATGTTCAAACAGATTAGTGAGTTAATCATTGCTTAAAACAAATCTGTTTTAGTTGGCTGCTATTTCTGTAATATATTTTTATATGCTAAAAATGTGAGAAATGGGCAAACATCCAATTAACCATTTTTCTCCCTCAAGAAGCCTTTTGAGGGACTGGTATTAAAATATGTTGGCAATTAAAACATACTTTATCTACACAGCTGGTTTCTACAGCTGTTTCTTTCCTACATTTTTCACAGCTGTTGATTCTCTTTTGCTATCCCCCTCCTTTCCAACGCTATTTTACTATTACTTACCAGAAATCAAATACATTTTTCTTTGGTTCTTCCTGAATTCCCATGCCATTGTTATATTGTCTAATATTTAGTCTGTTTTTGTATATTCCTTATCATTATACTGTATGCCAATTAATCCTTTGTATTACCATACCTTTACAGATGCAAATCCAGACCAACATGATATACATTCTGCATTGAGTATCTTAAATTTATAAAAACACATGAAATAAATAACCCATTTGCAAACAGCCAAGTCGCAACACAGGGTCCATTTTTATTTGATGAAATTGCTTCCTTTCAAAATGTTAAAGTATTAACATGTTTATATCAAACATATATATGACCAAGCTGACATATAACATTTTAAATATTTATACAGTTTAAAACAGTTTAAAGCAATTATTAATGGATAACTAGTAGTTCTTTATAGAAATAAAGTGTGGCTATTATCCACCCAATGCAAATTTTGTTAGCAGAAGTTCTACACTCAGAATTACATCCCATTTTATTCAGTCAGGCTTACCCCTCGGAACATGGTTTTAGGATTGCAGCCTTTAAGTCCTGTTGATTTCAGATGGGCAGATTTAAGGTCAAGCATAATTCTCCTATTAAATTGAGACTTACAGTTGCTTTCTGTTGGCTTGCATCCTGTGTTTCTAATGACATTAAAGGTCACTAAATAGACCTTGCATGTCTTGAAATGAAATCACAATGTACGAAAAATCATAGAAATAATCTTACCTTAATGTTGTCTCCTTCAGTGGATAGTTTTGACATGGGAGAGACCCCTAATGGAGGTTGAAGAAAGGTGTCTAGGATAGAATAGCTCATATAAGGTATGTAGATCGAGGAAGGAGGAGCATCCCATCATGAATTTGTTAATTTTAATTTTGATATAGGTAAAGGTAAAGGTATCCCCTGTGCAAGCACCGGGTCATGTCTGACTCTTGGGGTGATGCCCTCTAGCGTTTTCATGGCAGACTCAACACGGGGTGGTTTGCCAGTGCCTTCCCCAGTCATTACCGTTTACCCCCCAGCAAGCTGGGTACTCATTTTACTGACCTCGGAAGGATGGAAGGCTGAGTCAACTTTGAGCCGGCTGCTGGGATTGAACTCCCAGCCTCATGGACAGACAGCTTCAGACAACATTTCTGCTGCCTTACCTCCCTGCGCCACAAGAGGCTCTCAATTTTGATATATTTGACAGGAAAATGAAATTATTTTGTGTACATTATGCTTCATTTTCTAAAGAAAGAAGGGGAGGAGCCTTTAGATTATAGAGACTATAAATTAGAGCTTTCTTTCAAGCACCTCTTTAGCCTTTTATTTAAATGCCACTATTTATCAAGTTCCATTTACAATTTAAATACTTTAATGTAGAGCTTATCAACGGGATGCTTTGATACTTAATCCCTCTAAAGTTGCTCTTTGAAATGCATTTATAATGATAAGGTTTGCAAAAGTGGCAGGTTCTCTGTCTCATCTTACTCAAGGGCTTACATAAAAGCAGTTGAATAATTTGCAGGGGATATTTTATGTCTTTCACATGGATGCTTCCCCCTCTCAGCCTAACACCAGCTAAGTGTAATGCAAGACAAAGCTTTTAGTGTTAGGAAAAAAAATTAGCCTAAGAGAAGAGTTACATCACTAGTCTTAGCCATATTTAAAAAAGAGTAAATCCCATTAACTTCAGTGAGGCTTAGGGCTAAGTATGTGACTTACATTAGTAGCCTTATAAAGATTTCCATATGCTTAAGCTAAAAATATTTTACTTCTGGCAGAATCCGTTAGCTTGGTATATGCTTCTTGATGAAAGAAACTGAATTTACTCAAAGTAAAATAACTAGACACTACACATTAAAAATCATAATTGGCCTATATAAATGTTACGTAGGGGTGTGAATTTGGGTCTACCCAAATGACATATACCTGAAAAACACCACATCAGTATTTCTCAGGTATATTTCAACATCCCAAATATTTCCAAGATTTTTGGGGAGAATTCCCCCCCTAACAGCTGAAGTGCTGGAGCAGATTGCTCAGGCTGCTCAGCTGTTTTATTTAGAGTATTTTACAGCTGTTGTATTTAGAGTATTTTACATCACTGAAAAAGATACCAAAAACAAAAAATACCTAGGAGTTTGTTTTGATGTCTTATAAGTTTGAGGAATTGTTTATAGTGGAATAAACTGTTGTTTGCCATCACCAGATTGAAAATAATTTCATTTGCTTGCGGGCTTGGATGGGCTGGCTGGCTTAAACTGGTCTTCCCAGCAGAGCGCCAGCCCAGGCTGTGGGAACAGTTCACCTCACAGGTTAGGCTACTAGATTCCCAGCCCAACCTGTTGTGGCTGTGTTTGGATGCAGTGACACAGTTTTCTAATGTAACAAGATTAACTTTTTCTTATATATTCCTACTGTTATGGTGGTCAGTTCTTAGCCTGATGAAGAGTGCTTGCACTCGAAAGCTCACGCCTTGAATAAATCGTTGTTGGTCTTAAAGGTGCTACTGGACTCTGATTTTATTGTGCTACTTCAGACCAACACGGCTACTTATTTGAAGCTGTCCTGTTAGAAGAGTTTTTTCCACAGGATTGACTGCTTGGCCCGACTGCCCAACAGAATCTGAAGGGAGAGTTCTCCCCGCAGTATCGGTTCCTTTGTGAGCTTTGTTGAGCAGTATAGTTTAAAGAGACAGCCCAAAAGGACTTCATTTGAACTGCCTCTTAGCTGCTTTTTGGTGCTTATCCCTGCTGTTTTGTATTTTGGTATTTATCAGTTTGGGTCTTTTGGACCTGCAAAAATTCAGGATTTAAGATAAATCCCAGATCCAAATACTTAACCAGTATTGGGATTCAGGTTATATTGGGAATCCTGAAATTTTTTCAAGTTCAATAGACCTGAACTGAAAAATTCTGAGGGAAAACAATTGCACACCCCTAAAGCTGTCCTTTTGACCTGCAAGCTAGAGACACCAAACTAGCTGTGGTACTTCCCTGGATGTTCTTCTACATCCTGTTTAAATTTGGTGTCTCTAGCTTTCATGGAATCTGTTCCTTATACTCCTGAACTTACGCCTGTCAAAATGACTTCCTGTCAGCTTGAAAGCTCATGGAAATGTCATGTTGGGTAATTAACTACACAATGAACAAATCTTCAAGTTTCATCACAAGCTTTAGTTCATTAACTGGTTCATGACAAGCCCTACTAATGCATTTCTTATGGCATAGGTTTTCTTGGTGTAGAGTCCCCCTCTTCATCAAGTTCATGAAGTAAACATTCTACTTTTCAGAAAAACTCTAATGTTTCCAATGTAAAGTGATCACTCACAATAGTATGGTGAATACATACAACTCTTTCTAGATCTGCAAAGCTAATTTAATCCCTGAAGTGGGTTGTCTTGAAAACTAAAATATCCTGATTACCTCCACAGTGGAACCTTACTACAGAATGTATTCTGAAAAATGTGGAGAAAATAACAACCAATATGGACAGGTTGTGTTCCTACTGAAATTTTGATTTCTTGGATTGAATATAGAACACTATTTTCCATGCAATCAAGAGAACGTTACCGTCCTCCTGCCTCCACACATTTGCCTTGCAGGGGGATATTAGTTGTGCCTAATAAGGACACTCACATCACCTTTTTTGGCCTGAAAATTAGGGATGACGGGGCTGGAAGTCCCATGCTCCAAACCGTGTTTTAGCAGTGCTCCTCCCCCGCAGTGGCAAATGGCCCCTTCAATGAATTTTAGGTGTTCTTCTGATCAGGTTCATAGCATAAGGTTTCCCTCTATTCTTTGAAGGACAGTGAATCAGCTAGCTTATGAAGTGGTTCTATTAATTTACAACTATATATGTTGTTGTTCTTAGGTGCGAAGTCATGTCCGACTCATTGTGGCCACATGGACAATGATCCTCCAGGCCTTCCTGTTCTCTGAGGGCAAATATATATATAGCTATATTAATTTACAACTCAGCAAATAGCTGTCTGTATGCTACCGTTAAATAGATTGTAAAAGGAATAGACAAGGCAATGGAAGGTAGAGGGTGGAGTTATTAGCCAAGTTAGCAAAATGATTTGCATATCCCTGTAACAAACTACTTTTAGTGTGTGTTGCCATCATACCTTGCTTCTGAGTTTCCCATCCAATGCTAGAAAAGAGTACTAACTTAATAGTAGTATTTATTTGCCATATAGGCCCATTATGTACGGGGGGAATAGCGCATATTCGGGGTGGAATGGCGGCGACTAAAATCAGCAATAATGTACGGTGCCGGCTGCTACCGGCCGCAGATTTGGTGCATGCTGCCGAAAAAGCCGAGTTAGCGAAACGTGGAGGAAAGCGCAGCTTCTGGGTGACCGGGGCGCAACCAGAAGAGGCGCCGGGGTCACCGCGTGCATAATTGGTTACTCTGGGTTTTGCCGCCGTTGCGTCCCGTCCCGTGCATAAGTGGTTTGCTTCGCTTCTTCCCCCTCCGTGTTCTCCATGTGACCTGAAATCGCCGTTTCGGCGGCCGTGCATAATGGGCCATAGTAGCAACTATAATCTACGAAATGATTACTGATGTTACTGCTTTTAAATGAAATAAAAGAATTTTTTTTAATTACTTCTGTTTTTTACAGTGTTCTGTGTCCTGTGGAAAGGGTTTAAAGTATCGTGATGTGTTTTGTGTTAACAATGTCCAAACTCACCTAGAGGATGATGTATGCAAATCTTTAAAGAAGCCTCAAACCCACAAAGCTTGCAGAACTACCAGGTGTCCTGTATGGAAAGCTAGCAAGTGGAAGGAGGTATTTCAAGCTTGTGTTTGTGTCATACTTTTTCTAAAGTATAGTGAACAACATATTAAATTGTACAAACTTTTAAAAATGTGATTCACATCACTGCAATTGTGAAAAATGAACCACTCTTGACAGCACACCTGAAAAAACCCTAACAAAATCAGAGTCCAGTAGCACCTTTTAAGACCAACTAAGATTTATTCAAGGCGTGAGCTTTCGAGTGCAAGCACCCTTCCTCAGACTTGCATTCAAATGCCATGAATAAATCTTTGTTGGTCTTAAAGGTGCTACTGGACTCTGATTTTGTTGTGCTAATTCAGACCAACATGGCTACCCATTTGCATCTGGAAAAAAATCTGTTTTCTCATGTCTATGTCTATCCCAACTGAAGTGCACTCGGCATATAGGACGACCCCCCCACTTGGAGGCATGTTTTTCAGGGGGAAAAAGTAGTCTTATACGCCAGCAAATACTGTATATTCATCTGTTTCAGTCTCCTTACTGATACAGAGTACAAAAACTTAAAAGATATTTACAGAGAAAACACATTGCAAGCCCCTATGGCTGTCTTAGGCAGATTACATGCCTGCACAACAGCAGAAGAAGAGAACAAAAAGCCTAAATAGCTGCTCCTTGCTTCTGCAAAAGCAAAGCACACTGAGCTGCTCTTTCTTTTCCTGAAGAAAGAGGAAGTGGGCAGGATCCCAGCTTAAACTAAGGGAATTCTCAGACCATGGGTTTTTTCCATTGCTCATGGCTGCAATCCCAGCACTGACCACTCGGTACCACTAGTTTCTTTTACAATACAATGAAAATGGCATCTTCATGACTTCTATAATACAGCAAAAGACATCACTTGTATCTTAACTGAGAATATATTTTTTTATATCATGTTGCGTTTGTCAACGTAGTTCTGTAGTTCTGTAGTTAATTAACATGGTATTTGGTGATGCATCTTTTGCAACAAACAAGTGTTGGAGAAGACTACAAAGCCACAAGACACACCCAAAGAATATGTTGTCCTTCCCTACTTACATACAGCCCACCATAAAGTTAATAGCTTATGATACAAATAAGTCTAGAGACTAGAAGGTTCTGCTTTGCATCTGTGATTTTTCAAATAAAATTAATAGAAACAAGTTGTGGTATGTGCATTTCACTCAAGCTGTAGAAGGTCATATGTTCTCTCTTTTTAAAAGGTACACATTTTAGGATATTTGCCAGGGAAGATATATATATATAAAATAGAGAGCCAAAGAGGATTTATCTTTTTAAAAAATATGCTGAGAGGGGGGTGGAGGAAGTAATGGTTAAATATAATGCAGTGTTTTCTGAAGTCTGGAAAACATTGGCAATAGGAAGCTAAGAAGAAAGCATATGTTTTCTGAAAAAAGAGTGTGAACAAGTCCCATTGCTTGGGAACAACACCCATTTCCAAATTATCACAAGAATCTAATATAAGCAGAAGAAAATAAATAGTAAAATTGACTCTTCAGTTGTTAAAACACAGCTTCACAATTTGTGACTTACCAATACTATGCATTGTTGTCTGCCTGTCACTGAAGACTCTCGCCCCTTTTTAAGTATTCCTATAAACCATTATTTGCATGTTTTACATGATTGTACATAACTTGATGGATCTCAACTTGTACCTATCTGCTTTGCCACACACACACTCACACATACATACATACATACATACATACATACATACATACATACATATATTTACATTAAATATTGCTTTAGATCCATTAAATGTGTACACTCTAGCCTAAAAGAGGTATAAATATTTGTAGATTTCACTGGCTGAGTTGATAGAAGTGAAGGCATTTAACATAACCCCATGCTATAGGTTCCCTGTTCTTAACTGTGGTTTCTAGCAAGTGCCTTATTCGTTCTGGTTTTCTTATTTGCCATATAGTCGCAGCTGACTTATGGCAACCTTGTAGAGTTTTCAAGGTACAAGGTGTTCAGAGGTGGTTTCCCATTGCTTACCACTGCATAGCAACCTTGGCATCGCTTGGTGGTCTCCCATTCAAATACTCATCAACCCAGCTTAGTTTCTAAGATGTGATGAGATTGTGCTGTCCTGGGCTACCTGGGGTGATTCTGATTCTTTCATAAATAACTAGTTTATATTTATTTGTCCTCATCTCCCAATGAGAAAATTAGCTTTAAAATAGGCATGAATATGTCTGCCTTTATAGCAGCAGTGCTGTGAAGTGGTATCCATAGGGAACTATGGGAGCAATCTTTAAAAAAAAATCTACTGAGAAGTAATTCCCTTATCTGCTAGGTAAACATGCGTAGAACTGGGGGCCTTACAGCATCATCCTAGCAGTTAAATCCTTCTAAGCTCTTTCAAGTTGATGGGCTAAGAGGGTTTAAGTCTGCTCAGGACACAATTGTTTGTCACTTGCAAATCAAACACATGTGGCTAGTTGTGAGTTCTTTTGATTCTGAATAACAATGCTATGGTACAAAGTTTATTATCAGAATGTGTCCAAAGTGATTTAAAAATCATTTCCAGCTGTTTCTTAGTGTTTCATTCTGCATATTAGTAGTATATGAGGAATACATGAGGAAAACATTGTTCCTCAGAGTGAAAACCATACAAACATTTTTGTAAGATAACTTACATGCTTTGTTATTATTTGTTACTACATTACACTGCAGCACCAGAAAAAGACAGTAGCAATAATGCAAATCCTACAGAAAAGCTTAAGTTACATGTAAATAGTGGAAAGTGCTATTTTTATTATAATGGAGAGGTTTAACTCTATCTATGTCTGCCTCTGTGTGTTTATTTCAGTGTTCTGTGACTTGTGGGGTAGGTGTTCAGCAACGGGACATTTATTGCAGGCTCAGAGGTAGTGGTCCAGTTAATGAACTGATGTGTGATCAACTTACCCAACCTGCAAGAAAGAGGCCCTGCTCAGTTCCTGCCTGTGCATGGTACCAGTGGTTGACTGAAGAATGGCAAGATGTAAGTATGGCCAAAGACTTTTGAGCCAGACTCTTTCAACTGTTTAGTTATTTGATGCAGATTCAGTCACAAAGGCAAGTAGCATGTAAGTCAAAAACGACATAGCTAAAATGATAAACAATGCCATCTGATTTCCCCCTTTCATGTATGTATGCATGTATGTGTGTGTGTGTGTGTGTATATATATATATATATATATATATATATATATATATATATATATATATATATATATATATATATATATATATATATGTACACACACACATCCTCCTATATTCTGATGAGTCCTATCAATTTGTGTATAGCACTGAGAATGTCATGTGTTTAGAGGATCAAGGTCTCACTAATAAATTGTGGTTTAGCATTGCCTCACAGGGGCCCATTTTCGCACCTCAATAGAACACGGGCAAAACCACTTTGGCAATAAATTGGCCACAGCCTTTATTAACAAGTAAGCGTGGCACCCAGCATGGGAAGGAGCATACCACCTTGCGATCAGCTGACCGCAAGGCACCTGGTCAGTAGGCCCCCGATCCACCAGGTGGCCACTGACAATTCCAAGGTGGCTTCCCGTTGGCACCCAATGGGCATTCGACTGTGTGGGTTGCTAACTGCCACCAGGAGATGCAAACCCTCTGTGAGTCATGCATCTCCACAGCCCCTAAACAGAAGCCCCAAAACCTTAGGGGGAGGCCAGTGTGCAGACCTAGCCACCCCCCCCAATGATCCTCCCATGAGCCACAAACTGCAGACTGTGACAATTAACAATAACCATCATAAAAAAAAACACATAACAGTAGCATATTAACAGATTTTTTAAAATATAGACAAGAAACTTACACATAACCCCCAGAAATCCCCAAAACAATTAACAAGAATAACCCATAACCAAATTAAAATATAAGAAGTAACAAACCAACCATAACAACGGTGGGCGGGTTTATAGCCGGGGAGGGAAAGAGGCCAGCCTCACTGCGCACACTCCATTAAAGGAGACGTCCGCGCGACTGCCCAGCCTCTCCCAACGACAAGCCGCTGGCACGCGGCACAACACCACAGGAGGCTGCTGGGCAACAAGGACAGCCCCCTGCCCCCTCAGCAGCAATGAGCACCCAAAGGTAAGTCTCGGGTGCACTTATTTCCAAATGTGGTGTTGTATTCAGGATGTAATTTTATTCATTTATTTGTTTTACTTTTTAAAAATTGCCCTCATTAAGCACTTTCTGCCCTCATCAAGGCCATCAAAGCAGCTAACTGATTAAAAGCATACATAATAAAAGCACTTATTAAAACCAAGCCAAAACAGATCATTAAAATAATTAAAATGAAGCTGAAATATACATATAGCCGCATAAAAACAATAAGTAAACAGAGCATAAATATGAATAAAAGAATTACTGAAGAGAGACGACTCTAAGTCCAATTTGGATATTTTATTGCAATACTGGTTTCCCAGTGCGTCTGTATTTTTCTAATCTGTGGAGGAGGCATTTGAAGCAGGCCCTGGAAAATTACTGGTCTGGCTGGTTAACTTTGTAAAGGAGCAGGTAGTCCTTTAGATATGCTGGTCTCAAACCACATAGGGCTTTAAGGTCAACATCAGCACCTTGAATTATGCCCAGAAACAAATCAGGAGCTAGTGTACAAAGAGCACAGCACCAACTCACTCCTGTGAACATCCTGGCTGAAGTGAAACTCAGAACAATGCATTTTATTTTGCTGGATTTTGGCTTATAATTCAGAATAGTTTCTAATATTTTAATGTTACAAAGGCAACAGGAAGTGCCAGTTTCTTGCACTTTCTCTTCTTCTGCATGTTACACTGGGGATCTTCTAACTGGTATTTGTGGGGGCAGGGGGGAGAAGAGGAATTTGAATCTGAGCCATGCAACTGGAGCAGTGGAAGTTAACCCTTATCATAGAATCATAGAATCACAGAATCATCTTAACACCGCCCGTGGCGCCACGGGCGCCACGGACTAAATAAAGCTCTAAGACGTTCTGAGGCGGGATGTGTCCGGGATGAGGAAGGGTCCAGATTGGACCCTTCATCTGCACAGACAACCGGAGGGACCAATCGGCAGGCGCTTCGCGCCTGCCGATTGGTCCCTCCGATTCCCAGCCCCATGCAACTGTGAGCTGCGCGCAGCACGGCTCACAGTTGTTCCTAGCACCTCCGAGGAATCAGGCCGCCCGATCGCCTTCCCCGGGGCCTGGTGAGCTTTTCCTCAGATCGGGGGGGGGAGGAAAAAAGCTCCCCAAGCACCGGGGAAGCCGATCCGCGGCTCGCATGGCGTGCAGCTCTCTACGGCTCACTCTGCCAGGAACCTAGGCGTGATTCTGGACGCCTCCCTGACAATGGAGGCCCGGATCACAAAGGTAGCGCGGCTGGCATTCTACCATCTCCGCCAAGCCAAACTACTAGCGCCCTACCTGGCCCCGGAACACCTAGCCACAGTGATCCATGCGACGGTCACCTCTAGACTGGACTTTTGTAACTCGCTCTACGCAGGCCTGCCCTTAGCCCTGACCCAGAAACTACAACTAGTTCAAAATGCAGCAGCCAGGATCCTCACGGCAACACCGTGGAGGTCCCATATCCGGCCTATTCTCCATCAGCTGCAATGGTTACCAGTTGAATTCCGGATCAGACTAAAGGTTCTGGTAATTACCTTCAAGGCCATACGCGGTCAGGGCCCAGTGTACCTGAGGGACCACCTCCCCGCCTATGCCCCCAAAAGAGCTCTACGCTCTACTGCCTCCAATCAGCTAAGGATCCCTGGCCCTAAAGAAGTCCGTCTGGTCTCGACCAGGGCCAGAGCATTCTCTGTTCTGGCCCCTACCTGGTGGAACGAGCTCCCAGAGGAGATCAGGGCCCTGACGGAGCTTAAACAGTTCCGCAGGGCCTGCAAAAAGGAGCTCCTCCACCAGGCATTTGGCCGAGACCAGATGTAACCTACAGCGACCAAGGGCCCCTGCTCCCCCCACCCCCCCTCAGAATTCAATCAATAAGCCACCCCCCTCAGAATCCCATCAACAAGCCCTGGACCTGTTTGTGTTATGATTGTTTATTGTTATACTGTGTTGTGTTTGGTTGCAATTGTTGGTTATTGGTGTACATGTTCTACAGACTGTTTTATGTATGGTTCTCTGTTATAATGTAAACCGCCCTGAGCATCCGGGGAGGGCGGTATAAAAGTATGATAAATAAATAAATAAATAAATAAATAAATAAATGAATGAATGAATGAATGAATGAATGAATAAATAAATGTCTGCAGGAAGCAATGGGCAAAGTCTGCAGGAAGAATGGGAGCCGCAGCAGCCAGCCGAGCAGCGCAGCGTGAGGTTGTGTGATCCAGCGGGCTGGTCCCGCACTTTTATTTCCTCAGCTCCTTTCCGCCACCCCCTTTTCCAAAAAGGCTCTTACGAGCTATCCCCTTCCTGAAGCTGACATGTAGATATGATAATTAACTCCACATTTTTACCCAGAGAAAAGAAACTGGGGGAGAGAGAGAGAGAGAGAGAGAGAGAGAGAGAGAGAGAGGTTTCATGAAAAGCAAGCAAAAGAGCCCCCAGCGTTCATCCCTTCTCCCCGAGGGCACAGGCGCGTCCACACTCTGGTAAATCCCCACCTCCCCTCTCAATCTCCATTGGGGATTCAAATGTGCCTTTATTTCTGTTTTCTGCTCTCATTTAGGGATGGCCTGAATAGAGATCGGTTGCTTTTGATACAGAACAAAGTGTGAGTCCAGGGGTCCCCTTTAAAAGCTTGTGGCTTGAATAAAACTTTGTTGGTCCTAAAGGTGCCACTGGACTCTAATTTTGTTCTGCATAAAAAGCTGCTTCAAACCAACAAGGCTACCCACTTGAATCTAGCATTTTATATAGCTTGCCCTCCATATGCAAGCAAAAGACCAGGACTCCAGCCAAAAGACCAGGACTCCAGCCGAAACACCAGGACTCGCCAGCCGCTCGCCAGCCGCAAAGGTAGTCCCCCCTCCATACCCACTCTCACTCCTGGGGGCTGCTAGCGCCCATTGCATTTTTGCGTGCAATGGACTTTTTGGCCTCCCTTAGCTTCCTTCTTCCCTCCTTCCTCTCTTCCTTCACCCGCCTTCATCGCTCCCGTCCTTCTCCCTCCTTCTTCCCTTCCCTTCTTTCCATAGACCACTCCAGCCTCGCATCTTGCCATCCTCTGATACAAGCACCCCCCCCCCAAAACAAAACCCTTCTTTGCTTTTGCAATCTTTCTACTGGGTTGCTTTTCTGCTTTCCCCCTTCCGCTTCCTGAAAATCTTTGGAGGGACAGAGCCCTGAAAAGGAGGAGGCAGGGAGTGTGAAAGGGTCATCCAGCAACTCTGCTCACCCCCCCTCCAAAAACAAAGTCTCCCCACATTTTTAATGACAAAACACCCCTCCAATATTGGAATGTTGTGCCAACTTTAAGAGCACGGCTCAGTTCTTTCTCTGCCCAGGAAAAACAAGAAAAAAGCTAACACCCCTATCTAATCAAAGCGGAGGTTCTCTAACTGCATTAAAAGTTTTGCTCCTCTTTAAGATCACTGCCACATTCCATTGTGCGAAGGATTTGCAAAATGCAATGCGACTCTTCTTGGTTGTCTCACAGTCTCTCTCTCTCTCTCTCTTTCTCTCTCTCTCTCTCACTTTGACTACAAAAAAAATGACTACAGTCCCCCCCCCCCCCCAGTGTGTGTGTGTGTGTTTTGCTTCGGCTACTGCCTCGGACAGAGAAAAAACACAGACTTTGACTGGCTGGGGTGACATTTTGATATTTTCCCTCCTGGGTTGCGAATGAAATCTGCCCTCCCCCCCCCCCCGGTTAGTTCTGCTCACACCTGGAAGGCTTCTGCAGTCCTTTATTTCTTTATCTCTCTCCAGTATGGAAATGAAGCAAACACCATGCCTCATCTTGGCCTCGCCATACTTGGCCAGGAGATGAAGAGGGCACCTTAACCCACTCTTTTCCCTCCCTGCTCCTACTTTTGGGAGATGAGAAGACACCCCCCTCCCCCCTGAACATCTTGCCTCCACCTGGATGGGATATTCTTATCCAGAGAGGAAACTTCTGTGTCACCCAACTTCCTGTGCCTTGGCTGTCTTCTTTCCTGAGGCACATCTGACAACTGTTTCAGCCGACAGGGAGAAGCAGACCTTGCAGAGGGACAGAGGAGATACGGTGGGACAAACAGAGCTCTCTGGGCTCTGCAAAGCCTCACCTGCACAGGGAAGCTTTATATGTTGTGGACTTTCACCGAATTTGGGGGCTTTATGCCAGTGGGGGTTTTATGCCAGGGGTCCCTCCAGTATTCTGGCCACTGCATCTTTCTCCTCCCGCCCTTCAAGCCCAAGATGTCAACGCATTACACTCCACCCTCACACCATTCTAGCGCCCGTTGTATTTCTGCCTACAACGGGCTTAAGCTACTAGTCGAATCATAAAGTTGGAAGGGGCCACACAGGCCATCTAGTCCAACCCCCTGTTCAACGCAGGATCAGCCCAAAGCATCCTAAAGCATCCAAGAAAAGTGTGTATCCAACCTTTGCTTGAAGACTGCCAGTGAGGGGGAGCTCACCACCTCCTTAGGTAGCCTATTCCACTGCTGAACTACTCTGACTACAATCTCCCTCAACTGTTACTAGTCCAGTTTGGGGGTGGGGGGAAGACTACTATATCATAACAAAGTTTTCCTGTCCTAATAGCACCTAGGAATTGTTTCCCAGGACAGGATATGTTTATCTTGTGGATATGGTGCAGGACATGTTTATCTTTCCTGGTCCAGAGCCATGACCCTATCCAAATTCAGTCCCCCTGCAGCAAATTTATATTGGAATTCTCATGGCTTCCTAATATAATGTATCTGGGGTGTTTTCCCCAGAGAGAAGAGGATGCAAGCCTGACATGTACATCAGGGAAGGTTTGAAACATGGACTTTGTCTTAAACAGAATGGATAATAATAATAAGAGTTGGTTTTTATACCCTACATTTTACTACCCAAAGGAGTCTCAAAACAGTTTATAATTACCTTCTCTTCCTCTTCCCAAAACAGATACCCTGTGAGGTAGGTGGAGATAAGAAAGCTCTTAGAGAACTGCTCTGTGAAAATAGCTCTAATAGAACTGTGACTAGCCCAAGGTCACCCAGCTGTCTGCATGTGGAAGAGTGGGGAATCAAACTTGGCTCTCTGGATTAGAGGCTGCTGCTTTTGAACACTACATCACAACAAGCTGTTCCTTTGCCATGATAAAAAATATTCAAAGAAGCCCTTGTTCTTTGTGCAAAAATCCTTTTGTGCTTTTGAATTAAATTCTGCTTAGACGGTATTAATATTTTCTTCATCATAATTCGTGTACTAAGAACAAAGATGAGCCAATGTTGTCATAATTTATATTTATATATTTATTTATATACCAGCTTGAGCAATGTAGCCTCTTTTTTCCCTATGGAAGAGGACTACATTTTGTTCTTATTGTCTTCAGTGTTCCTTGTCATGCAAAAAAAGGGAAACTCACCGAACAGTGAAGTGTGTGAATCAAAATGGGATTCAAGTGAGTGAAAGTTTCTGCAATACAGACATAAAACCTTTGTCTACCAAGAAGTGCAAAAATATTCCCTGTGAATACATTGTGATTACAGTAGACTCATCACAGGTAAATTTATCCATTTATAATCAAGCCTTTTATACTTATGCATGTAAATTAGTGATCTCTAGTGTGGTACTTGGGGTTGCCATGGTGACAGATTATATGTTTCCTGGTTTACGCTTCCCGGTTTACGCTTCCCTCTGGAGCCTTGGAGGTAAAATGGAAAGGCTTTGAATGAAACAGGAAAAAGTTTTTTGTTCCCATAGTATTGAGTTTGGGCTTACTTTGCAGCAGCCATTTTGTGATTGTAGCCACTTTGTGGTGGCACCCACTATCTTTGCAAGCCTGTATTCACTTCCTAAGGAATAAGTAGCGGGAGTTATTTATGAGTCAGCATGCATATCATTAAAAAAGTAATATTTATGTGCCTTTTGTGACAACAGTTTATTATTTTAGTGTCCGAGTGGATGTTATCATGCCCATGCACAAAAGATGACATTCTGTGTTGAAGCCAGTCACGCCTGGAATAATCATGGCTATGGCCTGCGATCTGTAACTTACCGAGACTGCCCACTGTTGCCCTCCCCATTACTGAAGGAATGCAATGTTAGGGCTTGCCTGTATGCCTCAACATGGAAGGTTGGAAAATGGAGTAAGGTGGGTTTTCTGCTAAATAAAGAATGTATAGCATGATCCTAAGTCCACTAAAACCAACATTCTTAGAAAGATGTATCTTGCTTAGGAGGACACTGCACTGGAAAGCACTTCTGCTCCAAAAGGAATACTAGCATTAAGTTTACGGAAACATTCTTTTACTGGAGATATTCTGAGTCAACTTCATGGTTTTTGTTTAGTGCTCAGCGCTTTGTGGACTGGGGACACAAGAAAGAAGAATTAAATGTGTGACAGACAATGGTTCATCCAGTGATTTATGTATACCGCATTTAAAACCACCAGTTAGAAGGATTTGTCATGCAACAGACTGTAAGTAATTGACCACCATTATTCTGTATTGCCTTGGAATTCAATGGAGTCTAGTGGAACGTTTCATTTGTAACAGCATCACTCTTTTACTTTTTTTAGGTGAAACATTAACCAGCTGCAAAGAAATCCAGATAAATCAAAAGATTAGGAAGGATGGTGAATACCTGCTTAACATCAAAGGAAGAATGATAAAGGTATTTTAATGTAGATCAAGATGGGCAGCTGTGTTTGTCTGTTTGCAGCAGTAGAAAAGAGCAAGAGCCTTGTAGCACCTTAAAGATTAAAATTGGTGGCTCAGTAAGAGCCACTGGTCATTTCTTCAAATACATTGTGAAGAAGTGAGAATTGACTCATGGAAGTTCATACCCTACCACAAATCTTGTTTGTCTTTAAGGTGCTACTAGACTCTTTTATTTTAATGTGTTTGTCTGAAGAATTGCTATTGAACAATGTCTTGCTTGGCTAAACTTAAACTGTTGCTGTTGAATTTATTTTGTAGATCTATTGTTCAGACATGCGGCTTCAGAATCCCAAAGAATATTTGACACTGGTGAAAGGGCAAGAGGATAACTTTTCAGAAATATATGGATATCGGTACTCTTACTTGTTTCAAGAGATAAATCAGTGAATGTGTTGATCTGATAAGCTAATAACAAAATTGTATATGCCAATGCAAAATACATATGTGTAGTTCTGCACTCTCGACCTCAGATTCACAAGCTGGCTTTACAGAGGAGTCACCATGTTAATCTATTATAGCAAAAATGAATCTTACAGAGTATGTATGAGAGTGAACATTTATTACTTTATCTTCTAAGTAATTGATACTTGTGTAATAATTCATGTAGTTATTGGGGAAATCAGTACTTATTGACTTCTACAGCTTTTAATGAAAGCATTGTTGGTGTGCATAAGAGCCTGGTGCTTCCTGTCAGGACCAGTGCATGAATAATAAAACCAATGTTTAGCTATATTTGAGAGTTAGTTAACTGGTTAAGGGATTGTATTTTCCTTATGGATAGTTTCTCAACCTGTTGTTGATATGAGATACTCCGGGTCATGTAAGTGGCCATCATAAGTGGCTGCACCTCATATTCTTTAGACCAACCATGTTCTAAAAGGCCAGCAATTTGCATTAAGAAAATTGTGAAACTCTTTTGATTTCTGTACCCCATTCTGAAGATATGATGAAGCTACTCTAGAACTCTGTGGAATGGAACCACTTGGTTCTGTTCATTCCTAACTTATGCCTGCAGAGGTTCTATGTGCTAAACATTATCAAGACATAGTATTTTTAAATTCCATTTATTTTTAAGAAGAGAATTAAAATGTACTTGCATATCTCTTTATTGAAATCAATATGACTTAAAAAGTGTTTAACTTGGATGGATTTTGCCTCTTGTTTAGTTGTGTTGGTTGTACAATACAGTATGCCACCTAATATACTGGGGGGGACAACAACTTAATGCATATTTATTTGCAGACTTCAAAATCCATTTGAGTGTCCTTTTAATGGAAGTAGGCGGCAAGACTGTACATGCAGAAATGACTATCCCGCAGCTGGCTACACTATTTATAGGAAAATAAGACTTGATCTCAATTCTTTGGAAATTAAAAGTGAGTCTTTAATATAGTAGTTTGAATTTCATAAAAAACTATATTTTGCCATGATTAACTAACTCTTAGTAGTAAAATTTTAATGTCTAGTATTGCCATTTTAAGATATTTTACCTTACCTTTTCCACTGAAAAAGAAAAGGTTGGATCCAAAAGTGAAATTCCACCAGCTATGCAGTTTTACAGTAGTGGAACTGCACCTTGGCTGATGTGTGAGCATGATTTTTGCCAATTTCCTCCTCTCACTCTTCCCATATGGAGACCTTATCTGTGTTGCTGGATCTGTGATGAGTGTTGCTGTTTCTAAGGAGGGGTCACACACATGTGAACTCATCATAAGACTACTGATGATGTCATGCTTTCCATAAGTCTAGCAAAATAAATGTTATTGAAATGCACCTAGCACAAGACCCATGATCAACAGTCACGGAGAGGGAGAGGGCATGGTCTAGTGAATATTAAGTATGACCTCTATAACCAGTTCTGAAAAGACTTTGGATCTTGCCTGCAAGCAAAGAATGGAGGTAGATATTCCCAAGGAGGGATGGGTATAAATATGAAAATTCCAGTTCCATTCAGGGTGCTCCTAAACTGAATCCCCAAAACCAAATGAGCTGAAAGTCCTGAAATGAACTGGCTGGGCTTGAATTGGTCATTTTCACTTCTGCCCATTTAGAAGTGCGGAGAAGCAGAATAGAGCTCTCTCTGTGTGTGTGTGGGGGGGGATTATCCAGCCTTGGAAATACCAATAGGAGCCCTCCAAAGCTTAACAGGGACTGCTGGCTGGCTAGAGTTCCCATTCTACTCTATGGAATCAGAATGCTATATATCATTTCAGCTCTGTAGCCCTTCCTCTGTTAGAGACAGGGAACATGTTAAAAGCAGAGCACATTCATAGTTTCTGATTGTGGACACGTCTTCCCTGCTGGGATTTGAGTGTAAGAAGAATTTAGAGCTCTGAGCCACCCCATCTTTCTGCTCTTGCCAAGCAGTGGAGCTTAACTATTGGGTGCCTTGGGAGAGGACCCACATTTTCTACCTCTCTCATGCTGGGATTGAGGTAGATTCAGGGCTCTGAGCCACCCTGTCTCTCTGCTCATAATGAGTGCCTTGACTGAGGACCTACATTTTATATCTTCCTGTGAACTTCTCTCCCTAGCATGGGTTCGGGTGTTCAGGAGATTTGGCAAAGTACTCTCTCACCATCACCTCTGCCAAATCTTTGCATTCCTGGCATCCCCACCACTGCTGACCTCCCAGTTCACTACAGACAACTAGCAATGAGGCTTCACCCTGGTTGGGTTCTTTGAGGCAGAGGCATTGGTTCCTCTTCCCACACTCCCAACCTCTTCCACCTGCTGTTCTCTCTGGCCATGTCTGTTGGCCTTTAGCCTCTGCACCTCTTTTTTTGCAAAATCATACTTTCATTGCATGAGCAATGCTGCCTTTTATCCTGGGGCCACACATACAGGGTAGTTTATGTTCCCCTTGCTTGCAGAGAAGATGCAACCTGGTGGTGATGCCTCTCTGCAACCTCTCTGCCAAGGCCCTGACCCTTGGAAGAGAGCACTTGGTCCACCCCTCAGATCAGGGGAATGACTTGCTCCCTGCTGGCTGCTTGGGTGCAGAGCACATAAGCGGTGTTTTGGAAGGGCTTGAGGACACACACCATTGGGACAGGATCAGCCAGTCACTAGAGCTGATGCTGAGTTCTTCTTCCCCATGCAGGATAGTCATGAATGAGATGACATAATTGGGGCCCCAGAAGTGTAATCCACCCTCCATTTTGGAGAGACTGTAGAGGAGTGAGTGCCATGGTGAGGTTCCCTGGGTGTTTGGTGTGTGTAGCTTGCAAGGGTCTATATACTTTTTGAACCCATATCACTTTACTGGGGGCTCTTTCTTTGAGGAGTCATAACATGAACCCCCTTAATCCATTCTACACATAATTTGGATGGCTTGTAGATGAGGATCAGAGTATGTCTTCTGTTAGTTTAATGCCTGTAGCCTCACAGGGTTTGTTCTATACATTCATGAATCTCCTCTTGTCATTTTCTCAGATAGCACTTTCCTAAGGTCATCTACTTTAAGGAGCCATAACTTTGGACCCCCCACGTTCAATCCTCATCAGGATTTGTGAGAAAATAGAGTCAGTTGGAGATTCCCAGTATGGTATCTCTAGCACACTGGGGGGGGGGGTATAGCATTCTAGCACATCACAAACTAAGCCAGTTAATTAATTTCCCCCCCCCATGTTTGTGATGGTCCATTAACAGAACATACGACAAACCAAACTGCATTTCCCATCCCTAATTGTGTCAACCTAAGCAATGTGAGGAAAACTGAAGGACATAGAAATATAGAAGCTGCAGTTCCATGTCTGAGTATATGCCCTCACCCTCTATGGTTGCTGGGAAGGAATGATCTGCATGCAGAATTGGAAACTGGCCTGTGTATGTGATATGTTTCTCTTTTAGGAAACAGCAGGTCTCTGGGCATATAGACCTCTACATCAATTCCATAGTGTTTGTGTTTTATGTTCTATTATATTCCAGGAGATACAGTGTAGTGTAGTGGTTAGATTTCAGACTAGGATCTGGGAGACCCAGGCTCAAATCCCTACTCTACCATGGATACTCTGGGTGGAATGGGCCAGTCATATACCCTCAGCCTAGCCTACCTCATAGGATTGGTGTGAAGAAAAAGTGGAGGAGAGGAGAACAATGGAAACCACTTTGGGTCTCCATTAGAGAGAAAGGTGAGATATAAATTAAGTAAATAAATGTATTAAAATTAATGTAACTTATTTTCTGGTAATATTGGTCTTGCTTTCTAGCTACTGATTTCCGGTATGCCCACACAATACTGGGGAAACCTGTTCCATTTGCCACAGCTGGAGACTGCTATAGTGCTGCAAAATGTCCACAGGTAAATGGGATAAACTGCGTTAGGGTTCATGTACTTTTAAGAACTTGGTGTATTAAATATTAATATCGTATTTGCCGGCGTATAAGACGACTGGGCATATAAGATGACCCCCCAACATTTCCACTCAAAATATGGAGTTTGTTTCATTACATTACAGTACTATGGGCCACTATGGGCAGCTACGTCTATCCCAACTGAAGTGCACCTGGCGTATAGGACGACCCCCCCACTTGGAGGCATGTTTTTCAGGGGGGAAAGTAGTCTTATACGCCAGTAAATACTGTACATCTTATACTCAGTATGGTCCTATCTGTGGATGCTTTAGTATGGCAGAAAAATGTGAGACCCCCCCCCAAAATAAATTAATTGGAAGGGGGTGGGTTAACCTTCCAAATAATACAAGCAGCTTCTGTACCTATGAAAAATGACCTTTACATTGTGGCAGTTTGTACGGCAACCAAAACAATATTGGCAACTTTCAAGACTTGGTTTCTGACAGTAAAAGGTAAAAGGCAGGGCAGGGCCCTGTCCAGGTCTGTTGTGGCCTTTGAGGCCATGCTCAGCAATAACTACTAGCAGGCCTTTGTATTTGTTCCTATTGAACAGCAAGCACCCCAAAAAGTCAGTGTGGTGTATTAGTTAGAGTTTCACACTAGCACTTGGAAGACTCATATTCAAACTCCTACTCTGTCATAGAAGCTTACTGAGTGAACCTGGGTCACTCACACTCTCTTCATAGGGTTGTTTTGAGTTTAAAATAAAGGAGAGGAGATTTATGTAAACAGCTTTGGGATCCCCATTATAGAACAAGGTGAGATATATATGGAGTTAAAAAGGAGTAAATATAGGTGAAGATGGGGGAGTAGATAAAGGATCGGCTGGTTGGTGGGAAAGAGGAGGAAGCAGGGGAAAAGGAAAAAATATTGCAGTTGCCAGAAGAATAATAGAATCATGGAGTTGGAAGGACCCTCATCTAGGGAAAGAAGATAGTGGGGGAGGATATACAGGGGGGGGGGAATGAAATTCTAACCCATAAATCCTTTCATATTTTTACTTGTTTTGTAAAATGTGTATTAATTTTCTTATTCCCAATTAGTTTTATTTCTGCTTCTCTAACAACTGATTTTGACATTATTTTTATCTCCTCAAGTTATTAATGATTTGCTGAATTTAGTGATTTGATTTCTCATTTACAAGATTGGCTGACCATTCGCTGTAAATATTCACGTTGCATTTATCATGCTTGTCAAAGGAACTAGGGGAATTATGAGAGTCGTACTAGTGTATGAAAAATATGAATACAAAAATTCCTTGAGAATATATTCCTGTTTGTTCCTGAAATTCCTGCTTTCATTCTTCTTTCTGTTGGATGGTCTCTAGCCACTTTACATCTCCAGTTTCATAGTGCAATACTGCCCTCTTCTGATCCCATAGCTTACCTTCAGCAATTATATTTTAGCTTGGGGTCAAGATAATACTCCTACCCACCTGAGCATTAAAGATGGTATGACAGATTTATCCCATTAATGCTCTTATCCCATGACTGCCTCTGGAAAACAGGGTTTGCAAAATTATGTACAAATCTACAAAACCTGTTTGACTAGCTGACATGAAAAAAGAGTGGAGCTAGAAATGTATAAGGATAAGCAGCAATGCCTCTTGCACTCTGAACAAGTACAATTCCCATCTGTCTCCATGCCTGTGACACTACCTTTTATGTTGTGAAATATGTTTAACTTTCATGTTCTGAAGCTGATCTATATCCTTTTGTTTCCCTCCACTTGAAAAGGGGCAGTTTGGGATTAATTTGGCAGGCACTGGACTGAAGCTATCTTCTACTGCAAAATGGATTGCTCAGGGAAATTATGCCACAGTTCAGATACATAAATCTCAAGTAAGTAATTTCTTTCATCAATGATTTATGCTCAGATTGAATAGCAATTCTCACTAAGAACAGGGAACCATCCAGAGCAAAACACAGGATGCCACGCCAGCAAGGAAACATTTTTTTTTAAGCAGAGTAAGTGGAAAGTCTAAAGGAAATGAAGGTGACAATAGGAAGTGTTGTCAAGTCACATCTAATTTATGGCAACCGCATAGAGTTTTCAAGGCAAGAGTCATCCAGGGGAGGTTTTCCTGCTTCTGAGTAGCCACCCTGGACTTCTTTCGTGGTCTCCCATTCAAATATTAGCCTGGGCCGGACCCTGCTTAGCAGCTGAGGTCTGATGAGATTGGGCTGAGCCACCCAACTCAGGAAGGAGACTTCATAAAGAAATCTTGTTTTACAAATACATCTTCATTTTTCTATCCTGTCCTTCCAGTATGGATTTGGAGCTGTGTTTCAGCTAATGGAGAATAGATGACCTTGATTTGCTTGTCTTTTTCTTAAATTTCCAAAGTTCCCAGGCCTTTCATGCACTGCCAATGAATCTTCAATTGCACATTTTCTCTTCATAGTCCTGTGTCATGTGCAAAGTCATCTCCTCAGACAGCAGGTTATCAGTGAATTCATAGGGAAGCAGATCATGTATACTAGATATCAGAATCCTCTTAACCCATATAGAAAAGAGCAATGATTATTGTGGGAGATAGCTTGCTGGTGGTTTATATGGAACATATGGACATTTTCCAGAAATTAGACAGACATAGAAGTTAGAGTAGAATTTTTACATGGTCTCTTTTACTATGCATTATGCTCTTCAAGTCCTTACTCGGGGCATAATTTTTTTCCCAATGGTAAAGATTTTTTTATGATTTACTCTTATGTAGTCATGTTTATTCTAAACTATATTATAAAGAATAATTCAGAACTGGATTTTTTTCTGGTTACGATCAAAAATTAGTTCTTTGTCGTAGGTATGGAAATATTTTTGTCACCAGAAAAAGTGGGTTGGAAAAGTATCTACATAATGGTGGCTTTGTGCAATTGAAATTATTTCATCTTTTATACATTACCATAAATACCTGAGGGCTTCAGCATGACCAGGGAGATATGATGGGACTCAGAATGAAGGATAAAAGACAACCCAGGAAAAGGACTTTACTGGGCCCCTGCATGGGAGAAGCAGTTAGCGGGCAGGATGCCAGAAGCTTTAACAGATTCTAGTTGGTTTGACTGGTCTATGATTTTATACTGAATTGTATTGTTTTGTTGTTATATTATGGACAATGTAAATTTTGCATGGTTTTAAATGCTGTACAAACCACCCCAATCAAATAATAAATAAAAATTATAAGTACAAGATTGGTTTCTTTTTATGCAGACCCCAGCCCATAAAGGGTTAACGCCAGACAGAGTCAGTATATTGGACTGAGAGGCTAAGAAGTGTCAGGGCAAGAGTGATGGGGAGGGGGGGTTAGTCAGATTGGAGCCAGTTTGAAAGAAGATTCAGGCAAGTCAGTCAAATGAAAGACACTCAAGCAGGAGAGGGAAAAAATCTGGATTCAGTGTAGATCAGTTGTGTTCTAAATACAGCTCTGGAGAACAAATAAGGGGAAGGCTTAGAAGGAGTTTTGGAAAAAGAAGTCCAAACATTGGTACCTAGTGAGGGAATGGTCTTCTGAGGAAAGAAGCATTCCTAGCCAAGGTGCTAGGAATTTAGCCCAGGCCCAGCTGAATTTAGGAGAGCTCTGAAGGAAATGTAGTATTTAAGAACTGAGGAAATGTGGGCTAAGAAAAAGAAGTGCATCTGTGAAAGGACCATTCCCTGTACTCCTTTGTACTGGGTACAAAAGAATGTCATCATAGAGATTTTAAACGTTTTCTTCAAGTTAAGTAGTCAACTTCCATGAAATATATTAACAAACACAACTTCTGGGCATATAGAACTAGTGAAAGTGGTCTTTTAATAGGTGTTGTTGGGAAAAGAAAATGGTGAAAGGAGAATTTCATAAGCCACTTTGGGTCCCCACTGGGGAGCAATGTGAGAAATATATACAAATAAGTAATCCTAACTTCCATTATTATTGTTAACTAGGGGCAAAGCCCGTTGCATTCAAGAATATAATAGGTGCTAGATTGGGGTGGTGGTGGAAGAACTCTGTGGATGGCCTCTCCATCCCCCCCCCCCGGGACCTGGAAAGGCTGCAGGCTGCAGGGTACTCACTGGCAGGGGCAGCTCTCACACAGCAGGGATTGGTACTCTTCAAGCATTGGAGGGAAGTGGAAGGAGGAGGTGGTGGTCAAAGGTGGTGGATGGAAGACGATTGGTTGGCTGCTGGACAGACAGGCAAGCTGATTGGAGGAGGAGGCACTCAGGAGTGGGACAGCCACCCTGGGTGGGTGTTAAGTGTGGCACTTAAGCCATGACACACACTCCTCCTCCAAGGTGTTACCAGCAATATATAGTGGAACAGGTACTATGATCATATATGAATCCCTCTTTCTAAAGAGCTCCAAGCATTGTGCATGCCTTATTACATTTGGACTATTTTGGGCTATTTTTTTTACATGACTGTGGTTTCTAACTAAAATAATTCCCATTATTTTGTGTTTTCAACTTTGTAGGATGATGCTAAAATATTTGGAAGATGTGGAGGATTCTGTGGTAAATGTGTTCCTAATGCAGGCACTGGTCTCCCTCTTCAAATACAATAAGAATGAAGAAATCAATGAAGACAGTCCTGCAGAGATCACTCTGTAGGTGCTGTCAGACCTTTAATGTTTGTCATGTTTATTTATTAAGAATTCCTCATCCTTCATTGGAGTAATTAAAATGATTCAAACCATTTCAACCACATCTATTTGAAGCATGTGCATAAACCATAATACTAAACCATCAGGTCTTTGTAGAGGCAGTAATTCACTGTCTTGCCTCTGGCCACTTCCACCATGCAGGTGGACCAGGTAGCCACCCACTGTGGCACTATTGAGTGCTGCTGGCTATGCACAAGTATTGTGCTGCTGTTAGGATGACCAACTCCCCATAAAACCTCTGTGAGACTACAGGAGTCCTCACTCCTAGGATTTACTATCTCCTTAAGATGGTAAGTGCACATTTAGGTTTTTACGTGTTTGTCCACAACCGGAAAGGGTGACAAGAACCAATCATATTTCCAATACCTTTAGTGCACTGGTATACCTTTCAGGGAACCAGAACTAGTTGCAGTCCCTGTCAAGTCTTCTGTCATTTGGTAGCTGCATTTGGTTGCTACTGTGCACAATGATTAGTCTTTATTTGTACAAGAGCAACCCTGTCTCGCAGAGGCACATTTTTGGTGCTGTTACTTCATGTATCGGAAGATGCCCTGTGCATGAGCCTCTTACTACTACATGTTGTCTCCATTTTCTAGGACTAGGACAACACATATATTTTCCAGCCTTGGAATGCACAATCAGAAATACATATTTTTTTAAAAATGATGTTGGCATGTAGTGAAGCTTGAAAATACATGTGTTGCCTTATTCACACCAGTCAGCAATTGTGAATAATGAGAGGATTGCATGTAGCCTGCTCTTGTGGTATGTGAGGCAGCAGTGCTAGAAAGGTAATGCTAGAAAGAGGTCTGTGACACAGGATGGCAAAAAGTCTTGTATGGCTTCTTGTAGAATTGTTTATAATACTACTGAGTGAAATGGGGTACATGTTCCCCTGTAATGGATGATTTTTGGTCCCCAAATCTACATAAAACTGGTGCATAATTAATATACTTTCTGCTGATACAGTTCATGTAGCAGTTAAATACTCTGGTGGTATGGTGAGTTTGATCTTACTGGTGCTTAAATGGAAGCAGCTCACTTCAGCTTCAGTAACTTCCTTGATACATGGTATATATCAGTACTGGCTTTTGTTATGTGTACAGAAAGCATCGTTTTTGGTACCTAATGTTAGAAAATCCTACCTCTTACCAAACATATACTTTAAAAAACATTGAAATGTGTATGCTATAGTTTTTTTTTACTCTATTGTATATATGTTAGATGTCTATAAACATGGCCCAAATAACCAAAACACAGATATTGCTAACTGGATGTTAATGTAAACATGATATGGCTCTGCTGCATCTATGAAGCCTCAACAAAAATACTCTGTAAGAAATTGAAATAAAACCATTGGCTTCAATGAGATCTACTTTGGCTGCCTAGTACTCCATGGTAATCAGTGGGAGTTCTTGTATATACAGAATTCTGGACTGGAGACAAGAATAAATACATTTAATTTTTTTCAGAGGGTCAGCTGTAATCTGCCCTGAAATGTTCAATATTATTTTTTTGACTTTTTCAGAAGTGTCTAGGTGAGGAGCCCCCAATGTTTGTGAACCTATGGGCACCTTTGGAATTATGATGTAGAGTTTGGGGCACAACCACAAAGTGGTCCCCATGGGAGGCACAGGCAGCCTCAAATGTCTGCTGCAGGAGGCGTAGCCACACGCAGATGAAGCCAAAGTGCAGAGTAAAAGAGGAGTTGTTTTTTAAAAATACATTTGGAAAGAGGAGAGAAAGGGAGTAAAGCCAGCCCTGTGAGGACAGCTGCTGCTAAAACATTATTTTTATTTGCACAGCCAGTCAGATCTCCAGTGGCCCCTCAGAAGACCTGCTGGGCAGAAACCTTACCCACTTCCTAAAACATTTGATGGGTGGGGAAAGTTATGAGTGAGCACCATGTTGGTGACCCCTGGTCTAGTTGATGCATTAGTCATTTTGGATTACCCAAAACCTAGAAAATATGAAACAATTTTTAAAAAACCTGTTTCAAAACAAGCTCTCAGATATTCAAAATGTATGACATGCTATATAGAAGAAACATGTACTTTTCCTTGGGATATCTACCAATACCAGCTAAGGGTGCAAGCTTCATTCCAATAAAGTCAAGGACAAAGCTTCTACTCACATGTATGGCTGTGCATTGTACCATAAATTATGA
The DNA here is from genome assembly GCF_049243985.1 of Paroedura picta. NCBI lineage: Eukaryota > Metazoa > Chordata > Lepidosauria > Squamata > Gekkonidae > Paroedura > Paroedura picta. Next base: position 76,458,421 of record NC_135373.1, on the reverse strand, counting down.
AACCAAATACTAGTTAACTGCCAGCCAAGTATTGGTAGATGAGATGGCAGCTATATTATAATATTACCCATAAAGATATTTGAATTATAAGTTAGTTCATACCAGTTGATTTTGAGCAAATGCCTTTTAGCTAACACAATCAATTAACAGTTTTGTGACCTCTGTATCAGAAAAAGTATTTTTGCACTATGTGCCTTATACTAGTTTGAACATGAGAACTGTAACATCTTTCCCTAGAAATGTTTACATTTGCAATCCAAATGTTATAAGTTATAAAATCTTTATGCAATAATAAATAAATATGCTATATAATCATTGCTCGAGTATCTTATTTTATTCATTTCATCACTAAAATGCTCCAGGAAAAGGGTACATAAGGGCATATGCCTAGCAGCATGTTTTGAATTTGCAAGCTATACGATTCTATTCTATAAATAGTTCTGAGTTATGCTGGACAAATCTTTCAGTTAACATTTTACAGAGGTAATCTCTGTAAAACAAAACCTGTGTAATATTACTTAAAGTGTGACACAAGGGCTTATTTTTTCAAGGAGCATATGAGTCAAGCAGTCCCCGGCAGTTTCCAATCTAGTTGTGTGCAGATATTTTTTCTTCATTTGCCCCCCCCCCCCAATATTTCTATTAATTTACAAATTACATGACTGGGAAACATACATACTTAAATTAAAATGCCCTTTGTTTTTCAAATCCTTTGGGTAACAGAGATGAGAGAAGGTTTTGAGATTCAGGGGGGTTCCAGTTTTATGAATAGTTTGCTTTTCAGACTAGGCAGCAGCACCAGTTTAACAACGTAGCACATGCTATGCTATTGGTCCCATGCTTTCAGGGCACCCCACATCACCTCCCCCCCATTTACCTCCCAATGCCAAGAGGAGGAAGATGAAAGAAGCCACAGGGCTTCAGCCCTCTCCAAGCTAATTTCTACAGTGACAGATACAGGACAAAACAGCCTGCCCTGCTTTACAGCTTCTGGTTGGAAGTTAAGGTGGGGGGAGCAAAGGATTCTAGGCCTCCTTGTTGCTGTGTGTGCTGGAGATTTCATTTCCTCAAATGTGCACAATTTGCTCCTGACTGCTTAGTAGCATGATTTGTGGGGTCCTGGGGACTAATAACAACAACCACAAGTTGGCTATTCACATGCCAGATTTTACTAGAAGCCTGGAAGTCTCGCACAAGCAAGTTTCTTCCTTCGGGTGCTGCTGTCTCCTTTTCCTTCCCTGCTCTGCTCTCTGTTCCAGCAGTTAGTAATGGCTACATTGCAAGTAGTATTGCTCAAGTGCTGGTGAGGGGGGGGGGGACAAATCCTGCCCCGGCATTTGTTTACAGGATCACTGTTTCCTTAAACAATGATGGCTTTCCTTAAAGGGTATTTTTGCTTCCCTCTGAAGCAACAAAATAATGGAAGGGTTCAGCTTCATTCATGGCAAATTTGATGGTAAATTTCAAAATGAATCCTTTTTTTCTGTATCTAATGCAGCGAGCCGGAACATGAAAGCTTCTGCCTTGAACAATATTTTATTCAACTTAAAGGTGCTACTGGACTCAATGTTTCTTCAACCTAGCTTGCTCTGCCACATGTCTCTTTATTAAAGGATGCAGTGTCATCTTAAGCATGTTTGCCTATGTGTTCATTGGTACCTACTGCCAAGTTAGTGTGGGTAGGGTTGTTCATCTTAAATACTTAAGGGCAGTGGTCCCCAACCTTTTTATCACCGGGGACCGCTCAACGCCGGGGACCACTCACCGGGGACCACTCAACGCCTTTTACTGAGGCCCGGTGGGGGGGGGGTAGTTTACTCCTCTACTCTCAACCACTGCCCTAGCACTCTCTGATCGCTATGGTAATGTTTAAACATCCCTTCAAAATAAGATACAGACACGCCACAACAATGAACATAAGGAACATTTTATTTTCATGGAAATTTTAACTCATGACAATGACAAATCAATGGGAACCCTGAGCTTGTTTCTCTGCAACGAGATAGTCCCATCTGGGAGTGATGGGAGACAATGACACCCGAAGTGTGTTGTAAAGGGCCGGGGGGGATGAAGTAAAGGGCCGGGGGGGGGGGGAGAAGGCGTCTTTCGCGGCCCACCTCCAATTAGTCGACGGACCACATGTGGTCTGCGGCCCACAGGTTGGGGATCGCTACTTAAGGGAATGAAAAGGAAGGGGGCAGGACAGGCAGTGTGTTTACCTGTTCTGGCAGGTTCACAACTGACCCACGCAGCCACTTGGGAGTGATCCTGGATGCCTCACTGACCATGTAAGGGCAGGTCACAATGGTAGTCTGCTGGACCTTTTACCATCTTTACCAAGTGAGGCTACTAGCACCCTACCTGTCCCCTGAACACCTGGCCATGGTGACCCATGCAACGGTCACCTCCAGAATTGATTTCTGTAACTCGCTCTACCCGGGCCGGCCCTTATCTCTGACCCGGAAATTACAGCTGGTTCAAAATGCAGCTGCTAGGGTCCTCGAAAGGCCCATATCCAGCCAGTGCTGAGGCAGTTGCATTGGTTATTGGTTGAACCGGATAAGGTTCAAGCTTCTGAGACCCTTTTTGGGTCTGAAGGACTGACTGTCACCCTATGCCTCACACACGGTCTTATGCTCTGCGGCTACCAACTTATTGGTTGTTCCTGGTCCCAGGGAAGCTTGCCTAGCCTCAACCAGGGCCAGGGCCTTTTTAGCCCTAGCTCTGACTTGGTAGAATGAGCTCCTGGAAGAGCTGAGAGCCCTGTGGGAGCTTTCGGCATTCTGCAGGGCTCCATCCTGTAAGATGGAGCTCTTCCACCAGGTATAGGGTTGCAGCCAGGGCTTTTTATCCTCTCTGAGCCCGAATAAACCTCTCCCCTCCACACTTTATTTGATTTCCATTTTGATTTGGGGCGCTTTAAATTTTCCCTCTGCAACATCCATGATCGAGTCCATGGTGATACTACCTTTTCTCTGCAATATCCAGGACTGGATATAACTCGCTACATCTGAGAAAAGCCCTCCGAAAGCCCCAGTATTACAAGTGTAGATGTCGGCATTTTGCCAGATTAACTTCTTTCCCCTTCTCTGCACCTCCAATGCTGATGTATCACGGTAGTCTGTCACTGATTGCTCAGCATGTCAATTCAAGACTGCAGGAGACTAGGTTTCCCAGTTGTCACTCCCTCACAAGTTTAATTTTTGCCCTCATTTTTGGGATCATTTAAAAGTGACTGCACTCCAAAAGCCCACTCCTCTATGAACAGAGATTTGCCTTCTGGAGTTTCTTATCTCCCCGCCCCGTTCTCTCCTGATGCTGCCTTTCCCCCCCACACACACAGGTGGAAGAAATATACAAATAAACAAGCAGCCTCGTGCTCTACTTGCCCCTCTCCCAACATGTTCTGGCTGAGTCAGGAGACAAAATTCAGGAAATAAAGCACTCTCTAGCTTTGTGCTCCTTCAGTGCCAGCTGGAGCTTCATGTGACTACTGCTCCCCCCCTCTAGTCAAGCAGGAACGGGACTGGAGATCAGTAATTGGGGCAAAATACAACGCAGAAGCCATGGTCTTAGTGGAATCTGTTTCGAGTTGGGAAAAATGAAGGCTGCAAATCTGTTGCAGGATCTGTCTTCAAATCAATTAGAATTTGTCAAGACCAAGAATGGGGGGGGGGGGAATGTGAGTGCAGAAAAGGCCAGGGAGTTCCATAACAGGAGTACCACTACTGAAAGGGCTGTAGACCTCAAGACTATTTGCTGTATTTGCCTTATTTGCATAATTCCTAGATCACTTTTCAGTGAAGAGGTGGCAAACCATCCTGAATAAACAAAGTCTAGTTGCTGCATTTGTGCCTTTCAAAGTTAGAATTCATTATAAAATTCTTTGAAAATCTACTAAAGGTTACAGTATAAAGGGAAGAAGAGGCCACTAGTGAAGTAAAAAGGGCACTACACATTTTGCCCTGGCCACAAGAGCATAATAATACTGTACAGTGATACTGTAATAATAATACTGTACTTTTTGGCATTAGACCAAAAAGACTTTTTACCTGTGCATCTGTGAGATTATTTTTGCTGGTAAACAGCATTCAACACAGTATGTTAGAAAGCTGCAATATATCCCAACAAAGTAAATTGGCTTCTTTAGTTTTGGGTTTTATGAGACTTATGGGAGCAATGTTATAGACCAGTGGTCCCCAACCCGCAGGCCGCGGCCCGGCAGTGGGCCACGAAGGCCTCGGCGCCGGGCCGCGGCTCCGTCTTCCCTCCCCCCCCGAAGCGAGAAGCTCGCCAGGCTGTGAGCAAATCGGCCGCCAAAGCGGCCGATTAGCTCACGGCCCGGCAAGCTTCTCACTTCGGGAGGGGAGGGAAGAGAAGCTTGCCGAACCGCAAGCTAATCGGCCGCTTTAGCTTTAACGGCCGATTTGCTTGCGGCCCCCGGAGGGGCCAGGAGGGGAAGCCGCGGCCGCTGGCATGGTGGCGGCGCAAACACGCATGCGCGGACTGCCGCGCACACGCGTTTGCGCCCCTGCCGGGTGCAAACACACGTGCGTGGCAGTCCACGCACGCGCATTTGCGTTGCCGCGCATGCGTGGGCCCCCGGGCCGCCCTCTTCACTCACCACTCCGCAGCGGTCCGCGGCAAGCAGAAGCTTGCGGACCGCTGTTATAGACAATCTAAGGCTCTCAGATGAAAAGTATGATCTGATTGCACAATACATTTTTAAGGTAACTTAAGGTAACTACAGAGACAATTGTGAATTCCATTCATGTAATCATTTTGTAAACATTTGATTGTGCGAAGTTGCATCCCAATTATCAGGCTAGCTAAGTTTTAAAAAAATTAGTGACCATCAGATTCTCACAGGTTATGTGGGAACATCTACCTGCTCTGGGGGTCCTGCTCCTGGCCTCTTCCCCTTCATCCCAACGTGAAGGCCTCCGCCACCTTCTCCATGCTCCCTCACCTGCTTTCTGTCTCTCAGACACACAGATATGCATGCATGGGCCTTGTCTGTTGTCGCCCCTTGTCTCCACTCTCAGTCACTTGACCTGGGCTTGGTCCCGGCCCCGGCTTCTTCATCCTGGCAGTGACAGAGCAAGTGAGGCTCAGTGCTGGGCCTCATCAGTTGCCACCACCTGTCTTCTGTGTACCTCCACCGCTGCCTCAGCCATTTGCCCCGGGCCTCATCACGGCCTCAGCTCCTTCATCCTGGCTGTGGCGGTGCAAGTGGGGCCAGCCGCCACCACCCATCTTCGGTGGTCCTCTGCTACCACCTCAGCCACCCTCCTCACATCCACCTCCATCTACTGGTGCACTCCCTGGGGCAGGACTAAGGAACATCACATCCATTATCATTTCCATTCACTGGGGTGTGCCAGTAGATGTTCCGACATCAATAAACTGATGGATTCCAGTTAAACTACATACTATGAACAATTGTTGACAATTGAGCAAATACAGTTTACTGGAACTGCATCTTGGTTTCATCATGCATAGCAACAATGATTTGAAGTGTTGACAAATGGGTCTTTTGTGTATCTGTTTGGTATCTATGTTTGCAAGAAAGCTTATTTTTGACTGAAAGATGTTCAGTTCTGCCAATCTAAATCAGTGCACCATAATAAAAACAAATGGAAATTTGCTTATCCAACTTTCATGGAAGTTCTAACACAAGGGATTGTGTGTGAGTGTAGTTTTGGTTGGAAAAAGAAATGATGGCATGTCTTTTGGATGGAAAAAGTAGTTTGGGATGGAAAAAGAAATGATGGCATGTCTTTTATCTGGATTGTGTCTTTCATTGCTAGCAGGAAGATATTTCATTGTTTTGACATGCTCTAGGATTTGGAAAATGGAATGAGAAATTAATCACCCAAAGTTAAAATTTATAGCAAAGGTAACTCCTGAAGCTTGGGAGACGAGCATGCCTGTAAACTAATAGTATTCTGAATGTGACAATTAGGTATTTTTAAGCGTGCTACAGTGCTGAATACTGTAATTGAAACCTCAGCCATTTCTTATTTATATTGTGTTTCCAATTAATTTCCTTAATTGAAATTATAGAAATATTATATTATCCTTTGCCTTTTGTACCCCTTGAAAGGACATGATTGTTCTTGGATTTATGTAGACAGCACCATGTGGGTATAATTTACATCTTTATAAACTATACTGCATAATTTCAAATAACATCATTTGCAATTTAAGACATGAATATATAACCAAGGTACTGCACATAGTTATAAAATCTTTAAAAAAAAATATTAGAATAAATGTATTTTAGGTATTGTTCTTGCTATAACATACAGCTAAACATCATTCATGGGAACTCTTCCAAATTATTAAGGAACTAGTGGAGAAGCCTGAATGGAAAGGTAGGTCCCAAGTCAAAGTCCAGTCCAAGGAGTCTAGAGCTGAGGGAGACAGTGCACCAAAAAGGGTGGGGCAGAGAGAGGAGTCAAAGCTGGGCTGGGGTTTCTTGCAGAGAGAGAGCATTGAAGCCATAGTATAGTTGAGTAGCCAAGAGCAGTCAAGCCAGACCAGAGTAAAGAGCCAGGAACGGATCAAGGAATAAGCCAAAGTCAGGAGCCATGAATAAAGTTAAAAGCCAAAGTCAGAAACCAGAAATGTAGTCAGAACCCAAAACCAAAGTCAGGAACCAGGAGTCAGCTGAGCAGAGCTTCACCATAGCAAACTAAAACACTGAGTGTCAAAATAGATAGACAGGGAACACGTGCATTGCATCCAAAGAGAGGCTTGCCTCAAGTCACTTATTAAGTACAACTCAGGTGGGTAGAGTATCCTTCAGCCAGAAGGCCTGCAGCTGGGCCCAATTTTCATCTGAGGAAGAAGCTGCAGCTGGAGCCCATCTACTCTGACAGCGTGATCACAGCGTCTTGTCCTGTGGTTTTACATAAACGGGCATGTACGGCTGGCTGGCCTCAATCCCCAACATGATCTTCACTGGCCAGATCTCCAAGCGGTGCCTGGAGAGTGCTGGGCCTGGGCAGCAGATCTGGATCAGCTATGGTCTCTGGAGCACCCTCTGGAGGCTCAGCCAAAGGTGCAGTAGGTATGGGCATAGCACTGTGGTGGACAGGTAGTTGTGAATTTCCTACATTCTTCAGGGTGTTAAACTAGATGACCCTGGAAGTCCCTTACAACTTTGTGATTCTATAAAAACTGTTTTGGTCCATGCTAAGTTGAGTGGTGCACTTCCTGCTTGTCACTGTTACTATACAGGCAGAAAGTAAGGACCTGTTGCAAGGTGTAACCTGATTGCTTTACATTGGTAATGCAAATGTAGCACAGTACTCCCCATCTCTCTGGTCATTACATAGCAGTGGCACCTAGAAGGTATACAGATGTTCCTTCTCTGTAACACATGGTATAAATAAAGAATTTTAATTCTGTGAAAACACAGCACAGAAGTTCTTGGTGGTTGTGAAAAGCTGTCATTTTTAGAAAATTACAATTAAAATAGTTATGCAATATTATAAGTCCAAAAGTGGTTCTAACCTCCATCCCATCCCAAGAGATGCCGGTGATGGAGTAAGGGAGAATATCCTATCTCTGACATTTATTTATTTCTAATTTATTTCTAATTTGATTTATAAGACCATCTCTCTCAGTCCAGCCATCTTGGGGTAGTGTACATCACATTAAAACAACATAGTTAAAAACTGAATTCTAAAACAATGTCCATGTCCTTTATGTCCAGGCCTCTCCCACATTACCCTCCCATGTTTTGCCAAAATCTAGATGTTACAGGGGATAGTGTTACGGGGGGTAGAGGGAGTCTTAGATGTTACCGGCAGCCCGGCCTCAACCAAATGCCTGCTGGGAGAGCTCTGTGCTGTGCAATGTAGAGTTCATAAATTATAAGACCTCTACCCTGCATGATTTTTTTGTGCGGCAAGATATGGACCTGGTTTGCTGGGTGTGGGGAAATAAGACAGTCCTCCTAGGACAACTGGCCCCACTTGGGTTTTCAGTTCTCTACCAATCCTTGACAAGAGGATGGGGGTGGGATGCTAGTCTGAGAATCTTTTCCTTTCCAGGTGCTCCTCATTCCAATGATCCCAGGAATTGAATGTATGAATTTTGCTTGAGGCAAAATGGAGAATTTGGCCATCTGCTTGCTGATACACCAGCAGATGCCCTGCTAAACTTCCTGGAGTTAGTTTCTGGGTGGGCTATGCAGTTCCCTAGATTATTAATTCTGGGGGGCTTCAATGTCCATGCAGATAGAACTGACTCCTTGCAGAGTTCGGACCTGGTGTTAGCCATGGCAACACTCACCCAATTAGTTGCTGGCCGCACACATCAAACAAGTCACAGTCTGGATCTGATTTTTGGAAGGGGATAAATGTCAACACAATCTAATTAAGTAGAGTGCCTTGGTAAGGCCACAAAGTGTGACAGATTGACATACCACTTCCTCCTTGTATAATCAGATAATGGATTTATGCTCGCCCAAGGAGACTTATGGATCCTATTGGATTCTGGAATGCTATGCGGGATCCAACCCCCTCTCCCCTGGCAACTCAATTGATGAACTGGTGGAGGATTAGTATTGTTGTAATTCTTCAAGGCTTCCTATTCTCCATAAGCAGCTTTTGTGCAGCTCCGTGAGCTGTTGTGGGAGGAGGCAGGAAAATTCCATTCTGCCACTGGAAAAATTAATCTGTATCCAACCCACTGGTTTTCAGTTATTGTTTATTGGAATTTATTTTACTAGGCCTTTGTTTTCTAGCTTATTACTTGTTTTATACGTGCTGGCCATTGGAAAAGTTTTTGTGCTGAGTTTTCTGATAAATTTCCCCTTGTGTTTGGTCATGGTTGTTGTTCCTTTGAATATAATTTGCTTAATAAAAAATGGATAGCTGGAAATTCTGGCTGTACTAATGTCTGTACTGTGTTCTTAAACTTCAGCAGCTGTGTATGTATTTGTTTGACTTGCTGTCAATTCCTCACTGTAGTCAAGAAGTCTTTTAAAAAGATTTTCCTATAAATTATCTTTATCACAATATGTCTTCCCCTCAGCCTAGATATAGTTTTCTAATATTATTGATAAGCTTTTAAAAGACAGAGTTTAATGTATATATAAAAAGGTTAAACCTCTCATGGGAAGAGCTGTGCTGTAAACTTGGTTGGGTGAGAAGTGATGCACATACGTAGTGACCCAGTGTCTGATCTTTGACTTTAATAATCTCAGCCAAGATTTGGTAAAGGGTCACAAGATCCATGGAATCAGACCCAGACAGAAAGCAACTCACATCCCTAGAGAACAACAAGCTGCACTATCAGTGGTAAGTGTGCTTCCCAAGGACATGACAGTTGGGATGAAGTTCTCAGGCAGCAGTACTCTTTGTGCTTATTTATTATATACATTGCAATGGAATGGTCTGCCTCTCCCTTCTTATATTTGTGTGAGTTGGTTTAGTTTAACTGGGTGGAGTCCCTCTTGGGAAATCTTTGTTAGTTAGAATAATTGACTGGCTGAGCTCCCTTGTACTGAAACCAACTGCCCCCATTCCTGTATCTTGCTATTTACTGAACACACCCATACCTGCTATGTGAAAATAGGAACAGAAACATGAGTGAGTACCTATTTCTGATTTGTAAACAGAAGTGAACATCACACTCTTAAAGGGAAAGATTTATCTGTGGACCTGATTCACAGGTGGCCTAGACTGAGGAAAGAAAACTACAGTCTGGGGACATTCAACAGAGGGATGGAGGTACTGATGATACTATAGAAATAATAATATGGCTTAGAAATGTGTAAAAACAGCTGATCAAGGTAGATGATCAAAGGTTTAAGGTAGAGGGCATTGGCATAATCCCCTTTCTTGCTCCATATGGGTTTTCTTGTATTTTAGTTTGTTTGTAGAGGGCTAAGTTTATTTCCAAGTCATGATCTAGAAAAGGGAAGCCATACTATTCCAGTTCTATAAGATAACAATGAGGAAGAATCAGGTTAAAGCAACCCTTTCTAAATGGTGTAGTACAGCACAAAGAGTTTCATGTGGAATACAGAAAATGGCAACCAATCTCATGTAATTGTTTAAACTTAGACTAAGATAATGTGAGATACTGGATGTGAAAGTGGGTCAGATGAACACATGAATTGGCCTACGGAATCAGACAGTTCATCAAACCAGTATCACCTATTCAGACTGGCAGTGGTTCTCCAGGGTCTGAAAAAGAGGTCTTTCACATAATTTCCTACCAACCATGATGCCAGTGATTGAACATGGGACTTGCTGCATGCCAAGGAGATGCTCTACCATTGAACCACAGCCCAGTGACCAAGATCATAGAATCATAGAATCATAGAGTTGGAAGGGGCCATACAGGCCATCTAGTCCAACCCCCTGCTCAACGCAGGATTAGCCCTAAGCATCCTAAAGCATCCAAGAAAAGTGTGTATCCAACCTTTGCTTGAAGACTGCCAGTGAGGGGGAGCTCACCACCTCCTTAGGCAGCCTATTCCACTGTTGAACTACTCTGACTGTGAAAAACTTTTTCCTGATATCTAGCCTATATCGTTGTACTTGAAGTTTAAACCCATTACTGCGTGTCCTTTCCTCTGCAGCCAGCAGAAACAGCATCCTGCCCTCCTCCAAGTGACAACCTTTCAAATACTTAAAGAGGGCTACCATGTCCCCTCTCAACCTCCTTTTCTCCAGGCTGAACATTCCCAAGTCCCTCAACCTATCTTCATAGGGCTTGGTCTCTTGGCCCCAGATCATCTTCGTCGCTCTCCTCTGTACGCTTTCAATTTTATCTACGTCCTTCTTGAAGTGAGGCCTCCAGAACTGCACACAGTACTTCAGGTGTGGTCTGACCAGTGCCGTATACAATGGGACTATGACATCTTGTGATTTTGATGTGATGCCTCTGTTGATACAGCCCAAAATGGCATTTGCCTTTTTTACCGCTGCATCACACTGCCTGCTCATGTTTAGTTTACAATCCACAAGTACCCCAAGGTCTCGTTCACACACAGTGCTACCTAGAAGCGTATCCCCCATCCAGTAGGCATGCTTTTCATTTTTCTGACCCAGATGCAGAACTTTACACTTATCTTTATTAAATTGCATCTTGTTCTCATTTGCCCATTTTTCCATTGTGTTCAGATCTCGTTGAACTCTGTCTCTATCTTCCGGAGTATTTGCCAGTCCTCCCAATTTGGTGTCATCTGCAAACTTGATGAGTAGTCCCTCCACCCCCTCATCTAGATCATTAATAAATATGTTAAAAAGTACCGGGCCGAGCACCGAGCCCTGAGGTACCCCGCTACTCACCTCTCTCCAGTCTGATGAAACACCATTGACAACAACTCTTTGAGTGCGGTTCTCTAACCAATTCCCTATCCACCTGACTATCTGAAAATCCAGATTGCAGTCCTTCAACTTATCCATCAGAACATCATGGGGAACCTTGTCAAAAGCTTTACTAAAATCCAAGTAAATGACATCAACCGAATTTCCCCGATCCAGCAAACCTGTTACTTGGTCAAAAAAGGAAACTAGGTTGGTCTGGCAGGACCTGTTGGAGACAAATCCATGCTGACTTCCTTGGATCACCAAATTGTCCTCCAGATGTTTGCAGATCGCTCCCTTTAATATCTGCTCCATTATCTTCCCCACAACAGAGGTCAGACTCACTGGTCTGTAGTTTCCTGGGTCATCCTTCCTCCCTTTTTTGAAGATCGGAATAACGTTTGCTCTTTTCCAGTCCTCTGGGACATCTCCAGTCCTTAAAGAGGTCCCGAAGATGATGGACAAGGGCTGTGTAAGTTCTCTGGAAAGTTCTTTGAGTACTCTCGGGTGCATTTCATCCGGACCAGGGGATTTGAACTCATCCAGTGCAGCTAAATTCCTCTCGACAACCTCTCTATTCATGTTAACCTGCCACCCAGACACTATCCTTTGGCTACAGCCATCTCTAGATGTGCCTAAACACTTTGACCTGTGGGAAAAAACAGATGTAAAATAGGCACTAAGCCTTTCTGCTTTCTCTGCATCCTCCGTTAGAGTTTGTCCATCCGCACCCAACAGTGGGCCTATTGCCTCCTTTACTTTACGTTTGCTCCTCACATAACTGAAAAATCTTTTCTTGTTACAATGGGCTTCCCTGGCCAATCTTAGCTCACTCTCAGCTTTGGCCTTTCTGATGATTGATCTACAGTGCCTAGTAATCTGTAGGTACTCTTCTTTAGAGCTCTGTCCTTCCCTCCATTTCCTGAACATTTTCCTTTTCTTTCTTAGTTCCTCTTGAAGTTCTCTGTTCATCCAAATAGGCTTCTTAGAGCTCCTGCAGTGTTTTCGTCTTTCTGGGATAGTCATTGATTGAGCATGCAATAGCTCTTGTTTGAGTAGCGCCCACCCTTCACATGCTCCCTTCCCTTCCAGCATTCTTGTCCATGGTATGACACTCATCATGTCTCTGAGTTTATTAAAGTTTGCCCTACGAAAATCCAACATCCGCGTCTTGCTACAAGCTTCCTTGGCTCCCCATCTCAAAAGGAATTCTATGAGGACATGGTCACTTCCCCCTAGGGTCCCCACCTCCTTCACCTCATCCACCAACTCTTGCCCCAATCTAATGGCTGCTAATGTTTGGATGGGCCTTCTCATTTTAATGGACTGAAACAAGTATCCTTTGGGTGAACTGACTTCTTCAGTTTAAATGAATGGAACACACTGCTGAAGGGAAGGGAATACAATGTATATGCCCTCTGTGTATAGTGTTATCAGCTCTGGGTTGAGAAATACCCAGAGATTTTTGGGATTAGAGCCTGTGGAGAGTAGGGTTTGGGGAGGGACTCCAATGGGTATAATACCATAGATTCTACCTTCCAAAGCAGCCATTTTCTCCTGGTGAACTGATGTCAATTGTAATCCTAGGAAATATCCAGGTTGACAACTCTGTCTTGAAGACGAATGTGTTTTTATTGAAGTTAGCCACTCTGGGCCTATGCTTGGCGGCCAATAAATCTAATAAGTAATAATAATATTTCTATACCAATTATATATGTAATTCTGCTAGAGAAAATTAATTTGACCCTCTTCACATGGTGGCCTAAAACTCACCATGGAAAGAAAGCCCTATGGAATGAAGTTATCTGAAACTATAACTACTGAAGGACATTCTGGAATAGATTCTCTTTCAAAACACTAGCTTTTTTTAACCAGCTGCCCAAATCACTGCTCTCTATTTATTTAATTATAGTCCTGCTCTACTTCCTACTTTTCCTTCCTCTTGTTAAATGCAAAGGAGATAGCATTAGAAAAACTGGTAACTGGAATCTATCCCAACAAGTCTTGTTAGTCTTAATTCTTCTGGGTGCATGTTTACTAACCAGTTCCATACATAAACACCATTCAAAGGAATGTGGTGTTATTTTAAGACAGTCGGAAAAATTACCCATAATGTTCTTGTTTATATCTAGTCTGCAACTCCCAGTTGTAAACAACCTATTTATTTACTTTATTTATGCCACACTTTTCTTCCCAATGGTAACCCAGCACTCTCCCCTCTTCCATTTTATTCTCACAGCCACCCTGTGAGTTGCATTAGGCTGAGAGTATGTGTCTGGCCCAAGGTCACCCAGAAAGTTGCCATGGCAGAGTAGAGTTTCAAACGTGGATATCTCCAAATTCATAGTCTGACACTCTAACCAGTATTCCATATTGGCTACCAAATTTCAGAAGAGACAATGAGTAGCTTAAGTACATGAGCCATACAATGACACTAGGAAGCATATTTTACTTGCATGAAAGTGCTAGTAAACTCTATAGGAGTCTCCTCTAAATGCGCTTCAGATTGTAGTATATAAAGAAATCGAGTAGGGGAAAGCATTTTGTATGCAATACATAAGTCTGGCCACTCAGTGACAGTATTTCTACATGAGACATTCTACCACTAATTATTATCAGAGGGACAGGAGAGTTCTTTTAAACTCCAGAGTAGCTGCTCTGAATACCACTAATGCAATCACCTTTCCAACAAATACATAAGTGTGATTTTTTTTACTTTGCTTTACTTCCCCCCGTTAGTCCTTCTCACTTTGATAAGAAATAAGGTCAAGGCCTCCTTGTCCTTTTATGTTTGCAGTTTTGTCATGCCAATTGTTCTCCACTGTTTAGATACATATGCATGAGAAGGCACAAGAAATGCTAGATGTCTTTTCTCCATCTCGTGATAAGATCTCCTTTAAGGAGGAAAATATACCCTTCAATAAATATGGTTGCCATTAGGTCCTGGTATGTCATCTACAACTATTCTCCAATTTGACTGGTATAAAGACTCACATTTTCTTTTACTTTTCTTCTCCATCTTACCAGGACCAATGAGTTCTTATAAGTCATTGTAGACTGACTGGTTTTTGTTTGTTTTACAAAGTAGATTGTCCTGTTCTGCACAGGAAAATCCAGCTGTAAAAGCACACTGGAAGTTCATTATCCAGTGGAATGGGCCCTACTTCACAGGGGAGATGAAGGGAAGGTGACTGTAAGCTGCTTTGAGACTTCTTCAGGTAGAGAAAAGTGGGGTATAAATAAACTGTCAGTACTTCATCTATGATCCCAAGGGATTATGGAGACAAAATACTTAGAACCATGGGGAAAAGTCATTTCACAAATCTAGTAGTAGCACAGGTCCTTTATAAATAATAAATAATAATAATAATAAAGTGAAGAAGAAAAGCCTGTATGTTTGTCCAGTGGGGAAAGACCAACATGTGGTAGGCAACATCCTCAACTGGCATTTCCTTTGATAGTTGGTGCGAAAGTGCATGTAAAACTCTAAAACCAGCTTAGTGTTTTTGAATGTCTGGTTCCAATACAAGTATTACAATACTTCTCCTGCATTATGTGTTATTTACTGGATCTCTTTCCTATGCTCTCGAGAAGAGGCCTAGGCATCCCTTCATCTTTCAGCTTCTGTTGGCCATCTGCAGTAGCTCAAAGAGGCAAATACAGCTTGGGGGCAGGGTGGGATTTGGAGCAGTTTCTTTACCAAATTCCTCAGCCAAAGAAACATTTAATGAGTAGTTATGCAATATGTCCAAATCCTGGTTTTCATTTCAGTTTATTTCAGCAGACTTCGATTATAATCTCCTTTGAGTTTTGAAGATGTTACATTTCTGACAGAGGTCATGTTCCTGTTCATAGTATTCTTTAAAGTAGAGTATTCCTGGCAGAATTTTAAAGTGGAGGAAGTGTGTGGCTTTCAATTATTTAAAGTGGCACCCGCTCTTCTCTGTATTAATTCCAAGGGGAGTTTTATTAACAGAGACAGCAACTCCAGATTTCTAGATCATATATCTTTCATGTCTTCAGCAAAGAATGCAAGATAAGGCATCGTGCCAATTGTGCACAAACTGAGCTGACAAATAGGATTCTAGTGTAGACTTCTAAAGCTGCAGAGAGTAATAGACCTTTGTATAGTTATATCATAGGTTTTTTGGAATCAGTGGGCCTAGAACTATACAATTCAACAATTCATTTCACAACTCTGCTTAGTACTGCACTACTAGCCTGGAAGAAAGCACATAAGAGAGGATGGTCATTAACTCCAAATTCAGTTGTTTGCAAATTGGATCATAGAATAACACACATTTTGATCTTAGATTCATTGACCCTTTTCACATACTGCTGCAGTTGGCCCCTTAACTGGCCAAAGAGATTCGCCAAGCAGTTCAAAAAGTAGTTACACCCTTTAATTACATAGAAGTCAATTTACTTATCAGTGTAATTCTGCATAGAACTGCAACTTATGTTAGTTGGCTGGCCAAATATTGTCCATTATTGGTCAAGTATTTTTAAAGTCTTCATTAGAACAACAAAATAGTAATGATTCATGACTTTGCCCTATGCAAGAAATGCCCATATTCTCCTCACTGGGTCCATTGCACCCAGGCCAACAATGAGGAGTACAGGCACAGTGTGCCTGGCTTTACCATGTTGTGATGCAACACCACTGGTAAGGAGTGCAGGAACATCAGTGCCTGCCATTTCCTTGTTGCCTTGGATGGGGAGTATCCAGCAAGGAGGAGTGCAGTGGCTTTCTCTCCAGCTGGCTCTGCCATTCTCTATGAAGTTAGGGGGTATGATGACAAGTTTGGTACTTTCCAGGCATGTTTCGGTTTCCTACCCCCCCCCCCAAAAAAAAACAACAACCCTATTACTAGTTTCAAAACCAAGTTAGTAACTGGAATAAACTACTGTATCTTTGGAAGATCTCAGTTCTTAATATAACAGTAAACACTCCCCCATATAACAGCAACCAGAGTCTGCATCACTTTAGTCATCACTGGAAGAACAAACTGCTTGAATGATGAAGCTGAGTAACTTTTCTAAGGATAAGAAAGTAGTGATACCACCCAAAACCTTCCCTTAAATGCATTTGGCCTTTACCTACCCTTAGGTGGTTTTGTAGGAAGATGACAACCAGCCTTCCATCCTGCCTGCTTGGTATTAACAGTTTTTATCTAAGAGCTGAAACAGCTAATTCTCCTTGTTCTCTCCCAGCTCCTCTAAAAACAGAATGGTAAGGTCTTCCTCTTGCAAAAGTTTGTATACCTAAGCAACCATGGTAATTAATAGAGTTGACAGGACCACCAAAACGGCAGCCAGGCATTCACAGGACTCTGGAAGGGATTTCATAAGTAGTTCTTGTTCAAGGTTGCATCAGTTTCAAACTCTGATGAGATTTATTCCTCTTGTTTTTAAAAAGAGCTGGGGAAATAGGGCAAGCAAGAAGATCTGCTTTCAGCATCCATGCTGATAGTAGAAGGCAGCAATGTGACTGTATATGCAGTGAGTGGCCAGACATTTTGGCGTAGGTTATTAGGCTAGGCTGAAAAGAGACTGGGGATGCCATTTTGTGCTCTGCTTTCAGAAAGCAAAACACTGAGGCAGCCCAGGATCCTAAATTTCCAAATGTCCAAGTGTTTTGTTATCTGTATAGAAACTATTTTTGTTTCCTGAGTTCTTTTTCATTTTCATAAGATTTTATCTCTGTCCATTGTCTTTAGAGGAAAGATACAATTTTCAGGAAAATCATGGAATTGGAAGGTACTTCCAGGGTCATCTAGTCCAACCTCCTGCAGAATGCTGGAAATTCACAACTACCTGCCACCCAGAGTGACCCCAATTCCATGCCCAGATGATGCCCCCCCCAAAAAACCAAACTAGAATCCCTGTCCAGTCTGGCCTGGAGGAAATTGACCTCCCAACCCAAAAGTGGTGATCAGCATTTCCCTGGGCATGCAAGAAAGGGCCACAAGAGCAAAGCACCAACACAATCCCTCCTGCCCACCCACTTACAATCTGCCTAAATTCACAGAATCAGCATTTATGTCAGATGACTATCTGAGAGTAGAAATATTTTATTACTCCATAGATTAGTCACCTGGCTCAATCTGTTCATACTAACCTGGGGAAATGTTTGGGAAGCAACCTTGCTTAAAAGAAAGTGCAGATTATTTTTTTGATACTATTTAGACATGTTCTTATCAGTTTGCTTCAGACTTGTGATGTGACCTATTTTATTACTCTAGTGTCAATAAACTCATTAGCAGCTTTCCATTAAAACAGAAAAATTATCTGAATTTATTAGGCAATATTTTATGAATCACTAAAGAAAGTGCTTGGAGGGGCTCCAGTGCTCTTATGTGGAGTGACAATGTTCCTCAAGAACATTTTCCCTTTATTTTTCACACTGTTTTCGGCCGAAAATCGCGCCCGTGAGGGGGGGGGAATTTTTTTTCACTCGGGGGGAGCGTGGCAACGATGAAACGGCAGCTCAAACACACCTGCCAGCTGGATGGGTCTCTCCGTTGCAACGAAGCAACGCATATTCGTTGCAACGTGTGTGTGTGTGTTTTTTTAAAAAAACCTTTCTTAAAGGGAAAGGGGCTGTTTGGGAGCATGCTAACGGCTGCCCATTGGCTGCTTGACGGCCAGGGGCGGGACGAGCTCAGCAATAGCGCTTCCTTTCTAGCGATTTTTGCCGAGACCGGAAGCTTGTGGGAAACGATGGAAACGCAACTGGATTCCACTACAAAGGCAGGTATGCATAACGACGAATTCCACTATTTTAAATCACGTTTTTTTGTTCAGCAAACAATTTGCTACAAGGATCCCGGTGCGGAAAGCCCCCCAGCATCCAAGCAGCAAACTGGTAGCTACATCCTTCATTATAAAGTGTTACCTGGAGAATCGCATAAAGTGGATTCCCCAAGCTAAAAAGCAAAAGCTAGAGGAGAGCAACCAGCAGGCCACACACCAGGAAATATGTGGAGCTGAAGTAGTGCTATATCTGCCTCCAGTTTCTGCCCTCGCATCCACCTCCCTCTCCCTTCTCCCAGGGATGGGTTTGTTTTTAAGCAAACCACCTGAAGCAATGAATAGGTGTTCAATAATGCAGCCAAAGCAAAAAAAAAAAATCCCCACAGTTTAAACACAAAGGATGCCTCTATAAAGTCCCTCCCCCAAAACAATCAGGAGGCTTGTGCAAGGGCCCATTCAGCAGCTTCAGCTGCAGCTCCCATGTAAATTAATGGCACTATTGACTAAAATGGGAATTTCGACTTTTCCGCCTTTCCAGGGGCCTGGAGGAGTGGGGGTTTGAGGTATAGCCTCCAAAATTTCCAGGAACCTCTGGGAGGTTCTTCCCTGGCTCATCTCCAAATGTCAAAAGGATTGGTCCAAGAGGTCAGCTTCTAGGGGCTCCCAAAGTGGGTGCCTCCATCCCTCCATAGGATAGAATCCTCGATACACTAGAATCTTTAAAGGGGCATCCCCACCCCTGAACCGCACACTCAGCATGCTCCATATAAGCAGCACCCATGCTACTTGCCTCCCCACGTTCCCTCCTTGATGGCCCCATCCTCCACCTTGGCAACCTGCAGCCTAGCAGTGAGGGCATGGCCATGATTGGCAGTAATTTATGGTATGATAAAGATAAAGCAAACACTGAATTTAAAATCCATTGCACTAGACATGCATTATTGAGAATATGGAACAAACACAAATATAGATTTTATTCTAAAATACCATTATGGGTCTCAACACATGATGCATTCCTTAGATGAGAACTAACAATGAGAGATAAATGGCTAACTTATTGAGACATTATAGATTTCTCTCAAGAGGAGGTTAAAATGAAATCAAGGGAAGAACTAACAAAATAAGGTTTTATATGTCAATGATTTTCTTATTTTCAATTCTTTGATAGATCTTAAATTGATTTAAAATAGGATTTTGAAAAATCGACAAATGTTTTGGAGATGAACCTTTGTACTAATGATGAACATGTTGTGGTGAATTGGGTGGTAGTGGTGGTGAGTGCAGTCCACTGACTGTCGCCCTTAGTCCTTCATATTTCCCCCTGTCCTGTTGTTCCCTGATTGCTGCCACCAGTAATACCCTCTTTTTGAACCAGGAGACCTCTTACCCACTCCTGGGAAAATATAAGTGGTTGCATTTATTTATTTTAAAATTTTAATGTGGGACACATTTTCTGGCATGCCTTGTTAAACAGAAATGTAGATGGATGTGATATCTGTTGTCCCACCCACGAAGTGCATCAGAAGATGGAGGGCCCAGGCAGCTGCTGTGCATGGCCCTGCAGCCTGGGCAGCTACTGTGTGATCTGTGGGGGTAAGGTAGTGGCCCCCAAGGCTGAGTCAGTGGCTGCCCCACCCCTGAGGCTAAGGCAGTGAACACACCAGCCCCAGGGACTGAGGCAGCCTCTGCATGACCCAAGGGAGCCAAGGCAGCAACTGCCCCACCCCCAAGGCACTTGCAGTGGCTGCTCTGTCCCCTGGGGCCTGGGCTGCTGCTACACGACCTGCAGGGGCCAAGGCAGCAGTGGAGGAGCTAGTAAGAAGGAAGGGGAGGGAGAAGGGAAGGGAGTGAGTGCATGCACGCATGTGTGCATATTCATGCATGCATGAACACTCACGAGTGTGCTACCTGCTGTGATCGAGGCAGCTGGTAAGCAGGAGGGGGGAAGGGAGTGTGTGTGTGTGTGCGTGTTTGCTTGCTTGGAGAGAGGGAAGTTGGGTAAGGGGGGAAACAGGAGGGGGGAGGGCAGTGAGTCTCTCTCTCTCTCTATCTCTGCTTGTTTGCTTGCTTTCTTGGAGGGAGGGAGTCTGGGAAGCCATTAGGGAAGGGGGGACAACCTTACTTCTGGGGGGAAATCAGTTTTACAATAGTATTTCCCATTATTCTGAGAACAACATGATTCCGCTTTTATTTTTGTCAATAGTGATGCCACACTATGCACAGTGCTATCTGCCTCAATGTCCCCCTACTCCAAGTTCTCACCAGTTTCCAGGCATAGCAACCCTAGTTTACTTTCTAATTATTTAGGACAAAATAACAACAATATGGATTAATGGGGCTCAATAATTGCCATGAATATTCATTAAGGCAATTCGGATTTAGTATGCAGGAATCAAGGGTAACTTAATTATCGAGCTGAAGTCTTTTCCATTTGTTTAACGGAAGGCACAGATTCTTCCTCCAGAGGTGAACAGCATGGTTGCTACCATTTCAAATGGAGCATGCTAAATGTGTTGTCATGTATGGAACTTTGTTTTGCCTCATATGCTGTAATGCTGTAGCATCATAACACTGTAGGAGCTATAGGGGAAAGTGTGGGGGGAGAGAATGAAGAAACAACACAAGTGTATGGTATCAAAACCCACTCAATCCAAAAAAAAAAGGAAAGGAAAAAAACTTCATGGACAAGTAATTACACAGAGAAGCCTACATGAAACTTTTCTGACTGGTTTGTACCAACATTATAGTGTTTCCATATATTAATGGGGAAAATGCTTTGTCCACAATCAATATTTTAAAAATGGTGGCTGTCTTGGGGACAACTTGGTGGGGGCAGGAGGATGATAGGCGAGGTAAATACTTGTCAGTGATGACACAAAATAGTGATGTGGTGGAAATCCCCTCCCCCTCACTGGCTCCCCCTCACTGGCAGTCTTCAAGCAAAGGTTGGATACACACTTTTCTTGGATGCTTTAGGGTGCTTTGGGCTGATCCAGCATTGAGCAGGGGGTTGGACTAGATGGCTTGTATGGCCCCTTCCAACTCTATGATTCTGTGTTTCTGAAACCAAATTCCAATTCAGGAATTCCTCACTGTAAAAACCGTGAGTTAAAATCTGAAGGAAAAAACCATTACTGTAAAGTAGGATTTGAACACCCTGTATTCCAATAAGGGCTCATGAAATTCAGAACTATTCCCGTGGAGGCAAAAATTTGTGTCGAAAATGTATTGTTTGATTCTTTAAGAATGATGGAGCAGGGGTTTGCTGTTGTGTGGAAATGGTCTAAGAGCATCCAACCTCCATATAGGGCTTGGAGATCTCCTAAACATCATTATTTTTAAATGGTGTAACTCCCCAAGAAAAAAATGAAAAGTCAGAGCAATTGCTGTGAATTTTGTTGTTGTTGTGAATATTGTACTCTATTGAGGATTTTGTTTAGTCATCTGTCTAGCAGATATTAGAAACATGGTGACTGTGTTAAAAATAAAGTGTTTGACTGTCTTTTGCAGAAACTTAATAAAAAGAAGGAAGTGAAAGCTGCTCATTATTTTTAATGACTTTGCTTTCCAGCAGAGTGCCTGTATCTCCCTCCCTTTCCATTCTGCTGTCTTTTAGTTCATTACGGCACATTAAACTGCTCAGGAGAATGATGGCTTTGTTCTAAATCACTGAATTTATCAAGGCACCCACCCTACTGGCTGCTAAACAGGGATTCTGTTCCAAGGTGATGATTCAGTGAAGAACCTAAGACATTGTCCCCTGAGTGGCAGACTATCTGAGGAGCTCTTTCTTTACAAAGGTGTGAACTAAAGCGGTCTCATACCCTACGTTGCAGAACAAAGTGGCACTCACACATCATTGTGTGCTTCAAGGCAAGTGTCATGGCTAACAGCCAGTTAACGAACAGGAACGTATCATTTCCTGCCAAGAGATTCCTGTTTTTATGAACTTACAAGTCCTTTTAACAGTCCTCTTCAGGTTGAAACTTCAGAACAGGAAGCACTGGGATGGTTTTCCAGACCTGAATTCAGGACAAAGGAATGTGGTGACACTTTTTAAAATTATTTTTCAAGCCTGTCTGAGGATCCAAATGATTTGTGCCAGGACCTGATTGTTAAACAAAAAAAATGAAGCATAACCATTTAAGATATAACATAGAAAACATCATTAATGTAGTTTTTGCAGCTATTAATTTAATTATTCCATTTTGTGTTGGTTTGTTTTCACAGGAAAATGCCTTGAACAACAATTTTTTCAGACACCAGTTAACAAAACCCTTTTTGTAGAAATCTATCCTCACAGGATCTTTTTTGCTGACATGACTCAAATTTGTTAGCATGGACCTAAAAATAATATCTCAGATACTCTAAAAGAGTATTTCAGAGTCCAGGATGAAAAGGAGAGTCATTTAAAATACCATGTTCAAAAGGCTCATCTATATGTGTCAGATCTCTTATTGGATTGCCTCAAAGTTTCTGCTCAAAATTTGAATCAAACACAGCTTCACACATATCATCCAGGGCTGTGATCATGAAAAACGTTTGCTCCCCATCTACCTCTGCACAGCCAGAATGTTGCTTATTTGTGGTTTGTTTGTTTTGTCTGTATGCATCTTTGCTGCCATTAGACATTGGGTCATGGTGGTATAATGGAGTAAGGATATCAAAATAAAATGATCCATTGACCTCCAGTGTGAGAACCGGGCTTGAGTCCTCACTACTTCACATGAAGTCAGCTGGGTGACTTTGGGTCAGTTACATTTTTCTATAATGACAGTTTGGCAGGGGAGGAGAGATGTCAATGAAACACACACACTTTCCATGATGTACTCCAAAAACATGCAAAGAAATTATTCCTGAATGCGACTTGGAACCTTCTAGTAATTTCTGCTCCTAGAAGAGATTTATGTCAATGAAATGCAACTTAGTTGCCTCATCCCTATGCTAGAGGCCAAAATGCACCCCTCAAGTGCTGCTTCTGGGTCAGAGTTGCCAACTTCTATGAAGGTCTTTAAGAATGTGGTCCTTGACCAGCCTCCAATGGATATTGGCAATGGTTTCATTTCAGGAGATTGGAATCAGCATTTGTACTTAAGTTGTAAAAAAAAATGAAATTTAACTTACATGCTGTATAAAAAATAGCTGGATACCTAGGGGTTTAAGGATGCTAAAAGTTCCCACATTTATTCTCAGAAAATAAGTAATGTAGGAATAAATAGGCAGCCATACTGACTAAATGCTCCCTCAACCTTATGCTTCTAATTATTAATCAATCTTCTATGGAAATTAAAAAGCTTGACATTGATATTGATACTATTAAAGAAACCTTACAAGGGGATTTACCTAGGTAAATTTAGGAAGATTCATTAGACTGAGTCAGAATTAAAGAGATTTAAAGAAGCCCTTAAGGAATTTAAAAATAAAACATTTAACAGCAATATATGTGATTATGATCTAGATTGGTGGTCCCCAACCACCCGGCTGTGAAGGCCCTGGCACTGGGCCGCGGCTCCCTCTCCTCCCCCCCCCCCCCGCAGTAAGAAACTTCCCAGGCCGCAAGCAAATCGGCCGCAAAAGTGGCCAATTAGCTTGCGGCCCAGCAAGCTTCTTTTTGTGGGAAGTTTCTTACTGCGGGGAAGCAGGGCCACGTATGCAGGGCCGCACCTCTAAAATAAGCTAATGCAATGTAGGGGTGGTTTAAGGATTCATGGGCAAATAGCTATGGTTTCTTGCATGGGTACAACTAGTGGTCTTGATGGAAAACTGGGAATAGATTACCATCATCCGGGACTGGTCTAATACTAGGCTCAGGAACCAGGGGGAGGGTGGACCCTATTTAATACCCTGGGGGTTTCCGCCTGGCCTCAGCCAAATGCCGGGTGGAAGAGCTGCATTTTGCAGGCCCTGCGGAACCCTGAAAGCTCCATCAGGGCCTGAAGCTTTTCAGGGAGCTTGTTTCACCAGGTAGGGGCCAGAACTGAAAACCCTGACCCTGGTCGAGGCCAAGTGAACCTCCTGGGGCCCTGGGACCATCAGCAGATTCATACCCACAGAGTAAAGCACTTTGCAGGAGGCATAAGGAGGTAAGCAGGCCTGCAAGTACACAGGGCCCAAGCCATGTATAGCCTTAAAGGTCAAGACCAATATCTTGAACTTGATTTAGAAGCAAACTGGCAGCCAATGTAGCTGTCTCAGCAAAGGCTGGACATGGGTCCTCCAAGATGATTAAGCTGCTAAATTTTAGAAAGGACCTGTGCAGCCGCATTCTGTAACAGCTGCAGTTTTTAGGTTAAAGACAACTCGCATACAGAAAGTTGCCAAAGTCTAACCTGGAAGTGACCATTGCATGGATCACAGTGGTCTGGTGTTCCGAGGACAGATAGGATGCTAGTAGCTGTGCCTGATGCATAAAATGCTGTTTGGACCACCTTAGTAACCTGAGCCTCCATGGTTAGTGAGTTATTACTCCCAGATTCCTGGCTAGAGGCACAGATGTCAGTTGCACCCCATCTAGGCAGGGAAGATGCGCTTCCTGATCCTGCCCCCTTTGGCCTAGCCACAGGACCACCGTTTTGGAGGGGTTTCAGCCAACTCTTCCTGATCCAGCCAGCCTAGGATCTGGAACACCAAGGCTCAAATCCCCACTCTGCCATGAATGGATGACCTTGGGGCTATAACTCAGTCTCTGCATAACCTAACTCACATGGTTGTTATGATGATATAATGGAGAGAAAAACTATATAAGTGTCCCCTCTCTGGAGAGAGATCATAGAATCATATAGTTGGAAGGGGCCATACAGGCTATCTAGTCCAACCCCCTGGTCAACGCAGGATCAGCCCAAAGCATCCTAAAGCATCCAAGAAAAGTGTGTATCCAACCTTTGCTTGAAGACTGCCAGTGAGGGGGAGCTCACCACCTCCTTAGGCAGCCTATTCCACTGCTGAACTACTCTGACTGTGAAAACATTTTTCCTGATATCTAGCCTATATCGTTGTACTTGTAGTTTAAACCCATTACTGCGTGTTGTTGTTATTATTATTATTATTATTATTATTTAATTTTTAGACCGCCCTTCTCCCAATAGGTCTCAGGGCGGTTTACAACATAAATAGTTAAAACACAATAAAATCCCCATAAAAACCCCAATTAACATCAGCAAAAGTTACATATAACATATAGCGGTGGTGGTCACAATTCCGATCTTAGTTTAGCCTGGTGGAGAGAATAATATTCAGAAGAGGGTGGCACCAATACAATAGATCTAACAATGATCTCGATGTTAGAGATCTCAATATTGGAGGGGATCCTCTGATGGATTAGTGGGAGAGCTGCCCTGGCCTCAACCATATGCCTGGCGGAAGAGCTCCGTCTTACAGGCCCTGCGGAAAGCTGGTAGATCCCGCAGGGCCCTTAGCTCTTCTGGGAGCTCATTCCACCAGGTTGGGGCCAGGACTGAAAAGGCCCTGGTCCGGGTCGAGGCCAGGCGAACATCCCGTGGGCCCGGGACAACCAGTAAATTCATACCCGCAGAGCGGAGTGCCCTGCGGGGGGCATAAGCAACCAAGCGGTCCCGCAGGTAGACGGGACCCAGGCCGCGTATAGCCTTAAAGGTCAATACCAACAGACTGGTAACCAGTGCAGATGACAAAGCACCGGCTGAATGTGGGCCCTCAAAGGTGTTCTAGTGAGGACCCTGGCAGCCGCATTTTGGACCAGCTGTAACTTCCGAGTCAAAGACAAGGGAAGGCACGCGTAGAGCGAGTTACAGAAGTCTAATCTGGAAGTGACCGTTGCATGGATCACTGTGTTCTTTCCTCTGCAGCCAATGGGAACAGCATCCTGCCCTCCTCCAAATGACAACCTTTCAAATACTTAAAGAGGGCTATCATGTCCCCTCTCAACCTCCTTTTCTCCAGGCTGAACGTTCCCAAGTCCCTCAACCTATCTTCATAGGGCTTAGTCCCTTGGCTCCAGATCATCCTCGTCGCTCTCTTCTGTACCCTTTCAGTTTTGATGCTGTGTATAAAAGAATTAAGAGCCTCTTGTGGCGCAGAGTGATAAGGCAGCGATATGCTGTCTGAAGCTGTCTGCCCATGAGGTTGGGAGTTCGATCCCAGAAGCCGGCTCAAGGTTGAGTCAGCCTTCCATCCTTCCGAGGTTGGTAAAATGAGCTGCTGGGGGGGTAGACGGTAATGACTGGGGAAGGCACTGGCAAACCACACCGTATTGAGTCTGCCAAGAAAACGCTAGAGGGCATCACCCCAAGGGTCAGACATGACCCAGTGCTTGCACAGGGGATACCTTTACCTTTTATAAAAGAATTAAATAAATAATAGGTAAAGGTGAAGTCAAAGGAAGCAGGGAAGGCTGCTGGGCTGGAAGGAGACAAAGAAACAGGGGCCACAAAGTGGATATGGGGGCTGCTAGGAGAAGGGAAAGAGAAAATAGAGTGGAGAGAAGGATACAGGAGAAAATAAGGTACCCCCATAAATCTGTGTGGGTTTCCCTCTTGTAATACTTGTAATAAATAAAGTAAGGTATCTGAAGGTATATGGGCACTGGACAGCTATTTAAGAAAGCAATCCTAAATAGGTCTGATCAGAATCCTACACAGGTCTATCTAGCGAGATTAACTCCCATAATAGTGTTTTCTGGATTCATAAACCTATAAACCTATAGTCCTTTCACTAGTTACATGAAAAGGAAGGGCAGAATTGGGCACAATTTAAATTTTAGTGGGAATGCAGTCAATTAATATGCTGGAATGTTTTGTTGCAAACTTCTGAAATCAAGGAGGGATTCTAATTTCGGAAAGACTCCTCCCTCTTCCCTGTCATGCATGTCTAGCTTGGAAACATGTCTGTCTATTTTGTACGCATCCTGAAGATGACAGTAGAGCCTCAGCAGTTACAAGGATGGTTCCTGCTTGTGTGAAACAGGAAGCTCCTGTTGATAAAGCCAGGAAAAACTTGTTATATTAGATCTGTTGCAGTGCTATCCGAAAAATAGCCTACCCAGAATCTTACTGAAATCTACTCCAGGGGCTTACTCCCAGGAAAGTGATCTAAGGATGGCACTGTTAGTCCTTCAGGTGCTACAAGACTTCCTTGGATTTTTGTTGTTTACAGCCAGCAAGTATCTGCATTTCTGAATATTTGCGAGTTTCCTAATAACTGCTCTGAAAATCATAATATTCTTTTTCCCCACCCCAGTTATTCCAGAGAGACTGTGATAAAAGAATGTTAATATTTATGAGTGATTATCTAGAAAATCAGACTTCTGAATAACACAGCCAAGCCATTTTCATAATCTCATTTCAAGGAATGCCATGTTTATCTCAGCGCTGATGATTTTAAAACAGCTGATTAGTCATGATCTTTCTGATAGAGAAAATACAAATAATGATCTTTTCCCCTCTCTTGAGATAACAGCAATGAAAAGAGCAATTCTAGATGTGAAATACTGGTCTTTACATACTATGTAATGCCACATTTTTGGCTTTAATACAGGCTATTTAAATTTCTTTCATCCTGGATGAGATTTTGGATGAAATTGTAAAGCAATCTTATTACTGAGTGAAGGAAACATTATTATATTATCTTTGGGGAAAACAGTGTAGATGCTAGTTTTTGTGTGCATTGGACTAGTGGGGGCACTTTCTTTATATCAAAACACTTCCAGGAACTTCTGAAATATACAGAACAAAACTATGAATGGAGAGACAGAAAAAAAAATCGCAATATATATTTTTTGGTGCCTGGTCAAATATACTGGGTTAATAAACTGCAGAAAACACAAAAATAAATCACAGAGATTTGTTCTGTGGTCATGGACTGGTTCCTTTCTGCCTTGTGATTTTCATTCAGTGAGGTAGCCACTTCCAGATTCTCAGCTTATCCATATTTGCCTCGCTAGTAAATTATTATTATTATTATTATTATTATTATTATTATTATTATTATTATTATTGGATTTATTTCCCGCCACTCCCTTGTGGCTCGTGGTGGGTTACAGCATCCTAAAATCCCCATTAAAACCCCATTAAAAACAATAATAACATTACCAACATTTCCAGCACAGCGAAGATCGGCAACTCAACTCCCCCCCTCCCACTACTGGCGGGTGGGAAGGAGGTCCTGATGATGTTTACTTCGGGTCCCAATCCCGAATCCCAGGGGAGGGCATAGATCTATATTATCAGCCCTGGCCTCAACCATAAACCTGGCGGAAGAGCTCCGTTTTGCAGGCCCTGCAGAACGCTGAAAGATCCCGCAGTGCCCGCAGCTCTCCCGGGAGCTCATTCCACCAGGTCGGGGGCAGGACTTAAAAGGCCCTGGCCCTGGTCGAGGCCAGGCATGCTTCCCTAGGGCTGGGAACGACCAGCAGATTTTCACTCGCAGAGCGCAAAGCCCTGTGGGGGGCATAGGGCAATAGGCGGTCCCTCAGTATGTGGGTCCCAACTCGCGTAAAGCCTTGAAGGTTAAAACCAAAACCTTAAACCGGATCCAGGTACCAATTGGCAACCAATGCAGCTGCCTCAGCACTGGCTGGATGTGGGCCCTCCAAGGTGTGCCGATGAGGACCCTAGCAGCAGCGTTTTGCACTAGCTGAAGTTTCCGGATCAAGGACAAGGGTAGGCCCGCATACAGCAAGTTACAGAAATCTATTCTGGAGATGACCGTTGCATGGATCACTGTGGCTAAGTGTTTGGGGGACAGGTAGGGCGCTAGTAGTCAGACCTGGCAAAGGTGGAAAAACTCCTGGCCGGCTACTTTTTTGACCTGCGTCTCCA
Organism: Paroedura picta; assembly: GCF_049243985.1. NCBI lineage: Eukaryota > Metazoa > Chordata > Lepidosauria > Squamata > Gekkonidae > Paroedura > Paroedura picta. Next base: position 76,429,539 of record NC_135373.1, on the reverse strand, counting down.
AAGTCAGGGAGGCGTCAATGGTCACACCCAAATTCTTGGCCTGGGATGCGATGGTAAGGTGCGTCCCTGCCAGGGTGGGTAAGCGCGCTTCCTGGTCCCGCCCCCTATGTCCCAGCCATAGGACCTCCGTCTTGGAGGGGTTGAGTTTCAGGCGACTCTGCTCGAACCATTCCGTCACTGCTTCCAAATATCTGGCAAATGGTTCCGGGGGGGATTCCGGGTGGACGTCCATGAGGAGATAGAGCTGGGTATCATCAGCATACTGGTGGCAACCCAGCCCAAAACTCCATACCAGCTGGACCAGAGGGCACATAAAGATGATGAACAATGTGGGGGAGAGGACCGCGACCTGGGGGACCCCGCAAGGGAGTCTGTAGGAGCATGAGAACTCATCCCCCACTGCAACTCCAGGTCCTTAAGGCAGGCAATGGAGCTGGTGATGGCAGTGGGAAGCATGGGTCTTGGGAAGCATGGGCTTGAAGGTGAAGGGTAAAAGGAATCAGAAAGGTAAACCTGTAATATGTTAAAATATTTTTTGTTAGAAACCAATACTAATGTAATACTACCTTATCTTTGTTCCCACTCTCAGGTACCCTACAATCAAATGTGGGAACAACGTATCAATTTTCCATTGTTTGGTCATTTTGGACTTGCTGCTGATGGGTGTATTATGTGTGTCCTCTTCCACTGAAAAAGAGCTTCACAAAGAGGCTGTGGTGTATGTTGTAGACAGCAGGAGAACATCCTACAAAGCAGTGGTCCCCAACCTGCGGGCTGCGGCCCGGTGCTGGGCTGCGAAGGCCATGGCGCCGGGCCGCGGCTCCTTCTCCCCGCCCCCCCCCCGCAGTAAAAAACTTCCCAGGCCGCAAGCTTGCGGCCCGGGAAGCTTCTTACTGTGGGAGGGCGGGGAGAGGGAATCAGGGCCGGGCTGCGCATCACGCATGCGCGGCCGGGCTGCGCATCACGCATGCGCGGCCGGGCCGCACATCGCGCATGCGCCATATGCAATGCACAGGCGCGGCCCGATGCGCGGGCGCGGCCCGATGCGCAGGCGCAGCCCGATGCCCTGCTGGTCCCCAGCCTCAGAAAGGTTGGGGACCACTGCTACAAAGGACGTTCTTGTTCATCAACCTTAGTAGTTAATTTCTTTTGAAGGTTTTATAGGGATTTGGTGCAGCTGGGCCTCATCAAGCCTCTTCTTATTAGATATCATAAGGGACCTGATTAGCTTAGAGCTGGATTCAGCTGCTGCCTATGGAGACCTTGGCCCTGCCCTACCTAGTGTGTGCCTCCTACAGATTCATAGGCAGAACGTTTATATTCTGTGCAAACAGTCTCCAGCGGCTAGCTGATAGATGAGCACATGGAGGAGACTCCCTCCTCCTTCCTGTTCCAGGAGATGGATGTGTGATGCGTAGTGGGACAGGGTTTCCTGTCTTTCTATACAATGGGGGGGGGGAGTGGGGAAGAAATAGAATAGTGACTTGAAAATTATTTGGATCGAATCCCTGAAAGGGGTATGAGATTTATGAAGGGATTCTGAGACCTACCACTGTAGGATGCCAATTCCATGCATGTGGTTTTTAAAAAAATCAGTTCTGGCTCCAAACTACTTAGCTTGCTTTTCTTTTCTGCATGCCTTTTGTTCCTTATAATAGGGGGTTGATTTAAGTTTCCCTACCAAGCAGCTTTTTCCAGAGTTTTGGGGAGAAATTTTTTTTCAAATTCAGAGTAGTTCAGCAGTGGAATAGGCTGCCTAAGGAGGTGGTGAGCTCCCCCTCACTGGCAGTCTTCAAGCAAAGGTTGGATACACACTTTTCTTGGACGCTTTAGGATGCTTAGGGCTGATCCTGCGTTAAGCAGGGGGTTGGACTAGATGGCCTGTATGGCCCCTTCCAACTCTATGATTCTATGATTCTACGATTCTATGAGTTCATCTATGCCAAAGTGAAGACTGCTTCACTTTGTGTGTGTAATGCTGTATTTCGGTGTTCTTTTTTTTGGGGGGGGGGATTGCCACCCATTGATGCCCATCCACACCCATATACCACTCCCCCAATCATATCTTCTTCTCTCCCACTTCTCCCTTCCCCCAAATCTATTTGGATTCGCAATTTCACAACTGATTACCAAAACCGTGATGGAGCCACTCCACAGTAATGTCAAATTAGCCTTCTTAAATGCAGTCTGCATAGGGCTCCCCTTGAAGTCAGCTTGGAGAGCCCACTTCATATAGATTGTAGCAGCTCATTTATTATTTATTTTATTTATTTTATTATTATATTTATATACCTCCCTCCCGGAGGGCTCAGGGTGGTTTACAGAAAACAGGGAAGGATACAATTAACACCAATTCGTTCAATTCAAGTATTTGCTGTCATATATAAAGCCCTTCATGGTCTTGATTTGTCAGATCTACAATACCACCTCTCTGCTCCAGTATGAAAGCTTTGCTCATCTAAGCAAGGCCTTCTGCAGACAGGATGAGAAACTGCCCATTTGTCCATTCTTTGTTGTGACCCCACCTTATGAAATGGATTGCCAGTTGAGGTTAAACAAAAATGGCAAAAATTATTTCAGAGTACTGGAGTCCTGCTCATACTGAAGCAGAGAAATGGTATTGCAAATCTGAGGGACCAAGACCATGAAGGGCTCTATATATGAAGAAGTTGTTTTCTTCATAAGAAGATGTTCATAATAGAAAGATCATGCAGTGCGAAGATTTTCATGAATTCACATTTCAATATAGGGGAAAAAACAAGGACATCATTTCAGAGAAAACCCTGTGTTATATTCAACGTGAACGCAACTGCCTGGCAGACTTGCCTTGACTGAACTTCCTTGCTTACACAAGCTCATTGTTTGACTTGAGTGTAGCATAGGGCTGCATAATAACTGCTTGGTAATAAGTAACACATAAGCTGCTGTTTATGGCTGCTTTGGGGGGGGGGTATTTATTATGGTTTATACCAGAACAATACAAAGGAAATAAAATACATTGTATATCTGCCAAAGCATGCCACTTAGGTACAAATACATATGTAATTTTTATTTGTATACTAGCAGTAAAGCCCGTTGCATCCAGGAAAGCAAGGGGGCTAGCTAGGGGTTTGGATTATATGTTATGTTATGTTGTAATGCAATTGTTATGTGTATTGTTTGTGGAAGTGTTAGCAGGATGGTAATCCTCCCAGGGCAAGAGATGTGGACTCCCTTCTAAGCTGTGAGCATGGTGTTTGTTGATAGGTATGGAGAGGATGTCTAGCACAGGGGTGTTTTATGGTGTATGTCATGGTTGTGAATGCTGTATTTATGGGTTTGTGTTGTTGGATTGTTCTTGTATAGTAGATTGTCATGTTTTGGTTTGGGGTATTACTTTTAAAAACAGAAATACAAACATGCATGGAAGTGTCTCTGTGTGCCTGTGAATTGTGTATGCTGTCTGGTGGTTATGTTTTTCTGTGTTCCAGTCCTTAGGATTTGTCTCATCATAGAAGGCTGCCTCGCATATAAGTATATTATTTTTTCCCCATCCCCCCCCCCAATAGTGTAAGTGGATATTGTCCATTGTAGCATCGTGTCCTGAGGCTCCAGTCTTCGAGTAATGCATTGTGTTAATGTTTAGTAAGTTGTGTTCTGTATATCACAGTAATGGGTTGGTATTGGTTTGGTCTGGTCTGTGTATTGTGTTACCTGAAAGGTCAAGATTTGTGAGTTCTGTTTTGTGACTGCATGTATAAGGTTGGTTGGGAGAAGCAGAAGAGCAGATAGGGTGTCACAATAAATGTTGTGATTACTGAAATTAAGTGATGTTGGCTTTATTATGTTGTTGAGTGGTTAATATGATCTATGTGGTTGAATCTGAACATTGTCTTTGTGAGTGTTGTTATGTGTATGATGTTAGATGTCTTTCATTGTTGGCTGGTGGATACCAATGCCAGTGTCCAAATAGGACTTGGGGATTGCCTGTAGTGAGTGTTCATCTGATGAGGACAGATAACAGTTCCCCATGAGTAAATGGATGCTGTTTTGACTGTGGATTTTGTGGCATAAGAGTGCAGTGAGGTTGTTGTGTTTTCCATGCATGAGGGTAGAATCTTTCTTGGTTTGTGAAGATGGATGTAGCATCCTTCTTCCTCCCATTCCATTGCTGTTGTCAAATGGGACTCTTTGAAACCGTGTATATAAATGGCCATTTGTGAGTGTGTGGAGGTTTTTTTTTTGGGGGGGGCTGCAATCATGGCTTAGGATGGGTATTTTGATGTAGTGGTCTTTTGAAATGGCTTCATAAGACTCATCCATCCCATCCCAAGTGTTATCTGACTTTCTGAGGGGGGATGCACTTGACCTCTTTCACCCACCTTGTGTGTGTGCGTGATGCTGGTGTCTTGATGTCCCCTTGTGGGGAAGCCACTCCTTGGCATGTGTTGTAATTTATAAAGTTTTAGGGGGGGTTGTATTCTGTTTGTTGGGTTGGTAGGCTGTTGTCTGATCTGTCAATCAATGGTCCACCTGAGAGACATATCCTGTATAGAGTGAGAGGGCATTAGTTGAATTTGATGGGTACTTACACATTAAGCTTCCATGCAGATAAAAACTGACATAGAAGAGATAGAGGTTGCAGTCAGCCTTTAACCTGTGGGTTCTCAAAGAAAGCAAAGTATAAATAGTATCCACACCTGTCACCAGAAGTTGATCATCCAATTTTGCAACCTTAGCATCCTACTGCTTGCTGGATGCCACTGAGGCATCCACAGTCTCAGTGTAACCAGCCTTACAGGATTGTTGTTGTTGGGAGCTGGTGTAGGGGGGAAATGAGCTTGCAAGCTGCTTTGTGTTCTTATTGGGGAGAGAAATGAGGTATACATAGCGAAAGAGCAGCCTGTAATAGTCCAAGTTCATCCTTGCCAGGGCTGGGGCAAAAATTACCCACCTTTATGAGGGGGAAGCCAAATTTCTTCATGATCACTTTTAAGACCATGCCATGCTATAAAGATGAAGAGGGTTTCCAGTTGCTGTACCAGTGCATTGTTTTCCTGTGATCTGCTTTTTCATGGGAGTGAATGGCAACAATTATCTCAGCTGCTTTTAGGAATGCTGCTGGCATAGGAAGGTAATCTTGGTCTGTTTTTCAGTGGAATCAGGCACTGGAAATTATGCTTGAAAAAATGAAATAGCCCACCCCTCTTTCCTGCAGAAATAAGGGAAAGGAGCAGAGAAGAGGCGAGGAGGAAGAACTCACCATTTTCATCTAAGAGGAGCTGAGGGGAGAATTCACCAAGCCAAGCTTGACAGGATTTATACAACTGGATTCACAATTCCTGCAAAGATAAGGGAAAGAATCAGAGGGGGTGGGTGGGGAAGAATAATTCATCATTTTAAATGGGCAGGAGCTGTTTACACAGTAGCCTGGGTAAGTTTTACAGGACTCACAGAATTGGATTCAAAATTCCTGCAAAGATAAGGGAAAAAGGGGGGGGGGAGGAATTGATTTGCAGGGAAGCCTCTGAAAAGGGAGGGGAAACACAGGTACCCAGGCCAGAGTTAGTGATCCCAAGGGGCAGTGAGGCAAGCAAAAACTTCGAAGAGAAGCACAGTCTGGGCTCTATGCTGGGACAGGCTGGCCATGCCACCTCTGAAAGCCCTCTAGCTGAGGAGGCTATGCCATGTGAGCCAAACAGAGGACAGGAACCAAGTGCCTCTCCCTCAGCAGCAATGTAAGGTGTGAGTGTTGAGCATGCATCTTAAGTGGCTGCACCTCAGGAGTACAGGAAAAGTCATTGTGCAAATATCAATGGGAGGAGGCTCCCTGTCTTCCCTTTCTCTTTCCTGGCTAGCAGCAAACAGAGCCCCAAATGACTGGCCCCACCCTCCCACTTGCAGCTTGTTTAGAACATTCCGCATTTTGTTGGGGTGTATAGACCTGATTTTATGTAATACAGAATAAAAAGTATATAAAATTATTACAAGTTTGGTAGTAATATTTATGACAAAAATTATAACTTGAAATTGTCAAGAGCTAAGGAATAATGGCTTTTAGCCAGTTGAATAAAGGTTTCTTGATTTTATTTCATATAACATCTTCCTATCACCTCCACAAACTCTATATACTGTCAGACAAAATTTAGCTACAGATGTAATTTCTAGAAATTCACCAGACAGTTGTTTGTTAACTAAAACTGTATTGTTTAATACAGTTTGTCCTACAGTTTGTCACCAAATATGAGCAGCTTGTCACTGCTCGCAGTTTGTCACAGTTTGTCACCGAATATGAGCAGTTTGTCACTGCTCAGTCAGAACAGTTTTATCAGTGCCGTGGCTATCCCAAGGTCACCCAGCTGGCTGCATGTGGGGAAGTGCAGAATCAAACCTGACTCACCAGATTAGAAATTCGCGCTCCTAACCACTACACCACGCTGCCTCTTTCCTCATATGAGTTGGTTTCCAAACTCCTCGCTACAACAGACACCCTGTGAGGGAGGTGAGGCTGAGATACCCCTAATATTACTGAAGAAGAAGAAGAAGAGTTGGTTCTTATATGCAACTTTTCTCTAACCAAAGGAGTCTCAAAGCGGCTTACATTTGCCTTCCCTTTCCTCTCTCCACAAGAGACACTCTGAGGGGGATGAGGCTGAGAGAGCCCTGATATCACTCCTCAGTCAGAACAGTTTTATCAGTGCCACAGAGAGCCCAAGGTCACTCAGCTGGCTGCATGCGGGGGAGTGCAGAATCAAACCCAAAATTCTTTTTTTTTTACTTCAAAATAAGATATGTGCAGTGTGCATATGAATTTGTTCACAGTTCATAGTGAACTGGCCCCCTGTTTAAAAACTTTGAGGGCCCCTGATCTAAGTTGTCATTCTGGTTATATTATTGTTGATCAAACCATTGGAATTATGTTAATTAAAACCACTGTTGGATAATTGTTAATGTTATTTCTGACTATGTTATATGCTTAGGTCGTTCCATGTACTACCCTGCAACATTATATGTAAACCGCCCTGAGCCGTATGGGAGGGTGGTATAAAAATTTAAGAAACAAACAAACAAACCAAGGTCCATTCTGCACACATTGGATGATGCATTTTCAATGTGCTTTTGCAGCTGGATTTTCCAGTGCAGTACAGGATAATTTACTTTTAAAGTACATTGAAAGTGTCTTATTCAATGTGTGCAGAATGGGCCCGGCTAGATTGAAAGCTGTTCTTAAGAGTAATAGGCCACTGGGGTTGAAAATCAGCATAAGCCAAAGATGGAGAGAGGAAAGAGCAATCCTCGCCTCAACTTTCAGTATTCTAGTCCAGCAGTCCCCAACCTTTCTGTGGTCAGGGACCGCCTCTGGGGTGAGCCAACAGTACCCCAGTTTTGCCATGTTCTTCTCAAACACGCACACACAGTTGCTGAGCATGTGCATTTTCACCACCAGGGTGCGCAAACACGCATGCATGGCAACTGCGCATGCGCGTTTGCGTCACCGGAATGCCGGCGGTCGCACCTGCCTCTTCCCCTCCCTCTTGCAGCGAGAAGCAAGCTGGGCCTGGCGAGCTTCTTGCTGGGGGGGGGGGAGGCAGACGCGGCTGCTGGCGGCCTGGTACCATGGCCTTCATTGATGACCCCCATTCTAGTCTACAGCTTGACCAAGGAGTTGGGCTGTGTCCATCCCTAAAAGGAACAGCACTTCCTGCATTTCCTTCCCTGAGACTCTTGCTTCTTCTGTTCTTCCATTCCTTTTCCCACTTTCTTTTTTATTATATTTCTTTTATTTATTTAATACAACATGCATCAATTCCTCCTCTTCTATTTTATCTTCATAACAACCATTGAGGTTGATGAGGCTGATAGAGAGATTGACTGGCTCAAGGTCACCTTCTAAATTGCATGGCAGAGTGAACCTAGGTCACCCTGACCAAGTCTACCACTACGCTGTGCCTCTGTGCTGTGCAAGGTTCCTGAATGGCTCTGTCTGAATCAAATAATAATGTTGCTACTGAACATGTCTAACAATCAAATAAGCCATCTGTAGAATAAAAATAATACAGTGAGAGTTTTTCTCTGCACAGAAGCACTGAGAAGATTATAGAGACAGCAGAAGTGCCAAGGTAGTCATCAAGAATGTATTCAGCCACTTAATGATGTATTCTCATCACCTTGACACAAGGTCTTAGCTCTTACATTATCCCAGTTTTGCCATGTTCTTCTCAAATCTACCATGCTGCTTTACTTTAATACATCAAGATTTGTAAAACCACCCCCATGTTTGCGTATGCAAATAGTTTTAGAAAATGATGAACCATTGTGATGGATTCTACAGAGTCATAAACATGTTTGCTTTAATTGAAGCATGGCAGGATTTGAAGCATGATCGAAGGATGAAAACAGCCTAGATTAATGACTCCTTTCAGCCTGTGTTCTGACAGCCCCCTTTTCAAAGAACGAATATTACCCACTTAAAAAATGGAGCCCTGCCAATGTTTGACATGCTGCTGCTTTCAACATGCCAGATGGTACTAAAAATTCAAAATATTTCCTATAACAGCTGTATCTTTGACAACAAAATTAATACAAGCAGAACTTCCACTGCTGTATGCAAGCTACTCCGGCCAGATTCCTCAGTTTTATGTCTCATGGCACAAGGCACTGCAGAGTTAAAAAATACATCTGATCAACTCAGCCCTGAATGTCAATCATGTGTCTGGTTTTCCAAACCAGATGCAAAGCTCTGTGTCTTTATAGCTTAGCAGCTGCTCTGATAAGACTGTAAAATACACCTTCCCCTAGAGTGACAATAAATGTGTTAACACTTTCTTGAAACTAGCCCTTGCCTAAATCTCATCAGTTTCTTGCCCCAAGCTCTTTCTTTATGCATTTGGTGACATAAATCTTACAAGCATATTTGACCAGAAAGTCCACCCTTCAAAGTCTGAATTGTACAGTGTGGGCTGCTTTTTTTGTTTTTTGTTTCCATTCCCACCATAGGTACTCTACTGAAAGAATGATGCCTTTGCATAAAACACTGATAGAATTGTAGTGAAGTCCAATAGCACCTTTAAGACCTACAAAGACTGATTGAAAGTGTGAGCTTGCAAGTGCATGTACTCTTCCTCAGACAACACACAATGGAACAGGGATCGTGGAAGTAGAGATATAAGGAGAAAGGGAGTAGCAAATTAGTAAACTAACGAAAACTAATATTACTTTCCTTTGAGTAAGCCTCATTGCCTCTTTCTGCATACTTTGGATAATGCACTTCCAGTGTGTTTTTGTAGCTACTTCCAAGGTGCATTGAAAGTACATTATCCAATTGTGCAGAATATACATTGGAATAGGCTTCTGAGCAGACCTGTTTAGGATCAAACTTTTCCTCAACAAAATCATATAGTCTGACTAAATCAAAGTACTGGAATTTTAGCTTGTGAATGTAAATTTGTGTACTCCACTGATTACAATAGTAACCCAATTCTGAATAAATTTGTTCTCATACGGGGAGTTCTCAGCATAAGTGCAATGCAACCTGCTGTACTGCAGGGTACCAATCAGTCTTGCCACTCATTTGCAGTCCTTAGTAAACATGTGTGAGCAACAAAATAGTTTCTGAATGGCTTTTACCGTGCCAAATAGAACAAGTGCTCCTGTCCCCTCTTCTTTAGGCTGAGGAAAACAGGTAAATTAGTGAATTATTTGTTTGTTTGTTTGTTCGTTTATTTTCACATTTCTATACCACCACTCTCAAAAAGTCTCATGGCAGTTTATAACAATCCAATAAAACACAATTAACCTCCCTTAAAACACCCTTGATACATACAAATACCCAGTCATTAGTCAGATGGTGGTCAATAAGAGTTCCAGTCTCCACACACACACACACCCATCCTGTTCAGCACATGGGTCAAAAACTCTCTCTCACTGGGAGCAAGGACACATGGAGGGATCCTCTTATGGTAACAACAAGACCCCGCCCTGGCCTCAACCGTATGCCTGGTGGAAGAACTCCATCTTGCAGGCCCTGCGGAAAGCTGACAACTCTGGCAAGGCCCTCAACTCTTCTGGGAGCTCATTCCACCAGGTTGCGGCTGGGGCTGAAAAAGCTGGGGGTCCGGGACAACAAGTAGATTCATACCTACAGAGCAAAGAGCCCTTCGGGGGGCATAAACAGATAAGCGGTCCTGCAGATAATATCCTTTAAGGTTAAATCCAATACCTTGACCCAAAAGCAGACTGGTAACTAGTGCAGATGTTGCAGCACCAGCTGAATATCGGCCCTCCAAGGTGTTCTAGCGAGGACCCTGGCAGCCGCATTTTATACCAGTTGCAATTTCCAAATCAAAGCCAAGGATAGGCCCACGTAATTGATTGTTGAGTATTGTTATCTTGTATTGTAAGCCATAATGTGTGTTGAGTACACAATGTATGAAGAAAAGTGTGTTTCAACTACCCAAATAAATAAAAAGTTGCTTGAAATATGCTCAGCAAGATGTGTGGGTTTTTAAACTTAGGAATTGGCATCCACACCATAAATTGACAATGTAATCACTAATCCCTTGTGTTGTATTTATTTGCCATCACTAGTCATTCCATGAGGCAATGATGAAAGAAGTCTGGCACACTTTTAGAAGAGCCCATGTTGTATTTACCCAGTACAAATATAAAACAATGTGTCGGATATATTGGGGTGAATGAGGGCTAACAAGCTGAAGCTGAATCCTAGCAAAATGGGGGGTGCTATTGGTGGAAAGTGCCAGCAAATATGGAAATCTCAACAATGGCCACAGGATTGGAAAAGATCAGTTTACATTCCAATCCCAAAGAAGGGCAATGCCAAAGAATGTTCAAATTACCACACCATTGCACTCATTTCTCATGCTAGCAAAGTTATGCTTAAAATCCTACAAACTAGGCTCCAGCAATATGTGGAACGAGAACTTCCAGAAGTACAGGCAGGATTTCGAAGAGGCAGAGGAACTAGAGATCAAATTGCCAACATACGCTGGATCATGGAGAAAGCTAGGGAGTTCCAGAAGAACATCTACTTCTGCTTCATTGACTATGCTAAAGCCTTTGATTATGTGGAGCACAACAAATTGTGGCAAGTTCTTAAAGAAATGGGAATACCAGAGCATCTTATTTGTCTCTTGAGAAACTTATATGCAGGTCAAGAAGCAACAGTGAGAACATGGAATCACTGATTGGTTCAAAATTGAGAAAGGAGTTCGGCAAGGCTGTATAGTGTTGCCTTGCCTTTTTAACTTGTATGCGGAGCACATCATGAGAAAGGCAGGATTAGAGGAGTCACAAATTGGGATCAAGATTGCAGGGAGAAATATCAACAACCTCAGATATGCAGATGATGCCACTCTAATGGCAGAAGGGGAAGAGGAACTAGAGTCTGTTGATGCGGGTGAAGGAGAAGAGTGCAAAAATTGGCTTGAAACTCAACATCAAGAAAACAAAGATCATGGCATCTGGCCCTCTCAATTCCTGGCAAATAGATGGGGAAGAAATGGAGATAGTGACAGATTTTATTTTCCTGGGCTCCAAGATCACTGCAGATGGGGACTGCAGCAAATAAATTAAAAGACGCTTGCTCCTGGGGATGAAAGCTATGTCAAATCTAGACAGCATCCTAAAAAGCAGAGACATCACCCTGCCAACAAATGTGTGTTTAGTCAAGGCTATGGTCTTCCCAGTTGCAATGTATGTCTATGAAAGTTAGACCATAAGGAAGGCCAAGCGTAAAAGAATTGAGGCTTTTGAACTCTGGTGCTGGAGAAGACCGTTGCGAGTCCCTTGGACTGCAATGCAAACAAACCGGTCAGTCCTAGAGGAGATCAGCCCTGACTGCTCCTTAGAAGGCCAGATCCTGAAGATGAAACTCAAATACTTTGGTCACCTCATGAGAAGGAAGGACTCCCTGGAGAAGAGCCTAATGCTGGGAGCGATCGAGGGCAAAAGAAGAAGGGGACGAAGGAATGAGGTGGCTGGATGGAGTCACTGAAGCAGTAGGTGCAAACTTAAATGGACTCCGGGGAATGGTAGAGGACAGGAAGGCCTGGAGGATCATTGTCCATGGGGTCGCGATGGGTCGGACACAACTTCGCACCTAACAACAACAAATTGGTGGAAAGGAGGTCTGACCCAGGAACTGCAATCTGGATTCCTGAATATTAAGTGTAATATAATCAAGGATTCATTAGTGTCACATCGCGACATTTATACTGGAGGCCAGGAACGGATTCTGAAACTGAAGCTACTTCATAAAACATAAAACATCAGCGATATGTACACAGTCTCTGCAGCCTTTTCATATTACAGGTAAGTGCAGGGAAGGAGTTTGATCTGACATTGTAGACTGTTGTTATTTATCACTTTAACATGGTCTCAAGTAGCCGAAGCATTGCAGGTCTGCTGTACCCAGTAATCAAATGTTTATCTTTAGCAGATGTAGCTTGTGTAGCTTGTGATAATGGTGCCTATTTGCTTCAGTAGTATTTGACATTCTTCTGGCCCCGTCTATCTGAAAAGTACTCGAATTTAAAATTCCTTACAAAATTGTTGAAATTAGACTATTTATTTATCAAGTTCAGAGAAGATCAGGCTGAGAGAGGTGGTCTCAATGGTATGAGGGTCGCAAGGCATATGGCTGAGACAAGTTTTTAGCTGGCCTGGTAGTTTGCCTTTTACAACTGCCGTCCCCCTCTATCTTTTTTTTAAATTCTGCATACCTATTTTTCTCTCTGAGAGCCAGCTTGGTGTAGTGGTTAGGAGTGCGGACTTCTAATCTGGCATGCTGGGTTCGATTCTGCACTCCCCCACATGCAGCCAGCTGGGTGACCTTGGGCTCCCCATGGCACTGATAAAACTGTTCTGACCAGGCAGTGATATGAGAGCTCTCTCAGCCTCACCCTCCTCACAGGGTGTCTGTTGTGGGGAGAGGACAGGGAAGGTGACTGTAAGCCGCTTTGAGCCTCCTTCGGGTAAAGAAAAGCAGCATATAAGAACCAACTCTTCTTCTAAATGTTTTATAAATTTGAGCCTTTCTCTCAATTCCTGGACATATTAAATATTTACAGAGTCAGAATTACTCTGTAACTGCAACAGTGCATATTCTTAAGTAAGATTTTGCATAAATGCATTTAATTTATGTATATCTGACTACTTCATATACAGGCATCAGGTCTCTGGAGAGGTTCATATCTGCACAGGACCTCAGGAGTTTCTCATTCAGAGTTTTAGGACTGGATCCAGCAATGAAGAAGCAGACACATAAATAGACAAAGCACAATTCTGCTTGAATGAGATCCTTTGCAACACTAAGCACTTTCCTTCCTATAGATTATAGTACTAAGAAATTGGTTGCACAAGATTTTGTGCAAGCAGAAACATGAGTAAAACAGGCTGGTACCATATTGTTCTTGCATTGTTGCCTGTGCAAAAGCTCTAGCACAAGTGGCTGTTTTGCACAGGATCCAGCCTTTAGGGTAAATTAAAGAAGGGTTGTGCAGTCTCTTCTAGAAAGTGGGGAATGAAAATCCCTGGCTGGTTGGTGCTGCAAGGTGTGGAACTAGCACAGATTGCAGCATCAGTTCTACAACTGACAAAGGAAAGGATGGCAGTTCAGGTTGAAACTTTGGTAGTACTTGTTCCAGGAGCTGGATGTACTGTAGGAGCATAACCAGCCTCCACAGAAACATATACGATGTTGGAAGGAAATGAAGGACACATTCATTTGCCATGGCTGTTCCTTTTCCTCCACATGATAATGGCATGGTACTTGCATTCAGAAAACCAGGTGCCATTGCACTGATCAATGCCTTGTCAATGATTCCCATGATCATGGAGGTACGTTTTGGAACCCATTGCTCTAGCAGGAATTATTTACATAATATAAGCAAATACATTTTAGTGGGAATATTTCCAGTTCACAGTGCACATCCCACATGAACCTAGCAGTCCTTGAGGTATCTTCTCAAATATTTTCAAATGCTGATCAAGAACCCTAATTAAAATCTTAATTTCTCCCATAGCTTTTAGACTTCTTTCAAAAATGGACACTGGGCACGATGTAGCTGTATTACCATCAAACGCTTAGAAGGAAAAGATAGCAACTTGAGGCACTGGACTGACACGTCTCAACTTGTGCATCACTTTCTTGCTGCTGAGATTATCAGTGCAAGTGAAAAGCTCACTCGTAGAAGAATGAGAAAGTGCTCCTGGGGAGGCTTTGGCTTGATTAAGCCATGATGTCTGGCTTGGGGTCTGGACAGAGATCTTCAAAGAGATTCTGTTACAAGAAAATTGGTGGTCGTGTTCGACAGGGTGTTTGGCTTTGAGCAAAACATGATCCACTCAAAGATAGCGGGGAAATGGGAGACAGCTCTGATTGCCAAAGCTCCTTGCCCTGACACACCCTGACATGGAGTTTCTCCAGCAGACTGATCTTGCAGCTGAATGGGAGACTGCAGGGAGAGGGAGAGTCGATGTAATCTGGACAGCAAGTGCAGAAGGTCACGAGAAGCAGCAGCAACGGATTAACAGCAGGAGTGGGAGGGCCTACTTTTTTTAAGCAAACAAAGCTGCCTAATCCGCATTCTGTATCTTCCCAGAACCTATAGGCCCTTTATCGCTGTTGCTGCAACAGACAACATGGTTACCCACTGGGATATTTTTCAGAAATAAGCAGATGTTCTGAGGCATCTTTAGAACTACTAAAGTTTCATTCCTTCATAAGCATGTGGACTTTTCCACCCACTCTTTTAGTTGCAATGAATGTATCCTCTAATGGGCCTAGGTTCCAAAAGCTTATGCCAAAATAGTTTATCTTTGGAATACAGCAAGATTCCTATTTATTTTTGCTTCAGTGGGCTAATGTAGCTACTCCTTTGGAATCTTTAATCCACTCCTGCGGAGCAGATTAAATAAAAGAGTAAGGGCTGTTGGGGAGGAGTTAGGGCGGGCTCTGTTTGGGATAAAAACTCGGAGGAGCGAATCAGGAGCTGCTTCGCTCCTCCGAATGGCACTCTAGGGCCAAGTGTCCTATTGGGAGGCGCGCAATTGGACACTTGGCCTGTCTCCCGAGCGCCACGACATAGAGCCGCCAGTCCTCGTGAGCTGCCATCCTGCCTGGATGGCCGCCAGGGAGGAGGCTCACCCCATTTCCCTGGGCTCAGGAAAAATCGCTTTCCCTCCGCCCAGCGAATGCCCTTCCCCACCTACGGACCTCAATCCTGCTCCGCCTGACCGGCTGCCGAAGACCGCACCCTTTCCACCCACACCCCGCACGCCCATCCCTGCCCGCCACCCCCGATCCCTGATGTCCAGCCACGGCCGCCGCTGCCCGCACACTTTCCCCCCCACCCCCACCCCACTTGCGCCTCACCGCTTGCCCGCCTATCCCTGGGCTTCCCTGCCGCCATGCCCCGACCTCCTAAGCCTGCTTACCTGCATGCTGTCCTCTCACACACGTTCACCGCCGCCGCAGCCCACCCTCCAAAATGGCTGTGGAGACGACGAGCCCACAGATGAGCCACCACCTGCGCTCCAACATGGCCACCAACACGAGGACGCTGCTGACAAGGCGCGGCAAGAGGCCACGGCCTCCCTTCTCACGTCCTCCTGCTGCCCACTGGCATGACAAGGATGCCGCCGAGCCGCCGCCTGCCCTCCAAAATGGCAGCTCTCACAGGTATGCCTCACACTGCCCTCTGCGCTGTCCTCCCTTCCTAATGCTGCCATCGCCTCTTCCTCGCTCTGCCCCCGGGATCCCTGCCATACTCCTCCCCGCTGCCGATACAGCACATCTGCCACCCCTCTCCCTTTCTACCCACTCGAGGGGGCGCCGCATCCGCAGGGTACAGGGGCACTTCCAGGGAGCCCTGCCAGCACCCCCCGGGAAAGGGGAGTGCCTGCTAGCGCCCATTGTATTTTCACTATAATGGGCTTTATTCCTAGTTATACAACATTTTTCTCAGTATGGGAAGACTTTTTTTATCCATTCCCTCTGCTGGGTGTTTGTAAGAGGCACTATAAGGCTAATGATAATTATAACACACTGAGGAAAAAATGTGTTATAGGGTTATTTTCAATAAGCTCTTGTGGGAGCTTCTCCTTTTGAAGTACTTCACACTCCTAGATATATTTCTTCCCTCAGAGTTCTCTTTGAGGTACTTTATTGCCCCACCTTTTTCTAGAATTGTTCTTTTACGTTTTCTTCTGAAGGCTTTGAAAATTCAAGCCACAAGAAAATTGGGTTTTAGCATTCCTGCCTTGTGTACTAGGACAGCACGCTGTGGATGAGCCTATCATTTTGTGTGAGTGCATATTTGTCTAGTTTCAGTACATATGGACTCTCTAAAAATCTATTTTTCAGGTCACAGATACCAAAGATGGAAGAGATGTACATTGCCTTAGTCATACAAAATGGCAGCTGCAGGGTTAGGGTTAACCCTAACCCTAACCCTAACTCTACGGGGAAAGTTAGAACACCAAAACTGTAATGCCTGCATAAACAATAGTGAAAAGAGGATACTGTGCCATCACATGTAAATACCTAATGTAAAATTGGATCTATTCATAGAAAGTGTTCAATGTCTAAGAGTCCCTTCTGTCCTGCAAAAGAACTTAAAGGGAAAAATCCAAAGCAAAATTGTAGAATTACCATTCGTTAATAAATTAAATATTACCCACCACCCAGATATTTAGAAGAACCTTGAATTTCTCACTCACTATAGGCAGTAATGGGAGGGAAGGCTGCATCCAGTAGCCTGATCTCATCAATACTTGGAAGGGAAATCTCCAAGAAAGACCCTGCAGAGGAAGGCTATGGAAAACCACCTCTACTTCTTACTTGCCGTGAACTCCCCTTGCTGTGACTGGCACTTTATACACACACATATACATTCTATTTTCTTGCATAGACCATATTCTACAAATGCTAATAGGTTCAGCTACAGTTCTGTAACTTCCTATGTTTCACACTGTTCTTTTTTAGATTAGATTTTCTCTGCCTAGCCACATTTGGAAGTGGTCCTCATCTATTCTAGGTCAGTTGATTACTATTTTGATTGAATCTTGGTTTAAGCTGACGTGGCTATGTAATATCACTCTCCTTCCCTTACCGCTTTATGTTGTTTACTGCCTTTAATATAAAAGTACTGGCTTAATGGATGTATGCTCCATGCATCTGTTGATGCTTATGCTGGAATGCCTTTTCCCACACTTTAAGGTGCCACTAGATTCCTGTTTTATTCAGCTCTTAAAAACTAATCTGGCTAACCATATTAGTGCAGTAATCCTTTTCAATGGCTGTCACCAGTGGGTTCTCCCCTCCTAAGAATTTGGAACCATTATTTATTTATTTTATTTATCTATTTATACTCCTCCTTTCATTTGGCTCAAGCAGGCTTTAGGATATTGGCTAAAGATGCTATTTTAGCTCAAAGTAGTTGATTATACAATGACCAGTAAAGCTACCGCAAACTTTGTATTGTGCCAGATATTTGTCCGCTGCCATTATCTCCACGGCAGGGATAGCATGCAAAGGCCTCCCCCTCTCTTTCTCTGATCTATCTTGATCAAGTCACCCAAGGCCTTTTATCTCAGCTTAGTAATTCCTATCCTAGCCTGGAGACAGATGCTTCCATCCCTTATGCCTCTTTGTTTTGCATGATCTTTTCATCATGGTATTTATCTTATCTGGTTTTCAATTGAGAAGGTTATTGCTTAAGAGTGTAATCCATTAAGTGCACGGTTAGCACAAGTTTTATTCCTCTGAAAGCAGTTTGTGAGAAGCCAATGTTTCATGGATTTTACCCTGCACTCTGTTTTGTAATATTTAACATTTTTATGATGGGAAGTGACTATGGTGATAATGATGAAAAGAGTTTTTCTTCTTTCCAAATATTCACCAGTGATTTGTGATATCAAGCCATTTCTTAAGTTGGTTGCAACATACAGAAATGTGCATCTTGAGGGAAATTAATCGGACTAGAGGCTACACAGTTCTGCAAAATGATACAGTGTACGAAGGACAGAGATATACACCTAATTTGTACTAATTGCTTTGTAAGAGAGAAACTTAAGGTTTTCTATTCATCATCATGTACATTTCCATCCATCCATAAGCAGTAGAGGTAAAAATTCAAGTAACTGGAGAGTTTAAATTATGACTGAAAGAGGCTTTTAATTCCCTTTTCAACTCAGGGCTACAAAAGCAACCTGGATAATAAACTGAGATTCACAAATTACTACTTCTTGACATAAATGTTGGTTATCCCCAGTTTTATCCCTGCCACTGGCAGGACATTCCCTTCAAGATGTCCTCACATTATGTCAGGCCCAAACAGTTATTTTCATGCAAGCCGTTATCAGTCCTGATACTCCCCCTTGCCAGTCATTGCTATTATACTTATGAATGATGAACTAGGCCTCTACACATGGAAATACGGCTTGAGCCACTTCAAGGCACACAAATAAAATCACATGGAGGCCTACTACCTCTGAAGAGGTAAAAGGGTATAGAGACAGAATAAGAACAGAACTATCCTCTTCGTGAATGAGTTCAAAAGTGCATCATCCTCTAATGTGTAAATCCTCCATTGTAATTCCAAATGCAACTAATGCCGGAGAAGCATCAGCTATTTTCCAGAGAAAAGTCCCAGAAAGTCCCAAACCTTTGTTTAATCTTGAAGTCATTGCCTGTTAGCTTCACAGTCTTTCCAGAAGGAGGAATGAAGATTACAGAAATTTTAACATTGTGGCCACAGGGATAAATAAATAAGCAAATCACTGTGCTTTATCTGGATTATCCATATCACTACATTTTTTCAAACAGAGGTGAATTATTAATTAGCCAAAACCATAACAAATGAGAAGAGCCTCAACATTTCTTATGCTTCTGTTTCTGTTCAGCTGTACAATTTTTTAGGGTTGAAAATCATGTTATGGTTGTTAAACTAATAGTAAAGAATCATGTTAATTCAGCTGTACATTTCATAGACATGAGTTCCCACTTGAAAGACGTGTTGGTAATAACAAGAAATTACTTAGTTATGGCTCAGGAGCTATTAATATGGCTGGGCATCTATGGGTAAACATGTCTTGCAAATGGCAATCTGGAACTACAAATACTCATAAGTCAAATACAATTCTTTATTGCATTTCATCTTGAGGCAAACTGAGTTGCTAATTGTCTGCTTTTATTCTTTGGAAGCACCCATGTATTTCAGTTTGGGGATGTTTATATATGACAGAATAGCATTAAAATGCTACTACTATAACTAATAAATAAAAAGCACTTGAAAGATCTTTACCATAAAGGCATAATATTCAGACACTTATATTTATTTCAGATCTAGGCATTCAGTAAGTCCAAAATCAGTACTTGGTCAATTGACATGATTGATATTTTCAAAGTTTGTCAAGTCACAGACAAGTATTTAAAACATTAATATGTGTTGAGTTAATGTGAGGCTGTTAAATGCTACTGCATTATACAATTCCATGCAGCCATTGTAAAGGTATATGAGGATCTTGTTGGACTTTGGATTTCATAGAAGCAACTGCTGTAGTCTCCATAATTTCTCCAAGACCTGGACCCATTCTGCACAAGGACCAATGTTGCCAATTGCTTTCACAAAGCAATAACGGTATTTTAAATAGTGGGATCTCAGCGTTCCGCATACCTTCATTTGTCATGGAATTCAGGAGCGTTTCATTCGTTCTCCACAAGTTTCCACTCTCGCAGGAATCGCTAGAAAGGAAGCAATTTTTTTCTGTGCTTGTTTCCGCCCCTGGCCATCAATCAAACGAACAGCCAATGGGCGGTTGTTATCATGCTCCCGAAAAGCCCCTTTCCCTTTAAGCACAGGTTTAAAACACACACACACACGTTTCAACGAATATACCTTGATTCTTCCTAATGTTGAGACCCATCTAGCTGGCGTGTGAGCTGGCGAGTCATCGTTACCACACTCGCATGAGTGAAAAAAAATCCCCCCCCCCGCACGGGTGTGATATTTTGCCCGAAATTAAAGGGAACTGGCAAACAGGGGGCTGTATTGTGCTTGGGGACTTAGGGGAGCTTTAAAGCACTTCTGTGGAGGGACTGTAGCCGGAGAAGCCTCGCTGGGTGAATCAAGCCTCACTGGTTCGTTGCTTTCCCCGCTCGCTCCGAGGAAAAAAAATGGCGATCGCTTTGCCGGAAGTTCGGAGGAGAGAGCCAGGGGGAGGAACTTTGTTGCAACTGCAACATTGAGAACGCATATGTCTTTTTTGCAAGTGTTGCAGGTTTTTGGCAGGAGTGTAGCGATTTTCTGAGGGTGAATCCACTTTTCTGGATTCCCCGGAAATCGCTACAATGAAGCGATCTTCGCACTAGTGTTGCAGGAGTGTTGCAGATTGTGTGCGACATCATGTGGAATTTGTAGCATTTACCATATGTAAGACTTCTGCTACTTTTAACTCGTGCGGAATGGACCCTGAGATACCTGACTTTGACTGGCTGCTTGTTTACCTTTTCCCTATTGCTTTAGAACTGTCTGCTTTTTCTGCTACTGCATCATCTTGCTGTTACCATCTACTGTTTCAGATTGGTTCAGCCATACAAATCACCCAGTAGGCACTTTGTGCAGTTGAAAATGAACAGATGGGAGCTATATAGATCACATCTATTGCCCTGAATTGACCAGGTTATCCAAATCTAACTCAGAAAGGCTACACCAAGAATTTGACGGAACCAAAATGGTACTTCAGCTCCTAATAAAGGTTCAAGTGGGGGCACCAAAGATGTGATTTCAGTTTTAGTCTACCTGCTGGTTCCATTTAGTTTTAAAACTCATTGAAAAGCTTTCAAACCACATTTGATAAGGTAAACAGGGTACTGAATATATCCAAAAGTTCAAAGAAAAAAATCAATCTAGCTATTAAACACAAACATTCTGAATAGATTGGTACTTGAGGCGGTAGAGATTCCCTAAGGGAAGAACAAGGATCAAGTTGACAGGAATGTGTAGTAGTTAGAGTTTTTGTCTAAGCTCAGGGAGTCTGAAGTTCAAATCACTACTCTGCTGTGGAAACTCACTTGGTGACGTTGGGGCAGTCACATTTAGGTTTGCTACTTCTACCATTCTGGTGGGGGACCTCCCACTGATCTTCAGTGGAATCACAGGGGAAAATGGGGGGAAGGGAAAACAGCATTTATTAGTTGTGGGACTTCACTTCCTATTTCAGAACAGAAACTAATCTCATGATACTCTAGGAATTTTCAAATATTTGTGGTTAAAAAAAATAGACATTAGGAAGTTCCTAGAGTGTTGTGATATTGCTTCCTCTTTCAGGGCCAGAAGTTACATCACAATATTCTACGAATTTACTAATCTGTTTGGCTTTATTTCACTTCCGGTCATATCACCACTTCTGAAACAGGAAGCAATGTCCCTGCAGTCTCCCTTCCATATACTGTACTCACATTTTCTCAGTCTAACTTATGCCAAAGGGTTGTTGGGAGGATGGAATAGGGGAGAGGAAAATGATGATACAAGCTGCTGTGGAGAAAAGCTGGGTATAAATATCTAAATAAATGAAAAACACTGCACTGCCTTTAGCAGGTTTTTTAGAGCTGTAACACATAAATTGTCTGGATAAATAGATAAATAACCAACTAAATATATTTTCTGGAGACTTTAAATGCCAAGAATACATAGTAGGTATGGCTTGGTAAAGGAATCTACTACATCTGTAAGCATCAGAAATCACCCAGTGGTCATTTCCATTTCCTCATCTTACCAGCCCAAGCTGCCAAGAGATTCCTTATTGAGCACTGTGCACTTTTTGAGTTCCCCCATACAAAAAAAAATGCAGAAAGAGTAAGGGTCATACAGCTGGTAAAGTTATGCTGTATTTTTTCTTACTTTTTATACAGCACCTTCAATTCTTACGTATTTTTTAAAATTCCGAATAGGTGTCCTTAATGGACAGTTAAATGTGCATATGATGTTAAAGTATGATTCTAAATTCTGTCTGGTCTTTTAATATAAAACTTTTCATTGCAGAAGACCTTGGAGTGCAGTGTTCCAGCATAATGACTTTAACAGCTCTCCAGATGAGAAGAGAAGGAGGAAGAGGAGGAAATTAGCTTATCTCTAGCTGTTTTACTGTCTTTAAAACACTGTCACATCTGCCTATCAGGCATATGAAAGGTTGATTTCACAGCTTGGAACCAATTTGCTCCATACATTTGATATCTTCTTTACAATAAAAAAGACAACATCTCTTTGAAACTCTAGAAGGGAGAAACAGTATGCTCATTTTTAAATATAAAGTTTGAAGAAAAAGAAAGTAGATCTGAAAATAGTATGCACTCTTATCAAAAAGCAGAAGCAAGAATTTCAATAATAGTTGTTTAGTAAGCAAATTTGGTACGAATTGTCATGTCTTTATCAGCAAAAAATAAGAATGCTACATACATATCTGGGATCTAATTGTACCAAAGGAGGACATTTTTGCTTAAAAATCTACATATTAAAAGAATGTAGGATACATACCATTTTTCAAAATTCTTGTTGTACTATGTTTTGTACCATGGTTGTTGTACTATGGTTAAGTAACAGTATACTTCAAAGGAAAAATAATGTTATCCTTAAAGCTGTCAGCTTGAAGTACTAATAACTTTAAACTACTATAACCAGAAATAGTTCTTAATATTACTTGAAATACATTACCAGAAAAAGGTAATTTGCAAGTATGTGTAGATGGATGGATGTAAGGAGAATCAAATCAATAACTTTGGGAAGGCATATAATGGGAAAGATATCTCTGCAATGAGAACAACTAAAGTTGGGGATTTAGAGGGACTAGTACATTTAACATTACAATGGTTATATATATATTATAGCATGTGTCAAATACTCCCCCCCCCCCCCAAAAAAAGTCTGAAAAACCTTATTGTGTGGATTGAGGTGAATGTCTGCTCTGGGGAGCTAGGCAACATGGTACGGTTCCTTGTCTACACAGCATACAAACAGGCTTTGACCACAACCTTTCTCAAAAAGATTTTATCAAACTGGGCTGGTTATTATTCATTTATCATATGCATATGTATAGTATAGCCAGGAGATCCTAAGATTAATTGACTGCCAGGCAAGGGACATTCAGAGGTAGTTTGCCATTGCCCCCCCCCCATAGAATCATAGAGTTGGAAGGTACCTCCAGGGTCGTCTAATTCAACCCCTTGCACAATGCAAGAACTCACAACTACCTGCCTTCCCACAGTGAGCCCAATTTCATGCCCAAGTGATTCCTCCCCATCAAAAATCACCAGAATCCAGCCTGTCCTGGCGAAGAAGAAGAGGAAGAGGAAGAGGAAGAGGAAGAGGAAGAGGAAGAGGAAGAGGAAGAGGAAGAGGAAGAGGAAGAGGAAGAGGAAGAGGAAGAGGAAGAGGAAGAGGAAGAGGAAGAGGAAGAGGAAGAGGAAGAGGAAGGGTGTTTCCGCACAAGGACCAATGTTGCCAATTGCTTCCACAAAGAAGAAATGCTATTTTTAAAACTGCAATCTCGGTGTTACGCATACTTGTATTTATAGGGAAATCCAGTAGCGTTTCATTCATTTCCCACAGGTTTCCGGTCTCGCAAAAATCGCTAGAAAGGAAGCGATTTTTTCTGTGCTTGGTCCCGCCCCTGGCCGTCAACCAAATGAACAGTCAATTGTTGTTATCATGCTCCCGAAAAGCCCCTTTCCCTTTAAGCACAGGTTTTTAAAAAAACACGTTGCAACGAATATGCCTTGATTCTTCCTAATGGAGAGACCCATCTAGCTGGTGTGTGAGCTGGTGAGTCATTGTTACCACGGTCCCCCGAGTGAAAAAAAAATCCCCCCCCTGCACGGCGCGATTTTCGGCCGAAAATAAAGGGCTGTGTTGTACTTGGGGACTTAGGGGAGCTTTAAAGCACTTCTGTGGAGGAACTGTAGCCGGAGATGCCTCGCTGGGTGAATGAAGCCTCGCTGGTTCGTTGCTTTCCACTCACTCCGAGGAACAAAAAATGGCGATCGCTTCACCGGAAGTTTGGAGAGAGCCAGGGGGAGGGGCTTTGTTGGAACTGCAACAATGGGAATGCACAGGTCTTTTTTGCTAGTGTTGCAGATTGTTCGCAAGAGTGTAGCGCTTTTCGGAGGGTGAATCCACTTTTCCCGATTTCCCTAGAAGCGCTACAACGAATCGCTTTTCGCGGGACTGTTGCAGGAGTGTTGCAGATCGTGTGTGATGTCTTTCGGAACTGCAAATTAGTAGTGTTTACAATTTGCAAGCCTTCTGCTACATTAAAGTCGTGAGGAATGGACTGAAGAATTGGTTCTTATATTGCGCATTTCTCTACCCGAAAGAATCTTAAAGCAGCTTACAGTCGCCTTCCCTTTCCTCTCCCCACAACAGACACCCTGTGAGGTAGGTGAGGCTGAGAGAGCCCTGATATCACTGCCTGGTCAGAACATTTTTATCAGTGCCGTGGGGAGCACAAGTTCACCCAGATGGATGCATGTGGAGGAGCAGGGAATCAAACCTGGCTCGCCAGATTAGAAGTTGGCACCCCTAGCCACTACACCAAGCTGGCTCTCACAGCTGTGAGGAACTGAAAGCAGAGATTTAAATGGCTCCCAAACTAGGGCTAACTGGAGCTAATTGCCCCCAATGTCCTTTTAAACAGCCCATCTAGAACATTTTGCTACATGTGGCTCATCAGTTTAAAGGAGTTTTCTTGGGCAGCTAGTTTGTGCCCATCCCTAGTATACATTGTAGCAAAATGGTGAAAAACACAGAATGTGGATGGTTAGGGGTCCATGTAAAAAACAAACTATTGGTTTGCATGCCAAACAGAGCAAAACCTCCATATGGAAACAGCATAGTTTAGTATCATTTTCTCAGCCCCACCAATTTAGGAAGTTCCTTCAAATAACAAAGTTTGTAGAATTGACTAGGATGTAGCATTTATCAGCATAAGCAATGCAAGAGTCAAAGGAGGGCACAAAACTGAATACAAGAAAAACTCACTTGTCTGTTAATAGTAAGACCCTGCTAACTCCCTGAATATTGTAGTCTATGTGCTGGATCCTACAGTCAGTCTTCAATGATGGAAGTGAACTACATCAGTGGAGGAAGATTGCAGCTCAGTAGAATGACATGTGCCCTTTCCATTCCTGGCTTACAAAATTAAATGGAAGGTCAGAATACATTACATGTTCCTTATAACATGAAGTGATAAGGAAAAAGTCACCGTTTGAACATTTCTCCTTATAACTCTGCAACTGAAAGGCCTAGAGACTTATTTTAAAAAATCAAAGCAGGGAACGAGTACATTGTTTTCTTAAATGGCCATTAATATTATAATGGTAAAATTATTTAGCTATTACCTTTCTTTAAAAAGTCTGGCGGAAAACAAATCCCCTGGTAGTGGGCTGAGAAATGGTAGCCATGGAAGACTAAGCCAAGGCAGACTGGGAAAAGGTGTATGTATGCCATCTTGCCACGGCTAATGCATTTGCAGCTGCAATGAGAGCTATTTAGAGAATTATCTCCACATGGAGGCAAGCCTGTCCACATACATACATACATACATACAAGTTCTCTGCACATGATTAGAACTCTGGGTCAGATGCACATTGGAGGAAGACTTGCTGCCACTTCTTTTCTTTTGAACACTCAAAAAAGTTTGAGTCCAGTTTAAGATCAACAAATTTCAATTCAAGGTATGCTAATGTGCTCCTATTCACAGGTCTTACCAACAGGTTTAATCCAATCTTAGCTGTGCTTAAGTATGCATCTTGACCCTTCCTAGCAACTAAATCCTCTTATCCACCCCTCTCTGAACCTGCATGTAATGGTAACCATGTAATGGTTAAAAGTGGTGTGCTTATATTCAAAATTAAAGGTTGTTGATCTTAAAGGTGATACTAGACTCAAACGTTGTTCTGTTGCAACATGGCTGCCCACCTGAATCTGTATATTCATGTTCATATGCTTGAGGGTCTGAAAAGAGTGACGGCTTGGCCTAGTCATGTGAAGTGTCCTCACATCAATGCTACACTTTTCTTTGGGTTGGGAAAGCAGTTTATAGCTGCTAAGGGATCTTATTTATAGTCACTCTGACGTGAAAGCTGGGCTGAGTAACAGTTATGAACTGGACCTACATGCTTAATTTATACAAAGAATTCATTGTAAAATTTAACTAGAATGCAAATCCAACATGAAGTCTTGGACCATGACGTTCTGTACAATGTTCTACAAAGAACAAAGACTCCCTTATTTTTTAAAAAGAAAAAAGGAGAATGAAACACTGAAACATCCCACTACAACATGTGTTACACAGATGCTTGCTGTAATACAAAATATATTGAAAACACTATGGATGGCTTTCCATGTTCACCTTTTGTTTTGTTTTTTCTCTGTGTTTGATGCTTCCCACCACACAGAGCAACTTGGGTGTGAAACATAATGTCATTTCATTCTTACTCAAATCCTTCTGCTTAGGACACTAGTGAAAAGCTGCCCCTTGGTTGCCACATACTGATGGTACAAACTAGAAGTATTTTGTAGAATTCTCGACAGTGCCAAGATGAATAGATCGGATTCCCTCCACTAAGAACAAATTCTAATTGTAATGGCTTACTGAATCAGTACCTGAATGACATGCCCAAGGTCATACATGCACTTCATGAACTGAAGACAAAATGTGTTCACTTGTGCTTGGGTACATTCTTGTTTCCTGTCTCCCCTGGTTTCCCCTGTTCATGTTTTTATAGGATTTTTTTTCGTCTGCTCAAACACTCCAGTAGTATTTTCTTCTCCCTGAAAAGCAGCCTTTTCTTTTCAGTTACTCCAGCTGTGGTATTTAATTATGTCCCACTTCTTTGCAAAGTTTTGTGTATTTTCCAAAGCTAAGCACACACAGGAAAGGCCAAGAATATATCGCCTATTTGGAGGGTTTATTCTTTCTGTGTGTAAAACATCTTCCTGACATGCACACTTCTTTGTCTCTGTGGAGGGACTGGTGTTTCTGCTCCTGTGTTTAGTTTATGGCCTGTTGCTAAGGTGAATTTCCCAAGCTGGGAGCTGGCTTAGCTTTGCTGATGTCTGGCATATGTTGCTTTGCTTTGCCTTCATGACAAAGTTTAGCAGGAAATACCCTATTAAGATGTTATCATGTGTTCAGTAGGGCCCAAGTGAGTACAATACAAACATAAAATGGGATTTTGTCCTCCTATCTCACCCTCCCTTAAGGATTTTACATACAATGTTTTTATTATGATGATACCAGCTTTGCTTCAAATGTGAAGGATATTTGCA
The DNA here is from genome assembly GCF_049243985.1 of Paroedura picta. Classification (NCBI taxonomy): domain Eukaryota; kingdom Metazoa; phylum Chordata; class Lepidosauria; order Squamata; family Gekkonidae; genus Paroedura; species Paroedura picta. The sequence goes on along the minus strand of NC_135373.1, from coordinate 76,402,213 downwards.
ACTTTCATTTCTTGCTAGACAGCACAACTTTTGCAAAGTGGGCTCCAATTGTTCTTCAATTCCATACTGGATTGCAGCCTTCGGTTTGGTCTACCTGGATTTAATAGCTCTGGGATGGACAATTGTATCCCAGGAGGCTCCAGCATGTAGGAATTGTGATAGATCGTTTTCTGCCTGGCAGGTGACACTGTCCAGAGTTTGGTCATCCTTTTTACATTCTTTGGTGTCAACACCAAACTTTTCTATCACATTCAAAAAGTATAGACAAATATCTCAAAAGTGACCCAGCAAGGGTGGACAGCAGAAGATCCCATTAATAACTTGCCAGCACACTGTTTTCATTTCTTAGTGTTTATAAGATAAATGTTAGAAGGTTGATTAAAAATTGCAACATAAAATATAAAAAAATGTAAAGAATTATAAAGAAACAGGATGTCGCTTGTCATTGATGTACATCATGCTATTGGCATTAAAGTTACAATCTTTCATCAAGTTTCTAATGCTGATTAAAACCAGTATTAATGGGTATAGTTATTAAAGCCGAAATCTTCAAAGGTAGCATCCAAATAGTTGTTCATGGAGTCATTTTTATTTATTTATTTATTTATTTAGCAGTAACTGAAGAATGTTTTCCTTATTGAGATATAATATGGAAGTCCTTGAACATCTGCTGTTTCTCAGAAACATACTTAAATCACAGTTCAAACTTGGAAGTTCTTCCTTGGTTAGTTGGATTGCTAAGGCCTAACCAATCTAAAGGGACTCAACGGGCCATGGGATGGGCAGTTTCCATGGAATGTAACTTGCCCTTTTTGCTGGTGAATTGATCATAAATAAATTGATCTGATGTTTTGTTTTTTAACTAGTCCTATTGAGCAGGATACCAGAGGCTTCAGTCTGTAGGGAACAGGATAACGCATCACTGCCCTGAGAAATCTACAGTAGAAGGCAGCAAAATACCTCACAATTATGAAGTTGTTTTATACCCTGCTGTTTACTACCCGAAGAAGTCTCAAAGCGGCTTACAATTGCCTTCCTTTCCTCTCCCTACAACAGATGCCCTGTGAGGTAGGTGAGGCTGAGAGAGCTTTGACAGAACTGTTCTCTGAGAATAGCTCTAGCAAGACTGTGACTAGCCCAAGGTGACCCAGCTGGCTGCAACTGGAGCAGTGGGAAATGAAACCTGACTCTCCAGGGTAGAAGTTGCTGCTCTTAACCACTACACCAAGCTATCTGTTTGATAAGGAACTACTATTTTTCCCCAGTAGGTTTGTTCAGAAGTTAAACGAGTTATTTACACATTGATTCAGGGTCACATATGCTCTTCTTTATCCTTTGACAAGTGATAACCAGGCTCTCATTAAGCAGTTAATTATTCTTGAACCCAGGCAAATGCTTAGTTTCCATGTTTTTCTCCTGTTTGAGCCTTTTGATAATAGCATGATACATTTGGAATTTAGTAGGTTTCTTGGTCAAGGCACAAGAAATCCTATTTAATCCTATCCTATTTAACATGGAAATAGGAATAGTTCCTATTTAACATTTTCATGCGCCCTCTTGGTCAACTGGTACGGAAGATTGGGCTGGACGGTCATCAATACGCAGATGACACCCAGCTCTTCCTGATGGATGGCCGCCTGACTCTCCCCCAGATGTATTAGCTTGAAGCAGTGACGAGATGGCTCAAGCAAAGTCGTCTGAAGCTGCGTAAGAAGGGACCATGCGAGGATGAGCACCTGCCCACCCTAGATGGCGCAGAGCTCACTACAGCTCACTCCACTAAGAACTTGGGCGTGATCCTGGATGCTTCCCTCACAATGAAAGCCCAGGTCACAAAGGTAGCGTTACTGGCATTTTACCTTCTACGCCAAGCCAAGCTACTAGGATCCTACCAGGCCCCGGAACAGCTAGCTACAGTGATCCATGCGATGGTCACCTCCAGACTGGATTTCTGTAACTCGCTCTATGCAGGCCTGCCCTTAGCCTTGACCCAGAAACTACAACTGGTCCAAAATGCAGCAGCCAGGATCCTGACAGCAACACCTTGGAGATCCCACATCCAGCCCATCCTCCACCAACTGCAGTGGTTGCCAGTTGAATTCCGGATCAAGCTAAAGGTTCTGGTAATTACCTTCAAGGCCATACGTGGTCAGAGCCCAGTGTACCTGAGGGGCCATCTCCCTGCCTATGCCCCCAAAAGAGCTCTATGCTCTGCTGCCACCAACCGGCTGATGATCCCTGGCCCTAAAGAAGTCCGCCTGGCCTCGACCAGGGCCAGGGCCTTCTCTGTCCTGGCCGCCACTTGGTGGAACAAGCTCCGAGATGAGATCAGTGCCCTGACGGAGCTAAAGCAGTTTCGCAGGGGCTGCAAAAGGGAGCTCCTCCACCAGGCATTTGGGTGAGGCCAGGCACAATCAATCAACAACATCAGCAGGGCCCCTGCCCCCCTCCTCTCCCTCCCCCCCCAGAAATCCCCCAAGACCCCTGGACCTGTTGTATTATTATTGTATTATTATTGTTAAATGTTATACAGTTACTTGTTACTATAAGTTAATAATATTAATGTTATAATTAGTTATATGTAATATTTTCTGTATAGTTTCTTCAGTTCCATGTAAACCACCCTGAGCCTTTGGGGAGGGCGGTATATAAATGTGAAGGAATGAATGAATGAATGAATGAATGAATGAATGAATGAATGAATGAATGAATGAATGAAAAATTGGTAAGCAGCTAGCATTGGGTCCCATGTAGTAGTTGTTAGAATGAATGAATGAATGAATGAATGAATGAATGAATGAATGAATGAATGAATGAATGAATTTTAAAAAACTGGTAAGCAGCTAACATTGGGTCCTATGTAGTAGTTGTTGGAATCTTTGAGAAAGAATTGCCATCTTTTATCTCTGATTTCTCATCATATAATAAACCTGAATCTGAAGGCAAGAACAGCTTTCCAGCAGTTTCTTCAGAGGAAGGACTTCTGTAGAAGTAAGTTATCTAGACTGTAGAAGTAAGAAAATGATCTTTTATCTAGTCACTTACACATAAAAATAAGAGCTGTGGGAATGAAAAGGCCATAAAAGAAACCGATTATAGATACTTAAATGGTTGCATTTTCTGGAGCTAATTCCTTTGCTGATGGCTTTTCTTTTGAAATATTGAAACTCTATAAGATGAAATTATCCAGAGGGCAGTAGATTTTATGAAGACTCATTTTCAAGTTTTCTGTTGGGAAAAATGAGTGAATTGTATTAAAAAATGTGAAAACCATTTGAGAGGTAGAATACCCAAACTCATAATTCAAAAGAAGTTAATTTATCTCACTTGAAAGGAAAGCTCTCTGGGGGACTAAATTCAAGGAAGTTTAAAGCCTCTGGGAATTAGGCAAATATGATCAAATTATTATGTATGCATGCATGTATTTTATAGAAGTATAAAGAATAGACTGAAACTGAGGAACTCCCCGAAATTCCAAATATCTCCCAGATGTATTTGAAATACTTTTACATCATTGGTGATCAACATTGTTGGCACTTATGACACATTCAGTGCATTTGGTAACATTGTCTAGAATATTCTATACTACATTGCATTGCCATCAGCAGCTCTTGGGCTTTGATAATTTGCAGTTAATCAAGTGACAGTCGCACATATTCTAAATCCTATGTTTTCCTCAAATCTGCATTTTGAAATCTATACTGTGATTCTGATAATTTATGCCTCCTGCTGTGAACATTCTCAGATAAGACAACTAAAACAGCAATGAATGCAAAAAAAACCCCCCCCACACAAAAGGAATAATTAACATAGAGTTTCTCAGAGTAGAAGTATATAGACAAATAAGCAAAAATATTCAATTAAACTGTTGCTAAATCGGTCATATGCAATACAACACTGGCAGACTGATTCTATGAATGCTTCCCTGGAAAGAAGAGTTATTGAATAGACTTGAGTAGAATTTGAGTGTATATGTGTATAAATTATCTTTAAATATAAAGCAATAAAATCTCTCAAACCTTCAACAGATTTTCCATTAGCTGCTCCAGACCAATTTTTGTTTGTTGCTGAAATCTATACCAACAGTTTATATTTGAATTTAATTTTGCCACATTGTATTTGAACTACAGGACATAGGCATGTATAAATGTATTTTTTTCCTGAGGCTCTAAAGTAGTCTTCAATATTTAATTCAATAAAATCCAAATTATATGCAATGAGAAAAAATTAGAATGTTGCAGGTCTCATCATCTGAGAAAGAGCGGCCACAAGTGAATCGAGGCCGCAGTTGGCATGTGGGGGGGACCCCAGGAAGACGCAGCAGTGTCAGGCCCATCAGGAGTGTGGGTGTGCCAACGGGCATGCTCCAGTAGCGGAGTAAGGGGTGGGGCTCCAGGGCGCTTGTTATAAGTGCCACATGCTCACCCCTCTGTCTGCTGTGGAGAGCCGGAGGACAGCAGCCTACCCTCCCGCCCTGTTGGAATGTTTGGGGGGGTTGTTAATTTAATGTCACAGCTGTGGAATAGGGGCACGAGGTAGAGTATTTTGGTCAGGGACCAGTCTGCATACTGGGACCCTGGGCTTGGGGGGTCTCAATAAAAGACCGGCTAACACTGAGCACAGCCTTGCCTGGCTGGGAAAGTGAGGGGCTTGGAGCCAGGAGGTAGGGATGGTTGGATGAGGTAGACACCCAACAACCATTTAACCAGCCTCCTCCCTGAGGAAGGTATCAAGGGGCAAAGGATCCTTCTTCCCAGCTGGGAGGAAGGGGGACCCAGGGTGCCCCTTAAGCCCATGTTAGCAACCAGATGGCTGCGGGGGGGGGGGTTAGTCTGCACCTCATACCAAGCCAACCCTCACTTTGGGTTAGTTAATAAAGCTGTGGCCTTTTTGATGCCAAAGAAACTGACTCACGTCTTGATTGGCCATATACCACCTTGCCAGTCAATAGACAGCTGGCAACCAGAGAAAGGGCTTTCCTGGTTGTGGCACCAAAAGTGTGAAATTCCCTTTCCAGGGAGGATCATCTGTTCATATTTATTCATTTTTTGCTTGTGGATAAAAGGCCATTCTGTTTCCTTTAATGTTTCCTTTGATGTTCCTTTACAGTTCCTCCTTCCTACTTATATTCTTAATTGTATGTGTATATTTTTGAAGTTGGTTTTTAAGTTCTTAAATTGTTTGTTACACTGAAGACTCTTATTGGGTAGAAAGTTGGGATGAAAATATTTTAAATAAATGAAATCTCATAACCAATCAGGGAACATGATTTCCACTAGGTGCTTAGAGTATCGATACAATTCTAGAACGGAGAAAATCAACAACAACAACCTTTTTCCTGGTCAGTCCTTGATAATATTGTTTGTTGCTCAGTGTAGCATACATCTCTGTTATTGGGGAGTCTACAAGATAGTAATTCACTTCAAAAAGTATGTGGGCAAAATTGAGATGGTTCAGAGGAAAGCAATGAGAATAATTCAGGGCCTGGGGACCAAGCCCTGTGCGGAAAGGCTGAGGTTCTTGGAAATGTTCAGACTGAAGAAGAGGAGGTTCAGAGGGAACATGATTTATGTCTTTAATTATCTGAAAGGTTGTCACTTAGAGGAGGGCAGGGAAAGGTTCCTGTTGTCAGCAAAGGGGAATGATATTGGCTGGATTTCAGGAGAGAAAATTTCCAGTCAGAGTAGTTCAGCTGTGGAATTGACTGCCTAAGGAGGTGGTGAACTCCCCTTCACTAACAGTCTTCAAGCAGCAGCTGGACAGATACCTATCCTGGATGCTTTAGGCTGATCCTGCATTTAGCGGGGGGTTAGACTAGATGGCCTGTATGGCCCTTACCAACTCTATGATTCTATGAAAACAAAATCTTGTGCCAGCCATGTATCTGTATTAATAATCACAATAACTTTTCTATGTCCTACTGAGGATATGAGTTTTCCATTTTTGCACCATGGAAGCAATATTGCTAAGTGTTTTGCTTAAACATAATATGGATTTATACAAAAAAGGTGAGGAAATTCTCAACCACAGGTTTGATTTCAAATGCACTAGACTCTTTTTCTCTTTAAAAAGCTCTGCAAATAAAGCCCTCAGAAAGAAAAGACACTTTGAAACACCATTTTGGAAGCAAAACTGTGCTCTAGATAGCAAGTCACCCATTGATAAACATGTATTACTTTTCCTTTCCACAGAATTAGTAGGCTTGAATCAGTTAAGTGAGGAATAAACACAGCCACAACATCAATGAAGGCTGCCAAACTGTGACTGTGGTAGCGCCCAAGACTGCAGAAGAGGGTGGAGGACCAAAGAGGAGGAGGCATACTGGACATGCTGGGCCATGCAGGGGCACTGGGCACCTGGTGTGATGGCATGATCCTGGGAGGGGAGGGACCTGGCGACTTCAACCTCCTGGGCCAGCCTGGGAAGCTTCCTACCCACACTCCCTTTATTTAGGCTGTTAGAATTTAGCTATGTTCCTACATATTTAGCATGATGGGTAGTTACTGTAGTTGTTATATTTATTGGTTTTGCTGTTTTTCTTTGTTTCAGCTGGTGGTTTTGTGCATGGGGTGGATCTTTTGGGGCCAGTCCAAGTCTGCGCACCACAGTTGCCATTTTGGGGGCTTCAATAAGAGGCTGTGTGGATGTGGAACTGACACCCCTGCTAGGGAGGCCAAACAGGCTCACATTTCTGGGTGGCAGGAGTTCCCCCCACTGAATGCCACCCCACTGGGGGGATTCCAGCTGGCAGAGGGAGCCATGCTCCATGTGAGGCTGAATGCTCAGCAGCTTTGGTTTGCCACTGGAATCCTAGTTTGCTTGTGGTCTGCTGACTACAAGAAGGCAGGATCCTTCCCATAATGTGTTGACACTCCTGCTGGAGGTCAGTACAGCTGTGGCCTTATCTATGCCAAAAATACCTCAGTACTTGTGTCCTCCTTGTAGGCCTCTATATCTACCCTCCTGCTACCAAACTCTGCATTGGATTGCACTATTAAGAGCTTCCCTTGTGCAGTCCTTCAGCTTTATATCCAAACACCAATAACAATCTCCTTTCACTGTTTCCTTTGTGACTGATCTTAACAAATATCAGTGCCTTCTCACTGCTGATATCACTCATGAAATTCATGGTAAAAAAATTAAACTGGGTCGCACTCCAGATTTTAGATAGGAAAAAATACCCCCCACAAAGAAAGAAAGAAAGAAAGAAAGAAAGAAAGAAAGAAAGAAAGAAAGAAAGAAAGAAAGAAAGAAAGAAAGAAAGAAAACAGCAGAACGTGAAATGTTGCATCATTCACAGTGAGTTTTATTCTTATTTAAATAAGGTTTATTGCATATACTGTCATTATCACACCATAGCTAAAGAAGAATTCACATGCAATTGTGGTTTTGTTTTGTGCTTTGCTCTTTTGTTTGTCAAGAAGGCTAGCAAATCCCTTCTTGAGTCAACTGAACATTGTAGCATTGAAAAAAAGCTTATTGTCAAGAATGTCTGGAGCCAGAATGGCCTTGCTCTCTGGTCTCTGTCTCATCATTCCTGGGAGTAAGCAGCACCTTGAAGCTGCAGGAAGAAAGCCCAAAATAGTTGAGTTAACCTCCCAGGTTCAAGCATAGTTTCAGCCTGTCAGAAAGTTCAGTGTTTTCATCTGGGGCAATGATCTGATTCTCAGCTTGAGTGTAAGGGCTCCACATTATCTGGCTTTATTGGCTGCACCCTATTCTTTAAGTCGGTCTGCTTGCATTGCTTGGTCTCCTACTGGATCTGCCCTGCTTTTCACCCCAAAGGCTCCATTTCTGTCCTACTTGAGCTTCTGTCTCCAGCCTCCGGCATTCCTGGCTGCACACATCACACTGAATGTACTGCCAACGTATACCAAGGATATCTTGTCCCTCTTAAATATGCAATTTCTTAATTCTACTTTTTCGTTTGGATAAGGAAATGTTAGCATTCTTTGTTACAAAGAATATATATTTCTGCGGAGCAGTCATTTATCTCATTCTACTTATTATTTGTTTCTCTAGAGGTTCATCTTTGAAAAAACCTGACAATACTACAATATCATCGTTGGCCAGCTCCACCTACATATGTTCAGCTTTGTGGTGATTCATTTCAGATGTTCATCCTGCTTAAATTCTCATCAGTATTTGTTTCCATCATTCCCCATATGTGATCAGGTTATTTTGAAAGCATCCATCTTCCAATTTAGATAATAGGATTAGCCAGTTCCCTACGCATAAATGGTTGGTAAGGGGGCGGGCGGGATACAGTTTAATATTTCATTTATAAATATTGGAAATTATTGAGGACTTTACAATTGCTTTTTTTTTTTAAGATGATGCCTTACCCACAGATTGCTATCTAAAATAAACTGAAACAATAGAAAATGTAAAGAATGAATATGAAAACTATGGGGAAATTAAAAAAAGAAATTATGGAGAGATAAATTCTGAGCCCAAAACCAGATCAGTTTAAGAATATATAAACAATAATGTAACACAAATTTTGTCACTGAAGAAAGAAAAGAAACAAGGGAGATGGGGAAAGGGCAGTAGCTTCCAATCATCGGTTGGAAGACCAGAGATGACAGCCCTGAGGAGACAGAAGATCTCACCAAATGATTACATTGAGCAGAGCATAAAAGAATGAGAGGGCAATCAAGAAAAACAATAGGGTGGGGAAATGTTATGTCCTGAATCTTCCTATTTTAAAAAAAAGTATTTCTAAGTGGGTGTTCTGTACAACGGCTGCATCATCTCTCTTCTTTTCTCTGGTATTTCTTGTGCCTCAGTCAGATGTTACTTGGAGCAGAATATTGAACATTTTCACACACCAGAAAAATTTGCCTTAATCTTTCAAGGGATCTTGCCTGAACAATGAATGCCACTTGCCTTTTTTCAGCAGAGGTTTTTGGGAAACCCGTGTGCCAGCCATTGTGATGGGTTTAGGATATATTGCAGAGTCATTCCTGAATATCTTTCAACACAAATTGTACCAGTTTTTATTAAAATGGTTTTGTTTCTTTCAATTTAAAATTGCATTTTGTTTATTTAGTTTGGAAGAAAACATAGAGGAAGAAAATGCTCTGATATACAGGATGTTCTTTTCCTAAGGGTGGGATTCTGAGGTGCTTTATAATGCAAACATTTTAAGTGCTGTATAGCAAGACAATAGAAGGCTTGTTGCCAATTTAAACAAGAAGGAATCCAGGAAATGTTTAATGAATGGACTTTGATACATAGAGAGAATGCTATATTTTAAAAATCTTGATGGCTGGACATTGCCATAGCATTCTAATCCTTGGCTGATTCTGCACTTACTTTGTTTATTCCATTGTGGATCCTGCTGAATTCAGATCATCCCACCCTCCCCATCGAAACAGAAAGTGTTCTGTACGTGGTTAGGGAAGCTCAGAACAGGGAGGGAAGGCAAGCACAGGAGGAGGCTCTTTCTTTTCTTGAAGGGGGGGGAAGGGGAGGATTGGAGACAGCAGAGGAGGGAGGAAAAAACCAAGAGGCAAATCTCTACAGAGATTTTCATTACATAGAAAAGGTTATGCATACACACACATGCAAGCATTTTCCAGATCGCCTTTATTGTTCCATTTTCATTCCCTGATTTTGCCATAGTTTTTTCTTGTGACCTGACAATGTGGCTAATATCTCCTTTCTTGTTCTCCCCCCATTCTTTGGAAAACTAGTTATCCCCTTACTCACCCACCTAATTGCCGAATGAATTCACAAGATATCCTCTTGCTTAGAATCTGAACATTTCCCCTCCTATGGATTGCCATCCAAAACCCACCCAAAAGAATGGCTTTGGGTGGTGAACATTAACAAAAAATGTTTGCCAGCTCTGAAATGTTCTGATTTGGAGGCTGTCTTCACTAAAACAAACCATTAGTCCGACTGGGAGGCTGACACCAGCTCCTGCAGCTCTGATTATACAGGAAGCTGACTCAATATGAATCTTCAAAGCAACCTTGGGGAAAAAATAATTCTGCAACTCGAATTCCTTAAAAAGTGGCTGTTGAAATGTTTACCAGAAAAATGCAGAGAGAAAGAGATTCACATATTAGTCATAAGCCTCAGCTGGGGAAGGGAGGGAGGGGGGAGAAAACAACACTCTGGCTACTTTTAATGCCCTAGATCCCATCCCCACCCCTCACTTGACACCAGAGTAAATGTACTGAACCCAATGAGACTACTTTTGAGTAAGGGGATCACACCATGTCCATGTGTTCTGCAGCAGGCTTGGGCAATGCTGCCAACTTCATCAAGTGACACCATAACTCTGAAGTAAAAACCAGGGAAGGGAATCGGAGTAAGGAGTAGCCTTTCATGGAACTTCTCCCCCAAGAAAGGGTACCTGTGCTGGAGACTGGGGCAGGCTCAAAGTGGAAGTGCTCCCCTCCACATATGCTTATTTGAGCATAAGCACCACTGAGTACTCACCAGGAGTAAGCCCATGTGAGCCTTGCCATGGACAATTTTGTCATATAGAGGGGGGGGGGTTAAAATATGATTGCCCTGGGTGTCCAATACTCTAGGTATGCCACTGGAGCTGTGTACCTGGTGCAAGTCTGGTAAAGGAATTCAAAAGGGGGAACAATTAGAAACTACTCAAACCCAGGAAAAGATTAAACCCATAAGGAGTGAGTCACATACACTTTTGCTAAGATATTTATTAATAAAAAGAAGGGAAGAGATCAGTGAATAAAAATTTTCAGGATATGAAAGGAAAATCCTGAAGTCTGCCTTAAGCAAAAGTCTTAAAATGGATTAGAGGAAATACTGCAAAAATAGTTTAGATGTTGCATCAAGTGATCGGGGGAAGGAAAAGCAAGAAATAACTACAGAGATTTAAAACGAAAACACAATCATATCCATCTTCTGGGAAAGATGTGAAGCAGGCATTAAAAGCAATGACTCAGAGAAAATGTTCAGTTGCACAATTCTGGATTCCTTGATGACCACAGCCTCACCTTTAATGACCACAGTCTCACCCTTGGCTATCAGTTAACTCATGCTTTAACTATTCTTTGTGCTCATTCATTAACTTCTCTCCTGCCCCTTCACCTCTAACCTGATTGTCTTACTTTGTGTAAGACCTTATGTACTCTACAGGATATCTAGCTGCTAATGCTATTTCAGAAAGTTAGCAGTAGCAAAGGGGAAATAATTTTTAATTAATTTATTTATAATTATATTTATATACCACCACTCACAAATATCTCGTGGCGGTGTACAAGAATGAATAAAATTATGATTTTCAATGAACTTTAGCTTAAGTTAAAATAAATGAAAACAAGAAAACAGAAAAGCAGATGAACCAGTCAATGTTTATACCTGAGGACGCTCTAGCTGCAGTGCTACATGCTTTTGTGGCAAGTTTCTTTGAAATCAGTGGAATCAGACAGAACCATGTTAGATTCTTTTAAATGATATTTTTGTGTTTTACATAATGCACTTTCAAAAAGGAAACTTGAATGTGGAGAAAAGAGCACTCTTAAATAGGTCTCTTCAGAATCGTACTTTAGTCTATTCAGGCTAATTCCACATGGCTACAGCTGCTCAGGGACACAGGTAGTGCAGAGCCAGTTTGGTGTAGTGGTTAGGAATGCCAGGTTCGATTCTGCATTCCCCCACATGCAACCAGCTGGGTGACCTTGGGCTCGCCACGGCACTGATAAAACTGTTCTGACCGGGCAGTGATATCAGTGCTCTCTCAGCCTCACCCACCCCACAGGCTGTCTGTTGTGGGGAGAGGAATGAGAAGGCAACTGTAAGCCACTTTGAGCCTCCTTTGGGTAGGGAAAAGCGGCATATAAGAACCAACTCTTCTTCTTCTTCTTCTTCTTCTTCTTCTTCTTCTTCTTCTTCTTCTTCTTCTTCTTCTTCTTCTTCTTCTTCTTCTTCATAAAGTTCTGCAGTTTACTGTGTCCCCATGGGGGATGCAGTTCATTGCCAGATCCGTTCTGACACTGAAATGAGTCATTGCAGGGGACACAAAGCAGCAGCGGAATAGTTCTGCCATGGGGGAGGGAGGTATTTTGCAGGAAGGTGGGATTGAATATGGGGTGGATACACTGCAAGTGCTGGTGGAGAGTAGAGGAGGAAAGGTGGCTTGGGTCTGTCCCAAACAATTTCCCACAAACGTTTCTCCCTCCAAGTAGCAATGTGCCCCCCCTCTCTGCCCCCCAGTTCTACTGAGAGCAAAAGACTGCAATACTTTCTCACATGGCCTCAGGGACTATATATACCAAAGCATTCCCATTCAAACTAAGGGGAGCACTTCTCTTGGCTAATAAGGATGCCATTCAAGCTAAATGGGTAATCACTGGAGTAGCCATGGAAACCAAAAGACAACCTCCTATGTCCCTGCTATGCCAGAAGAGAGATTTTTGCATGCTTCACATGCTCAATGAATGCACACAGAGGGGTAAGGTCCATATGGGATCATGTGTGGTCATTGGGGATGTGGCCATATGACCCTGGTTCAGGAGCCACAATGGGTATGCCCATTTTCAGTGGGTAAACAGAAATGATGAAGCCTGTCTCTTATTGTACTCATCTTCCCTTTGAAACATAGCTTTTAGAGCAAAACCATGTAAGTATCCTAAAAAGAATTGTAGAATACCACATTACAATTCCTTCCTCATCTTTATTGAGATAATGTACCAATATCCCTATAAAAGTAGACAAACCATCAATAGAATGACAATAATAAAATTATAATAAAACAATAAATTATAATAAAATTATAATAAAATAGTAATACAATTATAATAAAACATAAACAATCAATAAAGCAAACTGCAGAAGCATAAAAAAGTGATTTACAAACATTAATAATAAAACCAGCCTTCAGCATAAGAATACTTCTGTAATAATAATTCAGAAAAGGTGATAAAGTTATTCTGATATTAAAACCGGAAAACTTACTAAGTAAAATATCCAGCAAAAATGAATAAAAAATCTGGTGAGTTTGTGCCATAATTGTAAATGGTCACCTAAGAAAAGTTACACACTCCTACATCCATTCAATCAATGGGCTTTAAAAAGATATAATTCTGCTTGGCACTGTTCATGTCAGACAGAGTAGAGAAGAAATTTGATTTGTGGCACCAGAGCGTCATCTCTTGTGTTGACCCTCTTTACTTCAGAAGGTGCAAGTACACAAAACAGGACCTCCAAGGACCACCCCAACTGATGAGTTGTCCCAGATGATCTATGGCTTTGAAGATGACACCCCTTTGAACTGAGCCCAGAAACATATCTGTAACACACCTCTAATTGGCAGAACTGCAGGATTGTAATGTAATATGCTATAAACAAAAATAACAGGATCCTGTTTTGACATAGCAAATGCTAACATCATGCACATGGTGGAATCTGACAAATGTTAATATATTGAAAGGTGAAGCCCCAGACCCATAATTATAATAAAAGGACAGATATTCTGTCAAAATAGAGCTGCAATGGAAAATTATTTCCTGAAAGAGGAAAGAGCATCTGTCTCTTTCAGTCATAATGATTCATAGGTCATGTTTTCCACAGCATGATCAACTGAATTTGCAGTTGGTGATCATCAACCCACATAGCTTCTTTTCTTTAGGAAGATTCATAAAGCTACCTCCCAAATGTAATATGACTATTGTCAAAACATCCTATAAGTCAAATCAGTTCTGACCTCTGTAAGCATGCCAATGTTCCGGCTAAATGCATGTAGGGAGAATCTGCATGCATGATGATGCATTTTACAATGAGTGTGCCAGTTTTTCAATTTTAATAGTGATATTTTATTGTTTGGTTGATCTTAAGTCACCTTTTAAGTTTTCTGGATGGTAACTGCATGGATAATGCTACCTCAAACCTTGATGCCTATTTTATCCCTACATTTTAGCATTGCTATATTTCTGTGATAATGCAATAAACATTATGCTTTAAAAAAAAATCGGATTGCTTAACCAGAGGGAGGGCAGGAGGGCAGTAGCTGATGACACAAAATGGTGGCACATCAGGAAACCGAATTCAAATTCAGGAGTTCCTCACTGGGAAACTGAGGTTAAGATCCAAAGTGGGGGGATACTGTAAAGGAGCATTTGGAAACCACAGTGGCTTTGAAATTTGGATTTACTCCTGGAGAGGAAAAATTTTGTGTGGAAAATTTTGCATTATATGATTCTTTAAGAATGCCAATACGAGGGCCTGCTCTTATGCAGAAATGGTCTGAGAGTTTTGAGTTCTTTCACCAATCAACCAGAAAAAATGGTGTGGTTGGGATGAAGGGAGGCATTATTAAACCTTCCTACATTCTTAAATAATTATATAATTTCTAATGGCCAGAAACAGCATGACTCAGAATTCATCTCATAATTTTTCTTGTTACTGATAGAAAAGTGTTCCAGAACATAGATGAGTGTTCTGAGAATTCAAAATCCAAGCTGACTCTACTTTATTTCTATTTTTATCTACCATTTATGGAGGCTCTTTAGCTGCTGGCAAACAAGCAGATGAAAAAATTCAACACTGTGAAGCACAGGCTGGTCTGCCCTTTATACTTAGCCTGACTTTATCAATAAACTCATTGTCAAAACATCTGCATGAACCAAGTGTTGCTTAAATACTTACATAGATGCACCTAGCATGAGAATTCGCTGACTGATAAAGGAGTGAGTCTCTTGTGAATGACCTTTTAACTCAGTAATTTGGGGTGATACAATCCAACAAAATGATGAGTGACCTATCACAATAGGCTGCACCCCAGTCCAAGCATGTGTTCTCAAAAGTAACCCCTATTAATATCAACTGCATCTTTTTATAGATAAGTATAGCATGAAGTGTTGAATTGTATAGTTTTCCCCAACTCTATGCATAGTTACTTGGAATAATTCTTACTGAATTAAATATGACATTATGCAGTAACAGTTTCTGTTTTTAATAATTTTTTTGTACCTAAGGCTGAGTCAACCTTGAGCCGGCTGCTGGGACTGAACTCCCAGCCTCGTGGGCAGAACTTCAGACTGCATGTCTGCTGCTTTACCACTCTGCGCCACAAGAAGCTCATACACACACACACACAAACACACACACACACACAAACACACACCTTTTATCATAAAATGGGCTTAATTCAAAAATGTTCTTTGGTATTTTTGGCACACAGCTGCAGAGAGGATGGGGTGAGTATTGAGAGGCCATGCTTTACATTCCAATTCTGGAAAAAAAATTTAATGAGGGAAATTCACATTTAGAAAATTGACCTTTCCCTCCTAGCCATTCAAGAGTGACTATCACAATCAAAATGAGGGATGGTCAGATATGTCTGATTTAAGAATGTCTGCTTTCTAAAGCTCCACAAGACTCTTCTATGCTTTAGCTGCACCAGATTTCTAGTATCACCCTATACAGTATCACCCAATGATCAATCCAACTGAAACGCAATCTAAATGTATTCCTATAGTAGCCAATCTACATGCTGATATTTAACTATTACAGTGGAATACAATGTCAGTTCTTGTCCAGGAAGTTCTGGCTTCTGTAATGCGATTGTTTTGCATTTTCACATAGGTAGCTGTAAGGAAGACTGCAGCAATTTAAAATATCATGACTCATGTTAGATGACTAAACATTTCAAAGTCTTGTCTGCTTACTTTCAAACCCAGTTTTAGCTCTGCAAGGGGTGGGGCTGTCAAATTGCTTACATGTGCTAATGAAATGGGATTGGGTGAGATGGTTTCATCTGCCTTGAGCGAGTCATATTCTTTACATAAACAACTGGGTCACAGAAAGTGGGAAGACTGCTTGTGCTCTACTTCACTGTCTTCTGCCAAAACTGGGAGATTGAAATTGCTGATTGAAGCACATCCTCCACTAGGTACTGGCTGAAGGCCATCTAAATATACACCCTGAGTTTGTTTAGCTACTCCATTTGTGTGATTTCACTGCTTGTTGACTAATAAAGCCATACTTTAAAAATCATGTATTCTGATTTTGTGACCAAAATAATGTTAATGAGGTTGCGGTGTCTCAAATAGGGATTATGTGAGGCAGAGCTACTTCACACTTTTTGCTTGAAGAACTGTCCTTGCATGTCATCTTCTGTCCCATTAGCAGTAACATCTTCTGTTTGAGCCTCCTATGCTAAATTCCCAAAAGAAATGGCTGGATTTGAAAACCACTGAGCTAAATGAAAAGTAGAAATGTGAGTCTCAAAATATGAATTGTGTGGAATACTTGTTTTATGTGGATTTTAAAAGCTACTTTCTCCAGGATTAATGGATTGGACTAAATGTTACATTTTTTCATATTTTGATTTTGATAGAATGTATATTTAATTTCAATTAAATTGAGGAGAATGACATATGTGTTTGCACATTTAAAAAGGGTTACTTTATGTGGGGTGGGAGAAGAAGAGGGTTGGTTTAGTTCCAACTGCTGCTTTTTTAGTTCATTGAAATTAAAAGTTTCACACGAATGAGTCTCTATTTGACCTAGGCCAAAACTGCTAAATTTGCATGTCTTCCTCCTCAAAGCGTAAATCAGCTGGTAATGAAACCCAGGTTTTATGTAAGATAGTTTGGAAGATAGTTTGCCAAAGAGTTCATAAAGCTTTCTCAGTCACTTGGCAATCACTTTTGTGCTTGGGATTTGTTGCAAATGTTTCACACATCTCCTGAAATAGTTCACTTTCCATCACTTTTAACTTCATATTTCCATGCTCATATTCAAAGCTCTGAAAAAGGCCTCAGCTATGTAATATTAGCCAGAAAAAAGGGGGGGGGAGATGCAATACTAACTGAGATCATTCATCTATATGCCATGCATACCTCAATACAAAAATTCCCTAGGAAGTATCCCTTGGATCTGAGGTTGCTACAATGATTTCAGAGAAAGAATTCTTGGAGACGATTGAGTCCATCCCAATGACTACTTAAGAATGAAAAATACACGGTGAATACTCTTAGTGCTGCTTCTACTATTCCTTTAAAACTATGGATCACATTTCTTGTAACAGGAAAATTGAGATTCATATTGCGATTCCCCAAACAATTATGGCTAGCATTCAGAAGAGTGACCTCCAGGGGATTCTGAGGGGATTTCTGCACCCTTTAAAACTAGTGAGATACTTACCTTTCATTGTCGTTATATTCTGGCCCCTCCACATGACGTCACCAACATGCAACGTCTGAGCAGTAAACAGCCGGCTACATCCTCCATTTTAAAGCACTAGTTGGTGAATCCCAAAAAGTGGACTCACCAACATATGTAGCACTACTTACCACAGAACAACCAGCAGACCACCGCAAAAATATGTATGGAGGCGAAGAAGTGCTATCTCTGCCTCCAATGTCCCGCCCTCACACCCGCCTCCCTCTCCCTTCTCCCAAGGATGGGAGTTTTTGTTTTTTAAGTGAACTGCCTGGAGCAACTAATGTGCGGTCAATCATGCAGGCAAAGGCAAAATTCCCCTAAAGATGTAGCACAAAGTATGCCTCTCTAAGCTTCCCCCCACCCAATCAGGAATGAGATTTATTTTTAACAGAAGCAAGACTCATGATTTCATAAGTGGTGGCAATAAAGAAGCACTATGCATCTATGATTAGATGCATAGGCATTTCAATAAACTATTGATTAAAAAAAAATTAGCGGGTATCACAAGCCCTTTAAAGCATGGAAAAAGGGGATTGGCTGCCTGGCTTGATTGACTGGTGGAAGAGAGTTGTGAGTAAATCACGTTGCTCTCTTCCGCCATATCCAGCAACACTTGTGGAGGGGGAGAAGCGCGAAATGGCAGCAAAGAAGAGTGAGACAGCAAAAAAGGGGCAGGGAGGCACGATTATATATGTAGTCTACGCCACTCAGCTGGCGTAATGCTATTTTTAACGATGTGCCAGAATGCCCCAGGTTCCTGACACAGGAACACACAATGGCAAACCAGCTCTGAGTGTCTCTTGCCTGACTGCCAGACCATCTTAGGATCTCCTGATTACATTACACACATGCCATATGCTAAATAAATAACAGTTTTTATTATAGCATTTGTTCACATTAATTGTTCACGGATGAAGCACAGCAATACTCTACATTCCAGCCATTAATTTCTGTGAATCTCATAGGGAAGGTCCTTCACAAACTTCATTTGTATGTATACACTGACATAGGATTTAGCTTAAAAAGTGACTGCTTGGTTGAAAATTGTTATGGCAGAGTCCACCCTAATGGGCCTATGATGCTGCCTATTTCTATTCTGGTCAATTCAAGTCACATGGAAGAAGCGGATGTAGAAAGAGTAAGAAAATCTCTTTGAAAGGTACAGGTTTTAGTTTATACTTTAGGCCTGAACACGTGTAATGCTGTTCAGTCTTAATAAATGTGGTATGACACTAGAGTGTTAAATAGCTTTTGGAAGACACAGATTCAAACCCCACTCAGCCATAAATCTCACAGATTGACCTGGGTCACAGAGTTCTTTTGAGTCTAAAATGGAGATGGGGAGAACCATATAATGTCCTGAGTTCTTGGGAGAAATAGCTGTGGGGCTGCACCTTCCTCTGGCTCCACATGTGGCTCCAATACTCTCTCTTGCACTTGTCAGTTCTCCTGCACCTCCTGGCTACCATCCCTTGGGGCATGGTCGCTACCCTCTTTCTTGCCCTTGTTCTTTCCCCTGCTGCTCCTGCTCTCATTCTCCCTCCATCTTTTCTCATTCACTGCCTCCTTCTGACTTCCATGTCATCTGAACTCTACTCCTTCCCTTTGCATCTGACCACGAGCTTCCTAAACTGCCTCTTTTTATCCCCTGGCTCTCCAGAGTCTTTCTCCAATCTCCTCCCCCCAAAGGTCTCTTAAGGGCTTCCTTCATTCCCACCCTTCTTTCTGATATGCAGCTGCTTCTGCCCGCTACCCAGCTAGCCCAGCCATGTAGCCTGGCTTGTACCACCATGGTGGCTTGGGCATTGGGACTGCTGAGCCAGCAGTGGTCAGCAGAAACTACAGGCTGGGTGGGCTGAGATGGCGTCTGTGGGCTCCCTGAGTACTTCATGTCCCTGGGGTGGCAGGATTCTATAGCTCTCTTCCTGGCCCTCCCTCTCCATGGGCTAGCATTGGTGGCTTGTGAGCCAAGCGGGTGGCATTGATGGCCCATGGCTCGGCTTTGCCCCCAGTGCTTCCTCTCTAATTGGGGCTGGCTGCATTGACCAGTGGTTCTCTCACAGTGTTCCCCTTTGATGCTGGGTAGTGCAGGCCCTGCCAGGCCCTGGCTAAGCTGCCGCAGTTGGGGGGCTGCCTGCAGGCATGGTGGGGGGTGACGGTTTCTGGTAGCTCCAGGAGAATACTGGGATGGCTAGAAGGTATACCAGACAAAGGCATAGAAAATTAATGTACAAATTAGTTTCTTTGCATACCCAGGGTTCACTTCTAAAGAACACAGTCACAGATGAGACTCTCTCCATGGTTATAACTGCCAAAGATTATGTGGCATGTTTCAGGCCTTTTCACATATCCAGTTTCATTGTTCCCGTCCTTAAAAGCAGTTTCAGCAAAGTTTTTAAAAGTTCCTTAATTTGGCAGCTTTGTGGATCTGGTATGAGACCATTTATTCTGCAGGAAAGGATCTTCTTCAGTGATGGAAAATGCCATTGTAGATCACATAAACAGATCATAAAGAATCACAGAAACATTAAGGCCTCTCATTACAAAAATACATCTCCAATATGCTTCAGATATTTCCCCTGCATGCGCATTGCAATGAATAATAACTGTGTGAGAGAGATTTGGGGTGAGGTATGCAACATGTTCTGCCTTTACAATCTCAGCAACAAAGGTATATCCATGTGGGAAGCTTTGGGGGTACAACTCCCCAACAGTGCTGCTATGCTACCTACATTCATCTCCGTACCAATGATGAGGAGTCAGACTTAATCCTCTTTCAAATTAGTTGTTGGCGTAGCAGCATCTGCACTTGATGAGCTGCACTTTCACCAAACTGCTAACAGGGTGAAGAAAAAAATGTTCCCTGCAATGTACATAATATTTCAACCCAACACACAAATGGTAAGCATTCTTGCCAGCATGTACCAGAATCTACTGTTTGAAGGTACAGTAAGTCATCAATCATCCTTAATCAGGTGAAAATGTGCATTATGGAATAATGGTCATGGGGTGTCCAGCTTGAAAGTAAAATCAAAGATCTGGTTACTGAGTATACTAGATATGAGATTAATGTGCTGAAAAGACAGATGGAAATAATTGCATGGGGTGGGGCTGGGGGAGAGCTCTCCAGAAAGTACAATAGACTTTTCTGTTTCAAGGGTAAGATTTGTTTAATCCTTTTTGTGCATACAAAGGATAAACCACAAACCTGCAATTAATCATATTGCCTAACACCTTTTTTATTTCTAGTCATCAAAATAATGGAAAAATAATAATCCGGATCAATACTCCTCTAGCTGTCATCCAGTGAGAGGACTATTGATCCCGATGATTATTTTCCCATGTACTGAAATTGGTACTCCGCCAACTTGATGAAGTATCACATGCACTCTATTGGCACTCTGTTCTGGAGAAACTCACTTAATGTGGTCACTTGGCCACAGTCCTGCAATCTCATTACTCACTGGGGACTTTCAAGTGGGAAATAATGATAGCTCTCAACCTGTCCGGCAAATGAAGTACATAAGCATGTGCTTCAATTTAAGATTTTCAACAGTCCTAGTGAGCTAAGTTTTGAAAGGTATAATTGATTCTTGAATGCCTAAAAGCTAGATGCCAAAGTCTCTAGTACTAAAACCCACTTAATTTTGCAATGTTGCCATTCATTTCCATTTCCCTAGTTTGAGGATCTGAATCTAAGTACAACATTTGCCTTTGGAAGATAGTACCAAATTAACTTCAGGTGCTTCCCTCTCTGCAGAAAACATATGCTAAGCACATGCTGCCATGCTTGGCTTCATAGTCAAGAGGAGATGCAACCCCTTGTGGGTTGATCTCTGATGATGCAATCTTAGATTTTAAAGTTAAGGAGAGAGCCAGGGAGGCTAAAGATTATCTCCGTCTCACTGCCTATGGCCATCTGTTTATATTATGCTGAACTCTCTGCAAGTATTGAAAGTTGGTACTCTTATACTGTGTATTTGTCTTGGTTTTCTTCATCCAGATGCCTGAGGGCGGGGGGCGGGACACAAATGCATGCTTCCTTCTGATATGTAGATCATGGTCCATGCCATGTTGCCTCTCCCCACCATGTGCAACTATTATAGGCCTCTGATGACCACTTTGCTTTACCATTTTATGCTTCTTACTTGATATAGCTTATTTATTCAATCAGATATTCAGTGAAAGAATTGTTCCAGAGCCATGAACCATCACAAACAGGCCTCTAACAGGCAAAACAGAACCGTGTCAAGGTACAAGGAACCAGCAGGCACTGAATATGGGGCATGTCAGGCAGCTTACATATTCATCTCTGGCCAAAGGAGGGGGGAGCATGAAGATAAGCAAGGGAATTATCTTTAACCCCAAGAAGACCCCCTTTTTGAAAGGGGTAAACAATGGAGAAAATTGCCTCAGGTCTCACATATGGGGGAGTTACAGTACGACTGATAAATAGTGCTATGGATGAGGGTGTGTGTCCAGAAAGTCCAGGAAAACCGTCTGGCTACTATCTAAAAAAGGATGTTTGGTGTAGTGGTTAAGAGTGACTTCTAGGCCTTGCAGCCTAGATAAGGACACCCTTCTTAAAAAGACATACAGCCATTTCAAAGCAATAGTACACAAGAACCAATCAAAATAGATATGGATCTGCTGTGAAAGTAATCGATTTAAAGGAGCTTTTGGGGGGGAAATTGTATTGATAGTGGAGTCCAGGAGGTGCAACTGCCTCAAGATTCATCGATGCATACTCTGCGGGAAAGAGTACAACTGCACTTTCTACGCCAAAGGTCAACTGGACAGAACATAGGTCTATGGGAACAACAAGATGTAGCAAGCCTTGATATGAGACCCCCTTAAGAAGACCGGAGAAGGGAAAGGAGAAGCAGTGGTTGAAATTCTTTCTCTTTTTTTCTTCTCTTCTGTAGGCACATAGGCAATATAATCGTTAGTGCCAGAAATATAAAATGGGGTTTTCCCTCCTTTATTCCTTATTAGTGTATTGCCATAGGGCCAAAGTTGATACTGGTCTGTAGAAAATGTTTAATGTTAAGCATTTAACTCAAATCTGAAAATATACCTGTCAGGATGGCTCTTAGAATGTGTCAAGTATAAATTGTTTTATAGATGCATGTGACACTAAAAGTGACTGTAAAAATTACTAAAAACTATGTTAAATGTGGTAATAAAGTAGGCTTTCCCTCCTATATATGGCGGAAATGTGAAAAAGCTTATAAGTTTGGGGCAAAAGTCTATACCATTGTGTAGTCAACATGGGGTCTCAGATTTCCTATGTAAGCTGAATCTGTATTAAGGGAAAGGAGAAGCAATGACTGAAATCCTCTTGTAATTCTCTTGTACATTTTTAAGGCAATGTCACGAAAAAGTGGGGCTTTTTCCCTTCTTTCTTTTCTTTTTTATTAGGGTTAGGGCCAAAGCTCATATTGTTCTACAAGAAATGTTTAATGTTAAGCATTTAATTTAAATCTGGAAATATCTGTCAGGATGGCTCTTAGACTGTGTCAAAGCAGTTAACGTGGGGTCTAAGATCTTCTAAGTAAGTTGAATCTGTATTATTAAATATATCTCCGCAGTGCCTTCCAGCCTAAAATTAAAGCTTAACTAAAAGAGGAAAATACAACCCATCAATTCCTTTCCTCTTCCTTTCCCTAGCACATAGAGCAGATTGATAGCTTGGTTGACAAAGAATGGTGTAGCCATAATTGAAGATGTATGTAGAGTATATTTGGGATACATTATTTCTGAATCTATTCAGGTCTCCTGATAGTATTCATGATTTTTCAGTATACTAGGAAATGGATCCTGAAAAAATCCCATAAATATAAATACTGGGAATATTGGGAACCACTCTTTTAAGGCTCCCATTGTTTTCATTTTATGTTTTTCCTCCATGTCTGTGGCTTTCTGGGGCTTGGTATTACCGTGTCATGTCAATTTGGCTTTGATTCAGGCCTTTGGAATTAGTTTTGTTGAACTTTGTTATCCTGTATTCTTTGTACAAGTCAGTTTAGGTTGAGGTTTTGGTTTGTAGTGGATTCTCGTGTTTGACATTGCCTTTGATTTTTGGGTCCTTTTTTGGACCAGATTCTTTGATTTTACATTTCTTGGGCCTGCAAAAAGCGTGCTTTTTTTTTTTTTAAGCTTGGATGGTTTCTAGTTGGATTCTCAGGCTGTCTAACTGTTGTGTTAGGCTTGCCACATTGTGCTGCACTTTTGCTGGGATTTTTGGTTTTGCATTGGATCTTAGACTTATTGGTTCTGTCTCCTTTGAGAGGCTCTTGGTTAGGGGTTACTTTACTTCCTCATGTCTTTGGCTATTTGCACTGGAGAAAACATAGAACTTCCACCCCCACCCCCACCCCTGGAAACAATGGAGGATGATAGCAGGTCTAAATCACTTGAAACTTGGTGGTTATTTAAAAGACAGATACCAGTAGCTCTGCTGCAATTTTGATGCAATTTACTCAAACAAACAAACAAACAAACAAAAACCTAGCCTCTCTACCCCTCTGGAAAGGTTCCCGTGGGGAAATAACGGAGCTGAATAGTAACAAAATCCTGAGGGTTGAGGAACAGATCTGAACGCCAAACTGATATTTGAAACTCCGATAACTGGCAATACCAGTATTTTACAGCTCCCTGATATTCAGATCAGGAAAAAAACACATTCTTTTTGAGGTGCACATTCCTGACCATCACCTTAGGCAATAGCTTGGGAATAAATGAAACTGTTTTAAAATAGACAAGATGCTGAGTAGCCATTGTTGTGTATTTTGTGTGATCATGCACACAGCCATGGCTCATTGGGGCAAAATAACAAGTATTTCAAGTTCTTTCCTCTCACTGCAATCCATTCTCATGTTAAAAACCCTCCCAGTGTTGGAGTTCTGAAGTCATTCACTTTGTAAGTACTTGGAAGTACAAAGAGCTATATAAAGTACTAAGTACTGTGATATTTCATTCAAATCTTAGTTTCCAGAGGACTAACTGATGATAGCCATACTAATACAGCATAGCAGCATTAGGTATTAATGAAGTGTGAACATGTTTGGTTGGCATCTGCTGTGTTCACTAAATCTCTGGAAAGAATGAAGAAAATATAAAGGCTAAAAAAAAATTAAAAATTTGCAGAATTATGGCAAAATCACAGCAAGTGGAAGAAACAGATAACAGTTACTGTATTTAAGCCCTGGGAAAATATATCTAAACTACTTACAAAGGTAACATGTGGCTGCCAATATGTAGTAATATCAGGGGCCCAGGGAGAAGAGGCCGAGTGTTCCCTGGAACTCATGCACTGATCAAAGACATACACAGTTTAAATGGCTCCTAGAAAATGCTGGAAGCACCCTACCCACAGCTCCCACTGCAAAACAGGACTATAGACCCATCAGAACACGGGGTGGGGAAGCACACAAAATGCAGTGACTGATGTTTGGTTGTAATGGTTTCCTCAGAAGCTGTAATTCCTTGGTTCAAGATACATACCTTGGTGATGTAGCACAACCCGTCTCCTCAACTTGCATTTTAACATGAGCCAGGAAAATATTTTTTTAAGCTGATCATCTACATACATTTATATCCTATTGTGAACCAAGTTTGGGAGAAGAAGCTAGTGCAGTGTAATGATTAGTGTTGTACTAGGATCTGGGAGACTGGATTTGGAGTCCCTGTTCTGCCATGGAAGCTCTTTGGATGACCTTAGGCCAGTCAAATACTCTCAAGCCTAATCTACCTCACAGTGTTGTTGGAGGATAACATGAAGGAGAATGATGTGAGCCACTTTAGATCCCAATAGAGGAGAAAAGTGGGACATAAGTGAAATGTGTATTAAAAATTAAAAAAATGTCCATCAGCTAAAATGACTTTAGATAGTAAGGCTAGAAAAGGCCTCTGTCTAACACCTACAAGAGCTTCTTCCAGGCAGTACTAGATGGCACAAGATGAATGGATTTTCCTTTGAGTCCATTGTGGTTGATGTGGACATGGGGCTAATTTGAAGCAGGTTTGCAGTGCAGGGAGAAAAACAGCTTGACTGTTCCTTCAAGATAAGAACTAGGGTTGGTATATGAATGCAAATCAATAAAAATGGGTTACCAACCTCCAGGTAGGACCTGGAGGTCTCTGGAATGGCAACTTTACTTTACTCTCCTGCATTAAAAACCTGCTGGGCTCCGTCTCCCAAATCCACAATCCCCATACTTCAGAATGTCCTAAGATGGAGATGGAACATTAAAACACCCCTGGACCAGACTGGGCCGAGTAGACCCTGTGGCCCTGCAATGTTACAAGGTTGATCTGCTCAGTCCTCAGTCATAACAACGGTGACAATAGGGGTAGGCTTAAGCTGATGGGCAAGCTTACAATTGCAATCATGGCTACAGTGGTCAATTCCACTCTTGTCTTCTACCCTGTGCAGATCTCAGAACCTCTTTTAATGTTGAGCCCCTGAGTAGATATCAGTGGTTTGACTCAGAGACTTGATGTGTAGCATGTCGGATTTGGATAAGAAGACTACAGTATAAATCATTACTCAGTAGCCCTGGTCAAGTCACAATCTCTCAGCAGCTCATCTATAACTTGTGGATAATAGAACAAAATCTGAGTTCAGTAGCTCCAACAAAACTTTCCAATAAAACAGTTCCAGCTTTTGTGAGTCAAATCTCAATTTGTCAGACAAGATTTTATAGTTTTGTTATGAAAACAATCTCATATTGTACATTAAGAGCATTTTCTAATGGTGAAACTCTCCCCACACTATTACCCAAAGCAGTTGCTGAGGCCATGTCTCCTATAGAAAGGAAAAACAGAATCCCAAGGGATTGAGCTTCCTGTGTATCCTGTCCTGAAGATGTCCTTGCCATCTTCTGTTAAAAAAGGAAATACAGTTTTCTCATACCGAGTATCTAAACTGATAGTTTACCTTGCATTCCATTCCACCTGGGAACCTCTGTGGTTGAAGTGTGACTTGTCCTTGAAGGCTGTATGTAACATATTGCAGGCTTTATATCTTTGAGAAATAATGTGTGGAATGCTCAGTGCTGAAAGGAAGACAAAAGCAAGCTTGCTTTCTGCTGTGATAAAGCTTAGGTCTAAGCTAATTAGGAATTGTGAGGAGCGAGTTGTGTGTGATGCAGTGACAATCTGAAGGAGGCCCTGAAGTGGAGGGCTATATCACTGATCTGCCTTCTGAAACCAAGCCTCATATGTGAAATGATTATACATCTGAAGGACATTGTGTACTTCTTTTGGTCATTCTAGACTCTAGCTTTAAAGGCAATGCAACTTAAATATAGCCTATGGAATATCAATTCCAAACACAATGCCATTAATGGATTAAGTTCCTGATGTGTACCTATAAATGTAGACATGTGGGGAAATTGTTAGGAGTGTCTAACCCAGGGATGTCGAACATATGGCCTGAGGGCCAGAACTGCCCACCCAGGTCTGTTATCTGGCCCACAAGTGAAGAAGAGGAGAGCGGTGGTAATAACAATAAAATAATAATAATAATCTTTACTTTTCTAACTTGCCCTTTGAGTACAGCTCAAGTAGTGCAGCAAAAAGATCCACATCAGGTTGGCTGGCTGGAGAACCCATCCCCTCCTTTCTTTCTCTCTTGGTTGGGCCAGGCTATGTCACACACACACACACACTATTGAGAGGCCTCCATGTCAGTGCACATATGTGCTGGACCTTCTCCTTTGCTTCAGCAGCAGGATCTGCCTTCTTCCCCACTGTTGCCACACCTACATCTCTGCTTGCCTCTTTTACTCTTTCTCTTCTACGATGCTGAAGAAGCGAACCTTTGGGAGGGCAGAAGGAAGAAGTTATTATGTGGGAAGGTTGGAGGGGGAAATTTTGATGGAAATGGGCATTAGAGGAGGTGTGGGAATGCCAGCGCATATCTGGGGTGAGGGGTATAAGAGACTGGAGGGAGGGGCATGGTTGGGAAGGGCTGAAGGGTGTGCAATGGGGCGTGTGGATGGAACTGTGCATGGAGAGCCATGTCAGGTGCGGAGAAATGTAGCTGCCGGCGTGAGGTTCTCCAGACTAGAAGTCTGCACTCCTAACCACTACACCAAACTGGATAAGTTGTCTGAAGTTGTCTGAAGTTGGCACTAGTGAATTTTACCAGTTTCTGGCTCTGAATTATCCTCAGCGTTAAGACATTTGTTTCTAAAATTTTGCCCATGTTTGGAAGAATGCATGTCTGTGAATGGTTTTTTCTGTAATAGATGTCAAAAGTATGTTCTCAGCTTACACCTAAACAGCATACTCAAGATTGCTACAGCACAGATGTTCATTTCAGATTTTGATGCAATAATTCAGAGCATGAGGAGTCCATTATCAAATCAAATACCATGTTAATGTTTTAAGCATATTTGTATTTTAAGTAAAAAAAAACATTGTTAATTGAGTTTGTCTGTGTCCTTTGTATATAACATTTATGTCTCTGGAACCTGGCATTATCCTTCATGGCACACATGGCCTGGCCTGACAAAGGGACATTTATGACAGTTCTGGCCATTGTTTGACCTGTCGGGTCTAATTCTTCTGGAAAAGTATTAATGAGTCTGGATCTGCCAAGGAACTAGGCTCCTACTCCCAGCACTGTAAAAGGATCAGGCATACTGCGTTGACCAGGTGGAGGTGTGCCAATTATCCACCTCTCTGCCTAGAGCTAATAGTATTCTCTCTCTCTCTCTCTCTCTCTCTCTCTCTCTCTCTCTCTCTCTCTCTCCACCCACCTATCCATCCATCCATCCATCCATCCATCCATTATATTTAAATATCGCCCTCCCTTTTGGCTCAGGGTGGTTTTCATTGTAACTCTCATAAGGTAGTACAATAAACATCTTGTTTGTAAACATATTTAAACAGTGAAACTTGTATCAAATTTGTATTATGTTAGAGATTTCCTTCCAAACAGAAGGAGCCATTTCTTTAAAAAGTGATTTGTTGTGGCTTCAGGAATGATTAAGAAAACAAATCCTAAGCAGAGTTACCCCTTTCTAAGTTTAAGCTAGAGGGCTAAGAATTTTATATTGTTCTGCTGGGAGACTTACTAGGGAATTCATACTGCTATGAGAATATATAATTTTGAAATTATTGTCCACTTTATTTTTGGCATTGTATAGTCATTAGTATGATGTGTGTTAACAGTGGTTCTCCCCAAGGTCCTAGCAATTCTACTTGGTCCAGGAAGGGCAGAGTGTGGGAGAAGGCTCTGCAGATTCTGCTGGATAATTGTAAGATTCAAGGAGTACAGATTTACTTTTCTTACACAGCTGTTTTGTGAACTCTTATGAATGCAGAAGAAATTTGTTGTTGTTGTTGTTGTTATGGACTGTACTATGAAATAAGCTGTAGTGATTGCTATTGAGGACTGTTATTATTATAACCTCATCTATTTTTCTTATATAACAGCACTATTGCAGTATTCACTGCTTCAAGGACATCTATTGTTTCCTTACTTCCTGGTATACATAAGAGTTATACAAGTTCAATTAACCCAAAAGGGGTCACCTCAAAAAGCACAACACCTTTATAAGCCCAGTGGAGTTAGGCTGGAGTAACTCTGCATAGGAATGAACTGTAGATCTGTGATATGTCTTTGAGGACCATGAAGAAAGGGAGTTCTTCTATCCCACTCTTCCTTCAAATATTTGTCATATATCTATTTACAAAATGTGTATGCTGCCTTTCTATCCAGTCTGAGCCCCCTACCATATTAGAACTGTATCAACAGAAACAAAATGGTCCTTGGGATTAATTGACTATACATTGATCCCGCAGGACAGTGGAAAGTAATGCTCAAAAGAATCTTTGGGTTACTGTGTAATATACACACCGACTAATTTGAGTATTTATATAGAATTTTAAATGTTAGTGGAGGCTGAGTACTCCATTCTTGACAGGAGGCATTGTTATACAACACAGAATCATAGAATCATAGAATCATAGAGTTGGAAGGGGCCATACAGGCCATCTAGTCCAGCCCCCTGCTCAACGCAGGAGCATCCTAAAGCATCCTAAAGCATCCAAGAAATGAGCTGGTCGCTTTAGTCTAGCCACTTATTCTCCATAACTTTTATATATTGCATAGCAATACAGCTAGAATAGGAAGCAGCAGCAAATGACAGAGCAAGCAGGAAAGAGGGAGATTGACTGTGTGATCCTAGTGATTCAGGGGACCTGGGCAAAAGCCCAGGATGGGAAACCAGAATTACAAGGCTTAATATCAGTCACTGAATACCAGGCCTGCACAGCTACCAGCCAAGTGATGCAGGGGTTCATCTGGCTTCTAATGTTTCTGGCAAAGAACAAACCTCATCTCCTCCCCCTTTCTCCCAATTGCCAGAATACTAACATTGCCATGGGTAGAAGCTGCTCTTTTTTTTAGTTCCTGGGCAAAAAAAGATTGCTTACCCATTCTCTAGCCAGCATTAAGCTCATTCTGAACAGTCAAGGGTTTTTTTACAGGGCTTGATTGCATCCAGTGTTACTTTTAAATGTTTGAAAATGCATCAGAATTAGTCTGCTTCATGCAGCTGTTCACAGGCATTTCAGAAGCTAAACAACTATAACAAGGATGTGGGAAGAAAAGAAAGCAATAGTCCTCAGAGGACCGGAAGAACTTTTTCACTTTCTTCACTGGACTATTTATTGAATATATATTACATATACAGATAGTGTGTGACAATATTTTGTCTTTGAGGAAGGCTTCTTAGATCCCGAGTTTAATATTTTGTAAGCCTATGTAATCCATTTCTACATAGCTGCTTTCAGGCTGATTCCTGTCTTGTGTGCCAAGAATGTGAAAAAGAAACTTTAAAAAAAAGTCTAAGGACCCCGATCAAACAACCAATGACAATACCTTATTACTGCAAAATGAGAATGCTCAAGTGAATCCACCATGCAGCTGTTGCTTCAGTTGAGCAGAACTATCAGCCACTCACATACATGGATTATCTTTTGCCCCATAGATAAAAGAAGGCGGGTGTCATGACTTTGGCTAAAATTCGCACACTAGGGTTTTCCATTTGGGCTATGCAGAAGGTACTTGAAAAGGCAACTGTTCTGATAAATGTATCATTTTTTTCCTGGGGGAATGTCAAGGGGGGGAAACTTGTAAGTTGAAAAGGCTGCATTCCAAAGGTATTCTGCCAAATAAATGAACAAAGTATCCTTTATTCCTTTTCAATGAAGAGAAATATCTCTTAAGCTAGGAAAAGTGAAACATTCAAGCCAATACCTTTGTTCTCTTGCAATAATGGCAAAATACAAGTTGTCCAAATATGCAGCTACCTTATGTTAGTGTTCTTCTGAGATGTCGTAGTGGTAGGAATAGTTAACCACTTACTACAGAACTGTTGCTAACTCAGAATAAAGCAACAGAATGTCATAGCAGTAATTAAGATCATTAAAAATCTTATGTTTTGTGCTTAAAAGCAAGTTTCTATTCCCTGTGATCTCAAAGACAGACTTTACAGTGTGTCAGAATATAGAGCAATATTATTTCCAGAAGTTAATAACTGTATCACTAGCAAAACCAGAAATTTTTTTACAAAACATTCTAAAATAAAGTATGTAAAAGAAGAGGAGCTGGTTTTTATACCCTGTGTTTTACTACCAAAAGGAGTCTCAAATCCACTTGCAATTGCCTTCGCTTCCTCTCCCCATAACAGGCACCCTGTGAGTATAACTGATATGTAAGAACAGCTCTAAGAGAACCATGACTAGCCCTAGGTCACCAGGCTGGCTGCATGTGGAAGAGTGGGGAATCAAATCTGGTTCTCCAGATTAGAGGCTATCACTCTTAACCACTACACCAACCACTATACTTCTTCAGGTAGTGAAAAGTGGGTTATAAAACTCTCTCTTTCTTCTTCTTTTTATCATCATCATCTCATCATCAATTCCTTTTTAAATAATCCCTAACAGAGAGGCTGATTCCACACCAGCAGTGCCACTCCAGGCTGCTGGTGGAGCAGTAGAGCTGCATGCTCCGCCGCTTTCTATGACCCCACAAGGGACACATTTTGGTGGTGGACCTGGTCCACCCTGTATTTGTACAACCTGACAGGTGCAGACAGGGTGGAATGGTTCTGCTATGTGGGGGAGGACCAATGTGTGTGTGTGTGTGTGGGGGGGGTTGCAGGAAGGTGAAATTGTGTGAGAACTGTCACCTAGCCTGAGCCTTTACTGATGCCATATTTGCAATAGCACTTCAACTAGGACAGACAGGTTAAGAGTGGATGCCTCAAATCTGGAGAACTGGGTTTGATTCCACATGCCTCCACATGTATCCAACAGTTCTCTCAGAGCTCTCTTAGCCTGACCTACCTCATATGATATCTGTTGTAGGGAGAGGAAGGGAAGTCAGCTGTAAGCCACTTTGAGATTCCTTCAGGTAAAAAGTGGAGTACAAAAGTCCAGCTCCTCTTCTTCTCAACTACAGAGCAATAATAAGAGTTCTTTCATAGCTGTCCATCAGGGTGCAATTCTCCAATGAAAACAGATGGATCAGAGCTCAACCTTTAAGCCAGCTGATATTAAAGGCACATAAATTAAAACCACTATATTATTTGTTTTCTGAGCCTAAAGTGGATTAAACACTCAATGGTTTTTACACAAATGTCAAGGATGACTTTTTAGCAATGTCTGAGGGAAATGACCGAAGAAGAAAAGCCTTCTCAGGCCCTGTTACTTGGAAATGCTTTTGCACAGTGAGCATAAAAACCTTGAAACAGATTTAGCAGTTGACTGGCTGCTAAGAATGCTCCTAGAAGCATTTTTGTTGAAATACCAGGCACAGTATATAGTTTACTGAGAACCCAGACAGCATTTAAAATGTGGTCAAGTTAAGCATTCTGACAGTGCTTAACTCAAGGACATTTACTGCAAGACTGGAGGTCTGGAAGGAATCTTTCATTCTTTGTGTGTCAAAAGACAGAACACCAATGAAACACTAAAGCAAATGTCATGTGCTATCCATGTTCAGCTTTACAGCAAGCATTTTTTTTTGTTCCACAGTTTCAAACATCTGACATGTTTGAAGAAAGCTAATGAAGGAAATGTTAGGAACATAATGGCGCTATTTTCCTACTTCCAGCAGACAATGTTTGTGTAGACCCTGAATTCATAAGCAGCTGACTTGTAGAAGATCAGGCTGGGGATGGGCAAACTACACCATGGTATGTAGCTGCCGCTAATGTACAAATGGAACGACTCTCATCTGGAAGTCAGCACTCCCACTTTGTATGAGGAGGTTGGAATATCCTGACAAAAGGCATCTTTGAGAGATTGTTAAGTTTCTGCTGGATTCCTGAGAAGTGAACAATTTTCAAGTTACCTGTATTCCTCATGGAAATTTATGTACATGTATTTTGGCCTACTAAAATACTGTTCAAGTGAGACCACAAGATCAAATAAACATTCAATTCACTGTGCCTGCAAGGTACTGGAAAAGCAGGAGAATTAACATGTATTTTGTAGGCCAAAATACATGGACTTGGTTACATTAGCTTGACAACTCAGTCATATACTGCAAGGATATGAATTACTCTAAGGAGCTCTAAAATACTAACTAATGTTCAAATTAATGTGATGTGGATCTAAATTCTGAGTACAAGGTTAAACATGGATATGGCCTGTGTAAACTAGTTGAGTCCTGAATATCCTTCTTCCTTATTGTTTTAATTAAGCCGGAAGAAGTCTTGGGGTCATGACATCCCTTGAAAAGAACCACCATACACAGTCATACCCTGCTTTTCACTTCCCAAAACAGTCTCAGAGCAGTTTATAATCACCTTCCCTTCCTCTCCTTGCAACAAACACGCTGTGAGGTAGGTGAGGCTGAGAGAACTGTGTCACCCAGCTGGCTGTATGTGAAAGAGTGGGGAATCAAACCCGGATCTCCAGATTAGAGCTTATCTTTCTTAATCACTACATCAAGGTGGCTGTAGTTAAAGCTAGACCATCATGCAACTAGAGGCCTACTAGTAGAGAAGCTCACCTCCAGGCAGAGGGAAAGAGCTTTAGGACCATTTATGCACTGGAGGTTTCATTCCAGGCTGCAAGCTGGAGTTTTAGTTGTGGCAGGTTGCCCCACCTCTTCCTGCACCGACATGGGGGTGCATTTGGCCTGGTGCACCTCATCCTCCCCTGATTTGTGCTCCTGCATGGGGGCTGGGGCAGTGAAGTTCCCAGTGTGTAAACGGTCTTAGGTGATTAACATGTAACTCCAAGAATGCTTCCCTGCCCCAATAAGTACACTTCAGTAAGATTCCCTTTAGGATTGTTTTATAATGCTCTTTCATTTAAATTCCTATCTGGTAATTTCATTGAATTATTAAAATAATTAGTATTAAACCTTAAAATATAATAGCAGTATAACTGAACACAATGATCATTTCTGCTTGAGGAATATGTTCCTGGATAGTCTTTGAATGTTGAAGGGTTTTAGAGTCCCCTCTGCATGACATTGCCTGCATCCCAAGGCTGTCCAGTAGCCTGGTCAAGATTTGGCCATTTATAAATCACAATTTTGGGAATCCCCAAAACTGGATTTATCACCCATTGGTAAGTAGCCAGTGAACAAGCAGGGATAAGACAGTATATGGAGGGGGAAAAGTGTGATAGTCTTGGCAGCTTTGTTTTGCCCTCACACCCACCCTTCCCTCTCCATTTCCTGCTCCGAACAATTTCTTTTTTAAAAAAAATAGTGCAGTCCATGTTGCAGTGTGCCCGCAAACCTACATTGTGAAAGGTGTAATAAAATCTTCTTTAAAGTGTCCACAGTCTTTTTGGGATCAAGCAGGCAAAACACAACTCCTTTTCTGTTTTCAGGAGGTGGGGAATGAGCTGGAAAAAGGGCAGGTGGGTGGTCGGGCTACCTTCTCCCGATCATACAGGGGGATAAGCACCTTGATTTAAAGCCAACCATTTACACAAGATGCCTTTTGGGGCTCCAGGGACCATGTTCGGTGTCTCAGAAATCCAATGAGACAGAAATAAAATCCAAAAAAACAGGAATCCCAACAAAGGGGGGAGGATGCTGTATCATTCTGACGTTTCTCCATAGCAACAAGGCAGTGTTGATTTTTTATTTTAAAATGCATCTTTGTTGTGGCATTACCACAACATGGAAGTGCCATAATAATTTCAAGGTTGGAGGGGGGGGCAGGAAGAAAGTTTCAGTCCATGAGAGAACTGCTGTGCTGTGATTCGTGGCATGCTGTGATTAGCAAACCAAGGAGTGGAGGGAGAAGTTTGGCTTGTTTTCCCTTGCAGCCTCATCAGGATGTAAACTGCACGGAGCTTTTATTCCAACCCCAGATCGATTCAGTCCCTGCCCTCTACACAGATTGAGATTTCCGTTTGGATTTGGGGTGATTTAAATTTTCCTTCTGCAGCAAGAAGGATTGATCCGGAGTGACCCTACCTTTATTGTGGGATATCTCAGACTGCTGCTAATCCTGAAATTATTCAGAAAATCACATTGTTTTGAATCTGGGCTCTCCTCCGTGGTAGAGGACCTGTAATTGGCTACAGGTGGTCACGTGACAAGCCTGCATCAAAGGAGAAGCCCCTAATTTCTCTCAACTTCTGTCGGCCTTGGATTTTTTTTTTGTGCCTTCTTCGTTCCCCCCCACCTTCAAGAAAAGAAAGGATTTTTTCCTCCCTCCTCTGGCTTCTTGGATCCTCTCCCCCATTCAAGAAAACAGAGAAAGAGTCTCCATTTGCCTCCCCCCCCCTCTTCTGAGCCTCCCTAACCACGTGCAGAAGACTTTCCTGTTTCAATGGAGAGGTGGGGAAGAGGAAGACCCGAGTTCAAAGCGATCTGAATTCAACAGGACTGACAATGGAATAAAAAAAGTAAGTGCAGACTCTGCCCAGGAGGCAAAAAGCCTCAACAGGGCAGAGGGAACATGCAGGCAGGGTCTCCCCATGAGGAAGGCTGCAAACATCTTTTTTTACGTTTTTGGACCTGGCTTTTCATACCATTTTGAGCCGTTGGCCAATTTATATTATTACTTGTATTGAGGTTGTGAAACAAAGATACTGAGATTAATTGTACTTAAAGAAGAGAGGACGTGCCACTGATGGAAAGATAGTAGAAAACAGAGCTTATCTGGAAAATCATTCTGGCTGATGTCCTTGGAATGAAATAAACTAAAAGAAAACTCAAGAAAGGACATTGTTTGAAAACATTCTTTATTATTGTTCAATGTCGTAAGGATATGTCTTTTTTTCTTGTTCTGAGTTATCTGAGACCATCCTGTGTTGATCCAATTGTGGCTTGGTGTGATTGATAAGCCAGGGAGTGGAGGGAGAAGTTTGGCTTGTTTTTTCTTAGAGTCTCATCAGGAGGCAAAAAGCCACAGTGGGGTAGAGGGAAGACATGGAAGGGGTCTCTCCATGAGGAGGGCTGCAATTGCGAGATTTACCATCCTGCATTTGCAAGCAGAAAGCCACTTGCGTTTTACCCCTCTGTGTAGAAATGGTCTATGTCTTGACATATCATAGGTGAAGACTGGAGGTCTTTTGATATTAGAATTGATCTCCAAATGACAGATATAGGTTTGTTCCGCACAAAAGAGGGTGCCCCCTGACCTCCCAGTCAACAGTGGTTTATGGATTTGTGGGACCTCTATCACCAGAGCCAATTTAAGGATTCCTGAGGCTCTAATAAAGCACAATTTGGGTGAAAGCAGCTGGATTGGGAGCAGAGGGCCCCCCACAATGGAAAGGGGTATCACTCCGAGTGTCCTTAAAGAGGGTAAAGGGGGAAGGAGAGAGGCTTTGGCTCTGATCCATGGGGGGAGGCAGGACCCCTGGAAGTACAAGGCCCATAGCATGTGCTATGTGGATAAACGAGCCCTGCTTCTAGCCAAATGGAGATGCAAGAGGAAAGACCACTTGAATAGCAAATGGATTGAAATTTATTTTGCTAACAAAAGGAATAAAAAGTCCCTTTACAGTCTGACAAAAAATTTTTTTCTTTGATGCAACCAGATAACCATAGAATCATAGAATCATAGAGTTGGGAGGGGCCATACAGGCCATCTAGTCCAACCCCCTGCTCAACGCACCCTCCTCAGTGTCCACCCCAATCTCCAAGAATCCCCCAGCCTGGAGTCAGCAATTCCCCCCTTTCCCCTTGATATGACTCAGATATATTGTTTGTAATTTTAGATTGCTTGTCAATGCATGTTTTAAAAATAGGCTTAGCATACACAGTAGAATGACGAGCATCTTTATAGCTGAACAGCCATTGTGTTGAATTGTAGTATGCATGGCTGATGTGGATCCATTAACACTTAATAACATGACTGGTTAATTTTTGTGCAGATTCTGAAGTGTGCATTTGTGCAACTTACTTGGAAAGAGATGTTAAAGTTTGCATGTCTCAGTGATGATGAGTTTATACAAAAAGCTCAAGCAAAAAACTCCTACCCACATTTCCCTTCTACATGTGATGAACTCTGAGGGCCATTCTGCACCCAGAAAATAGTGAAAGGCTGACCTTTTGCAGACGTTTTTTAAAAATTATTTATTTCAAATGACATTGTCAGCATCCAGTGTCCCAGCAGCAAACTGGCAGCTACATCCTCCATTTTAAAGTGCTAGTTGGGGAATCCACAAAATTGGATTCCCCCAACTATGTAGTGCAAGTAGGAGGAGAGCAACCACAAATGAAAAAAGTGCATAACCAATGTAGCCAAAGTAGTGCGATCTCCATCTCCAGTGCTTGCCTGCACACCCGCTTCCCTCTCCCTTCTCCCGGGAATGGGGCTTTTTTTCAGTAGCAAACTTCTTGGAGTAATGAATATATTTTGCTTCATCCAGGCAGAACAAAAAAAAAAACCCTTTTCTCCACCAGTTGATGCCTCTCAGACCCCCCCAAAAATTGTGGGGGGGGGGAAATCCTTTTCTTAAGCTTTAAGGCTGGGGGGGGCATTGAAATAAGCACTATGCATCTATGATTAGATGCATAGGCATACCAATGGAGAAGTTTCACTTTTTTAAAAAAACACTTACATCATGGTCACTTTAAAATGGGGAAAATGTGATTGGCTGCCTGGCATGATTGGCAGGCAGAGGGAGAGATGCGTGTATAGCACATCCCTCTCCTCCGCATGTATAGTGTGTCCCTCTCCTCCATGGCTCAGGCAGCCATGCAGAATGCCAGGAAGCACCAAAAAGCAGCAGAAGAAAGCGGGAGAGCAAGAAGGTGAGAAATGGTGGGGAGCACAATTTTTTACAGCATCACACAATTTTGCTGGCATGACGCTATTTTTTTAGATGTGTGGAATGGCCCTCAAGTTGCTCTCACCTAGGATATTTGGTTGTGTTTTATAAAATGTTGCAATAATAGATATAGGTGCCCTGTTTGCACATAAGAATATCAAGTTTGCCCAATGGAGGTAAGGCAATAACCTGGTTTAGCAGGTTACAGATTAGTGTATATGAATACATAGCAATTCAGTTCTACTGAGTAATTTACATCACTGTCTCTACAAAAGCTAATATTGTTATATTGTCAACTTGGATAATCTCAGCCAAGGACTGTTGCCAGAACTGAGAGATCATTGTTAATACAAAAGACTTCAAGAAGGTCATTGGAATTCTTCAAAGATGTATAAAGCTCCCTTAAAGATGAGAATAACATTTCTCAATTGCCATCATAAACTATGATGTTAAACTATGATGATAAACACATTCAGCGGAAATGGTCAAAGAGCTGATAGTAGTTATAGAACTAAGGGCAATTCTGCTCCCGATAAATATAGTGAAATGCTTACCTTGTTTTTGGCATTTTGCACAACATCACCAACCTCCCTTGTCCATCCAGCAAACATCCACCATTTAAAAGTGCTCGTTGGGGAATCACATAAATTGGATTCCCCCAACCTAAAAAGCATGAGCTATAGGAGAGCTACCAGCAGGCCACAAGCTAAAGAAAAAATGGAGGCAAAGAAACACTATCTCCACCTCCAATGTCCCACCCTCACCCGCCTCTCTCTCCCTTCTCCAAGGGACAGAGCAAACTGCCTGGAGCAATGAATAGGCATTCAATCATGCAGGCAAAGCCAAAATGAATTTTCCCAATAGTTGTCACACAAATCATGCCTCTCTAAAGTTGGGGGGGGGGGGGATAAGATAACTTTTTTTAAGATTCCAGACTCGTGATTCCATAAGGGGTGGCATTATAAAAAGCACTATGCATCCATGATTAGATGCATAGGCATTTCAATGGAGAAGTTTTACTTAAAAAAATTAGCAGGCATTGCAGGTCCTTTAAAACATCATGAAAGGGGATTGACTGCCTGACTTGATGGACAGACGGAAGACATTTGCATGTAAAGCGCGTTGGTCACTTCTCCCATTTCAAGCAGTGCTTGTGGAGTGAAAGAAGTGTGAGAAGGCAGCAGACGAAGCAAAAGAGCCAGAAGTTGAGGAATGGCTGGAGGTACAATAATTTTTAGCGATACGCCATTTCACTTGTGTAACATTATTTTTTTCAATGTGCAGAAATGCCCTAAAACTATTTAAATGATTTTTGTGGATCCTTTTGTATTACATGTTTTAAAGAATAAGGAGCTGAAGAAACATCTTTTGTAAACAAATACAGTAGCATCTTACTAGAATATGACTGAGAAATAAGGTCCTGGTAGCCATAATCTGGGCAGTTAAGCTTCATGTTATCCAATGAAGGTTGAGAGAGGGAATTCAAAAATACGGAATCTAAGTTGTGGACTGAGAAGACCTGCATTCATCTCCCTTCCTATTCCTGTCCCATAATTCTATGGTGGCTTGAGACAATGAATTCTGAAACACTAATCAGTTCAGGTGAAATAGCTGGCTGATTGCCTTAACAGAGAGATAGGCTTCAGTAAGACTGTGTGCACTAAGAAAGCTACGTTAATGATTAAACACTGAGTCATATGCCACTGCTCATTTGTATGTGGTTACCTGATTTTACCCTAACATACAGGGGCAATTCATTATTCAGATGCTATCCACCAAATAAAAGCATAAGAGAAGGGAAATGTACAAGAGTAATGTGACATTATAAATGGATGGCAAATGTGAAAATGCATTGGTAATAATGGATTGATTTGTCTATTTTTCCTCTTTAAGTTCTTCCGAATTTAAATCCCAGTCTGAAACACATGGATTGTTGGCAAGATCACCTCCACATAATATTAAACAGAACCTTTTGTAAAGCACTGGGCACATAATCATACCTAGGGGTTTATGGGTTGTTTTTTTCTCTACCTGGCCAGGAAACTAGTTGTAGTGGATTGATTCTTTTCTACAGGAAACCAACTGCATGTTTTCATTTCTACTGTGAAAAAGAAAAGAACAAAAGCAGTTCAGTTGCCTTTGAAAGGTTTATAGAAGTTGATTGGGTTTTGCCACAATCCTTTGTTATTTAATTATAGCTTTCCTTGTTGGGGTATAAGTGGACACATCTTTAATAACAGGTAGGTGATATCAAGGTGATATCAACAGGAGGCTTCCTGAAGCAAGCAGAACTGTCATTTGGATAATAGGTGAGACAATTCATACTTCCTGGTGGGGATGATCTTTTAAATTCAGGTTCATTAATACAATATGAAGATGATGCTGTTTATGGGCAGCATAAGCAGAACATTTTGGAAGTCAGAAAAAGATACTAAAGAAACATTTTTTAAAAATGTTGCTTTAGCAGCAGCTGCTACTACAACACAAATATTGTGTGAGTGAAACCAAGCATTGGGAACCATTTGTGGCTAGCCCTGCCTCCTGAGGTAACCATTTATGGTAGCCATTTTGTGACTGTACCCACTACACTGTGTCAGAATTTAACCCACAGGTTAAAGATGGTTGGGGACCCTGGCCTACCTATTCTGGCAGTGGCTTTCCAGGCAGGGTTACAGGTTCTTCTTTTTTGTCTTCTCCTCCACCCACCACAGCTGCAATCCTGGCATATCTGCCACTCATCAGGTCATCTTGTTTTATCTGTAGTGTAGACCTACAGAACCCTTCCAGGTAGTCAGGGGCTTATTGGGTTCTGGCCAAAGGGAGGAGGTGGAGCACTCTTCAGGCAGGCTGATGCAACTGTTTTGCTTAGCATATTTTCCTCTGTTGACTTGGACCTGACATTAGCAGAGCCAGGATTGAGCCATCCCAGAGTGCTGACTTATCCAGTTGTGTAGGATACTTTTCAGCTTGTTCAGTTTGAGACTGTGAGCAAGATTCTTTTCTGATTTGCTTAATGAGAAACATCTAACATCCCATTCTGAAATTTATCCCAGTGATTTTGACTGCATAGTTGCTGCAACATCTCTACCATGGCAATGAAATCAATTTGAGATACTGTACTACAATAGAAATCAATGTGACTTATTCTAAGCATTTGTTCATTGAACACAAGCCTTTGGATCCAGCAAAAACAGCAACTGCATTGTGGACATGAAATCCAATGCAGCTCCTGAGAACTTCAGTTGTGGCTTTTGTGCACTGAAAACACAAAGCATGTGGCCTAGTATAAATTTATATTTATCTACTCCATCTAGAATCTCTCAGACAGACTAAGATTGAGGGATAGGAGTAGAACCATGTTTGCTTGAGACATAAATTATATACATTGCCTTTTCTCCATGGTATTTGCATGCACCCTAATCACATGGTGGTTGTTTGGTGTCATCTAATCAGGTGTTCTGATTCTGTTCATGTAATGCTTCATCCATGCAGACTACTGATACAAGGAGACCTGAAATGAGTTTAAGTAACTATCATTGGGAAAGAAAAGTAATGGTCACAGGAACCCTGAACTATTTCTAAAGGGACTGACAACAATAGCAGTGTGCCCAAATTAAATAACTGGTGGGGATTGTGAGGTCAGGCTAGGGAAGCAAAATATGTATTGTTAACAAACCACTGGAGCAAAAAAGAAGGAATCTGATTGATTTGGATGGGAAAGAGGTACTAGAGATGGCCAGCTTCCAAAAGGAAAGCTACTTGACACCATAGAAAAACAAATGGATCTAATCCCCACCCACAATAAAACAACCGTATTCATTGAAAAATGGGTTTCAAAATTTCCAGAATTTCCAGTGTATTTTAACTCCTGTATTTTAACACAGGGAGCATTGTGTGTGAGTTCTATAATTACCACTGGGGGGGGGGGAGCTGGCAGCTTCCCTTGAGAAGACCACAGATACTCCCAAACCATTTGGAAAATCTTTGAAATTTTAAAACCAACTGTTTAGTCCACTTTCATATCCCATTGGCCATGCCACTTTTGAGAGACACGGGGAGAGACACGGGGGAAGGACCAGCAACAGCAAGTAGGGGCCAAAAGCATTGTCGTTTACTTGGCTTCAAAGTTTATGTTTTCAGTCTAAATGTGCAGAATAGTTTAGCACATGCTACTTAAGAAGACAGATTTATTGAATAAAAGAACATATTTTATAGGAGAGAGAGAAACCTGTCTATCTGTACTAGCTGCCCCAACAGGATTTTCTAGTTATCTGTCTGCATTTATGCACATTAGATCTTGTACATACTCCAACAGTTTAGTAAGCAATCATTATCATATTTTTGCATTGTGATAAGGATGGAATAGCATCTTATTTTTTCATTCTTCATTCATTTAAAAAGTTACAATGGACTTCTTGTTTACCTTTTATGTTTTCTTATATTTCAATGTTTTATTTAACCTGAAAGTTGCACTCCATTTATATAGCTTTCAGATCTTGAAGTAGTCCAGTTAGCACAAGGCTCTGGATATGAGCTTTTTTTTTGTTTTTGAAAAAAAATCCTCTGTAACTGTGGAGGCATGTGTAATACCCTCTGGCAGGCTGTGTGAATTACGTTACATCACATTATGTATATATCAAATAACATGAGGTAATTGTTAAAGTGAGATGTACTCCACCAACTCAAAAGTCTGCCAATGATGTCTGGGTAATTATCTGCATTGTATAATGATCTGCACTTGGCTTCTTATGGACTTTCTCTGAACAAGCTTACAGTGCAGTTACCCTTTGCTGATTTCTCCCTTAAACAAAAGGAGATAATGGACATCTGAAAAGCAGAGTGTGTAGAACTTGCAAGTGAAGATTGCAGAGCAAAAGCCTGTTTCTCTCTAAGCAAAAAGCAAGAGACATGGAAACTGGACAAGCAGAAAAGACAAATCATGTGTCTTTAATAAAATTGTGTTTCTCTGGGTATTAATCAGAACTCATATGTCTGAGGTAGTCAGTCTCGTACTGTAAAGGTTTATCAACTGAGAATTTACTTGCATTCAATCCAAGTAGCAACTTTAAAAACAGGAAATCACAGTCTGATGAAGGAGGAACAGAAATGTCCACACTTTCCCCTGAAAGCCAAAAATTTATAACTGCTTCATTCCAATTTTCATGAATAAACCAGTAGTTGTAACTTGTTACAAGTCCTCCAAATGTGCCCTTCAGCAAAATATTATGAGCACTTAGATTATAACTTACATGTTTTCAGAGGAAATTCCTAAGGCCATTACAATTCCGAATGCAGACAATGAATGTGCTATACCACCATATTCCTCACATTTTATATTTATTACTAGAATTAAAGCTCGTTGTAGCTGATACAACAGGCCCTAGCAGGGGAGAGGGGAGAATAGCAAAGAGAGAGGGAGGTAGAAAGGAAGAGGGTGATTAAGATAGAGAGAGCTTGGCAATGGGAAGAGGAAGGGGAGGGGCTATCCAGTCTGTAAGGGCATGAGGTTGAATGTTGTGTGGGGGGTTGTGGTGGTGTGGTAGCAAATGAGGGTGTGAGCGTGGAGAGATGGGTGTCAAGAACCTGTGGTTTGGAATGTTAGTTGAGTGTGGGAGAGGACTGACCTTTGGGAATTGTGGCATAGTGGTTACAGATGAGCTTTCCAGAGCCATGTCTTCAGATATTTGAAGGGAATATCAGACTGGAGAGTCTTCTTAGGGGAAGATTACATGGCAACCCATTCCCCCGAGTTCTGTGTTCAACCTCATTTCCCTTCTTGTGTGAATTAGGCACCAAATTAGAGACACCAAAATGTCCCCCTGCCCTAATCCAAAAGGGGTAGTCACAGTTCACAGGTGTCCACCCTGCTCCTTCTGTCTGCATTTTTTTTACTGTTGATATAATGTTATGTACCCACATACTTCTTTTACTGTTGCCTCTTAGAAGAAGAAGAGCTGGATTTTTGTACCCTGCTGTTTACTACCCAAAGGAGTCTCAAAGCAGTTTACAAACACCTTTTCCCTTCCTCTCCCAACAACAGCCTGTGATGGATGTGGTGCTGTGAGAACTGGGAATGGGCTGCAGTCACCCAGCAGGCCTCAGGTGTCTCAAAACAGTTTACAATTGC
Organism: Paroedura picta; assembly: GCF_049243985.1. Lineage (NCBI taxonomy): Eukaryota > Metazoa > Chordata > Lepidosauria > Squamata > Gekkonidae > Paroedura > Paroedura picta. The sequence continues at coordinate 76,358,655 of NC_135373.1, read as the reverse complement.
CTTCCCTTCCTCTCCCCCTAACAGACTCCCTGTGAGGGAGGTGGGGGTAGAGAGAGTGCTAGCTCATGGTTTGGTGTAGGTTTAGTGCCTCACTTTGAAGCTGGCAACCCTAGGAGGAGGTCCCTCTGTTCATAGCAGTCTTGACCCTAGTCATGTTTATGCACACCTCGTGTGGAATTCCAAAACATGAACCAATCTGGCAACCTGACCCCCTCTCTGCAATGTTTTCTTGACCTGAAATAGGTCAGGGGTGCTAGGTGGCTATGGGGACATTACATACTTTTGAGGCTCCACTTCCAGACTTCAAGGAATATGTTCAGACCAGGGACAACCAACCTCCAGATGGGTCCTGGAGATCTTCTGGAATTGCTGCTCATCTCCCGACTATAAAGATCCACAGGCAAAAATGGTTGCTTTGGAAGGGTGACTCTGTAGCATTGTATCCCACTGAGGTTTAAGGATGCCAGCCTCCAGGTGGGGTCTGAGAATCCATGAAAGAACAACTCATCTCCAGGCAGTTAGGCTCTCTCCCCTCACATGCATCCCTTCAAAAGGGACACAAGTTGCCCAGACACCCCTTGGCTACCACAGTCAGTTGATTGGATGGATGTCTGCCCTTCTGAAGCTTGAGGCCTACTGCTTGCTACAGCAATCCCTGTTGTTATCCTCAAGGCCAAGTCGTTGCCGAATAAAAGTGGATCACCTAGTTTCCCCCCAAGTCTCACTGTCTACTTTCCTGTAAAGCTAACTCCACTTGAAATTCTGGGCCATTTCTGCCTTTGAGTTCATAGGACCTTTCTGGCAAATACTGTTTTGTTTTTGTTTTTTTACCAGGCTGGGCTTGAGAAAAGTCAATTCAATTCCCATGTCTCTCCAACCATTTACTTGTTCACTATTTACAGTTTCAGGCTGTAAATATTATTTATTTAGATCTTCCTGCACTTTCCAGATGCACAGGACTGATGCTGGTTTGTCTGTCTATCTGTGCCCCATAATAAAAAGAGTTGCTGGCAAGGGCTAGCTGAAGCTCAAAGCCTAGGAGGGACACACCCACACCCCTCCACCCCAACCACAGTCTGTGATCGCTGCTCATTGTCTATAGATTGCTGCTCATCTCTAGATTATAATTATAATGATCAGCTCTACAGGCAAAAATGGCTACTTTGGAGGCTGGACTCTGAGGCATTGTACCATTTTGAAGTCCCACCTCCAAACCTCCAGGAATATTTCCAACTCAAGGATAGCCAACCTACAAGTGGGGCCTGGAGAACTCCTGGAATTACAGCTCATCTGCAGACTATAAAAATCAGCTCCCTAGGAAGAAAGGGCTGCTTTGAAGTTTAGACAGGGTTGTTATGGAGAAGAAACATTTAAGGCCTCCCACAGAGGTTGTAGTGGAGTTGAAACACCTGAAGTCTATTACACAGGGAGGCAAAAGAACCTCCGCAACAGCATCCAGTTTCATCTGCACAACAGCCCTATGTGGTAAGCTTCAAATATAAAGAGAGTTGCTTGGCTGCCTTTTCCCTCCAGCAGTGAAGCCGGCCAGAGCAGTATTGTAACTGACAAGGGGCTTTTCTGTGGCCTCCCTATCAGCCAACTGTTTGGCAGAAGGGGAATGGTCCCCCCCAGAGGAAAGCACAAGTATGCCCACGACTCCCCTGTGTTGCTCTCAGAAACACCTCCCTTGCCTCAGTCAGGGGTTGTCAGAGGCTCCTTCACAGCAGGCCTGACAGGAGTGGGAAGGGAGAGCACTCATCAGCCACTTGCCAGCTTCATCAGTGGTCTTAGGCAAAGTGAGCGGAGTTGTTGGACATGACAGTTAAGGGTGGAAGATGCAGCCTGATTGGGCTGGTTGAGCTGTTGGGGATGGGTGCCAGTGGGGCCAGGCCAATCCAGATGCACACAAGATCCGGACAGGGCTGGAGAGGGCCTGGACAGTCTCTGCCCAGGAGGGCTTTTCACAATTATATAAGATAGCAAAGTGTTAAAGATTACATGTTCATTATCCCAGTATTCTGTCCAAGCATTTCCAAGATATACACAATAACTTCTTGCTACTTTCTCATCATACAAAATGGATTCAAAGGCATGCCAGACAACTACTGTAAACTATGGTCCATGGTATACCTTCTAATTTTAATAAAATTTGCTTAAAATATGACTTTCGCACATGACCAGAAGCCACAAAAAAGAAATATGAACAAGATGTAGTTTTTATATTTGTGTTTACTCTGTTACATGAAGAGAGCAATGTGTCCATTTCCCCCTGCAGCTTAAGTATCTGCCCATAGAGGAAAAGCATGGAAACAAGAGGAGACAGAAGATGACCCCAAAGAGAAATTATGAGTCTTTTGTAGTTGCTATTTTGTTGCTCCCTTTAATATGTGGAACAGCTTACAACTGGGATACGGGTGAGGTGAAGGTGGTGCAAAGGACAGGCCATTCTTTTTTAGTGAGTCATTTTACAAAAAGAGTGAGCAAGTCTGTAATATTAAACCATGGAAGTGGCCATGGCTAAGTCAGCACATGTGCATTACTGTTTGCCAGTATGCATCCTCAAGCACCTGCAACAAATCTCTTCCCTACTCCAAACTGTAAATAAATACATGTCTTTCATTAAGCAGACACGTTTTCTCTCTTCTTCTCCCCCTTCCTCTTTCACTCTCAGATTTGAATGATGATCATAGTAGTCACTACAATTTAATTTCCTGGCCTAAATGGAAGACATATATAAACTTCATTGGTCGTGACACCATTCACATGTACAAGAATAGCCTAATCGGTTTATGTCTTATGAACATTTAATCCAATGCCTTGTTATGTTTTAGTTTCCCCTACCTGTCCTCCTGCATATAATCCAAGGTTCCAATGTATTCAAATGCACTGGAAGAGAAGTGGAATAGCAAAGCCAGTGGCTCATTCTTTCTTTCCATGCGGAGTTTCTTTTTCATATGTTTTTCATTTTAACTTCTGCCTCCTTGAATGTTATTTCCTCTCTTTTGGTTTTCATCAAGGTCAAAGAAATCTTCAGTAATTTTTTTTTAAAAGTACTGGAAATCTGCCCATCCTGTATCTTAAAAATATCAGGTTGCAGAACTAAACTTGCACATATCTACAGTTGTCCAGGCCTCCCCAGGAGATGATTCTGTTCCACTAAGAGAAATTAGCCACCCTTTCCTCCCTGGCCCAGCACTGATCATCTCACCTTTCTCTACCCATACCTGGTGTGCACCTGGACCATAGCAGGGGGAGGAAAATCATGAGGCACAACACCTGACATTACCTGAATCATTTAGAGGTACAATTCATCTTCCATAAAACCACATAAAGATAAAGCATTGACTGAGGCATTCTCTAAGCTCGTGCACCTATCACTTTCCATTCCCTACAATTAGTGCTTTAAAAATCAGTATTAGGTATATCATTATATATATATATATATATATATATATATATATATATATATATATATATATATATATATATATATATATATATATATATATATATATATATATATGGCTTTTTAAAAACAAAAAATCTCACCAGTGGCCAGAGGAAGGAAATTGTGGACACAAGGGTATTAGGAAGAAAATGGTATTGGATACAGTCAGAGGGGTTTGAAAAGCTTACCTTCCTACACATACAATTAGAAAACTTGCCCTGAGTATGGTCTTCCAGGAAAGCAGATTTTGGAAAACACTGAGAAGCAGGGGGGAAATCTGGAAGGTGATCATCTGCACATCATGTTTTGAGAAGGTAAAACTATACATGCACCCAATGTATACATGGGTGTGTGCGGAACAAAACTTCCATGTGGAAGTCAGTATATCAAGTAAAGATCTGGTCATTTCAAACTTGGCCCGACACAACTGAAGGCAATCATTACTAAGCCCCAGTGGGACCAACTATGACCTCATATTATGTTTTAACTGAGCCACATAATTACTGTAAGAAGAAATGTGAAGTAAAACGCATTTCATGCACTAAAAAATGTTCTGGAAGTTGTAAGTAAAAATTAATACTCCTAAATTGAGATGTAAGCACACTTTTACTAGGAAAGTCTTGGATATTAATGGTTTCTACAAATGCAAATATGGAATATGTAACTGTTTCAGATATGGCATCTTTCCATAGCCCTTAGGTGGGTGGTCTTGGGAACTTGTCTCAAAATCTTTCCTTCTTCTGGTGTGCCTATGTGCCTTTCTGCTACGTTTAAGGAACACTAGGCTTCCATAGTCAAACATCTGGAAGATTCTCTATTTCTCTACAGCATTCAGTATTTCTCTACAGCATACTGAATAAGATAAATATTGTTCTTAACCTTCTTCATCGGTGAGAACAAACCCTTATGAGGGCTTTCAAGGCCCAACAAGAGCCCGTACATTTCCTAAAATGTATTAAGAGCTAGAAGCCTAATAAAAAGTTCATTTTCAGTTCCATCAGAGATTAAGGCCTGATCTAGATATATCATTTGTCCCAGGTAAAGCACACACCTGAATAAACATTCCACCTGTCTTAAATCATCTGTAAATGATATTACTATATGCTACAGACTTCCTCTAATTAATTTACTTATCATACTGATGTCATGGTTACAGAAAATTATATTTTAATGTATATGTCAGTGAATGGAAGAAAACCCAGGTCATGAAATGTAGCTGTTTAATATTATCAAAATCTATATATCTAATAGTCAAGTGCATCCCACATGTGCTGATATCCAAATCCACAGATTGGGGCTGCACTGTTGCTAAACATTACTGGGAATTCACTGTCAAAAACTTTTGGATAATTCAATTTTTCTTCTTTCTTTAAACTTTATGATTATTCACTTGTGTTATTTCTTCATGTTGTAAGACTGACTTACACGGTTTATAACATTTTTTATTTGATTTGATATTGTTGTTGTTGTTGTTAGGTGCGAAGTCGTGTCCGACCCATCGCGACCCCATGGACAATGATCCTCCAGGCCTTCCTGTCCTCTACCATTCCCCGGAGTCCATTTAAGTTTGCACCTACTGCTTCAATGACTCCATCCAGCCACCTCATTCTCTGTCGTCCCCTTCTTCTTTTGCCCTCAATCGCTCCCAGCATTAGGCTCTTCTCCAGGGAGTCCTTAGGGAGTCTTTGAACCAGAGTTCAAAAGCCTCAATTCTTTTACGCTCGGCCTTCCTTATGGTCCAACTTTCACAGCCATACATTGCAAATGGGAATACCATAGCCTTGACTAAATGCACTTTTGTTGGCAGGGTGATGTCTCTGCTTTTTAGGATGCTGTCAAGATTTGCCATAGCTTTCCTCCCCAGGAGCAAGCGTCTTTTAATTTCTTTGCTGCAGTCCCCATCTGCAGTGATCTTGGAGCCCAGGAAAATAAAATCTGTCACTACCTCCATTTCTTCCCCATCTATTTGCCAGGAATTGAGAGGGCCGGATGCCATGATCTTTGTTTTCTTGATGTTGAGTTTCAAGCCAACTTTTGCACTCTCCTCCTTCACCCGCATCAACAGGCTCTTTAGTTCCTCTTCACTTTCTGCCATTAGAGTGGTATCATCTGCATATCTGAGGTTGTTGATATTTCTCCCTGCAATCTTGATCCCAATTTGTGACTCCTCTAATCCCACCTTTCTCATGATGTGCTCCGCATACAAGTTAAATAGGCAAGGTGACAGTATACAGCCTTGCCGAACTCCTTTCTCAATTTTGAACCAATCAGTGATTCCATGTTCAGTTCTCACTGTTGCTTCTTGACCTGCATACAAGTTTCTCAAGAGACAAATAAGGTGCTCTGGTATTCCCATCTCTTTAAGAACTTGCCACAATTTGTTGTGCTCCACGCAATTAAAGGCTTTAGCATAGTCAATGAAGCAGAAGTAGATGTTCTTCTGGAATTCCCTAGCTTTCTCCATGATCCAGCGTATGTTGGCAATTTGATCTCTAGTTCATCTGCCTCTTCAAAATCCTGCCTGTTTTCCTTTAAATTTGGGGGACTGCCCTAAGGTTTGCAGAAAAATTGAAAATCTCTAAAAAATACATTGCGGGGGGAGTTTAAATTCCCCTTCTCAGAATCAAAGATCCTACCCCCTGCATGGTCATGGGTGCCTGCAGCTGAACCCAAGAACTGCACCAGGCCTAGTAGTAGCTATGGGTGCCTAGAGTTACACAAGGCTTGTCTGCGGCAGAACACTGGTCTCAGTGGCAGCTAGGCAGAATCTGGGAGCTGCTTGGGGCCCAGTGAAGGCCATGGAGGCATGGGGTTATATCAGGCCTGGCAACAGCTGCAGCAATGCCTGAGACCCAAGCTGGAGGAAGATGGAGTCCCCCCATTAGTCTCTTGAACTCACACTTGTCTAAAATAATAGGTAATGCCTAAGATTTTGCAAAGCCAAAGTGTTCTTATGGGAGCTTGGTGAAAGTTATCAATGGAATGAAAAATTGTGATTCAATAATATAACTTGCTAACTGCTTCCAGATGTAATATTAAAACTGTTCCAAAATGGAAAATGTACCAGGTAATATGAACAGGTGGGTACAGGATTCCTTGGGGATATGAATAAATTGCCATAGAAAAGGGCAAAGAACATAGACATTTTTGATACAGCCTAAATATTTATTCAAAGATGTTTTACTGGAATTTGAAAGTGGGAACCAATATCAAGGTAAAATGTTGTACATTTCTCATTGACCAATATGAATCATTTGAGTTAGGCATATTAAGCAAGCAAGGGCACAATTGCTATTCATTTCTTTTTTGAAAATCCAGCTGACTGAATTTTTAAAGAAACTTAAATCAGCTTAGCAAATCTAAGTAGCAGCAACAGTCAGATGCCCTCTAGTATAGAATTACAATGGGATTACAAATTACAGATATTCATATGGAGATGCAAATAATAAAATGCTAGTGGAAAGAAATATTGGGAAATAATTGTTTGCAACTCTTCTTTCAGTCAGTGCTCTGTGAAATATGCTGTCGAAGGTGATTCTTGTTGCCAGCATTTTTATCACTGACATAGTATGTTGCCTGTTTTCAAGATTAACTACCAACCACCAGTCATTGACAGTTGCTTGAAGTTGTTTTTATTAAAAGAGAACTTTAAAGAAATACAAGCAAATACACCAAAACTTTGCAAACATATGCACAAGGAATTGAACAAGAATTGAGACAGGGAATAGAGGGGAATTATAGCTACCATCACAATGTGGAGATGTTTGCAGAAGCCATAAGGACAATGAGAATCTTGGAGGAAAGTGGCTTGGTTGTTATATGCAGGGTACCAAGGAACACACAAACACACACACAAATGGGTACTTAAATAGGAAAATTATAACCTCAGACAAAGGTTTGGCACAATAGCCCCAGATCAATATGTTTGACGTAATTTCTGTGTTTGACAAAGCAGCTGGAAGGCAGGTGATGGGTCTATCCAGAGTCAGGACAAAGCCCAGGGCCATTCCGCACCAGGATCTATGTAGCAAATTTGTATGCCCAACGAAAAAACACCATTTTAAATAGTGGAATTCATCATTATGCATACTTGCCTTTGTAGTGGAATCCAGTTGCGTTTCTATCGTCTCCTACAGGTTTCCGGTCTTGGCAAAAATCGCTAGCCAGGAAGCGATATTGCCGAGCTTTGTCCCGCCCCTGGCCGTCAAGCAGCCAATGGGCAGCCATTATCATGCTCCCACAGAGCCCCTTTCCCTTTAAGGAAGGTTTAAAAAAAACACACACACACGTTGCAATGAATCTGTGTTGATTCGTTGCAACGGAGAGACCCATCTAGCTAGCTGGTGGTGTTTGAGCTGCCGTTTCATCGTTGCCACGCTCCCCCCAAGTGAAAAAAATACCCCCCCCCGGCGGGTGCGATTTTTGGTCGAAAATAGAGTGAAAAATAAAGGGAAAATAAACCAGCAAACGGGGCTGTGTGTTGCTTGGTGCTTGGTGACTTAAAACAGGTCTGGGGAGGGACTGCAGCCAGGGAAGCCTCACTGGGTAAATGAAAGCTCACAGGTGCGTTGATCTCCGCTTGCTCCGAGAAAAAAAAATGGCGATCGCTTCGCCGGAAGATCAGAGGAGAGAGCCAGGGGGAGGGACTCTGCAGAAACTGCAACAATGGTAATACAGAGAACCTTCCCACTAGTGTTGCAGATTGGTTGCAAGAGTGTAGCGCTTTCTGGAGGGTGAATCCACTTTTTGGGATTTCCCTGAAAGCACTACAACGAAGCGCTTTTTGCAGATCGGTTTCAGGAGTGTTGCAGATTGTCAACGACATTGTGCATAACAGCAAAACAGTAGCGATTTCAATTTGCAACCATTGTGCAATTTTGAACGAGTGCGGAATGGCCCCCAGGGTAGAACCTCAGATGTTTCCCTGGGATCAAAACCAGTGTAAATGTTTCTTGGCAACCACTGAATTACAGGATGGGAAATAGCCTGGGTGGATCATCCTTTTAGTGGTCCCAACTGAGTTTTGCAGGTATGACAAGGAAGAAGAGATTATCCAGCCCAGCAGCTAAGATCCCTCCCAAATCAGGCTCTGTATGGTCCCACCTGCAGAGATAGAAACTACCATAGTAGCAACCAGAGATAGGGCTTTTTCAGAACTGCCAGCTTACCTTCAGAATACCCTTCCCATAAGAGTTACGAGGTTCCCCCTGACCATCAGCAGGGTGCAAGAGGCACAGATTTCCATCTCCAGGTTGAAAAACTCTTGGAGGTTGGGAAGGACAAGGACCTTAGTGAGATACAATGCTATAGAGTCCAACCTCCAAAGCATCCATTTTCTCCAGGCAAGATGTGCCTGGAGATAACCTGCAATTCTGGGAGATTCCCAGACCACACCTGGAAGCTGGCATCCCTACTTCCACTTGAGGCACTTACTTTGCTGTCTTTTAAGCACCAAGCCCAAACATTTCATGTTGTTCAAAGTTTTAACCAAAAGGTTCCACCTCTTAACTGTTGTTTTGAGGTCTGCTTCTAGCCTGAGAGCTGTTTTATGAATATTTTTTTGTTGCTGAATATTGTTTTAAGCCTGGTTCTATTCTTCTAGTGCAGCCTTTTTCAACTTTTCGACCATTGGGGAGCCCATGAAATAAATGTTCAGGCATTGAGGTCTCCTAGCAGTGATGTCAGCTGGTAACACCTCCTAACTATGTCCCCAGAAGTGACATAATCATTCACCCTCCTTTTGCTCCTTCCTTTTTAAAAATACTGATCATTTTTATTTTCATATTTTAAAGATTTTTTTACTGTTTTTGTGAGAGACCTTAGGCCAGGTTTCTGGATTGACACCATATATGTTTCACCCCCTAAAAAAATAATAGAGTGTTCTACTAGAATTACATCAAAATACAAATGTAATAATATGAAAATATTTGCATTAGTAATGTAGAAGAAGAAGATGAAGAGTTGGTTCTTATAAGCTGCTTTTCTCTACCTGAAGGAGGCTTACAGTCACCTTCTCTTTCCTCTCCCTACAACAGACACCCTCTGAGGTGGATGAGGCTGAGACAGCCCTGATATCACTGCTCGGTCAGAACAGCTTTATAAGTGCTGTGGCAGGCCCACGATCACCCAGTTGGTTGCATGTGGGGGAGCGCAGAATCGAACCCGGCATGCCAGATTAGAAGTCCGCACTCCTAACCACTACACCAAACTGTAACATTCTTTGTTGGATGCTTCATATGGTTTTAGTTTGTAAGCCTGATTGGCTTACAGCTTTTTGCTGGTGGTGTTATCTTACAGTATGATGAACTCAAACATCACTGAAATCTGGAAAAGTCCTTTTACAAAAAGCCTACTTCTTGGACTTAAAAGCATTCCTCATAAAACAAATATACATATGCAAAACACTGGACTACTTTCATATTGGGTAGGTTGGCTCTCTAAAGAAACACAAATGTTTATGTCCATTTGAATTAAAGTGTTGATTAGATTATTAACATTCTAATAATATGCAGAATTGAGATTTTCCACATCATGAAACATGTCTGTGCTTTGAATAAAGTAAGGCTCAAGTTTGGTAGGGCCTAGTTCTCTTAGGGCTTCGATGTTAGCACCTGGAATAATGGTCTGTATTTATTTAAAATAAACATTTGATGTTAAAGAGTAACTATTGGTGAAAGTATCATGATTTTTATAATAATTTTGCCATGAGGCCTCTGGGTCTGGTATTCAAGAAACAAAAGGCCGAAGTCTCTTAGACGTAGAAGACTAGTGGTCCAGGTTTGTTTGGTTTTGATTCCTGCCAAAAGTCTATGTAAGCTTTGAGGTTTCACAAAATTCTTTTCAAGAAAATTATGATTATTATTGAGATGAGATAACAAGAGACATGGTGAAACATCTGTCCTTTTCACTTCTCTTGTATCTTAATATGATATTTATGTAATGAGATCTGTAATACATAAAACAATTATTCCAGATGGCTCAAATGTCAGGGAAAATGTGCATTCTACTCACTTAATGCAATGTTTTATCTCATATGTAATTCAGGTGATAACTTGCCTCCAGGTCTTCTATACTAAGATGATGGCAGGTTTCCTTAGATTGTTTGCCAGTTGAAACAATGTCAGTTCAATTTCCAGTGCCCACAGGCCTGGTAATTAACATAATGTCAATCTTGGGGGAATCTTCCCTGCCAACAAACATCTAATGTGACCAGACAGTTCAATAGCTTCCTAATACCTCACAAAAGTTAAAGATGCTGAAGATGTGTAAAAACCAAAAGATAAAATCTTTCATCCTGAATGTGCTCTCTCTTTCAAAAGCCCAGATGTTGTTTTTACCTTCTTTCCTTTTTTTTACAGGAATCAGATGTTTCATTTGAGCTGTGTGTTTTACATTAAATTGACTAGCAGAAGAGCTGGGTTTAGACATGCTAATTATATAATAGTGTGTGAGGTAGAGTATTTGGAGTATGGAGAAGCACTCACTTCCGTACAGTTTCTTCTAAGATGGATCTTCAGGATCAAAAATTTCATGTTTTCCTGTGGATGTTCGTCTTAACTTTGTCTAGGCAGAATCCAGAAGAAGCCCTGGATTGGATTCCCCTAGAGTCCTTTCTCTTTTATATTGTCTGTGGAATTCTTGCACTGATGACAGGGATAAAAAATATGGCCAAGTGTGGCAGTATAATTTGCAATGACAAAGTTGAGTGAATGGTCAGACTATACACATAACAATGATCTGTAATATAACAGCTCAGGATGCCCATGGAGTGTGCTTTTGTTTCCTGGAGACTGCTTTCTTCTTGACTCCATGAGATAAACTGCAAAGGGTGTTGAATGGAAAAGAACTTTGGGACTCTCCCAATCACAGGCTTTCCTCAGCCAGGGTTTCATTAAATCCTGGGTTTCTTGATGGCCCTGGAAGGGTTTTCTGAATGGGAGGAAGTTAAATAATTTGTTAAACATTTATTGGGTGATATGACCATATATGGTCATGTCGATCCACCCACCCCCTCCTAAAGTGGCCAAAGATGGGCCTGGGGGGGAGTGTAAATGTATATGCAGCTATGCTTCTGCGCAATTGCACCACTTCTGGGTTTTTTCGAAGCTTGAAGAGTGTTTCAGGAGTTTCTCAACAATAAAAAAGTTGAGAAAAGCTGCCCTCCCAACTAATGAGAAAACCACTTGGCTCAACTGGGCAGGTGTGTTACAACTATGAACTCTTGGTCTCTTATGTCTCTGGTCTTGGCAACCTCTCCCTGTTGCCTTTTCTTTGGATAGGAACAAAACATTGTTTCTCCCTCAAAGCAGAGCCAATCCCAGCAGAACACAGGAACTGCTTCCAATGATCCAAGGGTGCTTCTTTGGCAGCAGGGAGCATCCGTATGGTAACCTGTCTCCGTGGCAGCTCTCCCCACTGCACCACACCTCCTGCTCAGAAGCTAGATTACCTAATGGTCCTTTTTATTTTCCACACTGTGGAAATCAATACATGTATAATAGATCTTCCTAAACTCTAGTATCTCATGAGAGTTCTAGAAGTCCTACTGAGCACGTCTGGCATACTGTGCTGTTTTTAAATACAGGGAATGGGGAGAGGCAGGAAGGACTCTGGGTGATTGGATGGCAGCAAGGGTGAAGTACTAGTGGTAATAAGGATGGAACGTGTCACCTCCTAAAATCCCCCTAAGGCCACTAGTGTTAGTTACATAACCAGAATTCATATAAAATTAAACACTCACATGGAAACTGTATGCTGCTCTTGATCCTTGCCCACATATTTTAAAGGATAGATTAAAGTGGATAGCCATATTGGTCTGAAGTAGTCCAATGGCACCTTTAAGAGCAACAAAGATTTATTCAAGGTATGAGCTTTCATGTGCATGATTGCTTCATATTTGCCTGTTTCATAACAGGTATGTGGAACAGATATGTACACATATTTTGTACTCAGAAATCTATTCACAAAATATGGTCTGAGAAGACACTGAAAGTATGTACAGATTGCCTGTTCCTGTATTAGTTTCTAATTTATGGCACTAGATTAAAGAGCTTCAGCGGCAAAAAGACTACAGTGATTAGATAGATTTCTATTCTACCTTAGGAAATTTCTGGAGATTTTTTTGGGGGGTGGGGGTTGACTGGGAAGGATGGAAGTTGGAGAAGGGAGGGAGCTTAGCACGGTTGTGATGCCACAGAGTCTGCCTTATAAAGCATCCATTCCCTCCATTTCCCCATTGTATTCTAGTGGTCAGTTGTAATTCTGAGAGAATTTCGGGCACAGCCTTTCTCAATTTTTTCACCATAGAGAAATCCCTGAAATATTCTTCAGGAAGTGAAGTCAGCAGGCCACACCCTCCTGCCATACCTCCAGACATCATGTCACCAGAAATGACATTACCCAGACATTCCCACAGGATGTGACATCACACTCCATTGCCCCTGCCACCCCAATGCCAGAAACGGCCCAGCAGCCTACTAAAGTGGGCCAGGAACAGGGTTGGGGCAGATATCCACTGCTCTGTTGCCTCCTGCCATCCCGAGAGTACTTACCTCTTTGGATTCCAGTCACTACCATGTGTGACAAACCTCGACTAGCAAGGATTTTTATGACCAGTACCCTTCCTCTTCAGATTACTATCCACCGCAGACTAGATCACAACCATACTGGCTTACAGTTGCAAGGCTGGTTGGTATCTGCAGTATTGGCCTTTAGGTTTATACCTGCTCTCTCTATGAATCTTGAGACTTACTCATCAAAAACTATCTTTAGGATACACTGGACACCACAGTGACTCTTTAGCAAATCTGTAACAGCGGGAGCTATCTTGAAATAGGACAGGGTCCTATTAAATAAAAGAGTAAGGACACCTGGGGAGGAGTTAGGGCAGGTCCTGTCCATCCCGCGAAGCGGCTCCTGATTGGGCCCTCCGAGTGTCCATCCAGGGCCAAGCAGCCAATGGGGAGGCGCGCAAAGTGCCTTCCTATTGGCCCCTCACCAGGACAGACCAAAATTCCATTCACCCAGCCCAGTCTGGCTGCCAATCTACTCCTGACCACCAAAGGGAGAGGAGGTCAGCAGGGCTGTTAAGGGGGGTGAGAACAGAGGCTTGGACAGGCTGCGCCAGCCCTTTTCGCCCCAAGGCTGTCCTAACTGCCATGTCCAACTGTAAATTGCCTCAGAACCCTGACAGAGCTGGCAGGAGGCTGCAGAGTGCTCCCCCTCCCCCCCCCTTCAGGCCTGCTGCGAAGGAGCCTCTGACAGGCCCTGACTGAGGGAAGGAGGCCTTTCCGAGAGCAACGCAGGGGAGCCTGAGGGCCTTCCTTTTGAAGGGGGGGACTTTCCCCTTCTACCAAACAGTTGCCTGACAGGGAGGCCACAGAAAAGCCCCTTCTCACTTAAAATACTGCTCTGGCTGGCGGTTAGACACAGCCAAGCCATGTGTCTTTCTTCTTTGCAACTCTCTGCAGATTTGAGGCCACTGCACAGCGTTATTCTGCAGAGGAAGCTGGCTCTTTTGTCTCCTGTTTCATCTACACAACAACCCTGTGCAGTAGGCCTCCTTTCAATTCAACAACAACCTGTGTGGGAAGCCTTAAATGTTTCTTCTCTACCACAACCCTGTCCAAAGTAGCCCTTTCTGCCTGGGGAGCTGATCTTTATACTCTGCAGGTGAGCTGTAATTCCAGGAGCATTCCAGACCACACCTGTAGGTTGGCTACCCCTGGGTTGGAAATATTCCTGGAGGTTTGGAGGTGGGACTTCAAAATCGTACAATGCCTCAGAGTCCAGCCTTCAAAGGAGCCATTTTTGCCTGCAGTTGGTAGGGAGAGGTGCAGGAGTGTCCCTCTTGGCCTATAGGTTATGGCCAGCCCTTATCAGCAACTGTTTGTATTCTGGGGCACAGACAGGCAGACCAGCATCAGTCCTGTGAGTCTGGAAAGTGCAGGGAGATCTAAATAAATAATATTTACAGCCTGAAACTGTAAATAATGAACAAGTAAATGGCTGGAGAGACATGGGAACTGACTTGACTTTTCTCAACCTTGGCCTGGCCCCCAAAAAACAGTATAAAAAACCTTTATAAGGTCAAGACTGCTGTGCACAGAGAGACTTCCTCTTAGGGTTGCCAGCTTTCATGTGAGGCTCTCTACTCCACCTCCCTCATGGGGAGTTTGTTATGGGGAGAGGAAAGGAAGATTATTGGAATATGCTTTGAGACACCTGAGGGCTGCTGGGTCACTGTGGCCCATTCCCAGTTCTCTCAGACCCCTCACAGCCCCACATCCCTCATAGGTCATCTAATGAGGGGAGATGAAGGAAAAAGATGTTTGTAAACCGCTTTGAGACTCCTTTGGGTAGTAAACAACAGGGTACAAAAATCTTGTTCTTCTTCTATGGAGCAACCATGAAAGAAGCATGTGGGCACATAACATTTTATTAACAGTGAAAAAATGGAGACAAAAGGAGCAGGGTGGACACCGGTGTACTGTGACTACCCCATGTGTATTAGGGCAGGGGGGACATTTCCTCTTCCCACCACTAAGCTCTAGTGCCCATTGTATTCCTGGATACAATGAGCTTTGCCCCTAGTGACTGAATAAAGTGTCTAATTACTGGTCTCGTAACTCACAAGACATGTCCCTTAAATATATGCTTTGCACATGTCCAGCCATTCGGTTTTTCTGGGAAGATGTTATTACTCATATCAATTCTGTAAAATTTATTTTCCAGGATGTTTATGTACTTTTAAACTATCTCTCTGTCTCTTG
Organism: Paroedura picta; assembly: GCF_049243985.1. Classification (NCBI taxonomy): domain Eukaryota; kingdom Metazoa; phylum Chordata; class Lepidosauria; order Squamata; family Gekkonidae; genus Paroedura; species Paroedura picta. The sequence continues at coordinate 76,343,436 of NC_135373.1, read as the reverse complement.
TAGGCTAACCGATGGTCAACAATCATGGATCCTCCATGTCCTTATGACAGCTAAATGACTCATTTTATAACACTGGAAAGCTAAAAGCCTTCCTCTGGTAAATAAATGAACTGAGGAACTTAGAACTTTATCAGTATTTAAACTCATGGCATATAGATGGCAATTGTGTATGAACGTACTTTAATCATTTATATAACCTATATAAATTTATGGGTAAAACTGCCACTACTGTTGTTATATTTTTATCTTACTGTATAAAAACTTGTTTAGTTGCTGGATTTTAAATTTCCCCCTCATTTGTTCTCCCCTCTCCCCAATTTTTAAAAAGAGATAAAATTTTAAAAGTCTGCTTTCCATGGGGAGGGAGAGTGTCACCAGAAGGATCTTCTTCAGTGGAAGAAGCTTCACTTGCAAGATATTCCCTGGGTATGCAGTGCAAGATATGGGAATCCTCTGGGGTCAAGCACTGAATATTGATCTTCTGAATTTGACATTTTCAAATTAGGCTTGCAGAAATGGTCCCATCTGATCAGTTTGTAAAGTGAGAAGTAAACACCACAGACGTTATGCTCAGGACTTGTAAAAATGAGGCCCTTGTAGGAAGGCTGAATGGTGAGGCCTAGACATAATTCTATTTGCAACAACATCAACTACAAACAATTTCAGAACTTTCTCTAGACTGCCTTAACCCAGAGGCCATTTTAAATGATATGTTTCCTTGGCAATTATGTCAGCTTCAGAGGAAGGCAGCTCAGCACTCAAAGCTCTGGGCTTCTGTGAGCTTTCTAGAAAGGGATGTGAGTGTGAGGAGCAGAGCCTTAAGCACTATTTATATTAAATACAACATGAAAAGCAAAATAGATGTGGGGAATTACGCACCAGTTTTAAAGACCTGGGTGAAGTGTTTACATGTTTCAAATCAAAGTAGTGATGAATTAGAACCTTCGGATTTAGCCTAAATAAGCCTTTGTAGAAATTATGCCATTTATGATTTTTGAAAATTCTGTTCTCTCACTAAAATACATTTTTGATTAACATCTCTTTCAATAGCCTTTAACATACCATTCTATGTTAATTATATCTTAGGTTTATTATTCTCAACATCTGTTGTTCTGGATTGTGTTAATTTTACCTCATAACATTTTGTTCTAAGGAGATGTAATCACTGAGAACTGAATGGTTTTCTGTTCACTTGGACACATCTTTTAGTGTACAGAACCTAGAGACGTACCTGTCTTTCTACTACAGCTTTCCATTGATTAAATATGTGTTTTGAATGTTAATCAGTGATTTTACTTTTACAAGCTAAAGTGTTTTTTTAAAAATAGGTCATAATTCTACTGTCAACTGATAAATCAATAATCGTTGCTTCCTTCAAATCCAAATTGCCTTTTTCAGTCCATGGACATTAATCTAAATTCTTTGTGCCTGACTTCTAAGGAAATGTCTGTTGAAAAACCTGTAATTTGAGGTAAGGGATTTGAATCAGCACACATGCCTTCTTTGAAAGACAGCTTTTGATCTTCCGAGGTCTCTGTTATTATTCACACATGTTTACATTGTGTTTGCCATATTCAATAGAAGGAAACCAGAACATTTAAAATATCAGCCAGCAGAAGATCCGGACTACTCCGTTTACCACATTTTGTATGAAAGCTGATAAAAGCTGGGTACATTAAATAAGTATATTTCGACAATTTACTAGAAATAATTCACAGATAATTTAGATCAAAACCTGCTGATACGATTCCATGATTTATACAATAAATCTATATTATCAGGCTTTCATTATACTTTTCAGCCTCTTAAAATATTCTGCTATGTTGGTGAGAGCATTCCTGACAGAGATTTCTGACAGAGGGCAGGGCTAGAGTAAGAATTCCCCCCAACAAGAAATCTTTTTAAATGTATATGGCTGCCAAAGAAGCAATCAAGATTTCATGTACTTGAATCAGATGACCTGTTGAGGATGGCATATTGGCAGCTGCTCCTTGCAACGTGAAGACTGATTCGTGCAATTACTTTTAGGAACATATACCTCCCCAGTCATAGTGCCTTTTCTGTTCCTCCTGATTGAACATGTGTCCATTGAAATGATTTTGGGCCTTTTTTGCCCTAAGTTCAGAACCCAATTTAACAATACCACAGAAAATATATACAAAGGAGGGTTTGCAGTGCAAAATAAATGGGGATCTGGACTCATGATAGGAAAAATTAATAGAATTGTATTTCATTCCCCCAAATGGTTGTCTGTTCTCATGAAGATATGAAGGCAGCTTCTTTTGGGAAGACCCTGTCACAGGCTTCTACTTTTACTCAGATATATATGCTGATAGCTTTGGCAGACTTTCTGGTAGCTTCATATATTTTTCCTTTTTCTGGCATATATACATAGTTCCTATGACAGAACAATATATCTATCTAATGCAAAGAGACATCACAGTTTTTGTCTTTCTGTAAATTCAGCATGGCTTGCATGCTTTACAATTAACTTTCAGGTGGCATATAGTGTTTAATCTACAAAGTATAAAATGATCATTATTTTGTATAATTTCAACTGGTTAATTTTCCTGTTGTGTTGTGTATTTTTTTACTTTTCTCAATAGCCTCACCACAAATGGGGCAGCCAAGATCCACCATGGGACTTTGAACAAAGATACCATTTGCCCCACCCATTATGACAAAACAAATTTCATAATGAAATGAACATATCACTTGGCTTACCATGAAACTATAGTAATAAGAACAATTGACCTGTCTGTCCATGTTTGTTTGTTTATTTATATCCCATCTTTCTCACAAATGTGGACCCAAAGTGGCTTACAGAATTCTCACCACCATTTTATCCCTCCATCATCTTTCAGCCATTTAAATGTAACAACTGATGGGCATATCTGCCACACTGTTAGGTTTAAATGGTTGATAGTCATCTCAGCTATTGATTTTGCTCCCTCTCACTTCAAAGTGGGGGGAAATGAAACTGATTGGTGAAATGGCTTTCACCATTTTGTTTCCTCCCACTTGAAAGGGGGGGAAGTAAAACAAACTGCTTAAATGGTTTGCAGCCATTTAAACGTAACAGTTGACAGAAAGACCCCCCTGATTACAAACATCATGCTTCTTATGCTCCCTATTTTTGTATTAAGATGCATAGACTCTCTTTTGAACTCAGACAGTAACCAATTCACAATATCTCCCAGGATAACTTAAAAGATTCTCCACTGTGTATATGCAGAAAGTTCCATTATGTGACAGAAGTTTACCATTAATTTTAGAGAACATGATATTCATATATGCATTCCTTTGCATATGCAAACTTCAGCAGAAACAATCTAAGATGCTAATTTCCACCTGCAGATAACAAGACTTACACAAGTATGATGCAGATGTCAAAACTTCCCTAATGCTTCCTTTCAGGAGCTGCCATTCAGAGGTATACCACTTCTGAAGATAAAAGTTTAATTTAGCCATCATGGTTAAGAATACTCTTCCATGAATTTGTCTAATTTTCATTTAAAGCCAACTATAGTTGCCAACACTATGTACAAGGCAGCATAAGATTCACCCTTAGATAGTAAAAATGGCCACTGGGTTAACTGAACTAAAAAAAAAACAAACAAACAGCATGTAGCTGATGTGTGTTTTATACCCAAAGGGAATCCTCACAAGGCAACGGTTTGTAGTGTTTCCCAGGATCAAATTACATTAATATAAGAGTTTTAAATTACACTTCTATCCATGACCTTTACGACAGCCACTTGCAATTATACTTCCCAGATGATGGCAGGGAGTTAGAGAACCCTAGGTGGAATTGAGTGAGATGGATGAGACTTAGTAAGAAAATTCATTTAGCACAGCTGTTCAACCCATCTAACATTGGGATATCAAAGGGAATGTCCCTTTTCTTTTCATAACAAAATGAATGCTTACAGTGGGAGGAATGACTTGTTTGTGTCAAAAGAAACAGCTACATGCAACTTTTTTGAAATTGACTATATAAGGTATTTGAACTCGATACGCTGTTCAGTGACGTAGAAAGAAAAAAAACAATCAGTGATTAATAATTTTTCATTCTCCATTCATTTCTAGCAAGTTTAATCTTGGCAAGCTCACAAGGGAATCGAGACAGTTGTCCCAAACATGGAGGCAGATGAATCTTTGAGGAATATTGTATAATAGTTCTGTTCTCGTGTTGAAAGCCTGGGAAGCAGTGATACTCAGGGAGAAGGAAATTATCCTGAGCCCAAACCCATTTTTCACATGATTAGCTAAAAATAACTCAAACTGATGATCTGTTTTCACAAATGGGACAGTCCTGATACATGGAATTCAACAAAGAAAGGTTGTATATACATACCATCTGCCTGTTGCAAAAATTGCACACATTAGTTTCTACCAAGATAGCCTGCCTGGAAGAAAAGGGGAATGGCCATGGTGCAAGTTGACATTTGTTTAGTGATGAGGGCCTTGAAGGAAAAAAAACTCTGACAAGTCAATTAGTTTGTTCTTCTAGGACTAACAAGTCAATATTTTCAGAAAAGGTGCAGTGCCAGCTAGGCAGACAACACCTTAAGTTCTCAGTGAAGGATGACTGTTGGAAAGAAGAGCTTAGGTTGGTCAGGCAATGGGGGATACTTGGAAACAATCTTGTGCAAAGGAAGAAAACATCACCAGAACCAGTGACATTTCCCATCTAAATTTTTGTAGAACAAATGGCATCTGCATAACAAAAGACATTTTACAGTCAAATGTTTGCAGAATAATTTTTGATTGATGCAAAGAACAGGAGTTTGAAGGAGATGAAGATGTAAAAGTTTCAAGCCATCAAAGCATAGAATATGGTAGATCTTTGTATCAAGACCACAGAAAGAAATGGTAGCTATTTTAAAGGGATTAATGGAGTTGATGAGAAACTGCACATGAAAAGGATGAGTGATTTGAAGTAATATATATAGATTAGAATTAAAGCCCGGTGTAGCTGATACAACGGGTGCTAGCAAGCAGAGGGAAGAAAATAGCAAAGAGAGAGGGAGGTAGAAAGGAAGAGAGTGATTAAGATAGAGAAAGCTTGGCATTGGGAAGAGGAAGGGTAGGGGTTGTCCAGTCTGTAATGGCATGAGGTTGAATATGTGCAATGTGTGGGGGGTTGTGGTGGCGTGGTGACAAATGAGGGCATGAGTGTGGAGATATGGGTGTCAAGAACCTGTGGCTTGGAATATTCATTGAGTGTGGGAGAGGACTGACCTTTGGGAATTGTGTCATACTGGTTAAAGATGAACTTTCCAGAGCCATGTCTTCAAATATGCAAAGAGAAAATCAGACTGCAGACTATTCTTAGGGGGAGATTACATGGCAACCAATTCCTCCCAGTTCTGTGGCCCTACTCCTTCTGTCTCCATTTTTTTTACTGTTGATATAATGTTATGTGCCCACATGCTTCTTTCAGTGTTGCCCCTTAGAAGATGGATTTGTGTACAGTGCTGTTTACTACCAAAAGGAATCACAAAGCAGTTTACAAACATATTTTCCCTTCCCTTCCCTAACAGACACCCTGAGAGTGAAGTGGGGCTGAGAGCCCTGAGAGAACTGGAATGGCCCACAGTCACCCAGCAGGCCTCAGGTGTCTCTAAGCAGCTTAAAATCACATTTTCTTTCTCTCCCCATAACAGACACCCTATGAGAGAAGCTGGACTGAGAGCTCTGAGAGAACTGGAATGGCACAATCACCCAGAAGGCCTCAGATGTCTCTAAGCAGTTTAAAATTGTCTTCTCCTCCTCTCCCCATAACAGTCACCTGTGAGTGAAATGGGGCTGAGATGTCTGTGACCTGGAATGGCCCATAGTCACCCAGCAGGCCTCAGTTGTGTCTAAGCAGTTGAAAATCGCCTTCCTCTCCCATAACAGACAGTCTATGAGAGCTCTGAGGGTCAGCAAGCAGTCACTTGGCCCCCAACCCAGAGCAGCAGTCAGTGCATCAGCGCCCACTCCCACGCAGCAGAGGTTTTCTGGCAGTGAGGGCAGCAGCAGGCAGGCCCCTCAGTCACCCATTCTCCAGTGGCCAAATGGTAGCTACTGGCCTCGCGGGCTTTGTGGAGTGCGGGCTGTATGGTCGCTGGCCAATCAGGAGAGATGCACTGGACAGACAGGGCCAGATGCACTGGATGGACAGGGCCCCGGACAGTCTCCTCCCAGGAAGCCATTTCCAATTTATAAAAGGGAGCAAAAAGTGTTAAAGATATTTAACAATAGATTCTTCCAAGTTTAAGCCAAGATGAAGGAGTTATATTGCATGATGCTAAAGGAGAACATAGGAAGAGTGGGCATTTCAGACACATTGGGAAAATGGATAAAATCAGTGTAATTTATTGTCATACATGAGCCAATGATGGTCACTGGCTGTTGAAGCTCTAAAAGGGCAATCAGAAAAACTCCTAGACGCAAGTCCAAATCTTAAGAGAAACCCCTAGTTTAATGGGAATGTAATCCTGAAAACAAGTTTCTGAAGTTAGCTCTAGATAGATTATTTTGTATTGTTCTTGCCCTGAGCTCCATAGAAAGTGTAGATGTAAAAAGTTTATTATTTATTTCTTTACTTCTCAGAACTGGCCACTGACAGAACCAGAGTGTTTGACTGGGTGGAGACTTGATCTTCTTACATGAAGATCTTGTGTTCAAATAAAAGACTAAAGTTGAGTGGGAACATGTGACCATGAAGCATGTTTTCTTTTGCCTTGCTATGATTTGTGCTTTTTCCAGAATCTGGACTATGCTACTTTATGAAGTAGCTTAACTGTCATGCAGTATTTTTTAGCACTGTTTGTGCTTAACTTGAGATTTCTGCACAACTGCATTTAAGGTATGGCAATTTAGAACTAATAGTGCAAAGATACCTATGAGATATTTCAGATACCTCTGATGAAGTTATGAGTCATTACTTTATGGAACAGGCACTACATTTACCTCAGTATTTTTGAAATGTCTATATAGACTAGAGTGTAAGTATGCCTGTGTATTCATTTTGCAGTAGACTTAGTCCAAACCTAATTAGTCTATGAATAGCTTCATCTCTTAGCATTTTAAGGCTGAACCAAACTTTTGACAGGGCTTAATAGTCCATCCTACACTAGAACTTTCTTTTTCAGCATATTAATTGTTGCTTAAAATCCAGCCTGACAAAGAATTTCATGGCACTGCTATTTCTAGGCAACTGGTCTATACCCTGTCAGTGACTGCCCTCTCATTTCCCTCAAACATCCCCCCATTTGACTTCTGCCTCAGTATGACATTTTTAGTCCCAAAAATATTCCATGATTACATGGTAAGTAGTTTATTGAAGCAGATGTTCATTCATGGCTTCTCTCTACTGATTTCTGCTCTGCAATAACAAAGGATGTTTCTGCTGCATTTCTTTTGATCCATAAGGAAATAATTATTTTCTGTCTGTGAGGTTGGCCTTTTTCAGAAATGGTTTGCATATTGTAAATATAACTGCATCTTTTCTTACACACCCATAGATTCAGTTTCTTTTAATTCCCACTTCTAAGCACATTAATCATAGGGCAGATCGACTCATTAACATAACCAAAGACTGCTGAAGTAAGCCACAGCACAAGTCTCCACTATTCTTCCACAAAGGTCAATCTCATTAATTTATAGTACATTCCATCAGAAGGCTCTTATGCTTGAAGCCTATTGAACAGGAGAATTTTCAATATATTGGTCCACTTCAGACCAGGGCTGCTGAGAGCCACCATTGGTCCCTGAACAAAGATTCCACCTAAACTCCCCCTCCATGACCCTGGTCCAAACCAAATATCTTAACCTGAGCTTGTGGTTACCATGAATCTATAGAATTAAAAGAACTAGTATGCCTGTACATCTGTCCCTTTGTGGCATAACTCATCAGAGAAAAAAGCTAGGAAACTCAAAATTGGCTGTCAGCTTCAGGATGATTGTGGGAGTCCCAGGGCCAAAAATGAAAGGCACAGGAATATCCTGACCCAGGTTATCTTGAGACAACTACCTTTGTGCTATTGGAAGGTGGAAGAACTCATCATTCATTGTTCAGACCATTTCTGCATGGAGGGGTAAAATGCGAGTGGCTTTATGCTTGCAAACACGGGATGGTAAATATCATGTTTGCAGCCCTCCTCACAGTACACCCCTCTCATGTTTTCCCTTTGCCCCATCTCAGCTTTTTGCCTCCTGATGAGGCTGCAAGGGAAAGCAAAACGAACTTCTCCCTCCACTCCTTGGCTTGTCAATCACAGCAAGCCACCAATCATGTCATAGAAGTTATCTCATGGCCTAAAACTTTCTTCCCCCCTCCCCCCCGAGCCCCAAAATTAAGTTTTGTTTTAAAAAGGCACTTCTGCATTGCTATGTGGTGATGCCACAAGATAGATGTATTTTCAATACAAATCAACACTGCTGCATACCTATGGAGAAATGCCAGCACGATACAGCATCCCCCCCCCCCCATTTTGGGATTCGTGTTCTTTTGCAATTTATTCTTGTCTGGGTGGATTTCTGAGATGCTTAACATGATCCCTGGAACCCAAAAATACATTATGTGCTAAGGGTTGGCTTAAAACAAAGCACTCAGACCCCTGCATGATTGGGAAATGGTTGCCCAATCACCCACATCCCCTCTTTCCCAGCTCATTCCTCACCTCCAGAAAACAGAAAAAGGGCTATGCTTTGCCTGCCTGATCCAAAAACGACTGTGGACACATTGCAGAAGATTTTATATTATCTTTGATAATGTAGGTTTGTGGTCACGCTGCAACATGGACTATGCCATTTTAAAAAAAATTACTCGGAGCAGGAAATTGAGAGAGGAGGGCGGGTATGAGGGCAGGACAAAGCTGCTGAGACTACTGCACGTTTCTCCCTCTATAGGGTCTTATCCCTGGTTGCTCACTGATTGCTCACCGATGGGACGTGTGATTTAGGATGGTAAATCCAGTTTTGGCGATTACCAAAGTCGCTAATTAAAAATTGAGAATTCTAACCTGTTCTACATGTGTAACCACTGAAACAGTTTAATGTTCCATTATCATGCATACAAAGGGTGAAGAAAAGGGAAGCATCCTTTTGCTACTTTCTTAGATTGTGGGGATATATTAACTTTCCCTTCTGTTCTTAATATTAATAAAGATTTGCTACTATACTACTTTTAAGTGCATCCTAAGTTACCAAGGAGGATATGGATGAGAAGGACCAAGACTTGAAAATAAAGGACAGGTGAGAAATAAGTGAGGGAGAAATAAGTGAATAAGAAAAGTGTAGAAAAGAGGAAGAGAAATTAAGGCAAATACATAGAAAGTGTTTTAATCTTGTTGCAACATTCTAACTAGTGCTTTGCAGCATCTGACAAAGTAGGCAAAACTATGGGACTGGTGCAGTGAAAGGAAGAGGGAAAGTACAGATTGCTGAAGACAATGATTTCATTAGCAAGCTGCCGGTTGGCAGTTACTAAAGCAGCCATCAGCCATGTTGGTTTATCTTTCTCCAATGTTAGCTTGGTTGGTGGGCTTAGCATGATGTGTTTGGCAAGGGTTTGCTTCAGTCTTACAGTGGGTGTAGCAAATAGGTCCTTTCTCCCTGATTGGTTGCAGTAAGAAATGAATTAAAAATAAAATAAATCTGAAGGCATTTGGCTGGCTCCTGGCTCCTGTGGCTTTTGTCCTGACTACACACTGAAGGTAGACATCCTCCAAATGTTGACGACATATTCTGGCCCCTCCACATGACATCACCTACATCCAGAGGCTGTCCAGCAGTTGGCTCGCGATTTCACCCTTTTAAATTTGCAATGCAGTAACTCCAGGAAAGTGGATTTACATCCATAAAATGCACAAGCCACCGATGAACAATCAGCAAGAAACCAGGGCAAAGAACGTATGGAGGGGGAAAGGTGTGATAGACTCAGCAGCTTTGTCCCACCTTCACTCCTGCCCTTCCCCCTCCATTTCTTGCCCAGCGAGGGAGGCATATTCCCACCCCCATGTCAGTTCAACCTCCATTAAATCTCAGTGTAGTGTTTTTTAATTAAGTACCCTTCCCTTCCTCCTCTTGGTTGTCAGACCCCCATCCCTTCTCTTCCCCCCCCCCACCCCACTGGTCTGCCCACCTGATGCTCAGCCATTTCCTTCTACAATTGCCTAGGACTCCTGCCCTCCCTCTCCCTCCCTGAGCATGTATTAAGTGGGGCGCTGCCTCCCTGCAGGCCGTTGCTGCTTCGGTGCTGCCCCATGCCACCTCCATGTTGCCCATTCTGCCTCTGTGCTTCCTGTGCTGCCATTGTTCCACTGCCACCACCCAAGGAAGGAGCTCTGGTGGCATGGGCAGCATGGAAGTGGAATGGGCAGTGTGGAGGCAGAACAGGCGGAGTGGAGGCAGCATGAGCTGGTATGGAAGCAGCACGGAGGCAGCTTGGGGAGGTAGAGGGAGGGCAGGAGTCCTAGGAAATTGTGGAAGGGAATAGCTAAGTGGCAGGTGGATGGAACAGTATACGTTCATACGTTCTTTGCCCTGGTTGCTTGCTGGTTTGCTCACTGGTGGCTTGCACATTTTATGGACATAAATTCACATTCCTGGATTTGCCACATTGTAAGTTAAAATAGGTGAAAATGTGAGCTGGCTGCTGGGCAGCCTCTGGATGTATGTGACATCATGTGGAGGGGCCTGAGTATGTTGCCGACATTCGGAGGCTGTCTAGCTTCATTTTGCATGTGCAGAAATTCCATGTATATCTCTGTTCCAATAACTGACATTATCTCAGCTGAAACTTTGCTCTTTGTTAACTGTTTAAAGCAGTGGTCCCCAACCTTTTTATCACCGGGGACCACTCAACGCCGAGGACCACTCACCGGGGACCACCCAACGCCTTTTACTGAGGCCCGGTGGGGGGTGGGTAGTTCACTCCTCTACTCTCAACCACTGCCCTAACGCTCTCTGATCGCTATGGTAATGTTTAAACATCCCTTCAAAATAAGATACAGACATGCCACAACAATGAAGTGTGTTGTAAAGGGCTGGGGGGGATGAAGTAAAGGGCCGGGGGAGGGGGAGAAGGCGTCCTTCGGTGCCCACCTCCAATTAGTCGAAAGACCACATGTGTTCTGCAGCCCACAGGTTGGGGATCGCTAGTTTAAAGCATCTGGCTCCACTGCAGTTTGCTGTCAGTTATATATCAGCAGCAACAGGCAGCAGATAGTAGATGTGTCGAGATGACCAGAATGCAGTACTTCAGAAGAAAGCAGTGCCATGTCTTCTAATGTAATGTACAATGTTTTATATATCCTTCATAAGGAATTCAACATCAGGGGATATCTCAGCACCGTGCATCTCAAAATACAGTCCTTTACAACATATATTTCTTCAGTGTAAGTGCTGCAGAATGGCTCCTACAGAGGAAGAAAAATATATTTGTCAGAAAAGATCCTCCTGTTAAAATACCTGATATTTATTAACTCCAGATCCTTGGGCACCCTGCACATTCATGTGGATGTTTTTATCCAATGTTATATATTTTAAAGTGCAGGAAAAAATGTTACATCACAACTGATTTTTAAAGATATCAAGAACACAGGCAGAAATCCGTAACTCACAAAAGAAAGATGATTTGATGAAATTGGACTTTACCTAAAATTGTCTTCTCATTCCGATTCTACATTATGTACATTACCACGTCTTTCTATTTATAGAGAAGGGCCAAACATTAGTCAGAATTAATATGGCTGCTTTACTTTATTTTAAAAAGGATGATTGGAGATGGAAATGGCATTTATTATCAAAAGCTGGTGAAGTTGCAGACCATCAATTCAAACTTTATTCTAACCATGTCTGCACCAACTGATCTTCTTCAAGTCCACTTACCTTAGCCAATTCTCTTTCAAATTCCCCATCTTCCAAACTGGGGGAAACAATCTCACCTTCCAGGATTACTGTCAAGATTGCAGTTAACCAAAATAATTGCTCTATGGACAGAAAGATTACTGCCTGTGGTGCACAACTTTCCCAACTTCTTCCATCTTTTGCTTTAGGATGCTTAGGGCTAATCCTGCGTTGAGCAGGGGGTTGGACTAGATGGCCTGTATGGCCCCTTCCAACTCTATGATTCTATGATTCTATGATTCTATGATTCATCTATAGAAGCATTCCTGGATGCAGGAGGGGAGGGGCTACAGAAGCATTTCCAGCTATAGAAGCATTTCTGGTTGCAGGAGTGGGGGTGGGTGGGGCTAGGAGGTTTGGTTTTGTGGATGGAAATCCACTGTTCTCTCCCTCTCTCCCTCTCTCTCTCTCACACACACACAGGTAAATCCAAACCAATATGTCTAAAGTGCATATTTTATATGCAGTATACAACTGCTTTTATTATTAATATTAGCTTCTATGAGTGCATAGATTTCCCAGAGACAGAGCTAATGTCACCGAATTCAAAATTCTGCCATGAAGTTTGAGGAGAAAGAAATTAGATGCCATCATTATTTCTTGCTCCTCTCACCCACACACAAATACACACTAATGCCCTACTACTGATATTTCAAGCTGCTGGATCATAACTCTAAAAATAGAAGGCATTGTGAGACTCAGTGCTTGGACTCTAAACTATTATCCAGCTGAAATGGAATAAACAAATGTTATAATTTTTGCGGAGCTCTGTTGAGAAGGGCTGAAGGAGGCATTTGAAAATAAAACTTGCTTCCTGTGTGACTGTGTGACCCTCAGGATGTATGTGTTTCTTGCACAGAGACACCTATATTAAATTTTCCCATCTAGCAAGTTTAGATTTTTGAGTAGCCTGCAAGATAACATGTGTGTCCTAAAACCATAATTTAGACAGTAATCCTAAGAGACATCATGAAAACTAAAAAAAAAAATGTTTCTCTGTGGTGAACCTGTGGAAAAGTAGCAACTCCTGAAGGATGATTTTCAATCTATGAATTAAGCATTGTTCTGTGTCACTATTTGAAACCATTGATGATGATCTCTTCTATTTTAAGAGTGACTTGGTTTTGTAGACAAGTGGCTTTTGCCAAATTCCTCATTGCACTTAGTAATACCTTTTCACCGAGTGCTGCTCTATTTCAAGTTAAATACCTTTAAAAAACTATAAACATATCATGATTTTAAGTGTCTTTATGAAAGTATTTTCTTTCCAAATAATTATTTATGTTAAAAAATAAGTCATCCAGGCATTAGGAGGAAGAAAAACAATACCAGTAACCAAATACATAACTATGTTTAAAAAAAAACTAAACCAACCTAAACTCTTAATAGAAGTAGAGAGAAGTTTTCCTTAAGAGCTGTTTATAAGCATCTATCTACATTAAGGATACAATTTGGCCTTGAGGCACAGACCAAATTGTCTTCTCCCTCTCCCCCATTCTCTTCACACACCAATCTCCCCTATAAAAATACTGCTGGGAGACAAGGAACAATAGTGACTTTGAATCATCAGATTTGGATCTTTGCCAGGCTTCTAGCTGTTCCTTACCACCTTCAGGGTCATCATGCAGTGAATTTTTCCAAAGGTTTGTGCTGACTTCTGAAGTGCAAAAAAAACCCCGAGGAACCGGTTTTAACCAGAACCATATTCAGAGTATGTCCTTTGGCTATCAGTTATTCTAAGGTGCTGATACTGAAGTTCCTTAGATTTAGCCGTATCTCAGAGAGGAATACAGCAGTACAGTACCTCTGCTTGGTAAATATCTGACGGACACATTATTTTTTAGACTTAGCTTTGAAAAAAATGGATTTAATGTATTCTTGTCTGTCTCCATTTATATACATGGTCTGTAGGCATGACTTTGTTGTTTTTAATGCACATATATATATTGAAAAAGAAGTCATACATACATACTATATTTGAACCATACATCAATGTCAAAATATTTTTAATGACAGTTTTGTAAGTGAGATCAGGTTTCATTGCTTGTAAGTTGTTGTCTACTTCAGCTCAAGGGATTCCATTTTGTGGACCATGACCAAGAGTTCAGTTACATTGTGAAATTGTATAACTTTAAAGACACAAAGCTAAGAGCTGTGAAACAGTTTTAACAGCATCTATGTTTCATCTTCTCTCCTGGGGCTATTAAAAAGAACCAAAGGTCAATTGTGTGCCAGTGACACACTTTCTAAGCCAAGGCTCCTTCATTAGCTCCAGGCATGACAAATTTGGGTGTTCCATTAATGCTCACAGTGGATAATTAAACAATATGTTAGTTTTGGGAATAGGTTCTTAAAAAAGAAAAGAAACCCAGAATATTTGTACCAAGACTTTGTTTTCCACTGCTCACCTTGCTTGTGGGTGGGCATTCACTTCATAATACAATTTCCATTGTGCATCCAAGTACATTCTTTGAATGATAATATGATCTGTGTAATGTTGCCAAGGTCAGTGATGCTGGGAAAGATTTTCTGGGAAAGTACAGTTCATTCACTTTACAGATGTCTGAAAGTAATTTGAAATACCATTACCGCACCCCTCTGTTCTCTTATTTTGCAAAATTGTTGAACTTATGGGGAAACTGTCCTATTATGGTTATTGTTTTTTGTGAATAAATCTATTTGATCTTCTGCTGTGAATCTCTTAAATATCTCTTGAAAATGTAGGATGTGCCCTGGCATTTACCCAAAATGTGCAAAGTTGAAAAAAGATGATGTCTTAGTTACATATGACCATTCCTCTATGTTACATTTAAAATATATATATAAAAGCTATTGCTAAAGAATGTATTTTCTAAAACAAATATTAATTTTCAACATACAAGCATTAGAAGTAAGTGAAGAGTCGCTTTGGGTACTATACAGAAGTGCAGGATATGTATTATTTATTTCAGACTTCAGTCTACCCTTACTCCAAGCTTGTCTAAATTTATGTTCACAACAACCCTGTGAGATAGGTTTGGCCAGGGGTCAGCAGCCTTTTATAATTAAAGAGCCAAACTAGTCAGGGAGTGAGATTAACAAAGAGCCAGTGTGAGGAAGCTCATTTTTATTATTGAAAATATACAATTTAACATTATCAATGAATGACATTAGTTACATTTCTGTGGCCTAAATATGCATTATTGTTAGCTTTTTATTGGAAAGTGGTACATAAGAAGTCTCACAAGAAGTAGAAAATATATATAGGACAACGGTGTGCAATTAATTTATGCATTGACATAAATCTCTGCATAGAGTTGGATTCAGTGGAAGGGATTTTCATCAGCAGAATGAGACTTTCTTGCTTCCCCCATCCCACAGCAGCCCAAAGATCTTTCCAAAATGAAGCTCCTTGTGGGAGAATGAACAGCATGAGAGAGTAATTTACATTGGAAAGGGGATTCTACAAACAAACAAACAAAAAATGAATAAAACCCTCATACTTCTTTTAGTGAAAATCTACTGCAGCAGCCAACCCATGATTTTTACATCCCAACTGTTCACCTCTCTAATGTGCCTTTCTATAAAGCCTCTTTCAGACCAATTCTGCACAGGCGGAAAAAGCCAGGAGGGTGCTCATATGGAAATGGGGCTAATCCCCACTTCCACATGATCTTGATACCAGGCTGGCTCCCTCCAGGGCCTGATGCACTTTAGGCTGCCGTTACCCCACTTTAAGGGAACATGA
This sequence comes from Paroedura picta, assembly GCF_049243985.1. Lineage (NCBI taxonomy): Eukaryota > Metazoa > Chordata > Lepidosauria > Squamata > Gekkonidae > Paroedura > Paroedura picta. The sequence goes on along the minus strand of NC_135373.1, from coordinate 76,327,808 downwards.
ACATCTTCCATGTTCCCTTAAGAAGTACAGACATGTTCTTTTTGAAACAGGAGTAACTCATGCAACTATTTTTCCTACTTGTGTAATATCAGAAATCACTTTCACAGCCATTACCTAATTATTATTTATACTGTAATATTAGAATTAGAGCCCCTTATGGGGCAGAGTGGTACGGCAGCAGAAATGCAGTCTGAAGCTCTGCCCATGAGGCTGGGAGTTCAATCCCAGCAGCCGGCTCAAGGTTGATTCAGCCTTCCATACTTCCGAGGTCGGTAAAATGAGTACCCAGCTTGCTGGGGGGTAAACGGTAATGACTGGGGAAGGCACTGGCAAGGCCACCCTGTATTGAGTCTGCCATGAAAACGCTAGAGGGCGTCACCCCAAGGGTCAGACATGACTCGGTGCTTGCACAGGGGATACCTTTACCTTTAATATTAGAAATAATGGATTAGTTTTTGAACGTTATTATTAATGTCCATTTTTATGAGTGTTCTGACATGAGCAAAGACAAGACAAGAAGTTGTTTTATGCTGAGTCAGCCCATTAGTACATCTAGGTCACTACTACTTTATTCAAACAGAAATAAACTCTCTAAAGTGTCTGTAGACTGTCTTGTCAGTCTAACTGTTGGAGATCATTTCAACTGGAGATGCCAGAGATGGATCATGAAGTTTAATGCATGCAGAATGTATGCTTACCCACTGACTCCAACTTTTCCCTTGCTGTGATATAGAAAATGACTATCTATTATTATCAGCCAGCTCATTCACAAAACAATACCCCCAAAAAGTCAATTCATGGTGACTTATTACCATATCAAAAATTCTCACATAGATTAGCCTCAATTAGCTCTAGCCTAATACTTGCTGAAGCTGAATATGACTGCATAGAACAGCCTTTCTCAACTTTTTTACCATTGAGAACTCCCTGAAACATGCTTCAGGCTTCAAGAAACCCCAGAAGTGGTGTAATTATGCAGAATGTGGTTGGAAAGCATAGCTGTGTACAGGCCCCCTGGGGTCCCTCCCCTTCCCACCCCCTCTGGGCCCATCAGTGGCCATTTTCAGAGAGCAGGGTGGATTGCCAAAAATGGTCATATCACCCAATTTACTAAATTAAATATATATATATTTAAAAATAACGCCCACCAATTCAGGAAAGTGGTTAAAACAAATGCGTTTTTTTCCTTTCACCCAAAACATGTATATTGTCTCTTTCTTTGTAAAACTAGATTAATCCTTACTGAGACATTGTGGCTGAATAGGATACAGTTTCAATAGACTGATACAAACTTGGTGGGAGTCAGTTTGGTCAAAGCCAGAAAGAAACAATCTTTCTGAAACAAGAAACAATCTCCAACCTAATGGAGGTTGGAGGAGTTTGACCAAAAGTCCTAGGTAGCTTCACTTTTTATATCTCAGGTACTACCTCCTCCTTTATTTTCCTTTATGACTCTTGTAATTGATCATTTCAGCTCTTCTCAAGCCCATGTATCCAAAATCCACAAGTCAGCCCATTTACAGGGTCATGTGAAATAGTCTGTCCCTAGTCTCACATCTATTTTTTCCATAGAAGTTAGAATCAGATTTTACAGTGGTCCTAACAAGACTGTTCAAAGCTCTTAACTTATCTGTCACTTAAACGTGAATAGTTCAACATTACTCTGTTCCTTTGGACTCTTAATTCTGTTAAATTGCCTCAATCTATGCCTGTCAAGAGCCTTGAGCAGGACTATGGCAGCCAGAGAGTTACGTTTCTCAGTGTGATTAGCAATGGAGCTTCTTTTCCTCGGTTATGGTACAGGATTATTTCTTGCCCTTGTTCCCAGATTTTGGCTGCATTTAGCAGAATATGACAACAAATATAAAGAGATTATGTGTGTGAAAGAGAAAGACAGACAAGCAGATATATTAGAGCAGTGGTCACCAACCCCTGGTCCAGAGACTGGTACCGGTCCGTGGATCAGTTGGTACTGGGCCGCGGCTCCTCCTTGTCCTCCTCCCTGGCTGCTACCTCAGGGGCTGCCCTGCCATTCTGCTGCTGGCTCAACTTTGGTGCTCTCCCGCAGCCACCATTGCTGGGGCTCCCCCTCAGCATGTCACTGCGCAGCTGTTGCTGGCAGTACCCCCCAGCGGGCAGCGGGATGTCAGGGGCGCCGGCGGGAAAGCAAGTGGAGTGGGGGCTCAGGCATAAGCGACGTCCCTCAGCAAATGACTACCCCCCCCGGGCCTTAGTAAAATTGTCAAGCGTTGACCGGTCCCCGGTGATAAAAAGGTTGGGGACCACTGTATTAGAGGGTCAATGTATCCATGTTTTTAAAATCTCACAGCACCAAGAGATGACTTATATGTGAAATATAACACCCTAGACAGAGATGACATGTCTTCTTGCTTCAAAAACAGTATTTCCCAGTAGAGTTAGTTCATATAGTCAGCTGCCAATCAAGGCAGCTGGACATGGCCAAGATGGCCAAACTGACATTGATGGTTAATGGAAAAACTGATGATGTCTTTCAAGAACAATGGGGTCCTTATCTGAACTATTTAAGAAAATAAGGGACACAGGGATAGAATAGGGTTTTATACTAAAATGTTTGTAGAGTACAGTTGTATAATCTAACCAATGTAGTTTCTTTATATTAACATTTTGTTATATCTTAATATAATAATAAAAATATGTAATAAAAAAGGCAGCTGGACATGCTTGTATGAACCCAAGATGCTGTGAATTTCAAGTCTATGGCTAGACGCCTCTTCACTTTGAAGCAAGTTTGCCCCAAAACAGCCTTCTCCACTCTCATCCAACACATTGCTCTACAATTGCTTTCCTTGACTGATATGTACAAATGGATTTCACTTTCATCCAGACTGATGAGTCTTACAAATCCCAAGCAGGGATTTGTTAGAAAAAAAAATTATAAATAAATAATCAAACAGAAAATGGACTCTCCAGTCAGATGTCATACTTCCAGGAGCTGCCTGGACTCTTCAGATGGGATTGGTGCGAGCTGGCAGGGGCTGTTAATTGCTGACTCTTTCTCTCCATTCAAAATAGCAATGCACATCTGCACGACAAAAGGGCTCCTAATGGTGTTACTAATGTCATCAATGCTTATTCCTTCCCTTTACCAGGCAGGATTCAGTTAGGTAAATTACTATCATGCCTGCCACACCTAGTTAGAATCTTGTCCCATCACCTAGGGCTCATCAAGAAACCACTCATACTTTTAATGTCACACCTCTTTCCCGATGCCCCTTGCAGGGCTATGTGCTCTGTGGGGATCAATTTATTGGTCGTTCCTAGCCCCAAAGAAGCTCTCCCGGCCTTGAGCAGGGCCAGGGCCTTTTCGGTCCTTGCTCCTAACTGGTGGAATGTGCTCCCAGAAGATCTACGGGACCTGTGGGAGCTTCCAGCATTCTGCAGGGTCTGTAAGACACAGCTCTTCTGTCAGATCTGTGGGTAAGGCCAGTGCAGGGAGAAGATCTAAGGAAGATACTCCACCCTGTTCTGTTCCATCAGTGGTATCCAGCAGATGTTGCCCTGCTGCCCCAGTAGGGGAAACCGTTCTGTAGTGTGGAGGGCTTTTTTTTACCACCATGCTTGTGTTTGTTAATGTGTTTGTTAAATATAGCATTTATTTATGACGTAGATATGATTGATGACAGATATAACTGCTTATTTAAACAACTACCTGCTGATTAAAGCTTCTGTTGATTAAGCATAGCAAAGAAGGAGGAATAGAACTTAAGCTGTTAGCCTCTGAACATGTGTAAAGTCTGTTGTGTTGTACTGAATTGTTAGACAAGAATATGGTATAGCAGCCTGCCAAATAGCCATGCACTAATTTAAATGCATCTAAAAAATGGTTTCCGGTTTACCACTGGCAAACGGGACATGAGCCAAGCCAAGGGGTGTTCCAGCATCTCTAGTATGAACCAGGCATTTGTAGACATTAGCTTATATCCATATGTTTTAAAACACTTTTTTCCAAGATGAACCCAAAGCAAATAGAGCAGATTTCTTTTCTGCAACTCAACAACAAGACATATTTTCCTGCTGAAATCTGCATTATTTGAAACTTTGCCAAGATACATCAAATGGAACAACAGGCTATTTTAATTAATATTGCAAGTGCTAGCCAAGATATGTTGTGCATTCAAGAATGCAGTTAAAAGGCAGTTTTTCCATTCTTACTCACACAATAAGTTGACCACATGCTGTTAACATTTCATTTATGTCTTCCTTTGTATAGTCTTAAAACAAAAAAAGGCACTGTCTTCCTTAATCACAGACTTGGATTAATGTCAGCTAAATAAATGTATTTCTTTAAATAACCTGAGATCATCTGATATAGCCTTGTAAAAGTTAATAGAAAGTCAATTTGCAGCTGGCTTAATACTGCTTATGAGATGGTTATATTAGAGAAAATAATTATTAATGATACATTATCATGGTACATTGTCAGCATACCAATACTGAAATGAGAACATTCAAGATACTTCAGCATATGGGCTGTGTGTAGCAAGGAGTACCTTAATATAATTTTTCACAGGGCCCAGCTATGCCTTGTATATTGGGAAAAGTGTGTTAAAGAAGTCAAATGTTTTTCCTAATTTAAAAAAGTAAAGACAAAGGAAGGTTCATATACAGATGTTAAACACTTAATAGGTTAGGTCCTGCAGGAAAGAGTTCTCAGATCTTTTCTGATCTTTACCTTCCCCCATCAGCCAACTCCTTTCCATGAAGGTCAGGGGTCCCCCATGAACAGAATATACCCCAATCAGTAGTCTTCAGTGAATAGAACGGGAGCAGAATGACATGACACTGTCTCTTTCACCAGCACAGGACAATAGCAGAAGAGGGAGGAAATGATTATTTCATCCAATTCCTTCTTTTTGCTGCTACCCTTGTATTATCATGCAATTAATATTCTACATACAGCTAGATTCAAGCTCAGTAGCACCTTAAAAACCAACAAGAGTTCCAGAGTACAACCTCTTGAGAGTTAAAGCTCATTTTGTCAATCTGATGAAGAGAGTTTGGAATCTCAAAAGATTGTATGCTGCAAATCTAATTGATAAGGTGCTACTGGACTCAAATCTTGTGCAGTCTTGTCCACACATTCTTTTAAAAGATATATTTGCTTCAAATGCAGGTCAGTGACCCCCATATAGAAATAGCCAAGGGGAAAGAAGTTGGCTGCACTTACAGAAGAGGTCACACTACACGATTGCGGTGTTCCCTTTTGACCTTAACATCTGTCTGTGAAACAGAACTGGTTGTTCTTAAGAGGGAAGTAAAAGGTGAAAAAGTTGCATAAAACACTGGACCTTTCCATTCCCCAAATTACAATGTCTTCCCTTAAAAAAATACATCAACTGAAAGGGTTTTCCAGTCCTGCAAAATACCAATATAGTTTACTCTGATGCTTTGGAAGAAAGGTTGGATTTTAATCTAATTTTTCCTTCTCCCCCACAAATGATGAGGGGTTTTTATTGGGGGGGGGGAATGTCTGTTTGTGAAAAAGCACCCTTTCCTCAAAGTATGTTTAGTTAATTTCACTTCCCATTTTTACAATGAATAGAACATGCTGGTAAAAATTAGTACAATGTCTATATTTTATAATCCTTTTCTATATGGCCCTTCACAATGAGATCATTGCTCACCGAAGACTAGGTGAGGTTTACAAAACTACATTTTTGTGTCTTATATCTCTTGGAGTTACAGAAGCCCTGAACAGCACTCCAGCAATATGGACAACACTATCCTAGTAGCCAATCGTGTGGGCAAGATATAATTGCACGGCCCAGATATCCTGGTTAAGGTAATGTTTAAAGACCCCTGAAAGATTTTCAGGCTGATAATAAAGGACAGAGGTAAGAGATTACACCATTTTATTACCAGGAAGCAAATAAAACACATTGTTATGAAGCTGCAGCTCAAATAATACAGTGAAAAGTCCATTGGGGCTTCAGTAAGCATGGGGAAGTATTATTCTGTAATTTTACTCCAAGAGTGGTCAAAGAATTCTGGATCATGTGTATTTTATGTTAATCTCATTTTCCCCAAAAGCTGGCTTCTCAGGCTATTTTTATTAAGCTCCCTGCAGTACTATAAAATTTTTCTTCCCTGAAGAAGAATCATGTTTTCTCATTGTGAATTTCTTGTGTTGTTGACGTACATATGCTTAAAATACAATCTCCATAGAACAGACAGTCCTTGTTGAAGATATCACAATCTAATGGTCGTGAGCAACAAAGTTGTCTTTTACTTGTCAGAAGCTGTGATCGAACAGAATACAGCTGTAATCCTATATCTGATTAATTATGTAATTCTCATTAGATCATTTAAATATTCTCCCAGTCACATGGGACTGCCTCATGATTAAGTGGTTGGGGAGCAAGTGAAGAGGAAAGATTTCCCTTTTGGCTTCTCAATGGCAACTGAGCACTACGCCAATTGGCCTCTGCTGCAGCCAATTAGACACCCAGGCCTATCTGGGAGGGATGGGGTTTCCAGGGTATCTGAAAGCCAGAACTTCACTCTGGTACTTACACAGCTGCGGCTGGGGCCCCTTGTGACTTTGCCGGCCCACCGTCTTTTAGTCTTGCACTTGTATGTTGTATTTGGATTTCTGCTGCATGCACATAACCTTTCTTAGGCAGTTTGGGTATCAGGCCGGATTCAATTTTGTGGAGAGGCTGAGCCTGCATGCCTGCCTCCGCTGGTCTGGGAGACACCCATCAGGGATCTTGAGGGTGGGGCCATTACACCTAGCTTGAGGGTGGGCACTTGGACCTTCAGGTGATAAAGGGAACATAGGTAAAGGTATCCCCTGTGCAAGCACCAGATCATGTCTGACCCTTGGGTTGAAAATGCCCTCTAGCATTTTCATGGCAGACTCAATACGGGGTGTTTTGCCAGTGCCTTCCCCAGTCATTACCATTTACCCCCCAGCAAGCTGGGTACTCATTTTACTGACCTCGGAAGGATGGAAGGCTGAGTCAACCTATAGTGGTATAAATCCACATGGGACACCTGGACTAGCCATCCCACATTGCTCCCCTAGCAAGCAGGCTGAGGAAAGGTTGGTATTGTTGTCCAACAGGTAGGTTGCCCAATGCTGAATATGTGTCCTATGCTGCACTCAGTCAATTCGTTCTACTTGTTAATTTCCCTTCCACCCACAATTTCTCCCTTGCCCCCTAGAGCCACAATTGAGAGTAACGAAATTACACTCCATTTTAAGTAGAAATTCTTAGGATACATAGTTCGTTATTCAAGGTCTGAACTGTGCTTTATTCATCAATACAGTAAGTGATAGTATCCAAATAAAATTATTTCCATCATATGTGTATGTAGATGAAAATCTTCCAACCTGAAATCTATTTGGCACATCTTATCTGTTTTTATTTTCCAGGGCAGTGGGAGGCAAGAAATGGAGAGAGTGCCTCAGCTGGCAACCGAAGCAAGCTAATTTCCAGTGGGTATTTTTGTGTGCAGGGTCTTTCTGCAACAGGATTGCACCATCCCACTGGCTTCAGATTCTACCAGTGCACAACTCTGATGTTTACATAAGTTATCTCTTTCTTTTGACCTGCAGCTGCTTTATTTTCAGACACTGGCAGGCAGAACAGGTCAGAAGCAAAAGACGAAGAGCACAGCTAATTCAGAATTAGGCCTCTCTTGGATATCTTTAAAAGCAACTCTAGAGAATCCTTATAAGTGAGAATCTACTGGTTTGTGGGTAAACACAGGGAGGGGTCATTCTAAAGCTCAATTCAGCACCTAGCCAAGGAGAGCAAATCAAATCCCTTCCCCACCAAAATCTACCTTCCTGTTCCAGGCTATTTATTTTCACCTGGTCAGGATCCAGTACTGGAAGAAGTCAGCTGAGCTGGAAGACAAATAGTGAAACAAATGAACTACAGGAAGATAAGGTTTGTGGCATCTTAGGCACATAAGACAATATGCATAGCAATATTAGTTCTGATACAAGTCTGTAGTGAGTCCAATGACACAATACTTGGCCCTGCCTAGAGAACGCCCGTAAAGAGAGAAATTACACTCACGTGTTAATGTTTGTCTCCACATGCGTGTTCTACAAGTGCAAAGTTTAGTTTCAAATACAATGGAGATAATTTCTCCTGTTCCCTGAAATTTGGCCAGGAGGCTGTCTAGGTTGGCTGGGTCAGGGATACAAGGCATGAGAATTTATGACTTTGGGGGAAGGGGTAATTTCATCCAGAAGATGTGCTTCCCACTGAAATCAGTAAAACGATTTCCTAACACAATTATCTTGAATTCTGATATCTAGGCATCCAGCTCATATGATCTGAGGATGAGTCTGGAAATGCCCAAATCCTTAACACTATAAAACAGAAAGGGGTGTCTCTAATTTGTGAATTCTATTATGACATCATTTCTAAACATAAGAACTTAATTTGATTCCAACTTATCCCCTTGTATAACATGTGCTCAATATCTTTGTTGTATACATTCCAGCAACAAAGCATATAAACCTCTCCACCTTTGGAGCCCCTCAAATATCTTAGCTTTGATTTAAATCTATTTGTAATATAAATTCATGGCTCTAATATAGCTCCAGATGTAATTCTTCATAAAAATGGCAGCCTGCTAAAGTTAAAAGCCCTATAAATAACATCAGCTGCACATCTGAAGCATGTGTTGGCTTTAAAAATACATCTTAGTAATTTTTTCAAGCAGCTGTTTCCCTATAGAGATCTATAACTCAAGTAAAAACCAAACCCATACTGAACGTGGAAGATCAGGACCTGTAGTCACACTATTAAGACCATGATTTTGGTCCTCAGTTTGGGACCAGCTGAGTTGTGTTGGGGAAAATTGTTTCTACTGCCATGTTTATGACTGTTTTGACTTTATGAATAATGTTATTATGGTTCAAGGGGATTTTATGGGTTATACTGTTTTATTCTGTTATTCTGTAAGCTGCCTCGAGGTGACATTACTCAAGAGAGGTGGGGTATAAATTCTAAAATAAATAAATAAAATAAGCAGATGGTGCTTTGCACCTCCTTTGCATATTTAAAGTCTGCCAACAATTACAACTCTCAGGACAATGGAACCCCCTGGGTTTAACAGATATATCAGATTCTTATCGCACAACACATGCTAAATCACTCAGTTCTCACTATTACCCAGAAATTAAACTTGATTGGTCTTAAAGGTAACACTGAACTCAAACGCAGTTCTCACATCTGTTGTTAATTCCTTTATTGTCCTTATGCCAATTTACTGCTATTCACATGTCCTGCCAAATGTGTTATTCCTATCTTAGTTATATTTATGGCTCAATTACTTATGCATCTTGATTCTCATTAGCCCTTCCTGGCAACTAACCTCCCCCACCTATATGTAATTGTTGAGGATACTTTGGATGTCAGCTTTAGGATATTACTTTTAGCCAAGGGATAATTAAAAGGCAATGGTTACACACATCTTTATGTGTTGGTTAGCTGTAAATATAGCTATAAATGACTTAAAAGTAGAGACTTCTAACCAATGTTGGAATAAGAGCTAAACCATAATGGAGGGAGTGTAGTGATAAAGATCAAGAGGAGAAGATTAATGTTGTGTTTTGCTCTTGCCAGACTGTTCAGTCAGACATTGCATTTACCTGGCCAAGGAGTGGAATCACTTTTTGAAAATGTCATGAACTCTGAACACTTGTGGCTAACAAGAAATGCTGGTAGGATCTTTTAAAGAGACATATAAGTTTGTGAAAAAAATACTCTGAAATGATAGTGTAGTGTTAAGAAGTACTTGCAAAGTGCACATACCTGGAAATAATTACATGCAGGAGGGGTTTAAGTGGGTAGCCATGTTGGTCTGCAGTAGAACAACAAAATCAGAGTCCAGTAGCACCTTTAAGACCAACAAAGATTTATTCAAGGCGTGCAATCACTAGAAAGCTCATGCCTTGAATAAATCTCTGTTGGTCTTAAGGGTGCTACTGGACTCTGATTTTGTTATGCAGGAGAGGATTATCCATCATGTTGCTGGGGATGAGTGTGTCTGTATGTATTTTATCTTACATTTTGCAGTGCAGGAAGGTAACTGAAAATATTCAAGGAGGACATTGTCCTATCTGCATGCCTGGCTCAAAGTTTTCTTGGGTCTCAGACAGTGACTATCTTCAAGTTGAGATAAAACAGCTAGGAAGTTCTTTGGGTTTGAAAACAGACAGACGGATTGTCCCTGACTAACAGCCATGGTTCCCTGTGTGAAAAATTAAGATGGGTCTCCACCTAACCTGTTCTTCCAGATCCTATAACTTCTTATCATTTTTAGAGAAATCATTCCCAAGAAATTGCATTCTCCCACATAGAAGGGCACTGACAAGCTTATCCATCGGTGGCCATCCTCATTCATGTTAAACCCCCTAAAGGTTCAAATAGTCAAGGAAGATAATGGAGATCTACTTTGTCTTTAAGAGCATCTGCAAGGGGTAGAATTTGGATCGAGACTTTGTTCCTGGGGACAAGAGAGGGTTAACTGTGTTTCCTTCAGTTCTTTCTTGTAAGGAAATCCCCTTCTACTCCAGAAATCTTCCACACCATTAGAGAAAAGGGCAGGCACCAACAAGGGTCTGCTTGCATCTTTCTTAGTTGCTAAGGGTAGCCAAATAATTTTGACTGTCTAAAAAGTAAATGGAAAATCTACACTTGCCTCATCTTGCATTATGCTGAGAAGCATCATTTGGATGAAAATATGAACAGCCATATGAAGGTGCTTACTGAGATGCTATTTTTTATTCCCACTTTTAATAGCAATTCAATATTATACCATTAAATTCTATGAGGTTATATACAATCCATGTTCATGAGTAAAGGTAAAGATATCCCCTGTGCAAGCACCGGGTCATGTCTGACCCTTGGGGTGACGCCCGCTAGCGTTTTCATGGCAGACTCAATACGGGGTGGTTTGCCAGTGCCTTCCCCAGTCATTACCGTTTACCCCCCAAGCAAGCTGGGTACTCATTTTACCGACTTCAGAAGGATGGAAGGCTGTCAGCCTTGAGCTGGCTGCTGGGATTGAACTCCCAGCCTCATGGGCAGAGCTTTCAGACTGCATGTCTGCTGCCTTACCACTCTGCGCCACAAGAGGCTCTTTATGTTCATGAGTACCATCACTAAAATAGATTTAAATGTCCAGGCACTAAAGAAGTGGATATGTACAAAAGGTCAGGCTATACCATTCCTTCCAAGGCATTTGTGTAACTTGATGCCCCTGGAATTGTGGTGCCCTTAGTGAATATGGAACTTCTAGACATTAATGAAGGCTCTGATTTGAAAGTGAATATAGAAGGTCTTAGAAGAGAAACCACCTGACCTGGATAACCCAGGCTACTTTGATTTCATCAGACACTGGAAGCTAAACAGGGTGAGCCCTATTTTGTATTTGTATGGGAAACCAGCAAGGAATATTGAAGTTGCTATGTGGAGACAGGCAAGGGCCATCACTTCTGAGCATCTCTTGGGCCATTTCTGCAGTGACAATAAACTTCATAGCAACACCCATAAAGCTCTGAAGAATTTCCTTACTTTACACTAAAATTTCTTGATTCAGGTGCCGCAGCCCCAACTCTGCTCCCTGTTTGTTGTGCATGTTGAATCATGAGAAAATGGAGTTTCTTCCCTCCCCTGGGAAGGAATTCACAGTAACCTAAAGTGGTACTCAAAAGTCGCATTGGCTTCCTCCACTGTTTCCTACCTCAAACAGATGACATTTGAGATCTGACCAGTGCCCATCCTCCTCCCTGCTGTATTTTAAAAAAATGAACAGGATTACTTTACATCGTAGTTCCAAAGTAACACAAGCAGGACACACACACACACACATACTGCCTCCCAGTCTTCCCCTCCCCTCCAGCAAGATTGAACGTTTTTTTATCAATTTCATGAAGGAAAACCCAGCCATGGTGAGTTTCAGGCAAGGAGGCTACAAACATTGTTAATTTCATCCAGCAGCCTCCTGCAGCTTTTTCCAAGTACCAAAATAAAAGCTTCTTTGTTTTACAACATAGAGGCAACCTAACATAATGACTGTTTAAAAAATAATAATGACATGCACTATATGGGGTGAAGGAGGGAGGAAATTGACGAAACAGGATGTTTGTCTGAAGTGGCACACTTAAAACAAAGGTGCAAGCATGTACCATTTTTGTCAAGCAGTCTTTTAATTTGCATTGCTCCCTAGAAGGCTTTTTTTTGGGGGGGGGGGGATGAGCCACATTTTTCCCATGGGAAGGAGAGGAAGGGAGGGGGGAGGGAGATTGGCAATGAGAGCAAACAAAAAAACGGAATAGCACAGGAGATGGGACCAGCCACCAACCCCTCCAAAGTAAATATGAAGGGCATGACACAAAACCAATCCACAGTATTGCTGTTCAGGGATGACATGTGTGAAGAGCCAGGTGCAAATCTGATATCAGTTTCCAGAGACCAACATGAAGGAAACCCAGAGAATACAGACTACTGTGAAAAAACCCTTACCTTGAAAACCCTACAGCAGGGGTAGTCAAACTGCGGCCCTCCAGATGTCCATGGACTACAATTCCCAGGAGCCCCTGCCAGCGAATGCTGGCAGGGGACTCCTGGGAATTGTAGTCCATGGACATCTGGAGGGCCGCAGTTTGACTACCCCTGCCCTACAGCAAGGGTAGTCAACCTGTGGTCCTCCAGATGTCCATGGACTACAATTCCCATGAGCCCTTGCCAGCATTTGCAGTCCATGGATATCTGGAGGACCATGTAGTCCATGAATATCTGGAGGACCACAGGTTGACTACCTCTGCCACTACAGGGTTATCATAATTTGGCTGTGACTTGATTACAACAAACAAACAAATAAAACTGGAAATCATATAATGTTTGTTTTTGTTTTGTTTTTGCTAGGACTCCATTTTTCTTATTTTGGAGTGTGTTTAGTAGATAGTGCAGCCAGCATGCTTTAAATTATTTCATGTTCATTGTTTCAAAGGGTATACTTTCATGCAGTGACAATTTTTCCCCTCAGATGTTTTATTATTTCAGTTTTGATCCAATGAATGACAAGGTTTCAGAAAGTTTAGTGGGGAAAGGCTGTCTCAGCAGTTACTGCTGCAAACAAGATGCTTTTGGAACTCAGAAGTCATGTTTTATGTAGGGCAAGAGACATTGTGCATACCAAATTCAGACTAAAGTCAGTGAAAAGTATACACACAGTGAGTTCAGTTCAGTGAAGAGAGGGAATTAACTGTTGCCTCTAAATCAGTTCTATTACTGCTGTACATTACTGAATCAGAAAAATGTTTTCTTGAAGGTAGGGGAAGATTTCCCTTCAAGACAGATATAACTAATGGATAGACAATATAAAGTTATGAAAATTTTCTTATGAAAAATCTCAGAAGATGGACTTTGAGCTAGGGATGAGCATGAACCAGGAAAATGTGGTTTGGTTTGTCGTGCACCTGCTAGCCAATCACAGACTGTCATGGGCAAAAAAAAACCATTCATACTAACCAAACCAGTTTGGTAAATTTGTTACGTAGTAAAATGCCTCCCCTCAAGAACTAGAGATATGAAACTTGCAGCAGATCTCTATCTGACTCTCCTCTACTTGCCTTCCAAATTTGGTAGGGATCGAATTTATGGGGTCCAAGTCTCCTCTCAAAAAGGTCTCTGCAGAAACTGCTTTCTGGGGTATTTATGTGTGTGTGTGTGTGTGTATTTATTTGTTTATATTTATGTACTACCCTACCCTGAGTCTCAGGGCAGATTACATAGAATGTAGAACAATACAAGGAACTTAGTTTCTCCATAACGTATAGATAACCACAACAATAATATCAAAATTAATAACTGTAACAAAAGTAACTATAACAATGCTAACAAGTCCAGGGGCAGAACGCATGAGTGGATTTCTGGGAGGGAGGGAGGGAGCAGGGGACCTGTAGGTGTTCCTGGTTTTGCTTGGCCTCAACCGAATGCCTGGCAGAAGAACTCCCTTTTGCAGGCCCTGCAGAAGTGTTTTATCTCCGTCAGGGCCCTGATCTCCTCCAGGAGTTCATTCCACCAGGTTGGGGCCAGGACAGAGAACACTCTTGCCCTGGTTGAGGCCAGGCAGGCTTTTTTAGGGCCAGAGATCATTAGCCATTTGGTGGTGGCAGAGCGTAAAGCTCACTGGGCCCTGACCATTATGGCCTTAAAGGTAGTTACCAGAACTTTTAGCCTGATTTGGAATTCAGCTGGTAAACACTGTAGTTGATAATGGGCCGAATGTGGGCCCTCCATGGTGTATTGAGGTGCAGGTTCAGGAGATACCAAACTTGCAGCACATCTCTGCCTAACTCCACTAGACCTGCCTTCCAAGTTTGGTGAGGATGTGATTTATGAGGTCCGAGTTATTCCCCCTGTAGCAGCTGATCCCGTGATCAGTTGTTTCCAATGAAGTGGGGGAAACAGCAAAAACAAGGGCAAAAGCCCAGCAAAACAGAAACAAAATCAACCCCCCTGAGAATCTCTCCAGTAGAAACTGAAGGAGGGGACATTGTTGCCAGGCCAGCAGAACCAGGGCAATGTGAGGCCAAAACCCAAACCAGTGTGCAATGCCACATGTAGATGTGTTTGCTTGAAAGCCCTGAGAAGTTGTTAGATGTGATGGCTCAAAGTCCTGAGAAAGATGGAGATGGACATAGTCTGGAGACAGAAGTTGAGGTGGTCTATCAAAGTCCTGAGAAGGAAATTGATGTGGTGAGTAGGCATGCACAGGAAAAAAAATGCATACCATTTCAGATTCGGCCAGAAAATATTCTGCACAAATACCCCTTGCCAAATTGATTAACCTAAATTTGAAAAGTCTCAGGGCTTTTGTGTGTGTGTGCTTCTGTTCTCTGCTCCCTAAAAAGAGGGGGAACAGAATGCCCACCAAACAGCTGGTGATGACAGGCATTCCACCCACTCCGTTTAAATCCTTCCCCAGTTGGGAAGGGATTAATTAATTAATTTATTTTTCAATTTATACCCTACCTCTCATGACCATGACACCTCGAGGCGGCCTATAGAATAAGACCATAAAACCTCATTCAAACAACAATAACATTAATCACAATATCCCATAGTTATAAGATGGTGGTAAACGGTAATCTCCCCAATTCAGCTCCACCGATTCCAACAAAGCACAAAAGTCCTCATCTTAATTATAATGCTGGGATGCTCAGGTAGGGTAAGACCCCCAGATCAAAACTCTGATCAACCTTCCCCGGACTCAATCAAATGCCTGGTGGAAGAGGTTTACAGGCCCTGCAGAACCTAGATAGTTCCTTCCAGGGCCCTTAGCTCTTCTAGGAGTTCATTCCACCAGGTTGGGGCCAAGGCCAAAAAGGCTCTGTCCTTGGTCATGGCCAAGCAGATATCCTGGGAACCCGGAACACCCAGCAGATTCCTACCCGCAGAGCAGAGA
Organism: Paroedura picta; assembly: GCF_049243985.1. NCBI lineage: Eukaryota > Metazoa > Chordata > Lepidosauria > Squamata > Gekkonidae > Paroedura > Paroedura picta. Next base: position 76,312,325 of record NC_135373.1, on the reverse strand, counting down.
GCTCTGCATGGAGGGGGGGCTAAGCAGATAAGCTGTCCCTCAGATAAGTAGGACCCAGGCCATGAATAGCCTTAAAGGTTAAAACCAGAACCTTAAAGGGAGCAGGCAGGACTCTTCTTATCATCAGCTGTTCAGTGCTCTGGCTACTTCCTGTTGAATGTTCACCCACCTTCACAGGCGAGGTAGGGTGAGGATTTAAAGCACCGTTTCAGGTACCTTTCAGGATAAAGGTGCTAATCTCCTCTTCCCTGTGCAGGATAGCCACAGAGGAGATAACATCCTGCACTGCACTTTTCTGTTGCACCAAACACTCATGGCATAAGTAGAGTTCCAGTGGGCGGGCATGTCCTGGATGAACTGTTTTTTGAGAACGCGCATGTCTTTCGCTGATGTATTGCGGCTTGTGCTCAGATTTCCCCCTAAGCGCTATAAAATTCCAATTGTTGCTGGAGTTTTGCGGGAGTTTTGCGGTTTGTTTATGATGTCATGCAGAACGTTAGATTAATAGCATTTACAAAAGGTGACTTTGGCTACATTTAAGTTGTGCGGACTGGACCTCAGAGTATGCTCCAGGCAGATATAGAAATATAATAAATAAATAAATACATAAATAAATCTCTGGTAGCATTACCTTTTTTGGAAGATGGTCTGCCTTGAGGTCCTAATGATGGCACAAACTGTGCAGCGAGCCTTTGAGGGGCCTCCGGTTCCCTCTTTCATTCCTGCTGAGAAGGAATGGGCATCTTCCTCCTCCCCCTACCACTAATCCTTCCTCCAGTGGCAACAAAGTGGGGTGCATCCTTTCCAAGTGCCTACAGGGACTAGAGGAAGCCAGGTGTTGAGTCTTCATGGCTCTTGTAGACATGAGCATGGCGCACCTGGCATTCTACCACACAGGGGTCACTGGGGAGGATGCAGAAATGTTTCCTCAGGTTGGACTGGAAACAGAGCCCTATGATTTGAGCAGGTGGGACTAACTGTTTTTCTAGCATGGGTCTGGGAAATGCTGGGGGGGTTGTACTTGGGGTAGCAGGAACAGTGAGAAGTGTGGCAGCAAATAAGTGAGGCTGAGAGAGCCCCTGATATTACTGCTTGACCAGAACAACTTTATCAGTGCTGTGGCAAGCCCAAGGTCACCCAGCTGGCTTCATGTGGGGAAGCACAGAATCAAACCAGGCTTGCCAGATTAGAAGTCCGCACTTCTAATCACCTAATTGGCTCTCTTAATTGACATACTAATTACAGATTTTCTTCCTGCATGCACCTTGCCTAGAAATATTAGGGATACACTTCAATCCCTGATGCGTTAGTTGGAATACATAAAAAGAAAAATGGGAAATGGAAAGAACAAAGCCTCCAGGTTACAATATTTGAATGCGCTGACATGTGCAGAAGATGGGAAATGTCCTCAACAAAAGCATTCACCTAATTCTCCCATTCTCTTGCCAGTCTCCAGGCAACTTTCCCTCCCTCCCCCCACACCTTGTGACAGGTTAATTCAAGCATAAGCAATCATATTATCATGGTGGAAATGGGTTTTTCTATAACGGCATTTCTTTTTTTAAATAGATCTAATAAAAAATAGGCGGCTTTTTTCTTGAAGAATTTAATGTGTAGTATCTTGCAAAAGGCATCCCTGGATTTTGAATTGAATTTTGAAGTGCAATTCTTAAGCCATATGGGGTACAGATATGAGCATTAGACAGTCTGCTGATTGATCAGTTACCACATGCATCAATTGGATTTATCATCCTATAAAAAATGAAGTACAGTTTCATTTTGACTTTTCTGGAACTGAGAGACACAAAAGACACAAAAATCCTTGTTGATTTGTAAAGTGCATTCAGTTCAGCCCACAATGTCCTTTAACAGATGACCAAGTTCTTGCAAAACCACTGGGGATCAGGTAAAAATAAACAGCCACATGTATATTTGTGCAGGTGGAGGGAAAAACAACACCACCCAAGGCTGAAACTATTTTGTTCATGCCCTACTGAAAACTATCAGCAGTCCCACAAGGTAATGGAGAACTGCTGGTGCATTTAAGAAGCTGTCAGCAGGTTAGATAAAGGTAAAGGGCTGATGCCTTTAGAGCCTCTGTTATGAAAGGAAACCTCCACTGTCTGAATACTTATCTTTGGGAGGTTGGCAAGAGCATGGGAAATTACAGAGCATGAAGAGATTCTCCCTGCTGCCTTTATCAGTAAAATGCACATTTCATTCTATAGGGGAAACTACTGGCACAATTTTTTCAGGAGTGAATTACAATACTACGATTTACAGCTAGCCAGTTCATGCTGTAATACTTAAGCAAGTAATTGGCATTTACTCGATCTGTCATTTTGAAGCTGTATAAAATGTAACAGTATACATTTAGGGAGAGGGATAAAAATGAAGCACTCATTGGGATCTTGGGATCACTTTTTATTTTGCAAAAACAGCAATCATATATTGCCTTTTTCTTTTTAAAAAAAGTTATAATATTTGTGTTCCAAATACACAAAAATGGTTTTGAACATTAAAGGTTACACAGCAAGTCAGGTTTTAGGGATGTGAAAGCACTATTGGATAAAAGGTAAAGAAAACTTTCTTCCATCTGCCCTCCCCTTAATAAAAAGGATGTTTTATAAATGAAGCATGGCACTGATGTCTCTGTTTGGTCAGTACTTTAACTACATTGAACAGAGAACTCTCACAACATAACATTTTCAGCCCAAAGAAAACCTGAGACCTCCTGCTACTACTAGCAAAAAGTAAATGTCTGTGAAGATAGAGATGGACCCCCCAACAGATGCCCTTGAAGCATATATGAGTAATGCTGCAGTGAGGCACACACTGGTAAACTGTACCACTCCCTTTGGACTGGCTCTCTGCCTGTCACCCTCCTCTTCCATCTCTTCCCACAACCCATGTGTACAGTCACATCCCTCACACTTATGCTGCATTATTTTAAGCTCTATGGAAACCATTTGGCAAGAGAGATTAAGCATTACAAAATCAAATGGGGAAAGTGTATTTTAAAAATATGACAGTATTTCTAACATTTAAATGGACCCTTTGTAGGGTTAGAATGGAAGCTTTCCTTGGATCTAACCACCATAGTGTAAATCTCAAGTATTTTTTAGAATTCTGTTAGGTGGATCAATAACTGGTTGACAGATTGTTCCAAAAGGGTACTTGATAATGGTTCAGCATCCTCTTGGAGAAAAGTAACAAGTGGAGTGCCCCAGGGATCTGTCCTGGGGCCTCTGTTGTTCAACATATTTATAAATGATTTGAATGAGGGATTAGATGAGGTATTTATTACATTTGCAGACGATACTAAACTGGGACAACAGAAGACCGAATCAGAATACAGGATGATCTTGATAGGCTCGAGAAGTGTGCTAAACTAAATAAAATGAAATTCAATAGGGACAAATGTAAAGTTCTGCATTTAGGTAGGAAAAAACATTTACACCAATATAGGATGGGTGAGACTTGTCTTGGCAGTAGTATGTGCAAAAAGGATCTAGGAGTCTTAGTAGACCATACATTGAACATGAGTCAGCAGTGTGACTTGGTGGCTAAAAAGGCAAATGGGATTTTGGGCTGTATCAAATGGAGTATTATGTCCAGATCACGGGAGGTGATGGTACCACTTTGCTCTGGTTCGGCCTCACTTGGAATACTGTGTTCAGTTTTGGGCACCACAGTTGAAGAGGGATGTAGACAAACTGGAGCATGTCCAGAGGAAAGCAACCAAGATGGTGAGGAGTTTGAAGAAAAGTTGGGGGAGCTTGGTCTGTTTAGCCTGGAGAGGAGACGATTGAGAGAGGATCTGATAACCATCCAAGTATTTAAAAGGCTGCCATATAGAGGGTGGAGCAGAGTTGTTCTCTCTTGCCCCAGAGGACCAGAACCAATGGGATGAAATTAATTCAAAAGAAATTCCGTCTAAACATCAGGAAGAAGTTCCTGACAATTTCTCAGTGGAACAGGCTTCCTCGGGAGGTGGTGGATTCTCCTTCTTTGGAAATTTTTAAACAGAGGCTGGATAACCATCTGACAGAGAGGTTGATTCTCTGAAGGTTCAAGGGGGTGGCATAATACATTATAGGTGTCCATTACTGATATAAACTGGGGCAGTAGTACAAGGTAGTGGGCATTGCTGGAAATACCCCACAGCAACAACCAAAATCTATCCTCTTCCATCATGGCTATGTATCTGCATATGGAAGAAGTTATTTTTTTCCTGTGAATAACCCCCCAGATTCACATTCACATCATAATATCATATGAGCTGAGAGACTTAGCCACAAGAGTTAGCTAAGGAAAGTTGTTACAGTCTGAGCAAGCTGTGGGTGTGGTTAACAAGAACATTTGATCTCTACCATTGCTGTTCGTTTTCCTGTCTATGTAATTATATGGAAAGTTGAACAGCCATTTGTAGGATATGGTTTCTGTTTTCCCAGGTGTCTTGTTCCACTGTGGCCACTGTGGCCCCACCTATCACAGCTGTGCTCATGGTAATGCATTATGCTTGCTCTTGCTATTACAAGCATGCTGAATTAGCCTGAATGAAACTCTGACGTGGTGCTGTTTCATTGCTGATTCAGGTCTACACATTGAAGAAGGCTGGTGTTGTCGTAGCATTTAACTGATTGTACAGAACAAATCTCACCCAAAATATCTTGCAGCTGTTAACTTTTTTAAAAAAGAGATAAACATAACGTAATGAATAACTTCATAAAAACAAACCCCCCCACCCCCCACAATGCCTAATTGGAAAGCAATGTATTTTGCTTCCTGGAAGAATTGTTGCAGGATAGGCTTTTTCTTAAAGCCCAGATATCCAGTTTTTCCTTTGGTGCTATTCCTTGAGAGTCATATACCGTATGGCTGACACTTACACTGTTCAGTAGATTAATGAAGCCTCTCAAAGATCGCATCTTTCTTTCCCCAGATAAGATTTCTACCATTACTTCACATTTTTGATTTTATGTAACTCTGTTCTTATATGTAAAAATGTCCATTAAGTGTCCAAGTGTAAAAGTGTCCATTAAAGCCCAATATTCCACTCTGATTTAACCTTACAGAAAATCCATTGAAAGCCAGCTAGTTTCTTCATCCTCACTTTGGTATAAGTAAAGTAACAGTTTGCCTATATCAGGCTTTCTCAACCAGAGTTTCGTGATACCCTGGGGTTTCTTGACTTTCCTGAATGGGTGGGAGTTAATTAATGTACATATTTTTAAAAATTTGTTAAACATTTATAAGGTGGTATGACCATATATGGTCATGCCAACCTGCCCCTCCTTTCTCAAAATGGCCAACAATGGGCCTGGAGGAGGTGGGAAGGAAGGAAGGGGCATGGGCATGTACACAGCTATCCATCCCAACCATACTCTTCACAATCATGCCACTTCTGGGGTTTCTTGAGGCCTGAAAAATGTTTCAGGGGTTTCCCAATGGTAAAAAAAGGTTGAGAAAGGCTGGCCTATATATTGCCTTGCTTATAACAGAAGTCTTCAAAAATAGAAATGGATAAGCTCCAATGTTACTTATCAGTCCTGCTGCAGCTATGCACTTTAGAGGTGATAGAGAAATGCTATCAAGTCATAGCAGATTGATGGCAGCCTTGTGAGGTTTTCAAGGCAAGAGGATGCTTGCCATTGCCTGCCTTTGCATTGCCACCCTTGCATTCCTTGGCAGTCTCCCATCCAAATCTTGACCAAGGCAGACCCTGCTTAGTTTCTGAGATCTGACTACATCAGAGTAGCCTGCCTATTGAGTGCAGGGCCATATTGATAGAGGTATGAGACAAAGATCTGAAATTAATTCCATTTTTTCTAGATCTACATTAGTGTACTACAAACTGGAATTCAGGTAAGCACAACACATTCAATCCAACTACTCATACAAAACATATTGCAAGTTGGAGGCGTTAGCTTATTTGCACGAGTGGATTGTATGAATGTGATTTGCATCTCATTTTAATAATAGAGGTGAATTGCCAATCCATATTTGTTATGACAGTTTGTGATATTTTATTGTAAAACTGCTCGAAATTCTGTGTTTGTTATTTATTTTCCTAATTATTTCCAAAGCCTTCCTTGCATTTTAAAGTTTATTTACAAAACCTATGAGACATAACAATGTCCTTTCTTTTTCAAAGATTTTTATATGCCACACAAAAGAATCCCAGAGGGTTTGTGGATTACAGTCTGGTTGTAGTTTTTCTAGTTTACAGTTTTGGATAAAATATCTAGATGAAATACTATAAATGTATTTCCTCTCAATTTTTCTGAACTTAAAGAATCCAATTTAGTCTGCAGGCCATAATTTTGTAGAAAGTGTCTGTTTCTTAACAACATGAGGGAATTACACACACACAGAGAGAGAGAGAGAGACAGAGAGAGACAGAGAGAGAGAGAGTCAACATTAGTTCAAACCACATTAAATGTCTGCATATCATTGGTCCAGTGACCTTTTCTTCCTCTAGAGTTTAAGCAGTTTCTAATGTCTCTTAACAATAATTTTCTTGTTGTGAGAGTCCTGTCTCACTGATAGCATCTAAATAAGCTTATACCCTTAATTGGAACAATTCTCCCATAAATATTTATGTTGCTGTGATTAAGCCATTTACCAAATGCAACTACACATTACATGTTAAAATAGGGAGCATTGTGTTAGGTAGCCTGGGGCATGACATGGTTTATACTAGGGGATTTTAGCTATAATTCACTTAATCAAGCGTCTGACCCCGAACCTTCATAGGAGCCAGTAGGTGCTGGAATGGAGGGGGAGGAAAGGGGGATAATCTGCCACTTTGTTGAACATAATGCCCATTATGAATGTTCTCTCAGACTATAAGAGTTCTGTGTGTTTGTACAGATTCACAGATACACAGTACAACCATCATCCATATGCTTAGGTGCCTTTATATATGGCATCGTGTGTTTCTCTTTTCAAGAGCAATTAGGAAATGCATCTATTTGGTTGGTGATCACATTACTGAATTATAAAGTCCCTATCTGAAATGCATGACCCAAAGGGCATCTTATTTACATGTGAAGCAAAGCCATAGTGAACTGATTAAAAATATTTCTCCACAATATTTCTATGTCTCTCCATAAGGATGAAGAAGTTTAGAGATAATTTTTGAAAATCTGATGGAAACATGCTAATAAATAATCAGTATAATGATATCATCAGACAATATCAAACTGAAAGATCCAACTAAGTTCAAAGATCCCCTGTGTATTTTTGGAGGCTTATTTGGATAGATAGGGCATACAAAATTTGATTAATAGTAACAAAAATGTGTCCTCTCTTTTTATGTCTTGAGATGTTTGAATACAAATCAAGTTAGCACATGTTCTGCTTGCCTGTTGTAAGCAGAAAGCTATTTTTCTGTCAAGCGGTTTGGATGTTCATGAGCAGCTTTGCACTTATTCAGAAAGTGCAATAAAATTGGCATGATTTCACATATATACAAAGCTCAGTAGGAGTCCTTATCCACAGACCCACAGTTATTGTACACTATGCTGCAGCCAGCCATTTAAATTTAGATTGTTTCATGTATTGTTTATATGTTCTATGTAAACCGCCCTGAGCCTCCGGGGAGGGCGGTATATAAATATAATTAATAAATAAATAATAAATAAAACAGTACTTTTAAAAAAAGTCTTGTCAATGTTGATTAAAGTCTTACTGATGCTATTTTGTGCATGTGCATTTTTGTGCAGCTTTATGAGTTCTCCCACCATGTTATTTATTATTATTATTTATTAATTAAATTTATAGACCGTTTTCCTCCTAAGATTCAAGGTGAGTTACATAAAAATATGTAATTCCATAAAATCCCATAAACCCCCCTAACCAGCATATCTCCCAAGGTATCAAGAGGGCCAGGTCCCTCCAACCACACACAATCATCTAATAAGGGGTGTGCTAGAGGTTGTATAGCACAGCTTGAGGAGGGCCCATCACTCTTACTGACCTGGTGGAAGAGCTCCATTTTTTTTTAACAGTCCCATCCTACCATCTATGATCCTAAGTGAGAACCAATTTCACCAACTGTCCTATTAGGTGCAAAATGACTGCAAGGGAGAAGGAAAGAAAACACCATCACCATAGCCACCATGTAGCCATGAAGCTGTTTGGCATGCTATTACGATCAGATGGCTTTCAGTTTAGGAGATACGAAGCTAAGCTCACTAATGCTTATGACTGTCAAAAATATGTCCCTTTGTGGTGTGGTGTGGTGTGATGTACTGATAGAGTGTTAGACTAGGATCTGGACAACCTAGGTTCAAAGTGCCTCTCTTCCATGAAATCTTGCTGGATGCCCTTGGGTTAGTCAGACACCGACAGTTTCTGTACTAGGGATACCATTTGGATTTGCATTTTTAAAGGGTTGAGGTTTTTGTCCATTTCTGCACTGAAATTCATCATTTCAGGTACAGGTCCGCCCTAAATTCACTTGCCCCACAGCAAAGGAATCCTCAGAGATCCAGTTTTCACTTTTTGATGTGGGGTCTAACAGGGTCTATTTCGGGGCTCTGCAGTGCATAAAAGTGAGCATTTAGTTTCTCACAGCACCTGCCATTTTGAATGTTTGGACACACCCCTTTCCTCATTGCTATACTCCCCACTTGCCTTCCTCTCCCTCTCATGGGAAGGTACCCTAACACACCCCTCTTATTATTTATTTATTTATTTATTTATTTATTTATTTATTTATCATACTTATATACCGCCCTCGCCGGAGGCTCAGGGCGGTTTACATCATAACAGAGAACAATACATAAAACAGTCTGTAACATGTATAACTGATAACTAATAATTGTAACCAAAATAACAGCACAATATAACGGTATAACAATATAATACTACAAACAGGTCCAGGGCTTATTGATGGGATTCTGAGGGGGGTGGTTTATTGATTGAATTCTGAGGGGGGGTGGGGTGGGGTGGGGAGCAGGGGCCCTTTGGTTGCTGTTGATTACGTCTGGTCTCAGCCAAATGCCTGGTGGAGGAGCTCCTTTTTGCAGGCCCTGCGGAACTGTTTAAGCTCCATCAGGGCTCTGATCTCTTCTGGGAGCTCGTTCCACCAGGTTGGGGCCAGAACAGAGAATGTTCTGGCCCTGGTCGAGACCAGACGGACTTCTTTAGGGCCAGGGATCCTTAGCTGGTTGGTGGTAGTAGAGCGCAGAGCTCTTTTGGGGGCATAGGCGGAGAGGCGGTCCCTCAGGTACACTGGGCCCTGACCGCGTATGGCCTTGAAGGTAATAACCAGAACCTTTAGTCTGATCCGGAATTCAACTGGTAACCATTGCAGCTGGTGGAGAATAGGCCGGATATGAGACCTCCACTTCGTCACGAGTCTTCCTCCAAACTCGCTCTAGCCGTCTCAGTTCCCGTTTCTTGTCGCGAAGCTCCTCGGTGTACCAGGGGGCCCGCTTGAGACGGGGACGGAGAGGGCGTCGGGGAGCTATCTCATCAATGGCAGTCAGCAGTCTGTCATGCCAGTCACTGACCAGGCCATTGAGAGAAGTACCGGGAGGCATTGGTTCCCACAGAGCGTTCAGGAATCCTATTGGATCCATAAGTCCCTGCGGGCGAGCTAAAATTTGCTCGGCGCCCAATTGAGGAGGTGATGGAAGCCTTAGCCGAGCCTTTAGAGCATAGTGGTCTGACCATGGCACGGCTGTTGTTGTGACCAGATCCACATCCCAACCTACGCCGAAAATAAGGTCCAGGGTGTTGCCTGCTTGATGGGTGGGGCCAACAACAAATTGCGAGAGCCCCAGTGTTGCCATGGGTTGACACTAGGTCCTATCCAGTTCTAGAGGACAGTAGCTCAGCATGGACATTAAAGTCCCCCAGGACTAGTAGACTGGAGAACTGTAGCGTCCAGGCCGCCACCGCCTCTAGCAGGGCAGGTAGGGCGTCTGGCGGTGCATTGGGCGCGCGGTACACTAGCCAGATGGCCACGCTCTCAGTTGATCCCCATCCGAGGCCAACACATTCAATGCCTGGTATTGACGGCGCAGGAAGGGTTCTAAAGGAGAAAGCCTCTCGGGTTAGGATTGCCACCCCTCCTCCCCGCCCCGCTGTCTGGGACTGGTGGAGGACAGAGAACCCAGCAGGGGCTAGGTCTTTGAGGGCAACTGTCTCCCCCTCCCTGGTCCAGGTTTCTGTCACGCACACCAGGTCCGCTCTTTGCTCTGCAAAGTAGTTTTGCAGCATAGAGGTTTTGTTGTTTATTGACCTGGCGTTGCACAGCACCAGTGTCAGAGGCAGGTTGTTTACCTTTGCCTCCACCCTAGTGTCACGAGGGATGGGGCGGAGTCTGGAGGGGGCCCGAGTATGGTTGGTTTTCGGCCCCCTTGGTTTGATGTATCTCCGCCATCCGCTGTCCCTGCCTTTGCCCCTTATTATTGGGATCCCTGACCCTATCAAGGCCCCTGCTTTTTCTCCTTCCTCAGTTTTGTTAGGCATTGTGACCTCTATGGACACTGTTGGTTCAATTCTTAGTTCAGTGAGTTGGCTGGGGTTGATTGTTAAACCCCGGTTCCGTCTTTGTGTGTGTGAGTTTGTGTATCTGTGGGAGGTTGGCCCTGATCGCTAATTACAGCCTCTCAGGGCTTCCCAGTTCCGCTTGTGTGTAGTTATGTGTTGGGTGTAGGATGTGTATCGTTGTGGGAGCCTGGAGGGGTAGTCCCGATCGCCTATTGTGGCACCTCAGGGTTGCCCAATCCAGGGGTGTGTGGTGTATGAGTGATCTGTGCATTATTTCATGTTGGGTTGGGACTGAGGTTTATGAATTGGGTGTGGTTCAGTTGGATGGTAGGGTTGTTTGGTAAGTGGGGGCAAGTTATTGGGTTGGTTGGTAAGTTGGGCTAATTGGCTGATTGAGCTAATTTCCTCAGGCTGGGTTGGGTGTTCAATTGATGGTGATTGATTGTTTAATTGGTAGGATTGATTATTTGGGTGGTTTTGGGGTAGAATTAGTTGTTTGGGGTGGGGATTAGTTGTTTAATTGGTAGAATTAATTGTTTTGGGTGGGTTTGGGGTAGGTCAGTTGATGGTGTTTAATTGTGTTGGATTTATTGTTTTGGCTGGTGGGTGGATATGTTGATTTAATTTGGTTTGGCTGGGTAGGGGGGTGGGGATCAGTCAGGTGTGGGTTGGTAGCTGGTGAAGGTTGGGCTATCTTTGACTCCCTCTTGATTCCTCCTCTTTTTTGATTTTGGAGTATTATCTTTCTCCCTCTCCCCTCTCCTTTTCTTTATTTCAGTCCTTTCTCCTCTCACTTTCTCCTTCCCTTCCCGTTTTTTTCTTCTTTCCCCCCTCCCCTCCCCTCCCCCCTCCCCTTTTTCCTTTCTTTCCCCTTCCCCTCTTTTCTGTGCGCATCACAATGTTTCTTCCTGATTTTTTCCCAGTTGTTGGTAGTTTGGTTGGTGTCTTGTCTTTCTTTCTCCCCCGCTCTCTTCCCCCTTACCCTCCCCCCCCTCTGTTTTCTGTTTACAGTTTCCCCGCTTGGTTTTTCTTCCCGCCCGATTTATTCCCGACCAGTTTCTGGTAGTTCGTTTGGCGTCCCTTCCCCCTTCTTGGAATGGAGTTATCTCCGTTTGTGATCTTTTCCCTCTCCGTTTGATTTTCTTCCAGCTCAATTGTCCCGCTCAATTATTCCCGCTTAATTTCTATTAGTTGTTTGATGCCCTTCCCCCTTCTGGGTACAAGTTATGCCCGTTTGTGTTCTTCTCCCTCCCCCATATGTCCTGCATCTTCCATATGTCCTGCATCTCTTTCCCGCCAATAGTGCCCTTTCATGCAACATTCCCTCGCCTCCCCCCTTCTTCCCCAAGGTGTTTTTTTTAATAAGGATATTGCATGACAACGCTGCAGTGTTGTAACAAGCAAGACTGTTTTTCTTGTCCCTGGAGGATTGGAGAAGGCAGCAGGCTTCTGAAGAATGGCCTTGGAGAAATCTGTGTGTGCCTCCCCGATGCTGCAGGGAGTGGGGGAGGAGAGGCACAGATGTCCTCTTGTTTCTCCTTCCTGATTTGAGCCCATGCTGCACAAGGCAGCTGCAACTCAAATCAAGAGGGGAGTGTAAGCACGTGTGCCTTTCCTCCTCATATGATCTGACAGCCACCCAGTGCAGTGTTGGGCTCTGATGCTACATGGGGTGGCTGTCAGATCACATTGGAGAAGGGAAGTACCCTTGCTCAGCTTCCAAGATCTGACAAGATCAGGATAGCCTGGGATATCCAGGACAGAGCTTTGTGAGTATAAAATAGGAGACACTTGTAAGCAACTTTGCTTCCCCATAGGGCAGAAATGTGGGGTATAAATGAAACCAATAACAAAGTTAATAGAACTTTCCCTTATATATATAAACTGATCAGCTTAGTAGATCTCAAGCACAGCTCTTTGCAGAGAATTCTGCTCATTTATTACCTTGTCTGGATTTGATTTCTACGTATTTACTCTTTATCCACTTTCTCACAGCCTTCAAAAGCCAGGGACATTCCACACCCTGAAATTCCACACAAGTGAAATTCTTACCTTCTCCAGATGCCATATTTTTGGCATTTTGTACAATGTCGCCAACATCCAGCATCTAAGCAGCAAACCAGCAGCTACATCCTCCATTTTAAAGCACGAGCTGGCGGATCACATAAAGTGGATTCCCAAAACTATGTAGCTCAGCCAGAGGAGAGCAACCAGCAATTCACATGCCAAGGAAATTTGTGGAGCCAAAGTAGCACTATCTCCATCTCCAGTGCCTGCCATTGTACCTGCCTCCCTCTCCCTTCTCCCAGGGACAAGTTTTTTTTTAAAGCAAACAGCCTGGAGCAATCAATAGGTGTTAAATCATTCAGGCAAAGCAAAATAAATAAATAAAAATCCCCCCCATTTAAAATACAAAGTATGCCTCTAAAGCCCCCCCCCCAAAAAAAAAACTCGGACTCAAGATAATTTTTTAAAAGATTCAAGGCTCATGATTCCCAAAGGGATGGCATTTTAAAGAAGCATCTCAACAGAGAAGTTTTAATTTTTTTAAAAAAATTAGTTGGCATTGTGGGCCCTTTAACACATGGAGAAAGGTGATTGGCTGCCTGGCTTGATTGACAGGCAGAGGAGAGTCACGTGCAAACCATGTTTCTCTCTTCTTCCATTTCAAGCAGGCGTGCAGAGTGCCAAGAAGTATGAAAAGGCGGCAGACAAAAGTGAGAGAGCCAGAAGGTGAGGAATGGCTGGAGGTGCATTATTTTTTAGCATTACACCATTTTGCTGGTGTAACACTATTTTTTTAGATGTGTGGAAATGCCCCCAATTTAACACTGTGGCAATAATTTTTGGCTCCATAATTACTATGAATTTATTCTAAAATGTATACTATATTACTATAACAGTAGAAATCATGAAAATTTAAGGTCTGTGAACTCAAGGAAATCTGAATCCTTACACAATTTTGACAGAACACAAATAACACTCAGGCTACATTGTTGTGTTTGTGTAAAGTGGCACCCTGCTCCAAAAACAGCAGATATGGACACATCCTTATGTACAATCAAACATCTCTGGATGTTATCAAATGGTGGGGCAGTCAGGACATTTTTGAAATAGATCTAAAAGAAGAAAAACTATGAGGAGGTAGAGGCACTTGAATAGTAATGTAAGAAAGGAAAGGGGAGTAATTCTGAACAAGATAAGCCCTTTGTCATTCTTCCAGTTATGGCAGTAAATTTTAATCTCTCCCAAAAGAAATAGCTGTTGGAAACGTTTTTCATTTGTAATGTTAGCAAACGATATTGTTGATAAACAAACATAGTGTTCTCTGTTTGAGAAAATGTGCTAAAAGCAGACATGGGAATGGAAGACAGTAATATTCTTAAAGTTCACAAAAGACTGCTATCAAAGCAGCCTTTGTTAAATTTCCTGGCAGAATGATATGTCTGGCAATCATAATCTTAATGTTGGACTTTATCAGCAATAACTAGGGAAGGGGCATATTCATTCATTCAGACCTCCCATAATGAAGAGGGCCTTGGGCTCCATCTTGAACTACTAGGCACCATCCCTGGTGGGCTAGGCATAATTCCAGGGTATTTTATGCTCGTCAACAGTTCATACAAAGGTTTCCCATAGTTATCCAGAGTACTGATACAAGTAGCAATAAGCTACTGTATTTCTTACCTCTTCTAATACACTATTACAGTTAAACAACTTAGGCCAGGGGTGGCCAAACTGTGGCTCTTCAGATGTCCATGGACTACAATTACCATGAGCCCTTGCTGGCAGGGGATCTCTCTCTCTGTCCAGACAGACAGACCATTTCTCTCTCTCTCTCTCTTCTCACTCTGTTTCCCCCTTTCATTATTGTTTCTTTCAATATAATTCACATTTATGAGCAGGCACCCAAACAGAATGTTTGTCTCGTGGTTTATGGTGGCTTTTGGACAGTCTGAATAGAATTCAGATAGAATATGATGATAATGATACCTTTATTGGCATAAGACAAGAGAGAGACAGACACATCCAAACAAAGTGAATAAAAAATCGATTTAAAATATCTTGGCTCTACCTCAATATATAACCACTAAAAATTCAGCCACACACAGTGTAGTCTCTGCAGAATGATCATTTAGCGGATATTGAAGTGTAACTTTTTCATTTGCCAATTCTCTAGAGAAAAATAGGTAAGAAAAAGGTTCACTGCAAGAGATAGAATACATACCAAACAATGGGAAAGGTACAAACAGATGTAAGAATATGCCAGAGTAATCTGCCATTAAAACTGGAATTCATCCACCACAAGTCAACACCTTAAGGGTGGTATACAAATCTAAATAAACAAATAAAATAAATAGAAATACTGAAAATCAGATATATTTTTAAAAGCTGGGAATCCAGAGAATGTAGATTGTGGCAACAGATGATTATAATTGTATTGTGCTATGGCAAGTTATTTTTTTAAAGCATTCAATTGTTGTGGATTCTACAGTAGAATGAGGCAAGGAAAATGACACCAATACAAGTGAGGCCTTAATAATGTGCACCTTCCCATCCACATGGTTCAAAGCTGCTCTAACTTTGATTTTTCCAGAAATAATTTATCAATCCAAATTAGTTGGGTGCTTCGGCATCCAAAGCAGCCATTCCCGCCCGAAGCAGCCAGCACTGCGGCATGGGGGGAGGGGAGGTGCTGGCTGCTTTGGGCAGTAATGGCTGCTTTGGACGCCTAAGCACCCAATCCTAATCTGGATTTGTGCCTAAAATTTGAAGTCACCAATGTGATTGACTGCCAGTAGTTTCAAGGCAGACCAAAGAAATTAAAACATAATTGATTTATGAAGTAACTGCACCAAAATATCAAGAGGGATGATAGATTAAGCTTTTTTAAAGGGGAAATTACAGAAATTCATAGACAATAGCTCTACCACAACCATATTACCCTTGATGGCTAAGCAGAACTCAAGAAGAAAATATTCTATGTAGCATTATATGGAGAAGGCCAGGAGGAGAAGTGCTATTGCTTTCACAACCTGTACCTTGGCTTGCCACAAGTGTCTTTCTAGCCACTATGAAATATAGCATGCTAGAATACATGGATCTATCAGGGCTATACTTACATTCTTAACAATATTTTTCAACATTTTAAGGAGTGGGAGTGCTAGGCTTCTAGAACAATGGGATGAATATTGCAGGACAGGACATTACTTAGTGAGGTTGATGTTTTTACATGATGCGCATTCTAGATAAATATTCAGTGGTTTGACAAGTTGAATTTTAGAGCGTTAAACAAATACTATATCATACTAAAATGGCTGTATTAATTTATCCAAAGCAGAATTACTGACCTTGTCAAAATCAGCAAGACATTTGATCAGAAGCTGCCCCCCTCTGCCCTCCCTAGGCCAGAGGTGCCCAATACATAGGGAGTGCCAAGCAGCTACGTGGCTGTGGGGGAAGCCCCACCAAGCAGGAGATTTAGGAGTGAATCCTCAAAAGGGTACAATGCCCCACAGCTCACCCTCCAAAGCAGCCATTTTATCCAGGGGGGCTGATCTCTGTTGCCCAGAGATAAGCTGTAATTCCAAGGATTCCTCAGGTCCCACCCTGAGGCTGATATCCCTAAACATCAGTAGGATACAATGCCTCAGAGTACCCCTTCCAAAACAGTCATTTTTGCCTGGGGAGCTCATCTTTATTATCTGGAGATGAGCTGCAATTCCAGGCCCCACCTGGAGGTTGGCTATACCTGAGTTGGAAATATTCCTTGATGTTTAAAGGTGGAGCCTCAACAGGGTGCACTGACTTAGTCTACCCTCCAAAACAGCCATCTTCACCTGGAGGGGGGGGTGATCTTTATAGCCTGCAGATAAGCAGTGATGACAGAGACAAATGGAGGCCTGCAGGTTGAGGCAGGGGGCAGATTGGCACACGTGGAGCCTGGGCAATGGGCTCAGAGCAGTCCTTAACAAAAAAAAACCTTTTCTAGAGTAAACTATATATATATGTATATTTCCAATGGGCTTTATTGCTAGTATATACTAGCAAGGAAGCCCATTGCAACCAGGAATGCAATGGGCACTAGGACCCAGGGGACACCGGCAGGAACAGATCTCTCTCTCTCTCTCTCTCTCTCTCTCTCTCTCTCTTATATATATATATCAGCAGGAGCCATAGGAGGTAATCAGGGGTTGCTTGCAGTTTGGCAGGGCTCTCTTTGTCTCTGTGTCTCTTTCACACACTGGCTCCTGCAGAATCTAAGAGCAAAGTGGCTAGCGTCCAGGGAGGGAGGGTGGGAGCTGTAAGTTCCAACTCAGACAGCCAGGACACTCTCCACCCCCAGGGCTGTTTCACAAATATTAAGAGGAACAATTGATATACACATGAAACAAAAAAAAGCACAATAGGAAGCAAAAGGCAGTCATATTACAACAGTAGTTCCCACGAATCCAGCTTTTAATCACTCTTTCTAATGTGTTCCATGGTAGCAAACCAGGGCCCCCCATAGACAAGCTAGGGATTTCTGTATATCTGAGTTAGACCCAGATATACAGAAAATACCATCTTTTTCTTGATGTTTGCCTACTCATTGGTTTTGCACGTTCACCTTTCAAAATTAACAAACTGTACTTTTCATTCTGTATTTGTATCCTTAACAGAAGCACAAAACATTGTGAGAAGTCCCTCTTCCTATCTTCCAAAACATGAAACCAATAAAATCTAGATTTTGCATATAAAACATAAAAAATGCAAACAATCAGACAAAAGCAACTAACAATATTCTGTATCTGAGCATCATATTAATGTCACTGCTATGATGGGTCCATTGCTAAAAACCTCAGGATGTGAGTTTATCCATAATGGCAGTTAAACAATGAAAAACAAAGAAGGAAAATGAGGATGAGAATCATATTGCCAGGAGTGGTGGAAGGAAAGTGCAGAGGACTTGGCTTAGATGTGAATGCCGCATGGGTCGTGGTCCGTGACTCTGCCTGTGATCAAAGGAAAACAGGAATAAAAATGATACATTGTCAAGCTTTTCACTGCCAAAGAATGTGAGTGAAGTCATAGAAAAATTATTGAATGCATCTGAACAGCCAACAGCAACTCTTGCATCGACTTTAGAAGTTGATGTGGTTGGATGAGCTTTAATTTTTCTGCTAGATTCCAGTATAATAATTTGTCCTTTCCAATTATATCTACAAAGAATCCAAATGGTGTCTATAAATATTGTTTCATTGTTTCATGTGTTACATCCATCATTTAAGGAAGTTTCCAATTGAGATTGTGTGAAAAAACGCACAGCAAAAACATTCTTTAAGCCCACGTGACCATGTTTGTGTTGGATATTTGGATAATTTTTGTAAGACTGAAAATATGATCCCTGATCAAAAGTGAATTTGGTAAGTAAATATGAAGACTAAGACCTATTGTCATTCCATCTAAAATCATTCTGTTTGGGGGAAAGAACCAAAATGAGATTGTAGGGAGCTGTGTTGACCTGAAGATAAACCCATAAACTAAAAGCTAAAAACGTAATTTTTATTAGGATCAACTGAAATGACATAAACTACTGGAACTAATAACTTGTGTGGAACTGGTTCCCTGCCATTCTGATTTTCTACTTGGGTATGGTTCTGAGACGCTACATAGAGGACCTAACTATACCATACACATCAGATCAAGTCTGAATCCACCATGGAAGTCTGAACCCACCATGAATCCACCAAACACAGGCACACAGGGTTGTAGATCAAGACCACAGTGAATAGGGAGAAGGGTTTTATAACTACTACTATTCTGTGTAAAATCTGTGTAAAATTCATTCATGCATAAATACAAATTCACTATCATTTCAGATCAGGAAAACAGGGTGGGAGAATATGTAAAACCCTTCCCCCATATGCACAACAACTGAGTTCCCAGCATGGAATTTACAAGCCCATGCATGATTGCATGGGCCCAGAGAAAAACCTAAGATGTAGTTAGTTCCTGTCAGATGTCCAGATGATCATATTTGACACAACAAATGTGCAGTTATTTATTTTATGGATGTGATCCAGTTGGCTGAACTTCCCCCATAGTCCAAGTTGGAGGAGGGAAGGAATTTGCAATGCAATCCTAAACATGATTCTAAATTGATTGAAGTCAATGGGTTTGGAAGGTTTAAAGCCATTTAGGATTGCACTGTTAATGTTGTTCTCTTCAAGGAAGAGATTATCTGCATGTGCCTCCTGGGATTGAGCATTCAAATCAGCTACATCTTTTTCATTGCATTACACCCTAAATACTGTAGCAGTGTGTTATCAGTGATTTAATGTTATCTGAAAACTACACCATGGAGCGATGTAATAATTCAAATTGAAAAATCATCATACAAAATCCCCAGAAGACAATGGAACAGCATGGAAAATGGAAAGCAATATTCTGAAAGCTTGGCAATAATGCAGTAACTGCACACACTGGCTCATCACTGATGTCAAGTGAGCTTGTATTGCAAAGCAATATTGATAATTAATGTCCTCTGAAATAATTGTCAGAAGCAACAAATCTCATCATAAAAACACAGAATTCCCATTTTCTTTGTTTACCACTCCCACCCACCTATTAACCTGTCTCAGGGAGATAAGAAATTCTGTTTCCAAATGTTTGATTTACTTATTTATATTTATTCAGCACAATATATAAAATCAGCAGAATAAAACAGAAGATCGACATTTCAGATTGATGGCTCTCATTAAAAGTATTTTAGCTCAGATCTTCCAGACAGCTAGAGCAAAAGTTCCATCCTAAGTGAGACTTAGGAGTCAGTATCTGATGTCAGAATCAGAAATATATGAACAGGGTTTTATCTTGGCAATTTGTCTCTAGGTTCTGAGGACAAGGAACAGGCCAAAATATAGTGGGGGAGATCTTCCAGAGCTGAACCCCCACATAGACTGTTTACACACTGGGAACTTCACTGCCCCAGTTCTCATGCAGGAGGGTGGATGAGGTGCACCAGGCTAAATGTTCCCCCATGTGGGCTCAGGAAGAGGTCGGGCAACCTGCCACAACTAAAACTCCAGCCCGCAGCCCGGAATGAAACCTCCAGTGCGTAAACAGCCATATGCAGTGGCATTGAGCCAGAGGTGTTTGAGAGTCCCTCCCATCCTGTGGGCCCCAGGTTCTCATGATGAGCCAGTTATCACATTCCTAACTCTGGCCTTAGGGCCATGTAGGCAGAGAAGCCCAATTAGCAACACGTGCAAGATGGAATGAGTCTGTTACTTTACATATTAACCCTGCCTTTCTCAACTTTTTTACCATTGAGAAACCCCTGAAACATTCCTCAAGCTTTGGGAAACCTCAGAATTGGTGTGATCATGCAGAATATGGTTGGGAAGCATAGCTATACACATGCCCATCTAGGCCCCCTCCCCTTCCCACTCCCTCCAGGCCCATCACTGGCTATTTTTTTTGGGGGGGGGGGTGAGTTGACATGACCATATATGGTCATATCACCCAATACAAGTTTAACAATTTTAAAATATATATACAAAGTAATTAACTCCCACCTATTCAGGAAAGCTTGCATTAACCGCTGGGAGGAATCAGGGGCGATGCAGTTTTTCCAATATGAGTAATATGCTCCTATCTGTGTACTCTGTGTTTTTAACTAACCTGGTTGAACAATTTTTGAGCATGTCATCTTGCAAACATTGGCAAATACAGCAATAGTCTGACAAACCAAGAAGCAGTTTTATCATACTTTGTTGCCCAATTATCTCTAGCAAACAGATAGGCTTTAAAGGCTTTGGTACAGACTGCTAAGCATGTCTTTGGTTGCAAGCTTCAGGACAGATGGCATTGCTGAGAAATAACCAAGGGAGCAAAGTGTTGGATTCAGTATGAGCATTCCTTATGTGCGTGGAAAGACTTCCCAGCTGCCACAATGGTGTTTTAATGCAACTTTATTCATTTTAATTAGAGAAGTTTCTGAATTCTTGTTGCCAAAAGTGAAACTAAATTACAGTGTTTCAAATGGAATTGAAGGAAGAATGATATTCTAAACAAGCATTGCCATTAAATAACAAGGTTAGATTGCCTTAATTATAAGAAAGAGTTGGCCATAATAGGTACTTACAGTCTACGTGCCATGCCAGTGGTATAGATCACAAACATTACAAACATGGGGCCCCAATCCACAGAATGTATGAAGATAAGCTCCCATTCATTTAAATGGAAGTTACCTGTGGCAGTAAGATTCCACAGTTTGTAACTAATTCCATGTTATAGGTAACTGAGGTTAATTTTGAATATACAAAAAAGTAAGAGGGTTCAGCACACATACACACATGCTTGTCAAAACTGTACATTCACAGTGCCACTCATAATCAATCCACTGACTTCAATGAATTTATATGGGCAATAAACAATTTCAGCTTTGTTTTCTCTGTCCTTTTTGAAAGTGCTTTCCCTTTCAGTGCCTCTCAGTCAATCTACCCTTCTTGTCCTTTCAGCTAGCCCAGTCCTGCTTTATACCACCTCTCCCTGTCATTGTGGCTCTTTCAAAAGTATGCCCCTTGAACCTTTGCTAGACATGCAAATTAACACAAGCCTATGTACATATCAGTTATTTGCCAGTCTGACCTATGGTCTATCTAAGCATCTGCAGTCTACTAATAGACCTAGCCCACCCTCCTTTTTTCCAGTACATGTTTACAGAAAGAAAGAAAGAAGATTATAAATCATGGCCATAAATTTGGCAGGTGCCTCAAAATTTAGAGCAAGCCCTGTTAAAATATGTAGATGAGAGGATTAGATTAACACATTTGTTCACAAACTGAAGGGACATCAAGTGCATGCACTTAAGTAACAGGGAACTGTGATTGCTACCACAAGTCACTACGTGCATTAGTGAACATACATTGCACAAGATCGGCTATAATTTTTAAAACACACACACACACAAACAAAATTTAGGCCCAATTGTAGATAAGAAGAATAATTCGAAGTGGGCGTTCTTTGTCCATGTTGTAATCCAAGGAATAAGGGTAGTTTGAACATCATCCAATTTGTGGTGTAATAAAAGGTTTCCAAAAAGAAATAATTTTTACTTCTTCCATCAGGCGGCCTAGTATTTCTTTTTGTATGACTTTCTGCATCTACTGCTGAATTTTGCCTCTTTGGTAATTAGTACTGCTTCATTTATTTTCTTAATCCAAGCATAGTTTAAGTAATTTTCCCATGCCAAAAGTGTTAATCTCAATTTGGTGTGCCCATTTTTCTCAGCAGTATGTAACAAAAGGAAGTTAATCAGAGATCCATGCCAAACTGAGGTCATTTTCACACTTAAATTGTTTTGCGCATTTCCAGTATTGGCTAGAACATGCAACCAGTCAAAAAACTGATTCCCTTCCACTTCCTACTTGCATTAATAATACCTGATGCAATGTGGACTAAAGACTTTCTTAGCATTGTAAAAACTGCCTATATCCATACAGTAAGAGTTTGGGGATGGCTCTACTCAAGGGCAAATATGTGCTTTTTTTGGCCTGCACTATAAATGCACAATGGTGGGAAAGAAAGAAGGCTGACCAGTTCACAGAAGGAATTGGTCAATGCTCCTAGCTATTACAAGGAGCCTGAACTCAAACTCAGCCCCATCATCTATCTTCCCACAATGGGATGGTAAAGAATTCGAAAAGGCATAAGGAGGAAGAGATTCCATCCTCCTTCCCTGTGCACTGGGCTGCTGGGGCAGCAATAACATTAGAAATATCCATGCAAATCTAGTCTGAGAACAGTGCAGCACTCCAAGACATCCCAAGGCACACTTCTGAGGGTGGTGCATGCACTTGGCATGAAAAACACCTATGTCTGGCAACATAAAATAATTTATTTGATGCTGTTGCTCCAAAATGAAATCCTGCTTGAGGTGAACATTTCATAAACAACAGTCAAACCATGGCTAGAAAAGCTCAATATTTTGCATCTGCAGAGTTAATGACATTCAGTGTGGGAAATGGGCAGGTAATTTTGTTCAGTGCATGGTTCCTCGTGGTCACCGTGCAACATTTTGAATCAACGGCATCTTTAGTGTATTTGTTGTCTTTGCAACTGCACAGGTAGTGGCATTCATTATGTTACTCAGAACTTGCTGGATTAAATTTAGATTAACAGAAAGCAGTGCAAGAATATGCAGAATATCTTACTTAGAATACTTGGTGAACATGCGTAGTCTTGGAAGTAAGGGTAGAGGTCAAGCTTGCTCCTATCCCAAGCCAACTAAGGAAAGCTCAACATTTGTAAGGCAGGATTATTTTTTCTTTTCTTTTAAGCTTCCTGGACAGAGGATGCTGTTCACAATTTGGGGTCAAAATGGTTGGATCCTGCCTGCTGGATCTAGTCAGTTCAAAACAAAACTGACCAATAATGCACACTGGTAGGAAGATCATTTGTGTTATATGTGTATCAGAGTTAGGGTTCTTGTGAGGTTTATCTGGTTCAGTTTTTGCCCCTTGTACCATCATGCTGAGGTCACAATAAAGAGCTGAAATGAACTCCCAGTGTCCTGGTCTCTGAACCCACAGATCTAAAAGATTTATTGTTGTTATTGTTATTAATTAACTTTATTTATATACTGCCTTGCTCTTATTTCCCCCATTTTATTCTCATAACGTTTCTAGGCTAGGCTGAATGCATGTGACAGCCCAAGGTCAGCTTGGAAGCTTCTGTGGAACAGTAGGAATTTGAAACTGGGTGTCCCAGATCTTAGTTCAACATAACTACTATAAAATGTAGGTTCTTATTCCATAATATCCGGATGGAAAACTAGAGCAATTGCTGAATATTGAACATTCTTCAGCAGGTTTGGCATGACTTGCAGTGTGATTTTTTTGATAGAGTTACATCCTTTAAAGACCATTGACTGCATAGGGCTGGACTGTAAATTGTGTGATAACACTAAAACATTTCCTTTTACACTACTAATATGTAATAAGGTCCAGACAAAGGACCATGTAATAAAAAATACAACATCAATCTTCTTTGGAATTTATAATTGTAAACCCTTTGATCTGTAGCTTTCAGGCACAGAGGGAAGCAGTCTTAAGTTTAAAAAATGCTTGTTTACGGGATCCACTCATTAATCGGATAGCCACATACCGTGACTCTTCTCTCCACATTTATTGCATTATATAAACAGAACAGTAATCAAACCCCCATACCCCTTCTTTAAACTTGGACATAGTCAATAAGGGAAGTACTCACACTTGATGCCCTCTGATAATTTTCAACAGTTTTTTTCAAAGCAGTGGATGGACTACGGAAGGCAATCAAAGGAGTGGCCACATCACCATCTTGGCTGCTGCATCTGACTCTGCTCTTTGATGTCTCCAAGCAATCCTCATGATTTTGATATAGAAAACATTGTGAGCCTGTAGGTGGTCTAACACCTGCTTCCTGAGCCAGAACTGTAGCAGCTGTTGTCAAATGCATGCTTTATAAGAGGGAGCAGAATGTTTCTCTCCAATTTGTACTATGTCCTTACTATGGGGGTGTTTAAAGCTCTGTGCAACATGACGTTTTGGCAAATAACAGAATTTTAATATAACATATAAATGTGTTGTTTATAGTAATATCCATCTCAAATGGATTCCTGCATATTTGTCCTCTTAGGAGAAGGTAATTTATTATAGTGTCCAGTACTAGAAGGAAGAAGTATTGGGCTACCAGCTTGCTTTTCAATTCTCTCCTATTAGAGTACAAAGAGAACAGACTAGAGAAGAAATATTCATCTGTATCCATTCACAGCCGGGTCCTGAATGGGCCCCATTAAACATAGGAATGAAAACATTATCACAAATGTTATTTCAATAGAAATTGTAACAATTTTAACCAAAATGTTGAATAAAAAGGAATTATGAACCAGTGATGGAGGATATCAATTTAATAAATGCTACTGAACATGTATGTGTAAATAAATTAACAAAATCTCACTAATGAGTTAAGACAACAGCACACTAAATTAACTACCATCAAATGCAACCATACCAAACACAACTGACCACCAAATATGTTGTACAAGCATATAAAATATCCAGTGATACGTTGTGAACAGTCTATTGTGTGTGTATTTACAGAAAATTGTGTGATTGATAAAATTTCAGAATTTAGTACAGTCTGAATAAAGTCATTCTGAATGCTCTGATTTATAAGGAAACCCAATTTATACAGTGGTACCCTGAAGTTTTAGTATGATTAGTAGGATATGTATATTTGTATGGTCTTTTTACGTTACTGTATTGTCAAATATCTATTAAGATTGAGCAATCAAAATCTGCTCAGAGTCCCCAGCCCCCTTCCTCCATATATTTATACCCTCCACCTCAGATGGTGACCCAAAGTATCTTGCAACATTATTCTCTTGTCATCTATTTTATCCTCATAACAAGACTGTGATGTAATTTAGGCTGAGAGGAAGTTAATGGCCCAAGATCACCAATAAGCTTCTGTAGTGGAATGGATTCAGACTTGAATCTCCCAGATCCTAATCTGACCCAGTAACCACTGCACTATGCTGGTTCTTGAATAATCAAATTCTTAATAAATATTTCTATTCATGACAGAAAGCCACCTGGAGAAGAGGAAGTGGGGCTGAAGTAGTTTAGAAAGACAACTGTCTAAGATTTGATCTATTTGACAGGTGCATATGTGCCTCAGCTTTGTGGTCTACAATGTGCAACTATTAATGAACATCTGTCAGGCATGCTTGTCTTACAAAGTGGGGACCAACCTCCGGACCAAAAGGTTATGTAATTTGCCATGATGCAGTTATGATCCCCTATTTTATACATGTTTAACTTAAGGAGCAATTACTAGCAGTTCTATTCTCTAGTTGCAGTACAGAATTTAACACAATTTTTCAGCATTTTGAACAAGGAAATATGAACAAGGAGGATTGAAAAATACCAATCTAGATGTCATTTGCTAATAAAAATCTCAACTATAACTAAGGCTAATTTTTGATCCCTAGTTTATTCAGCTGGTTGGGCCCATAATATGACACATGGGGCATGAATGAAAAATGAGATCCATGTTTAAAATCTTGTCTACTGTTCTGCACTAGTTCATTGTCTTTGGAGCAAATGAAAGTTCTTATGTCAAATTAGAATTATTATTTCTTATTTCTTGCTTATAAAATGGACATGCCACCTCTCTAGAGATCTGCTTAGGTTGGCTCACAACTGAAACAATACAACAATGTCAAGCATGCTGTTATAAAAGACATTAAAACAAGTCAAGATAGAATCACAGGGAGAACGACTGAAGATAGCGCCATGCTAGCCCGGTCTGTGCCGAGCTCTTGAGCCAAGCAGAGGGTCAGGAGCAAATGCACCTGGCAGACCTGAGCAGATACGCAAATCTCGCTCGTCGGTCACCCCAGGAACCGGGAACGGCATCCTGAGGGTCCTACAGATCCGCAGAGACTGAGTTCTCCGGATCGTCACTGCCTGTGCTCAAGGTCATGATGGTGTCCTTGTCGTAAATAACTTTCTAAGCCTGAAACGACCAGTTGATCCTGCATTCTTCCCAGATTATCTCTTACCAGACTGTCAGGAGCTGGAGTCTGCAAAGGCTGGCGGCGCAAAGACTCTGAGTTTTCTGTTTGTTTTCCCATTCTTTGGATCCAGTCCTCCTCCCCCCCCCTTAACCAATTTACAAGGGAATCCTTTCTTTGGATGGGAGGCAAGCCAGCTAAATACGCTCGTTAAACAAACAAAGAAAGAGCTTAAGGAAAAGAGAGAGTTTAAAGGTTTGTTGGAGAGAGTTCAGTGGGGGATGCTGACTTGATACGGAGATCGGCAAACTGATAATTTTGGATCGCCCGAATTCCCGCAAGACCTCGCGAGACTTTCTGTTTATAATCTGTGACTGCTTAGAACTATGGAAAAATTAACTAAGGCACAGCTTCTTCATTTGTTATGCGAAGGGAACTCCGAGATACTGAACAAGGTGGAAAAGGAAATCCAAGACACTAAGAAAGAGTTCTTAGACAGAATTGACGGTCTGAAAAAAACAGCTGATGAAAACACAACTCAGCCAACAATACATCAAATGAGAATTCAATGTCTGGACGTTAATCAACAGGACTGGGAGAGAGCTAGGAACATAAAAATCAAAAGCACCTTGGAAGAATTTGGGAAAACAGATTTAAGGAATGAAAGAACCGAAAGCCTGGAAGACTATTCAGAGCAGGAAGTGATTCGGTTCAACAAAATAAACAGAGTCTACTCAAAGGCGACTGCACGCAGGAAGCAATCAAGAGATATCTCTGTGTGACCTGACAACAAGAAAGAAACACAAATACTTCAAGACCTGCCAGCAGATACATCATGGAAAAGAGCACAATTTCACCTTTTGCGACCACCTGAAGAATATGATGAACAGTGGAGCAATTACTTGGTCTCTCTTTGGAAAGGCAGCAGTAACCTTTAGGTTAAGGCCGATATACAATGGGAACTGACTATATATTATTTGGGATAATAATAGATTGTACCCTTATAAGTATTAATTACTTGGCCATTTATTTATTTATTGCTCTTCTTTAAGATAATAACAGACTATACCTTTATATGTATCAATAATTACTTGCTCAGCTGGTTGTTTCTTTTTCTCTTTCTTTTTCTCTTTTGTAAGCGCATATATATAACAAAAATAAAAATAATATATATTTAAAAAGCTTTAAAAAGATAGAATAACAGGATAGAACACACACTGAGCTATTTAAAATTGTGGTAAAACAGGACATAGTTTAAAAGCAGATCATGAAACAGCTGGAAAATGTAGTTAAAGGTCTTGATAAAAAGAAAATCTGAAGGTTTATATGCGCCCCTCTTCTCCCAGGAGAAGGATGCAGCCTTGAGTAATTTGTTTTTGTTTTGTTTTTAGAATTTTAATAATCAAGTTCTAAATTCTGACTGTATATGCATACAATAAATAAATAATAAAATGATTTCCAGTGCAGTAACAGTTCTGCTAATTATTACTTCTGACAAAGTCTGCATGCACACAAAAGCTCATGCTTGTATAAAACTTGTTGGTCTTAAAGGTTCCCCTGGACTCAAACTTAGTTCTACTAAGGACTACCTTGGATAGCTTTTCTTGAAAAAAATCTATTATTATCTATATAAAGTTCAATTATTCTTACATTAACTTGTTGACTACAGTGCAATCCTAAGCAAAGTTAACAACTTTCTTAGCCCATTGACTTCAGTAGAAGTATATATGTCTCCTTAGGACTACACTTTAAAATTAACAAAAGCTGTAGTAACCAAGTTACTGCACAGTATGCAAAGAATTATATAAACAGTATGTGAAGAATTATCTAAACACATAGTATGCAAAGAATTATCTAAACACTGAACCACGCACAGTGGTAAAGCATCCGCTTTGTACACAGAAGATTCCAAGTTCAATCCTAAACATCTCAGTT
The DNA here is from genome assembly GCF_049243985.1 of Paroedura picta. NCBI lineage: Eukaryota > Metazoa > Chordata > Lepidosauria > Squamata > Gekkonidae > Paroedura > Paroedura picta. The sequence continues at coordinate 76,284,334 of NC_135373.1, read as the reverse complement.
TAAAAGGATTTAGTAGTAAGGGATGTGAAAGACCTCTGCCTGAGATCCTAAAGAGTTCCTGCTAGTCAGAATAGAAGAAGACATAGTTTTTGTATCCTGCTTTTCACTGCCCAAAGGAGTTGCAAAGCAGTTTACAGTCACTTTACTTTCCTCTCCCCACAACAGACACCCTGTGAGGTAGGTGAGGCTGAGAGAACTCTGACAGGATTGCTATGACAGAACAGCACTATCAAGGCTCTGAGGAGCCCAAGGTCACCCAGCTGGCTGCATGTGGGGAGGAGTGAGGAATCAAACCCGACTCACCAGATTAGAAGCTGTCGCTCTTAACCACTACAGCATGCTGGCAATACTGACCTTGAAAGAGCAATTGTCTGACAAAATGTAAGGCAACTTCATGTTTTCAAGACATACCAGGTCTGCTCCATAATTTTCAATTGATGTACAACACAAGGTGTAGAAGAGAAAATGGCAGAATAAGGAAACATTTACATTCTGTGTCAGTCTTTGAGAACTCCATGCAAGTATTGCCTGGGCCTAACCAACCTGGTCTACATTATGTTTTAAACATCACTTCCAGATGAAATGAATCAAAAAGAGAAGGGGGGCAGAATTTGCCTTGAAGCATGTTTTCTGATTTAATGTTAAAACAAGAGAAAATTGAAAACATCGCACAATTTGTGTACAAACCATTGCTGAACCAATTCTATTGAATTCCAACCTTAAAATGTCAGGCATGCTAAGTAAGAAAATGGAATTTCACTAAGGACCAGGACTTTTTTTCTAAGTGCATCATGTACTCTATAGACTGTATATGATTTCCGTGTGATAATTGTTTAGATGTAGCGTATAGCATTGACAGATTCCTCATTTTAGGAACATCTGAATAGAATTGCTGCTCAAGTGTAATGGCAAAATTAGAATGATCCAAAATGTTTATTTCAGTTTCAATTGATTTCCTAAAATTCTGGGTTTACAAAAGACCTATATTTTTATAACAATATTCTTATAACTTTTTACATACATAACATACTATAAAGATTGTAAGACCATTTCCGCATGAGGAATCTACCCCTGGACAGCTTCTAATTGCTGGTGGGTTGCACATGACATTGCACATGACATTGCCTGCATTCTGAGGCTTTCCAGGGGCTGGCTCGAGTTTTGCCCAGATTTGCTTCAGGATGAGGGAAATAGCAAAAAGTGGATTGGCTGCTTTTTATCTCACATCCCATCGCTAAGCAACCAGTAAGCAATCAGTGGCAAGCCCATATGGAGGGGGAAATGAGCAAAAGTCTCTGTAGCATTGTCCTGCCCTTGTACCTGCCTTCCCATCTCCAAGTTTTTTTTTTTTTAATGGCATGGTCTGCACTGCAGCGTGACTGCAAAAACTACATTGTCAAATGTAAAATCCATGGTCCACAGTCTTTCTGGGATCAGGCAGGCAAAACACAGTACCATTAGTGTTTTTTGGAGATGCAGAATGAAAGGGGAAGGGATGGGGTGATCAAGCAGCCTTCTCTCGATCATCCAGGCATGCATGCTCCTTGTTTTAAAGCCTACCATTCACACACAAGCACTATTTATGCAGCTTGCCCACAATCCCATATATAAAATAACTAGAGGCAAAGCCCATTGCACCCAGGAATACAATGGGGACGAGAACTTATACCTGCATTGTGAACTTCCTGGGTTCTGGCTCTCTTCCCTTCCCTGCTTCCCTTGAGAAGTGTGGTGAAGTGGTTAAAGAGTAACAGACTCTAATCTTAAGAACTGGATTTGATTCCTGGCTCTGCCTCCCTATGCAGCCAGCTGGGTTGCCAACTTTCAGGTAGGGGCCTAGAAACCTTCAGGAAGATGAAAGACAGGATGAAAGAGAAGAAAAGAGAGAAAGGAAGAGGAAAAGAAGGAAGTTCTCCTGAAGAAAGCAGCTGCTTTGAAGGGGCCCTCCTATCCCCACCCCATACCACACTGTATACATAGGTCACCACTTTCCCCACCTTCCCATACAACCCCACATCTTCCAAAGGCTGGGCCAGGGAGGGAAGGCTGGGGGGGGGGCTGCCTCCTTCCCACCCCCTCCCCCACATCTCCTAAAGGCCAAGCTGGTTGGGGAAGGCCACAGGGGGCTGCTTCATTCCCATCCACTCCACATCTCCCTAAGGCTATGCTGCTCAGGGAAGCAATAGGGGATGCCTCCTACCCACCCACCACCCACATCTCTCAAAGGCCATGTTGGTTGCCAGATCTCCTCATTCTTCTATCCAGCCTCAAGCTGCAGCTTCCTGCCTTGTCAGGTCACCTAGCTCACCTGAGCCAATTAAGCAATGCCAGCTATGTGCTGGAAGAGAGCTCCAGTCTAAAACTTCCACAATTCCGCAGGGCCTGCAAAAAGGAGCACTTCCACCAGGCATTTGTTTGAGGCAGACTGACCCATAACATCTACAGGTCCCCCACCCCAGATTGAGAGGTCAAACCTACCAAGGGAGTGTCAAAGTTATTGTTGTCAAAATACTGTTCTAGTTCTAGTTGGTATGTTATTGTTGTTATATTGTTATATTGATACTGATATTGTTTCATGTAAATGTTCTGAAATTTTTTCTGTAAACCGCCCAGAGTCATAGGGAAGGGCAGTAAAAAAATCTTAATTAATTAATTGATTGATTGATTAATAAAAGGCACCACACCACATTAAGTTGACAGTTGCCGACTATAGAAAACTGAGTAATCACAGAGATCGTTTACACACTGGAGGTTTCATGCCAGGCTGCAGGCTGAAGTTTTAGTCATGGGAGGTTGCCCCACCTCTTCCTGAACCCACACGGGGGAGCATTTGGCCCTGTGCATCTCATTCACCCCCAATTTGTGCTCCCACAAGGGAGCTGGGGCACTGAAGTTCCCAGTGCATAAATGGTCAGAGTGAGGACTGAGGCTGCTGACAGCCTATATTAGCTTGAGGCTGGGAGGCCTGGGTTGTGGACCTGATCCTTCTGCAGATGCCCTTGGAGTGCGTGAATGAACCATTGACTCCCGGGACTGTGTTAAGACATTCATTGTATTCTGTCTGTCTGTCCCTTGGCATTCTGTTTTTGAAAGACTTTCTCTCTGCCTTCCTGTGTCAGCTCATCTGTGCTTCATTCCAGCAGAGTGCTGAAACCTGAGACCAACACAGGAGTCAAATGGCTTCCCTCCCTTGTATGGAGGAAGGGAAAGTAGGAAAAGGCTGAGGATGGGGCAACTTGCCAGCAGCAGGGCCTTTCAGAGAGGCCAGCACCTTTTCTAAGCAGCAAGAAGAAGACAGATATGATTGCCCCTAATTGGGACACCCCCAGGGATGGCCAACGAGGTAGGGAGTGAGTTGTCTGCATGTCATTTGAACTTATTGGCCCTCATTGAGACAGTGTTCTCTCCCTATTGGCAGCAATACCCCAAGTGGGTCAGTCAGGTAGGGAATGAGTTGTCAACTTGAACTTTATGTTTGATGATGATGAAGAAGAAGCATTATAAATGATTATGATAATGGTATGCTAAAAAAATTATTTTAAAAATGATATAATTGGGCCAAATTACAAAGAACTTTTTAATCCCCCCCCAACTCCCCATCCTTGGGCTCACTCTACCATGCATCTTTGTTCCATTCCTTTTGCTCTGGGCTTCAATCAGTTGTTTTACAGAGGTTATGTAAGAGAGCCCAACCTCTCATCTTTAAGAAGCAGAATCCGAGTTCACAGTAGGCCTTGAACTTGTGACTACAGGATCTCAGGTAGGGATTTACCCTACCTAGTGTTATCTAGCCCAAAGAAACAAGTAAAGGCATCCATGTCACATTAGCGAAGAACATTTACTTTACCACTAGACCAGAGAAGTACAGATGATATTCTCTAAATGCTATACAAGTTGCTAGGTCAGCCTTTCTCAACTTTTTTATCATTGAGAAACTCCTGAAACAGGAATGTGGAAGAATCCGTGTTTCCTTAACATGCATCTTCCGAGGGCCTGGATCAGGCAAGGGCTTGATGGCACCCAGGATGGCAGTGACATCAGGCATAAACGGGGATTTTCCCTGAAGCCCTGTCAGTGCCATCTCAGGTCTTCCGCCGCATGCATAATGGGTCTGTATGGTGCCTGTGAGGAGGATTCATGTGCTCAAGGCTACTACTGATTAGACATGGAAACGTCTCCCCTTTTCTGTCTACCATTCTACTCAGCAGCCCTTCCCTTATCTGATTAACACAACCTAATTGCAATGTCAATGAAAAGTTTTTGTGAAAGTTATTTGCAATAGTTTCACAGAGTTTAGAAAAACTCACAAGATAGTTTTAATTTTGTTTTGCTTATGTTACTGAGAAATTCCTCAGATCAGCTCTTCCAACCAAGGCACATGCTTCTTCTCATATTTTCTGTCACAATCTCCTTGCTCTTGTTATATTATTGTAATTAGCTTGGTGTTCCACAGCATGATCATTTTATCATACAGCAGGAGCAGGGCATAACTGTCACTGATGTAAAAAGGAAAAGGCCAGATTTTTAGCTGCTGTTTCTATGGTTTGAATATAGAATGTACAAAGCAGGAAATGAGACATAGACATTCTATGGATAACTAATCAACTTCACGATGAATCAGTAGTGTGTTAATAACAAGAGCTGCCTGGCTCTCTAAACACTTCCAGATACTTTCTATAGACTACTGTCAAGGAAATGCCATTAACTCAATTGATTTACAGCAAAATGATCTCTGTTCTCTGTGGACCCAATATGGCAAAGGGCTAAGTAGAGTCCCAAGTCCTCAGGTGTTAGGAACTTTCTTAAGTGCTTTTCTTTAGGTTAAGCCCAGACACATGAGGATAGAAAAAGGAACCTCCAGGGTCAGCTAATGCAACCCCAATATCTCTATCATTTCAATAATGCTCACAGTGTAAGGATTTTCTTAAAATCACCCTGATACAGTTATAATGCATACAAAGTGATCATACTGAGTCTATTATTGTTGCTGTTTAATCATGTTGTAACACAATAAGGCAAATTGCAGAAATCCAAAACAATGCAATAAAGACCTTTGCAATAAATATAACCAAGAGTGCGCCAGACCTGCATTACAAAATTAGAGAACAATGAAATAAAATCAGTATTTTTATTTAATTTTTTGCCATCAAGTCACAGCTGACTTATGGTGACCCCTTAGGATTTCCTGGGCAAGATGCATTCAGAGTTGGGTTGCCAATATCTGACTCTATGTAGTGACCCTAGGTTCCTTGGTGGTCTGACATCTAAGTCAACCAAAGCTGACCCTCCTTAGCAGCTAAAATCTGATGAGATCAGGATAGTCTGGGCCATTCAGGTAAAGTTAAAGCAGTATAGTAATCCAATGAACAACACAAAACAGAAAAATGCCTAAATTTTAATATGTTAAAATTACCATCCTATTCTTTTTATTCAAAGAGCCCTCTTGAATAACCCAATTTTACTGATTCAGGTGGGTCTGATTCAGGTTGGTCTGAAGTGACAGAATAAAGTTTGAGTCCAATGACACCTTTAAGATCAACAAAATTTAATTATGGATGTAAGCTTTCATGTATATGCACACTTAATCTGATCAAGTATGCATACACATGAAAAAGAGAGCCAGCAGGGTGTAGTGGTTAAGAGTGGCAACCTCGAATTAGGAGGATTGAGGAATCAAATCTGGTTCTCCAGATTCCCTGATCCTTCACATGCAGCCAGCTGGGTTACCTTGGGCTAGTCACAGTTATGTTAGAGCTGTTGTCACAGAGCAGTTCTATCAGGGCTCTCTCAGCTCCACTTATCTTACTCAGACAAATTATGCACAGGATGGATAGTCCAGGGTGGCGGCAGGAGAGCAGTGGGGCTCATCTCTGATTATGCATGATGCCACCATCCTGGCCCTGGCCCAATGCAGTAGCCCAGATGGCCTGTGGAATGCAAATGCGGGAACTCCCATATTCCCTGTGATATCATGGGCACCATCGGCAGCCCTCGAGCACCAGCCCCATGCATAACCTGCGGAGCTACGGTGCTGGAACGGGCATTCCCCCACCCCCACCTTGGTGGGAGAGTGGCATGCCTCTCCCCTGCCATTGTGCAGTGGGGGGCCCCTGCTCCCCGCTGCTGCCGCCAATGCACAGCGCACTAGGCTCTTCCAGCCCCAGCGTTGAACGTGCTCACACACTACGCTGGGACATTCTGTGTACACCAGGGATTCCCTCCTCTGTGCATATATGGGAAGTGGAAGGACATGCCACCCCACCGTAAGGACCTGGCAGCAGCGCAGCGTGACTGCTGCCATGCATAATGGGTCAGGGAGAGGAAGGGAAGGCCATTGTAAGCCACTTTGAGACTCCTTCAGGTAGTGAAAAGCAGGGTATAAAAACCAACTCTTCTTCTTCTAAACCCAGAAGTAAACTTTGGTGTTGCTGGATTCAAACTTTGTTCCATTTTACTAAACATTTTTATTTTACTACTACTTGATTTCTATAAACGAAACATCCTTTGGAACATTTCTGTTTTATACATTTTTTCTGAATGAAAAAAAAGTGGGGGGATAGAAGCCACCACAGGGAATGCTCACATGCAGGCAATTGTTACTTTATCCATTCTCTCCAGGGTGGCACCTCCAAAAGGCTTTGCTCAGACAAGCAAATCCACTGCATACAAACACTCTTCATTAATGTTGCCTGCAGCTCACTGTTGTATTGCTCTGAAATCTTATCTCCATGCTGGAAACATACAAATATATGTTAGTTTTGCCAAAGGCATACAAGTGATGTCTGCACTCACACAGCAACATGAGCTGCCTGGATTCCTCAGATGACCTCATCATCATGACCTCAAGAGTACTCACCCCCTGGGTTTTCTTTCCCCTCTCTAGAAACCATGTCCATTTGCAGGTCAATGGCACACCTGAGAATGTTACTAATCTTATTGCCCCTTAAGTGTTTCTTCCTTCCCAATGCAAAGGAATTCTAGTAGTCATGATTAACATATGTTTTGCACCCAATCCACTTCAGTCCTCTAACTCCAGGGTTGTCAAGACTCCATTTGCATTTTTGTCTTATTCTACTGATGTAAGTATATCTTTGTCTTTTGCTTGGGAAGTTCACCAAGGGAAGTTCATCAACTTCTTTGATGAAAGAAGTTCATCAAGGACAATTACAGGTATTTATGTCATTGAAAACCTCCTGAACCTCACCCAGTGTTTTGTTCACACCAGACAATAATATCATGTGCCTTCTGGATTATTTTATACACATAGAATCTCAGCAAGCACTTTGTTTTAGGAGCGACAATGTCCACCCTTAGCCTCAGGATACAAATCTGGCTATTTAAGGCACATGCTAGAGCCTCTCTCTGTGTGTTTCCTAAAACCAATATTGATATTTTGTGAACTGCCACAAGATGACTCATCATGAGTGGTGGTATATAAATTGTAAAATAAATAAATAAATATGTACATCCTAACATGTTTGCATCTCTTCTGGAGATGCTGGATGTTTCTCTATGGACTTCTACACATTGTCAAGGTAGCTATACATTTCTTTTTCTTCTTATACCTCCCATTGCACCATCTCATCTCTCCATTTCCTCTTGTTTGAATGTGAGAAAATGTGATAATTTAATTTGTATTTGTTTTTCAATCAATATTCTAATTTTATTTCAAACTGGTCTCTCTGTGAGTTTTTAAAGGAAGGACCCTGGTAAACCCAAGTGGAGAATCCCATTTTTACTCCCCCATTCAATTGTAATTTGGATGGCATCTAGTCCATACCAGCAAAGGAATGCCTCGCTCAATCAGATTTTGAACTTTCTGTGGTAATCATCCAGCAAACAAGAGCATACCCTCTTGGATATTGCCTTGAATTGTTAAATAGAATGAGCCTGGTATCCTATGTGCTCTGATTCTGACTCAGCTTTAAACAATAAAAACAAACTCTGGATTTCATCTGTACCTAGCAGGCTGTGCATGTGGGATGATGTGGGTGAAATGGGTTCATTTTCCTCATTACAAGGTGAGGCAAGCTTTGGATTCAGTGAAAATGCATGAAAACAAAGGTGAAAGCTAAGCTCATAAATGTACTGCGGAAGACAGATAAGTTATGAGCAATTATCTTTTATTAGTGTTGCCGTACACTGTGTACCAAGACTGATAAGGCAGGGAGTTAACCATTTAAGAGGCTCTGCATTGATCCCTATGTCTGTCCCTCAGTTCTTAATTCTTTATGTGAAATATTGTCTTGTAACACAGGAATATCTGTTCTTTTGTGCTTTATTTTAAAAAAGCAGAAATGCATATCAAATAATTATCAGCACAGAAGAAAATGTTCTATAAACATGAGGTGATGTTTTGAACACAAGTTGTATATAATTGTGACTATATACACTACATTTTAGCGTGACAGTTTTCTTCTGGTCATAAAATGAATTAAGAGCATCTATCTAGCCACCTATCTAAGTAATGTTTGCCCCACTCTTCCTCCTAAGTTCATAGGATGGCATATATCACTTGCCCTTTCACAGTTTATCTTCACAATAACCCTCTAAAATAGGTTAGGTTATGTGAGGGTTATTGGCCCGAGGTCACCCAGTGTGCTTCTTGTTAGAGATGGAATCTGATGAGTATTACAGATCCAAGTAAGATATCTCAGATGCTAAACCACATGGGATCCTGTCATGATATTTCAGTGTATTAAGTATGAAAAGGTGGTTCCAGGTTCTTCCAGGTTCTTTCAGATGGAATAGCAAATTATTATGACATCCTAAAATCTTGACTTTGAGTGCTTTCTTATCTGCAGTAGAATTCATAGAAGATTTTGCAAAGCTTAAGGATCTGTTCATCCACTGCACATATTGATGTTCTTTCCCTTCAGATTGCACTTGCTGGTAATCTCCTTTCTTTGCGGGAAGGAACAGTTCCTGCCATTTTGAAAAAGGCAGGTGTAACAGCTCTCTCATCTGTCTGTGGAAGTCTGTCAAATAGCAGAGTTGTATATGGGCTCTGCCATTTTCAGGTGGCAAGATGACTGAATGGCCCTTCTTCAAAATAATTCCATCCACATCAGGGAGTAATGTTATGCATAATTTGAAGACTCTTCAATATTTTATTCATTCCGTTTGTATACTGTCTCTCACTATGATGCCTCAGGAACTAATCAGAAGGTCCGTTTCACAAGAAGCCTTCCTAAATAAACATCTTGTTTTTAAAATATTTTATTGTTTACATTCATGCCAGAAGATACGCCCTCCTTAGCCAAAGCCCAACCAAGCCCACTCATTTAATCAAGAAGAATGACAGGTATGGTAGTGTCCATGGGTTGAGGATCCCTGATATAAATTAATATTAATGGGTATCAAATTGTATGTATTTTGACCAAATTGTTTATAGATTAAATGGTTTAATGACTCGTTTTGGTATATTGCTTCGGGTTCTTCATGAGAAGATCCAAAGAAGGAGCATAAAGTACATAGGAAAGAGTTCTATGTAGAGCTGTTTTTGGTCTCAAAGACCCAAGACATTTTTAAAACTGAAGAACAGCTTGCGGTTTTGTCAATGGTAAAGTTAACAAAAGGAGAACTTTGGGAATGTTTTCTGCAATCATGCCTCATTTATGATTAGCAGCTGTCATAAGCAAAATAAGACCAAGGGACTTTCATGCCTCAGAACTGTATTACAAAGATGTGTCCATGAAATTCTCCAGGACTTGTAAGACAAAGTCTTTTCAATATATGTCAGAGTCACTGACTGGGGGGCGGGCGGCAGGAATTGACATGCATGTCACTGTTCAAACATAATTTGTGATTAAGTTGTTTATTAAAGACCACTGAGTCTGAATAGTGAGCTGTTACATTTTGGATGCATCTAAATAAATTGGATTTTCAAGCCAGTTATGTCCCCTTTAAACTAATCCTCACTTTGTGTTAACTAGGTAGTCTTGCTTGTGTGGTCAGGGTCAACCAAGTTCAAAGCTTGTTACAAAAGCTCCTTGTCAGCTTCTTGTTTTCACAGCTGCCAGTGGTTTACTCCCACCTTTGTTGGGGCTCAGTTCTTTCTGCTGAACAGCTGTGAAGCATAGAGCTTACCCTTCACTCTAAGATAGGGAGAAATGCAGTCTAATGCATTTATTTACAACTGCTGACTCATCTCAGTACATCAAACAGCATGTTGTAATGCTGAAGAAACTCAAAGAAAGGGGCTCCATCTACTAAATAAATGGTTAAAATAATTAAAATGGCACTATTCCACCAGGTATATAGCTGAGGCCAGGACAAACTATACCCCCCCCCCAAATAACCTATACTATACAAATATGCTGAGACAGAGTATTGGAATTGTTTATTATTTATTGCTGGTCATAAAATAAATAGTTCTATAGTCTAATGATGCTGCAGAAATGTATGCCCTGAGCCTGGATGCAGAGAGGGGTGGTTAATAAATCAAATTAATAATAATAGTATACAAATACACAATATTGTAATTTTTATTTAACTACATAAACTCCTGTTTTCTCTTCTCCAGTAGTGTATGGCTGTCTCATTTCTTTGAGCTATCTAGGAGTATAGTCAGGTGTAAAAAATATTGGTGCCTTCAGGTAAGTCTGTCTTTTTCTCTTCACAGGTCTCTGCTCATTCTCACTTGCCTTTTCTCTCTCTGATGGATTGGGGTGGGGTGATGTACTTGCTTTCCCCCTCCCCTCTTCTCCTCCCATGGACTTGTTGAGGGTCACTCTTCCCCTCTGACTGCCCCCCCCCATTTGCCGCCACCCACTCCCTGGCCCTACCAACCTCCACAGGTAAGTTGAACTCCCCGACCTCCATTCTTTGTTTCCCCTGGGGCTCACTGCTGGCTGTTTGCCCCTCTCTCTGGCTGCCTTCCCCTTTCTGCTCTTCTGGCCAGGGGAGAGAGTGCCAGGCGGGCTGCCTCTTTGAGCGGCAGCACTGTGAAGATGGGCTGGGGTCAGCAAGCAGAAAGCAGGGGCCAGTGGGCAGTCTGCTGCCTTGCCAGGCAGCTCTGCATAGACTGGGGCTGGGACCGAAGCTCGTGATGGCTCTGTGAGGCTCTCTCCCTTGAACAGCAGCGCCGTAATGTCCGGGGACAGGAGCAGTGTTTGTGCCATTTCTGCGTCATCATCATGGGTGGCAATTAAAGTTCCCGGACACCACTGCAAGGGAATGCTGATTTTTCTGCATTACCTTTCTTGCTGCAGTAGCCATCAAAGGCCCTGCATATGGGGAAAGCTAGTCCTTTGAGCTGGGCCCCTCCCACCTATGGTATCTTCACCGGGACACAAAATGTCCCATTGAGCTTTACGGTGCTGTGGAGCTGAATGAGGCATTTCTACATACACCCCATGATGGGGGTGCATGCTGCTATCCCACCACCCTGCAGTGAGACCCCCATTCCCTTTGCCCCCCCCCCGTTACTAGCAGAAGGCATGGTGGAACCTTCTAGCTTTGGAGTTGTGCATGCACAACTCCAGGTTGGACTGTGCATACATGGGAAGTGGCGGGGCATGCTGTCCCACTGCAAGAAACTAGCAGTGGCCTGGTATGGTTGCTACAGTACATAATTGGTCAAATCTGGACATTTTGCTCTAAGTATGCAGATTTCAAAAACAATGAAAACAGTTCAAGAAATGTCATCATAAGATTGTGAGGATTCCCTCCTTCTGAGAAGCATGGCATCAATCAAACTCCGCCCTGGTACACAAGTGTAAGAGGAGATATTAGTACAGGTGGGAGTTAACGTCCTCTCTTGGTAGATGGTGTGATATGGAGGGAGAAGTCGGGCCAAGCAGGGGGAAGAGCAAGTTTGGTGTAGTGGTTAGGAGTGCAGACTTCTAATCTGGCATGCTGAGTTCGATTCTGGGCAGAGGAAAGGGAAGGCGACTGTAAGCCACTTTGAGACTCCTTCAGGTAGAGAAAAGCAGCATATAAGAAGCAACTCTTCTTCTTCTTCTTCTTCTTCTTCTTCTTCTTCATATGGGGGCTGGGATCACAACGATCATGGGTCAAGGGCACTATGGCTGGGGGAGCAGGTTGGACAAGAGAAGGGTTGGGAGCACTGGTGTCCCATATAGGGCCCGGCCATGGAGACACGGCCAGCACTCTGGGTGTGCTTGATCCCCTTCTAACCTCAGTCCCATCCCCAGGAATGTGAAGGTGGAGGATAAGGGAAAGGGTCCAACATTGGTTTTGTGCAATGCAAGGTCAATTATGAACAAAGCCGTGACTCTGCAGAATTTTTTTGTGGAGTCGAAGGCTGACCTTACTTGCGTGATGAAGACCTGGCTGAGAGATGGAGAGGCAGTGGCTTTGAGAGAACTGGCCCCACCAGGTTACTCTGTCCTTCACCAATTGCGGACCCAAAAAAGGGGAGGGGAGGTGGCAATTCTGGTCCAGGAGGCTTTCTCCTACAAGCTCTCCCGGTACCAGAAATCAGTGGAGTGGAGTGTTGTCAGTATTGGGTGGGATTCGGTCGAGAGCTTGGCTGTCTGGGTGGTATACTGTCTGCCCAAGGTGCCACCAGATGCCCTGCCCCGCCTCTTGGAGGTGGCGGCTGCCTGGGCATTCTAATCCTGGGCAACTTCAATGTCCATGCGGACGTGCCCTCTTCAGGCTTAGGTGGGGACCTGGTGTCATCCATGGTGACAATGGGGCTCTCGCCATTTGTTGCTGGGCCCACCCATCACACCAGCCACACACTCGACTTGATTTTCAGTGCTGGGGTACAGGTGGATCTGGATGCAGCTTTAGCTGTGCCATGGTCAGACCACTATGCCCTGCAGGCCCAGCCCAGGATACCACACCTTCCCCAGTTGGGTGGCAGGCATATTTTTGCCTGCCCGCGGAGACTTATGGATCCAATTGATTTCCGGAGTGCTCTGTGGGACCCAATGCCTCCTGGCGACTCACTGGCGGCCTTAGTGGAGGACTGGCAGTCCCATCTAACGGCCGCTATAGATGAGATCGCTCCTAAATGTCCTTTCTGCCCTCAACTCAAACGGGCCCCCTGGTATACGGGGGTGCTCCGGGAGAAGAAGAGGGAAGTGAGATGACTAGAGCGAATGTGGCAGAAGACTCGTGACGAGGCTACAAGAACATCTTATTGCGCGCTTATGAGGGCGAATGAGATAGCGGTGAAAGTGGCTCTTGCCTGGCCCAATTATTTAGGGTAGTTCAATCCCTTACCGCCCTTGAGAGGCACCAAAATTCTGGTCAATTGGAACTCGGCTGTGAGGCATTAGCGAGCTATTTCGCAGATAAAGTCTTGTCACTCCGCCGTGACCTTCCCACCACAATTAATACAGTAAACGAACTGGAGACCTGTTGGCCGCCTTTGGTAGTGATTTTGTAAACCACCACGAAACATTTAAGATGAGCGGTATATAAATATAAGAATAAAAAAATAAATATTTCATATAGATAATAAAATTTATTTTTTAGGATTTAAGAATGCCTGAGCACCTGCTGGTTGCCTCACCACCTGTTTGTGGATTATGAACAGTCTGCCCACTGTTGGCAAACAGTTCAAGCCTGTTCATTAGGTTACATTTCAAGTAATTCTCATGTCTTTGAGTTGAAAAGGGAGCCAGTTTACTCCTCATAGATCCATCCCATTGGCCATGCTTACAAAAATCTTTGCTCAGGTTCCAAAAGAATTATGCCACTGTTTATGTGGTATCCCAGTTCCAGAGAATATACAACATTATGTACTATTCTGCGCTCTTTTCAAAGAACCCAGAACCAAATTTCTAGATAACATTCTAGCAGCTTTTCCCTCTTATTCCTCAGATCTTGAAAAAAAAATCTCATTTCTGTTATCTGATGATGATCCCTTTATAACTAATTGAGTAGCTTTCTTTGCTATGGCTGCTAGGAAGCAGTGAAGCCAAGCAAGCAAAAGGTTTGGAAACAAATACGCAGCAGGTATATCAGCTTCATTAAACCATGGAGGATTTTTTTGCTGTTGTTGATTTCCCTTACACTATTTTATTATAAGAATTTATAAGAATTTCACTGGTATCTTTGTTTTAATCTGAATTGTGTATTTTAGATTGTATATTTTGTGTGTATTATATTCTGCTATTCCCAGGGAGACCCACCTGTCACCTTCTGTGTCATTTGCTGTTGCCATCAGTTCTATCTTGAGCTTCCAGGTGATCCTAGGGAGACAGTAGACACCTTGAACCAGTGCCTGCATGATGGAAACAGATTAATAAACTGAAGCCTAATTCCAATAAGAGCCAAGTGTTATTGGTGGGTGGAGAGGCTGACCAGGCCTTTAAGGTATCTCCCATTCTCTATGGGTTTGCACTCATTTTGTGCTACTGTTGTATAAGCAGGTAGTACCTGTGGCCAGGAATGTCTTTTTCTGGGCTCAACTCAATATTGTGACTTTTCCTGGAAAGAAAAGATCTGGCCACTGTAGTGCATGGTTGTATTGAGATTAGGTTATTGCCATGTGCTGTACGTAGAACTGCCCTTGAGAAGTTGTCAGAAATTTCAATTGGTACAAAATGCTGCACCTAGGATTTCAACTGGAGGGCATAATGGGGACCACATGTCTCCAATCTTGACTCATCTGCACTGTCTTCCAGTCTGTTTCTGGGCACAGTTCAAGGTGCTAGTTTTGACCTTCAAAGCCCTATATGGTTTGAAACCCACACTCCCAAAGAACTATTTAGTCATTTATAAACCTACCTAACTACTATGGTCATCTTCTGAGACCCCTTATTGGCTGACCCCACCTTTTGAGATAAGTTGGGTATCAACCCAGGAGAGGGCCTTCTGTAGCACCAAAACTTTGGAATTTCCCTGAGAGATTTGTCTATACCCTTCTGTTGCCATATTCTGTTAGTGAGTAAAATCTTTTTTGTTTCATTCTGTGTTTCCTCAGTGATTCCTTTCTTTGAGGTCAATGTTTCAAATTGCTGTTTTTTGTTTTTATACATGTTTCAGCTCTGTTTTTAATTGTTTAAACTACTTTGTTGGTTTTTAACTGCTTTTAAGATGTGATTTTATTATGTATATTTAATTTGTTAGCCATCTCAATGGCACTGATGGGGGCTGAAATGTGGCATGTAAATTTGGTAAATAAATAAATAGTTGCTTACTGTGGTGGCTATCATAAATATCAATGGACAGTCCCCTTCTCATTTCCATATTAGCTCAAAACTAAAAAAAAATAATAATTGGAAATTTAAAAACCATTAGTCCATAAATCAAATCACTGGTGAAATAGTTTTAAAGATTTAGCCAGTGATAAAGAAAGGCTAAAAGCTATAAGGAAAATGCATTCCTTTTTTTTAAAGCAAATTAAATGATAGGAACAATGACATATCCAAGTTGTGTCAATAGCATTTCACTCCAGATATATTACTTTGCACTCTGTTTTGATTATTCTAGTGCTGGGACCAGTTTCCCGTCAATTAAAGATGATGTATGTTCCTGGATCTATATTGTAGCATATTTTAGGGATGACCCATCCATCTATGTAGCAATTTACCCATCTATCTTTTGACAAGAAACTTTCAAAGAATTCTCTAATCAGATTGAAATATGCCTGAAAGAGGAGGAAAGACTAGCATCTAATGCAGTGGTTAATTGCTGCCCAGATTAGTCAAACCATAATCAAATTTGCAGCAGGAAGATTTTTTGTGTTTTTAATATACAAATCAGCCACTCTAATAGTTTTTTCATTTTCGATGTACTTTTTAAACTAATGCAAAAAGACACTGTGCTATCAAGTTAAGTGCACTGAGATTCTCAGATATGATTAGAATGTTAAAGCCATGCAGTTATATAAATGAAAGTCCTGTTGAAATCCCATTACAATGGAGTGGAGCTTCATGGCCTGACCCAGGGGTAGTTTGGACATCTCACTGTACACAGAATGATTGCATGTTAGTTTCTACATCAACATCATAGCTCTTTATGTTTAACTGCCCAACCACTTAAATAAATGGAAGAGGTCTTGGGATGGGAAGCAAGATGTACAGAAGGTGAGAAATCTGAAAGATATTTTCTTCTCCTCACTCCTTTAAAAACAGTCCAGCCTAATGAAGTTTTCTGGAGAACTTTAAAGTTTGCATACTATTTGCTGTCATTCTAGTTGGTCTTAGTAAAAGACATTGGCGGCTTTTATCCTTCCTATGATTATATTCAGCTTGCTATAGTAGTTAAAGAGTTTGGCTAGGATATAATAAACCCCATTGCAAAAACCTGGTCTCTCATGGCAGCTCACAGGGTGACTATGGGCAATTCACTCTTTCTAAGCATAGCCTATCTCACAGGATTGCTGTGAGGCAGGGAAACTAATATACTAAACGAATAACCTCACAGCCCTTTATATGCATGTAACCAGTTTGTTTGTTTGTTGTTGTTTTTAAATAGCCATCATACTAATTTCTTTTGGCAGCTATCAAGTTATTAATGTGGGAGAATCTTGGCTGTTTTATAAGCTTTGCCTTTTAAAATGGTGAGTTTTTATTAGTTTAGAGTAAAGAAAATCTTTAAACAGCCCTGTTGTCATAGTTCAACAGGAAGTGCTGGGAGGGAGGAAGTGGTACTTCTGTTCTGCATGGTAAGCATCTACACCTTCTGCCAACACAAGCAAAAAAGTTACCAGGGGCAAGAATTTTTTCCTTTGTACAACACAAAGCATGAGAGAGCCAGTTTGTTGTAGTGGTTAGGAGTGCGGACTTCTAATCTGGCATGCCGGGTTCGATTCTGCACTCCCCCACATGCAGCCAGCTGGGTGACTTTGGGCTTGCCACGGCACTGATAAAACTGTTCTGACCGAGCAGTGATATCAGGACTCTCTCAGCCTCACCCACCCCTCAGGGTGTCTGTTATGGGGAGAGGAATGGGAAGTCAACTGTAAGCCGCTTTGAGCCTCCTTCGGGTAGGGAAAAGCGGCATATAAGAACCGACTTCTTCTTCTTCTATTATATGAGCTACTGAATGAAGCTGTAGTCTATAACCAGAATCCAAAGAATATTAAAACTGAAACAGGGGAGGAACACTCAACCATAAACAATAGATTTAGTAACCTTTTGGTTGCTTAGAGTTTAAAGAATCACATTCAAATTTCTGTGCACCCAGTTGTGCCTCGATTGCATGGCAAACTACTTTTGATACTGTAAAGGTGTTTGAAAGCTGCTTCTGATATAGTATTAAAGAATCAAAGGGTACCATGATTCAAAACTGGCCCAGATGAGACATATATGTATGGCTGTAGTGGCCCATATATTAACGGAGAGAGGAGAAGAAAGCTTGGAGGCATGCTTTTATTATATTTACCAGAAGAAATGGTGTTAGTTAGAAAGTTCACAAGAGTGTAAAACATTCCCTCTGCAAACTGGCAAGGAACCTGATATAGCCAAAGCAGAAACAATCTGCATTCAGTCTTCTAACTCTTCCAAAGGCCAGTGTCAGATTCAGTTCTAGTTGTCTTGATGAATCATACCCAGACCTCCCTTTCGTTACAGGGATCTGCAGGTGCAAACATGGCTGCCAGTTGGCTTGTCAGTGGCGTCATCATGAGAATAGTTTATGTAATAAAAATAAGCATCTGAGATCCTTGTCTGATATTTTGTCTAAGAAAGTACTAGAGGAGCAGGTATTAACTCCAGACCATGAATCTGCTGGGAGTTCACTGAGACTTTTTCAGGTGGTTAAAGTCATTAACTCATGACTTATTACAGCAGCTGAGGCATTCAGTAATCAGCTTGAGTTGCATGGCCTGTCAAGTCTTAATGCTTAATTAATTTTTGGCATGCACACACTGAGAAACAATACCCCCCTTCCCAAACAAATTATAGGAAAAGGAAATGACGGTCATCGCCTATACAGTGCAGTTCTCCAACACTATATAGAGACTAATTTTATGTTCTATAAGTTATTATCCATCCAGGATGCCAGCTGGTTAAAGCAACCCATAAAAAAAATCCACCATTATTTTTGCCCACTGAAAGGGGGATTTTTATGAGAAAATATCATTGCCAATCCAGAAAAGATTTTGGAATTGGATTTAAGTCTCCAGGCATCCTGATGAACATCCTTGGGGAGTAAATGAGAGCAGCTGTGAACACTCCCTCTCCTTCTTTGAGTTGAATAATGAGGAGCTACATGGCCAAGCCATGCCATTTGTGTTTAGAATTCCGGGATTTAAATGAGAGTCTTAATAAGAAGAATGAATTTCCGTTCAGTTTTTCCTAATAGCTTGAACTGTTAATAATTCTGTCTTATTCTTTACCTCTTTCCAGTCTCTCTTTCTCAGTCTCTGCTATGAAGGAGGGATAAACAGGATTCTGAATCACCATTACATCAATATGTTTAGAAAGGTGTAAGTCTAGGATTGCATTATAAGAACTGATTTATTTTCATTATTAAGTGAGAAGGTGTTTGGGAAAAGCTTTCCCATGGAGACATGGTTGAGCTGGTGCAAAACATACCACAAGACAAGAGAGATGTGGTACAGGATTTATGCCTGTTCTAGTAGTTGTGTGATGATTTGTTGGGGTCCAAAAATCTCTACTACATAGTCATAGTGTCACTATTCACAGAGCTCCCAAGAAGGCTGGAGGCTTCTTTCTTTCTTTCTTTCTTTCTTTCTTTCTTTCTTTCTTTCTTTCTTTCTTTCTTTCTTTCTTTCTGTCTTTCTTTCTCTCTTTCTCTCTCTCTTTCTCTCTCTCTCTCTCTCTCTCTTTCCTTCCTTCCTTCCTTCCTTCCTTTCTTTTCTTTTCTTTTCTTTTCTTTTCTTTGCTTAACTCAGCTTTTCCTGGTAAAGTAGATTCAGGTGTTTCATTCCAAGCAAAATAAAAAATTTGGAATTAGCATTAGCAGTGTCAACCATGCCTGAATGAGTTGTAACATTAGTATAGTGGGATTTCAAATGGTTGTTTGTATTTCCAAGATAGGTAGAGGCTAAAGATATCAGTGCTGTTTTTAAAGAAACCATTTTAATTGAGCTACTTCACAGATGAAATTTCTCAGTGGACACAGCAGGTACCATCCAGATTTTTAAATACCTACTGTGGTGTAATCCTACTAATTGTGGAAGCTTGCTTGTGAAGCTTGCAGTATAGTTTATCTAAGGGAAGAAATTAAGGTTTTGGTAATGAAAGTAATGTTTAGCTGTTCATGTGTGAAACTGAAAAATAAAAGTTGGAAAATAGAGTTAACACTTTAATTGTCATTTGAGGATTTCATTTGCACAGCTAGATCTTTTGCTGTATCAGTTATAAAGATGAGAGTTCTGCATTTTTGGCACTATACAACATGTTGCCACCCTCCACAGTTTTGCTGTTCTTCCCCATTCCAGCTTTCAATTTCACCTTCCTTCTCAACTTTCCTCCCCATCCCACACTGTTATTGCTCTACCACTTCTCCACAAGGTTTCCTTGTATGATACAACACAGCACTGATAGAGCTATTCTGCCCAAGCAGCAATATCAGGACTCTCTCAATCTCACCTACCTCACACAGTGTCTGTTGTGGAGAGAGGGAAGGAAAGGTGATTGTAAGCTGTTTTTAGACTCCTGGTACAGAAAAGCAGCATATAAGAACAAACTTTTCATCATTATCATCATCATAGCCTTTGTAGGAGGTGGAGCTGAGATAAGATGACATCCCCATTTTCACCATTGTATCCAATCTTCAATCTTTCACATGTCTGGATAATTCTGTAGTTTCCTCACCCTAGGCCAGGGTGCTGTGTTGTGTGTGTGGAGGGGTATTTATTATTTCTTATATTTTAAAAACATTTTTCTAAAATTTAAGATTTCCTCTCTTGATAGTGTGCCATCTCCAAGGCAGCTAATAAAGGGCCTCAGTGGGTTGGGAAGTGGAGGAGTCCCAGCCATTCAAACTTTTGCCAACTGAGGCTCCTCTCACTTTGAGTTGATCTTTGTCAATGGTGACTTGATGAGTGAGGTTAGTGTTTTTGTTTTAACGCGGGGGGGGGGGGCAGAGGGACTAGGCGCAAGGATACAGAATGCCCCTGGTGAGCTCTGGGGCTTGAGGGCAGAAGAGGAGCCTCACTGGATCTAGCGAACAAGGTCTCCAGCAAGCTCCGGGGTTTGGAGGGCAGTAGAAGTGACTAATACTGAAAATCATACAGAAAAATTGAACTAACCTCATTTAACTTTTACTTAATAAAAGTATCACCATGTATCACTAATAAAATAAAATAAACAGACTAGAGCTTTAAAAAAAGAGTTTAGCATTCGCTGGGATTTGTGTGTCTGTGAATCTCCCACCTCCTCTCCAACTATGTCCTATCTCTCCTTTGTCTACTATGCAGGGTCTTGGCTACAGATCAGTTTAGTTCTTTCAGATTTCCAGAACCCACCAGGAAGTTAAAAACTCTAGCAATGCAGATCAGTTGTGCCTGGGTGATGTCACTTCCACTGACATATCACTTCCGGGGGGTGGGGGGGGGGAGTTGCAGAGATGTATGGCCAGCTGACATCACTTCTAGTGTGCCTCAAAGCCTGAAAAGAGCGGGTAGATTCTATTATATTCCACTGAGATCTTTTGTCTCCCCAAACCCTACCCTCCCCAGGCTCCATACTCTACTCTCTCTAGCATTACCAGCCCCCTCAGATGCAGAGGCTCCAGCCTGCTGAATCCTCTGCACCTGAAGTGGCTGTCAGTTTTCTGCTGAGCCCCCTTCTCTACCCTCTTAGGCTCTACTTCCACATTTTCAGGAATTTTCCAAGCTGGAACTGTCAGCCTTATTTGTTAATATCATTCCATCCTTAGCATATGCATAAGCACAACTATTGCAACTTGCACTCTCAAAAAATGATTTGTGTTAACAGGGACAGTAGGCTGTAATGACTGATTAGAGCACATTCAGCTTTTGGGATATTACCTAGGTTACATTTTTGTACTAATGTACTCAACACGTTTTGCTTTCTCCTGATCTTTGGCCTTGTTCACGAATTGCAGATGAAGCCATAAAGTAAAACAGCTATAAGAATAAGCTACATGTGACACATCCAGTCATGAACTAAGGGGGAACTGTTTAATGAGATCCAGTTTACCTACATTCTAAAAATGCATTATTGAAACATTGCAGTCCCAATAAATATGTAAGCTCCTACTTGATGCACTCTCTTGTGTTTATGTTTCCCAATGGAAAACACACAGTGTCACTTTCTGGTGAGGACTGAGCAACTAGTTATAGTGTATTAATGGCTTTAATAAGTTTTTAAACAATCCCACGTTTTACTTGCCAGGCCCTTTGTTCATTGTTAGTTTGCTAATAAAATACAGTCTTTCAGCTACACTTTTTAATCAATTTGTTTTTTCAAGACGTGAAAAGCCTTTAAGGCTTGCAGGAGAGTTACTCATGGAAATAAAATATGTATGGTTCTTTGTTCATAAAGAGTTCGGCAGAAAGCAGCATATTACCTAAGCAAAATTAAAACCCAGATGGCCACTGGTTATTATAAACAGATCTAAGTTCTCTCTGCAGAGATTCTGATGGAACATTTTAGTTCTTTCCCTATCACGATGGAATAACGAAGGGCTATTTGAGATAATTTTCATTTTAAAACATTTCTTCCCGAATAAAAGTGCAGATATTGGAAAAGATCTATTTCTAGTGACTCTAGGATGTAATCATAAGCAGGTCAACTCAGAAGTAAGAACTGTGTTATTCAATAGTGCCAAGACCGTGTCCTTCAGTTTGAAGGTATAAATATTTTTTTGACAATGACACATGAAATCCTTTAGGACATTACGCAGAGCAATGGAAATAACAGTAATCTGCCTTTGTGAAAGCGCCAAAATATTTTGGTCTAATGACCAAACATTTGTCTTTTCATTAGGTCCGTAGCTTTCAAGCCTTACTCAAGTTTCAGGGGTCTGGTTGCCATTCAAATCAAGTCAAATCAACATAAAAAACTTCCATTGAAATGTTTCAGGGCCATTCCGCACAAGGACCAATGTTGTCAATTGCTTTCACAAAGCGGAAACGCTATTTTAAATAGTGGAATCTCGGTGTTCCGCATACCTTCAATTGTAGTGGAATCCAATAGCATTTCATTCGTTCCCCACAGGTTTCCGGTCTCGCAGGAATCACTAGAAAGGAAGCAATTTTTTTCTGTGCTTGTTCCTGCCCCTGGCCATCAATCAAATGGAACAGCCAATGGGCGGTTGTTATCATGCTCCCGAAAAGCCCCTATCCCTTTAAGCACAGGTTTTGTTTTGTTTTTTAAAGCACACAGTTGCAACCAAAATGCGTTGATTTGTTGCAATGGAGAGACCCATCTAGCTGGCGTGTGAGCTGGCAATTCATCGTCACCATGCTCCCCCCGAGTGGAAAAAAAAATCCCCCCCCGCACGGGTGCGATTTTTGGCCGAAAGTAAAGGGAACTGGTGAACAGGTGGCTGTGTTGTGCTTGGGGACTTAGGGGAGCTTTAAAGCACTTCTGTAGAGGGACTGTAGCTGGAGAAGCCTCGCTGGGTGAATGAAGCCTCACTGGTTCGTTGCATTCCCCACTCTCGAGGGGGAAAAAATGGCTATCGCTTCACCAGCAGTTCAGAGGAGAGAGCTAGGGGGAGGGACTTTGTTGCAACCGCTACATTGAGAACGCACATGTCTTTTTCACAAGTGTTTCAGGTTGTTGGCAAGAGTGTAGCGATTTTCTGAGGGTGAATCCACTTTTCCCGATTCCCCGGAAATCGCTACAATGAAGCGATTTTGGCGCTAGTGTTGCAGGAGTGTGGCAGATTGCTCACGATGTCATGCGGAACGTAGTTTTAGTGGCAAAAACAAAATGCAAGATTAGTGCTATATTAAAGTCAAGCGGAATGGCCCCCAGTCTTTCAGACTTTGCCTACAAATGGGGTCATGGAAAGGCTTCACTTGAGCTCCACTATGCTCATCCTACATAGCTGAACTCTTGGTGTTCAGCCTAGGAGGTAGAACCTTGTGGGGTGGCATGCAGGGCCAAATGCACATAAAATGCCATGATACCTTAATGACTTTTTAAAAATGAACTCATTGGTTCATCCTGGTCAAATATCACTTATGCTGGTCTTTAGTTCTCCCAGAGAACTGGCTGTTGGGCCAACTCTTTGGGGCAGTTTAAAGAGATCACCCATCTCTTTAAGCCACCTCTCAGCTGTTTTTAGATCTTTGCTACTGCTTCTTTTTCTCAGAGTTTTCCAGAGTTTCCCCCAATTCAAAATTTCCCAAAAATCCCAAATCTGAATACTCTACTGGTATTGGAATCCAGGGGTTTTTTTTCGGGGGGAGGGGAATCCCCCCCAAAGTTTAGGTCTAATAGACCAGAACAAAAAAAATACCAAGAAATAAATTTGGAGACCCCTAGTTTGTGTGTGCATGTTTATGTGCATATTTCATCTAGGCAACAAGCTTTAACATTCTGCTTTTCTATTCCATCCATTCTTAAATGCTCTATGAATATTTTCCAATTATTGGCTGGGGTACTACTGGATTCAAATTTTGTTCTGACCTTTCAAAATTTATTATGTGAATGAACTTCACTAGCAGCAGAAATGGAAGCCTCATCTTCCCTCATTATCTTTTCAAAGTGCTATGTCTTCCCATCTCTTTGTCATCCATTGATCAATTTTGACATGTCTTACCTATCTTTAACAGCTGTCACAAATAAAAGTGAAAGGCCAGAAAAGGCGGCACCTGTCCAAGCCCTGTCTGGACTTCAATTCTAGCTGCATCCTGATTGGGCTGTGGCCCAGTTATGTCCACCCCCACCAACCTGGCAACAGGCACTCACATTCACAAACCTCCTCAAATTGCTATCAGTAGCTTCGTAGGTTCACACAGTAGCTGTGATTGTAGAATTTCATTTCTTTGCCTTGCAGGTATGGTGGTTACACCTATACTGTAGCAGAGAAGAGGAGTTGTTTTTTATAACCTGCTTTTCACTGCCCGAAGGAGTCTCAAAGTGGTTTACAATTGCCTTCCCCTCCTCTCCCCACAACAGACACCCTGTGAGGTAGGTGAGGCTGAGAGAGCTCTGACAATACTGCTTAGTCAGACTAGCACTATCAGGGGTGTGATGAGTCCAAGGTCACCCAGTGGCTGCACGTGGAGGAGTAGAAAATCAAACCTGGCTCACCAGATTTGAAACTGCCGCTTTTAACCACTGCATCATGCTGGCTCTCAATTCTAACTAGGGTCATGGACTGTTGGATTAGGTCATTAAATGACATAGGGGAAACTATGTCTCCCATAAGGCTGTGTGAAAATGCACACATGAACATACATTGTTGGTATGGACTTAAAAACCAAGTGGGAAGACTTGTTTTTAATCAACATTTGTTTATAACCACTGCCTGACTGGCTGAATGACTTGTTCACTGTTTATGTCATTGGTTGCTGAGCAGCGTGTAGCAACACAGATGTATAGGGAGTGGAGAGAGTAGGACTGCTATCACTTTCTATGAGAAGGTACATTCATTAAACATCACTGATTGTATTGCACTGTACTATCAGAATATTTTAAAAGTAATGTGGTGGTTCATGACTAGTGAACCACTCATGGTTCATGACTGGTGAACCACTCATTAGAAATTGGCTCCCTATTAGCAACTAGTGAACAGCAAGTGATCCAGACTGATGGGTGTACAAGCATCTTTACTGGAAATTGACTATGATTCTTACAGACTTCTAAGTAAAGCAAATATAACCCATTATAATCATGAGATAGAGATATCTTCTCCATTATGTTTGAATTCAAAGTTGTATGCTAGCCTAAGAATAACCATTAAAAATTAATTGTAATAATTCACTTTTGGATTGAACCATCTTCATTTTTCTATATGAAATGTACCTATACCTTTAGACACTACCAGTAAATGATACGTTGGCTTTAAAATAGAATGTTAGGAATAACGAGCCAATGATAAGGTCAAAACAAGTGGCATTTGGTATTACACATTAATTGTCCGCTTTCATTGGTAATAAGAGATCTGTCTTGTACTGATGTTTGATCTATAACAAGAAACATCTGGTGGTAGAGTGCTAGAAGGCTAATTAAAACCATTTCTTGACCCTGGGTTCCCTACACCTCTCACTGTGAGCAAGACCTGATGAAGGTAGCCAAATGCCTTTAGGGAGCCAAATGCCATCTTTCTATATGCATTTAGCTTCCTGTCTGTTCCAGACCAGAGACAGGAACAACACTGTGGCTGCATCAAACCTCATCAGCCCAGCCTCAAGTAAAGAAGATCTCATGGTAATATAATAGTATCTCAGGGTACTTGACCAGCATGTCCTCAACACAAGCTCAAAGTGAACTTGTAACTCTGAAATATTCAGAAGTATTGGCTATAGGAGTGATGTTTGGTTTGATCAGAACCAGCAAACTCAGTCTGCTTGACTGAAGGCTATGGCAGTTTGATTTATTTCTGGGCACATAATAATAAAAGCCTATAAAAGCCAAAGGTTATCTGCAGCCTGACACCCATAATTTACAACTCAGAATTATCTTGTCTCTTGCTCTTCAGTTTTGGAGAATGTTAAAGAGAACATTTGGCTTAGATTTGTCCCCTGGCTGACACTGTCAGTTTTTTTCCTATTGCAATATTAATGGGATGTCTAAAAATAAGGCTCACTCCAGACACTTACAAACCATGACTAAATGAAGCAAGTTGAGTTAGTTTACAATAAGTATTAATTATTTTGTATGTTCAGGTTAGGTGGGTTTCTCACAAGGCTAATAATGAAGATCAGATGACTTGCATCAAGTTCAGTATAATACAATTTGTGTGTGGTCATACCAGCTAAAGTTTTTTTCCCATATAAATAAATATACAATATAAGACATACAACTTGATGCATAGAGATATCAAGTAAGTATTTTAAGTTTATTTCTTCACTCTTTTAAAAATAAGCTCAGCTTCTCAGGCATGGCTCCAGAAATAACTGCTACAACCAGAACGAATACTTTTGCTTTTGGAGGGGTTATGTTGGTAATTCCAGATGGATAGCCATGTGAGCAGCAAGATAAAACAGGAATCCATTGGCATTTTAAAGACTAATTTGTAATCAGTTCCTCCAGCACATATGATTGATCCAGATTAAGTCTGCAATTTCATTAGCCCCCCCCTTCCCATTGTAGACACCCTGTTGTGTCATTCCTACCCCCCAGGAGCAGCATTTCTTCAGGTTTAGTCAGTATCCTTATCCCTGATGTCACTTCTGATATGCTGATATATCTTCACATAATGTTTGTTGGTGTTACAGTGCAATAGGGCATAAACCATTCAGAGACAGGGTTTAGGATTATTCTGAAAATATACATTACTAGGAACTGAAGCCCATTGTACGCTTAAATACAATGGGCGCTAGCATGGTGTGATGGGTGAGTGTTTGGCTTAGAAGTCCTGGGTGTGAAGGTAGGGAGCAGAAAGATGCAGTGGTGAGAACACAGGAGGCAGGCAGGCAGGCAGGCATAGAGAAAGGGAGAGAGAAGGGGAGAAAGGAGATGAAGCAATGGGAGAAAGGCAGAAGAGAAATGGATGGAAGGGAGGGAGAACGGAGATGAACTGTCTGGATGGATAGAAGGGAGGAAGAAAGGAAGGGGGGGAGGAATCCTTACCCCCTGGGCCAGAAGCACAGCCGGGGCCTGCCTCCATTCCCCTCCTGGCCGCAGCAATACAGAAGGTGGCAGGCTGGCAAAGGCTCTGAGGAGTGGATGTGGGTGGCCTCTCTGCAGACTTGGGGAGGGGGGTATGTTAGGTTTGGACAGAACTTACTGTCTTGTATGCCAGCCTGAAAGCTACAGGCAGAAATCCTCCAGGCTTTTCAAGGGAATGTCCCAAGAAAGGAAGACTTGGCACAGGAGAGCCCTCCATGAGTGCTGTGCTCGGGACATCTCCAGACCTCTGCACAGGATTGCTAAAAGGTGTTGGTGGACACAGTACATTCCACAGGCTTCGTGAAACTTCTCAAGTAGTTCTTCCTCATTAGCAGCCCGTGCGCTTCTCCCGGGAGCCTGCAAGCTACAGTTCCCAGGCAGAGAGATAAAGAAGCAGCAACCGGCAGCTCCCCTGTTAATGATTTACTTAAGTCATTGTATGTTTGTTTGGCCGGGGAGTGGGGGTTAAATCGCAGCCTCCTCACGTGTAGCTGTGAAGTCCCCGCCTCCTCATTAGCAGCCCGTTTGCCTCTTCTGGGTGCCTGCAAAGTACAGCTCGGAGAGCTGGAGAAAAAAAAAAAAGCAGCAACCAGCAGCTTCCCGGTCTTGCAAGTGGAGCTCTTGAGTCCAACGTGAGGCAAGAGAGATGGCCTTGAAGCATGGGGGGGAGGGGCAGCATTAACCAGAGCTGATTTTGAAACAACTTGGCCGGCTCTCAACGGGTAAGAGACTTCAAAGCGGACCAGGAAGGCACGTGGGGGCCGAGCAGAGGAGTTTCTCAAATGGAGCGGACAGACCATGGCTGTGCAGCAGCCCCGGGAGCCTAACCTGTTTGCTTGTTGCCCTTCAAGATAGAATAGCAGGAAGAATTTTGTTAGCGTGGCTTCAAAGCCCACTGGTAAGGGCGGGCTGAAGAGCAGGCTTTGAAAGGGGAGGCCGGAAGGCAAGTGGAGGCGGCCGGCCAGCAATGCTGGCATGCATAGAAGGCGGCGGTTTGGGGGGGGGGCGGAATGGCAAGCGGAGGGCCTATGGAGTTGGGTTGGGTGGTTGTGCAGCCTGAGACCCTCCCCCGTCACCCGTCGGCTCCTTGAGGTCTCCCTCGTGCGTGGGCCCTACCTGAGTCGTTGCAGGGTAGGGAGGAAACGATGTTGGGCATGCTCGTCAGCGGGGCTGGTGATGGCCGTGCTCGTTGCTGTGTCGGGGCAGCTCTGCTGGTTCTGGTGCAGTGGAGGCCGGCAGCTGCTCGAGGCTGGGTGGGCCGGTGGCGAGGTGTTGTCTCCTGAGGCGGGGCGGCCGAAGCGGCCCTCGGGCGTCAGGCTGGTGGCAAAGGAGAAACTGCGAGCCGCGCGGCTCGCAGTTGCTGGGGCTGGGAATCGGAGAGACCAATTGGCAGGCGCTGTGCGCCTGCCAATTGGTCCCTCCGATTGTCTGTCCAGAGGAAGGGTCCAATTCGGACCCTTCCTCATCCCGGACACATCCCACCCCAGAACCCCTTATCCTTTTATTTAGTCCGTGGCGCCCGCGGCGCCACGGGCGGTGTTAAGATTGTTCTAAAATGTACTCACATATGCTAAAGACCTCCTTTAACTTTAAACCCGTTTTCAATTTCTCAGTCTCTCTCATCCTAAACAATTGTAGCTAAGTACTGACAGGTTTGATTTTATGCTTATTCCAAGAAATGCTTGCAACTGAAAATTTGTTTACATTTATTTAGTTCACATTAGCATTGTTTTGTTGGACTAATAGATTATACAATATCACTCCATAGTGGACTATTTATCAAAACTGGATTCTATTTTAATACTAAACAAAAATTTTTCCTAAAACCAAACAACTGTCAGTCTAGTCTCACTGTTAAAATTCTTCAGATCCCCAATGGGATTAACAATGTAATCCACAAAATGTGATAGTGAACAGCTTTCTAGACACTTAGGAAAACTGGAGTCAAATGTCAGTACAGTTCCAGTACTCTCTGGGTGGCCTTGGACAAGTCACTGTCTGTAAAATACTGGCATTTTGTTGTATGATATAGATTATCTGGACTCATTCCATGGAATTCAGTCCTGAAATTGGCAAGACACTTCCCTAGTCACTATAATGATATATACTGGAAAAGACAGGACAAATATGATTCTCCCACATTTGTCAATAGCATTCATTACCATTGACCATGTTGTCCTCTAAGATTTCCTTCTTGGATAGGAAACTGCGGGTACCATGCAACAATGGATCTCCTCCTAACTGGAGGATGAATTCTAGAAGACAGTGATGATAACTGTGTTGTAGGATTAAGCCCTTTTTCAGATGGACCTCTCAATTTATATGAGACGGGGGCCTCTGATGAAACAGCTTTTTCTGTGTCCAAAGAATGATTGTACAATAACCTCCCTGAGAGGTGGCATCATCCTTATTTTAGTTGGTGAACTGTTAGATCGGTGCCATTCTTCTGCCCTGGTGCTGGGTTATCTTTAGTCCATTTTCTCATTCCTAATATGTTTCATTTGATCTAAATAAGATCAACACATCAGCACTTCAATCATTCTGAATGGCTATCTAGAATAATGAGGTGTCATCCTGCTTACTTGATTGCCTTGTATTACTCTAGAAAAAAACATCAAAACAAAATGAGACTGAAGGAACAGCAGAGCCATAAAGGAAATGGCTGTGAACAGGTTCAGGGAAAGGTAATCATTCTTATTAAGTAATGCAGATTTTCTCAACTTTTTTACCATTGAAAACCCCCTGAAACATTCTTCAGGCTTCAATAAACCCCAGAAGCGGCACAATCATATAGAATATGCTTGGGAAGCATAGCTGTGTACTTGCCCACCCAGGGCCCCTCCCCTTCCTATCCCCTCCAAGTCCATCTTGGCTATTGGGAGGGGAGGGAGCATGTCAACATATGGTCATATCATATGTGTTTAACAATTAAAAAAAATTAAAAATGAATTAACTCCTACTCATCTAGGGTCGTCAAAAAGCCTCAAGATTTTACAAAACCCTGGTTAAAAATGTGTGAATTAAGGGTTTCTCAGTATAATTTGATTCTACAAAGGCTGTGCCTTTACTTCCAAATTCAAAATGTAGTGTGATCCTATGTGAAGAACCAAAGATGAAACCATTTAATTTGTAGATGCAAAGAACATGTTCTACCACTGAGCTACGAAGCTTCCCTACAAGTAATACAACAAATTCCACAGCTGAAAATGCCTTCTTTTAGAAAAAAAGATTTACACATCATTATTTCAGTTCAGGCTGTTCTCAACAGTTCTTTGCTAGTTTGAGTTGGGAAAAGACTCCCACATTACCTCCACTGACCAGTAACATAGCCCTTCTCATTTCAAAGGGAGCACTCAAAACAGTCAGAGATAGTGTGTTTTACATGGACCATGTCTTCCAGGTAAAAGGGGCCTATTAAGAGCTCCCCAAAGCCTAGAGTCAGCATTGCCTTTGCTGAAGCATTCATGAATTTGCTTCACTCTTTAGCCAGCATGTAGCTCAACACACACTACACTACAGCCAATTCTCTTCTGGCAACTTTATGAGGGTGTGGTAGTGAGTTATGGGTTCAGCACATGCTGAAACAATCATAGTGCTGATCCATCACATGCTGAATTTAGCTGATATGCATGCAGCTAAACTACAGAGGAATTGGTCCTTTTACCCATATAAATAATCAAAACTGTGTGTTTCTATTCTATTGCACTCCCTACAATAGTCTTTGGAAAGGTTAACCCAGTGGAAGATCCATGTATATAAATGTGTAGAAATTTTACTTATAGTCCAGCCAACAGTGTACTGTGAAGATTAATTTGATGGTAGATAATGGAAAAAGTCAATGACTACTTGCCAGGGTGACAAAGCAAACCTAGTCGTTTTCATGTAAATACATTCCCGATGTTCTCTTGAGCTTGGAAAGTCTCTTGGAAGTTAATGTCTTTGGCTTCATTTTATTTGGCAAAGCTGACATTCTGAGCTCAACTGAGAAAGAATGTTGCTTCTCTTCTCCCCCCCCCTTACTTTTGCCCTCTGGCAATCTGTAAATAGGTTAAAATCATCCTATACCTTTAAAAGAATGGATAGTTAAAATACTGTCAAGCTGAATTCATTTTTCCACCACTTTAATTTATTTTGCTTTTTCCATTGCTAGAAAGTAGGTCACATTGTATGTAGTTTAAACAAACTTTTAAAGAAGCTTGAAACTTTCAATAGCTAAACTCAGCAATTAATAATAACAAATATAACACAGTGGTAACAAAGGCTGCATTAATAACCAAACCAATTCCTAGAATAACAAGTGGAATTCAGCCTATTGTCAGTCAAAGGATAAATGTAATGAATATTTTCTAATAGATTCCTTAAATTCTCATAACACATAATAGTGTACTGAAGACATGCCAAGTGCTGGGTGAATGAATGAAAAAATATTTATTTTGACTGGCATGGCAGTCAACAAACATATATATTTACCTCTCCATGTCTGAAAGTTTTGGTGTTAGACGTATCCTGCTGTAATTTGTCCCAACATTTTTAGTAAGGGGAAAATATGCACATTTTTGATCTGTATGGGACTGTACACATTTGACATCTTCATTAACAGCAGGTGGTACAGTAGTACACCACACAGAAACCAGCTTTCTGAAGAATCTTAAAGAATAGTTGGTTCTTATATGACACTTTTCTTTACCCGAAGGAGTCTCAAAGTGGCTTACAATCGCCATCCCTTTCCTCTTCCCACAATAGACACCTTGTGAGGTAGGTGAGGCTGAGAGAGCCCTGATATTACAGGGCTCATTCAGAAAAGCTTTATCAGTGCTGTGCCAAGGTCACCCAGCTGGCTTATGTGGGGGAGATGTGGGGAATCATATCTGGATCACCAGATTAGAAGTCCACTCTCCTAACCACTACAGCAAGTCATGAGAAGCTCTGTATCTCCCAGAAGCACTATCTCTGATGGCTTCAAGTAGATATATTTAATAAGCCAAGCCTAGTCTGCTTTAGAAATCAACTTTTCCCCATGATTCTCTAAAAACCTTCAGAAATTATATAGAGTTTTGGGTTCATATGCTATAGAAATGTAGAAACCATTGTCTGTTGCTGCATTGCACTGATGAAATTTTCTTTAGATCAAGACTTGCAAACATGAGGTCTGAGATTGAAAATAATTTTGCATATTACATGTTGGTTTCATTTGAACAATGAAAAAAAATATGTATGTTTTTCAGAACACTCATGAACATGTACAGATATTTCCTTTGTTATACTCTCCTGTGTCAAAAGGACATCAAAATGATGACTATGTGGCAGGTTACTGTGTGGCAATAATCAGATGGAGGCTATGCCATATGAAATCCACCATGTCTGAAGAGCTGCATGCCACTGCCATGCCTACCTGGCAGCCATCAGTGCTAGCACAGGGGTACATGACACAGAATAAGGCAGTTTTCAAACACTGGTAAGGCAATTTTCCAATACTGCAACCTACTACACAGCAGTTTTTGTAGCACCAGCATGGTCATAATTTGAATTGTCCAATCTAGGCAAAACTATTTTTCAGCATTTTGTGAAACCTTGCCAGAACTTACCCCATTTCTTTCCCCTCAAATCCACTCTTAGGAATGAACTCAGTCTGTGGCTTCTAGAAAACACTTTCTCCATTTCAGTTCCACAGACCAGAGATATGACCTGCTTACTTAACAGGTCTGCTACAAGGATAAATACAATTACATGAAGAACTTTCTATAGATATAAGTTATAAAATGATAAAGAGAAATGGTATGATAAGGTGTTTTGGCCAAGCTTTGCAAGCTTTAGGTTCACAACATTCCAATTTTGTTTCACTTAAACAATGTTATTATTTTATGCAGTTTTTATATACACTCCATAAATTATCATTCTCAAATGCCTCCATCAGCAGGACCGTGATACAAGTCTCTTAAGTCCATCAATTTAAGAGCATCAGTTTAAGATAAAACAAAGACAATATTTTATCATTTTCACAAAAAAGGACACTTATAAATATTGAAGCAAATGGCAGCAGGAGGACAACTGGCAAGCTGGAAGGGCAGGAACACGGGGGAGGGGGAGGCCATCAATAGTGGTATGATGTCACTTCCAGTAAACCCAAACATGATCAGATCCCTCTTGGAATCCTAGCAATTTGTAGGGAGGACTGACAATCCTTTGAGGTCACACCATTTGCCTGAAGGCCTTTAAAAAAAAATCTCCCACCTCCAGTCTGAGCAGTGAATTAGGGCTCACCACCACCACCACCACTGGTGAATGTCTAAACTGTAGTTTATCCACAAATCCAGCTTTGTTCAGCAGTTTAAGATTTAAGTTTGCACAGTAGAGGAATGAAATATGTACTCCGTATTATTTATGTTTTAACTGCATGGGTCAAAATAAAAATTAATTTATGTGTGAGAGCAAAAGCAATAAGGATACCTCACAAAACATTCCTTAATAGTCCACTGAGCAATCCAAGTTGTGGAGATGACTGATTAGCAATGAAAGATGAAGATATCGGCTGAGCTATAGGTAATACAATCCTGAAATCTGGCCTCAACAGCCCGATTAAAAGGGTAGATGGCAGTAACAGCTGGTGCACAACTGTTTTTATTGCCAGTCTAAGATCAACATATCTCTCACCTGCCAAGTAAGATTTTAAACTGTGAATGGTCACAGCTAATACACACACTTTCTGGCCTTTTGGGAAGCACAGATGTTTTGAAACACTCATCTTGTGTCATTGCTTACTTAGTTCAGGCATGGCAACTGTGAAGTCTCTAAATATTCTTATGTCTTAATTATAGGTTTTTAAAAATACCCAGAAGGAGCTCAGTAAGAAGTAGTTCTGGGATATGTAGTTTAAGGTGACCAGATTGTCCCACTTTTGGAGGGACATCTGGGGGTACCTGGCAAATTGTAGTTATGTTGAAATTAAAATATATATATTACAATACTATTTTTGCATTCTATGCATTCTATGAAACTTTTTGTTGTTCCATACAGACAAATTTTTTTATCGACACCCCCCCCCCCCGGTCAATGGTGTCCTGCTTTACCAATGTTAAAATCTGGTCACCTTAATGTAGTTCTGGGACATGGGACCTAATACCATACTAAGGACACAAACATTCTGAGTAAGCTACATTTCCCATGGTCCCTCATGTCTAGTATTCCAGGGAGGGGATATGGGGTAGTGGCTAGAGATATATCAGGCCTGTCCTAAGATTGCCAACTTCCAGGTTGGGCCTGGTAGTCTCCCATAATTACAAACATAATTTCCCAAATTCAGAAATCAGTTCCCCAGGAAGAAATGGCTGCTTTGGAGAACAGTGTGTATGGCTGGATTGGCCAAAATGTGGCTCTCCAAATTTCCATAGACTACAATTACCTTTGAGCTCATGGTGACTGTTGTTGTTGTTGTTGTTGTTGTTGTTACTTCGATTTATAGCCCGCCACTCCCCTAAAAACCCATAAAACCCTAGTATATAAAAACATCCTACAAAAACAAATACACTGTCCAACCCAACAATGGTGGCATTCCCAGGGAGGAGAGCAGGAGCATTGCATATATAGCCCTGAGAGGGGAAAGGGGGAAGGGGGCCCCGATCTTACAAGGAGGTGCCAGTCTCAACCATAGGCCTGGTGGAAGAGCTCCATTTTGCAGGCCCTACAGAAGGCTGATAAATCCCACAGGGCCCGCAGCTCTTCCGGGAGCTCATTCCACCAGGTAGGGGCCGGGACTGAGAAGGCCCTGACCCTGGTCGAGGCCAGGCACACCTCCAAGGGGCCAGGAATCACCAACAAATTTGTCCCCGCAGAGCGTAAGGCCCTGTGGAGGGCATAGGGTGCCAGGCAGACCCTCAAGTATGTGGGTCATATACATCTGGAGAGCCACAGTTTGACCACCCCTGCTCTATGGCATTATAAGTACATACTGAGGTCTCTTCCCTCCCCAAACAAAACCCTCCCAAGACTCTTTCTCAAATTTCCAGGTAATTCTGAACCCAGAGACAGCAATCCTATAACAAATAAGGTCCCCATGGCCAGCCGGGCTTTGTTCAGACTGTTCCTCCCAATGGAAGGTACTCTGTGCCAGTGCCTATTTCTAATGCAGCCACCTCAAGCTAATACATCATCATCTTATTTGTATATATATCCACTATATGTTTGTGCCGTTAGTATGGTATTAGGTCCCATGTCCCAGACACATCAAAGCACCCAAGCCAAAATTATATTAACATGGTCTGTTTCATTATTTTCTATTTGGGCTTACGATAATGAATGTTATTACTCTACAAAAAAATTATATGTTGGTTGAACTAGATTTAATAAATGCATCACTCATATGGTTAGTACTCATTCATGGGTTTTATATATTGCTTGTTTTATATGAAAATGTATATTTAAGAAATTGTTTTGGCTAAATCAAATCATTGGTTGTCCCAATCATTAAAATGCCCAGGCTATTCTCCTTAGTGATGACAGGCCTAGGTTTAGTGAAATAGTACCACCAGCTGTCTTGCTAACAGAAGTCTGGCATTCTCTTTCATTGAAAGATGCGGGGTGTGTGAAATGATACCATCCTCTTTCATTCAAGCCAATCTTAGTGTGGCCCATTTGTCAACTAAGTTGGGTAACTGCTGCTACATTGTTCATAGAAGTGTCCACCAGTTCATGAAAATGGAGGCAAATTTTGGGCATTTGGGGGATGAAAGTGGAAGGAAATGGTGCTATTATAATTTTGAATGGGAAAATATTATTTTCATCTAGCAAGGGGAAAATATTTTTGTGAGATTTGCTGGACAAAGTAAAAATGAAGAGGAGCAAATTGGATATAGATATATAAAGACAGTAAAGAAGTTCTCTTCTATTAGGACGTTCACACAAAAATCAATATAATCTTGGATTTCTCTGTTCACTTTCCTCTGCAACCAGATCAACCTAACATTTGCATGTTTCTCAAACCAAAGAGTGACATTGTTAAGATGGTGAGCAACTTCACAGTTTCAGCAATGAACACTGATTTGTTGGGGAGCAAATCTAACACCAAGTTTCTATGGCTGCTGTAACATTAGAACTAAATATTGTGTTGCTAAGGTCCAGCCTTATATAGTGAAAGTTCCTCATACAGAATGATATCTAGAAGTCAAAATAAAAAAAACAGTGAATGTTGCCTGAGTTATGATGCCATGGCATCCTAGGAACAGAAGCAGCAGGTGCCTAACTGCCTTTTGGCTCTGGGCACTGATTAGTAAAATACTCCAAATGGAACTTCTTTGTGGGCAGAAAACACAGCAAACCCAAAGGTTATCTACCTTATACAGTTTGGAATGAGAATTTTGTGGGCTTGGGTTGGGATAATCATTTCTAAAATGCTAAAAGCAAAAGGTAGAGATGTTGAAAAGGCTCTCCATATAATTACCTCAGAGATATGATGCCTTTTGCTCATCTACCCAATTCTTCTAAGTTCTTTGTCCATATTGAAGAACATCCTGCATACAGTAAAGAATACACAAATATCATGTAGCTAATAAAGAATAACTGTTTGGAGGAGGTACCATCTGTATCTGAATGGAGCATGGGGAAAAAACAGCAAGAGATTTGGTAAAATGGCTACTGGAGTTATTGCAAGCAGTATCTCTTCGATTAAAATGTATTATATCTAAAAATAGAGCAGTTTAGTTTTTTTCCATAAGAGGCTGAGGGTTAATTTTTGGTTAGTTTAGGACACCTCTAAACTCTGAGAGGACTCCACACAGAGCAGAAATATTTTCTTAAGACATCATGGCTGGGAAGGCTGGAGGGGAACCAAAGATGGTCTCTTTGGTGCAACATGTCTTCACAAAGACCGATTATGCACGGGGCTAGAAATCCAGGATGGCGGCAGCAGGGCAGCCCCGATTATGCACCCTCCTGCTGCCATCCCAGCCCTGGCCTGGCACAGCGCCCCGAAAGACCCGTGACAAGGGAACCCAGAATCTTCCTCATTCCCTTGAATACCGCAGGTGCCAGCAGGGGCTGGGTCAGGCCAATCCTTTCCCTCAACCTACGGTGTACCTAGAGGGACACTGCGTGTCCCTGTTGGCTCCGCGGAACCGACAGGGGAGTCCCACCACCACCACCTTGGTGGGAGAGCAGCATGCTGCTCCCCACAATTGTGTGGTGGAGCGCCATTCCCCCCACTCACCTTCTCACTGTTGCTGCCTTCAAGCAGCGAGTCAGGCTTTCCAGCCCCAGTTTTGTGCATGTGTGCGTGCCCACGCTATGCCGGGACAGGCCACATACTCCAGGGGATTCCTCCCCCATGAGTACATGGGAAGCACCAGGGCATCCTACCCCAGTGCAATGCCCGGCAGCAGC
This sequence comes from Paroedura picta, assembly GCF_049243985.1. Taxonomy (NCBI): domain Eukaryota; kingdom Metazoa; phylum Chordata; class Lepidosauria; order Squamata; family Gekkonidae; genus Paroedura; species Paroedura picta. Next base: position 76,247,312 of record NC_135373.1, on the reverse strand, counting down.
CCGGAGTGGCTGCTGCCATGCATAATGGGTCAAATCCATGCATACATTCTTTGTAAGAAAAAATATGAAGTAATTCTGTTACCTAAGAGCTTGGGAGGAGTAAGGATTGGATAATTAGAAGACTACAATAATATATACTAATTATAAAGAAACAACTGGGGATATGTCATGAGCAAACTTACAGACGGTAATGTGACTTCCTTGCAAGCATTGCATTTCCCAACACTCCGCCTATCAAGGCACACAGAATCTGTAAAAATGGCAAGGTTCCCAGTGTGCTGTGACAGAAAAGCTATGGCACACATAGTTATACTACTGTGAACACAGGCTTTGGAAGTGATGTGTTACAGAAGACTTCAAAGGCTTTAAAAGCCAGCTGCACCCATGCTGCTCTGCAGAGCAATTTGAAAGTTCACATTCAGAGATTTAGGAATTTCTTGCCGTATGTAAACTCTGAAATGTTTAAAGCAGGAATTTAACTCAGGTTGGATATTTGGACTTACACTGAAAGGCATTGTGCTTGCTTTTGAGTGCTTTAATGGAGAGAGAAGAGAGAGAGATTTGCAGGGGGGGAGGGGACAGGAAGCACAGCCTGATCAACAAGCTTTTTGCCTGAAGTACTCAAGAAGACCAAATATCTTTGTGGCTTAATGTGGATGCTCCTGACATGCATAGAAATGGTTGTGTGCGGGCCTGTGCAAATGAAATTGTTTTATTGGCCTGCTAATAGCCCTACAGGATGTTATCTACCTATTGATGTACTCATCCACTCCCATTGAGACTTTCAAGCTATGCCACCAGCCCTACTCTCAGGCCGTTCTTCTGGTGTGACTTTTGCCTCCACCTAAGTATCTGTGGAGAACCTGCTGTTGAAGACCTCTGTCATTATGTTTTGGATTGTCCAATATACTTGGAGCCTAGAACCAAATATATTGAGAGATTTTTGAATGGCCAGAACTTCCCTGTAAATGTAGACAAAATTGTCTTTTTATTATCGGATACCAACCCCCTAATCAGTTATCATGTCCCATTATTTGCACTAGCAGCAAGGAAAATTTGAGCCAAATTCATGCCACCAGAGAGCTAGAGACCGGAATTATAGTTTTTTATCTATGGACCACTGCATAGATTGTTTTAATTGTTTTACTGATTTTTGATATTATCTGGTATGATATTGCTAACATTGTAATGGCCTATGGCTGGAAACAATAAAGTCTCATACATACATACATACATACATACATACATACATACATACATACATACATACATACATACTCACCTACTCATAGATATCCTGTGGAAATATGACTGCTGTTTTTAAGCTGCCATTATTTATTCAAATTCATTTTAAAACTCAATTTTGTTTGATTTAACCTTGTATTTTATACAATTCTGTACACTTCCCTGAGCCAGCTTGCCAGGGGGGTGGTCTAAAAAAAACAGTAAATAAAATAAATTAACCAAGGAGTTATTTTTTTTAAAAAAGATCTGGTCTAAAATCAAAGAAACAATTGTATCCAAGTTTGTTTCATATGAATGCTCAGATGATATACTGTTTGGCTCGCTGGAAAATCAAGGGGCTAGAGCAATCAGCCTTGTGTGATAATCCTTAACGAATGCCATTTATTCCTCAGTCTTGTTACCACCCCTACAATCCACCTTCTTCCCCATGTTTCTTATTTTATTTTTTTATTTTTATTTATTTAGATTTATATACCGCCCTCCCCGAAGGCTCAGTCTGTGTCAACACCTGCAAAATTTGCCCTTTGGTTACCTGAAGGTAAGGTGATCAGATTTCCCCACTTTTGGAGGGACATCTGGGGGCACCTGGCAAATTGTATATATATTACAATACTATTTTTGCGTTCTATGCATTCTATGAAACTTTTTGTTGCTCCATATAGACCACATTTTAAATCAAGAACCCCCCCCCCGCCCCCCGGTCAATGGTGTCCCGGTTTACCAGTTTTAAAAACTGGTCACCTTAGCCTTAGTTTCATATATCTTTTGTCAAGACCAAGCCAGGAATGGCAGGTGATAGCAATGAAGCCCAGGTCTCAGATGATGGAACTGCCTTGGATGAAATAGCTTGCCACCTAAACTGCTAACAAATCCCTTGAAAGAGATTAACACCCCAGCCCTCACAGAGTGCTTTGGTTGCAGGAGCACAGACAAAATCTAACTGGATTAAATTGTAATTTCAAGTTGTAGAACAGGCAACTAAAAGAGATTACAAATGGGATCACTAGGTTAGTCCATTAGAGCAAAATAAAACAAAATTCCTCTGGCAACTTAAAGATTAACATTTATTTCAGTATGAACTTTTCACGAGTCACAGTTCACTTCCTCTGAAATAAACGTTGTTCACCTTTAAGGTGCCACTGGACATTCATTCCGTTTGACTGGGACAGAGAAGTGAGGAAAACAGCTGCTTTGAGCAAGTCGCCTTGAGCAAATCTCTGGAAAGGCAGCATATAAATTTTCTAAATAAATAAATGGCTGCATTCCTTTGAAAAGCCAGCAGTTAATCAGATGTAATTTGTAAATGGGTGTCTGTATTCATCACTCATATTTTGACAAGAGAGTTTATAAGACTATACATTTATCAGCCTATACAAATAAGTACAAAATTACTAAGAAAGTCAATTTTGCAGAAAAGTGGTAAAGGCTTATACTTTACATTTTAAAAAATCCTGTTTTTCTTGGCAGTTAAGCAAGGTACATTTGTTATTTGTTCTTCCACAGTAGGCCCAGGTGCCTCAAAGCACAGCTCCCTATTTCCAGTTCTAAAGCCAGGCTACAGTTATTGCTCTGACTTGGGTACTTGAAGGTTAAGCAAGTTGGTACACATAAGCAAACACAGAGGTTTTCTGCCCTTCCCCTCCCTAAATAGCAAACCACCCCGTATTGAGTCTGCCATGAAAACGCTAGCGGGCATCACCCCAAGGGTCAGACATGACTTGGTGCTTGCACAGGGGATACCTTCCCTTTTTAAGGGGGTACAAGAAGACAAAACTCTTTAGTTTTAGCTTTAAATTGGGAGATGAAGGTCACCCATTAACGGGGTGGTGCAACCTTGACTAGCATAAGTTAAATGTGTCTTTGCTACATTTCACCTACAGTAAACCACACCTTTTTTGATCCCCCCTCATCAGAAGACGGGAAGCCTAAACGGAATTCATAATTGTTTAACGGGTAACAAGGAAAGGCAGGTTAGGTATGTGCACGTCTGAAGATTTATATTTTACATTCGGCCTCCTTGTACTTCAGAAGTGAGTTCTCAACAGCTGATGTGTGATAGACAGGGGGAAAAGATCCAACCCATGGGAAATTGTAATGTCTGGTTTGGCCCTTCTATGCATGGAACTACATATTACATGTAACTATCTAATCATTTTGAATGACTTTTTTTTCTTTTACAGAGCTCCAGGAACTACGGGCCTTCAACCCTTTCCTTCTGCCATTTCCCCCCTGAAAAGCACCACTTTCTCCCTGCTTTTTCACTGGAGTGATAATATTTGTACCAGTGACGGGGGGGGGGGGAGAGAGAAATAAGAGTTTAACCCTCCAGCCACATTATTTTCCCTTGCAAATAATCCTCCATGCTGTTTTAGCAACAGCCAGCCCCCATGGTTGAAAAAAGGCTCCTGAAGTGGTGCGACTTTTACAGCTGATCAGTGGCTGTGGATCCAGGTGGGACAGGGTGAGGGAGGAGAACATAAGAGAACTTTACCTCTCATTAGAGAAAGAGCTCTTCAAAAGGACAGGAAAGCTCTTCCATGAAGACATTAACTACACCCATACCTGCTTATTTTCATCAAGTATCATGCAAACCCAGACCATCACAGACCATCTCTTACCTAGAATAAGGCTGTTCTTTATATAGTGTGTGGGTGTGAACATTTTATTGAAAACTAAAATCTTGAAACTCAAATATTATACTAAAATTTGAGTTTTTAATTCAGTTCAAAGGCTAAATTTCACGTTTCTCTAATTTACGCTCTGCCACCTCCAACTATCTGGTGATCTCTGGCCCCAAAGAAGCATGTCAAGCCTCTACCAGGGCCAGAACCTTCTCTGTACTGCCCCCCACCTGGTGGAACAAGCACCCTGAAGAGATCAGGGTCCTTCCTGAACTCCCATAATTCCACAGGTCCTGTAAAAGTGAGCTCCTCCACCAGGCATTTGGTTGAGACTGACTGACTTAATATTATCTGCTGACCTCCCTGACATCCCTGCCATGTCCTGAGCCAACTGACCTCCCTACACGTTCTTGTTTAGGAAATTATTATTGTACTGTTAACTGTTATACCATCATGACTCAATTTGGGTTCCCACTGTTATGGTTGTTTGTTTGTTTATTAGCAAGAAAGCCCATTGCAACCAGGAATGAAATGGGCGCTAGGACCCAGGGGACCCCGGGAGGTGCAGATCTGTCTCTGTGTGTCTCTCTCTCCCTCTCACTGCATGTCTCTTGGCATGCCTCACAGTAGGAGGCATAGCAGGTAATTAGGGCTGGTTTGTAGGAGGGAACCAGGGCTGGTCAGCAGCTTGGGGCAGCTCTCTTTGTTTCTCTCTCTCCCCCCCTTGCAGCAGGAGCGATAGGAGGGAATGAGGGCTCGTGTTCAGCAGGGCTCTATGTGTCTCTCTCTGCCTCTGGCGCATCTGAGAGGAATGTGGCTAGCATCCAAGGAGGGAGGGAGCTGTAAGGGCAGGGCCAATCAGGGTGCAGCCAGTGTTGCTGGCTGCACCCTGATTGGCCCTATTCCAACTTGGACAGCTGAACATGTTCCACCCCCAGGCTGTTTAACAAATATATAGAGGAACAATGGATACCGCCCTCCCCGGAAGCTCAGGGAGGTTGTTTTTATTATGATTGCAACATATATCCCTATGATTTATGATTTATGTAAACCACCCTGAGCCTTATGGGAGGGCAATATAGAAATTGGATGGATGGATGGATGGATGGATGGATGGATGGATGGATGGATGGATGGATGGATGGATGGATGGATGGATGGATGGATGGATGGATGGATGGATGGATGGATGGATGGATGGATGGATGGATGGATGGATGGATAGATAGATAGATAGATAGATAGATAGATAGATAGATAGATAGATAGATAGATAGATAGATAGATAGATATTCTTTCAACTCTACAGCTAATATCCATAGGCAATTAATCCTCCTGCATTAACTGGATAACTGAAATCTCTGTCTTGCTAACATAGTCATCATATCACATACTTTTAAAAAAATGTATCTGATGAGTGGGCACAAAATGAGTGTTCTCCTGTGGCATTTTCTGAATGATCTTTTAAAGCATTCTCAACTGAGAGATAATACAATAGAAAGATTGTCCATTAAAACTTTAATCCTTCTCCATTCAGACATAAAGGAAGATTTGTACTCCAAAGGGTGGAACTAAATAAAGCTAAAAAACATTGTAGACCATGTATGGTAAATGGTCAAAGAGAGGAAAAATGAAGCTATAGTAAGGACTCTTCTGTAATATATGCATTATATGGCTGGAAAATTCTCAATGATTGAATTGTGATGGTCAAACCACTCTTCCCTCTGAGACGCCCTGCTTTTTCTATTTCAGTGCTGTTTATAATGAGTGTGTGTGTGTGCAACCCATGACACTATCAATGATGACAGCACCATTCCTTAATAATCCTTATTATTGGTGGCATGTGTGTAAGAAAATTAACTCACTTCACAACTGTGAAAATGTAGAGAGAGGACAGATGTGCAGAAGATCCATGTCCAAACTGATTCTAATGCTTGTGGATCGAGTGCCAAGAAAACCACAAGTAAATCAAGCGTGTAGAAAAGCCCTTAGTCTGCATTAACATAGACAAAACAGACGTTTGATTAACAGATTGATTAACCTTTTGTAGACTATGAATTGCGTCATCAGATGTACAATATGACTTATGCTCAGTATGTGCATACACACACACACATACTAGAATAGAGAAAAATAGTAGGCAAAAAAGTCAAAGGTCTATGAAAGGCTATGAAATGTCTGTGACATTTCCTATGCCATATTCAGTTTAAACAAGATAAGTCTGGGGTAATGGTGCTCTGTATTCTTGGCGCTTGGGGGACAGCAGTGGGAGGGCTTCTAGAGTTCTGTCCCAGCTAGTGGACATCCCGATAGCACCTGGGTTTTGGCCATTGTGTGACACAGAGTGTTGGACTGGACAGGCCATTGGCCTGATTCAACATGATTTATTTTATACTTTTGTTGTTTCTTTGAAATTATCAACCAGTCTCTTCGCTGAAGTAGAAAAGCAACAAAGAACTCTGATGTTCTTATGTTCTTAAACATGGGGACCATTCACAGCCACAGTAATTGGTGGTAAAACGAGCCCTTTCCATGTTACTGTGATTACATATGCGCCTATTTGTAAGAGCCAATGTGCATTCAGTTGACAAATGAAACCAGGGACTAATACCTCAATCAATGTGTGGTTTCAATCAGATGTTCAATTCTATGTGCATAAGGTAACATGAGAATCACTCAGAACTTATATTAACTCAAATAGATTGTACTGCATCAGATTGGATGCACCAGTAGAAAGTATGGGAAAAGGACAGTCAGCAAGCTATGGAGATTCCACAAATGAAAAAAGCCATACAGTCATAGGAATAAGGGAGAAAGCATTCTTGTTTAGCAGGGAGGTAGAATTATAAGCTGCTCCAGCAAAGGCATATTAATTTATTATTGTTAAACTAAGTTATCTGTATAGTTTCTGTTGTATGTAAACTGCCCCGAGCCTTCAGGGAGGGTGGTCTGTAAATATAATAAATAAATAGCTACCTCAAGGCCTAAGCTTGTGATAAGAGTGCAGTAGAGTCATTTCAGGTAGATGCTAAATGGTTTTTAGCACCTTGCCCTCGGGATTCTGGTTTTGAGACAAGTAACAAAGAAGTTGTGGCATGCAGCAAGCAGGGTGGCTAATTAAACCCACAATCTTTTTGTTAAAGATGATTTTTGCCATGTAAAGAAAGTCAGATCTACCTCTCTAGTGTCTGGTTGTCTGTAGGTATGGCTGGAGAAAGATGGGATACTCTTATGTGGAGAATGGTCCATGCCCAGAGGACTTCAGAGGGGTATAGATTTCATCTGCATTTCAGTTTTTCAAATGGACTGAGAGAAATGTGGTGACTAACAAAGTACTACTAAAATAATGGCTATTCTCCATCTCACAATCCCACCCAGTTTTTAAGATGTGCACTGCCTTCCTGCTTTCAGACCAGTTGCTTCCAATTAGACAGCGTCATAAATACTGGACGAGGGAACCATTTAAGTTGAGCCCAGGATGTTCCATAATAGAAACACAATGCAGGTGTTGTTTGTTCAAGTGCCTTTTCAAATCAAGATGGTCAGCCCCATTGCCAGTGTAGCTAGCCTTGTAAAAAGTCCAGTTCCAACCTTGTTAATACTTCTGGTCACCCAAATAAAATCTTTGTTAACTTTCACAGTGGAAAAAGACTTCTATTTTATGATTTTATAGCTCAGCCATTAGAAATCTTTGAGGGGAGGGGGAAAACACACCCAGCATTCCACCCCCAGGTTGCATTTTGTGGTTATGAACTTCCATTTGATCACTGCCCCGTCAATTTGACATTAACTGCTACAATTTACAACTGCTCAGGCTTCCTACCTATTATTGTTGTACCTCTCCGAGTGAAAAAGGAGGTAGGGGAGAAAAGGGGGAAAACCTTGCTGCCCAGGGGAAGTTTAAAAGAATGCAATGTCTTGTTAAAACCTGAAAGCGCAATGAAGGGGGAACAGAGGGGGGGAAATACTTTCCAAGACAGAAAAGTAAAGATCTGATAATGAATAATGTTGTACTCCCTGCCGTGAACACCAGCTGACCTGGCATGCAGACCACAGCAAAGTAGTGAATAATTCACTGAGAGAGTCATAGACCTCCTGGTTAGACCACAGCATTGCTTTTGTCTCCCAAGTATGCTCTCCCACAGCAACAGACTTGACAGGATGTTTCGGTCTACAAATGCTTAAACAAAAGGGGTGTGTGGCAGCTAATCTAGTGGACCTGCTATTCCTGAAATCAGATTAGTCCTGCTTTGAATCCACTAGCCATTTATTAATAAATCCATAAATTCTAGGCAGTTGTGGGACGGGATGTGCAACAGAGAAGAAGACAGTGTTGATGAGACTGCAGCTGATAGAATTATAAAACCCATCCTGGAATCCCATCCTACCTTTCAAAATGTATTGAAGTTATTTTCACTGTCTGCCGCCCCCCCCCCAAAAAAAAAACCAAACAACAACAACAACAATAACTTATAAGAGTTTCTGTCTTCTGAGCTGACTTTTCACCAGGAAGTATTTTAAAAAATGGGCCTGGGGGGGTGGAGGGCGGTGTCCTGATACATTAAAAATGCTAAAGTGTTTTTCCTGGTTTTATATTATTTGCTTTCTTTGCTTTGTGTGTGTGTGTGTGTGAGAGAGAGAGAGGGAGGGAGGGGGGAGGGGGGAGGGGGGAGGGGGGAGGGGGCATTTCCAAACTGACAGGTCATTCTGTGAACAAGTCCCCCTGTGTTTATTTTTAGTTTGAAGAGTTAAGGACTTTTAGTCCCAAGAAATACAATAAGGAGTTTAAGTCCATACCATTTCTTGTTCCTCTTCTCCACCTCCCACAAAGTAATTCAGACCAGAAAAGCAAAAAGGAATAGAAGGATTTTCTTCCAAATTTGTCTTCAAAAAATGATTGCGAAATAGGCTACTGACATCCACACCACTTTCTTGGAAATGAAATATGTCAAACATCATATAAAACTCCCCAAAGACCACTGATCTTGATGAGATGCTATATACTGCCATTCCAAACTGCTGCTGCAAGATTGTCTTCTGATAATACATTTGCAAGACACATATTCCTGAAAATCACCATTGAAATCTGGATTATTAAATTAATGAAATTAATGGCATGGTTAATACTTCAAAATGTGTGTAATGCATCAGTGTTAGCCTGGGAAATTTCCTGCACTGTTATTTAAACTTTTCTGTGTTCCTGTGTAAACTTTGAAAATGGGATGCCTTTTAAATACTCTCTTATTCTATTCTTTGAAACTATTTTATTTTTGTAATATCCTAAATGAATTGTTCTTGTATTTGCTTGTTTAAAATGCATTTGTTCTAAATTTTTCTGTCTCTCTTTCATCTCTAACATATCTCATTGATTTTTTAAAAATTGTTTAATTTCTGCTAATATATCTAGAGCCTCTTGTGGCACAGGGTGGTAAGGCAGCCAACATGCTGTCTGAAGCTCTAACCATGAGGCTGGGAGTTCGATCCCAACAGCCAGCTCAAGGTTGACTCAGCCTTCCATCCTTCCGAGGTCAGTAAAATGAGTACCCAGCGTGCTGGGGGGTAAAATGGTAATGACTGGGGAAGGCACTGGCAAACCACCCTGTATTGAGTCTGCTGAGAAAACACTAGAGGGCGTCACCCCAAGGGTCAGACATTACTCGGTGCTTGCTCCTGTTCAACTTTACTCCTGTTCAACCCACTCTGTTGAGTCAACATCCCACATACTTCTTCATTGTCCCAATCATTTGTTTGCTCACAAGCTCTATCTTTCCCCATTGTTGGCATTAAAACCCTAGGCCTCCATTAACATGTCACTTTCTGGAGGATAGACTCTTTCATTTCTGCAGCTGTAGCTTGCTTTTCATGCAAAGTTTTTGCAGTTCCTGATCAACTATTCACCTTGTTCCATGATGAACCATCTTTCTATTTTTTATTTTGTTTCTTATCTTTAATGCCAATAAATATATGATTGATTGATACTTTACCTGTGATCTCCTGACAGAAAGAGAAGAGATATATCTATGGTTTCTTTCAACTATGATTAATTGTGAAACCAGGGTTTGGCCATAGGCGATCCTTCAGATTCTGGTTTCCCTCATCAAGTGCTGATTTCAGTGGTTTTTCTCTTTCTCTTTCCCTCCCCTCCACTACAGACAAACAGACAGACAGTATCCTGACCATCATTGTGGTGAGGGAAGCCATGGTCAAGATTAAACCAACATGTCTGCATGCATAATCCTTCTATTTGGGATGGCCATCCTCTTCCACCGAGCATGCAGCTTTGGGAGGGATATACATGGAGCAGTGAGGGACGTAGGAGATACCCACTGAGCCAGCCAGATCAGTCAAATCAACCCTGGGTGACCTTGGGCCAGTCATTTGTCCTGGCCTACCTCACAGGATTATAGTTGTGAAGATAAATGGACAGAAGAACAATTTGTAAATTGTGATGCATCCCTTTTGGGGAGAAAAGTAAGAAGTAAAATATCTAAATGAATAAACCATCAGTTCAGATCCTTGTTTAAAATCCTAAATAATCCCACACAGATAAAAGCTATAGTTATTTTTGTTAGATCCATGTGACATCGAAAATGAGCTGTACAGAGAGGATTTGAATCTGATCTTATTAGTTTTTGGACTTTCACAGATGATTATTTGTACTATGGGTGAGATGCTATAGTTACCCAATTGCTATGTTGTCTAGGACTGTTCACTTTTTGTGTATTATAAATCCATGAGAGTTCCATGGCATGGAATAAATTGATAGAAATGCTAATAATGGTGCTACTGCAAATCCCCTCACATTCTCCACTTTTATTGTAATAGGAATTAGGAGAGAAGAAAGGGCAAAAGACTACAAACTCATGATGGATTTTGATATGAAGAATGGAGAAGTAAACTTGTCAATCTCTTTTCACACAAGGAAGTATTGAGGAAATAATAACATCCTTCTGTTAGGTAATTTTAGACTCAGGACTTTCCTCAGTAATGTCAGGCATTCTGGGAACTGTAATTCTGAGAATGCACTGCGGGAGCAGAGGAAAAATGATGGAGGTGAGTCAGAAAGAACTTACCAGTATCTAATTTACAGCCTGCATTTGGGGGGAGGGGCGACAGCTCTAATGACATCACTTCCCCCCAGCCTGATAATCATCTGTCAATAATATTTTTAGACAGAATTAAATACTGTTTTCCATTCATGGCAAAAGAGCCTGAAAAAAATACCTTGTTGCTATGGCAAATGACATGCCGTGTTTGCAGAACGTGTTTTATGTGTCTTCCCATCTCAAAGGTTTAAGGAAGTAAAATGAAAGTCATGGCAAAACTGATTTTTAAAAATACAGAAGGAACACTAAGCCATTTGAATTTAGTGTTGGCAGCTGGAAAGCGGGGGGAAATAAAGGTACCATATAAGCTACTAAGTAATGACTGAAATGTCTACACCTTGAAACAATCAGGAAAGCCAATATTAAATTAATTTCAAAATCTCAAGTAGCACATTGAAAACAAAAGACAATATCTTAATCTTTATCCCTAAATAAAAACTGTACAGGGAAAGATGAAGGAACACTAAGCTTTTTTACAGCTATTTGGATGGTGAAAGTGTAGCCAGAACCTGTTCTGAGTTTTTTGACCAAATGCCCATGGGGCATACATGTCGTTCCTTAAGCAAGTGCTGGTTAATTTAAATATAGATAGCCACAGGTTGTTGTAATTATTTGCCCTTTCCCCAGATGTTCATTGCAGATCATTGCTGACAGCAGGTCATTATGTGGATGACAATTTGTGAATATATCTTCTTAAAGCAGACTGAACAAAACCATTCCATTAATCCCTCCCCATACCAACAATATACATATGTAACATACAACTGCAAGCGAAGAAGAAGAAGAGCAGTTCTTATATGCCGCTTTTCTCCCCCTAAGGAGTCTCAGAGCAGCTTACAGTTGCCTTCCCTTTCCTCTCCCCACAACAGACACCCTGTGAGGTGGGTGACGCTGAGAGAGCCCTGATACCACTGCTTGGTCCGAACAGTTTTATCAGTGCTGTGGCGAGCCCAAGCTTCCCTTACAAAGTAACTTTGTATATAAAGTATGGAACATAGTTTTCAGTTTGCCGCCTTGTTGACCCTGACTGGGCAGAAAAATGGGATCTGAATGTAAATAATAATAGTAATAATCATATCATAGCTATACACAATACACAAATACATAATTCTTGTCCCTCAACATTCTGCTCAGGGGTGGTGGTGCTAGGGGACCTTTATGAACAGTGTGGGTGGGAAAGTGGATATCTGCGATGGGAGAGGAGTATTGACAAAAATTGTATGCTTCATTATGCTATTACTAGGAATAAAGCCCATTTTATTGGTAAATAAAATGGGCGCTAGCGGGCAGTCCGTGGGGAAGCCTTTGCAGGGCAAAGGCTGTTCTCCCGGTCGTGGACTGGCCTGGCGCGGCCGGGAGAAGGCGGGGAGGGGCCCCCCACCCCAGAACGTCCTCGCTGCTAGTGCCGTCCCCAGGAGGGGGCTCGGCGCATAGAGGAGAAGGCGGGGAGCGACCGTAGGCGAGGAGAAGGTGGGGAGCGATGTGTCGACGGCTGGGCACGGCTGCGGCTTCTCCCGGCCTGCTCGGGAGGAGTGTAGAGTTAGCGCATCTTATGGATCTTAATCATGCCCTATTGATTGCTGCTGACAACAAAAGGATATTATGTATTTGACATAAATATACCACTGAGGATACCACATGAGGAGTCCTATTCATATAAACATTTACAAGGTTTTGTTATTGTTAGACTCACATATCCAAAGAAAAGAACCATCTCTTATATCTCCATGCACTAAAAGGTTGGCACCTTTTAGTTCCTCCTCTGTTTAAGGTTACTTGCTGGGCAGCCAACAGATCCTCTTCCTTGTCTACAGTGACTCCTCCTACCTTTTAGAATCGGGTCCCTGAAGAGATGAGTGGGAGGCCGTCTTTTGAATTTCTTTTAGCTGGTGGGTGAACAGAACCATATCTACTGTTACCTGGCCATCATTATAATGTCTCCCACCTGCAGATGAAATATGTTTCGTTACTGAACTACAATTTATTTTATCTGTTTAAGTGGGAAGGCTTTGTGCTGATTTCACAAATGCCATGGATCCTATATGTGAATTACAGTGCTATCATAAGTAGATTTACACTTGTCCACTAAAGTCAATGGGCTTAGAAGAGCTGCCCTATTAGTGACTATGATAATCAGATACTTCTAGTTTTCTGTTTTCTTTTTGGTATGAAAATGTATACCGCTGCTACCAAGCATGAAAGTTTAAACATTCTGACACCACCATCTCAAGAATGATAATGATATGGCAAGACTATAAAGGAAGTACAACAAAATGTATTACAGGGTATTAAAACATTACATTAAAGTGTTTTTTTTATCTAGCCAAGTGGAATTTAATAATATATACTAAAAGGAAAAGGCTACAAAGAGTTAAGAGGCTATACAAACTGTTAGAGCAATATATAATTAGTAAGCAAGAGACTATATGTAGTTTTGTTCTCTCAGGAAGCCTCAACACAAATTTTAAAAAGCTGAAACCAATTAAGTAAAGCCAAGAAAGTGAATCAGCCAGATGTACAACTTTTCAGTCTGATTCATCTGAACTGTGGATTTTGTCCACAATGTATCTCTATATTCAGTTGTCTCTATATTCAGTGCTCTTCAGACCGCTCAATGTTTGAGAGACGTTGCCAGCCAGCCAAAGCCACTGTATTGTCAGTGTACCTCTGAGCCAACAGACACAAACATATAAAGTAGATTTAACTGGCTTTATTGCCTCTTGGAAAATAGAAGAACAAGTCTTTGGCTCAGAAAATCCAGTGTACTCTAACAGTTTCTACAGGATGAATCTTCTGCAAAAAGCTTTAGCCATATTGACGCCATTCTCAGTGGGAGTTAGATGATGAGATTTTTGCTGGGTTGCTGAAATATGATGTGCCTTTCAATCATACACATATTTCCAGTCGTATTCCTTTGTCTTTAAAGAGACATTCTCACACATGGCTCTGAAAGTACTTTTTATTTTCTTTTTGCATTATCTGGGCCTGTGAACCAGCAACAGCTCCAATACACACTTGATTTTAAATATATCTCTTTCATTTGCTATCCTGTATTAACAACATTCATTCACCATGCAAATATGAAAGCAAATCAGTGGTGCTTTTAATAATGCCCTGAAAGGTTGAAATACAAATTCAAAATAATGGAGGACAGATCCAATGAACTTTTGAAAAACGGGGGAATGGGTTTCTCTTGACCACCAAAAAAACTATGGTGAGACCTGCATGGGAAGGGGGGATTGCCATGAGGAGGAACATGAAATACGGCTGAGTGAAAAAGATGGCTGAGTTCAACCTGATGCCTTTGTACATAATCTATTACACTGAGAAGCCTTGTCCTCAGTGTCACTGAGTGTTCAGAGAATATGCTGAAACTTTTACATCATGTTGATTCAAAGATAACTGAAGGCAGCCTGCAAAAGAGAGTTAAGAATTTGTTTTAGTTGGCTGCCACTGTAACTCCCTCTATACTCTTTTGCTTTTTTATGGAAAGCAGCATAAGTGTCTTTCCTTTAGTCATGGCTCTTCCTTTCTAGTCCGAGATTCTGGCTTAGAAAGCTTTGTTGGCCTGACCTAGATGGCCCAGCCTAGCCTGATCTCATCAGATCTCAGAATCTAAGAAGAGTCAGTCCTTAATATTTGGATGGAGGAAAGGACATAAACTTGAAGCAAAATTCATCATGAGTTGGTGGACAGTCACCAGATCACAGACCTCCATGAACATATAGTGTAATTCATGGTGGTTTGTAGATGGAGCATCTTTCTGCTCCCTGTGAAAGCCACAAAAACAGCTGAAGAGCTGTTCAGCTCAGCTGTTTTGGGCTGTCTTGTGCAGTCCCTTTAAAAGGACTTCAGAAGACAGCCCAGAAAACAACTGTGTGATAGGGGTCAGTTCTTGACCTGCAGAGTCCCTTTAAACCCATGCTTCCTGTACCATCCATGAATTGCATAAACTTCCCTAAAAATTGTACAGGTTTGTGACCAGGAGATCCTCCATGAACTTCTGTTCCTGAACTATGAACAGGGCAAAATCTGGGACAAAGTTTGCATTATGGTTTGGTTCATACCCATCCCTACATCCAAACATTAGCTGTGGAGATCTATAGACCAGTTCCATGGGATTTGCAGGGACCCAAACCACATGGACTGGTTTGATTCATGAATGAGCCTTGGGGACTCATCCATAAACCCTGAACTGAATTGCATTTTCTTGGTTCATGCCCATCCCTGTTAGGATAGATGATCTACAAGGATGTCCAGAGTTGCTATACAGGGGCAGGCAGTATCAAATAGCTTCTGTTCATCTCTTGCCTATGGGTTTGCCATAAGTCAGCTGTGACCTGATGGCTCTTTCCACCATCAGTTGCCATGCAAGGGTGAGTGCACGCTTGCAATCTGGAACTTGCTATGGCCCATTCTGCATGCCAGCAGCTGTTCCAGCCCGCCTCTGGTGCAGTACCATGGAGATTTATGCTCCACAGCTTTCTGTGTCCTCACAGGGGACATAGTTCAGCACCGGATCTGCACTGGCACAGGAATATATCCCCCGGGAAACACAGCAGCAGCAGAATGGTTCTGCCATGCCTTGGGAGGAGGGCTGCAGGGGGGTTATTTTGTAGGAAGGTGTGGTTGAATAGAATGCAATCCCACCTTCCTGCAAAATAAAAAACACATGCCCTGGTCCACCCCATGGCATGGTGAAGCACTACAAAGCTGGCCGGGGCATTTCTTGCACCCTCTGAGCCACTATAGGGCAAGGAGGAGCTGGGCCTGGAAGGCCCAGCTCTTCCCTGTCCACATGGGCCTGCTATGGGACAGGCCCTATTAAACCAGGAGGGGCCCTGCCCTGCGGCTGTATCATATGGAAGCAGGGATTTGCCCCACTTCCATATGACTGCCCTCTCAGCCTTTTCCGCCCATGTGGAATTGGCCTACAATCAGCATACTATGTATACATGCCAATAGCTATTTATTTTAAAGAATCAGAATACCAGTCTATAATTCCCTTAAGACAAAATAATCAACCAATGAAAGGAATTCTCCCCGTGCTTTTGATCATATAGCAATGACAGATGTTTCTCCAAAAATAGTGATAGTGAGATGATGCTTAATTACATCCCCAGTGATGGACCATAATGGACAATAGCTCCCAGAGATCCCACATGCTCAGGCAATGGCAGGAAAAAAAGATAGGCATTTAGATCATGGTTGGAACATGACAGAGCTGCTATAGGTGTTAAAGAGAATGGCTTCAATTTCATACTTTTTAGACAGTTTGTCTTCAAGCAAGTTGTGCAATTCTGCAGATCAGGGGTAGTCAACCTGTGGTCCTCCAGATGTTCATGGACTACAATTCCCATGAGCCCCTACTAGCAAACACTGGCATGGGCTCATGGGAATTGTAGTTCATGAACATCTGGAAGACCATAGGTTGACTACCCTTGATCTGCAGATGAGCAGTGGTTGGCTGTTCATCGCTTTCCTATGATAAACATGGTACATAAACAACCTAGTGTCTCAGGCTATGGATGAAAGGAGAGAACATCAACTTTCTGCAGCATCACTGAAGCTAAAGCAGATCTGAGACACATAACAGAATTCTTGGGAACCCATGGCAAGTTGCCTTGAATTACATGATGGACAAAAGAAGGTTATAAATGCAGTGAACCAAATATGATAAAAAGCATTGTAAATCTTAAGTACTCTCTCAACACAAACCAGCTGATTTCATGAAAAGGGAGTTCTTGGTACTCTCAGGGAAATGATAAGCATACAACATTACAATGTATTTTCTTCAGATTACAGAATCTATTGGTGAAGAACATGCATGTTACATTTTATTTTTTCAAATCCAGAAAATATTTGTGCAGACGACAGCAATTTCCAAGTAGGTCAAAATCTGGTTCTAAATAGGCTAAGCTATACATTTATTAAAATCTCCTCCAGACATATGCATATTCCTTAATGTTAAAACATGGATGTACCCCACAGCAGCAATTCCCTAGTCACAAAATATATAATCATTAAAAATTAATTGTGGCCGTCCCATCTACCAAGTCCAAGTACTCATCTCTGAGCCTTCCGCTGATTCCTTCAGAAAACTCATTAATTCCCAAAGGTGTCTAATATTATTGAATAATTTGTCTCTAGGAAAAGCTGCATTTCTTGATTTTCATGCAACCATAGATTTATTTCTAGAAACTCTTTGAAATGAATACCTTCTGCAAAGCTTTGCTTCCAAAGGAGAATGTGTGGTCCAATGGACAATACCCAAGTACTGGATGTCAGATTGGCATGGGCAGGTAATTATCTTTCCAGAGCAGCTGTCTCTGCCTTCTTGACTCTTAAGTCTGCCTCCAGTGTCTTGTATCAGCAAAGTCTTTCAAAGACCCCAGTGAAAATATGTAATTTTGGATTATTAGATGTTGTCCAAGGATTTTATAATGTATTCTCCATTACCCAATAACAGTTACCTGTTGGATCAATGACTAATCTATGACATCATAAACTGAGACTCAGTGAGAGGCTGTGACTCAGTGATAGAGCATTTGCTTTGCATGTGGACAGGTTCAGTTCCAGTCTATACTTGAGAAAAAGGGAGGATGCTGATGTGTGAAGAAAATTGGAGAAATTGATGTGTGATTTGAGCCTGTTTTAAAAGAATTAATTTTTATATTATGAAAATACACCATAACCTAAATCTAAAAGTCATTTTCCATCCAGTGGATGGGGAAGTAATTTTCATCAATTCTTTCCTGCTGCCACAGACACTCTTAACATACTTCCCACCATGCGGATAGATTCAATGGGTAGCCGTGTTGGTCTGAAGTAGCACAATAAAATCAGAGTTCAGTAGTACCTTTAAGACCAACAAAGATTTATTCAAGGCGTGAGCTCATGCCTTGAATAATTTTTTGTTGGTCTTAAAGGTGCTATTGAACTCTTATTTTATTGTTTCCACCATGCGTATTGTTTGTGAAGGTTCTGTGGTCCACAGGAGCATCGTTTTGGGGAACATAGTCGGTCCATGGTTCTGTATAACTTCACAAACCCTCAGCAACATCACAAACTATATGTTCTTCTTCCATATTTTTCTCCCTCTTTAAAAACTATAGCTCTAGTGCTAGCATGTGGAAAATAACTTTTTAAATGATTTCAGGAAAGCATAAGGTGTCATTTGACCCTCATTTCCTCAATGGCTTTATGGTGCTGTAGCAAATGTGAATTGAGTGTGGAGCTGAGTGAGCCATGAAGTAATTGCATGACCAATTAAACCAGAGGCTGATTAGTTTAACTCAGATAATCAGCATCCCAGTTTGGTTGTGTGAACTGCCCCTTAGACAGCTGAAAGTATTAGAATGTCTCAACAATATATCATGACTGAAGCATGGTGAAGTCATCCCAGAGTAGCCAAATTAGTCATGGCAACTATTTAAAATTGCTGAACTTGTGGTTCACTGAGAAAGGTATTTTTCTCTAATGATATATGGATAAGATTTTTACATCATGGTGTTTTCTAACGGGGGGGGGGGGGGGGGGGAATGTGATGCCAGAACAATGGGAGGAAGGCTTGGAATTATATGAGGCTATCTCTCAAAAGAGGATCTATATCTAGTCTCAGCTAAAGTGTACAGAGAGTTGTTCAGAGACAATAGTTCCCAGCAACTGAAATCTCATATCTGGCAAGTTAACCCTTAATGCTCTCAATATGCTTAATTTCTGGATATCCATATCTATTTCCAATTTACGCTTTCAGGCTATGCCATCAGCTCTACTCTCAGGCCGTTTTTCTGGTGTACCTTTTGTCCTTTGCCTATGTATTTGTGGAGAGCCTGCTGTTGAAGACCTCTGTCATTATGTTTTGGATTGTCTACTATACTTGGAGATGAGATCCTGCATTGAGCAGGGGGTTGGACTAGATGGCCTGTATGGCCCCTTCCAACTCTATGATTCTATTATTCTAAATACATTGTGGAGATCCCACATTCGGACTGCACTTCAACCACTCTGCTGGCTCCCAGTTGAATTGTGGATACGGCTTAAGGTTTTGGTAATCACTGTCAAGGCCATACGCCATCTGGGCCCAGTGTACCTGAGAGACTGCCTTTCTGCCTATATCCCACAAAGAGCCCTATGCTCTGCCACTGCCAACTGGCTGGTGATTACCAAAACCTCAACCAGGGCCAGAACCTTCTCTGTCCTGGCCTCCAGTTGGTCAAACGAGCTCCATGAAGAGATCAGGGCCCTCCCTGAACTTTCATAATTCTGTAGGGCCTGGGTAGAGGGAGCTCCTCTACCAGGTATTTGGTTGAGGCTGGCCGACCCAACAATATCGATCCCCCAGACACCCCCTCCATCACCTGAACCCAACTGACCTCCCTATGGGTTCACATTAAAGGTTGTTACAGTGTGAATCTGTTATAATATTCTGTTCAGTTTTGGAACCACTGTTATGATTACCATTACTATGATTGTGATTATTATGTATATCCATACCGTTTTATGTAAACTGCCCTTATGTAAACAGACCATGGAAAGGCAATATAGAAATTCAATAAAATAAAATAAAAATAAATAAATAAAATAAATAAGTGGGTCTACTTGCAAATAAATTCCATTTTATTAAATGGAGTTCACTCCTAGGAAGGTGTTCTTAGGGTTGCAGCAGAAATACACTGTCTTTTTTACATGTTTCCTGTTTCTGCCCAAGATGCCGATGGCTTTGGTTAGCTGGTTCTCCTCTCTACATGCCACAGCAACCTCTCCCCCCTGTCCCCTGCTATATGATGCACAAAGTGCCAGACTGGCCTAAGTCTAGAAAGACAGGTAAGTCTTGCTCTTCAGGGAGGCTGAGGCTAGAGGGCATTTTGCAAAGAGACCCATGGTACCATTCTCCCACCGCCACCGCCCCCCCCAAAAAAACCCTAGAGTGATGCCCATACTTTGCTGGTAAGACCTCCCTACATATGTTGTACTTTCATAATTACTTTTTAGGATCCTTCCCAATTTAGGTGCTGGGGCTGAGATTTGAAGAGTGGCTTCTTATTCCAATTCCACTCATGACATTTTGTGATGAAATTCACCACTTCCAAATTACCCTTTAACTCCACTGTGGATGAAATGCAGCATTATACATAGGTAATACACTGAAGAACATCAAATGTATAGAACTATCTATTATTGAGTTTTTAAACAGTTGCTGCTATATAAATTAGTTATAGGCCGGTCTGATAATCTTGTTTGTCGTAATTCATGCAAAATCAGCATATACCATATCTCAGGTGTGACAGATTTATCTAGGGCTAAAAATGACTCAATAAAGTAGCCTAAACAAAACAAGCCCATGCTAATTATATTGTCAGCAAAGGTGCCAAGCTGGCTCCGGGGGAAGTGAATGCTTGTATTTATCTACATGCAAGTTGATCAGACAAGGCGGCTAGCATCAGTCTGAACTTTTCCACACCCTTTTCCTCCCACAATTTCCTCATTAGTCCTGTTCAGAGTATTTATATATTTCACACAAGTCTTTATACAGTCATCAGTATCAATTCATAACATGAATGACCAGTTTGTGACACACTAAATGATTGTTTCATTCAAAACATTTCATCTAATCAGTGTATCTTTGATTATAAAGCAAACCCTCAAAGAACTGTTTAATTCTTCTTGGTAATAAAATATGATTAAAATAAGATTATATTTCCCTAGCAAGACTCTCTTTTTTGCAGTCTTCACCTAATTACATCATTTGCATTAGGAGAACTTCATAGAAAGGGCACTGACACAAAAAAGAATCCCTTTCCACTATGCTGTATTTCTGTCTGCAAGCCTCACTGCCCTGGTATACGTAGCCGGTATCAATAGCATGGTGGACGCAAGTTTCCTAATACCCCATTCTGTATCTCCTTCTTGTGTGCTGGTTCAAATGTGGTTTGAGGGCTTCTCCCACATGGATGACATGTGGGTTCTTAGTCCTGTAATTCCCATGTTGCTTACCAACTGCCTTCTTCCCATTGCTCTCCCTTGGATGGAGCAATCAAGCCAATGCCTCTTGTTTCCCACATAGCTTTTTCTCCCCCAAGGAGCCATTCAAAAAATTATCAGAGTGCTGGGAATATGCCTTCCATTTGGTCAATTTTTAAGATGCAGAAGGAATAGTTCCTCAATAACAGAATTTATGTCAACTGCAAACATCCTGAAAAGAGATCTTTTCCAAGAGCTCTTTCTACTCCTAGGGGCTCTCTATTTAGAGACAAATCACCTAACAATGAAAATAGACTTACCTGGGTTCTGGAATACTCACCTTTAGCCTATACTATAAAGAATATTATCTCTAAATATTGGAATGTAGTTAGTGATTTGACTGGCATTAAATCACCACATAGAGTTGCCTTCAAATGGACAAAAATATTAAAGACTTACTAGTCAGAACAGACCATTACACAGTTGTAAAAGAATTCCATTAGCCAAAGGGACATTTTAAATGTGGTTCTTGTTCCTTCCGCAATAGTTTCATTGAAGGTTCTGAGTTCCACCTCTGTACCTACAATATTACTCTTAAACATAATAGTTTTTCCAACTGTGCCAGTACTCATGTATTATATTTATTTTTATGTCCTTGTTCCTTAATTTACATTGGTAAAAGTACTAGAGCCATAAGAACACGCCTAAGTGAGCATAAATCCCAATTAAAAAATGGTGTTCTTTCTGCCCCTATTGTGGAACTTTGTATAACTAAAAATTATGGAATAGGCTGCCTAAAGAGGTGGTGAGCTCCCCCTCACTGGCAGTCTCCAAGCAAAGGTTGAATACACACTTTTCTTTGATGCCTTAGGATGCTTAGGGCTGATCCTGCATTGAGCAGGGGGTTGGACAAGATGGCCTGTATGGCCCCTTCCAACTCTATGATTCTATGATTCTATGATCATAAATGGGAAGAATTAAGTTGTTATGTTTGTAAAAAAATTGAAAAAGCATGCTTTAAGAAACTAGATAATAAATTATTAGAACAAGAGGAAACTCATGCTATCTTTAAAATTGGAACATTAGAACCTAAAGGATTTAACAATTTGTTAGACTTTTCTTGCTTTCTATAATCATTACAATTATTTGGCTCAAGATTCTGCAGTATCCCAGCTGTTGATAATTAGAGAGGGTATTTAGCATCCTCCTATCCCTGATTCAGGTGTGTCTGAAGCGCCACAAGCTGAGTTTAGCTATTGTATGACCTTGTAAGTCTCTGTTTCATCTTTTTTACAAGTTTAATGCTAGAGAATAACAATATCAGCTTGCTATATTGTTTATAATCATAGTAAAATATCTTTTCTCCTGTTTTCAGAATAATTTGAATATTGCATTTCTATTTTAGATACTCTATCAAGAGATTCCTTAATAAGTTGAAGTTGGTCCTTAAATATGAAGTATGTATTCATGACCATTGCTTGTTAATTTGTTAATATCAATGTTGAACAACCACTAATTTTACCTTTGTATTTTCCAAGAACCGTCCCTTGAAAAAACTGTAAAGCGAAACGCATCGGGACTTCTGTGAAATAAGAATAAAAGAATTACTGAAGAGAGACGACTCTATATAAGTCCAATTTGGATATTTTATTGTCATATTGGTTTCCCAGTGCATCTGTATTTTTCTATATTGGTTACAGAAAAGCTACAACTAGGGTTGTACGCGGTGGCATCCGAACCGGCTGTTCCAGGCCGACACAGCCAGCACCATGCCGTGGGGGGACGGGGCAGAGGCACACACACGCAGGTGCAGAGCTCCGCACCTGCATGTGTGCACCAACTGATGCACCGACACCTCTGCCTCCCACTTGAGCCTTTGAATGGAATATGAAAACCGCTTGGGAATCCCTCTACCAAATATATAGCCTTTTCCTTATTCCTTAAGGAATAATTTTCCTTAATCCTGCAGGATTGTTAGTAGTAATTGTAGTTTAATTGGTATGATAGCCAAAGCACAAAATTCTGGTAGCACTTTAGTTCTTGTTCTTTCCACCCATTGCACCCAGCTCAATCCCTCTCTTGGAGGCAGGCTATCCTCCACCACTGCCCTGCCCTGAGTCTTTATTTGCCCTGCCTTTCCAATCCAGCATCCTCCCAGCAGGCCATGGGCCAAGCATCCAGGGGTCATGGCATTGTAGCTGGGCATGTCCAGGCTGCATGGCTCTGCTGCCCACCTGCTCTGGAACATGCCATGCGGGCTGCCTGCATGGTGGGGCAGTGTGACGAGCCTCTGAAAGTCTGGCAGCAGCTCTGCCATGTGAGTCATCCCTGGGACTCTGCCCCTGGCCTTCATTGTCTCGAGGGCTGGGAGCTGGGGCAGCTCACTCTGTTGTGCTGCCACCCTCCTCCTAGCCCCTCTTCTGCCATATGTGGCTTTAGCTGCAGCTACCGCATGCCCCTCCTCTGCAGGCAAATGCTGCTGGGCCATGTCTGCCCCTTGGTTTGCCAGCCTCCCCTCTGAGCCTGGTACATTGCAGCTGCTCTTATTCCCCAGTACCGTAGTCCCTTTTCTCAGAGCCATGCTTAATAGTCCTGACACCCCTATCTTGGTTGGTGTAGATTATCCTTTTGGGGAGGGGGCTCCCCGGAATGAGTAATTGGCAGGGGGGGCAGCTTCAGCAAACTGCCCCTTTTTGCCCCCATTGGCAACTGATGCCTACTACTCCCCTCATCGCATCTCTCACCTGCCACAGCAGATTATACTGGAAGAGTGAGTGGGCATAGAGGCGCACTTTGATCATTTTAGGAGCACAACTCTGAGGGTTCTCCCAGCTGCTTCTTTCCCGTTAAAAAAAAGGTAGATGGCAGGGTTGCCCTGCAGCCTTTAAAAGGCATTTGACTGACAAAAGGGGGAGGGGTTCCCCAGAGCTGCACCAGCCGCCTCTTCCCCGCAAGATGCAATCCGCAACAACTGTTTAGTGAGGGGGAAGAGGCTGAGCTCTACCAGGTGCTCCTCCATGACCCCACCCCCACCAGCACAGGGAGTCCTGTGCCAGCCAGCTGCTGCCGGGGGATAGTGCCACTGGGCTTTAAAGCCCGAACAGCATGTCCTCCTTTTGAGGTGCATCCCTGTGGCAACAATCACTCCTCTGGGGTAAGTCCCAGTCACTCTTATTTTAAATCAACCAGGCAGAAATCACAGAAAAAAATATAGAAAAGCTAAAAGAAAACCAAAACCTAACAGAATCTGCTTGGACAACATTATATGATCAGTTTTGAAAAACACTTAGTGTACAATGCAGTCATGTTCTTTCCCATATTTCTTTTTGAAGGTCTTCCCCCCCCACCCCATTTATTCTCTCATCCACAGACCAGTTAAGATGAATTATTAGGATTTAAACTAACTCTTCAGATTCACATGATTCTTAGGCATCCAGCCAGCTGCCTGTTTTCTATCTGGGCTAATCTTTTCTCCAGGCACAAACTATGATTCAGCAGATTGTCCCCTACTTTGGAGTTCTTTGTGAGGGCACCATGTGTTGCAATTTGCCCCATGGAAGTGTACTAAGAACATTACCTCGCTGTGAACCTCAATGTGAACAAGTCTAAGATTATGAAAAGTACCAACTCAGAGAGAGACAGGGGAGAAAGGCAAAGTGGGGAGGGGCAGGCCACATCTGAACTGGACTTAGAGAGGTTATGTTACTATAAATCCAAGTAATTCCTTGGTCTACATACATCTAGTGCATTCATGATATATATAAATTTAACAGATTATCATAATGAATTCACTGAACAATTTTCAATAGAACAACTTTAACAGAACCCCTAGGGAAATCAGAATCATTCAGTGTGCCTGCCTGCCATCCTCACAAAGAATACGTTCTTGGCTTTGGTTGACCTCCATCGATGTTAATGCTGCTTTTGATGTAATATCATATTTGATTTAATATATTTCTGACTGATATGATATTTAACATATTTCTAACTGACTGCTGACTCTGTGTCCTCCACTACATCTCTGGTTAACTCTGGGGGTTATTGCACATAGCCTTCCGCCTAATTGTGTGTACTTTTGAACCTGCCCTGTGCAGACTTTTTATGGTTTTGTGATTGGTTGCAATTTTGTTGTGGTGCCCAGTCCTTATTCTCAAAAATCTAAAAGTGCTCACAGGCTCAACAAGATCTCAGTAGCAGAGCCTTGCCAAAACACACACACACAGAGAACAAACAAACCCATCCCTACAGAAAAGAGGCATGGTAGACTTCCCACAGTATCAAGAGGTTTTCTAGGATAGATAATTCTTGCAAGTAAGGTCACACTGTAAGGTTTCAGGTAGTAAGTAATTAATTTTGCAGCATTCACATTTCTACTTTTTATGGTACCTCAGCAAATGCTATTAAAATAACATATTGTTTATTGACTTCACTTCTATTCTGCCTTTCTTCCCAATGCAGATCCAAAGTGGCTTATATTGTTCTCTACTCCATTTTATTTTCCCAACAACCCTGTGAGGTGAGTTAGGCTGACAACAGGTGACTGATTTGTAATTTAATTTTAAGTATATTGAAAACCTACAAGAGCCTCTTGTGGCGCAGAGTGGTAAGGCAGCAGACATGCAGTCTGAAAGCTCTGCCCATGAGGCTGGGAGTTCAATCCCAGCAGCCGGCGGAAGGTTGACTCAGCCTTCCATCCTTCCGAGGTAGGTAAAATGAGTACCCAGCTTGCTGGGGGGTAAACGGTAAGGACTAGGGAAGGCACTGGCAAACCACCCCATATTGAGTCTGCCATGAAAACACTAGAGGGCGTCACCCCAAGGGTCAGACATGACCCAGTGCTTGCACAGGAGATACCTTTACCTTTATATTGAAAACCTAATTGAGTAGCTGGAGGAGTTTTTAAAAATCTTTATTACAGAAAACAGTACTGCATGAGTGATAGGAACTTTTTCCATGCCCAGGCAAATATACAAAGTCTGTTTATGAAACAGGGGCAGGAGTCAGCTGGTATGGAGTACCAGAGAGTGGCTGAAATGGTACCTCTCATGTTCTGTTTTGAGGCACTAGAGACAGTTGATATTGGCAACAAATGTAAATTAATTTAACCTCATTGAGAACATCTAGTTGACTGATTTTTGAAGATGATATCCAGCCTGTATTTTTAAAGTCACTCTCTCTCTAAATGTAAACTCTGTATTTTATATAAGATCACTCTGCTGCTTAGAAACTTTTGTCAGTTTGCACAAAGACCCATTCATATTCTTCATAATTCAGTAATCTCTTTTTTTATTCCTTTGGCAAATAAGAAAATAGGAAAAATAGTAGCCCCATGACTCTCATATCCCTTCAAATGTAACATTTATGATTTACAAGAGATTTTTTTTCTCAGGCAAAGGAATGAAACTCCACTTACATTCCTTCCTGTGCTGGCCTCAGCAATATAAAGTCTTCAAATAATAATTTCCACAGATACCACCAAGTTCTGACTACTAATATAAGCATATTCCTATTTTGTGGTACTAGATTTTAATTCTCAGCATTTTCACAGGGTCTGAGATTTTTTAAAGACTCTTTTTAGTGAAAAGTACTTCAAATCAATTGATCCATATTTAATACACTGTGACGGACCTAATCCAATCCAGAGTAAGGAGTATAAAGAATTTCCTGACTTAAAGATGGTAGGGATATATTCTCCATGAATTTCGTATTTATCCAATTAAAAGTTGGGAAGATTCATAAGATGTCTCCTTAATCACCCACAGCAGGGGTAGTCAAACTGCGGCCCTCCAGGTGTCCATGGACTACAATTCCCAGGAGCCCCCTGCCAGCGAATGCCCTGGGAATTGTGGTCCATGGACATCTGGAGGGCCGCAGTTTGACTACCCCTGACCCACAGCCTTTGAATACAAAAAAAAATTGTCTTGAACTGTCTTATACTGTGTTATAACTATCATATTATCTCTCTGGGAAACTCTGGAGCTGCAGTTCTGCAACTTGCTCGGGGCTTTACTGAATTTCTAGCAAGGATTCTAGCCAAACTACAGTTTCTAGGATTGCTGGGGAAGAGATGCCTGTTAAATGTATTAAAATCTTATAGGTTTGGAGTATATGTTATATCCAGCTAGCTGAAATAATGAATGTTCAACTTGCATTTTTGTTGTTGAAATAGGAAGGCCCCTGAATTCTGATCCCTTTTGTGACAAAGTTTTCTTTTCAATGCAATCTCATGTGGCAAGTTATGAGACTCAATGCTTTATCTTCAGAGTTTTAACTGTGCTGAATAATTTGGATTTATCCACAGACTTAGGTTTCTCACTGCTCTCCCCACACATTTCCATTTGTGAACAAGATAAATGGCATTGGCCGTAATATAGAACCATGGTAAAAAAAACAAAAAAAAAACGCTTGCTTTCTTGTGTGTGTGCGTGCGTGCATGTGTGTGTGTGAGAGACAGAGACAGAGACAGAGGGGGAAGAAGGGAGAGGGAGAGGTCTTCTTTCTGAACATCCTAACCATATGTGAGATTGGAACCAGCCACTTTGAGTATGCTATTGCTTTCTCCTTGTCCTGGTATATATGGTTGAAAGTAATATCAGAAGAACAGAGAGAAAGAGCTGTTTTTTTGGTACCCTGCTTTTTACTACACAATCGGAATTTTATAGCACTTAGGGGGAAATCCAGAAAAGTGGATTCCCCTGAAAAAAAAAACACTACACTACTGAGCACAAGCCGAAACACATCAGCGAAAGACATACGCATTCTCAAAATAGCGGTAGAAAAAATGTCCCTCCCTAGCTCTCACTCCCAAGCTTCCGGAGACATGATCGCCATTTTTTTCCTCATAAACTGCTGAAAGCAACGAATAAGTGAGGCATCTCTGGCTGAAGTCCCTCTACAAGCAATTCAGAAGTGCTTAACAGTAAAACAAAGCTCCCTTCAGCAATTGTCTTTAAAGTTCCTGAGTATAATACAGCCCCCTGTTCGACACTGCCCGTAATTTCAGCCAGAAATTGCACCAATGGGGGGAGGATTTTTTTTTTACTTGAAGAGCGTGTAAATGATTAAACGCCAGCTCCTATGCCAGTGAAAAAGGTCTTGAGACATCAAATTTACAAATACTCGTTGGAGATTTTTAATAAACAGTTTTTAAAGGAAAGGGGGCTGTTTGGGAGCACAAACACAACAGTTAATTGGTTGTTCTATTTGATTGACAGCCAGGGGTGGGAAGAAGCACAGAAAAATATTGCCTCCTTTGTTGCGATTCCAGTGAGACTGGAAACCTGTGGGGAATGAATAGACCACTACTGGGACTTCAATATTCTACTAGAATTGAAGGTGTGCGGAATGATGAAATTCCACTATGAAATATAGCGTTTCTGCATACTGCAAACATTTAGCAACATTGGTCATTGTGCAGAATGGCCCTGAGTTTGAGGTCCAAGGCAGGATTGTAGCTTACCTTGAAATTGACCAGTGCATAGCTAGGTTTTGTCTGCAGGTAATGTGGACTGGCAGGAGGATTCATTATTTGGTTATGGATATAAGTTGAGGTGTTTCTGGGAGGGTTCTCAGTTCAGTTCAGTTCTTCGTTGTATCACGCTGAGATAGAATCATAGAATCACAGAGTTGGAAGGGACCTCCAGGGTCAACAAGCTCAAATCACTTCCAGTTTCCATGTCAACCTCTGAACCCATGGATTTAACACACTCTTAACCACTGTACCAAACTGGTTCTCAGGACAGCAAGGGGGATCCCTGTGCATTTATATGTTGTTATGTGTTCCATTGGATGTGGAGGTCCTAGTCTGGCTTTTTCCTACAGAGGCTAGGGCTCATTCTGCACATATTGGATAATGGACTTTCAAAGTGCTTTTGTGGCTGGATTTTCTTGTGCAGAATTGGAACATCTACTTCTAAAGCACTTTGAAAGTGCATTATCTAACATATGTGGAATTGGCCCTAGGTCTCCCACTGTATCGGGAGACCTACAAGCCTGAGTTCCTATCCTGACTCTTCCTCAATAGGGCTGCAAAGGGAAGGGAGAGAGGTGATTCAGTATCTCGACGCACAACATCTCTTCTAGCACAAAACTAGATGTGATGTCATTGTGTCAGCGCACCATTCTAAGATTCACTTAAAACTTTATAATTTAACCACAGCGCTTTAGGTGAATCTTAAATTGTCCTGATATGATTACCTCACTTCCAGTTTTGCACTGGAGGTGATGCCATGTGTTGGCATGATGCCAAATAGTTTGTTCTTGTTCTACAAATTGTCCTAGAGGGCTAATGACCTTACTTCTTCCTACTGTTCTGCTCAGCCTGTTCCTCACTGAATGGTAAGTTTAACAGCATCTACTTTATTAGGATTCAGATCTATGGTCCCAATTTGACACAAGGATGCCTTGGGGAGCTGAGAGGAATGTCTGTGAACATATGTGCTCCTTAGACATGTGCAGACTGTGTAACATGGGCTTGGGACATTCATCCATAACCTGAAGCAATTTAGGGAAATTTAAGCTCAGAGTCAGGGGAAACCTCTTCCTGCTTCAACAGCTTGGCTGGCTTGGAAAACTGAGGCATTTGCCAGTTATGGAGAGCAGTGTTGGAAAAGGACAGCATGCTAAATATGTAGTTACTCTATTGCTGAAAAAGTGGTTTCGTCCATTTCTGCCCAAGGGGGAACTATGGTACATTCTTTATTGTATAAGGGTTGTAGAATGTTTTCTCTTGCAGTTCAGCCTACTTGTTTGTTCCTCTCTCTGCTTTGCATTAGTGCTTGCTCTGTGAAGGCCTCTCTGTTGCATTAGTGCCCTGGAGTAAGTTATTGTCTTTTTGCAAAACCGTGTTGCAATAAATTTATTGAATGCAAACTCCAAAGCATGGATTGGATTATTTCCTGAACTCCACCTACAAGAGAACATATTTTTAAAGGATTTTTACCTGGATAGTGTATAAACTAGCTCAAAGTGCCTCTAATAGGCCACAAATAAACACACAAAAAACAGATCTTTTCCAAAGCAAGATTTTGAATTGACTGAGGGAAATACAGGAGCACAGGAATTGAAGAGGTACTTAAGCATAAGAAAAGTAAAACTATTGTGTCCAGAAGTATGGGTTTATAAAAAGTTGCATGAGAGAAGAGAAAGCAAAAATGAAAGAAGTAAGCCTCTGGCTGAGTGAGAATTCTGCACCAGGGAATGGCCATGAGGGATCAGAATCCCTCGGGGATTCAATTTGCTGGAAAAAAGAAGTAAGAACTTACTGCAGAAATGGTCAGAGAGGGATTTAAGATAAAAGGGATGAACCTCTGTCTGCTGTTTCTGGTAGAATATGTTGTCTGCACAGATGGTCCAGAGAATCAGTAGAAGTGAACTTTAGGCAGAGCTTCCAAAGGTCCCAAGGAAATAATGAGAAGGTAAGGCAGCAGATCCTGCTATTTTCTCTGGATTAGACTGCACAATTTTGGCTAGAAAAACAGCAATAGCTACAGAAGCCAGCACAAAACAATATCAGAGAAATAACTGCAAACTCCAGGAATTCATGGTGAGTCCAGGGTGAGAATATGTGGACTTAATGACTGATGGAGGTTTGTTGTTGTTATTTGGGGGGGGGGGCTTCTCAGGAAGGTAACAAAAGGTGATTGCTTCCAGGCAGGGTGGATTGGGTGGAGACTTCACCTGTACCTGAGGTAGGTTGGTGGAAGACATTCAGGCAAGGTCACTAAAATGTAATCAAACCCACCTGATGCTTGATAGTCATTAGATTTTGTAATTGGGTAGACATGCTTTTCAGATAAAATGATATTGATAGATCAAGGTAGGTGCCTGACTTTGCAAGCTCCCATGGGAATTGGTAGACATGTAGATGTCCCACCAGTGAAACAGTTTTCCACCTAAGTTTTTGGCCACTTCTTAGTATAGTCTGAGGAAAGACTTGACCTCACCCTCTCCAAAGGAAGATATTGGTAACTCCTAAAATAGCTGCCAAGGCAAATTTTGGTACGGTGCAGTGAGGCAAGCAGCATACACATAGGAAGGAAGTCCTTGGTAACACATCTTTTGCTGAGGAGCCATTGTGTGTTCCCTTGCTGCTGCCACAGTGTCTGCTTTCCCCTTGTGTGGTGATTCTGAGCCCCGCCTGCCCCAAAACTTAAAACCTTGTATGGGAGCGGTGTTAGGTGTTTTGTTACCATTACCTTTACTGAGTGAAAACTGTGAGTGTGGTGGCAGGTATGGCTATATTTCTTTCTCTTAGTATGCACTCCGCAAAAGATAACTTGGTTGAAAGGGGGGGATTCGACTCCACATATGCATGGCCCTTTACTCCAGGTTCTTTCCACTCACATCATGGAATTGATCCCAGTGGAGGGTGCTGTGTCCCCTTTGCTCCTTCTTTGATGTGTTCTGCATATATCCATAGCCTGGCATCAGGGGACTGTGGCGGCAGGCACTGGTTGCCGCAGCAGTGACATGCTGCTACATGACTGATAGTTTATGGAGGAGTTGCAATGCAATTGCTATGCTCCCTGCACCTTGTTGGGGGAATACTTATGTTAAACACTGTCTCTCAGCACAGCAGGCATAGGAGACCAGCCAGCAATGCTTGTCCAACAGTGAGGTCAGCAATACAGTGTTGTGGACTGGAATGTATATCTCCCTATACCCTCCTGCACTAGTTTTTTCACACCATGGTTATCTAATAGCCCTCCTTTCTTGGTTCTTTCGCTCTATATTTGTAAGTGTGCTCTCACAATTCTATCTTAAAACATGTATGTTCTTTGGAAAATTCCTCTGAAGGTTTTTCAGCTTTATTAGTATAGCGGTTAAGAGCACCAGCTACCTATATGGAGAGCCAGACACTTATATGGAGAGAGCCAGCTTGGTGTAGTGGTTAGGAGTGCAGACTTCTAATCTGGGGAGCCAGGCTTGATTCCACGTTTCCACACATACAACCAGCTGGGTGACCTTGGGCTCACCACAGCACTGATAAAGCTGTTCTGACCAAGAAGTAACCTCGGGTCTCTCTCAGCCTCACCTACCTCACAGGGTGTCTGTTGTGGGGAGTGGAAAGGGAAGGTGTATGTAAGCTGCTTTGAGACTCCTTTGGGTAGAGAAAAGCAGCATGTAAGAAACAACTCTTCTTTTATATTTTGTTCATATACAGATGTTATCATAACAGTATGCCATAGCAGAATATCATTTTTATCCCTTTTAAAATTATGCACAAAATATCTTATTCCTGTTAATGAGGATACGGTCCTCCAGGATACCCTGAGGAGGAAAAATAATAAAAATAATTTGGAAACAGAAGATAGAAAAGTGTGGGCCATGAAATTTTCAAATAAAACTCCATAGGAAATGGTCTGCTCAGCAAGTTTTTCTGTTCTGTTAACCATATGACTACATTAAATGCTTACGACATCCCTGTTTCCTCTCATGTCAAGTTCTCCTTCAATGAGTCACCACATCATTTATGTTTTATGATTTGTTGAGCCTCAAAGTGCAAAGAGTTTATCTGGTTTTAGTCTTTTTTTAAAGAAGATAGTTTGTAAAATGGATTCACTAAAGGCATTATATGGTTCCTGTAAAGGTTCTTTTTTCCCTCCTAAAAACTGGCTTGGCACTTTTTCTGTAAACAACACAGACAAAAAAATCTTTATAACATCTAATGGCAACAGATACTGTTTCATGAAAGCGGAGGAAGAGGGGCCCTGACTGGAACCAGTGACTGCAGCCTGCCGCTCTCATTCTTGGGCTTCTCTCCAACCTGCCCTGAGGGCCCTTCTGTTCCAAATCTAATATAAAGATGTTTCTCTCCCCCAGACAGATCCTTGCAACATTTCAGACTGTGGGACTTTAGGAGTTGCTGCCAAGGAGTGGGCAGAGGAGTATCTGGCATAGTCCTTCAGTCAACCTTGACCCTAATCCCAGCCTTTATCCTCCCTGTCCATTCTGCTTCCAACATTAGAGAACAGCAACAGCAACAGGTTCCTGAACTCTTTCCTTACTGCCTGAAACTTGTACATTCAAACAGCTGGTTCCAATTTAGGAAACCATGTGCACATGTTTTCAGATGTTCAAGCTCAAAACCAGATGCAGGGACTCAGTGTGAATAAACGAGAAAGCCAAACAGGCTCCAAGTGGAATATTATGAATTCAGTCCCAGGCTGCTGTAAAGCAATTGGGGGGGGGGGTTTGTTTTGGCTATTTTAATAAGTCAGACGTCAGTTGGTTTTTTGCATATTCTGTGTCTGCAAAATAAATATTTCTTAGAAGGGAAATCACTGAAGTAATTCACTAAAGTACATTACAACGGTAAGGGCCCTGGTCCATCTCTTCAAAAAGTAACA
Organism: Paroedura picta; assembly: GCF_049243985.1. Lineage (NCBI taxonomy): Eukaryota > Metazoa > Chordata > Lepidosauria > Squamata > Gekkonidae > Paroedura > Paroedura picta. The sequence goes on along the minus strand of NC_135373.1, from coordinate 76,214,027 downwards.
ACTTCTCCCATCAGGAGGGATGGAGAGGTGTTTAAATCTTTGGTTGAGGCCAGGGCAGTCAGGAAGATCACTGGAAGATCAGCCCCCCCCCCCTCCCAGGGCTGGTGTTAGTACTTGGGCACTGCCAGCTAGGCCCCCTCTCTTCCCTGATAGTGGGTATTAGTCTTTGGTGTGGGGCTTGTGTTATTTATCGCTTGTTCACTATGTATTTTTATATTTTAGCGGAATATTAAAGTCCCAGTAGTGGTCTATTTATTCCCCACAGGTTTCTGCTCTCGTTGGAATCACAACAAAGGAGGCTATTTTTTTTCACGCTTCTGCCTACCCCTGGCCGTCAATCAAATAGAACAGCCAATGAGCTGTTGTATTCATGCTCCCGAAAAGCCATTTTCCCTTTAAAAACTGTTTTTTAAAACACCAGTAGCAACGAATATTTGTTCATTCATTATCTCAGAAAGAGTTTTTTCTCTGGCGTTGGAGCCTGCGCTTGCTCGGTTACACACTTTTCAAGTAAAAAAAAAAATTTTTTTGTGCGCGATGGGTGCAAGTTCTGGCCGAAATTACGGGCAGTGTCGAACTGGGGGCTGTATTGTGCTTGGAAAGTTTAAAGACAATTGCAGAAGCAATCTTTCTTTTACTGTTAAGCACTTCTGAATTGCTTGTGAAGTGACCTCAGCCAAAGAAGCCTTGTACTCGCTTATTCGTTGCTTTCAGTAGTTTATGAGAAAAAAAATAGCGATCCTGTCTCCGGAAGCTCGGGGGCAAGAGCTAGGGAGGGACATTCGTTCTACCACATGTCTTTTGCTGATGTTTTGCAGATTGTGCTCAGAAGTCAAGCTCTTCTTTTGGGAGGAATTTTTACAATTCCCCCCGAAGCACTATAAAATTCTGAATGTTGCTGGAGTTTGGGAGTTTGGCGGTTTGTTGGCGACGTCATACGGAATGCTAAAATTATAGCATTTACAAACTATGACTTCAGCTACAATTAAGTTGTACGGAATGGACCCCAGAATTTAGCACTCGTCCAATAGCGGTGCTAATTTCTGTTTCTGGATGATGTCAGTGCCAGTCTAGTGCAGTCCCTGGCGTGGTGCAACCCAGGCCATCTGTCAGCCTGAGGCAAGGGAATGTGGATAAATCCACGTTCCCTTTTTTGCCATAGGCTCCTTGGGGCTTATGTTGGGTAGGGGTAGTCAAACTGGGTAGTCAAACTGTGGTAGTCAAACTGTGGTCCTCCAGACGTCCATGGACTACAATTTCCATGAGCCTCTGCCAGAGAACCGCGTAAATGCCTGGGGCATTTATGTTTATTTTTAGGAATGTGGTACTGCATCACACATTCTTTTTTTTTAAAGGCTGCCCATCTGCCTCATGAGGGAGCATGAATCTGGTGTGGACGAGGTGCAGAGGGCTAAATGCTCCCCTGTGTGGGAGTGGGAAGACTCAGGGCAACCTGCCCAAAGCCAGAAACCAAGCGACAGTGTGGTATGGAACCTCTCATGTGGTAAAAGTACATGAGTCTCAAAATGGCTTACAATCGCCTTCCCTTTCCTCTCCCCACAACAGACACCCTGTGAGGTAGGTGAAGCTGAGAGAGCCCTGTGATAATGAGCATTTTAGATCCACACATGATACTAGGGATCTGCAATTGCTTCCTGGATATATATATTTTAGGAGGAGAAACCAGCTCTGGGGAGAATGATATGGATCCTGGGACTGTAGATAAGATTCTTCCCCTGTTGCTATTTATTAGCTAGAACTGCTTTCCCCTAGGCTACTTTAAGCACTGATAAGGAAAAAAGACAGGGGGCTCTTTTTTGTCCTCCAGTGGCTTACATATACAAATGCCCAAAGTCCTGAAAAAGAATTCAGAGGGTACTCCAGTTAGAGAAACAACATAGGAGGAAAGGCTGGTCATAGCCTTGACTGCTGTTGTCATCTTCCCCAATGCTTTCTTCAGCTAAAATGCATCTCTGTGGACCAAGTCACCAGTCATTAACATATTTTATGGAGCAGCTTTAAGTCTCCTGCACAAGAAGTTCCAGTTATCAAACTGGCCCAGCATGTCATACATCTATCATTCCTGGAGTAACTTCCATTAACCATTTCTGTACAGCTATTTAAGAAGCTTCTGACTTTGCTAGTGCATTGAAAAACAAAACAAACAAACCTCACAACATTAGCTGAAATTCTATTAGGATTTCCTAATTACATTGTATATGTGTATATGACAGTCATATTACATATGACAGTCATATGTATATGACTGCTATTTTGACTTCTTTACAAATGGATGCTGGTTGTCTCCTTGGATTTGGCTAATTCAAATTCACAACAGGTACTGTTGTATATTTGGCAATTAAACAAAAGGGGAATGTTCTGGCTTAAATGGTTAGCCCATTCTTCCAGCAAGAGGCTTCCCAGTCCTTTGGCACACTGCTTCCCACAGACTCTTTCCATCTGGTTCCATCCATCAATGCAGAACAGTCACTGACTCCAGGAAATTGTGCCCTCAGGATATTTCCCTCATTTGATCAACGATATGTTAATATCAATGGGTATCTCTTAAAAATAGAGACCAGGTCAAAACCACATAGGAAAGTTTGTCATTGTACCAATACGCAGAGCATTTAGGCCATGCCAAGGATTTCCTCCAGTCTTCTGTTCCTGAAATATACAAATTAAATCATACAGCTTGAATAATCCCCCAAAGCATGCTTAGCCAGAAAGAGCTTACTCATAAGCATGGCATCAAGGAAGGGTCTGTCAGAAAAAGATCTGTCCACCTGATACAGAATATCAGCCCTTTCCAAATGTAGTGATTGGGATGCAGATAAAGGCAGACGTTCTGCTGACTTACAGCAAGATAGCCTCTCCCACTATGCATATTGTTGTCATAGAACAAAGTTTGAGTCTGGTGGCACCTTTAAGACGAACAAAGTTTAATTCTGGATATAAGTTTCCATTTGCTTCAGACCTACATGGCTATCCATCTGAATCTACCTTGTCATAATTACTGTTCTTTCCCAAGCTGAATTAGTCTTATAAGTAGAAGCTGTTGAGGCTACTTTTGTAGGCCTCTGAGAGAGTTCAGTCACACTTGTAAGTCAATGTGTTTATCAATCTTTAATTAACTTTCAACCACCCTTGATCAGACAGGCTACATTTTTATATTCATTTTGAAATGCATCCTTAATTTTCCCCAATTTGTCTTGAAAATGCATGCTTTTCAATTACCATGGCATGTGATATTGAAGACCATGCTTATTGAAGCAACTTCTAGCACATTTATTTTCCAATTACCTATACCAGTCAACAGCCTATCAATACGCCTGTGTCCAAATAGTTTATACACATGAGGTTGAAGGGTCAGTTGAACATGCTTGCACCATACTCATTAAAATAAATGGGATCTGAACAATCACCAGAAATTTCAAATTGTTATTGCCTGGCGGGAAGCATGGTGTCTCCAAGTCCACATTTCTCTCATAATGCTAATACTAGTGTGGCACCTGTGGGGAGAATTGTTGTGCTTAATCCTCCTATGTTTGTTTGTTTGTTTGCTCTTCAAATGGCATCTCATCCATTTTTAACTTTCCCTAGCCAAACTTCAAAACCAGTACCATGCCAGAATGAGTTGGAGGAATCTGCAGGAGAAACCTTTGCTGGGGAAAAATGGGCAGGCATGAGATAGTCCTCTTGCTTCCAAGGATCCTGGCCTGCCAAAAGCAGGTTTGCTGAGAATATGAGAACAGGACTTTCTGGTGCTCTCAGAAAACCTACACTGGAGAACACATACCTGTTCAGACAGCATGTAGTTCCGACCAATCCAGATTAGTCCTGGAGAATGTCATCTCCACTTTGACATTATTACAAGGTCAAGTTTCTAAAAACTCCAGGATAGAGGGAATACTTTTACATGACCTGTAATTGGAACATTTCCATTTAAATTGTAGAAGTATATTACTCTTTACTGTTAATGATGTTATGTTTAATTTAAGATGGAGAAAATTAATTATAATCTACTTTATTGCTTCCTTCCACTCTACTAACTTTTATATCCTGGGGGGATTGTTCTTGCCATATATCCCTTCTAGGGTTTTTCTTTAAGAACATCTCTCATTTCCCAAGAAGGTATCAAAGCTTTAGCCCCAAAAGCTTAAGTTTTTTTTAAATAATAATTTCCAAAATATGGAACCTCTGTGGATAATTCATTAACTTTAGTTGTATATTTTTGCTTCCTAAATTCTGAAATGTATACCATACATTGTCTTTAATATTTTCTGAAGACTTACACACTTGCAAGTGTGTGAAAAAAGAAGTGAAAATCAATGGAGTAACATGGTACATCAATGGAGTAACATGGTACAGGCAGGAACACACACACACACACACACACACACACACACACAAACAACTATAAACAGAGGCCAAAAAAAGATGGATTATCAGCACTCACACGGAATATAAAACAGTGACTGTGAGCCTTTCTTAAGTGCCTTAAGTGTCATAAGTGAAATTGTTCATTTTGGGGTAGAAATTGTTTTGGGGGGTTTAAACGCTCATAAGGTACATTTTTACATTTGCGTCAGATACTGGTTTAATTTTAAAAAATTAAGTTCACATGAGAAAATTCCAGTTCAGTTGGAAATATGTAATACCAGAAGACAAATTTTGAAAATGCTGCATGACCATTTCCAAAATGAATATAGTTTTGAGTCTCAGTGAACTAACTTCAAATAGTACATGTGCAGGAGAAGCCAAATTATAGTGCCATCCTAAGAATTACATCATTTTAAGTCCATTGACATTAGTGGGTTTAGAAAGGTGTAATTCTGTTTAAGACAGGCACTATTAGATCACCAGAACTCAAAGGAAATAGGATTATGGTCGAGTACATCTCATAATTGGTGGGGAACATTTCTGACAGCGGTGTGCTGATTACTGATCAGCGATCACTCAGCTGAGCTTCTGTCCCATTCCTGTTCTCAGGACTTTAAATGTGAGCATGGCTAAAGGAACAAACCTTTTGGTTCTAGGTTTGGCATCACTGAATGAGGCAAGGTTATGGATGCTAAACTGGATCAGGATGTGGTATATATTTCTGGCTTTTTCCTGATTTATTTAATTTGTATTTTGATATTTTATAAATTGCTTTGGTGCCCTGGGGAGGAAAGTACTATTAAAAATGATTAGATATAATAAATTTTGCCCTAGCTATTTCTGGGCCCAAAATAAAAGTTGGGGTACATACAAGTTTTTTGTCCTTCACAGTTTGAACTTGGCTTTGTCATTGATAGGGCTGCCAGGGCCAGCCTGGAAACCAGCAGGATATTATTATTGTTGTTGTTATTGTTGTTATTGTTATTGTCCTTTAATTTATATCCCGCCTCCCCCCAGAGGCTCGAGGAGGGTCACATAAAATCAATCCCCTAAAAACAGTAACAAGAACAATAAAACACAGTACACCAATCACAACAAGGCAAAACAAGGATGGCAGCCAGGTTCATGCAACTAACCTAATTTCCATAACCCCACTAAAAGGAAGAAAAAAGGGGGGGCTGATGGCACACGCAACCGCCACATTTGTGAGGAGGAGCGGATCTCCCTTGCTGCCCAGCCTCACCCAAAAGCCTGGCGGAAGAGCTCCGTCTTGCAGGCCCTGTGGAATGTTGAAAGTTCCCGCTGGTCCCGCAGCTCTTCCGGGAGCTCATTCCACCATGTCAGGGCCAGGACCGAAAAAGCCCTGGCCCTAGTCAAAGCCAGGCGAGCTTACTTGGGGCCGGGAATGACCAATAGGTTAGCCCCCGCAGAGCGTAAGGCCCTGCGGGGGGTATAGGGTGATAGGCAGTCCCTCATATACACTGGGCCCAGACCACGGATGGCCTTGAAGGTCAAAACCAAAACCTTGAACCTGATCCGGAAGATAACCGGTAACCAGTGCAGCTGCCTCAGCACTGGCTGGATGTGGGCCCTCCAAGGTGTAGTTGTGAGGACCCTAGCAGCCACATTTTGGACCAGTTGCAGTTTCCGGGTCAAGCCCAAAGGCAGGCCAGTGTAGAGCGAGTTACAGAAATCTAATCTGGAGGTGACCATCGCATGGATCACTGTGGCCAAGTATTTGGGGGACAGATAGGGCACTAGTATCTGAGCCTGGCGAAGATGGAAAAATGCCTGGCCAGCTACCCGCTTGACCTGTGTCTCAAGTGTTAGTGAGGCATCAATGGTCACCCCCAAATTTCTGGCCTGAGACGTGATCTTAAGTTGCTTCCTGGTCTGCTACCCTACTGCCTAACCACAGGACCTCCGTCTTGGAGGGGTTGAGTTTCAGGCGACTCTGCTCAAGCCATCCAGCCATGGCTTCCAAACATCTGGGGGAGTTCTGGGGGAGAGTCCGGGTGGTCATCCATGAGGAGAAAGAACGGGGTATCATCAGCATACTGATGGCAACCCAGCCTATAACTCCACACCAGTTGAGCCATAGGGCGCATAAAGATGTTAAATAATGTGGGGAAGAGCACCGAGCCCTGTGGGACCCCACAAGGGAACCGGTAAGGGCCCGATAGTTCATCTCCCACTGCTACCCTCTGTGTCCGGTTTTGGAGGAAGGAGTGTATCCAGCGCAAGGCTGTAGCCCTCATCCCCATATCGGCAAGACGGCTCACTAACAGCTCATGATCAACCACGTCAAATGCAGCCGACAGATCTAAAAGAACTAGCACAGCAGAGCTGCCTCGGTCAAGATCATAAAGAGGGTGGGAACATGGAGGGAAAAGTGGCAATGAACATTATCATACCCCTTCCAGGAAAATCCCAGTAGTGTTGTTATGCCTCTCTAGGAATCACCAGCAACTCTAGGGTAAAACTATATAGTTTTCTAGTATTTTCTGTTGAGAACTGATGTCACTTTCATAGAAAACATCTCTGGAATCACAGAAATTAGTCCTCTTTAAGATTCAGTCCTCAGTAGCAATTGCTGAAAACTCACCTCATACCATAGAATTTCTAGCGATTCTTAGAGAGATATGACATCACTACTGGGATTTCCTGGAACTGATGTATCTTTGACCCAGAGAACATTTAATTTTTTCTCCAGCGCAGTTTCAAGCAACAGCAGGAAATAAAAGGCATGGATGAGGGATTCCCCACTCTGGGAGACTGGCAATCCTTTGTCTTTGCCTTTGCAAGTTTCTAATAAAAGTGCTTGCCAATAGATAGTGATAAGAAACAAGGTAAAGTTATGTATCCAACCTTCCATAGATTTCATTAATTGGAATTTTATTGCTTCTTCCTGCTGTACCATACTGAACCCCTTAAACTTTGTTCCTGTGGCCACCAGAGGAGGAGTAAGATGAGGAAGTTGGCAAAACTCTGCTGTGTCACAACTGAAAACATAGTTGTGTAAGAGGATACATAACATTACTTGCAAAGAGACGAATGTTGGCGTGGGGAAAGAATTGTATATTCTGGCTAACACAACTATATTCTTAATGGTGCTCTGGTTTGTGGATGGCATGATGTCACTGGTTGTTGGAAGAAAACAGACATGATGTCAGTCTTATCTAGGAATTATCAAAAACTCTATGCTGTTACCACTGAGTTTCTGGCAAGTCCCAGAGAGGAAAAATCCTAGAAATGAACCTGCCCAAGATAAATTTCAAAATAAAAACAACAAAAACAAAACATTAAAAGATATCTATTGAAAAAGAAAGGTGCATGAGTTGTCTCACATCTGCAATGGCTCAAAGGGCAGTGCTCTAACCAGCTCAACAGTACACAGTTGAGTCTGAGTAATCTGTCATCTCCACTGTCATTATGGACTAATATAGCTGCCATTAAATTGGCTATGTTGATAGAAATGGTGAGTTTAATAAGTCCTGTTAATGTTTCCACGTTCTGGTTGCAATGCAACAAGTCCTTTTTCAATCTACTTTTTGAAGGTGTTTCAAGACACAGCAAGCCACAATGTTTAATCCATAAGATTTGTTGAAAATACATAACTGTTCCTGGTGTTGATGACAGCACTCAAAACACATAATGGTTACTTTTTACAAAGCAATTTCTGTGGTATCTAAAGGGCCTTGGGCTCTCTTTTCATTAGTTTCCCTCAGTCTTCTAGTGAATGTGACATTGTTAATATATACAGCACTCCCATCCCTTAGCAGAGAGCTACTTAAGAATAACTGTCTTATTACAGTATCAGCGTTACTTGCTAGGTTTCCTCCAAATAAATGTTTTACAGGGAAACAGAAACTGGAATTGTTCCAACCTGGTGACCATCATCTTTGCCAAATGGAATCCCACCTCACCCCCACCCTATATATTTCAGCTTCAAGTACTTTGATTACCCTAACAGGTCTTAAAATGAAGAGACTTAACTGACATTTGATAGCCAATATTTTCTTAATGTAGCTAGAGTTGCTGTAGTATGCCTCAAGATAAACATTACAGAACTGGAAAATGAATATATAATTTAATCCTAACATTAGGAGCCAGCCGCACAACCTGAGCAAAGCTGTGTAACATGAGATAAGAGAGGGGAAAAATCAAAATTGTATTGAAATTGTTAGATGTATTTGTGTTTTCCACAGTTATTAGATCAGGCTTTTTCAAACCCTATGTTTTTTTGTTTTTTTTTTGTGAAACCCTACGGTTTTCTGAAGGGGTGGGAGTTGATTAATTTATTATATATATATATATTTTTTAATATGTTAACCTACCCTCCTCCCCAAATTGGCCTGGAGGGGCTGGAAAGGGGAGAGTCCCCAAGTGGGCATGTACACAGCCATACTTTCCAACCATATTTCCAATGACTATATCACTACTGGGGACCATTCCGCACGACTTCAATGTTGAAAAAGGCTTGCAAATTGTAAACACTACTAATTTGCAGTTATGCACGACGTCACACACAATCTGCCACATTCCTGAAACAGTCATGCAAAAAGCGATTCGTTGTAGTGCTTAAAGGGAAATCCAGAAAAGTGGATTCACCCTCCGAAAAGCGCTACACTCTTGCAAACAATCTGCAACAGTAGTGAAAAAGACCTGTGCATTCCCATTGTTGCGGTTCCAGCCAAGTCCCTCCCCCTGGTTCTCTCCTCCGAACTTCCGGCAAAGCGATCGCCATTTTTTTTTCTCGAAGCGAGCAGAAAGCAACGAACCGGTGAGCCTTCATTCATCTAGCGAGGCTTCTCCGGCTACAGTCCCTCCACAGAACTGCTTTAAAGCTCCCCTAAGTCCCCAAGCACAACACAGCCCCGTTTGCAAGTTCCCTTTATTTTCGGCCAAAAATTGCGCCCGTGCACGGGGGGGGGGGATTTTTTTCACTTGGGGGAGCGGGGTAACGATGACTTACCAGCTCACACGCCAGCTAGATGGGTCTCAACGTTAGGAGGAATCAAGGCATATTCGTTGCAATGTGTGTTTTTCTTTGTTTTTTAAACCCTGTTCTTAAAGGGAAAGGGGCTTTTCAGGAGCATGATAACAGCTGCCCATTGGCTGTTTGTTTGATTGACGGCCAGGGACAGGACAAAGCACAGAAAAAATCACTTCCTGGATAGCGATTTTTGCGAGACCGGAAACCTGTGGGAAACGATTGAAACACTACTGGATTCCACTACAAAGGCAGGTATGCATAACACCGAATTACACTATTAAAAATAGCGTTTCTGCTTTCAGGAACCAATTGGCAACATTGGTCCTTGTGCGGAATGGGCCTGGGTTTCTCGAAGTCTGAAGACTGTTTCAGGGGTTTCTAAATGGTAAAGGTAAGAAAGTCTGTATTAGATAAATGTGTTCAGGTTATATTGATCTATAGACTCTGAAAAGTAGGTGGATATTGTTTTTACCAGAAGAATTAATTGTTTAACATTTTGAATTCTGTAGAATTTGTTTCTTCCTCTCTCTGCAACTTAGAAAATACAGAATAAATTAATGGAAGATCAGTTTTACCACTGTCACATGGCTAAATCTATATATGCAACAAAATGAGAAAGTAGAATGGTCTATGGTACTCTTTGGTTGAGAGATGCAATTTTTAAAAGTTTCCCCTATGTAAACACCTGACTGCAAGTAAAGACCACCAGTCAGGGAGAAATGTACTAGCTTAGTTACTTGTTTCCTGTGCCTCTTTGTGTGTTAATACTGTAGAAGACAATTCAAAACCCATCTGAAGTGACATACCTTCTCAGGAATCTGACTCTTCATTCACATATAGACTAGAAATCCTATAAAGTTCTGAACAAAGGCTGAATAGAGTGCAGTTAATATAAGCTGTTAACCAGTATGAACAGACAATTATTGTCTGTTTTTTATTTCTGATTTATTTGTACTCTTCACCAAAGCACCATCCATATAACAACCAATTTCAAAAATCTTTTTATCTGCAGTAAAGATTTTTCAGTAGATTAATATGACAACACATTAAACTAAAGTTATGGTCTCTTATTATATGTGATAAAAAATAGAAATATAATGGCAATTAGGAACACTCACTACCAAAGGAAGCCTAATAAACCTGGAGTAAATTTCAAAAGTAATCAAATATTTCTCTAGAACATAACACAAGAATTCTCATTAGATCAGTGGTCCCCAACCTTTTTCGGGTCAGAGACTGGGGGGGAGGCCTGGGGACTGGGGGGGAGAGGGAGGTGTGGGCACCAGTGCACCAGCAAGCGCAAATACGCAAGCGCAGAGCTGCCACACCTGCGCGTTTGCGCCCGCTGGCGCCCAAGCCTCCCCCCTGCAGTGCGGTGCTCACTGTGCCAGGAGCAATTGGCCGCCAAAGCAGCCAATCGCTCCTGACATAGCAAGCGCCATGCCGTGGAGCGCCTGTGCCCACACCTCCCTCCCCTTGCCGCGGCCCAATACTGAGGGTTCCACGGCCCGGTACCAGTTCACAGCCCGGGGGTTGGGGAACACTGCATTAGATGATTAATACAATTCTATGTATATAAATTACAAAAAGACAAACTATTTAATACTTACAAGTGGTATCATAGAAACACCTACAAAACCCTAGTGGCACTATTCCAAAATTCTGTTCCCAAGGGAGATCAGCTTTTAATTTGGCAATAGCCTAAATAGAAGCATAAGGTCCTCCAACAGGATTCACAATCTAAAGTCCTTAAATGTAAAAGTCAATGCACCTGAATCACAGGCCCAAGTGTCCACATCCAAATTATAAGAAACAGGAGAAACTTATTACAACAAAAATGATCATATTGAAAATAATATTAAAATAATTAATTTTAAAATAAGCTTGAAAATTCACATTTTCAGAAGTGCAAAATAATAATAATAAAAAGACAGAAATCCACTAGGGACAGGTTTGAAAGGCCTAGCTAAAATAGAATGGTTTTTAATTCTTCCTACAATTAAGCAATTGAGGAACAGTTGTTCTATGTGGATATAAGGGTTTTGCACACAAGCAGTTCACATGTACCAACTGAGAAATCTGATTATTGTTTTGAATATACTCCAGCTTTTAGAAAAGTTTGAATTTTGAATGAGAATGTGCCTTATAATTTTATGGCCTGTTTCCAGTGCACTTCTTGCAATGCGGCTGCAGAAAAGATGTAGTGCTGCAGTCCAAAGGGGATTGTAGGAAAGTATCTTCATCAAATAGTGTTTGGGCAAAAGACACAGGCTTCAGGCACTGAGGAAGAAATGGCTTATGAGATGCTGGTAGTTGATTTCAACTGGAACTTTGCAAGAAGTGAATATTTATTGTCTATAGCATAGCTTCTATCACAGAAGAGAGCCTAGAAGAACCTCTTGAAACTTATTATTATTATTATTATTATTATTATTATTATTATTATTTAGATTTATTACCCACTACTCCCTAACAACTTGTGGTGGGTTACATAGATTAGGGTTAAAACCCATAAAACCCTGATTAAAACCCCAACATAAAAATTGCAAAATTACAACATAAAAATTACAAAAAATTATCCACTCAGCAATCAGGGTCCTTTCATTTTCCCGAATTACAAATATCTTCAAAAGAGGAGATATAATTATAATGCAGTACTGTTGTGTCTTATATATTCCAAGTGTATATGTGCAGACATAAATGAATCTCTATTATTTTCTCTGACTAAGATTCATCACAGTTTCATTAAGTGTCCCATGTAGCCTTAAATAGTCAAATTCATGACATTCGCATCTGACAGTAGGAAGAAAGGGTAATAGCTCTGGCCACTGTGACTTGGGTTCAGTGCTTTGTGGTGCACTTTCTGGATGTTTTCAGACAGATCTGCATGGGCCAGATTTTTAATACTCAGCAATTTAAAATTAGCAATGAAGAACGACTGATAAAGACAGGTGCAAAGTAGAATATAAAAATCAATGGAGGTGCCACAGTATTAGTTTTGCTGCCATTTGGCTCTGCTAATTTAAGCAATTTTTTTACAAAGTTTGATGAGGTAGGTATCCGTGGGGATTGAATGTCAGGCTACCCATTCTAGTATACAAAGAACGAGAATGGTATCTTCCATAATGCCTCTATTATGAATAAAAGACTTTGGTAATTCTGATTGCATGAAAGACTTAATATCTTAGGCCAAACTAGATGTGACTTTTCCCACTAATCTGGTTTTCCCATCCCCAAATCTCCATGAATTTACCAACCTGAAGTTGGCAACCCTATTTCCAGGCAATCCCAGAAGTGACATTGCACTGAAATTCTCCTAAACTTTATGGACTTTACCATAACTTTTTTTAAAGTTCCTAGATGGTTGTGGGGCTGTGACACCACAGAATCTGCAACACTAATCCGCCCAACCCAGCCCCCCCTCCACAGATCTCAAGATTACCAGGCAGAGGGTGGGCAACCCTGCTTGTATTCCTTATGTTGAACTGTGGCTTAAAATAGAATGACTTGTCTGCAACCACCAAATGATTCATGATTCAGCTGAGAATTTAACTCAGGCCTTCCTAGCTTATAGCTGCCATTTTTAACCATACCCATATACTGGTAGTTCTCCCTGTTAAAAAAATCCACAATTGCGTGTTTCCTTTCAGCACAGAGTTTCTCATTTCAGACCTTTTCCTTGTCCCTACAAAATGAATATTGCAGTATATCCTAATGTCTTCAACTTTGTTCTAGTGTTCTTAGTTCTGTGTGGATCCACAGACAGAGCAAATAAGCACATATTGGCATGTTAAAACTTAACGCTGTGAAGGAGGGTGGTATATAAATAAAATAAATAAAGCAACACTATAAATCAACACATGTTACAACACTATTCATCAGAGAAATGCTATTTTGGGACTGCAACAAAAAGCTAGATACATTCAACACTGCACTGACAGTCTGTTGAAATGATGAGGATGATGATGAAGAAGAAAAAGAAAATTCACTCATTCAGATCTTGAGAACTTCAAAAAGTGTATCTGGTTACATATTATTAAATCTGAAATCCTTCTTATCCCAATGAAGGCTTCAAAATGCCAGACTCCCACACGATTCCTGCCGCCTGACTGCAAGAAGCAGAAGTCTAAAGTGTGGAGGCTGCCCTTGTCCAATGTTGCAAAGCTAAACATTTCAGATGCCTCAGATAAGGCTCTGACCACAGCAAAGTAGGTAAGAATGTACATAATTTAAAAAACATGAATAGCTCCTTTGACATCAATGGGAACGTCTCAGGTGCTTAAATGTACACATGTGACTAAGTGCTTTGCTGGGTCAGGGCCCAAAACACCAGACATTTTGAGGTTGATGCCAACTCTCTTTCAGATGACAGGAGAGTAGTCCCTTGATTTTCCAAGTTAAGACAGAACAGCAAAGCCTCAAGGAGCAAAAAGCCTAGCTGCTGAGTATCCACCCAGATTATGTGACGGTAGAAAGATTGCCAGATGTGCCCAACACTAGAAAATTGACTTATTTCGGAACTGCAACCACAGAAGAGGCTCCAGCCTTCTCTTTCTTCTTCTTCTTTTGAACTGATGCCCTACAGGGATATACAAGAGTGGTTGCATCGCAGTGTCTTTCTTGATTGCAATATGGTGTTTCATAACAAATTATTTCCCCGCATAAAATAAGAGTATGTTTTCACGTGGTACCCTAATCCAAATGACCTGGATCCAAAGAACCTTTGAAATTATTTTTGAGGCCAACTATGACATAGGTTTGCTTTCCAAAGTTTACAAGGTTTGCTGTTGAATGGGAAACTAGTTTTAAAATAGAGGGAAATTTCAAAATCAGTTTATTATAATATTTGTATTATTTATTTATCCAGACATTTATGCTTTGCTTTTCTCCCTGCTGAGGACCGAAAGATGCTTACAGCACAATTTTCCCCTCCTCCTTTTAATCTCCACAATAATGACCCTGTGAGGTAGACTAGGCTGAAAGAGAATGAGTGGCCCAAGGTAACTGAGCAAGTTTCCTTAGCAGAGTGGGGATCTGATCAGGGGTCTCTCTCAGAACAATCCTAAACACAGGGACATCCTTCTGAGACCATTGACTTAGGAGGAGGAGGAGGAGGAAGAGGAAGAAGAAGAAGAGTTGGATCTTACATGCCGCTTTTCTCTATCCGAAGGAGTTGCCTTCCTTTTCCTCTTCCTACAACAGACACCCTGTGGGGTGGGTGAGACTGCTTAACACTGCATCTCCTGAATCTCAATGTCTGGACAATTCAAAATGAATAGTTCTCATACAAGAACCTTGGTACTTCTCCTTTTGTCCTTAATTGGACACAGAAATAGACAGAATTTAAGATCTGGGATATCCTCTTCTCCCCACCATAAAAACTTGCTGGGTAACTTTGGCCAGTAACATACTTTCAGCTTAAACTAGAAGAAGAAGAAGAAGAAGAAGAGTTGGTTCTTATATGCCGCTTTTCCCTACCTGAAGGAGGCTCAAAGCGGCTTAAAGTCATCTTCCCATTCCTTCTCCCCACAACAGACACCCTGTAGGGTGGGTGAGGCTTAGAGAGGCCTGATATTACTTCTTGGTCAGAACAGTTTTATCAGTGCCGTGGCGAGCCCAAGGTTACCCAGCTGGTTGCATGTGGGGGAGCGCAGAATCGAACCTGGCATGCCAGATTAGAAGTCTGCACTCCTAACCACAACACCAAACTGGTTCTCGAAGAAGGCTAAAAGCGGTTTACAGAGTGCTTCACAGAGTACTTTGGATCACCACTGGGAGAAAGGTGGGGTACAAAAGGAGCAAATAAATACATCCAAGACAGAACTACTAGCATTCATAGGTCTATTCCTCACAGCGTTAATGTTGCTGAAGTCTTGCCATTGTATAACGCTTTTTAAAAAAACATTATGCATTACTACACAATCTGCAACACTCCTGCAACATTCCTGCAAAAATTGTTTCTTTGTCCACAAAGTGATTTGAATCCACAAAAGTGATTTGAAATAGATCCACAAAAGTGGATTCCCCCTTAAAAACCTGCTAGACTCTTGAGAACAACATGCAACACATCCAAAAAAGACATGTGCGTTCCCAATATAGCGGTAGCAAGATTGTCCCTCCCTAAGCATCCAAGTTTCCAACATCGCAATCGCCATCCCCCCCCCCCTTAAACTGGCAAAAGCAACGAATAAGCGATGCTTCTTTGGCTGAAAACCCTCCACAAGCAATTGTCTGTAAAGTTTCTGAGCACAATACAGCCCCCTGTTCAACACTGCCCTAATTTCGGCCAGAAATTGCACCGGGGGATTTTCTTTTAACTATAAGAGCGTGTAAATGATTAAGCACCAGCTCCCACACCAGCGAAAAAGGTCTTTCTGTTACATCGAATGAACAAATATGCGTTGCTACAGCTTTTTTCAGGTTTTTAAAAAACAGTTTTTAAAGGGAGGCACAGACACAACAGTTAATTGGCTGTTCTGTTTGATTGACAGCCAGTGATGGGAGGAAGCGTGGAAAAATATCACCTCCTTTGTTGCAATTTCAGCGAGACCGGAAACTTGTGCATTACGAGAACAGCGCTAGTGGGAGAGCCTTTTTTTCTGAGAAAAATGGCTGTGTGCGTTACCGAGACCTGCCACTATTGATTGCAGTGTTTTCAATAGCGCTCAGATTTAGCTACATTGCCGGTTGTGCAGAATGGCCCTTAATGTTCATACCAGACTATTCAAGAAACTACTTATCTATGTCCAGATTTCATCCTACCCCACCATATCTTGTTCATTCAAATCATCACTAAACATAAAGCTCAAGTTGACAACTTATTCCCTATCTGATTAGCCCTCCCTAGGCGTCATCTTAATGTGGTGTGCTGCCTTTTAGACTGGATTGGATAAGGTGAGCCAGATAGACTGACAAGTCAAGGAGCTGCAGCTGGAGGCTGGGCAGAGGAATTACAAGCTCCTGCAACAATTTTGGAATAAGCTTTCATTTTTCTGCAACACCATTCCCTCCTGCTGGTCATAGCTCTCTGGCAGCCTTCCCTACCCAGCCTAGTCATTGGGAGATTTGGGGGAATGGGAAGGAGACAGACCCCCCCCCATCCTTATCTATCCAAGTCATTTGAAAGATGTGGAGGGTGGGAAGGAGGCAGCACCTTTATGACCTTCCCTGCCTGGGAGATATGGTGGGGGGGCAGGAAGGCAGCAGACCACCCCCTTGGCCTTCCCTACCCAGCCTGGCCTTTGGGAGATGCGGGCGTCAGGAAGAAGGCAGCCCACCCCACCCCCATGGCCCTGGTGTAGTGGTTAGGTGTGCAGACTCTGGCAAGCCAGGTTTGATTCTGCACTCCCCCACATATAGCCAGCTGGGTGACCTTGGGCTCACCACAGCACTGATAAAGCTGTTTTGACCAAGCAGTGATATTAGGGCTCTCTCAGTCTCACCAACTTCACACGGTGTCTGTTCTGAGGAGAGGAAATGTAAGCCACTTTGAGACTCCTTCTGGTAGACAAAAGTGGCATATAAGAATCAACTCTTCTTCTTCTCTACCCAGCCTGCCCTTTGGGAGATGTGGAGTGAGTGAGAAGGAGGCAGCCCATCCCCTATGGACTTCCCTGAGCAGCTTTGCCTTTGGGAGATGTTGGAGAGCAGGAAGGTGGCCTTTGAAAGATGCAAGGTTGGATGGGAAGGTGGGGATAGTGGTGAACTGTTGTATGGGGTGGGGGTAGGAGGGCTAGTGTCCCTCCAAAGTAGCTGCTTTCTCCAGGAGAACTGATGTCTCCCTTCCTCCCTTCCCTCCCCCTTCTTCTTTTTCTCTATATCTTCCAGGCCCCCACCTGGAATCTGGCAAGCCAACTGGCTGCATATGAAGGAGGAGTTAGGAATCAAACCCAGGTCTTGAGATTAGAGTCCGCTACCCTTTAACCACTTCCCCCCACACTGGACCTCACTATCAAGGGGGGGTGAGGTGGAGGGCAGAACCCAGGAAGTTCACAGTGAGGTATATGTTCTAATGACCATTGTATTCCTGGGTGCAACAGTCTTTGCCTCTAGTCCAGAGATAATCCTCAGCATTCCATATCCCACTTGAAAGTTCGGTATACCTACATTGCAAAGATTTATGTGACCTTCTGTGCCTCCTTCCTTATTTTTATGTTGCATTTCCTTGGCTGACTCGTTTATCATCATCCAGCGTATTACAATAACCAAGCAACTGAAACTTCTTCCAGTTTCCTGTCTCTATTCCTCATTTTTCACTGCTTGCTTTTGTCAGCATCCTTAGGCCTCTCCCCCCAAAAAACCCAAATATCAGGCTATGCATTTGACTACATAATATTTTGGCTACAAATAACTCTTTGGCCTTGGTTAAGTATGGAAAGCAAGAAAATCTCTTCTCAAGGCATAGAAATGTTGAGCAAACTTCTGTGGAAGCCTTCTGTAGCCACATAGTATCTCTTTTCATTAGAGCAGAACTGCTTTCCAGGCCAGCACAACGAGGAGCTCTTGCCTTTCATAGCAGGAGCAGACACTGCACTACTGTTTAGCTCTGAAATGCTATTTATTAGATAAACATTATGTTTAAATAGCAAGAAAAACATAATACGTCATGAAAAGGTGGATGTATTTTCTTATGCCACATGTACAGGGTTTTGTTGGTTGAAGGACTTTCACAGAGAGCAAAGGTGAAGCAATGCATGTATATACATACACATGGGTAACATGTAATTAATTGAATCGGCAATGCAGTCTTCATTGATTTATACTTTAAGGTTTTACTATGTGAAGAGAAGCCCTCTTTTCCTTCTAATTGGTGCTGATTTGTATTTTCTGTTTAACATGTTTGAATAGCATCTAGATATATAGAAGTTTTTACACCAAATCACAAGTATCAATTGTTAAGTTAAAATGTTCCTTGGCAATCTATGACCAAAGAAATAGAATTCATATTAACTTTCATATTGGGTACTCCTGGACTACTTTGTGCATCACATCTTCTTATATGTAAGAATTCTTATATGCATCTGTCAAAGTGAGCTCAAATCTGATGGTGGCACAAAACATTTGGTTTTGATCCAGTGACAATGGATTTGATAAGATGGAGTTGGTTCTTATACGCCACTTTTCTCTACCCGAAGGAGTTTCAAAGCAGCTTACAATCGCCTTCCCTTTCCTCTCCCCACAACAGACACCCGGTGAGGTAGGTGAGGCTGAGAGAGCCCTGATGTTACTGCTCGGTCAGAACAGCTTTATCAGTGCTGTGGTGAGCCTAAGGTCACCAGCTGGTTGCATGTGTGGGAGTGTGGAATCAAACCCAGCTCACCAGATTAGAAGTCTACACTCCTAAACACTACGCCAATCTGGCTATCTCCATATCCTCATCGATGCTGGAATACAAGGGACAGCCCTTCAATGGCTGATCTCCTTCCTCCAGGATCGTGGACAGAGGGTTGCAATAGGAGAGAAAACATCAGGCCGCCGGCAACTTACTTGTGGAGTCCCACAAGGAGCGGTCCTCTCTCCTATCCTATTCAACATCTTCATGCGCCCTCTTGCGCAGCTGGTACGGATGTTTGGGCTGGGTTGCCATCAATATGCAGATGACACCCAGCTCTTCCTCCTGATGGATGGCCGCCCTGACTCTCCCCCAGAAGCATTAGCCAGCTGCCTGGAAGCAGTGACGAGATGGCTCAAGCAGAGTCGTCTGAAGCTCAATCCTTCAAAGACGGAGGTCCTGTGGCTAGGTAGGAAGGGCCCATGCGAGGAAGCGCGCCTGCCTACCCTGGATGGCGTGCAGCTCTCTACGGCTCACTCTGCCAGGAACCTAGGCGTGATTCTGGACGCCTCCCTGACAATGGAGGCCCAGATCACAAAGGTAGCGCGGCTGGCATTCTACCATCTCCGCCAAGCCAAACTACTAGCGCCCTACCTGGCCCCGGAACACCCAGCCACAGTGATCCATGCGACGGTCACCTCTAGACTGGACTTTTGTAACTCGCTCTACGCAGGCCTGCCCTTAGCCCTGACCTGGAAACTACAACTAGTTCAAAATGCAGCAGCCAGGATCCTCACGGCAACACCGTGGAGGTCCCATATCCGGCCTATTCTCCATCAGCTGCAATGGTTACCAGTTGAATTCCGGATCAGACTAAAGGTTCTGGTAATTACCTTCAAGGCCATACGCGGTCAGGGCCCAGTGTACCTGAGGGACCGCCTCCCCGCCTATGCCCCCAAAAGAGCTCTGCGCTCTACTGCCTCCAATCAGCTAAGGATCCCTGGCCCTAAAGAAGTCCGTCTGGTCTCGACCAGGGCCAGAGCATTCTCTGTTCTGGTCCCTACCTGGTGGAACGAGCTCCCAGAGGAGATCAGGGCCCTGACGGAGCTTAAACAGTTCCGCAGGGCCTGCAAAAAGGAGCTCCTCCACCAGGCATTTGGCCGAGACCAGATGTAATCTACAGCGACCAAGGGCCCCTGCTCCCCCCCACCCCCCCCTCAGAATTCAATCAATAAGCCACCCCCCTCAGAATCCCATCAACAAGCCCTGGACCTGTTTGTGTTATGATTGTTTATTGTTATACTGTGTTGTGTTTGGTTGCAATTGTTGGTTATTGGTGTACATGTTCTACAGACTGTTTTATGTATGGTTCTCTGTTATAATGTAAACCGCCCTGAGCCTCCGGGGAGGGCGGTATAAAAGTATGATAAATAAATAAATAAATAAATAAAATAAATATAGGTTGCTGGCTTTCTCTAGGGGCCATTCCGCACCGGGATCCATGTTGCAAATTGTTTGCAGAACAAAAAATCGCCATTTTAAATAGTGGAATTCGTCATTATGCATATCTGCCTTTGTAGTGGAATCCAGTTGTGTTTCTATCGTTTCCCACAGGTTTCTGGTCTCGGCAAAAATCGCTAGCCAGGAAGCGATATTGCCAAGCTGTGTCCCGCCCCTGGCCATCAAGCAGCCAATGGGCGGTCATTATCATGCTCCCAAACAGCCCCTTTCCCTTTAAGGAAGGTTTAAAAAAACACACACACACACGTTGCAACGAATCTGCATTGATTCGTTGCAACGGAGAGACCCATCCAGCTAGCAGGTGGTGTTTGAGCTGCCATTTCATTGTTGCTCCCCCCGAGTGAAAAAAAAAATACCCCCCCCTCACGGGCGCGATTTTCGGCCGAAAATAGTGTGAAAAATAAAGGGAAAATAAACCAGCAAACGGGCCTCTGTGTTGCTTGTGCTTGGTGACTTTAAACAGAGGGACTGCAGCCGGGGAAGCCTCACTGGGTAAACAAAGGCTTGCCGGTGCGTTGATCTCCACTCACTCGGAGAAAAAAAAATGGCGATCGCTTCGCCGGAAGATCAGAGGAGAGAGCCAGGGGGAGGGACTTTGCAGAAACCGCAACAATGGTAACGCACAGAACTTTTCCGCTAGTGTTGCAGATTGGTTGCAGAAGTGTAGTGCTTTCCGGAGGGTGAATCCACTTTTGGGGATTTCCCTGAAAGCACTACAATGAAGCGCTTTTTGCGGATCGGTTTCAGGAGTGTTGCAGATTGTCAACGACGTTGTGCATAACGGCAAAACTGTAGCGATTTCAATTTGTAACCATTGTGCTATTTTGGACGAATGCGGAACGGCCCTAGATAAGTTGTCTATGATGGACAGCACTAAAATAGTAAGATTCCAAGTGCTGAAGTAATAGTGAGTGAAGGATTAAAATTCCTCATTAAGTGACCCAGAGTTACAGGCTGCTCCAAGGGCTTTGACTGGCCCGCAACAGCTGAGAGGGAATTAATATATTTCCATTCATTCATTTGACTTCTATCCAACAAGCCAGCTCAGGACAGTATACAATATAGTAGCTATATGGAGTCAGTCTGATTCTGTCAGAACCTGCATATAGGGAAGACCTATACTTTCCCTTAACTCAACATCTGCTCCAAGGAGTAATCTTAGTTAAAGGAAAGAATCTTTATTAAAGGTTGAAAGCTGATCTACACAGTTTCTGGAGAGATGGGACAGATTTTTGGCAGAGAGAATTTGGACTGTGAGGTGCTAGTCCCAATTCAGGCCAAATGGAAAGGGGATAATTATTGTTTTAGGGGATTGTTTTTTATGTGACCCGCCTTGAGCCTCCAGGAGGAGGCGGGATATAATGATTATGATGATGATGATTATTATGATTATGAGAAACCTTGCCTAGTGAAAAAAACAGAAATTAGCTGTGAGAATTTCCTCAGATTTCTGTGAGAGAAAACTTGCTTTAGAATTCTCAGAAATCAGAAGGTAACTGGTACTAGCAGAAGGGTATCTGGCTTCTAGAAACCAGGTGTTTAAAGGTTTTCACAGTCATGTCAACCTCTCAGTGCTAAGAAAACCTAGGAACTAAGAAAAGTTTAAAGAAATTTCTCAAAGCTTGTAACAAAGAACTTTAAAACTGTAAAATAACTGATTTGTTTAAAAGCTCAATCTCCTTATTCCAACTACCTTTTCTTCCCGCTTTATAAAATATTTTGGTTGATTCTTAATAAAGCCTCTGTACCATTCTGATGAAGGTTTTAAGAAAAGCGGGCTCTTACAACTATCCAAAATATTCCAGGCCTAAGTAAACCCAAGAAGTCTGCCAGTAACAGGATGTGGCACTCAGCTTTATTTAAGAACAAAGAAAGCCATGCTACAAGAGCAGAACATTATATTTTGTGAGGAAACATTTTATTTTGGAAGACAACATTTATCTAAGAGTGGGGACGTGTGTGAGGGTCTATCAAGAACAGCACTGAAAACAATTTGGTGGTCGTAGGTATGCCAGCATCCAGATGGGACATGGGGATTCTCTGGAATTATAGCTCATCTTCAGACTAAAGAAATGCTACATTGAGTCCAAATGTAGCACCACAGCTAGTTTAGGGGTTCGCAGGGCCCTAGCAGAGTGCAGTGGTAGTGGAACTAGCCAGACTGGGGACAGAGAGGCCCCCCACAGTGGAAAGGGCTGTTACTCCAAGTGTCCTTAAAGAGGGGAAAGGGGGGAGGTGAGAAGCTATAGCCCTGATCCATGGGGGGGAGGCACCATGAGGGGCCCCTAGAAGCATGAGGCCTGTAGCAGTGGTGGTCTCTAAAGAATTGCCTTCAACAGGCTCCATCCCCCAATCTTCAGGAGTTTTTCAACCTGGATCTGGTAATCCTAACCCCCATCTATCACCAGTAGCCAGGGGAGGCCTGTCAAATCTAGGTAGCCTGTATCCTACTGCTTCACTAAGCAAAGTCTGAAGACTTCAACAGAAGCATCACTGAATTTTGAGGTAGTTTCTTTAAGCTAAAGGAAGTTCTTCTGGGTAAGAGACTGTCCTGTATTGCAGTCTTAGTGGAAGATCATCAACATCACTTTTAGACTATTGCAGTTTGCTTACTTCAGTGAGCTTTACTTGGAATTAAATCAGTATAGGTATGTCAGATCTAAAATGTTATCCTGTACAAAACATAATGAACAAATGATTCTTGTATAAGGAGCACTTCCCTGTTCAGAGGAGAAGACTTTTGTGACTTAAAAAATTGTATCATTTGTTTTGCAAAAAGAAGTCAGGTTTGTTATAGAGTACAAAACATGTTGTCAGTAAGTAAAACTAGATTGAGGGAAAATAATAACTTATTTGTATCATTCACTGAAATGTTTTGCCAAGCATGGAAGGCTTGTCTGAAGAAAAGGAGCACAATCCATAAATAAGATCCGATCAGATGATTAATTGAAGATTGATCTCCACATCTGATTTTAATGTTTCCTCCTTAAAATTAAGCTTTATGGGAAGATTGACATTTAAACCAATTGTATGTAACAGTAGTAAAGGGACCATTGAAAACTTTACTTATCCAACTTATTAGACTTTCTGCTGCATTTGACCAGACCATCTCCAGTTACTTTTAAATATATTATATATATATATATATATATATAATATATTTAAAAGTAACTGGAGATGGTCTGGTCAAATGCAGCAGAAAGTATATATATAGCTAGCAGGATTTTAATGCAATTTCATTTAATTTTACTTCATATATCCCACATAACCCTTGACTCCAAAAGGACTAGAGCTTATATTAAATAGACCTTTTTGTTGTTGTAAGATCATGATTTTGGATCTGATTATTTAGGGAAGTATATTGTACTGGCAAAGCAAGGGATCTTAGCATGCTATCCAAGGAATAGAAGCTTAGCCAACTGAAACCCTTCCAGGAAAATTTGCACCATTAAAACATGAAACATATTTGGGAGTTGGTTTTGAGCTATTGGGTTGTAAATTCCTATCAATCAAGTTCATTTTGAAATTACTTAATTCTATAACATTAATTCTGAAATGCCTCAGGAGTTAACAAAGGAAATTGGTTTTCTGTAGAGACTGATCTCACAGATGTAAGATCTCACATGATCTATTATGAGCTTCCAAAGCCATGCATCACCAGCAAAAGGCTGAAGGAAAGTCAGGCAAATGTTGGACAATATAACTGTTAGCCATCTCCCACCAAAAATTTTACATAGGGAGGATTTAATCTGCCATTCCTGCTCAGGATAGGACTATCCATACTCACTATCTGCTTTCCAGCTCTAGCTGCGGATTCTCTGCTGCAAACTGGATGCAATATACAGAAACACAAATGGAAAAGGTATTGCAGAGTGCAATCCTAAATCCATTGAAGTCAATGGCTTTGAAGGTTATAACTGTTCATATTCACAATGGCTTCTGAAGCCCTCTTTCATATGCCAGTGCCAGCAGATAAAAACTAGGGGCACACCAAGGAGCTGGACCTTTGTGGTTGTGGTGCCTCACTTGTACCATTCCAGTCATTTACTTGCCTCTAAACTGGTTACACCTTAGTCCCTGTGAAAATTTCTCTCTTTTCTCAGACTTTTCACTGGTTTTTGCTTCTCTACACAAGTTTCCAAATAATTTGTTGATAGTTCTCATTATGCTGCTATTTTTAGTATTTTTACTTTACTGCCATCACTCTAAATTCCAAATCATATGAAGGTTTTATGCTTCTCTCTAATTTTTATGCTTGATATTGTACTACTGGTCTTAATCATTTTTTGTTTCTTACATGTGTGCCTTAAATGATTTTGTTCATTGTGTTTTAACTGGGTTTTGTAGATGATTTTCGAGAGTCACTTTAGGTCCAGTAATTGAGAGAGGTGGATGTTAATGTCTTACATAAATGACTACATGAGCCTATGTCCACCCTGGAGCAATGAACATCCATGTTTGAATTCTCCCCAAGCCTAGTTCAAAAGTTAGAACAGAATTTATCATTTGGCTTATTTCTGTCTGCTATTTGAATGTCTCCTGAAAGTCTAGATTGTTTTCCTTTCATTCTCTCTCTCTCTGGCTCTGAGCTTAGTGCTGGACAACTTTCACATATAAACACAAACACCCTCCTGCAATCCTTAGAGTGGCTGTCAGTTTGGTGGGTGGCTGCTTCCAAAACTGCATTATGATAATCATCTCTTGTGTGTCAAAAACTCTCAACACCTTTGTCTAGCAGTTACTGTGTGTTTTTATTTTATTACTACACTGAGAAAGGCAGCAAAATACAGACCAAGAAAATGTGACCAGTGTGTAGGATCTAGCAGTTAGGAAATATAAAACAAGAAAATGAGTATGGAATTGTCCTTTTTTACGTGTCATTGTTAACATGTACTTTTAACTTCACTGTCAACAATAACGTATTGGCATGAGATCTTCAGTCTTTGTCAGCAATGATCTCCAACCATTCTCTTTGTATGTGGAAAAATCATGTGTAAGTTGATTTGCCAAATAGAGTTTGTTGCCAGAATATCTGCACAATACCTGGTTTGCACACATTATCTTCTAGAATAAGTCCATGTAGGGTTCATGGATCCCTGGTAATCTCTTTTACCTTTAACGTAAATCACATAGAGAAGCCATCTCAACTTTTCAATGACTATTTCCATCATATAATATTAATACACATTAACACATTTAGGATTGTCTAAAGCTAAATCCTCAAGGTAGAATCACTATTCTAATGGAAAAAATAAAAACGTTGCCAGGTGTGATATAACTTTAAGTGTTACAATACTCTGGTCAAACACAAATAGGAATACCATGAAATGTATACCAAATTGGAGACTTCTAAAGCATTCAATTTAGTACTTTAGTTATAACTAATTACACTGTACTTAAAAGGTAAGAAGCAAATTCTAATCAGTATCCTGTGACTTGAACAATACAGGAAATAAAGTTCACTGACCATTATGTTCCCTTTTAGCCTTTGCAATCTATTAATCTGTGACCTTCAGGTCAAGCAGCAAAGTGTATCTGTTTATCTAGACTTTTCCAAAGGTAGGTGAACCCAAAGGGAGCTATCCTGTTTGTTTTAGTTAGCAATTAGTTAGGTAGTGTCTGATGTTGACCTTTTTACTACTATTTATATATTATACAGACAGATGTGAAATATGTGTACATTTGGAGGGATAATGAATTGCTTTTATAAAATAAGATGTTAAAGATTATGATGTCTAAAGAAAGGTAACATTTAATCAATACATAAAACAGGATATAAAATGTGTTACTTCTTTTTTAGAATCAGTGGCACCATATCCCATACACATGGTATAGAAATAAGGTTGTGAAATTTATGATTTGGGGGTGGAGCCTAGGGAAGATGGAGTTTGGAGATATTATATTGTGATACTAATTTTATTGACTTTTATTATGTTTGATTCTTAATTTGTAAGGATGAAAAAAGCTGATACCTGTGCATAAAGAAAGCATGGCAAAATGTAGAACAAAAAAAGAAAACTCAACAGGAATACATGGTGAAACCAAAGGAAAGCAACAGTGTATAAAAGACCTCCAACCCAAACCCCAAGCAGAAGCCATATTGGAATGGATCTGGGGCGAATGTATCATCCAGGAATTCCTGGAGCTGTTCGGCTACTGCTCTCTCAGACCCATTCTGCATGGTGGTGGCCACGTTGGGCTGCCACTGGTTCTTTAGCTACTGGGTAGTAATTGGCTAGGTATCTCTTATCTAATAAATATTTGAGGAGGATGTCACCACTGCCTCCTTGAGGGAGCTAGGGGAAGAGCCCTAGAAAAGTGAGAGAATTGTACTGTCTCTCAAGGCTTTTTCTACCCCTGAAGGCTATCACTAACCAGTAAAGGCAGGGATCCAAGGTGCAGATAGAATGCTGCACAGTTGAAAGGACCCTATATACATTCATGTAGGAGAGTAGATTGAAGGGGTCCAAAACTGGACCCAATTGTACACATAGGACCCCCAGATTCCTACTGACAAAATCTGGCAGCCAAGTCTTGGCAACAGAGTGAAACTTTATTTGAGAAGAACATGGTAAAAGTATCATAGCAAAGTTTAATCTCCTTTTGGAGCCACCAAAGGGGTGGTCAGTTGCCTAATAACTCTAAACAATTGAACAGGACATGACACAGCAGATGCAGTGGAGGCAGAAAAGCAAGACCGCTTTGCTGCCTTAACAGCCACTTCAAAGGCCTTCAGGTAAGCTTCATGAAGGGTCTTGTTGCTTTGTTTGCCAGTACCACCCTAGCTGTCTAACCATCCTTTTACTTTAGTTTATCCATATACCGAGAAGACAAGCTAGAATGGGGACAAAGAGGATGCTGGGGAGCAACTTGGTCAATGGCATTCCACGCATTAGTGAGTTCATCAAGAGAGCGTCTGGCAGAGCCAGAAAAATTCCACATCATTCTTCAGTCCACTTGAAGCCATGAGACTCCATGGACAAGCATAATCTCACTGTTCCTGTAGAGAGAGGAGGAAAATTAACTTCCTTGGCATGGGTCTGCAAAGAACTGCTGAATTTCTGCACAGAAGATCAAGTTCAGCTTATGGCCTACTCTTTGTAGAGAGACAATTACAACATGGGATAATTGTAATGATGCCGTGGCAGTCATAAAGTCTAAGGAGACACTAGTTAAGGCAGCATTGGCATAGACAGTGAAGACCCCCAAAACTATCAATGTTCCAAAATACAAGGTCTACTCTGCCACCACCTCGGCCAGTCTCAACCAGGAGTCAGCTGGTAAGCTAGGTGGACAGTAAACCAGCAAGACTCTCAGTCTCTCCCTGGCACCCCATACCAGGCTTATACGTTCAATGCTATTGATGTTTGATGCAGGAAGCCATTTGAAGGAGCAAGATGATAATTACCACCACCCCCTCATCTCTCTATTCATGGTTTATGAAGGACAGAATTGATTTTTTTTAATTTGCTAAATATTTATCAGGTGAAATTAGCATATATGGCTATGTTGAACTCCACTATCACAAATAGCAAATGATGGGCCTGGGGGGGGGGGTGGAAAGGGGAGAGGTCCTGGGTGGGCATGTATGCAGCTATGCTTTCCAACCATATTCAGCACAATCACACCACTTCTGGAGATTCTTGAAGCCTGAAGAATGTTTCATGGATTTCTCAATGGTAAAAAAATTGAGAAAAGCTGGTGTAACCAATAGAGATAGAAACTACAATAAGGAAAGAACCAAACAAAATATGATCACATTTTTAAAAATTATTATAAGCTGTTTTGAAGGTTAATTAGTTTTGTTTTAATATTAATTATGATCACTACTAAACACCCTATTTTGTAATTACTGTAATTAACAATGAAAGAAATGTACCAGTCTAGCTTTAGTTCTAATATTAATCAGAATCCATTTTAAATGACAAATGATCAAAATCTGAATCTTTTTTCTGTGTAGCCTTTTACATGCCTCACATATTTCCACTCCGAATAGTTTTAAACCAAATTAAAAAATAAAATAAATCACCTCCAGGCACAAGAGCTTAGTCCTGGACATAGAAACAAAATGTTTCAGTAGGATTTAGTAATGAAATTTCTGTTTCTGGGAATGGATCCATGGTAATGTAAGTATGTTGAAAGTTATATTTCTAAAGACAGGCAAAATCCATCCAACAAATGTAAACAGTTTGAAGGCCTATTGATTTGAAAAGGAAGGTTAAGTACATACTTAACTCTCCCATAGAAATCAGTAATACTGGAAGTGCTCAATGCTAAATGGGTTGTGTTAAAGATAGTCACTTGATATGAATGAAAGAAAAAACAAAACATTTGAAATGTCATGTAACTCATCTATGTCACCAAATGTAAAGGGCCCCATCAGATTGTACTGCCTGTACAGTCTTTACTTCATGTCCTCATCAAGATGCTCATGCTGAATTTCTATTTGATATAATTGCAAGGATTATGGTATGAAAGTAGGTCGCCATGGAATCCAGTTATAGTTTGTCTTAATTGCAGCTCATTTTCTTCTTCTTGCCTATTTTTCTTCTTTGAGAATGATGAATAAAGAATTACATGATCTGGTGCACTTAATCAGATGAATAATCAATAGCATTCAGTCAATTTGTTTAGCAATGCTTTTTGTAATTTGCATTTAACAAAAAAGGATTACGATATCCAGCATGGTGAAATGAGGCTGCTTTTTTCCAAAGACATTCAAGATTGCAATGTAAACCAACAAAAACTAATCAAGTCAATCAATGTTGTGGCTCACAAGCTGCTTAAACATGTTTGATGCCAAACTTCTATGCAAGGGTTTGTAACACATTATTATCCTCCATCCACTTCTTTTCAAAGTCATCCAGCTGATACAGATCTTATGGTTCAGGTTGATAAGATTTGAAGACTGTGGTCACATAACATCAGATTTAAGAAACCTAATTTTCTTAAGAAGAAGGATTTTTTAAACATAATTACTATTTTTGGTTTTAAATGCCTGTCATTCACTTTTAACGTACAGGTACCAATATTGTCCAAGCCACAGAAACATTGTTAAAATCTTAACAACAACAATCTTAACAACAACAACAAAATCTTAAAATCTTAACAACAAATAGCAAAGGCCCATGGATTGGAAATGCTAAATGAAGATATCAAAGACTTCAACAACTATCAGGCCATTGCAATAGTTTCTCACACAAGTAAAGTGATACTCAAAATCTTACAACAAAGACTGTTACCTTGTAAGGAACATGAAATGTCAGATGTTGAAGCTGAATTCAGATAAGGAAGAGGCACTAAGGATCATACGGCTAATTTACATTGGTCATAGGAGCATATGAGAGAATTTCAGAATAAAATCAGCTTGTGTTTCCTGGATTACAGCAAAGCTTTTGACTGTGGATCATGAAAAACTGTGGTTGGTTTTAAAAGAAATGGGTGTGCCATAGCAACTGATTGTTTTGATGCACAACCCACACCCAGGACAAGAGGCCACTATTAGGACAGGATATGGAGAAAGATAACGGTTTCCAGTAGGCAAAGGTGTCAGATAAGGATGCATGTCATGTCCTTATCTTTTCAGTCTCTGTGCCAAACACATCATAAGGAAGGCTGGATTAGTTTGAGATGAACGTGGAATGAAAATCAGAGTAAGGAACATTAGCATTCTGGGATGTGCTGATGACACCACATTACCGGCAGAAAGTCATGAAGACTTGAAACAACTAGTGATCAAGGTTAAAGCAGGATTACAGCTGAACATCAAGAAGGCAAAAGTACTGACTCCTGGGGAATTACACAACTTTTAATGTTGACAAGGACAAAATTGAAATAGTTCAAGCTTTTCTTTTCCTCATCTCCATCATCAATCAAATGTGAATGTGCTGGTGGGGGCATGACAGGGAGATCCCAAGAAATCAAGAGACTGAAACTGGGAAGGGCAGCCATGAAGCAAGTGTTGCTTGTGACCAAGGTAATGTTAGTTCAAGCCATGCGAAAAGACCCAAAAAAGTAGGTTCTAGAGCAAATTAAGCCTGAACTTACACTAGATGCTAAAATGACTAAAAATTGAGGCTATTGTACTGTGGTCACATTATGAAAGAAGATAAGAGTCACTGAAAAAGACAAAAATGCTAGAAAGAGTTGAAGGAAGAGAGAAAAAAGGAAGCTCCAATGTGAGATGGATTAACTCCATCAAGGAAGAAACAGCCCTCAGTTTGCAAGACCTAATCACTGTTAATGATAGGACATGTTGTAAGACATTTATTTATCAGAGGTGACTTGATGGCACTTTATACATACACACCAATACTGTATATAAGGTATGTAAGAAATGACTTCCCTGCTGAAACAGATTTGACATGATTCCTGCTGGTTCTTCAAAGGAAGGTCATCTTCAGTCTGCCAAATTTGTTTGACTTATAGCTATGGAACCAGTAAGCTCTGATCGATGAAATAACATATGGGAAATTTTTGAATTTGGTTCAAATTGGGTTCAGCCTTCTTCAAATGTGGAATATGGTACTTGGTAATAAGAAAAAGCCAAAAAGGTTTTATCTTGAATAAGAAACAGCCATTCTTAAGGCTTTTGTCAAAGGATCGCTGTGGCTGCAAACCATCACTCCTAATAGAAGATGAAAGTTGAGTCACAGAATCATAGAGTTGTAAGGGACCTCCTGGATCATCTAGTCTAACCGCCTGCACCATGCAGGACCGCCACAACCCTATCGCTGACAGTGTAACCTGCCACCCTTTGAATCTTCACAGAATCAGCCTCTCTGTCAGATGGCTATCCAGCCTCTGTTTCAAAATTTCCAAAGATGGAAAACCTACCACCTCCCGAGGAAGCCTGTTCCACTTAGAAACTGTTCTAACTGTCAGGAACTTCTTCCGGATGTTTAAACGGAATTCCTTTTAAACTAATTTCATCCCATTGCATCTGGCCCATCCTTCCAGGGCAAGAGAGAATAACTCTGCTCCATCCTCTATATGGCACCCTTTTAAATACTTGAAGATGGGTATCAGATCCCCCCTCAGTCATCTCTTATCCAATCCAAACAGACCAAGCTCCCCCAGCCTTTCCTCATACATCTTGTTCTCCAATCCCCCCACTATCTTTTTTGCCCTCCTCTGGACATGCTCCAGTTTGTCTATATCCCTCTTCAACTGTGGTGCCCAAAACAGTACTCCAAGTGAGACCGAACCAGAGCAGAGTAAAGTGGTACCATCACCTCCCGTGATCTGGACATGATACTCGGTTTGATACAGCACAAAATCTCATTTGCCTTTTTAGCCACCAAGTCACACTGCTGAGCCTCTTGTGGTGCAGAGTGGTAAGGCAGCAGATATGCAGTCTGAAAGCTCTGCCCATGAGGCTGGGAGTTCGATCCCAGCAGCCGGCTCAAGGTTGACTCAGCCTTCCATCCTTCTGAGGTCGGTAAAATAAGTACCCAGCTTGCTGGGGGGTAAATGGTAATGACTGGAGAAGGCACTGGCAAACCACCCCGTATTGAGTCTGCCATGAAAACACTAGAGGGCATCACCCCAGGGGTCAGACCGGCCCCTTCCTTGCACAGGGGATACCTTTACTTTTACCTTTACACACTGCTGACTCATGTTCAATGGTTTACTACTAGATCCTTTTGCACATACTACTGCCAAGACGAGTATCAGAGGTTCAGAGATTACATCTGCAAGTTCTTTTAGTACCCTTGGATGCAATTCATTTGGCCCAGAAGACTTTGTTTCAATTAAAGAAACTAGGAGTTTATGGGCAATGATCCTAGGCCACCATTCCCATCCCCCCTCCCCTGTTGTGTTACTTTTTTCCCCACAGTGAGCACTATTTCTCCCACAAAAGAAGACTCAGGAGAAATAGGAGTTAAGCAGTTCAGTCCTCTCTTTATCATCTATTATACTGTCACTTTCTTGTCCTCGCAGTCCTTGTCAGGGAAAGTAGGCCACCCATAAACAAGGCAGAAGCGTCTATATATTTGGGGGGAGGGGAATGTGTAAAAGAAGAAAAAGATTACTGAAAAAAATGGCCTGATGAGAACTGGGAAGTACAGAATTCAAAGGTCAGTACAGTTTCAAATCAATTACTAAAAGGAGATAAAGAGAACAGAGCAGGTAAGCAAACTGGCCTGCTCAAGTGCTTAAGACAGACCTGGTTTAAGAATTTGTGGGGCACGTAGCACCAGGGCCACTTTAAGGATTTATGAGACCTTAGCAGTGCACAACTGGTGCTGTTACTTGTGCCACAGAAGTAACAATGGGTCACCCTGCCCAGGGATAGTTGGAACGTTGGAAGCAACTGACAGCTTCACTCTCCTGAAAACATTTACTACTATTATTCTGAATGTAAAGTTCCTTAGCATAAAAAAGAAAACCTAAAAATTATTTGGGCACAATTTTATTAAAATGTAGCTACAATCACAGTGTGAAGACTCCTGGAGAAAAGCAAAGAACACTCCAATGACCAGCTGCAGAGGCATGGGAAGTGTTGTGAGCCCAGGGACTGTTATTGTAAAGCCTTGCCATGAGTTCCCAGTTTCACCCAAGCCTCAGCTGGATGAGAGCTTAGCCCCGCCAGATGTGCAATAGGCAGAGAGCTCTGACCAGCAAGAGGGAACAGAGCTGCAGAAAAATGAGGGCTTAGATTCCATAGTTGTTGCAGGAGCTCCTCATTCCTCTACCCAGCCTCCAGCTGTAGCTCCCTGTCTTGTCAGTCCACCTGGTTCACTTTACCCAATTTAGCAATGCCAACTATGTGTTCTAAGTGATCTCCAGTCTAAAAAACAGTAAATCACATTAAGATGACTAAGATCACATTAAGATGACTAACTACAGAAAACTGTGAGTCCTCACAGAGTGGGGACTGAGAGGCTGCTGACAGCCTATATTAGCTTGAGGCTGGGAGGCCTGGGTTGTAGAACTGCTCCTTCTGCTGATGCTCTTGGATTGCCTGAACAAACTCTTGAGTCCCTGGACTGAGTTAAGACATTCATTATATTCTGTTTGTCTTTCCATTGGCATTCTGTTTTTGAAAGACTGTTTCTCTCTGCCCTCAACTCATCTGTGCTTCTTTGCAGCAAAGAGCTGAAACCTGAGACCAATACAGAAGGCAAACGAAGCAACTGGCTTCCTTCCGTTGCCTAGGGAAGATCGAAGGGAGGAAGAAACTGAGGATGGGGGCATCTTACCCAGAGCAGAGCTTTTCAGAGAGGCTGGCACCCCTTTTACCTGGGAAGCAGCAGGAAGAGGACATATAAGCCCCCAGGGCGGGCCAATCCGGTAGGGCCTGAGTTGTCTGCATACAGTTTGAATGGATTAGCCCTCATTGGGACAGTCTCTCTCCCTACCTGCATGCAATTTGAACTGATTGGCCCTCATTGGGACAGTGTTCTCTCCCTATTGGCAGTACACACACCAAGAGGGCCAAGTTGAGTTGTCAACTTGAGTTTATATTTAGTGGTGAGGTGATGATGAGGGAGAGATGAATCAAGAAGGAATTGTCTTATTTATCTCCCCATGAGATTCCTTATGGGCTGACAGTATAGTTTAATCTGAACTATGGCTCACAAGCAGTTTCTAATGTCACAGATCTTCCTTGAGAATTGTGAAATGACAATTTAAAAAGACTGGCTCTGAGTTTGCTGTGTTGTTTTCTTCAGTCTTGGGTCTTCAGCTCCATCACAGTATGAAATCCATTGGTACTGTGGGAAACACTTCCTTTACTGAATTTTTTATTCTTGTGCAATTGTTAAAGGCACAGGAGCCTATGTATGCTGTATGTGTGGCCTGCAGATCCATGAACAGCCCAGAAGTAACCAAGACATGGAGCAATGGGGCTGCTTCTCATCCCCTAATGTGAGGTGATACGGCCTCTTTTAAACTTCTAATTAATCCTGGCTTCAGACTATGTGATCTTTGTTCTTCCAGAATACTATGGCCACTAGTCTGATGTAATCTGTTGAATTGCAAATTAGCACAGCAGCAAGAAAGAACCAATGCTCTTCCTTTGCTTAATGTGTTGATTATCTATTTGCAGAAAGCTTTTAAAACTTATGGAGCATTCAATACTGAAATCTACCATCCATGGTCTGATGTAAGGCAATCTTTTCTACTACTTTTACATTCTACCACCTCATTAAGAAGATGAGAGTTTTCCACATATTGAATGGCCCTTGGATCTAGTGTCAGATACACCCATCTGAGAACCTTACCTCCTCTCTGCAATGTTTTCTTGACCTGAAATAGGTCAGGGAGTGTTAGGTGGCTGTGGGGGCATTACACATTTTTGAGGCCCCACTTCCAGACTTCAAGGAATATATTCGTACCAGGGACAGCCAACCTCCAGGTGGGGCCTGGAGATCTGGAATTGCTGCTCATCTCCAGACTATAAAGATCAGGTTCTCAGGTTAAAATGGCTGCTTTGGAGTGGTGACTGTGTAGCATTGTATCCCACAGAGCTTTAGGGATGGCAGCCTCTAGGTGAGGTCTGAGAATTCCCTGGAAGAACAACTCATCTCCCTTTGACTGAAGGGAAAGCTCTCTCCCCTCACACGCATCCCTTCAAAAGGAATGCATGTGGCCCCAGACACCCCTTGGTTGCTGGGCTGGTGATGTCTGCCCTTCTGAAGACTGAGGCCTACTGCTGGTGACTGCAGTCCCTGTTGTTGTCCGCAAGGCCAAGTAGTTGTCTAATAAAAGTGGATCACGTATTTCCCCCCAAAGTCTACTTTCCTGTAGAGCTAACTCCACTTGAAATTCTGGGCCACTTATGCCTTTGATTTCATAGGATCTTCCTGGCAAATACTGTTTTTTATTTACTAGGCCAAGGTTAAAAAAAGTCACTTCAATTCCTATGTCTCTTCAGCCATTTACTTGTTCACTATTTACAATTTCAGGCTGTAAATATTCTTTATTTAGATCTTCCTGCACTATCCAGACTCACGGGACTGATGCTGGTCTGTATGTCTGTACCCCAAAATACAAACAGTTGCTGGTAAGGGATGGCCAAAACCCGTAGCTCAGGAGGGACATACCCGCACCACTCCAGCTCAGCCGCAGTCTGCAAACCTCTACCATGGTCTCTAGATTGCTGCTCATCTCTAGATTATAATGATCACCCCTGCAGGCAAAAATGGCTACTTTGGAGGCTGGACTCTTGAGGCATTGTATGCTTTTCAAGTCTCACCTCCAAACCTCTAGGAATATTTCCAACCCAGGGGTAGCCAACCTCCATGTGGGGCCTGGAGAGCTCCTGGAATTACAGCTCATCTGCAGATCAGCTCCCCAGGCAGAAATGACTGCTTTGGAGTTTGGACAGGGATGCTGAGAAGAAACATTTCAGACCTCCCACGCAGGTTGTTGAGTTGAAACAATTGAGGCCTACTGCACAGGCCTAACTGTCACGTCCAACTACTTCCCTAACTTTGCCTCAGACCACTGACTTAGCTTGCAGATGGCTGGTGGGTGTCCTCCCCCCCCCTCAGGCCTGCTGTGAAGGAGCATCTAACAGTCCCCGACTGAAGTAAGGGACACGTGTCCAAGAACAATGCAGAAGAGTCTATGGGGGGACTTGTGCTTTTCTTTTGAGGGGGGGAACTTTCCCCTCCCAGCCAAATAGTTGGCTGACAGAAAATCCCCTTCTCACTTAAAATACTGCTCTGGCCGGTCTCATTGCTGGAGGGAAGAAACAGCCAAGCCATGTGTATTTCTTCTGCGCAACTCTCTGCAGATTTGAGGCCTACAGCATAGGGTTGTTGTGCTGATGAAACAGGAGAACCTTTGCAACAGCATCCATTGGGCTAGGAGTTGGGCTTCCCAACCTAAGTGGGAAAGGAGGCCACCCCCCCCCAGCTTGCCAGATTGCCCCTGGCCAGACTGGGGGGGGGGCAAGCTGTGTTGCCTCCCTCTTGATCCAAAGATCAGACTGGCCCCACCCAGGCCTTAGCTTTTTATATTATACAGCTAAACTGCTCCAGATTAAGCATTCAGTTCCCTCCTTGGCATCCTAGCCATTGCCCTCAGCTTCACAGGCTACATGGATTCAATGTAGATCAATAATGTAATATGTACATCTGAAGCTGTGCAGCCAGAAGAATTTCAGTAATGTTTGATCAGGAAATACAACACAACCTCTATGTCATAAATGAGAAGCAAGCAGAGCAGAACCATTCTGATAAGGTTTTCTCTAGCCTTCCTTCTCACCCCATCTTAACAGGGAATCCTGGAACTATCCCAGCAAAAGTGATTTCAGAGACATAGACTAAGTTGTGTGACACACAGACTTCCATCCTGCTCTCCTTCGGCCTATATGTGTGGACTGGTAACTTCCAATTCAATGTATCTGTATTTCGTGTTTCCACGTGGAAGCTCATACTTTGAATAAAACTTTGTTGGTCTTAAAGGTGACCAGGGACTCGACGTTTTCTGCTGTTTCAGATCAACGCAGCTACCCAGCTGAATCTATCTTCGCGGGAGAAAACTATCCCTCTTAACAGACAGCCGGAGGCTACGGATACAGTAATTGTCAATTTCATAGGGGGGAAATTGGGAATGTAAATCTTTCCTTCCATTTCCCGGAGTTCAATCCATCAGCCTAATCTGTTCAGCGACTCGAACCGTGCTATGCCTGGGAGAACTTCAAATAGCTTAAAAAATGCTTTTGCTCACCTAATCATCTATCCAGTCTAACGGCACCCAAGATGATTCCCCAAAAAGCACGCTCCTAACGACCCTCTTCTTCTCGCACCCCCCCCCCTCCCCGTCCTTCCCCTGCAAGCGATCCCCATCCATCCTTCCCACACTCTCCGAAGGAACGTTGTCAAGCAGCCCTCTTCTTTAGCGATCCAGCAACCCGGGTTTTGTGAGCTACCGACGAGACCAGGCCCTCCGGCGATTGGCTCGTGCAGCCTGCCGCAGCCAATGGGCTGCGGGGAGCACTTGGCTCTTTGGAGCGGCATCGAGCGGCTGCGTTCCATTAGGCAGAAAGCGGGGCGCTGCGCGGTCGTTTTCGGCGGCCAGGCTCGTTGCGCGGAAAGGCTCCCGCCTCCCTCCTGCGGTCCCGTGAGGAACATGCGTGGCTCCGACTCGCGCTGACCCCTCCAGCCCGGGAAGCGCCGCGGCTTGCTCTTTGGCCCCCGATGTCGCCCAGGCGTCTCTCGTAGGAATACCTGGCTGCCGCGTTGCGAGAGCCCGACTACTCTCGGAGGGTAAGTCGCCAGAGGGTGAGGGCGTGGGGCGAGCGGGGCGGCTCTGGGCTCGGCGAAAGCGGCCCTCGGGGAGAGGCGCAAGTTGCCAGCCGGCCCGGGCGCCGTGTGCTGTCACAGTGCAAGAGAGCAGGGTGGCCGCGTCGAGCCCCCGCACATCTGCAGAGAGCAACCGAGGGGGCCGGGGAGCATCCCTGCGCGGGGCTCTCCTTGAGTTCTGGCCCCTGTGGCCGACCGTGCACTCCGTGGTGCTCTCCTGGCGACTGCAAGCGAAGCGCCGAGTTCCAGGAGCGCGTGGTGGTCGAGGCGGCCCTCCGCAGAAGGATCCGCATCGCTGACCTTGGCCGTGCTTAGAGTTCAGGGCAACAAGCTGGCAACGCGCAGGGACAGACCCGCTTCGTTTCTCCTCCTCGCTCGCTGCCCGGTGCGAGCTGTTGGGAGGGCAGAGGGGAGGGGAGGATGCTCGGGAGAACTCCGGCGGAAGGCTTGCCTTGCGCAGCCCCTTCAGGAGCGCAGGCAAGGTCGGATCCGGCCCCGTGCCGGCCTCGGATTCGCTTCGAAGGGCTCGGGCACTTGCTGCTTTCCTCGCTGCCCCGCGCCACACACTGCGGGCAATGGGCCGGTGCGCACAAACCATCGAACTGGAACGTGGCATTAGGGACATAAGAAGCTATTTATTATAGCCAGCTCGGGACGTAGGTATAATTAAAAACTCCTGACACGCACGGAGGGAAAAGCTGCATTTATCTCTTGTTGCCGGTAATCCGCTCCTCTGTAATCAAAGGATGCCATGACCCCCCCCCTTTTTTTTTTAGACAGGCAGTTGTTGCAGAATCGCTATTTATTTATTTTTACTCTCCAGGCCAGGGAAGCCCCATCTGTCATTAAGGCAGGCTATGACTATAGATGGGTGTGAGTTTCAGTGGGTCTGCTTGAATCGGGCTCCAGATGTGTGAACTCAGCTGTTGTCTGTCAGTGGGGTGACAACTGGCCTCCCCCCCTTTCTCCATTATCCTCCGCTCAGCGTCAGTGTTTCAGCTCTCCTATTATTTGCCCTGTACTGCAGTCCCATGGGAGCGAGCTATTTTGTTTAGCTGTCCTAGCAGTATGGCTGTGTCTAGATTCTGGGGGGGGGGGGAGTTGCACATTTTTACAAAGAGATATTTAAAGCATGGCTTAAATCCAACTTTATAAGGAATAGAAGATTTGTTTTCTGCTGAAAGAGAGAAAAACGAGGTGACATTTGCTCAATTCCGCTTACCTTTCAAACAATGCCCCTGTCCTCTGTGGAGAACTAAAACTTAAACTGCAATCATTTATCTTTGCTGGCTTCTCAAGTTCCATTTTGTGTCTCTTCATAGGTTGGATACTCTGGTTTGGCCATGGCCAGGGACCTATCACTGTTGCACAGCTGGGGGCTCAGGAAAACAAAATAAAGCTTTTTAAAAAACAGTGCTAGCTTTAGTGCTTCTAAGTGTCATCAACTGGAGAGCTTGGAACACAGTGGGGAAGATTTTTACAACCGCCCCCAAGCCAACGTTTATGCAGGGGATTTAAAGGCTAATGGTGGATGTTCTCTCCTGATTAAAATTAAAAGGTGTCAAAATAATGGGTGTCATTAGTCCTCCATGTATTTCTCATGGTTCGACATGTAGTTGGGAGGTTGACCTTTAGGTCGCTGTCTACTCCCTCCGCCCCACACGCACACAACTACTCCCCCCCTTTGCTGCAGCAGTATGGAGGCTCTAGTGATGTCTCCCCACCACCATTCAGAACAATCTAATTCTGCTGAAATTTTGTCCAGGGAGCAATGACTATGTTTCTTGCACATCTTTTTTCTAGTGGTTGTGTTCATCATATTGCTGAGGGAATAGTTCAGAGTTTGTTAAAGTGAATCACAGCCGTAAAAGATCAGCAGATCTATTCGGCAAGCTAAAGTAGGTAGAAACTAAGTTTGAGCCTATGAGCATTTATCCTGGTAGTAAGTCCTATTGAGATATTGGGGGCCTCTATATAATCCTGTGCACCTTTACTTCACCATTAATTGTACATTAATTGTACATAGTGTACCACAACTCTCATTTCAGAATTTGGATTTGCTTAGCTGATGTTTCTCTTTTGTTTTAAAGGTTATTGTAGTAAAGTCAGCCTTGGTTACCTGGACAAACTTTAACATCAGCTGGGGGGGGGGACTATACAGGGTTAATAGCTAAGCTATTAAGATTGGAGTCAGATGTGGCTGAAAGCAACAGGGGAGTCTGGATTTCCCTAATATCCTGTAGTATAACTGCAAAGGTAATTACATTTTTAAAAAAACACTCCTATTTAGGAGTGGTTTTTAAAAAAGCTATTGCCTGCCTCAGTGGAACAAAAATAATTTGACACATAATTGTGAATTGTGGCTAGAACTCAGCCTAGACCTAAAAATCATGAAGGAGTTTCACATAGAAATAACAGAGCTGCTGCTATAAAAGTAACCCTGTATAAAGGGCAGTATTTGGTGAAGTCTTTCTGGATAACTAGAACACAGTCCACTCTACAAGTGTAACTACATCACCAAAGACTCCTAAGAAAAACTACCCAGAATTATTAAAAGGGGGGGGGGAAAGGTCTGGTACAGAGATATTGTCAAAATGTTGGGATGAGGTGAGGCTACCTGGCTTTTGGCCTTGCTCAGGTAGCTGCCACTGTCCCTCAACAACCTTTTGGTTCTATTATTAGCTTCTCTTTGCAGTAATCTGTGTTTGTTCTGTCCCCTCCTGTCTTAAACTACTTAAGTTTGGTGTTTGTTCAGTGGCCCTTTAACAGAATGTTGCCTTGCCATATGACCTCTTTAAAGGAAGATTTAGCATATGCAGGAGACACACGTTGATCTGTATCAGTAGTTTCACATGAAAAAAGGAGAGGCAACACCCTAACTTTGAGCAAAAAAAGTTGAGTCTCTGAACTGGAAGAGATCCAGAGTCCATTTTAGACAACCTCTTGGCAGAAGGCAGGACCACCCGCACACATCCAGGATCCAACTATATCTCCAGATAAGTTTATTTTTTCCAGCACAGCTATGGGTCTCAAAAATTATTTATTGACAGATGTACAATTCAAGTGGCTTGAGAGTGCCGTAGTTCCTGTTTGACCAAAGCCACCATAATCCTTAAATCACTAAACAGTAACTTGGAAAGTGTCCTGTTGACTGCGTGACAGATCATCTGAAAGAAGCATTTAACTTCCTTGTCAATGTGCTCTTGAAAAAATCTTCACCAGACTATAAATTTGTAATCAAACATGTGGCTAGTTACTTCTCATTTCAATACTGTGGACAGCATGTGCCATGAACAGGAGCATATCATGTGACACTATGAATCCAGTTTTCTATTTTAAGATGACAGCTGTGGGGCCTCAGTGTTTTTGACCATGTCTTGAAACAACTTATTTTCTTATCCCTACATCTATTGTACTGAGCATCCCACTGGGTAAAGTGTACTAAAGAACTTCAAAGGTTGTATACCGTCCTTTGATAAACATGGTTTAATGATACGTTGCTTGGTCCTGATAAATACTGTTATGGGCCTGTTGCTTTAGATTATGTCTGTGAACCAACAGAGTTTCTTGCATCTTTTGTCTATGGATCTTGAAGACTTTAAAATAATAAGTTGGGTACATAGTCAGCACTGAACCCTCTGTGCTGCTTGATGTTTTGGGGTTACCTGGGGTTATCCATTATTTGGTCTTCAGCTTTCTCATAGCTGTACAGGTGAGTATTTATTGCTTGCATATGTGTGTGTGGAGCAGTGGGGTCTGAAAAGAAGAAATGTTAGCCCTCATTCCCTCCCCCTTTGAACTAAAGAATGGTGGGAAGCAACATGTTTTACAAGTTATAGCACACTGATGTCATGACATATCTGGCAACAATACTCAGATAGACTAATCAGATCACTTTCCTCCTTGCCAAAATGACAGTCTTTCCAGATGTCGTTTCCTTCACTGCTGGTCCATTGTCAAAGGGCATTTCCAGTTCTTGAGAGAAATTACACAAGGGATTCAGTAATGAATCTTTCTTTGTCTTTATATTATGTTTGTGTTTAGATTTCATTCAAAACAAATTAATCTCACTTCTTGTTAGGTTTTCTCTAGGAACTTTTTCTCTAGGAACAGCATCATGTACATTTGTTAGACCCCCTCTTCATGGTTGTCTCTCTGCAAAGAATCTTCCCAGTATGCACAATAATTAAGATGTCACGGGAAAGATGTATGAGCCAACACAAATACTTTAATACTTTTAAAGTATCTGCTACAAACATGCAGATATTTGCCTCTTCTTGGAAAGTTGCCTAAAATATTTGTTCTCTCCTTTGGATGACATCCCCTTTAACCAGAAAAGCCCATCCCTAATCAGTTGGCTCAACTGCACACAATTCTGTAGT
The DNA here is from genome assembly GCF_049243985.1 of Paroedura picta. Classification (NCBI taxonomy): domain Eukaryota; kingdom Metazoa; phylum Chordata; class Lepidosauria; order Squamata; family Gekkonidae; genus Paroedura; species Paroedura picta. The sequence continues at coordinate 76,172,216 of NC_135373.1, read as the reverse complement.
GGATCTTCATGCCCAAAGCTGTACATAAACCTGGGGTAGATACTTTCCAGGATCATTCTTGTCACATGTCAATGAATTTGAATTCCTGTTCTAGTGCAAATGACACATTTTTACAGCCTGGAGGCCCGACCCCCCCCCCCTTTCTTCAACAATGACTGCAGTCCTTGTAAACAGCTTGTACAGACAGGAAAGTAGCAGATCCCCTAAAGGCCCTCTTCCCCCAAACCAGGAGGCACATCTTGGAACTTGCTTGGGAAATGGAAACTTTTATAGATACTCCCATATCTCTTGTGAAATGACACTGGCATTTCTGACCTATAATGGAAAGATGCATCAGAGTCTGCTTTTCCTCTGGCACTATGAGTGGGGTTCTAAGTGGTGGATTTTTCCAGCATAGTGGAGGGAGGTCTTCAGCTGCATATAGATCATGGAGGCACTTCTTGGTCATGCCTTTTAAGACATCTGCTTGGCATCTAGTGGCCAGAAGTGTTGCTTTTCTGCTTTCTGAGCTCCTGGGCTTCAGCTTGCTATTTTTCTATGTACATCAGGATGTTGTGTTTCATTACTTCTAGAAGTACTGAAAGAACATTCCATTCATAATTTGAGCTCAGCTATGCTTTGTTAATAAGAGCTGCAGACCCCACATTTTTATGACTGTGGTCAGTAACAGTTTTCTTTGAAATGCTGCCAGTTATGCACAACATTGGCAGCACAAAATATCTGGGCATCAAAAAGTATTTCCTTTGAAGAATGGAAGGGTAATTGTTTTTTAATTTATATAAGGTTACTAGTAGATGCCCCGTGGCTGATTCTCCTTTTTATTTTGTAAGCTCCTTTCCCTTTAGTTTCAGTGTGTGTATGCAGGCATGCTATGACTTACACAGTGAATGATCCAGGAACATCCTATTATGATCAATAGTATTGAAGCTACAGATTGCACATATACATGAGCAAGATCCATATCCTGAAATGTGGATCACTACTATATGCCAGGAAAGAAGGTATGGCTGGGGTAATTCAAGCAGAAAAGTGGTAACAGGAGGAGATATCTAATCCTCAGTTTGCTGCTGTTCTTCCCCCTTGCAACTTCTCTTCCCAGTGAACCTTGTTCTGCCTGGACTTGTTTCTGAAGTTAAAGCTAACCTAGAAGAAAAGAAGCTGGGAATCTGGAGTATTTGGGTAGGAAAAAATGGCATGAGGACAAGGTCTGCCCACCAGAATGCAACTCTGTACACAGGCCTTTTCCATTGGAGTTGGCAGACACCTATAGATCAATATGCCACTATTGGGTCTTCTGAATTGTCAACAGAAGTTTCTGATGGTCATGAATCTTTATTTTATTTACTAGGTGCAAAGCCTGTTCCTTTATAGGTGTATTGTTATTATTACTACTACTATTACTTAATTTCTATTGCACCTCTCCCCATGAGTGGGCTTGGGCCATTTATAATATGTGTACCACTTGCCAACTAGATAAGCAGCAGAAGCTTATTCTTATACTCTTTAAGTATTTAAATATTTGAAAGGTTGTCATTTGGAGGAGGGCAGGATGCTGTTCCCATTGGCTGCAGAGGAAAGGACACGCAGTAATGGGTTTAAACTACAAGTACATAGGCTAGATATCAGGAAAAAAAATTTCACAGTCAGAGTAGTTCAGCAGTGGAATAGGCTGCCTAAGGAAGTGGTATGCTCTCCCTCACTGGCAGTCTTCAAACAAAGGTTGGATACACACTTTTCTTGGATGCTTTAGGATGCTTTGGGCTGATCCTGCGTTGAGCAGGGGGTTGGACTAGGTGGCCTGTATGGCCCCTTCCAACTCTATGATTTTATTATTGCAGAGTTTCTTTGGTCCAAAATAATTTGTGAAGCACATCGAGGACCAGGGCCAGGGCTTTTTCTGTCCTGGTTCCTGCCTGGTGGAATGAGCTCCCTGAAGAGTAGCAGGCCCTGACAGAGCTCTCTGAGTTCTGCACGGCCTGCAAAATGGAGCTCTTCTGCCAGGCATTTGGTTGAGCCCAGGTGGTAATTCCGGGGCTAAGATTAGGTTTCCCCGTCTCCTTAGGGTCTTGGGCCAGTATTAGACTGTGCCCGAGCTGTGAGGTTATCTACCCCTGCTGATATCTCTGTTCTTTGACATCTGCCAGTTTATAGACCAGCCCAATGGCTCCCTGTGTGGGGAATGAGTTTGGTTGTTTAATTATTACCACCATCAGTAAAACTGCAGCACTTTAGTATTATATTTTAATGGGGGGATTGTTTTATACTGTTGACATTGTTGTTTTATGGATTGGATCTGTATTTTACATGTTTGTAATCTGCCGCGAGCCAGTTCACTGAGAGCGGTGGTCATATAAATCCAAATGATAAATAAATGAATAAACAAACAAATAAATGGAGGAGTGTCATACCCTGCATTATTGTATGAATCATGCACATTATCCATTGGAGAGAAGCTTTAGAAGAGAAACAATGGGCTATCAGAGTGCTAGGATGATCGCAAGTTTTGCTCATTTGGTCCAAGAAAAGCAGAAGACCTAAGATATGCTAAATACCATGCCACAAATCTGGGACCACTGGGTGGGGGGCTCCCTATTAAATGCTCGCACACAATCCAAGATGTAATCCTAATCCTATGGGTATCTTGATTTTGGGTAATCTGGATGGAAATAAGAGGATTAAAGCTTATTTTCTGGATGGTCATAAGATGTATCATGATCTATTGAATCTCAAAATAGGCAGGCTGATCCTTCTCCTTCAGTACTTCCAGACCTTTGGTTGTATACAAAGGGAACCATGACTGTTGCAAAAAAAATATTGCAGAGATTTAACACCATTTGCATACAGATTGTGGAATGTATAACAGCAAAATAGAAAACATCTGTGACATGCTGGGAAGTACCATGGAGATGATCCTAGTGGAAGAAGAATGGTCTGAGGACTGGAATTTGTAAAGTGTCAGTTTGAATAAACATTCACTACTTGTATTTGAAGCTGCATATATGTGTGTGTATGTATTATGTACACATGCATGCACACACATCCCATGATGAATTTGATCTCAGCTTTCAAGCTACTTGCAGTTCTTCAGCAATCTCCACATGTGGCTGCAGTGTTCAATAACCTAAGAATTTTTTGGGGGGGATTAATGGGCATAGGAACAATCTCTGATTACCATACCACACTCTTTCAACATTGCTGCCTTTTAGTCAGAAAAAAACAAAACACAAGTGAAAACAAAACACTAGCACAAACAACTAAGAATTTATATGTTCATAGCTGCCAGAATGACAGTTCAGACCATGGAAAACAAACACACAGAACCCTACCACCTCCAGCAGCTGCTGGCAGCACAGTACTTGAGATGCTTGAGAGAAAGGAAGCTATATAAGTATTTTAAATCAATAAATTAATTATGGTTGCTATGGGGAAAATAGCACAACCAGGGCTGATACCATGCAAAGATGATACTATGATGCATAGTTATTTAGGAGTAAAATTCCAAAATGGATGTAGGAATGGAAAGTAACATTTTCTCAAGTGGGCTGTGGCACATAAGTGCTTGTGCAGGTCAGCTTGCCTTACAGATGGATGATACTGAATCTACAGCCACCAGATATTTGATGCTCCCCCCCCCCCCCCCGCAGTGTAGAACAGAAGAATGCGGGGATGCTTCTCACAGACACCACAGCAGTAAGTGAGAGTTTGGGTAATGTTTTGGTTGGATTGGAGGGAAAAAAGGAAGAGAGGAAGGGATACAACACAGCCAAAAGACTTACGTCTTACATTTTTTATCAGTTGATCAATGAATGAGAGAACAACACATATAATAGGACCTGATGCAGATATTGGGAAATTATTATTATTTATTTATAATTCAGTTCCTTTAAAAAGGAGAGAGGAGGACAAGGTTTTTCTTTATCCCTGACAGTTTCTATCCCACCGCTCCCATTAACTGGCTTGTGGCGGCTAATAGATTTACAATTAAAACCCCAATTAAAACTCACCATAAAACCCTTACAGATAAAACATCAAGAGTCTAAATCCAAGTCATCGTTGGCAAAACCTTCCCATTCCCCCAGCTCACACAGATGTATAGCACATCGATCTTATTAGTTCAAGGGTGGAGGAGCCCGGATCTTAACATCCCTGGCCTCAACTAAAGACCTGGCAGAAGAACTCTGTGTTGCAGGCCCTGTGGAACTTCAAGAGCTCTGTCAGGGCCTTCAGCTCTCCCAGGAGCTCATTCTACTAGGTCAGAGCCAGGCAAACTTTCCTCAGGCCATGGACCTCCGGTAAATTGGCTCCCACAGAGTGAAGCACCCTGTGTGTGTGTGTGGGGGGGGGCAACCAGTTTCTCAGGGAAGTGCGGCCCTGACCACAGATGGCTTTGTTGTCTTTGTTGTTGTGACTTGAAATCTGCATTGTGTTCCTGGTTGTGCAGATAGATGCCAATATTTAAGAGCTTATAGGTAGCCTAGAGAGCTATCTGAGGTCTCATTATAGACTGGCCATATTTCCTTGATACAAAAAAGGGAACACTGTGATGGCAAAAACAGGACAGGTGTTAAACATTCTGATTTCATGAACGTAATATGATAAAATTTAATAAAGGTAATGAACTTACTATTATTCTTCAGTGACAGAACCCATACAAAAATTTAGGTAGACGTGAGCCAGAAAAAATCAGGTAGGGAAAAGTGTTTTTTAACCATTTATTTAATTACAAAACTCTTTCTTAAAGCAGTTCCTAAAAGAAAATCCTAAAATAGAATTTCTTTCCTGGCTATCAGACCCATTACATACCTGCAAATAAACTAACAGTTTAAAGTCCTGGCTTTCACTCACTCTGATGGCATAGGGCTCATGCAGCTGCAAAGTTTATCAACTGCCCATGTTCCATGACCTTTTGCACCATAGTTCCAAACTCTATTTAATAAAAATCAAACAAATGAAAATGACATGGGCAGAAGAAATACTGTGTCTTTACTTGGTGGGCAGGAAGAGCATTGCAGTGGTGGAACGTGCAGCTGGCTGTCCCCAGGCTCCCCCCAGCATCCAGGAGGGTGGCACAGCCAGCATGAAGAGGGTGGATGGCCAGCAGGAGCTGGGCACTTACCTCCTGTTGCCCCCCCCTCCTCCTGGCAAGTGCCAGAAACAGCATGGAAGAGGGGGAGAGCTTCTGATTGGCCCTCAGTGGGAGGAGGTAAATAGTGCATGACTAATGTTGATGTTTTAAAATTTTATATGTGCTCATGAATTTAAATAAATACTTGTATTTTAATATTTAGTATAACCTGCTGCTGCTCAACCTTTCCTACCTGGTATATACAGGTTGGGTTATTTCGTTCCCTCTTTTGTTGTTTCAGGACTTTTGTTGTTCATTCAGTACAACATACATTTGCATCAATAAAACATAGATATTACAAACCTTAATAAATAATGAGTGTTAAAATCTCAACATCTCAGTACCGCCAATCAGCTTTCCAATATCAGAGGACATTCTCCATGTGGGTTGTTCAGGGCAGACCCGTTTGATATTGTTATCATACAGGCAAAACAAAAACTAATGCTACAGCAAGTTTTATTTAAAAGGGGACAAAATCAACATTTTTATTAAAATAATAATGGGATGGCCAGGAAATGTGGAAAAAAGGGTACTGTCGCCTTCAAAAGGGTATGCATGTTCATACTAACCTAGAAGAAAGAACTTAAGGATGCACTTTACTTCTGTGACAATAACACCAGGGAGTTGAATCATAGAGTTGGAAAAGACTTCCAGGGAATATGAGAAACTTACAACTACCTATCTACCCACACTGATCCCAATTTCATGCCCAGATGATCCACCACCACCTGAAAACCAGAATCTTTGGCTAGTCTAGCCTGGAGGAAATTGGCCTCCTAAACCCAAAGTGGACGTGCAAGAAAGGCCCACAAAAGCCAAGCACTGAAACAATCTTTCCTGCCCACCCATTCACAATCTGTGTATGTTTACGGAAATTTAGCTGTGTTGGTCTGCAGTAGAGTCAGTAGCATCTTGGAGACCAACGAGATTTTGAGAATGACTTTGTATCTGACAAAGGGAGCTTCAAGAGCACTGAAAGTCTTGTTCATCTCTAAGGTGCTACTGAAGTGGAATTTACCTTCTTACCTCCATTTACTGCTTCAAGGTCTGAATTCAACTATTCTAGTGACAAGAGCTGAGATAAGAGGGTTGTGTTTGAGCCTCACTTCTTTTCTGGCCTTCATTTCAACATATGTGCAGCATATCACAGGCAAGAAAGATTGGTCAGCTGAGACATATTGGTTGAGGGTATCTTCTGGATAGGATATTCAGTCTGTCTGCTGCATTCATGATTTGTAGACGAAAGTGATTCTAATCTAGGCACAGTAAAGATTCCTTGTTAGTTCTTATTTCCTTCTTGTCCTGAGATAGGGCTGCTCTGGGGAGACAGTGGTATTTTTTGTTCCACAGACTTCCCTTTATCTCACCCAGATATCTTCAGTATTGCTCACTAGATTCCTATATTTTGGATCTTCACTGTGCTGCTTGTATCAGAAGTGGGCATTGATGGAGTAATGACCAATTTCTAGCAGACCACATAACAGTTGCTGGGATTCTTGCACAGTTCTGGACTCTATTATCCTTTATGTGATCCGACATAATATTACTTAGGATCTACTAATAGGCAAAGTATAACATCAATATTAAAATACCCTGACAATGCACTTTTGACTGAATATGTGTTATTTTGTTGTTCACATAGGTGGACAAGATTATGTTTAAAAAACAAAGGAATCCCACACCATTAAAAATCAACTCATGTCTGTCTTGTATGTTCCCTGGCCAGTCTGGCTTGGAGGAAATTTGCCACCCAACCCCAAAGTGGTGATAGGTATAGAAGGCTATGCCTACAGTACAATCCTGAACATAATGTTTGGCCTTAAACCTTCTTAGCATTATCACAGATGTTTCTCAAAAGTGTGTATTTTGCAGCCTCAGAATTCTGTACTTCTTTGTCATGATTATATGGATAACTTCTTTGTGAGAGCTTTCTGAATTGTAAAGGACACAAAGAATGGCTCTGAAGTGATAAATACAGTTTTCATTTATGCTTGCACTGAAGCAATTTGAATCTTTGTCTTTAGTACATGGAGAAAAGAATACTCACATAAATTCCTTTGTGCTCATGATAGAAGTCTAGACAGCATGGTGGGCTGTAAGCCAATGAAATGTCCTTGATGGGTGCCCAGGAGGCTTCAAAGAACAAGACAACTGGTCTCTTACACTAGAAATGTCGCTCTCCATATTATTTACAAAAGAAACTAACCAGAAGCTACTGTGGTCTTCTGTAAGTCCTAACAATGAAGGAGATCAGATCACAATAACTGCGGTTATCATTGACTGATAACACATTGCTCTTATGCTTCACAGTAGACTGTGGAAAAGGAAATATTATTTTTTAAAAGTTCAGAAAGTCACAAAATGAAAAGAACAGTCCAGGGATCATATTAATGATATGGAACTGTGCCCCAACCTCCAAATGAGGGCAGATTTAACTAGATTTGTGGTTAAAAATCAGACATTCCAAACAACCTCCAACTGAAGGTTGTGCATAGTGACTTTGTAGTGTTTGGTGTGGTGGTTCAAGTGTTCTTGTGTCTGGGAGACTCCAGTCGGAATCAGCACTTTGCCATGGAAGCTTGCTGGGTGCCCTTAAGCCAGTCATTCACTTTTAGCATATCTTATCACATAGGGCTGTTGCAATACTAAAATGGAGGAGAGGAGAACAATATAAGCTGCTTTGGTTCCATATTGGGAATGGAAGTTGCATATAAATAACTAAATTGGCACTTAGACTGCTGACACATGTCTCTTCTGACCTCTCTATTTGCCACATCAGCAGTTAAGACCATTCATGGCATCTTTCTCCTTCCTGTCTCTTTGGTTGTACAAGGTCTGCCGTGCTACTGCTGCCATCTCCCTTCTTCCAGCTGCTATACTAGGACTGTATTAATTTATTCAACTGTGCTGTGTTCAGCATTGTTGGGGAAGGTCCCATTCACCTAACTCTCTGACTGCTTCTTCAGTCTGCCTCCCATTGCCGCTCAGAGTGTCTGCCCTTTCCCCAGTATCAGCTATCCTCTATGACTTGCCTAATGCCGTCCTAGTGGCATTTGTACTGTTCAGGGTTAATGTACTGGAGAGAACCAAGCAAACCTTTTACAAAGTGGTTTGCCTTTTTTGTGTCATTTTTAAAACAGATAATTCCTTTGATTTTAATGGAGTTCTGAATATACATAAATTCTGGATTTTCTAAATTCCAGTTATTGAATCCAGGCAATTCTAATTCCAAATCTGAAGTTTGTTACTAGTGCACATTCTTAGTTTAAACCAATAGGCTTAGGTTACAGTAACTCTGCCTAGGATTGTGCTGTCTGCCTGGTGCCACTATTTGGTACGTATTACCTCGCTAATATAACTGGGAGCAATTAGGATAAGATGCATCTTTTAAAATTTTCCCCCCTTGAAAGAGGCAGGCTGCAATAATAATACTTCTTTTCACAGAACCGCGATGAAGAATGTTGCCCTAGCCTGGAAAAAAACCTCACCAAGTCAAACTTCTTGCTGTTAAGTAAGCACTGACGAATAACTACAAATGGTTAACTGTGCAGAATCCCTAAGGAGGCCCACTTTGTATGAAAAGGTTAAGTAAGATTAATCCTCTTGCTCTGGCTTAAAGTCATAAAATGCCTAAGTTTAATGTTTGGGTTAACAAGAAAAATATTCCAAACATAGTCCTACAAGTGGTAATGATAACTGCAGTGGGAGATGCCTGGGTCCAGTAAGATTTTTTTTCTCTCTAAATGGTACACCAAAAATGCAGAGTTTTTAAAACCATATACTGTATGTACCTGTGTTACATACAGAGTGGGCTGCATCACTGCATATATTGGGCAAAAGTCCTGCATTTGTACTTGGGTACAAGGCTCTACATGATCATGTGTGACAGCCTATGTGGCTATGCACATGAGGCTCACTGCAGATAATACATGGATGTTACAGAATGGGACCACAATAAAAACAGAGTCCAGTAGCACCTTTAAGACCAACAAAGATTTATTCCAGGCATGAGCTTTCGAGTGCAAGCACTCTTCCTCAAACTATGAACTTCCATCATGACAGCAGCAATATAAAGCAAAAATTAATTTGAATTTGTCGGAATGGGACCAGTGAGTGCAGTCCTATGTCCATCTGTTGTGTTAAAAGATTTGTGCTTCTAACATTGCCGTAAACTTCATTGATAGATCCCAATTGTCCCAGCCTCTCTGGTGAAGAGTTGCATATTTCTGTTCTTTTCCCATCTGCAATTTCCTCTCCAACTTGTAAAAGTTCATTGTTGACTGCCTCCAAATTGGCTATTGGACCAAGTATATCTATGGCAGATGTAAAAGCTAAGAAAATTGAATGGAAATACTTGGGGCGCAGCAGTTAAAATGCTAGAAATGATTCTTAAGTGAGTTGAAGGATTCTTTAAAATCTAATATCACAAAGAGAGGATTTTTTCTTATGTACATGCAAATGGTAATGCATGCATGAAGCTGCCTTCTCCGGAATCAGACCGTTGGTCTTATCAAGGTTAGTATTGTCTGTTCTGATTGGCAGCAGCTGTCCAGGGCCTCAGGCCTGAAGTCTTTCACATAACTTACTGCCTTAGCTTTAAACGGGAGATGCCAGTAATTGAACCTTGGACCTTCTGCATACAATGTTGATAACCACTCTGCCACTGATCCATGACCCCAGACCATGCTTATGTATGCATAAAGCCCCACAAAATACTTGGCATTCATTAATCCTGTCTGTTTTTGTTGTTGTGAGCACAGAGGGTAGGGGAGAAGGACTTCTAAATCCCCAAGAAATTGCATCTGCAGCTGCTTTTATCCTCACTGGGGAAAAGACAGGGGTATCTTTAATTTCATTCCCCAGTAAGAATGACACTGTCTTAAGGAAGGTGATCTTCAGTGTGTGCACTGGTGCATGTGTGGTTGCACATGAAATAAAGGTTCTGAAGCCTCTGTTTCAGTCTTCCACTTCCCATGGCAGCCTCAGTTTCTGTTGTTGAAAAAGAATTGCATAATTACAAACAACCTTCTTATAATGTGCCATGCATATGAAATTAATTTATTTATGGTTGATGACAGGTGTTCATTTAGAACTGGAAGTACAAAGCTGTACTAGAAAATTCTGTGAATTTAGATTCCATGGATTTTATTTACATCCTTGGTTCCCGAGTTTGGGGACTCTGCTTGCAACTTGTTAGCAACATTTTGTAATTCGTTCAGCTAGTTGATTTCCACCTTTAAACAGATTCAGCCTGTGGTGTGAAAGAATTAATTTTCCAAGAGAAAACTGTCTCAATTTGCTGTCTCCACACCGTCGCTTGGCTGCCCTTTCTAGCCACATCAGTTTTTCCATAAATGGGAAACTTGTTCTGATTTTTTTTTCAGACTTTCACTGGATAGTTAATCCTCGGGAAGTGTCTGCTGAACAGCTACATAAAAACCTCAGTATTGCTACAAATCTTGCTGGATACTAGTATGTGTGTGCTTTTTGGCAATATATGGAGGTTCTTAATTGGCATCAGAGCTCAAATCACTGACTATGATTATACAGGAGTGCTTTAAAAATATTCACGCTAACTCTTGAGTTTGTTTTCCCACCCACAAACAGTTGCCTTATTCATCAGACACAAACTTCCACACTGGTTGGTTCAGTTTGAAACACAACACAGGGGTCCCAACTGAAACTTTTTACTTAGTTCTTCAGTCTGTTCAGTGTGGCCAATATGGATTTGAAACAAAAATGATGTGGAGAAAACTTTGTGTCCATAATGTGGAATAGTGGATTTCATTCTGGACCAGATGCTGAATTTCTTGGTGTGTTCTGATGATCTCAGCTGCCTTTTCATATCTTCTTGGAATATTCATGATTGTTCTGGGATCATACCCTTTAAAAAGATCTGAGCTGTTGTTCTGCTTGATCTCTTGACTAGAAACGCAAATGCATCTAAAGAATACATTTTGTCTTATCAGACTAGTTAGGTTGCTGAGTTTCTTCTGCTGCCAGCAGAAGATTCCTTTGCTTTCTAAACCAGACTTTTAAATCAGAATCCTGTCCTGATAACTTATAATGTAAATAAAAAAGTATAGTTCTTCTAACATTGCTTATATAAATCCTTAATTTTTTTTTTGTTTCTTGATATGATAAATATATACTGTAGAGCAGCGGTCCGCAAGGTTTCGGCCACTGCGGACTGCTGCTCTGAAGTGGGGGGAGAGGGCGGCCCGGGGGCCCACGCACATGCGGCAGCCCCAGCACAAACGTGCATGTGCGGACTGCCGTGCATGCGCGTTTGTGCCCCCACCATGCCGGCGGCCACGGCTTCCCCTCCCGGCCCCTCCGGGCCGCCAGCAAATCGGACGCTAAAGCGGCCGATTAGCTTGCGGCTCGGCAAGCTTCTCTTCCCTCCCCTCCCGAAACAAGAAGCTTGCCGGGCCGCGAGCTGATCGGCCGCTTTGGCGGCCGATTTGCTCGCGGCCTGGCGAGCTTCTCACTTCGGGGGGGAGGAGGGAAGAAGGAGCCGCGGCCCGGCTCCAAGGCCTTCGCAGCCCGGCACTGGTCAGCAGCCCGCGGGTTGGGGACCACTGCTGTAGAGGATCTTTTAGGGAAACTTGTATATTCCAGAATGCCAAATGCCCATTTCTTTATTTGCATCTGAGTAATAGGAATGGCAACAGGGATGCCAGTATATCACCTGGCGGCTCCAAGAGTTTTGGTGGCTGGGTAAGGGGCAGGTATTACTGTAGAGCAGTCATTCTCAACAGGGGCCATATGGCCCCCTGGGGGCCCTTGCACATTTGAAGGGGGCCACAAACTGAAAAACATGAGAAGGGGAGCTGAAATGGTTTATGGAGGTGGGCTGGTGACTAAACCAATGAAATACCCTTTGGTTACATATGACATCATTAATTGCTAGAAAGTTCAACAGTTTTTCAAGGGAAAGAAAAATCAGCATTTTGTTACACTCTGGGACATCATAGATTCCTTCATGTCTGATAAAGACATGGAGAAAGACTCATTGATGCTAAGGCAGACATATTTTATCTAGCAGATATCTTTTAGACATTTAATTTGTTAAACATGATTTTACAATGCAAAACCAGTAACCTTATAGATAGTGAGGAAACCATTGCTTCTTTCCTTAAGAAACTCGAAGTCTACTAGGACAATATAGGATGTTGGGAACTTTTACAATTTTGAATCCTGAAAACAATCACAGAGGCACTGAAAGACGATGACCTTACTGTTTATGTGAAATATCTCAAGCAGATACACAAAGATATACATGAAAGAAAGATTTAGTGACCTGTTAAACTTCAGTATCCCGGATTGGATTTTGAATCCATTTGAAGTACAAACCCATGCAAGTTGAGGCAGAAATTGAAGAGACTGATTCATCTTCAGAGTGATATAATGGCATGTCGTCAGTTTCAGAAAAGATTTTTGAATCCAGAGAAATCTTCAGCAAGGTACTTTCCTTGACAATATCCAGGAGCAGAATTAATAATGTGACAAGACGTGATCTCTGACTGTCATTGTCTAATTTGAAGCCCAATATCTGAAACTTTCAGAAAAGCACCAAGCTCAAGGATCGCATTAGGCCTGATAGATGTTTAATTTCATACTGTCTTTAAAAAAGGCTTTCCCAGCATGTCAGAATGGTCAAGTTTTCTTGATGTTCAATAATAAATTATTTTCTGTCTTCATCCTTATTTGACCAACGACTCTGGAATCTGAGAAGAGCTCCCTTTTTTTTCAACCATAAAAAAGGTTGAAAATGGCTGCTGCAGAGTTGGCACATGTCTTATGTTGCACCCAGGTTTCTGGTCAGATATTTTGTGTGGCACACAATATGGCATCACATCAGCCTCCTGCTGCTTCTTCTGCTGGCTCCAGAGGAGATGGCAGGTGGAGAGACCCATTGGTGGGACTCTGTCCATCCAGAGCAGGCATTTGGCATCTCCAGGCTTCAACTAGGTGAACACCCATTCTCTCAATGCTCTTTGAGTTTGTGTGTGTGTAAAGTGCCATCAAGCTGCAGCTGACCAATGGCAACTGTTTCAAGGCAAGAGACATTCAGAGGTAGTTTGCCACTGTCAGCTTGTGGACTTCTGTGGTGGTCTCTACAACCAGGACTGACTCTTCTTTGCTTTTGAGATCTGATGAAATCAGGCTAGCTGTAGAGAAGATTGCTAGAAGTGCCATCCTAATCAGAGTTGACTTCAGTGGATATAGGAAGACACAGCTCTGCTTAGGATGATATGATAATAGTAAACTGCTTAGAGCAGCATTGTAAACCAATGCAAAATTGCAAATACATAAATAAAACTAGCCTAATATTGAAAGATTGTAATTCAAAGGACACTTTTCTGAGAATAGACTTTACTGAATAAAATTGGACCTACTTCTAAGTGGAATTTCTTAGATATGTTCCCTAGCAGTACTATCCTAGGCAGATATATATCCTTTGGAGTCCACTGAAATCAGTGGGCTTAGAATGAAATACTCTGATCTTAATTGGTCAGAACATTGTAGAGTGCAGATGCTGGTTTACATAAGCCATTTGATACTGCCTTCTTTCTTCCCAAAACCCCTTAGTTTTGAGTAAGGCTTTGTGACATCCTGTGCTTGCTATAAAGACAGCATAGATTCCATATGCATCTGTAAAATATGCCAGTTAGAAGGCAGGTCATAGAGTTAGGCATGGTACAGGAGGAAATACTGGAAGAGAGAGCCCAGTGAACACTAAACCTACATTTCTTGCATTAATATAACCAATTAAACTCTCCACATTCATTTAAATAAAATCAAAGCTCTCATCAAAGGCATCATAGATCTGTATGAAATTACTATATAAAAATAGCAAATCATTGTTGACTTGAGGGGGCCTAAAAAAGAGAATTTAATATATGAAGTGGCTTACCCCTTTGATATTTTCCTTTCTGGACTTGATTTAATTTGTAAGCAAATAACTTTAAAGAATAGCATCTTAATCGTTGCTTGACTTTATTTATGCATTCATTTTACCTGACATGAATCTGATGCCCTTCGTGAGAAAGCAGAGCTTAATGAATTAATGAGTTGGTATCTAAATATTCTGTGGAGGGAAAGCAAGAACACTCTAAAGATGAATTAATTCTATTCCTAATCAGAACACAATTGGGGAAGGGTTGTTAGAGAAGAGAGCTGGCTCAAGGGATTCAAATTAGGATAGAATACAATACAATGCCCTGTACTGTAGGAAGCTATCCTTATCCATTGTTGTTCCTCTATATAATTGTGAAACAGCCTAGGGGGTGGGACGTGTCTGGCTGTCCAAGTTGGAATAGGGCCAATCAGGGTACAGCCAGCTTTGCCCTGATTGGCCCTGCCCCTGCAGCTCCTGCCCTCCATCCCTGGACTGTAGCCTCTTAGCTCTCAGACACCTCAGTGCCTGGAGCCAGCAGCAGGTAAGGTAAGGGGAGAGGCCCTGGGCAAAGGATCATGGTGGAGGGCCTCTTGGCCTGCTAGGCTGGGCCTGCTCACAAGGGCCTCCCAGTCTGTTGACTGCCTGCTAAGGAGCTCTGTCCCAGCCCTGCTAACGAGCTGCCCAGCCCCTGCCCGCCCCACTTGATCTGGCTGCGAGCTGCCGCCCAAGGCCACCTTAAGCTGCCTGGCCAGGGGAGAGGACCCTTTCAAGGCCCGTTCTTAAGAACGGGCTTTGAAGCTTGTTTTGTTATATTACATTTAAGCTAGAGTACGCCCAATATACCAAGATGCAGGAAGCATTTAAAGTACAAAAACAAATCTCATTGTAGTGGAAATTGGCCTACGGATGCTTTTTATTAGGCATAGTTCAGGAGGATATCAGAACCCAGTTAAAAATAGGCAGATATTAAATTGGCACCCAGCCCCTGCATTTTTCATTGCCTATTGAAACAATGATAAAAGGAAAATCAGAATGGAAAAGAACTGGGCTAATGGAGGTATTTGTGGTTCTAAAAGTATTCTAAGGATTTCCAGCTTGCTGTACCCACAAGTTATGCCCTGGCATAAGATGATTTTGATAGCAACCTACTGTAATTGTATAAGTCCAAAAAAATTTAAAGGGTTGGTAAAAAAAAAAAAACTACTGTCCCACCATGCCTAGAAGTCATGGCCACAGCCTCAGGCTATCAGCTAAGTCCAAAACCAACCATAGCTCTAAGCACTGTAAAACCTAGCTAAGCACCAATATCTCAGATTATAGGGTGAATGGATGGGGCCACAGTGATAAGAACTCAAAAGGAAGAAAACTTTGGACAAAAAAGGGGGTACTTTTTGCAAATATCCAATAGTGAGAACAAATATTCTAGAATATTTGTAATGCTGTTCTGCTCAGACCTGTAGAGGTACTCACTTCTGAATACTGACACCAAGTTGGATCTTTTGCTCTGTGAAGTAGGGTCTTTTTTGGGTAATGTTTTACTCAGTTGGACTGCTGTAGGATACCTACTAGCTACACCCCAGTGCACAGGGCTTAGTTTTGGGCTGCATGAAACTTATTATCCTGGGTGTTCTTAAACCTATGATACATTGGGTTGCAGGGTATTGGCTGACAAGCATCAGGAGAGGAGAGGGCAGGGTAGTTAGAAGAGGAGGAGGAGGAGCTGGTTCTTATATGCTGCTTATCTCTACCTCAAGGAGGCTCAAAGCAGCTTACAGTCGCCTTCCCTTTCCTCTCCCGACAACAGACACCCTGTGAGGTTGGTGAGGCTGAGAGAGCCCTGATATCACTGCTCGGTCAGAACAGCTTTATCAGTGCTGTGTCGAGCCCAAGGTCACCCAGCTGGCTGCATGTGGACGAGAAGCAGGGAATCAAACCCGGCTCACCAGTTTAGAAGTCAGTGCTCCTAACCACTACACCAAGCTGGGGTGAGATTGCTGAAAGCTCGTATAGTGCCAGTGGTGTGAATAGCAGTGTTACATCCAAGTAGTATCCACAAGTGACATCATGCCATTGATATGATCCTGGTTTTCCAGCATGCCCTCCTCCCCATCATTCCACTTACTGGTGCTGGGAGGTCTCCATAATGATACATAGAGAAAAGAAGATTTCAAATGGATCCAGTCATGGGGCTTTCTTCTTCCTCCAGTATTGTATTTTCTTTTTACTGTGATAGCAGTCTCTCCCAAGACGTTGGGAACAACTGTTCAGAGGTACATACCTAAGGAAGCATTTTGTAAATGTACGGCTGGATAGTCCCCAAAAGAATATATCTACTTCAATGCTAGGGCATGATGCTTGTTCACCTGGGCACTTCAGGAATTTATGATCTGGCACAGCACTAGCTGTTGTTAGTCTGGGTCTCTAGTAATAGGACTCTAATTGCCATTCTGGAATCTTGCTAATCATGGATTATCAAAATTATTTTTACCCTTTTAATACTGGAGATGAGGTCATTGTATGGCTGGCTGTGAGGCTGCCTTTGAGAGGTTTGCTTAATTGCATGGGAGAATAAGCTCAGGCTTTGCACATTTAATGGCTACAATCATCTCCGTATTTTTTCCTTTCTCCAAAGTTGTGTAACAGTCCAGTCAATTGTACCTTAACTGCCGCTGCCTTTGGCAAAGCTAGTGTGAGATCTGTTCAAAAAGATGCCAATGAATGGATTAAATAAAGCCCATTTGTATCCACTAAGAGACATTGGAATCCAGTGAGAAGGAGAAACAAGGCACTAGATGGCACTCTAAACTTGGAATTATCCATGACTTTTCCTTGTTTTTTTTTTAATGAGGAGAAACTAGGAAAAGCCCCCTTAAAAAGTACATACCCCAGCTTTGATCACCTCTGGGAATTTGCTTTTTTGCTCCTACAGACATTCCAGGTAATGATGTACCTTAGAGCAGTCTCCAGGATGGTAGGTAACTTAACTCTTGGGCTTGGCAACAGAGTACAGCAGATTAATTAGTTTATGTAGGCAAACAATCCCCCTTCAAGGATCGCTGCCTTGTTGTGGCAAGGGGGCTTGCGTAGTTCAGTGAAGCTATGAGCTATGCCGTGCAGGGCCACCCAAGACGGACAGGTCATAGCTGAGAGCTCTGACAAAAGGTGATCCACTGGAGAAGGCAATGGCAAACCACTCCAGTATCTTTGCCATGAAAACTCTATGGACAGTTCCAATAGGCATAACGATATGACGCTGGAAGATGAGCCCCTCAGGTCGGAAGGTGTCCAATATGCTACTGGGGATGAGCAGACGGCTAGTACGAGTAGCGCCAGAATGAATGAAGCGGCTGGGCCAAAGCCGAAAGGACGCTCAGTTGTGGAAGTAACTGGTGGCGAAAAGACAGTCCGATGCTGTAAAGATTTTTATTCCATAGGAACCTGGAACGTCAGATCCATGAATCAAGGCAAGCTGGACGTGGTTAAACAAGAAATGAGAAGACTGAACATCGACATTTTAGGAATCAGTGAACTAAAATGGACAGGAATGGGTGAATTTAATTCAGATGACCATCAG
This sequence comes from Paroedura picta, assembly GCF_049243985.1. NCBI lineage: Eukaryota > Metazoa > Chordata > Lepidosauria > Squamata > Gekkonidae > Paroedura > Paroedura picta. Next base: position 76,154,612 of record NC_135373.1, on the reverse strand, counting down.
GTATACTACTGTGGACAAGAATCTCGCAGAAGAAATGGAGTAGCATTCATAATCAATAAGAGAGTAGGAAAAGCAGTCTTGGGATACAATCCCCAAAATGACAGAATGATCTCAGTTCGAATCCAAGGCAAACCATTCAACATCACAGTGATCCAGGTCTACGCCCCAACCACTGCTGCTGAAGAGGATGAAGTTGATCAGTTCTATGAAGCCCTACAACACCTTCTAGAAGCAACGCCCAAAAATGATGTGCTTATCATCATGGGGGATTGGAATGCTAAAGTAGGAAGCCAAAAGATAACCGGGATAACAGGCAAGTTTGGCCTTGGAGTACAAAATGAAGCAGGGCACAGGCTGGTAGAATTTTGTCAAGAGAATACAATGGTCATAGCAAACACTCTTTTCCAGCAACCCAAGAGACGACTCTACACATGGACATCACCAGACGGTCAACACAGAAATCAGATTGACTATGTGCTCTGCAGCCAAAGATGGAAAAGTTCTATCCAGTCAATAAAAACAAGACCAGGAGCTGATTGTGGTTCAGATCATGAGCTTCTTGTTGCAAAATTTAGGCTTAAATTGAAGAAAGTAGGGAAAAGCACTAGGCCACTCAGGTATGAACTAAATCATATCCCTGACGAATACACAGTGGAGGTGACAAATAGATTTAAGGAATTAGATCTGATAGACAGAGTGCCTGAAGAACTATGGACGGAGGTTCGCAACATTGTACAAGAGGTAGCAACTAAAACCATCCCAAAGAAAAAGAAATGCAAGAAATCAAAATGGCTATCTGAGGAAGCTTTACAAATAGCTAAGGAGAGAAGGGAAGTGAAAGGCAAGGGAGAAAGAGAAAGATACACCCAATTGAATGCAGAATTCCAGAGAAAAGCTAGAAGAGATAAGAATGCCTTCTTAAATGAACAGTGCAAACAAATAGAAGAAAACAATAGAATGGGGAGGACCAGAGATCTTTTCAAGAAAATTGGAGATATGAAGAGAACGTTTCATGCAAAGATGGGTATGATAAGGGACCAAAATGGTAGGGACCTCACAGAAGCAGAAGAGATCAAACAAAGGTGGCAAAATTATACAGAAGAACTATACAAGAGCGAGCTTAACATCCCTGATGACCACAGTGGGGTAGTTACTGACCTGGAGCCAGACATCCTGGAATGTGAAGTCAAATGGGCCTTAGGAAGTCTGAGCAACAATAAAGCTAGTGGTAGTGACAGCATTCCAGTTGAACTATTCAAAATCTTAAAGGACGATGCAGTAAAAGTGCTACACTCAATATGCCAGCAAATTTGGAAAACTCAACAATGGCCACAGGATTGGAAAAGGTCAGTTTACATTCCAATCCCAAAGAAGGGCAATGCCAAAGAATGTTCAAACTACCGCACCATCGCACTAATTTCTCATGCTAGCAAAGTTATGCTCAAAATCCTACAAGCTAGGATCCAGCAATATGTGGACCGAGAACTTCCAGAAGTACAGGCAGGATTTCGAAGAGGCAGAGGAACTAGAGATCAAATTGCCAACATACGCTGGATCATGGAGAAAGCTAGGGAGTACCAGAAGAACGTCTACTTCTGCTTCATTGACTATGCTAAAGCCTTTGATTGTGTGGAGCACAACAAATTGTGGCAAGTTCTTAAAGAGATGGGAATACCAGAGCATCTTATTTGTCTCTTGAGAAATTTATATGCAGGTCAAGAAGCAACAGTGAGAACTGAACATGGAATCACTGACTGGTTCAAAATTGAGAAAGGAGTTCGGCAAGGCTGTATACTGTCGCCTTGCCTATTTAACTTGTATGCAGAGCACATCATGAGAAATGCGGGATTAGAGGAGTCACAAATTGGGATCAAGATTGCAGGGAGAAATATCAACAACCTCAGATATGCAGATGATACCACTCTAATGGCAGAAAGTGAAGAGGAACTAAAGAGCCTGTTGATGCGGGTGAAGGAGGAGAGTGCCAAAGTTGGCTTGAAACTCAACATCAAGAAAACAAAGATCATGGCATCCGGCCCTCTCAATTCCTGGCAAATAGAAGGGGAAGAAATGGAGATAGTGACAGATTTTATTTTCCTGGGCTCCAAGATCACTGCAGATGGGGACTGCAGCAAAGAAATTAAAAGACGCTTGCTCCTGGGGAGGAAAGCTATGGCAAATCTAGACAGCATCCTAAAAAGCAGAGACATCACCCTGCCAACAAAAGTGCGTTTAGTCAAGGCTATGGTCTTCCCAGTTGCAATGTATGGCTGCGAAAGTTGGACCATAAGGAAGGCCGAGCGTCAAAGAATTGAGGCTTTTGAACTCTGGTGCTGGAGAAGACTCTTGCGAGTCCCTTGGACTGCAAGGCGAACAAACCAGTCAGTCCTAGAGGAGATCAGCCCTGACTGCTCTTTAGAAGGCCAGATCCTGAAGATGAAACTCAAATATTTTGGCCACCTCATGAGAAGGAAGGACTCCCTGGAGAAGAGCCTAATGCTGGGAGAGATCGAGGGCAAAAGAAGAAGGGGACGACAGAGAATGAGGTGGATGGATGGAGTCACTGAAGCAGTAGGTGCAAACTTAAATGGACTCCGGGGAATGGTAGAGGACAGGAAGGCCTGGAGGATCATTGTCCATGGGGTCGCGATGGGTCGGACACGACTTCGCACATAACAACAACAAGGCAAACAATGTTCTCTGTTTAGCAGGGGGAGGTTTATGAAACACTATAAAATTAGAATCCCAAGTACTTACCTTCTCAATGAGAACCAGGGCTATGACTTAGGCACCACTGAGGGACTTTTTATTTTATTCATTTTTAATTTTGCTTCATAACCCCTCAGTTCCCCCAACCTGGTTTAATAGGCTGCATTGTTTACATCATGATGGCCTGTTGATAGTGAGTAACTCAAAAAAACTTAATTCAGGTGCAGTCTAGTTTCTTAAGGCATTTTAGAAAGTCTTCTGAATAACCCTGCCTTTCTCAACTGTTGAGAAACCCCTGAAATAATCTTCAGGTTTCGAGAAACCCCAGAAGTGGCATGATTGTGTAGAATATGGTTGGGAAGAATAGTTGTGTACACAGCCACTTGAGGTCCCTCCCCTTCTTACCCCCTCCAGGCCCACCATTGGCCATTTTGGGAGGGGTGGGTGGGTTGACGACCATATACTGTCAAATCCCCTCATAAATGTTAAACAAATGTAAATATATATATACATACACACACAAATAATGTACTCCCAACCATTCAGGAAACCCTTCCAGGTCTGACATGAAAGCCTGGAATAACCAGTTGGCCAACAGAGAAATAATAGGTTTCCATGCAAAGCGAGATTATGCGGGAGGCATTCAGGCATCACAACAAGCATCAAATAATCTGAGATTTGTGCATGAACACTTTTTTTTAAATCTTGGTCACATGTCTGCTTTCTTCTTCCCCCTTTCTTTTCACATGGCCTTGAGCCAACTATGCTGGAATTGGTGGCATATAAATATAACTAACAAATAAATAAATGGCATGCAATGAAGGATTTCTAGTATGCAACCAGCTTTGGCTCCCTGTGATGCTTGAATGCAGGTGTCTGTCTGAAACCAAGTCAATTTACTTTATACAAACTGGGGTATGAGCATATATGAAAATTAAAACCATTTCAGCCAGATTCTTAAGAAGGTAAGTGAAAGACTGGTTGGAATTTATTGCCTTCCTTTATATGTATGTGGAAATGAAATCATGTGCATGGAGAGGGAGAGAAATATGCCAAGCAGCTCTCATTTTTCTCTCTCAGTGTGTGTGTATGTGTGTATGTATACACGCACACACACACGCACACACATACACACACATATATATATACACACATACATACATACACATACAAACACACACACACACACACATATGTGTGTGTGTGTCCCAAGCTCAGGAGGGGTCTGCAGCCTTTTCTTACCTGCCACAACTGGCTGCTTCCATCGCTCCCTCTCCATCCTCCTGAGCATGAGTGAGTTGTCTTGGGGTTTCTCCACCTGGGAGGGGACAGAGCCTGCATGCCTTCTCCTGCCATAGATTGTGTCCTGTCTCTCCCCTTCTTAGTCGTCCTTGAGCTTGCCTGTTGACTTAGGTGCTGATATCACTTCTGGTGACATGTCACTTCTGAGGGCAGGGAAGTGTAGCAGGGAAGTTTGGCCATCTGACATCACTTCCAGAGTTCTTTGAAGCCTGAAAAATTATTTCAGAGTCAGAAAATTGGGAAAAGATATTCTAAATAAATAAATCACCTCACGTAATAGTAATGTTGCTTTCTTGGATTGGCCTGACTATTTAACATGAAGTTTGTGGTTTGTCTAGACAGAGAGTCCATTAATTTATTATGGGCTTCTATACATGAAAGAACCTTTTTTTTTTAAGTCTGTTCAACAAAAGAATAGAATGGCACTATTGGATGCCTTGAGGTTCTAAGGGCCTGCAATGGAGCTCTTTCACCAAGCATTTGGTTGAGGTTGGGCTGAACTCCTGGGGTTTAAGAACAAGCGCTCCTTCCCTCCAGGGCAGAGTTTGCACTTACTTTGTTTATTCCATTGTCAATCCTGTTGAATTCAGATCGATTTGAACTCGTCTTCCTCTCCCCCCCTCCCCATTGAAACAGGAAAGTGTTCTGCACGTGGTTAGGGAGGCTCAGAAGAGGGGGGGGGAGGCAAATGGAGACTCTTTGTTTTCTTGAAGGGGGGAAGAGGATCGAAGCAGTCAGAGGAGGGAGGAAAAAATCCTTTCTTTTCTTGAAGGGATGGGGAGAGGATTGAAGAAGGCAGGAAAAAAAATCCAAGACCGACAGAAGTTGAGAGAAATTAGGGGCTTCTCCTTTAAGGCAAGTTTGTCACATGACCACCTGTGGCCAATCATGGGTTCTCTACCATGGAGGAGAGCCCAGATTCAAAACAATGTGATTTTTAAATATATTGAGGGTTAAAAGCACTCTGAGATATCACACAATAAAAGTGTCACTCTGGATCAATCCTTCTTGCTGCAGAAAGAAAATTTAAATCGCCCCAACTCACAACGGAAATGTAGAGGGCAGGGACTGAATTGACCTGGGATTGGAATAAAAGCTCCGTGCAGTTTACACCCAGGTTTAAGATTAAGTAATAGTCAGTTGAGCCATGTTACATCTTCCCTGTCTACCCTCTTCAGCCACATATATCAGCGGTCGCCAACCACTAGAAATGTTGGAGTGGAAAAACGTTTACACATTTATACCGCTATTTTGTTGTTATTGTTATAAATTTTGTTAATTTTTACGAGATTTTTAACTAAGAATGTTTTATTATTGGGATATTGTTTTTATAATATGTTTGTGAACTGCTGCAAGCCGGCAAATGCTGAGAGCAGCGGTATAGAAATATATAATTAATAAAGAAACAAACAAGACAAGGCGGGGGGAGATTTCCTAGGACATTTTTAGGAGATTTTAATGTGTTATCTAAAGCTGTAAGATGGCTTGACTTGGCACTGGTCACTTTAATTCCTTTTGCTTTTTTCAGCTAGCTTGCACATTTTTTTCATAGCCAGAACTGGATGAATTCTGGTACAATTATGTTACCTCATGCAAGAGCAGAAATCTGGTACAGTAAAACCTTCCTTACTTGTATGGAAGAAAACTTAAGCATGTACCACAAAAATGTATTCAAAGAAAAATACAAGAGCTATTCTTTCTCTCTCAGATTTTAAAAAAGTTCTAAAAGCCTTGTGTTTGAGCAGCTGGGTAGCTTTTCTGGGAGCAGCTGCATATGTTGAAATCTTGGCTCATGAAATAGGGCGGCCAGACGATAGGAGTGTGGAGTGGGGTTTCAGTGCAGCCCTGAAGTGATGTCAGTATGTTCTAGAAACTGCTTTAGGTAAACTATGGAATTTCCAGTAGTTTCTAGAATGGACTGACATCACTTCCAGGTTTCTCCCCAAAGAGACAAATGCTGTCATGCCAATGGCAATTTAAACACCACCACCACCACCCCTTGGCTGCTGCAGGAGCTGGGGGGCAGGAGATCTTTTGTCCCCATTGGTAACCTGGCATCCCTAGATTTGTATCATACTCCATAAGCTAATATTTTCTCTGTATTGATACTCAAGAATTTTCCAGATGTAAACATAATTGTGTTTGGTCTCGGACCTGATAAAATGGCATGTACTTTTATGAGGACTGCATTCCCTGTAAAGCACAAGTCTCAAAGTGAATGCCATTTTGGTACAAAATAGAGTTCCACCCATCCTGTGGTTGGTTGCCTTATGAGATTGTAATTTTCTTTATAGTGGCTTTGTATACATTCCTGCTACCCTCTTTCGCCAAATGTTTCCCCCCCTACTTTTCCCAGTGAAATAACATAACAAGATAATAAAGAGGAGAATAGTTTCAGTGCCTGTTTGCTTTCCTTATGTTCTGTTTACAGCAGAATGAATGGAAGTAAGGCGCGTCTCGGTAATATGAAATACAGATGGAAATTACTGCCAGTGACTTCATCTGCCCCTGCCCAAGGGTGTTTCCAAGCCCAAGAATGAGGGAAATTGGCTTGATCTTCTTAATATGGTTTTAATGGTGCCTTTATTTCAGGCATTTGAAGTCATGACTTTGGGCAGAGTTTAGAATATCATCTTTCACTTCCTCAGTCTTTGGCTTTTTCTTCATCCAGGCCTTTTTTCTGTCTTACATCGAGTCCATCACAAATTCTTCTCTTAAGCAAAATAAATAGAAATTCTTGTAATTATGCCTCATATATTGTACTTCTTGGTCTTCAAATGTACTCATCTCAAGTTGCAGGCTAAACTGCTTATAAATTTGGTATGATTTCTATCCTAAACTATTATTACGAAATAGTTTTTTCATTCATTCATTACCTTTATTGGCATTCCATAGCATTAAGGAATAATTAATTCACCCTGGTCCCTGTATATGCAGATTTCTTTCATCTCCCAGCTTGGAGGACACCAAAATCTATCAGAGTCTTAGAGCTACTAGCTCTGTTTTAGGAAATTCCAGTAGATTGAGGGTGGAGTTTGGACAAGGGGATGGAGTTAAGCAGTGATGTGATATTACAGACTCCACCCTCATAAACTGAAGCTGTCATTTCCTCCTTGGGTAGTATGTAGATTGGCTGAAGTGGTCATTTTCTCTGTAGTCTGGAGATCAGGTGTAATCAGCTATAATTTCAGGCCTCATCTGGAGGTTAGCAATCCTAGATGTATATATAGCTTCCATTATTGAGAAAGAATAGCTCTTGTCTTTTTCTTTGAATGCAGTGGGGAAAGTTAAAGAATAGAATGCCATCTTTTTACTGAAATAATGGGGGTATTTATGTGATTTTATGTGATTTTACTTTGATTTTATATTTTATTGTGAACTGCCGTGAGACCTTTTGGCGAACGGCGGTATATAAATCCAATTATAAATAAATAAATTGATGGGCAAACTAACCTCAGTTCAGTTCTTTCTCAGATTTTGGTAATACTGCATAAGGGAGAATTGTGCCACTCTTCTTCACTATTTTCCCTTTCCCCCTACTTTCATGCAAATGCACTTTTGTACATGGGTGGAAGAACAGGTGATGAGGACGGATTGCTGGTGAAATTAGAGTCATTATATATTTCCCCTGACCTATCCTGGATCCTTTTGAACATGTTTTAGGGCTATTCTTTTGTACCTGGATGTACATGTGTAATTTTATTTGTTTCCAACCCTCGGGAGAAATTGAAAACGGCACCCCAGCAGAAAATAACACTGAGCATATTTGGGAGCTGTAGTAGGGGCCTCTCATGTCACCCATGAGCCTTCATCATCATTTGGAAATAAAATTGTACTGATAAAAGATACACTGCATCCAGCTATTCATTTATCACGGTTACTATTAACTGTCATTTTATAGTACTTTAACATCACCTATTTCTCAATTTGTTTGAACCAGTGATTGAAACTGGAGACCTTCATGCAAACAAATGTTTCACTATTGAGCACTTGGAGCTGGGAGAAGGAGAAAATGGCATATCAGGAGCTCACTCAGGAGCTGACTGCTAGCTCCACCCTCTGCTGAGTGGGCCTTTGTGCTATAAAATAGCGATCCCCAACCTGTGGGCTATGGACCACATGTGGTCCGTCGACTAATTGGAGGTGGGCCGTGAAGGACGCCTTCTCTCCCCCCCCCCGGCCCTTTACAACACACTTTGGGTGTCATTGTCTCACATCACTCTCTCATTGCAGAGAAACAAGCTCAGGGTTCCCATTGATTTGTCATTGTCATGAGTTAAAATTTCCATGAAAATAAAATGTTCCTTATGTTCATTTTTGTGGCGTGTCTGTATCTTATTTTGAAGGGATGTTTAAACATTACCATAGCCATCAGAGAGCGTTAGGGCAGTGGTTGAGAGTAGAGGAGTAAACTCCCCCCCCCTCACCGGGCCTCAGTAAAAGGCGTTGAGTGGTCCCTGATGATAAAAAGGTTGGGGACCACTGCTATAAAAGGCTCCTGCTTGCCAGAGGCACACACCTTTGGTGCGTGCAAAACTACAAAGACCAAAGGACTCTTGGGTTCTGGATCAAGCCAGAAAATTCTGTAAGGAGCCAAATGGCAAGAGCTAAAGGACTCTTGGCTCTTTACTAGAGGATCAAGACGAAGGATTCAGTGAACTGCAGGACTGTTTGAGAAGCATTTCGGATGAATCAAAGTGGCATGATGACTGAAGGAGCTGAGGTAGTGACATATTCCATCTGCGGCATGTTTGTCTTCTTACCTCAGGGGGACAGCTTTTACATGTGAAGCGAGTTTAAATTAATGGCTCTGCTGAGGAGAAGGTACAAGGATTAGAGGAATGCTTGAATACGTTGCTACATATAAAGGAGGTTGAAGAGTTCTTGGACATAACTCATGAAGCATTTTTGAGAGAGCAAGTGCAGGAGGAGGGAAAGCTATCAAAACAAACGCAAGAGGGTAATGAATGGAAGTCTGTTACGCATAAGAGTAGAAGAATAAGGAGAAGGTCTGCCCCATTGATGCTTAGCAATCAGTTCCAGGACCTGCCTGAGTCTGTTGATTCAGGAACACAGGAGCATGAGCATACAGGATGATCTTGATAGGCTTAAGAAGTTGGGCTACACTGAATAAAATGAAATTAAATAGGGACAAATGTAAAATTTTGTATTTAGGTAGGAAATTTGCTGCGCTGCAGCAGTCGCCATGGCTGGGACTCCCCCTCGGCGTGGCACTGCGCAGCTGCTGTTGGTGGCGAGAAATCAGGGGCGCCGGCGGAAAAGCAAGAGGAGCAGGGGCTCAGGCAGCGGCAGCAACATCCCTTGGCAAAAGACTGTCCCCCCCCCCCCGGGCCTCAGTAAAATTGTCAAGCGTTGACTGGTCCCCAGTGATAAAAAGGTTGGGGGACCACTGTCCTAGAGGGTTCAGGTCACAAACTGTTTTTGAAACACAGAGTATTTTTGTATCTCTTTCTCATTCATCAACAAATTGGCTTAAATTAATGAACTCTTATTGAGATTACACTCCCAAATAGAGTTCTTTCTTAATGTTTTTTAAAGAGATTTTCTATTATGATCTTCATTAATGTACAGTTAAATTGCTGTCAGCTGTTAAGTCAGGCATTTGTGAGGACATAATTAAATTACTTGAATAATTACTTTTCCAGATAGAATCATATAATCATAGAGTTGGAAGGGGCCATACAGGCCATCTAGTTGGAAGGGGCCATACAGGCTCAATGCAGGATCAGCCCAAAGCATCCTAAAGCATCCAAGAAAAGTTTGTATCCAACCTTTGCTTGAAGACTGCCAGTAAGATGTGAAAGCTCACCAGTGCATCCTTTGCTTAAACATGATAGTACTAAAATGAGTGTGTGTATGCATGTATGAGGGAGCGTGTTTCCCACCATGAACATGTTTTCCCCTCATACATTTTTCCATTCCCCCCCCCTTAGGAAGCTCATTCATTTGTTCTTAACAAGCCCCCCCCCAAATCTTAATTCTATCCTGCATGAAGGTTCTCTTTCCACAAAATCAGTATTACTTGAATACCATTTCTTAGTATTTTTCCAATGTTCTTAGGCTTCTAATGTTCCTAAGCAGCTAGACAACTTCTGTGTAACCTCAGACTTACATCAGAAATCTCTGTGGAAATGGCCGTATATATACAGGGACCCAGCATGGACCCTAGGGGAAATGCTTCTTGGTTGGGAAACAAGCTGTCGATCTTTGATTGCCTGTCCAGAGAATGGAACTATTCAAGGTTAGCAGAGGAAGTGATAAGAGAGATTGTCAGCAGGACTGGTGGTTGGAACTGAAAGGACAAATGATTCCACGAGTACAGAAATGACGTATTGGCTGATGTTTAGACAGGCATAACTGCAACAGTCTTTTGCAGGGTTTTCCTTAAAGTAGTAACAATTCACAGACACACACACACAGCTTGGGGAAGGGAATGGGCTTGTTTATCTGTAGTAGTTTCTACAAGATCACTGTAATATCCCATGTTGGCTATGGAAAGCGCTGTTAAGTTGCAGCTGACTTATGCTGATATCATAAGGTTTTCAAGACAAGAGACAAAGGCAGTTTGTCATTGCTTACCTCTGCGAAGGGGACGGCAGAGAATGAGGTGGCTGGATAGAGTCATTGTTATATGTTGATTCCTACATAGGGTATATACAAATATAGAGTGCAGCATGTATATAAAATGTATATCTCTGCAAAATTGCTTCTATAAACACAGCTGATTTTTGAACACCTTCATAGATGGAAGTAGTTGTACAAGCTTAATTAAATGTACTAGATTTTTTCAAGGTTAACTAGCTTCTTTTACATATGTTCTGTTTTAATAGTACAAAAAAGACTGGGAGCCAGCCTTTGAGTATATATCTATTTATAGCCCATGGGACTTGGGTTTGTAAAAATATCTGAAAACAATAGTATCATATATAGGGAAGTTCACGCCAACTTTACACATAAACTTCTGGCAAAATACATGCTTATCCTGGATTCTGTGTATGACACTACATATTTTTTTTTCCTTTGCAAAGAGATTGTCTATATATAGAAGAAAATGGTCTGTACAAAATGGTCTTGATTATACAGGGAGTTTATAACCTGATTCCGTGGAGAGGGAGTGTCTTGAAATTAAACATAAATATGATCAGGTCTTAACCTCTATGATACTGTTTCTACTGACTCAGCAGTACGGGTCTGGAGGGAATTAGTATGACAAATGTTTAGTAGCTGTAGACCAAGGCCAATTCTGATTATAAGTATTACAAGACCACAAAGGCATTTCTACAACTCCTGAGGGGATGTTAATGACTCATTCATCCTTTTGTTCAAACCTGCCAATGTCTGCAGCTGTTAAGAAAAAATACACAGTTGACCCAAGCCTAAGACATACGTATTTGAAATAGGAGGACAATTTCTGTCAGTAAACCAATATAATATTATTACTATGAATTAATTGTTTTCAGGATAGACCTTTAAAACTCATCAAATATAGAGCCATGTTTGAGAATAAAATTTGCCTTTTATAGATCCTTTTTAGTGTCCTCTCTTCTTCTTGTAGATTTGTCTTAGTCCATATTTCATTTAAGGCCACATTGATATCTTCTACACAACTGATTTAGCTGCGATCACCGCTTGTTTGCTTGCAGGTCTAAAACCCATTTTCACACAGAATCGGGCCTGGTCCTGGGTGGTCCCAGGTCTGGCCCAATTCATGTCCTCAGTTGGTCCGCAGCAAGGGAATGTGGAGAAATCTATGTTCCCTTTTTCACTGCAGGATACAACGAGATGTAATTCGGTGTTGGGCCATGTGTAAGTGAAAACTTGGGCTGTCTTGTTCCCTGCCTTTGCAACCATCCCATCACCCTCGAGCGTCACCTGCTGACTGCTTCGTTCCCTTTCCTCGATAGCCAGGAAAGCTGCCAGCCTGCCCATTCAGGCTGCTGACTCCTCTCCATCCTCAGAGCCTGGCCTGGTTTCTCCCCACCCTTGCTGGGTTAATGAGGCAAGACTCCTAAATTTTTTTAAAAATGCTTCCCATATCTCCACTGTGCTTTGGAGCCACAGGAAGCATTCTTTGATTTTTTTAAAAAGGGTCTTAGGGAGAAAAGAATTATGCTTCCCGGAACTCTGCAGCATGACAGACTGCAGGAAGCATTTCTAAAAATTTTGTAGGAGTTATTGTGTGGGAATAGTTATCTGTTGGCACTGGCTCTTCTCCCAAAGTCAGTAGCTTCCACTGACTTCTGAGAGAAAAGTTTATCCAGCTGTAGTTGGAAGGAGCAGACATTGACAGGATAGACTTGGGGTTCTCAGCTTCAAGTTTCTCTTTCACAGTTAATTTGATGGCCTCGAGATATTTACAGGGGACAGTTAATGGGCAGGAAGGGAAGCATTTAACCCTTTTCACCACCTGCAATTTTGATTCAGATGCTGGAATCCAGCCTAGGAGAAAAACCGTCCTGGGAGACATTTTCACAAGAGTGGTATATAGAATAGGATAAACCTCCTTCCTGCCATCCAGTCATCATATTGAAAAAGCAACAGGTTTGCTTCTTCGTTAACTGTGCAGTCCTTCTAAGTCTAATAAAGGCAATCACTTTATTTCTGTTTAGGGTTATGCTACCTTCAGCTGGACAATGTTTCCAAGTGCCTTGACTGTGTAGGAGGTTGTAATGCAGGTTGTACTGCATTGTCTTCTTGGTTAACTCACTCTAGCTGCAAAGTGAAGAGGGAACCAGTGTAATTTTCTTACCTGGTACAGCATTTAATTTACTGATATGCTCATGTAATAGTTCAGTTTTGATAAAGTGCTCCTGTATAGATTATGTTCCATTCTGTGAGAATAACAGTGCAGTCTTAAGCAGCATTGCACCCGTCTGTCCATTGAAGGCAATGATTTTACAGTATAATTTTGCATAGGTGTGTACTATTAATGAAGTATTGTAACTGTTGCCCAGAATTGGTGAGGCATGGAATATGAAACTTCTGTGCTCCTAGTGATTGCAGGAAGTCTGTTCTTCTAGTTTAAACCTGACTTGTGGTGTACCTCTAGGAGACGTGGTTTCTGTGGTTTAAAAATTGAATTTTACATACTTTTGATGTTAATGTAAAAAGTCAATCAAAGGGTTTGCCTAGCACATGAAGTCTGGAAATACAGTTTTAAATTATGACCCTTCTGATTCAGACATTGGAATTTAGAAAATTCAGTATTTCAAAATATCTAGAATGCCATTAAAATCTCAAGGCTTTTCTATTTTCCACTTTTAAAAAATGCAGGCCACTTTTTAAAGGTCTGTCTCAGTCCTTTGTGACCTTTCCCAAACCCCAAAAATTGAGAAGGTCTGGCAAGGGTATCCCCCTGCTGGTGGCCAGGAGTAACCTTGCAACCCTAGGCACACAGCAAGAGGCAGCAGTATGGGCATAAACACTGAACAGTGCAAATGCTATCAGGGCACTATTGGGAATTGTGCAGTGAAGCAGAGGACAGCTGATGCAGGGTACATACCCTGGGCATCATCAGCAAGCACATGGACTATGGCAGGTAGGCACTATCCCATAGTACAGCAGAGAAAGGAAGCAAGTGAGGCTTGCTGTGGTAGAGCTAGTGTGGTGTGGTGGTTAAGCGTGTTGGACTAGGATCTTGGACACACAGGTATGAATCCCCACTCTGCCTCAGAAGCTGGTTGGGTGACCATGGGCCTATCCTACTATGTAGGGTTATTGTGATGATACAGTGGAGGAGAGAATGATGTATGCTGTTTTGGGATGGGATAGAAGTATGGTCAATAATCAAACAGTTACTTCCTGGCATAAGCTATTTATTTATTATGTGACTTCTATACTGTTCCCTTTTGATTAGATGCCTTTCTCATGCTACTGCAAAATAAAACAAAGCTGCAGGTATGCCTGGAGCCTGCTTCTTTTCTGTGTGTGGATTGGTGGATCTTTAAAGTATACAGGTGGCACAATATTGATATACATCAGGAGGATGGGCATTCTCCTTGGGAAGGATCAACAAAGAGCTTGATGGACAAAACCTGATAAAGTTAGTTAATCAGACAGTTGTCCCTATCTCTCCCTCTGCCCTTCCCTTTCACATCTGCTTAAGTGTCCCAACTGTTGGTTTGCCAGAAGTCTATAGATAGCCCTAGTTCAAAGAGGAATATAGAATGTTTGCGGTTTCTTCCTTCCTTCCTTAAAAAAAGAAAGAAGGAGCTTTATATTAAATATAGCTTTTTGATTTAAAATGAAATAAAGAACTTATGTAGCATGGCAGCCTTCTCTGAAAAATAATGCTTTAAATGTGTCCCTGCAATTACAGTTTCTAAAGCTAATGTAAGTATAAAATTGAAGGGTATGTAGGTATATATTACCAAGACTGCTGTTGATTTGGAGCTGATAAGAAATGAAAACAGCACTTTAAGATTAATGAATGCTATTGGTTCTAGACTTTGTCTATCATGTTTCCTCTCCTGTGCTCTTTCTGCATTGCCCCCCATAAAAGTAATTACAGAGCTTACATTATTATTAAACAGATGGGGTCTATTAATTCAGAATGAAAGTAAATTGTTGCAGTTAACCATTTACCTCTGCTAGAAAACTGTCATTACACCACTACAGAGACGAGGCAATTTTGAGAATTGTCATCCAGTCTATGCCACTGCCCCAAATCTATGTAAATAAAGATTCCAGCTGAATCATTTGTCTGGTCTGTGGTGGCCTTGTTGAGTTCACAGACAATGGAAAAGGAGTGGGAGGGAGGAGCTAAATCTGCTGCTCCCCCCCCCCCATTGGCTTCTCCCATTGCCCTCCTCTTAGAATTTCTTCTCAGAACCCTGCCAGCAGAAAATGCAAGCAAAGGGATTCAAGCAGGAGAGGACTGTGTTCAGTGCCACAGAGTCTACTCTCCAAAAAGCTATATTCTCCAGAGAAACTGATCTCTATAGTCTAGAGATGAGCTGTAATTCCAGGGGATCCCCAGGCCCCACCTACAGGCTGGCATCCCTAACTGAGAATTAGAAGAAGGAAGAGTAGGCATTGGTTTTTATATGCTGCTTTTCTCTACCCTAAGGAGTCTCAAAGCGGCTTACAATCACCTTCCCTTTTATCTCTCCACAAAAGACTCCCTGTGAGGTAGGTGAGGCTGAGAGAGCCCTGATATTACCGCTTGGTCAGAGCAGTTCTATAGGCTGTGATGAGCCTATAGAACTGCTCTGACCAAGCGGTAATATCAGGGCTCTATGCCTGGATACCATGCAAGGACTGTGCACAGCCTGCACAAGGATTCATTTAGTCCCAGGTTTCCCCTTGCCCTGGCAGTCATTTCCAGCCCTGGGAAAATATGTTATCAGATCTTGCTAGGATTGCCAACCTCCTGGTGGTGCATGGAGGTTTTCCAAAGTTATGTGATCTCCAGGTCACACAGATCATATCCCCTGAGAAGAATTGCTGCTTTGCATGATAGGCTTTATGACAGTTGAGATGAATGCTTCCTTGTTTTATTCAGGCAATGTACTGCACACACAAAAATGAAACTAACTTATTTAACAAGCATTTTATTTCATTATCTTAATATGAATTGACTGAATATTTACATTTTAAATGTTCTCTTATTATGACAATTTGAATAATTTTATTGAAATTAATTTTTACTATTGATATATTTTTAATTGTATGTTTTAATGTTTTTTACCATTTTGAGCCATCATCATTAACTTTGCATTTCTTTGCATTTCTTTTGAGTTTTGTATATGTAAATTTCAACACTAGAGAACTGTCTTCTTCACATCTAGACAAAGAACTATACATAACATTAATCATAGTGATGCGACACACAATGTAAACGTGTCTTTTGGGAGTGTTGCAGGGAGGTGTGGCCAACTGGCATCACTTTCAGGGTTACATGAAGCCTGAAGAGTATTTTGGGCATTCCTCCATGGTCAAAAGGCTGGGAAAGGCTGGTCTAGGGGGTTTCATGTCACCTGCAACCTCATCCTGTATTAAAACTGAAATTGTTGAGGATTGTGCCTGGAACTTTCTGCATGCAAAAACATGCTCAGTTAGGCAATTAAGGTGATGGTAAACATTTCCTGTGGAATACTTTCATTACAAATAAAATCTTAAAATTTTAATGTTGAAGGAACAGTTTTCTTACTGCTTTTTTCACAGGAACTTGGTAAATGTGTTCCATCTGGAACCTCATGAGTAGAATTTTTTAATCTACTCTTTGTGTGTCTTTTCAGAGGAATTTCTTTCCTCAGGGTACTATGCAAATGATTATTTAAAACAGAGCAGTTTAGTCCTTGTTTCCATTCAACATATGAAGTGGAATAATCAGGTTAGCTACCTCCTGTCTATCTGGCTGAATAATGATATTGACAATTTCTCCCCCTTTGAAAGCTTGGGGCTCCTTCACATGTGTTTTGGAATCACAGGCTATAGTCTACACATATTTACTAGAAAGCCTCATTAACTCAGTGGGTCTTACTTCCAAGTAAACATTGTTTTGGATTAACAGGCTGTTGGAGTTGATTTCCTGATAAGGCAAAAATGTGTGCAATAGTACTGGGCAAGTATAGTTAGTTTTAGCACATGGACTCCTGTTTAATATAAAGACAGATTAGCCATGCTGGACTTTCCAAGTAGTGACTTCCCCCTACTTTCACAAAGAAGTCCAGTTGAAAAAAATCTTGTGATATGTGGGTCCTTGTTAACAGCAAACAAATGAATTGAGCTACAATCTCCTGGTGCTGGAGAAGTCAGTGTTCCATTGAGATATCAGACTTCATTCAAGAGCTGTTCAACCATGCAAATTGGGATTGGTAGATGTGAATGATTCAAGGCACATTATTGTGTGACAAACTCTTCAGAGCATCATGTGAATGACAGGTACATTTGCTGTTGGTGTTTTGATTTACAGTGTGTGAGAATGAGTGAGTGTGGGGGGTATTTCGAAAGGCATGATGTGGATATCATATGGACACAGATATAAAGACTGTTTATCCACTGCCAAGCCTGCTATAGTTTTGAGAGTTTTTGTACTGATTTTTCACTATGACATTTTGCTTGTACATTTTTCCCTCTGTATTTTCTGTTATCTTGACATTTTTTTAGTCATGGTAAAACTTGAAGGAGGTGGGGTTAAGGATTAATAATTTAAATGTATTTTTGAAGCTTTTTTAGGTGACCTCTTCATACAACAGTACAAATACCACCATAGCTACTGGTACACCAGAAATAACTTTCCCCTTTGTATTTAAAAGAATTATTGAGCCTTATTCCAGTGATTAACTTAAATCTATCTACCCTACAGTTAAGGGGACATCATGGGATATAATGCTATTGCGTTCACCCTCCAAAACTGCCACTGGTGCCTGGGGAACTGATCTCCATAGTCTGGAGATGTTGTAATTCTGGGAGATCTCCAGGCCCATGTGGAGGTTGGCAACTTTAACTTTACAGAGAAAATCACAACCTTCCACTGTATTCCTTAAAGTGATCAAAGCAGCTAGAATTTGTTATTCAAGTACTCCATGCCATACCAGACTTGAATTAATAGAGAAATGTGCAAGTGTACATACTGAGGAAAGCGTTGGAGGAGATGGTCACATGTTTCCATGAAATCCAGCATTTTCATCTGGAAGACCCACATATGAATCCCCACTCTGCTATGGAATCTTGCTGCATGATCTTGGGTTAGACACAGATAGACACATCTTATCCTACATCATAGGGTTGCTGTGAAGATGAAATGGAGACAAGGAGAAAGATGTAAACCACTTTGGGGAGGAAGGCAAGGTGTAAATGAAGTAAATAAAAACCAGTGTGTGTATTTAAGTTGCCACTAGACTTTTGATCTATGAACCAGCCATTTGGATTGCTATTGTGTACCTTCGGAACATGTTGCTTGCCCATTTGACTTTAATTCAGACTCAAGTAGAAGTGAAAGGTCCCCATACATCTCCATTTAAATAGGATATGTACAATATGTTGGACAATGAGTGTGCTTCCTGTCCATCTGCACAACAAAATGTTGGAATGTTCCATTGTACTGTTGGATCTTGGCTATTATTAATTGCTCAGATTACTGTTCAATTTTGTACTGAAATAGATGGTCTGTGCTATGTTTTCCATTAAGCTGAATTGCAAAAAAACTTGGAACAGGTAACAAACAGTTTGGAAAAACCTACCATATAGGCACATTAAATATGACAGATGCCAAAAAGTAGAATCTGAAAACAGTTTGATTTCAGTTATTAAACTCAGCCCTCCAAAGTTACATTTAAATATTTCAAGAACATTAAAAACTCCATTATCCCTGTACATAGGAATTAATACGTCTATATTTTTGGTACAAATCTGTACAAGTCAGTCTAAGTATAGACGACAGCAATGAGTTCTGTCTGTTGTTTAATTTCATTCATATCCTGCCTTTCTCCCCAGTGAGGATCCAAAGCCACTTATATTCTCTCCTCCATTTTGTTCTCACAACACCCCTATAAGGTAGCTTAGAGTGTGTGACTGGCTGAAAGTCACCTAGCAATCTTCCAGAGCAGAATTGAAATTCAAACCTAAACTTTCCAGATCCTAGTCCAGTACACTAACCATTATACCACAGGGACTGTGAGTCAGATTCTGCCTCTTTAAAATTATTGTGGATGAACACTGGTTTTAGAGTTGAAACAGGGCATTTATTACTACATCACTACTTATTGTAGTTTTGCTGAATCATGTCTGTGGGAAAAAGCACATGTCTTATCTATAATGCTGCTTGTTAATTAGTGGTCAAACTGAAATTGAAGAATATGGTGCCTTGGAAAAGAGCCTAGGAGGAAAAAGCAATCTTCCATCTCTGTTTGCTTGAGAGCTCAAAACAGCAGCCTGATATTCAAACAACTCAAGTAAACAGGCAATGAAGTAACCAGACTCTGGCACTTAGTTTTTATAGTCACTTTGCATCTCTGTTAGGTATCCCCCTCTGGGGAGATCAAGAGGAGACATTTACAGGGTCAGTTACAATAGGGTCAGGGATTTGGTGGTTGTCAAGGCGTGTGGAGAAGGCCCCCAAGATACCTGGTCTTGATCTTTACAGCAGAAGGAAAATCCTTTTAGAGAACCGGAAAGCAGTTCACCTGCATGCTGTTCGCTGTGAATGGAGGAATTCAAATGCAGAGATACAACATATTTAAAAGCTTGTAGGACAGGAGGAGGGGAGCTAACTTGCTGTGATCACATCCTGTTTACTACCCATGAGGAGGATGAGGTGCTGCTGTGCACAGTCTAGGTTCTAGTCACTGCTTTTTTGCTTTGCCTCTAAACTAGGAGTCTTAATTTGGTCTAAGTTTTTAAATATTGTTATACCCATGTTGTGAAGTCTGGGTCAAGTTTGTCTCTTATATGGCTATAATAACTAGCCATATAATGATATTGCCATGGCTGGATGTGTTCATGGGTAATAAGGTAATAGAACCATGTGCAAATATATATATTTAAAATGCTGTAAGTCCCATCATATGGTTGAAAAGTGGGATTTGATTCATATTAATCAAATATGTGCCAAAAAAGATTATTTATCAGGATTAGAGACTTTCAGAGTTGATTTACCCGTCAGTCTGGTATAGCAGTGAGAGTGTCAGAATATCAGAGTAGGCTAGTCACATTCTCAGCCTAGCCTATCTCAGAGTTGTTGTTGTTGGGAGGCTAATATGGAGGAGAGGAGCTCAATGATAGCAGCCATTTTGGGTCTCCACTGGGGAGAAAAACAGGACAGTTTAAGTAAACAAATGAATGTTGATTCTTGTCACCTTGGAGCAGTCACATACATTTAGCCTAACCTGCCTCACAGAGCTGTTGAGAGGACGGCTTTGGTGTCCCACTGGGGAGAAAGCCAAGATAAAAATGAAGTAAACCAATAAGTAAGGACGTTTACTTCAGCCCTGGGTCTCTTTCTTTTCTATTGGCTGGATATGTACATAGAAACTTTGTGTTCATTTGCCACAGTTCTGTGACATTGACTTTCTGTATTCTTACTCCTGAAGGGTATTTTTAAGGCCCTGTGTGAAGAAAACACTTTGGAATTTCGCATGGGGACTGTGGTCAATTCCGTGTATCTGGGTGTCACTTTGAAGTGCCTGCTGGATTGGCCCATTGTCATGCCAGTTGGAAGCAACACTTCCCTTTACAATTGTTAAAGCCAGGCACTGATAAACATTGGTATCCTGGTGTGAAATTGACCCTTTGAACTGAGAAGAATCCCTTCAGATAAGCAAGCAATGATGTGATAAAAATGCCTTATTTTATTGTTTTGTGTCCTATGGGCAATTTAAAGTTCAGGCTTGTTGCTAAACAAATAGCTGTCTTTTCTCTCACCTCTGTTGGGATGTAGATAACAGAGTACACATTTTACTGAATCACCCACTTCCTCAATTTCATAGTGGTATGTACTGAGGTTGATCTTTGAGAATAGGGCAATAGAGGAGAGAGTATAGTCCTTAAACTCCTTTCTATCCAAATTATATATTAGTTTGTACAAGGGCAGTGCAAATATAAATATGAGTGAGACACCTTGTTGGAGGTCTTGACTGTGTATTCCAGATGTGCTGGAGAGCTGATAATATATCTTTCAAAGGATAAAAGCTCTATCAAGGAGAGGACAGAACTTGTTTACATTTGTTATTCTAAAAGGCTAAATGACAGAGGGGGACGAACTTATCTTGGAATGAACTTTTTAAAAAAGTTTTAAAACAATACTCAGATTTTCAGAGAAGTACAATGAGGAGCCAATGTGTATCATCTCAAATAGTGCAATAGAATCAGAGTCCAGTAGCACCTTTAAGACCAACAAAGATTTATTCAGGGCGTGAGCTTTTGAGTGCAAGCACTCTTCATCAGGCTACCCATTTGAATCTATCTTCAATAGTGGTAGTTCTGGTAGCCCAGTTGCAATCATTGTAACATCCTGGTGCAATCTGGTAATGCTATGTGTACATGGTTTGATTGCTAGGTTCTTGGCCCAAAGACATGACCTGGAGGGGGGGGGGTTAATTAAAGCTTTACAATGTACCAAAATTTCTCAAAGCCCATTCAACTCCTTGTGAATAAGCCAGAAAATCAGGTGATATAAAGCCAAGGTGACCTTAACAAAGGATACTACTTCTTGTACAGTTATGAGTTCATTAGTCAGTGTACATAACACTGAAATAAGGTATTTTAACTTATTTAATGGGAAAATGGCCTGTCCCCTAAGACCTGATATCAAAGTGACCTACAAACTATGTATTATCTCTTTAAACAAGATACACTTAACTTGGTCAAAACTGTTAGCCATATCAGAGAACTTCTAGAAGAGAGTCTGCAGGAAGTTAAGATGGGAGCTAGGAGCTGTTCCAGCTATAAAACAAGTTTTTCTCTTCTGGCTACTTTTTACTTTTTTGCTACAGAATTGAAATGATTTCCCTTGATGCTCTGGGGAATTTTAACTTGCAGACACTTTACATGTACAAACACTTGCAAATTAACAGATACTGTGTTTGTGGGTAATTTAAGGCAAATAATGCTTTGGACCATTAAGTCAAGAATGATCATTTCTTAAGTTTCAGCACAAATATTTTAGGAGGATAAGGGTTTTTTATTTTGTTCATTGAAATTTGTTCCAGGTATCAGAATCAGAATCACACAGCGCTGGAAGGCACCACCAAGGTCCATCCATTCCAGCCCCCCATCTTCTTGGGGACTTAAAAAAATCACGCACTCCTGACAGACCCTAACCCTAACTCCTGACAGGTGTTCATCCAATCTCCTCCTAAAAACATCAAATAAAAGAGCCTCCACAACCCTCTGAGGCAGCATATTCCATCTACAAACAGCCATCACAGCCAGAATGCTTTGTAATAATTAAGTAGAACTTCCTTTCCCGTAAATTCAATCCACTGCTCTGTCTTTGTTTCTAAAAGCTGCAGGAAACAAATTGCCCCCTCATGTCTACCTTTCAAATAGTGCCCTCTTCTTCTCCAAACTATTCATACCCAACTCTGTCAATTTTTCCTCATAAGGTATGGATTCCAACCCCTCAACCATCCTAACCATAGAATCAAAGAGTTGGAAGAGGCCATATAGGCCCTCTAGCCCAATTCTATGCTCAATGTAGGATCAGCCTAAAGCATCATTGATAAGTATATGTCCAGCCACTGCTTGAAGACTGCCAGTGAGGGGGAGCTCACCACCTCCTTAGGCTGTGAATTCCAGTGCTGAAGTACTCTGACTGATACCGTTCTAAATATAGTTTAAGCCCATACTGTGAGTCCTATCCTTTGCTGCCTTTCCTTGCTATCCTCTAAGTGATGACCTTTCAGATACTTAAAGACAGCAATCATGTCCCCTCCTCTTCTCCGGGCTGAAGGTTCCGAAGTCCCTCAGCCTTTCCTCATAGGACTTGGTCCCTAGGCCCCAGATTATTTTCGTCACTCTCATTCGAACCCCCTCAGTTTTGTCCACATCTTTTTCAAAGTGAGATCTCCAGAACTGCACACAGTACTCCAGGTGTGGTCTGACCAATGCAGTATACTGCAGGACTATCACATCTTGTGATTTTGATATGATGTCCCTGTTGATACAATGTAATACTATATTTGACTTCTTTACTGCCACATCATTCTGTCTGATCATATTTAGTTTACAGTCCACAAGTAGAATCATATAGTTGGAAGGGATCTCCAAGGTCCAACCCGCTGAAGAATGCAGGAAATTCATAAAAACCTGCTTACCCACAACAACCCAAATTTCATGCCCAGATTATGCTCCCCACAAAACCAGGATCCTTGGCCAGTCTGGCTTGGAGGAAATTTGCCTTCCAACCCCACAGTGGCAATCGGTATTTCCCTGGGCATGCAAGAAAGGATCACAAGAGCTGAGTACCAACACAGTCCCTTCTGCCCACCCACTTACAATCTGCCTTTCAAAATATCCCATGATCTCATTCACACACTGCTACCCAGAAGTGTATCTCCCATCCAGTGTGCATGCTTCTCATTTTGGTGACCCAGATATAGAACTCTGTACATATCCTTATTAGACCTGAAAACTAGTCAGCACTCAATGTCAGAACGTAGTCAGAATAGACATAGTCCCATGAACTAGTCCACAATAATAAAACATTAGCTGTCACATTTTGCCCCAGCTGCAGTTTCTGGATCAAGGGGAGCCCCATAGACTGTTTACGCACTGGGAAATTCACTGCCCCAGCTCTCATGCAGGAGCACAAATCGGGGGCGGATGAGGCGCGCCGGGCCAAATACTCCCCTGTGTGGGTGCAGGAAGAGATGGGGCAACCTGCCACGATTAAACTCCAGCCTGCAGCCCAGCATGAAACCTCCAGTGCATAAACGGTCATACAGAGTATGTTACAGTAATTTAGCCTTAACACTACAGTAATTCAAGCCTCAATGTGATAATAGAATATCTCACGAAAGGCATTGTGAATAGGGATGTACACAAATTGGAAAAATACAGTTTGTGCTGGTTCATAGCTGAACCATAGACCAAACTGAACAGGGAAATTCATTTCCAAACTGAATCAGTTCATGGCCCTATAAACCCCATTGAAGGGGACTGCAGTTCCTTTAAATGGAAATTTCAGAAAAAAACCCAAAATAGCCACAAAACAGCCAACTATTTTGGCTGTTTTGTGCAGTTTCTTTAAACTTTAAAGGAACTTCACAAGATTACTCAAAAAACAGCTTTAAAAATTCATGAAAATTCCTGACTGTAGATCAATCACGAACTTCGGTTAGGGAATAATGAACAGGCCAAAATGTGTGATGAATTTTGAAATGTGGTTCAGTTCATGCCCATCCTTAAATTTGTGAATTGTCTTAAAGCAAGAAGATAGAACTATGAAATAAACCTGCCAAAAGCATGACACGGTGAGGCAAAAATTCATTCAGCAGTTGGAGTCACATGCATGTACTAATAGAGGAGCAAGGATGGAGAGCAGCAGGATTCACCTCAGAACAAGATACCTGTACCAACTCCTGTGGTAAGAAAAGAAGAAAAGTTGTTTTTTATACCTGAGGGAATCTCAAAGTGGCCTTCCCTTCCCTTCCTCTCCACATAACAGACACCCTGTGAGGTAGGTAAGGCTGAGAGCTCTCTGAAAGAACTGTGAGTGGCCCAAGGTCACCCAGCTGGCAGCAAGTGGGTTCTCCAGATTAGAGGTCGCCACTCTTAAGATGTACACCTCACTTGCAGTGAAAGAGTGGATAGTCATCCATAACCATACGTTTGGCGCATTTTCTGTCTTCTTCCTTAGTATATCTTAGAACAGGATTATCTTGTCACCACCCCATCAAGATTCTCTCTGCTATGTCCATTTAACAGGACAAAATTTCATTTCTACAGGAGAAGAGTTCTAAGAGGAGGATCTGGAAAATAAATGTAAATGTAAATTGGGTTCATACACAGCTTAGTGCCAAAAGGGGTTCAACATAAAAGATATTTTCAGGGATAGGGATTTGGGACCAGAGAAGTGGGTTGTAGCTGGAATGGACTGCATGTCACTTTTGACTACAATTCATGAATCAAATCTTTGGCTGAGGGATTTTAGTTATCTATTCTTTATTTCCATTCTGTATTGGGATTGGAAAAAAAATGCATTTCTCTGTGTTGCTGAGAACCTCAACTTCTAATGCTTCAGAATATTTTCTCTAGAACTTTGCCTGATACCCTTTCAAGATTAAGTTCTGAAGAGGAGATGCATCCTAAGGAGTGCTCTGGTTTTTAAATAGCTGTCATAATATATGGCAGAACTCCATTTTCTCTTAACACATTCCAGTGTAGCCTAGGGAGATGTTTGCTAAGCTAATAATTTGAATCCTGTTTAAATTAGATCAGGAGGTTGTTGGTTTGATAAAGTATAATTTGGTGAATTTAATGTGTGACTGTATATATTTCAAATTAGGGGATAGGTGACTTTCAAATGACTAGCTTTGAGGAAATTGAATTTATTTAAAGAAATGGGAAATTGCTCAACAAAAGAGTGCCACATTAATGTAATTATACTGAACTGTAAGTATATAAGTATAAACTGTAAGTATATAATAATATATAATAAGAGCCAGCAATGTTAAACAGTGAAGTTAAAACTACACAGGGAGAAACAAATCACCAGTAATAAATAGAATATCAATATAGCTATTTCAATCCCCAGAAAGAGAGGCCATCAAACTCTTAACAAGACTATGCCAACAAGTATGGTAAACAGAACAATGGCCCCAAAAGTAGAAATGCTCATTCTGCATTCAAACTCCAAAAAAGGATGTTTCAAAGACTGCAGCAACTATTGAACCATCACATTTCTCATGCAAGTAAATCTTTAAAACAAAGACTGTTACTGAAACAAGAAATGCCAAATGTTCAAGATGTGTTCAGAAAAGGAAGAAGCACTAGAGATTATATTGAAAATTAACAGTGGTTACAGGAGCATACAACAAAATTTCAGAAGGAAATCATTGTGTATTCATAGATTACAGTAACCATTTGACCATGTGGATCATCAACAATTACGGTTGGCTATAAATGAGATAGGTGTGCCCCCACTTATTATTGTTTTGATGTGCTACTGTACTCTGGACAAGAGACTATTGATAGCACAAAATGTGGAGAAACAGAATAGTTTCCAATTTGTCTGGCAAGGATATATTTCATCTCCTTCTAAATCAATATGCAGAACATATCAAAAGGAAAACTGGATAAGATTTAAATGAAGACGAAGTGAAAAAGTTGTGGAAGGAACATTAACAATTTAAGATATGCAGAAGACTCCATGTTCCTGGAAGCACTTGTAGTATTTATCATATTTATATTGGCTTTGGCTCAGGTCATATTTTGATTAATAATGTTTTAAGTGCATATCTCTATCAAAAGCAGCAGAATCTGTACATAGGTTTTTAACTATGGTACATGGAAGACTTTCCTTCTCATTAAACTGCTACTGTTTGAATTGCTTAGTTTAAACGGCAGCTAAATATGGAACCCACAAAACTGGATTTCAAGTGATTAAAGATGAGGATGGTGGATAAATGGTTCATTAAAAATGAATCCCTTTGGAACCCCCGCTTGATACAGTGGTTAAGAGCAGTGACTTGCAATCTGGAGATTCCCTACTCCTTCACATGTGGCCAGGTGGGTGACCTTGGGCTAGTCAGAGTCCTGTTAGAGCTGTTCTCACAGAGCAGTTCTATCAGAGCTCTCTCATCCCCACATACCTCACAGGCTTTCTATTGTGGGGAGAGGAAGGGAAGTTAATTGTAACACTTTGAGACTCCCTTGGAGAGTGAAAAACACAAACTCTTTGTGTTGTCTTTGTGACAATTAGGATTGGGCGCTTCAGTGTCTGAAGCGGCCATTCGCACCTGAAGCAGCCAGCACCGCACTGTGCGGGGGGAGGGGAGGTGCCAGTACCGGCGCGCTGGTGGGTGCACCAATGCCCGTACCTCCCCTACCCCCCCCCCCACAGTGTGGCGCTGGCTGCTTCGGCCATAAACGGCCGCTTTGGGCATCAAAGCGCCCAACCCTAGTGACAATAGAGCAAACTCAGAAAAGAAAATGACCCTGGAATAAGCCAAACTAAGTAGACTTTGTGGTCAACATTTCAAGGCCACTCTGACCTGGTCAACAACATCAACAATGGGTGGTCCTTAAGGCACAGGCAGAGTTGCTGCATCTTGCTCCTGGTCTCCAGGGGTCCTCTAGGGCAGCAGTCCCACTGGGAAATTTCCTTGTATGTTAATTGGCCAGTCTCTTTCTAAATAACTCTTTGTTGTTTATATCTTGATGCACAAAAAAATGCATTTGAATGGAATGCTTACGGTGTATTTTAGTTACCTTTTATTCTTCACTCTGCTAGCTTGGTTCACTTTGTGAGAGCCGGCTTGTTGTAGGGGTTAGGGCTTCTAATCTGGTGAGCTGGATTTGATTCTGCGCTCCCCCATGTGCAACCAGTTGGGTGACCTTGGGCTCCATACAGTAGTGATCCCCAACCTGTGGGCTGCGGACCACATGTGGTCCGACTAATTGGAGGTGGGCCCCGAAGGACGCCTTCTCCCCCCCCCCCGGCCCTTTACTTCATCCCCCAAGCCCTTTACAACACACTTCATTGTTGTGGCATGTCTGTATCTTATTTTGAAGGGATGTTTAAACATTACCATAGCGATCAGAGAGCGTTAGGGCAGTGGTTGAGAGTAGAGGAGTAAACTACCCCCCCCCCCCGGGCCTCAGTAAAAGGTGTTGAGTGGTCCCCGGTGAGTGGTCCCCGGCGTTGAGTGGTCCCCGGTGATAAAAAGGTTGGGGACCACTGCCCTACAGCACTGATAAAGCTTTTCTGACTGAGCAGTAATATCAGGGCTCTCTCAGCCTTACCTGCCTCACAAGGTGTCTGTTGTGGGGAGAGGGAAGGGAAGGCAACTGTAAGCCACTTTGAGACTCCTTCAGGTAGAGAAAAGCGGCATATAAGAACCAACTCTTCTTCTGTATGTATAAGAGAGCATGAGAGAAAGATCTATACAATAATACCTTGTTAATCTGCTTTGTTTGTCTAACAGGGTATGATTCTGACTTTGAGAATTGGCATCACGATAAATTATTTAATAACTATATGGTATTTCCATGTTTCTGGATTATATCTACCTAGACAGTTTTAAGGAAGCTTAAATTACAGCTAGTAGGATAGTATAGTTCAGTAGCAAATGTTCTACAAATGTAACTCACTAGAAGTTTGTCAGGTTTGCCTTTCAGGTGTTTATATGGAGCTGTGTAAATAAAGCTGATAGCTGTTATAATTAATACCCATTGTGTCTAATGGGGCAGAGGGCAGGGTGATCAATGGTAGGTAGAACCAACTCTGCTTTTTGTGCTTCTCTTTTCTTACTTGCTGTGTACAGGTAAAGTTAATTCCTTGTGGCTTGCAAACAGTTGCTTGATCCCTGTGCAAGGGGCAGTCTAATGCAACCTGTCCTTTTGTTGTTTGAATGACATCTTGCCACATGCTGCCCCTTCCCTGAAACCCACAACTCAATATGTAAATCAGAAAAGCAAGACTGTGAGACAAAGACAGATGCTGGATTTTGTGGAATTGTTCTCACCATAGTTTCTGCTTCCTACTGTTGCCAGTAGGACTAAGTTCAGGATGGAATTTTCTACCTCACAAATGTGTGATACTCCAACCACCACCCTAACGTGGATGAATATTTGAAGTCCCCTGAAGACTATTAGCAGCCTCTGGTCCTCTGAACTCTGTTCCACTGGCAACAGTAGTAATTCAGAGGAATATTATGATGGAAGGAAGGGAGGTATATATCCAGTATAATGAAACCAGTGTGGTCAAACTGACATACTAGTTCCTTCTGCTAAGTTAGCTAATGTGAATAATAATATAGAGGCAGGAAGTCTCAAAAGTGGACTTTGTCTCTGTATTATGCCAAAGCTGATATATTTAACATTACAACATATGAAGTAATTAGCATCAAGTTTTTGCTTGTACTTGCTAAATCAGACTTGGCAAAATGTAACTATATGATATTGAATGTGCTTTTAAACTCCTTTATCTCACAAATGTCATCTATATACATTACCTTGGTGATGCTTTTATTGAATAATTAAAGGCTGAAAGGCTGCGGGAGGAAGGGGTGGAGTGAGATGAAATCAGATGTTTTCTGCTTAGCTGTCAATTACTTTCTCAAGGACAACTAATCTTTCTTCACACTGAAATAAGTCCAAGACTTGTGACTCACACCTTTTTCCTTTCCAGAGTGGATTTGCCTTTGGCAACATCAGTGTCTTTGAGACATGATTGACTCTTCTTAGCACCCTGTGAATTAAAGTCTGTCACACTCCAATTTAATTCTTGTGGGAAGCATTCACTTTATGCAGACCACTTCTTCACTTCCCAAACAATAGGTTGTGAAGTTGGAGTGCCATCATGGACAGTACTGAAACCTTTGCCCATGCAGAATTAGCTTTAATGCAAGCAAGTCCATCATCTCTACCTGCTTTGGAAAGTTCCTCATTTAGCAGCAAGGGAGTCATTGGATCAAGTACATTGTGTTCTGAATTCAGCAAAGTTGTGCATAATATCTATTCTCCTAACACTGCACCAAGGATTAAAGGAACTGTTTGGAGAAATGATATTTCTTTTTTCTCTCCTTGTTATCGTTCTTTTGGACAAACGAGTTTAATATTTCAAGGGTAACTGGGTTAAGGTGTGCTGTTGTCAGATTGCCCTGACCTGGATAGCCCAGACTAGAACTATTTCATTCAATTGCAGAAGCTAAGCTGCAGCAGTCTTGGTTAGTATTGGGATGGAAAACCACCAAGGAATACCAGGCTTGCCATGCAGAGGCAGGCAACGGCAAATCACCTCTTGAACAACTCTTGCCTTGAAATCCCTATGGGGTTTGCAATAAACTGGCTGCAATTTAAAAGGGGTTCAGATTTGATAAGGACCAGTTGCAGGACTGACTAGTGCCCAGGAGGCCATGGCAACAGGAATGCTTCTCCAGGGAGGCAGAGCTGTCTTTCCCTTGCTTCTGTCTCTTTCCACTCATTCTTTGGGGAGCTGTCTATCTGGACAGCTGTGGATAATTTATCTGTGGCTATAACTAAAGTTAAAGGGAATAAATTATTATTATTCCCAGAAGTGTGTGTGTGTGCTTCTAACTTGAAGCCTTCAAGATAATCTGTTCCACATAATATATTTCTGGTAAGGCCTTGGAAGAGGAGTGTGCCTTGTGGCTTAAGTGCCACTCAGCACCTAACACCCACTCAGGGCTGCTGTCCTGACTGCCTCCTCCTCCAATCAGCTTGCCTGTCTGTCCAGCAGCCAGCCAATCGCCTTCTGTCCCCCACCTCTGACCACCCCCTCCTCCTTCCACTTCCCTCCAAGGCTCAAAGGCTGGAAATCCCTGCTGGGTGAGAGCTGCCCCTGCTGGTGAGTTCCCTTCCTGGGGGCTTCCAGCCTGCAGCCTTTCCAGATCCTTGGGGGAGGGAGAGGCCATCCACAGAGTTCTTCCACCACCATCCCCAATCCAGCACCCATTGTATTTCTAAATGCAACAGGCTTGGCCCCTAATACTGGTATAACTCCATCCTTATCCTTATCCATTGTTCCTCTTAATATTTGTGAAACAGCCCTGGGGAGGAGAGTATCCTGGCTGTCCCTGATTGGCCCTCCCTCTCCAGCTCCCACCCTCCTTTTCTGGACACTAGCCACTTTGCTCTCAGATGCCTGAGAGAGACACACAAAGACAGAGAACCCTGCCAAACCGCAAATGACCCCTGATTACTTGCTATGGCTCCTACTGCCAGGGAGAGAGACAGACAGAGACAAACTGCAAACGAGCCCCAAACAAGCCTCCCATGGCTCCTGCTGCAAGAGAGAGATCTGCGCCTGCTGGAGTCCCCTGGGTCCTAGCACACATTGCATTCCTGGTTGCAATGGGCTTTCTTGCTAGTACCCTTTATAATAGTCACTTATGGAGACATGTAATGAAACCTGTATAAAATACAGTACTTTTATATTAATTTGGATCATCCTTCCAAAAGCTTCAATATTAAATGCAAATTAGATCTCTTAACTATTGCTTCCTTCCAACTCCAGACCAACTCAGTGGCAAGCATGTATATTAAGTGCCATCAAGTTGCTTCCAGTTCATGGAGACGTATGAATTAATTACCTACAAAATGCTGTATTGTTAACTGCCTTGCTCATAGAGTTGCCAGGTCCTTCCTGGCAACTGAGGTGTGTGTGTGTGGGGGGGGGCTTACCAGGAGCAGCAGAGAGGCCCATCTAATGTACAGCAATGTAGCTGTATTCCTGCCCACGTCCAGGACTTTAGGATGATGCTCTAGTATTTGGGCAACAACTCTATAGCAAATTTGACCTACCAAAGAGTTTTTGCCCAAGTATAACATTACTCCAATGTCCCAGATGTGATGATGCCACTTCTGGGGCATGTGGGCAGTGATGTAGAAATGTTGCTGCACATTGGCCCATTATGCACGACCGCCAAAACGTCGATTTCGGGTCACATGGAAAACGCGGAGGGGGAAGACGCGAAGCACACTGGTTATGCACAGGACGGGGCGGGACGGCGGCAAAACCCAGAGTAACCAATTATGCATGTGGCGATCCCAGCACCGCTTCTGGTTGCGCCCCGGTCACCTGGAAGCTGTGCTTTCTTCCGCGTTTCGCTAACGCGGCTTTTTCGGCGGCATCCACCGAAGCTGCGGCCGGTTACAGCCGGCACCATGCGTTATTGGTGATTTTAGTCGCCGCCCTTCCACCCCGAATGTGCGTTATGGGTCACTGAAAGGATCTCCCTCTATTTGGCAATTCTACATGCTCAGGTCTTGCAAACTTAGGGCTATGGCTTCCTTTATTGAATTGATCCATCTCATGTTGAATCTTCTTCCTTTCCAGCTGCCTTCAACTTTTCCTAGCATTATTGTCTTTTCCAGTGGTTCTTGTCCTCACGTAAGGTGATCAAAGTACAATAACCTCCGTTATGTATTTTAGTCATAGAACCCACTCTTTTGTCTATTCAGTAGTCCATGGTATCTGTTAAACTCCAAAACTGCATTTCAAATTAATACAATGGTGAGGGAAAGGCACTATTTGTATGCTCATTTTCTTCCAGAGGAGTTTCCATGTTGACCTGTTGTAGCAAGACCAATAAAGAATGTTTTGCCACCTTAAAAACGTACATATTGTTGCATAAGTTTTCATGGCTGGAACTTACTTCATCAGTCAACAAATACAGCTACGAAAACTGATATAGAAGAAAATTGTGAATACTGAGAAGTGCAAGAAAAAGTACAAAACAAATGCAGAAGCCATTCATAGCAGCTGTAACTATGTCAGTTTAAGCCCTGGCAGTTGTGTCTAGTTCAAATCTAACTCAACAATGTTGATCATTGCAGTACTGCAAAACTTGTTTTTATTGATAAGGAAAGAGAGCAATTGTAACAGCTATTAAAATGCATTCTACCATTCACTATATAGTTAATGTTAAAGAAATTACAAGAAAATTGTATCCCAGGGAGCTAATTTTCCATGAGTCCATGTTGTGCAGCTTAAGAAATAATAGTAGTAGAGGCAGGACATACCAAACTGAACATTGTTTGGGTTGATAAAATACCTAGAGCTGGCCCAAATTTGTTACATCACATAGGTATCAGAAATTATTATTCCCTGAAAATAACTTGCAAGATTGGCTATCTGCTATTTTAACAGAAATCTTTATCCTTTACCAATTAAGCATTATTGGATGTTCACAAGTATATGTATATGCCACGTATAAAAGTATATCTATATGTCAGGTATTTCTTTAGAAGCAGTGCATATTAATGGAAATAAAGTGCTTGAATGATTGACTCCACAAGTTCATGGGGGGAAATACCAGGATAAGAAAATAAACTTGACCTTAGTTGAGTTCAGTTTGAGGTTCAATAGAGGAAGGCAAACATACTAGCATTGGTGCCTGAACCAATTATATGCAAAACCAGAGGTAGAGGAAATGCTCTGATCTATTTTTTTTAATGTAGAGGAAATGGAAACAGTGGTTCCTCCCATGTCCAAAGTTTGTTGGGTTGATTAAATACTGGCTGCTGGCCAAGCATGTCTGCCTTACAAATACTATTGTCTGAGTCTACTAATGTAATGTTACTAGCTGTTGTACTTAAAAACTAAACTTAAAACTATCTGTATTCTAAAACATTCTTTCTCTATATCCTCATTACCTGGTACTACTGAGCTACTAAAATTAACAATTTAAACATATCCCAAGTCAAGTGGGAATGTACAATAGAATCTGTTGTCCTACAAAATGGAATTAAATCATTTTTGTGCCCAAGTTTTAGAATAATACATAATTTAAAAGAAAATCATTATTGTAGCTCCACTCATGGAAAAGGCAGAAAGGGTGATTTCTCTCCTTACTTATTGCTGTCTCCACACAGGTCCTGGGATACTGGCAAATTTACATGGATTGAAAGGGACAATAGGATGTGGAAGACAGTAGAGAAGAGCCACAACTATTAGCACCTTTCTCTCATAGAAAACTGGATCCAATGTACTGCCTGTGCAAAAATAGCAGACTATTGGAACACTGTCAAGGGAGACCTGACAGATACCCTGAAACTGGCCATGAAGATGGGTACTTCAGATTTATTGCTGAAAGGAGGAGAATTTTTAATGGTTTTGACTACAGTGTAAGGGGAGAAGTTGGATTCGACTCCCATTCTTCCACTCCATCCTTCATTCCAGAGTATAATTGTAACCTTTGGGTTTTGAAGATCAGCGCAGGCATTCATTGAGACTGGTAGAGAGTGGAATATCTTGAATGAAAAATCTTTTATTTACCTATTGTGTTAAAAAGATGCTCAAAACCTAATTTGTGTTTGTAGGCTAGTTATTATAGTTTATGCAGTATGCAAAGAGATATTAAATGAAGTTCCAAACCATTGTCTACTAGAGTGATGCAACTTCCCAGTAGTGCCTAACCTTTACTCAGCTTATATTGTTGGTTGCTTTGGCAATTCAGATGGAAATGTTCTCTGTACAGAATTGTCAAAGACATTTGTTAATGTCTGATCCAGGGGCATTCTCTCCCAAATTTCCTTGTTTTGGGAGGACTCAGAGAGTACTTAGAGGATAAAAGCAAAATTGATGGATCTCTTCCCCTCCTCCTTTTAGACATCTATGTCTTGTCCTGGAGTTTCTTTCCTAGAGAATGCCACTTATGGCAGCTTGTAATTTATACTAGCTCACCAGTGATTGAGAGGCAGTGTGACTAGTGTCGAAGGAATTGAAAATTGGGCTGGGGTCAGCTCCTTAGAGCTTTCTGAAATTTAGCCAGGAGGGTTTTAGACACAATAGAGGGTGGAGTTGGGGCAGCGTCAAGTAAAAATAGTGTTCATAAATACAAAAATAAATGACTTTACACTGGTACAGCTGGCAGCCCCAAGTGTCTAAGTTCTGAAAATATTATTTGCTTTTTAAACAGGCTCTTGGAATGAGATGAGAGATTACAATCTTGCCTTTTAGTGAATGTGGTGCACCAATCTCTGTGTGTATGTGTGTGTTTTATTTTCAAATGAGAATCACTGGCAACAGAAAATAAGAACAGCACCCTTAACTTGATATTAAGGAGGAGTTGTCATCTTCACTCCTCTCCAATATAGTGAAATTTTGTTGAAAAGTAAACTCCTGAGAATTATTCCTGGAGAAGAGGGTGATTGAAGATGCTCTTTTCGTAGTTCCTGAAGGGGCTTGGGGGCAGGGGAGGTTGTGAGGGTGATGGCTCTAAGGAGAGAGAAGACATGCTTCAGTTGCACCTGGAGGAGAAATTGGGGGGGCAGGGGCATCCTTTGAGAATCAGGCTGACAAAAAATAGTGAGGGACAGACTTCTGAGTCTGAATTTTTCCTGTGGGAGCAGCAGCCCCTGATGTGGTGCAGAGTTTTCATGCATGTATTCTGTGCACAGCCGTTGATAGAATCTGTCCCAAGCTATTGAGACTGAAATAGGATACTGCCTTATTTTTTATTACTTGAAGGCTTCAGTTGGTGAAGGTGATGCTGTGCTGTCATCTTCTGAGTTCAGGGCAACATTGTGTTGGGGAAAGAGAGGTGAGGGAGGACTTGAAGGGAAGAGTTGTTGTTCTTACCATTTTGGCAGGGTTATTAGAGGTGGCGGCCGGTGGAGAAGTCTGCCACGGGGAGGTGGCGGCCCAGGAAGCCTCAGGCTCTGCCCACCCCCCATGTTACCGGGCGGCAGAGAGGCTTTCGGAAGCGTCGCCCGGGGTGGGTGAGAGACGAGCCTTTGGAGCAGGGAGTCTGCCGTGCTCCTCGGCCCCGGCTGTAGCTCGCGCCGACGACAAGAGCGTGCGTTTCCAGAGTGCGGGGGAGGGGGGGGGTCGTAGCAGAGTTGCGGGGAGGGCTGGGCTAGGGTGGGTCGTCCTGACGGGAGGAGGGCGGGTTTCCTGGCCCGAGCTGAGCCTTGCCTTGCCATTCACACGCTCCACTTGGGCATTCCCTCCGCGGGCCCGGGTTCTTCGGGATTCTTCGGGGAGGTGGCCTGGATTTATTCTTCCAGGTCAGTCCCTGTCGCGCTGCTCTGGGAAGCCTTTTTTTGCTTCGGCCGCCTTCGCCTGCTGCTCGACGGCTCTTCCTATCGACGTGCCAGAGGGCAGCTGAGTGGATGAAGTCCCTTCACAACTTTGTCGGCTGGTGGTGAGTGGTCGGCTTTTGGAAGAGCAGAGCCTCGCCCCAGTTGGACCCAGGAGAGCTCAGGACCGAATAGATAGATGCACGGCAGGGAGGGAGGCGACGGAGGCTGGCTCGGAATGAGATGGTTTGCCGACTCCAGCCAAAGAGCCCTAGAGAGTCTGCCAAGATTTTTCTGAAGCATTTAAAGCAAGGCTGGTTACTCTGAAGGAAATTCGGTAGATGTTGTAGATGACTTGTGGATCTGGGTGGGTCTGTTTGAGATTGCCTGCAGACAGATGTGTCATTAAAAAGTAGTAATCTAAAAGCCTGCATAGGTGGAATAAGCTCTACTGATTTTTTTTTTAATGAGAAATGCCATTGAAGTCTCAGGATAAACCAAACCTATCTGTCTGATGGCAGATATGTAAGGTGGATTTTTGTTTGGGGAACTTATTAAGTAGTGCATTTGTGCCAGTGTGTAGATGGACTGTTGGCTTGTATCATGATTAACCCTTTCTGCAATAGGGTCTGGCATTCTTCCTCCCATAGTAGTTTGTTTAAAAAACTGAAAATGTAAATGTAATTTGGGCTATAATTTTTACACAGATCTAGTGACTACTTTATCACTTCCCTGAAATGTTTTCTTTGTAAACGTTTTTCTAAGCTGAGTGCCATAAGTTTAAACAAAGAAGAGTTGTTCAGGAGCCAACAGGTGACATGGTGAAACCTGAGTATGTGTTTACACTGGAGTAAAGTCTGGCTGCTGTTTCCTCTGGCCACTGTGTAAAATAGAAATGTAAAACATGGATCAATAGGGGTCTTTAAAAAGTTAAATTTGCCTGGTTTATTCATTTGGCAAACTATTAAGGAAATTGACTTTTGAGATATTGCTTCCTAACCTAAGCTTTATTTCCATTGAGTTGCCTCAGGTCCTTTGTTTATATCCTATTGTGCAGGCAAAAGGTTCTAAATAGCATGCAGACCTATTGCTTTTACAAGGCTGCAAAAATTAAATGCCATAATCCCAAAAGTGCGTTTAGTCAAGGCTATGGTATTCCCAGTTGCAATGTATGGCTGTGAAAGTTGGACCATAAGGAAGGCCGAGTGTCAAAGAATTGAGGCTTTTGAACTCTGGTGCTGGAGAAGACTCTTGCGAGTCCCTTGGACTGCAAGACGAACAAACCGGTCAGTCCTAGAGGAGATCAGCCCTGCCTGCTCCTTAGAAGGCCAGATCCTGAAGATGAAACTCAAATACTTTGGCCACCTCATGAGAAGGAAGGACTCCCTGGAGAAGAGCCTAATGTTGGGATTGATTGAGGGCAAAAGAAGAAGGGGACGACAGAGAATGAGGTGGCTGGATGGAGTCACTGAAGCACTTGGTGCAAACAAATGGACTTTGCAGAATGGTAGAGGACAGGAAGGCCTGGAGGATCATTGTCCATGGGGTCGCTATGGGTCGGACATGACTTCGCACCTAACAACAAACGACAGTCTCATTCATTGCAATATCTGCAGCTATTCTGAAGCATGTTCTCAAATTTCTTTATAATCACTCAGTATTAGAAATTGGGTTATGTCCCTATTTTTGTTGCTATAGTACCCCCCCCCCAAAAAAAAAAAACCCTAACTGGAGAATTAGAGGTTTTTTCCCTACTAGTTCTATTCACCTTCATGCCTTTGAAATGTTCTGAGAGTGAGTACTACTGATGTTCAGATTTTCTGAAGTTGCTATGTGCTTTTCTTCTTTAAGATTGAGTTGTGTATTCTACTATGTATGCCAACTCAGACACCTGCTTTTTAACCTCAGGTCTTGACCCCTTATATGTGATATACATCTTGGATTCCCCATAGCCTTGTTAACAAGCAATTTAACAAAAAAAGTTGTTAAACAATTTGCCCTGCAGGATGAACTTAAACAGCAGGAGATGGGCAAGAATGTTTGCTAACTGGCCATATGAATTTTGACCCTTTCAGTCTGGTCAGAGGTGACCACAGAGCAAACACAGCATTCTGGAAACACAAGGACTAGTTTCATACTTGCCGTCAACAGTTGCATGTAGAACAAGAAGTATTTTAGAACATATGTGTCCAGCAACTTGTGTATGATTTCTGTCTCTTGAATGGCTTATATTAAGTAACAATGAATGTCATTTGTGCTGTTGGGTATATCTAGAGTTATCAGATTTTTCTTTAATCCAGTTTCATGATGCAAACTGCCCTGAGCCTTTTGGAAGAATGGTATAAAAATATAATAAATAAATAAAATGCAGGGAGGATGGCATAAAATCAAATAAATAAACATACAAGCAATAAAATAGATACCCTGCCATCTTGTTCATAGCTGGCAGCAGCATGTGAGGAGGCCCATCATTCCCCACCCTGCAGATTAGGAGTGACACCTGGAGATCTCCCACTATTACAATTGATCTCCAGATTACAGAGATCAGATCTCCTGGAGGAAATGGCTGCTTTGGAGGGTGGACTCTATGGTATTATATCATGAAATGTCCCTCCACCTCCCCAAACCCCACCCTCCTCAGGTTCTGCCCCACAAAGCCAGTTTGGTGTATTGGTTAAGAGCAGCAGCCTCTGACCAGATTTAATTCCCCACTCCTCGACCTGCAGCCAGCTAAGTGATGTTGGGTCAAAGTTCTCTCAGAACTCTCTCAGCCTCACCTACCTCACAGGTTGTCTGCTGAGGGGAACAGGAGGGGAGGCAATTGTAAGCTTTTTTGAGACTCCTTTGGGTACTAAAAAGTGAGGTACAAATACCCAAGTCTTCTCTTCTTCAGTATCTTCTCAGCCCAGATCGGGCAACCCTTCCCCAGATGTACACTGCCATCACTACTGGCAAACTCAAGAGGTCTTGTTAGTGCTACTGTGGCTTATTCTGCTCTCTGTTGCCAGCTGCATGAGATTGTGAGCCTGGCTTATCTCTGCTGGGCCCTTCCCTTGGGCTCAGACTGTCTGAGCCAAGCCAGGCCCCTGCCATGCTGCCATTGCCACTGGGCTCAGCTTGTTTACATAACATGATGCATAATTTCATAGGATGGCAATAACTTTGAGGCAGAGCTACAAGAGGAAGAAAATCCATAGAAGAAATGGGTGACTTGTTTTCTATGTATAATAAAAATTTTAATTATAACTTTATCAAACTAGTTTACATACAGGTAAAGACAGTTAGCTTCCAGAACCACACACAGTATTTCAGGTGTGACCTGACCAGTGTGGTGTACAGTGGGATTATGGTATTTTGGGATTTGGCTGTTGTGCCTCTGTTGATACACCCTAAGACTGCATTAGTCTTTTTGTACTGCTGCATCACAGTGACTGCTCATGTTTAGCTTACAGTACCCAAAGATCTTGGTCATACATTATTCTACCCAGAACTGTGTCCCTCTATCCAGTATGTGGGCTTTTCATTGTTGTTACTGAGATGTAGAACTCTGCATTTATCTTTGTTGAATTGCATCTTATTTACACCTGCCCACTTTTCCGGTATGTTCAGACCTTGTTGACTAATTTAAAATATCAATGCCATAACCTCAACATATCCATGTCAACTATTACTCAGCTAAAATATGTTTGTTGTTGGACTCTTCTTTGATATTTAGATTATTAGTACCAACCAAGTAATTATGCAGCATCTCATTTAATGCAAGACTTTAACATTGATTTTTGTCTTAAAGGGATTATTTAAGCAGTATTTCAAATTCTTCAGTGAATCTTGGTTGTATGCCAAATTAGATTTTGATCTTTTTGTTCTACTGCATATGAATCATTCTAACTCTAGAATCAGTTGGAGCATGAAGATAGCCTGTTACATAAAAATATTGTTGGTAAGTGGGGGGGGGGGGGTTGCTTCTAGCAAGCATGTTGATTAGGATTTATTATTTCAGCCATTGATGACAAAGAGTGATATCTTCCTCTTCAGTATTATTTTCATTCCAGAGAGAGGGAATTGGATTTGAATGTTCCCAGTTTATACATTTCTGAGCATCAATTTAACAGGTTACCTAATCTTCTTGGCTAATAGGTTAAATGTAGAGCTATCCTGTACTGAAAACAGCTTTCATTTTGCGTGGAAAGGTCAGGAAG
This sequence comes from Paroedura picta, assembly GCF_049243985.1. Taxonomy (NCBI): domain Eukaryota; kingdom Metazoa; phylum Chordata; class Lepidosauria; order Squamata; family Gekkonidae; genus Paroedura; species Paroedura picta. The sequence goes on along the minus strand of NC_135373.1, from coordinate 76,115,229 downwards.
TTCAAGAAAAAAAAGGAAAGAGGGGATGAGGGATTATAACTTGATATATTTGTAGTACACATGGACCAAATTTAGCTTTGGCAAATCTACTGTAACTGTTTAGTTTTGACCCATATATATTGTCCAAATATACTACTGTTCATTGCCTAGGAAGGAAATACTTAGGGTTGGTTTAGTGGAATTAAGCAAATTCAGAAATACTCAAACTGAGTCCACTAGCACCTTTAAGACCAACAAAGATTTGTGAGCTTTTGATTGCATGCACTGTTCCTCAGTCTAAATTAACAACCATCATAAGTGTAGATATATAAGGCAAAATAATATCCAAATTAAGCCATATGATAATTCTTTAAACAGCTAATCAGTCCTTTTATCAGTTGTAGTTCACAAAAACATTGGAGAAATAAAACTGTCAATGTTAATAATAAAATGTCAATAAAACTGAACTCAAAAAGGACTGATTAGCTGTTTTAGTAAAGAATTAGCATATGGCATCATATGGCTTAATAAGGATTTTATGACACCGGTTACTAATTTGCCACAATTTATTTTGCCTTATATCTCTACACTTATGATGGTTGTGCATGCACTCAAAAGCTCATGCCTTGAATAAATCTTTATTGGTCTTAAAGGTGTTATTGGACTCTATTTTTGTTGTGCTACTTCAGACCAACATGGCTACCCACGTGAAAGTACTCAAAAATCGTTACAGATGTCCCTGTATACTATGTAGAAGATGACTTGGTGTGGGGAAAATACTGACCTTTTCTATGTTGTTAACCATTTTTACTTGCAGTGGTGATTTTTTGTACAAATGGATCTTGAGATATGCAGAATTATCATTATTAATATTAAGATACTAAAATGTTTAAGACTATGTGCCATAATGATTCTTAATGAATAGTGGTTATTCTGATCACACCTGTATCAACAAACTTTTTCACAAACTTTACCGAACTCCAAAGCAGTATTTCCTTAGAAAACCACTAGTGAGGCTCCTAGAAAGGCTCAGGTATGTGTTGGAATATTACACATGCCTGAGACTCTTTGCTTGTGTGGGCATATGATTCTGTTATGGCATTGGCTGTCATTTGCTACTACAATGCAGAGTTTATGGACAGAATACAAGAATTTCCCTGCTGTGGACAGCTAGCAAGCCAAGGAGAATAGTTCTAGGATAGCCCCTTGTATCTACAGGAATGCTTTTCGTGGAAGATCACTCAAACTTGCCATTTGATTGTCCCAGTTTCCACTTCTTATGATTTTAAAATTTTGTGGACAGGCTTTTGATACCACTTCTGTTGGGTAATTGTTGCTGTAGTTCAGGAGCCAAACTATGGCTCTCTAGATGTCCATGGACTACAATTACCATGAATCCCTGCCAGCATTCTCGTGGCAATTGGGCTCATGTTAATTGTAGTCTATGGACATGATATTCCTGTTGACAAGTTGGTAAAATACGGTATGGATCCTAATTCTGTCAGGTGGGTTGATAACTGGTTGACTTATTGGACCCAAAGGGTACTTCTTAATGGTTCACCATCCTCTTGGAGAAGAGTGACAAGTGGAGTTTCCAAGGGATCTGTCCTGGGGCCTGTGTTATTCAACATATTTATAAATGATTTTGATGAGGGTTTAGGGGGGTAATTATTAAATTTGCAGATGATACTAAGCTGGGAGGGTAGCTAATACAACCAAAGACAGAATCAGAATATAAGATGATCTTGATAGGCTCAAGAAGTGGGCTAAACTGAATAAAATGAAATTCAGTAGGGACAAATGTAAAGTTCTGCATTTAGGTAGGAAAAACCAAATACACCAATATAAGATGGGGGAGACTTGTCTTGGCAGTAGCATGTGCGAAAAGGATCTAGGAGTCTTAGTAGACCATACATTGAACATAAGTCAGCAGTGTGACTCCGTGGCTAAAAAGGCAAATGGGATTTTGGGCTGTATCAAACGGAGTATTGTGTCCAGATCACCGGAGGTGATGGTACCGCTTTGCTCTGGTTCGGCCTCACTTGGAATACTGTGTTCATTTTGGGGCATTCCAGTTGAAGAGGGGGAATGTAGGCAAACTGGAGCGGGTCCAGAGGATGGCAATAAAGATGGTGAGGGGTTTGGAGACCAAGACGTATGAAGAAAGGTTGGGGGAGCTTGGTCTGTTTAGCCTGGAGAGGAGATGACTGAGAAGGGATTTGATAACCATCAAGTATTTAAAAGGCTGCCATATCGAGGATGCAGCAGAGTTGTTCTCTCTTGCCCCGGAGGGACGGACCAGAACCAATGGGATGAAATTAATTCAAAAGAAATTCCATCTAAACATCAGGAAGAAGTTCCTGACAGTTAGAGTGGTTTATCAGTGGAACAGGCTTCCTTGGGAGGTGGTGGATTCTCCATCTTTTTAAGCAGAGGCTGGATAGCCATCTGATGGAGAGGCTGATTCTGTGAAGGCTTAAGGGGGTGGCAGGTTGCAGTGGATGAGCTATAGGGTTGTGATTGTCCTGAATAGTGCAGGGGGTTGGACTAGATGACCCATGAAATCCTTTCCAACTCTATTATTCTATAGAATCATAGAAACATAGAATAATTATGCTTAATCATAATCTATGATTATGCTTTGATTCTATGATCTGGAGAGGCACAGTTGGGTCACACCTGCTGTAGTTCATTTGCTGAAGAAAATTCTTCATAACAGTTGATATCTTGTAAGACACATTTTGACTGCCATCCAACAACATTAAAATACTACAGATGTAATCCTAAATAGTTTTACACCTAAATCCATGGAAGTTATTGAGATGAGGAGAGTGTAATTTCATTTAGGATTGCACTATACATTGGAAGTGAACCTTAACTATGATTATCTGTACTGAATAAATAAACCTAAGTGGAAACAGTTGCTGCTTAATACTGTCATTGATACTATCTCCTTTTTCTGTATATTTATGCTATGTATTGTCTCTAGTATTGAGTTTTATCCACTGTACTCCTAGATAGATTTTTTCTTTTGGTTTTGGTTTCTGGGTGTTGGAATTTAAATGTTCAGAACCAAGAGGTGATTAAAAACAAAATCGCTTGTTTGAAGAATAAGTTTGTTTTTTTAACCTCTTTGGACTATTAGCATGTAATATATACTTGTTAACATCTTATTTAAAAAAAATAGTAATTATGCCTTTTATTTTAACATTTCATGCCTCCCTCCAGAACACTTAATTGATGAACTGCAACTGAATATCTTCACACTCTCCCACCATCCGTGTGCCTTTTGAAATGGAACCAAAAGTTTGCAACCTGACATTTGGTTTCCAAAGAAGCTCAACATCTGATGATGACTCTGGCTGTGCCTTGGAAGAATATGCCTGGGTGCCTCCAGGTCTTAGACCTGACCAGGTAAAGCATATACTGCCCTCTCTTTGAAGCTCATCAGAGACCAGTAATTCTGTGCCTGAGTTCACCTATGACTGATTACTTGTTAAGGGAAAGTGTAGTCAAGATTGCTTCTGTTTTTGTCCCTTCACATTTTTTTGTCCTGCTGAGATAATATAGTAAAGAAGTTAAGAATTCTCTCTTTTTGCATTTTAAAAAATACAAGTATCTAGTATCTGTGTTAACCATTCTCAATTATTTAAAAAAATCACAACTAGACTTCAAACTCCTAAATGTTTAGCTAATGATGGCTCTGTTGCACATTATTATGTATAAAATATTAATAGTTAAGCTAATGTAAGTACAACACAACAGGAAATATTAATTTCTATGTAAAGGGGAAAAGGGAGAATGTTTCATGGCACTTTTGTTGTTTTTATTTGTAAAATGGTTACAAAGACATACAAATACTCTTTTCAGTGCTCTTTGAATTGGAGTTAGCAGTAAATGTAATCTTATTTCTGGAAATCATTTTCCTACATGGAACTATCTTGTACCCCCAACCTCCCTATCAGTATTTATATCAATTCCAAAACCAGAGCATTTGTTGAGTCAAGTAAAAAGAAATAACTTTGCAAAATGCTTAGAAACATGTTGTAAACATGAGGGACTCAGGACCTTTTTTACTTGAGTTTAAATGAAGATTGTTTTGCACTGGCTTCTTTACAAATAATTCTGGTATTGTATTAAAAAAACAAGCAAATTGATTGTTCAGATAGTAGCTTCATAGTTTTGAGCCATGGCTTTTTTAAAAATTAAAAAAGGGCAATATCTGAATAAATTTCACTTGCGTTAGGTAGAAATGTGGATGTATTCATCTTTTCCGAAAACATCAAAGTTTGCATGGAAATAATGAACCTACTCAGGTTACAAAACAGCATTTGTCTCTTCAACCTATAAAATTCATAGAGCAAATCAAGCTTTCAATATAGTAGTTGTTTTTTGATGAGTTTCACACATTATGTGATAAAATGCAGAAAGAATTGTGGAATTTTAATAGATTTGTTGATTGTCCCTGAAGGGGGTGTAAATTTGATGTGCATAATATATGACACCCCTAATTGTGGCTGCATTCCAGAACAGCAATTCAACAGCTGAATACTGGCTATCTCAGGCAATCCTGTTCCACTGAGCTGGCTCATCTGCTTATCTTCTAGCTAGAGGAATGCAAACTTTGCCGAAGATCAGAAGTTTAAAAAAAAAAAAAACTCCCCAAACCTTAGTTTTCTTTGTAAACAAAATCTAAGAGAAGGTCAAAACAAAACAAAAATGTAATGCCTTCTATTAAGATCAATCAAAATACTGCAAAACAGTGAGCAAGCTCACAGTTTATCAGGCTAGAAATAAAGTAACAAATGAATAATTCTTCCAGTGGAGGGTCTGACTTTTTTTCTCCATTTTACAGGTGCAACTATACTTTGCCTGTTTGTCAGAGGAAAAGGTCCCTTATGTTAACAGTCCTGGAGAGAAACACAGAATTAAACAGCTTCTTTATCAGCTACCACCCCATGATAATGAAGTAAGAAATTTGCTCATACATATTTTGCCCCACTAAATAACTTCCTGTATGTGCAATAGGCAATTTGGTTTCTCAGGGCCATTCCACACACGGAAAATAAAGTGAAAGGCTTACCTTTTGCAGATATCATATTTTGGGCGGTTTGCACGAAGTCACCAAAATCCAGCATCCCAGCAGCAAACCAGCAGCTACATCCTCCAATTTAAAGCGATAGTTGGGGAATCCCAAAATGTGGCGAGTGAGAGGAGAGCGTGAGTGAGAGGAGAGCACCCAGCAAGCCATGCACCAAGGAAATGTGCTCTCTCCACCTCCAGTGGCTGCCCTCGTACCCACCTCCCTCTTCCGTCTATTGTGGACAGGGATTTTCTTTTCTTTTTTTAAAGCAAACTGCCTGGAACAATGAATACACATTAAATTGTCCAGGCAAAGCAAAAAAAAAAAAAAATTCCCACCAGTTAACACATAAAACATACCTCTGTAAAGTCCTCCCCCCCTAAAATCGGGAATAAGAGTGCTTCAAGGCTAATGATTCCAAAATGGGTGGCATTAAAAATAGCACTATGCATCTATGATTTGACGAGGCACAGTCAGAAGTAAAACTTCTCTGCTTAGATGCCTATGCACCTATGCATAGGTACATAAATGGGGAGGTTTTACTTTTTTAAAAAATTAGCTTGCATTGCGGTCCTTTTAAAACAGGGAGAAAGTGATTGACTGCCTGGCTTGATTGACAGGCAGAGGAGTTGCGAGTATAGCTCATTCCTCTCTTCCGCCATTTCAAGCTGGTATGCAGAGTGCCCAGAAGTGCAAGAAGGCGGCAAAGGGAAGGGAGAGAGCCAGGAGGTGAGGAATGACCGGAGGTGCGTTATTTAATAGCGTTACACCATGGTGCTGGGTGCACGTACAGTTCTCATGTTTGCTGCATTAACAGGTTTTTGAAAATGAAATCCACCAGATGCTAGTGTCTAACATTGGTACTACTTTTTTTTTAAATGAAGGTTAGGTATTGTCAATCTTTAAGTGAAGAAGAAAAGAAGGAACTTCAGATATTTAGTTCACAGCGTAAGAAGGAAGCACTGGGACGAGGGACAGTCAAATTACTCTCAAGAGCAGTAACGCATACACTTTGTGAGCAGGTAAAATTCTTATTACCCAAGATGTCAGCATGGTGTACTGTTTAGAAACTCAGCTGTATAATCCAGGATTCTTGAAACTACTTCAGAATCAAAGCTAATGGTCTGCTACTGTATTAGTATGATCTTCAGTTGTTTGAGGTTCGAGAAATGCATATCATACATACAGTTACTGAAAGCCACTGTCTCGTAGAAAAATGTTAAGTTATAAAGATGAAATATGTTAATAGATTGTGATGCTTTAAAGATATATAAAAACAGGTTAGGGAGATAATTAAGATGATGCTCTGGAAGAGCCGTCGGGGAGGGCAGTATATAAATGTAATAAATAAAATAAAATAATGTAATAAATAAGACAATGGCAACTTATCTTTCAATTATCATTTACATTCAGTGTGATACAAAAATAAATGGCGGTGAAGTTGCAGTGTTTGCATCAAGAGCGGGACCTGGAGTATGCTGGCATCCATCCTGTTTTGTATGTTCAACGTGCAATGAACTTCTCGTTGACTTAATCTATTTTTACCATGATGGAAAAATTCATTGTGGTAGACACCATGCTGAACTCCTCAAGCCACGCTGTTCAGCATGTGATGAGGTAAGGAATCCTGCAGTTCAACAGTATTTAAATTCAAGAAACAAATGCTACTTGCTCAGTTAGGCAACTTAGTTTCTGAAGGCTTCTAGAAACCAAGGTTCATGTGACTTTGTTTCTCACAAATTAAATGTTCTAACAGCAAAAAGAAGGAAAATTTTAAACAAGCTTTTGTCTAATTTTTTTTAGATTATCTTTGCTGATGAATGTACAGAAGCAGAAGGTCGCCACTGGCATATGAAACATTTTTGTTGCCTTGAGTGTGAAACCATCCTTGGAGGACAGAGATATATTATGAAGGATGGACGTCCATTTTGCTGTGGCTGTTTTGAGTCCCTGTATGCAGAATATTGTGAGACTTGTGGGGAACACATAGGTAATTCTGTACCTTAGCATATAAAAATACTGTACAAATTAGCCTAGTTGGTCAAGCTTAAAAATAGTTTGGTTACAACAAGACAAAGATGTCTAAATTTCACACATTATCACCACCAGTACATACATATGCATAGAGTATGTAAGAGGTTGACTCTAATGAACTCTGAATGGAATGAGTTCACTGAATGGATTGCTTCTCTTTCCCTTACAGCAGCCTACATGCCTCTTCCCATTTTTCCATGTCTGGAGACTCTGGTAAAGAATGGAAAAAGAACTCCTGTATAGAGGATAGATTTCTGCCAGTTTTCCCTTTCTTGTGCGTCCTCCTATTAACAGGGCCAGATTTCAGGGAACATGCTTTCTAAAGTGTTAGAAATAGTTTTGTGTAAAATGCTTTTATAATTTTATAACCATTATTTTAAGTCATACTTATGTCAATACAAGAGTATTTTGTTGACTGGAGTCCCTATTCCTATCCTCACTTTAAGTGCATATACATGCAGCCATGTGCATTTGCATGCACTTGTTGGGGGTCTGGATACTGTCAGGGATCATATCACCCAAGTGTGGAAAGATCTATTTCTGGGCAAATTCAAACAGCTGGTAATATCCAGTAAGGCCTAGCAGTTTGGGGCCAGAATGCTTGAAGGACTATCTTCTCTTGTACTATGCATCCGTTCAGTTAAAATCTTCCTCAAAAGACTTGTTCTTTGTGCTTTTGGTCTGCAGAGATGTGGCAGGTCTCTACCAAAGACTGAGCTTTTTCAGTTGTGGCATCTCACCTGTGGGATGAGCTCCCCCTTGTCTGGCACCAGGCCACAGCATTTCTTTTTTACCAGGCTTTTAATTTTTCTTTTTACAGTCTGCTTGTGGACTATTAAAATGATTACTTCAACTGCAAAATGCTTTATATGGTTGGGTTTTTGTATGTCTTTTTAATGGTTCTTGGTTTTTATGAGCTTATGTTTGTATGATTTTTACCTTTTATTTTGTGAGCTGCCTTGAGCTGGTCTCTGAAGAGGTGGCATATAAATATTGAAGTTAAATAGATAATTTCACACAAACTTTAAGGTAATGTTTGTATTGTTGGTTCAGTAGTTCTGACATCAGTGTAACTTAATGCTGAAAGCAGCCCAGGGAATAGATACAAATCAAACTTACACAAGAAGTAATTGTCCTTCTCTTCTTGACAGGAGTTGATCATGCTCAGATGACTTATGATGGACAACACTGGCATGCCACAGAAACTTGCTTTTCATGCGCTCACTGCAAAGTTTCCCTACTTGGCTCTCCTTTCCTTCCCAAGCAAGGACAGATTTATTGCTCTAAGTCATGCAGTCTGGGAGAAGATGTTCATGCCTCTGACTCTTCTGACTCTGCTTTCCAGTCTGCCCGCTCAAGGGACTCCAGGAGGAGTGTTCGCATGGGGAAAAGCAGTCGGTCAGCAGATCAGTGCAGACAGTCCCTTCTCCTGTCCCCAGCTCTGAATTACAAATTCCCTGGTCTGTCAAGCACAGCGGATGACACCCTTTCAAGGAAACTGGATGATTTAAGCCTTTCAAGGCAAGGAATGGGCTTTGCTGATGAAGACCTCTGGAAAGGAAGGGGAGAGCAAGAAATTCCAGATGATCCTGAAGAATGGGCTGAACATGAAGACTACATGACTCAGCTGCTCCTGAAGTTTGGTGATAAAGGTCTCTTACAGCAGCCAGTGGAAGTAAATGTTAGAGCAAATGAACAATGGGTTTCTGAAAGCATGGTTAAAGGGAGAACTGCTTTAGACCAACACGGCTACCCACTTGAGTTGAAGAAAAATAGCCAGAGCCTAGCAAGTAAGAAATACCAATCGGATATGTACTGGGCTCAGTCCCAAGATGGTTTAGGGGACTCTGCTTATGGGAGCCACCCAGGCCCTGCCAGCAGCAGGAAAATCCAAGAGCTGGACATAGAACACAGTGCAACTAGGTATAAATGTGACCAAAAGCAATGGTATGATAATTCACTAGAACGTTTATCAGACCTGAAGCAGGAGCAGTGTGTTAGAGATTCAATGGATTCGCTGGCTTTGTCCAATATTACAGGTAAGATGACTTGTGGATTCATTCAGAACAATGGGCTAGTTTACACCTAGTTTTTTTTTTAAGAGCCTCTTGTGGCGCAGGGTGATAAGGCAGCAGAAATGCTATCTGAAGCTGTCTGCCCATGAGGCTGGGAGTTCAATCCCAGCAGCTGGCTCAAGGTTGACTCAGCCTTCCATCCTTCCGAGGTCGGTAAAGTGAGTACCCAGCTTGCTGGGGGGTAAACGGTAATGACTGGGGAAGGCACTGGCAAACCACCCCGCATTGAGTCTGCCATGAAAACGCTGGAGGGCGTCACCCCAAGGGTCAGACATGACCCAGTGTTTGCACAGGGGATACCTTTACCTTTACCTTACACCTAGTTTTAATGATAATATGAGCTATTAAGTTTGTTCTGTGAAGAGTGTTAAATAGAATGAAGTTATGCTTGATTCCTATTGCATTGGCTAGATACATATTGGATTTACCTCTTTTTTATGAACAGAATAGCAGGGGTTACAGGCAATTCAGGCAACTCATAGGAACAAATTACAGTAATTGTCCTGTCCCTTGTTTTAGCTGATCTCTTAAGTATGTGGTGGTAAAGGGACTGATTATTGATAATGTGGACCTAATTATAAAAATGTGAAAGGGGAATGCAAGTTCCAGTCCCCCCCCCTCTGCCCCAGTTATTGTAAGGATTACTTTGCAAAAGCTGACTGAACTGTCAGTGTGTCACTCTGTAATCAGAACTTCTACTTCAGCTACATTTTTTAAACAACTTTGTATATTTCTTTAGTGCAGTGGATTCTAATCTGGCAAACCAGGTTTGATTCTCTGCTCCTCCACATGCAGCCAGCTGGGTGATTTTGGGCTCATCACAGTACTGAGAGAACTCTTCTGACTGAACAGTCCTGTCAGATCTCTCTCAATCTCACCTACCTCAGAGGTTGTCTGTTGTGGGGAGAGGTAGGGAAGGCAATAGTTAAGCCTCTTTGATACTCCTGGTAGAGAAAAGCGGCACATAAAAACCAGCTGTTCTTCTAAATGTGGAAGATGGGAGAAATAACACATTAATTGTATTTATCAATGTTTTCCCCTTAGGTGCCTCTGTAGATGGAGAAGTCATAGCAAGACCATCTTTGTATTCCTTGCAAACATACCAAGAGCTGGAGGTAGATGACTGTGAGAAAATGAGTAACATGGGAACCTTGAATTCCTCAATGCTTCACAGGAGTACAGAGTCTCTAAAAAGTTTAAGTTCTGAATTATGCCAAGGCAAGGCACTGCCAGATGAAAAGCCAATGCATGTGCCAGTTCTCAGAAGGTCCAAATCACAGACTAAACCTCAGCAGGTTAAATTTTCAGATGATGTCATTGATAATGGAAACTATGAGAACCTTGAAATTCGTCAGCCTCCCATGAGTGAAAGGACTCGACGGCGAGTTTATCAGTTTGAAGACCTTGGAACTAGACAACAACATCGACGCAGGAAGAGTAGAAAGTCTAGGTCTGATAATGCACTTCATTTGGCTGCAGAAAGAAAACCCTTGCCAAAAGAAAGACTTAATTTTTATTCCCCTCAAGATTGTGATAAGTTCATTCATAATAAAAGTCCTCATGCTATTCGGGCATATACTCCAAACCCATACAGCCCTTACAGCCGTATTTCATCAGACTATTCAATGGGGAACCATCAAGACCAGTTTTTTGGATTCTTTGGTGATGAGGAGGACTCTTGGTGTTCATCATCATCATCATCATCTGATTCAGAAGAGGAAGGTTACTTTTTAGGACAACCCATTCCCCAACCCCGATCAGTAAGATATCCCTATTATACAGATGACCTTTCTAGTCCAACTGCTGAACTTCCCAGTTCTCCATTTGGACAAAGAGCAACAAAATCCAAAAAGCGAAAAGCACATAAAGGCAAAAACTGCATAATTTCTTAAACTTTACTAGTAACTATGAGCTATGTGCCTACACTGTTTTAAATGATGTAGATAAATAGCTTGAATTACTTTGTAGGAAACTACAGAGGCACAGTCCCCCCCACCCATCTTCAGTCAAGGTGTGGAAAGAAGGCTGCAATAACATAAAAGCAAATGGAAAATAGGTCTTATAATGCGGCTTAGATAATACTCTTTTGGGGCTATACCAACAGAGAAATTGGGTTCTTGTTTTGAGCTGGATTATGCTAAAACCAGGAAAATGCAATGTTGCTCAGATCTCATGTGCTTCAATTGCCTATTTAAGTAAAACAAGAAAAAATGGATGTCTGAACATTATTTTTACTCCACTCTTTGTTCAGTTAGTCACCAACTGTATTCATGTAGCTCAACCAGTTTTGATGTTATACAAGAATTTTGTTTCAATATAAGTCAATAATGGGTGTCAGAATTCAACCCATTTAGTATGTTTCATTTTCTGAGGACTCATTTTGACAACTTTTTACATAAAATGTTATTTGTTCTTCATCAACTACTTATATGTGGTGTATCTTAATTGGATTAAGATAGTGAGCCAGCTTATACAGAACTATTGTGAAATCTAGTTTGAGATTCCTGTATATTTGAAACATTATTGCAGATTTCAAATGTTGTAGGAGCAGCAATTAGATCCAATTGATATTTATAAAGTATGTCATAACTGAATCTGTATTCATAACTTAACAGTGCAAATATTGTATAAATTGTAAAGTTAAAATTTTAACAGACTATTTTTATATCCCTGAATTGCAAGATACTTGTTAAAATTCAAAAGTGGCTTTATTTGAGGGTTTAACATCAGCTTGAATCAGTCAGGGTTTGTTAAATGTCCATAAATTTATATTAGCAATATGTTTAATTTTTCTGACAAAACTCTGTATGCATGGTAGAGCTATGTAAATATTGTTTAAGCTATGGTCCTTTTAAACATTAAAGGCATTATTTATGGGTCAAGAAAATTATATTGTAAAAATGTCAAAAAAACCTACACCGGTATGGAATATATAAATCCCCCAGAATCAGATACAATCTCATATCACTGTTAATCTATGTGGGCAATATACTGCGTGTTCCAATAACCGCACCATACACTCTATATAAAATGCAATACTGTATTCAAAATTTCATTTTCAATTGTTTACCTAAAACAGCCTGAACTTGGAACCTATTCAACCATCTATCATGGAGAAGGTTCTTTAAGGCCCTTGCTGGCATATAGGTGAAACTGGTATTTTGTAAAATTTCAAATCTGTCTTGCTTTACAGTGCTTGAAATTGAAGTAGTGTTTTGGAGGCTTTAGAAAGCCTAAATATTTTATGCAATCTGTTGAAGTTGTTTGGATTTTGTGTGCTTGGGACATGTAGGCAACTTTAAGAAGTCACCATAGGTCATTTACCTACAAGCCACTGTCATCACATTTGAACCCCACCATTGTGGCAGCAGTGTTTTTATATGTATACATGTAGTTCTATTTACTGTTATGCCTTTTTTAGTCTATAGGATCATTTGAAATCTGGCACCATGTAATGTAGTACATTCACAAAATGGCTGTCCTAGCATTTTAAAATATCTGTACAACCAACCAGAATCCTTGTGGCCCCACCTACTTTTTATAAACATTTGGCAAGCACTCATGGGCACAATGCTAGGGACCCCTGTTAGACTAATGTTCTGTTTCAGCACCATAGACTGTTCAAAACAGTTCATACACATTATGTTGCTATAATCCTTACAGCAAGCTTTCAGGTCAGTGTTACACTTATGTCATACAGCATAAGACCAAATGGCTTATAAGCAGAGACAACAATTGAAATAGTCTTAGACAGTATGCTGTACTAGCTGCTCTGCTGCCCATACAAGATCACTCCAGGATGTCTGAGTGTATGCACAATGAAACCATTTCTGTTATTTGGTATTTTCTCTTAAGTGGTGCTTACAAATTGTGAAGCAGATCTTTATGAACTTCCTTCCCTTGCTTACTGCTCTTGACTGCTCTCCTATGGGACATCCCATGCCTTTCCTAAGAATAGCATGGCCATGACCCACAAGAGCAGGTTTTTGGGGGTAGAGATAGATCAGAGATAAAACTGGTATGGAACAGTCCCACAAATTTCATGTTCTATCCTTTAGATCTAAATCTAGGTAACTAGCTCTATGACAATATACAGTGATATCACACAATAAATGTTTAAGATTTAAAAATATATTAAAAATTAATTCCCACCCATTCAGGAAACCTAACTATGGCCATCAAGAAACTCCAGGGTTTCATAAAACCCAGGCTGAGAAAGCCTTCTCTACAGGATCTGGATCAATAAAATGCAAGTACTAAGATTGCTTAGGAAGGTTTTTTAATTATAGCCCATTTCAATTACAAAAAGCAGTAACTCTAAAATAAAACTACTCTAACAATTGTTTAGTCAAAGTTACAACACAACTTGAAAAGGCATTCTACTTAAGACACCCACAAGTAAAATATACATATAATACATAAACTTGCACAGTTACTTCCTGCAGATGGGTAATAAAAATTACTGAATTGTCATTCTCTCTTACCAGGACTGTATTCAATCAGTAAACTGCTTCAGTAATTGGGGAATGATACTGAAAGGGTGCTCAAAAGAAACACCATATCAAAGTTACATATTCAATATTGCTTAAATATGATGGGATGGAACCAAAGGGTCAAAAAGGCACATTTGCTTCCAACAAAGGGGAGGAAGTTCCTATTTTTCAGAGATTACATGTAGCTGTAGCCCCTCTATAACATACCACTGCATTCCTGAAGGTCCTTTAGTTAGGAGACGGGAGCAACAGCTACAGGAGTCCTGTTTCATGAACAGAAGTCCACGCAGAACCCACCCCTATTTATTTCCAATTCAGAAAGTTAAACAGAGCATACAATTGATTCTTAATCAGAACTGAGATACAAAAGTGAATAATTGACTGCACTTTGGCAAAGGGATTACATAAATATGTTTAGAATTTATTAACTTTGAGCAATGGGGAAAACTCTGTAGGATATACAGATGTTAATGTGAAGTCATGAACATTTGTTACTTTTAAACAAGTAGTATTTACATCATATTAACAATACAGGCTTGATTTTACTGTTCTTCAAATTCTTGACTGGCAGAATCATAATCTGCAATGAAGTGTTTAAGTTCATCAATACACCTCTCACCAATCTCATGCAAATTTTGTCTCAAGGAAAACTTGATAGGTTTTTCTAATGAAGGGTCTTTATCAATCAGCATCTTTACGACAACACCGAATGTTTCACAATCTTGCCTGTAGACCTAGAAAAATAAGTTTAGACATTCATGAAATACAACTTTATTTAGTATACTTAACTCCATTCCAGATTGAATTGTAACAGATTTAAATGCTGCTGCAACCTGTCTAACTAATGATATGGGTGCTTACAAAGCACTCTCCATTTCTTAAAAATGGAGATGCTAGGATTTGCTGCTTCCAATCCTACACCTAGAGTTATTCTACAGGGACTCTTAAGAACAGCACAGCTCCTAGTCCTCTTCCAGATCTTCTCTCTACCACCTAACATGTCTGTATTTTAAATAGAACAGTGATTTTTATTTCATAAGTACAGTATTTGAATTTAGCACAAATTACCACAGCACAAGCTATTTAAGATCAAACATCAGTTAAAATAGGGTTTCAAGTCCAACTCACAATGCAAAAACACCAAAATGACAACAGATATATGCTTCTAAACAAGCTGCATCCCGTTAAAACCACTTCATCCAAGTATATAATGTAAAATGTTAAAAAGTCAGATAACAAAGACCTTTTTAAAATTAATGTGCTTTGGTATTTTGGAAGGTGGCATGAGAACTCTTGTATCAATCTTAATTTAGGTACTTAAGAACAAAAAACTTTCCAGTGATCTAAAAATGCAACAGAGATATATATAAATTCATTATAGCTGCAAGAGCCACTTTGTACAGAGATTAGATTATCACAGTAAGGGATGGGAGATGCAGGCTCAAATCCTACTCTGCCCTGTGCCACTTACTCATACACTCAATCTAACCTTCCTCACAGGATTGTTGCAAGGGGAAAAAATGAGGAGACTCTATGACCCCACGGAGAAGAAAAGTGGAGCATAAAAAGTAAAATAAGTATTTCCAAGGCAAGAAAGCACAGGAACACATCTGTTGGTGAAGATAGCCTATATTTAGATTTTATAGAATTTGTGCTGCCTATTTACTAAACAATACACGTCTCTTGATTTAGTAGTACTCATTCCTAAGTTGCATGAAAAGTATCATGGCCTTACACAGTAGGACTTATTTTGACATAAGCCTAGGGTTGTACTCAAATTCAACTAAGTAGCTGTGTTGGTCTGAAATAGTAGAACAAAGTTCAATGGCACCCCTGAGACCAATAAAGTTTTATTCAAGATGTAAGCTTTTGTGTGCATAGAACACTTCACCATGTAATATACTGTTAGTCTGCTAACAGCCATTCCTTTTACCATTTCCTCCTGTATAAGCTTTGTAATACTGAACTATAGAACACAAGCTATTTTTTTTAAGTTAAGAAAAATGGCTAATTGACAAAGCAAAGCTGGCTGCACCCTGATTGGCCCTGCCCCCACAGCTCCTGCCTTCTGTCCCTGGACTCTAGCCTTTTTGATTTCAGATGCACCTCAGTGCCTGGAGCCAGCAGCAAGTAAGGGGAGAGGGCCCCCGCCTGCTAACGAGGGCCTCCCAGCCTGCTAGGCCAGGCCTGCTAACGAGGGCATCCCAGCCTGCTGACTGCCTAAGCAGCTCTGCCCCCACCTGCCCTACTTGATCTGGCTGCAAGCTACTCTGGAGTCTGACGGGCCCAAAGCTACCTTAAGCTGACTGGCCAGAGGCCAGGGGAGGGGGGTCCTTTCAAGGCCCATTCTTAGGAACGGGCTTTGAAGCTAGTATATATATAAAATGCACAGCATGAGAAAATAGTTGAAAAAGATGCTGAATATTTCAGATTGTAACACTTCCTTCCTAGAGAAACACAATAAGAATACATTCTAAACATTAGTTCCTATATCATATTTACAATAATATCACCATTATTACTAAACACATCTTGCCAAATGTTACAATTCAACTGTTCTACAGAAACTGAAACCAAACACAGTATTACAATCAAGTAATAATATAAAATACTGTCCTACTAATTAAACAAGGTTTTTTGTTGTTGTTGTCAATTTGCAGCTGACTTATGCTGATCCCCATAGGGTTTTTCAAGGAATGAGCTTGCCTGCCTCTGTGACATAGCAAACCTAGATTTCCTTGGTGGTCTCCCATCTAAGAACCATGGATACACCTACTCAGTTTCTGCTATCTGATGAGATTGACTAGCCTGGGTTATCTAGGTCAGTGCATCTTCTCTGTATGGGAACAGATTTCAATCTTCCCATTATTTACTTAGTTGTTTATATACATCCCCTCCTGGAATACTGTCTCAGGGCGATGTACACATTACACACTAACATCTTTGCCCATAAAGGAAGAGCAGGCATGAGTAGTCAGTCCATTTATTATGGTCATCCAATAAAAAAAAAAACAATATACAAAAATGAGTAAGCCAGCTCTGTCAGGTGGGAGAGGAAGTCTAGATTTTCCTGGGCCTACTCACATGACAGCCATCTTTTTTCCTCAGTTCCCATAGTAGCCATTTTTCCCATACACACTTTTAAAATGATTTCTTTTTTAAAAAACTGTAGCTGACATAGCAATATAATGGTATATAAATATGTCAATTATTCATTTTTAAAAGCTTGTAGAAAAAGTCATACAGCTATCTAAAAAGAGCACAGTGCCAGTGACGATTTTCATATATGATACAGGGGCAACATGCGACGTGGGTGCCTGCAGGAGAAACGGGTGGAAAACAGAATGAGGGACAGAGCCACACTGGTGCAAACCATGGAGAAGTGGTCTCTAAAATGGTGGGCACAACTTCAAATACAAGAATAGAGACTGGGGATGACATAGAAGACAGGAGAAAAGAAATAGGGATGTCCCCTGACTTAGGAAAGAAACCGGGGCCACTCTGGAGAGTGAGAGGGGAGGGGAAGGAAAACGCACGCCTCCCCACTCAGTTGCATGAGCGGAGCCAGCGTGTGAGCCCTTGGAGAGAAGCTGTGGGACGACTGCGAGAGAGGAAGGAGTGACAGGCAAGAAGATGGAACATCTGAGAACCAGAGAGAAGGGGAGGGGACCAGGAAGGGAGAAAAAGAGGGCGGAACTTTGGGAAAAGGGCAGTTAGAGACAAGGAAGGAGGAGGGAGAAAGGTTGATGGATGGTGACAAATAAACTTCATTGAAGCTAATACGCCTGGAAGTTTTCTCCTATTACCAAAAACAAAACGGCCCAAAGGGGTGGGGTGAAGGGACGGGGTGTGCAACCCGCTACAATAATTCATAAATTGTAAAGGCTATTTTGTAAAAGGATAAAGCACTACTTGAGAAGCTGCACTGAGTTCAAAGAGTAAACAAAATGTAACAAAACTGATGGAGGAAAAACCAGAATTAGAAAGGTTATTACAAAATAACCCTGCTTTCAGCATTGTGGTTGATATAATTTTTACCTCTAACAAGGGGAGGTGGATGGAATCTATAACGATATCTAGCAACACAGCCCTAAAGCTCTTAATTCATTGATTACTAAGTTTCTGTTTCAAGATTCTATTATTGCTCTGAACGTAATACAATTTTAAATGATGATAACATCTTTTTTGCTAGTATGGTGAATTCAGCCACATTTCCCAAATGCACTAGAAATAGTGCAACTCCAAAAAACAATCCAGAGATGAAAGCACTTAGACTCAACACAGAACAGCAAATTCAAAAGATATCAATGCATGGTCACAGAACATAAGTGTGCTACAGACTCAGTTTTAATGCATTGCCTCAAGAATAACTCTATTGTTTTTTTTGTTTGTTTTGCAAAAATATAGGTGTTTTTACATAATTTCAACAAATGACAAAGTACAAACAGCTTTAGCCAAAGCATTTCCAAACGTTTCAATACTAACTAGGGAGTAATCTACTCATTAGAGGAAGGGCACACCCTTAAATATAAGTTATTTATAAAGTGCTGAAGCAACCCAAATCTGTTTCCTCAATCTGTTCCATAGTAAATTTGTTGCCCTGTCAAAAACAGGAAGGGTGTAGTTATCTACAAAAATTGTTTGCTTAGTATTGAATCGTTAGTTAGAATGCATTAATAATTCTGATTTTATGTTTATATTGCCCACACAGGAAGGAGTTTTCAAACAGCCATAATCTGAAAAGGGCATGGGTTAAACACGGGTGGAGTTTGCTAGGCTGACTTGGAAACAGTGGCCCATTTTTACCAAGGATGGTGGAACATAAGCCCAGATGTTTCTATCTGTCAGCAAGTGCAATGCCATGAGGACTCTTAGGTATTTCTGATAATTCAGACTACAGAGAACAGTTAGTACAATATCAAGGCCACATTTTTTAAAAACCCAGTTCCACCCCAACTGTTGCTCATTAGAAATGAAAATTATTAACCTACTACTTCATTAAGTCTAGCTTTCAGACACATGCTGCACAGGAGCTAAACACTCTCTCCACCATACATGTAACAGTGCAAACCTATGCCTATAGACTACTGTTTTACAGTAATACTAAAGTATGTGCATGTCAAGTTTAATATTCAGACAAAGAGGATAACGAATACAATTATATTTTAAGAAATTACTTACCATAAGCAACAGAGCAAAATTATTTTGTCTTCGACAAGTAAACACATCAAAATATAGCTGTGCTATGTATAGCAAGGTACACTATGTATGCTGTGCATGGCAAGGTATACAAGCCATTATACTCTGAAAAGTCACTGGTATTTGTGGCACAGAAAGGAGGCACACTTTCCATCCCAAATGTCATGGTACATTCTTAGTTAGGAGATGAGTAATATCATTTCATCTACAGAAATATATATTCTTTAAGAAAAAACAGGGGCATCAGAAAGAATGTCTGATTCCACTCATTTTGCCATTACAGTAATTTAAACTTAGCAACAGTGGAAAGATTTTAAACCCATTTTCTCATGAGGGTAACTCAATGAAACTATCTACATTTTCAGTATATTCAAAGGCTTTCAATCCCTATCAGTACTTCATGTAAATGAATCTACACATCTTAGATAAGAATAGGTTTCAGCAGTTTAATAACAGCTACAGTTTCAAAATAGCTGTAACTACAACTTCACAGTAAGAACTGCATACCCTGCCTCAAACCTGCAGTGGTTTATTCTGTAATGACAGTGGGATCAGCTGCATAAAATCTACACTATTTCTAAACTATAATTTGCTCATTCTGCTGTAAGCAGGATTCCCTGATCTTAGATTCAAGAAACGGGTACTGAAAATAGGTACAATGCATGCTGATTTAGAGATGGTCTCTATAAGATTCTAGTGCAGCGGTTCTCAACCTTCCTAATGCCGTGACCCTTTAATGCAGTTCCTAATGTTGTGGTGATCCCCAACCATAAAATTATGTGAGTGTTCCTTCACAGAAATTTAATTAGAAACTGACCAATGGTGTGAAGATCCATTGTTTTTTCCCCAGGGTTTCTGAGTTCAGTTCTGACTCTTGTCACACCATGCCGATTTTGCTCTTTTCCACTGCTCCAGACAGATCAACGCTCTATCTCAATCTACCCTGAAAGGCTGTTGTGTAGATGGTGCTCCCCCCCAGCCAAGATGCTTGCCTTGCCGCAACCCCTGTGAAAGGGTTGTTCCTGGTTTTGCTCACTTTAACTGGGCTGCAGGAGAAGCCAGTTCAAAGCTCAGTCAAGCAGGATACTCCTCACCCCCACCAACCAAGTTGATCGTGTGCTGACTTCTCTTGCAGCATGGTTTAAACCATGTTACAGGAGAAGCCAGCACAAAGCTGAGCTGGCAGGAAGCTCTCAGGTTCCAGTTAATTCTGCGCTGACTTCATTTAAACCTTTAGTATATAAAATATGCACTATTCAATGTATTTCTAGAATCTAGAAGTATAGATACCCTAGTTTATAAAAGCAACTTTGCAAAGATACCCAATACTAGGAAGAAAGAGCTCCAAACCGCAGTCCCTCTGCTCCCTTAATGCAATCCTTGGTGGAGTTTTTTTGGGGGGGTATCATCAGAAGAAGGAAAAAACAGAAGTTTAAAAACAACAGACCCTAAAATGTTTTATTTGGAGACAAAACTGTCTTATAAAGCTGCATTAAGAGTGGCAGAATATCTGCACATCTATTTCATAGTATCATGGAATCATGGAGTTGGAAGGGATCTCCAGGGTCATCTAATCCAACCCCCTGCACAATGCAGGAAAGTCACAACTACCTGCCCACCCACAGTGACCCCAATTCCATGCCCAGATGATGACCCCCTCGAAACCAGAATCCCTGGGTCACTCTGACCTGGAGGAAATTCACCTTCTGATCCAAAAGTGGAAATCAGCTTTTCCCTGGGCATGCAAGAAAGAGCCAAACATCAACCAATACAGTCCCTTCTACCTACCTACTCACAATCTGCCTAAATTCACAGAATCAGCATTTCTGTCAAATGGATATACAACCTCTGCTTAAAAAATTCCAAAGAAGGAGAAACTACCACCTCACGAGGAAGCCTGTTCCACTGAGGAACTGATCTAACTGTCAGGAACTGCTTCCAGATGTTTAGCCGAAAATTCTTTTGAATTAATTTCAATCGACCGATTCTGGTCCGACCCTCTGGGGTGACAGAAAAACAACTCTGCTCCATCCTCTATAACAGTCCTTCAAGTACTTGAAGATGACTATCATTATCTCTTATTCGTCTTCTCTCCATGTTAAACAGACCAAACTCCCTCAACCCTTCTTCATATGACTTGGTCTCTAAATCCCTCATCATTTTTGCTGCCCTCCTCTGGACATGCTCCAGTTCCGTGGTCCCCAACCACCGGGCCGCGGCTCCCTCTCTCCACAGGGCCGCGCCTGCACGTTTGCGCCAAGCGCAGCTGCAAACGCGCATGTACGACCCAGCCACGCATGCGCGCATGTGTCGGAGTGCTGTGCATGCGCAGCCGGGCAATCACCCTCCCCGCCGCTGCTGGTCCGCAGCCTGAAGAAGGTTGCGGACCACTGCTCCAGTTAAACTTCAGAACACTGATCAAAGTCAGATCTTCAATAATGTATTATTATCATACACATTATGACATATTAACTGTTGCCCAGATACATTTAAACAAGCAGTCTTGAAAATAAGTTATATATATCTATGGCAGGAGCGGCCAAACTGCAGCTCTCTAGAAGTTCATCGGCTAGAATTTCCATGTGTTGGCAGGGGTTCATGGGAAGTATAGTCCATGGACATCTGGAGAGCCACATGTTGGCCACCGTGATCTATGGCACACATTAAAATTCTGACAATCTAATGCTGTAGACTGTCTTGCATTAAAATTTCATTCTATTTATTCTAAGTAAAATCTTGACTTAAAATGCATTTCGCTTACAATATACACTATTTCAGAGGAATATTTGCAGTGCTCTCCAAATTTCCAGTTGGAAAAGTTAGGGAGCAAGTCATCACCCCCCCCCCCCCAATCCCTTTGGGCCTTCACATCTCTAGTCTTAAGTATAAACTATGCATGATGCCAAGTGAGAGGCAGTATTAAAATCAAAAGAATGAATAAATAAACAACCAAACTCAAATCTGAAAAGAAAAACATTATTTACAGAAGAATATACTGGCAATATTTACTACAAAAGTGACGCTTACCTGTTCAATCTCTTTTGTCTTTGCAGCAATTGCTTTTGAACGACTAATGTGCTGGCTGTCTTCAAACAATTCATTACTGTCTGTTATATTGGCACTGGTTTCTTCATGTTGTTCTACATATAAGGGCTCTGAGGTGCCTGCCTATAAGAAATTTACAGCAGCAATTTTATGTGGCTAAAGCAAGCGTTACATTAAGAAGTAACTATATTCTCAGATAAAGATACCATCAACTTTTTTTCATGTGTCACAGTGTAAATTTGTGAGAAAAATAAAATAGATAAACATGGATTCATTTAACATACAGTAATAGCACAAAAAACCTCAAAAAAAAAAGAAATTCAATTAGGTCTTACAAATCTTTTACTTGCATATCTATAACATTTCCTTAATTGTAAAAATGGCCACGGATAACAGTTTGGGAATTTTGGTAAACTACCTTTCAGTTTTAAGTGGTATCAAGAGATATGAAAAACAAAGGCAATGGGTCTGATCTAATAAAAGCAAAGCTAAAATTAACCAAGCAGGACATTAACAGCGGATTTATACTTCCATTGCTATCCCACACTGATGTGGTGATACTTAAGAAAGCAATGCTGCAGACACTCAGCACAGACACTGAAGCCTGCTTGAGGAGTTTCACACCTGCAAAACTGCATTCGCTGACACACCATGCTAAAACGCCACTTCCATATTTTATCACTATTCGATAAATTTTTAGTTTTACTAGCTAACTAACTTGGGGGACAAACAGCCGAACAGTTGAGGAAAATATGGATCAAAATATATTAGTATTTTTACTCAGCTTACGTCATACTCTGAAATTTCAGGCAGATTGCTTGTGTCTGCTTTCTCTGCTTTTTCAGCAGCCCACCTATTTGCAGCCTCCACAAGTTCCTTTTCTGACAACCTGCTGCTTTTGTCCAAGGCCTGATTAAAAAAACACACAAAAGCAAGAATGGACTGAAGTAAAACTGTGTAGTTTTTAAATATATAAGAATTAAATAAAAACTACATATGCAGCTGAAAGGTGCCATTATTATTAAAAATAAACAAGAATACTTTTCTAAATAGAACTGTTTCAAGAACTTTGTTGGGCCTGCAGGAACCTCTGGAATTTTCAGAAAGATAACAGGCATCACCTCAAAATGCCTAGCATGGGACATAGGGCCAGTTTACACGATGACAAAAATGTCTTTTGGGGTGGTAATTGTGGAACTATTTCTCCTTCAGTCTTCTGTATCATCTAATGCTCCAACAAGATTAAAAAAATAGGATTTACTCTTTGGATTGGAAGAAAAGCAAGTGGGCACCATGACATCCATAGTATTATGTTGGTGATCATTTATGTACCAGATTAAAAATGTGAATTATCTCAGAAGTTGATGAATATAGAAATTGAAGGGAAGTGTGAAAATAACCGTGGACTGATACAAAATACACATGGGGAAATACTTTAATAAAATTTCTTTAGCAGTGTTAACCCAATGTAGATATCTATGTATATTTCCACAGACTGACATCCAAGAAGTTAGGCATTAACTCAGACATTTTGCATTGCAAGTTGCTATCTTCCACCATGAAGGTCTAATACCGTACTAGAATCATAGAATCATAGAGTTGGAAGGGGCCATACGGCCATCTAGTCCAACCCCCTGCTCAACGCAGGATCAGCCCTAAGCATCCTAAAGCATCCAAGAAAAGTGTGTATCCAACCTTTGCTTGAAGACTGCCAGTGAGGGGGAGTTCACCACCTCCTTAGGCAGCCTATTCCACTGCTGAATTACTCTCACTGTGAAATTTTTTTCCTGATATCTAGCCTATATAGTTGTACTTGAAGTTTAAACCCATTACTGCGTGTCCTCTCCTCTGCAGCCAACAGAAACAGCATCCTGCCCTCCTCCAAGTGACAACCTTTCAAATACTTAAAGAGGGCTACCATGTCCCCTCTCAACCTCCTTTTCTCCAGGCTGAACATTACCAAGTTCCTCAACCTATCTTTATAGGGCTTGGTCCCTTGGCCCCAGATCATCGTCGCTCTCCTCTGTACCCTTTCAATTTTATCTACGTCCTTCTTGAAGCGAGGCCTCCAGAACTGCACACAGTACTCCAGGTGTGGTCTGACCAGTGCCGTATACAATGGGACTATCACATCTTGTGATTTTGATGTGATGCCCCTGTTGATACAGCCCAAAATGGCATTTGCCTTTTTTACTGCTGCATCACACTGCCTGCTCATGTTTAGTTTACAATCCACAAGTACCCCAAGGTCTCATTCACACACAGTGTTACCTAGAAGCGTATCCCCCATCCAGTAGGCATGCTTTTCATTTTTCTGACCCAGATGCAGAACTTTACACTTATCTTTATTAAATTGCATCTTGTTCTCATTTGCCCATTTTTCCATTGTGTTCAGATCTTGTTGAACTCTGTCTCTATCTTCCGGAGTATTTGCCAGTCCTCCCAATTTGGTGTCATCTGCAAACTTGATGAGTAGTCCCTCCACCCCCTCATCTAGATCATTAATAAATATGTTAAAAAGTACCGGGCCGAGCACCGAGCCCTGAGGTACCCCGCTACTCACCTCTCTCCAGTCTGATGAAACACCATTGACCACAACTCTTTGAGTGCGGTTCTCTAACCAATTCCCTATCCACTTAACTGTCTGAAAATCCAGATTGCAGTCCTTCAACTTATCCATCAGAACATCATGTGGAACCTGGTAAAAAGCTTTACTAAAATCCAAGTAAATGAAATCCAACCGGGACTCACCTTAGAAGAAGCTGCTGCTGTGGATCCTGAGGGGGACACATCTCTTGATGTTTTCAGAGGCTGAGAAGTTCTTTCCTTACCTACATAAACAAATGGCATGCACATTTGTTGTTTTTTTTAGGTACAAGGGATGTAATAATGTTTAGAAAGGAATCTGTATTGCACAACTTCTTCACTGCACTGGAAATCTGTATGTGAATTAGATACACATGATATTGAACTGGACCACCAGCACTACTGAAATAGAAATAAATTCAGTCTCTCTGAAGCTCTGTCCTTACATGAATTTCTCTGAGGAACATAACTAGAAAGCAGGCATGGGAGAAAAAGAATTACAACAAAAAACTCTGCTCACCCTCAAAGAAAAGCAGATAGAATACTGAGTATCAACCACTAGCTTATTTTAATGTATATAGATGTTTATAATTGTTCTTATTTGTGATACACCAAGGAGATCCCACATTTGTCCTGTACTCCAACAAATCGGTTGGCTATCAGTTGAATTCCAGATTAAGCTTAAGGTTTTGGTAATCACCTTCAAGGCCATACACGATCTGGGCCCAGTGTACCTGACAGACTGTCTCCCTGCCTATACCCCCCAAAGAGCCTTATGCTCCGCCACCTCCAACTGGCTGCAGAGACGCACGTTGGACCTCAAGAAGGGCCAAAGCATTCTTGGTCCTGCCCCCCACCTGGTAGAATGAGCTCCGGGAAGAAATCAAGGCCCTGTCTGAACTTTCATAATTTCACAGGGCCTGCAAAAGGGAGCTCCTCCACCAGGCATTTGCTTGAAGCTGACTGACCCAAAAACATCCACCAACCCCTCCCGACACCCCCCTTCGATGACTGAAGAATCCAACCTACCCAAAGCTGTGTCAATGTTTCTGTTCAAATATTGTTCTAGCTGACATGCTATGTTATGACTGTTATACTTGTATTGTTGTATTTGTTGCAATGTCCTATGTAGTTATCCCATGATGTTATTTGTAAACTGCCCAGAGCTCTATGGAAGGGCTAAATAAATAAATAAACAAATAAACAAAATTTTTGATGAAAAACAGTCAAGTTTGATTCCATGGAAGACTTCATGCAAGGAGTTGGGGGAGTGGATCTTTCTCTGCTTTCCACTGGCAACTGACTCTTAATCTGAAAATGCTACTCTGATTAACAGATCCTCACAAACAAAATGGCTGCTTGTGTTGGCAGATAAGGGAAGGAGCAGCAATGTGTCTATGGCACATTTTGCTTGTGACGTTCTTCCAACCCTGAAAGATAAATAGAAGGCAACCTAGAGAAGGCAGAGAAAGATCTTATCCCTCAACTCCTTCCGCAAACTCTTCCACTAGATCCAGATAAGAGTATTGCTTGGGATTTGAACAGCATTCTAGATTTAATACCTTAGGATTTTCAAATTTATAATTAGTAGTGCTACTTTAAAAGTTTCTGAACATACAAACTTTTAATAGTACGCAGGTAATTTTTCAAAACAATATCTTTTTTAAATAAACTGTTAAAAGAAACTAAAAAGCTCTTCAAATATATATGGTACTATTTTTACAACGTATGCTAAGTGAGGTAATTACCCGTATATACTTGAGCATGAGACAGACTATATCCACGTTGGGTCAGTTCTCTCTCTCAAACAAGAGCTGTAAAATTACAATCAATGGAATATGCCTATTTATCACTTGTTAGTGGCCATTTTTCTCATTGCAATACATGCACTAACAAGTGTACACACTATTTAAATTTTTGGCAGTTGTGGGAAGAAAACTAACCACTAATAAACAGGCATCTTCCATTGATTGACTGTTACTTAGTTTCCAGCCCTGAGGGATTTGACCAGAATTGTTAATTGATGTGAAGACCTTGGCAAGTATAGGGACCACCAAGATGGAAATGCTCTATATACTTCCAGGGAGACCAAGTCTTCCCTGGGGGCCTTTCCAAGAGCTAAGGTATTAATTAGTCCTTTTAACTCAGCTTTAGAAACCGGAGGCCAAGCTGGTAGATCTGAAATTCCAATTCACCTGGGTTGGCCATCAACAAGGAGGCTGAATTTGAGCCAATTATTTTACTGAAATAACCAACCCAGACTCTGGCTGGGATCTGAGCTTCAACATGGGCAGACCTGCCTTTAAGACCATTTGAAGCAAGTTCCCAAAAGTGTGTTTCATTGTTCCCTATCACTGCACTCTTCAGATCTTTCCACAAGGATGTTATATACTCATTTTTCTTTTGTTTTATCAGCAATTTATATTTGGACCTTAATAATTTATCCATTAATAATTTACAACTTGTCGTGCCTTATTTGAATCACTGAGGACTTAATCACTTCTTTGAGTTCTTTACATTCCCGATCATACCAACTATTCTTTGAAACAGATGAAGGATTAATACGTCTATGGTTAATAAGAAATGGTTTAAAATAATTATTTATGGCCTCATAGAAAATACTTCGCTGTCTGACTGAAGGAGTACATTTGTACTCCTTTGTACATTCAAGTCTGCGTTTGCAAAAACTTGAGAAAGTGTGGTATACAGCTTATGTGTCCATTTAAGTCTTCTGGCACCTGAGATTGTTTTATCAGCCAATTTCATGATTGGCTTGGATAAGATCTCTGCATTAATATTAAGTGTTAGTCTTAATGGACAATGATTACTCAGTAAACAATCTAGAACCTCAACTTATGTACTATACTTAATAGAGCTGGTGATACTGCATAATTATCTATTTATAGGTAGATAAAAAGGGGAAAGTACCCTCAGTTGTATCCCACGTGGCACAATAAAAGCCATATAATTCTGTAATTACACAGACACTCAAACTTTTAAAGTGCTGACTGTTTCCAATTGGGTTTTTGTGGATCTGGTTCCAGATTCTATCCCCTCCCCTTTGGCTCTTGTCACAATGTGTTTTCACACCATCAGAAAGGGAACCAATACGTGCCAGCAGTACTTCAGATTTTCCAAGCTATTATAGCCTCTCATTTATGATATGGGATACCTTTAAAGATTCTAGCCCTTAACAAAGAGGCCAATTGTATAGTAGCTTCCTTTCTATGTAGAAATTTGGGCATTCCTAACACAATAGCCTATTTTACACCGAATTGGGTCTCCACCTCATTGAAGCCTGAGCATGGATTATTACCATTAAATATTGGCTCGATTTACAATTTAGTCCCTCACCAAATAGCCTGGTTGCACTTCTGCCAGCTGACCCATATATCTCAAAATCGTCCCAATCTGTAGTTTCTAAAATTGAATCTTTGGGCTTAAATCTGGACGTTTTGATTAATTCAAAAGAAGAATCTATATTCCTGACAATTCAAAGAAGAATTTGGGATATTGGACCAGTTAATATATTGAACTTCAGTTAATATATGCTGGTGCAGGTGGGACATGTGCACCATGTTTTCTTGACCATACTTATTCCAAATAAGTATGGTTCTAACTTAACAAGAGCCAGTTTGGTGTAGTGGTTAGGAGTGCAGACTTCTAATCTGGCATGCCGGGTTCGATTCTGCAATCCCCAACATGCAGCCAGCTGGGTGATCGTGGGCTTGCCACAGCACTGATAAAACTGCTCTGACCAAGCATTGATATCAGGGCTCTCTCAGCCTCACCCACCTCACAGGGTGTCTGTTGTGGGGAGAGGAAAGGGAAGGCGACTGTAAGCCGCTTTGAGACTTCTGGTAGAGAAAAGCGGCATATAAGAACCAAGAACAACAACACCTCCTCCTCCTCCCCTTTCACAGAGCATTAATGCTAGCCAAATTCACTACATTCCCTTTAGCTATGGTTGTGGGCAGATACAGGCATATTTCACACAACAAAAGAATTTGTAATTGTTGTAAAGAACCTGATTCCATTCATCACATCATTTTACATTGTATAAAGTATGACCAGCTATGTCAAAGTTTGATTTTACCTCTTTTACCTTCTGTTAACATTACAGACATCACAATTATCAGCTTTCTGCTACCAGATAAAGCCCCTGAAATTACCTAGCAGGTTGCTGAGTTCTTATCAATTGCTATTTCACTTAAGTCTGAAAGACCAATCTATTGAAGACCTTGCATTGTTACATTCTCAGAATTATTCTTATCATTGTTTTTAAGTTCATTGATATGCTTTATTATTTTAACCTTTATGCTCTCCTGGTTCTTAATGCCATTAAAGGTCTGTCTTTCTCTCTAAACAGGATGTCTCTAATAACAAAGAAGGAAACATTATGATTTAATGTCATCAATCTTTTGCTTACTCACTAAATTTCAATTTAATTTCATGAACAGAGGGTCAGAACAGAATAAAAAGAGATTTGGGGAAAGAGCACTTGCTTATGAGATAATACAAAAATATGGAGTAGGAAACTGAATTTCCACAAGAATGTACGTTTCCATGGTCCTAGTAAGTAAAAGGTCAATTTTATTAGACTAGTACAGGTTTTCTTTATTAATCCAGCATTACCGTGTGAAATATTTCTTTTATGTAAAGATGATACGCTTCTGCCATGTTGGGACTGGTGGAAAGCATATGCTTTACTTCTGTCTGGAGAATAACTTCTGCTACTGACACTGGAGCCAGATCTGCTGTGAGGAGAATCTCTTCGGCTGACAGGTGATTCTCTAAAGTAAGGGGAATCCCTCTTATGTGGAGATCGATCTCTTGGATAGTGAGGATATACTTTCTTTCGTCGTATGCTATCTTGGATATCCCTGTAAACAAATCACAAATATATTTCTTCTTATATATATGATAATCAAGAAGTACCCAATTAAATACCATAAAGCAGACAATCTTCTACTGAACTATTTATTCAGAGAAA
This sequence comes from Paroedura picta, assembly GCF_049243985.1. Lineage (NCBI taxonomy): Eukaryota > Metazoa > Chordata > Lepidosauria > Squamata > Gekkonidae > Paroedura > Paroedura picta. Next base: position 76,085,742 of record NC_135373.1, on the reverse strand, counting down.
ATCAAACATCAGCATTCTTTAAGAAGAATATGTTTACTATTTCAACTCATTTTTATGGCCTGTTCTATCTTTCGTCTTCTGCCAATTAATATTTAGAAAGCTGACAGATTAAAATACGTTGATTTTTTAAAAAAGGATTACAGCTCAGGAGCAAAAAACATATAAAAGATAGATTCCTATATTAGCACTGGGTATCTAGTAGAAGTCTTTAAATGTTAGAAGTCTTTAAATGTTTTTTGTTCCAGGTTCGCACTATAAGAGCCCTGGATTTTTTAAAATAAGGACACTTCATATTTTCCGAGGCTGTAAAAAGTTTCCTCCCAACCTATGTAATTTTAACATTGTTGTATTATGTATAATCATAGTAGATTTTTATAACAGCAACTTCTTGGCTAAATGGCTCATTCAGAAGCAGCTTCTAAAATCTAGGTTTCTTTTGAAACAAGTTCTCATTTAGCCCCAAAACTTATTTCAAAATAATGGTGAATGTAAACAACAAACCATCACAGATCTAATAGCCAAAATTAAGATAGCATCTAGCCAAAAATTCAAAACACAAAAGGCTGCACAAAAGACATAAGAATTTGAATCTTTCATGAAGAATCTCAAGTGCAGAAACTAACACAAACCTGATCTAGACTAGCAATGTCCATAGTAGCCTGGAAATAAGGATAGAGAACCAAAAGCTGTTCACCTCCTTGCCAGGATTTTATGACCATTATATTGCCATGCAATAAAGGAAAATATTTAAAGAAAACTGAAGCACAGGTTGTTTTTTTGTTTTATTTCTCCTTGTGAGTATATGTCTTAAGGGCATGACATACACAAAACCACATATACCCAGACACACATACTGAAGTATAGGTAAGATAAAGAAAAAGGGACCTTCAGTGAACACTTTGTAAAGGACCTTCTATGATGACAGCTGCCTTGAAAACTTTTTGCAAGTGTGGCGCTAACATAATATACACGTAAACCAAAGGTAGTTTAGCAATGAACAATCCTACCTTTGATTAATATAGCACAAAAAGATTCACTGTATTTATACCCTGCCTATCAATAGAATCTGAATTGAGTTATGAAGCACTCACAGGTGATTTTCCAATTAGACAATGACCTGACCCATATCTCTTCAATATCAGAAAGAATGCTTTGCACATTTCTTGTTTCTAAATTATTTTACAAGATGAATACTTGCAACAACTTTCATAAATTTTCTTTTCCTTCCCAACACTCTTAACTGAAGATATTATATATGAGTTTTTTACTACTTTACGCATTACATTCAACAAGAACAGATCAGGACTTCTCCTCCACATTTGAAGTAAAAGCCCCTACACACATGACCTGATCCAAAAACCCCAGTGACAAACTCTGAGCTAAAGGAAGAGTTAATGACTAAGAAATCTCCAGCTTGATGGACAGAACACTCATTCCCAAAATGACATAGCAGGATTAGTTATATCTAAATGCAGCCATTTTGTTTTCTGGCTACCATAACCATAATATTATTCTACAATTAATCTCTTTCAAACATCCCAGCTGCAACTTGCTCTAATTGTACCAGCACGTTACAATTATTTAAAGAATGGAGTTTTAACACAATTTGGTTTGGAAATTATGATGAAATTTAAAACAACACAAAATCATTAAATAGAGAGGACAAAATGAATAAAATAATGCAGTATCCAAAATTTTAATCCCTCTGTCTGCTTTTTGCTTTAAGAACAAGCTATTAAATGACAAAAAGACTGGGGCGAAAAACTGTTCCGGCACCTAATGCTATCTTTTGCCAGGTTTCTGTTCAAAATAAGTTTTTACAGCTGAGTTTTATAATGTGATCCTAAAAAGATTATAATGAAAATGCTGAGAGATCATTGCTGCTCTCTACAGCATAATGTCATGGTTACAGCTTCACTTGAATACACAGTGTATAAAAACTTATTAAAAATAACTTACATAGAATGTAAATAAAAGCTCAGAACACAGTACACACCAACAAGCTGATGTACAATAACTACTGCATTTTTATACTGGTTGTATCATAATCACAGGATCAAATGTGTTTCAACTGAGAGGAACTTCTTCAATGATCTAGATTATAATAACACACATAAAAATGTAAATATAAAACAGCTTTTTCAGACCAAGCAAGTTGTGTATGAGTCCTAAAAATACTTATGTAATGATTTTATTAAATTGTAACATGATGCCTTTTCACAAAAAAGACACCTGGCCCTGTGGTTATTACATATGTGTAACCATTACTGAGATCCACTGGTTATTGTAAATGCAACTTAAACTTGTTGCTTTATCCTATGTTCTGAGTTTTTCTTTGCATTCTATTTAAGTTGTTTTCAATCTTAAATTTTTGTCCTCTGTGTAATATGGTAGTATTTTATTTCATGTTTTAGTTGCTCCCCCTTTTCCATTCCTGACTTGATTTTCAAGTTCCCTCCCTTGTTTCCTACAACTTGATTTGAAATCAAATGGTACAAATTACGTTAGAGAAATGCTGATTAAGCAATTGTTTTAAAATGTACACTGATTATATCTTACAAATTGGTAAAAAGGACTGTGCTTAACTACAATAAGCTTAAAGGAAAGTTCACCACAATGAACAAAAAAGGGGCGAGGAAATAAGAAATAAGGAATTATACAAGGTTTCAGGGGCATGATAAATAATTTAGGAAATTTTTGCTAATAGTACAGCAGCAGTCCAGGGCTCATGTCCTACTTCAAAGTTTAAAAAAAATAGTACTGCAATAGAGCTATGGGAACAATCAACCCACCCAGCTCCCTTGGTACTTGATGATATGCATGATTTTGGACCATATTCCAACTTCAACCAAGTGTTAACAAATGAATAGTCAGATAAGTTTGTTCTCAGCTGGCAAAATTTTTTGTTCTTACATTTACCAACTCAATAGTATTGCAGATTATCAATAAATATCCCCAGGACAAGAAGTCTAGTAACTCACAGTGAACAGGATCCCAGGACCTCTCATTTACTGCTAGAACAGAATTTATTCTACAAAATTTATACCTGCTGTCCACCCACATCAGGACCACCAAGAAGGCTAATTGATTCAAAACATAAATAATAAAAAACAAAAGCCATTTAAACCAAACAAAAAACAAACTTTATTAAAACCATTTAAGCTAATTTGAATACAATAGCAATAAAATATATATACAAAACATTACATAGGACAGGAAGTATGGATCTCCGAGGGAATGCCAGGTGAAACAAAAAAAAAAGTCTTCACTTGCTAGCAGAAGGCAGCCTTCCAGAGTTTGGGTCACCAGCTTGCTGAGAGAGTGGTATAAAAATCAAATAAATAATACCAAGAAGATCATTTCCTGGTTTGCCACTCATTATCAGATAATAGGAGCAATCAGAAGATATATCAGTCAGGTAGGTTCTTAAGGTATGTTGGTACACAGGTACACAGCAGCTTAAAGGTCAACACCAGTACCTTTAATTCTGCCCAGAAGTAAGATTGGGATCCCATGTAGATTGATCAAGAACAGAGCACTATGGTCCTTACAACCCACACTAGTCAACACTCTGGCTGTGATTTACTCTCATGCAATTGTTACAGTTAAATTGTTAAATGTTAAATGAATCAGCTCTCTTTAAATTGATTTCATGCTTCATATTCATAAAGGTGATTCATTCCCTAGCTAAAGAGCTAGGAACACAAATAACTGTCTCTGGAGAAAGAAATTATTATCTCAGTTCCAGGGACTATAAATTCACTTCAATTTTGGAGAGGCATTGTAAAGAGCTCAGATTCTTGACGTTTTTTTAAACTGTTTTTTAAATATACTTACTCAAAAGTTTTATTGAAGAGATCTCATGAGAAAAGTATCTGTTCTATTATATACAGTCCTAACAATGTATAAATTATTTTGAGAAATCTGCCAAATGTAGCAACAATAATCTGGGATTCAACACAGGGCCTCAAATAGTATATATGTGTCTAGTCAGTTTCCCACAAGGTCACTGTGAAGTCTTTTCCAATGTAATCAAGCAGGAAAGATTTCCTGCCATTATTTCTACAATACTACTAACATGCTATAGAAAGACCAAGTCCAATGCTTGCTAAAGGGAATTCAGCACAACAGGAAATCCAGATTGGTCCGTGGATTTGTCTACATAGAGCAGGGGTAGTCAAACTGCGGCCCTCCAGATGTCCATGGACTGCAATTCCCATGAGCCCCTGCCAGCATTTGCTCATGGAAATTGTAGTCCACGGACATCTGGAGGGCCGCAGTTTGACTACCCCTGACAGAGGCGTTATATTTCACTTTTTCAAAGTAGTGAACAAAAATATTTCATTTCATTATTATAAAAAACCTCTGTATTAATAATGAGGCTTTATTTACAAAAATAATTAACAGATGTGGTGAAGTAATGGTTCTGCGGAACTTTTGATATTAATTTTACAGGTTAGGTTAGTGATCAAAATTGTCTAATGTATATTGATCTTTTCTAATTGCTAGGAGTCCATACATGTATAATTTTAATTTAAAAAACCTTACACCTTTGTACGATTCATAATAATAACTTTCTTTTTATAACCCACTCTTCTCAGCTAGCTCAGGACAGGTAACAACAGAAGATATGCAATAATTACTCTCCCTGCTTCAACAAGACTCTGACATTGGGAAATCTGGATTTTGCTATATATCAGTATTCTCCACTCCCCCTGATGCAAGAATGGTGTTGTTTCTGCAAGTACAAAAGACACACACAACTTGGTGCTGTATCAAGGAAAGTTGGGTTATTTAAATCGATAAGAACAAGCCTCTGTGGCCACTGGAGGCCACTATAGCTCTTCAAAAACAAACTGTTTCCTCAGTTTCTCAATCATAAGACCTTAAATCCGAAATACAAAGCTCTGAAGTATTCATGAATCATTAACATTCACGTGTTCAATTCTATGTCTAAAGGAATCACAAAGACCATATTACTGAGCCAGTAAAATTGACCTATTGACACCAAAACTACAGACCAAAGTACAATAACACCTCTAAGTAACAGCATGCATACTCTGTGATTGCCAAGATCACCTTCCTGCACTGGTTTAGGCAGAACTAACACTGTCCCAAGCAGTACTGCTGTGGAATTGCTCTTAGCCTTGTGACAACATGGCTGGCTATCACTAACAACTCACTATTATATCTGTATCTGATTATGTATGCATGCACACGAAAGCTCATACCTTGAATAAAACTTTGTTGATCTTAAAGGTATCACTGAAATCAAACTCTGTTCTGCTGCTTCAGGCTAACAGGGTCACCTACCTAAGCCTAACTCACTACTATGGGATGAAATTAACTCAAAAGAAATTCTGTCTAAATATCTGGAAGAAGTTCCTGACAGAGCGGTTTCTCGGTAGAACAGGCTTCCTCAGGATGTGGTCTGTTCTCCATCTTTGGAAATTTTTAAACGTAGGCTGGATAGCCATCTGACAGAGAGGCTGATTCAGTGAAGGTTTAAGGGTGGCAGGTTACAGTACATGAGCGATAGGGTTGTGAGTGTCCTAGAAGGTCCCTTCCAACTCTATGATTCTCTGATGTGCACGAATCAACCACATTGCTTCTGGTTTTTCAAGAACAAATCTGTACTAAAAGTTATCTTATCTTTGTGTTATCACATATTTATTCCATTGTAAAAAGGGACATACATGTAAACTTAATAACTTTTGCTTCATCATCAGTAATTATAAACTCTATAAGGAAACAAATACTGCAAATACAAACAAAGGCAGCGAAGCAAAAATTAACACTACATTCTTCACAGAATTTGTTGCAAATCTTCTTTACAAATAAAAACCTTATGACTCCATGGTTTACTCCACCTGGTATCTGGCAGCTCACACAAATCAGTACTCAGAAAGGGAGAAACTTCAAATCCCACCAACCTTATTGAAAAAGCAGGAGAGATGTCACTGTCACACCCAACTCATTACCAGTTTATGAGACAAAAGAACGAAGGAATCCAAGTCATAGTCTATACCAGGAGTAGTCAAACTGCGGCCCTCCAGATGTCCATGGACTACAACTCCCAGAAGCCCCTGCCAGTTTGACTACCCCTGGTCTATACAAATGTTTAGTTCTTCCTATCTTTCAATTGTGGCTGGAATGCTTCAAGGAGCCAATTCAGGAGTACACATGTCATCAACTAAAACAAAACTTAAAAGTTATGCACTATTTGTTTATCAGAACAAATAACAAAGCAATTCAAAAAATAGAAGTAATGAAATTAAAGAGATACCTGTAATCAGGCTGACGGCTAGCAGGATGGTCATCTCTTGGCCATCGGTACCCTGGATCATCCTTTGAAATATAAAAAATACCCAAAGGTCGTAAGTCAATATGATACAGAATCAGATCTGAGTGAAAACAAAACAATTTGTTTTTTTTCTACATTGTAAGAATTAATTTAGTACTAAGGCTTCATTTCATCATTGCTCATACTGCTAGTTCTTGTAGCATTCCTCTTACCAATGGCATACATCAAGACAGTCTTGCACACATCCCAAAGTAAGCACTTTTTAAATAAGAGACAAGGAAAGGAAAGCACGCTGATCAAACACTAACTCCAGATACAACCTACTAGTTTATCTGTACCAGGAAACAAGACAGTATATCAACTGATAGATAAGGCTGCATAGTAGTTAAAAATACTACTGCATCAACAGACAGCTTCCTAAAACAACATACCAGCAGTACAATCCCAGGAACACTTTCTCCTTTGAAGAGAACTGAGTAAGATTCTGAGTAGAGCTGCTTAGTGTTGCTCTCTAATAGGGTGAAATTCACCACATGAATTACTATAGATGTGCTCACAGAACTAAAGAATATTTGAGCATCATTATAATACATGCAACCATATGTATTAAGTGTCAAGAGCTGGTGTGTTGAAACATAAACAGCTCACTTCCTACAGCAAATCTAGTAGAGAGCTTTAGGGCTACTATAATCTGAATTCTTTTCTTGGTGTTCCAGGTTTAACAGTTTAACACAGCAATTGTAATACTGAAGCTATTATTTGAAAGCATGCACTTTTCAACTACATCCCTGAAGTAAACAAAATTAAAACTTACACTTCTGTGTGGTGGGCCACTTCTTCTTTCATGAGCAAAACCACGACCGTCTTCATACTCTCGGTACCCAACATGAGCATGACTATATTCATATCTACTGTAGCCTCCTTCCCCAGTTCTCTCTAGAAGTGGCGGTTTCTTGGGTCCAAAGCTGACTACTCGAGGGTAGTCATCCTAAAAATTGAAAATAAATACAACACACAATTCTTACTAAAAATGCATTTTCAAGCCATAAAAGACTAATGCTGACATTGCATTTTATGTCAAACTAGACCAAAACCTAAGGAAATGCTAAACCAAATGACCTACATTCAGTAAAATGTTTTATCCAACAGATATTTCATGTTCTGCAGAATTTATGAGGAAATTGTTCAGGAGATAGATGCATCTTCATACGTTACTATGCTCTTCTGAATCAAATGTGGAAGAGATATGGTGCATGTCCAGCTAGCTATTAAAAGAAGAATAGCTGGGTTTTTTATACCCCACTTTTTATACCTAAAGGAATCTCAAAGCAGCTTACAACTGCCTACCCTACCACTCCCCCCAACAGGTAAGGCTGAGAGAGCTCTGAGAGAATTGTCACTGGCCCATAGTCACCCAGCTGGCTGTTTCCATTATACTTCCCTTTGTGTAATCTTTAAATAGAACATGTCAACTCCTAAAATTCAAGAAAAAACTTTGCATATTCTCAAATGTGAAACATTACCTGTATCATATATGATTTAAGCTTGTAGAAATATTCAATTTGGATAGAAGCCAAAGAATTGCATGTTAGTTTTATTAACCCAAGAGGGCAGCTTTTAATGAATGCCATCCACCAGAAATCAAATCACTGCATACCGAAAGTATCCCCCAAAGCAGTTTGTGTACCTGGTACTGAATGTCAGAAAGCCCTGATATTTTCAAGACTTGGACTTCCTTTACAATCCCAGTCCACAGAGCAAATGACATAATGTTGTTGTTTGCAGCTCCATTACCTATTTAAATTAGAATGCAATTGATATCAAGTCCTCAGCAGTTGCTGAGTGTTCTCTCCTCTCTTTTTGCTCAGTCTGGGAATGATCATATAAAGACTTTTTCTGTGATGGTTCCTTTGTGTGGAATGCTTGTCAGTCAAGATTAGGAAACATGTTCCCCTCCTTTGGTTTAGGAGAATGCTCTAAACAAAACTTTTTATTTAGCACAGTTCTAATTAAGTCAGCTGTTAGGTGGAGATGGAGAAGGGGACAACAACCTTTTCTTTATCAAGAACTACCGAGTAATGAAAAATATCACAAGCTGCTTTCCCCCAACCCAGAATATTACCAGGTTCATTTCTATCCTCAAAACAGACCATGAACTAGGAAGAACACCAGAAATGAACCTAAGCGAACTCTATGAAATAAAAAAACCCCATATGGATTAAAGTTTAAAAGCAACATAGGGTAATTTTTTTTTAAACAAACTTTATTCTGGATCCTTTAGCAGAAGCTACTCTTCAGCAGCCAGCAGGCTACTGAGCTACTGGTAGAACACAAGTTACTAGCTGGAGACCCCCTGAGATAGAGCATATAATACAGACTGTTTAATCGTTATGATCTACTATCTACTACTGCATATAAATAGCAAATCTTGGGATGGGGTGTTGAACTTTTCTATTGATTGTTTTTAGCTATTTGGATTATAATTTTTTGCAACTGTTACTGTATGTTTTTATGTAAAACACCTTGAAGCGGCCAGAACAGATCATCTATAAATTATCCCAATATAGACATTTTTTGCAATTTACTTTATGGTCTCCAGAAAGCATAAAGCTTAACCAGGTAATAATAGTGGGTATCTTGTAATTAAGGTATAAACTATTCAGGGACGCTAAAGTAGGTCAAGCTACAAATGCTTCAGGGTTCACCACAATAGAGTGATCAACAAACTATTTATTCATCGATTTATTACAAACAGTTTAGCAAGTTGTTAATCAAACAGTTGTTTTGCCTTGCTCTGTATCCTATGGCTCAATAACTGCTGAAAGACCAACTGACTGGCTGACTATATACCCTGTTCAATCCCATCCAATATCCAGCAGCTGGAAAATGCAGAAAGCTTTCTGGCTCCTGTAAAAAGAATTGAGAGACATCACAAAGCAGCCAATACACGACTGAAATAAGCACATACCCTGACTACGTTTCTTGATTAAAATTCTTTTCAACATTTTTCAATATTTAAGATTGCGTGTGCACATTTCAAAATATTCCCCGCTCTAGTTAAACTGCTAATGTGGTAGCTTTGTTGCTCTTTGGGACCACAGCAGAGAGAGTCTCACAGAGATTTTTATGTATAGGCACAGTTTCCTTCTGTCAGATGGAAAAGAGAGACGTTAAACTAGAACAGTTCATCCAGTGCAGTTAATCCCGGGCCAAGTCATAGGAGTGAAGATAATTCAAAAGTTGCCTACAGTAAGTGTCCAAGGCTGACGCAAAGAGTGTCACAATCTAGTCACCATTATAAATCATGCAATGTGCAATGGCATGGAAAATATGTAAAAAGGAAATGTAACCATTAAGGTTTACCCAAAGCCAACCTAAGAATGATAAAAGCTAGATAACAAATGCTAATACCTGGTGTTTTATGCTGTCAAATGTAAACGGCATACCCTGTAAATAAAATAATTTGGAAAGGGTTCTTGAAATTCTATTATCACATGAGCTTAAGTAAAGGAAAATATTTGCCTCACCATTGTATATTTCAGGTTATATTAATTTTTTCATAGAATAGAATCTTAAAGAACAGCAGTTTTGAATAGGGTAAAGAAATGTCGTCCCAAACAGGAATAAAATATACTATTTATTTCCCAGGTGTTTGTAATCATTCCTCCTTAATTATCAGTCATGACATTTTTTCTACTAACATTAAAATTAAAACACAGAAGCATAACATTTCATAATACCTAAGGTAGGAACCTTTCTGATTTCAAGATGTTTCACTCAATGCCTCATGTGTACAGCTGGCAAAACTCATGAAACAAATCCATACATTATATTAGTCTTGCATCTGATTGTTCTGATGTTAATATTCAAATATCTGCTCTTTTTCTAAGTTTTCTTAAATTGCACAGGTTATTTCAAATTAAGGCACCACAGAATGCCTATGTAAAACTGGACACAGTATAATGACCATTTAATAATAATAATATAAATTCTGTTTGTGCAAATGCATGTTTCCCATCTATATTAGACACTGAAGATGAGAAAGATAGTGGAACACAGCTTAATGCCTTGCTTCATTAAGATTATCTTGCATGCACTAATACCTCCAATATGGCAAGAAGCATATATCATCATGTTAATACATAAAGAGGGCAGTGACATTACACTACTACAGTCATACAGACCTATTTCTCTGCTAAATGTAGGTTATAAAATCTTTGTTCCCACAATGAAAATGTATACCAAACTTAATACACAGACCAAACAGGTTTTGTTCCAAAAGATATATGAAAGATAATATACCATCAAATTTGTGAATAAGATGATAGCATATTTTTTATTTCTGGATGTGGAGATTTGTTGTTGTTATGTGCGAAGTCGTGTCCGACCCATCGCGACCCCATGGACAATGATCCTCCAGGCCTTCCTGTCCTCTACCATTCCCTGGAGTCCTTTTAAGTTTGCACCTACTGCTTCAGTGACTCCATCCATCATGTGGAGATTACATTTGACAATTTAACATGGCTTTCTTACTGAATGCACTTCACAACATTTGGCCCTGAATTTTGGAACTAGATGCACAATATACACAAATCAAGAAGCATAGATTTTAATAAATGAGAAAATTTCTTCTCTTCAGTGGGGCAAAGTCTGTCAAAACTGGTTAGGTCAGGTCTCCACTCATTCCAAGCAGGGCTATGCAATCTAGCGTGCCTTTCTAGGATGACAGTGGGCTGTCCCTTCCAGGCACAGAATAGCCAAGCCCTCCAGTATAATATGGTGTAACTTTAATGACATTAATAACATTGAGTATAACGCTAGCCACATTTTCAACATTCACCACATAAGCATCATCCAATGAACAAAATCTGGCAGAACATATAGATGAACTATGTGGTGGGATAATTGGAGAACCTACCCCCCCCCCTTAAGAGAAGAAACCTTCAGGTAAGTCCAGTGTTTCGTTGTCCTTCAGTGGGGGAAGTCCTCCAAAACTATAACCCAGCTAAATCACGGTGGGCACAGAAACTACCTCAACACTGTGTTCATCCTAATCCAAAAACAGTCTCAATGGAGTTCTGCTGGACTATTATGAAATGCCTAATCCAACAAAAAAAGGAAAACCAGGTTGCTGCTCTACCCATTTCTTTGTTAGGTTCCCTGGTTTTAAATGCAGCTGAAGTTGCTGCTGCTCTGGTAAGATGGGCTGTAATCATTACATGCTGTATCAAATACATGTACCATATGCCTTCTTGATGCAAAGTCGGATAGCTACTGTGGCCTTGGAGACTTTACCACTCCAGTAAAATGTATCCTGTGGTACAAATAAAGAATGTGACAGTTTACATGTTATGTCATGTATATATGGACAACCAACATAATCTTTGTTGAGGCAGTAAACCAGAAGTTCTAACTATTAGTTTAATGGAAAAACACTATTTATCTCAGAATAATATAAGTATCAGTGCTAACCACTACCATAACCTTGTTGAAGGTACAGAGTTCTGATCCTTATCCCTCCATTTCACTTTTCCTCCTTTTATCTCTCCCACCTTCTTCTGAATGCTGTATATCTGAGCATTATAGTTTTTACTACCCACCATGTCATAAGTGCAATTATGATATCACTCTCCCATGGCATGGGCCAATATTGGAGCTGATGTTCTGGTTGAGGATTAAACTGAGGGGTGAGGGGGAGACTATGATTTTGATTTTGCTATGCCATTGTTGTCACTGTATTTTTTATCATGGCGGGTTAGGTTTTTATGGGATGGCTCAAAATGTAACCCACCATGAGCCAACATGTCTGAGAGCAGCGGGGAATAAATTCAATAGAATTAAAACAAACAAATACTGATAAGGTCCCCAATTCTGATGCTCACTTATTCAAAATTGCGGTCACTACAAAAGCCACTTCCCATGACAGATACCTTAATTTTCACCTGAAACAAAGACTTTTACTAAAGCCAGCAGCCCTGTGAAAAGACTTCATTTAGAAACATATGCTGCAACTTGTATGCTTGTAGCCCTCTGTAGCCCTCTGGGGTATTTCAGAATGAACTCATTACAAGATAACTTGTTTGTGCCAAACTCCTCTAATTCAACATCAATGTCAACAATTTTGCCCCCAGGAACCCGAGTAAGAAATGGATCCCTATCTAAGCATATTCTCAGGTCAAATAGTGTCCTTGGTTCTGACACAGCTGAACTGATTCCAATTTCACCATTCCCCATGCCAAAAAAGGTGTCTAGACTAAATATGCATGCATCTTCTGCAACCTGACTAACATTTTGCTTATTGTACTGGTAGAAAAGATTACAGGGGTCTGGATGGTCAGTCCTGATGCAAGGGATCTGATTCCTCCACAGCACTGTCCTCATATCTAGACATGAACCTCTACACCGTCCAGCTTATACCAGATTTAAATGAGTCCATGACTTTCTTCCTCACCTGCTCCCAATCCCCAGAAAAAATCCTGTCACAAATTGGCCCCTTTATTTTGTCAATATCTTTGAGACACAGCCAATTCGCTTGCATGTTCTGAATGCCTTAAGCATGCTGAGCTATTAAGCCCAGGACATTAGCCTCCACCCCTGAAAAGGACCTTTGCCATCATACATATAGAAATGGTACATGATGCCTTGATATAAGAGACCTTGGTGTCTCTTCGGCAACTTTTATGTCTTTCCCAAGACATTCCCTGCCTGGGTTGGTACATAATTCTGCCAACTCAGCTTCCTATAACCATATAAGGCCAACTTTATCAGCCAGATCTTGAGCAGGTTAAGACTGCAATTCTTTCTCTGATGCTGTCTTTTTTTTAGGTCACACAGTCAAAGCAGTGAGCCACCCATGCCCTCAGACCCATGTCCATCATTATTAGGACCCGGGGAGGTTGAATTACTAAAACTTGCCTTGTTATAGTCATGACTGACTTCCACCAGTTCATGGATTTTCATCCTGAGACAAGAAAAACTATTTTGTGATGCCCCCTTGCCATGTCCCATTGGAGATGAAATAGTCTCAGGGGCAGAGGTTTCAGATATAATAGTACTGCCCCTATTGAGGCAATCAATCCAATAAAAAGAACTAGGGTCAACAAGTAAACTTCTAGGGTCAACAAGTAAACACCATCTCCTGAAAATAGATAAATGAAATTGTCAGCCAGGCAGGTCAGAAAGTTACATGACTGAGGACGCTTCGCAGAGTTTGTTTCCCAGCACACATCTGGGAAATTGAAGTCACCCATGATGACAAGGTCCTGACGCTTGGATATTTTCTCAAGCTGCTCACAAAGTGCAGCATCCACATCCTCTCATTGGTCAGGCGGTCGGTAGCAGACACCAACTACCACACTGTTTGTTTTCCCCTCGCTTATTTTCACCCAGATGCTTTCCACTGTAGATATACTCTCCTTCACTAGAATTTCCTGACAGGTAAACCCTTTCTTCACATACAGTGCCACTCCTCCACCTCTTTGATCTGTTCTGTTTTTTCTGAACAGTTCATATCCATCCACTATTACATTCCAGTCATGAGAATCATTCCACCAAGTTTCTGTGATGCTTACTAGATCATACCTTTCCATCAGCATGAGAAGTTCCAGCTTTTCCACCTTATTGCCCATGCTTCGGGCGTTAGTATAAAGACATCTGAATCCTTTTACTTTTGGTTCCCTATGACCTGGCCTTCCTGGTTGGGCTGCCCCCAATCGGTCTCCTTTCTTACACTCCCTATGTTGAACATCTCCTTCCCCTTGTGGCTTCAGTTTAAAGCTCTCCTGATGAATCTCCCCAGGTTCCTGCTAAACACATTCTTCCCCAACTTTGGTAAGTGTAGTCCATCAGGTGCTAGTAGGCCTTCCTCAAGAAAGCCTATCCCATGGTCCCAGAAACCAAATCTCTCCTGCTGGTACCAACTACGCAGCCACTGATTCACCTCCATTATCTTCCTCTCCCGACACATTCCTCTTCCCTTGACAGGCAAGATTAAAGAGAATACCACTTGTGCCCCCATTTGCTTGAGCTTCCTCCCTAGTTCCAGTCTCCTTCGTAGTATTAGGACACTTGTGAGGGGTCCCCTTACCAGAGGACTCCCTTTTCAATGACCTTTAACAGTTTGGCTTCTCTAACTTATGGCCAGACAATCCTATATTGCTGATGAGTCAGAGGAGCCTGTAGCAAGAGGAGGAAGAAGGGAATTCATTTTAGCCATTTCTAAAGAGTCCCTCATTGCCACAGTTAACCAATTCTGTGGATTTGTATGGCTCCCTCAGTTTTCCTGGAGCCTGCTACAGCTTACTAGCTGTCCAACTGGGACAGGAGGAAACCATGTTGAGCACCATTGCTGCATATCCATGTTGGTGCCATGTAGGTGAGAAAACAAGAAAAAATGGTGGGCCCACCAAATTTTTAATTCCTGTCATTGGTTCTGAGGAGGGCCTATGTTATGCCACTATGAGATGAAAATTACAGCAGCTCTGTGCCTACCACCTGGGTTAGCTGCACTGCTGCACTCCACTCTCTTCTCTGTTTTGCAGCTGCAACCACAAAAAACACTATGCCACTCTGTTTCTGAGCACGGGTTTGTGGCTTCCTCCCCTCCCTGCTCTTACTGGACAGGGGTAAGGGACACCTGTTGTGATGATTCCTTCAACCATTTTCCCCTTCCTGCTCCATCTGAGCTAGGGTAAGGGGCACCCATTATTGTAGGGTCTGGGGACATGTCCGACTTGGCCATTCCCTCCCCAAGATGATGTAGAACAGTGGTCCCCAATCCGCGGCTCCTTCTTCCCTCCCCCCCCGAAGCGAGAAGCTCGCCAGGTCGCGAGCAAATCGGCCGCCATTAGCTCACAGCCCGGCAAGCTTCTCGCTTGGGGAGGGATGAGAAGAGAAGCTTGCCGAGCCGCAAGCTAATCGGCCGCTTTAGCCGCGGCCCAGAGGGGCCGGGAGGGGAAGCCGCGGCAGCGCAAACGCGCGTGTGCGGACTGCCGCACACGCGCGTTTGCGCCCCTGCCGAGCACAAACGTGCGTGCGCGGCAGTCCGCGCATGCGTGTTTGCGCTGGGGCTGCCGCGCATGCGCGGGCCCCCGGGCCACCCTCTACCCCCACTATGCCACAGCGGTCCGCAACAAGTGGAAGCTTGCGGACCGCTGATGTAGAAGATGGCTCGGGGAAGGGAGAGAAAAAAGAGCTCTGCCTGTCTCCAAGCCTGCCACAACTCCTTTTAACTTGCGCTCCAGCATTTCCCCTTTATGCCACTCCTGGTAACTATTTCAGCTATATATATGCTAAGAAGTTGTTTCCAGGGGTCAGATCGACTGCTGCTGAAGGAGCCTCACAAGTCCCCAATCCAATGGGGGAGGGGTAGCTAAGTGGCCAATGGGGAGCCGCGCTGTGCCCCGGAGTGACACTCTAGTTTTTTTCATGGACTTGCCCCACCCCTTTCTCCTCCCACCTACGCCTTACTGTTTTATTTTTACCGCTCCACAGGAGCAGTTTACAGATTATGGTTATGATGATATATAATCATATTTTAAAAGATTATCTCACATGCAGCAGTATTTTGCACAGCTGAGATTAGTGAACCCAGTGGAGTTTATTTCTGAGAAAAGATGCACACGTCTGGGCTACAAGTACGATTTTTAAGGTACTGTTTAAAGAGCAGAAATCTGAACTCATTAACACAGAATGATAAACACGATCACAAAGAGACTTAAAACTGCATTATGCCTAAATTCTGTAAAGATTGTGGTCTTCTCACTAGGTGAGGTGAAGATGCATTCCTTTTCCCATGGGATGTAATGGGAAGATATGACAAAAAAAAACAAAGGAGAAAAGAACTGTTAAAGAGAGCCAGCTCAAAGAGATGAAAGCTAATCTGGGTACACAGCCAGAAACCTAACAAAGGATAAAATAATGGATTTCTCCACAATGCAGATATGTGAAGCTTAAACAGATTAAGCATCTGATCACTTTTGGTTTCTACAGAAGATACAGAGAAGCACAGTAGATGTTATTTCACATCAGTTTAAGTTCCTGCAATTCTTTTTTACTGTTTTCCACTTTAAATGATTAAGTCAGACATATTAAAAATTACCCAAAATATGAAACACAGAATCGCCACTGAAGTACCATCAAAATTCCCAGTCTGATTTTTGTGGGCATATTCTATACAACCCATCTTAGGCTTGTTCTCCCTACCTGTCTGCAAATTTGATGGCTTAAATATAAATCAGCAATATAAAATCTAAGACAGCATCATAGGTAGGAAACACATACAAGGTATTACCAAGTGAACAAAGCATTTAAAACAACAGCTTACATCAGGACGTGGAGGAAGCCGCTCTCGTGGAAGTCTTTCATACTCGTAGCGTTCATCAGACCACATTTCATCTCTTCTGTATGCCACTAAAGAAAAAGGCTTTATCAATGAATTTATATTTGAATTTAGCAATCATAAATGGAAATGTTCAGATATCTGGTTATTCTAATAATTATTAATACTAGAATTCTATATATCAGATCTTTTCAAACTGGGAGCCAGGACAGAGAGTAAGCCCCCATCTATCACAACATGAAAACCAGGAAGAAACAGATTAGCTTCACCCTCTTTGAAGGACAAGAACTTCCTTTTGCCTGAAGTCAACTAACCTCTTTCACTGCACTAACCAGAAAATATGCCATTAGTTGCTAGGACCCAAAATTTCAGCTCTTAAATGGCTAAGTGGCATCAAGAAAGTAACACTACAACACTTCACTTAATCAAATGCAGGTATGTCATCAAAAGAGTGGGGTAATGTTACATTCACATAGACATTACACTTAAGTCCAATAATAATTTTTGTGTGTATGTATCTTTTTTTAAGGGGAGGGACTTTTGTCTCATATTAGTGGGCAACTTTGAGTAAATACAGTGTAACTACTAGTTCTATAAAGACAGTGAGGAGTGCATATTAAAATATATTTATTGGCTCTGTAAGACCGTTTACGCACTGGACGTTTCATGCCAGGCTGCAGGCTGGAGCTTTAGTCGTGGCAGGTTGCCCCACCTCTTCCTGCACCCACATGGGGGAGCATTTGGCCTGGTGCACCCCATCCACCCCTGATTTGTACTCCTGCCCGGGAGCCGGGGCAGTGAAGTTGCCAGTGCATAAACGGTCTAAGAGATACTTTGCCAGCATCAACCCCCAACATATAAGATTTCTGGAAATTTTGAAGTTATTGGGGGGTGGGATTCTTTTCCTAGAGAAAAAAACCAGAAATGTTGGGGAAAATTGGAATATATCCAATATTCAGTCTCCTATCAAGCCTAAACCTTTTCACTACTTTATTAAGGTCATACATACTATTTATAATTTAGTTAGCATATAAAATTGTATATTAGCATATTTATAACATTTGTATATATTTATTTTCTGTATGAAAAAGTGCAAGCATACCTAATACTTCCATACAGAATTGGGATTTGTAAACCAGAACTAAACTACAATTTAAAATCCAGATCTGTAAACAAGAAGTAAACTTCAATTCATTAAAATTAACTTTGTGTGTCGTAAATTGGAAGTAGATTGAAACTGGAAAAGTCCTCAAAATTCATGGAGCAGGAGAGTGACTGTGCACAGTAATTTCCAAAATGTCTTGTTCATTTCTTTATGCACCTGACTGTATATTAGTAGTTCAGCCAACCACAAAACTTAAAAACTCAAAAAGAAAAAAGGAAACATGAATCATGCTCACTTTCTCTCTCTCTCCCTATTTGTATCTTGACCTAACTCCAAGGATCTCATGGTGACATATTTTGTTCTAACCATCAACCGGGAAGTTAGGTTAGGCTGAATGCATGTCCTGACCCAGTCATACAATGACATCTAAACCAAGATCTCTAGGAACATAGTCCAGCATTCTAACCACAACAGTGTACCAGATCATTTTTCTCACTCTTGCTTCTTCTTATCCTCCCTGAGAGAGACTCTCCATTTTTGAAAGAGATGGTTTTGGAGGCAGTTTTGTTTTAGGGCTTCATATTGTTAAAATGGAGATATTTAAAGTCATTTGGATATTTGGAACCAAGAGGCAGAAGTGTTAGTTGTGACACTTCCAAGGAAACTATTTGTTATTTAAACTTCAAGGAAATTGTATACCCAAACTGAAACAAGACAGATGCAGAACTTTCCATAACTGCCACTGCACATACTTATCTGCCTGTTGCCAAATTAAGCTGGCAGGAAGTATGTTTGTTCAAAAATCCAAACAAACAAACAATGCTCACTGGAATTCCACTGACTTTCTTATTACTATTAGCATAGCATGAGATTTATACCCCAATTTTCCCACTTCTTGGGAACTCAAAGCAGTGTACATCATTCTGCCCTCTTCACCCCCATAGCAACCTTGTGATGTTTGTTAATGCGAGGTATGTGAGAGGCCCAAGGTCACACAACAAATTGTGAGAGTGAATTCAAACTGAGTTTGCCTAATCTGAGTAATACATCATGCTGCCATGGCCTAGTATATTCTTGTGGCATATCAGGCAACTTTTAATGTGAATAAAACCGATAAAACCAAATGAGGGTTCCCCCACATGAGCCTATAGAACAGAATTGGCAGCCAGCCAACCTTTGGGCCGCAGACACGGTGGCAGGACCAGTTGGTCCTGGAGGGTGGGGGGTCCAAGGGTGTCTGGGATAGCCCTCCTGTGCCCGGTAGGAGCTTCCATACCAGCTGGGATGGCCTTCCCCATCCCTGGCTGAACAGGGCAGCCATATTAGGGAGCAGGCTCGGCTGGGCCAAGCATTGGCCAGCCCAACACGGTGCAGGTCAGCCCCACTCAGCAGATTGTGGGCAAGCAGTGGCCAGGCCAGCGTGCTGCAAGTCTGCTCCCCCCCTTGGCAGCCAGCCACAGTGCCATCTTGTGGGGTCGAATGCTCTAAAAGCCAGCCCTATCTGGAAACCCAGCTTTACTGGACGTGTCCTGATTGGCCCATGCAGCATGCCCAGCCAGAAATGGACTCCAAACACCATGGCTCTATGCCTATATATATAAGAGCCACTAAGTGTTAAGGAGAAGAAACTAATATAAAGCAAAAATTGACTGATTTTTTTGAAAACGAATACATTTTGCCACTCCTGTAAAATAACAGCTTTGCTATTACCAGTTAACACTAGCCATCAATACATTCTTCAAACCCAAAGAAAAAATACCCGAACATACGTACTTTTGTACTTGTTTCAACCGTATCTGAATCCCAGTCAATGAGTTCCTGCATATTTTAAAAACAAATATATAAGTGAGGGGAGGGGGGTTTATGAAGATGTAGAAGAGCAAACCAAACACATTCTAAAACAGATTTTACTTTAATCAATGCAAATAACTCATTTTATATAAACAATATGTAAAGGTATTTTATATTTACAGGCTTCCTTGGGAGGTGGTGGTTTCTCCATTTTTGGACATTTTTAACCAGAGGCTAGATAGCCATCTGATGGAGAGGCTGATTCTGTGAAGGCTCAAGGGGGTGGCAGGTTACAGTGGATGAGTGATAGGGATGTGAGTGTCCTGCATAGTGCAGGGGGTTGGACTAGATGACCCATGAGGTATCTTCCAACGCTATTATTCTGATTCTATGATTTTATTTGTTAAAAGATTTTGTTATTTAGTTCATCAACCAATGCAACTAATCAGACTTTTGATCCTACAAAGATGCTTAAAATCAAGTAGTTACAAAAAAAACCCTCATGGTTGGGTGATACTTAAAAACACAGCTGAAAATTAACTTTCAGACAGAGTAGCCTGCCCCCCCCCACAAAATATTAAATCAGATCTTCAACTATTCATATATTTTATCAGCAAAAATGCACACAAGACGGCTTTCATTTAAAAACAATCCCAACATCAGGGATCTGCAACCTATGGCTCTATATTCAAATAATAGTATAGTGCCAAAAAGGTTTTATTGGACAGATGGGCCTCTTAGAGATGCTTCAAGGAAACAAAATGATTGGCATGAATACGTCAATAATCTAAGTGGCCCTCTACTAAAATGATAACACAGGATGTTATTACTTATTACAAGATTTTATTTATAACACTTCTTAATAAAGTACTCACAGCCAGTATTTGGGATGCTGGAAGCTTATGAATTATTAATGAACATATTAATTACCAATAAGTTGTATAGTTATATATATATAACTATGGTTTTGGATGGTTGGATATATGGTTTTGGATATATATGATAGCTTGTGTGGTGTAGTGGTTAAAGAGTGGTGATCTCTAATCTGGAGAATGAGATTTGATTCCCAATCTTCCACACCGCTGGGGCGGAAAGGTTCTGCAAAAAAATTTCACAATGTAAAAAGTTTCTTAAAAAGCATCATTTGCTGCTGCAAGACCAAACCACATTTCTGTCCTTGCTGGAACACGGCAGATGGAGCAAGAGCGGGTCCTGGAAGACCTGGCTCTTTCCTGTGCATACAGGCCTGGCCCAGAATGGTCACTAATGGTGCCTGCAGCGAAAAAGGGAAGGTGAAAACTGTGTTCCCTTAACACAGGGCACTGGAGGCCCTAAACGGGCAAGGAGGGGACAGGGCCGCTGTCAGTTTTGTGCGTAAGTGGGAATTTGCTCTGCCACTGGCCAGCCAGTAAGGCAGAGCTTCTAACCCATGCATAATCAGTCTATGTTAGCATTTCTGAAACAGAAGAAAAGAGCAAGAGTCCAATGAAACCATAAAAGCTAACAATTAATTAACTGAAACCCTGCCACAGATGGAGCATAATGGTCGCAATTAAAGGTAAAGGTAATCCCTGTGCAAGCTCTAGCGCAGTGGTCCCCAACCCCCGGTCCAGGGATCAGTTGGTAACCAGCCGCGGCTCCTGCCTCAGGGGCTGCCCTGCTACTCTGCTGCCAGCTCACCTTTGGTGTTCTCCAGCAGCCGCCAGGCTGGGGCTCCCCCTTGGCATGGCACTGCTTAGCTGCTGAGTCAACCTTGAGCCGGCTGCTGGGATCAAACTCCCAGCCTCATGGGCAGAGCTTCAGACTGCATTTCTGCTGCCTTACCACTCTGCGCCACAATTACTTACTCTTAGCATACCATATGATTCATCTGCCCATTAATCCCCAATGTTGACAGATTTATTTCCTTTTCGATATTCCTCCTTGAAATTAAATTCAAACAAATGGATTACATCAAAGGAAGCTTATATATAAAAATAGAATAGGCAGATAAATTTTGAACCAGACAATTAGCCAGTTCTTCTATTGAAGGGAAAGGAAAAAAAGAGGCGAAGTCACATCATGGTTTTGGACAGGGAAGCCAGTTTGTTGCTTTAGGCCTCAGCTGTGGACCTGGTGGAAGGGCTCCAACTTGCAAGCCCTGAAGAACCGTTCAAGGTTCCACAGAGCTCTGATCTCATTGGGAAGAGCATTAACAATTACAATGGCTTTCAAACGTAAGTTTAAAAATTACAGCCCCCTCCCCCAAAAAAAAGCATGACGAGACACATACAACAGCAACAATAATAGCCCGAAAGGAATTTTTGTTTTGCAGCCATTCAGTCGATCAAATGTAGCGTGGGACAGCACCTTGGCCCAATATTTACCAGAACTGCGTCTAGCTTTTGACCGGAGTCCTCAAAGTAGGCGTCCGTAACATAAACACCCGACGAAGCTCACGGTTCAGATCCGAACAGGCAGCTCCTTCAGCCGCGCACGGTCCTTGAAGCTGCCTGCCCGTTCAGAATACGTTCCCACTGGCGGAAGTTTTCCGCCGGTGGTTCGCGGGGTGTCCCCTGTTCTCATCGGCCAAGACGGCAAAAAGCAACACCCCCCCCCCCAGCCGCTCGCCCGGCCCGAAGCCTCCGCCGACCTGCCCACGGGCAGTACACGAGCCCCTTAGCCAGGGGGTGGGGCAGGCAACGAGGGAGGCTGGCGGACGGGAAGAGTCGCCGTTCTCGCGCGTGCCTGGGAAGACACCGTTGCCGCCAGAAAAACGAGCCCCCCACCATGCATCGCGCGAGACAAACACCAATGCACTCACCCGCCGTAAGTCAAAGCCACAGCCGCCCGGCCTCCGGCTCCAGCCACTGTCGGCGCTTTCTCTAACGTCACCGGAAACGCGACGCTGGCGCCTCAAGAAAAAGGACAACGTCGCCATAAGTAGCGACACTTCCGGTACAAAATTTTAATCGACTTTCCCACGTGCTAAACACCCGATGCGACATTCTACGCCCTAGAGGCCCGTGGGGAGAAGGGTGTCCGGATCCCAGGAGTGTCGGGTAACGGCCAGAAGGCAGCCCGCCGTCAGAGCTTCAGAAGTGGCCGCCCTCCCTGGCGGGGCTACAGCTCTTGCCCCGCACATGGTGCCCTTCCAGTCGCGTAACTCTACGGGGTAACCCCCTCATGCAGGTGCTCTTTCGGCGCTTTCTCCCCACCTCAATGCTAATTGGGCCTGGAAAGAGGCGCGGTGACGCGTCATCAGGCAGGCGTCGAGTTTCAGGTGGTTCCGCCGAGTCCTACCGTCCCTTAGAAGAGGACGGAAAGCGCCTTGTAGGAAGCGGGAGAAGGGGTGCGGGCGGGGCTTGCTCAAAGAGCCTCCTTCCGACGTGGATCTCTCTCCGCGCCTCGGGTCCAAGTTTCCCTTGGATCGCTTAAGGTATCTTTCCCCCCACCCCGCCGCCCAGCCTGGGAAGGAAAAGGAAGGCGCCGAGGGACGTGGGTCGGCTGCGGTTAAAAGAGGCTTCTGGTATCTTCCAAGGCTGGGTGGAAATGTTTACAGCCGTGTTGGTTTCAAAGTAACACTTAGCGGTGTGCAACCTTCCGAGCTCATCAGAAGTCTTTATCAGGTCTGCCGTTTTAAAAAATTGAGGGAAGGCGAAAAGCAGGGGCCGGGGATGAACAGGGGGAAAGTGTAACATAATTAGGGAGATTTTTATACTTGGAGGCTTATGTCCACCAACTGCACAACGCTGTCTGGCTTGCATGACTGCTAGAAAGATAACATATTCATGAGACGAGAGCAGTGATGTTAATTTGATATTGTAGTAAGTTTTTTTTTTGTTTGTTTTAGAGAACAAGATAGGGATACAAGGAAAGCTGGAGGGGGTACATGGCAAATCATATATATCAAAATCATTATACATTATCAAACATAGAATGGGAAGAAAGTTCCTCTCCAACATTGTTGTTGTTAGGTGCGAAGTCGTGTCCGACCCATTGCAACCACATGGACAATGATCCTCCAGGCCTTCCCATCGTCTATGATTGGAGTCCATTTAAGCTCACAATGCTTCAAGGACTCCATCCAGCCACCTCATTCCCTGTCGTCCCCGTCTTCTTTTGCCCTCAATCACTCCCAGCATTAGGCTCTTCTCCAGGGGGTCCTTCTTTCTCATGAGGTAGCCGAAGTATTTAAGTTTCATCTGCAGGATGTAGCCTTTCTTATGGTCCAAACCAGGGGTAGTCAAACTGGCCTTCCAGATGTCCATGGACTAAAATTCCCATTAGCCCTGCCAGCAAATGTTGGCAGGGACTCATGGGAATTGTAGTCCATGGGAATCTGGATGGCTGCAGTTTGACTACCCCTGGTCTAAACTTTCACAGTGATACATTGCAACTGGGAAGACCATAGCCTTGACTAGACACACTTTCGTTGGCAGGGTGATGTCTCTGCTTTTTAGGATGCTGTCTAGATTTGCCATAGCTTTCCTCCCCAGGAGCAAGCGTCTTTTAATTTCTTTGTTGCAGTCCCCATCTGCAGTGATCTTGGATCTTGGGGGTCTCCAACATTATAATCCTCAAAACATTCTCTACAAAATACAATATGTCGTAGTTCAGCTATACTAAATTTCCAATTTAATTTCATAAGTAATGTTTTAACTACAGTATTTGCTGGCGTATAAGACTACTTCCCCCTTCAAGGATCGCTGCCTTGTTGTGGCAAGGGGGCTTGCGTAGTTCAGTGAAGCTATGAGCTATGCCGTGCAGGGCCACCCAAGACGGACAGGTCATAGCTGAGAGCTCTGACAAAAGGTGATCCACTGGAGAAGGAAATGGCAAACCACTCCAGTATCTTTGCCATGAAAACTCTATGGACAGTTCCAATAGGCATAACGATATGACGCCGGAAGATGAGCCCCTCAGGTCGGAAGGTGTCCAATATGCTACTGGGGATGAGCAGACGGCTAGTACGAGTAGCGCCAGAATGAATGAAGCGGCTGGGCCAAAGCCGAAAGGACGCTCAGTTGTGGAAGTAACTGGTGGCGAAAAGACAGTCCGATGCTGTAAAGATTTTTATTCCATAGGAACCTGGAACGTCAGATCCATGAATCAAGGCAAGCTGGACGTGGTTAAACAAGAAATGACAAGACTGAACATCGACATTTTAGGAATCAGTGAACTAAAATGGACAGGAATGGGTGAATTTAATTCAGATGACCATCGGGTATACTACTGTGGACAAGAATCTCGCAGAAGAAATGGAGTAGCCTTCATAATCAATAAGAGAGTAAGAAAAGCAGTCTTGGGATACAATCTCCAAAATGACAGAATGATCTCAGTTCGAATCCAAGGCAAACCATTCAACATCACAGTGATCCAGGTCTACGCCCCAACCACTGCTGCTGAAGAGGATGAAATCGATCAGTTCTATGAAGCCCTACAACACCTTCTAGAAGCAACGCCCAAAAATGATGTGCTTATCATCATGGGGGATTGGAATGCTAAAGTAGGAAGCCAAAAGATAACCGGGATAACAGGCAAGTTTGGCCTTGGAGTACAAAATGAAGCAGGGCACAGGCTGGTAGAATTTTGTCAAGAGAATACAATGGTCATAGCAAACACTCTTTTTCAGCAACCCAAGAGACGACTCTACACATGGACATCACCAGACGGTCAACACAGAAATCAGATTGACTATGTGCTCTGCAGCCAAAGATGGAAAAGTTCTATCCAGTCAATAAAAACAAGACCAGGAGCTGATTGTGGTTCAGATCATGAGCTTCTTGTTGCAAAATTTAGGCTTAAATTGAAGAAAGTAGGGAAAAGCACTAGGCCACTCAGGTATGAACTAAATCATATCCCCGACGAATACACAGTGGAGGTGACAAATAGATTTAAGGAATTAGATCTGATAGACAGAGTGCCTGAAGAACTATGGACGGAGGTTCGCGACATTGTACAAGAGGTAGCAACTAAAACCATCCCAAAGAAAAAGAAATGCAAGAAATCAAAATGGCTGTCTGAGGAAGCTTTACAAATAGCTAAGGAGAGAAGGGAAGTGAAAGGCAAGGGAGAAAGAGAAAGATACACCCAATTGAATGCAGAATTCCAGAGAAAAGCTAGAAGAGATAAGAATGCCTTCTTAAATGAACAGTGCAAACAAATAGAAGAAAACAATAGAATGGGGAGGACCAGAGATCTTTTCAAGAAAATTGGAGATATGAAGAGAACGTTTCATGCAAAGATGGGTATGATAAGGGACCAAAATGGTAGGGACCTCACAGAAGCAGAAGAGATTAAACAAAGGTGGCAAAATTATACAGAAGAACTATACAAGAGCGAGCTTAACATCCCTGATGACCACAGTGGGGTAGTTACTGACCTGGAGCCAGACATCCTGGAATGTGAAGTCAAATGGGCCTTAGGAAGTCTGAGCAACAATAAAGCTAGTGGTGGTGACAGCATTCCAGTTGAACTATTCAAAATCTTAAAGGACGATGCAGTAAAAGTGCTACACTCAATATGCCAGCAAATTTGGAAAACTCAACAATGGCCACAGGATTGGAAAAGGTCAGTTTACATTCCAATCCCAAAGAAGGGCAATGCCAAAGAATGTTCAAACTACCGCACCATTGCACTAATTTCTCATGCTAGCAAAGTTATGCTCAAAATCCTACAAGCTAGGCTCCAGCAATATGTGGACCGAGAACTTCCAGAAGTACAGGCAGGATTTCGAAGAGGCAGAGGAACTAGAGATCAAATTGCCAACATACGCTGGATCATGGAGAAAGCTAGGGAATACCAGAAGAACGTCTACTTCTGCTTCATTGACTATGCAAAAGCCTTTGATTGTGTGGAGCACAACAAATTGTGGCAAGTTCTTAAAGAGATGGGAATACCAGAGCATCTTATTTGTCTCTTGAGAAATTTATATGCAGGTCAAGAAGCAACAGTGAGAACTGAACATGGAATCACTGACTGGTTCAAAATTGAGAAAGGAGTTCGGCAAGGCTGTATACTGTCGCCTTGCCTATTTAACTTGTATGCAGAGCACATCATGAGAAATGCGGGATTAGAGGAGTCACAAATTGGGATCAAGATTGCAGGGAGAAATATCAACAACCTCAGATATCAGATGATACCACTCTAATGGCAGAAAGTGAAGAGGAACTAAAGAGCCTGTTGATGCGGGTGAAGGAGGAGAGTGCAAAAGTTGGCTTGAAACTCAACATCAAGAAAACAAAGATCATGGCATCCGGCCCTCTCAATTCCTGGCAAATAGAAGGGGAAGAAATGGAGATAGTGACAGATTTTATTTTCCTGGGCTCCAAGATCACTGCAGATGGGGACTGCAGCAAAGAAATTATAAGACGCTTGCTCCTGGGGAGGAAAGCTATGGCAAATCTAGACAGCATCCTAAAAAGCAGAGACATCACCCTGCCAACAAAAGTGCGTTTAGTCAAGGCTATGGTCTTCCCAGTTGCAATGTATGGCTGCGAAAGTTGGACCATAAGGAAGGCCGAGCGTCAAAGAATTGAGGCTTTTGAACTCTGGTGCTGAAGAAGACTCTTGCGAGTCCCTTGGACTGCAAGGCGAACAAACCGGTCAGTCCTAGAGGAGATCAGCCCTGACTGCTCTTTAGAAGGCCAGATCCTGAAGATGAAACTCAAATATTTCGGCCACCTCATGAGAAGGAAGGACTCCCTGGAGAAGTGCCTAATGCTGGGAGCGATCGAGGGCAAAAGAAGAAGGGGACGACAGAGAATGAGGTGGATGGATGGAGTCACTGAAGCAGTAGGTGCAAACTTAAATGGACTCCGGGGAATGGTAGAGGACAGGAAGGCCTGGAGGATCATTGTCCATGGGGTCGCGATGGGTCGGACACGACTTCGCACATAACAACAACAAAGACTACTTCCCCCCCTGAAAAACATGCCTCCAAGTGGGGGGGTCGTCTTATACGCCGGGTGCACTTCAGTTGGGTTAGACATAGCTGCCCATAGTCGCCCATAGTACTGTATTTTGAGTGGAAATGTTGGGGGGTCATCTTATACGCCGGCAAATATGGTATATGGTTTTCATAATTACTATGTATTCCATATTATGTTTCTTATTTTACACATCTGCCACAATTTCTAATATCCCCAGTTTAAAAAGAATATCTCATACTGAAAATGATATTTTTGTTAAAAATATTTTTTATATTCAAAACTTGTTATTTTAGTTCTGCATAAATAATATATTTATATGCATTACCATACATTTTAATATAATTGTTTAATTGTTTCACATTCTAGGTTTATTTCCTGCTTACATCGCTCTTTGAATTTCAAAACTGATTAATTTTTTCTCAAATAAGTTGTTAATTTTACCACTACTGTATAATCAGCAAAATTATTTTTCCATTCTATGTTTTTAAATTTGATTTGATAATTTCTGTACTGCCTTCCTAGCAGACCATCTCAGGGCTGTTTAAAACATATAATAAAATAACATTTAAACTAAAATTAGATTGTGCAACAATGTCAGTATCAATGGTGGTCAGCATTTGACTGTGCCAGGGGTTGCCAAACTGCTGGCAAGGGCTCATGGAAATTGTAGTCCATGGACCTCTGGAAAGCCACAGTTTGGGCACACCTGGAATATGCCAAACTTTAACAGACATCTGATTTCCATTTGGTTGCACAGGTGAGTCTTGCCACTATTACCAGGTACATCAACCAGAGTATATCGCTCAGCTCTCTTAGAACTAGATTGTAGTCCAGACGTGGCTTTGATGGGGGGGGGGCAGTAGTATCTGATTCACTGGCCCCAACCACAGTGAAACTGTGCTAGTTCCATCAGGGCCCGGATGTT
The DNA here is from genome assembly GCF_049243985.1 of Paroedura picta. Taxonomy (NCBI): domain Eukaryota; kingdom Metazoa; phylum Chordata; class Lepidosauria; order Squamata; family Gekkonidae; genus Paroedura; species Paroedura picta. Next base: position 76,057,365 of record NC_135373.1, on the reverse strand, counting down.
CTCTGTGAGCTCATACTCTGCTTGATTCACCCCATCATTGCTTCCAGGCATTTGGCAAAGTTTTTGGGGGGTGAATTCGGGTGGCCATTCATCAGGAGGTAAAGCTGGGTGTCATCTGCATATTGATGTCACCCAAGCCCAAAACTCCAGATTAGCTCATGATCAACTAAGTCAAACGCTGCCATAAGATCGAGTAATACAAGCAGTGTCTACCTGCCCTGATCCAGCTGTCTCCAAACGTAATTTGTCAAGGTGACCAGCACCATTTCCACCCCTCGGCCAGGCCAGAAGCCAGAATGGAATAGGTAAAAACTGAAGCTTCATCTAGGCACGCCAGGAGTTGGTCCCTGGCAGCCCACTCAGACACCTTTCTCAAGCTAGGTTTGACATGGGGTGGTAATTGGCAGGATCTCACGGGTGTGCCAAACTTGAACAGATATCTGATTTCATTTTTTATTTTTGCACAGATAATTTTAGCTGCTGCTACTATATATTCATATATCTCTTCCCATACTTCTATAATTTGTTTGACTATGTTCCTAACAACATATTTGGAGGCTCAGGTCAAAAAGGTAGTGAGCCATTCATTTTACCACCTTCGCCAGGCTCAGCTACTAGCGCCCTATCTGTCTACGCAGGCTACCCTTGAGCCTGATCTGGAAATTACAGCTGGTGCAAAATGCAGCTACTAGGATCCTCACAGGCATATCTTGGAGGGCCCATATCCAGCCTGTGCTGAGGCAGCTGCATTGGCTACCGATTGCTGCCCGGATCACAGTATTTTGCTTTTAACCTTTAAGGCCCTCTGCGGTCTGGGACCCACATACTTGAGTGACCGCCTGGCACCCTATGCCCCTCGCAGGGCCTTGCACTCTGTGGGTACAAACTTGATGGTTATACCCGGCCCCCGGGAGGCGCATCTGGCCTCCTCCAGGGCCAGGGCTATTTAACACTGATTTGCTATTCCTCCTCGAGATAGTGGGTTGTAGTGCTGCCGCCGCTTGGATTGGTTGGGTTGGTCGGAGGGTATTGGGTTTTAGATGTATTTTATTGTACTACGGGTTTTAAGGAAGTTTTTATGATTGTGACCTGCCACGAGCCTTACGGGAGTGGCGGGATATAAATCCAATAAATAAATAAATAGTTTCCATCCAGTCATCTAACAGTTTCAACCTTATTTAAAACCATTAAAATCCCCCCGAAACATCTCATTAGAACAATTAAAAACAGAGTTAAAATATGTTCAAAACATAATTAACATCAATTAAAATGGTTAGGAAGGAAGAGGTAGATTAGGCTGTGACTAGCCCAAGATGACACAGCAAGCTTGTCTGAGATCTAAGTAATTTTGTGTAACTTTCCATGTAAACCGCCCAGAGATGTAGGGAAGGGTGGTATAAAAATCCAAATAAATAAAATAATAAATAGTCTGACACCTCTACACTGTAATACAACAGTGTGCAGTTTATGGTGTTTTGAAGAAAAAGTGAGAGTCAAGAGTGAGCTTGATTGGCATGCTAATATGTGGCTGTTTCATCTTCCTCTTTTTCTGCATCATCAGAATATCTAGATTTTATCTATATGGAGAATGTAGTTCTGGAAGATTCTACAGTGCTTGATTGTTGCCTTTTCTTCCTGTTTAGTTTCTCACATGAGAATTGTTATGTTAAGTAGGGATGTAAGGTAAGGTGTCATGACAAAATGGATGCCTGGCTGTTTTGGACTGTGGCAGTATATAGTTTCATTAGCTAAAAGGTCAGGCTTTTAAAAAAATAAACACATCTAATCTTTCTCTTTTTTCCCTTTATCTAAAAGAAAAATGAGTGGAGGGTTAGCGCCAAGCAAAAGCACTGTTTATGTGTCCAATCTTCCCTTCTCATTGACAAATAATGATTTATACAGGGTAAGTATATGCTTTAAAATTACATTATTGTTATTATTAAAGGCTATCTAATTTCATGGTTATATAACATGCACTGTGATATGCACAGTAGTGTGTGTGTGAATTTCTGGAAAACGTATTTTTGTGTTTACTTTGTTTAATTTTGATAACTGAAAATCTTTATTTTCTTGCAGATTTTTTCCAAATATGGCAAAGTGGTTAAGTAAGTGTAAATATGACATTTTTAATACTGTAATAAGCTCTGTAATAGTTTATTTTGTGTGTGTGTAATATCACAGTAATTGATAGTTGCTATCACTACCATGTTGGACCATAAGGAAGGCCGAGCGTCAAAGAATTGAGGCTTTTGAACTCTGGTGCTGGAGAAGACTCTTGCGAGTCCCTTGGACTGCAAGGCGAACAAACCAGTCAGTCCTAGAGGAGATCAGCCCTGACTGCTCTTTAGAAGGCAAGATCCTGAAGATGAAACTCAAATATTTTGGCCACCTCATGAGAAGGAAGGACTCCCTGGAGAAGAGCCTAATGCTGGGAGAGATCGAGGGCAAAAGAAGAAGGGGACGACAGAGAATGAGGTGGATGGATGGAGTCACTGAAGCAGTAGGTGCAAACTTAAATGGACTCCGGGGAATGGTAGAGGACAGAAAGGCCTGGAGGATCATTGTCCATGGGGTCGCGATGGGTCGGACACGACTTCGCACATAACAACAAATCACTACCATGATATACCCTTGAAAAACTGTAACTGATGCAGAATATCACATCATACTTCTTAGAGTGGATCAAAGATTATACTAGTGCTGGACTGGCTTCCTGTTGCATCTGAGAACAATCAAGGATGTTTTGACAGTGCAGTAATAAGAGTGCTCATCTGTGACACCACCGTTGAAATACCCACTCTCTCATTAAGCATATGTTGCCTGGGTTTTATGCTGGCTCTCCAAGCTTCGTATTGTTACCTCCATCATATGAGCATATTCGTATTTAGCAACACTTCCTCTCAATAGCAGAAGTCCCCAATGGTTGCCATGGGGTCCACTCAACTCTTTTCCTGGCACCTGCTTTTAGAAAGGGGGTAGGGCCAGGTGGTACTTCTGCCCAGCAGGGCTTCTGATTGGTCACTGGAGATTTAATTGGCAGTTAAGGTTTTTAGTAATGTTGCTTTGGCAGGAGCTGTCATCAGAGCACAAAGATTTTCACTGTGTGTCGGGAACCCGCTTGCTAACTGAAAAAACAGGGTGCCCCTTTGAAGAAAACGTCACGCCAGGCCTGGTGAACGATACAACAGGAACAAGCTTTATTTCAGCAACGTGGAGTCCGCTGGTATGGAGTAAGAGCTTCCACTGAACTCCAGGTGGAAGCTCCCTTTTATACAAAACCCACCTCCTTAGGCTGTATTGCCCCACCCAGTACTTGCGGAGGGAACATGCTGATACAATCATGACTCATGCACATATGCGAGGTTTTCCGGGGTTCCTGATGGCCCATTTTCCTGGAACAAAGGGCCATCTCCGGGCCCTTGTCAAAAGGTGGAGGGGGACATTGAGGTTCTTTAGCGGCCATTGCCACCTCAACGATCGGGTGGGGCGCCCAGCTGCCGGCTTGCCTATGATCACCATGCCCTACCTCCGTGATCGCGGGCGCCTCTGATGGCGGGGTTCGGTCCGGTTCCCAAGCCACCAAGGACCGAACCACGACATTCTGCCCCCCCAAAGGTCCATTCTCCAACCCCCCGGGACGGCCAGGATACCGCTTGTGGAAACGTTCAGTGAGTCGGGGCGCAAGGACGTCCGCTGCCCAGACCCATTCCCGGTCCCCCAAAGCGAAGTCCTTCCATTCCACGAGGTACTGCAACTTCCCCCTGTGGAGTCTAGAGTCCAGGATATCCGCCACCTCGTGGTGCTCCCCCCCCGGCAGGACCTCGGGCGCTGGCGGGGAAACCACGGGGTGCCAAACGTCACCGTCCGGAGTTTTTTTTAGAAGGCTCACGTGAAAGACGGGATGGATGTGCCGGAGGTTCTTGGGGAGCTTGAGCTTGACCGAAACTTCGTTGATCGGGGCCAAGACCTCGAAAGGCCCCAAAAACCGAGGGCCTAGCTTCTTGCTGGGCAAATTCAACCGTAGGTTCCGGGTGGAAAGGTAAACTCGATCCCCCGGTCGGATCTCTTCAGCTGGTCGTCTCTTCCGGTCGGCGTCCTCTTTCTGCGCTGCCTTGACTTTGTGGAGCTGCTCCTGCAGCGACTTCCAGCAGCTCCCGGCACGCTTCCCCCACTCGCGAAGGTCGGCCGATTCCCGGGCGGGGACCTCTCCAAGCTCCGGGAAGTGTCTCAGGTCTGTCCCGTAGACGACGGCAAAAGGCGACATCTCCGTGCTGCTGTGGTCTGCGTTGTTGTACGCGAACTCGGCCAGGGGGAGCAGGGGCACCCAGGTGTCTTGATGATAGGAACCGAAACACCGCAAGTACTGCTCCAGTACTTGATTAACCCGCTCGGTCTGCCCGTCCGTCTGGGGGTGGTAAGCGGAGCTCAGCCCTTGCTCGATGTCTAACAGGCGCAGGAAAGCTTGCCAAAACCGGGACACGAATTGTGAGCCCCGATCGGAAATCACCTTGTCCGGCAGCCCGTGCAGTCGGAACACGTGATCCAGGAACATCCGAGCCAATTGTGAAGCACTGGGGACACTGGCGCAAGGAATGAAATGGGCCTGTTTGGAAAATAGATCTACCACCACCCAGATCACCGTTTTCCCCTTGCTGGGAGGCAAGTCTGTTATAAAGTCCATGGAGATCACTGACCACGGCCGGGTCGGGACCTCGAGCGGGTGCAGCAGACCTTTCGGCTTGCCAACCCCCGGCTTGCAGGTCAGGCAGACAGGACAACCACTGACGTAAGCTTTTGTGTCCCGCCGCAGACTGGGCCACCAAAACCGCCGCCGGGCCAACTTCCAGGATTTTACGAAACCGAAGTGCCCGGCGGTCTTAGCATCGTGGCAGAGGCTGAGGGCTTCCCGTCGTAGCCCTTCCGGGACGTAGACAGCCTCCCCCCTCCGCCAGAGACCGGAGTCCAAAATCAAAGAGTCCCGGAGCTCAGCCAGCTCCTCGTCTGTCCCGTAGGCTGCCACTAGGCGGTCTCGGAGCGGGGCGGTCGCCGGGTCGGGCTCCCATTCCTCCCTGGCCCGACGCCTAGTGACGACCCCCCGTCCCAGCTGCTCCTCACCAAACACGGACCTGGTGCAGGGAGCGTACCCCTCCCCATAATGCGGCAGACGGGAGAGGGCGTCCGCGAGGAAATTCTCTTTGCCGGGGATGTGACCAAGCTTGAAATTGTACCGCGAAAAGAACTCCGCCCACCTCATCTGCTTGGCGTTCAGGGATCGCGGTTGCCGGAGCGCCTCCAGATTCTTGTGATCTGTCCAGACCTCGAACGGCTCCTCTGTTTCCTCCAGCCAATGCCGCCATTCGGTGAGGGCGAACTTAATCGCAAACGCCTCCTTCTCCCAGGTAGACCAGTTCCGCTCCGTTTCGGCGAATTTTCGTGAGAGGTAGGCCGCCGGCCTCAGCTGTCCCGCCTTGTCTCGCTGCAGGAGAACCGCCCCGGCTGCTGCGTCGCTGGCGTCGACTTGTACCACCATCGGCTGGGTTGGGTCGACGTGCAGTAGCGTGGGCTCAGACGCGAAAGCTTGCTTGAGGGCCAGGAACGCTGCCTCCGATTTCTCATTCCAGCCGAGCGCTGCGCTGGGCCGCGTGGCGCGAGGACCTCTCCCCTTGGTACCTAGCAGGTCCGTGAGGGGAGCCACTACGGAGGAGTATCTGGGGATGAAGCCTCTAAAAAAGTTAGCAAACCCCAGGAAGCTTTGTAGCTGTTTCCGGGTGCGGGGCCTTTCCCAGGCCAGCACCGCCTGCACCTTCTCGGGGTCCATAGCTATGCCCTGGGCTGAGATGCGGTAGCCCAAATAGTCCAGGGAGGGACGGTGGAATTCGCACTTAGCCAGCTTCACGTATAGGTGGTTTGCCAGCAGGCGCTTTAACACCTCCCTCACCAGGGTCACGTGCTCTTGGGGATCTTGGCTGTAGATCAGGACGTCATCCAAATAAACAACCACCCCCTGAAACAGAAGGTCCTGCAACACCTCATTAATTAGACTCATGAAAACCCCAGGTGCCCCGCTTAAACCGAACGGCATCACTTTAAATTCGAATTGTCCCAATTGACAGTTAAACGCTGTTTTCCACTCATCCCCCTCCCGGATGCATACCCGGTAGTACGCCTCCCTTAGGTCCAGCTTAGTGAACAGAGTCCCTTTGCCCAGCCGGGCCAGCAAATCCGGGATCAGCGGGAGGGGGTAAGCGTTCCCCGCTGCGATGGCGTTGAGGCCCCGGTAGTCCTGGCACAGCCGTCGGGACCCATCCTTTTTCCGGACGAACAAGACTGGAGCTCCCATGGGACTGGAAGCGGGCCGGATGAAACCTCGGGCCAGATTTTTACCCAAAAACTCCCGGAGGTCCTTGAGCTCACCCTCACTCATCTTGTAGATGCGCCCTTTGGGTAGTACCGCCCCCTCTGGGATGTTGATAGCGCAGTCCGTGCGGCGGTGTGGGGGTAGCTCGTCCGCTTCCCGCTCGCTGAAAACGGCTGCGAGGTCTCGGTACTCTGGCGGGACCTCGGGCTCTGGTATCTCCTGCTGCGCCGCCGCCGCTCCCCTGGGACGCGCCGCCGTCCTCTTGTGGCTGGAATTCTCGTGGGGGACCCGATGCCGTGCACCCACCGTCAAGTCGAACTTCAGGGTCCCCGCCCGCCAGTCCACCACGGGGTTGTGTTCCTTCAGCCAATCCAGGCCCAACACCGCCCGATATCCCGCTACGGGGACCTGGATCAGCCACCGCAGCTCTTGGTGGTCCCCTATGTGGATGGCGATAGGACCCACCTCCTCCCCGAAAGGTCCCCCCTGAATCGGGCTGCCGTCCATCTGGACGAAAACCAGGGGAACCTTCCGAATGCGCTTCGGTAGCCCCAAAGCCCGGGCTATCTGGGGGTGGACCATGCTGTGGTCGCATCCAGAGTCCAAAAGAGCCTCCCCCACCCAACTTAGTCCGTTCTCCGGGTTCCGGAGCTCTAAAATTACCACGTTCGGAGGTCGCGCCTCATGCTGTAGGGGTTTTCCCTCGCACCGCGGGACCTGCTGCCCGGCGCCGTCTACAGCAGGTCCTGGCCGTTTCCCGTCGCCTGGGCGCTTCCCGGTTCGTTGCGGAGGTCCTCTGCCCGGCGTGCCTGCTGGGGGCGTGTCGCACCTCCCCCCTGGGAGAGCCCGCGGTCCTCCCCCCCTTGCCGTTGGCACGCTGCTGCGAAATGTCCTGACCCCCCGCATTTCAGGCACAGACCTTCCCGGCGTCTCCTTTCCCGCTCGGGGTTCGGGGGTCGTTTGGGGCGAGAGTTGTCGGGGCCCGGTCTCGGCGCCTCGGCTGACCCGCCTTTGGCCTCCCGGGGGGGTGCGGCGGCCCAACCCAGGCTGGCTTCCAGCTTGGCGACCACAAAACACCACCCCTCCAGTGTAGACAGATCTTCTTCCGTCCCCTTGATCACGGCCCATTCCCTGAGCTTCGGGTTAAGGCCCTCCCGGAAGTACTCGATTTGGGTCTCCTCGTTCCAGGAGAACACCTTGCCTGCTTCCCTCCGGAAAATGTCTATATAGTCCATAACCCCCCTAGTACCCTGTCGAAGTCCCTTGATCCGACTCTTTGCCTTGTCCTCAGCCTGGGGGTCCTGGAATCGTCGGCGGAGCGCGACCACGAAGTCCTGCAGGTCCCGAGTTGCCGGGTCGCCGCGCTCGGCCAACCCTAGGTACCACTGACCCGCCTTGCCCTGGAGACACGAGGCCACCCCCCAGACCAAGTCCTCGGAGTCCTCATACCGGTCTCCATACCTCCGGGCATGCGTCAGCGCGTGGAGGAGGAACTGCGGGAGGTCGTCCGGCGTCCCGTCGAAACGCGCCTTAAGCTCTGGGGGGGAACGTTTTGGAGAGTAGTCCGACCCCCTCCGGATCCGGGATTCTCGGCGTCCGCCGTCTCGTCCTGCTCCGCTCCACCGGCTACCAACTTGCCCAACGACGCCGTGCCGCTCCCTGCCTTGCACGTCGCTCCTGCGTTGGTCCGGCTCTCGCCGCCTCGTCGGCTCACCCGCTCCCCCGAGATCCTCTGCTGTCTCGCCTCTCCGCTGGCCGTCTCGCCTACTCGGGACTGAAAACTGCTCCGGGTCGGGGTCCGGGGCCCGCTCACCAGTGCCGGGCTCGTCCTCGTCGCTGGAGACGTCCTCACTCGACGCGATCCCCTCCGCCGTTGTATTACCAGTCCCTCCGGGCCCGGCCCGAGCTTGCTCACGGGCTTCAGCTGCCTGCAAGCGCCTGGCCAAGTCCGCCATGGCCCGCCGCAGGTCCTCTAGGGATTCCTCAGGTCCTACCGGGCGAAGCGCCTGCCTCAGCTGGGTGTCCCAGGTTGGGGCCAACCCCCCAGACCTCGGCGCGCTCCCCGCCGTGCTTGGGAACCCCATGGCCCGGCGCCTTCCCTTGGCCGCCGCTGCCGAGGGTCTCGGGGTCCCGGACAGCTGCTCCTGGCCCCCCGATTTTCGGAGGAAATCTCCCGGGGACATTAAACTCATGTTCCCGGGGTTCGTGGGGGTCGAGACCGCCCCGTTGCTTGAAAACGCCATCTCTGGATCCGTCCCGATAAGCGCTCGGATGCGATGCCGACCCTGGAGTTCGGTGGGAAGCTCTTACGATGTCGGGAACCCGCTTGCTAACTGAAAAAACAGGGTGCCCCTTTGAAGAAAACGTCACGCCAGGCCTGGTGAACGATACAACAGGAACAAGCTTTATTTCAGCAACGTGGAGTCCGCTGGTATGGAGTAAGAGCTTCCACTGAACTCCAGGTGGAAGCTCCCTTTTATACAAAACCCACCTCCTTAGGCTGTATTGCCCCACCCAGTACTTGCGGAGGGAACATGCTGATACAATCATGACTCATGCACATATGCGAGGTTTTCCGGGGTTCCTGATGGCCCATTTTCCTGGAACAAAGGGCCATCTCCGGGCCCTTGTCAAAAGGTGGAGGGGGACATTGAGGTTCTTTAGCGGCCATTGCCACCTCAACGATCGGGTGGGGCGCCCAGCTGCCGGCTTGCCTATGATCACCATGCCCTACCTCCGTGATCGCGGGCGCCTCTGATGGCGGGGTTCGGTCCGGTTCCCAAGCCACCAAGGACCGAACCACGACACTGTGTGACTGAAGGAAGCAGTGTGTTTGCAAGAAAATATTTTTAAGCGTACATTCATTTTAAATCCTGTTCAGCTTCTTCCCAAAATGTTGGAAGAGTTGGTATAAGAGTTATGCATAACCTTGCTTTTTATTTTGTGGTTGGCTTCGGCTCCTGCAGCAGCCATTTTATGGTTACAGCCAGTACCCTCTGTAAGAATGGTATAAGTGCCTGCAGGCTCAAAAAGATGAGGGGCCCCTTCTCAGTAGAGTCAAATCAGTCTCTTATATTTATATCAGGGTTTTTAAAAAATTTTCCTCTCCTTTGCCACTCTGTCTTTTCCCCAAACCTATGGCAATTTTCCTCTTTTTCAAATTGTAAAGATACCGCAGGAGGGTGAAAATTGTTCCAAATGGACAGTCAAGAGAAGTTTTTTATATTTTTATATATAAGGACATATCCTGTCCTTCAGAAGCATTTGAATATAAAAGAAGCAGGGGTATGTTTGAACATCCAGAGTTCCAGTATTTCACTAAATAATTGATAGAGATAGCAATACTAATGGGTTCTCCAGAAACTGACATTGTTCCACCATATAATATGATAGAGCAGCTGAAGTGTTTCTAGCATGGTTAAGTCAGGAAGAGCATGAGATTCCAGCCTGGTTTTGAAAGTAGGGTAAGGGTACAACTATCAATAACAAAAGACTTGTGAAATATTTGATTAGTAATTAAGAATTCTATATATCAAATTTTTAGCTTCTCTGCAGACTTATCAAGGACCAATTCATCTTATCAGTATTCTGCTCTATGCTATAATAAGCACAGATTCCCAGGAGAAATCAGAATCCATAGGAAATGCCATGCAAACCACAAGTATTTTTAGTGTACAAAGTCTGGAAGAATCTCTTGCAGATTATTATTATTATTGTTATTGTTATTATTGTTATTATTATTATTATTATTATTATTATTTAATTTATATCCCGCCTCCCCCCGGAGGCTCGAGGCAGGTCACATAAAAAACAATCCCCTAAAACAATAAAAGCACAATAAAACATAATACAATTAATATAAAACTTATGACAAGAATGGCAACAAAATTCAATATAGCTAACCCAATTCCACACCCCCTAAGAAGGGAAAGGGAGGGGGCAGATGACAGACGCAACTGTCACATTTGTGAGGGGGGCTAGATCTTCTGGCTGCCCGGGCTCAACTGAAAGCCTGGTGGAAGAGCTCCGTCTTGCAGGCCCTGCGGAATGATGACAATTCCCGCAGGGCCCACAGCTCTTCCGGGAGCTCATTGCACCAGGTTGGGGCCAGGACCGAAAAGGCCCTGGCCCTAGTCGAGGCCAGGCGAGCTTCCTTGGGACCGGGAATGACCAATAGGTTAGCCCCCGCAGAGCGTAAGGCCCTGCGGGGGGCGTAGGGCGATGGGCGGTCCCTCATATACACTGGGACCAGACCACGGATGACCTTGAAGGTCAAAACCAAAACCTTGAACCTGATCCAGAAGATAACCGGTAGCCAATGCAGCTGCCTCAGCACTGGCTGGATATGTGCCCTCCAAGGTGTAGCCGTGAGGACCCTAGCAGCCGCATTTTGGATCAGTTGCAGTTTCCGGATCAAGCTCAAAGGTAGGCCAGTGTAGAGCGAGTTACAGAAATCTAATCTGGAGGTGACCGTTGCATGGATCACTGTGGCCAAGTGTTCAGAGGACAGATAGAGCGCTAGTAGCCGAGCCTGGCGGAGATGGAAAAATGCCTGGCTAGCTACCTGTTTGACCTGTGCCTCAAGTGTTAGTGAGGCATCCATGGTCACCCCCAGGTTTCTTGCCTGAGACGTGATCTTAAGTTGCGTCCCGGCCAGTGAAGGCAAGTGCGCTTCCTGGTCTGCTCCCCTACAGCCCAACCACAGGACCTCCGTTTTGGAGGGGTTGAGTTTCAGGCGACTCTACTCGAGCCATCCAGCCACTGCTTCCAAACATCTCGTGAATGGTTCCGGGGGAGAGTCCGGGCGGGCATCCATGAGGAGAAAGAGCTGAGTGTCATCAGCATACTGATGGCAACCCAGCCCATAACTCCGCACCAGTTGAGCCACAAGGGAGCCGGTAAGGGCCCGATAATTCCTCTCCCACAGCTACCCTCTGTGTCTGGTTTTGGAGGAAGGAGCGTATCCAGCACAAGGCTGTACCCCTTATCCCCGTACCGGCGAGACGGCTCGCTAGCAGCTTGTGATCGACCACGTCAAACGCGGCCGACAGATCTAAAGGAACTAGCACAGCAGAGCCGCCTCGGTCAAGCTGGTGACGGAAGTCATCCAACAAGGAGACCAACACCATCTCAACCCTGTGACCAGGACGGAAGCCAGACTGGTATGGATCGAGCGCCGAAGTATCTTCCAGGAACGCTAGGAGCTGGTCCGCCGCAGCCCTTTCCACCACCTTACCCAGGAACGCTAAGTGTGCTACCGGGCGGTAGCTTGCGGGATCATGCGGGTCCAGAGAGGGTTTCTTGAGGAGAGGGCACACCACTGCCTCCCTCAACGCCTCAGGAAACTCCCCCGACTGGAGAGAGCAGTTGACGATGTCCCTGAGATTATGCTCTAGGGATTAAATCTCATCTCTTTTCCTGATGTCAAAAATGAAGAATCATACTAGAATCATAGAATCATAGAGTTGGAAGGAGCACACAGGCCATCTAGTCCAACCCCCTGCTCAACGCAGGATCAGCCCAAAGCATCCTAAAGCATCCAAGAAAAGTGTGTATCCAACCTTTGCTTGAAAACTGCCAGTGAGGGGGAGCTCACCACCTCCTTAGGCAGCCTATTCCACTGCTGAACTACTCTGACTGAAAATTTTTTCCCTAATATCTAGCCTACATAATGTTGTATGTATTTATTTATACTTCAATTTATAGGCCACCCCTTTCCTTGTGGTTTATTACAAAATAAGTTAAAAACCAGTATAATAGTTTACAAATTTAAAATACATTAAAACAATCCATGTACCTCACCCCTATCCTCAATACCTGGAAGCGAGATGTATTGCAGTTGACCAAACATAGTGGAGGAGTAATGGAGGGTCTGACTATGGGCCCAACATTAATCGCAGTGGTGGTCCTTGGCCTCAACCAAATGCCTGGTAGAAGAGTGCCATCTTGGAAGCCCTCCAGAATATGGGAAGCTCTGTAAGGGCTTGTACTTAAACTATCAACTCATTCCACCAGACTGAGGTCAGGGCCAAAAATGGTCTGGCCCTGGTCAAGGCCAAGCACACCTCTCTGGAGCCAGGGACAATCAGCAAGTTGGTATTTGCTGAACGGAGAGCTCTCCAGGGGACATATTTGGAGAGACAGTCCCTCAGGTGTGCAGGTCCCAGGCTGTGTAAGGCCTTAAAGGTCAAAAACAGCACCTTAAACCTGATCTGGATTCAATCGACAACCAGTACAGCTGTTGAAGAACTGGTCATATATGCAGCCACTGAGCGGGGGTCCTTTATAGTATCGATCCCCAACCTGTGGGCCGTGGACCACATGTGGTCCTTCGACTAATTGGGGGTGGGCCCCGAAGGACGCCTTCTCCCGCCCCCCCCCGGCCCTTTATTTCATCCCCCCCAGCCCTTTACAACACACTTCATTGTTGTGGCATGTCTGTATCTTATTTTGAAGGGATGTTTAAACATTACCATAGCGATCAGAGAGCGCTAGGGCAGTGGTAGAGAGTAGAGGAGTAAACTACCCCCCCCCCACCGGGCCTCAGTAAAAGGCGTTGAGTGGTCCCCGGTAAGTGGTCCCCGGCGTTGAGTGGTCCCCGGTGATAAAAAGGTTGGGGACCACTGCTTTATAGGACCTGTGCAACTGCATTATAGACCAACTATAACTTCTGCCTGCATAGAGCGAGTTACAGTAGTCTAGCCTGGAAGTGACTGTCACATGGTTAATTGTGGCTAAGTATTCCAGGGCGAGGTATGACGCTAGTAGCTTCACCTGGTGTAGATGGAAAAAAGCCTGGTGTGATGCTTTGGTGACCTGTGCCTCCATAGTAAGGAGGCATGAAAGATCACACCCAAGTTCCTGACTGTCTCTGTAGTCTGCAAGTGCACTCTGTCATGTCAAGGGAGGCACACTTCCGCATCAGGCCCCTTCCTTCCCAGCCATCTTCAGGGGATTGAGCTTCAGGTGGCTCTGCTGAATCCATTCCATCATGACCTCCAGGCATTTGGCCAAAGAATCAGGGGTGTAATTTGGCTCATGAGCAGATAGAGCTGGGTATCATCCCCATATTGGTGACAGCCCTGCCCATTCTTCTGAACAAGTTGACCTAGAGGGTACATAAAGATATTAAATGGAGTTTGAAATGTTGCAACTGCTCTTTCCTGATTGTAACCTTCTGTCCCTGACCTTGGAGGAAGGAAACCAGTCGATGAAGGGCTGACCACCTTATCTCTGTGTTGGTGAGGCAGTGAGCTAGAAGCTCATGAGCTACTAGGCTGAGCACTGTCTAATGGTACCAGCAGCGCCAACCCACTTCAATCTAGTTGTCTTCAGAGGTCATCTGTCAGAGCGATCAATGCTGTTTCCACCCTGTGGCTGGGCTGGAAGATGGACTGGAATTGGTCCACTACTGAAGCTTCCTCCAGGTACTCCTTTAGTTTGTCCGCAGCTGCCCACTCCACCACCTTCCCCAGAAATGCTAGGTGCAAAATGGTGCAGTTGTTTGCGGGGTCCTGCGGTTCTAGAGTTGGTTCCTTCAACAGATGTCATACCACTGCCTCCTTCAGCCCACTTGGGAACATTCCTTTTAGTAGGGACCGGTTGATTATATCTGGAAGGGGCCTCCTAATCCTCTTATTGCCCATTTTAAGTAACCACAAGAGGCAGGGATCAAGTGGGTCAGCCTCATCGAAGCAAGGAGCCTACTGTGCCATCAAATCATATAAATCATATAAACACTTAGGATCTATTTCTTTTTAAAAATAAAGGTATCCTTGGAGACCTAGCTAGAAAGGAAATGGTTTTTGGTTTGGCAAAAGATGCAAACCCCCTCCCTTAAAGACATTTTAAATGGGCTATGAGGTCTGTCAAGTGGCATTCAGAGGAAGAAAGTGAGTTCCGCATCCACATTTCATTTCAGAGCAGTGTTTCTGAACAGGAGTGGATTTTTTTTTATTATTGTAATGTTATGAGTGAGAGTGGAAAGATCAAGTTTGCATTATGAATAGATTACAGTATATATGCTGGTAATCTTTCCTATTTCAGTGTTGTCAGCTGTTTTGCATGCAGATGCCCTTAAGTTCAGTAGCAATTAAGTCTTTATAGCTTCAAGGGACCTTTTTTAGTAGCACTTTTTAAAAGATGTTTCACTATCGTTCCATGATGTAATGAAGACTGAGTTAGACTTTACTTTTCATAATAGGTAAAGGTAAAGGTATCCCCTGTGCAAGCACCGAGTCATGTCTGACCCTTGGGGTGACGCCCTCTAGTGTTTTCATAATACATGAACTGTATTTTTTTTCTTTGTCAATAAAACTGGTGGCCTACCTCAGAACATAAATATTTCTTGAATAATGATAATGTAGCATTTTCCCCATACTAATCCTTTGGTTGCACTTACTTTCAGAGTTACGATTATGAAGGACAAAGACACGCGGAAAAGTAAAGGAGTTGCGTTTATTTTATTCTTGGATAAAGAATCAGCACAAAACTGTTCTCGGGCACTTAACAATAAGCAAGTAAGTGTCCATTGTTTGTTCAAAGGACGTTTTCAGTACATTTGTAAACTTATGACTGTATCTATCATCTCATTTAGCTCTTCGGAAGAGTAATCAAAGCAAGTATTGCCATTGATAATGGGAGAGCTGCAGAATTCATCCGCAGGCGAAACTACTATGACAAATCAAAATGTTATGAATGTGGGGTAAGTAATTGTATGCTACTCGAGCAGAAATTGTTAATGTTGGGTTCTCTTACCTATAACATGGTACAATCCCCAAAGCATTTCTTTATATTCTATTTATATTCTATTTATAAATAAGTGCAAGAATTATTTTTAGTTCTGAAAAGACAGCAAATAACATCAATCCTAATTAACTATACAGTCGCTATTCAGATTTTAGTCCCTTGGAAATTCAGAAATTTGATAAAAAGGGCTCTGCTTCTTTTTCCCCACTGTGATTATAAAATTAAAAAAAAATCTTGCCTTTCAATCTGGCATTCTTTCTGGTACATTCTGCTCTTACAAATGCTATATTGTACATTCCAGTGAACAAGTAACTTACAACAGATGCGTTGTCACTGTATACAACAGACAAAAGGTTGCAAGTGTTTTGAGTTCTGTATGTTACTTTTGGGAAGGGGTGAAAATAAGTTATTTCAAGGAATGATCTACTTCAATCTTACATATATATATATAAACCTTTATTGGCATAACAATAAGAGGCAAGTACAGCCAAGCAGGGTAAAATTATAATAGATTAAAATAAGCTAATATTATAGACCCATTGTCGTGCCTCTGCAATAGGCTAGCTCGCCCCTTCGTCAGGTCAAGGAATGCGTTGTTGTTAGTTACTTCAATCAATTGTTCTTGTGCAAAGCCCCCAAGTTTAGATGACCCCCTGACTATCCATATTCATTGTTGTTTATAGTTATATATGTTCATATTGTTATACATGTCACAAATGTACTTGTTCTACTGTTACATGTACATCACTTTGAGATATCACAGGGAGAGCCAGTATATAAATTAAATGAATAAATAAATGTTTGTTTTGTTTTATTCTGTTACCTGACCTGAGGCAACCAAGAAGGATGGGATATAAAAATAAATGTACTATTATTGTCAAACTGTACTTTAACCCATCTCATGATAATGCTTCAGTTTAAAGGGAATTTTCCGTGAATAAGTGAATGTTAATAGAGAATTTGCAAGAAGAAACTCTTGTCTGTCAATACCAGGTGTATGATGTTGTCTTGAGTTTTGGAGAAATGAAATCCATTGTAACCGATAGGAGTATGTTACAGTCAGACAGGCATGGTTACACACAATACACAGTACCTGGTTAAATGCCATAAGCAACAAGGTAAAATGGGGGGGGGGGGAGAAGAGAAATTAAATACCTTGAAAAAAGGACCGAGAAGCCAAAATGAAAAAAGCTAAGAGAGCTGCAAAACTCTGAAAGTCATAGCTTCATCATTCTTTGATCTTTTTTTTTTTTAATAATTGTTCCAATTTCTAACTTGGTCTTTAATTACACTTTTGGAATTGTTTTATATTGTGACTTCAAATAAGCCATTTTAAGTATAGTTTTGAAACAAATAAAAATGTTCATTTTTTAATGTTTAGATGAGGATACATATACTGAAGTTCCATCTTCATGTAGCTTTAGTGCTGTTTCAAAATAGGTTTGTTTAGACAGTATTTAAAGTTCATATTGAAGTTTTTACCTTGACAAATGTTTTTGTATTTCAGTACTTGCATTCTTTTAAGACATTTAATAAAACTTTTATTTAATATAATATAACCTATGAATTTTAAAACTAATAAAAACAGACTTCGGATAGTTTTTGAATGGTGGTCAGGGATATTATCAAAAATCGGTTAGGAGAATTAAGAATTTTTAAAATTCATAATTGGGCTTATGTTACCACCCCTCCTGGCAAGCCAGCTCGAGGCAGTTAAAACTGCCCAATTGGAATTGGGCTGAGATGGTTAGGGAGGGTGTGCGGTATTTTTTTAAGGCTATGAATTGCTTATGTTTTATTGTATTTTTATGCCTGATATAAGCTGCTGTGGGCCAGCTGGACTGGGAGCTACAGCATAAAAGTGAGATAAAAAATTATAATAGGGTAGCTCTTATCTTAATGAAATTGGGACCACATTGGTCTGCAGAAGAATTCTAAGAACAAAAGTTGCACGGGGTCCAATTAAATAGTTTTGGAGAACTCAAAAGATTGTAGACTGTTTTGTTATTTTAGTTGGTCATCATAAAAAGGGTTTCAAAACTTTTGGCTGTGCAACTTTGTTCTAAACCAGTGCTTTTACTTAGAAAAGTGAAACCTTTCTGCTTTATCCTAATCAACTTGAGATGTTTATTTGAATGTTGATACTGAAAGCTACTTTGCTCTTTTTGTGATGCATTTTCTCATGTAAAGCAAACTTCATTTCCTTCCCCCCCCCCAAGGAAACAGGACACTTAAGTTATGCTTGTCCTAAAAACACCCTAGGAGAACGTGAGCCACCCAAAAAGAAGGAAAAGAAGAAGAGGAAGAAAGCTTTTGAGATAGAAGAAGAAATGTAAGTGCATTGATTACACATAAGCAGCTTTTTTACTCTTTTGTCTAAATGCCTAGAAGTTGAAATTCATGTAACTTGGTTTGTTCTCTGTTCTATGCTGCTCAGTGAAGACCTGGAAGAAAGTGAAGATGAAGGAGAGGACCCTGCCCTTGATAGCCTCAGCCAAGCTATAGCTTTCCAGGTACCAAAATATGCTGTTTTTTGTATAATGGCTGCCATTATTTTGTTTTTAAAGTAAAGGCATCTGCAGAGTTTCAGAATTTATAAAAGTGAATTGTTCTGCCTCTTCCTATTTGGAATGATCAATGTTGACATTATCTAATCCAAACTCCTGTACCAATCTAATGACATATAATGTGTATATAAAATGAAGATGCCTAGGAATGTGCATGACAGCTCACCTGGCAGGACTTTTTGGTACCCAATCCTAGATGCATCTTCTTATGTGCATAATGAAGCAGCATTATGCTTTTATTTACTTCAGTTATACTTAACATTTGTCCCCAATGGGGATCCAGAGTGGCTTACATCATTCTTCTCCATTTCTTCCTCACAAGAACCCTGTGAGGTAGGATGTTGTTGTTGTCAGTTGTGAAGTCGTGTCCGACCCATCGCGACTCCCATAGACAATGATCCTCCAGGCCTTCCTGTACTCTACCATTCCCCGGAGTCCATTTAAGTTTGCACCTACTGCTTCAGTGACTCCATCCAGCCACCTCATTCTCTGTCGTCCCCTTCTTCTTTTGCCCTCGATCGCTCCCAGCATTAGGCTCTTCTCCAGGGAGTCCTTCCTTCTCATGAGGTGGCCAAAGTATTTGATCTTCAGGATCTGGCCTTCTAAAGAGCAGTCAGGGCTGATCTCCTCTAGGGGCTTGCAAGAGTCTTCTCCAGCACCAGAGTTCAAAAGCGTCAGTTCTTTGACGCTTGGCCTTCCTTATGGTCCAACTCTCACAGCCATACATTGCAACTGGGAAGACCATAGCCTTGACTAGACACACTTTTGTTGGCAGGGTGATGTCTCTGTTTTTTAGGATGCTGTCTAGATTTACCATAGCTTTCCTTCCCAGGAACAAGTGACTTTTAATTTCTTTGCTGCAGTCCTCATCTGCAGTGATCTTGGAGCCCAGGAAAATAAAATCTGTCACTACCTCCATTTCTATGACTGGTCCCCCAGCAAGCTTCCATGGCAGAGTGGGAATTAAAACCTGAGTTTCCCAGATCTGTTGTAGTTGAAAATACAATGGGTGCTAGCATGGTTAGAGGGTGGAGTATGATGGTCTGCAGTCTTGGGTTTGAAGGAAGGAATGGAAGGAAGGGAGGGAGGAAGAAGGGAAGAAAGAAAGGGTAGGAAGGAGAAAGAAGGGGAGCGAAAAAGGGATGGAAGGGAGGCAGGGAGCTCCCGGGGCCATCAGCATTGCACAGAAATGGTGGCGCAGCCAGGAGCGGATCGAGCAAAGGGGTTCTTCGGTATGGCACCAAGCAAGCTCGTTAGGGACTTGGGGTGGGGGGTGGGTGGGAGAAGGCTCTGTCCTGGGCCCCCACAAGCAGATCAGGCCAACAAAGGCAAGCGGTGTCTGCATCTTGGTCGACTGGCTCTCTAATGCGTCAAAAAGCAAGTGGGTGATTAATGTGGGGGTGGGAGAGCCTCATGGTGGGGCTCCGCAAGCAGACCAGGCTTGTGTGCCTGGTGAGGGCATGCCTGGCAGCCCCCCCCCCCACGAAGTTAGGCGGCAGTGGCACTGGGAAGCATCATGGTGAGGCGGGTAGAGGCTTGCACGGAAATGTAAGTGGGTGGGTTGCAGTGGGGAAGGGGCCCATTCCAGGTCCCCCCCAAGCAGATCTGGCTGGGGCAGTGGGGGTAGCGGGAAGGGAGTTTGTCTGTGGGGAAGGCGGCAGGGCCATGGAGCAGCGGGGTGGGGGCTGTGGGGGCCGACTCTTCTTGTGGAAGCGTGGCTGTGGCTGCTGAGGGAGGCAGTGGGCTGGCTGCAGGCCTCGCTCCCCGGTGGCGGTCGCAGAGGGCGGTGGCCGTAGAGGTCTGGAGGCTGGGGGGGGGGGTTGTAGGTTGCTCATGGGTTCTCTCGGCGGCTGCGCAGCCTGTTTCTGGGCAGCACCATTGCGGCCAGCATTAGTTGGCCACTGCAGGCAGCTCCTCGGTAGAGCGGTGGGGCAATGGATAGGCTACTGCCTGCCAGCAAGGCTTGTCTGCGGCCAGTCTGCCAGGGAGGGAAGTTTAATTGGCCTGTATTGGAGCTCAGACACCCCGGATACGCTCCTCCCACAGGGGTTTTCACAAATATAAACAGGAACTATGGATGGATATGGATGAAGCAGCATTATGTTTTTACTAGCTTCAAAGACCATTTAAAATAAATGGGCTTTGAAACGGGACGGTGCACGGGGGGAAAGAGGGTGGGGGGCAAGGCAGAGGGCCTGTAGGTCTGGTCGGGTGGGGGGGAAGAGTTGCATGTGGACATGGAGGGGGGAAGAAGCGGCGGTGGAGTCCCTGTGAGGTAAGTTAGGCAGACAGTATATGACTGGCCCATGATTCCCCAGCAAGCCTCCATGGCAGAGTGGGAATTCAAACCTGAGTCTCCCAGATCCTAGTGTAACATTCTAGTTACTATGCCACATTGGCGCTCTGACCAGTTCAGTATTATCTACTCTAACTGGCTCACCAGAGTCTCAAGTAGAGGTCTCTCACATCACCTACTACAAGACCCTTTTAACTGGAGGTGGCAGAGACTGACACCAGGACCTTATGCATGCAAAGTAGATGCTATGCCACTTAGCCACAGCCCTTACCTTCAGGGGGTAGAAGTACTATCTATCTGCTCAACAGAATCTTTGGACCCAAGCAATTACCATCAGGGAAATTACTCAGTAAAAATAGTTTTATGCACTCCTTCTGCTTGTCTTCAGATATTAGATATTAGCTATGCCTGTGCACCTGTGCTTTCAGGCATATTGATATGCCAGTGTAAAGGAAATGGTACATTTCATACTCTTAAACTATTTGTCATCATTGATTCATCTTGTATTGAAAAGATTGACTTTTCATTGTCAGAAGAAATTTCCTTCAACCTAGTTTCATTATGTATTTGCATTGTAATTGACAGTGCTTTTATTCTTTACTGACTACTTCAAACCTGCACCCTGTTAATGTCACTATTTATGGATTTATTGGTTGATATGCTGTGTTTGGAGGGTTATGCAGTGATAGAGGGCATGGCACCTTCTCCTGGTAGTTTAGATGAAAGTCTGTATTTTAGATAATCAAGGACTAGGGAATAAAGAAATAGTAAATGAGCACTACTTTCCAATCTTTTAGTACTTCAGATCATTGCTCCCTATAATCCTTCCAAGAAGCCAATGAATACGAGTTGAGACCCGATATTGCATACAAAATGTACACACTTACCATTCAAGTTGTGCTATTAAATTATACAAGTGACTAGTTTCTCACTGTAGTTATGCCACAAACAATGTATTACAAAATGTCTGGCTGCCTCCAGTTTTCTTGTTTTATATAAATGTATTACAGCAAGCGAAAATCGAAGAAGAGCAGCAAAGATCAATGCAGACTGCAGGAGAGCCTTCGACATCTGACTCAAGGCGTCCCCGCATCAAAAAAAGTGCTTATTTCAGTGATGAAGAAGAACTTAGTGATTAATTAACTTTTATATATTGTGTACATTTGTAAAATGTAGATTTGTATCCTGTAGAAAGACTGTGTTTCAGCCAAAGTGAGTAGCTGCTATAACTTGCCCGCTGATGTAAATAAAAGGTATAATATATTGAGAACACCAAATATTTCTGTAATTATGAATGCATCATTAAAAATGCAGTATTTTCATGGTCATTGTAACCATCTTTAAAAACAATGTTAACATTTCCTGGTTGATCTTCAGACATATTTTAATTTTTTAATATAAATAAATGTTTGCAGTCTCTTAAAGATTACTTGGGGTTTTCTTCCAAAACATAAACATTTTGTTGGTTATCAGATCATGGGATAGCGTGGTAGATTAATGAACAGAAGGTACGTCAGAAGGTATATCGAAGAACTACAGTATTTGCTGGCGTATAAGACTACTTTTCCCCCCTGAAAAACATGCCTCCAAGTGGGGGGGGGTTTGTCCTATAAGCCGGGTGCACTTTAGTTGGGATAGACATAGCTGCCCATAGTGGCCCATAGTACTGTAATGTAATGTAACAAACTCTGTATTTTGAGTGGAAATGTTGGGGGGTCGTCTTATACGCCCAGTTGTCTTATACGCTGGCAAATACGTTATGTTGTTTCGTATATCTTAACCAGCTTAAAGGTGAGTAAACTATAACTGTTTCAGAAAAATTCAGTTGTCCTATAAAAAGGAAAACATGCTTTTGTTGACTATATAGTATAATAAACTGTAATTGAATCTACTACACATAAGATGCTAGGCATCTCAAGCTAAACAAGGACATTAATTGAAATAGCTAAAGGTAGCCCTTCTATATTACAGGAAGAAGTGACTCCATGCTATAAGGAGAGATAAGGAAGTAGAGTAACAATGCTAAAAGACTTGACCTTGACAAAAGATTGCTTGCCATATACTGGAGGGGCTATGGCTCAGTGGTAGAACATCGACTTGGCATGCCAGAGATCCCAGGTTCAATCCCTGGCATCTTTATTTTTTAAAAAAAGGATGAGGTAGTAAGTTATGTGAAAGTTCTCTTACCTGAAACCCTGGAGAACCACTGCCATTTGAAGTAGATACTTACATTGATGGACCAGTGGGCTGATCCAGTATGAGGTGGTTTTATGTATCCATAAGCATAGTTTTTAAAAGGTAGGTTTAACCAGACATGGTGTTAGAACAGCTAAAATTGAAGCAATGTTTTTCTGTGTGTAACATAATCCTCTGACTTAATCATGTCGAGGGGGCATTCAAAATAATTTGTATATCCTTATCCTTAATTTAAATAAATGTGTAGTGTTGAGTTTCTTCCTCAGGAGAAATCTTCTGCCATGTGCTTCTTACCTCTGGAGAGAACTGTATTTTCCAATTTTTAGCAGTCATTTTCCCCCTCTGTTCTTTTATCTTCCTGTAAAGGAATTTATTCTAAAAAATTGGAAGCAGAATAAATCATGCACCATCATATTTAGGTACAAGAAAAGTGTGAAAGACGCAACTTCAAGTTTGCACTAATATGTCTGCATTTTTCCCTTTCCAGTAGCATAAAGCAGAGTTTTTTTTCCAGTTGTGGGATTCCATTACACAAGGAAATTACATTGAAACCAAAGAGCTCTTTCCCCTTGTATAAGGTAGTGCTAGCACTAGAGCATGGTTCTATTTTTTAATTTAATAGTGTGATTAAAGATTGATATTTAAAAGCAGGAAGTGGTTATAGCTCCAAAGGATCAAGCTGTGTCTAGCACTGCTGCTTATCTAAATGGTATTTCTGTAAACTGAGCTCGGCTTAGCTGGAGATGAACTGCATTGACTTCTTTTTTGCAAGGGGGATACATACCATCAAGTGTTCATATTTACTTTGAAAATATAATTGAACAAGTTCTGATCTTTAATAAGTGAAAATTGTGGTCTTATATCTAAAATCCCCTTTTGCTTATTCTACCTGTTTGTAATATATTCTCTTAGGAAGGCTCTCATACATGATTTGTTCAGATGGTGAGCTTACTCCATCCTAAGGGCTTGGGATAGTGAGTCTTCATTCTGACTAACATAAATAGGGTAATTGTGTTTTTAAAATAAATTGTATTGCTGTGTTAAAACAGAAACACTTCTAGTCTAAACTCCTCCTATCTTGTTTCAATTTTATTAATGTTCACTCCCTTTGGGACCACCCTGAGTTGGCTGGAAAGGCAGCACTGGTTTTAAATAAATGAATAAAATCTCAGCAATGTTTTAATTGGGCCCTTGGAAACACAGTAATTTCTAAAAGTTCTGCATGCTTGAACATTTAAGGGAAAAGGAGCTTGTTAATTATGGGGCAGCCATTGTGAATGATTCCCTATCTCTTCTTAGTGTAGTGGTGGCGTGGCTCTAAAAGTGCCACATACACACATATACAAAAAAAAATCCTGTCAGCTGATATCTTGCCCCCCTGTTATATGCAATAAACTGCTTTAAAGTCACTGTATGGAAGTAGCATGTAACAGTGCAAGGACAGGTGGTTGGGGAACACAGAAAAGAGAAATATTAATGCACATCCATAGAAAAGCTTGCCATGTTTATGTATTCTTTGGATCCTAGTCAATGTAAAGCTGTTTCACAGAGTATGCATTGGTGTGGAGAGGTGTTTCTTAAAACTGTAGGACCCAATCCAAGATCTTACACTGCTGCATGTAAGAGGGCTGGGTCCAAGCTTTGCATTGTTGAGAGCTCACTGTAGGCAAACTACTCTCTTAGTGTACCCTGACTTCAATACCAGGAGGGGGGGATGACGTCTGTTTAAAGACTGCTGTACCAACAATATACAAGGCATTCTGCACATGCAATGCCATATAAAAATATGGGAGAAGAGGGCAGAGAGTAACAAAAATAAATGCAGGTCTGTTATCAATAACCAGTTATGTATCTTGGCTTTCTACAGTTCATTCTAGGCAATAATGTTTTTGCATAGAAACTCTCCGTGTTCTGGAAACAGAGGAAGCAAGGAGTTATAGCAATTAGGTCAACAGGGTGAGATAAAAGCATATATGAAAGTCTTAGTCCCAGGTGAGATTACAGAGGTCATATCAGCCCCAAGCAATTCCTGAGACATCAGTGTACGAAAGTTCCTGATTATTATGATGGTTCCTCAAGGGAGTTGCAGATCAAACACATCGTCAAGGTTATGACCCCATCAAAGACAAGGATAGAGAAAGAATACTGTTCTGCAATAAGCTACTACCCAGAAAGGGGGGGGGGGGAAACCCTTAAAATCCAACCACTAAATCGAATTTTAAAAAAGAAGCAAAAGAAAAAGTGTATATAAAGCAGAGACAAAAATATATGTGGCAGAACTACACATAATTACAGTATTTGCTGGTGTATAAGACTACTTTTCCCCCCTGAAAAACATGCCTCCAAGTGGGGGGGTCGTGCTATACGCCGGGTGCACTTCAGTTCGGATAGACATAGCTGCCCATAGTGGCCCATAGTACTGTATTTTGTGTGGAAAAGTTGGGGGGTCGTCTTATACGCCCAGTCATCTTATACGCCGGCAAATACGGTATCTATAAAAGGTTTTCAAATACCTAAAAATGTCCATAAACAGTTTTTGTTTATAAGCCATGCATTCCAGTAGAGTTTTAAGGATTATGGATTTACTGAAGATGGGTGTTCTTCTTTCCAATGTCATCTAGCTGTTGTAAGGGCATGGATGGTCCGTGTTTGTTGTTTGTTGACCATCAGTTAGCCTTCAAGAGATGGGCAGATAGTTTTAAGGTATATGAGCATCTTCAAAAATAATGAACACTCTAATACAAAATTGATATGAAGAATAATTTCTTCCCAGGAAAAACAAATAACTTGGCACACCCAAAACAAACATTTAAAGAACGTGTCCTGTGAGTTATAATGCAAACATTAGACACTTTACTCAGTTCTTGCAAAAGAATCACTGTGCTGTCCATTATATCCTAAACATAATTCTTTGCGGAATAGGTTGCAACTTAAAATAGAAGAAGAGTTGATTTTTATATGCTGCTTTTATCTACTCGAAGGAGGCTCAAAGCAACTTACAGTCGCCTTCCCTTTCCTCTCCCCACAACAGACACCCTGTGAAATGACTGAGGCTGAGGGAGCCCTGATATCACTGCTCAGTTAGAACAGCTTTATCAGCGCCGAGGCGAGCCCAAGGTCACCCAGCTGGCTGCATGTGGGGGAGTGCAGAATTGAACCTGGCATACCAGATTAGAAGTCTGCACTCCTAACCACTACACCAAATAAATGGAAAGAGGAGGTATTACCTTTAAGACCATACCCATTGCACTGGCAAAATAGGGCAATCTGCCTCCTTAGTCCATTTATTCCTGAGACACTATATCGTATTTACTAGCTAGGGGCAAAGCCAATTGCACCCAGGAACACAGTGGGTGCTAGGGTGCATACCTGCACTGTGTCCTTCCTGGGTGCTAGTCTTCCTCCCCCTGTTTGAACTTGAGATCCAGCATGGTGAAATGGCTAAAGAGGAGCAATCTCTAATCTCAGGTGGCAGGTCTGAATCCCCAACCCACCTCCAGGTGCAGAAATATGGGTTGCCAACTTCTAGATCTTCAGGAATATACAATTGATCTCCAGGTACCAGTTCCTCTCGAGAGAGAGAAAATGTAGGGAAAGGGAAATAAACAGGAGGAGGAGGAGGAAGAAGGAAGAAAGAAGAACGAAAAGAGGAAGAAAAAGGAAGGGGAAAGAACAAAAGAAAGGAAGTAAAGGGGATGAAGGAAAATATGGAATTAAAAGAGAGGGAGAAAGGGAGTAAGAAAAAGAAAGGAAGGAGGGAAGAACAAAAGTAAGGGGCACCAAGGAAGGAAGATGGAAGGAAAACAAGGAACACAGAAAAAGAAGGGGGGAGGGAGGAAGGAGGTAAGACTGAAAGGAAGGAAAGAGGACAAAGGAAGGAAGGAAGGAAGAGAGGAAAGGAAACGAAGGAAGGGAGGAAGAAGGGAAGAATTAAAGGATGAGAACAAGGAAGGAAGGCAAAGCCAAAGAAGAGAGGGAGGGAGGAAAAGAAGGATGAAGGACTAAAGGGAGGGAGGGAGAAGGGGGAAAAAGAAAAAAGAAGGAAAGAAGACTTGCACTCCCCAATTGGAGGTCCAGTGGAGCAGTGCCCGAAGGCTGCCCTGTACCCTATGGCATTGGCAGACAACCTTTTCTCCATCTCCTGTATCCCTCCTTGGGGGCTGCATGGAGGAGCACCAAAATGCCACGCTAGCCCCTGTGTCCCCTGCCCCTCTGACTCATGAGAGTGCAAAGGCCATTCTTAGACCCATGGGGCATGTGCAAAGTTGTGAGTTGCCCTGCTGCCACTCCCTATTTGAAACAGAACATAGCAGTCATATGGAAGAAGTGTGAGTACACTAAACATAATAAAGCTCAAGTTGATGACTCAGTCCCTACCTGACTGGCCCTCCCTGGGGTGTGCCACCAATAGAGAGAGCACACTGCCAATCAGGACCAATTAGACTAAATTGCAAACTGCCATTGAAGGCCAATCAGTTCAAATTACATGCAGACAACTCACTCCCTACTTAATTGGCCCTTCCTGGAGGTATGCCCAGAGCTGCAAAGAAATGGGCGGTATAGAAATCTAAAAATAAATAAATGCCACTAATAGAGGGCATTCTGCCAATGAAGGCCCATAAGTTCAAATTGCATGCAGACCACTCACTCCCTATGCTACCTGATTGTCCCTCCCTGAGGGTGTGTTGCTAATAGAGAGAGAGGACTCTCCCAATGAGGGCCGATCATGGGGCTTATCTGTTCACTTCTTCCTTCTTGCTGGGTGGAAGCGGTGCTCACCTTTCTGAAAGGCCCTGCTGCTGGTAATTTGCCCCATCCTCAGCTTCTTCCTAAAATCCATCTCCCCCAGGCAAGGGAGGGAAGTCAACTGCTGCTTTTGCCTCCTGTGTTGGGTTCAGGTTTTGCCTCTTGGCTGGAAGGAAGCACAATTGAGCTGCCAGGAAGGCAGAAACAATTAGTATTTCAAAAACAGAATGCCATGGGACAGACAATGCAGTGAATGCCTTAACTCTGTCCAGTGAGTCAAGGGTTCATTAAGGCTGTCCAAAGGCATCAACAGAAGAAGCAGTTCCACAACTCAGGTCTCCTGGCCTCAAGTTAATATAAGCTGTCAGCAGCTTCTCAGTCTGCACTCTGTGATAACGCAGTCTTCTGCTATTAGCCACTGTCTTGCTAACATGGTGTGCTGTCTTTAGACTGGACAAGGCAGGGAGCTGGAGGCTGGGCAGAGAAATAAAGAGCTCTGGAACAACTTTGGAATTTATGCTCTGGTTTGTCTGCAGCTCCACTCTCTCCTTCTAGGCAGAGCTTTCTGCCTGTTGAACATCTGGCTGGGCTAAGCTCTCATCCAGCTGAGGCTCAGGTGAAGCTGAGACCTCCTGGCAAGGTTTTTCCTCCAATGAGTCCTTCCTAACAGGACCTAGCTCACAACACTTTCCCATGGCCCTGCAGCTGAACATCAGAGTGCTCTTTGCTTTCCCTCACTGTCCTTCTCCTCAGAGGGGCTAGGGAGATCCAGCAGCATTCCCAAACTAGTCTGCCCCTTGGGATATGTCGGAGGATGGGAAGGGGGTAGTCCCCCCCAGCCTTGCTTGTCTAGCCTGTCCTTTGGGAGATGCAGAGGGGATGAAGGAGGCAGCTCCCCACACAATCTTCCTGGCCAGGACTTTGGGAGATGTAGTGTGTAGGAAGGAGTCAACCTACCTTCATGCCTTCCCTAACTGGCCTGGCCCAGTCTTTGGGAGATAGGGGGACAGCACACTCCTTCATGGCCTCCCCCCCCTTTGGGTGATGGGTAGTGGTAATTATGCAGCCCATCCACCATGGCCTTCCCCAAACAGCCTGGTCTTTGGAAGTTGTGAAGGAGGGGGCAGGAAGGAGACAGCCTTATGGCTTTCCCTACCTGCTCATTTGGAAGATGTGTGGTGGGTGGAAAGGAGGCAGCCCCCCCCCCCCAATCTTCCCTGACCAGCCTGCTTTCCGGGAGATGGGAACGTGTGGGAAGGAGGGAGCCCATCCCCTATGATATTCCCCAAGCAGCTTGGCCTTTGGGAGATGCGGAGAAAGGGGGGAAGGAGACAGTCCCCCTGCAGCCTTCCCTGTGTAGCTCAGCTTTTGGAAAATGTGGGCGGAGAGAACAGGAAGGTGGCAGGCCACCACTCCTTTCGCAGCCTTCCTGACCTGGCCTTTGGAAGATGTGGGGGGGGGGGTAAGGTGGCAGCACACCCATCCACAGCCTTCCTGGCCTGGCCTTTGGAAGATTTGAGGTTGGATCGGAAGGTGGTAACAGTGAGGACCTGGGGTAGGAGGGCCAGTGCCCCTCCAAAGCAGCTGTTTTTTCCCCAGGAGAATTGATGCCTCCTTTTACTACTTCCTTCCCTCCCCCCTTTTTCTTCCTCTTTCATCCTGACTTTCTCTCAGCTTCCTGAAGTTTCCAGGCCCCCAGCTGGATTTTGGCAACCCAGCTGGCTGCCTATGGAAGAGGAATCAGTAATCAAACCCAACTCTTGAGATTAGAGCCTGCTACTCTTTAATCACTTCACCACACTGGATCTCAAAATTGAGTAGGGAGTATGGCAGGAGGGGGAGGGGAGAGGAAGACCAAAAACCAGAATGGCCACAGTGCAGGTATATGTGCTAGCACCGGTAGTATTCCCGTGTGCAACCGGCCTTGCTTCTAGTTATTAATAAATAATGAATGTGTAAAGAAGAGGCCATCTTGACTATCCTCTATCCTTCCATCACTATCTCACTTTGTACCCACAGTACCCCTTTCCCTATAATCCTCTCTGAACGGTCTTCCTGACTTCTTCAACTCTTTCTGTCCTTTCTCAAATATTCTGAAAAAGACTTCTCATTAGACCATTCTAACATGAATTTCCAGACCAACGTATATGAATTAACAATTTTTGTGCAAATATTTATCTCTTTGTCAAATCACCTCCTGCTCACGTATCTTCATGGCTTGACCTTTGCAGCCAAGATTGCTATTGACTGAGAAGACAGTCATACTTATCTTTTGCTTTTTTAAAACTTGTTTGGTTTGCTCAAATGTTTTCAGGCTATGTCATTTTACATCAGCTGTTTCTATATCTTATAGTCCTAATTATTCAGTATTTGATCAAAACTTATGAGATACTCTGTTCATTCCCAGTTTAAATCCCTACCCTCTTGATTGGGCCATCATATGAGTATTCCTCTGGGCTCTTTTTGTGTGCACGCAAGGTAGGAATCTGCAAATATTATCTCATTTCAGGAATATGCAAATACTTTGTTTTTCAACCAGTCAAATTTATTGTGTCTCAAGAAACCAAGAACATCTCCATACACATAGCCTGAGGTACAGCATAGAAGCTTGAAGGGGGATACTATTAGATGCACAAAGATTACCATGATGGTCTGTGGAGGAATGAACTCAGAAGCTCTCCCCATTTCCTTCTGGTTGCCCTCCCCCAGACCATTTGTGCACTGGGAACTTCAGTGCCCCAGCTCCCATGCAGGGGCACAAATCAGGGATGGATGAGGCGCACTAGGCCAAATGCTCCCCCGTGTGGGTGCAGGAAGAGGTGGGGCAACCTGCCATGACTAAAACTCCAGCCTGCAGACCGGCATGAAACCTCCAGTGCATAAACAGTCCCAGAGGTTGAAAACCTCCTCACAACTATACAAGTCTCAGTTGAGCAATGCCACCCCGTGCCTTTACTCCCAGGTTGCGAAATCAAACAGATATATCTCGCTGCTGCCAATGATGGATGGTTCAGATGGGTATAAGTCTTCCGAGTCAGATGGTGTCCACCTAAGAGTGTTAAAGAATTAGCTGGAGAGTTGGCAGAGCTCCTATCCATTATCTTAATCTTGGAGGATGGAGGATGTATCTGGTTTAGAGTGAAAATTGTCCTGATATTTAAGAAAAAGAAAAAGGATGATCAGGGGAACTATAGGCCAGTCAATTTAACTTGTCCCAGGGGAAATCTTGGAGAATACATATTTTTAAAGCTAATTTGTAAACATCTAGACTCTAGACGGTAACTTGTGATAAGAAGTAGTCAGCATGGAATTGTCCTTAATCGATACTGTCAGACTAATTTAATTTCCTCTTTTGATCAGGTAGTGGGTTTGGTAGATAGTTGGGATGCCACAGAAATTGTATATTTAGATCTTAGTAAGGCACTTAATAAAGTTCCCAATGATGTTTTGATAGGCAAGTTGGAAAGTTGTGGATAGATTTTATGATGGTTAGGTGGATGGAAGGGAGGGAAGGAGGCATGGTATGGCTGATATTGTCAGATCTTGATATTAACTAGGGTCAGAACTTGGGAGTGAGAGCACCAAGGAAGATTGCAGAGGAAGCCAATGGCAAACTTCCTCTGCATCTCACTTGCCTTGAAAGCCCCTTGCTGGGTAACCATAAGTTAGTTGCAACTCGATGGCATTTCACACATACAGGTAGATAAGGAATTGGTTGGATAAGAGTGATAATTAATGGCTTCTTGTCAGAGTGCATAGTAGAGTGAAGTGTCACAGAGTTCAGTTTTGGGTTCAATGTTTTAAAAAATATTTTTTTATCAACAACAATATGAAGGAGCTACTCATTAAATTTGAAAAGCAGCAAATTGGGTGGGGTAGAAAACATTCCAGAAGATAGAGAGAAAATAAGGAAAATGGACATGAGGAGAATCAATTTGTTTGAACTCTGCTGTTCGAGAAGGCTTCTGCGGACTCCATGGACAACAAAAGTCACAAAAAAGGAAATACTACAGCACATAAAGCCTGCTGTATCAGTGGTAGGCAAAATCACCAAACTCCAGCTCACTTACTTTGGCCATATCATGCGATACAACTCAGTGGAGAAAACAATTATGCTAGGATTGGTCAGTGGTATAAGGAAATGAGGCTGACAAAGAACACAGTGGTTAGATATTATCTAAATGCACACCAGCCAGAACATTATTCAACTAAAAGAAGCGGTGCAAGATTGAAAATCGTAGCAACGGTTGAACCATAGGATCGCCAAGAGTCAGACTCGACTGAATGACTAACATCATCAAATTTAAGGTTTTATATATGGGTAGTAAACCTGTTATGCACACTTACTAAATTGGGGATACCCTTCTGTGTGTATGAATAGGATCTTGGGTTTCTGGAGGACTGCAAATTGAGTATGATTAGACAGTGTGATACAGCAACAAAGAACAGTCGTAGGGTGTATCAAAAGATGTATAGTGTCTAGGCCACAGGGGGTGAAACTACATTGTATACTACGCTGGTCAGACCCAATTTGGAGTATTGTGTTCAATTCTGGAGGTCTTTTTTAAAGGAAAAATGTAGAAACTTTAGCCTGGGTACAGAGGAGTAATAAACAGAAAGAAATTTCCAAGCTGGCAATGGCAAAAAGCTTTATTCAGAACGAGTTCCTAGGTATAAAACCTCGTTTTCGTATTTTACTTTCGTATTTTATGTAAAGGTAACTATTCTTAACTCTGAAAGACTCAAAATACAGATGGTAATTATCCTTTATGCACCTTTGATACTAATAGACCCAAATTATATGGCTTAAAATATAAAGTATAAGGTATATAAAATATAAGAATTAGGTAGTGGGTTGAAGACTTTGTTTGTATGCCTGGAAAAAAAACAATTCAGAAATAAGTTTACTGAGGAAGTAAAATACGAAAACGAGGTTTTATACCTAGGAACTCGTTCTGAATAAAGCTTTTTGCCATCGCCAGCTTGGAAATTTCTTTCTGTTTATTCATCTTGGGCTGATGAGTCATCTCTGCTGGGTACAGAGGAGTGCAACAATGATTATTAGGGTTGTGGAAACTAAACCTTACAAAGGTTGCGGGAACTGGGAATATTCATCCTGGTGAATAGGAGGTATTCTTTTACAATATTTGTACAGCTATCATTTAGAGCAGTGGTCCCCAACCTTTTTATCACCGGGGACCACTCAACGCCGGGGACCACTCAGCGCCTTTTACTGAGGTCCGGTGAGGGGGTAGTTTACTCATCTACTCTCAACCACTGCCCTAAGGCTCTCTGATCGCTATGGTAATGTTTAAACATCCCTTCAAAATAAGATACAGACACGCCACAACAATGAAGTGTGTTGTAAATGGCTGGGAGGGATGAAGTAAAGGGCCGGGGGGGGGGGAGAGAAGGCATCCTTCGGGCCCACCTCCAATTAGTTGAAGGACCACATGTGGTCCGCGGCCCACAGATTGGGGATCGTTAATTTAGAGGAAGATAGGGAGCTATTTCAGTTGTAGTGGATGATAGGACTCACAACAACCAATTTAAATTACTGGTGGAGAGATATCTATAGAATATAAGAAACAGCCATTTTTAACAATAAGGGCAATTCAGTGGTGGAATCAGCTGCTCAGGGATCTTGTAGATTCTTCCTCCTTAGAATCATAGAGTTGGAAGGGGCCATACAGGCCATCTAGTCCAACCCCCTGCTCAACACAGGATCAGCCCAAAGCATCCTAAAGCATCCCCCAAAAGTGTGTATCCAACCTTTGCTTGAAGACTGCCAGTGAGGGGGAGCTCACCACCTCATTAGGCAGCCTATTCCACTGCTGAATTACTCTGACTGTGAAAAATTTTCCCCTGATATCTAGCCTATATCGTTGTACTTGTAGTTTAAATCCATTATTGCACATCCTTTCTTCTGCAGCCAACAGAAACAACATCCTGCCCTCCTCCAAGTGACAATCTTTCAAATACTTAAAGAGGGCTATCATGTCCCCTCTCAACCTCCTTTTCTCCAGGCTGAACATTCCCAAGTTCCTCAACCTATTTTCATAGGGCTTGGTCCCTTGGCCCGAGATCATCCTCGTCACTCTCCTCTGTACCCTTTCAATTTTATCCATGTCCTTCTTGAAGTGAGGCCTCCAGAACTGCACACAGTAATCCAGGTGTGGTGTGACCAGTGCCATATACAATGGGACTATGACATCTTGTGATTTTGATGTGATGCCCCTGTTGATACAGCCCAAAATGGCATTTGCCTTTTTTACGACTGCATCACACTGCCTGCTCATGTTTAACTTACAATCCACAAGTACCCTAAGGTCTCGTTCACACACAGTGTTACCTAGAAGCGTATCCCCCATCCAGTAAGCAAGCTTTTCATTTTTCTGACCCAGATGCAGAACTTTACACTTATCTTTATTAAATTGCATCTTGTTCTCATTTGCCCATTTTCCCATTGTGTGCAGATCTTGTTGAACTCTGTCTCTATCTTCTGGAGTATTTGCCAGTCCTCCCAATTTGGTGTCATCTGCAAACTTGATGAGTAGTCCCTCCACCCCTTCATCTAGATGTTAAAAAGTACTGGACCGAGCACCGAGCCCTGAGGTACCCCACTACTCACCTCCCTCCAGTCTGATGAAACACCATTGACAACAACTCTTTGAGTGCAGTTCTCTAACCAATTCCCTATCCACCTAACTATCTGAAAATCCAGATTGCAGTCCTTCAATTTATCCATCAGAACATCATGGGGAACCTTAACACAAGCTTTACTAAAATTCAAGTAAATGACATCAACTGAATTTCCACGATCTAGCAAACCAGTTACTTGGTCAAAAAAGGAAACCAGGTTGGTCTGACAGGACCTGTTGGAGACAAATCCATGCTGACTTCCTTGGATCACCAAATTGTCCTCCAGATGTTTGCAGATAGCTCCTTTTAATATCTGCTCCATTATCTTCCCCACAACAGAGGTCAGACTCGCTGGTCTATAGTTTCCCGGGTCATCCTTCCTCCCTTTTTTGAAGATCAGAATAACGTTTGCTCTCTTCCAGTCCTCCGAGACATCTCCAGTCCATAAAGAGGTCCCGAAGATGATGGACAATGGTTCTGTAAGTTCTCTGGAAAGTTCTTTGAGCACTCTTGGGTGCATTTCATCCGGCCCAGGGGATTTGAACTCATCCAGTGCAGCTAAATGCCTCTCAACAACCTCTCTGTCCATGTCAACCTGCCACCCAAACACAATCCCTTGGCTACTGCCATCTCTAGATGTGCCTAAACCCTTTGACCTGTGGGGAAAAACAGATGTAAAATAGGCGCTGAGCCTTTCTGCTTTCTCTGCATCCTCCGTTAGAGTTTGTCCATATGCACCCAAGAGTGGGCCTATTGCCTCCTTTACTTTACATTTGCTCCTCACATAACTGAAAAATCTTTTCTTGTTACACTGGGCTTCCCTGGCCACTCTTATCTCACTCTCAGCTTTGGAATTTCTGATGAAACACCTTTCCTTGGAGGTGTTTAAGCAGAGTTTGGATGATTATTTGTCAGAGATGCTTTGGGTCATCTTCCTGCATGGTCTAAGGGGCTGGACTAGATGATCTTTAAGACTGTCCCATCTTTCCACAACTTAATGCTATTATTATTTCTTATAGCCCAAAAAATCCACGGGAACCTATCACACCTGGAGGTCATTTGGAGCTGCCTGCCACCCCCACCCACCAAGAGTTTACTTCCTAGCCATTTAGCTCTTACTAACCTCTGTCCCTTTTGGGTCCAAGGCAGTAAGCTATTGTCCTGCTTCAACCAGACACATAAGCATAACTAAGAACTCAAGCAGTCTCTGCTGGGAGCTTGATGGCTCCATTTTTCTGCCCCTTATTTTTCCATCTACTCGTCTGCAGCAAAATGCCTCTACATGAACAGAAACAACAGCAATAATTGCATTATTGGATGAAAGTCATTTCTTCAACAAGTCTATGTATGTGGGTGGATGGGGGAACAACAGGGTAACATGTTTTACAATGATCAACCAAAATGTCACAAGCCAGAGAGCAAGAGATGGGGCTTCAAGTTCTTTTGGAGAAAGTAAAAAATGCAGTGTTCAAATACATGTTTTTTCTTGAGTATACACTAAACGCTTAAAGTGCACTGTGAACTGTTACTATGTTTAATAAAAACAATGGAATAATTCTCTTTGCACTTATCAACCAAAATCCTAGGAATCACATACATTCAAGAAAGAAAAGAAGAGAAAATGAGTACAGAAAAATATGGTGTAAGACTCAAAATACAGATGGATTATGTTGGTTTATGGCACTTGGGCTGTTTGCATCCTGACAAGAAGTGATTTGCTTAGATTCATGGGAAACTGAGAATTGATTCTGTGATTCTGTGATTTCACAGTGCTGAACAGTACATCAGAAGTTCATATGCACATGCAAGTCCATAAATGTTGTGTTATGCAAATGGGTAAGAGGCATTATGTTAAAGGTATCCCCTGTGCAAGCACCGAGTCATGTCTGATCCTTGGGGTGATGCCCTCTAGCGTTTTCATGGCAGACTCAATACGGGGTGGTTTGCCAGTGCCTTCCCCAGTCATTACCGTTTACCCCCCAGCAAGCTGGGTCCTCATTTTACCGACCTCGGAAGGATGGAAGGCTGAGTCGACCTTGAGCCGGCTGCTGGGATTGAACTCCCAGCCTCATGGGCAAAGCTTTCAGACAGCTGCCTTACCACTCTGCGCCACAAGAGGCTCTTAGGCATTATGTTAGGATCCATAAATTGTTGAATATTGTGCTTTCACAGAAAAATCCAAGAGGTGCATGATTAACATAGTGCAATAACCAGCAGTGTGTAGATCTGCAGTGCAATCCTAAAGAGAGTTATGTTTTCTGAGTTCACTTTCAATCAAATTTAAGGTGATATCTTTGCTTAGACCTACACTGCTAGTCTTCATTAGTGCTCTACCTTGAACATCATTCATAAACAAAGTTTTGGAAGCTGCACACTCTCTGACAGGGAAATATGTACAAGTGGTGTGGCTCCCCCTCCCCCTACTGTGGTCCAAAATGCCTCTGAAAGGCTGGGGGAAACAGGACCTCTATTGTATCAGCAAAAAAAATTTTTTGCTGGGTCTAACTTCATGCACAATACAAATTTTACAGGCAGGAACAAGGACAGTTCTATTTGTACTTATACATTCCCATTTTAATGCTGAGCTCATTTTAAGCATGCATTATTCTTATTGTCATTAATGTACATTAAAATTAAGCCAAGACTAGGACAACATGTAAACGATAGAGGAACATTTTTAAAATATCAGTGCAGCTTAGTCAACTTGAAGATTCCCACTACAGTTTCTGCTATAAAGCCTGTAACTGAAGAAGGTGAACTGTTCCTGCTAAGGAAATGGATCAATCTCAACACCATTCCTTTAATCAAATTGTATGTTATCTGAAGGGGGGGGGGAGATGTGAATAGAATAGGAACAGAGCATGTTTCTGTTTCTTTAATTAATGGGGCTACATGTTGGCCAACTGGATATCACCATGTTCTGTTTTGGAAGAGCACATAAAAACTAAATACTCCCCCCCCCCTTTTTTGCCATGGCTTGCAATATAGCAGACAAGGATAGATGCAGCTTAAAATGCCTTGCTGAATAATTGATCATCATCGCTCCAGGCTACATCAGGGGATGAATAGCTGTGCTAGATGCAAAGGCAAAGTCTCCCTGCTGATCTACTTAATTGGTAAACAGATCATTTCAACTAAATAATAGATAAAAATTAAATTTCATTGATGCTAAATACCATCTTATACTTTCCACTTTTTTGGAGGTGGGGGAGATCAGAAACAGCACTATCCCCCCCCCCACCTTTTGAACAATGCAAAGGCAAAGTCTCCTGCTGATCTACTTCTACCAAAATGGAAATCTTTCTTTCCATCTTTGCTGTGTAAGAGGCAAAAGTGACCAAAATCATTTCACAGAGGCTAACTTTGAGAATTGGTGTTTCATATCATTTTTTGAAACAAAGCTGACACAATTGAAAATACAGAGAGGAACTTCAAAGAAGCTTCCTGGTCCCCTTCTCTCCCCCCCCCCCCCAGTATATAGTACAGGATGTCTTGGATTTATACTGAGAATCTCATTAATATAATTACTGTTCTCAAAGGAAAAGATGACAACTTCATTTGTAATGAGGGTGGGATACTTGGAACTATATTATTTTTATCTCTACATATGACTGAAATATTCTCTATCAATCTATTACTGCTAGATAGCAAGACACAAATAGAACATTACACCCTGGATGGATTTTTGCACACTGGTCACAGAACTCTAAGAACTTTTCCAGTGCAGTCCTAAGTAGAGTTAAACCTTTCTAAACCCATTGAAGGCCATGGGCTTAGAAGGGTGCAACTCTGCTTAAGGTTGCACAGTTAGTTCTCCAGACTTGAACCATGTTGTGTGTGCCATTTTATTTAATTTGTCCACAACCAAAGTTTCTCCAGTCATACCTTTTATGTTAAATGAACTTTGCTGATGATGAGAGAATCCACATTTTGGTGTCTTTGCAACCACAAAAATGATAAACCAAATGTCTGTTAACTTTCTGAAAGTATACAAAGATAAGGTAAAGGTAAAGGTATCCCCTGTGCAAGCACCGAGTCATGTCTGACCCTTGGGGTGACGCCCTCTAGCGTTTTCATGGCAGACTCAATACGGGGTGGTTTGCCAGTGCCTTCCCCAGTCATGACCGTTTACCCCCCAGCAAGCTGGGTACTCATTTTACCGACCTCGGGAGGATGGAAGGCTGAGTCAACCTTGAGCCGGCTGCTGGGATTGAACTCCCAGCCTTATGGGCAAAGCTTTCAGACGGCTGCCTTACCACTCTGCGCCACAAGAGGCTCTTATATATATACAAAGATACTGATGGGAAAAAAGCCACCCCTTGCTTGAAATGTTGTGACTAAATCATACAAGAGTTGTTACTTTTATAGATGGCTTTTCTAAAGGACTTAAAAACTATGACAGCTTCATATTGATCCATGTGACGGTCGCCTCTAGACTGGATTTCTGTAACTCGCTCTACGCAGGCCTGCCCTTAGTCTTGACCCAGAAACTATAGCTGGTCCAAAATGCAGCGGCCAGGATCCTCACAACACTGTGGAGGTCCCACATCCGGCCCATTCTCCATCAACTGCAGTGGTTCCCAGTTGAATTCTGGATCAGGTTAAAGGATCTGGTAATTACCTTCAAGACCATATGCAGTCAGGGCCCAGTGTACCTGAGGGACTGCCTCCCTGCCTATGCCCCTCAAAGAGCTCTATGCTCTGCCGCCACCAACCAGCTAATGGTCCCTGGCCCTAAAGATGCCCGTCTGGCTTCGATCAGGGCCACAGCATTCTCTGTCCTGGCCCCCACCTGGTAGAATGAACTCCTGGAGGACATCAGGGCCCTGACGGAGCTAAAACAGTTCCGCAGGGCTTTGCACTGTTGCACTGTTGCAATTATCAGTTATTAGTATTATTGTTACGGTTATTTATATGTCATGGATTGTTTCATGGATTGTTCATGCGTTTTATGTAAACCGTCCTGAGCCTCCAAGGAGGGCGGCATATAAATATAATAAATAAATAAAAATAAATAAATAACCTTAAATAACAGATGCATTCTGATTTTTAATCTAAGCACACAAATTCTACTTGCCTTTGCTTCAACAGTAATAGCAATCCATTACTTTGCATTTTGTATATAGCTCTGTAAAACATTCAAGCAGAATTTAAGAAATTGAATGGTATTGCAAAATCAGAAAAGTATTTTGTCTGTGAGAGAACTACAATAGTGGGCCAGTCTATATCTTCCTTCATGATTTCTTCATTATTTTCATACTTTATTTCTATGATTGGGATGATAACTCTCAAAACTAGGTCTTCAGTTCTATTTTATGTGCATTTCATGTCAGCAGCATGTATTGTACAGAATGGTAGATAAAAATAAGTTCCAATATACTAATATTTTTTCTCATCCTTCAAAATTCTTTATCAGTGACATCTTAGGTAAATGCTGCACTATAAGTTTCTTCACATTGTTGCTTTTCCATTGGCATGAAGTGTCCGCATGATTCACTACTGCATACAATTAATGTACAAATTGGTGACAGCTGTCATGTGAAGCAAATTAAAATGGCTTCCCTCTGATAATGAATGTGCACTGTCTCTCCGTTTTAGATTAATGCATTGTGGTGTTTTAAGTATGTGTCCACATAATGACCACATTACCACTAGATTATGAGTGAAGGAACAGAGATGGAAGTTTGCTAAAGAAAGGTAAGTAAATTTTTGTTTAGAACACTAGCTGTAAGAAGCCAGCTATGTTGCCTGTATATATTATTCAGGCCCCTTATCACTCCAGGGCTGAACTAACTTTTGCATTTTATATGATTTTACAGCTGGCATATGGTGCTGACGGTAACTCTGTGTAAAAGCACTTTGGGGCCCAAACTTGGGTTGGGACCATTGTGTAGAGCAACGAGGGACTCCTGCTTCCTTCGCCCTGTGCTATTTTTCAAAACTTAAACAATGCAGGGTGCATTATTTACCTTTTATGAGGGGAATACCACTCCCCACCCCCCACCCCCATTGCAACCCTTGAGCTGTCTTGTCTCCATAAAAATGTATGGGGGGAGAATGAACATATCCTTCCTCTTCAATCATGTGGTACTGTTCCAAATCACTTTTGGATCACTGACCCTGAGCCAAATCACTTTTACACCTACCTGCCATTGGGTACTTGCAGATGCAGTAATAGCTGCTATTCCCTGTAGGGAACTTCCCTGTAGGGAAAATATAATACATAATTTGGCTCTTAAGCCTTCAGAGATCAGTACATCCTGATGTTTAGGGCTGATTCTGCACTTTTTCCAGTGTGGATCATGCTGAATCCGGATCGATTTGAACTCTGGTCTTCCTCTTTCCCCCCACTCCCCATTGAAACAGAAAAACATTCTGCACGTGGTTAGGGGAGTTCAGAAGGGGAGGGGAGAGCTAAGCACAGCTGGAACCTCTTTCTTGCTTTTCTTGAAGGGGAGGGGGAGAGAGGATTGGAGACAGCAGAGGAGGGAGAAAAAAACCCAAGAGGCAAATATCTACTGACAGAAATTAGGGCTTCTGGGAACTTGTGCTGAGATAAATTAGGGGCTTCCCCTTTAAGGCAAGCTTGTCACCTGGGCAGCCTTGGCCAATCAGGGCTTCTCTACCATGGAGTTCAGGAACAAATTTGAAGCAGACGGAGCTTCGAATGGTTTCTCATGCTTTCTCAATCCGATTCTTCAAATATTGGGGATTAAAACCACTTACTTTGTTTATTTCATTGTCAATCTTGTTGAATTGAGATCGATTTGAACTCCCCCCCCCATTGAAACAAAAAAGTGTTCTGCACATGGTTAGGGAAGTTCAGAAGGGGAGGGTGGAGCCAAGCACAGCCGGAGCCTCTTTCTTTGTTTTCTTGAAGGGGGGGGAGAGGATTGGGGACAGCAGAGGAGCCAAGCACAGCAGGAGCCTCTTTCTTTTCTTGAAGGGGGGAGA
The DNA here is from genome assembly GCF_049243985.1 of Paroedura picta. Classification (NCBI taxonomy): domain Eukaryota; kingdom Metazoa; phylum Chordata; class Lepidosauria; order Squamata; family Gekkonidae; genus Paroedura; species Paroedura picta. The sequence goes on along the minus strand of NC_135373.1, from coordinate 76,016,858 downwards.
GCGAGGATCAGAGACAGCAAAGGAGGGAGAAAAAAAACAAGATGCAAATCTCTACCGACAGAAGTTAGGGCTTCTGGGAGCTTCTGCTAAGAGAAATTAGGGGCTTCCCATGGTCAAATTGCAGAGACTGTGATTCCTATGTTTTAATGTTTTTAATCTGCTTAATGTGCACTTAACAATAAATATTTGCATTTTAATCTTCCCAGAACACTGAACAGGGGGATAGAGGTTCACATTGTGATGGCCCTGTCTATGCAGTTGTGAAGTCTTCTAAACATTTTTGTGGTGTCATGTTTGCCCTGTCATGAGGGTTCTCATTCTACTTCCACAATATTTTGGTCATCTGAACTGTACCTTTTAAAGGGTCCTCAATAGAAATTGCTAAGATGTGAGCTCGCATGCATTTTCTGTGGGGCCTCCTCATGGTCCTTGTGAAACAGCCTGTCTAAGAACTTCAGAAAGGTTCCCATAGTACTATCATTCCACCAAATGTACAAAACAGAAATATTTTGGGGGGATTCTTGTAATGGAATCATGCTGTAGCACAGAACAGCATTACCTGTATTTTTGAAACCCCACATTCTGCACATTTAAGGCTATGTTAGCCCAAGGAGCTTACTTTTCACACTGTCACTTAATTTTGTATTCCTAGTGTTATTGTGTTGTTCATTTGCATTATTTATTGTATACCTTGTACTGCATGAACATGCTGTTGTTCACGTTGTTCAATTTTGTATTCCTAGTTCTACGGCATAATTCATTGTATGAGTATATTTTCTTTCTCTCTCTCTTCGTACTCTGTATCCATCCCAAATCTAAATGAAAAACACAGGCTATAAATAATCTAAATAAATAAATAAGATGGTGATACCATCTTGGTATGATTCCAGATGTCTTCTCTGCAGAAGATGCAGGTCAGAAAAGTTAAAGATTCCATTGGCTCATATTTAACTATAATATTGGACAAAGCCAAGGAGTTGAATCTCATAAAGAGAAATAATCCATGAATTTGTCAGTGGGTTTTAGATAGTACATTCCACTTTTAATCTGTCTGCCCTTGAAATACATTAACTGCCTGCAACTGTCTGCTATTGTTTTCTTTATTCTTGCTTTATCTGTTTAATTATAGGGAGGAGAAAGTGTTAGTGATGTGCTCAATAAAACTGCAATCACTCAGAGAGATTACAACAACCAGCCAAACTAAAATCCAGAAATAAAGAATTGTGCATTACCGATATTGGCTGTTGCATCTTGATAAAGCCCTTCTCCCTCAGATCCCTTCTCTGTAAAATTAATTTGTTCACAGCTCTCTTCACCCTTAAGCTTGCATCTGAAAAGAAGAAATTTGGAGACATTTCTGAAATAATAGGCCATGAAATAATGTGTGACAAGACAAATGCCGTAATATATGCTCATTCCTTGTTGTCCTCAGAGAGTATGCCCTATATCTTTCCTGTGGAAAACTGAGCCAGTTAATCACATTAATAAAAAAACCCAGTGATGTTAGCATATTTTCCCCTTTTTCCACTTTGGCATCAACATACATTTTCAAGATGACTCACATAGGCCAAATTCTGATTTCATGTGAGATTATAAACATTAAATGGCTAAAAATTGACCTTTAAATGGCATCAAGACTCCAGTTCTAACTCACAAATGGTGCAAAGTACCCATAAAGATTGTTCTTGATATTGTTATGGCTCTCTCACTTTTTCAGGCAATAAAAATGTCCAAGGATTGTTACTACTGGCATTGGTTCCCAATGGAATAGAAAATCCTAGATACTTATTACATTTGTTGTACTTTCTTCATTTATTTATTAACTAGAGGTAAAGTCCATTGTATTTTCTAATACAATGGGCGCTAGGCCCGGTGGCCTTGCAGGGCTCCTGTTGGGGCGGCCACACCAAAGCCTTTCCCCTCCCTCCCTCCCTTGAAGTCCCGGCTTCGGCACGGCGAAAGGAGTAGGCCCGGCGGGTCTCCGATGCGGCGGGCCTGCTCCTTTCACCGTACGGAAGCCTCCCCCCCAAGGTCCCAGCTTCGGCGTGGTGAAAAGAGCAGGCCCGCCGTGTCGGAGACGTGCCGGGCCTGCTCCTTTTGCCATGGTGAAGCCTCCCCCCCCCCCGATGTCCTGGCTTCGGCGCTGGGAAAGCAGGGCCACCACATCTTCGACGCCGCGGCCCTGCTCCTTTCTCAGCAGCAAAGGCTCTTCCCCCGGCCTCCTTCCCTCCCAGACTGACACTCAGAGGGGCCATCAGGAGCTGCTTCACGGCTCCTGATTGGCCCCTTTGAGTTTTTATCCCGGACTCGCCCCACCCCTTTCTCTTCCCACATTGCCCTTACCGCTTTATTACTACTGCTTACAGATGTAAGGGGGGGGGTAAGTATACAGCCTCTTCTGGAACCTGCCTGAGATGGCTTACAAAATAAAAAAAAGCAGAACATGAAAAGATATTAATAAAATCCAGCATGAACTCAGTCTAGCACCTAAAAGAAAACAACACTGGTGCTGCAAGGTAAGCCTCAAGGAGAAGGGCATACCATAGAGTGTGTGTAAGTATGTGTGTATGTATTTACAAGGTGTGTATCCTGACTTTTTGCACTAACTTTTTGCTAACAATTTCAAACATACATTATAAAAATCACATTTGAAAACCTTTAAAAGCCATTTCCCAATAATACAGACATTATCAAAACAATTAAGATGAGAGTTTTAAAAACATAAACAGCAATTAAAACATTGGTTAGGAAGACAAGAACACTGAAGGAATGCCAAAGAAAACAAAAAAGTCTTTACCTACTAGAGAAAGACAGCAACAGAAGGGGAAAAATTAATCTCCTGGGGAAAGAGTATCATAACATTGGAGCCATGTCTGAGACGACCCTTTCCCAGGTCGCCACTAATCTAATTTCAGAAGGAAGAAGCACCCAAGATGGGGCCTCCAAAGATGACCTTTCTGGTTGGGTGGGTTCATAAGGGAGCAGCCTGTCTTTCAAGTATGTTAGTCCCAAGTCATATAGGGCTTTGAAGGTCAAGGTCAGCACACTGAATAGTGCTGAGAAACAAGAAGACACAGGAGGTCAGACAGCATTAACACAGTTACAAGTCATTTTTATGCTTTATTTTATCTTGCTGGGATGTCCCTTACAATCAGTTACTTTTTAGATCATACTGGGCTTTAGTCAAGACCAGGCATGTTAGTAGACATCTGTCGACAATTAAACACTGTGAATAGTAATTTTTTTTTAAAGTAGAGTTCTAGTGTCTTTTTATTTATTAATTTGCTTTGTTTATACCCTGCCTTTCCACCCAATGTGGACCCAAAGCAGCTTATGTCATTCTCGTCTCCATTTTATCCTCCTAATGATCCTGTGAGGTAGATTAGGCTATGACTGTATAACTGGTTCAGTCACCCAGAATGAGGATTTGAACTTGAATCTCCCTAGTGTGATAATCTAATGCAGGCTTTCTCAAACAAGTTTTTGTGAAACCCTGGGGTTTCTTGACAGTCCTGGAAGGGTTTCCTGTATGGGTGGAAGTTAGTTAATTTTTAATACGTTTTTAAAAATTTGTTAGACATTTAACAAGTGATATGATCAGATGGTCATGTCAGTCCCCACCCCTCCGCACCCCAGTCCAATGATGGGCCTTGAAAGGGTGGGAAGGAGAGGTGCCCTGGGTAGGCATGTACCTCCCAGCTATAATCTGCACAATCATGCTACTTCTGAGGTTTCTTGAAGCCTAAAGAATGCTTCACAGGTTTCTCTATGGTAAAAAAATTGAGAAAGGCTGCTCTAATCACTTCTCTACATTTTACTTCCTAAGGTATCACAAGACAATAATAGCAGTCCATCTACAATTAAACATGGAATGTTTACATGTGCAAAATACTTTAATTGAGATGAGTTACTACATTCTCTCTTTTTAATTACGGTCAGTGTGATAGGATTCTCTGTGCAGTTTATGAATGTATACTAAGTATCATTTAATGCAGATAAGTTACCCCTAAAAATATTCTCACACCACTGTCACAATCACAATCAGGGTAATGAAGAAGAGGAAGACAGAGGTGTTTTTTATACTCTACTTTTCAAAGGAGTCTTGAAGCATCTTAGAATTGCGTCCCTTTCCATACCATGAAATAGGTGTGGTTGAGAGAGTTCTGAGAATTTTGACTAGCACATGGTCACCTAGCTGACTGCATGTGGAGTGGGGAATCAAACCTGACTTTTCAGATTACAGCCTGTTTCTGGCAGCAGCTGTGTAACTTCCTGTGTGTACTTATATTTCATTTTCCCCTCCCTGTTTTGTATTCAGTGGTAGTGAATCTATCTTCATGCAGAAGGCCCCCTGTTCAATCCCTGGCATCTCCAGTTGAAAGGATCTATCAGTAAGTGATACGAAAGACCTCTTCCTGGGACCCTGGAGGGTTACTGCTAGTAATACTAGACAATTCCTATCTTGATAGACCAAAACCTAATTTGCTATAAGGCAGCTCTAGGAAAAAAATTGCTTGTGGTTTTAAAAGTTTGTAAAAAGAGAAGATGGCAATAGAAATATGAGCACTGTTTAGCTAATAAAGAAAACATATATATCCATCTTTTCATTTTGACATTAGAAATGGAGAAGGGGCTGAAGGGCTATTTGTCCTGGGCCTAAAACTGAAAGGAGGCCTTGGATTATTATTTTTTTGGCATTTTAAGTTCCAAAACTTTTTAAAGTACATCCTTATGAATCCCAACTTTGACATATTATTTCAGCTTTAATAAAAATATTAAAATTCTGTCTCTTTTCTTTTCATGCTTTAATTTGTTTTCCTGTGCTGTGATATATTGTTTTTATTATGGCTATAAGCCTCAAAAGTGGGAAATGGCATGGCCTCTTAGGACCGTTGAGAGGTCTTGTGTAGAAGATATGCAGGGCATTTATATTGCAGAATGAGAAATATTGTTTCATAACTGTAAACCACATTTTAATGTATTTTTTTATTTCATATGTCATAAATAAACAGAAGATTACTGAAACAAGTATAATACATATGCAGAGAAAAGCAGATGAAAGAGATAAAATCAATTTCAAGATGTATAGTATGCCAGAAAGTCATCCCGTGTACTAAATTATGGAAAGTGTACTAAAAACTGATTCTGCCATGATAGCACACAGCATCCATATGACTATCAATGCCAGCTCACATGTGGAGCCCCACAGGGCAGCTTAGTGGGGGGAGGTCACGGCCACTGTTGCCAATCCTCCTGAAGGTGCCCGCCATGTTATATACAAATTATAACCAGTTTATATACAATCATGAACAATGGATCTTCACGCCATTGGTCAGTTTCGGTTTAATTTCTGTGAAAGAACACTGGCATAATTTTATGGTTGGGGGTCACCACAACATGAGGAACTGTATTAAAGGGTCGTGGCATTAGGAAGGTTGAGAGCCACTGCTCTAGACCATCCTGGATTAAAGCAAGACCTGCTATGTCTGAACAGGGTGCCAAGGATGGCGGAGTTCTCTCGCATAAAGGCAGCCTGTGGAAGAAGCCTTTTGGCGTGTGCTGCGAGCGGCTCTCCTCCCCCCTTTTCCCTTGAACGCCTCTACCAGGCCGCGTCGCTGCCGCCGCGACTCTCCCAACCCTCCCCCATTCCCGCAGCCTCAGCAGGAGGGAAACCTGCTCTGGGTTGCAGCGGCCGCCGCCGCCGTCTGGGGTGCCGCGGCCTTGGCCTGTCTGCGGGCGGCTGCTGGTTGGCGACCGGGGGACACGTGAGGGAGAAGGCAGGGGGGCGAGGGAGGGAAGCGGGGGCGGCAGCGGGAGTTCCCCCGACAGCTGGAGGCTGCAGCCAGCCCTGGATCTTCGCAGCAACCGCGGCGGCTCCTCCTCCCTCCCCTTCTCTCTCTCTCTCTCCCGCCGCGTCCGCCGCTCGCGCCAGCCCCCGCCTCTCCTCTCGCTCCTCCTTATTGACAAATACACAAAGGGCCGTGCCGGGCTGGAGAGGCGTCTGGAGCCGGCATGGGAGACAAGAAGAGCCCCACAAGGTGAGGCCAGGGCAGGCCAGGCCAGGGAGGCCGCTGACGGCGAAAGGCCCGGGCGGCGGGGAGAGCGGCTCGGGGCCACAGAAGCGAGGGCGGGGGAGGGCCCGGGAGCTGGCGCGAAGTGGCGGCGGCGGCGGCGGCCGGGGAGCCGCGAGGCCCTGGCGAAGGAAGGGAAGGCGGGGGAGAAGAGAGCCAGCGCGGCGGTGTCTTGTTTTGTCTCTCAACCCTCCTGCTTTCCCCTTCCCCCTCCCCCTCCCGCCCCCTCCCTCTTTTGGGTAGGCCGAAGCGGCAGCCGAAACCGTCCTCCGACGAGGGCTATTGGGACTGCAGCGTGTGCACCTTCCGGAATAGCGCCGAGGCCTTCAAGTGCATGATGTGCGATGTGAGGAAGGGCACCTCCACCCGGTGAGTGAGTGAGTGCGTGAGTGAGTGAGTGCGGCGGGGGCGCTGACACCCCCCGGCCCGGGCGAAGCGGACGGGGAGGAGAGGGGAGGAAGAGCGCCTTCGGGCCAGGGAGAGGCGGCCTGGTCTGCCGCGGGGAAGAAGGAGCTGCGCGCCTCAGCCCAGCCACCGGCGCGGGCTTGTTTATTTATGGCACTTCTTCGGAGAGGGTGACAGTACAGCGTGGGTAGGCGGCGGGCAGCAGCTAGCTGCGTCTCGGTTCAGCCCTGCTCGTTTCCCCGGCTTTCGCCCCCGTCCGTCCATAAGCATTCTGCTGGCTGAGGAGGATTTTCCGTGAACTTAAAAATATAGCACGCTCCCGCTCCTTCCATACCTGCTGAGTCCATATTGCTAGCCAGGCAGTTAAGAAGATAGTCTTCATTCTCCACAGCCCCCCCCCTTTTCTGTGTGTCACTGTGTATAGCACAAATGGTTGAAGTGTTTGCCCTTTAAAAGGGGGGGGGGGTTTGCTCATGGGTTATAATGGTCTGTAGATTTTGGAATGCTTAAATTTACCAGGCAGTGAGTCCTACAAATTGTAAGGGAAAATATTTCTGTTTGAAGAAAGAATTGGATCAGATTTCTAATGTTACTTTGATTGCCTGCCTAGCTCCCACTGTAATTTCATTTACTGCCCATAAGGGGTGCAGTAAATGACTCTACAGTGTTAATGGTTTACAGTGGTGAATTATTATTCAGGGTCAGTGATATTGTTTTGTGAACATACATACATAATATTTATATTCATACTATTATTACTATTGTTTTATAAATACAGGTGATGAGCAGTCCTAACCACACATTTTTCTTTTTTAATTATTTGCTTATTAAAATACCCTTATCACAGGTGGTGTGTATAAAGGGAGGGAAAGGCTTTTATGGGTAGCTCCCCTGGGAGATTCCTGTCTGTAAAAGTACAAAAGTGTTTCCTTGGGAAGAATTGCCAGCAGATGCTGGAGTATAATCTTTGTGTGTGTAAACATCCCTAACTGGTAAGCCTTTGGAAGCAGCAGGGGACACATCTCAGCACTGTGCAACTGTGTGTCAGCAACCAATCAGCAGTGTGCTCTGGGGGCTGCTACCCAGTTAGCAAATATTTGTTTTCCACTGTGCCCCTTTTCTACTTCCTGTCCTGATGGTTATAAGTGAGGACATGCTGCCCTCCTCCCATAATCAGCCTTAGTAATGGCAGATGGTTCCTGTCACCAAGCCCCTATGCCAGCTGCTGCTCAGGTTATGCTCTTAGGATATTGTCCCTAAGGGCAGTGCCTTATTTCTCTATAGAAGCTGATGATAGCCAGCTCTGCTTCTTATCTATGACAACTCCCACTTACTAAGTCAAACCTGCTTCGAGCCACACAGCCAATCATGAGATTTTAGTCCCATCACAATGTAATGGCAACTTTGTAAAGTGTGTCTGGAATTGACATTTTAATAGATTTTATTATTAGTAAAATCCTCGGCCCATTTACAGTTGCCCTAAAAATGAATTGCACAAGGCATTAAATATGTACTTGTTAATAATTTCCTAGGTACTGGGATGTATGATCTGCAAATCAAAGTACATTGCATATCAGTATCAGTGGAAGAAGCATACTAAAGTAGCCAAGTGAAATCCTGCTATTAGTTGTACTTTTTTAAAGTGCTGGATTTCTTACTTTTAATGTAATGCCATTGATGCTTTTGTTCAGAGTCATTGGATAAGCACAGAAAATCAATTTTAAAACAGTTCTTTCAAAATCTAGTGCTGCAAATTAATGTGAATAGAACACTTCTCTTGTAATCCTCAGAACAATTGTTGTAAATGCTGTACTACTAAGCAGTAGATGTTCCCTCTTTCCAGTGAGTAGGGTCTGGACATAGAGTCAGGGCTGATATGTGGGCCCTGTCTGAACTCCCAAAACTCCGCAGAGCCTGAGACCGACAACAGGTCCCTCCTCAGACATCCTCTCCATGGCCTGAACCAGTCTGTCCTCTTTAAGGGCCTTAGCTAAGTTCCGTGCCTGCTATATTGTTTAAGATCACTGAAATTGTGTTGTTTGGATTGTTGTTGTATTTGTTTATGTTATATATTAATTTATTCCATGTATCCCCCATGTTGTATGTAAACCGCCCTGAGCCATATAGAGGGGTGGTATAGAAATAAAAATTAAATAAATAAGCGGGATAGGTGTAGATATACAAAGAGGTGGTCTCTGTAAATCCAAAGCTGTGAATGGTAAGCGAAAACACTTTTAATTGTGCCTGGAAGCAAGCTGGTAGCCAGTGTCATTGTTTCAACATTGGGAGGCTTAAGCATATTCAACTAGTATTCAGTGGGAAGTAGAGAGTGGCATTCTCTACTAGTGACAGCTTCCAATTTTTTTAAAGGCACCTCCTTAATGAATGCATTATTATAGTAAATTTGTGTAATTATAAAGGCATAGAATAGGTGTCTGAGGTCCCCTTCAAATAGCTGAATTAAAATGATACAGAGCACTTCTGGCAATGTTATCAAAAAACAGGGCAAACCTAGGAACAGTCCTAATGTTGGAACCTGTTCAAATAGGGATTGTTCAACCACACTTATTTACAGCCATGGCAACTTCATTCAAAGCCTAGAAATTCCATACCACTTCTCTGTTACTATGATTCAATTTCAGCTTGTTTAAACTCATCCACTGTACCATAGGTTTTCCTGTATGCTTTGTTAACAAAAAGTAAAGCTGAGTGTATCTATATAATGACATTCTGTTTTCAACTCTAAATGAATTCTCACTGGCTTCATACAGCTTTAGTGATCACATCAAATCTGTCAAAGACCTCCAGTCTGAACTGGCATGACCACACTCTGCTGGACTGAAAAGTGTTTAGAAGAAGTAACGACTGAGTAGCTTTGTAGCCCAATTGTATGCCAGTGTAATTGAGTTTAGTGAGGCTTTCTCCAAAGTAAATATGCATAATAATTTGTAATTGGAAGTTAGAGGGTAAGTAGGGTTTGCAGGTTGATTTCTATGAGAATGGATAGATTAATTTATAGGCACTATATCGTTGGAATTTAGCATATCTGATAAATTATAGTGCAATCCTAGGAACACTTTCCTGGGAGCAAGTCCCATTGAATTGAGTAGGATTCTGTGTAGATCTTCTTAGGATTGCTGTCTTGGAATATCAGTTTAATACATAGAGCAGTGAAGATGAAGAAAAGTTATGCTTAAGCTCTGTTTCTATAGTTTTCATCTATATTTCATGAGAATCTTTATTGCTTAAACATTATTATTTATTTATTTATTATTTATTATATTTATATATCGCCTTCCCCGAAGGGCGGTTTATATAGGAATGAGGAACAATACATAAAACAGTCTATAAACAAGTGAATGCCTTACAATAATAATACTAATAGTTGTAACCATATAACAATATAACAGTATAAATAATATAAATAATACAACAGTGCAGCAATGCAAACAGGTCCAGAGCATTGGTGGAATTCTGAGGGGGGGCACGGGGGGGAGCAGGGGCTCTTCAATCGCTGTTGTACATCTGACCTCAACCAAATGCCTGGCGGAAGAGCTCCTTTTTGCAGGCCCTGCGGAACTGTTTAAGCTCCGTCAGGGCCCTGATCTCCTCTGGGAGCTCATTCCACCAGGTAGGGGCCAGAACAGAGAATGCTCTGGCCCTGGTTGAGACCAGGCGGACTTCTTTAGGGCCAGGGATCCTTAGCTGGTTGGTGGCGGTAGAGCGCAGAGCTCTTTTGGGGGCAGAGGCAGGGAGGCGATCCCTCAGGTACCCTGGGCCCTGACAACATATGGCCTTGAAGGTAATTACCAGAACCTTTCGTCAGATCCGGAATTCAACTGGCAACCATTGGCAGTTGGCGGAGAATGGGCTGGATGTGAGACCTCCATGGTGTTGCTGTGAGGATCCTGGCCACTGCATTCTGAACCAGCTGTAGTTTCCAGGTTAAGGCTAAGGGCAGGCCTGCGTAGAGCGAGTTACACACCATCAAGGGCAGGCAGACGTGCTTCCTCACATGGGCTCTTCCTACCCAGCCACAGGACCTCCATCTTTGAAGGATTGAGCTTCAGACGACTCTGCTTAAGCCATCTCGTCACTGCTTCCAGGCACCTGGCTAATGCTTGTGGGAGAGAATCAGGGCGGCCATCCATCAGGAGGAAGATCTGGGTGTCATCTGCATATTGATGGCAACCCAGCCCAAACTCCATTTACCCCACATACATATTCTTAAATATTATCAGCTCTGCTACTAATTTTTTTAAAGAAAAATTAATATGTTAATGTGCTCCAGTGTCAGTCTTGGGCATAGATGATTAAATGCATGACCAGCATTGGCACACACATTCTGCAAGCACAGAAAAATACACAGGTCACCCTTGGAATATGTTTACATATTTACAGTAATGTATACATTGTAAACAAATAGTTTAATCTTGTTTAATGTTTTATATTCCCACTAGGGACAAAGCCTGTTGCATTCAGGAATACAATGGGCGCTAGATTGGGGGGTGGAGTAGAAGAACTCTGCGGATGGCCTCTCCCTCCCCCCAGGACCCGCAAAGGCTGCAGGGCCCTCAGGCACGTAACTCACGGCATGCAGCAGGGATCTGCAGCCTCTGTGCCTCAGAGGGAAGTGGAAGGAGTAGGAGGTAGTCAGGGGTGGGGAATGGAAGGCGATTGGCTGGCCGCTGGACAGACAGGCAAGCCAGTTGGAGGAGAAGGCTCTCAGGGGTGGGACAGCGCTAAGTGGCACTTAGGCCATGAGATCAGCTCCCCAAATCCTTTGCCAGAAATATATAGTGGTACAGATCATTTATAGTGCAGTTCTAGCATGTTTACTCAGTTTCCTAGTAAATCGATGTTCAAGGTTGTAGTGCTAGCTACATAATAAGGATTTTTCTTTCTACACTGAATGTCCCTGGGAACATTCAAATATTGGGTAAGTGACAGATTTTAAAATTACTTTCCTGGATCACAACATAATCAATCTAGTCTATTATTTTGTCTCCAACACCAACCAGTTAAGAATAATTTGGAAGTTTATAAACAGGTAATGGTAATTGCCTTAGGTTTAGCTGTTGACTTCTAGAATTTATCTTTGAACATGAAGATTCCTTTAGTTCTTTATGAATTTGACTGTTCCTTTAAAAAATTACTTGAGCTGGTGGTCACTATATCAGTAAGTTATTAATTACATGTGATATTGATTTATTATATTCTATACCCTGCCTTTCTTCTTAAGGGAGATTCAGAGCAGCTTCCATCAGCTTTTTAGTCACTCTACAGTCCTGTGAGGTAGATCCAGCTGAGAGTGTATGACTGACCCAAGGTCCCCCAGCAGCTTTCATAGCAGAGTGAAGGTTCCAAGCTACGTCTCCCAGATAATAGTCTGATTATTATATCATTTTGGCTTCTGGTGTGAAGAATATCATATTTTATTCTAAAACCCAAATTATCTTTTGTTTATGTGAATGCGTTCAACTGCACTCGTGCTGTAGAACGCATGGAAGTTAAAACTGACACTGAACTTCTGTTCTGTGTGAGGACGACAAACATTTTCTGCTCTTTTGTAATTGAGGTTCCGTGAAGCTATGCTTTCTTGAGCTGCTTAACTTTTTTTTTTTAGGACTGCCATTGCAGTTAGGTCTATTCTGTCGAATGAATATATTGTACTGTAAATTCCAACATGTTCTGAAATTCTGATTAAACATTTATGTAGCAGTGACTCCATATTCATAGTTGTCTGCATCCCAATCTGAAGTGAAAGTGAATTAGGGCTAAAAGAGCAAGGGCAATTGTAATTGTAAGGGCTGCACCAGTCATTGGAAGAGGAAAACAAGGCTATGGCTGATGCTGCAAGTAAGGGAGAAATATATTTTGTTATTCAGCTAAAAATTCTTTATGCATTTCGCCAACAGGCCTCTTCAAGGAAAGTCTTCCAGTGTTCCTTCAAGAAGAGTACAAGATCAGTATTGATCTTATACTCTTACTAGCTTCAAAGCCCGTTCCTAAGAACGGGCCTTGAAAGGGTCCCCTCCCCTGGCCAGGCAGTTTAAGGTGGCTTTGGGCTGCAGCTTGTAGCCGGATCAAGTGGGGTGGGTGGGGGCTGGCCCTTAGCAGGCAGCAGGCCAGGAGGCCCTCGTTAGCAGGCCCAGCCTAGCAGTCCAAGAGTCCCTCGTTAGCAGGCCCTTCACCCCAACTCTGTGGCCAGGGCCCTCTCCCCTTACCTGCTACTGGCTACAGGCACTGAGGTGCATCTGAGAGCAAAGAGGTTAGAGTCCAGGGACAGAGGGTGGCAGCTGCAGGAGCAGGGCTGGCTGCACCTTGATTGGTCCTATTCCAACTTGGACAGCCGGACACGTTCCACCCCTCAGGCTGTTTCACAAATATATAGAGGAATCATAGATAAGGATAAGAATTTTGAAAGATTAACATTCCCGTTAAGAAGTCTGTTGGCGAAGCACGTGGGGAATTTTCATCTCTGAGCTTGGTAGAGCCTACTTTGTAAGTGAACAGGGAATATAACTACAATTTTTGTATTACATGGTACATAAACTAAGGAAGAAACTATAATCTTGAGTTTTGAGAAAGTTACCTTTTTTAACATGCTTGTGTTCATAACGTGCCGTTATTTAATTTAAATGGGAACTTTGTAAACTTTATGCATATAGCATAGATTTTCACCAGGCAGTATAAATTCAGAAACACTGAAAAATATAAATTGGTAAAATAAAATTAAGTTTAGGGTTTATGAGAACTGGTTGTAAAATTTCAACAGTTTCAAAATGAAAGCAAAATAAAAAAATATCTACCATCCATCCAGCCATTTAATGTAAGATTTTTTTCTTAAATCTCAAGGTGAATTTTCCATGCCAAATTACAGATTAATGGGTCAAATAATGTTTAATGTACGAGACAGTATATTTAGACATTGTAGTAGTATACTGCCTTATATTTTTTCAGACTCTGGTTTTGTATCAGCTTCACAATATTTGGAGTTTGCCGTGTTAACTACACCGAAAATGATATACAGTAGATTTCATTTATCATGCGAAGATTTGGAATCTCATTATGTATCAAACTAAGCGTTGATTATCTTTCCTCTATGCCTGTATAATATGTCTCTGTGCTCAAACCAAACTTTGTCCAATAAAAATTGCTGTCAGTGGTTCAATAGGGAACAATCTGTGGCACAGTTGTTTTGACATGAAAGATCCCTGTATACCCTTGTTAGGCATGAAATTTGAATCCTCAATCATGAAGTCCTCTCTTGCCTTCTTAGTTCATATTTTCTTCTTCCTTCAGCCATTCATTGCATTGACAGGGAAAGGACTGCTTTGGGGAATATCTTCTTGGGAATCTATTTTGTATCAAAGCCAGGTTTATTGTATGTGTATGTGTATATAAATTATAGCTTCTAGTAGAGCTAAATTCAGAGGTAGTGATATATATATTGTTGTTTATTAATTTTGAAGCTGAAGGCTGCATCATACAGGATTTAAACATATTGGTCTTTGGGTCATAGAATAATATAATAGAATCATAGAGTTGGAAGGTGCCTCCAGTGTCATCTAGTCTAACGCCTTGCCCAATGCAGGAACACAACTACCTGCCCACCCACAGTGACCCCAGTTTCATGCCCAAGTGATCCCCCCACCAAAAATATCCAGAATCCAGCCTAGCCTGAAGGAAATTCACCTACCACCCCACATTTTATAGGAGTTGCTTTTGCAGTGTTAAAGTCTGAAGGATGTATCATCTGGGATAAACCATGGTTGCTGTGGTCAGTAATAGTCGCCATGGAGTGTCCTTTGATATCTGGTGTCCCAGTTTAGGAATTGGGGAATAAGATAAGCTTCAGAAATATGGAAATGCTGTAGAAGATTAATTAGTTTTTCATAGAAGTTGAAGGAATGACTTTAAAAATAAGCCAAATTTTAAATAGCTGGCCCACTTTTGTGTGTTAGAAAATGTGATTCTGGTCATGCTTGTTATATGTCTAAAATTCTCCGTCTACTTCATGTTGCATATGTATTTATTTGGTAGCCATGCATCACTCCAGAGCACATGTGAATATAGGTTAGTATCAGCTCTTTAGCAGCTATATTTACAGTTCTTTTGTAAATTTACATTTGAAAGACATTACATACTATCCATTTAAATCAGATTGAGCATAAATAGATCTTTCAGTACTGAAACCAAATGTGAGGTTTGAACATGAGAATATCAGTATACCGTAAAATGTATGGTGTCATAACTGCCAGATGATACAGTGGATGAATTCCCTTGCCATTATGCTTCTGAGGATAAATGCTTTCTGTGTGGAAGTGATAGCCTCAGATGGTTCCCAAAGGGCATTACTTTGCATTGTAAAATCATTGCCAAATATTGCAGTGTGCTTCATGGCAATCTGTTAAAACCTTCAGTGCTGAGGAATGTTAGCAATTATGTTCCCAGAAATTTGCCGTTTCAAATTATTGTGTATCTGTTAATATGTACATATTTGTTCAGTATGAGTGTATAAATTTGCTTTATTTTGAATTGTTGAGCTGAAATTATCATGGATAAAATTTACTGAAAAATAAAAATAAGTTTTAAAAGTAAAAATATGCGCATATGAAAATTTAACAACAAGCAGTCCTTTTAATTAAAGACGAATAACCTAATACTTTTGCAGAACATTTATCTATGGTGTTACAAAACTTTTGACATCACATCACCCCAGTTTTATAAGTCTTGCTTATTTACTTCCCTGAGGCATTTCTTTATTGAGATTAGATTTTAGAAGATTTTATAAAAATCTTATCAGATGCTTTTTGTTCCATCTTGTACTTACTAGTGCTATCCATCAATATTTAGGGCCAGCTCTATTTGTGCAAGACTGTCCATGGGGATATACGTTTGTATACCCATTTAACAGAAAGCAATACACAGCAAATGGATAATATGCTGCATTTATATTTTCATTCTAAGCAACATTACACCCTTCTAACCCCCTTAAATTCAGAGCATAGGATGGTACTGTTAGATATCCATTTGAACTGAACTACCTACTACAAAAAGAGATCTACTGGTGAATGCTGTTTACAGGTGAACACTTGTTTCTTTGGCAATATTGCTTTGCTCTGTCAATTGTGACATAAGAGACAGCTGCAATAAAATCTGGTGGCTGTTTCTGTCAGTGGTACTAATTCTTTGACCAAATATGAAAGTAATGCCTGTGGCAGAGCCAGGGCTGTTATAGCTTGATGACAACAGAAAAACAAATTTTGCAAATGTTAACAAATGATGTTTTGG
This sequence comes from Paroedura picta, assembly GCF_049243985.1. Classification (NCBI taxonomy): domain Eukaryota; kingdom Metazoa; phylum Chordata; class Lepidosauria; order Squamata; family Gekkonidae; genus Paroedura; species Paroedura picta. The sequence continues at coordinate 76,001,085 of NC_135373.1, read as the reverse complement.
GATACCTTTGTGCAAAAAAGGAATACACATAGAACATTAATGCAGACTAAGTAAAAGTATTTAATATATTCTGCCAGGAACAAGATTTTTACCTTGCCTTTCTACTTTTACAAGGCCATCAAGATGGCTAAGAAATTAAAACATATCAAAATATTGTCTTAAAATCCACTAAAACAGACACCAAATACACAATAAAGCAAGTTAAAACCAAAGCCTAAGATAAGTACAGAAGATAAAAACAACAGTCAAAACATTGTGGCGGAAGGAAGGAGATTATATGGATTGTGAAGGACGGAGATTAGGAATCATAGCTATAGTAAAGGGAAATGTTTAGAGTACTGAAATTATAATACTCTGTGTTCTAAACTTTTCCTGAACTGCAGATCTTCTTGCAAGTGTCTTCTCAAAATTAAGAGGGCTAGACACCATAGACAATAATAAAAAGAACAAAAGCAAGAATTTCTGTAGTGACTTGTTCTGCATTAGCTACCAGATTCTCCTTTCACATCAGTATATAAGGTAATGTGATGTGCCTTTCACATCAGTTTATCCAGTCTTGATTGCTCATCAGACTAAAATGAAATATACTTTTAAAAATAAATACTATGCAAGAGGAAAAGGGAGCTGAGATGACTAGAGTGAGTGTGGAGGAAGTCTTGTGATGAAACAATGAGAACATCATATAGGACAGGGGTAGTCAACCTGTGGTCCTCCAGATGTCCATGGACTACAATTCCCATGAGCCTCTGCTGGCGTTTGCTGGCAGGGGCTCATGGGAATTGTAGTCCATGGACATCTGGAGGACCACAGGTTTGACTACCTCTGATATAGGACACTTAAGAGTTCTGATGAGATGGTGATGAAGGCTGCTAAATTGTGTCTGCTAGCTCTCACCTGGAACAATTGTTTAGAGTAATTATGTATCTTACTGTCCTGGAAGGGGCATTCAATTAATAGTTAACTGGAGATCAGTTATGAGGAATTGTGAGCTTTTTCATGGATAAAATCTCATTGCTCCACTGCAACCTCTGCCAACTTTTGATACTGTAAATAAACTGGAGGCCCCTCGATTGCCTTTGGGGGATACGTTTGATGTCTTCAGACTGAAAGTTTTGATGACTGAAGTGGATAGGCTGCTGAACTCAGTGAGGCCAACCATATGCCCACTTGACTCCTGCCCTTCTTGGTTACTCAAGACAAGGAACGAGAGGATTGGGACTCCTATCCGGGACATTGTAAATCTCTCCCTATTGATGGGTGTTCCCAGAGGAGCTGAAGGAGGTAGTGGTTCAGCTGTTACTGAGGAAACCATCATTGGATCTGTGGGACTTGGCCAACTACCACACCATCTCACATCTTGTATTTCTGGGGAAGGTGGTAGAAAAGGCTGCTGCAGACCAAATTCTAGCATACCTAGATGAAGCTTCAGTCCTTGATCCTTACCAGTTTGGCTTCTGGCCTGGCCATGCAGGGAGACAGTTTTGGTTGTTCTAGTGGATGACCTCTAACACCAGCTGGATTGAGGTGAGTCGGCACTGCCTGTGCTGTTAGATCTCATAGCAGACTATGACTTAATTGACCATGAGGTTCTGGCTTGATGCTGAGACTGGAATTTGGGGGACAGCCCTTCACTAGCTGATCTTCTTTTTCCAGGGCCGTGTAATAGAAGGTTACTGTAGAAAAAGACAGCCCTGCTGCTGTGAACTCCCTTGCAGGATCCTGCAAAGCTGTCCCCCACACTATTCAACATCTTTATGCACCCTCTTGCCTGCCTTGAAATTTCTATTGTTAAATATATGACTAACAACATGGTAACATGCCATATTACCTATCAGTGTATCTCTGTACTGTGTTGTTGCTGTGCTATGCTTTATTCCTTTTTTGCTGTGCATCTATGCTTTTCATTCTTTGCTTCTTGAGTTCGTTGTCTTCTGACACCATAAGAGATTTGGCTAGCAGTAACTTTCCACTGGTGCAAACATATCATTATGTTAGCTTAGTACTGTGTTCTGATGCCACATGGGGACTTCGAATCAATCCTATCCAGCCCAGTGGGCATAATTCAAGGATAGGATTCTTTTGTTAATAATGCATGAGATGTTAATATTGGCATTTCCTTTTTGGCACTGCATGCTGCTGAACAGTACATCCTCTCTGATTCTCCCTTCTGTTAAATGCCATCTGAAAAATAGAGCAGTAGACGGTTTAAGGAAATTATCTTAAAAGGGCACTATGTAGTGCCTATTTTCCCGGTACTTGAACTGATATAGGGATCAAATGTGTTTTTTTATTTAGAAATTGATGTAGTTCTTTCCCCTTAAAATAATGCTGCTTAAGAAGTACTAATTGATAAATTTGGACTAAATACTTTATACATTTCTGGGCTCTTAAAATAAGTGTTGGAAATAGGAACATCAGAGATGCTAGAATTTATTTTTTACACATATTACATAAAACTGTCTTGCTAATATGGTTACATATTAGCTCAATATTCCATCATAAAGGTTGCTACCTCCTCTTTTTCATTAGGCTGCTGCTGACCTGAATTTATATACACAGGGCTTTTTATTTAAAGATCGGGTGCTCAGAAACAAATCATTGTAATATGTATTGATGCCATCTCTATTCCCATATCCATTTGAACAATTTAGTGACAACACCCATCTCATCTACATATTTTGTATAATATTTTATATATACTGTTTTGATAAGGAACTAGGAATGGTTAGTACACTCTAAAACAGATTAGCATTCTTTTAGAAGTCCCGTATATACTCGCATATAAGCCGAGGCACCTAATTTTACCGCAAAATGCTGGAAAATCTTATTGACTTGCATATGACCGTTTACGCACTGGAGGTTTCATGCTGGGCTGCAGGCTGGAGTTGTAGTCATGGCAGATTACCCCACCTCTTCCTGCACCACATGGGTGAGCATTTGGCATGAAACACCTCATCTGCCCCCAATTTATGCTGGGGCAGTGAAGCTGGGGCAGTGAAGCTCCCAGTGCGTAAATGTTCTATAAGCCAAGGCTGGTGTTTGGATAGTGGCTTTCCCCCCTTCCCCCTTGCCTTTTTATATCCAATCCTTCTTCATATCCAATTCCCTTCTTCTTAGCCGGGTGTTCTGTTCCTTCCACTTTCCATTCCTTCCTCTAGGGGCGATTCCTCCTTCTATTCTCTGCTCTCCCTCTGAGACAGAGGCTTCAGAGCTTCCTGCAGCAGCAGCATGTGCTAGCCTCGTTAAGGCAGTGAGGGGGGGAGGCAGAGACTGCTCTTCCCTTCCCTCCCACTTTCCCTCCTGGGCTTGTTGCGTCTCTTCCTGCATCTACTTCTTCAGTTAAGTATACTTGTCTCCCCCCCCCCTCCTGTATTGGGTGGCAGCTTTTTTTTATACCTGCATATAAGCTGAGGGGGACTTTTTCAGCTGTAAAAAACGACTGAAAAACTCTGCTTATATGTAAGTATATACGATACTTTTGTCAATTTCCTTACCCATTCTGATTCAGATCTCTTTTTTCTCAAATTTGTAGTAGGAATAATTGGATATAAGAGACCAGTTACCTTACAAATTCAATAAGAATCCATTGTAAGTTTTTCCTTGATGAAGGAGTATCTTAAATATTGTATGGGGACAAGTTCAGCATCATCATGAACATTTATTTTCTTGTTGCTACCCAAATATGACCTCTCATTTTTTAAATGTTCCATAGACATGTAAAACTCTTTAGTGGCTTGCCAAAATAATAAAAGGTATGCATATATGCATACTTACCAAGCATGTATGAAGTTTGGAAACAGTTGTGTTGCTTGATTGCAGTGAATATATGCTTTCCTGCATGCAAACTGTCTCCTGGGTTTGATGGAACGATAGCAGAGTTTTATCACTCTTTTAAGGAGATAGTAGTATTAGTTGTTTTGGTTCTATTAACCAGTATAATATCTGCACTTACTTTTCCCCCCAATCTCGATCTTGCCAAATTTCGACTGATCTGAACCCTGATCTTGCAACAGATCTGCAACTTCTTCCCAACTCTTTTGCATTTGAATCTGTCCAAATGCCAATTACGTTCTACTGCTCCACCTCACGCATAAAACAAAGGAAGTTGATTAGCATGCATTTTTACTAGTATGTCAACAGAATGCAAGAATTAATGTTGGTCTGCTTAAAAAAACAGTAATGGGGGGACAACAACAGACTTAAATGCATGACACTGTGATTTTCCATCCAGCACATTACCCACTGTGCCATATCAAAATCACATCAAAATCACATCAAAATCACAAGATGTCATAGTCCCATTGTATACGGCGCTGGTCAGACCACACCTGGAGTACTGTGTGCAGTGTGCAGTTCTGGAGGCCTCACTTCAAGAAGGACGTAGATAAAATTGAAAGGGTACAGAGGAGAGCGACGAAGATGATCTGGGGCCAAGGGACCAAGCCCTATGAAGATAGGTTGAGGGACTTGGGAATGTTCAGCCTGGAGAAAAGGAGGTTGAGAGGGGACATGATAGCCCTCTTTAAGTATTTGAAAGGTTGTCACTTGGAGGAGGGCAGGATGCTGTTTCTGCTGGCTGCAGAGGAGAGGACACGCAGTAATGGGTTTAAACTTCAAGTACAACGATATAGGCTAGATATCAGGAAAAAGTTTTTCACAGTCAGAGTAGTTCAGCAGTGGAATAGGCTGCCTAAGGAGGTGGTGAGCGCCCCCTCACTGGAAGTCTTCAATCAAAGGTTGGATACACACTTTTCTTGGATGCTTTAGGATGCTTAGGGCTAATCCTGCGTTGAGCAGGGGGTTGGACTAGATGGCCTGTATGGCCCCTTCCAACTCTATGATTCTATGATTCTATATGAAAAGTTAAGATCTTCAATGGATAAAGATTGTATTGTAGCATGGGTACCCTTTCTTTTTTTGGGGGAAAAAAACAGCTCAAAGGATTCCTACTGTAACAGGAAGAATTCTTATTATGAAGTGTTCCCTTGAATTTATGGAGAAAAAGAGAGGGGCCAGGAGAGAAGGGAAGGAGAGGGGGAAATGGGGGGAAATCTACCATTAGGACCATTTCTAAACCACCACGTGAACTGATGAAGCATGAAAGAAGAGTCAAGGAAGTGGCAGAAGCAGAGGATTACATATTCTTCGTTCCATCCATAAACAGTTCATCCCTGACCATTGACTATGAAAAAGAGGGCTGCTAATGCAAAACAAATCTGCAAATTGGGGGAGAAAATGAAGGTTGGAAACTGCAGGAAAAAGGTGGATGAGAACCAAATTTTCTAAATTGAAGCCCTGATCAGTCAGGACTGACTCTTGCACTATGTCAGTGATAGAGGGGTGGCTGGGCTGGGGGGAAGGGGAGAAAATCCCAAAAGGCAAACATTTGCACATGGAATAACTTTTCTCTAATTAAGCAGATAATAGAAATAACTTTTCTCTAATTAAGCAGATAATATCAATTCTTGGGTACCCCAGGCAAAAGGTGGCATGACTCCAGAGCTGATTCGGGTTGTTGTGGATGGAAAAATAAAATTGGAGATTAGATTGTATGAAAATTGCTTTTTTTTATTCCTAGGTGATCAAGGATCAAAAGCCCAGTGCAGATAAGACCCAAGTCTTATTGTAAAGGAGATTTTCTGTTTCTGATAAGAGTCAAAGATAGTGGTAGTCTCCAAAGAAGAAGTAAGGTCTTATTGACGTATCTGTTTATTTAATTTCTATTAGAAAATTTTGACTTAAATCTTGGTCACCAGATTGAAAATGATAGTTTAAAAATCTATTAGAAGCAATCAAAAATGTCTTTATCTGTATCCTCAATTATAAGGAGACTTGCAAATCTTATTGATTATATATCATACTAGCAAGAAAGCCTATTGCAAACAGGAATGCAATGGGCGCTAGGACCCAGGAGACACCGGGAGGTGCAGATCTCTTTCTGTGTCTCTCTCCCTCTCACTGCATATCTCTCGGTGTGCCTCGCAGCAGGAGGCATAGCAGGTAATCAGGGCTTGTTTGTAGGAGGGAAGCAGGGCTAGTGTGCTGATTGAGGCAGTTCTCTGTCTCTCTCCCTCCGTCACAGCAGGGGCAGCTCTCTCTGTGTCTCTCCGTAGCAGCAGGAGCCATAGCAGGTAATTAGGGCTCCTTAGGAGGTAAGGAGGTCTGGTCAGCAGTTTAGGGCAGCTCTCTCTGTATCTTTCTCTGCCTCCCTTGCAGCAGGAGTGATAGGAGGGAATGAGAGCTCGTGTTCGGTCTGGCAGGGCTCTGGGTGTCTCTCTGGCGTGTCTGAGAGGAACATGGCTAGCATCCAGGGAGAGAGGGCGGGAGTTGTAGGGGCAGGGCCAATCAGGGTGCAGCCAGCAACGTTGGCCCTATTCCAACTTGGACAGCTGGACATGTTCCACCCCCCAGGCTGTTTCACAAATATATAGAGGAACCATGGATAAGGATTGGATTTCTGAATGCTCTGCGGGACCTTAATGCCTCCTAGCACTTCTCCAGATGTACTGGTCAGAGACTGGCATGACAGAATGCTGGCTGCTATTGATGAGATAGCTCCCAGATGTCCTCTCCGCCCCCGTCTCAAGCGGGCCCCCTGGTACACTGAGGAGCTCTGCAGGAAGAAATGGGAACTGAGACGATGAGAGCGAGTTTGAAAAACAAGCCCTCAAATCTGTGCCATTGAAATTTAATATAATTCTGTTGTCTAGGCCTCCCAGGTCGTAGGGGCCTACCATAGCTCCTGCCCTGTAGCCTGGACTTCACCCCGACAGCCTACGAAATGATGCCTGCACTTACCTGCTACAAAGAGGTCCACCTAGGCATCCTGTTCCAGCAATAAGCCAGGAGGAGATGGGGAAGCCTGTCTCTTGGGCCCCGCGGAAGCAAGATGCCAGGAACTACCTGGCAAAGAAAGTGCGGAGCCTGCTGAGTGGGGAACCCAGCCCGCAAACAGCTGAGGAAGTCAGCAGTCAGCCTTAGCTCTAGGATCCATGGGCCAAGGGGAGCCTGAGGAGGAAGTCCTAACCAAGCCCCAGAATCATTGGCTTGCATCATGACTGAGAACCATAGTCTGGCCAGCGGGTCAGAATGTAGAAGGAAGGGACAGGATTAAAGTAACCTTAGTAGGAGGGGGAAGAGAGCCGGAGCTGCATTAGGAGTGGTAAATAAAAAGGGAAGAAGCACAAGGTTAACAGATAAAGGAGAGTAATGGAATAGAGAAAGAGGGAAAATAAGAGGAGTGATGTGAGAAGCATAGATGCCAACAACGCCTGGGATAAGACCTTTCACCCTCAAAACTTGGGAAAGAGGCAGGGAAGAGCTGTGGTGTCTTATCTAAAGGCAGCAGGATGACATGTTGGAACGCCAGTGCCCTGAAAGTGAGAGAAGGGGCTGATTGTAATCTAGCTACCTTAAAGGTAAAGGTAAAGGTATCCCCTGTGCAAGCACCGAGTCATGTCTGACCCTTGGGGTGACGCCCTCCAGCGTTTTCATGACAGACTCAATACAGGGTGGTTTGCCAGTGCCTTCCCCAGTCATTACCGTTTACCCCCCAGCAAGCTGGGTACTCATTTTACCGACCTCGGAAGGATGGAAGGCTGAGTCAACCTTGAGCCGGCTGCTGGGATTGAACTCCCAGCCTCATGGGCAAAGCTTTCAGACGGCTGCCTTACCACTCTGCGCCACAAGAGGCTCTAGCCAGTTTGGTGTAGTGAAAGCAAGGAACTCCTATTGTTTATTGTGTAGTGAAAGCAAGGAACTCCTATTGTTGGCAGCTGCTAACATGAAACCCAACAGTATATACAGCCTGTTTTGATGGATTATAGCACAGTTATACCATTTAAAAAATAGTGTAGTGGTTAGGAGTGCGGACTTCTAATCTGGCATGCCGGGTTCGATTCTGCGCTCCCCCACATGCAACCAGCTGGGTGACCTTGGGCTCGCCACGGCACTGATAAAACTGTTCTGACCGGGCAGTGATATCAGGGCTCTCTCAGCCTCACCCACCTCACAGGGTGTCTGTTGTGGGGAGAGGAATGGGAAGGCGACTGTAAGCCGCTTTGAGCCTCCTTCGGGTAGGGAAAAGCGGCATATAAGAACCAACTCTTCTTCTTCTTCTTCTTCTAGCTACCTTAATCACCCTCAACCCTTCATCCCCTTCTAGTTGCTTTTTAGGAGGACTAGAAATAAAAGGTGAGCAACCCCACAGGGGCACTTTATCAGTTTCTGGAACTTGAGTCTCATTCTTTCCAATACAGTTGAGTTCACCGATCCACAGGGGGCACATCCCAATCCTCACAGTGTTTTAATCCTTCAGTTAAGAAGGCATATGCGTCCTTCTTCCATAGAATTCTAATGGGTATTTCTTTCAAGACAATTATTTCTATTTTCAATCTTGCGTTAAAATGCTGTTGGAAGACCAATCTCTTGTCTTTTTCCTGATAAAATGCACACATATATTCCTTGGGATATTTCTCGTTCTTGCGTCTAGAGTTTATTCTATAATCTTATCAATTCTGTATCTTCCTCTTAACAATTTGGGGGGGGGGGGGAACCAAAATTGTAATCAGCCTTTCTCTCATATCTCCATTTGAACTCTCTGGAGTGGATCTAAATCTCAGACAAAATTCTTTCTTATAATTCCAATAAAGCTCATTATTTAATTTTCTTTACCTGTCCATAACATCTGTCTAACTCTGTGAAATTTCCTCTTTATCACTGGTTTTCTTTACCTCTTCAAGTACCTGTTTTATACAACTTTCCAACTTTTTAACTTTATCTGTTATATATTGTTTTTCAGCTTTACAAGTTTTTTTCATCCATCTTACTAAATCTTTTATCCTTTCTCAAACACTTGCATCGTTTTTTTCCATCTGTTCCAACTATTTCTGAAGCAGCTCTGGTATAACTGGTTTTTCAGGAATTTGTTCTATTGAACCCTTTATCCTAGTGGCTGCCATTATTTATTTAAATCTAGAGGCAAAGGTGTCTCTAACATGAAGAAAGGTGCAAAAAGTTTCTGTAGCTTTAAACTTTTACATAGCTTCCCAGCAAATCACTATAACAATGAGGCATCACAGTTTGAATCCATTGTTATAGAAAACCATCTAAATAGGTGTTCTCTTTAACAGTAAACAAAAAGTAATCCCACAAAAGTCCAATGTCTTTACCCAGCAACTTTCTCCCAGCGCACTTTAATCAGAGGTTATATTCTGCAGTACTGAATTTTTCTAATTATAAAACAACTATTAGTTAAGCCTGCTGCACTGAGAAATGCAGCGGGTGCTAGAAGTAGTAAGGTGGCGGGGGTAGGCCTGTGGAGGTGTGAAGAGACTTCCCTGTGGGCTGCCCCGCCCCACACTGAAGATAGCAGCAGGTGGTGCGTGGGTGAGCCCCAGGCTGGGCAGGCAACAATGTTGCAGATGACAGTGGCTCCTCTGAGGAGACTCTGGTACCACCGCCTCATGTGTTCTGCCAGTCACGTGTTCTGTCGTCGGGGCCCAGTGCTGCCAGCTCCTACTTGGTTGCATTGGTACGGCTGCACCAGTGTGCCAGTGTGGGGTTAGCGGTGGTGGTGACATAGCTGCCTTCTCAGAAAGGGCACATCTGTAGCCTCCTTTCTGCCACTGCTGGCGGCCGCTGCTCTCTGTCCTCCTTCTTGGTTCCGGCAGTGGCTCCCGTTCTGCAGCACCTCTTCCTTTCCAGCACTGGCGGTGGGTCCTGCTGTCCACCATGGGCAGCCAGGTGGAGCAACGGGGTGGTGGAGGTTTGTGTACACCTGTAGTGTCTATGGCCAGGCTACCGGAGAGGCGAGCAGGCAGTCAGGGTGGGTGGGTCGTATAGGAACCGGATTTGAATCTGGACACTGTTGGGGGTTGTAGAAAATTTTTTTAAAGAAAAGGGACTGCGGGACAACTTTGTTATTACTAGGAGTTATGGTTAAGTAGGAGTTATTACTATCAATCTCTCGGTGTGCCTCGCAGATTGAACAGGTTAAGTCTTTCAGATATCTGGGGCTTCTTTTTCATTATAACCTAAAATGGTCTCCCCACCGCAATACTAGTCTTTCCTTGGCCAAGAATAAATCGCAGGCCATTTGTCGCTTCCACTTCCAGAAGGGCAACCAATACGTGCCTGTGGCTCTTTGGGGATTTCAAGCCTCTGTGATCCCTCGACTGCTCTTTGGGATTCCTGTATGGATCCAGTCTCAGAATAAAGAAGCTGACTGTATGTCTGCGGCCTTTTACCGCAGAATTTTAGGCTTACCGAATTCGGTAAACTATTTGACTCTATGTGCTGAGCTGGGTCTACACATTATCGAATCACGTGCTTGGATTTTATCCATCAAATTCTAGCTCCATCTTTTCTTTAGCCCTCCGCCAAATAGTCTCCTTGCACTTCTTCCATCTGACCATTATACTTCGAAATGGTCTCAGGCCATTGCCTCTAAAATTAAATCCATAGGCATTGACCTTGATTCTTTAGCTAACTCTGGAGAGGATCATATTTTTCAAACTATCCAAAGAAGAATCCAGGATATTGATCTCCAGATAATTTATGCTGGTGCAGCAGGACCGTGCTCCCCACGAGCTTTTGGTCTATCCTATACCCCAAACACTATGGCACACTATTTTTCCAACCTTATAATACCTTCAAACCGCAGAACGTTTAGCCAGACTAAATGTATTTCCTTCTGCAATGGTTGAAGGCAGGTATAGGAGAATTCCCCGCAATGAACGAATTTGCAGGTATTGCCATACAGAACCAGACTCAGTTTGCCATATCATTCTGCAATGTGAGCTGTATAACAACAAACGTTCTGACTTGATCGCCCCACTTCTACCCTTCCCTCATGTCTCAGATGGCAGGGCTCTTGAATTGCTGCTTATCGATAATTGCTCGGAGACCACTGAACGGGTAGCCAAGTTTTTATCTATAGTAATGACCCATAGGGCAAAGAAGTAAATGTCACTGGCTTCATCGTTTTGTATTTGCTGCTCCCTTGCCTGCTGTAACTTTCCTCACAGTTTTTTAGACTTTTATTACATAACCGATTTGTATATTGTTTTATATCGTGAATGCCATTAAAAGTTTTGTATTGTATTGTGAGTTATTACTAGGAGTTATGGTTAAGTCATTGAAGCAGTCGGTATGAACTTAAATAGATGGGGAATGGTAGAGGACAGGAAGACCTGGCGGATCATTGTCCATGGGGTCGTGATGGGTCAGACACGACTTCGCACCTAACAACAACAATAATGGTTAAGTAGACTTGTGCATTATTATTCTATTTCTAAAGTGTATAAAATCTACCAGAACTTGTATTAAAATAAATAAAATTAGACATAAACTCATACTGAAGGTTAACAATCTGTGTAAGCCAGAAGCAAAGTGGAAAGAAACATTTGCACAGGTCATGGTGCAGAATATTGCTATGTCAGCTCCGTTGTTGTTAGCCATTGATTCATGTCTGACTCTTGCAATGTTCTCGCCAGTATCCATCCTGGTTGTGTCCAACTATTGTGCTCTTTGTCATCCTGGTTTCCTTTTTCTTTTGACCAATCCTAGCATAATTGCTTTCTTCTTTGAGTTGGATCTTATGATCTGGCCAAAGTAAGTGAGCTGTAGTTTCATGATTTTGCCTACCAATGATATATCAGACTTTATGCACTGTAATAGTTCCTTGTTTTTGACTTTTGTCATCCATGGAACCCAGAGTTCTAATGAATTGATTCTTCTCTTGTCTGATTTTTTCATCACCCAATTTTCACAGCTATAAGTTGTCTTTGGAAATATGATATATCTAATCTGACTAATCTACATTTGGTAGTCATGTTTATGTCATTGCTTTTCCATGTTTGGTTCAAGCTCATGGTTTGCTTCCTGTTTATCAATTATTAGTACCCTACCTTTCCTATATGGGTTTGCAACCAATGCAGACCGTATTTTGTCAGGAGTAAATTCAGGGTTTAGATGCTGTGTTGGTGGACCATGCTGCCCTGGTAGTCAAGCAATACTAGTCTGTGTCATTTGAGTCAATCACATCAATGTTGCTTTTGCAGACAGACTGACAACTAATTAAGTTTGTAGAATTTTTCTTCTTTTATCTTAGTGCAGTACAGTACTTTGCCTTTGAATCTCTTTCTTACAATGTGTGTCCTGTTGCCACATGAGGAGAGATCAGCTATACTGAGGAATCTCAGCCTTGCTTGATATTCAAAGACAGTATCAAGAACACATTCGTGTTTGCCTGTGGGAAATTAGAATTTGTTGAGTTGGGAGGGCACTCATCAACTTGATTTGAAAGCAAGTAGGCTGACCTGTACTTTGACATCTGTGCATTCAACTTTATAGTTTGAATATTACAGTCCAAACTCTTAATGTAGCTAACCATTTTTCAGATCCGGGGTTTTTGTTTTTGGTTTCAAGAATACTTGATGGGCTTTTTTATATTGCTGATTGGTCAATTTGGCTGTGATTCCTTGAGACCAGCTCTTTCTTCCGGCTATTTCATGATCATAGAATCATAGAGTTGGAAGGGGCCATACAGGCCATCTAGTCCAACCCCCTGCTCAACGCAGGATCAGCCCTAAGCATCCTAAAGCATCCAAGAAAAGTGTGTATCCAACCTTTGATTGAAGACTGCCAGTGAGGGGGAGCTCACCACCTCTTTAGGCAGCCTATTCCACTGCTGAACTACTCTGACTGTGAAAAATTGTTTTCCTGATATCAAGCCTATATCGTTGTACTTGTAGTTTAAACCCATTACTGCGTGTCCTTTCCTCTGCAGCCAATGGGAACAGCATCCTGCCCTCCTCCAAATGACAACCTTTCAAATACTTAAAAGAGGGCTATCATGTCCCCTCTCAACCTCCTTTTCTCCAGGCTGAACATTCCCAAGTCCTTCAACCTATCTTCATAGGGCTTGGTCCCTTGGCCCCAGATCATCCTCGTCGCTCTCCTCTGTACCCTTTCAATTTTATCTACGTCCTTCTTGAAGTGAGGCCTCCAGAACTGGTGTTCCAGTTCCAGAACCTCCAGAACCAGGTGTGGTCTGACCAGTGCCGTATACAATGGGTCTATGACATCATGTGATTTTGATGTGATGCCCCTGTTGATACAGCCCAAAATGGCATTTGCCTTTTTTACCGCTGCATCACACTTGCCTGCTCATGTTTAGTTTACAATCCACAAGTACCCCAAGGTCTCGTTCACACACAGTGTTGCCTAGAAGCATATCCCCCATCCAGTAGGCATGCTTTTCATTTTTCTGACCCAGATGCAGAACTTTACACTTATCTTTATTAAATTGCATCTTGTTCTCATTTGCCCATTTTTCTATTATGTTCAGATTTCGTTGAACTCTGTCTCTATCTTCCGGAGTATTTGCCAGTCCTCCCAATATGGTGTCGTCTGCAAACTTGATGAGTAGTCCTTCCACCCCCTCATCTAGATTATTAATAAATATGTTAAAAAGTACCGGACCAAGCACCGAGCCCTGAGGTACCCCGCTACTCACCTCCATCCAGTCTGACGAAACACCATTGACAACAACTCTTTGAGTGCGGTTCTCTAACCAATTTCCTATCCACCTATCTGAAAATCCAGATTGCAGTCCTTCAATTTATCCCTCAGAACATCATGGGGAATCTTATCAAAAGCTTTACTAAAATCCAAGTAAACGACATCAACCGAATTTCCACGATCCAGCAAACCTGTCACTTGGTCAAAAAAGGAAACCAGGTTGGTCTGACAGGACCTGTTGGAGACAAATCCATGCTGACTTCCTTGGATCACCAAATTGTCCTCCAGATGTTTGCAGATTGCTCCCTTTAATATCTGCTCTATTATCTTACCCACAACAGAGGTCAGACTCACTGGCCTATAGTTTCCCGGGTCATCCTTCCTCCCTTTCTTGAAGATCAGAACAACGTTTGCTCTCTTCCAGTCCTCCGGGACATCTCCAGTCCTTAAAGAAGTCCCGAAGATGATGGACAAGGGTTCTGCAAGTTCTCCGGAAAGTTCTTTGAGCACTCTTGGGTGCATTTCATCTGGCCCAGGGGATTTGAACTCATCCAGTGCAGCTAAATGCCTCTCAACAACCTCTCTGTCCATGTCAACCTGCCACCCAGACACTATCTCTTGGCTACTGCCATCTCTAAATGTGCCTAAACCCTTTGACCTGTGGGAAAAAAACAGATGTAAAATAGGCACTGAGCCTTTCTACTTTCTCTGCATCCTCCGTTAGAGTTTGTCCATCCTCACCCAACAGTGGGCCTATTGCCTCCTTTACTTTATGTTTGCTCCTCACATAACTGAAAAATCTTTTCTTGTTACAATGGGCTTCCCTGGCCAATCGTAGCTCACTCTCAGCTTTGGCCTTTCTTATGATTGATCTACAGTGTCTAGTAACCTGTAGGTAGTCTTCTTTAGAGCTCTGTCCTTCCCTCCATTTCCTGAACATCACCCTTTTCTTTCTTAGTTCCTCCTCTCTGTTCTCTGTTCATCCAAATAGGTTACTTGGAACTCCTGCAGTGTTTTCTTCTTTCTGGGATAGTCATTGATTGAGCATGCAATAGCTCTTGTTTGAGTAGCGTCCACCCTTCACATGCTCCCTTCTCTTCCAGCATTCTCGTCCATGGTATGACACTCATCATGTCTCTGAGTTTATTAAAGTTTCCCCTATGAAAATCCAACATCTGCGTCTGGCTACAAGCTTCCTTGGCTCCCCATCTCAAAAGGAATTCTATGAGGACATGGTCACTTCCCCCTAGGGTCCCCACCTCCTTCACCTCATCCACCAACTCTTGCCTGTTGGTCAGTATTAAGTCCAGTATGGCTGAACCTCTTGTGGGTTCATCTACCATTTGATAAATGAAATTGTCAGCCAGGCAGGTCAGAAACTTGCATGACTGAGGACGCTTCGCAGAGTTTGTTTCCCAGCACACATTTGGGAAATTGAAGTCACCCATGATGACAAGGTCCTGATGCTTGGATATTTTCTCAAGCTGCTCACAAAGTGCAGTATCCACATCCTCTCGTTGGTCAGGCGGTCGGTAGCAGACACCAACCACCACACTGTTTGTTTTCCCCTCGCTTATTTTCACCCAGATGCTTTCCACTGTAGATATACTCTCCTTCACTAGAATTTCCTGACAGGTAAGCCCTTTCCTCACATACAGTGCCACTCCTCAACCTCTTTGATCTGTTCTGTTTTTTCTGAACAGTTCATATCCATCCACTATTACATTCCAGTCATGAGAATCATTCCACCAAGTTTCTGTGATGCCTACTAGATCATACCTTTCCATCAGCATGAGAAGTTCCAGCTCTTCCTTCTTATTGCCCATGCTTCGGGCGTTAGTATAAAGGCATCTGAATCCTTTTACTTTTGGTTCCCTATGAGATGGCCTTCCTGGTTGGGCTGCCCAGGTCATATTGAGACTGTTTGTATCTGACTTCTGGGGTATCTGACCCCAGAGTTAACTTTTTGCATTATTGTATTACCTGTCTAATGGTATCCCTATCTGTGACACAAACAATATGTCTACATTACAGCATTTATGCAGATTTAAAAAATATATTGTTACATAGTTCTTTTCTGCCTCTTACCGTCTTTGTACTTCTCATGGGACATTTATTGTATATAATAATGCAAGAGAATCAATGTGGAGTAGTGGCTAGAGAGTTGGGCTAGGGAGATGGGTTTAAATCTGTGCTGAGTCATGAAACTCATTGAGTGATTTTGGGCCAGTCCCTCTACTCAGCCTACTCTTAAGATCTGCCATATTCTCCAGCAATAGGCCTATAGGTTGATACAAAGTATCTGCCCTGCAAATAAACCAAATTAATTGGTTCTTACAGTGCTCTTCATGTGCTTTTGAAATGGGATGTCGCTGTGCCTGCTTGCAAGTAAATTTACCTACGAGTACTTTTTTCCAGAACACAGTATGGAGACAGAGTTCTAATTTAGCACTGTACTCCCAGATTGTGAGAACTATCATACTATGTTTAGGAAAAACAGCTGGTGGAGACATACTGGAGGTTTCTAATCCTCTCTGTGTCAGATTGTTTTCCTAATCCTCTCTGTCAGATTGAGTTGACAATACTATTAGATAGTCAAATACATATATACAAATAAATAGATTTCCAAGGACATAATTTCATGTAACAAACTCCCACTCCAAAGTAGGCTTGATTGAGGCTGCAGGATGTAGGTGTGTTCTCTACCTTTTCTACTTAGATGCACTTTATAATGCCTTTTCAGAAGTGGTTTTTTTTAAACGGTCTGTCAAATGACACTGAGCTGAAACAGGAGAAGAGCTGTTCATTATCTAAGCAGTTGCTGGCTCATTGTGAATGACTCTTGTCACTCTATGTCTGCATAGATGAAGCAACCAGTCCTTGATGAGGTCTTTTCTCCCTGAGCACAGAGAAAAGGCCTTATAGGGTTTGTTTTTTAATTGGCACTCAACATGTCAGAGCCTGGCAGAAGCTAGCTTTCACTGGTTTTGTTTATTTGTTTTTAATCTCCAATAGGGCTACTAGACGTCCATAGACTACTGAAGAATTTAAGGCAGTGTACATGGCATACATTGTTTTCAAAAAGAAACAGCTGCATATGTTGCTTAGAGTTGACTTTCGTTCTTTTGTTCTTTCTTTGTATGGTTACAGTGAGGATTCCAGAACCAAAACAATAAGAAAAAAAATTTTTTTGGCTACTTTTCAGTCATTTAAAAATTAAACTGACTAGGAAATATTCTCTCTCTCTCTCTCTCTCTCTCTCTCTCTCTCTCTCTCTCTCTCTCTCTCTCTCTCTCTCATTCTCTCTGAGAATTTTACCTGGGGTTACATGTTTTCTAAGAGCCTCTTGTGGCGCAGAGTGGTAAGGCAGCAACATGCAGTCTGAAAGCTCTGCCCATGAGGCTGGGAGTTCGATGCCAGCAGCTGGCTCAAGGTTGACTCAGCCTTCCATCCTTCTGAGGTTGGTAAAATGAGTACCCAGCTTGCTGGGGGGTAAACGGTAATGACTGGAGAAGGCATTGGCAAACCACCCTGTATTGAGTCTGCCATGGAAACGCTAGAGGGCGTCACCCCAAGGGTCAGACGTGACCCGGTGCTTGCACAGGGGATACCTTTACTTTTTTTTTTTATTCAAAGTTTTTGTTTTATTTTCCAAGAATAAAGATAGTACTATACAAGTAATGTACATTATTGATACAGAAAAAAAATAGATTGTGCTCTTCATTTAATACACTTAATTCCCCGTTTCAATCCCCTTTTACACAATGGTATGAACTTTTGCCCAAAGCTTATAAACTTTTTCACGTTTCCACCACATTTAGAAGGAGAAGCCTACTTTGCTACCATCTTTCCAGCATTTGTTTGCATAGTTTTTAACAATTTTTTTGGTGTCCCATAACACCTATGAAACAATTTATACTTAACACAATCTTAGAGCCATCCACATTTCCACCACATTTAGGAAAAAAAGCCTACTTAGTTGTACAGAAGAAAAATATATAGGTTGTTATGTGAGTATAGGTTACATAAGTGTAAGTTGTTAATACAAAAAATAGTAAAATAAAGTCTTCGTTAGTTACACCTCCTCGATTAGGTGCCTCCACACTTACATAATAGTATAGACTTACAGTGAGCGGTAAAATATAGTCTTCATCTGTTATTCTTAAACCCACTCCATAATTTTGGGCTAGAAGGCACTGCGAAGATATTTTAATAGATTCAGCTTACTTAGAAGACCTTATACCCCACATTAACTTAAGAAAAGCCCCAGTCTTCTTAAGGGGGTCTCATGTAGAGGCTTGCTGCATCTTGTTGTTCCCGTAGACTTGTGTTCTGTCCAGATGGCCTTTGGCGTAGAAAATGCAGTTGTACTCTTTCCCTCAGAATATGCAGCGGTGAATCTTGAGGCAGTTGAACCTCCTAGGCTCATAGTTTTTAACTATTTTAACGGTCATTTTTGGTGTCCCGTAACAGCTATAAAACAATTTGTACTTAACACAATCTTAGAGCCATCCGCATTTCTACCACATTTAGGAAAAAAGGCCTACTTAGTTGTATAGAAGAAAAATATATAAGTTGTTATATGTATAAGTTATAAAAGTATAGGTTGTTAATACAAAAAATAGTAAAATAAAGTCTTTGTTGGTTACATTTACACCTCCTCGATTAGGTACCTCCTTTTAGTTATGCTTTAAGTTTAAACTGGGAATCACTACGGAGATATATTTTATAATACAAATTCAGCTAGCATATGAAATCTAAGACCCCACACTTACATAATAGTATAGCCTTACAGTGAGCAATAAAATATAGTCTTCATCTGTTATTCTTAAACCCACTCCATTAGGTGTCTCCTTTTAGTTAAGCTTTAATTTTGGGCTGGGAAACACTGCGAAGATAGATTTAATAATACAGATTCAGCTTACTTAGAAGATCTTAGACCCCACATTAACTTCTTAACTGATTATATTGCCTGTGTGGCTACAGAAGAAAAGAAAAAGGAGAGAAAGAATTTCAGCCACTGCTTCTCCTTTCCGTTCCCCAGTCTTCTTAAGGGGGTCTCATATCGAGGCTTGCTGCATCTTGTTGTTCCCGTTGACTTGTGTTCTGTCCAGTTGGCCTTTGGCATAGAAAGTGCAGTTGTAGTCTTTCCCTCGGAGTATACATCGGTGAATCTTGAGGCAGTTGTACCTCCTGGTCTCCAATATCAGTACAGTTTTTTTTCCCGAGAAGCTCCTTTAAATCGATTACTTTCACAGCAGATCCATATATCTTTTGATTGGTTCTTATGTACTGTTGCTTTGGAGTGGCTATATGTCTTTTTAAGAAGGGTGTCCTTATCTAGGCTGCAAGGCTCCGACATCCCCTTTTCCATCTCCATAGTTTCAAATTTCTCTTCTGCTGATAATTTTCCACCTTGTTTAGAGCTATCATCAGCCACTGTTATTGATCCATCTGTTAGAGACTTCTTCCTTGCCGTCTTGGATCTCCTTGAAAATATTTTTAAGCAAGCCTTCTGTAAATGCTTTCAGATCTTGGGTTTGTTTCTCTATTAGATGAGCCATTCTTTTTAGCATAGACATGTTTTAGGCTTGCAAGTCAATTAATCTCAGGCAATTTTACAAATAGCCAGTAGAGGTCCTACAGAGTCCTAAGCAAAAGCAACAGTCTGTTTTGATCTCCGACGTTCCTGGCACTGACGTGTGACATATTGAAGTCAGTAAAGCAGTGTCTCGTACTGGAACAGAATTCTCGCGAGATCCTCCCACCCACGGCTCTTATATCTTATCTCCGAAAACCAAAACAAGTGCAGTAAAAGCTATTACTAATTAGTTTGAGTTGATTTAAGTCCTTCTTCTGCTTAGGGAAGAGAATTAGCCGGCCTCATATCGAGGTGGCTTCAGGCAGAGCAAAAAAAGGGGGGGGGAAGAGAAACGGAGAAATACTTGCGTCTCTGTGCGTTAATTGATGTCTTGATACCTTGGAATTTGGCAGATGTCCTCCCCTCGGTTCACAACATTCATTTGCAGTAAATCGTAGTAGAGGGTCGAAGTAAATTCTTGAAGGAAGAAAGAAAGAGAAAGAGAAGTCCAGAATATGGCAGACGTCCTCTTGAACCGAAACGCTGACAGCCTGTAATCCAGGGAGATATACTCCCTAAAGGATTGGAAACGGCCCCAAGAATTCCCTAGAGCTTCCTGGGTAGAAAGGTGAGGTGGGGTTTGCGTACCCCTCCTCTTTTCTGCCAATTGCTTCCACAATTGACCCTCTGTCAGGCTTCAGAGATTGCACTGCAATCCTTTTAGGATGCCATCTTAAGCCACACCCCGATACCTTTACCTTTTTAACATGTTTTCTGAGTGAGGCAGAGGAAGCTATGCATTTGAATTTCATTTTCCACTGGTATGCTTCCAATAGAGATCACTCTACTTGTTTTTGACTGAGGCTATGCTGCTGTACTTACACAAGGCAATAAAGTATGAGGTGGTGTTTCATTTTGTAAATAATGGGGAAATTTTAAGGGGGAAATTATTATAGGTTACAGAACAAAACTTCAGTTTTACAAATTGCTGGCCCAACTTACTATTGGTTGCTATGCTGGAGGAATGCAACACAGAGGAGGTATTCAGACGCCTTTTTATAGTAAGGTCATTAGTTGCTTGAGTAGCTCTACACATGGAACTTTAAATATGAAGCTTTGTTGTTGTTATGTGCGAAGTCGTGTCCGACCCATCGCGACCCCATGGACAATGATCCTCCAGGCCTTCCTGTCCTCTACCATTCCCCGGAGTCCATTTAAGTTTGCACCTACTGCTTCAGTGACTCCATCCAGCCACCTCATTCTCTGTCGTCCCCTTCTTCTTTTGCCCTCGATCTCTCCCAGCATTAGGCTCTTCTCCAGGGAGTCCTTCCTTCTCATGAGGTGGCCAAAGTATTTGAGTTTCATCTTCAGGATCTGGCCTTCTAAGGAGCAGTCAGGGCTGATCTCCTCTAGGACTGACTGGTTTGTTCGCCTTGCAGTCCAAGGGACTCGCAAGAGTCTTCTCCAGCACCAGAGTTCAAAAGCCTCAATTCTTTGACGCTCGGCCTTCCTTATGGTCCAACTTTCGCAGCCATACATTGCAACTGGGAAGACCATAGCCTTGACTAAACGCACTTTTGTTGGCAGGGTGATGTCTCTGCTTTTTAGGATGCTGTCTAGATTTGCCATAGCTTTCCTCCCCAGGAGCAAGCGTCTTTTAATTTCTTTGCTGCAGTCCCCATCTGCAGTGATCTTGGAGCCCAGGAAAATAAAATCTGTCACTATCTCCATTTCTTCCCCTTCTATTTGCCAGGAATTGAGAGGGCCGGATGCCATGATCTTTGTTTTCTTGATGTTGAGTTTCAAGCCAACTTTGGCACTCTCCTCCTTCACCCGCATCAACAGGCTCTTTAGTTCCTCTTCACTTTCTGCCATTAGAGTGGTATCATCTGCATATCTGAGGTTGTTGATATTTCTCCCTGCAATCTTGATCCCAATTTGTGACTCCTCTAATCCCGCATTTCTCATGATGTGCTCTGCATACAAGTTAAATAGGCAAGGCGACAGTATACAGCCTTGCCGAACTCCTTTCTCAATTTTGAACCAGTCAGTGATTCCATGTTCAGTTCTCACTGTTGCTTCTTGACCTGCATATAAATTTCTCAAGAGACAAATAAGATGCTCTGGTATTCCCATCTCTTTAAGAACTTGCCACAATTTGTTGTGCTCCATACAATCAAAGGCTTTAGCATAGTCAATGAAGCAGAAGTAGACGTTCTTCTGGTACTCCCTAGCTTTCTCCATGATCCAGCGTATGTTGGCAATTTGATCTCTAGTTCCTCTGCCTCTTCGAAATCCTGCCTGTACTTCTGGAAGTTCTCGGTCCACATATTGCTGGAGCCTAGCTTGTAGGATTTTGAGCATAACTTTGCTAGCATGAGAAATTAGTGCGATGGTGCGGTAGTTTGAACATTCTTTGGCATTGCCCTTCTTTGGGATTGGAATGTAAACTGACCTTTTCCAATCCTGTGGCCATTGTTGAGTTTTCCAAATTTGCTGGCATATTGAGTGTAGCACTTTTACTGCATCGTCCTTTAAGATTTTGAATAGTTCAACTGGAATGCTGTCACTACCACTAGCTTTATTGTTGCTCAGACTTCCTAAGGCCCATTTGACTTCACATTCCAGGATGTCTGGCTCCAGGTCAGTAACTACCCCATTGTGGTCATCAGGGATGTTAAGCTCACTCTTGTATAGTTCTTCTGTATAATTTTGCCACCTTTGTTTGATCTCTTCTGCTTCTGTGAGGTCCCTACCATTTTGGTCCCTTATCATACCCATCTTTGCATGAAACGTTCTCTTCATATCTCCAATTTTCTTGAAAAGATCTCTGGTCCTCCCCATTCTATTGTTTTCTTCTATTTGTTTGCACTGTTCATTTAAGAAGGCATTCTTATCTCTTCTAGCTTTTCTCTGGAATTCTGCATTCAATTGGGTGTATCTTTCTCTTTCTCCCTTGCCTTTCACTTCCCTTCTCTCCTTAGCTATTTGTAAAGCTTCCTCAGACAGCCATTTTGATTTCTTGCATTTCTTTTCCTTTGGGATGGTTTTAGTTGCTACCTCTTGTACAATGTTGCAAACCTCCGTCCATAGTTCTTCAGGCACTCTGTCTATCAGATCTAATTCCTTAAATCTATTTGTCACCTCCACTGTGTATTCGTCAGGGATATGATTTAGTTCATACCTGAGTGGCCTAGTGCTTTTCCCTACTTTCTTCAATTTAAGCCTAAAATTTGCAACAAGAAGCTCATGATCTGACCCACAATCAGCTCCTGGTCTTGTTTTTATTGACTGGATAGAACTTTTCCATCTTTGGCTGCAGAGCACATAGTCAATCTGATTTCTGTGTTGACCGTCTGGTGATGTCCATGTGTAGAGTCGTCTCTTGGGTTGCTGGAAAAGAGTGTTTGCTATGACCATTGTATTCTCTTGACAAAATTCTACCAGCCTGTGCCCTGCTTCATTTTGTACTCCAAGGCCAAACTTGCCTGTTATCCCAGTTATCTTTTGGCTTCCTACTTTAGCATTCCAATCCCCCATGATGATAAGCACATCATTTTTGGGCGTTGCTTCTAGAAGGTGTTGTAGGGCTTCATAGAACTGATCAACTTCATCCTCTTCAGCAGCAGTGGTTGGAGCGTAGACCTGGATCACTGTGATGTTGAATGGTTTGCCTTGGATTCGAACTGAGATCATTCTGTCATTTTGGGGATTGTATCCCAAGACTGCTTTTCCTACTCTCTTATTGATTATGAATGCTACTCCATTTCTTCTGCGAGATTCTTGTCCACAGTAGTATACCTGATGGTCATCTGAATTAAATTCACCCATTCCTGTCCATTTTAGTTCACTGATTCCTAAAATGTCGATGTTCAGTCTTCTCATTTCTTGTTTAACCACGTCCAGCTTGCCTTGATTCATGGATCTGACGTTCCAGGTTCCTATGGAATAAAAATCTTTACAGCATCGGACTGTCTTTTCGCCACCAGTTACTTCCACAACTGAGCGTCCTTTCGGCTTTGGCCCAGCCGCTTCATTCATTCTGGCGCTACTCGTACTAGCCGTCTGCTCATCCCCAGTAGCATATTGGACACCTTCCGACCTGAGGGGCTCATCTTCCAGCGTCATATCGTTATGCCTATTGGAACTGTCCATAGAGTTTTCATGGCAAAGATACTGGAGTGGTTTGCCATTGCCTTCTCCAGTGGATCACCTTTTGTCAGAGCTCTCAGCTATGACCTGTCCGTCTTGGGTGGCCCTGCATGGCATAGCTCATAGCTTCACTGAACTACGCAAGCCCCCTTGCCACAACAAGGCAGCGATCCTTGAAGGGGGAAATATGAAGCTATGTGAACTTAAATATGGAACTTCATGAGCTTTAAATATGGTGTTTAAAATAACAATTTTTAAAGTTATCTTTAAAGTTGGTTCTTTAGGTGCTTTTATATACCTTTTATAATGACAACAGAAAATACTGACTAGGTGTATACAATAAAAATTACCTTTAAAGGGTACTCAACAGTTAAGAACCAGAATGCTGTAACAGAATGTTGGATTACTGTCTGGAGCAGGGGTAGTCAAGCTGTGGCCCTCCAGATGTCCATGCACTACAATTCCTATGAGCATTTGCTGGCAGGGCTTATGGGAATTGTAGTCCATGGACATCTGGAGGGCCGCAGTTTGACTACCCCTTGTCTGGAGGAACCAAATAGTATTTTGCTATGGAAGCTTGCTGAGTAACCTTGAACCACTCATGCATTCTCTGCCTAACATACCTCTTGGGGGAGAGGAAGGTTATGTAAGCCACCTTTAGATTCTCATTGGGAGAAGGGTATAGTATAAATGAAGTAAATAAAATAAAAATTGCATATGTAAGAGTATGGTCCAGAAGTTTTGCTAGTCCCATTAACCAGTATTAAAGGATCTACATCAGTAGTCTTTACTCTTTCCAGACCCTGAATACACCTTTCACCCCCAGAAAAGGACAAGGACTCCCAAGCAGCAAGCAGGTAACATAGGTGATTACAGTAAGGCCATATGGCAGGAAGAAGATGAGACCGTGTATTGATGTGCTAAAAACAAATTATCTCCATTGTTGTGCAACATTGCCTTGCTGTTCTAATGCACCTTGAAGATCCTTCTGTGATCTGAATGTGCTAAGCTGCCAAGACAATGATGGAAAAAATTCCATCTTGTCCGTCCATGAGCCTGATCCAAAACAAATATGACAAAACAAATCACATATTTTTGTTACTGTGAATAGAATAACTATTGTTAACTGGAAATAAGACCTATTGAAATGAGACATTTGTCTCACACAGTACAAAACTGTAAAGACCACCCTTTACTACTTTGATAGATTCTTGAGAAATACTAATTTGAGATAAAGATTTTTTATTCAACTATATTGCAACTGCCCAGCTGGGATAGAGATGAGAATGAATACTCATGTGCTAAAAATAGGGGAAACACAGAAGAATTAGATAGTGAGAAAGAGAAAAATGAAGGCATACCAGGTTGGTTGATGAGCTTAGGAACAATTCATGACAGGAAAATGTTCTTAGTCTCCTGGTTAAAGAAGGCTGAAGCCATGAAGAGCTTTCTTTAAAAACTACTGATACAAGGGTGGCAAACAACACCAACTAAGAATGTCAGTCTGTTTGCTCTGCTGTGACTACCATGCACCTCTAGCAGCTGCATTGCAGAACTGCAATTAAAGATTTGTATTAAAACCCTGAAATTATTATCCTAACTTCACTGGATTCCCAAATGGACTTAGGCTATGTATCCCCATTCTCCTTCCCTGTCAGTGACCATGCAGATGTGCAGTGGGTTCAGTGATCAATATGGATGTGCACTGGCATCAGTTTGTGCTGTTACTGAAAGCACATTGTGGAAGCATTATTAGTGTGTAGCCTATTTCATCACTACAGCCTAGCAGCAACTGCTTATTTGTGTGAGTGTAGGTGTAGATGTGTAAGTAATTGTTCTGGCTTTTATTCTGCTGGCAGGTGAGGAAAATGATCCAAAAGCAGCAACACACAGCAGAAATTATTTGGGGAAGTGATTTTTAGAAAATTTAGTAAGTTCTGGCATGTCACATACTACTTTTGTCCTACAATTCAGAAGGAATGAAGTCACTTGCAAGTTGTAGACTGCAGTCCTTTAGACCGATGGTCCCCAACCACCAGGCCGTGGGGCGGTGCCGGGCCGCAGCTCCCTGCCTCCGCAGGGCCGTGCCATGCCGCACATGTGTGTTTGTGGCTGCGCATGCACGGCATGCGTGGCCGGGAGATTGCCCTCCCTGCCGCCGCCGGTCCGCAGCCTGAAAAAGGTTGCGGACCACTGCTTTAGACAATTATATTGAGTCAGTGAGTTTAAGCTTGCATAACTACATGCAAATTAAAGGCCTGAGATTTTACTCAGTGATATTTCCCCCACTCTTCCTTCACTACTACCTCCGTATATACACATCAGAATATCTGTGTTGATTTATACAGCTAAATACAATTCCCAGGACTAGATGGGCTTGTTTCTAAGAAATATTATGACAACTATGATGTTTGCTCTAATTTAACTAGCTTAACTAGCTTATGTTTCTAAGACCTCTTATTAATAATGTGTTCTCTTGTGATTAGAGAGATCTTAACAACCAAACTTCCCTTTTGCCATATAATGCTTCCTTTTATAGAATGAATTCAAATTTTGGACTTTATCATAATTCTCAAGGCAATTTTAAGAGAATATTTTCAGGCTTTTTCTGGGAATTTCTGCAGTTATAAAGAATAAGGTAGATGTATAGGTAGACACATCTAGGGTTTTAAGATTAGAGGGCATGATACTACTGATCAGTTCTCATACAGAAATTTTACTGATGCTAACAAGATTAACCTCTCTTACATGTACACACAGGAAACCTCGACCTGTCTCTCAGCTGGTTGCGCAACAGGTGACCCAGCAATTTGTGCCCCCCACGCAATCAAAAAAAGAAAAAAAAGACAAAGTAGAAAAGGAAAAAAGTGAAAAGGAAACTCCTAGCAAAAAGAACAGTCATAAGAAAACCAGGTAAAATTCTGAAAAGTTTTGTGTTCTTCAAAAATTATTTTAAAATTTGGTATCTGTATTCTTCTGTACATTTATGAAACAGTTAATTTTATGATAAGATTATCAGATCATGGAAACTAATTTTACTCAGAATTCAAATGGGAGCATGAAATAGGATAGTTTAGAAGGATAGATTTTTCAGATAGGAGTGGGGAGCAATGATTAGTTGAGAAAAAAAGCCAACTCAGCCCTTTCATGGTGAGTGGCAGCATATGATCATACGGTGGGTGGAGCCTCCTCCAAGATGGTGATGGTGATGATGATGATGTAAACTTTTATTCTGCCTTCTCTTTCCAGATTCCTGGTAGATCACAACACAATTAAAATCACATGAAATTCTAAAATACAATATAAAATTCATTTGAATTATTATTTCCAGATAGATTAAATCTAATATTATCCACAAAAATTCCTATAATGGGATTGGGGGGCATGGTGTAAGGAGTATAGTTTGGCAGGTGCAGGTTGAAAGGTCCATGAGATCAGATGTAAATTATTAGACCTCAACCATAGGCCTGGTGTGTGCGGATCTAAAGTGCATGTGTTCATAATTTTGGGGTACACAGTGAATTTGTCGGTACGTATAAGTTGTTTGAGCCTTTTTCAGTCACTCATTGGGACCTTTTCTGCATGAGGAATTTGCGGTGGTTCATTGCTTGTCTGGTCGTGGGGCTAATTCCCGCTTCCTGATGACATCAGCACCCTCCCATGGCTGTCTGAGGACTGTCACAAATCTGTCCATCAATTGCCCCACAATAAGGGAACGCTGATAAATCTGCAGTTCCTTTTTTGCTGCAGGGGAAAACAAGCTGAAAGTCATAGCAAGGAATGGAAAATTTGGCCATCCTTTTCCCCACACTTCCAACAACCCACTACAAGCATCACTTCTGGCGTCATCCTTCACCCCCACCCTTATTTTCAAAGAACTTTTCAATGTCTGTTTCTGCAGGGTCAGCAAGGAAGCCTGCTCCCTGGAGCCGCATTGCAGAAGCCATCTTGTATATTTTTTTTAAAAAAATAAAAGGCTGGAGTTGTCTATGTTGAAAAGGTCTGCTAGAAACAACTTATGAAAAGCTGAAAATCATTACTTGCCTCATGTAATATTCCCCAGTTCCAAAAAATAAGTTGAATCTAATCAAAAAGTTGAACAAAATCTTAGATTATGGGATTTGCAGCTCATATTGCCTTGCAGGGGAATATTGACCGCCTAATGAGGACACTGACAACCATAATTTGGCATAAAATATTTGGCCACAGCCTTTATTCAGCATTGAGTGTGGCAAGCATGGGAAGTGGATCTTGCCTTCTTGTGGTCAGCCGACCACAAGGCAGCCCACAGGATCCTGCCCCTCAACAGGTTGCATTGGCTATCCAGTCCAAAATCCCAGACATAATGGCAGGCTGAAAAGGGGGGAGGCAACATGGAGTGACCCTTCTGGGCACAGCCTCTGTTGGGTTCTCCTGCCCCCCAGAAATGCTAGCCTTCAATCAGGCTTTGCATCCGCACAGCCTCTTAAGCCCCCCCCCCACCTAGGGGAGGCCAGTGCACAAGCTTGGCCACCCCAACATTGATCCTTCCCATGCTCCACTTCCACCACTAAGCCCGATTAGGGATAATCCTCTTCAGTCTCCCACCACCGCTCATTTTTGCAGCCAATTCAAAATAGCATGTCAGATCCCATGGAGCCAGATGTCCATGCCCCAGTCCAACAAGTGCACCCCATTGCTCTTATAGAGTTGCCTATATTAGCGATCCCCAACCTGTGGGCCGCGGACCACATGTGGTCCTTCGACTAATTGGAGGTGGGCCCTGAAGGATGCCTTCTCCCCCCCCCAGCCCTTTACAACACACTTCATTGTTGTGGCGTGTCTGTATCTTATTTTTGAAGGGATGTTTAAACATTACCATAGCGATCAGAGAGCGTTAGGGCAGTGGTTGAGAGTAGAGTAGTAAACTACCCCCCCCCCACCGGGCCTCAGTAAAAGGCGTTGAGTGGTCCCCGGCATTGAGTGGTCCCCGGTGATAAAAAGGTTGGGGCCTATATGATATGTCTGGATGTCGGATTACAATCCTTTCATTCTTTTTCACAAAGTGGATGACTGATTTGTCCACATGCCATCTTCCGATGTCAACCCACTCTGGGTGAACTGCTTCACACCAAGTACAATGCTCCAAAGGTGCAGATCAGGATGTTGCCACCCATGGAAATCTTGTCTGGACAATGGCCAAATCTCTCAGGATTGTTTGTTTCAGGATATGGCCTGGAGTCTCTGATATCTTGTTTTCAACAAGTTGAATCAACAGCATATACTGAGATCCTTCACATTGAACAGCTTTCAGCAGCATGTCCATGAATGACCTCCAGTGCATTCCATGGTGACCTCGCCAGGTTATTCGGCCATGACCTTGCAATCCCAAGCAGTCGGCCCAGCCAGATGCTGCAGCATAGTTGGCAAGCCAAAACACTATGCTGTGTTCTAGTATCCACATGGCCTGGACATGGGGAGACAAATCCGTGAAAATAAAATTCAGAGAAGGAGATCCGTCCTACTGCCTATAAGCCGACGACCTCCATTGTCCCAGGGACTTGATTCCTTCTACTGATGACCTTGCTGAGGCAGCCTGGGTTGCCGTACCAATACGGAATGAGTGAATCCCACATTGCTCAGCCAGGAGTCCAAGCTTGTACAGAGCTGACCTCATGACTTCAACTAACTGGTATTGAGACCAGCATGTATGAAAAGCAGTCCTTCCATGTTTGGGCAAATATGCAAGTACATCCACATACAGTGAACCGGACAGGGTCCTAGCCAGAGGCTACTGGTAATATCACCGCTGCTACCCTCCACATTTGGTCAACTGTTGATTGTCCCAACCAGATGTACAGCCCTTGGTCACTGACTCGTATGTGCCACAGAGTCAACGCCTGATCTCCAGGAGTCATTCTAGAAGATTAAACCACCTCGCTGCACCTAAATGCCCCCCAAAATGTGATGGTAAAATTGAAATAGTGTGGTTTCAAATTCTGAATCACAAATCCCCAGTAGTATATTCAACATGTCTTTTAAAACCTGTATAGAAACTGGTTTCCTGCAATCTATTCTGAGAGGGGGACGATCATTTCCATCCGGCTATTGCCCTATGTGCCAAGATAGAGGTAGCAGGCTCCCACCAATTCTGCACCTTACAAAAACAACAGCACCACCAGTTGAACACCTAAAGTATGGTGCTGTTCCCAGGGGAGTGCAAATGCACAAAATAACAAAACAAAATCCTCTACCAGTAGTAATGGCTGGGGATAAACCCCTGTCATTGAAGATTTGCTGTATCCCTTGACTGCCTTCAAATAGGCCTGCCGCATAGCTGGGACCAAGGACAAACTCACTGCTTGCCAGAGGGTACATTGGCAAGTTTCCACAGTTCTTCTGGGAACTGGTCCAGCGCCAGTTTCGTTGTGGGAGCCAGAGCCAATGTTCCTGGAATAGAGACAAGCCATCCTCTACTTCATTAAACACTCCAGGCATGTATCTAGCAGCCAAATAAAAGTTGTTCTCCAGGCAGGTGCTCACCAGGAAGTGCACAAGGCACATAACCCTATTTGAATAGCTAGACAGCTTGTTGATGATGTGCACAACAACCTGGTTGTTGCACCAAAATAATATCACGTGGTTCTGAAAGAGCTCACGGCATAGAACCTTTGCTACTAACACTGAGATCATTTCTAAGAATGTGAGATCCCTCATAATATTGGTGTCTGCCCACTGCCTGGCACACCATCTGTTCTGATAGTAAACACTGAAGCCCAGGCTTCCCGCGGCATCAGAATGCATGATGAGAGATTTCCCAGGAAAAATTGGAGTTTGCCGGATTAAAACGTCATTGAAATGTTCTAAAAATTCATGCCACACTTTCAAATACTCTTTCAAGGCCTGAGTTAGGCGAATATGGTGGTTAGACGAAATCACTCCTGACATGGAACTTGCCATGTTGGCACAAAAAGTCCTGCCAGGTGAGATTATGGTGATCCAGTAGAACCTTTCAGTGTACATTTTTTCTTCCCGAGTGTGTTATCCAACCGTTGACTCAAGCTGGCCAGCTTATCTGCAGGAAGCTGAGATAAGCCTGCCTACACATCGAACAGGATTCCCAGGTAAGTCAACAGGACCACTGGTACTTCAGCCTTCTCCTCTGCCAAAGAAACCCTCAATTCAGCCACCAACACTTTAAAGGCAAGCAACCTCTCAGTGCATGCCGAGGAGGCCGGGGACCCCACAATCAAAAAATAAACTGATGAGCAATGTGTATGCTCCTTGATCCTGTACGCTCTTTGACCACCCATTCCAGGAAGATACTAAATGTTTCAAAGTTATCACATGATATGGAACCACCCATATTTATAGCCTTCTCAACATACCAATAACTCCCAAACAGCCAATCCAACAGACAGAAATCCTCTGTGTGGACTTGCAGGAAGCAGAAGGCAGATTGGATATCACACTAACAGTTTGTACTTCCTACGAGCCCTAATAGAATTTGCATGATCCAGTGATGCATATTTCACCATGCATAGCCCCGGCTCTAGTGCATCGTTTACTGATGAACCCCTGGGATAAGAAAGGTGTTAAATCAAATGGTATTGACTCAGGGCATTTTTTTTATTATTACAAACCCAATGGAGACACAGGCAAATTACGAAGGGGTGGAATCCCACCATTTGCCCAGCAGCACATTCCTTATGTATCTTCGCCGCCAGGACCTTCAGCAGGTGTACCGTGAACTTCAGATTACCACAGGTTGTGGCCACCCTCAGGCCTGTAAAGGGAATATTAAAAACCTTCAGAAAATCCCTTGGCGAGATATGCCATTGCCTCTTTGCTTGTGTATCAGGTTACGAATGAAAGTAACACCGATTATCGAATGTGTTGCTGCAAAGACTGTAGCTCAGAAGGCACTATAGTTGGTTGTAGCTCCCGTTGTTAGATCCCAGCCCTCCCCCTTTTTTGGAAGAGTGCTGGCCCCCACAAAAAGGCATCTGTCATATTCCTTCTTCAAGTGGGCTCCACCTTAAGCCTCACAGGAGTGCTCAAAATGGCACCTGTGGCATTGGCACATGCTCCTGTTGAATTCCCAACAATTGCCCCATCTATCCTTCCTACCCATGGGCTTACATCTGTCTTGTTCTGTCCGCCTGACATATCGGCCGACTTTCATGTTCTAGGCATCGTGGTCCTTTAAGTCCCACCTTGCCTGGATGTTGTTTGAAGACCATTCACAAGCCTACTTGTCATACACCATGGCCTCTGCATCCCCAGAAAGTGTTTTGGCCTCCATGATTTCCCAAGTGCCAACTCCTTTCTGGGTAAGCACCGGCAACAAGGCGTAGAAATTCTGCGTAATCCCTTAACCAGTTAGTGAAGAGTGATCATTTTGTGCTTCTGTAAAGCCTTTTTAAATCCCTTTTGGACCTTGTTTTTGGGAAATCTTCATCTATTTGCACCATGTTAAATATGTCGACATAATATCCATCAAGGGTCCTCTCGCATATTTTCATAGTAAGGCATGTTTTCCCCAGCTGCATAACCCAAAGGGGGCTTCATGGATTAGCCTACCCCGCCTTTTCTTTATAATAAGTATCCTCGGAATCCCGCCAATTCATCGTCCAGGTAAGAACACTGAAGCTAATAGGTCCCATCCCGTTGGCTTTCAAAGATTTTGTCCTCAGAGGAGGAAGACTCACTTCAGGTATTGGCAGCCTGCCGGGCCCTGGAGCACTTTCCTCCTCGCTTCTTTTTTCTCTTATACCCAGTCGTCTCTTGTTGCTCCATACCTCCCTGTTGAACATTCCTGGAAGAGCTAGGTACACCTAGCACCGGCCTGTCCCTGTTATTCTGCTATAACAGTTTCTGTAGGAGGAATGCCCACATGTATGGTCTGCGTACCACCCAGTCGGTGTAGTACCTGGTTGGTGCCAGCTGCACCCAGTCATTGCTTCCTGGCCATATTTATTTATTTATTTTTATTATTTTATTTTTATACCACTGCTCTTCTAGTGGTCGTGCGGCAGTTCACACAAAATAAAACAATACAGTAAAACCTCATAAAACACCACTTACAACAAAAATAGGTAAATAAATAGATGGCAACATCTTAATCAACATATCTGATCTCCAGTCCCCTCCCTCCTCCTCCCCCATTCAACCAGAAGGCCAAGTTTTCTTCCCTGGGAGCGAGGAGCCAGATCTAAGTAGGCATCGGGGGGATCCTCCAATGAAAACACCAGGACTCCACCCTGGCCTCAACCATACGCCTGGTGGAAGAGGTCCATCTTGCAGGCCCTGCAGAAAGCTGACAATTCCAGCAGGGCCCTCAGCTCTTCTAGGAGCTCATTCGACCAGGTTGGGGCCAGGACTGAAAAGGCCCTAGCCCGGGTTGTATCACTGTGGCCAAATGGTCAGAGAACAGGTAGGGCACTAATAGCTGGGCTTGGCGAACATCTTCCAAACATCTGATGAATATATCTGGTGGGGAGTCTGCCCAGCTGCCTATGAGGAGGTAGAGCTGGGTGGTCATCCGGATGTTGGTGATAACCCAGCCCATAGCCCTGGAACAGCTGGACTAGGGGGTGCATATTGATGTTAAAGAGTGTGGGGGAGAGTATCACCCTCTGTGGCACCCCACATGGGAGCCCGCAGGGGTTCGACATCTCAACCTCCACAGCAAGCCTCTGAGTCCGCTTCCACAGAAAGGGGAAAGAATTCTTTCCAGAGAAAGAATAGATTCTTCTCTTATCTAATTTTTTTCATCATCCAACTTTCACAGCCATAAATGGCTATTGGAAAAATAATACATCTAACTAATCTTTGCTTTTCCTTGTTTGGTTCAAGCTCATAATTACTGAGTGACTCAAACCAATTTGACATTTTATTTCCATACTTTTTCCCCACTCACATCAATTTGTGATCCAAGAAAAATGAATGTTTGAAAATATTATATCTCTTCATTATCAATTATTATGACATGTCTGGTTTTTGCAGTGGTCATTTAGGAATCTCTTGGAATCCATACGTTTTTGCTGGCGGACTAAAAGTCATGTCACCCAAATGGTGAGGGGGTGACTAGGCTGATACCTGCAGCTGTGTACTGGCAGGATTCCTGCTCCCAGTCCATGCCTGTGGTCCCACAGCATAGCCAAACAGTGGCCCTCCAAATGTTTTTGTCCAGACAAAGTCTGATGGGCCCCTGGCCACGGGCGGGTTGTTGGTATCCTGGCCCCCATGGAGCTACATGTGACTAAGATGAGAAACTGCTATTCCCATGATGGCTGGACATGTGTGAACCTGAGAACCACCTCTGACAGGTTTGGTTGTGCATACCCTCTTGGAAAAATCCCTTGTCCCATGGATGTTCCGTCCCCCATGGCTGGTGGTCCAGATGATTCGTGCCACCAAGATGGGCCTGCCCCATTGTAGAGCTGTGGCTGGGATCCACCGCACCACTGCCACCCGTCTTAATGCACCCAGCGTTCCATGAATTGCGGAGCAGCCTGCTGCTGCTGCATCATGAAATGGGCCTGTCCCATCCCTGGTTCCCAAGGCCCTGGAACCAGCAGCTGCCACCAGCTCAGCACAGTTCACCAGTAATTGCATCTTCACTGCTGGGGTATGCCCTGACCCATCACCTTTCCCCCTCCTCCAGCATCCTTTTCTGGTGCCATGGTCGCTTGTTCCCCCCTCTCTTTTTTTTTTTGAAGGGTCAAACGCTTTTGATAAAATGGCCTGTGAGAAGCTTTGTTTTTGTTTGTTTTTTAAAAACAAACAATGTCCCACAGCGTGTCTCACATCCCTTTTCCCTAAAAAAAAAAACAAAAAAAACCCTGGCTTCCCTGATGTCACTAGGTGGTTGGGCCAGGAAAAAACGCCCCTCCCACCAAGCAACACTTCTTTGAGTGCCCTGAGGGGAGAAAGAGGCCGAGCAATGTCAGGCACTTTTAACAGACGCCTGGCTCAGCCGCATGCCCTGTCACCATGCCAACATACATGCTTCCCAGAGGATGCCAGTGCTGGGAGTTCTGTCCCACTAGCTAGGTCTCTGTCATCATTCCTCCCCCGCAGCAGCAAAGGCTCCTTTAGATAAGTCGGGGGGGGGGGGTATTTATAGGGAAAAGGAAATTTATGGTAAAATCTGAGGAAGTCTGTCTGTGTCACCAGTTTCTCCTTCACATAAGTTAACAATGGAAGAAGGTAATTCACAGGATCTATTAGGAATATATATTTGCAAAATGTTTCAACTGCCCACTCCCACTCATTAAGCCTTATCGGTAGAAAGAGATTTATTTTCCTGGGTCTCTGAAGTGCTTTCAATACCACTGTATATCATATTCTTCTGTTCTACCTGTTCTACCTGTTAATACTGGCATTGGGAAAGTTGCATCTCTTCCTGGCTGGGGTGGGGGGAAGAGGATTGTAGAATATGGAATACTGTAAAATTCCATTTTATCTCCCAGATGAAGCGGTTATATAGAAATTTGGAGGAAAACATATCAGAATGCTGATAACACCCAATTATATATTTTTCATCCTTCAGATACTGGAAGAGTGGAATCTTTGATTTGGAGCTAAATAAAGACTAATGAACTGAAACTCAATACAGATAAATTACAGATATTGTTAGTGAACAGCACAGTTCTGGACAGGAATTTGGGAGTAGGTAGGTGCACAGCTGTTCTGGACAGATTCAGCAATAAAGACAAAGTTTACAGCTTAGAAGTAAGCCTTGATCCTCCACTGCAACTTGATTTACAGGTTGTATCTCTGGAGAGTAGCATGTATTTCCAGCTACACCTGATGTACCAGTTGTGACCTTTCCTAGGAAACAAGGACTTTGCCACTGTGATTTATACTATAGCTTTTTAGGTCCAGTAGAGCAGTGGTCCCCAGCCACCGGGCCGTGGCCCGGTGCCAGGCCGCAAAGGCCCTGGCACCGGGCTGCGGCTCCCTCTCCCCGCTCCCCTGCAGAAAGAAACTTCCCAGGCCGCAAGCTTGCAGCCCGGCAAGCTTCTTACTGTGGGAGGGGGGGAGAGGGAAGCAGGGCCGCCGAAAATGCGCATGCACAGCACGTTCGCGCATGTGCAGCACTTTTGCGCATGTGCAGCACTTTCGCACATGCGCGGAAGTGCCGCACATGCACGGCCGCACATGCACAGCCAGGCAATTGCCCCTTCCTGCTGCCGCCGGTCCGCAGCCTGTAAAAGGTTGCGGACCACTGCAGTAGAGAATGGTGATACCACCTTTAAAACCCAAAATGATGGGGAGCCAGAATATTTACAAATCACCTTCTCACATATAATCTTTTAAAATATAGCAGGTAGGCCTCGTTGTTTTCCCCATTTATGCGTGCTTGAATCCAGGACATGTTATAAACTATCCCTCTTGGTTGATTAGCAATCTTGCAAAAGCATTTTTCAGAATGTCGACAAGCCTCTTAGATTATTGTGTGCCTTTTACCTTAGTGCAATGGCAATAGGTTATGGTTCTAATTTAAATTAATTTGTATTTAATTTTTATCTTGTATCATGCTAATTGATTCTAGAGCTTTGTCTAGAAAGTGTTATAAAAATAACAGAATGAATAATAATAATTGCAGGGATTTTTAATATTAATTTTTCTGTTTGTAATTTAACTTTTTTTTTTACAATAATAATGTAAATATGCTTCCTGCCAACCCTAGACAGCTGTTATTGTTAGGCTATATATAGCGAAATTAGTGCTTATTTGTCCAGTGCCTGTGCTACAAAGAAAAATGCAGATGAGTCACAGCGGAGGGCAGTATATAAATTTAGGAATAATTAATAAATAAATGATTTATGGGTTCCAGCATCTAATCCTGTGTAAGATCAATTTTTGCAAATGATTTCCATGGGAAGATGAGATTTCCATTCCATGTATAAATAGCAACCTAGATCAGAACCATCACATGGAACATTGCCATAGCAGTTATGAAGTGCTAGTTTGAAGATGGTCTGTACCATAGTGCTGATCTATGTGGCTAGATTGTAATGCATAGCAGCTGTATTTATTTATTTATTTATTTAGTATTGCAGTTTATACTACCACTCACAGAAACTGGCTCGCAGCGGTTCACAAAACAAGAAAAATATAGCAATATCTGTTTAAAATATCCCATTTTTGGAGACTTCCCCGGTGAAAATGATCTTTGGCTGCTATTACTTATTGAGCAGTCATTTTTAACAGTTTTTGAAACGATTAAATAAAATTGCATCAAATAATTCTCTTTCCCTTCCTGTGCTCTCCCACTTGATGATCCCCTTCCTTCAAGCTCCCCAGATATTTATCCTTACAATCCCCATCTACTCCATTTATATCAGTCTTCTTCTTAACTATGGTTTTTGTATTGCTTATGGGTTATGAAAGAAATTTTGAATGACTTCGTATTAAGCATTTGAATGCTATCTGCAGTGTTATTTGTGCTGTATTTTTATATTCACAACATTATGCACAATGTTTCAGCTGACTCTGAATAGTAACCAAAGCTCAGTGGCAGAAGCCTACTTTGCAATTATAAAACCTCACATTTTTTCTTAGGATTTTCAATTTCATGGTCTTAAATAAAGGTAAAGGTAAAGGTATCCCCTGTGCAAGCACCGAGTCATGTCTGACCCTTGGGGTGACGCCCTCTAGCGTTTTCATGGCAGACTCAATACGGGGTGGTTTGCCAGTGCCTTCCCCAGTCATGACCGTTTACCCCCCAGCAAGCTGGGTACTCAGGTCTTAAATAGCTGAAGTTTTTGTGTGATAGCTTGAAAAGCTGTTGCCACACGCTAAATCTGTGGTCCCCAACCTTTTTATCATCGGGGACCAGTCAACGCTTGACAATTTTACTGAGGCCCGGGGAGGAGATGGTCTTTTGCCGAGGGACATCATCGCCTGGGCCCCTGCTCCACTTGCTTTCCCACCAGCACCCCTGACTTCCCACTGCCCACCGGGGGCTGCTGCCAGCAGTAGCTGCGCAGTGCCACGCCGAGGGGGAGCCCCAGCCATGGTGACCGCTGGAGAGCACCAAAGGTGAGCCAGTGGCAGGGCAGCCCCCGAGGCAGCAGCCGGGGAGGAGGACGAGGAGGGGCTGAAGCCCGGTAACGACTGATCCACGGACTGGTCCCAGTCCCTGGACCGGAGGTTGGGGACCACTGCACTAAATAACACTGTACTAGACAGACCAATAATTCTGACTGAGAAAACAGAAACCTCTTACACACATGTGAATTCAAAGAAAGTTTAAAATGTTAGATGGAGAGGCCTTCTGTAATAATAATAATCTAATTGTTCATATTATTTTAGGCCCAGGTTGAAAAATGTGGATCGAAGTAGTGCCCAGCACCTGGAAGTTACAGTGGGTGATCTGACAGTGATTATTACAGACTTTAAAGAAAAAACTAAATCACCACCTGCTTCCAGCGCAGCTTCTGCAGATCAGCACAGTCAGAGCGGTTCTAGTTCTGACAATACAGAGAGAGGAATGTCCAGGTCATCGTCACCTAGAGGAGAAGCCTCATCACTGAATGGAGAATCTCATTAAAGTTTATTGTCTCCAGTTTCTTTAGTCTTTCCTCTCCAGAACTTGCAAATATACATGTTGGCCAACAATTACCACATTTTCATGACTTGTTATCTACCATGCACAATTTGTATGTTTATTCAAATATGATTTATGTATTTTTAAAAAAGCAAAGTGCAACCAAGACAGTTAATTTAATTTCAATCTACAAAACATTTTCAGATGGAACTTTTAAATCTTCATATATGAAGAGGCCATGAAAATGTGGTTTGAATGTTCTTTATGCAGTGTTACTGGTAAATCCATTTCCACTTTTAGTTTAGTGACTTCTAACACAGCTCTTGGATTCTATACTATTGGCATGTACTGAATTAAAATTTTTATAACATAGTTCAAGCTGCCTAAATATGTATTATTTGAGAATTGTGAAACATAGTTATATGTATGCAAGATCAACTTAATCAATTATTGCTGCAAAAGAATTTTCATAACGATTATCTTAAAACACCTGCTGGTACTTGGTGTGGTTGAATAGGAAAAATGTTATTAAATAAAACATTTGTATGAATTTTTGCCAATGTCTGACACATTTTACTAGATTACTGTTACTGAATTATGTTGCTGGCTTTTCCAGTATTTTCCTCACACATTTAGAACATTTATTGTAATGTTTACAAGCAACAACAAAAAAGAAGTAAATCTGTTACAAGCATTTATTGTTTAGCTTTATAATTCTAGTACTACCTTGTCCTTATACACTGGTATTTTATGTTATAGAACATGGACTTGTTCTGAGATGACTAGGTTTTTTAATCTAGATTTTAATATCTAACTACTGTTGATACCTTAAATCCAGACGTGATACTGTTCTGATTTTGGCTTACTCGTCTTTCCTTCTCCCTAGACTTGCTCAGTGTTACAGTGATACATCAGTTCAGCACAGAGGCTAGGATACATAGGGCATCTTACATTTGCAAGAGAGCATTTATGCAGGCTTGAGGTTTTTCTCCTCTAGCCATAGTTCTTTGTATTCCATCGGAAAAAATTATAAAATGGCACCAACTCTTGGATGGTTCAGAGAGCTGCATTTGGAAGTTAAAAGCCTTGAAAGCATATGTGATATTAATGTTGCACCAGAGTGAGAAAATAAACATATAGCGTGTGTGTGTGTGTATGTGTGTGTGCCTGCGTGTGTGTGTATATATAAATATATATATATATATAACATTTGTTCCTATATCAACTTTTTGCTTTTTTTAAATGATCCTTTATTAAATATTATTATAGAGCAAACCATAGGAAAAATGCAGTTTTGTTTTTGACATAGTTGTGAACATTTATGCATTTAGCAATATATAGATACAGAACAAAAAAGATTTACAGTCCAATTCGGTATTATGTAAAATTCCCAATAAAGTATTTTTTATGAGTATAGGTT
Organism: Paroedura picta; assembly: GCF_049243985.1. Classification (NCBI taxonomy): domain Eukaryota; kingdom Metazoa; phylum Chordata; class Lepidosauria; order Squamata; family Gekkonidae; genus Paroedura; species Paroedura picta. Next base: position 75,961,866 of record NC_135373.1, on the reverse strand, counting down.
TTGCAATTTTTTGTTTATCATCAGTTAAGTATTTTGATGTACAAAACCATTAATAGTTTCTTATGCTAGTACAGTATTTTTAGGAACACAGTGGAATGGGAGATGGCTTGTAACTCTAGGCATGTTTTCACAAGCAACTAGGGTTGAATCCTAAACCCATTTACTGACAAATGAGTTTCATAGACTTCAGTGGGACTTATGCATGTACATACTTAGGACTGTATTGTTTGCTAATCAAATGAAGAAGGCCTATTGGCCAGAACGCACAGGATCATTTCAGGAACCATAAGTGAGTTGTGGCTTTGTTCTCCCCTCTTCTCTTGCTTCACCATTTCAATTGTTTGTATGCTATCCGTAGCTTTCTTAATACTCTAATTGGCACTTTCCGTCCGCATCAGAATTGGAAACTTACTTCAAGGCATGATTTGAGAGGAACAGTGCTAACTGTTAGAATATAGTGTCGAGCCATGATTAACTCTACCAATGGAAATTGAAATGCGAAACAGTAAATATACTTTGGAGGATTACCTGAACCAAACCAGAGACCTGCTTTCAACCACACTCCAAAGATGTAATGGAAATAATGTTCTCCTAGGATAGTAGATGCAGTTTTGCAAATTTAATTTTTGCCAACTGTGCTTCTCTTCAATGTCCAAGTTTTCTCAGTGAAAAAAGTGTGAGCAGCTCAGTGGGCTCCGGCAGGCGTAAGGAAGTAATGACAGTTGCTACTTTCTCTTTATTAACTGCATGGATGGATTCAGGCCACTGTCTTATAAAGACTCTATTCCAAATGTATAATACACTAACTTTCAGAAATAATTTGTTAAGAGAATAACATGTTTTACATCTTCATTTTCTTGTTATTCCCAGTGCTTGTCAACAGCTACCATACAAATCTGAAACTTCCAAATATTGTCATCGGTAGACTACACTCATGAAAATTCCAGCTGATAAGGAACCTCTTGTTTCTTGCTGACAACAGGAAGCATTCTGAGAGCAAAGTGATGAGGAAATGTCTTTATTCCTACTTTTAGCTGAAATCCTAAGCATTGATGCTTGAAAAGAAGTCTGACTGAACTCAGCTGGACTTACTTTTGACGAAAAGAATTGAAATGTTAGTTCAATATGGTAATAACTTTACATGTGTATTATTGGACGGTACACGCTTTGTTTTCCAGCAATTCACTTTTTTTCCTGACCAAAAATATTTGTGAATTAACAAGGAAAAAACAAGACTGATATTTTGGCAGTGAATCTCTAGACCCGAAATATTAAATACAGCTTTTCAGCTAAATAATGGAATTTTGTGTCCCCTGATAACTGTGATGTTTGCTGGTTTCTTGTAGCAATGTATTTCCAACCCCCACCCCACCCCTGTTTTTAACTGCAGTACTTCTACGGGCACAATGGTACTGTGTAATTTGTAAGATGTTAGTTGTGAAATACAGTTAGTTGCATAAACTGAAAGTCTGATGTGATACCTAAAACTTGCATACCTTATTTTTTGGCATTGCTGTCTAAAAATCAAATGCAAAAAGGTCTTTCAAATGAACTGCTAACAAGAGTGAACTGTTATGCTTTTTACTACCCAGCAAATTCACTAGCAACTCTTAAAACAATACATGTTTACTGGCTGTTGTGGGTTTTCCAGACTTTGTGGTTGTGTTCTAGTAATTCTAGTCTAATACCAGACCATGGCCACGCAGCTCAGAAAACCGACAACAGCAAGTTGACTTCATCAGTGAATGCCTTTGACAATTCAGTTCATGTTCAGATTATTACTGCTTTTCTATTTGGATTAGTTCTTGGAACTAGTACAGTAACTGGGAACCTTCCAGTGTACACTACTGTATATGAGAAAAACATTGCAGCCTTTAAGAGGAAGATACAGTGTTGCAAATTGAGTAGATATATGGACTTTGGACATTTAGCTGATAATGTCTATATTTCCAGAATGATAAATCCATTTTAAGCACACATTTTAAATATGTATATATTTAGTGCCAAATTAAAGCTGTTTGCTTTATAAGACAAGCTGGCTAGTTATTGCAGAATGAGAAATACCATTTTGTAACTGTTAATAACTGTTTAGTGTATTGTGTTGACATGAGCACAGAGGCAAAAAGAGTAGCACCTCCCTGGAAAAATACAGATAGGGGGAATACTCTCAAATGTCCATAGCATGTCAAAGACATGGCCTTTGCAAGATAGAAGAGTTGGCTTTTTATTCTCCACTTTTCACTACCTGAAGGAGTCCCAAAGCCACTTACAAAGCCTTTCCCTTTCCCCACAACAGACACCCTGTGAGATAGGTGGGGCTGAGAGCCCTAACAGAACTACTCTAAAAACATAGCTCTAAGAGAACTGTGACTAGCCCAAGCTCACCCAGCTGGATGCATGTGGAGGAATGGAGAATCAAACCTGGTTCTCCAGACTAGAGTTTGCCACTTTAAACCACTATATTCTGGCATAAGCATTTTTAAATTATTAAATTATTTTATATCACTTTTGAAGAGTTGGTTCTTACATGCCGCTTTTCTCTACCAGAAGAAGTCTCAAAGCAGCTTACAGTCGCCTTCCCATTCCTCTCCCCACAACAGACACCCTGTGAGGTAGGTGAGGCTGAGAGAGCCCTGATATTCCTGCTCAGAACAGCTTTATCTGTGCTGTGGCGAGCCTAAGGTCACCCAGCTGGTTGCATGTGGGGGAGTGCAAAATCAAACCCAGTTTACCAGATTAGACATCCGCACTCCTAACCACTACACCAAGCTGGCTTTCCCCGAAAGATTCCAAAATAGATTGCAACACCCCCCCGCCCCCCAGGCCACATGGAGACCAATAAAAGACCAGCATGACAACAGACTACATCTTGGGCTGCCCTGGATTCATAAGGTGGTTCTTCCAAAAGCTTGGGCTGCAGGCCACAGGCTAAGGGCAAATGGACCAAGAGTCCTTTGTTTCTTGCCCTTTGGCACACTCCTTTGGTTATACCAAAGCTTTGCAGGTACTGAACAGGAAGCAGAGGGGAGGTGAATCAACATGATGCAGATCCTAAAAATACTGCTCCATGCTTTCCCTCCTTTTTGAAGCAATTATAGGGCTGAACATTTTCACAAAACCAGTTAGTGGGGTGAAACTTCACCCCATAATTTTGGCTTCATTGTATTAAATATATTGGTATTGTATTAAATATGTTGGTTTAATAATGCCATCATCAGATAAATTCCTTAACACTTCATACTGTGTTACTTACCTGCTTCAGCATGTTTTTACTTGTTTATAGAACGTGTATGGTGATAACAAAATAGTCAGGAAAACTTTTCATTATATTACTCTGTGCAAGCTACTTTTTGGAGAACTAGGGCAGCCATCAAACAAAATCATAGTCAAATATATGACATTTAATACATCCTCCATCAAAGAGTTGGAGAACATGACCTATATTAAATTACATACTGAATTCAAGTTATACTAGCTAGTACTGTGAGAGTATCTGAATACATGGATTGTAGCTTCTATCACTACAATGTGAGTAGTCTACATAGGACTGCTTATGATCTTTTTTGCTATGTACAGGCTTAAAAACTGACATACTGGAAGTTGGAATCAGCAAACCTCCACTTGCATAAGCATTCTGCTTGTCTTGGTAATTACTTATTTATGAAACCTGAAATCATCAGCATAAGAGAAAATAAAAGGTAATTTAAGTAACAATGCCTTTTTATTCTGCAAGAAACAGCATGTCTTGTACAGCCAATAAATTTCATTTGCCACCAAACAGTACCAAGCATCCATATTTTAAAATATGAATATACGTAATATTACTAATTATATTATTAATAGCCAAGTGTTCAGAGATCTATTCAAGTTTTTTTTTCCAATCCTTTTGTTCAATACTATGCAAAAACTTTCTCTGAAAACAAAAGTAATCATGGGGAGCTATCCAGAAAGGGGTTTAGTAATTATTGGCGGATTTGTTTACTTTAATCATTTTGGATAACATTCATAGTAAAAGTAAAATAAATAGTAGTAAAAGTAAGTCAATACTGAAGTGTGTGCGAAATTCACGTCAAAATCTACATGCTTTATACAAATAATAGCTATTGAATCATAGAATCATAGAGCTGGAAGGGACCTCCAGGGTGATCTATTCCAACACTGCAGAATGCAGGAAATTTACAACTACCTGCCCACCCACAGTGACCCCAATTCCACGTCCAGATGATACCCCCCAATATAAATCCAATAACATAACCTAGTTTTTGACATTATATTTGTTTTCTTGATCATAAAAGATTCCTAGAATCTATGAGAAATTTTATCATTATAACTAAATTTGAAAAGAATTGTAAGGATAATTTCTTGTCTATTGCATATAAATCATTTACAATTTGTGTATTGTGTTTAATTACACTTAAGATTCTCCTCCACCCAAATAATAGCAGTAAAATTCAAAATATATGATGAATAAAAGAATAAATTGGATTGCTTTTTTGATAAATACTTAAAACTACAATAAAATAGAATGTCTTGACTTCTGGGATTTCCATCATGAAGTAAATATGACCATCTTGAAGTAAATATGACTAACACCAGTATTGGTCATTTCTAATGCATGAAAGTACAGCTTTCTTATTATGATACACTGGTGTTATTGTTTTAAATGAGATGGGGTGCTGCTACTATTTGACAGTTTGAATTTTTAAAAACAAAACCCACTATAATACTGGCTCAGCTAGGGCCCTCCATATGCAAAAACTATGAAAAGGGAAGGATGCTGATAAGAAATTCTGCCTATATTATGCATTAGAATCATAGAATCATAGAGTTGGAAGGGGCCATACAGGCCATCTAGTCCAGCCCCCTGCTCAACATAGGATCAGCCCAAAGCACCCTAAAGCATCCAAGAAAAGTGTGTATCCAACCTTTGCTTGAAGACTGCCAGTGAGGGGGAACTCACCATCTCCTTAGGCAGCCTATTCCACTGCTGAACTAATTAGAAAACAGAAGGTAACAACTGTTGAATCAATCGAGTTATAACATTACAAAATACATTTTAAGATAATACTAACACCACGTTACAGTGTAGGTTTAGAACAATTTGAACACTAATTCAATATTTTGTTGTTAAGTTGTAAATAGAAATGTCAGTATAGGATAGCACATTCCAGGTTCACAATTTACTAAATAATGTGGCTTTATCAGAGTAATAATTCTAATAATGATTTCTTGCAAGTAAGCCCTAAGGTCTTGAAAAGGATTCTGAATAGACCTGGAAGAAGTAATTCAGAAGCCCAACTTACTTGCATGAAGGTGTTCTTAGGGTAGGGATGGGCACAAACTAGAGTATGAACCAAATTTTTCTGCAAAAATGCCCCCGTGAACATTTCTCAGACTTCTGTCCAGTTTGGAGGTCTGGCTGGCAGCCATTTCAGGCTGACAGCAGATGTGAATGGCCACCTTGCTGTTAGGCTAATATGGCTGTAAGCCATTTCAGCAATTGATTTTTCTCCTGCTTAGAAGTGGGGTTGAAATAAAAGGGACCACTAAAATGGTTGCCAGCCAGTTCAGGCTGCCAGCAGATAAGCATCCCGGTTAGCTGATATGTTTAAATGGCTGCCAGCATCTAAGCAACAGGAACTGAAATAGATAGCTTACAGCCATTTTAGCCTAACAGCAGAGCAGGTGCACCCATATGCTAGAAGCCATTTTAGCAATCTGTTTTGCTTTGCTGGGGGGGGGGGGGAATGGACAGGCCCAAAAAGCTGATTTGCAGGTTCAGTTTGAGAACATCCCAAATTGGAATTTTCATGTTCACCCCTACTTAGTATTGCAACTGAAGTATGTTAATTCCCTTTCACTTCCAAAACACTAACTGCATGTTTGCAGTTCATTAAAGTATGTTTTCTTATTTTCACTTGTTTCTTGTATGATTGCAAAATCATAGTGTCTTAAAGGAATCTTTCTGCTTCCCTTGTTTCTAATATTTTTATAGTCGCCTTTTTATCTCTGTATCTAAAGAGGCAGAGTTCAGTATACATGAAAACAGTTGGCTGCTGGATAATATTCTTGGGGGGGGGGGGGAAATCTATGTGATACTGGCAGCAGCCTGAGGCAGCTGTATTTGAGAAATCTGCACTGGTGATACTTTCCCTTCTTAGTTCCTTCCTAGTCTCTGAGAGATAGTAGACCATCTGTTTTTGTATGGCGATGCACAGCAGGAGCACTTCTACCCCATCACAGAAAGGAAAAGGAAGAAGAATGCAGTGCCGGGAGAATGAAAATCGATTTTCTGCTTTACAACTTGCCTATATGGGGAGTATTCTATCTACCAAATGTTGACATATGAGAAAACACATTTTAAAGACAAAAAATTAATGGGATATGTTGTAATTTAGCCTTTTCTGGAATAAAGATACATAGAAATGGAGCTATTTTGTGATTCTTCTACAATTATGCCTGTAATTGCTGTATTATGCCATTATCACAAAGAAGTTATAGCCTGACTGCATATTTCATAGAAAATAACTTTGCCTTTGTGAGAAAAGTGGCCTATATAAATAACAATAATCAGGGGGTTGTTTTTTTTGTAAGTGGTTGTACTCATATGTATGGTTACAACGGGGGGGGGGGGGGGCTGAGCCAGCATCAGGCCTGCAAGACAGAGCTCTTTAGCCAGGGGGTTGGTTGAGGCCAGCTGTGGGAGATCTGGTCCTTCCTCAGTGCCTTTTGGCACTTTGTACCCCTTGTCTTGATTTACACCTTCCTGGACAAATATGGCAGCAATTGCTGGCTTGGTAAGGATTTGGGGGGGGGGGGGAGTTCAGGGTTGGATAGCTGGAGATGATTGAAGGGGGATTTTAAGGTTATGTTCTGTTGTTTTAAGGTTTTTATTGTATTCTATAGCTGTTGTAAGCCACTGTGGGCTAGCTGATCTAGGAGCATGGGAATTTAATTATAATAAAAATAAATAATGGAGGGAAACCTTGGCAGAGCTTGCCAATGGTGATGGGAGAAGAATCTTTGCAATTGCCCTCTACAAGTGAGCTGGCAGAGGGAGTTTGGCAGTGGGGCATGAGAGTTTTCACTCCCCCAACCACTGCGCCATCAACCGGGGATTTGGATGGGGTGGTACTGCCCCAAGGTGGCAAGAAGGAAGTCAGGCTAGGGGTGAGAAGTCAAGTGAGGATGCAAAGCAGTTCACAGCCCACTCCCAACTGATCCAGCAAGGAGGGAGTTAGAAGAAGAGTTGGTTCTTATATGCCGCTTTTCTCTACCCGGAGTCTCAAAACGGCTTACAGTTGCTTTCCCATTCCTCTCCCCACAACAGATATCAAGTGAGGTGAGGCAGTGGCAGGTTAGAGTGGATGTGCGATAGGGTTGTAAGTATTCTGTAGAGTGCAGGGGGTTGGATTAGATCAGTGGTCCACAACCTTTGTTAGGCTGCGGACCGCTGCGCCGGGGTGCGGGGAGAGGGTGACCCGAGGCCCCGCACGTGCGCGGCAGCCCCGGACACAAACGCGCATATGCGGCAAGTCTGCGCGTGCGCGTATGCACCGCTGGCATGCCGGCGGCCGCGGCTCCCTCTCCCCGCCCCTCCAGGCCGCAAGGAAATAGGCCATCAAAGCGGCCAATTAGCTTGCGGCTCGGCAAGCTTCTCTTCCCGCCCCATCCCAAAGCAGGAAGCTTGCCGGGCCGCAAGCTGATAGGCCGCTTCGGAGGCCGATTTGCTCGCAGCCTGGCGAGCTTCTCGCTGTGTGGGGGGGGGCAGGAAGAAGGAGCCGCGGCCCAGCGCCAAGGCCTTCGCAGCCCGGCACCGGGCCATGGCCCGGGAGTTGGGGACCACTGGATTAGATGACCCAGGAGGTCCCTTCCAAATCTATGATTAGTTCTAGGTTGAGAGAGCTCTGAGATTACTGCTCAATCAGAACAGCTTTATCAGTGCTGTGGCCAGACCAAGGTCACCCAGCTGGCTGCATGTGGGGAGTGCAGAATCGAATCCAGCTCGCCAGATTAGAAGTCTGCACTCCTAACCACTACACTAAGGTGGCTCTCATGGGAGATGGGAGTCCTCAGTCCCCATTCCAGCTGAACCACCCTGGCTGAACTGGCAACTAGGTGTTAGGCAGGGATATGCAGGAGACCTTGATGCCCCCACCCAATCCAAGCCTGCAGCAAAGGAGTCGGGCAGGGTTCACTCCCCCTACTACTGAACTAGCAACTAAGGAACCAGGTAAGAAGGCATAGCAATCCTCCCCCCCTCTCCCCATCTGGCAATGAGGGCAGCAGCTGCTGTGAATTTGATGGAGGTAATAGATTCTCTTCCTTCACACCCACAATATTGCAAGTCCCTACTTGTATATTCTAATAGCTGGTCACATACGAGGTTACTAAAATCTGGTGATTGCAGCTGTGAACAGGTAAAACAGATGAAACCAGCTCAGGTTTACAGAAAATTGTGAAATCTTCAAAAAAATACAGATCAATGAAGCACTTGTAGCTTTAAGCAAAACTTTAAGATAAGACCAACCAAGTTTTAATTCAAGGTTCTGCTGCTTCAGACCAACACGGTGAATCTGTGTTCAGACTGGGTTCTGTGGGGCTTAAGGGTACAAGAGATTGTAATGTTAATCTTTAATCTATTTTACATATTAGTTTTACATATTAGTTTCAATTCTGATTAGAATTCTTACTAAAAGAAAACATTTGATGGGCTTTTCCAGGACATTCAAAACGGCATCATTTCACCAGAATGGATGTTAGCCATTCAGTCACGTTCAGCTCTGGCCCATCCAATGGCTCAGCTATCTGGTGTTTTGCTCTTGCACTGCTTTTTTTTTTTTTTTAGTTGTATGATGAAAGGGCCAGTGTCCATTTTGATAGTGTTCTTTGTCGGCCTGGCTTCCTTTTTGTTGTTATTGTTAGGTGCGAAGTCATGTCCAACCCATCACGACCCCATAGACAATGATCCTCCAGGCCTTCCTGTCTTCTACCATTTCCCAGAGTCCATTTAAGTTTGCACCTACTGCTTCAGTGACTCCATCCAGCCACCTCATTCTCTGTCATCCCCTTCTTCTTTTGCCCTCGATCGCTCCCAACATTAGGCTCTTTGATGCTCGGCTTTCCTTATGGTCCAACTTTCACAGCCATACATTGCAACTAGAAAGACCATAGCCTTGACTAGAGGCTTCCTTTTACCACTGACCAATCCTATCGCAACTACTTTCCCCATTTCATTGAATCGCCTCGTACATGAGCCGGTGTTTCGTGATTTCATTTCTTACTTCGAGGTAAGCCCCACTTGTTTTGTTAGAAAACCCGACTAGCGGCTCTTCTTAAGAATCCCCCAATGTGCTGTAATATTTAAAGGTATAATATCAAGCCATCGAGCCGCGTGAGACAGGTAAACAAGAACAGGATCCAGCTGCTACTCGTGTAGTCGCGAGTTCACGTGGATTAGACTCGTTAACCTGGCAACTAAAATTAGCCATAAGGACCCTTTCGACTTTTTATTTTTAGAAATCTGCCTTAAATCTGGAAAGCGGTCTAGCATTCAAAAACTGGATGACACCGCGCGTCCGAGTCCTATTTCTTTTTTGCCCCTTACAGTCGCCCTGAGTTTCCAGCTCGGTTGCTCAAACTTGCGCCTCCAAGGAGGGGCCTTTCGCCAGTCTCGCGCCTCCCACGCCGCTCCAGCAACCCAGCCGTCCGCCGGGAGCCTTCCCGGCGACGCGCCGCCAACCGCGGCCCTCGGCGCCTCCATGCCGCTGGGGGCGCCGGGCTCCTCCCTAGCCGGCCCGGCCCGCCTCATTTTGGCCGCCCTCCTCTTGCTGGGCCGGCTCTCCTCCTCCTCCTCCTCCGCCCCTCTGAGGCGGCCGCGGCGGCGTCTTCCTGCCTTGCCTCAGCCACTGCTGGCGCGTCGTGCTGGGCCCGAGCGCACGCTGCGGCCACCGCCGGCATTTCCGCTCCCGGTTGGGCCCCGGCTGCAGCCTGCTGCTGCCGGGGCCGCGGGGCGATGCGGCGCCTGGTGCGAGTGGCGCTGCTCTGCCTGGGCTGCGGCTTGTGCTCATTGCTCTACGCCTTCAGTCAGCTGGCTCTGTCGCTGGAGCAGGAAGCGCCGCGACGGCGAGGAGACCCCACTTTCCCCGTCCGGAGGCAGCTCAGCGGCGGCGGCGGCGACTGGAGGGCCGTGGCGGGAACCACAGGCCGGCGACTGCCGTGGCCGTCCCAAGGGTATGTATGCGGGCCTTGTATGCGGAGGCACACAAGCCCCCCGCGTGTGCGGCAGGAGAGTCACTTTCAATTCATTGGGAGAACGAAGGAAAATTCGGCCTTTTTGGAGTAACTTCTGTCTTCCTACCTGTCTTCCTGCCTTTGTAGTGGCAAAAACAGGCAATATATTTTTGCACTTTGCGTGTAAAAAATATTTGGAAGAGTGGAGAAAATACCTCTTTCTGCTTTCCTCCACTCGTATGAATACCACCGAAACTAGAAACTAACTTATGCTGGTCAGTTATCAACGTCTTGAAATTCAGCAGGCTGTTTTACTGAGCAGGAGCAGTTTGTCTAAAGGCATGCTGAAGTTCACCGGGCACTTTCAGGTGACGCTGGAGAGTGGCTTGTGGTTTGCCATTTTAGCCTCTCTTGAAGCTATCTATCTTCTTTAAGATTTGTCCTGGCCCCTCGCTTATTATCTTGTCTGTTTCCATTTTCAGTTTGTTCTCCCCAAATACTTGACCATAGTGGATAAATGTTGTCCGAAAGCAAAGAGAGCAGGTTCTAGAAACTTAACATGAATAGATATATAGTTAGCTGTTGTTAGTATTTTGATGATGATACCTCATTCCAGCGCTTTGAGCTGTCTTTTTCAGTGGTTTTCCATAAATACTGAAAAGCATGTGTGGGTGAGCTCAGCTTGGTGCTCCCTGCCTCCCCTGCCACCCGCCTCTGCAGACCTGCCTAGGTCTCTTAAGGCTGTGGCGAGGCTGTTTGGGGTGGGGGCAAGCTTGGCCAGGTGCTGCCTGCCTCCCCCCACCTGCCTAGGGTCATTTATAAGATAGTTACCTTCATGGACCTTTTATATTAATAGACCCAAGTTATATGGCTTAAAATATAAGGTAGTGTGTTGAAGACTTTGTTAGTATCCCTGAAAAAAACCTATTAAGAAATAAGTTAACTGACAAAGTAAAATACGAAAATGAGGTTTTATACCTAGGAACTCGTTCTATTGTTTGAATAAACTTTTTGTCACTGCCAGCTTGGAAATGTATTTCTTATCTACTTCCCATGGCAGCAAGGCTAGTTGAGGCAGGGTGAGCTCAGGCAGTTGCTCCTTGCCTTCCTCCCTACTCATCCACCCACCCGGGCAGCCCCACCGAGGCGTAGCAGGGCTGCTCAGGCTGGGGCCATCTTACCCAACTGCTGCCATTTCTTGCATGAATGTGGAGGGGGAGGCAGTCAGGGACAGCATGTCCCCCACCTAATTGGTCCCACCTGATTGGTCCTCTGGTGGTGGAGTGCCCCCTGAGGAACAATCAGGGAGGTGTAGGTAGTTAGGGACAGGACATCCCCTGCCTGGTTGGTGCTCCACAGCGAGTGACTCCCCAGGGGCCCAGTCAGGTTTGTAAGTCCTAGCTCTTCCCACCATTCATGTCCAGTTTTATTTATGGTACAGATAAGGAAAGGGGCAGACAGGAATAAATATATTTTGTGAACAGGCAATAGAAGGGAGGTTAGAAGGAAGACAAGCAAAGTAAAACACTATGTGTGTATCCAGCATTTTCAAATGTTTCCTAATGAACAGTTAATTTGCTTAAGGGAATTTTAAAATAAACAAAATCCAGTGTCATATAGGTAATATTCCATGGTAATTAGTCTGTTATAATGCCTTTTATAAGCCATATTGGATTTATAAGTATTGGTGGAATTGCATAGCCTTATTATACTTGTTCCTTAAAAATTATTAATTTGCTTTACATGTTAGGTTAGTAATATTCAGTAACTCAGGAGCTGCATATGCCTTTTTGACATGCCACCTGTTGCTGTTCTGAGCACTGTCCCCCAATATAGCGCCTATCCTGTATTTCAACAAAAAAAGTGTAAGGTCTTATGGGACTCTACCTGTCAGGTGGATCCTACTTTGGAACATTTACATTGATGGAAGAGGTAAGCTACGAGGTTTCATAAGGTTCGGGCTCCTGCCAAAAGTGGAGACCAATCCGTATGAGGAAAAGCTGAGGGAACTTGGTCTGTTTAGCCTGGAGAGAAGACGACTAATAGGTGATATGATAACCCTCTTAAAATACTTGAAGGGCTATCATATAGAAGATGGAACATAGCTGTTTTCTGTTGCCCTAGAGCGCAGGCCATCAACCCCCGGTCTGCAGCCCGCTACCGGGCCGTGAAGGCCTCGGTGATGGGCTGCCACACCTGCCTCTCCCCCCCCCCGCAGAGAGAAGCTCACCAGGCTGTGAGAGAAGCGGCCGCTTCACTCGTGGCCCGGCTAGTTTTCTGCTGTGAGAGGGGAGGAAGAGGAAGGCGCAGCCGCCGGCATGCCGGCAGGCACAATCGCACATGCATGCACATTTTCACCACCAGGGGGTGCTAATGCACATGCACAGTGCCCAGGCCGCCGGCTCTTCGCCATCCCCGGAGGCAGTCCTCAATCTTAAAAAGGTTGGGGACTGTTACCCTAGAGGGTCAGACCAGAACCAGTGGGTTGAAAGTAATTCAAAATAATTTTTGGCTAAACATCCGGAAGAAGTTCCTGACAGAGTGGTTCCTCAGTGGAACAAGCTTACTTTGGGAGGTGGTGGTTTCTCTTTCTTTGGAAGTTTGTAAGCAGAGGCTGGATAGCCATCTGACAGATATGCTGATTTTGTGAGCTTAGGCAGATTGTGACTGGGTGGGCTGGAAGAGATATGCCAATGTTTGTCTCTTACGGCCCTTCCTTGCATACCGAGGGAATTGCTGATCGCCACTGTGGAATGGTAGGGAAATTTCCTCCAGGCCCGGCTGGATTCTGTAGAATTTTGGGTGGGGGGATCACTTGGCCCAGGAAATTGGGGTCACTGTGGATGTGCAGGTAGTTGTGAGTTCCTGCACTGTGCAGGGGGTTAGACTAGATGAATCTGGAGGTCCTTTCCAACTCTATGATCCTATGAATGTAAATAAGGCTCTTTTGGTGTATAGTAATAGTGATTGTAGCTGTCTGTAAACTATGGAGTGAGTATCACTATCCTAGGTAATAATATGATACTGTCATTTTCTGATATCTTTTTAAGTCTAGAGTGAAGAAGAAATTTGCTTAAACTGTTTGAGCTGTTGATGTCTGATGAGCAAAAAGTCTATGTAGGCATTTCGGACTTGACTCCTAAAAGTTTGGCTAGTGTATTGTTGCTGGAATCATAGCAAACTATACATGGGAGTAGATTCAAGTGGGTAGCCATGTTGGTCTGAAGTAGCACAACAAAATTAGAGTCCGGTAGCACCTTTAAGACTAACAAAGATTTATTCAAGGTGTGAGCTTTTGAGTGCAAGCACTCTTCCTCAGACTATGAACTACTTACCATAAGCTTGTGAATACTCATAGTGTTGTAAGCTGTATTTCTATGACTGTATGCTTGCCCCCTGTACAGAAGCCATTTCTTTTCCTTTGCTATATGCCTGAGTGACTTTACAAAAAATGAAAAAAATGGAAATTAAATATACCCCCCCAAAAGAAATAGAAGTTGTCATTATGTTATATCTGATTCAAGGCCAAAGTCATAACAGTTGATACTCAGACATTCACCACTACCTCTGCAAGGCATGGGAAAAAAACACACTTGGGTGTTGACTCAAGAAAATACAAGTGTTAGGAGTCAGTTGTTATCTGCTCCTGTGCTGTGCCTAGTTCTTCCCTCTTTTGGAACAGGAGTGTTTTTCAAAGTGACAGAGGAGGGAAGAGGGTATTGAACCTTTCCATCCTTGTACAGTTCAACTAATCAAAATAATTTTTCCTGTATTTCCAAGTTTTCCAAAAACTGGGGAAAGCCCAGGGTGTGGGAAATGTGGGTATGTGTATTTTCTGAGCCTTCATGTCTCTAGTATGAATCCATCTTTTCAGGATGTTGTGAAATAACATATCCTTGCGCTTTCAGAGGTGTATGGAGGATGTTTTAGTAAATCATGCCAGTATTGGGAATTCCTATTGAGACTGATAGTCTGTGCTCATGGGTTTAAGAGTAGCAGATTGGTAAATTAAATGAATGTCTAAAAAGTGCTTTTAAACATGATCTTAATTTAAACAATGTCTTTGTTTTTTGGTAGGAGCTACAGAAAAGAAATCTTTTCATGTAAATCAAAGACAACTTAATCCAGATTTGTAATGAGATTTCCCCTTCATAGTGAGGATTTTGTGATAACAGGTACTTGGCAGAAAAGGATAAAGTTTTCATGTCTCTGGTCTAGAAGAAAAAGCAGTTAAGGGAGGATATGATATTGTTCTGTAAAATCTGCTTGGTGTGAAGAAAATTGATAGAATAACTCAATCTCATAATACTAGGTCAGGACAAGCAATAAAATTGATAGGTTGTAGATTGATGGCAGATGAAAGAAATAACTTGTAAGGACGAGGGGATTTGGAGGGAGCATGTGATCTTATAACCTGATTCCAGTGTGTTAACAATAGTTAAAGGACAGCAGAATTATATTTAAGTTAACCCTTGGTTATCATTTAGAATGTTTCTACGTTTCCCTCCTCTTTTTGTTTTCCAAACAATAGTGCTCTTTTGGGGGACCCACGACCCAATGTTATGATCTAATAATCCTTTCCCCATCCTTAGAATTCTATTTACCAAACTTGCCTTGATGCAGACCAAGTCCAGTCTAATTGTATTACCACATTATTGGGACATAAAGATGGGCATTTTCACGGGGCCCTACCCACATCAATGCTATTTTCCTACTGGCAATCTCTTGCAGGCACTATATCCCCCATTGTAACACTCTAACAATTACCATTTATTTAAAATTAGTTTAAAATTTAAAGCCCTCTGGTGGCATGGCAGGCAAAAACACAGGGAATTGTCGTTACAGAGAAAAGTGTACAGACAACTCCTGTGTGGATGTTTCTGTGTTTATGCACATTCCTTTATATTTGCAGAGTGGTGACTGCAAAAAGGAGACTCTTTGTTTGTGGAAGCAGCCTGAGATGATATTTGAACAATGGACTTTGCAGTTTATCAGCATGTTCTTATCAATATGTTTTCTAGTCCTTTTAAAATAAGGTCATAATAAAATATAGTACTAATTAATATATTATGTAAATTGCACAAGAGCCTCTTGTAGCACAGGGTGGTAAGGCAGCAGAAATACTGTCTGAAGCTGTCTGCCCATGAGGCTGGGATTTCGATCCCAGCAGCCGGCTCAAGGTCGACTCAGCCTTCCATCCTTCCGAGGTCGGTAAAATGAGTACCCAGCTTGCTGGGGGGTAAACGGTCATGACTGGGGAAGGCACTGGCAAACCACCCCGTATTGAGTCTGCCATGAAAACACTAGAGGGCGTCACCCCAAGGGTCAGACATGACTCGGTGCTTGCACAGGGGATACTTTCACCTTCACAAATTGCACAACATGATTAAATTCTGCTTCATAGCTAAAATATGGGGTTTGGTAGAAATTAATGTGCCATGAGCAACTTCATGATATTTTGGGGGATCAGTTCTTTCCAATACTATTAGTCATGAGTCACTTCTTGCTGTCCTGTGATAACATGTTAGAATGTTAATGACTTCAGTGTAATGTATTTTGCATTTAAACATTTATAAATAAGGTAAGGATTGAGATTTAATTTGCTAAGATCTCTGGTCATGCCTATACCAATCTTTTCTGTTGCCTCAGTACTAGATGAAAGGTGTGATGCAATACTGTAACTGCAGTTAGTTATTTCAGCTGAAAGAATCTAATACAGAAGCATTACAATGATCACAGGAAACTTGCCTCAGGTGATTCTGACTTCATAGTTTGCTGTACAGAAAGCACACTTCTGCCTCTTCAGAAATCTGTTTTCAGTTGGCTTTGTATTGATTTGCCTGAACCCTGTAATTAGAATGGATGGAGGTTCAAATTTAAATAGGAAAGCTGCTGGTTTTTGTGACTCCCCCCTTCTTCCCCCTCCCCCAAAAAATAGAGTATGATTTCATTCACTTCTCCATGAGCTCAGCAACTTATAAGATTGGAAAAGAAACTTCAGCTCTGGCACAAGGCGTTGCCTTGGCTTCAGTACAAGGATTGCAGCAGCTATTCTTTGTAAAGGAGTTTCAATTTAATATACATTAACTGTCTGGTTACACATACATCTTAATTTGATGATCACCTTTCAATATATATAATTATTAAATTTCAGGAGGAACAGTAAGTCAGAGAAGGGTTTTTTGTGTGGAGATTTTTTTTGGGAAGTTACTGACTAGGCAGTGACATAGAAACACAGACTGTGTTTCTGTTACTGTAAAATAATAGAAGTAAACGGTGTAAAGTTGAGCTGAAAATTCATGTAGCATCTTTTCCCCTTTCAGTGTGCTCACAGTTGTGTTTAATATCAGTTGTTACAGTGTATATTCCTGTTAAACTGTTAGGACATTTTTGACTTGAATAACTAAATTCAGTTTCTCCATGTTAATACGATTGCCAACTTTGGGGTACCTATTAGTATTGATAGAGTGATTTCATGAGACATGGCTGCCTTGTAGTTAAAACAGATGACTAGTTTTCTATCAATTTAGAACTGCTGAGCATCTGCCTATTGTGTGGTTTTCATTACAGATTAAGTGCAAACATATTTTAACTGCTTTAAATTATTGAATTATAGAAGGCCTTGCAGTTAATTTTAAGACTTAATTTTAAAATATATTCTATATTTATAATTAGGAACTGTTCAACAGAGCGAGTCAGTGCTCATTATAGATGAATTTCCTAGCTCAGCCTCTATCTGCTTCCCTTCACAAATGCAGTCTACCAGTAATTGTGGTTCCTAGAGGGAAGAAGGCAATTTCAGGGAATATATTTATTATTTATTATATAGTCCACTTTCTCATTGAAACTTAGGGCAGTTACAAAAATTTAAAGAATTCAGCAGAAGTAGCAGAAGACATGATGTAAAAGAAAGGCAAAAAGTGTATTATAGGAGTTAAAACACAATGCAGTAAGAAAATACATAGTAAAAAGGGCCAGTAACTATAGCCCATTGTAAAAGTATCCTCCTGAATAATTCCTTTTTTCTCTTAATAAAAATTATAATAGTATTGGGAGCCTTCCTGACCTCCTCAGGGATGATATTCCACAAAGTAGGATCCACAATAAAGAATGATGGGGTGGGGACAGCTGCTGAAGATGAAGTGGGCTCAGGCTTACACACACACACACAAGCTCTGCTGGCTAGCAATTTTGTACTGGCAAAATATTAGAATAGAAGCAAAAAAAAAAAGAAAACCCAGAAGCAATAAGAGAAAATGACAGCAGAGAATTCAGTTTATTTTATGGAGCACCTAATAGTGATGTCAAAATGGTAGTTACATAGCTTTTTCTGACGCACATGAGAATACACTCTGAGTACAGAACTTAATGATAGCGAAGAGTGGTGACTTTAGGGACATAACATAGGAATTGGTCTCCAAAAAGGATATAATTTATACATATTGGTTGGTACAGTCCCCACTCAACCATTCAGCTACACATTATAGAGAGTACTATATTGTTGTTGTTGTTATGTGCGAAGTCGTGTCTGACCCATCGCGACCCCATGGACAATGATCCTCCAGGCCTTCCTGTCCTCTACCATTCCCCGGAGTCCATTTAAGTTTGCACCTACTGCTTCAGTGACTCCATCCAGCCACCTCATTC
The DNA here is from genome assembly GCF_049243985.1 of Paroedura picta. Taxonomy (NCBI): domain Eukaryota; kingdom Metazoa; phylum Chordata; class Lepidosauria; order Squamata; family Gekkonidae; genus Paroedura; species Paroedura picta. The sequence goes on along the minus strand of NC_135373.1, from coordinate 75,943,986 downwards.
TCTGTCGTCCCCTTCTTCTTTTGCCCTCGATCGCTCCCAGCATTAGGCTCTTCTCCAGGGAGTCCTTCCTTCTCATGAGGTGGCCAAAGTATTTGAGTTTCATCTTCAGGATCTGGCCTTCTAAAGAGCAGTCAGGGCTGATCTCCTCTAGGACTGACCGGTTTGTTCGCCTTGCAGTCCAAGGGACTCGCAAGAGTCTTCTCCAGCACCAGAGTTCAAAAGCCTCAATTCTTTGACGCTCGGCCTTCCTTATGGTCCAACTTTCGCAGCCATACATTGCAACTGGGAATACCATAGCCTTGACTAAACGCACTTTTGTTGGCAGGGTGATGTCTCTGCTTTTTAGGATGCTGTCTAGATTTGCCATAGCTTTCCTCCCCAGGAGCAAGCGTCTTTTAATTTCTTTGCTGCAGTCCCCATCTGCAGTGATTTTGGAGCCCAGGAAAATAAAATCTGTTACTATCTCCATTTCTTCCCCATCTATTTGCCATGAATTGAGAGGGCTGGATGCCATGATCTTTGTTTTCTTGATGTTGAGTTTCAAGCCAACTTTTGCACTCTCCTCCTTCACCCGCATCAACAGGCTCTTTAGTTCCTCTTCACTTTCTGCCATTAGAGTGGTATCATCTGCATATCTGAGGTTGTTGATATTTCTCCCTGCAATCTTGATCCCAATTTGTGACTCCTCTAATCCCGCATTTCTCATGATGTGCTCTGCATAAATGTTAAATAGGCAAGGCGACAGTATACAGCCTTGCCGCACTCCTTTCTCAATTTTGAACCAGTTAGTGATTCCATGTTCAGTTCTCACTGTTGCTTCCTGACCTGCATATAAATTTCTCAAGAGACAAATAAGATGCTCTGGTATTCCCATCTCTTTAAGAATTTGCCACAATTTGTTGTGCTCCACACAATCAAAGGCTTTAGCATAGTCAATGAAGCAGAAGTAGATGTTCTTCTGGTACTCCCTAGCTTTCTCCATGATCCAGCGTATGTTGGCAATTTGATCTCTAGTTCCTCTGCCTCTTCGAAATCCTGCCTGTACTTCTGGAAGTTCTCGGTCCACATATTGCTGGAGCCTAGCTTGTAGGATTTTGAGCATAACTTTGCTAGCATGAGAAATTAGTGCAATGGTGCGGTAGTTTGAACATTCTTTGGCATTGCCCTTCTTTGGGATTGGAATGTAAACTGACCTTTTCCAATCCTGTGGCCATTGTTGAGTTTTCCAAATTTGTTGGCATATTGAGTGTAGCACTTTTACTGCATCGTCCTTTAAGATTTTGAATAGTTCAACTGGAATGCTGTCACCACCACTAGCTTTATTGTTGCTCAGACTTCCTAATGCCCATTTGACTTCACATTCCAGGATGTCTGGCTCCAGGTCAGTAACTACCCCATTGTGGTCATCAGGGATGTTAAGCTCGCTCTTGTATAGCTCTTCTGTATAATTTTGCCACCTTTGTTTAATCTCTTCTGCTTCTGTGAGGTCCCTACCATTTTGGTCCCTTATCATACCCATCTTTGCATGAAACGTTCTCTTCATATCTCCAATTTTCTTGAAAAGATCTCTGGTCCTCCCCATTCTATTGTTTTCTTCTATTTGTTTGCACTGTTCATTTAAGAAGGCATTCTTATCTCTTCTAGCTTTTCTCTGGAATTCTGCATTCAATTGGGTGTATCTTTCTCTTTCTCCCTTGCCTTTCACTTCCCTTCTCTCCTTAGCTATTTGTAAAGCTTCCTCAGACAGCCATTTTGATTTCTTGCATTTCTTTTTCTTTGGGATGGTTTTAGTTGCTACCTCTTGTACAATGTCGCGAACCTCCGTCCATAGTTCTTCAGGCACTCTGTCTATCAGATCTAATTCCTTAAATCTATTTGTCACCTCTACTGTGTATTCGTTGGGGATATGATTTAGTTCATACATGAGTGGCCTAGTGCTTTTCCCTACTTTCTTCAATTTAAGCAATTTTGCAACAAGAATCTCATGATCTGAACCACAATCAGCTCCTGGTCTTGTTTTTATTGACTGGATAGAACTTTTCCATCTTTGGCTGCAGAGCACATAGTCAATCTGATTTCTGTGTTGACCGTCTGGTGATGTCCATGTGTAGAGTCGTCTCTTGGGTTGTTGGAAAAGAGTGTTTGCTATGACCATTGTATTCTCTTGACAAAATTCTACCAGCCTGTGCCCTGCTCCATTTTGTACTCCAAGGCCAAACTTGCCTGTTATCCCGGTTATCTTTTGGCTTCCTACTTTAGCATTCCAATCCCCCATGATGATAAGCACATCATTTTTTGGCGTTGCTTCTAGAAGGTGTTGTAAGGCTTCATAGAACTGATCAACTTCATCCTCTTCAGCAGCAGTGGTTGGGGCATAGACCTGGATCACTGTGATGTTGAATGGTTTGCCTTGGATTCAAACTGAGATCATTCTGTCATTTTGGGGATTGTATCCCAAGACTGCTTTTCCTACTCTCTTATTGATTATGAAGGCTACTCCATTTCTTCTGCAAGATTCTTGTCCACAGTAGTATACCTGATGGTCATCTGAATTAAATTCACCCATTCCTGTCCATTTTAGTTCACTGATTCCTAAAATGTCGATGTTCAGTCTTGTCATTTCTTGTTTGACCACGTCCAGCTTGCCTTGATTCATGGATCTGACGTTCCAGGTTCCTATGGAATAAAAATCTTTACAGCATCGGACTGTCTTTTCGCCACCAGTTACTTCCACAACTGAGCGTCCTTTCGGCTTTGGCCCAGGAGTACTATATAGTGTGTTATTATAATTTTGACCACTGAGGAAGACCCAGAAGGGTCGAAACGCGTTTGGTCCTATGTGTTGTTAGTTCGGTATAGTTTTTAAGATGTTTTTATTCTGTTTTTAACTGTGCACTATAATAAATAATTAACAAGTTTTACATTATTTTTATTGTTTAGCTCAACTTTTGAGTTCCTTCCCAAAATGATAGTTGCAACCACAGCCAGTGATTGGGGATCTCTTTAAGTTAAGATGTCTTTAAGTAATTCAGCAGTATATGATGACAGTTTTGATTCAGAATTTGGACTTTGGAAAAGGTTTTAAGTATCTGACTTTTAGAAAATATTTTTAAGCTTGCTATTTTGTAGCCAACAAATAATCTGATATATTTAAGAAATTCTACTATGAGCCAACAATTAAATCATGTTTCAGTAGAATTAGGCTCCATGCTTAGGATTGCACTGTGAGAATCTTGAGCAGAGTTACACCCTTTTTAGTTAGTTGAAGTCAGTGAGTATTAAAAGGGTGTAATTCTGCTTAGGCTTGCACTGTTAGTTGTGTACAATTACTCTCTGGTTACAATTGTCCTGGAATGTAATAAACTTAAACTAATAATATACATTCTATGAAGTTCTTCCTTCAGCCACTAATGATTAATTAGTGACTTAATTTTTCTATGAGCAAGCAAAAATATTTCATTAGGGATTAGACCAATAATATTTACACAGGATTGTTTCTATCTTATCCTGTTAGGTGTAAGAATGTATCTGTATCTTACTGGAATTCCTATTGGATGCTGCCCTCTGATGTTTGTGGAATGAACTGCTTTTGGGAAGCTGCTTGTAGGTAGGCTTTGACAGAATCTTAATTGCTCAATTAGCTAATTTTAGCCATGCTAGTAACTATTGGAAAATTTAAGAAAATGTTGAAACAATGATGATTCTTTTCCTTTACATTTCTTATACCATATCCCTTAATCAGAGTGGATTTAGTTCCACTAATTTAGTTCCAATAATTCAAACTATTGACCACTACCACCACTAGAATGTAACATTTCCAGGAATGGAAGGCATGGAAGACTTAAAAGATGTATAAGTAAACAAGAGTTAACAAATGACACTTAAATCCAGTGGCAACCCCAAGGCCAAACAAGTTCAAGCAGGGAGGCTTAGCATATGCAGATACACACTCCTTCAGTTACATTGAAACAGTTTCCCTTAAATGTTGCATATAGGTGTGTGCGTGCCGGGGGGGGGGGTAGTTGCCAAGAAAGGCTAATTAAGAGTAAAGTTGGAATCAAAAGTAAAGTTGGAATCAAGCAATGAATACAGCTAATAATTGCACATTTAGTTATAGCAAATTGGCAATCTCATCTATAATCACCCTTAACTATGCATCTTGACTCTTGCTAGCCCTACCTATATGGAAGGGTTAAGATAATTCTGCTTCACTGTATCTGATGGAGTGTGCATACGGCACAAAAACTTATACCTTGAATAAAACTTTTTTTGTCTTAAAGGTGCCACTGAGCTCAAACTTTGCTGTGCTGCTTCAGACTAGGACTGTTTCTGCACTAGGGACTATTTGGATTTGCATTTTTAAAGGGTCAATTTTTTTGTCAATTTCCACACTGAAGTTTGCATTTTCAGGCAGATACCTGAATTGCACCCTCACTTGCCCCACAGCAAAGGAATCCCCATAAATCCATTTTTCACTTTTGAAGCAGGACCTAAGGGGGTCTATTTCAGTTCAGTGTGGAAATGCATGCATTAGTTTTTCATGGCGCTGCCATTTTGAATGTTTGGGCACACCCTGTTCCTTGTTGCTGGCTTTCTTCCCCCCTCCCTTAGTCCCCCTCCCATGGGAAAGGCCCTAGCACTCCCCTCCTCCATATGCCATGTCTCTTCCCCCCAATAGTGTACCTTCATTCCACATTCCCTTGTCTCTCCCCTTCCCCCAAATGTTATCATGTGACAATGCTGTGCTGTTGTAACAACCAAGACTGATTTTTTGTCCCTGGAGGATTGGAGAAGGCAGCAGGCTTCTCTGGTCTGCTCTCACTGTAGGAAATAATGAAGATTGGATTGAAACCCCTGGTCTAATCTTTTTGAAACTTTAGGGTTCTTTTGAGGAGAGGCTCCTGCAGCCACACTGTAAGTGTCATGCATCTATCTCAATCCCCCATCCCCAGAAAAGATGAAATGGGGGCAATTCCCATACATTTGAATGGCACCATTGGTTTCAATGGTGCCAAAACAATTTGGCTTTTTCCGAATTGATTCAGCCAAATCAAAACCCAGTATGGGTGATTCAGACAAACTCATTCAGTCTAAACAGAAAATGATCCGAATCTTCTTTTCTTTGCACATGCCTATTAGAAAAGCAGGTTTTGTTTTGATTGGTGATCATTAATCCAGAGATCTCTTCAAGAAAATTGGAGATATGAAGAGAACATTTCATGCAAAGATGGGTATGATAAAGGGCCGAAATGGTAGGGACCTCACAGAAGCAGAAGAGATTTTTAAAAGGTGGCAAAATTATACAGAAGAACTATACAAGAGCGAGCTTAACATCCCTGATAACCATGATGGGGTAGTCACTGACCTGGAGCCAGACATCCTGGAATGCACTTCTTGCACAGAAATAAAATCCAGTTGGTTTAAAGATCCAAATAGAGGTACCTGGGCAAATTGGACTTTGTCCTCCCCAACCCAAGCTAGAATTCTAAACTAGTTTGGGGAAAGCAAATAAGCTCCAACTCTAGCCATGTGCCTGAAGTGTGATAACAGAGTTAATTGGCCTTAGTTTAGCTTCTGAATATGGTCTGTAATTTTCATTTCAAAATGTTATTTGTATAGAAATATAAAAAATACCTGATTCAAACTTGTAAAAAATCAAAATTTGTTTAAACAAATATCAAGTTATCTTGTAAGTTAAACTAAATGGGATTCAGCAGCTACAGGTTTTGTATTTCTTTTATGGAAATAGAAAGGAATGTTTGCATGCTTTCTGTGCATATGTAGTAGTCTCTTTTACAACAGAATGTGAAGCTTCTGTGTGCATGCAACTCTGAAGTTATTAAGAGTAAAGAAGACATGCATATTTTGGTGTTACTGGATTGTTCTTTAATAGCGAGTCATATTATTTGTGAAAAACTAGTAAATATTGTTATTTTTACAGTGTCCTCTTCATTAACAAACCTTTGGCCATGCTAGTTATTTGAATACTCATTTTAATCTTTAACACTTGTCACTAATACTGTTCGCTTCAGCGCAGAGATGCTAGTTCAAACTGGTTAATAAACGGAACAATAATGCGACTTCCTTTGGCTGGGCCTTCAGTATATTTTAGATGTGTATATAGGGACAGTTCAGGAAAATCAGTGCAGTATCTGATTAGTATTATTTCCACTGTTCATGTCTTGTCGTTCTGATTATTAATACTCAGGTGAGATTTCCTAATTTCCTTTATACACAACGTTGAGGCAAATTGAAGTGGGATGGAAGAAAGCTGAACACAGTCCATCCTAGGTCTCATTAGCTCTCCCTCCTTTCCACTGAAGATTTAAAAAAAAAGAAATAGGAAACAAAAATGAACTGGGATCCTACTTGGGAGGAGTGATTTATTTATTACATTAATTCCTGCATCCAGAACTCCAGTTATCTGAACAGGCAAGATAGAGTTTAACTACTGATTTCATCCTAGGTTATGCCTTGTCATCCAGACGGATACCAGCACAGCTATAATGATCATTCCTGTCCATGCTAATATTGGATATTCAAGTTCATTATACTTATCCAGTTTACAAAGTAACCAAATACTTGATAGTGGTAGTACTATATTTGATAATAGGGTTGGAGACTGATTATCAGACCAGTCCAGTGTCTCTGCCAGCTTCCTGGTGTTCAAACACAGTGATATGACCTCTTATTTTCAAATTGGCTCCTTCCCACCTGTCGTTTTTGAACCCCAAAGGACTGGAAATAATCTTGTTGAGCTTAGTATTTGGGAGCCAGTGCACACAAAAGCACTTGCAAGTGGTGGTTATTTCATTAAAGTGGAACTTTCTTTTTCTGTCAGAGCATATATTGATGGCTGAACATAATTTAGGCTTACTGTTTGCATTGCCTTTTAATTTGAGCTGGTTTTGGCAGGCCAGAAAGAAAGTGGTAAAAGGTGAATGGGTTGAACATCTGTTAGGTAAAATCTGTCTTGACATACTTTAACTGAATAACTGTCCTATCAAAGGGACCTAGGCTGCAAAATAAAAATATATTTAAATACTCTCAGTGCATAAATGATGCCATCAGAAGGCCATTTGTATTACCACAGTTAAATTATCAGCTGAAAATATCAGATTTCCTTTTTCTGTCTAATCATAATACTACATCCCTTGAATTCCTTTCAAATCACATTCCTAGTAGTTCAATATTCATGTGCTGTAAATATTGTCTGGCAAATTGTTTTCTTGCATAAGTATTTTACTACATAAAATATTTACAACAGTAACAAAAATGTTTCTTTTTTGGACAAAATGTTCATCTTTAGCATGATAGGAACTATTACTACCTGTATTCTTTTGTATTAGATATGATTCTATGAACAGTCGGTCTTCTGATAAGATACACTTGGCAGTGGTAGCCTGTGGTGAAAGATTGGAGGAGACAATTACTATGTTGAAATCAGCCGTTATTTTTAGCATCAAGCATCTAGTGTTTCATATCTTTGCAGAGGACCCACTACATAGAAACTTCCAAGCAATGGTAAGTAGATGCTGTGTGTTAACTGCTAACATGAGCGGTTAAAGGTGACTTTTCCCTTGTATGAATCTGTTGTTGATCTTTAGGTCTCTCAAACCTGTTTTATTTTTGGTAATAGGATTAAATTACAGTATGAGTTATAGATTAGTGAAAAACATGTTTTCTTTAATTCATTGAGCATATCTTCAGTGCTCTTATTTTTAAAAGCTGTAATATTGAAATGGAGGGAGGACTTTAAAATTTATCCTTCAGTGTTTTTAGTAACTGTTAAAGTTGAATTTTACTTAGTGAAAGCCTTGCACCTGTTTATACAACATTACTTAGCTTTCAGGGAGATGTTGATGTAAAAAAACTCCAAAACAACAGCTTCCTTCTAGTCTGTTCTCAGCATTGCAATTATAAGTAGCATTACATGCTGTTGATTTATTATGAAACTGGAATTAAAGCCAGTTGTAAATGGGTGCTAGAGTGGAGGGAAGGGGGGAGGGGAAATAGCAAAGAGAGAGAGAGAGAGAGAGAGAGAGAGAGAGAGAGAGAGAGGTAGAAAGAGAGATAAAGAGAGAAAGGATAGAAAAAGAGTGATAATAAGAAATATAGTTAGAAGGAAAGAAAGTAAGAAAGAGAAATAGAAAGAACAGACACAAATAAAGAGAGGGAGGGAGAGAAAGACAGAGAGAATTACAGAGAAAGAGAAAGAAAGAGATAAAGAGTGAGAGGGATGGAAAGAGAGGAAAAAAGAGAAAGATAGAAGGAAAAATGTAGAAAGAGAGAGGAGAGAGTGAAAAAGTGGGGAAGTCCTGTTGTGGTATCTCCCAGGCTGGCTGGGGCTTTTTGTGCCTGGTGAGCCTAGGAGAGGTGGCAGCAGGTGGCAGCCCTCCCCGCCCACCCTGATTGGAGGGTCAAAAAGCCCACAGGTGGGCTCTATGAGGCAGTGGCAGGGCTTTTTGGCCCAGGGGGGAATGTAGGTGGGAACTCCATGCCTCCCGCTCCGCAGCACCACCAACGTCTGTCCGCGGCGGCAGGCAGGGGCATATAGGAGCTAATAGTGCCGGAGTGCCCCTGGCTGGGTTGGTGGGGCCAGGAGCAACCAGTCTGCGGGCCAATTGGGACATGCTGCACGCATCCCAATTGGCCCGCAGACTGGAAAGTAAAGTCTGGACAGGGCTCACGTAGGAGGGGCCCTGCTCAATTACATAGGCGAAAGCTGTTACAGTTTATCCTTGCTTCCTAAATTGTGGTAAACTGTGGGATTTGATCTGTATAATTAAAATGTAACCAGTTAATTTTTTATATTTTATCCATCTCTTGTCTAAGTTTACAGTTACAATAAGTCCTTGTCAATATAGTAATTTTGGTTGATCAGAAAATTTGTCCCAAACTTATTCTTGTTAAGTCACTCATGTCCACATACAGCTAAGTCAGTCATGCTCTTAAAAGAAGGAGAAAACAAAGCTACAACATAAAAACTGCTTTGAAAATACGCTTGCTTCAGTGCCTTACATGTTAATTTATTGTGTTGTAGCCTTTTGTATTTATTTTGTTTTATCATATTTCTGAAAAAGCATTTTGCAGAAATCTGACTGTTTACAAATTATTGTTCTAAGAGCACAAGATATCCCTACAATGCCATAAATAGTACATATGTTGAGGCCCTTTGCTGATGATATTAGCAAATCTTTAAACATGCTTGCAATTTTTAAAAACACTTTTCTATTTAGTGAAGAAACAGGGAAACATAAGCTGATGCCGTACTGAAAATTATTTACTTGAACAGTTGCTTATAGAATTTCTTTTGACATGAAATGTTATTTGCTTTTTTCAGCTTGACAGTATGGCATATCAAGGAAAATTTAATTATACTTTGTATCCCATCTCATTTCCAACTGAAAATGCAGCAGAATGGAAGAAACTATTCAAGCCCTGTGCATCTCAAAGACTTTTCTTGCCTGTAAGTGGGTGTTACCTGTGGCAAAATTCTTAATATTCTTTTTAGAGTAATGTAGTGTGCTCCATTAAAGGTACATACAGTTAGGGCTCCCAGCAGCTGAAAACTTTAACTGCTTCGCTAAACAGAAATTCTTCTGAACGATGAACGCTTAGCAGTTTATATTCAATTTGTTTATATACAGAAATTTTTCCCTCTCGTATTCAAGTGAGAGAAAAGTCAGGTCTTGGTTACACATTGGGCCTCTGGGGTCTCTATGCAAGGAAAACGTGCATGCCGGTATGTAAGGCATATGCTGAATACTGTCTGCACTCAATATGAAAACAAACTTCTGTTGATTTATTTAGCAATACAAATGTGTCTCTGAATGGTTTATAATAATACAAATTATAGAAGAGTGAAGCAATAACATTTCACAATAAGAAATAAGTAACCTGAACATATCAAATATTGTTAGCATTGTATAAGATCGATAAAACAATTATCATTCTGGGAAATGTTAAACTTTTGTACATGGTTAATATCCCAAATTATGCTTTGTATTTGTTATCCTTTGAATTTGCATGCAGCAGCATTGTTGTGAAAAACAAATAATTGAAAGCTTTCTGTTGTGATGAATGCATGTTGCACTTCTACAATAACTGGGCAAAATGGGTTTCAGAAATTTATTTATTTACTTATTTATTTATTTAGATTTATATACCGCCCTCCCCGAAGGCTCAGGTTTAACCTAATACATGTTTCTGAACATCTTTTGTTTACAGTTAATTCTCAAAGATGTGGACTCTTTGTTGTACGTTGATACAGACATCTTGTTCTTAAGACCTGTTGATGATATTTGGTCTATTTTGAAAAATTTTAATTCTTCTCAAATTGCTGCAATGGCTCCAGAGCATGAGGAGCCTCGTATTGGATGGTATAATCGCTTTGCTAGGCATCCATATTATGGAAAAACTGGAATAAATTCTGGAGTAATGTTAATGAATATGACCCGTATAAGAAGAAAATATTTCAAGGTATGTATACACTATCATTACCATTTAATATTCAGGCTAAAAAGGTATGTTAACTATCACTTTAACTATATTCTCTTTCATTGAACACTCATAGTTAGGAAAGGAGCATGCTGTGTGATTGTGCATTAAATAAGACTGATGTAACATGGATTATATCCAGTCCCTTCAGATCCTCTTGGTAGAACTGCCATCATTTTGGAAGAGAAGGCTTGATTATCTGCCCCAGAACATATCTGAGCAGCTACACTGTGAGGTGTATAAAGGTAAAGGTGTTTGATCCTTGGGGTGACACCCTCTAGTGTTTTCATGGCAGATTCAATACAGGGTGGCCTTGCCAGTGCCTTCCCCAGTCATTACCGTTTACCCCCCAGCAAGCTGGGTACTCATTTTACCACCCTCGGAAGTATGGAAGGCTGAGTCAACCTTGAGCCGGCTGCTGGGATCAAACTCCCAACTCATGGACAGACAGCTTCAGACAGCATTTCTGCCACTTACCATTCTGCGCCACAAGAAGCTCTGTGAGGTGTATAGGACGTCCCTTTTCTGCCATGAAGGGAAAATCAATAAGATGTCTTCCATATATATTCAGTACTGTGGGCTAAGCAGCCAGCTTGTAAGGGAACTTTAGCTTAAGTGAAGAACTAGGATACAGTTTCATAAAGATTATACTAAGTACACACACATATAGTCAAATAGGAAACCGAAATCAGAACTTTGAAAATAAACTTAACTATACATTTATTTATGCCCTGACCTGGCTAACCTAGGCGCTCTGATCTCATCAGATCTTGACAGCTAAGCAGGGTCAACCTCTGGATAGTATTTCGATGGGAGACCACCAAAGAATACCAGGGCTGAGATGTGGATTCAGGCAACAGCAAACTAACTAACGGCTCTTGCCTTGAAATCTTTATGGGGTTGCCATAACTCAGCTGTAATTTGCCAGCAAAAAAAAACGCAACAACAAACACATACTAAGAAAATCTAATCTTTCCCCCTAGTCCCCAGTCTTCTGCATGCTAGTCAGTCTCCTCTGTGAAGCTCCTTTGCTTGTGGGGTAAATGTAGATGACAAAAAGACCAGAAGGTGGCACTACTGGACCACTTACTACAAATCTTCAATTTCTCAAAAAAACAAAACTATGCTGTAAAGTGTGTGAAACTTTTCAAAATTCTTATTCAGTCAGTTCAAATAATCTATTCATAACCCAGCATTTAAATTATGAGAACTATGCTTATTCCCTGTAGTAGTCATTTATAATACTTCACATACTGAAATTTCTAAGAATATGCAAGACCCATATAGTTCCTGATTATTATATTCGAACTGGTAGTTGGCTTATAACATCACAGGAACTTTTGCAGGGGAAAGCAAGAAAAGTGCCAAGCATTACATTTTCATATATTGCTGCTTATAATCTGTATCATGATTTAATGACATTTTCTGTCATTTGAAATAAGCAATTCCAGATGAAGTCTATCACCTAGTAAGAACAGTGTATCCAATCATATTTATTAATCATCTGCTGATTACTCTTAAGCACAATCAGTGATTCAGTTCTCCCTGAAAAAATCCTGTTTTGTTATATAAACCAAAATTTTATTTAGACATTCTACCTAAATTACATTATTTTAGTTTCTTCTGTTTCATCATTTCTTTACACGTTAACTGTCTATCTTCCTTTTAATTTCTTGCTATTTGACAACTGTAAACTTAAAAGTGATCAAGCAGCTTTAGAACAGAATGAATACCCTCCTTAGCCATTACCTCATGAAATACACTATAATACCTTATATTCTTTATTTCTGTGTGTACAGAAATTATTGCTTCAAACTGAGGTTAGTTGGCCAATGTGTGAAATGGTGGTAGAACTGCCTTTATAGGTCTTCTTGAACCAATAGTCATTTCTTTTTGTTACCTGGAATAGAAAACAATCAAAGATTAACTTTGGTTTTAGTAGAGTACCTTAAGTTGCTGCAGGAGTTTCTTTGTCATGTTAACCTAATTCTCAGCAGTGCATCACCAGCTAGATTTATTCTTTTTAAAAAATAAACAAATCCTATTTCTGGCAGAGGGACCTGTTTAAAACAATGTGGAAAATTAGTTGTGTAACCAATATAATGGAACCCTGTAAAACCTAGAAGGTAGAATCTTTAACAAATTCCTAAAATGAGATAGTGACTATCTTCTAATCTAATGTAGTGACAATTCCAGAGACATAGTTCTCCTTCGGTGGGGGAAGTCATCCAAACTGGTTAGGTCATGCCTCCATCCAGTCTGGTAGGTGCACATCTTGAAAGGACCTGTATTGGAGAGATTGTAGATGACCCTTTGAGTAGCTTTACTTCTTTGCTAGGATGTTTAGGCTTTGCACAATGCCAAAATTTTGGAAAACATTAAAATATATATTTTAAAAAGCTTTTGAATTTTTGACCACCTTTAAGACCAACAAAGATATATTCAAGGTGTGAGTTTTCAAGTGCAAGCACTCTCCCTCAGACTATCATCATGACAGTGGGAAGGCTTTAAAACCTGGAAATCTACATTATGGAGACAGAGCAAATATGGCTGCCAAGAAATCAACCACTGTGGCAAGCAGGAAAAAGAAGGAAGCCATGGAGAGGCCACCACTGCCTGAAGCTGGGGGTCTGGAAAAACTCCTGGAAGAGTTAGTCCAGTGACACCAGGAGAGCAACCTGAAGTTTCAAGCTTCAACCTCCCCCCCCCCCCATGCAGAATAAGGAAGGCCAGATACGCCATTCCAACCAGCCCATCTGCTGCAGCAGGATACACAGGATACATAGGATGCAAGCAGTGCCATCCAGCCTAGCAGCCTCCCATCACCACAGTGTGGCATTGCAGAAAACAGGAGACCATCACAGGTTGAATGCCAGGCTAGAAGGCACTTTGTAGTTAGGAACTGGGGAAACGCAGTCAAACCAATACTGAATTTCCTCCAGGGGCAAAGGGAAGCTCAGGAATAAATCTCCCATGGAACCTGGCAAGCTTCCTTTCCTCTAGATATATGGCTATGCAGGCAGACTGAAACATGGTGCTCAGCCATGGATGAGCCAACCCAAGCATGGCACTGGGGCTGGTTTCCCCCCCCCCCATGCTGTTCCTATCAGGCACAGGGCAAATGATGCTGACTCCTTTGGCCAAATTCTTGTGGAACAAGGCAATTGGCCCCACTTGTTAGGCACAGGTTTCCCACTTGTAGCTTCTCAACAGTGCTGCAAGCTATCATGAAAGCCCCTTTGAACCATTAAAATCAGTAGAGCTTAGGTTTCTGTCATGGAAGTTCACCTTCTTGGTAGTGTTAGACAGAAATGTGTCAGAAATGGCAGCACTCATCCAGTAAAGAATTCTACATTTTCCGGAAACGACTGAAGATGGCGCCGTAACAGCTGGGCTTCTGTCCGGCTCTTAAGCCATGCTGAGGGTCAGGAGCAACTGCACCTGGCAGACCTGAGCAGATATGCAAATCTACTCACCGGTCGCCCCAGGAACCGGGTACGGCATCCTGAGGGTCCTACAGATCCGTGGAGAGGGAGGGAGACGAAGCTCTCCGGATCAACCGCGGCATGTGCTTAAGGTCATGATGGCGCCCTTGTCGTAAATAACTTTCTAAGCCTGAAATGACCAGCTGACCCTACATTCTTCCCAGATCATCTTTTACTAGACTGACAGGAGCTGAAGTCTACAACAGTAAGGATTGAAAGCTTTCTGGCTTTTCCTTTTCTTTCCCCACAAGGTCTCCCCCCCCAACCAATTTACAAGTGAATTCCTTCTTTCGTCGAGTGAGAGGCTCCCAGCTAATTATACCCACTAACCAAACAAAGAGAGAGCTTAAGAAAAGAGAGACTTTAAAGTTTTGCTGGAGAGAGTTCAGTGGGGGAAGCTGACTTGATACGGAGATCGACAAACTGATAATTTGGGATCGCTCGTGCTCCCGCGAGACCTCACGAGACTCTGTTTATACTTTGTGACTGCCTAGAACTATGGAAGAATTAACTAAGGCACAGCTTTTCCATTTGTTATGCGAAGGGAACTCAAAGATACTGAAAGCAGTCAATAAGGTGGAAAAGGAAATCCGAGGGACTAAGGGGGAGCTTTTGGACGGAGCCGACGGTCTGGAGAGAGCAGCTGATGAGGACACAGCTCAGTTAACAATACAAACGAGAATTCAATGTCTGGAAGTTAATCAACAGGAGGGGGAGAGAGTTAGGGACGTAAAAATCCAAAGCACCTTGGAAGAACTTGGGAAAACAGATTTAAGGAAGGAAAGCACCGAAAACCTGGAAGTCTATTTAGAGCAGGAAGTGATTTGGATCAGCAAAATAAAAAGAGTCTATTCAAAGGCGACAGCACGCAAAAAGCTATCAGGAGATATCTCTGTGCGACCAGAGGAAGAGATCCAGATTGATAAAGTATACAGAGCCTACTTAAAGGCGACTGCAAGCAAGAATCAAGCAAGAGACTTCTTTGGCCCTGACAGAAGGACAATCAGAAATACTCCACTATAGAAAAAAACACAATTTCATTTTCTGTGACCACCTGAAGGATGTGTTGAACAGTGGAGCATTCTCCTGGTTTCCTGTGGGGAAGACAGCGGCAGTAACTCTTAGGACAGGACCAATATATGAAGGGAACTGACTTTATATCATCTAAGACAATAATAGAATATATTCTTATAATAGATTATACTCTTATATGTATCAACAATTACTCTGCTAAGAAAGATGGTAATAACTTCTAGATCAGGATCAATATGTGATGGGAACTGAATATGTATGCCAATATGTATGCTAAAAGAAGATGACAAACTATACTTCATATGTATTAACAAGACAGCAGCAGTAACTCTTAGGTCAGGGCCAATTTATGAAGGGACTGACCGTATATCACTTAAGATAATAATAGAATATATTCTTATAATAGATCATACTCTCATATGTATTAACAATCATTTTGCTAAGAAAAAAGGTAAGAACTTCTAGATTAGGATTAATATGTGATGGGAACTGAATATGTATGTTAAAAGAGGATGGCAAACCATATCAGCTGGTCGCTTTTTTCTCTTTACTTTTCTGTAAATGCTTCATATAATAATAAATAATAAAATTATATAAAAAAAAGAATTCTACATTTTCCCTAAAGATTCTGTGTCTGTAAGAACAGACATTTCTTTTGTATTCAAAATTAACTCAACATTCCATATCAGTTACTGATACTACCATCCTTTGCAAACCCAAGGCATCCAAAGGAGAAAGTGTGGTACAAACTTGAAGTGTGCAGAGTTATGTGCATTAACCTGAAGAGAACAGTTGCTTTCAGACTCTGGTTCCATATTTGTCTCTTGTAGTAGCCAACATTTGTTTTAAAAAGTGGCAAAATCTGCTCTACCCTAATGGGTAAAGTAGTGCATATTCATACATGAAGCATATGTCTTAACACTGGTCAGGGTGGTCACCACTCATTCAGTTACAACCGCAGCAACATCTTCACAAGAACCTCAGTGGAAATCTGTAGAGCAGCCAGTTGGACATCCTTCTATACCTTCCTCAAACATTACAGGATCGACTAGATGGATTCAGCAGAAGCAGCCTTTGGCAGAAGGGTTCTTTAACAGGTAGTGGAACCTTTGACATTTTAGGAACCCACACTATAGCTTGGACAAAGATAACCTGCATGGATGACTTCCTCTACTGAAGGAGAATGAAACATTGGGACCTACCTGAAGGTTTCTTCTCTTCAGTGGAGCAAAGCCATCTACTTCCCAGCTCCCCCCAAAAGAGAGAGAGAACAATGAAGAATATAATAGCAATAAAGGAAAAAGGAAAGGAAAATACCCATGAAGGTCATATGGAGCAGGGCTTGCACACAACTGGATGGTCCAATGCAGTATCTTGTAGGATTTGCATAGCCCCACGAGAGCAAGTGGAAGCATGACTTAACCAGGTTGGATGACTTCATTGCACTGAAGGCACGTCCCCATCTGGTAGAATGAGCTCCTGGAGATCATCGGGACCTTGACGGAGCTAGCACAGTTCCTCAGGGCCTAGAAGATAGAGATCTTCCAGCAGGCATCCAGTTGAGTCCAGTGTGCCTGGAAGATCAGAACACCCTCTGTGGCTCCCTGACTGGTTGGGATTTCCTCCCACATTTCCCCTTTATGGGGAACCAACAAGCAAAGATTCTGCAGGGATCTAATGGTAGCTTTCAGCAATTTTAATGTATTTATATGTTTTTTACTGGATTTATTTATTAGAGGCAAAGCCCACTGTGATAGGATCTCCAGGTGGGGAAGGAGAAAGGGGTAAAGGAGGGGGAAGGAAGATGGGAGGGAGGAAGGAAAGGAAAGAAAGGGGTAAAGAAGGGAAGGGGGAGGGATGAAAGAGGCGGGAGGCTCGAAGATGGCGCAAGCAAGATTGGGTCTGTTCCCTCCTTCCCGGCCACCAGTGCAGCCACCCAAACAGGAGGCTCAAAGGCAGCACGGGCAAGGCCTGGGCTGTACCCCCTCCTTCTGCCCACTGGCACACCTGCCCCAGTCACTGGCTGGGTGACCGCAGTCCTAGGCCCCTCCCTCCCAGCTTGTACTCATTGGCTGGTTTACCATTCATCGTCAGTCCAGTAGAGCAGGCTGGCACTCTTCCATGTGGAAGAAGTTGGAGGGGGATATAGCCTGGGTTGGGACCACAGCATACATGATTGGCCATTAATTGGATGGACAGCCAATCAGGTACGCGATGAGTCCCAACTCCTCTCACCACTCCAGTCCGCTTTTAGTTGTATTACAGATGTCCACTTTTAGTTGTATTTAGTTGTATTACAGATGTTCTGCACCACCCTGAGTCTATGGGCTCAATAGGGGTGGCCTGTAATCTGTAATAATCTTTTTATCCGTCCGTGATAAAAACTCTGAGGGGCGAATCAAGAGCCACTTTGCGGCTCCTGATTTGCTGCTCCGAGTGTCACCTGCGGTCCAAGGAGTCTATTGCCTGCTTGGCCCATCCTCCCGTCTGCGCTCCGCCGAGCTGGCCAGAAAGCCTCCCGACTTGCCCCCCCACCCACAACCGAGCCTGCCGCGCTTTCCCCCTCTGACAATCGTCCCTCCAATTCCCTCTTATGCCACCCCCCCAGAACTCCCCCGCCCGCGGACCCCTCATGGCCACACCCCTTCAGCCGGCGACGCCCATTCCTCCGCCCCTCTGCCGGGAACACCAGCTGCGTTGCCGTGTCCAGGAGCCGCGGGTCCTGCCTCCTCCCCCTCTGCCTACTCTCCGGTAAGCTGCCAGGAGGGGGGCCGCCCTCTGCCCTTTCCCCCTTTCAAAGCCCATTTTTATAAATGGGCTTTGAGACTAGTTTAAATAAATGACACATCCAGTGTTTCATTTCCTAATGCAGAGTGCTCTGGTCCACATTCTCATCAATTCAGCATATTGAAATAGTGCATACACATCACCAAAAGGAGACAGAGTTCATACTGTATTACAGCATGCTACTCTTACATCATGTAGTTAATAAGCACAAATCAATTACGCCCAGAAAATTAGAATATAATATAATATACATGCACAAGAACTAGCCTTGCGTATTCATAACAAATTACTCTCACCAGGGTACAGGCCGGTACAGACATTTACTAATAGTTTCTTGATAGTGTTTCAGGGCACTTCTGCATAAAGGCATTATGTAATTAGTTATCAGACATTATCAAAATCTGTGATGGTAGCCAGATTTCTGTTCTCCAAGAAAAAGCTGCTATAGCAGACCAGGTGTAGCTGATCAAAAATTGTTGTGGGCTGAAGCCAATAGTTGAAAATCTTGTAGGAATAAGTCTCAGGTCACCTCCAAGCTATAAATTTAGTCTTTCAATGTGTCTTATACTGTCAAGGATAGGTGCAGCTCTTCTGCAGATCTACAATAATTAAATACCTACAACATGTAATGCAGGGCTTTACAAATTTTCTTTGGATCTGGGAGCCTGCCCAAGCATTCAAGAGCTAGACCTATTGGTAACAATGTTTACATTTTCATGAGTCACCTTGAGCAGGTCTCTGAAGAGGGGGGAATGTATGCTTACTGAAACTGCCTTGAAGTCATCCTGAATGACAAGATGCAAGCCTTGGTGGGGGGAAAAATTGGTCAAAAATCCATTATTAATTATAATACTAGAACTGTGGACTGTATAGGAAAACAAAGAGAAATATTCTTAATCTCTCCACTTTAACTATTTCAACTAGTGTGGCATAGCAGACAGTGTGACTTGGGATCACTTACATTGAGCCACAGGCACAGGCTGGCCTTGGATCAGTCCTCTCTTAACTGACCTCATGGATATAGTGGGGATGAAGAGACCCTGTCTGCTCTCTTGAGCTCCTTGACTGAAGGGTGTATGAAAAATATAGTAATTACATCTGAAGAAATAAGCTCTGACTCACTAAAGCTCATGCTGGAATAACTGTTGCTATCTTTGCTCCTACTTATCATTGCTTTCCCCTTCCTGGCTGCTCTGGTTTTGGCAGGAGGCAATCAGGAAGCTGGATATCCAGTAACTGCCAAGCCAGAGCAGCCAGGGAAGGGCTACCACAGACCAGAAGCATGCTTTATCATTGCTGTGACGAGCCCAAGGTCACCCAACTGGTGGGGCAGTGGGGAATCAAACCTGTCTTGCCAGATTAGAAGTCTGCACTCCTAACCACTACAGCAAACTGGTTATCTGTTTGTGCCCTTGAAGTATTTTCTCATGCAGATTGGAATTTGCACTTGGGAACAACAAATGGATCCCTGCTTTCTTGTGGGAAAAATGAGGGAGAACCATATTTTCTGTAGTGGTCCAATAGGATGTAGAGTGATTTAGAGGATGTGGGGCATTAGAATTAGAAAGGTTTTGGTCTTCGAGGCCCCACAGCAATTACTGGATTACTTGATGGCGTGCAACTTGCATGACTCACCCAGCCCCAATTGCTTGTTACTGTTTAAAAGCAGCATCCTCGTTCAAATGAATATGGTATAGTGGCTAGAGTTGCAAACTAGGACCCTGAATCCCCATTCTGCCATGGAATCTTACTGGATTACCTTGGGCAAGTTATACATTTTCCAGCCTGATTTCTCTCACATGCAGGTCAGATTGGCCATTAAAAGCAGTGGGATTTTTCCTCCTACAACCTGAGCCTGCAAAAGAAGGGCTAAGTTCTGTGCAAGGCAAGGTAGCAAGGGTATCTAGCCCATCCAGAGCAGGGAAGGCATTGGCAGGGAGCCTCCACAGGCATCCCCCCACACCGCCTTTCTCCTGCTAGCACCTGCTACATTTTTGCATGCCACAGGCTTAAGTACTTGTTTGTAATATTTCTGAATTGCTGAAGAAAGGCTCTTTCCTTATGTCATCAGAAATGCAAAACGTGCTTTCAAACTCCTGTTATTTAGCTCATGTAACTGAATTCTGAATATTGTCATGCTTGTTTTATTTGGTGCTTTAAAGGTAAAGGTAAAGGTATCCCCCTGTGCAAGCACTGAGTCATGTCTGACCCTTGGGGTGAAGCCCTCTAGCGTTTTCATGGCAGACTCAATACAGGGTGGTTTGCCAGTGCCTTCCCTAGTCATTACCGTTTACCCCCCAGCAAGCTTGGGTACTCATTTTACCGACCTCAGAAGGATGGAAGGCTGAGTCAACCTTGAGCCGGCTGCTGGGACTGAACTCCCAGCCTCATGGGCAAAGCTTTCAGACAGCTGCCTTACGACACTGCACCACTAATTTTATATATGGAATCCATACAGTTCACTACTTACCTGGGACATATTACTGGTGCTTGTAGGAAGTAGTTTGTTTAGCCATTACTCAAAACAACATGTGACATAAAATTCTATTGTGAATGGATGACTGGTAACCTTACTTGTTCTTCTGCATGAGGTAGTTCTTAAATAGCCAGGATGTGCTTAGGTGTTCTGAATTTTAATTATAGTTAATTTTAGTTTAGGATTTATATGTTCTTGTTTTTGTTTCAACATAAGACTGTGAAATACTTACTTTTTGTAATTGTTGTAAAGATGCAACACTGCATATCTTTGAACAAAAATTCACAGATCTAAATATACGCAAATATGAAATTAAAGATTTAGAGTATTCTGTACTACAACATCTTCTATTGTATTTATTTTGTACGATGAAGAATGATATGACAACAGCACGATTACGTTGGGAAGAAATTCTTATGCCACTGCTAAAAAAATACAAGTTGAACATAACATGGGGTGATCAGGATCTTCTGAACATCATATTTTTTCATAATCCAGGTAATTTATTTTCATAATCCAGGTTTCTTATTGAGCCTTTACATTGTAATGAAACCAAAGAAAATAGTTATGAGTAACGTTGCCTGAATCAAGGTTTTTGTGTGTGTGTGTTCTGTACAGAAAGCCTGTTTGTGTTTCCTTGTCAATGGAACTATCGTCCTGACCACTGCATTTATGGAAGCAATTGTCAGCAGGCTGAAAAAGAAGGGATATTTATCCTTCATGGAAATAGAGGTGTTTATCATGATGACAAACAACCAGCTTTTCGGGCTGTGTATGAAGCAATAAAATATGTAAGCATTTGAAGTTTCATCTCTATAGTAGTATCAACTACTTTATTAACTTTTTATTATTAAAACCTCCCTGTGAATTTGCTCTTAAAGCCTCAATTTTCTGTTTAACATGCAAGTAGGAATTCCAAAACATTTGTGCTGAAATCCTAGCCTATTTAAATTTCAATGTAATGAAGCTTATTTAAACATTGGTGTACTGAAGCACACAATTTCAGGAGTCCCTAGAATTTCCACAGGGCACCTGGCATTGTCCTCTGGCTGCATTGTTTTAGACAAGGTGGTTGTAGTTGTGAGAACTGCACTGGCACACCACAGTGGGCAACTGCAAGAGCTGTGATATTTTTTTCACATTGTGCAAAAACAAGTAGGCAGTGTTTGGGTGCTGAAAGTTTAATTTTGTTTTTACTCCAAACTCTTATTCTGTATAATTTAGTTGATTTAATTTGTGCAATTTATCATACGTAAAAGCCTGTAGATATCTTTCAGGCTTGACATAATTGTTCAGCTTCCATGTTCTGCAAATAAGGTTTCTAATAAACTATTTATCAGTATTTCTGCATTCTCACTGAAGAGTTGTAAAATGAAGTAATGTTGCTTATTTTAATGGTGCATCCTATCTTATTTATAACCTTCAAAAATCAATAGTATATTTTAATAGTGCTTTGTTGCATCTTGTTGTAAAGGTATAAAAATGAAGAAAAGTACTATTGGGGGTCTGAGGATACACTGCACTGAAAGAAAATGTGGTCTCATAAAAATACAATTTCTTTGCTCCTTGGAGTATTGCCAGAAAAATATTAAGAAAAGAAAGTCAACTTTATTTACGATCAGTTTTTGTTTATGCATAAGGCGCAAAAAAGATGTAGATCAATATTAACCTGATGTGAACAAGATTATCAAAATTATTTTATTTTGAAATGTTGAGTTTGCATTTCACTTTAAAAATATTAAAATAACCTGTAACATTGGATTAATGGCTGTTTTTACTTCTGGTTTCCATTAAGTACTGTATGTGCTTGTTCATAATTCAGTTTAATGAAACTGCCCCATCTTTAATGGTACTATAGATTACTCTTTTTCTCCTGTTTCAACTCAATAAGAGCTATATATTATGTTAAAGAATGGCAGATGGAGATAATTATACCCATTTCAGGCCAAAAGCTGCAACATGGCAGGCATGTGATCATGTAAATTAACCCATTAATTTAGGTGTCTGACTCATTTTTAAATTTGCGTGCCTGAATGGTTATATGACGAGTCTTTTTTTCCCTAGGTGAAAACATTTTGCTTTCATTTTTAGTTGACAGTAATTGGATGTTTTGAGTAATGGAAATATATTATGAACTTGTCAAGAGAGGATTTTTTATATTGTGCTGTGTTAAAAACACTGTCAGGTTTTTACTAGTCCTGTCTATTAAACAGAGTTGAATATTTTGCAAAAATGGAAAGTATTTTCAAAATAGCTTTGAAAAAAATAGTGCTTTTGCAATAGCATTGTTAAGACCTTAAGAAATATATTCGTGCTATAATTTCTAATTTTTTTTCTTCCAGTATTCATTTGGTGATGACCCAGTACATTCTTTGCTGCTGCCCCTTGAACTGGAGCTACAAAAGACACAGCACACTTACTGTGGAAGAATATACAAAGTGTTCATAAAGCAGCTAACGAAAAGTATAAGGGACATTTATAACAGAAGATCTAAGGGAAGGTGATCATTATAGGCTCTCCAAACTGTTGAATTTAACAACACAGATGTGGGAGAGTACCTGATGCCTGAAGGATGTTCATGCAAGAAATAGAATAATGTTCTAATCATTTGTTAGTCATGTGCCCAGAAATATCTCCCAGTGTGGACAAAAGGAAGATGCTGTGCATAGTGAAAAATTCTCTGCAGGAAAAAGGGAATGTAGAACATTCAGGTAGTAAAGATATTCACCACAGTGAATAAGTTTCTCAGTTTTGTATTCAGGTTTATTCTACATAACTTATTTGTTTGTAAACCTCAAATGGATAACATAAAATGATAAAATGAAGGTCTTTGTAGTTCAGGTATGACTTCACACTTTAGTCATACCTAGTCTAAAAGTTTGCTAAACTGTGAATGACCGTTTACGCACTGGAGGTTTCATGCTGGGCTGCAGGCTGGAGTTTTAGTCATGGCAGGTTGCCCCAACTCTTCCTGCACCCACATGGGGGAGCATTTGGCCTGGTGCACCTCATCTGCCCCCAATTTGTGCTCCTGCACGGGAGCTGGGGCACTGAAGTTCCCAGTGCATAAACGGTCAATGTAGCAATAATAGGGATAGCACTAACCTCACTTTAAAATGTGAGATGAAATTGTTTACAAATCTCAGAAGCTATTTTGTTTTTAAAGGAATGTGATTTGTGTAGACAATCTATATGTGCCTTTTTGTCTTTTATATCTTCTATACTTTAAAGTATGTTGACAATCATATATATATATATATCCTGCACAATTATATCCAGGACTTCCACTTTAAATGAGAATTAGTGGAAATAAATGTATCCACCTTTAGTTGATGAAGGGTTTCTATGAACAGATGGTAGGAATTCAAAATGATAAGTATCCTCAAGAACTGGCATGTAGGAGTTATTACTATTTTTTCTTTGAACTGCAGACTTCCATGGCTTTAACATCCTATCAAAGCAAATGTTCATGCCATTTTTGGGGTGGGGGTGGAGGGAGAATCAGAATCATAAACTGCTATTGTTGGTGGTTTGGTCTTAATGTCAGAATGCACTTGGATTTTTTAAAGAACTGTAAGGTGAAATGTGATATGCATAGTTCTCAGTATAGTTTTATTCAGTTTAAATAATATGTGTGTGACTTTTCTAACTATTCTGGAAAAAATGAAATATACCATTGCTTATTATGGAATTGGTATCCGAATCCCTATAGTGACAAGTATCCCTATAGAGTACATTCTTCATCACAATCAATATGGTATAGGTTTAATCATATATATTATATGGATTATTGTGTTATTCAACTTCATGTGATATTTTTGTTTTGCTTACCAAATAGATAATGCATATTTGGCAACAAAGCTTTAAAATCTTAGCCAGAATTTTTGTTACCAACTTCCAATCTAGGTGGTTTCATAGTGATTTCATTGGCACTGTTTTGTAGCTTTGTGTTTGTATTGTTTGTCCAGAGGAGGAACACCCTGTCTAATACTAGTCATTGTGGTATCTTTTAATATTTGAATTATACTTCTATAGTGGGAATGAAGCTGGCAAGTTATCTTTAAGCACTTGAACAATGTTCAGTGCTATTGGAAGTTTGGGGTTTAAAAAGTTCGAGAAGTAGAAAAGGTTATTCCACTGTTATACAATTATACAAGTCCCTGTAGAACTATAAACTTCACACTTCCGTATGAATTGTCTGTTCAATTGCCAAAACTAATGTGACCAAACTTTAACCACAGTGCTTCATTCCTAGTTCATAAAAGTTTCTTGTATAGCAAGCAAGGCACACTTTACTATTTTGAAAAAAAATGTCTCATGACTTAGAAGTGGTCATTTTATGAGTTCCACTTATCATTTCTCTGGAATGTTGTTGTTCTTAATGGACAATGCATCAGAATGGTCTTAATGGCCAATGCATCTTTGTAGTTTTGAAGTTCACCTTTATCTTAATGAAAGGCATTAAATTATTTTCTTTGTGTCTTATTTTTGAAAACAGATTAAATCTAAGTTTCCACATGGAGCAAGCTTGTGGAAGCACTTTTTTACTACCTTCCCTCAGCATCATAGAATCTTAGGCGCTATAAAGACCATCTATTCCAACTCCCTGCTCAATACAGAATTAGCCTAAAGCATGCATGATAAATTTATGTCCAGCTGCTGCTTAAAGCGGTGGAATTCACCACCTCCTTAGGCAGCCCATTCCACTGCTGTACTATGACTGTGCATTTCCCCTCCCCCCTGATATTTAGCACCATACTTTAAACACATTACTGTGGGTTCTATCCCCTTCAGCAAACAGGATCTGTTCCTAGCCCTTCTCCAAATGACAACTGTTCAAATACTTAGAGAGCAATCATGTCCCCTTTCAGTCTTCTCCAGACTGAATATTCCCAAGTCTTTTATCCTTTCCTCAGGCCCCAGATCACCCTTGTCACTCTCCTCTGTACCCTCTCAGTTTGCCCACATGCTTTTTGAAATGAGACCTCCAGAACTGCACACAGTACTTCAGGTGCTAACCAATCTAACCAATGCAGTATACAGTGGGACTATGACATCTTGCAATTTTGATGTGATGCTCTCTGGTGAGCACCACCTACTGTGCCCTCTGGTCAACTACTGATGAGGGCTAGAGAATTTTCAGAAACATGGTCATGTGACTGGGCTGTTGTATCAAGAGGAAATCTGCTGAAATTTCCTTTGTTTGTGTGAGCAGATCAAGCCCTGCAAACAGGACAGTAGCTTTGTGCCAGATTGATGGGGGTTCCTGCGGAGTCTCCTTTCAGAATATATTTGTTCTGTAGGGATCCTGACCATCAGTAATGACTCCTCAAAGGCTGCTGCAAGAAGGTAGTAAAAATCAATTCCATTAACTTACTCCATTTGCAGAAGATTTTGATGCGACCCAAAAATACCAACCTGATTAATTGGAACTGACCATCATTCTGCTTGTTGCTCTCTTGCTTGAAGAAAAAAGAAACCTCATAAAATACTGTAACTTATATTTCTATGTATTTCAGATATTTTTGAAAATGAACATAATTGGATGCTGACTGACTTTCTTGCAGATCATTGTTATAATTATTTTTACATAAACTGGTTTTATATTATTGTCTGTTCTTTTCAAATCTAACCAGTGGCTTTTACTTTACAGCAAAAAGAAAAAGAAAATTTTGGTCTAAATAGAGGCGCTCATATTTCTTCTGATATAAACTTGTATTTTCATGTCACTTTGAGATATTTAGCTGTATATATTTGACACCCATAGAATCAGAGTGAATCAATTTCACCTTCACAGTAAATGAGAGAGCTGTGGGAAAGGTTGAAATTGCTTTGAGAAACTAGTTCAGAAGATGATATCGCAAGCAAAAGTTTTAAGAATTCTAACTAGAATAATTCTAATCAGTTTTATATAGTAGGAAAATATTACAAATGGAGTCCAGAAAGCCTGGTGAGCACCAGCACTTCAGGTAGATTTTTCTTTTGATGAAAGCAGCTTCCTTTAGCTCCTTCTGGCTTTATATTAGAATCTAGAGAAACTTAAAAATAATTTATCAGTAAAAGGAAATAAATTTTCATTCATCAAATAATTTAAAAAACTGAGAAACATTGGCTATGGATACAGTGATGACCACTAATACAGATAGCTTTCTAAAATAATTAAATTTATGCAGGATGTGTTCATCAAAGGCTACTAACAACAAATGTCAAAGACTTCAGACTCTCAACAGATTCTCAAAATTAGTTAAACTTTGAAAGCAAAGGCCCAGAAAAATTCAGAAAAACCTTTTCAGTTTTTCCGATAGAAAAATTGAAAATTTGGGGGATTAGTGGGAAAAAAACCTTCTGAAATATTTTCTTTTGGAATGAGTTAAATGTTTTTAACAACAGGGTGGCATGCTGTAAACATTTATAGTTCCTAAATCCAGAATGCATTTCTGTATCTAGAAGGATAAGTATTATGAGGTAACCATGCAGGGCTTTCACTGCATTCTAGCAGTTACCTGTCTTCTGTTAGCCTTTGGACCTGATATGGTTGTCCTTCAAACTGCTCCCTCAAACCACTGACATGAATATTTACAGATTGGATAACAAATGTCTTATTGCCGTCCCTTGCTGGAAAGAAAAAGAGATTAAAAGGAGGTAGGGCAGAATCTGCATGAAAGCCTGAGAGGAAATCTCTGGAAGTTCCACTAAGGATTAACCAGATAGCAAAAGTTAAGGTTCATGTGCTAATACAGAAAAGAGTGCATGAGACTGCAGTTTTTTCTCAAGTATTGAGTAAACTGGCAAAAAAACAAAACCCAAACCCAAGTAATATATAACTTCTCAAGTCTGTAAATATGTTCTGTTCCAATATAGTTTTCTTTAAAAACGACACCTTGTAACACCAGAAAATGTGGCAGTAACAAAGATTTGAGAAGAAAAAGGAATGTCGGTGCCTGGGATAGGGTTTGGAAAAAAACGGAGAGGGGAGAAGAGAGGCATGGGGTGGAGGGATGGAATATACAGCAATCCAGCCCCAGGGTTGATCCCACAATGGTAAAGCAGGTAGCCCTGGGCAGTTGACAGCATCTTGGATACCCTTACACCATCTCATCCGTAGTACCACAGGCAGGGCCAAGCAGGAAAGCACGTCAATACTGGGGCCTCCACAAGTAGTTTGCCAGATGGCACATCCTGTTGACAGCTGCCATGGGTACCTTCCTTTCCCACCATAAGGATGATTGTCTTAGCTGGTAATAGCTGCTGTGATGTTGAAGGTAGGGTTGCCACCTGTGCTCTTGGCCTGTAGGTTCAGAGTGCACTCCCCATCCATGTGGGATGATGTCCTGGATGATGGAACACTTCTGGTCCCCCAGTGTCAGCCCGTTCATAAACAGGTTGTTGTGGTCCTTTCTGATTTGGACTTTTGAAGCTCATCTGGCTCAGTTTTTAAAAAGCAATCCACCTGACCTCATTCTACTCTGATGCTGCTCATCTCCACCCACCCCCCAATCTGGGCTGCTCAGGATTGACTCAGGAGTCACACTACTTATTCCCTAGCATATCTGAGAGTAGATTTTCTCTGCTTCATCAGAGAAATGCTGGCCCATGGCAATCTCTCGGGTTCAGATGCACTGCCTCTTTTGGATTTTCTCCCCCTCCCACCCCAGCTGTGTCTCCAGCACTGATGTTGTACCGAAGTCTCTGCTGATTGGTTGGTTTCCAACAAAGTGAAAGTCTGAAGTCAGTCAAAACGAGTCCCTAGGTAGATTACTTGCTTTCAAATACCTTCCTTGGTTACATTTTGCGGACTTGAACATCTGGCTAAGTACAGATTAGGGAAAATGGACATTATGAAGCATTTGCTACGAGAAGCACAACTTATATTTCTCCTAATGGTCTGAAGTATAATTGGGATTTATCTTGTTTTTTATAAAACAACTGTACAAGTTTTATCAGAACACGGTGGTCAATTTCATTAGTGGAACACTCTCTCTTTAAGTCAAAAGTGCTGTCTCACAGCTCATGTTTAACTACTGGGAGGACTGTTGTAAACTGAGAGCACTGGATCCCCAGTTCTAATTTAATGTAAAAATCTTAAGGGTATAAGATTTTTAGGTAAGTTTGGCATTTTTTAGAAAATATATGGGTTGGGGAACATGACAAAAATATAATATCAGTAACATGATGGCTTATGTCTTTGTTGTTGTTATGTGCGAAGTCGTGTCCGACCCATCGCGACCCCATGGACAATGATCCTCCAGGCCTTCCTGTCCTCTACCATTCCCCGGAGTCCATTTAAGTTTGCACCTACTGCTTCAGTGACTCCATCCAGCCACCTCATTCTATGTCGTCCCCTTCTTCTTTTGCCCTCGATCGCTCCCAGCATTAGGCTCTTCTCCAGGGAGTCCTTCCTTCTCATGAGGTGGCCAAAGTATTTGAGTTTCATCTTCAGGATCTGGCCTTCTAAAGAGCAGTCAGGGCTGATCTCCTCTAGGACTGACCGGTTTGTTCGCCTTGCAGTCCAAGGGACTCGCAAGAGTCTTCTCCAGCACCAGAGTTCAAAAGCCTCAATTCTTTGACGCTCGGCCTTCCTTATGGTCCAACTTTCGCAGCCATACATTGCAACTGGGAAGACCATAGCCTTGACTAAACGCACTTTTGTTGGCAGGGTGATGTCTCTGCTTTTTAGGATGCTGTCTAGATTTGCCATAGCTTTCCTCCCCAGGAGCAAGCGTCTTTTAATTTCTTTGCTGCAGTCCCCATCTGCAGTGATCTTGGAGCCCAGGAAAATACAATCTGTCACTATCTCCATTTCTTCCCCTTCTATTTGCCAGGAATTGAGAGGGCCGGATGCCATGATCTTTGTTTTCTTGATGTTGAGTTTCAAGCCAACTTTTGCACTCTCCTCCTTCACCCGCATCAACAGGCTCTTTAGTTCTTCTTCACTTTCTGCCATTAGAGTGGTATCATCTGCATATCTGAGGTTGTTGATATTTCTCCCTGCAATCTTGATCCCAATTTGTGACTCCTCTAATCCCGCATTTCTCATGATGTGCTCTGCATACAAGTTAAATAGGCAAGGCGACAGTATACAGCCTTGCCGAACTCCTTTCTCAATTTTGAACCAGTCAGTGATTCCATGTTCAGTTCTCACTGTTGCTTCTTGACCTGCATATAAATTTCTCAAGAGACAAATAAGATGCTCTGGTATTCCCATCTCTTTAAGAACTTGCCACAATTTGTTGTGCTCCACACAATCAAAGGCTTTAGCATAGTCAATGAAGCAGAAGTAGACGTTCTTCTGGTACTCCCTAGCTTTCTCCATGATCCAGCGTATGTTGGCAATTTGATCTCTAGTTCCTCTGCCTCTTCGAAATCCTGCCTGTACTTCTGGAAGTTCTCGGTCCACATATTGCTGGAGCCTAGCTTGTAGGATTTTGAGCATAACTTTGCTAGCATGAGAAATTAGTGCAATGGTGCGGTAGTTTGAACATTCTTTGGCATTGCCCTTCTTTGGGATTGGAATGTAAACTGACCTTTTCCAATCCTGTGGCCATTGTTGAGTTTTCCAAATTTGCTGGCATATTGAGTGTAGCACTTTTACTGCATCGTCCTTTAAGATTTTGAATAATTCAACTGGAATGCTGTCACTACCACTAGCTTTATTGTTGCTCAGACTTCCTAAGGCCCATTTGACTTCACATTCCAGGATGTCTGGCTCCAGGTCAGTAACTACCCCATTGTGGTCATCAGGGATGTTAAGCTCGCTCTTGTATAGTTCTTCTGTATAATTTTGCCACCTTTGTTTAATCTCTTCTGCTTCTGTGAGGTCCCTACCATTTTGGTCCCTTATCATACCCATCTTTGCATGAAACGTTCCCTTCATATCTCCAATTTTCTTGAAAAGATCTCTGGTCCTCCCCATTCTATTGTTTTCTTCTATTTGTTTGCACTGTTCATTTAAGAAGGCATTCTTATCTCTTCTAGCTTTTCTCTGGAATTCTGCATTCAATTGGGTGTATCTTTCTCTTTCTCCCTTGCCTTTCACTTCCCTTCTCTCCTTAGCTATTTGTAAAGCTTCCTCAGACAGCCATTTTGATTTCTTGCATTTCTTTTTCTTTGGGATGGTTTTAGTTGCTACCTCTTGTACAATGTTGCGAACCTCCGTCCATAGTTCTTCAGGCACTCTGTCTATCAGATCTAATTCCTTAAATCTATTTGTCACCTCCACTGTGTATTCGTCGGGGAAATGGTTTAGTTCATACCTGAGTGGCCTAGTGCTTTTCCCTACTTTCTTCAATTTAAGCCTAAATTTTGCAACAAGAAGCTCATGATCTGAACCACAATCAGCTCCTGGTCTTGTTTTTATTGACTGGATAGAACTTTTCCATCTTTGGCTGCAGAGCACATAGTCAATCTGATTTCTGTGTTGACCGTCTGGTGATGTCCATGTGTAGAGTCGTCTCTTGGGTTGCTGGAAAAGAGTGTTTGCTATGACCATTGTATTCTCTTGACAAAATTCTACCAGCCTGTGCCCTGCTTCATTTTGTACTCCAAGGCCAAACTTGCCTGTTATCCCAGTTATCTTTTGGCTTCCTACTTTAGCATTCCAATCCCCCATGATGATAAGCACATCATTTTTGGGCGTTGCTTCTAGAAGGTGTTGTAGGGCTTCATAGAACTGATCAACTTCATCCTCTTCAGCAGCAGTGGTTGGGGCGTAGACCTGGATCACTGTGATGTTGAATGGTTTGCCTTGGATTCGAACTGAGATCATTCTGTCATTTTGGGGATTGTATCCCAAGACTGCTTTTCCTACTCTCTTATTGATTATGAAGGCTACTCCATTTCTTCTGTGAGATTCTTGTCCACAGTAGTATACCTGATGGTCATCTGAATTAAATTCACCCATTCCTGTCCATTTTAGTTCACTGATTCCTAAAATGTCGATGTTCAGTCTTGTCATTTCTTGTTTAACCACGTCCAGCTTGCCTTGATTCATGGATCTGACGTTCCAGGTTCCTATGGAATAAAAATCTTTACAGCATCGGACTGTCTTTTCGCCACCAGTTACTTCCACAACTGAGCGTCCTTTCGGCTTTGGCCCAGCCGCTTCATTCATTCTGGCGCTACTCGTACTAGCCGTCTGCTCATCCCCAGTAGCATATTGGACACCTTCCGACCTGAGGGGCTCATCTTCCAGCGTCATATCGTTATGCCTATTGGAACTGTCCATAGAGTTTTCATGGCAAAGATACTGGAGTGGTTTGCCATTTACCTATACCATATACAGATTCTCTGTTTTGTATTTTGCTATCGATATAGTCAATACTGAAAAAAGCCAAAAATATTCTGGAATACTGAATATTTTTGGCTTTATTATAAAGTCAATGGGAAATGTTGGCTGAGTCTGTTCAGTGGTGGTAATGGTTTTTTTCATGTAATGGCACTAAATTTACAGTGTAGTTACTGAAGTCTCTCCTTAAATCAACTTGCAAGTTTCAAAAAGATTGGACCAGAGGTCCAGTTCTATGGACACCAAAGAAGGTGCCCCCATCCTCCATTGTTGCCAAAGGGGAAAAAATAGCTAGGCAGCAGGACAAGCTCAACAGAACTTCCCAGAGAATCTATGCAGTGAAAGTGAAGGGTGGGGGCCATTTTTTAGCTAAACTGTATGCCAGGGGTGGCCAAACTGTGGCTCTCCAGATGTCCATGAACTACAATTACCATGAGCCTATGCCAGCATGGGAAGGATTCATGGGAAGGATTCGTGGTAATTGTAGTCCATGGACATCTGGAGAGCCACAGTTTGACCACCCCTACTATTCACTCTCAGTATTTTCCTATGTTTGGTTATGCTCTGGAAATCCTTAATGTTATTAAAAGAGAGAAAATAGTTTTTAGAACCGTCATATCAATAAAATCCCATGAAATTGTATGACCTGGTGTCTTAAATTCTTTCTTTCTTTCTTTTTCTGGAAGTGTTATTCCCAAAGTAAGATTCAAAATTTTCCTCTTGCAACACAGGTTTGACCTGGAAAACATGCATGTCAACAACTCCTTGCTTAGGTGTATCTACTGCTCAAATGAGATAGAACTATAGAAAGAGGAATACAAGAATGAATCAAATGTGTGATGGTATAGTTAACAGTGCTGAGGTTTCACTGATAGTATGATGCCCATGGGAACAAACTCTATGATGCAGTAGCTAGAAGTCTCCAATTAAAGTCACTGGGTATGTTTAAGAATATAACTGTATATTACCAGAAAATTCATATCAAATACTTTGAATATCAGAAAGAACATTAGATCAATCTTATATAAAGGCTAGTGCAAGTATAATTTTTTGCCATGGATACATTGGTTGGCCAGTGCTGCATGTGCTGTTTTTATATATGAAGGAAGGAAACACAAACCCCATCATGGTTAATTTTACTTGCTGCTACTCATTCATAAACATGATCCAAGTTTTTCTTGCCAACAAAGGATCACTGCTAGACCATTCTATCAAATCACCACTTGAAAAAATCAGCCATCTTCCCCTGTAATGTTTTCGCTCATTTTATCTTCATTTTTTTCTGTTAATAAAATCACTAAACCAATGAAGATGTGCCACTTATAAAAGTGGTTTCTTGCAGTTTTCTCTACCATCATGTTCTGGGGAGGTCAATTTGTGTCTCATTCTTCCTTCGGTTCATTAACATCATATCCTCATTCACATAATTACAGACTTGGCTACAAAGGATTCATTTTTTTCTTTATGTTAATCTCTTATGAATCTTAATGTTCATTCAGCTGTTCATGTATACATCTTAACAGAGCAATTCACATTAATCAATTTATATTACTCATGCTAATTTTAAAATTATATATATAGAAAAGAGAATATAGACATTTTGCCTAAATTAAAATAAAATAAAATGAGGTGATGGAATTCATAGTTCTTTAGAACATGGTCCCCCCCCCCCCCAGAAAATGGAAGATATTTAATCAGTTTTTACTCCCTAATTTGGGAGTGTAGGAAATTAAAAATTAATTAAGCTAGATGCTTTATCTTTATATTTCTATCCTACTGTGCCTCACTGAGCAACTGTATCTAGAGACCCATGCTGCTTGAATGTTATAATCTTGAAAAACTTCAGAACTACTGAGTAAGAGACAGCACAATGAGTCCCTAGACTTCATATTTCTTTTGCATATTTAAAATGTTTCCCATCTGAGTACTTTTCCATCCTCCAAGGTTACTGGTGTGCTAAATGAGGGCTGATTGCAGATAGAAGTCAATATCACAGTGTTCCTTCTTGCTTGAAGATTTCTGTGGGCTTTTAGGTGTGTTAGTGGCATAGAAATTTGTATTAGCTTTTTGGAATGCTAGTTGACTGTCAGTCACTCAGTCAGTCAGTTAATAAACCTTTATTAGCATATAGAACCATCATTTTGTGAGGTTAACCAGTTGACTTTCATATATTCTGAACATATGTAGATTTTTTAACGTGGTTGAGAAGAATTCATTTTATTATTAGCTCACAGAACTTTTAGAGATAAGGATTTTTTTCAGCATCAGGTAGGTAGCTTCAACATCTCCATTATCCACAAAACCGCTCAGAGCCCATAATCCTGGGCTTGTGATACAGTATGTGTGCTAAAGCTAAGCAGGTCTGGGTCTAGTTATATCTCAGGGAATGCTACTCAAAATGCTCTTAATTGGAGGAAATTAACAGAGCAAGAGGTAGGAGTAAGTGAGACCTTTTCCTGTGTGCATAATGGATTCCAATTCCTTAGGGGAAACCCTCATAAAGAACCAGTCCAGAAATAAAAATAAAATGTCTTTATTGAAAATAAAATAATGATAATGAAATAGAAGAGTAGGACATTTATTACAAACACACAAATACCTTTACTACACACTAATTTCTAAGGGAGTTTTAAGGAAAAAGGGGGAAACAAAATTTACACTCTACCTATCCTGGAGATAGATGAATCCAGAGAGAAAGAGAGAGATTAAGCTGGCATCCAGCACTTCAATAGATGATGTCGGGTGGTC
The DNA here is from genome assembly GCF_049243985.1 of Paroedura picta. NCBI lineage: Eukaryota > Metazoa > Chordata > Lepidosauria > Squamata > Gekkonidae > Paroedura > Paroedura picta. The sequence continues at coordinate 75,909,674 of NC_135373.1, read as the reverse complement.
AGTGTTCCAAGAAAGCACACTGAGAACACACCTCTTTGGGGTTGTGCCAGGGTTGATATACTGTTTGAAATTCCTTGGTCAGCCCCTGGACTGGCTGACAGGGAGGTACAATGTGATGTAAGTGATTGGTGTTTCGTTATAGACAAATCTGATAGGTGAGTGGGCATGTGAGGTAGGTGAAGTGGGAGGTTTAAGGTTGTGTCATGTAAGCCTATCAAGACAAACAATACCTCGACTGGGTGTATCCTGAAGAGATTAGATTTATCTATGACTTGGGATCTGAAAAATGTGGTTATCAATTCTCTACTAAAATCTTCTTAATGGCCCTCATTGTCCAATCAGGAAGGGTTCCTGGGAGAACACAATAGGAATAATTGAAGCAAGAGAGATGCTGCTAGACAGAAGATACATCGAACCAAGAGACAGTTTGGGGTAAGGAGATGGGACTGGGGATAGGCAAAAGAAGTTCTGGTTAGTTCCTGAGGGGGTGTTCCTTTCCTACTGACAGTCTGATGGTTTTGGCTAAGTCAGGCAAGTTTAAGGAAGGAAGAGGGGAAGAAAAGATATGTTTTTTGTTTCTAGTAAAGGTAAAGGAAAAGGTAAAGGTATCCCCTGTGCAAGGACCGGGTCATGCTTGACCCTTGGGTCAAGCCCTCTAGCATTTTCCTGGCAAACTCAATACAGGGTGGTTTGCCAGTGCCTTCCCCAGTCATTACCGTTTTTGTTTCTAGTCAAGCCCAAACAAAAGGAAGATCTGGCCTGGCTTTCCTAGATCTGCTTAGAGAGCCCTTCTAATTCCATAGTCAGTCTCTGCCAGGCTGGTTTCTGTGTGCACCAATCTGCTCAAAGTCCAATCATGGGCTTTGCGCATGAAAGCATCTCTGTGTGAGGCACCCTTGCATAATGGGGCTACCTTTTGGGATAACAGGAAAACATCTGGGAAGCCAGGATTGGATGGATCTCATGATCAGTCAGAAGTATAGCTGCAGACCTTTCTTATGTTCCCCTCATCCCAGAATTCTTTCTCACCCCAAAAAGTGTGTTTCTTACAAGAAAGTATGAGACTATCAACATCCAACAGGCCCATGGATTGGGGGAGAAGTTGTGCTGATGGGGAAGTAGAAAAATTGCACCCTCTGTTCCATCAGCAGAGCTTTATAATCCTCGATGGTTACTACTAATATAGCCAATGTTTTGTTTTTAAATTTATGGATTTAATTTAATAGTTTAGTTGCTGAGAGTTTTGTTAAAGGCAAAGAAATAAATTGTTGAATATAATTTAGGAACAATGAAGTAGTCATGCACTCTTTCTGTTCTAATGAAATGCAATACAGCGTTGAGGTACCTGTTGTTATTTGTCCAATATTTACTTTTCTATCTTCCCAGGAATATTGTGGCTTCTCTGTAAAAATATTTCATACTGAGTGTACTAAAATCTGTTTTAGCTAATTATTACTATTAATAATTATGGTAGTTAAGAATATATGAATAGTTATTACATAAAGGCTTTGCAATAGTACCAGCTAAAATGTAAAAAGCAATTTTAACTTGTTGGCTGATGGCAATGCTGGTTCTAGAGACCCAGAGGGGCATGCATCAAGGCATAAAAGGTAACGGTAAAGGTATCCCCTGTGCAAGCACTGAGTGATGTCTGACCCTTGGGGTGATGCCCTCCAGCGTTTTAATGGCAGACTCAATATGGGGTGGTTTGCCAGTGCTTTCCCCAGTCATTACTGTTTACCCCCAGCAAGCTGGGTACACATTTTACTGACCTCGGAAGGATGGAAGGCTGAGTCAACCTCGAGCTGGCTGCTGGGATCGAACTCTCAGCCTCATGGTCAGAGATTCAGACAGCATGTTGCTGCCTTACCACTCTGCGCCACAAGAGGCTCTTTGCATCAAGACATACACACTCCCAAATGGATCCCCATTGATATATTTGTATCCAATATTTTCTGTAAGGAGTTTAAGATGGTGAACATGGTGCTCCCCTTCCTGATTGTATCTATACAACTTTCTTCTAAAGTAGGACAATCTTAGAATGAGCATCCCTAAGGTTTTCCTGCAAAGTCATCTAAGTTATCCAGTAAACGTCATGGCTGAGTGGTGAATTCAGTTTAAATCTTCTCAATCCCAATCCAGCACTCCAATTGAAACTGGAAAACTACAAGAATATCTACAACAGGAGACTGGCTGTTGAAGATGACAGAACCTGCAGAAATGGCTAAACTTAAATCACTGCTTATAGAGAAAAGAACTTCCTTCATGATGAACTGAAAACCCCTTATAAATTTCTTGCAGGAAAGAGAAAAAATGATTTGATGACCTGCAGTTTTAGAGACTAAATAAAATAATTGTTTAGTTAAATTAAGATGGAAATGATTTCATCTCTTTATAAATTGATAATTTTTCCTTTTTCTTTTTTATCTGTATCAAAACCTTTAACAAAATCTTTGAAGAAAAAAAAAACAAATCTAGTGTTCGAACCACTGCATTTGGTTCTGGGAAATCCTGACATTGCCTTACCTGTACTGGAAAAAGTATAGATAAGAGAAAAAATCAGCAGGCCAAAATGATAAGTCTCACAGCCACTCTTGTTTCGTGTATAAATCATATAATTTCTGGGCAATCAAAACAGGCTCCTAGGTATATTTCCCCCCTTTTTAAATACTTCTTCAATGATTGCCACTGCAGAGTCTGTAATCCATTTAACAGTAAATTAAGACTTATCTCTCGGCTTTAAGCTCTCTATCTTGAGGCAATTTTACTCCTACGTGCATGTTGAAAGAGCCTGTGAACATTTTTAGTCCTTACATGCATTAAGCAAAATTTCATCATCAATGAATAATGTGTTTAGCTGGATGTCTGGGGGAAAAAATCTCAAGAACGCCTAGCAGGCTCACAACATGCTAAAAAGCTTACAAATTACATCACAGCTTGTGGTATGGCAGGTTTCTCATGAGGAGACATATCAGTTAGGTGTATTGCCAGGCCAGGCAGGGAAGGTTGCAGAGGTGGGTGGGAGTGTGCTGCTGCCTTCTCACCCACCCCCACATCTCACAATGGCTAAGATGAATGGGGTAGGCCATGGGGGAGCTGCCTGTTTCTCACCCACCACCTCATCTCTCAGAGGCCATGCTGCTCCTGGAAGGCCATAGCAGATGGGCTGTCTCCTTCCCTCCCACCCTATCTCCCAAAGGGCAGGACAGGCAGGGAGGGCCATGGGGAGTTGCCTCCTTCCCACTCCCCACATGTCTCAAAGATCAGGCAAGGCTGTAGGGGAAGGCTGTAGGGGATGGGCTGCCTCTTTCCAGTCCCTTCCACATCTCCCAAAAGGCAGGGAAAATTGTGGGGGTGCTGCCTACTTCATACCCTCCACATTTCCCAAAGGACAGGCTGAACAGATAAGGCTGTGGGGGGTGGCTGCTTCCTTTCCATCCCCCACATCTCCCAAGGGCCAGGCTGGGTGGTGAAGGTTGCTAGATTTTCCCAGCCCCTCTGAGGAGAGGGAGGATACAGGGGGGTGGGGTGAAAGAACACTCCAATGGCCAGCTGCAGAGCCATCAGGAGGTACTGTGAGCCCAGGTCCTGTTACTGAGGACTCCTCAGAGGAATAGCATTGTCAGGAGCTCCCAGCTTTACTCAAGCCTCAGCTGGATGAGAGCTTAGCCCAGCCAGATGTTCAATAGGCAGAGATCTCTGTCCAGCAGGAGGGAATAGAACTATAGACAAACCAAGGCATAGATTCCAAAGTTGTTGCTCTCATTCCTCTGCCCAGCCTCCAGCTGCACCTCCCTGCCTTGTCAGTCCACTTGGTTCACCTGACTCAATTAAGCAATGTCAGCTATGTGCTGGAAGAGAGCTCCAGTCTAAAAGGCACCACACCACATTAAGCTGATAGTTGCTGACTACAGAAAACTGTGAGTCATCACAGAGTGATGACAGCAGCAGAGCCTTTCAGAAAGGCTGGCACCTCTTCCACCTAGCAAACAGCAGGAAGAGGAAGAGGAGGACCAATAACCCCTACAATTGACCCTAATTGGAGCACCCCCAAGGAGAGCAATCAGGTAGAAAGTGAGTTGTCAGCATGCAATTTGAACTGATTAGCCCAAATTGGGACAGTGCTCTCTTCCTATCTGCACACAATTTGAACTGATTGGCCCTCATAGGGATAGATAGTGCTTTCTCCCTGTCTCCATGCAATTTGAACTGATTGGCCCTCATTGGGACTGTACTCTCTCCTTATTGGTAGCATACCCTCAGGGAGGGCCCATGAGTTCGGGAGTGAGTTGTGAACTTAAGTTTTATGTTTAGTGATGATGATGATCATGATGACGATGATGATAATGGTGATGAGACAGCATTGTGTGTTTTATTGCTTATGTGGGATGAGCAGTATCCTTTATTCTAGCAACTTTTTCAAGAAGAGGGGAGGAAATGAGCTTGCGCAGCAAAAGCGATAGTTATTCATATGCTTGTTTCAGTTGGGGGATCAATAGGTCATTGGGGCCATTTTACACTGAGAAAATGGTGTGCAGAAAAGATTTATCCCATCTCCCCTTACTCCACCCATTTAAATCTGAGTTGGCCCCCTATTTTCCCCTAGTGTCAGTGAGATCAGGACCCTCACTCCTAATGAAAGAGCTCCTTGACTGTAAGCTGGACAGGGGAGGGCGGGAGTGGAACTCTGACATCTTTGAATGTTTTAATATGTTAAGGGAATTTTAGGGGTTGCATTGTTTTATTGTAAACCGCCGTGAGTCTCTTTAAGAGTGGTGGTATACAAGTCCCTAAATAAATAATAAATAAATAAATAAACAAACAAATAAACAAATAAATAAACAAACAAACAAACAAACAAACAAATAAATATTTTCCTGATAGCTGATTTTAGAAATCACTGGGAACTCTAAACATGGAATCTGCAAAGTACCATCTGGTTTGCCTAGGGTTTCATGCTGAGCCTGGCAACCAGCAGGTTGTTTTAGTGGCAGGGAGATGGAGGAGCATGCTACACTGGCAATATCACCATTATTGTGTTACTTCTGGATAGAACCTAGGGCTTTCTGGAAACACTGTGGGTACAGAGGCTGAGTCCTGCTGATGTTACCTGTTAGCACTGGTATTCAGAGGTTTACTATCTTGTTTTAAAGCCATAAATGCCTGTGATCATCATTACATAGCAGTAAATTTCTTGAATAAAAAAAGTTTGTTGAATAAAAAAGTATTTCATTTTTTCTGTCTTGAATCTGTTGCTCATCAACTTCATTGGTGATCCCAAATGCTAATGCTATGAGAGACACCAATCAAGTTCTCCCTATCCACTTTGTCTTATAAAACCATAATTTTATAAACCTCATTCATCTTTTTTCTAAACAGAATACTCTTTAGCCTTTCCTTATATGAAAAGTACTCCAACCCATAATAATCTTGGTTTTCCTCTTCTGTACTTTTTCCACCTCTGTAATATCTTTTTCGATATATGGTGACCAGAACAACACATATGAGAAGCCTCACCATAGATTACAATACATTACAATGTTTTTCATTTTTTCATAGCCACATATTGAATCCACATTTTCATGGTAGTATCCACTTTAACCCGAAGGTACCTTTCCTTCTCAATCTAAGCCAGTTTAGATACTATTAATGTATATTTAAAGCTAAGAAGTTTTTTTTGTTACAATGTTTATCTTGCTTTAGACTTGTCTTGATGTGGTGGTTAGGAGTGCCAACTTCTAATCTGGCAAGCCGGGTTTGATTCCGCGCTCCCCCACATACAGCCAGCTTGATGACTTTGGGCTCACCACAGCACTGATAAAGCAGTTTTGACCGAGCAGTAATATCAGGGCTCTCTCAGCCTCACCTATGTCCCCTGTTGTGGGGAGAGGAAAGGGGATTGCAAAATGCTTTGAAACACCATCTGGTAGACAAAACCGGTATATAAGAACCAACTCTCCTCCTCCTCCTCTTCCATCTTGTCAACCAAGGAGGCAATGGATCTTTTTATTTGGATTTGGAAACAATAAGCACACTAGTGGAGAGGTAGACTTGTAATGTATTACTTATAATTAGCAGGCAGTTGTAATATAAATGTTACAATATCACAGCATTCATACATATTTATTTATTTATTTGATTTCTATACTGCCCTGCCATATGGCTCAAGGCAGTTTGCATACAATATGGGGGATACATGGAATGAATTAGTACATAACATAAATACAACAACAACAACAACCCAATAACGCAATTTCAGTGATCATAAACAATACAACAGGAACGGAACCCAGCCAAGGCCCCCAAGAGGACAGACTGGTTCAGGCCATGGAGGGATGTCTGAAGGGGGACCTGTTGATGGTCTCAGGAAAATACCTAGCAAGACAGTTCTAATCTCTAATCAGCTACTGGGAGCCCCCCCACTGGCAATATCAGAGATGGACCCCTGGCCACAAAGTGTGCAGCATCGGGTGCCAGATCTATACTGAGCTCCCCTACCCAGCTAACAGCTACCATTTTATGCTTAAAATAGAAACATAAACAAAGTTGGATAGATGACATCTATCTCTCACTTCTCATTACAGGGATCCATCATCCTTGGATTCCTTATTAAGCTTGTGCGATTCGGCCGCTTCGGCGGCCGTTCCCTCCAGGCGCAGCCAGTGCCGCACCATGGGGGGGAGGGTGGTGCCGGCAGCGGCATGACAGCAGACGCAACCACGCAGGTGCGGAATTCCGCGGCACTGGCTGCGCCCGGAGGAAATGGCCGCCAAAGCGTCCGAATCGCACAAGCCTACTCCTTATCTTAGTGAGAACAAGAGCCTGTGAATCTTCCAAATTATAAAAAGCCACCTGTTTTCTCATCTCATTAATGTGATGAGAGCATGTGAATCCTAACCAAAATTCAGTTTCCTCCTTAATTCTCCCAACTGACTGGGATTAAGATCAGTGGGTCCTGCCTGTAGTTGCCCTATATTGAACCTGTGGGTCAATATTGGTGTTACACCCGTGAGCCATGACATCAGCCAGGCTGGATTAGCTGAATTGGGGGGTTTGGGCCATCTGGATATTGTGCATACTATTGATTTTTTGGTACTGATATATATTTTCAGGGATTTTAATGTTCTAAGGGGTTTTATGGGGACTTTGTGATCATGTTTTATATTGGAAGCCGCTTCAAGACGACATTGTCATGAGTGGCAGGGTATAAATTAAAACAATAATAAATAAACTTCAGAAGATTTAGATAAGCATGTTTATATGAGCAATACTCTTTCCTTAATACTGTGTTGCAGCAAGAAAACAGAACAGCATAAAACTAAAAGCAATACATATCTTAAAACCGCCCGTGGCGCCACGGGCGCCGCGGACTAAATAAAACTGTAAGGGCTTGGGGGGAGGAGTTAGGGCGGGCTCTGTCCGGGATAAAAACTCGGAGGAGTGAATCAGGAGCCGCAAAGCGGCTCCTGATTTGCTCCTCCGAGTGTCAATCCTGGACCAAGGAGGCAATGGGGAGGCGCGCATAGCGCGCCTCCCCATTGCCTCCTTGGCCACCATTGCCTCCACTTCGATGCGGGGAAAGGAGCAGGGCCGCCGCATCTTTGACGCGGCGGCCCTGCTCCTTTCCACCCGCCCGCCCAACTCTGCCTTCTCCCGGCCGCTCCAGCAGCCGGGAGAAGGCTGCCGTGAACTCCCGACCTTCTGCCGACGCTTCCACGCTTCCCGACCGCGGCGACAACTGACTTCGGCCGCCCGAAATGGCGGTGCCGACTCCAACGCCGCCACCCAGCCGAGGCACGCTCACAGCCCCGCCGATGCCTCGCTACCACTACAGGCCGCCGCACCATCGCCTCTTGCTCCAGAGCCTGTGCTGCCCAGCCATCGCGCCACGGCCAAAGGCCGAGGACACGCCTGCCGCGCTGTTGCCACTGCTGCGCCTGGCCCACCGCCGTCCCCAGCCACGTCGCCGCCCGCCTTGGAGCAGCCCGCCATCCACCGGTGCCTCACCAGCCACGGCCCGACACAGACGGTAGGCCCCCTTTCCGTGCTGAAACCCAGGGCCTGCCCAACGCTTCCCCAGTCCGGGGGGAGCCATGCAAAAACGCTTCTGCCGCCTCGCGCACCCGCCCCAAGCCATCTAGCACCCATTTTAAATGGGTTTTAATTCTAGTATATATATATGGCAACACAGGAATGGAAGAAATACACACACATATATATGATGCGAGAAAAGACAAAAGCCTGTTACTAATACTCTTCATGACAACATCTTCCACATTTTTGTCCATATATCCTCCTCCCCCATGTTGTTGCCCATTCATGCAGTTTAGAGAGATCATCATGGATATTTTAAAAAATCGTTTTTGGTTTTCACTATCCTCGGGGGAGGGCAGTATACAAGTATAATTAAATAAATAAACAAACGTCTAGTTCCAGATTTCGGGACTATTATTTTCAATTAGGAATGTAAATGAGGACCTGTGACAGCTGTTTATAAAGGTATGTCATTAAATTTGCACAGAACATAATCCTCACTACAATCCCGCCCACCCAATTTTTTTTCTTTTAAAATAAATTTTTATTAAAGCTTTTTTGGAGGCTAAAGACAAAGATAAAATCTAACAAAAACTACAAAAAAAGTATTAAAAAGTAGAACAAATAAAGAATGTCACAATCACATTTTGAAGTAACAGGTCTGTCAGAAAAAAAGGATATGATGGCTTTTTAATAGCTTACTGAAACTCTCCTTCAGATATTGGGCAAGCTAATATAAATTAAGCTTTTAATTTAAGTGAAATCTCAAATATTTGGGGTCGTTTTTTCTCTCCCACGGATGGAAGTTGTAACTGTTCTTACAATGCAGGCCCTGCAAACTACTTGATTTCAATTAGTAGAGTTGAAGCAACTGAAATGTCCCTAATTCCTAAGAGTGCTTTCCCCTGAATTTAAACACTTTTAAAATATATTTACAGGGTATAGAATTACTCCAAATACATTCCTTAATCCAGAAGACTTTAAAGATTAGTGTACAAAGAAGCTTCTCTTTGGGGGCTAATGGGCAGACACCTAGAAAAAAGTCACGGAACTTTGTTTTTATATGTGACATCAGCAGCAATATGTGTAAAAATGGAAATATATGACATAACCCATGAAAGAGGAATTTTTTTATTAAGATGATAGAATTTGCAGAGATGGCCAAGCTTACTTTCTTTGAACAGAGGGAAAAAAGCAATATCTGTCTTTACAGACTTTTGCATGAAATGGGGAAAATGAACTAATGCTTTGTGGATTTGATGATTAAGAGAAAAATAATAATTCAAAAATAAAAGAGATTTTTCTTTTTCATTTTTGTAATTTTAAGTGATGCGTTCATATTTTTTTCCTTCTCAGGTCTACTAGTTAATCCCACCCCCACCCCCACCCCGTGATTGCTGTAAAAATCCTGGATCCAAATACAATACCAATATTGGGATCTTTGATTTTTGGGAAAGCCCAAAATGTTGGTGGTCCAATAGACTCAAAACTGAAGAAAAAAAGCATACCCCCAGTGGGAAGGACAATGGCAGATTTAATCTGGATCCAACCAAATGGCTTGTATCCAGCCACAAAGTTCCAAAGAATTATGGACACTTTTATATTTGTGAAGGGAGATGGACATTTATGCCAATGTCCATTCCCATTGTAGTCATCTGCCTTTCCTCCTCTTCTGGACCTTTGGAAAAAAATTTGACTTATTAGATATTAAGTGTTACAATTATATTTTGAAGTAACAGGTCTGTCAGAAAAACACAAGGATATGATTGCATTTTAATTGCTTACTCAATCTCCTCGTCAGTTATTGGGCAAGGTAATGCAAATTAAGCTTTTCATTTAAATTAAATCTCAAATATTTGGGTCAGTTTATTTCACCCACAAATGGAAGTTGTAACTGCTCTTAAAATGCAGGCCTTGCAAACTAATTGATTTCAATTAATATACTTGAGTTGAAGCAACTGAAATGTCACTAATTCATAAGGGTTCCTCTCCCCTGTTCAAATACATTTTAAATACATTTACAGGATATAAAATTACTCCAGTAATATAAATGAGGGCAAGGGAAGCAAAGGAATTTACATGTATTTGCTTTCTAATGCATTTGCAATTCTTTCTGCTGTATTCATTTTCTTCCATTTCACATCCATTGTTCCTGTCTCACTTGCATTGGTTGCTCTGCAATTAATATCCACGATAAGTGTTCCAGTATTGTGAAAACATCAAAGTGATTGTTCTGTAACACTTTAACGCTCTTCATCTTTATATCATCATGGAAGAATTCATTCAGTGATTTCTAAATAGGAGAAAAGTGATACAGTATGTAATTACAATACAATCCTTTGGAAAATGGATACACAACAATAGTGGATTCTGCTGGTGAAAAAGGAAGATGTTGGCTATGATCACCCATAAAGGCTATACTCAGAATCATGGGGACTGTGGATACATAAACTATGGGGGATGGAGACCATTGTTTCGAGACAAATTCAGTGAGACTGAATGAAAATGCTGGCTGAATTAGTATATAGTACAGTATCTTTATTGGCATACTAAACATAACATTGAATGGTGAATACTAAATACCAATTATTGCTAAGTATATTTTGTATACTTGTTTACCATATATGAATAAGTATTCAAAATAAAACTTAAGATATATAAGATAAGAGTAATATATAATCAAGGTCTCAGTCAATGTAATTGAATCTCTCCTAAAAATTCCACAATACACTCTGTTATTTCAGGGACCATATCAGCTAATAAATACTGTGTCACATCTACAGTTAGATCGTTTTGGGCTCTCAAAATGAGCCTGATTAGGCATGACTGCTGTTTGAGGAATAGTGGGCAAATTAATAGGATTTGTGTAATTGTTTTGTGGTTCACCAGGATGGCAGACACATATCCTTTGTTCCATGGGTAAGTTTTGGTATCTCCCTTTAACCACAGCTATTTGAAAAACATTAACCCTGGCCATTATGAACGCACAATGGTGAACTGGATCTAATAGATATGAGAAATATTGGGCCACAGAATTCTGACTAAAAGAGGGACCAAAGAAATGGGGAGAGTGTACCTGATTCAACCCCGCTTCAATGAGCTGTTCCTCAGTTTGCCATATCTTCTTATATTCTGGAGAATATAACTCTCCCATGAATTGGCTAGGGAGTTGACGTTTATACCAACAGTATTAATTTTATGAAGGATATATTGAGACCATTGAAAACAATGAGGGTCAGCAAGTAAATTAGCTATTAGCCTGGTATGTTGTGATTGAAAATGAAGGCGTAGCCAGTATTTAAACATAATGATCCATTTTCTGGATTCAAGCAAGTGCAGTCCCAACTCGGCATACAAAGTGGCATATCCAATAGATTTTGGACAACCTAAAATATAGTGCAAAAAAAAAGGCACAAAACTGTTCAGTCTTTTCATTGTGCTTGGAGCAGACAGGAACCCCTTATAATAATTGCAGAATCACGTTAACCTGGAAAATCTGGATTGCAGCTGACACAAATTGATAGTGGAAATGAGGAGTGGTGAATACTTGATTTTTTGCTACTGACATAGCACACTCCTTATGCAAAGCCCAGCTTAATTTGTAATGAAAGCAAATATCTAAGTATCTAAAGGTTTTTGCCTGTTTTATAGTTTTCCCACCAACCTTCCATTACCTATATTTCCAAAATTTAAAGAAAAGCAGTATCTTTGTTTTTTCATGATTAATAATTAAGGAATTCCACATACAATCAGAAGCAAATGATGTTAAAAGGTGTTTTAATACTACTTGAGCGATGGAAATTAGCACTGTGTCATCTTCTGTGTATAATAATAAAGGAATGGGCTGAGAATTTAATCTGGCTGCCTGCCTATCAACCTTATGACTAGGGAAGGCACTGGAAAACCACCCCGTATTGAGTCTGCCATGAAAACGCTAGAGGGCGTCACCCCGAGGGTCAGACATGACCTGGTGCTTGCACAGGGGATATTTTTACCTTTACCTTTACTATCAACCTTGGAGGTATAAGGAAAAAGATCTGAAAGGAACAGATTGAATGGGGCTAGCAAGCAGCCTTGCTTCATACCTTTAGTCACCACTATCTTTTGAGCTAACGATCCATTGGAATCAGTTTTTATTTGACAGGTATTCAATTAATGTAATTTACATATTAAAAAGAGAAGCTGTTCCTCTATGACTAACTGAGATAACTTTCTCCACAATAGTTGTCTATCAATAAAATCAAAGGCACTACACAACTCAATTGCAGTGCCTGGAGAATGTCTTCATAGATTGCATGAAACATGATATATGCCTCACTAAGGCCGTTATGTACGGCCGCCAAAATGGCGATTTCGGGTCACATGGAAAACGCGGAGGGGAAAGATACGAAGCATACCGCTTATGCATGGGACGGCGTGCGACAGCGGCAAAACCCAGAGTAACCGATTATGCACGCGGCGACCCTGGTTGCGCCCCAGTCACCCGGAAGCTGCGCTTTCTTCTGCATTTCGCTAACGCGCCTTTTTCGGCGGCATGCACCGAATCTGTGGCTGGTTGCAGCCGGCACCGTGCGTTAACAGTCTGAAAAAATTGCATGCTATTTCTGCAGCTGCATGATGCTTTTGAGTCTTTATTTGATGTCTCATTTGGAGCATTTTGATCATAACATGAAATGTATGCAATTAGTTCTGAACAACTAAAAACACAATAGGTATGATCACCTATTTATTTCGGCCACATAATCAAGGCGTACAGCAGATGGTGCTGTTCCTCTCTTTCTTTCACCATCCAGAAATATATCTTTGCTTTTCAAACTAATGCTGCAAATTCTTCAGTAGGGGCTCCTTAAGCTAGTGGAACAATTGAAATTACACATTTGGAATCATACTTGGTTAATTGTTCTCTTAGTTTGCTTTATGGGACATAAAATCTGCACAATCCTTCTAGGCAAAGAAGGTGACTTTCCTAGTGCAGCTAAACCCTTCACAGATTGAATATTGATTCACAGAATGCAACTTTTTGTAGTTGTTCAGTAATGATAGGCTGAAAAACCTCATCAAATGAAGAGAAGAATTAATGCTCTTACAAAGTCACTTGTACTCCAAAAGCATGGAAACACTAGGTTCAGGCTTCTGCTCACACACTTCGCCTTGGGTCTTTCAGGTCCAGCAACCTGGAACAGGGGGCAGCTATGAAACTTATGTCAGTGCAATACAAAAGTTTAATAATAATTTGTTCCTGCAAGTGAATGAGACAGAATTGCTACTCTTGTTTGCAGTTTCATGAAGCGACTGTAAAACAATACAATGAAGATGAACATTTGATCCTGTGAAGGTGCCTTAAAATTGTCAGTATTGCCTACTCTGACTGATTGCTATTCTCTGGGATCTCAGGGAGAGGTCTTTCACACTGACTCCTATTTAACACATTAGCAGCAGATACTAGGAAATGAACCTGGGACCTGTGAGTGGCAGCTAGCAACTTGCTCTGCCACAGAGGCCTCCTGCCACAAAGCTGGCTTGCAGCCACACCTACACCAACATAGGACTTGCACTCAAATGGAGACACACATATGTAGAGAGTGAAATAATACCTGGCATAATATGTATTAACAATGTTTCCTTCATGCTATGTATAGCGTGAGAGAATGCTTAACACATGTGTAAACACCTGAGAAAGGTTTGTGCTTCTTCCAATGACATAATGTGGCATGATTTTAAATTATCACTCCCTCTCCTGTCACTCTTAGGATGCCAGCCAGGTATGTTAGTAGGGCAGGAGCTCTTGCCACTCAAGTGAGTGAATGCAGTGGACAGAGGAGGTAAGCCTTTCTTTCCTACTTACCGTATATACTTGTGCATAAGCCAAGTTTTTCAGCACAGTATTCACATTCTACACTGGTATTTGAACTAACAGCCTGTTCCCAGTCAGCCAATCATTACATTGCTTCTGCAAACCTCCTGCAAGCTGAAGCTTTCTTGCTCTGGCTGCTTGTAGGACAGCAATGGTTTGAGTGAGGAACTCTGATCTTTTTTTCCCTTTTGTCTTCACTTCTTCCAAACTATTCTTTTGGTTTCTGTGGGTGGGGTGGGGTGAGGTGGGTTTTGGGGGTGCTTTGGGATTTACTGTTTCTCCTAATGTTTATTTCTTCTTTTTTCTGAGGGGCATCATTGTTCATCTTTTCTTCTTGGGGTTGTGCTTTTTTTAAAAGTTGATTTTTACAGTTCTTTCCTACAGTGTTGAGTTTTACAGTTCTTTATTTCAGTGTATTGTTCTGGGGGGGCACTATAGCTGTAATTAGAGTAGTCCATTCTCCCAGTTTGGTAGCTGTTGTACTTGCTGTAGGAGGCTGCCAACTTCGGGTACTGTTGCTCTGCTCTGGTTTGCTGGCCTTCTTTTGCACTGACAGAGCTAGCTAGTTTTTCTTTGAAATAAATATTCAAAAACATTTAACCTACTGGTGCCTCAATTAATGTAAATTTACCAGTAATTGCTGCATTTCCCACCCTCAGCTTATATGCGAGTCAATACGTTTGCCCAGATTTTGTGGTAAAATTAGGTCCCTTGGCTTATATGCGGGTTGGCTTATATGCGAGTATATATGGGTATTTAATAAATTCTTCAGGACTAGCACTAAAGCTGCACAGTCTCAGAATTGTAAACAAGCATTTCCTTTTGGGGGGCTTTTTTTTAAGTATGAAGGAATGATTTTTAACCTAGAAGTACATGCTTGATAGAAACCTTGAAATCATATTAGCGACATTCACACTGTATTACTAAAAAGTCTGTCCTTAGAAATGGTACTTTGTTAACAGTGATATGATACAAAGATACTAATATGACCAGGAGATGAGTTGTTAATTCAAATCCTCCCTGCCATCAGGGGGATTTGATTCTGTACCAACAAAAGGTGATTTCTTGAAAAGTGCTGAAATAAAATCCCTTCATATACAGTGTATACAATCTTACAATCTTAAATAGGTAATGCAGAAAGAATAGCAAGAAATCTTCCATTTTCAGATTAATCTTTTAAAATGCACAATAATCTCTGATGATAACACCCAGTTATCTGGGTGTCTCATCATAAATCACATCACAGTTTGCAAAATATAATCTAATTATTATTGTTACATAGTAGAGCAACAATGAACTCCTAGATTCCTGAATTTCATGGCTTATTTTTTAACCCTAAATATACTTTGGCATGGAAAATAAAAATAACAAGAGTTAAAAAGAAGCTGAAAATATTTTAGTTCATCCAGGACAGGTTTTGTGTAGACAAAACACTGCTGAAGGGTATCAGCAAGCAAGTAAAGTTGTTCCCTCCCACTCTCCATCAAACCTGTGTGTAGAGAGGTCTTTTGTGTTAGCATCTTAAAGAGGCAGTACAAAACAGTTACTCCTTGAAAGGGTGGTGGGAAGAGATAAGATCCCATTCTTCAGCAGCTTGTAGATCTCAGCAATAATTCATTTATTGCGTGCTTAAATTTAGGGTTGCCAGCCAGCAGCTAACACTCTCATTGGGATACTGGGAGTTGGGGACATGAGGTACTATCACATGGATGTCATGACATAATTTCTGGGTTGAACCTGGAAGTGACATCATGATGCTCTAGGATTCAGTAGAAACACTAGATCAGTATGATTTCATTTCTGGGTTGAAAGGCTTTTTTTAAGTGAAAGGCAGGATATAAACATTTTACTGAATATGTATTTTGGGTTCTAGTCATGGACAGCTAGAAGACACAATTTGTTATTCATCTCAACTGGAAACGGGCTACTAATCCATTGTCATTAACTGAAGAATTAGTTCAGGAATTCATTAAAACAAAGATTTATAATTTTTGATCAGGGATTATTTTGAAGAGTGATACTTTCCATGCTGTCTCATCTGGGAGGTATCTGAAATAAAATTGGGGTTTTGATTCATCAGATGCCCTTTTGCTTTACTGTGATGCACTTTAAGAAATGCCAGCAGCCATAAAAAGCAGTACCAAGAATGTGTCTGTCAACACAGCCCATGCTTGGATGACAAGGAAGGCAACTGTCGCTGATTACTGAGAAATAACTCGCTGCATCCAGATGACAACCCTTTATTGACAGATTAACAGGTACTATTGCAGTCTGAAATGTCAGAGATGGGAATAGAACTGGTGTGTTTGATTCTTTCATTGAACAAAGTGCAAATCAGTTCAGTGAGCAATAACTGCTTACAAAGGATTTCAAAGAATATGGGGAATCATATTCATATTCTTGAAACAGTTAATGATTTATCAATTACTTTTTTGCTATTTGAAATAAACACCTTCCTCAAAAGCTTATTTCAATATATATTATTCATAAAAGCTGATTCATGTATTAGATTTGTTTTGGAGTTTGCTGTGATTTTAAAATACGTTGGTTGCATTGTTTATAAACTTGTATTCTAAACCAGAAGAAATTGCAATCTGGAATTTTTGTTTGGAGGCAACATAGAAAATCAAAGACCATTACTTCTCCCAGTTTAGGGCATCACAAGATAATTTTTTTCCAAACTAGGAAGACTCTTGTCTCCACACTAAATGTGAGAGGAGGAGGAAAAGGCAGCATGCAAATTTAGGTTTTTTATAGACTCACAGAATTGGAAGGGGCCATACAGGCCTTATAGTCCAACCCCCTGTTCAGGATCAGCCTAAAGCATCCAGGATAGGCATCTTTCTAGCCGTTGCTTGAAGACTGTCAGTGAGGGGAGCTCATCATCACCTTTGGCAGTTGACTCCACTACAGACCTACTCTGACTGTGAATCCCCCCCTCCGATATCTAGCTGACATCATTCTACACATAGTTTAAACCCATTACTGTGGGTCCTATCCTCTGCTACCAACAAGAACCTTTCCCTGGCCTCCTCTAAGTGACAACTTTTCAAGTACTTAAAGACTGCCATTATGTCCCCTGTCAACCTCCTCTTCTACAGGCTGAACGCTCCCAAGTCCCTCAGCCTTTCCTCATAGGACTTGGTCCCCAGGCCCCTGTTCATTCTCGTTGCTGTCCTCTGAACCCTCTCAATTTTATCTACGTCCTTCTTGAAGTGAGGCCTCCTGAACTGTACACAGTACTCCAGGTGGGGTCTGACCAATGCAGCATATAGTTGGACTATGACATCTTGTGATTTTGATGTGATACCTCTGTTGATAAGACTGCATTTGCCTTCTTTTTTGCCACATTATACTGTCGTATTAAAAAATATCAGCTACATACATTGTTGGTGTACTGTGTGTGGGGTGTGTAGTCCACCCTGGGCACAGCACGTGAAATGCCTTTGAAGAGGACCCTTAAAGTCCAGCCTAACATCTTTCCTCTCATTTTTAAAATGTAGTTCCGGCTACAGTCACTAGGTGCTCAGGGAAGCATGAGCATTACCAAAAGCACTATAGGATCAGCTAGACTTCCCTTTCTCTAAGATCTGCTCTTCCTGAAGAAAGAGGAAGTGGGTGGGAACCGACCTTTAAAACAGGAATCCCTGGAGCACATGCTGGGGACTTTCCACTGCTCATGGCTACAATTCCCAGCACTGACCACTTGGTACCATTAGTGAGCGCACAGCTGTAGCGTAGCTGCTTAAACTGCCTTCAAGGCTGACTTCACCATATACCTTGCTGATCGAAATTCCAAAAGTGACTCAGTAGATATTGCTTGACAGGGACCTAATCCAACCACAATAATTTAAAGATATTTTTACTAAACAGAATAATATTACTTGGTATTTCTGGACACCGTGCAATTTTCTGCTTATCATTGCCCTGCTTTAGCAGTTACCTTTGGCAGAAATTTCTGATTGCCTATCAGGGGGACCTGTTTCCACATGTTAATGAGGACACATAACGTTTGGCATAAACTTTTGGCATAAACTTTACCAGCTTTTATTAACATATCAGAGCCCCATGAACAGATCCTGACATCTTATGGCTGGCAGACTGCAAGGAACCCCTTTATGCCAGCAGACCATGGCCAAGAGGTATCCAGTGATGCACCTGCCAGACTCTCTATGCCCTTGCATCCTGCTAGACCCACAGGAGGTGGCAGCCTGGCTGGAACTCAATAAGCATTGGCCTCTACTGGGTTCCCCTGCCACTAAGAAATGCAAGTCAGCTAGCCCCCCCCCTCCACAATCAAAGGTGGCTCCATGGCTCTGGATCTATACACACTGTTATGGCGACCCCTTATAATGAGGAGGTTGGCACACACGCTCAGCCACCCCACATTTATTGTTCTGTCTCTATGCCCAGTAACCACAAGCTGTGATGAAATAACGAGACAATTGCATTACCAACATAAAATACATAACCAAGAAAAAGGGGGATGGGCTGGATGGGAAGCCTCTTCTCTGGGGAGTGGGAGAAAGAGGCCATTGGCTGAGGTTGCCTAGCATGGCCCCTCTTTGCTCCCCCTTTCGCATGTGTGCAGATGCCACTTCACAAGGCCTGCTAACTCCCCTCTGGCTATGTCCTCACATGGCACAGGGTCTCCCACTGCAGCTACCTGCAGGCTCAGTGAGTTGTTAGCTGTGTTTCTATGTCAGCACAGTATATGAGTAAGTTTTATTGCTATGGTTATTAGACAGGGCTAGCTGTAGAATTTGGCTTGGAGGATTCCATGGGAGTGAAATATAATTGCTGAGATTCTTTCCTCTTACAGGCAGGGAGAAGGGTCAATGGCCCTAACCATCTACTTGGCAGCAGGTTCATCTCCCAGATCTCCAGGTCAAAGTTTCAGGCAGAAGATGATGTGAAAGACTGTACCGGAGACTCTAGAGAACTGCTGCTAATTTGAGTAGAAAATACTGACTTTGACGGAATAATGGTCCAATTCATTATAAGGAGCTTCATGTGGTCAAAGTTTCTCATTAAAATCTATGGAAATGAAAAATGGGTAGAAAACAAACTATTAAAGAAGTAAATAAGTCACAAATCACTAGAATGCAATTTCTGTGCACATTTCTGTGCACATGGTCAGAGAGACCTTCTCCTTCAGGGCTCTCCCTGCGCCAACGATTCCGGGGATTGAGTGTGTCGGTCTTGGGTGGGAATCGGTCGAGAACGTGGCGATCTGGTTGGTGTACCGATCACCCACTGCCCCGCCCGATTCCCTGCCAGGCCTGCTGGAGGCGGTGGCTGCCTGGACGTTGCAGTACCCAAAGCTTTTAGTTTTGGGGGACTTCAACGTTCATGCGGATGCGCCGTCTTCAGGACTTGGCCTGGATCTAGTGTCAGCCATGGAGACACTAGGGTTCTCGCAGATTGTTGCTGGTCCCACCCATCAGGCTGGTCACACCCTCGATTTGATCTTTGGTGCAGGTGTAGCGGTAGATCTGGTGGCGAATAACATCGTTCCATGGTCAGACCACCATGCCCTGAAGATTCGACTGAGGATACCACCCCCTCTCCGTTTGGGTGACGGACGTATTCTAGTCCGCCCGCGGAGACTCATGGAATCTGAGAGATTCCTGAATGCCCTGCGGGACCCGATGCCCTCCGGCACCTCGTTGACGGCCTTGGTGGAGGACTGGCAGTCCCGCCTTACGGCCGCCATTGACGAGATTGCTCCTAGGCGCCCTCTCCGCCTTCGCCTCAAACAGGCTCCATGGTATTCCCAGGAGCTTCGGGAGAGGAAGAAGGAAGTGAGACGGCTTGAGCGAGTGTGGAGGAAGACTCGTGACGAAGCTACAAGGACATCTCATCGCACGCTTATGAAGGCGTATGAGAATGCGGTGAAAGCGGCGAAACGAGACTTCTACGCTGCAGAAATCGCGTCCGCAAGCTCTCGCCCAGCACAATTATTTAAGGTAATTAGATCACTTACCGCCCTGGAAGAAGGGCGACAAACGATAAGGGAATTGGAATTGAGCTGTGTGGCATTATCGAGCTATTTTGCGGACAAAGTCCTGTCGCTCCGCCGTGACCTACCTGCCACGATTGATACAGTTAGTGAACTGGAAGCTCCGTGGCCGTCAAGGGGGTTAGTGTTTGATGGCTTCAGGCGGCTCTCTGTAACCGAAATGGACAAGTTACTGGGTTCAGTGAGGGCGACCACTTGCCCCTTGGATCCCTGTCCGTCCTGGTTGCTCAAATCGGGCGACCAGCGGATAGGAGGCCCCTTGAGGGAGATTGTCAACCTCTCCTTAACATCTGGAGAGTTTCCCAAGGGGCTCAAGGAAGCAGTGGTACGCCCCTTACTGAAAAAGCCATCATTGGACCCGCGGAACCCCGCCAGTTACCGCCCAGTTTCACATTTGGCGTTTCTGGGTAAGGTGATAGAGCGGGCCGCAGCGGACCAACTCCTAGGTTTCTTGGATGAAACTTCGGCCCTCGACCCATACCAGTCTGGATTCCGCCCTGGCCACAGGGTGGAGACCGTGCTGGTCGCCCTCACGGATGATATCCGGTGCCAGCTGGATCGGGGCGGCTCTGCCATGCTCGTGCTTCTAGACCTGTCGGCCGCATTTGATGTGGTCGACCACGAGTTATTGGTACACCGCCTCGCCGGAGCTGGAATAAGGGGGACTGCGCTTCAATGGCTGGTCTCCTTCCTCCAGAACCGGACGCAGAGGGTTGCGATGGGGGAGAGTATGTCGAGCCCTTGTGAGCTCCCTTGTGGGGTTCCGCAGGGGGCGATACTCTCTCCCACACTTTTTAACATCTATATGCGCCCTCTAGCCCAGCTGGTCCGGGGCTATGGGCTGGGTTGCCACCAATATGCGGATGACACCCAGCTCTACTTCTTAATGGACGGCCGGCCGGACTCCACCCCGGATACATTTGCCAGCTGTTTGGAAGCAGTAGCTGGATGGCTCAGGCAGAGTCGCCTGAAACTCAACCCCTCCAAGACGGAGGTCCTGTGGCTGGGCAGAAGAGGGCAGGACCAGGAAGCGCGCCTCCCATGCCTGAACGGGGTGCAATTAACACCTGCACCAGTTGCCAGGAATTTGGGAGTGACATTTGATGCCTCCCTCTCTATGGAGGCTCAGGTCACCAATGTAGCTCGGACGGCATTTTTCCATCTTCGCCAAGCCCGGCTACTAGCGCCCTACCTGTCCTCGGAACACTTGGCCACAGTGATCCATGCAACGGTCACTTCCAGATTAGACTTCTGTAACTCGCTCTACGCGGGCCTTCCCTTGTCTTTGACTCGGAAGTTACAGCTGGTCCAAAATGCGGCTGCCAGGGTCCTCACTAGAACACCTCTGAGGGCCCACATTCAGCCGGTGCTTCGTCATCTGCACTGGTTACCAGTTTGTTTCCGAATCAGATTCAAGGTATTGGTATTGACCTTTAAGGCTATACGCGGCCTGGGTCCCGTCTACCTGCGGGACCGCTTGGTTGCTTATGCCCCCCGCAGGGCACTCCGCTCTGCGGGTATGAATTTACTGGTTGTCCCGGGCCCACGGGATGCTCGCCTGGCCTCGACCCGGGCCAGGGCCTTTTCAGTCCTGGCCCCAACCTGGTGGAACGAGCTCCCAGAAGAGCTAAGGGCCCTGCAGGATCTACCAGCTTTCCGCAGGGCCTGTAAGACGGAGCTCTTCCGCCAGGCATATGGTTGAGGCCAGGGCAGCTCTCCCACTAATCCATCAGAGGATCCCCTCCAATATTGAGATCTCTAACACCGAGATCATGGTTAGATGTATTGTATTGGTGCCACCCTCTTCTGAACATTATTCTCTCCACCAGGCTGAACTAAGATCAGAATTGTGACCACCGCCGCTATATGTTATGTGATATGTTATATGTAACTTTTAATTGGGGTTTTTATGGGGATTTTATTGTGTTTTAACTATTTATGTTGTAAACCGCCCTGAGACCTATTGGGAGAAGGGCGGTCTAAAAATTAAATAATAATAATAATAATAATAATTCATGTCTACTGAAGACCAGATAAGGAAGGAGAACTACAATTATATAGTTTCTTCCATCTGATGATAATCTGATCAGAGAACTGCCTCTGTTCATGAGATCCTTCATTTGAAAACAAAAATTACAAGAAATTTCTGTAAATACATAACAAAAAGCAACTATTCTTATAAAGTCAGCTTGGTATAGTGGTTAAGAGTGGTGGCTTCTAATCTGGCAAACTGGATTTGATTCCCCGTTCCTCCACATGCAGCCAGTTGGGTGATCTTGGGTTAGTCGCAGTCCTGATAGAGCTGTTCTCACAGAGCCTGATAGAGCTGTTCACACAGAACCTGATAGAGCTGTTCTCAATCATCAGAAAGGCCAAAGCTGAGAGTGAGCTGAGATTGGCCAGGGAAGCCCATTGTAACAAGAAAAGATTTTTCAGTTATGTGAGGAGCAAACATAAAGTAAAGGAGGCAATAGGTCCACTGTTGGGTGCAGATGGACAAACTCTAACGGAGGAGAAAGCAGAAAGGCTCCGCGTCTATTTTACATCTGTTTTTTCCCACAGGTCAAAGGGTTTAGGCACATCTAGAGATGGAAGTAGCCAAGGGATAGTGTCTGGGTGGCAGGTTGACATGGACAGAAAGGTTGTCGAGAGGCATTTAGCTGCACTGGATGAGTTCAAATCCCCTGGGCTAGATGAAATGCACCTGAGAGTGCTCAAAGAACTTTCCAGAGAACTTGCAGAACCCTTGTCCATCATGTTTGGGACCACCTTTTTTGACCAAGTAACAGGTTTGCTGGATCGGGGAAATTTGGTTGATGTCATTTACTTGGATTTTAGTAAAGCTTTTGACAACGTTCCCCATGATGTTCTGATGGATAAATTGAAGGACTGCAATCTGGATTTTCAGATAGTTAGGTGGATAGGGAATTGGTTAGAGAACCGTACTCAAAGAGTTGTTGTCAATGGTGTTTCATCAGACTGGAGGGAGGTGAGCAGCGGGGTACCTCAGGGCTCGGTGCTCGGTCCGGTACTTTTTTACATATTTATTAATGATCTAGATGAAGGGATGGAGGGACTACTTATCCAGTTTGCATATGACACCAAATTGGGAGGACTGGCAAATACTTCGGAAGATAGAGACAGAGTTCAACGAGATCTGAACACAATGGAAAAATGGGCAAATGAGAACAAGATGCAATTTAATAAAGATAAGTGTAAAGTTCTGCATCTGAAAAATGAAAAATGAAAAGTATGCCTACTGGGTGGGAGATATGCTTCTAGGTAACACTGCATGTGAATGAGACCTTGGGGTACTTGTGGATTGTAAGCTAAACATGAGCCTGCAGTGTGATGCAGCGGTAAAAAAGGCAAATGCCATTTTGGGCTGTATCAACAGGGGCATCACATCAAAATCACAAGGTGTCATAGTCCCATTGTATACAGCACTGGTCAGATCACACCTGGAGTACTGTGTGCAGTTCTGGAGGCCTCACTTCAAGAAGGACATGGATAAAATTGAAAGGGTACAGAGGAGAGCGACAAAGATGATCTGGGGCCAAGGGACCAAGCCCTATGAAGATAGGTTGAGGGACTTGGGAATGTTCAGCCTGGAGAAAAGGAGGTTGAGAGGGGACATGATAGCCCTCTTTAAGTATTTGAAAGGTTGTCACTTGGAGGAGGGCAGGATGCTGTTTCCATTGGCTGCAGAGGAAAGGACACACAGTAATGGGTTTAAACTACAAGTATAACGATATAGGCTAGATATCAGGAAAAAAATTTCACAGTCAGAGTAGTTCAGCAGTGGAATAGGCTGCCTAAGGAGGTAGTGAGCTCCCCCTCACTGGCAGTCTTCAAGCAAAGGTTGGATACACACTTTTCTTGGATGCTTTAGGATGCTTTGGGCTGATCCTGCGTTGAGCAGGGGGTTGGACTAGATGGCCTGTATGGTCCTTTCCAACTCTATGATTCTGTGATTCTGTGAGCAGGCTTGCACAACTCTCTCAGATCCACCTACCTCACAGGTTGCCTGTTGTGGGGAAAGAAAAGAAAGGTGATTGTAAGCCACTTTGAAAATCCTTTGGGTAGTGAAAAGCAGGGTATAAAAACCAACTCTTCTTCTAAAACTATGAATAATATATTTTATTTGTGCTCATTTTAGAATATATTTTAATTTTTCATTATAGGTATTACTTCAAAGATCTAAACACTTGGAGGTATTCTGCAGGAGAAAGGTGACTCAAAGTATGTCTGTGAATGTCCTGATTAACTAGGGAAAAAAGGGTATTTGTCATCTTTAGCTTAAGTTGGCCCTCTCAGGGTGGGGTTCACTTGAATCAGAACCTAGTTTTTTAACTTTGAGGATATCAATGTTAATTCAATAGACATGTATTGGTCATAATTTGTTTTGAAGAAGAGACTACTCAAGAACAATAGAGGGTGTCATGTTAGGATCTGAGGATGATGTGTTTTCTTTGGTTTATTAATTCCACTATGGGTCTAAAGAATGCCATTTCAACTAGGGAATAATAATAAAATAATAAAATATATTCATACATATATGTTGAGAGTATATAGATGAGTTCATGTGCATTGATTCAGTAATAATTTGTTACAAAACTGCATGGTGGTTCAGTTCTGTTGGGTTGGATTAGATGGATCTGATCTTACTCATGACAGTGTTTTCTTTCCACTACAGTCATTCTCAGCCAGAGTTACACCAGAGCCCTGGAGGGGTTACTCCAACTGGGGAAGGGTAATTAATTTTTTTAAAATATATATTTTAAAATTTATTTTTTAACTAACCCAGGGAGGAATCAGGAGGACAGAGTGGCTTTCTGTTCATCTGTCTGGCCTTTTGAATTCACACACAATGGAAAGGAATGGGAGGGAAGAGCTGAATTTGCTGCATTCCCCTCATTGGCTCTTCTCATTTCCCTCCTCTTTCTTCTCAGAGCCCCACTGGCAGAAAATGGTTGTTGCAAGCAAAGCGATTCAGATATTCAGGCAGGAGAGGACTGTTTCTAATGCTACAGAGTCTACTCTCCAAAGCAGCCATTTTCTCCAGGGAAACTGATCTCTGTAGCCTGGAGATGAGCTGTAATTCCAAGGGATTCGCAGGTCCCAGCTGGAGGCTGGCATTCCTAGCCAAGAGCTTCTACACCTGGATCCAGTGCAAGGACGGTGCACAGCCTGCACAAGGATTCCTTTCTTACCAGGTTTCCCCTTGACCTGGCAGTCATTTCCAATCCTAAAAAAATATATTCTTGGGTCCTTATAGGATTACCAATTTCCTGGTGGTGCCTGGAGATCTCCCAAAGTTACAGGTGATTTCCAAATCACACAGATCATTTCCCCTGAGAAGAATTGTTGCTTTGCATGGTAGGTTTTATGACAGCCAAGAAGAATGCTTCCTTTTTTTCCTCAGGCAAGCTGCTGCACCCATAAAAATGAAACTAACATCTTATTTAACAAGCATTTAATTTTATTAGCAATGCCATGCACACTGTAAACATGTGACGTTTGGGGGCATGGCAAGGAGGCATGGCCAGCTGACATCACTTCTAGGGTTACTCAAAGCCTGAAGAACATTTCAGGGGTTACTTAATGGTCAAAAGGTTGAGAAAGGTTGTTCCAGTACAAGGAGCTTGCTGTAGATACAAAATGTCTGCAGGAAATCTGGAGGTTGTGAAGAAATGGTGCAGTGCTTATATAAATGTGATTAGATCACCACTGATATATTGAATTAACACTCAAATACTTTTAAATAATGTATCCATGCCTATCTATTAAGTATCTGAAGTCTGTACTGGATGCCCTTCTTAGTCAGGATACAAAGTAACCCCTCTCCCACAAACATTCTCTTGTTCTACCGTCACTACTACCCTTCTAACATGTCCATCTTCCACTTTGACTTTTGAAGGTGATTGGCTGTGGCCAGGGAAGGCAAGCCCCTCCTTGTCCATCATAGTCATGACTCCACACTAAACTTAGTGGTTAAGCATTACACAGCAGGAGGGGCAGAAGACAAACTATGAGTCGACAATGGTTTTTATTGTAGTAATGCATTTGTCATCAGTTTTCATTGTTCCCATGTTTGATTTGCTCTTGAGTATCCATTCCTTGAGTCCAGAGGAGATGTTCTAAATCTGGGCATGATCATGGCATGGAGACAAGCTTCATTTCTGACTTTCACATATTGATCTTCAGGATCCTAAACTGTGCTCTGAAGAATATAAGAATTCCTTATTTATACCCTCTCTTTCCACAATCTGTGGTAACTCAGGACAGTTTTAAAAAGCATACTGAATCAGCATAGTACAGGACAGTATAAATAGAATTAATTAAATCAACCCATTCAGTTTACAATTTCCCAAAATCAGCAAAAGATTAACAAAATGTCATCTACTTTGATCAAATCCCCCCTTAAACGGAAAATATTTCTGAAACCAAACCAGCGTAGGAAGCCTCCTAAGCCTCCTCTGGGTCTGGGAGACTATTCCAGAGCAAAAGGCCTGCATCTGAGTTGAGTTGCATTTAAGGGAGGCTGCAGTCAGAACAGCTCTGAGGGAAGCTAAGATGACATGTTGGTTCATACAGGGAGAAACAGGCCATCAAAAATTATAAAAAGTTGGACAAATATTTACTGAAAATCAAATACGAAAAAACTTTCTAATTATTTCAAACAAAATGCTTTTCAACACAATTCACAGTCCAATATAGTGAAATATTATAAGATATCAGAACAAGTCTGATTCCATTTTGTCTTAAATATAATCAGATGTTGTTGTTAATTCCATTTTGTCTTAAATATAATCAGATGAAGTTGAGGTTGCGGTGGAGGGTGAAGACTTGGTGCTCACTGAAGACATGATACACCCATTAATAAACAGTATTTAAATGAAACTACTCATTCAACCCAATGACTTTGAGTAGTATCATGCTAGTAAAGTTAAAAATAAGCATAATAATCTGACTTCAGAATTTGCCTCCTAAGTGATGCACCATGATCAGTTTCCTGGTGTCGATTAAGAACCCATACTGGTTTTCCTCCACCTCACTAAAGCAAGAGGTACTTCAGAAAGTGATGAGACATTTCCTTTGGTCTGTAGATAGTACCCATTTAGAAATAACTGGCACCCTAATAGGAAGATTCATAGTTTGTAACCTTCTACTGTTCTTAATTGCCCCTCATGGTAGCCATTTCATGACTGGTCCCACTTCCCAAGGCAAATATGTTTGGATTTTAGCAACACCTGTCTCCTAGATTGATCTTTCACTCTTTCATCATGGTATGGTGACTAAGAATGTCAGAATGTAATCTGGAGAGCAGAGTTTGGTTCCCCACCCTTCTACATAAAACCTGCTGGGCGACCTTGTGCCAGTCACAGTTCTCTCAACATTCTCCCATCCCCACCTGCCTCGTAAGGTGGTGGTTGTGGGGAAAGGAAGGAAAGGCAATTGTAAGCTGCTTTAAGACTCCTAAGGGTAGAGAAATGCAGGGTATACAAAACCAATTCTTTATCTTCTTCACCAATCCATCCAAAAGAGTTTTGTGCTCTAGATAATTTTGGCATGGAGAGTTATATTCACTATGAACATATATGGGTTTAGGTGGAATGTGGGGTACAAGGAAAGCTATCATCAGCTAGCATTTTGATTTAGATCCTACCAATTTCTACTCCAGTAGTTTGTCACCAGTGTGATTTTCTTTTGTGTGGCTGTGAATATTCCTAAGTGTGAACGATAAATATCTCTACACTGCAGCTGCCCACTGCAGGTTTCACTCTATAATGGCTGCTACTGAAGCATGGAAAATATTAGGCAGATTTTATAGAGAAAATTTACTGTAGCGAGTAAAATTTTTTGTCATCAGATACTGGCTTATTGTTTTAGCAGGGCTCCTGCATGGGAAAAATGATTGGGGATTGAGAGCTTGGTGGTGCCATCTGGACTCCTCTGAGTTAATTGAAGGCTGAATTCTTCCCTGATTTATCAGGTTCTTAAAGAAGACTCAGTTGAGCAGGGATGCACAAAGGTTCAGTACATATGTGATAATCAATGGTAACCAGTGTGATCAAATGCCTAGTTGACACTCTAGATAAGCCTGTAGTCTGCTTTCCTTGCTGTTTGAAGTTCAATTTGGTGCCATGCCAGGCAGATTCTTGCTTCTGTGGTAGGCAATTGTGAGGGTCATGTCTGGACATTCCTTAGTAATAAGGTACAATGATAAGTATATTCCTTATCACAAAATGATATTTGTGAGTACATTTATTGCAACTTGCAGCCATGTTTGTACCTGTGAGAACAAGAATGAATTTATCCCCAAAGAAACAGCTGCCTTTACTATGTGGGCATTGTGTGTCAGGAAGACATGCATAAAAAGTATTTTAAAAATGTGAAAAAAAAGCTTTTGTAAACACAGGAGGTTCCCAGGGGGGGGATGCAAATGCCCAGATATACAGACCTGTGCACCTAATTAGGTAGCAATTTACTTAGATAACCATATTATCTCAAATGTGATTTTTTTCTTTTAAAAATAATATGGCTTCTTGATAGCAATAATAGACACAATGGCCAAGGAGAAGAAAGTTAGGGTAGCTAAATGGTGCAATGGATCTATTAGGAAAGAGAGGCATTCGCACTGCAGATCTTTGCCAATTTTTCCCTTCGTTCTGAGTCCCCCGCCAACTGACTTGCAGTTAGCAAAAGAGAGAAAAAGAAGCAACATGGTTCATCTTGTTTGTGAGGCTTTACTTACCTTTAGAGTAGATTTACAGAGCAGCAAATAGCTTGGAGATGGGGGAGTGATGCCCTAAGCCCTGCCACTTATTGTCAGGAAACACACTTTTTAATCCTCCTCCTTTTTTCAGGCCTTGCCCTATTTGAGCTGTAGAACACATTCCATGTTTGACACTTAATATCAAACTATGTGCAATAAAGATACCAGTGATGGAGCCTGCCTGGTTCCAATGCAAACCTACTCTAATCAGAACTCCTTTCTGAAACTCTAATGCTCATCAAGGCCCTGACTATGACCAAGGATCATGGTTTCCAGGACAATAACCAATACTTCTAACCAACTCAAGAATCTCCCTTATAGTGATGTCTCAAAAAACAATAACCCCTAATCAAAGTCAGAAACATGAACTCATCTCCTTTATTGATACCTAGCATTAGTCATGCCAGCCATACAAATAATTCAGTTATGCTATTCAGAACTCTCTCCTATTAGCACCTTCCACAAACGAAAATCCCAATCCCCCAATAGCAGGACAGTTCATAATAATTCCCCCATTAGCAGGGTGGGTCCAAATAAATCCCAGTTGTCTTTTTCCATAGATTTCCAGGCTAAAATCTTCTAAGAACTTATTCTTGAACAAAGTAACCAGAAAAATTCAAGTACCCATTATAAGGAAAATGGCAAGGGCCATTCTGCACCCAATAAATATAGTGAAATACTCACCTTGTGCAGACACCATATTTTTGGTGTTTTGCACAACATTGCCAACATCCAGTGTCCAAGCAGCAAACTGGTAGTTACATCCTCCATTTTAAGGTGCTAGCTGGGGAATCCCATAAAGTGGATTCCCTGAGCTAAAAAGCACAAGCTAGAGAAGAGCACCCAGCAAGTCACACACTAAGGAAATGTGTCGAGCTGAAGTTGTGCTATTTATTATTTATTATTATTATTATTATTCGATTTATTGCCCGCCACTCCCTTGCTGCTCGTGGCAGGTTACAACATTCTAAAACCCCATAAAATCCATTAAAATCCAGTTAAAACAACTACAGTCCAGCAATTATTAGTTAGCAAGCTAACCCGGCAAGATTGGCTAATCCACTACCCTTTTCCCCTACTAGCAGGTGGAGAGGGGGTATTGGTGGTACCCATCTCTAATCCCAATCCCAAGTCCCGAGTCCCGAGTCCCGGGGGGGGCCATAGATGTTAGCCTTGGCCTCAACCATAAACCTGGTGGAAGAGCTCCACCTCCAATTCCTGCCCTCGCACCTACCTCCCTCTGCCTTCTCCCGGGTATGTTTTTATTTT
Organism: Paroedura picta; assembly: GCF_049243985.1. Lineage (NCBI taxonomy): Eukaryota > Metazoa > Chordata > Lepidosauria > Squamata > Gekkonidae > Paroedura > Paroedura picta. The sequence continues at coordinate 75,879,716 of NC_135373.1, read as the reverse complement.
ATTTTTAAGCAAACTTCCTGGAGCAATGAATAGGCATTCAATCATGCAGGCAAAGCAACCCCCCCAGTTAAAAACACAAAGCATTCATCTCTAAAGCCCCCCCCCCCAAAATCAGGAACAAGATTAATTTCAAGGCTTGTGATTGGGGTGGTAATATAAAAAGCACTTTGCATCTAGGATTAGATGCATAGCCATTTCAATTGAGAAGTTTTACTTTTTGTAAATAAAAATTAGCTGCCATTGCGGGCTCTTTAAAACATGAAGAAAGGTGATTGGCTGCCTGGCTTGATTGATAGGCGGAGGAGAGTCACGTGTAAAGTGCATTGCTTTCTTATGCCATTTCAAGCAGGCATGTGGAGTATTAAGAAGCACAAGAAGGTGGCAGATGAGAGTGAGAGAGGCAGAAGGTGAGGAATGGCCAGAGGAGTGTTATTTTTTTCATTTTGTGGAACTGCCCTTAGTGTCATCGACCTGGCATTGGCAATGTTGTAGTCAATCAGCTACAGAATATTTAGGATGTTTCACACAACACACGAGCATCAGTTTGCCAGTGTTCTCTCTTATCTGCTTGCCTCTTTTCCATTCCAGGCACAATTTACAATTGCAGTGCCTAACTTTCATGTGCACTCAGAAGATTGATGTATACTTTCTGAAAAACATTCTGCCTTAAAATAGTAAAACTTCCTCATCCCAAAAAGAAAAATTCTACAACCTGTATAAATATTGTAAATCAGACGTTTACTTGAATCTACTTGTTCTCTCTTCTGTCTTGGGAATGGATAAGCAGACATGCTTGGATCTACTTCTGTCTTTTGAACATTCCAAAGAAATTTTCTACCTCATGGCACATAAAAAAGAAATAACAAAACAACAAGAACAACACATATTGTATATGATGTTTTGTCATTATCATATTTGAGCTAAGCCCATACAACTAAATTTAAGGTTCTTAAGATTAATCAAGGCCATCCACATTTATGAATCCTCTAAAGCCCCAATAATCAAGTTTAGGCTATGCTTTCTCACCCCCAGAGCAGTCTTTCTCTCTTCCGTCTAATTTTATCTGTCACAAGCGATCCACATTACAAGATGACCTGTGAGAATTGAACAAGACACGGAAAGGATAACTTAGGGCAAGCTATGGATCATAATGAAATTATATTGTGTGGGACATATGTGACACACCTGAGTCCAATTCATTACAAGTAAAAGGTGGCAAGCAGCAATGAGCACAAATTCTAGCAGCTGAAAACAGGAACCTTCTGACTGGGCAGCACCGTGATCTTTCGAGGAGACGGCGAAAAGCTGTGCACTGCCATGCTGCAGTGGGCAATGTTTTCAGAAAATGTTTAATTACAATAGGACAATGCCTAAATTGTCCTTATTAACATGAACTTCGGTTAAGAGTTCAAGCCAGCCAAGACTTTTTGTGCCGGTGAATCACTCTCTTTGAAATGCTCTGTACTTAGAGAGCAGGGGAAGCGGCTATTAGAAATCACTGTAATAGCTTTTATGAAAGCTATGGCTAATTTAGAGCCCAATTAAATCCAGAAATCCAATTATTTCTGAATAACATAATTACAAGAAAGTAAGTAGCTTTGTAAGTACCAAGCAGCTATTATGGGAGACGCTTTAATCTGTTTTGAACCAGTACAAGGAAATGTGCAATTGCCATGGATGGGCCTATGCATTTGGGCTGCTTCCCTATGGTGCATCAAAGGGATGAAATCCCTTGTTTTGTTCTCTTACATGTGTTGTTAATGCTTCATTTTTTGATACCTAATGGAAAGTAAATAAAGCAAATGTGTACAGAATAAATCATGCTTATACCAAGCTCTGACAGATGAGAACCAATGAAGATGAAGGGAACATAACAATGAGTAATAATAAAAATGGGTAATATGCTCACACAGAAAAGGTTAATTGCCAGGGAAAAAGTATGTTGGTCTCCTTAGACTCTCTCAGGCATTCAGTATTATGATAGCAAAAACTGCATTATGTTGTCTTGCAATCAACACCTTCATCTGTAAAAAGACAGCACAAAGAAATTATGTAAAACTACTTCATCAGGAAATACCAATTACTTTATTTGATGGAATTAAAAAAAATTATTTGTCATCATAACTGTCATGTGACCAACAATGGTAACTATTAAGGCATTAGCCATCCTGATTTTTCTTGAGATGACATTCTACAACATCTTGAAATGCCATTATGCAACATCTCAAATATATATAACTTCCAAAAGGTATATAGTTTCCACAGAGATCTTTGAGACAGAGTATTTCCTGGAGATAAAGTATGAAATTATTTTATTACTTACTTACTTGCTGTGATGTCTCACAGCATCAGTTTAAATGATAAAAAACAATATATTAAAATAAATCCATATAACTTGAAAATCATATCAATTCTTTTTTTTTAATATCTTGACTTGAAAACACTTCTTCAAACTGATATACCATAAGCATTTTATAACTCTCTGAGTGATTTTCTGATATTGTTAGAATGATATTGGCTCAATTCACATGAAATCATGGTTTATTAAGTTAATTATGGTCAATATAGTCAACTATGGTTAGTGAAATTTCTTCAGATCAGGAACGGATGGTTTCAAGTTGGTTATGAACCACAGTTAGTCATGAATACAGTTTTTGCATGATGTACCAATGTGGACACGCTGGCTTAATCCTGCTTTGTTCTCCTGGAGTCAAAGAAATTACCATTTGTAAATGCAAATTAGGATTGTATTAGGCTAAAGCCTGGTTTACAGATTTACCACAAAAAGCAAACTATGGTTTTAAACTGTGACTTAGACTAAATTCTGAATGTAAAGTGATATCTTCTGAAGCCATAATCTGAAACTAGGTCAGTTTTAAAAATGTTTGAGTATTCTTAAACATTCTTACAGAATGTTTAGAAAATGTAAAATTAAAATATATTCCACTGCTGAACTACTCTGACTGTGAAATTTTTTTCCTGATATCTAGCCTATATCGTTGTACTTGTAGTTTAAACCCATTACTGCGTGTCCTCTCCTCTGCAGCCAACGGGAACAGCATCCTGCCCTCCCCCAAGTGACAACCTTTCAAATACTTAAAGAGGGCTATCATGTCCCCTCTCAACCTCCTTTTCTCCAGGCTGAACATTCCCAAGTCCCTCAGCCTATCTTCATAGGGCTTGGTAAAATCTAATATGTTGCCACGATCACTCACACAAAATGTATGAAGTATGTTATTTATTCATCTGTCTTTACATTCACTTTAAGTCAGGGTTTTAAGCTCTCAGGTTTAAAAATGAACAATGGAAGTTGAGAGAAAGTAACTTGTCAGTGCATCCACCTCTGTGGGATCTGAACCCAAGTCCACTCAAGTCTAAGTCCAAAGAAAAACATTCTTTGTGAACCTATTGACTTCTGTACAGATAATACTTGTCACAAGAACAGATCTGCTTGAAATAAGAACATGAGTGTCACAAGGTTTTCTCTTGAATATGTCTGAACTGTACTTATAGCTTCACATATAATGCTTCCCCTCACATTTGATGAAGCCCAAGGTCATTGAAGATAAAAGACTTTGTCTGTGTTTTTTAAAGATATCTGAATTATGAGCACTTTAAAAACTATCTCAAGCAAGTTGACAGAGAGAATTTATGATTTCAATTCTAGAAACATGATAAAAGAAATGAAATAAAGTTGAACTTTGAAGTATAAATTAGGCAAAGAAACTGCTTATCTGTTAGGAAGATGGAAAGGACTATCTATCTGGCATGCTTAGGCATACTATCTTTTGTTTTATATGTGTTGAGAAATAATTGCCATGTAAGGAATCAGATATTTGAAATGTAAGCCATTTATCTGACATATTGATTATTAGAAGGATAGTAGACATTTAGGATCTGGAAGAATAACCTCGTATTGTCTGTTGAGGAACACAAGCTATGACCCATGTTGGAAACAACTTAATCACTAGAAAAATATTTCTGTGAATTGACAGCCACGTCTGCAACACATCATATATCAATTTATGATTGTACAAAAGTGCATTATTTAGTAAATTTTGCATGGAAGGAATGTAGCTCGATGATCCATATAATTTGGCAAGCTGTGATAATTAGTACTACAGAAAACAAACTGGCTGATTCTTTGAGTATTGACTTATATATGTGAACAGACCATTACTGATCTAATACCACATACATAATTTTTTATCACCTCAGACACAATGCTTTTCATTAATCACAAAGTAGTTTTCACTTTCAGGTGGAAGTCATAAATGGCCAGTGTGGTATAGCAGCTAGTGTGGTATAGTGGTTAGAGCTGAGTATCTTGGAGACCACCCTCTTCATTGTTTGCAGCAGTAGTGGGAATGAAAATAATAAGTTGTCTCCCAGAAGTGTTCAGTCACAATGGTGCCCACGGAAGAGCCATAACGGAAGCATTCCCTGGCCCCAGAACATGCTGCTACATAACACACAATGCATAAATGCCACTCCTCTCCTCCACACCTAAGCTCTAGTGGGGACAGAGGGTGGACAGCCAGCCATCCCCCATGCCAAAGCTAATGGGGACACTTGGGCCTGCTGAGGGATCTGCTTCTAGTACCTGGGCATCCTTCCTGATGACTTGCTCTGGTCTGGAGCTCTCAGCATCTACAAGTGCCACCACACTACCTCTATATGACTTAATTCTATGGCCTTGGAAGTGTCTAGGATACCTTGGATAAGGATAACTGCCACTAAAATCTTTGGTGGGAAAGGAGTTATCTTACACATCCTCCCAAGGCATCCTTGATGGAGCTTCTCTACATGCTAATTCAGGAGTAGTAAAGCTGCGGTCCTCCAGATGTCCATGGACTACAATTCCCATGAGCCCCTGGCAGGGTCTTATGGTAATTGTAGTCTATGGACATCTGGAGGGCCACAGTTTGCCTCCCCTGTGCTAATTCATGCAACTGGATTGCTCAGAATGTTGTTAAAATGTGAAAGTTTGCTTGCAAAAAGGGTAAGGAAAAGAGAGGTGTCATAGAGTTGAAACTTTGTCTTTCTCCTTCCCAGCATTTGAGCCAAGGGCACAGACAGTCCAGGAGCAATTCTAGGCCTTTAAGAGCATAAGGCAGCACAGGCTTAGGCCTCTAGACCTAGATGCTTCCTCCTCTGGTCACTCTGGCTCACTACACTTCTTTTTGGATTCTATGACTTATGAGAAAGAAGACATGGAATGGTCAGGAGGAGAAATCCCATTCTCTGGGTCTGCCTTCCATGAGGCTTTTGCAGCTGGAGAGATTGTTTCCTGGGAAAGGAATGTACACTCTCCCTTCTCCTACCATGATGGCAAAAGAGTTCCTTAGATGGATGCTCCAGTGTCAGTCTGACAAGGGATGGAGACAATACTCACCATGATCCTAACAGGAAGAATGAGTTTTCTAACACATATGGAGCTCCACTTTGTCTGTCTTCTCCAGAGCCTCCATCATTTGGATGCACGACTTGCTACAGAACCTCATGAAATCCAGTGAAAATTAGGCAGCATTTTGCAGATGACACCCAGCTGTATCTGCTTATGGACGGCCACCCGGAATCTTCCCTGGAACCATTTGCCAGATGTTTGGAAGCTGTGGCTGAATGGTTAGAGCAGAGCCGCCTGAAACCCAACCCCCCCTATGGCTGGGGAGGAGGGGGGCAGTACAGGAAGCATGCCTCCCCACCTTGGCAGGAATGCAACTGACCATCACGTCCCAGGGCAGGAATTTGGGAGTGACCTGCAATGCCTCCCTAACTATGGAGGCTCAGGTCAAAAAGGTGGCTGGCCAGGTATTTTTCCATCTTTGCCAGGCTTGGCTACTAGCATCCTACCTGTCCCCTGAACACCTGGCCACAGTGATCCTTGCGATGGTCACCTCCAGAATAGATTACTGTAACTTGCTTTACTCAGGCCTGCCCTTGAGGTTGACCTGGAAATTGCAGCTGGTACAAAATGCAGCAGCTAGGGTCCTCACAGGTACACCATGGAGGACCCATATCCAGCTAGTGCTGAGGCAGCTGCACTGGTTGCCAGTTGCGGCCTGGATCCGGTTCAAGGTTTTGGTATTAACCTTTAAGGCCCTTCATGGTCTGGGACCCGCATACTTGAGGGACCGCATGTTGCCCTATGCCTCCCGCAGGGCCTTGCACTCTGCGGGTACAAATCTGTTGGTCATTCCCGGCCCTTGGGAAGCATGTCTGGCCTTGACCAGGCCATTTCGGTCCTGGCCCTTACCTGGTGGAATGAGCTCCAGGAGCAACTCCAGTCCCTGTGGAAGCTTTCAGCATTCCGCAAGGCTTGCAAAACAGAGCTCTTCCGCCAGGTCTATGGTTGAGGGCAAGCATGCTAAGGAGGATCTGTTTGACCAACCTCAGGACAAAGACATTGCTATGTGATTGGCGGACTTGGGGTTTATCCGCCTTTCCTTGCCTTTTTTTCGGGGATAGAATTTGGAATTTTATGGTTTCTGCTGCATCTTATTGTCTTTATCTACTGTATTTTATGCCTGTGGCTTTAAGGGGTATGTTATTGGGGTTTTTATACAGATGCTTGTAACCCACCATGAGCCATTGGGAGTAGCAGGTAAAAAAATCTAATAAGATATCTACTAGAAGACCCGGCTCCAGGTATCACCCCTTCCCTGTTTGGGTGGTGGGCATATTTTAGCCCACCCATAGAGACTTATGGCTCCGGACAGATTCCTGAGTGCTCTGTGGGACCTAAGACCTCCAGGCAACTTGTTGGAAGATGTGATGGAGAACTGCAGGTCTGCCTGGCTACCACTATTGATGAGGTCTCTCTCTGACACCCTTTCTGCCCTCGACTCAAACTGGCTCCCTGGTATTCTGAGGAACTGTGGGAGAAGAAGAGGGAAGTGATACAGCTAGAACAAATGTGGAGGAAAACTTGTGACGAAGCTGTGAGAATATCCTATCACATGTCTATGAGGGCATATGAGATGGTGGTGAAGGCAGCTAAATGTGAGCTTTATTCCACCTCCATTGCATCCATGAGCTCATGCCCTACACAATTCTTTAGGATAGTTCAGTCACTTACTACCCTCAAAGGGAGGCAGCAAAATGTTAATTGATTGGAATTGAGTTGCAAGGCATTGGTGAGCTATTTTGCAGATAAAATATTGTTGCTCTGCCGTGACCTTCCTCCTATGCTCGATACAGAAAGGGAGCTGGAGACCCCTTGGTCACCCTTGGAGGAATCATTTGATGGCTTCAACTGGCTTTCCTTACCCAAAGTGGACAAGTTGCTGAGTTCAATAAGGGCACCCACTTGTCCTCTAGACCCCTGTCCATGAAGGCTACTCAAATCAGGTGACAGGAGGATGGGAGGTCCTCTCCAGGAGGCTATTAATCACTCCCTTGCATCTGGGGATTTCCAGAGAGCTTAAAGAGGCAGTGGTTCATCCCTTGTTGAAGAAACCATCATTTGATCCCCATGACTCACAATTAACACAATTAAATCTCGAACAACACCTCTGATGGCAAAGTGTTCAAATGTGCAAGTATAAATGCCATTCCAAACTTTGGAAGAGATTATTCAAACAGGCAGTTTTGCATTTTTATTAGAAAAAGAATACAGATAGAAAAAGATGGACATATGCTATGCACTCTGATCAAAATCCCTTAAACATTTCTAAATTGACCAACTCAATACACAACTACTCAGTTTCTATTATGTCATTGGTAATGCCTAGTTGTAATAATTTAAATTCCATGTATCTTCCCTAATCACTTATGTGATGATCCAGTATAAACTAAGATCTGATTCTAGATTAAATTTCAACATAATTTTCAGATTAAATGCTCTCCACCAAGCCTTTTCTTCAAAAAACAACTCCCCAATCTCGGCTCTCAAAGCTATTCCTGCCACACATTTCAGATTTCCCAGAATGTTGTAAACAAATCTTAGTAATAGTCCATCAATTTTATCTGTTACTACACTAATCCAAACTTCTGCCCAGAAACTTTAAGTGCTTTAACTGCTGCAAGAACATATTGTCCACCAGAGAAATAATAAAGTTTTGAAATGGCCTTCCCAATGCTCGTGGCTATTCTTATAACAGAGTTCCAATGAATCTTTCAAGACAGGTATGCTTAAAATATCCTATTTAAATTGCTCTCCTTGCTCCATAAACTGACCTGCTTTTGCCCAATTATATTTCTTTCTTTCTTTTTTTTGAGAAATGACCATTTTTTATTCTATTGGAGAAGTTGCACAGAACTGGTCCATTCAAAGAGTGGTGCGTGTGTGCGTGTGTGTGTGTGTGTGTGTGAGAGAGAGAGAGAGAGTGAGAGAGAGAGTAGAGGTGTGCTCTCCTCGAAGTTACATGGCCGGTGTGCAAACAAAGTCCCCAGTGGGGAGTTGGGGAGAGACCAAAGAAGGTGAATGTGATGGTTATTAACAAAGTATTAAGTCATGGCTGATAGGATCACTCAGAGTGAGAGGGACCTCACAATTAACTGCAGTACAAGGTAGATTTGATTTTGATGGTAGATGCAGGAATGGGGGGGGGGCTTTCAGCGCCCTCAAGAAAATACATTTTCAACACATATTACTAATTGTACAGTGGGCAATGTTGTCACAACCCCAGGAAAGACTGGTGGTGGGGGCAGGAGGATGGCACTGGCTGGAATTGGGCTCCCTCTCTTGCACCCAGTTAATTGAACTTGGGGGAACAAGCCACAAAAAGTGGAATTTAATCTTTTTAAAGGCAATGATCACAGTTTAAACATCTTTTTATCACCTGCACACAAACAAAAATAAATACTCTTCAGTATTTCTTCAGTATACTCTCTTCAGAAATCAAAAGTGGTTTGGGGCTATATAGGTCGGGGTGGGGGCAGGTGGAATTATTTCATTTGCCTTTTTTTTTTTTACACAGTGAAGGACCATAAAAACCCCACAGGAAGCTCCTGCATCATCAGTGCAGAAGAAGAGCCAGAGCTTTAAGTGTCCTCATTCATATCCTAGCTGTCTGTCCGGGCAATTTTGCGGGGTGGGGCAGAATTTTCACCCTCTATTTCCATTTGCTCTGGGTCCCTTTTTTTCTCTGCATTCTTTTTGTCCCACTGGTGATGTAGGTAATGCAAAAGTATGTTCGTTTTTTCTGTCACAATGATTTGTTCGGATGGATATTCCCATGTGGGAAGATACACTGATGGTCTTCTATTTGATGCTTTACACACAGAATCTGCATGGAATCAGCTGAAGTTGCTTTTGTTGTAAACTGGCAAACTGTTCAGAAAGTCCGCCATCATCCCCCCCCTCCCACGCCTCCTCAGCAACTTTGCATCCCCTCCTTCTGCTGCTGCCCCCTCCTCCTTCGGTCTGGCTGCCGGGCCGCACCCCCCTTCGGCCTCTGCCCACTTATATTTCTTGATCTGTCATTTTTTACTATAGAGAAAAACCTTTGACTTAGAAGTGTTAATGCTTATAATTCTTTGAAAAGGAGACTATAAGTTTACATAAGCCAATACAAAAGACAGCAATTTAACATGAGTAAAATAAGGCATATATGATCATTGTTATACAAATTAAATAACAGGAGTCAGCGTATATCCTTGTTTCACTCCTTTGCTCTAGTCAGTTCACCAAATGCACCACAGATTATTTGAGGTGTAAGACAATCATATAATTGTTGAATCTGTAACCGCTCCGCGCTATTAAATAAAAGGATAAGGGGTAAGTGGGAGGAGAGTAGGCGGGTGCTGTCCAGGATAAAAACTCGGAGGAGCGAATCTTCGCAGCTCCTGATTTGCTTCTCCGAGTGGCACTCCAGGGCCAAGTGGCCAATTGGGAGGGGCGCGAAGCGCGTCTCCCCATTGGCTATTTGGCCTGTCTCCTGAACACCGTGCCGCCGACTCTCCACTCCTCCCAACCCGCCATCCTCGCCACTGCGCCCACCGGATGGTGAGTTGCCCACGGACTTTGGTCGACGAATGTGATGGCTGCCAGGGAGGAGGGTTGCCCCACACCGCTGAACTCAGGGAAACCTGCTTTCCCTCCGCCCAGCGACAGCCCTTGCCCTCCCAGGGACCTCGCTGCTACCCCTGCTGTGCCTCCCCACCCGCCTCTCTGCTCGCCGTTGGTCATGCCCTTCCCACCCCGATCCCGCACGTCCCTTGCCGGAGGTCAAGATATAGACAAAAAAATGAAGGGAAATAAGCTTCATAAATATTTTTTTTAATTAGCAAGAACATCAGGATGATAAAAAATAGAGGCCTTACAGAAAGAAAGAAATGTTTTTGTTAAGTGAAAACATAGTTAAAATTCTTTCCTTAACAAATTACCTGATACTAAGGGAGAATATAAAGGGAGAGAATGAAAGACATACAAGCATGCTACCTTAAGATAGCTGGGCAGTTCTGGAGAAGTGCAGCAGAATGGGGTGGAATGGTAGATAAGCCATCTATACAGTTATGGGTAACAGACTGGGATCCAAAACCTGCTATGAATTGGATGAACTGAGGGATAATTTTTATACACTTTTGCTAAGACTGAGGATGGGGAAAAGTCTTGACACTGGAATGTGGGAGGGATGAAAAGTCCCTCTTTCCAGAGATGAGATAATTTGAAAAGGGGTTTTCTTGTGTGTACATTGTGGCTTCTTTTACACAACAGGTAACAGTATCAAGGAGAAATCTTCCTTTGGGGAGATTAAGAGTTTAAATAAGGCAGGTAGATGGCTGAGTACTGTTCTTAATAGAGTAGAGGAAGAAAGCTTCCTGTCTAGCAATTAAGATAAACAGGAAATGGCTGGGGCTGACTCATCCTGTATTGAGCAGGGGGTTGAACTAGATGGCTTGCATGGGCCCTTCCAACTCTATGACTGTCTTGATTATTCAAGGTTTTTTGTTAAGGCCACATTATCAGGGAGGAACCCCCTTAGATCCTTGGGTAAAAGGTTCTTCAGTTGACTCCCATTAAGCATGGTTTTTGCACGATTAATGGAGGAACTGTTTTATATTCCTTCCAAGCAGTCATCATGATTCACTGTAATTTTTATATCAGACTCCATTTCTATTGTGCATATTTACAGGGAACCATAATGGAGTGTCCCCTGTGAGAAGGAGTTTTGTGGCATCATCAGGGAAACGTATCTTGCCCTCAAATGTCAGCCGATTTATTGGATGATAGTTACATGGATCTATTGGATCACCTTTTTTGTAGATGGATCTATTATTACATTTCACCAAGAGGTAGGAATGATACCTGTCTCATTAATCTGAGTGCCAAAATCTTGGCCCATAAGTCAACATTTACTCTAGATAACATTGGAAGAATTAGATCAGGTCCTGGTGCCTTACCAGATTTCATTTTACAGATTAGAGTTTATACTTCTGATACAGCAAATGGAGGCTATTTCTCTATTTCTGGGGAAAGCAATAATTGAATTCTACTGCTGTTAGCAGATGATGTGGCAAGTAAGGCTGTAAAATGTTCCTCTCAACATCTGAGAGAAATGTGACAAAAAAGCAGTGATCTAGAATTTAATTTGTCTAAAACATATCCCCAAAGATCTTTTTAGTGGCCCAAATCAAATGCTTCCATTTGATGGCTAATGTAGCCTATTTTTGTTTTTAGTGACAGTTCTGGATTCATGTTTCAGCAGCAAGAGCCAGTTAAGTCTATTTTTTAAAAAATCTCTGTGTCATTTAAATTGCCAGTGCATACAACAGATTGCCTTTTTAAACATCCTGCAGTCAATATCAAACCAATTCCCCTTCTGGCCTGGCCAGTTTTTGAGATCAAGAGATTTCCAGATCATAGGGTATTTCTCTTGGCTGGCTTGAATTCTACAACCTCTGTTTATTCATGAAAATATTAAATCCCCAAAAACAAGAATTAAAATACCAGAACAAAGTGTAACAGAATTAAAACATCAACCAACAACTGGTAAAAGCTTAACTAGACTGCATAAATCAAGCAATCAACTGAAAGTGATAGTAAATAAAAAGTAATACAACTAAGGATGAGCATCAAATACCTGTGTAACAATTTTTTATTAATGAAAATATTAAGGTACTACTGCCGCCATACCAAACCATCCAAATAATTATGCTCAGAATAACATTCTATCTAGATATCAATGTGGCAATTTGATTATAACAAGAAAGAAAATGAATTTGCCTGCCAACAGGTCTATTTTTTAAAAAGATATTCAGTGCATATACTGCCTCCCCAAAGAACTACTTTCAATGGAAAACACCATTTATCTGTTGGTGCTTCAGGCCACTTGTTGGAAAACTGCTTATTCAAAACTACAGCAATCTAAAATAGCATCTTCTTCCATATCACTGCAGTGAAAGAACAGAAAGAAGCTGAATTTGAATTTAAACAAGAAAATGAAGCCAATTGGCTTAGAATTATGATGGTTGATCTTCTAATGCATATTCAGAACAGGCTGAAAAGAAAGAATGGAATTTAATTGCTCCATAAAGCTGTCGGAGAAAATATATTACTGAATATCAAAAGAGGATAACACTTCTTCAGTACAGATAATCTGGAGAGGGCTTTAATTTTATTTTAGGGACTTGAGTTTCATCTTAATGGTATATGACTGCAACAAAAGATTGTGTTACGGACACTAAAAGAAAGTTGAGCTGGAATCAATAATAAATATTAATGCGTCAGAGTCATCCAGGAAAACAGAAAACACAGGTTGTAATAATTGTAAATGCCTTGCAACCCAGACCATATGGCTAGTAGCTCACTTCTTAGCCAGCCTGTGATGAACCACCAAGAGTAGATGGAAACTGTGAGTTTCTACTAGTTTCAACAGTTCTAAACCATAATGTATTTCTAACCCATGGTTTCAACAATTCTAATCCAAGAATATATTTTCCCACATGTATAACAGATATGGTGTAGAACAAGGTTTGAGTCTAGAGGTAACTTGATGAACAAGAAAGTTGAATTCTGGGTATAAGCTTTCATGTGCATGCCTACTTCGTTGATACATTGAAACAGTTTTCTTTAAGCCTTATATATTGGGGGAGGGCACTGTTAGTTCCCTCGGAGGGCTAGTTAGAGTCAAAATACATAAGTAACTGTGCAATAAGAGCCTCTTGTGGCGCAGAGTGGTAAGGCAGCCGTCTGAAAACTTTGCCCATGAGGCTGGGAGTTCAATCCCAGCAGCCGGCTCAAGGTTGACTCAGCCTTCCATCCTTCCGAGGTCGGTAAAATGAGGACCCAGCTTGCTGGGGGGTAAACGGTAATGACTGGGGAAGGCACTGACAAACCACCCCATATTGAGTCTGCCATGAAAACGCTGGAGGGCGTCACCCCAAGGGTCAGACATGACTCAGTGCTTGCACAGGGGATACCTTTACCTTTACCTTTAACTGTGCAATAAGTATAGCTCGGATTGGATTAAAGCAGTGGTCCCCAACCCCCGGGCCGTGGCCCAGTGCTGGGCTGCGAAGGCCTTGGCGCCGGGCCACGGCTCCCTCTTCCCGCCCCCCCCACAGCGAGAAAATCGCCAGGCCGCGAGCAAATCGGCCACCAAAGCGGCGATTAGCTTGCGGCCTAGCAAACTTCTTGCTTCGGGAGGAGGGGGAAGAGAAGCTTGCCAAGCCGCAAGCTAATCGGCCGCTTTGGTAGCCAATTTGCTGGCGGCCTGGAGGGGCGGGGAGAAGGAGCCACGGCCACAGGCATGCCGGCCGCACAAACGCGTATGCGCAGACACGCTGGATGCGCTGGACGCAAACGCGCATGTGCGGCAAGTCCGCGCGTGCGTGTTTGTGCTGGGGCTGCCGCGCATGTGCGGGGCCCCGGGCCGCCCTCTCCCCTTACTTGGAAGCAGCGGGCTGCGGTTGCCGACCGCTGGATTAAAGCAGTTGGTAAGACCTGTAAATAGAAGCAAATTAGCATACAAGTACAAGAACAAAGTTTGAGTCTAGTAGCACCTTTATAATATAATAAACGTTTATGTGATTGACTAAAGAGAGCCAGTTTGGTGCAGTGGTTAAGAGTGCGGACTTCTAATCTGGCATGCCAGGTTCGATTCTGCGCTCCCCACATGCAACCAGCTGGGTGACCTTGGGCTTGCCACGGCACTGATAAAACTGTTCTGACCGAGCAGTGATATCAGGACTCTCTCAGCCTCACCCACCCCTCAGGGTGTCTGTTATGGGAAGAGGAAAGGGAAGGCAACTGTAAGCCACTTTGAGCCTCCTTCGGGTAGGGAAAAGCGGCATATAAGAACCAACTCTTCTTCTTCTTCTTCTTCTTCTTCTTCTTCTTCTTCTTCTTCTTCTTCTTCTTCTTCTTCTTCTTCTTCTTCTAAATCTTTGTTGGTCTTAAAGGTGCCACTGGAATCAAGCTTTGTTAAGCTAACTTTCCCTCATTCCCAGAGTAGCAAACATACTGGTGCTAAGGCTAAATGAATTTTGGAAAGACAAAAGAACATGAAAATCATTGCATTCATGGAGGAAACATTTATATATGAATGCTTCTGTCTTTTCCAAAAGGCTCCTTAGGTTTGCCCTAAGATCTTTCTCCCTACACATAATGGAAGTCCTGGGGAAAGATATCCAAGGTGAACAGTTTGATGTTAAGCCGTTTCTTTTCATCTTACAGAGCAAGGGGAAAAAAACACCTTCGTTCAATCCACATTTCCCTTGATGTTCCCCAAATTCCCACCAGGCTAAGGGTCAGCACAAACTGTACATGACACTTATGATCTATGGAAGAGGTATCAAAGGCTGCCTATGGAAGAATAACCTGCTGAGCAAGAGAATAATTTAACCAGCAATGTTTTGAAGAATTCTCACAAAGACTCGTATTAAATACCATTTTTTGTACAGATCAAAATGATACTTTCTTTTAATCCACTTTGAATATTTTAACGTACATATTTGCCTTTGTGATTCCTTGCAGGTAGGGGTGCTCTGATGCCCACATTGAGCGCTGAGCAAATCATTAGTGTATAGATTTGCATGTGGCTTTACATTGAAGTGAATGAAAAAGGCTGCGCGTGACTCTTTCTATGCAGCAGACAGCACAGAATGCTCCGGATAAGCAGCTGTGTTCAAATTTGATGATAGGGTTAGTTATTTTTAAGCAACTGTTTTTTTTAAAGATAGCAGCAATATAAATACCTGATTAAAGGTACTGTACTAGTTCTGCATAGAATCATAGAGTTGGAAGGAGCCATACAAGCCATCTTGTCCAACCTCCGCTCAATGCAGGATCAGCTTAAAACATTTATTATTAGTATCTGTTTAGCTCTTGCTTAAAGACTGCCAGTGAGGGGGAACTCACTGCCTCTTTAGGCAGTCAATTTCACTGCTAAACTACTCTGACTGTGAAAATGTTTTTTCCTGATATCTAGCCGGTACTGTTCTACATGTATTTTAAACTAAGGTGACCAGATTTTAACACTGGTAAAGCGGGACACCATTGACCGGGGGGGTTCTTGATTAAAAATGTGGTCTATATGGAGCAACAAACATTTTTATAGAACGCATAGAATGCAAAAATAGTATTGTAATATATATATATTTTAATTTCAACACAAGTACAATTTGATAGGTGCACCCAGATGTCCCTCCAAAAGTGGGACAATCTGGTCACCTTATTTTAAACCCATTGCTGCGAGTCCTGTCCTATGCTATTAATGGAACTACTCTATGCCCTCCTCCAAGTAATAGTCTTAATCATGTCCCATCTCAACCGCCTCTTCTTCAGGCTGAAGATTCCAGGCCCTGGATCATCTTTGTTGTTCTCTTCTGCTCCCTCTAAATTTTGTCCACATCCCTTTTGAAGTCCAGAACTGCACATAGTACTCCAAGTGTGGTCTGACCAATGCTATATGACATCTTGCCATTTTGAGGTGATGCCTCTGTTGATACAACCCAAGGCTGCATTCACCTTCTTCACTGCTGCATCATACTGTCTTATGTTTAGCTTATAATCCACATGTACCCCAAGATCTCATTCATACATACTGTTACCCAGAAGTGTATTTTCCATCCAGGATGTATACTTCTCATTTTTTGATCCAGGTGTAGAACTCAGCACTTCCCCTTATTGAATTGCATCTTGTTCTCATTTGCCCACTTTTCCTGCATGTTCACACCATGTTGAGCTCTATTTTCTGAGGTGTTCATTTCTCCTTCCAATTTGGTTTCATCCCGCCACGAGCCGTAAGGGAGTGGCGGGCAATAAATCGAAAGATGATGATGATGATGATGATGATGATGATGATGATGATGATGATGATGATGATGATGATAATAATAATAATAATAATAATAATAATAATAATAATAATAATCTGCAAATTTAATGAGCAATCCCTCCACCCCCTCATCCAGTTCATTGATAAAAATGTTGAAAAGTACTGAACCCTGTATCAAGCCCTGTGGCACTCCACAATTGACAACTATTCTTTGAGTGCAGTTTTCTAACCAGTTCCCTATCCACCTAACCATCCCAAAATCCAGTCTGTAGTTCTCCAGTTTATCCATCGGAACATTATGTGGAACCTTGTCAAAATCCGGGTTAACAATGTCAACTGAGTTTCTGAGGTCCAGTAAGCTCATCACTTTATCAAAGAAGGAAACCAGGTTGGTCTGGCAGGACCTGTTAGAGACTGAGACTGATTATGCATGAGGGAACAAGGCTGGGCTAGTGCTTGCATAGCAAGGGGCAAATTCCTGCTTGAGCATGACATTGACTCCGGCCAAGGCTCCCTGCCAGCCCTGGCCCACTTTAGGGCCTCTGAAGGCCCACAGAAAGGAAATGCTGATTTTTTAGCATTCTCTCTTTTTTGCCATTATTATTATCATTATTATATCTTACCACTCTCGGCGTACCGGCTTGTAGCGGGTTGCAATACAAAAAGCCCCACAACAATAACCACACAGAAAAACACCTCAATAGGGTGGAAAAATAATTCTGCTCATCATGAAACAGCTGCCACCCAGACAGCAGAGGGCTATGTCAAAAAATCATCACCCAAGATAGTCAAGGGTGGCATACATCTTGATAGCATACTTCCTGATGGGAGAGCCCAACCAGATCTTCCTCCGACACTGGCCTCAACCATAAACTTGGTGGAAGAGCTCCATCTTACAGGCCCTGCAGAATGCTGACAAATTCTGCAGGGCCTGTAGCTCTCTAGGGACCTCATTCCACCAGGCAGGGGCCAGGACCAAAATGGCCCTGGCCCTGGTTGAGGCAAAGCAAACATCCCTAGGGCTGGGAATGAGCAGCAAGCTGGTACCCAGAGAGCACAAAGCCCTGCAGGGGGTGTAGGGCAACAAACGTTCTCTCAGATACGTGGGTCCCAGACCGCAAAGGGCCTTAAAGGTTAAAACCAAAATCTTAAACTGGATCTGGGCTGCAATTGGCAAACAATGCATCTGCCTCAGCACAGGCTGGCAGCCATGGCTGCCATCAGTGGCCATGCTGGGCCAGACCCGTACACATCCTCTTCCCCTACAGTGGCTCAGCAGAGATAGAAAATGACTTGTTCAGCTTTGTGGTGCTGTAGATTTTTACTTTCCATGCAATCCTACCGTTGTGGAAGTAACCCCTTCCCTGCTTCCCCGTTGCCATGGAGAAACAAGGCAGAACCTTTCCACCTCGGTTGGTATGTGTACATGCTGAAATCCACAGCAGACCTTGTCTGATGGGGAAAATCTTCCCCCGTCAGTACACAAGAATTGGTGGGGCATGCTTCCCACTGCAAGAAACTGGTGGTAGCCCACCACAGCCACTGCCATGCATACTGAGTCTGATTGACCTGTGCTGACATCCACGGATCCATAGTCCTTCAGATGTTTGCAGATCACCCTCTTTAAAATCTGCTTCATTATCTTCCAACTGAGGTTAGACTCACTGACCTATAGTTTTCTGGATAATCTCTTCCCCCCTTTTTAAAGATTGGGGTAACATTTGCTCTCCTCCAGTCTCCTGGCACATCTCTCATTCTCCAAGATGGACAAGGGTTCCACAAATTCACACCATCCATGCCCTGAAATCTAATCCAGTACATGTCAGCCTGCCACCCAGACATGATACCTTGCCTACTACCATCCCTAGTTGTGTCCATATTCTTCTGGGAAAAAACAGAGGAAAAATAGGTATGAAGTATTTCTGCTTTCTCTCTGTCATATTTTTAAAAATCTTCCATATGTAAGATGTTGATTTGTTCTTACCAGCTATTTTCTGGTGAAAGAGGATGGATGAGCAATGTAAGTAGGTGGGCCTGATAGTCCATATCATAACCTTTTTGGAAGCCAAAAGTGATACCTACTATCAAGCTAGAAGAAAAACTTGTAGAAACAAATTACATTTTAAATTAAATTTATGAAGATGTAGATATGATATAATTGCAGTTGAAATGGATTGCTTTAGCCAACGCACAATGAAATAAGTGGTTTGGATCTAGCCAGGTTTTTCATTCACTCTCATCCAATTTCTCCCCATGCCATAATCAGTATCCCACATGACTTGTACATGCAGCTCCCTTGATTCTCAGTGTAGTGATTTGTAGGGCAGTCAAAGACGACATTGCTTTCTGTTTTCATCAGCAGAAAAGCTGGTTGGATCTAACAAGTTCTCTTCATTTTTGTAAGGAGGTTAATTGCATGTTTACATGAATAATAAACCAGAAATTATCATTATTTCCCCCTGGCAACATGCTGAAGCTACATACCATCAATGATATGATTGAAAAGTACTTACTTTATGGACTAAAATGTTTGTTCTTTAAAAATTATGAATAAAACAATATTGACACAGAGCTGATTAAAATAGTGGAAAGTAGTGTAATCTTTAAAGATCAGAACAAAGCACCAATCTCTAGAAGAAAGCACCATTCATTAATTTTTTGTATTGTTTGTTATAAAAGAAAGCTTATCCCATACTTATCATATTTTAATGCAAAGTATCTTAAAGGTTAAATTTCTAGACCCTTTTTCTAAGCCTTTTATTTTTAATTTACTGTCAAGAAGATTACTGACCTTCCATTTGATTCAGCCCAAAAGTTAAAACATTGAATAATACAATTTCAGACCTCTTAGTCACACATGGAGGTTTTTATTCAGAGAGAAGAGTTTGTGCATTTGTGTGCTTAGCCTAAGAAATGAAGAGCATTATTAAGCAGCAAGCAGGGTGTAACTTGGCTTCTCTAAGTGAAGAATTCTGGATATGCACATGATGACTCTAGCTGAAATGTAATGTATTTAACTCTGACTACAGCAGGCACATTATGCAGACAAGATATGTGGGAATGATTGAGCAAAAGTTGTTAAAGTCAAGCAGAAAGCCAGGATATCCAAAGGGCTGAAATCAATATTATCCAAGCCCAGTCCATTCTCAGGCTTTGGCAACCCTGGAAGGGATGCGATCAACAACTGAATGTGGAACAAATCTTTTTTTTTTTAAATGGCTTACCCAAGAACTGGAAATTTCATCCTGGCTGGCTTCCCAGACTTGCAACTAAAGTTTGTTTCCCCTTGTTCCTAGAGTCTATCCATTCTGCCTGGCAAAAGGCTCTCTGCACTTCTTTCCAATATGTTATCCCCTTTGGACATTGTCCCTGCCAAGTGAGCTGCAGAGGCATATGGATGGTGGGGTTAGAGTGCTCAGGTGTCCTTCACTATGTCTGTGCCTGGCAAAAGTGAACATGATAGCAACAAGGGACTCAAACCTGCATCTGAGAAACATCATAGTTGTGTGATCATTTGGGCTGCAACTCATACCACTCTCCTCCTTAATAAGACAGGCTTCTGTCTTTGTTGTGTTCTCTATGTAGTCAGTTTCAGGCTGAGTCAGGGTTTATTTATTAATTAAATTTATAGTCCTCCTTCCTCTTGGGACTCAAGGCAGATTACAATAGCAGTCTAACCCCCATAAAAACCCCAATGCTTAAAACAAAGTTAAAAATCTCACAATTATCACAAGTATCAGATGGCTAAAAGAACCCTCTTACCTCCCCATTAGGGGGTTCACACATTGGTGCAACGCAGCCTGGGGTGCCCATTGATGTTAAGAACTGGGCCTTAAAGAAAGACCTGGTGGAAGAGCTCCATTTTACAGGCCCTACGGAACCTGGATAGTTCCATCAGGGCTCTCAGCTCTCCCAGGAGCTCATTCCACCAGGTTGGGGCCAGGATCAAAAAGGACCTGGCCCAGGTTGAGACCAGGCATATCTCTGTGGGGCCATTGACATCCAACAGATTAGTGCAAAGGTCAAAACCAGAACCTTGAACCTGATCTGGGCCAGGACTGGTAATCAATGCAGCTGCCTCAGCACAGGCTGGGTGTGGGCCCTCCAAGATGAACCTGTGAGGACCCTAGCAGCTGCATTTTGCACCAGCTGGTGTTTCTAAGTCAAGGACAAGGGTAAACCAGCATACAGTGAGTTACAGAAGTCCAGCCTAGAGGTGACCGTCACATGGATCACTGTGGCCAGACTGTCCAGGGGCAGGTAGGGCACTAGTAGCCTCATTTGGCAAAAATGGTAAAATGATCTGTGCCTCCATTGAAAGGAAGGCATTCAGAATCACCCCGAGATGGGTGAGATGTTAAATTGTGCCCCTGCAGAGGTAGGAAGATACATTTTTCCTGCTCAGCCACAGGACCTCTGTCTTGGAAATGTTGAGTTTCAGGTGGCTCTGCTCTAACCATCCAGCTATGGCTTCCAAACATCTGGCAAATGTATCCGGGGGGGGGAGTCTGGGTGAATGTCCATGAGGAGATAGAGCTGGTTTTCATCTGCATATTGATGACAACCTAGCCCCAAACTCTGGACCAGCTGTCCTAGAGGAAGCATAAAGATGTTAAATAGCATAGGGGAAAGTATCGCACCCTGTGGGACCCCACAAGGGAGTCTGTAAGGGCGGGACAGAGTCTTCCCCACTGCCACCCTCTGGGTTCAGTTCTGGAATAGTTCTGGAACTGGGTTCAGTTCTGGAACTGGGTTCAGTTCTGGAACAGCCGTTGAAGGGCTGTTCCCCAAATCCTGTCCCTGGCAAAGAGGTGGGCCAATAACTTGTGGTTGACCACATAAAATGCTACTGAAAGATCAGACAACACGAATATGGCCAATCCACCCCAATCCAGTTGGCACCGGAGATCATCCACCAAGGCGAGCAACACTGTCTCCACCCAGTGGCCAGGCCGGAAGCCTGAATGGTATGGATCGAGTGCTGAAGTTTCGTACAAGTAGGCTAGGAGCTGGTCTTTTGAAGGTCAATATTTATCTGTGTGCTTTTTAACTTTTTCAGAGCACCAAAAGATTGGTGGGGTAGGACTTCTCTTTGCAGAAGCCATGCTGATTTTCCTTCAGCAGTTCAGTTTGCATAATACATCTTCAAATGATCATATACTATTGAAATCCTATTATATGTGTCAACACTGTAACCACCACCCACTGCCATCATATTAGCATTATTATTTAACCATGCTAACTCATCAGTCATATCATCTCTAAAATATTGATTGTAGTTTTTTATATTTTTACAGATCAAGTTTAATAAGGCACATAAAAATACATTTTGTCTGCCTGGTAACTCATTATTAGATCTTATTTCCTTTTGTTCTTTTTGTACCCTTTTAATGAAAGGGTAACTGAAAACCAATGAGTGTCTGTGAAAAATTTTAACCGTGTGTATTATTATTATTATTATTATTATTATTATTATTATTATTATTGTTGTTGTTGTTGTTGTTGTTGTTGTAACTGGTTTCATCAACTAATTCTCTCAGAATTGATGTTAAAAACTCTAGTTCATTTTGAACAGCACAATTTTACATGAATCCATATATTGTTGAACTATTCCTGACACTGGATGAAAAAAACATGTATTTATTTATTTATTTATTTATTTATTTATTTGATTTGTATGACCGCCGCTCTCGGAAACCGGCTCGCGGCGGTTCACAATATTTTAATACAAATACAATATATTAACCATTAAAAATTCCCCATTAAAACCCCATTAAAACCCCATTAAAACAATGACTAAGTCACAATGATGGCGATTAAAAAAAAAAACAAAACAAAACAAAAAAAAAACTATTCCCATACAGGCCCGCTGGGTGAGCAGAAAGGAACGGAGGATACTTGGGCATAGGATGGAACACTCTGGGGAACCAGGTCAGTCTAGTACTGGCCTCCCCCCTCCGGGGAGAGGGGTCCGATCTTAGCCCCGGGCCATCACCCGGCCTTAGACAAACGCCTGGCGGAAGAGCTCCGTTTTGCAGGCTCTGCGGAACTCAGAGAGCTCCGACAGGGCCCGCAGCTCTTCAGGGAGCTCATTCCACCAGGTAGGGGCCAGGACCGAAAAGGCCCTGGCCCTTGTCGAGGCCAGGCGTGCCTCCCGGGGTCCTGGGATCATCAGCAGATTCTTACCCGCAGAGCGAAGTGCCCTGCGGGGGGCATAAGGAGATAGGCGGTCCCTCAAGTATGCAGGACCCAAGCCGCGTATAGTCTTAAAGGTTAATACCAAAACCTTGAACCTGATCCGGAAACAAACTGGCAACCAGTGCAGCTGCTTCAGCAGAGGCTGAACATGGGACCTCCAAGATGATTTAGTGAGGACCCGTGCAGCTGCATTCTGTACCAGCTGTAACTTCCGGGTTAGAGACAAGGGTAGGCCCGCGTAGAGCGAGTTACAGAAGTCTAATCTAGAAGTAACCGTTGCATGGATCACAGTGGCCAGGTGTTCCGGGGGCAGGTAGGGCGCTAGTAGCCGAGCTTGGCGTAGATGGAGAAACGCCGTCCGGGCTACCTTAGTGACCTGGGCCTCCATGGAAAGTGAGGCATCCAGAATCACTCCCAAATTCCTGGCTTGGGGCACAGATGACAATTGTACCCCGTCCAGGCAGGGAAGACGCGCTTCCTGTTCCTGCTCCCTTCGGCCTAGCCAAAGGACCTCCGTCTTGGAGGGGTTGAGTCTCAGGCGGCTTTTTTCCCCTGCAAAAAAGGATGGATGTGATAATAAAAGTTTTGTAAATATTGTTGGCAAGGGTTAGTGGAATAAAAGACAAAGATATAATACTGGGCTTTTGTTGCTTCAAGAGTTACAGAGGCATTGGGAAAATCCAGCACAATTCATGTGCATATTTCCATGTATTTACATTATTTCTAACCTGACGTTCTTTTGATGGACTTGAGATAAATTCAACATGAGGCAACTCATGATTGACCACATCAAACGTGGCTGACAGTTGTAAAAGTATGAGGATGGCCTACTTACCCCAGTCCAGCTGGCGCCGGATTTCATCCGTCAAGGCAACCAGCATCGTCTCCACACCATGGCCAGGACAGAAACCCAACTGGTATGGATCCAGGGCCAAAGTTTCCTCCAAGAATGCTAGGCGCTGGTCTGCTGTGGCCTATTCCACCACCTTACCCAGAAATGCAATGTGCAAAACTGGTCGGTAGCTGGCAGGGTCCTGTGGATCCAGCAATGCTTTTTCAGTAGAGGTTGAACCACTGCCTCCTTAAGCACCTTTGAGAACTCCTCCGAATTAAGCGAGACATTCACAATTTACTTCAAGGAGCCTCTTACCTGCTGGTTGCCAGACTTGAGCAGCCAAGATAGGCAAGGATCTAAGGGGCAAGTGGTCGCCCTCACGAAATCCAGCAACTTATCCACTTTAGTTATTGACAGCCATCTGAAGCCATCAAACACTAACCTCCATGACAGCCACGGAGCTTCCAGTTAACTAACTGTATCAATCGTGGCAGGAAGGTCCTGGTGGAGTGACTGGACTTTGTCCGCAAAATAGCTTGATAATGCTGCACAGTTCAAATCCAATTCCCTTGACTTTTGATGCCCCTCCTCGAGGCTAAGAGGTGAAGCTGGCCTCAACCATGGCCAGGGTCTTATTGGCTCTTGCCACAGCCTGGTAGAATGTGCTCCTGAGAGAGATCAGGGTCCTGAGGGACCTAAATCCGTTCTGCAGGGCCACCAAGACAAAGCTGTTTGACCAGGGTTATGGTTGAGGCCTAGTATAAAGACTGGCCACCAATAAAGGCTGGCCACACTGCTGAAGGAAGAAGGGAGTTGGAAGACTGACTACTTACAAAAAGACACTGTCTGGAAAATTTTAGCTGGGAGCATTAGGAAAATTGTAAAGTTTTAGAATTTTTAACTTAATATATTTGAGCAATGTGGAAGGGCAAGATATAAATAAAAATTATTATTAATATGTTGAGTCCATCAATTAATTCATATGTTGATCTGGTTTCCTGCTGTTCACTTCTGCTTGCATTAAATACGGTGGCTTCCTTTATATACTTACTATGTGTCATGTTAGGTTGGTTTTAACTCCTTGTAATGTCGTTGTTAAGTGTTAGATTATTTCTGCTGCAGGTTTTGGTAGCTTCTTGTTATGTTTTGCAATTTGTTATCTTGGGAATTGTCCCAGGAACTGAAGAACAGGATATAAAATTTGAAATAAATAAAATGTGCACACATGGAATTTCATACTCTGTGCTGCTTTCTTTCCTTGTGATCAAAGATTTTACCTTCTACATCCTATGCCCCCCCTTTTACGAGGGAAAGTCTTGGTATATAATGTCATGTTTATTAGAATAAACATTCTTCAGAATAAACATTTCCAATCCATTGACCCAAATTAATTGAACTTAGTTAAAACACACTTAGTTAAACCACATGACATCTTTTGAGTTCTTCAGATCTGGACTATTGTTCAAATGTCTGCAGGTAGTGAATGGACCGTCTGAACTGGAGAGCAGATTAGAAGACAATATTTGGTCTCAGCAGTGTAGAGGAGGGAAAGAAGTAACTTGCTTGGGATTGTTTCCTGCCTGTCCCCACCTTGGTTACATATCACCCCAATCCAGCTGGCACCAGAGATCGTCCATCAAGGCAGCCAGCACTGTCTCCACCCCCAGGCCAGGATGGAAGCCAGACTGGTATGAGTTGAGCTCTGAAGTTTCATCCAAATATGCTAGGAGCTGGCCCGCCACGGCCTTCTCAACCACCTTACCCAGAAATGCCAAATGCAACACTGGGTGATAGCTGGCCGGATTCCGCAGGTCAAGCTATGTTTTTTTCAGTAAAGGATAGACCACTGCCTCTTTCAGCTCCTCTGGGAACTCCCCAGTACACAGGGAGAGGTCCTATCCACTGGTCCCTCATTCTGAGCAACCAATATGGACAGGGATTAAGGGGGCAGGTGGTTGCCCTCACTGTCCCCAGCAATTTGTCCACTTTATTCAAAAGCCTTGCAGAACACTGATTTGAGAATGCATGTGATGAGTGCACACTACTGCATTGGTGCCAAAGTCACCTATTTCCATGCAAACCTCATTTTTGCAGGATTAAAACCACACATACTGAAACTCTATGGCTGCTGAACATGATTAGTTAAGCCTGTATACTGTTATTATTCAGGCCCTTTGTCAGATCTCTGACACAAAGGCTGATAAATAAAATTAATACCAATTCTCTTGTATGATGTGATCAAGCCAATACGGAGTCTGGATCAATTATTTCCAACAATTTCAGAATATTAATGTCTTAATAATTCCTTCAAATATCCATTGACCATTTTTTTAGTCCTTGCTAAGGAAAAAGCTATAGAAACTTGCCAATTACCAGAAGCTTGTTTGGCATTTTGTTGTATTTAGTTGTATTCAGTACATGGAAACATTGTAATCTTTACAAACTGTGTTATTTGATGTAGCCTGATTTTCATTTGCCTCGTATGGCTATTATCCCCTTATACATATGGAACCCTTCCCTTTCTTTTATCTGCCATGATCCTATGTACCCAAGAACTATCCAAGGAGGAAAGCTGATATTGTGTCCTGTTTTGTCAATCAGCCATGTTAACCACATGAGTCATACCATTCTGTCATGATCTCTATTAGTCATGTAGGTCAGGATAAGGTGGTAGAAGCTACATTGATAATCTGCCAAGCTTAGAAATAACCATTGAGATAGTCCAGGAGAGGAATTCATCACTGAATTTTTCCTGAGAGAGAGAGAGAGAGAGAGAGAGAGAGAGAGAGAGAGAGAGAGAGAGAGAGAGAGAGAGAACATTATATTTGCATGATTGCAAATTGTTACTTGCCATCTTTGGATGGCTTAGTTACAATGCTTTTGTCATTAACTATAGGATTTTAATGCACATTAAGTGGATTTAGCCAAATTGAAATATATCTTTTAAAGTGCTGAGTGGTTTATATTTGGAAACAGCTGCTGAGTGTGGTTCAAATTCCCTTTAAGATTTTATTATCTTGACAATGTTGAAAATGGAGATTCTCTGTCCTGCTACTGACATCTTAATGGGTGGAGGAAGTATATTGGCCTAACGTTCCCATCTGTAATGATATGGTAATGTGAGCCATTACAATGTCAGTGGTGGTTTATTGACATTACAGCTGATGATTATGTGGCCATTATAGTACCCATGCAAGCACAGTATTTCTAATTGCCATGGAAATGTCAAAAGTTTCGCATTTAAAGTTTAATCCATGAGGAGTGAAGGAACCTCTGCTCTCCAAAGTCACCAGCATTCTATGCTACTGAGCACTTTCCAATGTTGGATGAGTAATTAATCTAAGCCTATTCATTGATTAAAATATAAGCGCAATCCATACATAGAAAATAAAATGGAACCATGCCTGTTCTTCCTTCTCCTGCTCTTCTCCATTCTCTTTGCAGGTTACCAGATTGTGAGTATGTGTATCATTTATATACAGGAACAATCAATACACACAGGTCAAAGGTAGAGAAATTAGGCGCAAAGCTCCTCCTCACTCCATACATTAATTTGTCAATTTCAAATGTTGAAATAAAGATGAGACATCTACAGGGAATGATGATGATTTATGAAATTTACATTTATTTTTTATGCCACCCTTCCCTGAGGGCTCAGGGTGGCTTACAACATGTTATGACCATAAAACAACATTAAAACCTTAACATTAAGATCCTGACTAACATCCCTCTCTGCAAACAGGCTTGGGGTGGTTTACAACATATTTAAATTCAGTTTGAAATATAATAACAAGAATAAAACAACATATCCCATTTTCTATTTCCCTACTTCTCCATGTATTCAGTGGTAGGACGTTCTGGAGAGGGAAGGATTTTATTTACTTGTTCTGGCTTCAACTGTAAGCCTGGTGGAATAACGCTATTTTACAGGCCCATTAAGGTTCTGCCAGGGCCCGAGTCTCTGCTGGCAACTAATTCCACCAGGTTGAAGCCAAGGCCAAGAAGGCCCTGACTCAGACCAGACACAACCCCTTTTCTGCATGTCTTCTGTCTGTATTGTTTACATAATGTCTGGCCAAAAGGTCTCCTCATCTGTCTTCCACAAATAGAAAGAATGGCAGACAAACAGTTGGATCCTATCAGTATGCAGTACTGAAAATGTAAATAGATCGGGAAGAAAAAGGTGTTGGGGAAAAGAGAAAATAAACTGAAATAAATGAAGCCTCATAATTTTTTCAGAATTGCCTTAGAGTAAATCTTAATGCTAAGTTGAAAAGTTTGAAATTGAAAAAAATATATTCAAAAATACACAAGGAATAGAAGTTGCCTGTTAACCATTATTAATTGTGGTGCTCTGAAACAGGCCTTGGTTATTTTGGTGCAAGAAGAATATTCTTTGGAAAGTGTAATATCAGAGAGATAGGAAAACATGACAGAAGATGTCCCTAATTGTTTTGGACTAGTTAGACAATGGACAAAGTGTTCATGACATGACATGGATAAATGGGTCCAATAACATATAGACATATACAATTGATATTTGTATTGATTGATGCTTCTGCCCAAAATATTTTAAAACATCCTAGCAGGAATCTATTGAAATCAGAATACAGATTAGGAAACTTTCTTTCCAATATTGTTTACAGTTGTTTTTATTGTATAAGGCCTCTGCTAATGGTGACTTCTTCCTGTGTAGGTTTTTTGGCTAGCAAAGCTGGCATGTGTGTGTCCATCTGATGTAGTGCATCTTCCAAGTCAAGAGCATCTGCAGGCTGTGTCCTTCCTCCCATTAACGAATGGAGAAAAGGGGACCCTGGGAAGACTCCAGTGCTGCTTTGATTGCTAATATCATTGTGAACTATTGTCAGTAAATGTAAGTCTTAATTTAACAGGGTGTTAACTGCATCCATGTGGGTTAATTGCCACTCTACTTTTCTATTGTGGAGAGTTATTGAACCATTTGATTGCAACATAAATGCCACTGGAACACAGAGCAAAGATAATTTCCTGATGCCAGTTGAGATAAATGTATTTTTTATACTCAATGGTTTGCTAGCATATTACTATTTTATATTCATTTTGTAAAGCTGGCACAGGAATAAAACAACAGAAATGCTCCAGTCCCTTATTAATGTGCAGTTTTAAAGAGTAGACAAAAGCACAGGACTGCCAAGAAGTGAAACACATGGAACAAAAATCTGGGACTCTAGTCAACTGGGTGACCCAAGAAGCTAGGCAAGTCATGTAGTTTCCTATGACGTGTGAGTTGGCTCTGTATATATGTGTAGCTCAGAATTGTCTAGGGGTGAGTTGTGGTCCTTGCAGCCTGGTAGGGGGAGAATGCAAACTACTGAGATGGAAGGGTGCTTAAAGGATTAAACAGAAAGCATGAATGAGTACAGAAAAAAAGTGGCACAATTGCATGAAGAAACAGGTTTTAACGTTTTTGTCTTAGGGACACATCAGGCAGGGGGAGGAGGTGTTTAATCCTTTCCTGTACAAGTTCTGAACTTTTGAGAAAACAAGAGTGGCAAACCATTACATTTTTGACACTTCACCTGAATAACAATTCCATTTTTCCTGTAGCACTGCCAGGTGCTTGGCTTCTAAGATTATTTTGCATAAGCTCCATTATTAACAAAATTATGCAAATAGGCTAAAATATATGCTTCCATAACAATGCTGCACCCCCTGGGATAGAAATGGGTATGGATGTGACGTCTGATGTTCCACCCCAGGGAGCATGCCAAAAAAGACAGGGAGGCAGCCAGTATAGAGGTGGCCAACAGTAGAGGAGTTGGCCATTGTAGTGGTGGAGAAGGCACTGGTGGAGGAGGCACCAATGGAGACTGAGGCAGAGGCTGAGGCAGCAACAGTGCACCTGGCAGAGGTTGAGGCAGCGGCTGCGCTGCCAGTCACCAAGGCAGCAGTACTAGCACTGGTGGAGGCCCAAAGGATCCTCGAGGCTGACATTGCAGGGCAGCCAGCTGAAGCAGAAGAGGACTGCAGAGCACAGTGGCCCTCCTGCTGCAAGTGGTAAGGAAGGAGAGGGGAGGTGGAGGTGGGAGGGAGGAGGGAGTCCCTGTGCACATGCATGTGAGTGTGTCTGTGTGTCTGACAGAAAGGGATTAGTCAGGGAACAAGAAGGAGGTCCGGGAAGCAAGAGAGAAGGAGGGAAAAGGAAGGAGGAAGTGGGGAGGAAGGAATCTATGTGAGGGTGGCTGTGTCTGTGTGAGTGAGTGAGGGGGCAGGGACCAAGGAGCCCCAGAGCAGGTATGTGTCCCCACATACCCTGTGAGAGTCAGACTGTCACTAATGTATTATTTTTGTTGTTAGATTATTCTTAGAAACAAAAATTTCTTTATGAAAAGATGTGAAGTTACTTTGAGTCTAGGGCTAATTTTAGCATAATATATTGACTGAGCTGTTCATTGATTTCCTTGGTACATTAAAACTTTGGCCTGCTTCAGTTCAATTTAATGTATTTTTAGTGACTTTGACTGTATGGGATGGCTGTTTCTGTTTTCTGGTAAATTCACATTTAACATGGCTGAGATGCCTCTCCAAACATGCACTAGAACCTCCATTCCCAATGTAAGTAAGCAAACAGGCACTTTTGGAATTTTGAGAATGGATAGTAGGTGCTGCCACAAAATGGCTGCCATTGTAGGGGCAATCACAAAATGGCTGCCATGGGTATATTTGTATTACAAAACCAATTTGTTGTGTAGCATGCAGCATTGCTAGCATTTCCTCCATCTCCTTTTTCCTTCTCCATAGTCAAAGCCAAAAATGACCTGCTCCAGAGAATGAATCCCGGTACAACCTTCTACATGGGTGCCAGGAAGCACCATGCTACCCATGGCCACCATGCTGGGCATCACTGGATGCATTGAATGCATGACACAGCTAAGCTCTTGCATACACCTACTACCTATTCCCAAATGTTTGGAGACATGTGGGTCCCCTTCACATTGTATACAGTAAACCTCAACTGTTTTGTGTAGTATGAATATTAACTTATAGAATACCTACTTGGAATGGAAGTCAAATCATGGGTTAAGTTTATGCTTCAGGCTCCAGCAATTCCTGGTCTATATATTTCTTCAGATGCATGCCTTTACAGGCTACTATTGCTGCATATTAGTGGATGTAACATCCCCCAATGTTTTTCTTTTAGC
The DNA here is from genome assembly GCF_049243985.1 of Paroedura picta. Lineage (NCBI taxonomy): Eukaryota > Metazoa > Chordata > Lepidosauria > Squamata > Gekkonidae > Paroedura > Paroedura picta. Next base: position 75,849,279 of record NC_135373.1, on the reverse strand, counting down.
TTGTAGTGCTTCATTAATTTTTCCCTTGAACTGACATCTCAAAGATGTGACAATCAATTTCTGGAAAACAACATCACATGTTTTTAAATGGTTGCTACTTGATTACATTTCCTGGTTATCTGTTTAGGAAAATATATTGTCCTGTTATCCAAAATGCTGTTTCTCTCCCCTCTCTGTCCAAATAGTTTCAATAAATACTTAAAGCGTCTCCATGGAAGTAGATTCAATCATTTAGCAAGGAGAAAAGTAATGCAAGAGCCATTCCATTAGAATCAAAACATTATTGGCTACACTTCGTTTTTCTGTACTGATAATGTATGGGTCCCCCCACCCCAATTAATGCTAAGGCCGAAATTGAGCCCTAAAAATTAGCATTGTTCTTTAAGAAGCTGTTCTATTGACCTACTTTTTAATAGTTTGTTTGCATGAATAATTCACCGTCTACATGCTATATCTCTATTTTAAATGTATTGCAAAGCATATATTGGACAGAGATCGACCTCTATGGTTAACATCAAAATTTATTGTTCCAGGAAGCTTCAGATATATTGCCTTGGGACAAAGCCTTGAGGTTCAATAAAGGTTGATACTGTATTAGCAAAAGCATTTGAGTCCTGTTTCTTCCACACTTTGGGCTACTATGTCAGCTGATGCTTCATTTTCTACTGTTGTTTTGTTATAACTACTTGAATGTAATTGAAACTGTACAATATTTTCTTTCCATCAGTTTAGGTTCTTTGTGTGTTTTTTAAATTCTGCCAAGTTTTTTTATTATTATTTTAGACCCTGCTATTAGTTCTCCTGTCTCCCTTTCAGCCTTTCTACATTACGATATTTAATTATGTATTTTCAACAACAAAGGTATATATTTTTGTACATTTTCTGTCTGGAACAATAAGCCTGACACTATCATTTATTTATTGTATGACATGTGTCTAGTATAGCCAGGAGATCCTAGGATTGTCTAGCAGCCAGGCAAGAGATGTTCAAAGGTGGTTTGCCACTGCCTGCCACTGTGTCATGATCCCTAGTGTTCCTTGGTGGAACCAAATGCTATCCAGGGTGTAAACTGCATGGAGCTTTTATTCCAATCCCACGTTGATTCAGTCCCTGCTGTCTACACAGAATGTCATTTCTGTTTTGATTTTGGGCAATTTAAATTTTCTTTCTGCAACAAGCATGATTGATCCAGCATGACCCTACTTTTATCGTGTGATATCCTAGAGTGCTTTTAACCCTCAATATTTTAAGAATCAGTTTGAGAAAGCAGGCTGTTTTGAATCTGGGCTCTGTGGTAGAAATTCCCTGATTGGCCAAAGTTGCCCATGTGACAAGCTTGCCCCTAATTTCTCTCAACTTATGTCAGTCTTGGATTTTTTTCTCCCTCCTCTGCCTTCTTCAATCCTCTCCTCCCCCCTCCAAGAAAAGAAAGAGGCTCCCACTCTGCTTGGCTCCTCTCCCCCCCCTTCAAGAAAAGAAAGAAAGAGGCTGTGCTTGGCTCCCCCCCTTCTGAACTACCCTAACCATTTGCAGAACACTTTTCTGTTTCAATGGGGGAGGGGGGAAGAGGAAGACCCGAGTTCAAATCGATCTGAATTCAACAGGATTGACAATGGAATAAACAAAGTAAGTGCAGAATCAGCCCAGGGTTGACCCTACTTAGCTTCCGAGATTGGACAACATTGGGTTTGTCTGGGCTATACACTGTAAGAAAGCAATCAGAATCAAGTGTACTATTGCAAGAGAATATTTGGTCTCTTACCTCCCCTGTCTGGTTGTAAGAACAGGAGGAGGAAGAAAGTCCTGATCTGCTGCTTCTGTTTTCACACTGAACTTAATACCTAGATAGAAATAAAAGGCTCCCCCCACATTTCCAGAAACATCCTTTGTGATTTCTTTTGTTGTTTTCACATGCTTTGTACTTTGCCACAAAGCAACAATTAGCAATATGACTCCAATGTGCTGGTGTTTTCAATTTCTGCTTTATAAGCATATGCTTGCTTTCATCCCTGAAGCACACAGCCTTCCTGAAATCATTTCTGGAAGGGAAATGCCCCTGAACTGAAAAAGAACAAGAAATTGACAGCACATATCCATGTTGTTGTGTGAACAAGGGCGTCATAAGTCTTGAGAAGCTATACATGGACGGTGGGTAGAAGAATTCCCCACTCTAATTAGCCACAAAAATGTGGACGTGATGTTAACAGTTAGCAGTGAACTCACAAGATCAAGAAAAATACTGATTTGAAGGTGGGAATTGACAGCACTTAGAATAATTATGAAAGTCATGCATACACAACTGCTTTACACAAAAGACTTCACAAACTGATAAGGGATTTTCCACACTGAGGTTTTGCTAATGCCTGCCTTCTAAACCATACCACCCCCTTTTTTACACAGTACTGTTTACATGTGTTTATTGGTTATATATTTTTGTACCACCTTTTCTCAGACTAGTACAGTAAAAAAATCTGGAAGAAAAACCAAGAAAGCAATGTCTGGCAAATGATATTGTGTGGGGGCAGGATGGGGAATGATGCAGTTAAGAGTTGTAGCAAATGCTTGGCATGGAAAAGCCCATGGTGAAAATATTTTCATATTCTCACAGGAAGAAGGTCACAGCCAAAGGAGGGGGGGCAGAAACAAAACATAAGAATTTTTTACCCCAAAAAAGAGAAGAAAGAATGCACAAAATGACAGCAGTCACTTGAAGTAATAGCAAGGGACAGTGGATTCAAGTAGTTCCTTTATCTTTTTCATTGCTTCAGCTTTTACACTTTGTGAAATTGTTTCAAGTCAACATTTTAGAAAGTTTGCAAGTGGAACGAAGGAGCAAAAACCTAAAGTGGTAGGCGAGGCCCGAATAGTGTATCAATATCCTATAAAGTAGCGATCCCCAACCTGTGGGCCATGGACCACATGTGGTCCTTCGACTAATTGGAGGTGGGCCCCGAAGGACGCCTTCTCCCTCCCGGCCCTTTACTTCATCCCCCCAGCCCTTTACAACACACTTCATTGTTGTGGCGTGTCTGTATCTTATTTTGAAGGGATATTTAAACATTAACATAGCGATCAGAGAGCGCTAGGGCAGTGGTTGAGAGTAGAGGAGTAAACTACCCCCCCCACCGGGCCTCAGTAAAAGGCATTGAGTGGTCCCCGGTGAGTGGTCCCCGGCGTTGAGTGGTCCCGGTGATAAAAAGGTTGGGGACCACTGCTATAAAGCATGAACCGCCCCCATCACTGCCTTCTGATTCCGCAAAAGTTTATCCTTGAGTTTATGGGATCCACATGGATTAACAGGTACATGGATAAGGAGGCTGCTCTGAGGAGGAAGAGATGGGCAAAATGGCTGCTTCTTCTTCCTTCTGCAAGCAGAGCTCCCCTGATGGAAGAGAGATTTTGTTTCTTCCCCCCCTTGTGAAGAAACTTTGCATTTTAAAATGTTTTTCTCTCTGGGATGAGAAAAAGTAAGAAGCATGAAGTTACTTCAATTGCTTTTCCAGACTATTCTCCGCTACCTTTTTAGAAATGCTAATAGGCCTAGCTAGAGACAACAAAATGGTCAAGCTTCTCCCCTACAAGCAGGGAACAGAGATTTAGAGGATTTAAGACAAGAAAGACTTCAGGAAGAAAGTCCTGGAAACTTCAGGAAAAAGTTCTCTGACCCAGCCTGACCTGGTGGATGGGTGGGAAAAGAGAAATGGTAAAACTCCTGGGAACGCGGAGAAAGGGGCTTTGGATGGTGATTCAACTGAAGCAGACAGAACTCTTAATGGAGGTCTGGGGAAGGCAACTATTGTCATGTGCTGGTATGCACACCTGAAGGAATCTTGAAGGTAATGGAACTCCTGTAAAATTGATAACTTTCTAAGCCAAGGAGACTGCCTTATATTTAGCATCTGATAGAGCATGTATAGAGGGAAGGGTAGAGGAACAGCATTTGCCATTTTCTTTTGAATCCTTTGCTCAATTTGGTGCTAGGCTAAAAGTGTGCCTTTGAATACTTTTTTTTAAAAAAATAATGCTTTATAATGTTTGATTCTGGTAGTGGTTCTCTGTGTCATATAGACCTTCACCATCTTGAACATCTGTAAACAGCCCGTGGCGCCACGGGCGCCACGGACTGTATAAAGGAGTAAGGGGTAGTGGGGAGGAGTTAGGGCGGGACCGGTCCGGGATAAAAACTCGGGGGGGGCCAATCAGGAGCCGCGAAGCGGCTCCTGATTGGCCCCTCCGAGTGTCAATCCCGCCCCAAGCAGACAATGGGGAGCCGCGCGAAGCGCGGCTCCCCATTGCCTGCTTCACTCGCTCGGAAAATGGCGGACCGCCTGGTGAGAGCCTCGGCTGGGGGGTGGGCCGGGAAGCCTTCTCTTGGCCGGCGGAGCGGCCTCGCAGCGTTGTGGACGCTGCGAGCCCGCTCCGCCGGCCGAGAGAAGGCTCCAGAGAGCCTCGGGGGGTGGATGGGTGGGGGGGGGGGAAGGGAAGCCTTCTGCCGCCGGCCGCAGCGGGCTCACAGCGTCGTAGACAGAAAAAAAAACCCTGTAGGAGCCTTTCGCAGATCCAAGCAGCAGAAAACAAAACCCTGAAGGAGCCTTTCCCAGCTCCAAGCAGCAGAAAAAAAAACCCCTGTAGGAGCTCCAAGCCGGCACGCCCACGAGAGCTAGCAGAAAAAAAAAACCCTGTAGGAGCCTTTCACAGCTCCAAGCAGCAGAAAAAAAAACCCTGTAGGAGCCTTTCCCAGCTCCAAGCAGCAGAAAACAAAACCCTGAAGGAGCCTTTCCCAGCTCCAAGCAGCAGAAAACAAAACCCTGAAGGAGCCTTTCCCAGCTCCAAGCAGCAGAAAACAAAACCCCTGTAGGAGCTCCAAGCCAGCACGCCCACGAGAGGCAGCAGAAAAAAAAAACCCTGTAGGAGCCTTTCCCAGCTCCAGGCAGCAGAAAAAAAAAACCCTGTAGGAGCTCCAAGCCGGCACGCCCACGAGAGGCAGCAGAAAACAAAACCCTGTAGGAGCCTTTCCCAGCTCCAGGCAGCAGAAAAAAAAAACCCTGAAGGAGCTCCAAGCCGGCACGCCCACGAGAGGCAGCATAAAAAAAAAACCCTGTAGGAGCCTTTCACAGCTCCAAGCAGCAGAAAACAAAACCCTGAAGGAGCCTTTCCCAGCTCCAAGCAGCAGAAAAAAAAACCCTGAAGGAGCCTTTCCCAGCTCCAAGCAGCAGAAAAAAAAAACCCTGTAGGAGCCTTTCACAGATCCAAGCAGCAGAAAACAAAACCCTGAAGGAGCCTTTCCCAGCTCCAAGCAGCAGGAAAAAAAACCCTGTAGGAGCCTTTCCCAGCTCCAAGCAGCAGAAAAAAAAAACCCTGTAGGAGCTCCAAGCCAGCACGCCCACGAGAGGCAGCAGAAAAAAAAAACCCTGTAGGAGCCTTTCACAGCTCCAAGCAGCAGAAAAAAAAACCCCTGTAGGAGCCTTTCCCAGCTCCAAGCAGCAGAAAAAAAACCCCTGTAGGAGCCTTTCCCAGCTCCAAGCAGCAGAAAAAAAAACCCTGTAGGAGCCTTTCCCAGCTCCAAGCAGCAGAAAAAAAAACCCTGTAGGAGCCTTTCGCAGATCCAAGCAGCAGAAAACAAAACCCTGTAGGAGCCTTTCCCAGCTCCAAGCAGCAGAAAAAAAACCCTGTAGGAGCCTTTCGCAGATCCAAGCAGCAGAAAACAAAACCCAGAAGGAGCCTTTCCCAGCTCCAAGCAGCAGAAAAAAAAAACCTGTAGGAGCCTTTCGCAGATCCAAGCAGCAGAAAACAAAACCCTGAAGGAGCCTTTCCCAGCTCCAAGCAGCAGAAAACAAAACCCTGAAGGAGCCTTTCCCAGCTCCAAGCAGCAGAAAAAAAAAACCCTGTAGGAGCTCCAAGCCAGCACGCCCACGAGAGGCAGCAGAAAAAAATTAACCCTGTAGGAGCCTTTCGCAGCTCCAAGCAGCAGGAAAAAAAACCCTGTAGGAGCCTTTCGCAGCTCCCAGCAGAAAAAAAAAAAAAAACCCTGTAGGAGCTCCAAGCCGGCACGCCCACGAGAGCTAGCAGAAAAAAATTAACCCTGTAGGAGCCTTTCGCAGCTCCAAGCAGAAGAAAAAAATTAACCCTGTAGGAGCCTTTCGCAGCTCCAAGCAGCAGGGGAAAAAAACCCTGTAGGAGCCATTCGCAGCTCCAAGCCGGCACGCCCACGAGAGCTAGCAGAAAAAAAAACAAACCCTGTAGGAGCCTTTCACAGCTCCAAGCAGCAGAAAAAAAAAACCTTTAGGAGCCTTTCCCAGCTCCAAGCAGCAGAAAAAAATTAACCCTGTAGGAGCCTTTCGCAGATCCAAGCCGGCGCTCCCACGAGAGCTAGCAGAAAAAAAAAAACCCTGTAGGAGCCTTTCGCAACTCCAAGCAGCAGAAAAAAATTAACCCTGTAGGAGCCTTTCGCAGCTCCAAGCCCACGAGAGGCAGCAGAAAAAAAAAAACCCTGGAGGAGCCTGTCGCCGCTTCAAGCCGGCGCCCTGGGAGCCCCGGCAGCCGCCCACAGCGCTGCTGCTGGCGGCTCCCTGCCCTCATGGCCCCAGAACACAATGGAGCCGCCGGGAAAGCCGCAGAAGAACAAAAAAATGCAGAGGAGCCGCCGCAGCCCAGCGCACCACACCTGGTGCTCCTCGGCAAAAACTACGAGACGCCGAGGAGCCGCCGCCCGCCTCCTCTTTCAGGTAGCCTGTCCCTCGCTCTGTCCCTCGCCTGCCGCTCGCTCTGGTCCCCACCTGCTAGCGCCCATTGTCTTCTTCATACAATGGGCTTTTTTACTAGTGATATTATAAAAGGAGTGCCAGGAGAAAGACAAGGGCAGTCAATTGGCAAGTGGCTACTCCCCCAGTGATGCACCAAGCTGTAAGATCCCATGGTGACCAGACACTGGTTAATGGAAAGCACAGAGATAAGGGTTCAGAACTTGGAAGGGAATTGTGACCCTCTCTGTGGGCAATTTCTACAAAGGTCATGCAGCAGTGGCAGTTGAACAGAGAAAGAGAAAAAACAATCCAGGTGTTGTAAAAATGTTGTAGGGCAGGGTGGAACAGAGGTTGCAGGCCAGAGCATTCTACCACACAGCTAATTACCTTACTTTATATAATTAATTTTCTAGGGGGGGGAGAGAAACCTATGCTATGAAGTCAAATTAAACGATCTTGTTTTCTAGTTTCAAGAAACTTATTTCCTTAGTTAATATTTGTTTGTGGTAAAAGGTATTGGCTGAAAGTGTGCTGATACCCTGATTAATTCTTTTTTTTTGCTTGATCATTTATTGAGCCTCAAAAGTTAAATTTTTGTCATTATAATGAACTCAGGAAGGAAACTAGATTACTGATTTGATATATTAGACATTATTTTAATAATCTATTTAAGTCTTCCATAATATCTGTCTTTTGTGGCTGGAATCTGAAATGATCTCAACAAATCAAGAGGTTTGCTTTTCAGATGAACTTCCCTGCAAAAGTTTTCAATTTTAACTGATTACTGATTTTTAAAATGAGTGTCAGAATCTGATCCATGCTGCTTCTTCCCTGGACTTTTGGCAGATGTTCTCTGAATCTAAAAGTATGTGATGGAGAATGCCTTTAGTTGTCCCCTTTTCTATGTTCCGGGGCCATCTGAGGCCCTTGAGAACTATAGAGGTGCTGGTCTAACAGTGACCCCATAATGTTAGAAAGTGGTTCTGGGGGGCTATTGAGATAAATAATTAAATGTCTCCAAATAAATAGATGCATTAACTATTTAACAAAATGAGTGACTGTTTTACCTGTATTGATCATATACCTAAACTGATTATAAGAGATATACAATGAATTATCCAAAATATTCTCTCTCTCTCTCTTGCTAATTAACCTTGAAATTATCCAAAACTATGTTTTTGGTCATCACACCATCTTGTCCCTATACTAAAAGTTGTTGTTCTTCCCCCACTAAAATTTAAAATGGATTGCTTGGCACTGTAGAAAAAGAAATCCTTGCTCAAGAAAGCTGCCTTGGAATCTTCCCTGAGTGCATATCTCTCACATGAGAGTGGTCACCAAGCAAGCCACTCATTTCAGTAGGTATTCACATAAATATGAGTTTTCATATGAATTGGCCCTCTGTTGTCAGCAGGCAAATAAAATAATCCTGAAGTAACATTAAGATTTCTTTGCCATTTTCATAATGGGGCGCAAGATGACTTATGGCTGAGATTCATAACCATTACATCCTTGGGGTGGAAGATACAGTGAATAATTCTGGTGATTACTCTTTGTGTATATCTTTTGTCTTTTCAGCATTGCTCCTGACAGACTGGCATCTCTGCTAATGGTCCTACTAGTAGCGTTCATTAATTACTATGTGAAGAGTGCTTTGTACATTTTCTGTTAAATGTCAACAACAAAAGAGTTTAGACAGAAATGTTGTAATGTTGTCGAAATGTTATAAGTGCCTCCAATTCATAGCTTTAAGTCTGCTGATTAATAGCCTAATTCTAGGCTTTCACTGGTTGCAAATACAGTTTTGAGAGAGGATAGCAATTGCTCTGGAGGTACAGTGTAATACTACTAAGACATTGTGCTGCTATTGCATGAATGTTATTTTTGTAACAACCAAGTTAGCCGGACAATCTGGGCATTTCAAGAGACAAAGGAGCAAAATACAACCAGGACTGACAGGAAACCATCCCAAGCCCATTATGGGGAGGAGCAAAACAGAAAACAAACAAACAAACAAATAAATAAATACAGAAATAAATATTAACCCTAAATAGGGATGCTGCAATTTTTGCCACATATGTGTTCAGCATGTTTGAAGCTGTGTCAGAACTGAGTTGATCATCCAGTCTCTTTGGTTTATGCTGAACAACTGCAAACACCTGCCAAACTGGATTGTATTGGCTATTTTAAATTTTTTTACAAAACTAATATGCAAAGACACTGCCAGTTCAAGCTGATTGGTGGCCATTAGCATCACTAAGAACTTCTTAGACATGCACCGAAGAATAGAATTTTATTGAAACACAGCCTATATTTATAAGTGATTTATATGGTGTGTGAGAGTGATCTAATTGTCTATTCAAACTATTGCCAGCTAAGTGGAGCAGTTATGCAGTAAAAATGGGAGGGGGGTCGTGGAATATCATGCTGTGTGATAACATGCGAAAATCAAATTACCTTATACTGCATGGTTAGGAAGGAATACAGTGAGGCAACCTGTCAAACACCAATGAACATACCAATGAACTATGAACTGTTCATCAAAAAATCAGGTCCCTGTTTGGAACTGTTGAACAGGATACTAGCTGAATTAGCGTGCTGAATCCTAGTGGTTTTAAAGATATATAATTCTATGTATGATTGCACTCAGAGTTTATTCATGCTTATCAATTGTCTTTTTCCATAATTATTGCCTATTGACAGTTAAAACCGCTTCTAAAATTTTCATATACATTTTTATTTACTTATTTATTTATTTTATTTATTAGGTGTTTATACCACCCTTCCATACATCTCAGGACAGTTAACATATAATGTTATGGGAGGATACATGAAATGACCTAACATATAATGTTGTCAAAAATAACATAAACAATAATCCTACAGTGGTTCTGAATCTTAATCAACAACAATATAACAGGAATGATAACTTAGATAGGCCCCCAGAGAGGTCAGCCTGGTTCTGGCTAAAGTTTCTGGGGGGGGGGAATAGGGGTGATCATCCATCAGGAGGAAGAACTGGGTATCATCTGCATATTGGTGGCAACCCAGCCCAAACCTCTGCGCCAGGTGAGCAAGAAGGCTCATGAAGATGTTAAATAACATAGGAGAGAGGACTGCTCCCTGTGGGACTCCACATGTGAGCTGATGACAGTTGGATACCCTCTCTTCCATTTCAACCCTTTGTCCATGACCCCAGAGGAAGGAGATCAGCCATTTGAGGGCTGTCCCCTATATCCCAGTGTTGGCAAGGCAGTGACCTAGGAGCTCGTGATCTACAGTATCAAATGCTGCTGACAGATCTAATAGTATAAGCAGCACTGACCCGCCTCAGTCTAGCTGGCAATGGAGGTCATCCATCAGGGCAACTAGCACATTTCCATCCCATGGCCAGGCCAGAAACCCAACTAAAATGAGTCAAGGGTTGAAGTTTTCTCCAGGAATGCTGATATTTGGTCCGCAGCTAACTTTCAATTAACTTCCCAGAAACACTAGATGTGAGACAGGGCGCTAGTTGTCAGGCTTCTGCAGGTCCAGGGATGGTTCTTTGAGCAACAGGCATACCACTGCTTCTTTTAGTCCTTCCAGGAATTCTTCCATTGAGAGAGATATATATGCAATTTTTTAAAAGGTAGATGTTGTATTGTGTAGAGATAGGAGTTTAAAAGGAAGAAAGGTCTTGATTCATGGACACGTGATATCAACACAATATGAGCTTCAGTGGGAGGATGTATTTGCTTGCTTCTTTATCAAGCTGGTCAATTTCAATGACCCCAGTGAAGCAGATTCAATTGGGTAGCCATGTTGGACTGAAGCAGCAGAACAAATTTTGACTCCAGTAGCACATTTTAGTTCAACAAAATTTTATTCAAGATACTAGCTGCATCCATTCCTAAGAACAGCCCTTGAAAGGGTCCCCTGGCCAGGCAGCTTAAGGTGGCTTTGGGCCACAGCACACAGCCGGATCAAGTGGGGCAGGTGGGGGCTGGCCGGGGCTGGCCAGCTCATTAGCAGGCCCAGGACAGAGCTCCTTAGCAGTCAGTCAGCAGGCTGGGAGGCCCTCGTTAGCAGGCCCTTTGCCCAGGGCCCTCTCCCCTTACCTGCTGCTGGCCCCAGGGACTGAAGCATGTCTGAGAGCAAAGAGGCTAGAGTCCAGGGACGGAGGGCGGGAGCTGCAGGGGCAGGGCCAATCAGGGCCTGATTGGCCCTATTCCATCTTGGACAGCTGGACATGTTCCACCCCCCAGGCTGTTTCACAAATATATAGAGGAACCATGGATAAGGATGAGCTTTCGTGTGCACACACACTTCATCAGGTACAATGAAGTAGATAAAGAATAAGAATGTTTGCTAATTAGGACACGAGGGACAGGAACTCCCTTTTCCACTATACATCTTTTCATCCTCCACACCTAAGAAATAATTTGCCTTATGGGCAATGTTTAAGATTAGATGGAAATTCTTCCAACCTGTTAGATTCCCCAAAAGCTGCTCATAAACTGAGTAATCAGTTAGAAGAACATGGCCATTGATAGAGTCAATATGATTCCTAGAGAACTAGAATTTGTGAGCATAGCTCCAAAATCAGGAACAAACAAGTTGAGGATCCTTTTTGGTTAGCCATTATTTAGAAGCTGGCCATAATGAAAATGATACCCACTGTAATTTGGGTTAACAAACTGCACTCCTTTAACAGACTGGACAATAAGATTCAATTCCTGAAAAAAGAAGCATTTTTGATACACAGGTTGCAGACATTATCGCCTTCTAATTTAAATTCAGCTTGGGACCTTGGATGTTCTTCATAAATGGTTTCTTGTACTGACTGGTTTTCTCTTTTTTGTAAGACACTGCATTAATGAACTGTCCCGTTAAAATTTTATACAAGATTTTTGCTTTAAGAAACTGAGCTCTTCCTGCACTGTTTACACATCACTGCCTGTTTGCTTGCTATTTAAGCTTGTAAATTGGTATTGTAGTTTGAAGGGCATGAGCAATTGCCACTGCATGTTCCTAGAGACAGAGAGAACTAGAGCATTTGCCAAATATATCTCTTTTTGTCCATTTGTGAGGTTTGTAATCTCTTTTGGAGAGCAATTTAGTATCTTTAGTGATAGCTGCATCCCCATTTCTTTAGACTTTTTGCTAATGGTGGAATATTCATTATCTTTTTAAACATTTTGATACAGATTGTATTATACATTGATGATGAAGTATATCAAAACAAGGGCAACTCACTGGGACTTGTTTGTTGAACATTGTATTGTTGAAAATGGTGTTGAATTTTGGTACTCTCCAATTAGGAGGGTTTTTTTCCTGTTAACTGTTTATTGAGCCTGCAGGGATTCATTTATTTACTTGTTACACAGGAATCTGTGTAACCATTACCTCATAGGATGGCCTCAGGATAACAGAAAGAAGCCCTCTAACAATAATTAAAACATCAGTCTGTCAATCAGAACATTCAGGTAAGTTGAATACTGCAGTGAGAACGAAGCTAGTGTAAAAGCAAACAAGGCTGTTCTGTTGCATGTCATGGTTTGGATAACCCCTGCAGAGTTCAGCCAATCCAGAATAGATGGTTGATTTCTGTTGGTTTCATAAATCTAGGTTGGGTTGGGTGGGGTAAAAAGCTATAGAGTAAAATAAATAAAAATAAATAAAATTTATAAGGAAAGTTGGTTGTGGGATTTGAACCCCTCTGGACAAAGCCGGTTTTGGCTCCACAAATGTGTCCAAAGATTATCTATAAATGCCATGCAGCAAGATGTCTCAGGCTGCAAGATGTCTGGGAACATGCCATTATGTCTCTTGGGTTGGAAGACAGCCCATTGATGATGACACCAGCTAATGTGTTTCATGGGTTATGAGTGATTGGCTGTTCGTTTTCTTGTCCCCATGAGGCTATTCAGCACCTCTACACTTAGCTGATATGTCTCAGCCTATTAGAGAATATTATTCAAGGTAGGCCAGGGCTTCTAGGTATTTTGTAGTTGTCTCTGTTAGGAAAGCAACTGAAGCAGAAAGCATGATATAGGACTACAGGGACAATTTTGGCTTCTGATCTAACATAAAACCTAGGAGAATTCCAGTTGTGAAGACTTCTTACAGTGCAGGATGGGTAGTGATAGATTGTTAGGATCTTGGTTGTAATAGATAGGTCTGAACAGAGCATATCTGTTCTTTTAAAGTATCTGGTTGAACCGATTCTTTTAAAGTATCTGGTTTAATTGCTTCTCTTGTGCACTCAGCTTGTGGTATGTGGAGTTTTTGCCTAGTCTGATGACACAGGGAGAAAGAGACAAAAGCAGCTACAAGCCATTATCTGTTATTTTCTTGGGCCTAGGTTTCATCAGGCACCTCTCCTTGTGGATTTTTTGCTGGTTATTTTATAGATAGTATGGCTGCTTGCACAGAAGCACCATTGCTAATGCCAGTATTAATAATTTCTGAGAAGCCCATAAGCATCGCTGTGTGCATACCACCATTTCCCACAGATAAAAATTCAAAATGTGGCATTGAGGACAAAATTGAATGGTCTAGACACTGAATTTTCATTTTTGTAGCATTTAACACTTATCTGTCTATTTGGATTTTTTGTTGACCAGGTGGAATTTTATTCCTGCAGAAGAAGCTATAAAGCTTGCTTACTTGCACAGTTAAAATAATTTATGCCCGAGACTCAGTGCTCCTATAGAGGGAGTAGTCCTTGGTGGCAACTCAATTGTAAGTAGAATAATTTATTATCACCAGTGATAAATGCCAGTGTTTTCACACTCTGACACCTCAGCATGCCTGACGATGCCTCTGTGCAAAAGCATCCCTAGGGTAGTGATCATATTGATGGCCATAGAACATCACATGTATCACAATTTACTGAGGAAAGAATTAAACTAGCCTCAGGTCTGTCTTGTCAAATAAAACCCTCCTCCTTAAAAAACAAACAAAACCTCAGACTATTGTGGTTTCCGTCTCATAAAAATCTATATACAAGAACCACAACAAAGTTAGATTTTTTCTCCTTCTCCTTCATAATCCCATGCAAGAAACTGAGCTTTCTCTTATTAATCACTATTGCATTGTAACAATAATGCTCACATCCCTAACTGCAGAATGATTATGCCACTTTTGAAGAAAAATCCATACCGTATCATGAACCTATTCTGGATGTTCTCTGTGCATGCAGGAGCCTGGTTTACACAAAAATCTTTGATGTGTGACAGATCTTTTCCATTCAGTGCTATAGCATGCTCTCTCTATATGTCTCATTTTAGTAGAAAAAGCAGGTATCTTGGACCATGTAGGGGCATGTAGGAGACATCCTCCTTCTGAAAGAAACACATAAATCCACTATCTCCCATGCATTCTGCTAAGGTTACCATTACATGTACTATCAAGGACCCTTTTAAATCACAGAGGTCTGTATTTCCATTCAGGCAGGGGTACTTTAATCTCTTGAGATCACTCCCAGCCTACAATAGCTCTGAAAACACCTCTGCACTACATGTATCTCCAAAGGCCCTAGATATTGTGGAGAACAGGAAAGGCCATATATATTCTATATATTTCTATATATATACACATATATACCCTGTGCTGAGACTAGGGGTATGTAAAATAAATTGGATTTTCAGGTTCAGATGTATTGGACCCTGTATTCAGAGCCAGGATTTTTTCGGAATCCCAATTCTTTTTTGCTCCATTATACCCTAAGAGGATCATCATAGTTAATGGTCCCCATAGACCCTGGGGGTGTTTGAGATAGAGGCATAAAATTTGCAGCATAGCTAAAAATACCTCTTATCAAAAAATCCTATATTTCAAAAAGACTGAACCCAGGGGTCCAATTCTATTGGCCCCCAAAGAAGGGGCCCCCATCCTTTATTGTTTTCAATGGAGAGGAAAAGTACATTTAAAGCAATCATGCTCTTTTTAAAAACCTCCTGCAAACTGTGATTGAACTCAAAATACCTTCTCCAACAGGATATTTAACTCCACAGGCATTTAGAGAGACCAAGAGTCCTTTAAAGGCCCTTTAACTGTGACTATCCAGCATTCCCGGAATGGCCAAAAATAGAGTCTGATCAGTATTTAGCTGAGAAAATACCAAAGAAAAAAAATCAGATAAGGTATTTTTGTTTTTTTCTAGCTCAGATATAACTGAATACACATCCTTAGCTGAGATATCCAGATATCCCCCAAAGGAGCTCACATCAATCCAAGTAAATAACCACTTGTTTTTAGGCTTATCACCTAAAAATGCAAGACATTGAAGGGAAGGGGAGTAAAGGGAACAGGTAGAGGAATTCAGTCATGTCCTGTGAAGTGAGCATTAATAGGCCATTCTTACCTAACTGATCTTCTGGGATGTTATTTTCCTTAATAGGGAGGAGGGAAGCTCCACTCCACACTACTTGGTCCTTTTTTCTGTTTGCACCATGAAAGAGGAAGGAAAGTGAACCGAAATGCTTCGATGGTCTCTTTCATATCTTTTCTTTCAGTTGGTTATGCCACTGCCACCAGATGAAGGTCTATTTTTTTTCTTGACTACATTTTCTTAGCATTTTCTTTCTTTGTAACTGTATATGTTTCTTGGTTTCCAACCAAGTCACAGTTGCCAGATAGAGTGGGGTAATTTTAAACTGGTTTTAGAGACTTACAGTGCCTACTTAAGCAAAGCTACACTCCCCTAAGTCCCCTGCAGTCAATTGGTTTAAAAGGGTGTAACTTTTCTTAGAACTGCATAACAAAGTGCTTTTGCAACAAGGTCACTTTTGTACTGAAGATTTTTAAAAGCATCAAGGTACATCTTAAAGCTGGAAATAAGCATTTGTAAAAATCTTAAGAACATTAGGGGTAAGAAAACATGGGAAATGGCATCCAGCTAAACCTAACTATACTGTTCTCTATCCTGGAAGAGTCTGAAACAATTTCTTTTAAATCAACTTGCTTCTCTTCTTAGGTCAACTTGTTGCTTTTCTTCTAGCAGTCACATTTTCTATCAAATAATTTATTTTAGTTCTCTTTTCTGGTGGTCTGACTTGTCCTCTTTCTCCTTTCTCCTTAAATTCTGGTTAGTTTTGTTTATATAGGTTATATATGGCATTCATTCCCATATCTTTAACAATCAGTGATGACAACCCAAACTTTCAGTTGACTGTTTATACACAAACCTATTATCTAGACTTTGTTTTCTAGGCTGACCTTATGAGTGGTGGCAGAACCTGATCAAAGCCATTTTCCTATAAAGACAACATTCTAAACAAATCCAAAATTGAACAAATGTTTCCATGCTTTTGTAGTCCTGGCTCAGCCTGACTGTGGAGGTTTCTGATGGGGGGGCGTGGTTCCCAAGATTGTATGGAAAGCAGATAATGTCCTGCCTCTGGAGGGCCACAGTTTTTGAACCAAAGTATCTCAAAAGAACTGTGGTGGAATGGGCCTGCTTAAGCCTGCAGGCCCTAGTCCAACCCGCCCACTCCAAGTAATTTTTGACACCTGGAGAGACTAGTCAGTTTCTTTTTTAAGGGTAACTTTGCTGCCACCACTTTAGCTCTGGGTGGAATTGCCCACTGAGTGGGTCAGGACTCCCAGCTTATCTTCCAAATTCTGAGGTCTCCCACTGCCCAGTGCCTGTTAACAATGGGGACAGTTTACTGCTCTGTGTGGCCTTGGAGGAATAACCACTTGCCAACTGCCAGACTTTTTCCTGGCACCATTTCAATAGTGTGTCCCAAACAAGGGAGGTCTCACGTGGTAAAGAGAACCATTACCGGGAGACCTCAAGATGGCGCCATAAGAAAGCTGGACTTTAGTTCAGCTCTTAAGCCATGCCGAGGGTCAGGGGCTTATGCACCTGGCTGACCTGAACAGATACGCAAATCTGCTCACCGGTCGCCCCAGGAACCGGGAACGGTGACCTGAGGGTCCTACAGATCCGTAGGGAGAAGCAAGACCTCCCTGGATTAATAGCGGCTTGAGCTCAAGGTCAAGATGGCGTCTTTGTCGCAAACAACTTTACAAGCTTGAAACGACCAGCCGACCTCACATTCTTCCCAGACCATCATTTACCAGATCGATAGGAGCAGAAGCTGACAGAAGCTGGAACCTACAACAGTAAGAATTGAAAGCTTTCTGGCTTTTCTCTCTCTCCTCTCACAAGCTCTTCCCTCCCCCCCCCCTCAACCAATTTACAAGCGAATTCCTTCTTTCCCCGAGTGAGAGACTCCCAGCTAATTACACCCATTAACCAAACAAAGAGAGTGCTTTGAAGATTTATGGGTGAACGTTCAGTGGGAGAATTTGACTTGATACGGAGATCGACAAACTGATAATTTGGGATCGCTCGTGCTCCCGCGAGACCTCACGAGACTTTCTGTTTATAGTTTGTGACTGCCTAGAACTATGGAAGAATTAACAAAGACACAGCTTTTCCATTTGTTATGCAAAGGAAACTCAGAGATACTGAAAGCAGTCAATAAGCTGGAAAAGGAAATTCGTGGGACTAAGGGGGAGTTTTTGGATGGAGCCCAAGATCCGGAGAGACCAGCTGATGACGCAGCTCAGCTAACAGTAAATCAAGTGAAACTTCAGGAGGGAGAGAGTGCCAGAGATGTAAAAACCCAAAGTATCTTTAAAGAACCCGGGAAAACAGATTCATGGAAGGAAAGTACCAAAAACCTGGAAGTCTATTCAGAGCAGGAAATGACTTGGATCAGCAAAATAAAAAGAGTCTACTCAAAAGCGACAACAACTAGGAAGCTATCAGGAGAAATTTCTGTGCGATCAGAGGAAGAGATCCAGATTGACAAAGGACTCAGAGCCCCCCCAAAGGCGACTACAAGCAAGAATCAAGCAAGAGACTTCTCTGGCCCTGACAGAAGGACAATCAGAAACACTCTACTATGGAAAAAAATACAATTTCATTTTCTGCGACCACCTGAAAGATGAGCTGAACAATGGAGTATTCTCCTGGCTTCTTGTGAGAAAAAAAAAAAGCAGTAGCAACCTTTAGGACAGGTCTAATATATGAAGGGAACTGACTTTATATCACTTAAGACAATAATAGAATATATCCTTATAATAGATTATACCTTCCTATGTAACAACAACTACTGTGTTAAGAAAGATGGTAATAACCCCTAGATCAGGATTAATATGCGCTGGGAATTGAATATGTATGTTAATATGTATGCCAAAAGAGGATGACAAACTATATTTTATAGGCATTAACAAGACAACAGTAGTAATTCGTGGGTTAGTGCCAACTTATGAAGGAGACTGACCTAATATCATTTAAGATAATAACAGAATGTACTCCTATAACAGATCTCATATGTATTAATAATCACTTGGCTAAAAAATGTGGTAAAAACTTCTAGACTAGGAATAATATGTGATGAGAACTAAATATCTATGTTAAAAGAGATGGCAAACCATATCAACTGGTCGCTTTCTCAATACAACTTCTCTGTAAATGCTCTATATAATAATAAACAATAAAATTATTATTAAAAAAAAAAAAGAGAACCATTACCAGCACCAAAAATTATAAAGAATTTATTTAAAAGACAATGTTTATTTAAAATAATCATACTTTTAGCATAACATCAAATTGAGCAAAGAAGCCCAACGAATTATGTAAAAAGCAATTCCTCTGTCCTATAAATGCCCTATAAGACCTTAAAATATAGAACAGGCTTTTATTTTTTAGGCAAATATATTTTGTAGTACCATCATCAGAGGCCCAATGAAGTAGATGAGAATGGAAGATCCATAATGGGATTTCACAATGTTTTTATTTCTTATTAAAAGCAGTTGTGACAGAGTGTAATTGGATTGAAAGTTTGACTCTGAAGGAGATGCTCTTCCCCCCATTCTGTTCTTTTTTTATATAACCTAAATGGATATTTTATCCCAGAAAGGAAATAGTAACTTGGAAGAAGATTATTTAGATCAGGCAAATTTCACTTGGAGGAAGGATTCAGTCCTCATATTTAAACATAATGTTTTCAATTGAATCTACCCCTGCTGTGGTTGAATCTACCCCTGCTGTTTTAAAAAACGTTAACCTGGTTTACATGTTACTGGGAACACCCAGACCATTTCTGCACAGAGGGGTAAAACACGAGTAGCTTTCTGCTTGCAAACACGGGATTGTAAATCTCGCATTTGCAGCCCTCCTCATGGGGAGACCCCTCCTGCGTTTTCCCTCTGCATTGTCATGGCTTTTTACCTCCTGATGAGGCTGCAAGGGAAACCAAGCCGAACATCTCCCTCTGCTCCTTGGCTTGTCAATCACAACAAGCCACCAATCACAGCCCAGCAGTTCATGCAATGGTCACTTCTGTAACTCACAGTATGTGGGCTGACCTTTGTCTTTGATCCAGAAACTTCAGCTGATACAGAATGCAGCTGCCAGGGTCCTTACTTGGAGGGCCCACATTCAGACTGGCCTGCTGATTTTGGTGGCCGAAAGCCACCTTAATCTTCCTGGCTGGGGGGCCAGGGGAGGGGACCCTTTCAAGGCCAGTTATTAGGAATGGCCTTTGAAGCTAGTAAATAAAAACACAGTGCTCAGACCCCTATATGATTGGGAGAAGGCTGCCTGATCACCCTCCCTCTCTTTCCTAGCTCATTGCCCACTTCCAGAAAACAGAAAAGGGGCTGGGATTTGCCTGCCTAATCCCAAAAAGACCATGGACACTTTAAAGAAGATTTTATTTTACCTTTGACAATGTAGGTTTGTGGTCGCATTGCCACACAGACCGTGCCATTTAAAATTTAAAAAATTATTCAGAGTAGGAAATGGAGAGGGTAGAGTGGGTGCAAAGGCAGGACAAAGTAGCAAAGACTATAACAAGTTTTCCCCTCCATATGGGCTTATCCTTGGTTGCTCACCGATGGGACGCGTGATTTAGGCATGTAAATTCAGTTTTGGCAATTCCCAAAACTGCAAGTTAAAAACGCCCAAAACTTGACTCAGCTACTGGTCAGCTTCAGGATGCAGGCATCATCATGTGGAGGGAACTGTAAAACCTGCCAACACCTGGAGGCTGACCAGGAACAGATTCCTTCTGTGGAAATGGTAATATACATCCTGCACATGAGTATGTTCTTTTCTGTGTTAGTTAAAGGTAACACATCACAAATGAAACTGGGTAACACATCACAAATGAAACTAAGGATAGGCATGAACTGAACTTCATAAGTCAAGTCAGAGCTAAACCAGAGGAAACACCAACCTCCTGATGCACCTGGAATATGACTCCCTAGGACTGCTATTATAAGGGCACATACTAAATTATTGGCTGCTTGCCATCATTTTCCAGAAATTATATATTCTGATTTTTCCTTAGATGCAAGTTTTTGCCCCTTCCCCAACACTGAACAAAGTCCAGAATCCTAAGAGTCCCTGGGATACGGAGGATTAAGAAGTAAGAATAATAACTGCACTCTAATGTGCTAGAGTAGGAAGGTGGTGGTGGTGGGGGGAAGACCATAGGTAGTTAAAATAGCTAGTTGGTACTAGATTGTTGATATTGATATTTAATTCTGAGTAAGATTATTTTTGATAGAGCCAGGAATAGGGAGGAGATGTCAACTGCTTTAAAATCAAAGGCTGGGAAAGGTGGGTAGGGGTGGTAGATGGGGGGAGAGGGAGGTCCAAAAAGAGCCAGGGATCCCAGCCTTATGGGGGTATGTTGATGGAGAAGAGTGATCAAATGAAAGGGCTTGAGGTAAGGATATGCCTGGACCCCACGGATGTCCTGTGGCTGGGTAGGAAAAGGTCAGATGAGGAAGCACGCCTCCCCTGCCTCAACCGAGTGCAATTAACAACATCAGAAATTTGGGGTGATCTTCAACACCTCCTTAACACCTCCACCAGGCTGAACTAAGATCAGAATTGTGACCACCGCCGCTATATGTTATGTTATATGTAACTTTTAATTGGGGTTTTTATGGGGATTTTATTGTGTTTTAACTATTTATGTTGTAAACCGCCCTGAGACCTATTGGGAGAAGGGCGGTCTAGAAATTAAATAATAATAATAATAATAATAATAATAATAATAATAACAATGGAGGAACAGATCTCTAAGGTAGCTCACTAGGTATTCTTCCATTTTTATTAGGCAAATAAATTGACCCTGGAAGTCCCTTCCAACTCTATGATCCTATAAGTCTATCATAGAATCATAGAGTTGGAAGAGGCCATACAGGCCATCTTGTCCAGCCCCCTGCTCAACGCAGGATAAGCCCAAAGCATCCTAACGCATCCAAGAAAAGTGTGTATCCAACCTTTGCTTGAAGACTGCCAGTCAGGGGGAGCTCACCACCCCCTTAGGCAGCCTATCCCACTGCTGAACTACTCTGACTGTGAACTTTTTTTCCTGATATCTAGCCTATATCGTTGTACTTGTAGTTTAAACCCATTACTGCGTGTCCTTTCCTCTGCAGCCAACGGAAACAGCATCCTGCCCTCCTCCAAGTGACAACCTTTCAAATACTTAAAGAGGGCTATCATGTCCCCTCTCAACCTCCTTTTCTCCAGGCTGAACATTCCCAAGTCCCTCAACCCAACTTTATAGGGCTTGGTCCCTTGGCCCCAGATTATCCTCGTTGCTCTCCTCTGTACCCTTTCAATTTTATCTACGTCCTTCTTGAAGTGAGGCCTCCAGAACTGCACACAGTACTCCAGGTGTGGTCTGACCAGTGCTGTATACAATGGGACTATGACATCTTGTGATTTTGATGTGATGCCCCTGTTGATACAGCCCAAAATGGCATTTGCCTTTTTTACCGTTGCATCACACTGCCTGCTCATGTTTAACTTACAATCCACAAGTACCCCAAGGTCTCGTTCAAACACAGTGTTACCTAGAAGTGTATCCCCCATCCAGTAGGCATGCTTTTCATTTTTCTGACCCAGATGCAGAACTTTACACTTATCTTTATTAAATTGCATCTTGTTCTCATTTCTCCATTTCCCCATTGTGTTCAGATCTTGTTGAACTCTGTCTCTATCTTCCGGAGTATTTGCCAGTCCTCCCACTTTGGTGTCATCTGCAAACTTGATGAGTAGTCCCTCCATCCCTTCATAGATCACTAATAAATATCTTAAATAGTACCGGACCGAGCACCGAGCCCTGAGGTACCCCGCTACTCACCTCCCTCCAGTCTGATGAAACACCATTGACAACAACTCTTTGAGTGCGGTTCTCTAACCAATTCCCTATCCACCTATCTGAAAATCCAGAATGCAGTCTTTCAATTTATCCATCAGAACATCATGGGGAAACTTATCAAAAGCTTTACTAAAATGACATCAACTCTGTGGATCTATTGACCTTAACCCAGAAACTTCAGGTGGTACAAAATCCAGCTGCACAAGTTCTCACTATGACACTACAGAGGACACATATTTGACCAGTCCTTCAGCAACTGCATTGGTTTGCCAGTTGTGCTGGTTTTAACTTTCAAGGCCTTGCACAGTCTGGGTCCTGCATGTCAAAGGGATCGCACTCCCAATATACCCCCAGATGAACTCTAAGATCTACAAATGGTCCTAAGGAAATGCAGCTGGCCTTGACCAAAGCCAGGGTCTTTTCGTCCCTTTTCCCAGCCTTATAGAATATGTTGCCAGCAGAAACAAGGACCCTAATGGAACTACTGAAGTTCTACAGGGCTTGCTGCTATTTCACCAGAACAGAAAGCAAGAGTTTAAAGGGATTCCAAATCCCCTTAAACCCTTCCTTTCTGTTCCCCAGTCAAGATGCAGAAAGAACATAGCTGTTTCAGGCTTTCTTGAGCAGTCCCTTTAAACTTTGTGTGTCTATGGCAACTTATGAACAGTGCTAGTTTGTACTCTGTATCTTGTGAACAGAAGATTTGATCATAGATATCCTGAATTCTATATTTTGGTCTTGAAATTCATCGACTGGAGATGCTGCTGAAACTTCCTAGCATCTCCCTGCATGCACAGACTGTTCCAAACATTAGGAGATTTAAATGGATTAGGACTGGAAAGAATTAGGGAGCAATCTGAAACAAATAAATTCAGAATAAAGTCCCACATGATTTTGTGGGATTTACTCCCAGCTAAAGGTCCTTAGGATTGTAGCCTTGGTCACCTTGATACTTTATAGCAGGGATTCCGAACCAGGGGTATTCAGGATCTCTGGAGGGGGTCTGCAGCCTTTCCCTTCCTACCATAATGGACTCAGCCACAAGCTAGAAAACTGACCACTTCCACAGCTCCTCTCCCCCCTATATCCCGAGCATGAGTTCTCTTGTAGTTTCTGTGCCTGGGAAGGGGCAGAGCATGCAGGCCTACTCTCACCTTAAACTGCCTCTCGTATCTCCCTCCCTCAGTCCTCCTTGAGCCTACCTGCTAACACGGTGGTGATGTCGCTTCCAGTGACATGTCAATTCTAGGTGCATTGCAGGTAGGTGTGGTAAGCTGAAATCACTTCCAGGGTTGCTCAAAGCCTGAAAAAAATATTTCTCCTCCTCCATGGTCAAAATGTTGAAAAAGGCTGCTTAATCTTTTGCTGTGCAACATCTGCAATGCAATTTTGTGAAAGAATTGTGAACCCATGATGATGGGGTATAAGAAGCAATGAAAGTGAGTATTTAAAAAACAAACAAACCTCCCATTATGTGTTCCAGCTACTTTAAGGTTAATGATGATCCAGACTGAAATGTTATGCTAGTTGTTTCCTCCTCTGGAGATGATATGAAGAGTAAATCGTATCACCTCTATGATTTTGTATAGACATCAGACAAATCTGTTGGGAAAAGAGGTGCAAAGTTGTTAAAACTTTTGTTTACAAATGCACTTGGAAATACCCTGTGTTAGTTCTATGTGTTGCACATTGTAAAGGAGCAGCAAAAGTCCACTGACATTTGACTTAAGTAGCCCTGAACATAAAGCCCTGAACATTTTCTAAGTATTAATGAGAGTCTGTGAGACTGTTAAGAGCCTGAGGTGAAACCTTAGGCCATTAACCCCAGCTGGTCATTAAACCTCAGGAAATGCCCTGGGCCGAGGTCATTACAATTATTTTGACTCTGCAAGGTATCCCACCCTCAACACTTCTATGTTTTGCTTTAGTATCAGCGATGTTATTCCTTCAGTTTGCTTATTTAATTTGATTATATTACTGTCATAGTGAAGAATGATAGGATATTTCATGGTTTGTAATGCTTTCCATGTCTCAAAAAAAAAAAAAACTCAGGGAAAGTTTGTTCTGACAGGTATTTCAGAGTTATGTTCTATAAATTGGAAATAATTCTGAGAATGCTAATTTGGTAGCAAATAGATAGCTTGGAAAAGTTACAAGATAATGCCAGCCTTAGAGACTGAAAGGTAGAAAAAGGAGGATTTTAGGAATTTAAATTGAACAAGGGCAGTGATTAAAATAGAGTCCAATAGCACCTTTAAGACCAACAAAAATTTATTCAAGGCGTGAGCTTTCGAGTGCAAGCACTCTTCCTTAGATGTTATCACTGGAAGGACCATGCAAACTGCAACAGGAGGGTCTATGTTTCTACTTGAAAGTTTGGAAAATTGGCTATGCCACCCCCCCCCTAATATCAGATGCTGGTACTGGGCTAGACTCTATGGCTGTTTCCTTCTCCAGGATTGCCTTAGGGGAGAAACCTCATAAAAGGACTGGGGCTACATCATCCTCTACCTGGTTTCCTTAGATTATCTGGCCATTTATCTCCCAGGATACACCCCCGGTCTGGGGACGGTACCGGGCTGTGGCTCCTCCTCCTCCCTGGCTGCTGCCTCAGGGGCTGCCCTGCCACTCTGCCACCAGCTCACGTTTGGTGCTCTCTCTGGCAGTTGCCATGGCTGGGGCTCCCCCTCAGCGTGGCACTGTGCAGCTGCTACTGGTAGCGCTCCCCAGTGGGCCGCGATCAGGGGTGCTGGTGGGAAAGCAAGAGGAGCAGGGGCTCAGGTGGCAAAGGCAACGTCCCTCAGCAAAAGACTACCCCCTGGGCCTTAGTAAAATGGTCAAGCATTGAGCGGTCCCCGGTGATAAAAAGGTTGGGGACCACTGTTTTAAGGGATTGCCTGGGGTGGGAAAACTCTGCCTCATGCTTCAGTTGCTGGTCAGCCCCTGACCTGCCTGGCATTTGGAGGCATACTGGCAAGCTGGGAAGCTGCTCCTGTAGCATCACATAGAGGTTCTGCAGCCTCTGTCTCATTGGAACTAAGTGCAGGGCTGGGAAGTCTGATCCTGGGCAACTCCTATCCCAGAATTCTAGATAGAAAGGGAGGTCTCACGTGGTCTCACCCCTGACTTTGGCTGTGGTCCACAACACAGCAGGTTCTCTCCTTGTGACTCCTTTGGAACAGGGAGAGAAGAAACAATGCCTAACTCTGCAAAGGCTTTCTTTCAAATTATTTGCAAGTTGAGAGCCTGACTAGGCAAAATGGTCTTCAGCATATTTCAAGGTATACTTCTGATGCTGGGAACAAAAGGATTCTTTCTGCATCCTATCTGTGTACCTTGATCCCAACCGATGACAAAGCTCCGCAATAGTCTGGAAAGACCGTATGCCACCATAGCATAGTATAGACAGGTTCTAAATTGATTATTCAAAGACCTATTAACTGATTGGCACTTAACACATTAAGCTTGAAAATTGTACAGTAAGGTTTTAGGAGGTGAACAGTTGAAAGCAGCCCAAAATGCTGAAAATTTGCCAGGTGATTGGGTCCTATCATTGGTAAATGGCTGAATAGGGAAGCAATGTTATAGCAAAAAAACTGATTGGCTTCAACCCAGGATCATTTAGGTCCATTCTGCATAAGTTTAATGTAGCAGAAGGGTTGCAAATTGTAATCGCTACTAATATGCAGTTATGCACAATGTCGTACACAATGTGCCACACTCCTGAAAGTCCCGCTAAAAGCAATTCGTTGAAGCCCTTCTAGGGAAATCCCAAAAAGTGGATTCACCCTCCAAAAAGCGCTACACTCTTGCAAGCAATCTGCAACACTAGCGAAAAAGACCTGTGCGTTAACATTGTTGCGGTTTCAGCAAAGTCCCTCCCCCTGGCTCTCTCCTCTGAACTTCCGGCAAACTGTTCGCCATTTTTTTTTCTTTGCGGGCACCGATACCAACGAATAAGCGAGGAAGCGCCTGGCTTTCCAGCACGATCTCATTTGGAAATTGTGCCCGAAAAGCACAATAGTATTTGAAAAGCACCGTACCACACACCGACACAGCCCCAAAATATGCTCGTAGCGCCAAACCCTGTCCACCATCAGCCAGACCTTTGGGTAGCAGAGTCACCATTCACTGAGCATTTTAAAAAAATTATATCTTTGTGTATCAATGAATAATCGCTGACTGCAGTTTACCATCTTGGTCTGCCTTATGTTTTGCTTGGGGGGGGGAATAATGAGGGAGTGTTTCTGTGCTGTGCTTGTGCTTGCCGACAACTTAGAACCCCTGCCACCACTTCCGTCCGGCAAAGTCACCATTCACGGAGCATTTTTAAAAAATTATATTGTTGCATATCAACAAATTATCGCTGATCGCAGTTCACATGCTTTTTTTGTCTTGAGTTTTGCTTGGGCAGGCGAATATGATTAGGGAACTGTTGTGTGTTTTGGTTGTGCTTGCTGTGGATAGACCACCGGCGTGCATTTGTGTAATGGCGGACAGTTCAGTAAAATGGCTGCTGCTGCATGTCCATACTGCTCTTCTCGCGTGTAAACGAATCTGCACATGCAGTAAGTCAAACAATAAGAGCGCCAAGCTGGCCACTAGAGACGGCTCTGGTTCCCGCATGAGAAGTTTTGAACGTAACATGTGACCTCATGTGGCCAATGCCCCCGACTGCCCCCCATCCAATCAGAAGGCAAAAAGTCCTTTTGTCTTTGTGTGTGGGAAGGTATATGTCCTGTGGCACACTGCACCTTCCACCTCCATTTTGCTTAGCCACTTGCGAAAGCAGTATGGACTCCACTTCTCAGTCGTCGTCCATCCAGGTAACCGGCAGGGGACCCACATGGAGGGATGCGGAGATCTGGGACTTGATGGCCATCTTTGCCGAGGAGAAAATCCACTAACCATGTGCTCACTAGGCCTTTTGGGGAGTATTATTGTAACTAATAGGAAAAACCCACTAACCATGTGCTCACTAGGCCTTTTGGGAAGTATTATTGTAATGAATAGGAAAAAAACCACTAACCATGTGCTCACTAGGCCTTTTGGGGAGTATTATTGACACTAATGTTTCAAATTCTGTTTTTTCCACAGAGGTTCTTTCTTTCTGAGGAGGAAGCCCCCCTGGGTCCTGCCAGCCCCCCCCCCATGATGTCCCTAGAGGGGCACTGCCAGCAGAGGAGAGGCTACAGAGGGAACGCACGAGACAGAGGCGTGTCTCCCTTCTGACCAATGTTGGCCAGTGCCTCCTGGAGAAGTGCGACTAGTACATGCGCTGTTCTGCCGCTTTTGAGCAATCCATGATGGATCTCGAGCTCCAGGAGGGAAGGCACATGAGGGAAGTCTTCCGTGAGACAAACGAACCCCTCCGTGAAAGCGTGCAGGAAATGCGTCTCATCAGGCAACTAGTAGAGAGGGTGGTTGTGGTCATGGAGGCGAGAGAGGACAGGGAGAGCACAAACCCTCCTCAAATCAATGTCACCATGACCCCCCCACCTACTCCACCAACCCCCTCTCAGAACGCTGGTACCCAGACGCATAGGAGGACAATTCTGGGGAAGAGGAAAGTTCGCACAGCGAACAAGTACTGTCCCTCTTAGCTTAAATAAATTCCTAAAATGTGTTATCTTGTTTTGAATGTGTTATCTGTTGGGTTTTGTTTAACAAATAAAGTTTATATTTTTGCTTATGTCTCAGTGT
Source organism: Paroedura picta (assembly GCF_049243985.1). NCBI lineage: Eukaryota > Metazoa > Chordata > Lepidosauria > Squamata > Gekkonidae > Paroedura > Paroedura picta. The sequence continues at coordinate 75,821,645 of NC_135373.1, read as the reverse complement.
ACCTTACTGTAGAATTAGGCAGGCCAAAAGCGGCCTTTCTAGTGAATGTGTTTAAACTGGTTGTGTGGTGTGGGTGTGTGGTGAAAGGGGTGTGAGTTCAAGGAGTCACACTGGAGCCTTTTTTTAAAACAGTATAACACAGTTTATTTTTAATAAATAGAAAACAAACATTAGCAAACAGGGAATGTAACTTGGAGCCCCCCACCCCCACCCCACCCCAACTCACAAATCTAAACACCCCTCTCCAGCACCACCTTCTTCTTCTTTGGGTCCCCCTCCCCATTTCCCCTTAAATTTTCCCCCCTCATTTTTTCTTGCGGCCACCTTTGGCTCTGAGGGACTTTTTCCTCCCCCCTCCTTCATCTCCCTCAGCTGGCGCCCAAGCCGGGACATTGTGCCCCGAGCTTTCCTCCTCCATTGGTCTTCCTCCTCTTTCTCCTCCTCCTTCTTCTTCACTGTGTAGGGAGGAAAAACCGTTACACATTAATGCCACAGATATTTTTTAGACTTGAGTTTACATGGTTTCCGTTTTTAGGGAACTTAGCCGCAGTGTGTGGTAGTTTTTTTTTTGGGGGGGGGATTCAGAACCTTCATTCCTCTTCCTCCTTCTGCCACATTAGCTGCCTCTGACTCTCCAGCTTCCCTCTTAGTTCTGCCACGGCTGCCTGCCCTGCAAATGGTTGGAAAACAGATAGTAAGCCATATACATATATATAGGCATTAGGAACACAACCCACACCACAGCACTGGTTCACAACTCACACTCTTTCCTGTGTCTCTCCAAGAGCCCCTCCATGGATGCCAGCCTGGCCTCCATTTTCTGCATCTTGGCCCTCATTGTGTCCTCTATAAAATACAAATAAAAGGATCACAGCAGGCTCCATTATGGCTTTTTTGGGTGTACACACACATGGGTCTCCCTTAAAGAATGATAGTTCGCACCTGCTGCTTTGGTAGAGGTGGAAGGACCCTCCTCCTCCTCCTCCTCCCCACCTTCCTGCTGGCTGGCTGTGGCCTGGGAAAGTTTTACTGGGGACTGTGTGGCTGTGTAGAGGAAAGAAGATCTCATAAATTTAAGCACGCCAACCCAACATAACACAAACTTGAAGACTACACTGCAATCAGAGCCTTGAGGATTATGGCATCAGCCCTATGGTAAAGTCTTCTAGCAGTGCATTAACAAAGAAACATGGTTTTAGTCTTTTATTTTATGGTTTTACATTAATGGCTGGCAATCTCTGACAGCATCTTAATGCTGTCTCAAAGTAGATAGAAACAGTTGTGGGAAGAAGCTTCTAACAGTCAAGTCATTTGTAAGAGCAAAAGTATAAGCAGAAGAAAGTTAGAACTCACCCATATGTCTTCTCATTTCGAGGGAGGGCTACACAGCCTTCTCCCAAATCTGCATCATCAGGTTGTGGAAGACTGTTCTTCCACTCGGCTGCGGAAACCCCCCCCCCCACTGTTCAATACTATTTAAAAATCAAGCTTGATCTGCTTGAACTTTGTCCGGACCTGCTCCCACGTCCGGACGTAGCCCCTCTCCCTCATCCTCGTGGCCAGCACCTGATATGCCCCCTTGTGTGGCAGTGGGTGCTGGCCATAAGGCGGCCAATGCTTTTGGACTGGAGAACCAGCTCCAAAAGGGCCTCAGCCTCTGCTTGCTGCCAGAATGATCCCTTTCGTGGCTTCGACATCTTTGGAATGACGGTTAGGCAACGAATATGCGTTGCTCCCATCAGCCTCCAAAAGTTTAAATGTATCAATGCTGTCCAGCAATGGAATTACTCCCTGGAACATCAAATACAATCAGCGCCTCCTCCAGTGTAATAGGTGTCGCTAGCACTTCCTCCCCAACCCTTGCCTGTAAAGTGCTTCCGTATTGTGTTTGTCAATTTCACTGGGGAGTTACTAAAGTGAGGCGGTGAGGACCGTCAAAGTGCTTTCGGACCAGAGAATCGCCGGTTGTTAGATGGCTACTTAGTCAAACAACACAAAGAAAGTGGCTGCATACAAGGTTGAACAAAGAACATTAAACTTTATTTAACACATAACACATTAGGAAAAAATCACAATTAAAAACGTCTCCTATTTCTGTAAAGGTAACAGCTATAGCATCCCGAACCTTGCACCCCTCCGCATAGATCCTTTTTCCCCTGGCTTCAGGGATGGCTGCTGCATCCTCAAGGACTACAGGTTCTGGTTCAGCCACAGGGAAGGGGATGTGGTGTCCCTTGTCCTCGCAGATGTTGTGCAAGATGACACATGCGATGATCAATGGTGTCACATTGTCTATATGCACATGTAGTCTGGACATCAAGCAACGGAACCGAGCCTTCAAACGGCCAAAGGCACGCTCCACAACATTCCTTGCCTGAGAGTGCCTGAGGTTGTAGTAGCTCTGAACAGTTGTCCTTGGTCGCTTATAGGCAATCATGAGCCAGTGGCGTATGGGGTAGGCACCATCTCCGAGCACCAATGCTGGAACACGCACTCCCTCTATGGTGGCGGTGGGGTTGCCAGGGACAAAGACCCCTTCGTCTATGGTTGCCCTGAGGTTCAACTCACGGAAAACAAGGGCATCATGCCTCCTCCCACTCCACCCCAACTCGGCATCTATAAACTGCCCAGAGAAGTCCACGGTTCCTTGAAGGAGAACAGAACAAAAGTCCTTTCTGTTCCCGTACTCCTTTATGCTTTCCTCAGGTGCTCGGATTGGGATGTGGGTACCATCAACCGTGGCAAAACAATGTGGGAACCCCAGCTGAGCAAACCCATCCATACTCTAAGGAAAGAAAAATAAAAGAATAGACACCAGGGATCAAAGTGAACGTACGGCACATCGAGTATTCATTGCTCACCTGTCAAAAGTAAAAAAAAATAAAATAAAGGGCAAAGGGAATATAAGGACACCCACTGCTTCAAGCCGGTCTCCAAGGCACACCACTTTGCTGTACAATTCAGCCTCCATGGTGAAGCAGAACTCCAGCAGGATCTCGCCAACCATGGAGACTCCTAATCCGAATTGCTGGGCAACTGTCCAGAAGTACTGTGGGGTGGCCAAGTACCACAAGGCATCTGCCACCCTTTTTCCCACAGGAATAGGGCACCGCATGCCAGTTACTTGCCTCGCCATACCAGCGTTTCCTGGCCGCCACACGTGCCTTTAGAGATTTGTTTCTAGTGATGCCCCTCCTTCTGTCCACACATAGTCTGTAATCCGAGTAAGTAGACCTCATCCACGACACGGAGGCACGGACACGCTGGGCTATGGCTAGCATCTTAGGCAGCAACATAAGAATAAGCTTCTCCATTGCTACGTTTAGCTGTGCGGTGGCCACGAGGCTAGGAGACCAAAGAGTGAGGCCGACCACATGTTTGCCTAGGTACCCATAGGCAGGTAATCTGTGGGTGTGTACTGTGGGCGTGTACTTTGAAACTTTTTTCATAGGAAACATTGTAAACCCTGTCCAATGCACCAATGATGTATCGATGGTTCGTTGCTACATGTTTTCCGGTTGTTTTTTTTTAAGGGAAACCCCCCTATTGCGGCTTGTGGGTGGAGGTCAAAGGTGTCCCAGCTGTTTGATTGATGGCCACGGGAAGCCAGAAGCGCTAAAAAGGGACCTCCTTTGTGGCGAGAAGACTGAGTCTGGAAACCTGTGGGTTACGAAAATACCGCAAAGTGAAAGTGACAAATTCAGCAAAAACCACAGCTGTGCGTAACTGACCATTTTCGCTACTTTAAGTAGTGATTTCAAAAGCGGCAACCAAGTAGCCACTTTTAAGTTTGTGCGGAATGGACCTTAGTCTTCCTACATTTCACTGCATTTCAATTATATGATAACCCATATTTTGACTCCAGGCTTCTGTGCCTCTGCCTGCATTTCTCAGGCATGGTCAACAAGGCCATAGCTGTCTTCCTTAGTAGGTACGGCTGCTGCCACACTTCCTGTTGGGTCTTTTATGAGACGAAATAAAAGGAACACTTATTTCTCCACACCCAGCAAGGAAGTGTTTACCATCCAATCCAAGTGTATCTATTTTGTTTATGCATTGTTAGTTTGATGCAACAAAAGCCACTATTTTCAGTTCAAAAGTCTATAATCATTACTTCTGTAAAATGAATCTCATGAATTATTATTTGGCCCATTGAAACTCTGCATGATGTTCCATCAATGGGGCTTACACTTAGGAGAGTACACGGAGGACAGCATTGCAAGAGTGATGGCAAAAAGCTGCCTTCTTTGATAGGCAGAGTTGGTCAGTGGAAGGAGTTAGGAAAATTACCATTTTGGAAGGAGGTGCCAGTTGTTTTTAACTAGGAATCATTGTGTTTTTTAAATTTTTTAAAAATAGGAGCTGTTATGTAAATAATATATTTAAATAATAATTTCATGACTAAAAAACCCTTAATGTGAATCGCATGAGAGTTGACGTGATTGTCTAGTTTTCAATTTCTTTGAGTCACTCACATTAGCATTTAATGCCTGGGAGTAAAATTTCTATTCCAAGTCCTGGTTATTCAGCTGGGTTCCAGAAATCATAGTGAGTATAGATTCTGAGAATGCAAGCTTAAATGGACTCCGGGGAATGGTAGAGGACAGGAAGGCCTGGAGGATCATTGCCCATGGGGTCGCGATGGGTCGGACACGACTTCGCACCTAACAACAACAACAACACCCTTTCCCGGTTTGCAAAGCATCATGCAATTTTAGGATCTGAAATGCTCAAAGGATTTTCTGGCAGAAAACTTTCCATATCTGTACTAAAAAGAGAACTTTAGGCCCCTGAGGTAACCTGTCTAGACAAGCAATAAAGTACCTAATGTGCCCTTATAAAGTTAATTAAAATGAATTTTACTAAAGGGCTCAGATTAACCATGGCCAATACATATTAGTATATATAGTGAGGATTGTCCCTCAGCCTCAGAGGTCTAGTATGCTAATGAAAGCCAAGTTGTATAATTAGGAAATATATTGACTGTTTAATTTCTTACACAGGATGATGCCTATCATGAAACTGGAGAAGCTGTCTGAAGATGCCCATATGTAATTTAAGTATATTGATTGAATTAAAGAAGCAGCTGGACCAAACATTACCAGTTTTCTTCCTAGGATTAGTTTCCTCACATAAAATGCACTTCAAGTGGGAGGTGTTAGTTGGAAGACCAAGCACAGATAATCATATGCACTGATTTTTGACTGAATTTATACAATGTGTAGGAAGGGGCATTCAAGAAGAAGAAGAAGAAGAAGAAGAAGAAGAAGAAGAAGAAGAAGAAGAAGAAGAAGAGTTGGTTCTTATATGCCACTTTTCTCTATCCGAAGGAGTCTTGAAGTGGCTTACATTGACCTTCCCTTTCCTCTCCCCACAACAAACACCCTGTAAGGTAGGTGGGGCTGAGAGAACACTGATATTACTGCTCAGTTAGAACAGCTTTATCAGTGCTGTGACAAGCCCAAGGTCACCCAGCTGGCTGCACATGGGGGAGCATGGAATCAAACTCAGCTTGCCAGATTAATAGTTCGCACTCCTAACCACTACACCAAGCTGGCTCCTACACCAATTTCCCTCCTAGAGGAAGTATATAAATACAAACGCACAGGGTGTTGTTTTTTTGTCATGTATGCTAATGTACATCTGAGTTTGCTATTTCCCACAAGGAAGTTATTCCCAAGGAAACTGAGAATGATCAGAGCCCAAGGGTCTGAAGCAAAATCCCCAAAACTAAAAACAAAAAATGAAATACCTTGATTAAGACTAATCAAATACCACAAAATAGTGTACAAGTTTTTCAGAACTCTTCAGGCTGGATGGAGGAAGGTGATAATGAAGTGACTTTTAGTACTGTAAAAGGAGCCTCCTAATTTACAGAGTCTGGTAGAATTAGAGAAGTAATTATCAGGATGGTGGTCTGTCCTCTCCTGAAAAAACAAATGCTGGACCTGCGAGACCCTGCCAACTACAGCCTAGTGTTGGATCTAGCGTTCCTCAGTAAGGTGGTGGAAAGGGCCATGGCAGACCAGCTCCTGGCATTCTTGGAAGAAACTTCGGCACTCTATCCATATCAGTGTGGCTTCCGTCCTGGCCACAGGGTTGAGATGGTATTGGTCGCCCTGCTGGATGATCTCCATTGCCAGCTGGATAGAGGCGTGCTGGTACTCTTAGATCTGTCGGCGGCTTTTGACATCGTGGGCCATATGTTATTAGTCCACCGCCTCACCGGCACGGGGATACAGAACACAGCCTTGCACTGGAGCTTTGGGCTGGGTTGCCATCAGTACGCTGATGACACCCAGCTCTATCTCCTTATGGATGGACTCTCCCCCGGAACCATTTGTCAGATGTTTGGAAGTGGTGACAGAATGGTTTGAGCAGAGTCGCCTGAAACTCAACTCCTCCAAGACGGAGGTCCAATGGCTGGGAGGTAGGGGGTGGGACAAGGAAGTGCATTTACCCACCCTGGCAGGGGTGCAACTTACCATCGCATCCCAGGCCAGGAATTTGGGTGTGACCATTGATGCCTCCCTGACTATGGAGATGCAGGTAAAAAAAGTAGCCACCCAGGCATTTTTCCATCTCTGCCAGGCCTGACTACTAGCACCTTACCTGTCCCCCGGACACTTGGCCACAGTGATCCATGCAATGGTCACCTCCAGAATAGATTTCTGTAACTCGCTTTACTTGGGCCTACCCTTGTCCTTGATCCGGAAACTCCAGCTAGTGCAAAATGCAGCTCCTAGGGTCCTCAGTGGCACACCTTGGAGGGCCCACATCCAGCCTGTGCTGAGGCAGCTGCATTGGTTGCCAATTGCTGCCCGGATCCAGTTCAAGGTTTTGGTTCTAACCTTCAAGGCCTTACACGGGTTGGGACCCACATACCTGAGGGACCGCCAATTGCCCCATGCCCCCCACAGGGCTTTGCGCTCTGCGGGTGAGAATTTATTGGTTGTTCCTGGCCCTAGGGAAGCACGCCCAGCCTCAACCAGGGCCAGGGCCTTTTTGGTCCTGACCCCTGCCTGGTGCAATGAGCTCCTGGGTGAGCTGCGGGCCCTGCGGGATCTACCAGTGTTCTGCAGGGCCTGAAAAATGGAGCTATTCTGCCAGGTCTATGGTTGAGGCTGGGGTTGGTGAGGTACACCTACTGCCCCCCCCCGGGCTTTTGGAGTGAGCTCCTTCTCTACCCCCATTAATATTAGGGGGTAGGAAGGGGTTTTTCCACCATGTTAAGATGATTTTAATGGGAGTTTTAATGGGGTTTTAAGACATTGTGACCTGCCACGAGCCATCTAGGGAGTGGCAGGAAATAAATAGAATAAATAAATAAACAAACAGAACAGAGCTCATGTAAGCAATGCCATTTTCAGTATCTGACATTGGCAGAATAAGGCCTATGAAAGCAATGAGTAGATGTCTTATTTTAAAAGCAAAAGAAGATGCCAAACCCTTCTCACATTGGTTTCTCATCTTCCTGTAGCTTTCCTCCCTCAGCTGTTTATCAGATGGGTGTCATTTTGGATACCTCCCTTTCAATGGATGCCCAGGTTAGCCCACATTGAAATTTACCAGGTGAGGCTACTAGTGCCCTACCTGCCCTTGGAATGTACTTGGACTGTGATCCATGCAACGGTCACCTCCAGATTAAATTTCTGTAACTCGCTCTATGCGGGTCTACCCTTGTTTTTACCCAGAAATTATGGCTGGTACAAAATGCAGCTGCCAGAGTCCTCATGGGTACATCTTGGAGGGCCCATATTCAGCCTTTCTTAAAGCAGCTGCATCGGTTGCCAGTTATGGCCTGGATCAGATTCAAGGTATTAGTATTAACCTTTAAGGCCATCTACCTGTCTGAGGGACTGCTTGTATGCTTATGCAGGGTAGTCCCCAGCCCCAGAGAAGCATGTCTGGCCTCAACTTAGGCCAGGGCTTTTTCGGTCCTTGCCCCAACCTGGTAAAATGCGCTACCGGAAGAGCTGAGGGCCCTGACGGAGCTGTCTCAGTTCCGCAGGGCCTGTAAAATGGATCTCTTCTGCCAGGTCTTTGGTTGAGGCTGGGTTTCATGGGCAACTGGGGCCCTTCCTCTGGCCAATGCTATTCCACTCTGTGAACCTGTACCTGTGATTGTTTGACTGTAATTTGGGGAAGGATTGGGGATTATGCTGCCGTTTTATGGATTTTTATGGGTTTTAAAGTTATTAGGGAATCATGATTGATTTTAATGGGGTTTTAATTTGTTTTCAGGTAACCCACCATGAGTCTTTGGAGAGTGTCAGGATAAAAATTAAAATAATAAATAAATAAAATACATAAACCCAGTAAGAATAAATTTGGCACAGAGAGACTGCACGGGCAGGGAAGGGTGGGCCAGCAGTTATGCAGGATGCTGGTGCTGTCTGTCAGCCCTGGCCTGTTTTAGGGCCTCTAATGGGCTGTGGTAAGGGAACGCAAATTCTTCTGCATTCTATTTCTTGCTGCGGCAGCCATCAGAGGCCTGGTCGAGCCAGACCCATGCATCCTCCCCACCTACGGTGTCCCGCCAGGGACACGATATGCACTGTTCGGCTTCATGGTGCTACAGAGCTGAATGGGGTATTTCTACACCCCCTCATGATGGTGGGATAGCCGCATGCTGCTATCCCACTATCCTGTGGTGGCACTCTTGTGCCCCTCCCCCTGATGCTGCTGTGAGGTGTGTGCGCATGCCCCAGAGTGGTGTGTGCGCATGCACGACTCTGGGGTGAACTGTGTGCACTGGGGGATTTCATCCCCCATGCGTACACAGGAAGCAGTGGGGCACGGTGCCCCACCGCGAGAAACTGGCAGCAACCTGGTGTGGCTGTGGCCATGCATAATTGGTCAGAGAGAAGTGAGAAAGAAATTAGCCAGCAAAGGAAGAGTTTGGCACTCTCACTCTCTGCTGTAAAAATCAGACACTCTTCTTTGCTAACTGATTTTGTTATTCTGTGTTTAAACATATAGAATTGTTGCCATCAAGTCTTGTTTGTCCCTGAGTAATTCCACAGTTGGCAGCAAAAATAGATTGTGACTTAAGACCATAAACAAGAAAGCACAGCCACAAGATCCTTTCATTTGCTGCATTTCATGAAGCTGATAGTTCTGCAGAACAGCCTGAGCAATCCACCTCCAAATCCTAGATACGTTTGAGACCCGCAAATAAGCCTCTAGAAGAGTTATATAAATAACAACCAGTCTTCCAATCTTGGACTAGAGGAGATTTGAACAATATTTAATGTTTTGCTTTTGAATTGATTCTGATTTTATACTTTTAATTTCCTCTTGTCCAAATTAGTGCATATTGTTTTGTAGACTAAGAATAGATTTCCTTTAATGGTTTATAATTTCAACAAAATCTCTCCATTCATCCGGAGACTTGATTCCAGTGTTGCCATCACAGAGTATTATTTCCTGCTTTGAGCTGCCCCCGCCCAACTCTTTGGAAGATGTGTTTAACAGTGCCTTTGTTTTTTTGGGGGGGGATGAATGTAGCAATCACAAATCTTTGAGCATGGTAAGCTTCACCCCCCCCCCCATGTACTATTTACCACCTGAGGGTTTTCTTCGTTTCTAGAAGATGCTATTATCTCAAATGGCCTATTTCTAATTGTGATGGATTTAATTGCCTGGATACACAAGTCTGTTGCTAGCTGCACAGATTTCAGAAATAAAGGCTATCAGGGTACACATGTCTCAGGATGAAAAGGGAATGCTGCTTATTGCTTCTGTCCTTAATGGCGGTGGATGTCACCAGGTTTATGACACCATTTCTGGAATTATTGTTCCCTTAAGAAGTATTTCAATTCCAGACCATCTCAGTGGGAGATCTTTATAAAGAAGCTTCCTTTGACTGTTTCTTTCCACACTTTGTGCTTTTTGTGAAATGTGTAGCATCAGGTCAGCAACTTACTGCCAACCAGTGGAGCTTCAACTGATTTTGGAAAGCTGACAACAAAAGCACATATGTCAATATTTCTTGCTTTGGGAAAAAACAAAGAAGTGTAGTTCAAGTAGAAGAGTCTGCATTAAAATCCACACTGCCATTCCTAAACTCCTTAAAAAGAATGCTGTCAGAGCATGGTTACTTACTTTAAAAGTTTGGTTTCCTTGTTGTTTTGACTGCCTGTAATCTGTGCATACATTCTATGAAGATTTGTAAACAGCCCAGTTCATGAAGGATGTACACAGTTTGCACATCTTATTTTTTAAAAGAGCTGTATATTGTTTTTCTTATGTCACAGGGTACTTGTGGAATATATGCAGTCATATTGTATCATGTGAAACGGTTTGTAATTGTACCGCTGCTCAAGCCAGTTTTAGGATAGTTCACAAACATGCATTGATCTCCCTGTTCAAAATGGAAAAGCTTAGCATGTTGCCGGCACATTGGAAAAGAGTCACTATATTAAAAGCTGTAATGTGAACTGGCCCCAGATCAAAGGCTTGAACAGGATTAAGCCATAATTTACCTGGCTCAAATATCCTTAAGAAGAGCGGAGAAGAGGATTTAAGCAGATCTTAGACCAGCACTGGGAGACTTTCCATTGTCATCCAGAGAACTTGGTCCCATGGAAGTAAGCAATTAGCAGCAAAATTCTTCATGATGTTGCTGCCATGAAGATGGGAAAAAAATCCAAGCTAGTAAATCTGTTTGAGAACCATGACTCCTTGTTTATGAGCTCTTTTGAATTTCTATTTATCAGCTGAAGACTGCTTGCAGGATGCTGGGTGTTACTTTTATGAGGGAAGGATCTGATTGTCTTTGCCCAGCTGTGATTATGCATGAAAAACAAACAAACATGCAGACAGGAACTGACAGTGTTTTAAATGGGCTTTACTGCCTTTGCAAAACCAGAAGAAAACAGAAATACATCTGTATTGTCATGCACAAGAAATACAGCCAGTGCATGTCACAAACACTGACTCCTTCCTATTTTTACAATGATCTTCTATAGCATAAATGAGTTTTTGATACTTTTCATTTGCTACCAAAATCACCAATGCAGTTAAAATTCCTAATTTAATGATCTATTACTGTTATCAATAAAATTGGAGATGGCTTCTAATCATCATCATATATTTTAATAGTAAGTTCAGCCACACCTGAGAAGTAGAGTTGGTTTTTAAACCCCACTTTTCACTACCTGGAGTCTCAAAGTGGTTTACAATCTTCTTCCCTTCCTCTCCTCACAACAAACACCCTGTGAGGTAGATGGAGCTGAGAGAGCTCTGAGAGAGACTGCTCTGGATCCATACCTGGACACACACACTAAAGAAAGCCAATATGATCAAAGGAACTCCTGTAGTTTTAAGAAATTGGTTTCTTCAGTAGCTGCTACTAGGCATCCGCAGCATTCCAGGCTTGTTGTTTGTGAGTAAAAGGCTGGGGGCATGGCAGGGTCCCTTCTCAAGCTTAAACATAAAGGATCCCCTGTGCAAGCACCAGGTCATGTCTGACCCTTGGGGTGACGCCCTCTAGCGTTTTCATGGCAGACTCAATACGGGGTGGTTTGCCAGTGCCTTCCCCAGTCATGACCGTTTACCCCCCAGCAAGCTGGGTACTAATTTTACCGACCTCAGAAGGATGGAAGGCTGAGTCAACCTTGAGCCGGCTGCTGGGATCGAACTCCCAGCCTCATGAGCAGAGCTTTCAGACTACATGACTGCTGCCTTACCACTCTGCGCCACAAGAGGCTCTTTCTCAAGCTTATTTTTGTCTTTGAGAGAGAACTGATTAGAGCCCCAACTGCCAGCAACCTCGGGGTGACTTGATACCATCTCTTTGCATGATTCAATTAGGCATTGATGCTTGTTATTATTCAACAGCTGGCACCCTGTGAAAGCTAGTGTTGTGTAGTGGTTACAGCAGCCTTTCCCAACTTTGTTACCCTTGAGAACCCCCTGAAACATTCTTCAGTCTTCAATAAATGCCAGGAATGGCATGATCATGCAAAATATGGTTGGGAAGCATAGCTGTATATATGCCCACCTGGGACAACTCCCATTCCCACCCCCTCCAGTCCCATCATTGGCCATTTTGGGAGGGGTGAGTCAACATGACCATATATGGTCATACCTCCCAATTAATGTGTGTGTGTGTGTGTGTGTATACTCCCACCCATTCATAAAGCCCTTCCAGGGCTGCCAAGAAACCCTGGTTGAGAAAGCCTAGGTTAGTGCTTCAGAGTAGGGACTGGGATATACAGGTTCAAATCCCCCATCCCCAATAACAGACCAGGGTTAGAAGACACTGGTGCTGCCCTCCTGGGACAGGACTCTGTGAGGGGACTGGATTTTTTACTTGGAGACAAGTTTTCCCAGTTCTCTGTGGGGAGAAAGCTTCGCCCACCCCCTCACACAAAGAGTACCCCTTCCACCCACTTTCATGCTTGTAGTGTTCACTGAGCCCCTCTGCTCAGCATTAATGCAGGAAGGACAGAACCAGATCCCTAATTCCAGAAAACTCCCACACTTCCACAGCAGGGAGCACACCAGATTACTAACAAGAGAGAAGGGATAGAAAGGCACATAACAGCTAAGTCTCAGGGCTCAGTGTGAGTATAGGAAGAGTAGGACTGGATCCCTAGTTCCAGAAATTCCACCACTGGGAGCCTAGCAGCTTAGTAGCAGGAGGGGTGAGGAGGAAAGCCACAATATCTAGGTACCTGTGCTGAAAGTCAGAGCTCAGAGTCTACCACGGCACCATAATCCCAAACCCCAACAAGAGATAGCAGATCAAGCAAAAAACAGCAAAATGATGAATCAGCTCTGCTAGCTCCTTGTCTGTCTTTTGGTTCACCAATCAACCAAGGAGGGGGATGGAGGAGAATTCACACAATATAAAGTATTCTGTCTCTACAGAGCACAATGGGAACTATGTTCCTGGCAGCCAACAGTGCTTGTCCAGCTTTGGGAGACTCCTATTGATGTTTCCAAGACTAGAGGATTTCTGCCCATTGTTGCCTTGAAGTTTTCTTAACAGATTAATTTATTGGTGCCAGTCTGTCTGCACACATGGACTGATACCAACCACCATGAACTGTGCTCAAAGTTCATGAAAAATTGTGACAAGGACTCCATGGACATTGCTTCATGGACCGCCAACTGACCATAATGCGTGACAAACATTTGTTTATGAACTGATTTGTGTCAATGCTTAATGTCAATGCACAATTGTTATCTATATTTATTTTATTTTGAGATTTTTATATCCTGCTCTCATGAATGGTACATCCAGATATTGATAAGATTGCAAAGTATTCAGTCCATTGGGTTACTGGAGGTGGACATTTATCTCTCCAGTGTTGTAATATAAATGTTTTAGCAACAATAAGGGCACCGAGGATCCATTTTCATTGACCAGCAGTTAGTCTCCAGGAGACAGACAAATAGTTTAAAAATACATAAGCAACTTCATAGATCAATGAATATTCTAACATAAAATTGATATGAGTAATTACTTCCCCCCAAAGGACTACATTACTGGACAGGCCCAAATCACATGTTTAAGAGACACATCTTGTAAACTACAGAACTAGCAATTAGATACTTTACTTAATCCTTTACTAAAAAGCCACTGTCATGTCCAGTTATCCTAAGCAGAATTTTTTGCTGAGGTGGTCACATAGAAAAAAACATTAAAAATTTAGGGCTGTATCACATTGCTTTGACAAAACAGGACAGTTTAGTTCCTTATTACTTTCATTTCTGAGACTTTGCACATTATATTTAATGACTGCAAGCATATATTTATTAATAAATATTGTCAGTTTCTTCTTATGTATTTATTCAATGAATGTTTAATTATGGGAATTGGAAGTAGCAGGCATACTAAGGGCCATTCTGCACAAAGAAAGAGCAAGGAGACTCTTACCTTCTGCAGATGCTTTTTTTGGTGGTTTTAAACGATGCTGTCAGCCTCCTGCCTCCTCCCAGTGCTGATCTCACTATATCTTCCAATTTGTAGCGAGATCAGTATAAACCCAAAAAGTGGATTCCCCTGGGGAAATCCCGCCAGCTGCCATGAGCAGCCAGCCAAGGGAGAGTCAGGAGGCAAGGGTAGTAGTCATCACGCAAGGAGATGTCCCGCCCTCGCTTCCTCCCCCTTCATTTCTGGGAGTGGGGTTTCGCTATCTTTTAAAAAAATGGCATAGCCACAGGAGCAACTAACAGGTGTTTGCAAGGCTGCAAGATGGTTTAAAAACATGTCCCAGTTCTGGAAGTGGGGTTTTGCTGTCTTTAAAAGAAAAAAGGCAAAGCCACTGTAGCAATGAATAGGTGTTTGCAAGGTTCCAAGGTGGTTTAAAAACAGGTCCCAACAAATGCATATGTGACTAAATGGATTCTTGTTTCATCACATCATTCATATTTATTTTAAAAAAGAATCCGCGGAAAGCCACAGGGATTTAAAGTGCCATGCTGCAAGGTGATTGGTTGTCAGCAGTGATTGATGGACGCAAGCTGGGGGAGGCACTGGAAGATCATAGTGTGTTCCTCACTCCTTGGAAGGAGGTGAGGAATCCTGCAAATGCTACCATTGCAGAGAGAAAAGCAGGGAGGGCTTTCTAGTGTAAAATGAAGGTAGGACACTACAAAATGTTGCGCTGGCCCATGCAGTGCTGATCACGTTACTTTTCCCTTTGTGCGGAATGGCCATAAGAGTGTGGGGTTAAGCAAAAAGACAAACACAGGGCCAGTGCTGGATGGATTCCTTTACAAACCAGCCTTGAATTTGGATGGGGGGTTGAGCTCAGCTAATGATAAGTTTGGTGTTGGGGGAGAAATTCATTCCCACCCCCCAACTCTTTGTATATATTAATATCTAGGCTCCTGAACTACCCAATTGTATCCAGAGCATACATACTTATAACAGTCACACCTATAATGACACTAAGCTTACTACAACAACTTCTTATTCTTGGCCAAATATTTGCATGTTTTTCACATGCATCAGTAATCCATCTATATCAGTTTCTGGATGCAAGCATGTAGGTGTTAACTGTGGCAGTTAGGACATTCAACTAAGACCAGGGTGACACTTTCAAATCAGCACTTGGCTATCGGGATTTCCAGGTGATCTTGGG
Organism: Paroedura picta; assembly: GCF_049243985.1. NCBI lineage: Eukaryota > Metazoa > Chordata > Lepidosauria > Squamata > Gekkonidae > Paroedura > Paroedura picta. The sequence goes on along the minus strand of NC_135373.1, from coordinate 75,806,544 downwards.
CTAGCCAATGTGTCTCAGACTAACCTGTCTCATGGAGTCACTGTGAAGTTAAAATGTCAAACCATGTAAATATACTGTCCTGAGCGATACAAAGGAAGGTCAGGATACAAAGAGGATATTTTTTTAAAAATCTAGTGCTCCATTAGCTAGATTAATACCATTGTGTGGCAACATTAATTTTTAAACTTCTTTTAGTTACTAACATTAACACTATTGCTTTCAGTAAGCATTAATGATCACTCTACTGTATGAAGAGGAGTTGTCTCTTAAGGTCTTTCTCAATGAAATAAGCAGCCAAAGCTTTAACTTCTGAAAGATGCTTTAATATACCAGCAGCTATTCTTCCTTTTCCAACACCACCACTACCCTGAATTTCTATGAGAAGAATGCAAAATGTATTATGTTTGGAAAGCAATGGCATTAGACTCTTGCTACCGAGACATGTTGTGATATACAATGATTTAGATGTCTCTTTGCAATTTTAATCTTGCTTATCTATATATCTTCACATATACCCTCCTCCAAAATAAAAGCAATGAAGTATGTACATCCATAAAAACATCTCTTTTGCCGTATTAAATAAACCACCCCTCTTACATCTGTAATCAGAACAAAATTTAAATGCTGCCTTCACTTGATGAAAAATATTTCCACTTTCCTCCTAAGCTTGGTGCCTTTTAACTGTGAAAAGACAAGGGAAATGGCAGTTCCAAAAACAAAGATTAAAAAAAAATGGTGTTAAGGTCACAGAGTTTCGATATGTGTGCTAAATGTTGTGTATTTCAGGGAGTTTCCAGTTCCATAAGAGAGATTCCTTTAAAACCCACACATACTGTTTTTCCCAGGTGAGAAGCCATGTTAGTCTTCTGCAGCAAAATTAAACTGGAAATGTCTCTCAACATCACCTTGTGTGAGTCAGTCCTCACTTCATTCCACATCACCTTTTGTGAGTCAGTTCTCACTTCATTTTACCGTGATTCAGAAGAAGCTGATGGTGGAATAAATTGTGTTAGTCTTTAAGGTGCCACTAACTTCCCATTTAATGCTGCAGACATACAGTGGCCCTCTAAATAACTGAACATAGGATATTATGGGATATAAAGACACTAAGATTGAGTACATTGTGTGATATATTTAAAGCATGAAGCCAACTCACTAGCCAGTCCTTTATTTTCTCCATGCAATCAAGCCTGTCAATAAGATCATGTGGAAGTCTACTGCCAACATAATCGTAGTTGAAGGCATGGATTCCTCCTGTTCAGAAAACAAATTGGAGACATCTAGAAGGTGACTCAACAATTCCTGATATTGTTAAACTTCAGGTACGCCCCAACAAAAAAAACTGAAAGGATACTGACATTGGATCTGCTCAGCAGTCTCAAACTGGTCCTGCACTGAAGTATGGTGCCAAGATCACAACTAATTGAGAAGAAAGGCTTCAGCAACCTCAGTGAATGCACTTAACAAGAGGAGGGATACACTGAGGAGTGGGAATTGAGTAAAATCTGTAAAAATAAAAGTTCTACAGAACGCCCTGAGCTGCACTGATCTCCAGTTTTTTCAATGGCTTCTTCATGGGAACCTGCACAATGGAAAAATGGCAGAAGGGGCAATGTATATGAATAAATGCCATGAACACTCTAAGCACGACCCTAGTGGATGACAAACCAAAACTGGTAGGCTTGATAAAGAAACATTCATTAAAAATATAATTCATACAAGACTCCATCCTTAAAAAAAATCAAATGGACTCAAATAGCATGAGATTGGTTTAAGGTAATATGGGTTTCTTAACCTGCTTCCCCTTTCTAAGCCTCTAGCACATGTAATCATGATGTTCTCAAGTATATCCCCACGATGGCAGGAGAACAGAACAGACAAGGTTCACTGGATTTGAAACTTTTGTCCTCATCTAAAATGCATGCATGCATTCAAAGGTAAAGGCAAATATCCAGAAAATCAGCACAGATGCTGTTTTCCAGTTGCTGATGCCCCCCCCCCCGACAAGTTCTAAATAATTCATGAGCATGTTGCTGTTGTCTTCGGGAAAGGTGGTATCCATGAATGCCATCGCCTTATTTTTCAAAGTAGTTATTCAATATCTGACATTTCACTCTGTGCTGGTTTTTATAGCAACAGATACAATTGTGTTGAATGCCCTTTTAAAACAGAAATTGTTCAACAATTATATTCCACATGAGTTGGGAGTCCATCACATACAGCAAGCAGTCCCTTTTGATCGTTCCCAGGTAAAAGATACAGAGAACTTTATTCACGTTCCTCATATTCATTTCACTATTACAGGCCATTCTACTATGGAGTAGATGGCATAAAGGGTGCCATCCTATGCTTACAAAAACCAATGGCAAAATTTCCAGTAATTCAGACGGACAACATCTTCAGGACAAAGTGAATCAATATAAAAAACACAATGACCTGAAGAAGAAGGCAGATAGGTGCTAAAGAATCCCTTTGTGATCCCTTTGGTACCAATGCATTATAGTAAACTCGATATTAAGCCTGCTGTACAAAAAATACAGCGAGCGCTAGCGGAGTGGGTGGATGGATGGATGGATGGATAGAAGGAAGGAAGAAAGGAAGAAAAGTAGAAAGGCAGGAAGGCAGAAAGAGAGCAAGTGCGAGGGAGAGAAAGAGGCAGATAGAGAGAGGCAGAAAGGATAGAGAGAATTTGAGGAAGGAAGGAAGGAAGGAAGGAAGGAAGGAAGGAAGGAAGGAAGGAAGGAAGGAAGGAAGGAAGGAAGGAAGGCAGGCAGGCAGGCAGGTGCCATGAAAGGGGACGGGACAGGGGGGGAAGGAAGGGGGGGAAGGCTCCACTGGGTGGGGGGGGAGTCATGAGGGGGGAAAGAGTTGGGGGTTGAGAAGGGTGGGTGGCTGGGTGTTTGGGGCGGGGAAGCGGTGGCAGTGGAGCAGGGGTTGAGTGGCGAGACGGGGAAGAGTTGGGGTTGAGAAGGGTGGGTGGCTTAGTGTTTGTGGGTGGGGAAGCGGTGCTGACGGAGTGTGGGGTTGAGTGGCAAGGGGGGGCGGGGGGAAGAGGGCAGGATTGAGAAGGGTGAGTACCTACCTGCCTTGTTGGCAGGCAACCGCGTAATGGCAGTTGTTGGCTGAAGGTGGTGCAGCTTGGGGGTGGACGTGTTGGGAGGCGCTTTGCACCTCCCAACTTGTCAGTCCAGGGGCAAGGGCCAATCGTTGCCCCCCCCATCCCGGACTGAGCCCGCCCCCACACTCCTTACTGCTTTATTTATACCGCTCCCGTGGAGTGGTGTAAAGATGTCAGAACAGCCTTTTATGTGCCATAGCAAAGTGGCATAATCCTCATGGGGGGATGTGTGTCTGGCTACATACAACCCTCATGTATGTGGTCTATGCTGTGTTTAGAAGGTGCATGATGAAACAACCTTGTTGAAATAAAGCTGGTTTGGGTCTAAATGGCAGGCCCTTGTGAACCTCATGCTCATTATATTGAACACTCTGGCAGAAGAGCAGCATGTATGTTTTCTTTCTTCTTTTATTCTTTAGCTGGCGATTGGTGGAGCAGGTTGTTCTCATAAATCAATCCATCAACAAATGTAGTCGAGCAACTCCAAAGGCACACTGATCACAGACTTACAGAATGCCTTTCCTTTCATGAGTTAAGGTCTATCATTTCCTTCACTACAACTGCTCATAGCAACGCATCATTTGTTCATTTCTAGGCATTTACAGCACCCTTTTAACCCACAAACCATCCAGTCTTTTGCCCCGACAGACAGCAGGTAAATAACACTGTGCCCCATCTGGAACAATATTCCATTTTGACTCACATTATTCTAGTAGCCCAACAGGTTGCACTTTTTCGAAGGATGCTATATTGCAACGATTGGATTGTACTCACCTGCACATGACCCAACAGTTACAACCATAACAGTGAGGTTAAGAGTGCTGCATCCTTGTGCTTCTTTGGAGGATGTTTCAAGAGGAATTATGTGGGTGTTCTCTGCATTTGTCCTTTATCACTGTATGAACTCTGTGGTTCTTGCAGAAGTAGCTTTCAGGAGCTTTGTTCTACCGAAAGAGTCCCACAGCAGATGTGATTACTCCAAGTTTATACTCCATCTCTGGATGTTCAGTTCCACTGAAGGTTGGGAGAGAAATTATATTCCAGGGAACTCCTAGGATCTATTTTTCAGATGGAATGCTTATTAAAAATAATTTTTTTTCAAACTACTCAAACCAAGTAGTTTGAGTTTCAAACCAGATTAGATTGTGTAAGATCATTACTAACATCTTCCCAATGTTTTAAAAATTTAAATAGTACATACAGGGTTGCAATTTTGACTGGGGCCACCTGAAAACAGAGGGTTCACAGTTTTCTCTTTATAGTTACTTCTCCCTTGCTCTTTTATTATCCCTTCAAGGAAAAGAGATGGGATTTCTGTCTTTTCCCTTTGAGAGCTAAACCGTAGAGCTGGTCAGGGGACTTGGTCAGTTAGGATTAATGGAACTCCGCAGGGGGTGGAATCAAGTGCCCTTTTGTCATGCTGTGTAGTCCTAATCTGGATTGTGCCATTTGATGATGGATCTTCTAGCATCTTGTCTGTTTTGACCCTGGATTTTCAAGTCAAGAATTATAAATGATAAAATAGCTGAACAACTAAGAAGCTCTGCTTAGAGCCTTTTAACAGAATGCTTACATCTCTGAACAGAGAGAAGAGGGTTATTACTCTAGCTAATGTGACTCCATCAAGGTCAGTGTTGTGTACTTAGAGTGGCAGCAGTTCACCAGGGTCTCAGGCAAAGGTCTTTTACATCACCTTCGGCCTGGTCCTTTTTTTCTGATAGAAGATTGTTGTTGTTGTTGTTGTTGTTGTTGCTGTTGTTGCTGTTGTTAGGTGCGAAGTCGTGTCCAACCCAACACGACCCCATGGACAATGATCCTCCAGGCTTTCCGGTCCTCTACCATTCCTCGAAGTCCATTTAAGTTTGCACCGACTGCTTTAGTGACTCCATCCAGCCACCTCATTCTCTGTCGTCCCCTTCTTCTTTTGCCCTCGATCGCTCCCAGCATTAGGCTCTTCTCCAGGGAGTCCTTCCTTCTCATGAGGTGGCCAAAGTATTTGAGTTTCATCTTCAGGATCTGGCCTTCTAAGGAGCAGGCAGGGCTGATCTCCTCTAGGACTGACCGGTTTGTTCGCCTTGCAGTCCAAGGGACTCACAAGAGTCTTCTCCAACACCAGAGTTCAAAAGCCTCAATTCTTTGACGCTCAGCCTTCCTTACGGTCCAGCTTTCACAGCCATACATTGCAACTGGGAATACCATAGCCTTGACTAAATGCACTTTTGTTGGCAGGGTGATGTCTCTGCTTTTTAGGATGCTGTCTAGATTTGCCATAGCTTTCCTTCCCAGGAGCAAGTGTATTTTAATTTCTTTGCTGCAGTCCCCATCTGAAGGGATCTTAGAGCCCAGGAAAATAAAATCTGTCACTATCTACATTTCTTCCCCATCTATTTGCCAGGAATTGAGAGGGCTGGATGCCATGATCTTTGTTTTCTTGATGTTGAGTTTCAAGCCAACTTTTGCACTCTCCTCCTTCACCTGCATCAACAGGCTCTTTAGTTCCTCTTCGCTTTCTGCCATTAGAGTGGTATCATCTGCATATCTGAGGTTGTTGATATTTCTTCCTGCTATCTTGATCCCAATTTGTGATTCATCTAACCCCGCCTTTCTCATGATGTGCTCTGCATACAAGTTAAATAGGCAAGGCGGCAGTATACAGCCTTGCTGAACTCCTTTCTCAATTTTGAACCTATCAGTGATTCCATGCCCAGTTCTCACTGTTGCTTCTTGACCTCCATATAGGTTTCTCAAGAGACAAATAAGATGCTCTGGTATTCCCATCTCTTTAAGAACTTGCCACAATTTGTTGTGCTCCACACAATCAAAGGTTTTAGCATAGTCAATGAAGCAGAAGTAGATGTTCTTCTGGAACTCCCTAGCTTTCTCCATGATACAGCGTATGCTGGCAATTTGATTTCTAGGTCCTCTGCCTCTTCAAAATCCTGCCTGTACTTCTGGAAGTTCTCGGTCCACATATTGCTGGAGCCTAGCTTGTAAAATTCTGAGCCTAACTTTGCTAGCATGAGAAATGAGTGCAATGGTGCAGTAGTTTGAACATTCCTTGGCATTGCCCTTCTTTGGGACTGGAATGTAAACTGACCTTTTCCAATCCTGTGGCCATTGTTGAGTTTTCCAAATTTGGTGGCACTGATAGAAGATGTAAGGGGTTAAACCTGGGAGCTTCTGCATGCAAAGCAGAGGCTCTTCCACTAAGCCATAACCCTCCCTTTTCACATGGAACTTCCAAAATGTAAACCTTTACTTGAGACTTAGAAATACTATAAAAATTTCTTCAGGGTAATATTTTAAATATTGGCAGGACTTGTAACTGATGTTCTACCCTTTGGTTCTTGCAGGCTTTCTCTGGGACTGGTCTTATTGCCAGCCTTTCATTAAAAGGGCATGTAGGCAGTTTAAAATGAGCCAGTAGATATAAAAATAAATAAATTATGCCCCACACTATGTCATTTTAAAATAAGCGCTGCAGAATCTGTCCATTAGTGTTAGACCTGATTCATGAGACTGCCGTATCTGGCTGATTTGAAGGGTGAGGTGGGAGCTGCTGTGTTCTGAATTAGGACTACTAGCCTGGAGCACTCAATGCACACCCAAGTGAGTGATGCTGGCAGGCTGTCCTGAATAAAAATAAAGAGTGGAATGTGAAACTACAGGGAATATTTGTTTGTGAACAGACTAGCCTGAAGGGATACCACATGTTAGGACTTGAGGATGTAAATGTGGCTTATGGCACAGGACACAAGGGACTTTGGGGCTTTTATGCCAAATCTTGGGGCGGGCTCTAGTTATCTGTTCATTCCTTTCTAAGCAGATGTCACATTCTTTCATGGGGCTGCATGTACAGTGGGGGCTAAGGGAACTTTGAATGTATGCAATAAGAATACCCAGTTACAGTGAGCTCAGGATACGCTTTTCTGAAATGTTAAAGAATTTGGGGATTTCTTGATACATTTTCTGATCACCCTTTAGTTCATTTTAAAAGAAGCCTAACCACTGATAATGATGATAATATAATTCAAATAGATGTCTATTGAAAATTTCAGCAGACAATAAATTCTTTTAGAAAAGAACAGACTGGGTGTCGGATAGAAAAAGATAGAAAAAGGAAGATGAGAGAAGTGGAGGAAAAAAAGCAGCTGAAAACAATGAAGGTTACACGTATCCTGGGTTTGTGAGCAAAGGGAGCCGAGATAGATGAACAGTGTGCATTCCTTTCCCAGTGGCATTTTGCAAAATGTAGCTCATGATTAAAAGAGAAAAGGTTTTATGCAACTCCTTTCTGTCTCCCCAGAGGTATGCCTACATTTAATCTTATTTTCACACAAAGTGAATGTCTCCACATTCTGAAATAGCTAAAGGGTACAAAGCTAAAGAACAGTATGTGGGCTATCCAAAAGATGGGAGACAAGAGGAACAATGATCATGAGGCAAGGCTCTTGCCTCTAAATGAACTTCATTCCCCAATGTCTTTCTTTGTTATCAAATCTAATTGGTAGATATCTAACATAACTAGCGATTTCAGGTTTTCATTGTCTACTCTTACCAACAGATACTGTGTCACCAGTATTTACAGTGGTCAAAAACAAACCAAGAAGCATTGTGTATTTACGGAGGTCCAGGGCTGTTAGGTGGGGAACATGAAGGTTACAAAATCCCTCTGCTCAGGCCACTTGGAACAGGAGAACCCAAGATATCCACCTGTTTTGCTTTGTTCTAATATTCTCACGCAACTGAATGCCTATAATCTTGATGTCTGTTTAGGAGTTATCGTCATTTTAAACCTTTTTTGCAACAAAATCATAGCAAGTGAGCAATCTAATAATCTAATAATAATTAGGGATTGCTAAGAAGACTTTTTAAATAGACATTCCACCAAAAGATGCCTTGCACCATTATTAGCTGTATCTGTTGGAAAGCCATCCATTCAAAGCTACAGATTCCTTGGCCAGTTGTCCAGTTTTCAGTGGGGGGAGATGAGTACCTTCCCTCTCTCCCCTTCTTTCATTTTCTCTCTTTGTCTCCTTCCCTCCCCTTTACAAACATGAGGAACCCAGTTGAATATTTTTCAAAGGGACAATGCTTCTTAAAGTCTAGACATACTGATGATTCTAGCTACACTATCTTACAGGACCATTCTCACCACAATCATGCTATAGGTTCCCCCCTCAATGTTATCAGCACCAGGAAATTGAATCACCAGCCTAGAGATTTCTCAAGACAGCTTACTTTGCATTGGTTGAGCTGCTGTCTACATTGTATCAGTTTCAACTTACGCAATATGCCATATGTTACCCTTGGGGCTCTGCATGTTGTACAGCGCTCCCCCTCCCCCAAAAACTGGAGTTGAATCCTCCTTTGCACAGGCAGAATTAAGAATGGAGAGAAGTTTCTTTTGGTGGAATGGTTATAGGCCACGGAAAAATACAATCATTCATTAAACAGACTTGTGCAAATCTATAGTGGGATTTAAGCAGTTTTTCTGCTGTTGAAAAAACAGCTTTTGGAAAGGAAGAAAACCAGTAGCATGCTTCTTTCCCATTCGAAGTGTGTGTGTATGTGTGTGTGTGTGTGTGTGTGCGCACATGCGCATGTGAAATATGAGGAAGACTGACAGAACAGGAAGGGTGCAGGTGCCATAATTTCCCCATCTAAAATAAGGTCTTTCCGGCACATAAAGGAAGAGAAAAGCTACTGCTGTAGCTAAGAAAGTCCTTACAGCAGCACTGGGAGAGCAGAGCTCCTTTCAATGGCTTGGGTTGTGATTGGTGACCTTCAGTCTACCATCACCGTGGGACACAAACAGTGCAATCCTAAACTACTGTGGTATAACCGTACTTAGGACTGCACTGCTATGTAGTCAGGACGGTGTGCTCCACTTATCAACCTATATAATTACAAAGCCATTTAGGACATCCTGGGAGATAGTCGTACACCAGAGGAAGTACTTGCCATAACTTCTATAATTTGATTCTGCAGCTCAATCTAGAATGGAATGCTGAAGCAGGATGATCTTAAGAAAGACACAAGCTCCATCCAGATCTCTGCACTAGTCAAGGGCTCTTCCATATATGGCTGCAATTATTTCTAAACATCCACAGAGACATCCACAGAAACATCCACAAAGACTACATATAATTTCATATTTTATCAGAATTTGGCCCAGGAGGCCATCCTCTCTCCTGCCTCTTATGCTAGCTAGTATTCACTGGAGTGATGTGAATATCTGTAGCTTGCAAATGAGGTTCAATTTTACTCTAAATTAATATGTGCAAATTGTTTTAAACATTGATTGCCAGTGTTTGCATGGTAGAATCAAAATTGATAATTTGCCGAATTATTTGCCCAACTCTTGTAACGTTTTTCACTCTTAACATTTTTCAGGAAGAAAATCCTGATCAAATATAAACTGCACATAGCTTTCCCCTTCAGAATATTGAGCTGTCTTATCTCACACTGATATTCACACACAGCTCTCATTAACATTAATGGCAGTTACATGAAGATATCAAGGGAACAATATAAGTCCTTAAATGATAGCACTTCATGCTCTAAACAGATGAGGCTATTAGCAGAATATATGTGATTTTCTTCATATTCCTGCTTTCTGATTCTGGAAATACAGTCATTTTCCTTCATAAGGTACACTCATCTGTCTCCTGTGGTTCTTAAATGTGCCTATATGTGACTATTTATTAATAATCAGATATGTAATACATGCATATATGTGTTAAATAAAAAAGAAAACCTCCTTTGTTAATATGAATGAACCATATTCCTCTATGGATACACTCTTCAACTGTTTATACATACCAAGCACGTTCTTATTTTATGGTAATTATCCCTATTTTGTCTACTGGGTACATTACTTTTTAGAAAGTTTGCTAGTGAGCAGAAGACATCCAATAGAGTACTTCAAATTTCAGCCACCCTTCCTAAGTTGTTAGAGGCTAAAGTCTAACAGGGAAACAGGGAGAGTAAAAGCATACAGTTTCAAAGTCTGGTCTGCAGTAGCTCAAGATTTTTAGAGCGGTTGTCCCCAACCACCGGGCCTCGGTCTGGTGTCGGGCCGCAAAGGCCCTGGCACTGGGCCGCGGCTCCCTCTCCCCGCCCCTCACAGTAAGAAACTTCCCAGGCCGCAAGCAAATCGGCCGCAAAAGCGGCTGATTTGCTTGTGGCCTGGCAAGCTTCTTTTTGTGGGGGGGTGGGGGTGGAGAGGGAAGCAGGGCCGCACATGGGCAATGCACATGTGGCATGCATGACCAAAAACGTGCATATGCAGCACTTTTGCGCATACGTGCATGCACGGAAGTGCCGCACATGCACATTTTCGACCACACACTGTGCAAATGTGCATGCACGGCCTGGCTGTGCATGCGCATTGCCCATGCACGGCTGCACATGCGCTGCTCCGCAGCCAGGCGATTGCTCTCCCCGCTGCTGCTGGCCCGCAGCCTATAAAAGGTTGCGGACCACTGTTTTAGAGTGTATGCTTTCAAAAGTCAATGCCCCCTTTGTCAAATATGAGTAGAAATAAAGCTATAAAGCTGTGGTCCTCAACCTTCCTAATGCCATGACCCTTTAATACAGTTCCTCATGTTGTAGTGACCCCCAACCATAAAATTATGCAAGTGTTCTTTCACAGAAATTAAACCGAAACTGACCAATGGCGTGAAGATCCATAGTTCATGATTGTATATAAATTGGTTTTTTTTCTGGGGTTTCTCAGTTCGGTTCTGCCTCTTGTCCCACCAAGCTGTGCTGCCACCTGGAGCGCCTGGGAGGAGACTGCGCTGCACTGGAGGCACTGCTGGAGCGGCTGGCAGCCAAGTGCGGGCGCCTGCAGGAGGAGCGGCAACAGTGGCAGTGCCCCCCCACCTGGTCAAGCTGCTTGCTCTGCCATGACCCCTGTGAAAGGATTGTTCGACCCCCAGGTTGAGAACCACTTCTATAAAGGTTTGGAAATCTTCATTCCTACTTGTATTTTATGAAGAGAGTTTTGGCTCTATAAACTTACACACTCAAAATCTTGTTGGCTTTTAATGTCTCATTAGAAGCAAATCTAACTGCAGATACATACAGAATCTGGTGCAGTTCCATGTTCTGTTTTTTTCTTGTTTGACTTTTAAAAATATTCATTGTTAGGGCTTTTGGGGGGGAACAAGGTTTCCTTTTCTTTCTTGGAGCAGGGTTTTTTTTTTTGCTGAGTTTGCTGAAAAAATCTAAAAAAACTCATTGAATTCCTGGTTCCCTGATTTCGATGTTCTTGATGGCCTCTGACTCACAAGCCCTCACAAACCTACATTTTCCAGGTTTGTTCACACCTTTAATTCTTACCATCATTAGTTATTGCCTAACCAGTTTAATGACCAGACATATTTATACCATGCACCCCAGAACAACATGAGGCAGGCAAGAGTGATCTGTTACCTGGGCCACTTGGGGGAGATCCAAAAAGCCCTGCCCAAACCTGAAGGTAACCAGTAAAATTCATATTGTTTTTTTTTTTTTGGCATGATGGTTGAACCAGCAGCACATTAATTTTATTTATTTAGGAATTTATAAACTGTCCTTCTTAGTTGTACTGGGCGGTTTACAGAACCTAAAATCTAAATAAAACCAATATATTCCACAATCTAAAACAAATTAAAAAATTTAGAACCACAAATTAAACACAGTTGCATCAACCAAGATTACTGGAATTGATAAAAGTTGGTGTTAAATATTAGGACTTGGAAGAGGAAGGGAGGGCAAAAGAGGTGGGAGGAAGACCTGAGATTTAGATAGGCCTCAACCATCGGCCCAAGGAAAGAGTTCCATCTTGCAGGCCCTGGAAAACTCAGAAACCTTTAGTAGGGCCTAGTTCTTCCTGTGGCCCATTATGCACGGTCACATGGAAAACGCGGAGGGGGAAGACGCGAAGCACACCGGTTATGCATGGGACAGGGCGCGATGGCGGCAAAACCCAGAGTAACCGATTATGCACGAGGCGATCCGGGCGCCGCTTCTGGTTGCGCCCCGGTCACCCAGAAGCTGCGCTTTCTTCCACATTTCGCGAACGCGGCTTTATCGGTGGCATGCACCGAAGCTGCGGCCGGTTGCAGCCGGCACCATGCGTTATCGGTGATTTTAGTCGCTGCCATTCCACCCCGAATGTGTGCTAAAACCCCGTGCATAATGGGTCTCTGTCAGGAAAGCAGCCCCTGCTTATATGGTTACCTCTTCAAGTCCTGCTTTTGGATGGACAACCTTACAGCACCTCCAGTAGCCTCTCATATCACATTTGACCAGAGGGGCACAGGCCCAGAATATATTTGCAGTATAAATGAATGGAGCAGCAAAAGTGTAATGGGGATGAAGAGGATAACAGCAAATGATGCTTGATGTGAAATCACAGATCTTATAAGCAAAGCACACAAGAGTGTACTTATTTAAATCTCTGAAATATTGTGTGTGTGTGTGTGTATGGTGGGGTAATGTAATGAATTTAGCCATGAACCACCATGAGGGAAGGGTCCCAATCCAAACAATGCCATAAAAAACTGTATGTGATTAGATATAGATGTCTTGCACAGTTGCCTCAATTCATGGTTGGAGTCCATAGTCTATTTTTGCTATGTACAAGTCTATTTTTGCTATGTTCAAGAACGTGAGTATGTCCACCAAACAGATGATCAGTTCTTGCAGGGAGACACACTGTGGTGAGAAATGCTCTTTTATTGTAATGCAGAGAAGCATTTCCCTAAAGACATATCCTTCTTGCATGCTGAACTGTAAGTGCTCAGCAGGGCATCGGTCATGCAGCTGCTCAGGAAGTGCCTTGGAATACAGCACATCAGCATTATATCGGTTCAACAAGAAAGTTTTAACTGAAACAAAGGAATGTGGAAATAATTTTTGGATTTGTCAGAATAAAGAAGAACTGTATTTTTACTATCCAAAAGAATCTCAGACCAACGTACTCTTCCTCTCCCCACAACAGACACCTTGAGAGGTAGGAGGGGCTGAGAAAAGCAAATGTCAAAACGGAGTGTGTGATGGCACAGAAGGTCACATATTCTAGCTCCTTCCCCCAAATGGACCACTACACTTCACAATAAGTACAAAGGGTAGATTGAAAATAGAGAAAACATGGGCATCGGGTGAGAACTGAATTTATGCATAACAATGATTGCCAATAAAAATCAATAACCAGTGGAATTAATACAATCATATAATTGACTATCATAAAACCATCCAACTGTGTTAAATTATAAGGTAGGGAAAGTGTGCTATTATTGGAGGCCAAAGGGACTAGAAACGTTCAAACTGTCACCTTTTACCTCTTAAATATCATAGTTTCAAATAAATGTTCTAAAAGAGGAAAGCATCACCCACAAGTTCATGTTGGTTATTGATGATGCTTCCAAGGGTATCTCCTGCAATTTGGGGCATGTGAACTGCAGCACTACAGAGAAAGTTCAAGAAGTTAACCAACAACTTTTTGAAAGCAATTACAAAAGACTATTGAAAGAAAGAGGCTTTCCTGGCTTAATATGTGTAGCCAGAAATGAACACTTTTTTTTTTACTGCTTCCTGATTTGATTGGAGCGGCCTTCACTTAGCATCTCTCACTTGACTGATTGTGTGATGGATGTGACCACACAGATTTATTTGGGGCTCTGCTGTGTTAATTTGGGGCATCTGATCCTCACCCAGTACAAACAATTCATCTACATTAATCTCCTGGCTGTCTTCAGGAAGACTGGCTAGTGGGGTCAGTGATGGCAGCACTCTCCATATATGGGAAGAAGCCAGTATCATCCTTCCTCCGACATGCAATGTGGTTCCTTATTCAGGCCCCGCTTTCAATTTCAAAGATGTAAGAAAACAATTTCCCTACAGATACTGTTCAAAATGTGTTTTAGGATACGAATGGAAACCTTTTAGGATGGGAAACTTAATGTACATAATGAATGAATAAGAATTTGAGAAGAGCCTTTCTTGATCAAACCAAGGGTCTCACTAGTCCAGCAATATTCTCCTTCCCCTCACAACATATGTTCATATTGTTTCTGGATACAGAGTTCCATTTTATAGTTGCTGTTACTGCCAGTTGATAGACTGAAGCATGCTTATAACTACAGGACTGGAGTTCTGTGGCTAGAACCTAGAAAGCAACTATGGACTCCAACCATGAATTGAGGCAACTGTGCAAGACACCATGCCATTTCCTGACCATAATTGTCCCCAGTAGGGAAAAAAGATGGTCACTCATTCTCTCGATATCCCTAATAAATCTTAAAGGTGCAGAAATGAGAGACATTTTGCCTGATAAGGCAGCAGTGGTGGAAACACTAAACCCTTTCTCCAGCACTGCAGTCTTACTGATGTCTGTGCATCATTTTCACCTATCAAGGGAAGCTGTTCAGGAAGTCTGTCTCAATACTCAACTAAAAGTCAGCAGTAGGGATGCACACATATTTGTACTGTTTCACTTTCAAAATCTTTGTTCTGTTTTATGGATTCAGTTTTGTTATTCAAGTCACATTTGTTTTCATTGATTTCATAAAGACACATGGGGGATGCATAGTTACGTAGCAGTGTTGGAATATGCAAGATCTGTAATGTGCATGCTGGCACCGAATATGAATAGTGTCCTGCAGAGGGCATTGGAGGAGATGTGTATTTAGCATAGTTAGATTTGGAACTTCCTGGAATTTTTCAGATACTCTTCTCCTGTGTCCTATTTTGTTCATCTGGAGGCTTCCCGCTCCATTGAGCATAATTCCTCCTTGCTTATTTCCAGAATGAAAGCAACAGAATAATTGGACACCTAGCTAGGACTCCCTTGCTCTTTTCTTTCTATGCAAAGTTGTTTTCTCCTCATAATAAAACTATTTATTTCTTTTAAGCAACCTGGTGCTGTGGCCCTCTTTGCATATTTCAACTCGGCCAACAAGCGGCACCCAGTACTTGTGCTGACAAGCAGCATCCCTCCATGTACTTGTGCCAGCAGACTTGTAGCTACATAGGATTATAACCCTAATGGCTCTATTTTTGCCTCCTGAAGTCTCTGATTTCCTAAATTCAGTTTCTTATAAGCCAATATAGTGGCTAGATGGTGATAGGCAGAAATATACTATACTGCCACTAAATTTACACACAACACAATCCTCCCTGTATTTTAAAGAACCCCTTAATTTTCAAACAGATTGAACAAAGTGGATTACAAGAAAACTCCAGAGTGACAGTTTCCAGGGTGGAATGATGGTCCCTAGGCCCAGATAAAATGCTCTGGGATTGGAATGACAGTGTCCAGAATGTAACGGCAGCTTCTAGGTCTAAGACTGCATTCAGTGCTTTGAGGGATTTCATTCCAGTGTCTGAGCATATATACTAGTCCAAGGGGCATCATTCCACTGGGGGAGGGGGGGCATTATTCTAGTCCCAGGCCATATATCTTGACCCAGGGACTGTCATTCCAGTCTGGCTTTATTCTATTTTTTAAACTCTAGTAGCTATGATTTGTAATCAGTCTCACACCCCAGTTTAGCCTGACCTCCTCAGAGCCTGGAAGCTAATAAAGATTGCCCATGGTGAATAGGATAGGAGACCACTAAGGTTGCTGAGGAGAGGAAGATGATGGCAAGCCACCTCTGCTCAGCTCTTGCTCTGAAAACCTCATATTCCTGGGTTTACCGGAGGACACATTAATTTATTAATAATGTGAATTGTAAGCCTCCTTGAAGGAGCCTCCGTGAAGGAGGAGAGTGCAAAAGTTGGCTTGAAACTCAACATCAAGAAAACAAAGATCATGGCATCCGGCCCTCTCAATTCATGGCAAATAGATGGGGAAGAAATGGAGATAGTGACAGATTTTATTTTCCTGGGCTCCAAGATCACTGCAGATGGGGACTGCAGCAAAGAAATTAAAAGACGCTTGTTCCTGGGGAGGAAAGCTATGGCAAATCTAGACAGCATCCTAAAAAGCAGAGACATCACCCTGCCAACAAAAGTGCGTTTAGTCAAGGCTATGGTATTCCCAGTTGCAATGTATGACTGCGAAAGTTGGACCATAAGGAAGGCCGAGCGTCAAAGAATTGAGGCTTTTGAACTCTGGTGCTGGAGAAGACTCTTGTGAGTCCCTTGGACTGCAAGGCGAACAAACCGGTCAGTCCTAGAGGAGATCAACCCTGACTGCTCTTTAGAAGTCCAGATCCTGAAGATGAAACTCAAATACTTTGGCCACCTCATGAGAAGGAAGGACTCCCTGGAGAAGAGCCTAATGCTGGGAGCGATCGAGGGCAAAAGAAGAAGGGGACGACAGAGAATGAGGTGACTGGATGGAGTCACTGAAGCAGTAGGTGCAAACTTAAATGGACTCCGGGGAATGGTAGAGGACAGGAAGGCCTGGAGGATCATTGTCCATGGGGTCGCGATGGGTCGGACACGACTTCGCACATAACAACATAACAAAGCCTCCTTGAACTGAATTGGTTGGGCCAATAATGTGATCCAGAAGGCATCTTCTTGCAGTCTTTTCACCCTGATTCATGTAAAAAAGTGTGACATTTTAATTCAGTTTTTTCCATTTTGGAACAGATTAAATAGCATCCCTTAGGAAGATGTTGCTTAGCAATATCCTGGACTCCCTGCTGGTATCCTTGTTTGGTTGAGTATTATGGCTCTCACAATGGAAGAAAGAAAAGGAAATCTAAATAAAGAAGCAAATGGGAAAAAACCAAAAGATATATTTTGGTATTTTGAGTACAATGCTTGAAAAACTTTAATGTCAGTTTTTATGGGGGTTTTCCAGAAATAAATGAAAAATGTTCTGAAGAGAAATCGAGAAGATATTAAGTCACGGTTGCCACTGACGTAAAGAATCTGTGATCTTATGTTTCTGCATACAATGACACAGATTAGATGCTATTGCCCTAACATTCTGTTGAGGTTGGCCACAAATGTCACTTTTCTGTGACTGGCAAATACTTTAGCCTAGTAGGTAAGCTAGTGACAAATATTTATTACCTATTGACTATGCTAAAGCCTTTGATTGTGTGGAGCACAACAAATTGTGGCAAGTTCTTAAAGAGATGGGAATACCAGAGCATCTTATCTGTCTCTTGAGAAACCTATATGCAAGTCAAGAAGCTACAGTGAGATCCGGGCATGGAATCACTGATTGACTCAAAATTGAGAAAGGAGTTTAGCAAGGCTGTATACTGTTGCCTTGCCTATTTAACTTGTATGTGGAGCACATCATGAGAAAGGCAGGGTTAGATGAGTCACAAATTGGAATCAAGATAGCAGGAAGAAATATCAACAACCTCAGATATGCAGATGATTCCACTCTAAGGGCAGAAAGTGAAGAGGAACTAAAGAACCTTTTGATGCGGGTGAAGGAGGAGAGTGCAAAGTTAGCTTGAAACTCAACATCAAGAAAACTAAGATCATGGCATCTGGACCTCTCAATTCCTGGAAAATAGATGGGGAAGAAATGGAAGTAGTGACAGATTTTATTTTCCTGGGCTCCAAGATCACTGCAGATGGGGATTGCAGCAAAGAAATTAAGACACTTGCTCCTGGGGAGGAAAGCTATGGCAAATCTAGACAGCATCCTAAAAAGCAGAGACATCACCCTGCCAACAAAAGTGCGTCTAGTTAAGGCTATGGTCTTCCCAGTTGCCGAGTGTCAAAAAATTGATGCTTCTGAACTCTGGTGTTGGAGAAGACTCTTGCGAGTCCCTTGGACTGCAAGGCAAACAAGCCAGTCAGTCCTAAAGGAGATCCCTCCTGACTGCTCCTTAGAAGGCCAGATCCTGAAGATGACCACCTCATGAGAAGGAAGGGCTCCCTGGAGAAGAGCCTTATGCTGGGAGAGATTGAGGGCAAAAGAAGAAGGGGACGACAGAGAATGAGGTGGTTGGAAAGAGTCACTGAAGCAGTCGGTGCAAACTTAAATGGACTTTGAGGAATGGTAGAGGACAGGAAGGCCTGGCTTGTAGGATTTTGAGCATAACTTTGCTAGCATGAGAAATGAGTTCAATGGTAGGTAGTTTGAACATTCTTTGCTATTGCCCTTCTTTGGAATTGGAATGTAAACTGACCTTTTCCAATCCTGGGGCCACTGCTGAGTTTTCCAAATTTGCTGGCATATTGAGTGTAGCACCTTTACTGAATCATTTTTTAAGATTTTGAATAATTCAACTGGAATGTTGTCACCTCCACTAGCTTTATTGTTTCTCAGACTTTCTAAGGCCCATTTGACTTCACATTCCAGGATGTCTGGCTCCAGGTCAGTGACTACCCCCTTGTGGTTATCAGGGATGTTAAGAAGAAGTTGGTTCTTATATGCCGATTTACCCTACCTGAAGGAGGCTCAAAGCGGCTTACAGTCACCTTCCCATTCCTCTCCCCACAACAGACACCCTGTGGGGTGGGTGAGGCTGAGAGAGCCCTGATATCACTGCTCGGTCAGAACAGTTTTATCAGTGCCATGGCGAGCCCAAGGTCACCCAGCTGGTTGCATGTGGGGGAGTGCAGAATCGAATCTGGCATGCCATATTAGAAGTCCGCACTCCTAACCACTACACCAAACTGGCTTGTATAGTTCTTCTGTATACTTTTGCCACCTTTTAAAAATTTCTTCTGCTTCTGATAGGTCCCTACCATTTTGGTCCTTTATCATACCCATCTTTGCATGAAATGACTACCAAGAGATATTCAGCTTTAAAGACCTGTCTGTATAAAAAAACAGCTACTTGATTGTGGTAAATTATTGTTTATATTTATTAAAAATTACCTTGTTCTTGTTGCCCGTTCTTCTAAACTTGATACCTACCTGAACATTTCCCTTCAATAGTGAAATAAAGCAGTTTGCTAATTTTGAATTGCCGTCAACTTCTCATGGGCCACTACTAAACAAAGGAAGGATTTTAGTTGGTCTGTTAGTTCCCTGGGCTGGGTCAGCATATATCTGTAGACTAGGTGGAACAGACACTGAAACAAAGAACAGGAAAAATAAACAAAGAAGAAAAAGAGACAAAAAAGAAAAGAAATAGAACTGGGGAACAGAATTAGGGAATTGGGGGAATTAGGTAACTAACCTTGGGGAGTGGTGAAACTAACACCTATTGGCCAGAAAGTGAAAGAAAGATTGCACCTGGAGATAACCTCAGAGATGTTCAAATGACTGCACAGTCATCTATGTGTGGTGTAAATTATGTTATATACCTTGTCTCCTCCCTTGTTTGTATTAACATTAGCTATGCAATATTTATGATATCGTAATGCCCAGGAAATCCCAGTCACAGTGCCACCATAGATTAAATACTATTGACTATACTGACCATAATTTGCTAAGGTTTTAGAACTGAAGATAATTTGCTTTTCTCCCCCATGGGGTCCACATGTAGTTCTGGAATAGAAGGCACTCATCAATAACAGGTAAAATGCTACTGGTAAGTGGAGTGCCTGTTTGATCAATGCAGCAGGAGTCTCTCTGTGTTCTGAAAAAATTCTTTCGCTGACATTTAGAAATGGTACTGTTGAGACAAGGGTTCTTGGGAGCAGTTACTTATGTTGTGTTCCAAATGTGACATAAAACTCTTAATAAAGAGTTCTGTAAGTTCAGTTTATCCTGTCTTAGTTGTGCAAAGAGCACCGTAGAATCATGGGACTATGGACCTGAAAAGAACCTGAAAGTTTTCTAATCCAGCCCCCATAATTTGAGAATGAAGCATTCATATCTAAGTATCCCTAGTAGATTAGATTGTGTAACATATTGCTGGAAGAATTCAGATTATATGGCTATGAAATATGTAAAGTGTATTTGTAATTCATAGAACAAATTTAACTAGACTGCCATATGTTACTATTATTTCAATACCTCATTTGGGCCATCTTTCTCACTGAGACAATGCAATAGGAACATTTTAATATGTACAAGCTGTGAAGAAATGCCTTTTTTGGGAAGTTTGAAATGAGCAAAACCATCACTGAATTTTAAAGCATTGGTCTCTCTCTCTCTCTCTGAGCAGAGAACAGGCAGGAGGGGTGAAATCAGTTCACTTGCTTTCCAGAATTACCTCAGTCCACTTTTATTCAAATGCTAATAGCTCTAGGAAAAGGCAATGGGTGAGCCAAGTTCCTCCTCCTCCCCAGCAGGGAACAGAGATTTTGAGTCATTAAGACATCAGGAGGTAGACTTCAGGAAGAAACTCTTGGAGACATCAGGAAAAGCTTCTTTGACACTACCTGACCAGGGTGTAAACTGCACGGAGCTTTTATTCCACTCCCAGGTCGATTCAGTCCCTCCCGTCTGCACTGAAATCGATTTCCAGTTTGATTTCCATCAATGGAAATTTTTCATCTGCAACCGTCATGCCTCGACCCACATTCATCGTACCTTTGCCTCGGAATATCAGGGAGCGCTTATTTTCCGGAATATCCACCAATCCGCACCGGATGCACCAAAGCAGTGGTCCCCAACCTGCGGGCTGCGAAGGCCATGGCGCCGGGCCGCGGCTCCCTCTCCCCGCCCCCCCCGCAGTAAAAAACTTCCCAGGCTGCAAGCTTGCGGGAGGGCGGGGAGAAGGAATCGGGGCCGGGCCGCGCCCATGCAGGCGCGGCTCGCGGGCGCGGCCCGATGCGCGGGCACGGCCTGCGGGCGCGGCCCGATGCGGGGGCACAGCCCGCGGGCGCGGCCCGATGCGGGGGCGCGGCCCGCAGGCGCGGCCCGATGTGCGGGCATGGCCCGCGTGGGCCGCGGGCCGCGCCCCAATGCCCTGCCGGTCCCCAACCTCAGAAAGGTTGGGGACCACTGCACCAAAGGATCCATGTGTAGATGTCCTCAGCACTCGGATTAACCGGCATTCCTCCCCCCGCTCCTCCCCAATGGTGACGTTATGGAACTGTCTTTTGCTGATTGGTCAACCAACCCCCGCATTTCCAATGCTGACCTTGCATGGTTCTCTCCTGCTGATTGGTCAACAACCCCCCTTTTCCAATGCTGACCGAACGTGTTTATCTCCTGCTGATTGGTCGACTCGCGGAGTCGAAAGAATGGGAGAATAATTGTTTCACGGTTAAATACGCTGTTCAGCTCTGTTTTGATAGCTTAGATTGTTTGAGACAGCACAGAAATGGAAAAGTGTACAAATACGGTAAAAAAAAAAACATATCCAGGCATACTCTGATGGGAAGTACGTCAGAACGTTAGGAATCGATTAAAACTAACATGATGCAGATGACGCAAGTATGTTAAAGCTGTTTCGTTTCGGAAATAATGTTTGTTGCAGATCACTCATAATGCCCGAGCCCGAATCGGGTGGAGATTGGCAAGAATAAAAGCGGGGAAATCAAGAGATGCAGAATAGGCCCTAGTCAGTGGTTGGGGAAAGAGGCAGATAAAACTCCTGGTAGAGAAGGAGCAAAGCCTCTTTTGTGCTGATTTCATTGAGCCAGACAGAGCTCTTAACTGAGGTCTGGAGGAGGCAGCCATTGCCATTCTGCTGGCTTGCAGATTTGAAAGAGGCTTGAAGATAATGGAGCATGTGGTAACATTCTAAGCTAAGGGTCCTGCCTTATAGTTAACTAGCTTCAAAGCCCCTCTCCCCTGGCCAGGCAGTTTAAGGTGGTTTTGGGCTGCAGCTCGCAGCTGGATCAAGTAGGGCAGGCGTGGGTTGGGCAGCTTGTTAGTAGGGCGGGAGGCCCTTGTTAGCAGGCCCTCCACCCCATTCTGGTTGCAAAATTATTTAGGATTTAATAAATCTCAAGAAGACACAACATTTTGCCTATTGGTTTCGTTTGCTTTGGGTGATCTATTATTAAATAGGGCTTTATTTGGGGGCACTTCTGAAACACAATGTTTGAGCAAGATGCATCAAGCAAAGTTTATTGAAGTCACATTTGTTTTGGTGACAGGTAAGATTCTGTTCAAGATGCTAGTCAAGTGTCATGCTCTTTAGAAATGGTAGCAAATATCAATATGTCATTGCTTACATTAGTAATTCCTATGAATCAAGACAGAGCTTCACCAATGTCATTTGGAAATATTTCTGTTGCTGAAGAAATACCAGAATTGAAATAGTTGCAATGGCAAAGGTCCACAGGTAAAAAAAAAAGTTGTTTATATATGATCAGATTGATGATAACTAAGAGTTAAGTTAAATTTGTCCCCTAGTTTTTGTTTGCTTTGTTTCTGTTTGTTGTTTTTGGCTATTTCTGTACTTATGGTTCTTTGCACTTTTACCACTACTGTCTCTATCCATTATAAACATCAATGGGTCCCAAGGTTTGACTATTAAAATTGCTAAAAAAACAGTAGAGATCTTAAATTACTCCCATAGCAAATGCTGATTCGACTAAAAATGCTTCAGCTTCATCCTCCAGAATTTCTTGTAGCCTAGCAGTCCTCTAGATGATCTGGGGTGGACTTGCCTGCAACCCATGTCTTCAGGAACCATGGCTGGAACTTAGGTAGGAATCAGTCATAAATACTTCAGAGTCTTCTATAAAGCCTAGAATATGGACTTTAGTGAAACCAGATGTGTTCATGTTGTTAGGACAGGCTATCTAATAAAGTTCTCCTTCTCTAAAAAGGGAGGTCAAGCATTTCTGCTCAGGAGCCCTCCAAATAATAGTTAGCTAAAGACTGAGCATTCTGCTGCACAGTCAGCACAGAGTGTAAATTCTAATGTTGGTGGATGACTTGTTTTTACAGTCTTTGGTTGAAGAAACTATAGAGCATGTAGCTGTTAATAGGAAACACTATAATGGATTAATAATTTATGTGCCAGGTGAGGTAATAGGCTGAGTACATCCAGACTCAAGGAAGAGAGGGACATGTCTGCCACTTGTCCTACAATATGAGAACGCTGTAAGTACTATTAAAATTAGATTGTTCTTTAAATGTAATAGCAATTAAATATATGGTTCCTTGCCATTGACAAGTAATTTGACCTCCACAAAATGACTTCACTATATAATTTTATATCAAAATTGTAGGCTATGTAGAATAATAGAATTGGAAGGTAACTCCAGGATCATCTAGTCCAATCCTCTGCACAATGCAGAAACTCACAACTACCTGCCTGCCCAAGGTGACCCTAATTTCATGCCCAAGTGATCCCTCCACCAAAAATCTCCAGAATTCAGCCTGGTTTGGAGGAAATTCACCTACCATCCCACAGTGGCAATTAGCATTTCCTTGGATATGCAAGGAGGGGCCACAAGAGACACACTGGCACATCCCTTACTGCCCACCCACTCACAATCAGCACTAAGTTCATAAAATCAGCATTTCTGTCAGAAATGTGTCTTTGACTGTTTACACACTGGGAACTTCAGTGCCCCAGCTCCTATACAGGAGCCCAAATCAGGGGTAGATGAGATCCACCAGGCCAAATGCTCCCCCGTGTGGGTGCAGGAAGAGGTGGGGCAACCTGCCACAACTAAAACTCCAGCCTGCAGCCCAGCATGAAACCCCCAGTGTGTAAACGGTCTTTGAGAAAACATCCTGGTGTAACATTTGATAATGATATGTCTATGGCAACAGCATAGGGTATCTTTTGTCGCTGTACTTCAGAAATAAAAGGCTTTTTCCAGTTATGCCATGTTTTGAGGTTTTTTTAATCCAAAATCTTTGAAATTTAACTTGCAATATAAAAATGAAGCTTTCCAGTAAATGCCATTCTTCCTTTTATATCATCGGAGAAAGAGGTTGCTGCTTGGTAAAAATAAGAAAGCTTTAAAAAAGCAAATCATCTGTCAGGGTTCTGCATCCAAAACAAACAAAATATAAAATAAACCACTGCAAAATCTCCTATAGCTGGCTATTGAGACATCAAATCAAGTCACCATTGCCAGTATTAATAAAGTTCAGGAACTGATTTGGCTGCAGGAAACAACATGCAAGGTATGTAAATATTAGTCCATTTGATTTTCTTTCTCTCTTCCATACACACACACACACGCATAGCATTGTACTTGAGCACTTTGAAAACATCGTTAAGCTAGTCTGTCCACCCCCCCCCCCAATTCTATGTAGAATAACTCTCTCAAAAGACTCTGCTTCCTATTCATTGCATTTGGCAGTTCCCACCACATAGTAAATGATCGCATTATATGCAGCATCCTAATGTTGTGCAGACTGTAGATGCCAGGGAGGATAATGAATAGGGCAATTGGTGAACCAAATTACATTTCCTACTTACAGCCCTGATCAGCCCTAGTTAGCATACTCATAAGTAAAGAGTTAGTTATGGGAAGGGTGCTGGTGATTAAATGAATGAAGAAGCCCATCTGTTTCATAAAGCGGAAGGCAGTGTAATAAATGGCAGCCTTGGACAGCACTCCCAGTGGGCAGAAGTGGGTTCTGCGGAAACTCTGTTCAATGAGAGTCATAATTTTGTTTGTTATTAATAGCCTCTTTACCA
This sequence comes from Paroedura picta, assembly GCF_049243985.1. NCBI lineage: Eukaryota > Metazoa > Chordata > Lepidosauria > Squamata > Gekkonidae > Paroedura > Paroedura picta. Next base: position 75,781,992 of record NC_135373.1, on the reverse strand, counting down.
TTTCAGAGCTGCTTATACATGCAATCCAGCATTTCTTCCCATCTGTTTCCCCTTAATCTGCAGGGTCTGGCTGAATACTGTCAGTTTCAGAATATTACATGTATTAATGGCTTACATGTTGTTTCTAGCTAGTGAGGTATGGGGTGAAGTTTTCTTCCACTGATCACATGATGAAACAGGGTCCCAGTTTTCCACACGGCCAGGAATGTAAAAGGAAACTGAAACGAGCCATATCACAGGATATAGTCACATGACTTTCCCATTTGAGTGCTAAGGGTGAACAATTCAATTTTCAGCCAGAAACCAAAAGGTTGAGCAAAAAAAAAGAAGAAAATTAACTTTTATTTTTAAACGAGTGTACATAATTAGGATTAAAAACTACATACAAAAATATCATTAAAAATTTTAATCAGGTTTACAGCAACCAGGAATATGTTGGCACATCCAATTCTAAAGGATCACATTAATGGTTACACATGCTACATCAAAAGACCCAATGCATTTTGAACCCAAGGGTTTTCTTCAACTGTCACAATTAGATTACACATAAAAACAATAATGATTCCAACATAAAATATCTTTTTAGGGCCAGGGAGGTAGCACATGAGTAACAAAAGAGAAGCCCCAAATAATGGCTGTAAACCAATTCTCATTTGTTGTTGTTATGTGCGAAGTCGTGTCCGACCCATCGCGACCCCATGGACAATGATCCTCCAGGCCTTCCTGTCCTCTACTATTCCCCGGAGTCCATTTAAGTTTGCACCTACTGCTTCAGTGACTCCATCCAGCCACCTCATTCTCTGTCGTCCCCTTCTTCTTTTGCCCTCGATCTCTCCCAGCATTAGGCTCTTCTCCAGGGAGTCCTTCCTTCTCATGAGGTGGCCAAAATATTTGAGTTTCATCTTCAGGATCTGGCCTTCTGAAGAGCAGTCAGGGTTGATCTCCTCTAGGACTGACCGGTTTGTTCGCCTTGCAGTCCAAGGGACTCGCAAGAGTCTTCTCCAGCACCAGAGTTCAAAAGCCTCAATTCTTTGACGCTCGGCCTTCCTTATGGTCCAACTTTCGCAGCCATACATTGCAACTGGGAAGACCATAGCCTTGACTAAACGCACTTTTGTTGGCAGGGTGATGTCTCTGCTTTTTAGGATGCTGTCAAGATTTGCCATAGCTTTCCTCCCCAGGAGCAAGCGTCTTAATTTCTTTGCTGCAATCCCCATCTGCAGTGATCTTGGAGCCCAGGAAAATAAAATCTGTCACTATCTCCATTTCTTCCCCATCTATTTGCCAGGAATTGAGAGGGCCGGATGCCATGATCTTTGTTTTCTTGATGTTGAGTTTCAAGCCAACTTTTGCACTCTCCTCCTTCACCCGCATCAACAGGCTCTTTAGTTCCTCTTCACTTTCTGCCATTAGAGTGGTATCATCTGCATATCTGAGGTTGTTGATATTTCTCCCTGCAATCTTGATCCCAATTTGTGACTCCTCTAATCCCGCATTTCTCATGATGTGCTCTGCATATTAATTAACATTAATTAAGCACAATACCTAATTCTGTCCTAGGCCAAAGTAAATTTCTGGTGTATGTTCTTGTGAGCAAGCAAAAAAGCAAGGTGATCTTTGTCTTTCACATGAGAACACACTCTGGGAGTTTAAGTTTGGCCCAGGACAGAATGAGTTTCTTAATGAATATGAGCTCCTTAATTCAGGCCTGGTTTAAGAATTTGTGGGTCCCATTGCACCAGAGCCAGCGGGGTCCTAGCAGAACACAACTGGAGCTGTTATTTGCACTGCACAAGTAACAGCGGGGCACCCTTCCCAGGGATAGTTGGGAAGTTGGGAAGCAACGGATATCTTCACTTTGCTGAAAACATTTACTAGTATTATCCTGAAGGCTAAACTTCCTTAGCATAAAAAAGAAAACCACCTACTTTTTAAAATTTGAGTATGCTCAGGGACTGTCATCCTCTTTGGGAACCGTAATTCCAGTTCCAGAGCATTAATGTCTCTCCCAGGAATCTTTTGACATGTGCTAGCTACTCACTGTAGTTCAGAGGGTGCTGTCCTGTCTCAGCTGACACCAGCAGCTCCAAGCTGCCCACAGCCTGGCCTCCCAATGCCTTCAGCTTTCCCCTTCAGTGGCCATTCCACATTGGGGTGGGTGGGCTCTGGCATTCCCTTCAAGAGCTTTCTTTTGGGGCAGTCCGTTTCTTTGGCGGCGCATTCCCTCCCCCTTTCTCCTTTGTGCTTTGTGCCTGTGTGTGTGAATGTAGTAAAATGGATGGCAAAGAGTTAACTGAAAGTTGATTAGGAGTAGAGGGAAACTGGACCCCCTGTGTTCTTTTTTCTTAGCTTTCAGTTCTTATGTGAATTGGAGTTGGGTTGCAATAACATTTTGTGTTCTGCAGCTCCTGTGAGTACACTGAGGTGAAAGTGGAGCACCTAAATATGGGGAGGAGGGGAGGGTTACTTGCAAAAGGAAGGCTGCAAAGCCCACCTGCTGTAATGAACAAATCCCCTCAAAGTGATTGATGGGCTAGAATCCAATGACTGCTCCAGATCTGGCTGGCTGATTCACCCACCCCTCTCACCTGCCACTGCCTCCTACTCTGCAGCTTGACGATCCAGGTAATGAGGATCCTTGCCTCAGTCAAAGCTGGTGAGACAGAAGAGTGCTAGAAGCCCCTGACCAGCTGGGAACTCACTGGACACTCTGGAGGTGAGGAAGGCATCAGCTGTGATACAGAATGACCTGCCCTGGCCACAGGAGGTTGTGAAGAACCCTGGGGAGCCAGGCAAAGTGCCACAGGCTCATGATGACAGTGGCAACTCCTGGTAGCCCAGTGTTCCAAAATATGGCATGGGAGCACCGACAAGAGCTACAAGGACAGGAGGGGGCAGGATGGCAGAAGACACCAGGAAGTGGGGTGGAGGTTTTGTACCCTCAGTGAGGTGGGACTGAACATAGGATTGATGGGAGGCAGGCAACTATGAAAAGGATGAGGGGAGAACAGGAGGGGGTTGGACACATGGAGAAGAGAGGAGTGCAGATGACCTCAAGGAGATGAGATGAAATATTGGGAACACAGACAGAGTGGAGTAGAGTAAACTCAGAGTGGAGCAGAGGAGTTGAGCGGGGCTTCCGGCTGGGCATGGCCTGATGCTGGAGCCCAACCAGAAGGTACCCTAGAGGCTGAGCAGGAGGAAGACAAGAACAACCCCTCTCCACCACCCATCCAGCACCCTCTGGAAGGGCGAGTTACCCTACAGCTGTTGGGGTAGGCATTAGGGGGAGCCTTAGTTTCCCAGGCAGGGGAGGGGCCCTCACAGACATATCATGTGATCCAACTCATTGGAGAAAGCAATTATGCTAGGATTCGTATGTGGAAAAAAGAAACCAGGCCGACAGAGGGTATGTTGGTTGGAAGCCATCTGAATGGACACCGGCCAGAACATTGCACGGTTTAAGGAGGCAGTGTGAGATCGGGAATCATGGCAGTGGCTGTGCCTTGGGATCATCAAGAGTTAGAAATAATTGAATGGCTGACAACAACTGTCTAAGGTGAAAGAGCAATAGGCATGGTATCTTTAGTATCAATTTTGTGGTGAGCTAATTTAGTACTGAAGCAGTAGGTGCAAGCTTAAATGGACTCCGGGGAATGGTGGAGGACAGGAAGGCCTGGAGGATCATTGTCCATGGGGTCGCGATGGGTCGGACATAACTTCGCACCTAACAACTACAACAAACTTAGTACTCCAAGGGAAATTTGAAAAGATAAACTGATAGTCTATTGAGGTCACTTGAACATGCCATCATTGGTCTTTGGTTATGATTGGCACTAAGTTAACACTCTCATACCCTTGGTTATCTTCCCTCAATCCGTTAATTCATTTTTCTCTGTATTCCCTATCTCTGGCCATTGGGAGCAGATTACCTTTGTCATGGTAAAGCTTCAACATATTTACATGAAACAATTTACATTGCTCCCCTTCAGGATTTACATTTACTAAATAGTTCTCTCTTGAAACTTGGCTTATAATTTTGAAAGAATCCTCCCAAGCTACTTCCAGCTTGTGCATTCATCAAGTTTTCAGTACAAGGCTTTGGTCGCCTGGCTTAAAGACTCTCTCTCCACTTTTGGCACTGTACCAGGTTCTTTGTTTCTGCTGAGCTTGATGCATGTTTTCTGCAGCAGCAGTTCTTTGTAGCTCCTGTTGGTAGGACACTGCCTCTTTGCTTTCAATGTTCTCTCATTGCACCCATGCTTCTTTTAGGATATCCATTAGTCCCCTCACAATACATCCAAGCAGTAGCTTGGATGGATTGAAACTGAAATTTTCTTGTGACATGGCTTGATAGCCAAATAACAGATGCTGAAACCTTTGATCCCAGTCATTAAGATGTTTCACCATGTAAGTTTTCAAGCTGTGATTCAAAGTGCCATTGAATCTTTTATTGTGGGTGATGAACTGTGGTGGTGAGATGTTTCATTCCACAAGCTTGCAGCCAGTTCTTTATTGAGACATGAAGATTGTTCCTAAAGCTATGATTATTTCTTGAGGAAAGCCTAGCCTAGTGAACACTATCTGCTACTGCTTCTGCTTCAATGTCCCTTAAAGGAATGGCTTAATGACATAATTCACAGTTGTCAATATATATTTATTCCCCTGCTAAGTTGCTCTGGTGACTGGTCCTGCAATGTTTGAGAATGCTTCTAACATTAACCCTTGACAGTCCATCACGCCTACCTTATCTATACCTCCTTTAAGGTTCTGATCTGCAGCTCCACACATATTTTTCAGTATTCTACGTTTACCTTTCCCCCAGTTCTTTCTTCCAGACTTATTCTTCATCTGTACTGAAGCACCTGAATTGTATTGGTCTTATATGAATCATGGTCACCAGTAAAAGGTTCAGGTAACTAGTATATGGGTCTGAAAAATGAATAAACTGTAGATTCTATTCACCCATGTTCTGCCTGAACCAGATCCTGGATAGGCCTAATTCTACCTTGGCTCTATCACAACCTGCTAGATTCCATCTTAGATAATCATCTGACCTTGCAGATACTGCTCGTATTTTGTCTTGGCTTAATTTCCTGGCATTCAGGCTCATTTTACTGTCTTTAGAGTAGTTAGAGACTAGTTAGAGATTACAGCCCATTAACTAATGCAAATACATTCAAGAGAGCAAATTTAGCTATTTTTTAAACATTGCTTTACCAATATTTTGTTCATTTCTCAGTTGGTGTTTGTCTGAAGAAAGTTAAGGAGCATTTCTATAGGTGAAAGGAATAATGTAAGTATCTTTGAGTAATTCATTATACCCATTTGCTGAATTTTCACTGCTATACTGCAATATAAGGTGTGTCTTTCTTAACAATTCAGGCTTAGTCAAGCAACTGAGAGGGAAGAACTAGGGGGCACAAAGTACCATGGCTCTGATAGCCAAGGGAGGCAGGAAAGGTGGTTACTGGTATACAGTATATTTCTGGCTGATCTCTTTGTTAGCTAACCTATCACACAGGGTTGTTCTGAGGATGAGATGGGGAATTCATGAATGTAGCACAGTGCTCCTTGGAGGAAGGCTAGTGAAATATACATCTTAGGAACAGAATGGGGGGGGGGGCAGGTGAGGAAAGGCTTCACCTAGAAATAATCCATTAACATGCTAACAGCCAGTGTGGTGCAGTTGTTAGAGTAGGATGGAGTAAACTGAGTTCAAACCAACCATGTTCATTGAGTGCCCTTGGGTCAGTTAGCTCTAGGGAAGGGTGCAACTGCATTTTTGTGATTTGTTTTTCGTTTGTGGTTGAATCACAAACCCAACCATTAACCCATGTGAACTGGGAGGTTGGTTCACAAACCAACTTTGGTTAGTATTGGTTCGTGAATCATTTACAGTTTAAACCCATGATTTCTGTTCTCCGTGGCTTTTTGCAAGGAACACAAAGCTCTTTGGCTTAAATGACTATGAGCAGAAAGCAGAGGTTTCCAAACAACTCATGGTGGTTTAAAATCCTGGGTTTTGTTCTTCACAAACTGCCATGAACTGCAGCAAAATTAGTGGAAATTCATAGTGGTTCTTCAGTCTGCAAACTTCGCTTCATGAACCATGCACTGGTCAAAATTCATATTACCTAACCTATCACACAGGGTTGTTCTGAGAATGAGTTGGTGACCATGGGAGTTGGTACCACTGAAGTCCAAAGTATGTATGTGTGTGTGTGTGTGTGTGTGTGTGTGTGTATGTATGTATGCATGTATAAATAAGACACATATTTCCCCTCAGGTTCTTGTAAGGGTATAATGGGACTGAGATGCCATGCATAATGCTTCTTGAAAGAGGAGTTGGATCCAAATTTAATCCATAAATGGCATTTGTTTGGGCTATGTCTGAGTAGTGTGAGTTGGGAAATATTTGTCTGGATGCCCTGTGCAGCCTTGGGTCATGTGCATGGGTTCTCAACCTTTTAAAGCCTGTGGGCATTTTTTATAAGGGGTGTTGAGTGCCACTGTAAAAATGGCTGCCACATCAGGTAGAGCTAAACCCAAAATAGGTTCCATAGGATACTGAGAAAGAGAAAAAGTGAATTTTTTTAAAAAATGAAGGAAAGCCTGTGTTGTGGACCTACCTGCTAATATCTCCTTAAATGAAGAGGAGATGGAAGAAGCTGGCGCAAGCCCTCAAATGCTGTAGGAAGACCCACCAGTCTAGGTGAAGACTCTATTAGAACACCTATAGATGGTGCACTGATTGAACAAGAGACAGATCAGATGATTGCTGTTCTTTTACTGGTTCACCTTCCCTATCCCAGTTCACAGAACAAGCAATCAGATGCTCTCTCTTGAAAGCTGGCCGGTTTGTCTCTTTTGGGCCATTAACTGGTCATAATGATTTCTTATTATATTGGATTCCATATTTATTTATTAGATTCACCCCCCCCCCCTGCAGCCCATTCTCTATGGAACTCAGGATGGAGAGCAGGGTCTTTTATACCTACAATAACTCTATGAGGTAGATTGGGGAGGTGGGGGGGGGAGAGAGAGACTCTCTTTATGGCAGAGTTAGACACCTGATATAAATTACAAAATCTTTGTGTTTGTTGGGAAACAATATGAGGGCTTCATATCCCAGATGCATACTGTCTCTTTTCTGTTTGCAGCCACAGAACTTATTGGAATGGGATTTTTTTGCCTTCTCTGTCTCACTACAGCCTGATGTGCTCCCAGAAATGCTGTTCCTAGGAGACAAGACATCTCCTGCTGACACCCAAGAAGGATAAGGGCGAGTCAGTAGAAAATGGAACTCAGTGAAAGTCACCCCCTTCCTTTAGCCAAATCTATTGCTAAATCTATTGCAGGGTCTCCCCTGTCATACTCCAGCTACACGCATACTGAATCATGCATCTTGTGAAGAAGTGCCTTCAGTTTTGGCTCACAAATCAACTTCATGTGGCAACCTCAAGTTTTAATGTAATAAAAGAGGAGAACAAGTAGATGATCCACTCTTTCCATAGCCTTCATCTTTAAACTGCCCGTGGCGCCACGGGCGCCACGGACTATATAAAGGGCTAAGGGGTTCTAGGGCGGGATGTGTCCGTGATGAGGAAGGGTCCGGATTGGACCCTTCCTCTGGACAGACAATCGGAGGGACCAATCGGCGCCTCTCGCCGCGTCAGGCCGCCGGGCAGGGAGCCCCCAGCAGTCGCGCGGACCGCGGCTGCCGGGGGCTCCCCGAAAGAAGGCTGCATGAACGTCCGCGCCTCTCCAAGCTTCAAGCCCGCCACCGCTTGCCCTGAAGACAACCCGCTCTTCAGCCCCACCGCCAGCCTCCCGTCGCCATCTTCTGCCTCGCCACCAACAGCACCGCCGGCCTGCGCCGCTGAGACGTCGACGCGGCAACTGCCGCCCACAAACAACGCGGGGAAGAGCCCGCGCAAAGGACGCCCGCCAGCCGCGCCGCCCGCAACGGCCTGCCGCCCACCAACCTCTCTCCCAGCTCACAGCCCGCTCGCCCACGCCGACACCGGCGCTCCGTGCCCACAGCCAGCCACCCGCTGACATCTCCCTCACCCCAATGACAGGTAGGCGTCGCAGAGAAGACGACCCGCCTCGGACACGCGCGGAGGCGGCTGCGGGGGGGGCTCCCTAAGCCTACCACCAGCCCCGGAAAGCCTCTGCCGGCTGCTAGCGCCTGCTGCATTTCGAGGGCAGCGGGCTTGATTACTAGTCATTTTGTAAATTTCTTTTTTCTCCCCAGTTATCTTTTCCCTTAGCATCAAAACCATTAAATATTTTACTCTTTCCTTGTAGACATCCAGTGCAGCATGATTTCAAATTATGAAATTTACCTGCACCAAAAATGTTTTCCAGCAAACAGAAGTATGAATTTGTAGCTACCACATGGTTTCAAACAGCAAATCTAAGTCCTTCTGTCTCAGGGCTACTAGTATCTATGCAACGATTCCTAATAGTATAATTGTAATTAGAAGCCCAACTCCCAAGAGATAGATTTGCTGAACTATGTTACTTACTTAACCCTGAGCTGAAATGTAGTTGACCACAATGACAATCAATTGGCATCCCTTTGCTGAGAAAGTCTGTTTGCAGCAAGAGATATACAGAGCTTTTCTTTAACTGGAATATATTGCTTCGTTTTGTGACAGCCCTCTGTTTCCATGGCAATGGGCACCTCTGTGCATCCTTATTTAACTGACCTGGAATCTAAAGTTGGGCTGCAAGGAAGAATGTTTTTAATCAAAAGCAAACCTCTAACAAGGGGATAGAAGACTGCTGTTTTTTCCTTTCATATGACTATTTGTTTACCTGTTCTTAAACACAGGTGCTTTATAGAACCATTAATAATTCCATTCCTTTTAAAACAGTCAACTCATGGGGTTTATTCCCTTTCATACTATAGCTGAATGAAATGTAGTTTTTCTCCTTTCTTTGTTCTGTTGTTAGCTCAAGGTAACCTGACGTCAAGATCCAGTTCATAGAACTTCTGATATGAACAAATTAAGGTCTTAAATATTTTTCTCCCTCCTTATTAAGGCTTATAGGTCAGTGTTTAATATTTTCCTGGTCTAGGACTAGCAGCAAGAGGATTTTTAATTGTGGTAGTATGTACATAGTTGCTGTCAAATATTTGAAAGCACTTCTGTAAGGAGGGATGGCTTCTCTTAATATTTCACCTATTGACTATAAATTGAAAAGAAACTTGCCTTTGGTATAAACACATGCATCAACTATCAGAACACTGTTTTGGCCAATTGTCCATTACACCAAAACAATAAGAAGAACCATGGTGGATCAGACCAAAGGCCCATCAAGTCCAGCAGCCTGTTCACACAGACCCATTCAGCACTGGCAGCAATGCACCAGGCTGCTGTTGGGTGTTTGTGCTGGGGTAGGTTGCTGGACCCAGGCTGCCCTGGATTTGTGCCTCCAGATGAGGCAGCTGGGGCAGCGAGGTTCTGCCATGCTGTGGGGGCTGATTAAATTTTTAAGAACGTGGTATTGTGTTACAATGCAACACGCTGTTCTTAAAAAAAAAAAAAGCCCAGGTGGCTCCCCTGCACTGTGTAGCAAAGATGCCCGGTGTATTTTGTGTCCCTTGCGGGATGCCACAGTTATTGGCACCAGTGAGGAGGAGCCAGGATGGTCCAACTCTTCCCTTCCCCATAACCCAGGCCCAACATAGGCCCCATCAGTGTTCAGGGCACAACAGGGAATGTGGATATATCCAAATGAGGGCCTGAGTCAGGCCAGGCCTGGGATGGTCCCAGCCTGGCCACAACATCATGTGGAACTGAGAATTTGCCCTGCCACTGGATGAGTGGTAAGGTTGGGAAAATTCCTGGTATGTACAAGGTCCCAGTGGTCAACCAGTTACCACTAGGAATTGTACAAACAGGAAAGATTGCAACAGCATAATTAGTACTATACCTCTTACCTATTTTGGGGGGTTAGTGTCATGTATATAATTTCTATTAAAGTCTTAAAAGAAATGGAAACACACAGTATTGGCAAAAACAACAACAAAAGGTATACGTGAGTGACAAAAGGGGGCGACAGCAAGGATGGTAGAAAAATGGAACAAAATTAATTGAAAGAAAGCATGTATTGCAGTAACACATGAATAACTTGTGGAGCTCTACCTGTCATCCGAACACCTGGCCACAGTGATCCATGCAATGGTCACCTCCAGAATAGATTTCTGTAACTTTCTCTACACTGGCATGCCCTTGTGCTTGATCTGGAAGCTTCAGCTAGTGCAAAATGCAGCTGCTAGGGTACTCACAGGTACACCTTGGAGGGCCCATATCCAGCCTGTACTGAGGCAGCTGCATTGGCTGCCGGTTATTTTCCGAATCCAGTTCAAGGTTTTGGTTCTGAACTTTAAGGCTTTAGGTGGTCTGGGCCCGGCATACATGAGGGACCACCTGTTGCTCTATGCCCTCTGCAGGGCTCTATGCTCTGCGGGTATGAATGTACTGGTTGTTTCTGGCCCCAGAAAAGCGTGCCTGGCCTCGACCAGGGCCAGGGCCTTTTCGGTCCTGGCCCCGACCTGGTGGAATGAGCTCCCGGAGGAGGAAGTTGAACAAACCTTCAGTCAATTGCCAAACAACAAGGCCCCAGGCATTGACATCATAACCATGGAATTATTGAGATGTGTACCAATCAAAACCATTATAGCTTTATGCCAGAAAATCTGGGAAACTAATAACTGGCCAGATGAGTAGAAACAATCTGTGTTCATCCCACTACTCAAAAAGGGTGACTAAAAAAATGTGCCAATTACCATACAATAGCTCTCATTACTCATGCTGGTAAGATTCTGTGCAAAATCATAAAACAATGCATATCAACAACCATTGAAAGAGAATTACTGGATGTTCAAGCTGGCTTTCGATGGGGGTGTGGCACTCGTGATCACATAACAAACTTGTGCTGGATTTTGGAAAACTCACAGGAATATCAGAAGGATGTCTACATCTGCTTTATTGACTACAAGAAAGCTTTTGATTGTGTGGATCACAACAAATTATGGGAAGCCTTGCAAAATTTGGGGGTGCCAGTATATTAAATCAAACTAATGCAGTTACTCTTTGCTAACCAAGAAGCCATTGTATGTACACCATTTGGTGACACAGACTGCTTCAAAATATAGAAAGGAGTGTGCCAAGGTTGTATTCTTTCCCCGTGGCCTTAGGTATGAACCCATGCATCAGCTATCAGAATACTGTTTTGGCCAATTGCCCACTAGAGCAAACATAAGAAGAGCCATGGTGCATTGTATGCTGAGATCATTATGAGAGAGATTAAACTCAAAGAATCAAACACTGGAATTAAGATTGGGGAAAGAAATATAAATAATCTTAATAATAAATAATCTTTAAACCGCTCCGTGGTATTAAATAAAAGGATAAAGGGTAAGTGGGAGGAGAGTGGGCAGGCGCTGTCTGGGATAAAAATTCGGAAGAGTGAATCAGGAGCCGCAAAGCGTGATTTGCGCCTCCCCATTGGCTACTTGGCCCATCTCCCGAACACCCCAACGGCTACTCTCCAGTCCTCCCGAGCTGCCATCTGAGCTGCTACACTCTCTGGATGGTGAGTCGCCCGCAGACTTCGGCCGAGGACCGGGATGGCCGACGGGGAGGAGGGTTGCCCCACGCCGCTGGACTCAGGGAAACCTGGTTTCCCTCCACCCAGCGACAGCTCTTGACTGCCCAGGGACTTCACCGCTAATCCCGCTGAGCCTCCCCGGCCACCGCCACCACCGCCGTTCCCACTCCGACCTCGACTGTCCCTTGGGGGCCCCCGAAGACTTCTCCCCACCCCGACTTACACTTTGCCGGTTCATCCGCTTTGCCGCCTGTCCCTTGCCTTTGCTGCCAGCACCGCGCCCAGGCCGTGAGGGCCGCATGGCTGCTGCCATGATGGCAGCCCCAACCACGCATGCGCAGCCTTCCATGTGCCGTCCCGCTGCTGCCCGCAGCGCCCCCCAGGCCTCACCGCCCCGCTGTCCACGAGTGGAGGCCGTGCCCGCGCCTGCCAAAGCCGCCGAGCCACTGCATTGCCAGCGCTGCGCCTAGGCCTCAGGGGCTGCACCCCACCACATGTGCACACGCTTCTGCCCTGGCCTCCTTTTGCCCGCTGTTGAGAATGCCCACCAGACCCAGTGAGCCTGCCGCAAGTGAGTTTGGTCGGGAAAAGGGGAGAGGGTCCCCAAAGGGACCGGCCGCTGCAGCAGCGCCCATGCCCAGCCAGACAGCCGCCCGGACCCCCACACTACGGTGGCTAGCGCCCTCTGTATTTACAGCACAACGGGCTTAATTTATAGTCCCCAAATAATTGGGGAAAGAAATATAAATAATCCTCCTGTCAGAAACTAAGGAAGGCCTAGAAGAGCTGATTACAAAGGTCAATGAAGTAGTGTGCTAGTAGCCAAGCTTGGCGTAGATAAAAAAAAAAAGCCCGGCTGGCTACCTTCTTGACCTGAGCCTTGAGTGTTACTGGGCGCCAGCACAAATACACTCCCTGGATGCAAAAAGCAATTAGCAGGCAGAAACTTAGCAAACACCAGAAACTTTAACAGCTACTAGATGGTTTGACTGGTCTATGATTTTATACTGAATGTTATCCCCGGCCCTTTCCCCCCCAGCGAGCCTGTGGCTTCCCTGCAGCCCTCCAAGCACACCCGACGCCATCCCCCACCCCTTTGCCCCCAGCGAGCCCACAGCTTTGAGGCATGAGTGTGCCTGGTGGGGCACAGGGAAGTCATCCCTGGCCCTCTCCCCCATGAGGCCACAGCCTCCCCGCAGCCTCCGTGGGTGGCGGGGAAGCCATTCCCGGGCCGGGCACATGCCCTCCTCACTGGAGGGCCCATGGTCCATGTGGTGTCTGGGTGGCATGGCTGTCCCAATCCGGAAGTGTCCAGCTTCACTGGGTGCATCCAGATTGGGCTGCACGCTGACCCAGATACCACCCGGACAGGGTGGCTATCTGGGCTCGGACAGGTCCGCCTACATAGCTCTTTTAACTTTATTTAAGGGCCAATGGTTAAGATTACAGACAATGGAAAATGTTGTATGGTTTAAAATGTTGTAAACCACCCCAAGCCAGCTATGCAGGGAGGGGTAGTTATAGAAATAAAGTAATAAATAAATAAATATCTCACTGGCTACTATGGGACAGAAGATCATAGATTTAAATCTGTCTGCACAGACTTGGGAAATTCCTCTCTATTCATGGAGCAATTATTTAATTATAAACACTGTAGCAGGATAGCCATCTTCCCCTTGTTCAGACAAAGAAAAGAAGGGTCTTTGGAAGCCCTTCTGAATCACTCTGTATATCCAAGCAATGGAAGAAACTTGAGTATGTAATAGAATTTGGGTGTTTTATTCCGGGCAGGTAAATAGTAAATCTGATTTGCTGTCCTTCGTGTAAGGTGATGGCTGTTTTAGCAGGGATTAGGACACCATTAGGCCACCATTTTGCTTTCCATATTCTTATGATGATAATTTCCCTAGTGGCTGAGGAATATCTAGCATATGCCCTTGTTCTGACTTAAGTGTTGTTGTGCAGAGTCAGGTTTGTTTTTCCTCTCAAAGGATGGCCATAGTTGTGGAAGAGTTTTGTGCAGCAGCAATATTGCTGTATAGTTACAGCCACCCTGATAGGGCAGCAGATATCATGATTATAGCTACAGGAATCTGGCAGCCATATAATTAAACTGCCACTTTTAAAATATGTGCGCCCTCTACATTCCTTTTCCATTTGAAGGTTTAATTCAGATGCTAAAAGTTAATTTAAAATTATGTCTTGTGCATCAATTTCCCTTTTCCTCTTGAAAACTAATTTTGTTAATAAAACATGGCAAAAGCAACCAGCATCAGATGAAAGCATAGGTTGGATACTAAATGGCTCAAGGTATAAAATAGATTTTATGATTATTTTCCTCCCGCCCATTTTAAAAACTTTCTAATATGAGTTTTATATCACAGTTAAGGTTCCAACTATTTTTTCTTTTTTAGCTCACAGTGAGAGGCTCATACCTGTCAGGATCAGTACCTGTTCCTGCCATGAGTTGACCTGGGTTTCTCCATGTTTGTTTGACTTGCATTTTACCTTTCTTTTATTGGGGCCTCTTTGTAACCCAGGGCCCATATATTATGTTTGCATGCCTGAAATCGAAACTGTTTTGCTGCATCCTGTTATCTCAGAGAGCTGTGAAGTGTTTGTCTTTTGAACCTGCCGGCTGGGTCTGCCTTTTGTAACCATAACATCTTATCTTGTCCGGAGACGACCAAGGACGTGTAAGAAGTAACACTATAGTTTATGGCACCTGGTGCCCCTCTTCCCCCTTCCCTGGGAACTTTCAAGGTTTGGGCGGGAGAATGCTCTTGAAAAGGGGTGGCAGTTGTGATCTCGGGCAGAATTGACTTTCTTAGCTTAGGTGTCTGAAGTAACTTCTCAATAAACGCTTTCCTTAATAAAGAAGCTTGTTGTGAGTTCTTGCAACGCTTGACAATACCATCCCCATTCAATCTGTTCCTTTCAGATCTTTTTCCTTATACCTCCAAGGTTGATAATAATGCCTATGCATGGAATCACAGGTGCATAGTGCTTTTGAATGCCACTTTCAAGAGCCACGCTTTGTGCCAGAGGTAAAGGTAAAGGTATCTCCTGTGCAAGCACCGGGTCATGTCTGACCCTTGGGGTGACGCCCTCTAGCGTTTTCTTGGCAGACTCAATACATGGTGGTTTGCCATTCCCTTCCCCAGTCATTACCATTTACCACCCAGCAAGCTGAGTACCCATTTTAGCAACCTCGGAAGGATGGAAGGCTGAGTGAAACTTGACGAAAATAACACAACTGTGGGAGAAATTATGCTAATTGACCTATAATGGTAGTGCTACATGTTTTATTTTGTTTTGGAGATTCTAGATGTCACCACAAATTTGATGTATTATTACCTTAAAGACCAATAGAATTTTTACCAGGTATAAGCTTTTTTGAGTTCACTTCAACAGGTAAGGTGTTACTGTACTCTGATTTTGTTCTTCTACTACAGACTAACACAGCTACCCATCTGAAACTATATCAGATATAGCTGATCTCAACTCTGTGTGCGCCTGATAAAAATACGTTGTATTGTCATTTAGGCATTGTAAGACATTTTTTTTAATGATGCAGAAAAAATACATGAAGCTACATTACTATATTTCTCTGTAATATGGGACAGGTTAGATGTTGCAGGTAACATGCTTCATTCTGGAAATATACAAGAAATTCTAAACTGAGGGCCATTTCGCACGGCTTCAAAATAGCACAATGGTTGCTAATTGGAAACGCTACTAATTTGCCATAACCCACGACGTCGTAGACAATCTGCAACAATCCTGAAACCGACCTGCAAAAAGCGCTTCGTTGTAGCGCTTTCAGGGGAATCCAGAAAAGTGGATTCACCCTCCGGATAGCGATACACTCCTGCAACCAATCTGCAACAGTAGCGCTAAAGACCTGTGCGTTACCATTGTTGCTGGTTCTTCGAAGTCCCTCCCCCTGGCTCTCTCCTCCAAACTTCCGGCGAAGCGATCGCCATTTTTTTTTCTCCGAGCGAGCGGGGATAAACGCACCAGCGAGCCTCTTTCTGTTTAGAGGCTTCCCTGGCTTCAGTCCTTCACCTTTAGTCACTAAGCACAAACCACATAAAAGCCCGTTTGCTGAAATAAAGTCCCTTTATTTTTTACACATAAATTCAGCCGAAAATCGGGCCCGTGAGAGGGGGGGAGGATTTTTTTTTTATCACTCGAGGCAGCGTGCAAACGATCATACAATCAAACGACAGCTCACATTAGGCAGCTGGATGGGTCTCTCCGTAGCAACGAATCTACCTAGATTAATTGCTATGGGTCGTTTTTTTTTTTAAAACCTTTCTTAAAGGGAAAGGGGCTGTTTGGGAGCATGCTAACGGCTGCCCATTGGCTGCTTGACGGCCAGGGGTGGGACGAGCTTGGCAATAGCGCTTCCTTTCTAGCGATTTCTGCCGAGACCGGAAGCCTGTGGGAAACGCTAAAAAACGCAACTGATTCCACTACAAAGGCAGGTATGCATAATGACGAATTCCACTATTTTAAATGGCGATTTTTAATTCCGCAAACAATTTGCAACAAAGATCCCCGTGCGAAAAGGCCCTGAAATTTGGAAGGGGGAAAAAGCTCATCATGAAAAAAACTGCTAAACCTATTTCTCGCTACTGCCATTTAATACACTGCAAAGTCATAAACTTACTTTTAGAAAGTCATTTTCTCAGTTTATAAGAAATGAATTCTGAATGCAGAAGGTAAAAAACCTAGTTAACCTAGCAGGAACAACAGCTGTTCCTTTCAAGTGCTCAGACTGGACAGACATACATCTTTTTTAACAGAAGGTTTCCCTTAATACAGATGTCAGGATAGAATTGTAAAAAGAATGCTGTATTGGGAAAATGGTGAAGTTACAATCCCTAAACGAAACAGGCCTGAGTATGTTAGACAGCACTGAAGAATTCCTTGTGACATTATCTGATTTTTCAAAGGTTCTTACGATTCCAAGTTAATTAATGTCAGTGTGGTTAATTTAAAAAAAAAGAGTTGGCTTGCCAGCTTTTGTGAGACGGCATCTTATCTATGTTACTAGTATGTTCAGTTATTAGAACCAAAGCCCACATTTAACCCGCCCCCCACTAATTTGCTTTAGAACACTTGTGTTGCTTTTACCTTTGAGCCACACTCATTTTGAAAAATGAAAATAGGCACTATTCATTTCAGTTCTGTCTCTCAAGCCTTAGTTGCACAAATAATTCCCCAGGAGATCTTGTCCCACTCTTGCACCATCTACAGAGGGAAATGAAGTCATTTGATTTCAGTGAGAGTTCCTTTGGGGCTGTTTAGAAGTGAGGATTGAAGGATCAGCCTGTTTTATCTATTTATCATCTCTAGGTACTGCCTATGTTTGTGCCTATGATGAACAAAGAAAACATTATTGAGCTTTGTGCAATCTTATTAGTATCTATTTAAATACTGGATTCAAACTAATTTGATTGCAACCTCAAATATCTTTTTTGTTCTTTAAAAGATGCAATCTTAAACAGATTGATTTCTTGATTCAAGAAGAGAAAACCCATCCAGAGGCATGGGATTTCCATGGAAGGGATTTATTTGCTTCTCCCTTCACAAAATGTCCCTTGAAATGCTGCTCCTGGTGAACAAGCCCCTCTGCCCATGAACAGTATGCAAGATCTGCTATGGGAAGGAATAATGGGTGGAAATTGTACAGAAATCCTTTATAGGATTCAAATGTACCCTATGTATACAGCCAATGCAGTGCAGAGGTCTGAATGTCAAACTAGGGAATAAGGAAATCCAGGTTCAAGTTTTCACTCTGTCATAAAGCTCACTGAATAATTTGTTCCAGTCACTTTTTATTAGCCTAACCAACTCATAGACTTCTTGTAAATGAACATGGATGAGAGGAAACTGTGTATACTGCTCTGGGCCTTGGAAGAAGGCTGGGATAACAATGTGTCAGATAGATAAAAAGATCTAAGCTTGAATTGTGATTCATACCTCAGTGGGGAATATCAACAGATGTGGATGACTGTGTGGGTCTCCATCTTTCTTGCAAGCCAAATCTGAATCTCAGTGTCAGCCTGTAGGCTATTGATATTATGTATCCATCCTGCATGACTCTGTACTGGGAAATTATATTGAAAAGAGGCTTGGGAGATGATTTGCAATCATCAGACTTTTTCAGATCATACAATTGGGGGGAAAAATCAAAAGCATTTTTTCATTCTAGACTAATTTGTTCCTAAAAATCACGCAGCAGATAAAACGACTGCTTTTGATTAATCGGTGGAACAATTTGGCCCCACATGTGATAGCTAATCTAACCTGTCCACCTACATTGTAGCCTTTAAATGTCAGTTTAACTTTAGCCCATTATGGCCGGTGTTGAAATATGGATACAAAATATAAATGTGATTATGTTCAGATCACCAATGACTGGATGTCACTTTATTTCTAGCAAAATAAAATTTTAAAAAATTCACAAAAGTCTCTATAAGTACTAAAAGAAAATTACTATAACTTCAAAATGGGTACAAATTCAATCAATTTCTGGTGGGTAGTGTCAGAGTTCTCACTGTCCCATCTAACAGACTCCCAATAGCATTCTACTACACTAATGCAATTAGAGCCTGATTGGAAATGTAGAATGGATCACAGGAATTACTATTGATGAGTATTGATGAAGGCGATCTTATGTAAACAGACAAGTGGTTAAAGACTGCCCAACCCCCCCCCCCATTCAAAGCATAATATGACAGGTAAATATATCAGGGATATATCACAAAATAGGCAGTGCTAAGGCTTGTCCAAAGCAGTTCCCCCAACTAGATACATCCCCTGTTCCCATAGCCAGGTGCCAGGGGCTTTATTTGTTCCTAACCAGCAAAAACTAAATAAAAGGTTTTGAGATAGGCTATAGTTTCTCTAAACAGCTTTAACAGTGGAAAAGAACCATTAGCACAACATCAGGGATACATCTCATGACTGTTAAATAAAAGGAATAGATGTTTACACTAAAACTAAAGGTCTCCGAGATTATACAAAAGGCTCACCAACGAATAACATCTCGGAACTCATTAAGACTTCAACTAACTTTGCTTCTATAATAACTAAATGATTATTTAGCTGAAATAACAGCCTACAAATATCCAGACCTTCAAGGCACATAAAAGGAAGGGAAATGACTTAATCTATTAGAGAAGACCCCCTTCAAGGATCGCTGCCTTGTTGTGGCAAGGGGGCTTGCATAGTTCAGTGAAGCTATGAGCTATGCCGTGCAGGGCCACCCAAGACGGACAGGTCATAGCTGAGAGCTCTGACAAAAGGTGATCCACTGGAGAAGGAAATGGCAAACCACTCCAGTATCTTTGCCATGAAAACTCTATGGACAGTTCCAAAAGGCATAACGATATGACGCTGGAAGATGAGCCCCTCAGGTCGGAAGGTGTCCAATATGCTACTGGGGATGAGCAGACGGCTAGTACGAGTAGCGCCAGAATGAATGAAGCGGCTGGGCCAAAGCCGAAAGGACGCTCAGTTGTGGAAGTAACTGGTGGCGAAAAGACAGTCCGATGCTGTAAAGATTTTTATTCCATAGGAACCTGGAACGTCAGATCCATGAATCAAGGCAAGCTGGACGTGATTAAACAAGAAATGAGAAGACTGAACATCGACATTTTAGGAATCAGTGAACTAAAATGGACAGGAATGGGTGAATTTAATTCAGATGACCATCAGGTATACTACTGTGGACAAGAATCTCGCAGAAGAAATGGAGTAGCCTTCATAATCAATAAGAGAGTAGGAAAAGCAGTCTTGGGATACAATCCCCAAAATGACAGAATGATCTCAGTTCGAATCCAAGGTAAACCATTCAACATCACAGTGATCCAGGTCTACGCCCCAACCACTGCTGCTGAAGAGGATGAAGTTGATCAGTTCTATGAAGCCCTACAACACCTTCTAGAAGCAACGCCCAAAAATGATGTGCTTATCATCATGGGGGATTGGAATGCTAAAGTAGGAAGCCAAAAGATAACCGGGATAACAGGCAAGTTTGGCCTTGGAGTACAAAATGAAGCAGGGCACAGGCTGGTAGAATTTTGTCAAGAGAATACAATGGTCATAGCAAACACTCTTTTCCAGCAACCCAAGAGACGACTCTACACATGGACATCACCAGACGGTCAACACAGAAATCAGATTGACTATGTGCTCTGCAGCCAAAGATGGAAAAGTTCTATCCAGTCAATAAAAACAAGACCAGGAGCTGATTGTGGTTCAGATCATGAGCTTCTTGTTGCAAAATTTAGGCTTAAATTGAAGAAAGTAGGGAAAAGCACTAGGCCACTCAGGTATGAACTAAATCATATCCCCGACGAATACACAGTGGAGGTGACAAATAGATTTAAGGAATTAGATCTGATAGACAGAGTGCCTGAAGAACTATGGACGGAGGTTCGCAACATTGTACAAGAGGTAGCAACTAAAACCATCCCAAAGAAAAAGAAATGCAAGAAATCAAAATGGCTGTCTGAGGAAGCTTTACAAATAGCTAAGGAGAGAAGGGAAGTGAAAGGCAAGGGAGAAAGAGAAAGATACACCCAATTGAATGCAGAATTCCAGAGAAAAGCTAGAAGAGATAAGAATGCCTTCTTAAATGAACAGTGCAAACAAATAGAAGAAAACAATAGAATGGGGAGGACCAGAGATCTTTTCAAGAAAATTGGAGATATGAAGAGAACGTTTCATGCAAAGATGGGTATGATAAGGGACCAAAATGGTAGGGACCTCACAGAAGCAGAAGAGATCAAACAAAGGTGGCAAAATTATACAGAAGAACTATACAAGAGCGAGCTTAACATCCCTGATGACCACAATGGGGTAGTTACTGACCTGGAGCCAGACATCCTGGAATGTGAAGTCAAATGGGCCTTAGGAAGTCTGAGCAACAATAAAGCTAGTGGTAGTGACAGCATTCCAGTTGAACTATTCAAAATCTTAAAGGACGATGCAGTAAAAGTGCTACACTCAATATGCCAGCAAATTTGGAAAACTCAACAATGGCCACAGGATTGGAAAAGGTCAGTTTACATTCCAATCCCAAAGAAGGGCAATGCTAAAGAATGTTCAAACTACCGCACCATTGCACTAATTTCTCATGCTAGCAAAGTTATGCTCAAAATCCTACAAGCTAGGCTCCAGCAATATGTGGACCGAGAACTTCCAGAAGTACAGGCAGGATTTCGAAGAGGCAGAGGAACTAGAGATCAAATTGCCAACATACGCTGGATCATGGAGAAAGCTAGGGAGTACCAGAAGAACGTCTACTTCTGCTTCATTGACTATGCTAAAGCCTTTGATTGTGTGGAGCACAACAAATTGTGGCAAGTTCTTAAAGAGATGGGAATACCAGAGCATCTTATTTGTCTCTTGAGAAATTTATATGCAGGTCAAGAAGCAACAGTGAGAACTGAACATGGAATCACTGACTGGTTCAAAATTGAGAAAGGAGTTCGGCAAGGCTGTATACTGTCGCCTTGCCTATTTAACTTGTATGCAGAGCACATCATGAGAAATGCGGGATTAGAGGAGTCACAAATTGGGATCAAGATTGCAGGGAGAAATATCAACAACCTCAGATATGCAGATGATACCACTCTACTGGCAGAAAGTGCAGAGGAACTAAAGAGCCTGTTGATGCGGGTGAAGGAGGAGAGTGCAAAAGTTGGCTTTAAACTCAACATCAAGAAAACAAAGATCATGGCATCCGGCCCTCTCAATTCCTGGCAAATAGAAGGGGAAGAAATGGAGATAGTGACAGATTTTATTTTCCTGGGCTCCAAGATCACTGCAGATGGGGACTGCAGCAAAGAAATTAAAAGACGCTTGCTCCTGGGGAGGAAAGCTATGGCAAATCTAGACAGCATCCTAAAAAGCAGAGACATCACCCTGCCAACAAAAGTGCGTTTAGTCAAGGCTATGGTATTCCCAGTTGCAATGTATGGCTGCGAAAGTTGGACCATAAGGAAGGCCGAGCGTCAAAGAATTGAGGCTTTTGAACTCTGGTGCTGGAGAAGACTCTTGCGAGTCCCTTTGACTGCAAGGCGAACAAACCGGTCAGTCCTCGAGGAGATCAGCCCTGACTGCTCTTTAGAAGGCCAGATCCTGAAGATGAAACTCAAATATTTTGGCCACCTCATGAGAAGGAAGGACTCCCTGGAGAAGAGCCTAATGCTGGGAGAGATCGAGGGCAAAAGAAGAAGGGGACGACAGAGAATGAGGTGGATGGATGGAGTCACTGAAGCAGTCGGTGCAGACTTAAATGGACTCCGGGGAATGGTAGAGGACAGGAAGGCCTGGAGGATCATTGTCCATGGGGTCGCGATGGGTCGGACACGACTTCGCACATAACAACAACATTAGAGAAGAAATACCATAGAATATATCTGCTACTACTTTATAAGGATATAATCATATAAATAATACTTTCTACCTGCTCAGCCCCACAGGGGAGCTAACCCACGCCCTGTGGGTTGGCCCCCCAAACACCATGGCAATGGCATCCTCATGTCAGGCTCTCCTTCCTATACAACCTTTTGAGGCCATAGAAGCTCAGGAGATATCAGTAGGCTATCCATTTAATTTCTTGTTTGAATTTTGTGGGAGACAATACAGCTATTTGCAGCTTTTTTCTTTTTCCAAACCAAATTCCAAAACTGGTATCCTATTTCAGCTATTACCACTGGATTTGCAAGAGATTCTGAAGTTCAATGCCTTCCCTCTTAAATCCATGAACCTTGGTCTGCTGTAACTTTCCCTTTTCTCAAAACTTACCTGTGGGTGGTGGAAGAATCTCCCAGTATTCTGCCATGATAATTGTGATTGATTCATTTATTCACCTGCCTGATCAGCTGGTGATGTATTGCAGTTCCTAAACTGCCTGGTACCTCAAGGACAAACATGCTTTCGGTTCCCATAGCTTAGCTCATCTTCCCCAGCCTCCCTGTCTCCCGTGCTTTGGTAGTATTTGTTTGCACCGAATGTTTAGGCTCCTTTGAAATGCTGGCCATCACCTTTCCAAGGAAAAGGGGAATGAGGTAAGCTTGGGTTTATCAGAGGAGTCTTTCCCTTGATTCACCATTCTTGTCTATACCTTGTAATGATGTCTACCTCTCTGAATAAAGAAACTTGCTCTTAAAGAAGTTTTCCGATTCAGTTTATCGAGCACTCTTGCAAGTGGCAGCAACAACAATTAAGTCATTTTTAGCATCGGATAGAAAGAGAATGGAGTGTCTGGAACAGCATAGAGACAAGATGGTGGTGGTAAACCAATTACATTAGAAGTCCAGATTAACTACAGCTTGGATTCTAGTAATTATCAACTGGACATAGCTCAATTTATAGTTTGTCCATTTCTAAATGTTGGAACCTCATTAACTGCAATATGCTAAGATTAGTCCCAGCATAAACTAAGTCAACACCACTGCATGGTAAAAGTTCCTGTCCTGACAGCTAATAATCCATCCTGTCCTCTAACTAACAACTGACCATTGAAAAAAAGAACAATGATTAAAGGAAATAATTTCATTTCCCCTTCTTTCTGGAAATATCCTCCTTGAAATTAAAAACATCTCAGTACTCTGTATAAATTGGATTGCATTATTTGCTGACAGTACTCTTAGGAAGAAAGAAGAATATATTTGTTCCTCTCTTGTGGTCTGTAATGGCTTTGCCCAATGAATGACCCTACACAGCAGTGGAAACCTTATTAAGGCATATTTTAATGAATGTCCCTGAGATGTGAGTGCCCTGCTAACAAATGAAAGCGTCAGACACAGTATGACCCTCAAATAACACTAAACTCTGCCAAGATCCATTGAAACATTTACCTCTGGTACTATCCCATGACAGCTTCAAGTAGTGATACAATTATCATGTGCGATGCTGCAGAATGAATTCTTTCATCAGAGAAGGAGGGTGAAAACACCGAGTAAAAATGAAATGTTGTCATAGAACCTTATGATGTACCCATTTCATTAACTCTGAGGACAATTCTGGGGAAGAGAAACAGTGAAACTCTGATAGATACTCACTCAGGCATATCATTTTGTAAAGAGAAAGAAGCAACAATCGAAATCAGGATGAACATCCTTCTCTTTCCCTTTGTTTTAAATGGATAAGCCATAAGCTTCTCATATGAGAAGTGGACATCTCCACTTTGTTCCAGGATTGCCACAAAAGACTTTTTCATCATTACTTCTAAACTGCTCCCCTGGCAATTTTTACATGGTGAGTGGGGGCAGTTATTACTTCTCGCCCAGTGTTGGATGCAACAAGAAATATCAATGAAAAAGTCATAATCATAATGATAGCGGGCCCAAACCAAAGTAATGATAAGCAATAATAATAAAAACAAAATTGCATTTCTCTTCTTTAGGATTTGTACCTCTCTGATTCACTTTAATGCACTCAGGGTGATGGCATTGTACATCCAGGCTGCCACAGTAATTGCAACTCACATTAGTGCCTCATCTATAGATTTGCCCATAAGATTAGATGCTTACGATGTGATCTCTACAAGATAGCAGTAAACATAGGAACCTGTTCCACAACTCACAATAGAGTATGAAAAAACAGTGCTCTACCTTTAGCAGACCCTGTTGTAGATTTGAATGTGAACTACTATGCCCATCTTGTAGTGTGATCCATAAAAGTAGAAGGTAACTACTTGAAGCACCAGCTTAACTTCTGCTGGCAAAAATACCTAAAGGGGCACCAATGATCATCTCAGCTGGCAGCTCCCTCAACTTCCTTCATAAGGAATAATGTGGCCCCCTCAGATTCCCATGAATCACACCATTTCAGTCTTTAAATGTCAACTCTACCACTTTGAATAGTCTGCAGAAACAAATTGGAAATCAATTACACTCTTAGAACACCATTTAAACACTATATCTTCAGTGTGGCAATAGTAGCAAAGGAGAATAGCACAGGTTTGGCCAGTTCAGGTAGGTGGGGAGTGCCTGGTAGTAAGAAATAACTCCACAGACCTGCCCCCCCCTCAGTCTCCACCATAGGCTTTACCAAGAAAACTGAGCAATGAGAAATTATTATTTTCTTTTAGTTATTAACTTTTATTTCTATAATGCTCAGATTATACTTCATTGCACTGAATGCAATCCTGTAGGACTGTCTTTTCACATGAACATATGAAGCTGCCTTATACTGAATAAAATCTTTGGATCCATCAACATCAGTATTTTCTACTTAGACCGACAGCAGTTCTCCAAGGTTTTGGACAAAAGCTTTTGCATCACCTGTTATCCGCTACCTTTAGCTGGATTGAACCTGGGCTTTTCTGCATACCAAGTCAATGCTCTACCACTGAGTCACAGCCTCTTCCAATTTTAAAAACAGTCTCCTGCAGTTCCTGTATGAAGCACAAATCAAGTGAGATTTCCCTCCCCTTTCCAATTTAGCTGGAGACAGTGTTTTATCACAGGGCACGAGAGAAACTTGGATAGTAAAAAGATAGCACTGGAAGAAACAATTGTCCCCTAAGGAAATTTTGACATTCCTAAAAATATGTGATGCTTACATGATGGAGAACATCAGCACATTTAACATGAGCCACTAAAGGGTTATAAATTGGTAATGACTACAGCAAGTCAGAATTTTCATGAGTGACCTGGAAATGAGACTCTTTGTACAGCTATCAGTCTCAGCTACCATTCTCTTGGGCTATGCATTTTCTTGTTATAGTGATAATTACTGTATTTCAATACTCACTGGTAGATATACATGCCAACTGCACTATATTATATTATTTATAAAAGGGCTTTCTTTCCTAAATTTAGTATATAATTATTATTTTGACTTGCTAAGGCTGATTTTACATAATGGACAAAATCATGCTGAGATTATAAAAGTATTTTTAAAATTAAGGGCTTTTCCACATATCTAAAAAAATAGCATCTAGCCAGCAAAATTGCATAATACTATTAAAAATTGCGCCCCCTGCCATTTGTCACCTTCATGCGCTCCCACTTTCTTCTGTTGCTTTTTGCTGCTTCCTAGCACTCTGCACGGCTGCCTGAAATGGCGAAGAAGAGGGAAGCACTATACACACAACTCTTCCCCCGCCTGTCACTCATGGCAGGCAGCCAATCACATTTCTCCTTTTTTTAAAGGAACAGTGACGCAAGCTTTTTTAAAAAGTGAAACTTCTCCGTTGGGATGCCTATATATCTATTCATAGATGCATAGTAGTCATTTTAATGTCACCCCCCAGCCTTGAAGCTCAAGAAAAAAAATGGGGGGGGGGATCTGGGAGGCATGCTTTGTGCAAAAACTGGTGGGGAATTAAAAAAAAATCTGCTTAGGTTAAGCAACAAGTATTCATTGCTCCAGGCAGTTTGCTCCTCCCAGAAAAGCCACATTCCAGGAAGAAGGGAGAGGGAGGCAGGTTCGAGGGCAGGCACTGGAGACAGAGATAGTGCTACTTTGCCCATTTTGGTAATGCACATGTCCTTTGGCTGTGGCTTGCTGGTTGCTCTCTTGCAACTCTTGCAACATGGCTGGGGGAATCAACTTTTTGGGATTCCCAGATATCACTTTAAAATATATAGCGGCCGGTTTGCTACTGGAACACTGGATG
Source organism: Paroedura picta (assembly GCF_049243985.1). Taxonomy (NCBI): domain Eukaryota; kingdom Metazoa; phylum Chordata; class Lepidosauria; order Squamata; family Gekkonidae; genus Paroedura; species Paroedura picta. The sequence goes on along the minus strand of NC_135373.1, from coordinate 75,755,711 downwards.
TTAGTGATGTTGTGCAAAATGGCAAAAATATGGCGTCTGCATAAGGTGAGTATTTCACTTTTTTATTGGGTGCAGAAAGGCTCTAAGAAACAGTTTGAGCCAACAGTGAACCAATTTCAGGAACAGTATTTGTATTGTGTGTTTATGTAAAGTGTGTCTGTGTGTGTATGTATGTGTTTAGATAGTCATGAGAATAACAGGAATAGGATCAAGTCATCTTTCTATGAAAGAGAAAACTACAGATTGAGGATCTGAAATCTTTCAGCATCTGTCATTCCTTGTAAAAGATTTTAGGTCCATTTAGGTCCATTTCACCTAATATATATTTACCTCCTCCCAATTTGTATTAGATTCCAGTAAGTGAGAAAGAAAGCAAACCCTTCCCTTTCACCTGCAAAGAAAACATAAAGTGATGGGGGAGAGAATTATTTATAAATAAGCTTGTCCGGGGAACTAAACCCTTTGGATATTTAACATATTTCTGTTCTGTACACTTTTTGGTCGAGTCTGCCTTTTGCATTTCAGAAGAGATTAAATTTGGAAGTTGCTTTTCTTCCTTAATGAAGCTGGATACAGGAGCTAAATAAAATGGATACAAGAGCTAAATAAAATTGACTTTATTCTGCCTAAATTTGTCAGTTTTCAGAATTTAATTCTGTGATTTCCTTGAGTACTCCAACCAAAGGTTTGAGGTGGACTGGGTTGTAAATAAATAAGTAAATAAATCAATAACACAAAAACCTTTGGACAGAAGGAGAGAAATACAGAATATTAGAAGATATTACTCCTCCTTGCATGGTCCGATGGATAAAAAACTGAAATTATGTCTCTCAAGGAAGAAAGTGATTTTTACTTTCTAGGCCAGAATGATGTTCCTTATAGATGTTATTTTTTAAAATCAGACTTTGCTATACAGATATGAAATCAGTTATGTAGCTAAGTTATGGGTTCAGACTAGGCTCATGAAATATGCATGCTTTGTACATGCTGCATTTCATTCAGTGTTTATGAGTTGCATGATTTCACTTTCATGGGTAACAAAATGCCAATATTTTTGAGATATATAGTGATCTGGTCTCAATAGTAGCCTTAATGGGAACACTATTGCCAAGTCAATATTACCTACCCTAAATGATCTTTTTCGGTCTCAGATACTCAGGGTAGAAGGTATTAAATAATTACTAGTGTCTAACTATATCAAAAAGGAGCTGCATCTGGGAAGTAAGAGATTACAGAATTGTGGCTGAAGTGTTTAAAGGTCATCAGACCAAGAAATGCTGCTGTTGTGATCACAGGAGAGAGGACATATAGCAAAGCACTTCCTAAAGAAAATCTGTATCCTGGTATAATAAGGTGACCAGATTTTAACATTGGTAAAGCGGGACACCATTGACCGGGGGGGGGGGGGGTGGGTCTTGATTTAAAATTTGGTCTATATGGAGCAACAAAAAGTTTCATAGAACACAAAATTGTATTGTAATATATATATTTCAATATAAGTACAATTTGCCAGGTGCCCCAGATGTCCCTCCAAAAGTGGGACAATCTGGTCACCTTATGGTATAATGAATACAATGCTACATCTACTCTAATTATTTTCCTTGAATACAAAATTAGGAGACAATGTACTTTCAAAGTATTTGAAGTATATCCTAAAAACAGCACTGCAAGTGCAAGAATTATAGAAGGACTGAGGGGTATATCATATCCAAAACTCCGTTATTCCAGGCTTTGAGCCGCACTGCTTGGAAGAGCTTGGAAAGAATTGATTAAATATTGTATTTTCAGAATGGGTCTACCTCTCTCCCCTGTTCTGTCCCCCTGCTGCTCCAGTTTATCTCCTGATGTCAGCACACTAATTTTTATGCCTTGAAATTTAACTTTGTTTTTATTTTCCGCTCCCATTTTTTTCTCAGCTCTTTTGAGACTACTTTTACCCCAATATGTTTCTGGAAACTGACTTTGAATCATTCTTCTCCCCCGTGTGTAATATTTTTATCTGTTTTATTTGTCCCACCCACCCCCAGGAACATCTACCATAGACTCTGGGATGATAGGAGGTTTATCCTAACTAATAAGATCACACTCTTGGACATTATGTGAACTACCCAACTTGTACTTAATCAGAGCATCAGTTTGGCACTTGAAGACTCAGAGATAAAAGGGAGGGGGGAGGAGATGTAAAACATTGTTAAAAGCCTAGGAAGTAGAAATCATCTTGGAAAGTTAATTTGTCAGAAGGGGAGGTTGTCACAGAATCACCATTGGAATAAATGGCCCATCTTCATTATCATCATCTTGCCGTATACAGCTAGAATGGTCTGAAAAACGTGTACGATGTAACATGTACAATGGTTGTGTAACGTGTACAATCTTGTTTCCCATATGCCAACGCTAAGAAATATTGTAGTCTGTAAGGAAATAAATGTAATTAAATAAAATTCAGAAAGTAGTAGATACAGAAACTGGTAGATATAGAAAACAGTAGATACAATGGTCCTCCAAGAATTAGTTATTACCACAGTTAATTGCTGCTTAGATTACTAATGATGTATAACCAAAAATTGCTGGTAATGAATGGTTTCATGGGAATCATTGCTCAATGAATGTTCCTCTACCTATCCCTAGGTAGTTTGTGCAGGCAACCATTTTACTGTCTATTTTAAGACACTAAAAGTCAATTATTGCAAATATTTAAAAGTCTTCTAATCAGATGAAATAGATAATTTTCTGGTAATATAATGCTCTTCTGGGGAAAAGCTATTAATTTGTACTTTCATTCAACAGCCAGAAACCCTGTCATATACCTTAAAACTACTAAATAAGCAAACTGGGGGATAAAGGATTCGATTTCTTGTGGAACAGAAACATGGATTGGAGGACTTAACTTTTTTTGAACTGCAAGCCTTAAAACCAAGTCTGGTGGGTATGGAGTCTCAGACCAGCAGAGAGAGAGAGCTTTTCACGTTTCATTTGGATACCATTTACCCAAAGGAACTCAATTCTACGATGGATTTTACTTGCTTCTTGTAGACCCTTTTTACTCCCTTTGCCCCTTTAAATCAGTATATTACCAACAGCTGGGTTGTCAGGGTGTGCTTAAAATGTGAAGTGGGTGACAAACAGATTGGGCATAATTGAAGAAGTGACCCCTTTACTGAAGAGCTATTGCTAATGTGATACGCTTTACCTTTAGAATTTAAATTAATTCTGGTGATGTTAAATCTTTATATTAAGGTAGGTTGACTATGGATATTGATATATTTTTGTGTAGAATTTATTTTAAAATGAAAGGGTGTGCTTTACTGGCTACAGATGAAAGTATTATTTTGTTACTTTACACAATGTTGTTGCTTTATTATAGACTACAATTGCAATCAGTGAAGAAGTAACAGAAAGTGGGATTGAATACCTGGGATCCCGTTCTGGTTGCAAAATTATTTAAATAACCTAGGACTGCATTTAATAAATCTCAAGAAGAAACCACTTTTTGCCTATTGTTTCATTTGCTTTTGGACCAACATTTTGACAGATACAGGCTATATTTTGTAATGTAAAGTCCTGAGAGTCCTCATATCTGAGTTTTCCCACTAACTTAGAGCAGCTTTGGACTCTTCTGAAGAACCTATAGCCAGTTGAACTCTCATTCTCTGCCTCACTTTGCTGATGGCATTTCTATTTTATTTAGTGATTTATTTAGGATATTTATTTAGGAGAAGAGAAGCTACAGAGAACTAGTCCACGATTCTCTTCAAGTGTTACAAGATGTACTGTGGAAGAACATGTTAATATATGGAAGTTAATATATATTTGATTTTGTGAAGGTGGAAAACCACTTTCAGCTTCATACATTAACAGGTCATTTCCTCCCTTGGTGGTGGGGCATTACTGATATGACAATAATCAATACTATATCACGAGCTTATTTCAAATGTAACCTGAATGATATGGAACCGTCATATCACAGCAACTTCCAATAATTAATTATTTCTGAGGTTGCTCTTGACAGATTCATATACTAAAATGTAACTGTATCCTCCCTGTTAGTATCTTCTCTATTTCCATTGTGTTTTATATCGCAGAGTAAACAAAAAAGAAGCAGTCATCTGCAAGCTAAAATGAAGACTGCTTTTATAAACTTCAGTGGACCATTGCTGAGAAACCTCATTAAAATTAAAAACCAAATACTTTTCATAAATGAGTCCTTATATGTTTGGTAGTTATCTGTTTCCATGACCATCCAAGGAGATTATTACAAGATTCTCTTCAGTAATGATCATCAGAGTCTTCTGATCACAAGCCTAACAGTATCGATAGGCAGCTTATATCCCTGTGCTCTTTCACCCCTTCCTGCTTTCATCTAAATTGCTTTGTGTGGATAAAAATGTGCAAGGGTGTATATTTAGGCTCACAGAGCTGAACTTGTACATTGCCTTAATCTAAGGCATGTTTCTTTTTGTATTAAGCAAATAGCTCCATCATTTGCCTTGCAAAAGGTGTTTCCCCTTTCCATGTATGGTCACTGTTGATTCATTGTCAGTGAATATTTATTCAGCTGATTACATTTTGTATTTAACCACTGAAAAATATAAAGGTAATGTTGTGGCTCTGTTTTTTTTTAACAAAAGGGAAAGGAAGACCTATGTACAAACAGATGGCACATCCTCTGATGAAATTAAAAATCAAAATTAGAAAAATTAAAAACCATCCTTCACTGTCAAACAGAAAGTGGGGGTCATCACACAATAGGATTGGTCTAAGCATTCCTTTGAGCATTGTTGCTTTCACTCAAACACATTCTAGCCACCAAAGGACAATTCTTTAATTTTTAGTGAAGGCCTACCATCTGTGTACACTTTGGACCTCATTCCTCTCTATATAGCTGGGCAAGTGGTATGAAATCAGTAAAAGATCTGTGAACAAATAATCCAAACTGTTTGAACCTTGCTGATTAATAATCATGAATAAAATTATATCATCCCTCTTATTTTAACTATAGCCAGATTTATAATACCTTAAAAATATTGAAAAGCATACAAGAGATTAAATGGACAGTCTGAATTCAGGATGCATTCATACATGTATTGAAAGCACCTAACAGTATGGAATCAATCAACAGAAATTTTCTTTCCAGCAGATAATGACTCAAAATAGGCTTTAAAAACTTTGTCAGTTGAGTTTAATGTGGATCATTCAGGATAAAAATGCAAATGCTAGTTATTTGCACAGTGTTACTAGTTAACACAAGTGCCTCTTCTGGCACAGAATGGTAAGGCAGCAGACATGCAGTCTGAAAGCTCTGCCCATGAGGCTGGGAGTTCAATCCCAGCAGCCGGCTCAAGGTTGACTCAGCCTTCCATCCTTCCAAGGTTGGTAAAATGAGTACCCAGTTTGCTTGCTGGGGGGGTAAACGGTAATGACTGGGGAAGGCACTGACAAACCACCCCATATTGAGTCTGCCATGAAAATGCTAGAGGGCGTCAGACATGACCCGGTGCTTGCACAGTGGATACCTTTACCTTTACTAGTTAATACGCAGTCCTTGAAGAACTTATTAGATTCACAATAACTTGTGGCAGCCTTTTCATTAAAATATCAAAGCAAGCAGATTACACAATGTATCTTGAATAGGCATTATTTATTGTATTGTGAAGCAAATGAAAGGCAAAAGAAAACATAAATTAGCATTATGCCCTAAAATAAAGTAGAGGTTTGTGGGTGGTTGTCAGGTTTTCAAATTAAAGGAAAATCTACCAATTTACTACACATATACTTAGGTCAGAAGTGATCTACGTAAAAATAACATGCAATCTCTTCACAAGAGACTCCAATCAAAGAGGTTACATCTCAGTGGGCTTTGCCTGGAGTAAGTGAATGAGACTTTTGAAAGCTTATATCCTGGAAATACTGTTGATCTTTAAAGTGCTCCAGGAATTGAAATTTGTATAGGGTTGCACTAGAATACAGTTTGATTCCAGTGGCACCTTCAGTGCCATAGGGGTATCACAATGGAGACATGAGTTTATGAACATGAGTCAGCAGTGTGACTCGGTAGCTAAAAAGGCAAATGGGATTTTGGGCTGTATCAAACAGATACAGATCACGGGAGGTGATGGTACCGCTTTACTCTGCTCTGGTTCGGCCTCACTTGGAGTACTCCAAGTACTCCTCACTTGGAGTACTGTGGAGTACTCCAAGTGAGGAGTACTGTGCTCAGTTTTGGGCACCCCAGTTGAAGAGGGATGTAGACAAACTGGAGCATGTCCAGAGGAGGAAAACAAAGATGGTGATGGGTTTGGAGACCAACACATATGAAGAAAGGTTGGAGGAGCTTGGTCTGTTTAGCCTAGAGAGGAGATGACTGAGAGGGGATCTGATAACCATCTTCAAGTATTTAAAAGGGTGCCATACAGAGGATGGAGCAAAATTGTTCTCTCTTGCCTTGGAGGGATGGACCAGAGCCAATGGGATGAAATTAATTCAAAAGAAATTCTGTCTAAACATCAGGAAGAAGTTCCTGACAGTTAGAGCGGTTTCTTAGTGGAACAGGCTTCCTCAGGAGGTTGTGGGTTCTCCATCTTTGGACATTTTTAAACAGGCTGGATAGCCATCTGATGGAGAGGCTCTGTGAAGGATCAAGGGGGTGGCAGGTTACAGTGGATGAACGATAGGGTTGTGAGTGCATAGTGCAGGGGGTTGGACTAGATGACCCATGAGGTCCCTTCCAACTTTATGATTCTATGATTCTATGAAGTGTTTAAAAGAAACTCTGTGGAAGAGCATACAGTGAAAAAAAAGCAGGGGGGAGCAGTACTCTTTGAAATGAGCATAGCATTTCAGAGATGCCTCATTCATAGAAGGAAATGTACTGTATGAATCTCTAATCCCTGTATCATTTGACACAAAATAAGGTCAACAATAAATAACATCTGGTTTAGAATAGTAATGTGAAAAACTTAAAAAACCAAAAATTGTTACTGAGGAATTATACAATTTTAAGTTTGATGATAAAAATGGACATTGTTGTTCTATTCCTTGGTTTCACCTTCGGCCAAAAGGGAGATATCGAACAAGTAGTAAGAATGAGATTTAGAATGGGATGGGAGCTATGAAGGAACCAGCAAAGATCCTTAAGTGCAAGGATGGACTGCTTACAAGCAAGAACAAGTTAATTCATGCCATAGTATTTCCCATTACTAATTATGGATGTGAAACTTGGACAATGAAGAAAGCTGGCAGGAATATATTTGATTCATTTGAAATGTGGTATTGGAGAAGAATTTTATGTATATTGCAGACTGCCAAAAAGACAAATGTATGGGTTTTCTTTCAAATCAAGCCTGAACTCTCCCTAGGAGATAAAATGAAGAAACTGAAGCTATTATCATACTTTGGTCACTGGACAAGAGTCACTGGAAACACATAATGGATTGGCTTGATACAGGAGGCCACAGCCCTCAGTTTGCAGGACCTGAGGAGGTCATTTGAAGGTCATTAGGGCTGCCATAAGTCAAAAGCTACTTGGTGCTTTAACATACACATGCACACATGTAAAATTCAATATCTCAGCATGAAAGGATTAAAATCATCACATCAGTTTGAAACTTCACAAGAGTGCAAAAAGTTAATGAAATGCGGCAGTGCTTGTTTATGCTAGCAATACTAATGAACAGAATAAACCAAAGCATGGCTTTTGGTTCCACATTTCTGCAAATTCCCTAAAAGTTATGGAAATGCAATATTTGACCTAAATTAAAGGTTTTTCTCTCCAATTTTGTGAGCAAAATATATTAAAAACAGTATGATAAAATGGATGGTTGTAGTTAAAAGTGGGGTGTTCCAAAGGCACTTCCTGGTTGGATGCCCTGCTCTGTTTGATTATCGTTCATTTGTGAGCCACAAGCAATGTGCAAGTCCTATTCACAATCCCTGTAATGAAAATAAGCAAATGTTTGCCTCTGCACACAAACACAGTATGAAGCAAAACGTGTTTAGAAGAAAGACTGCCAATTACGCTATGTAAAGTGCAGTGCCCTCCTAGGGAAACATAAAAGCAGGTGATTGGCTGAATGGCTTTTATATTTGTTTGCTTGATAATACCCTTTTTGTTTTAAAGTGAAAACAAATTACTTCAGGGATATGAACCAAAATGGTTTTCCTTATTTGGATAATTCACATTGGAAGGAGAGCCATCCAGAGAAAAGGGAAGAGCTTTCAAAATTTGTTGACAGTTGAGTGGAAAAGGATAGCTAGATTTGTCTTCTCTTGAGTAATAGGGGAGCTGTTTGTTTGGCAACAGCTGTTTATGATGTGATCAGGAGTGAACATCATGGTGGATCCCAGGGGAAATTCTAGCTCCCACCACTGAATGTTACTGAAGGTAAAGGAGGTTGTGGTTTCCTCACCAGAGGACATCAGGAGATGGTGACAGAAATGCCATCACAGCAGCATCAATGGCTTTCACAATCAGGTGCCAGCAAATGATAGATTGTGCTATACATTCGCTATGTCTAGGTGTGTGTATTCCAAAAGTTCTTAGCTGAAACTATACATGAAAATAGTTGTTTCAGTTTGCTACCATGACTTTCCAGAATATTAAACACAGATTGGGGATTCTCCACCTGTGCTACCCTTATCAGCAAAATCAGCTTTTATGACTTTTAGGGCCATTCCATTAGAGGAGTCACAAATTGGGATCAAGATTGCAGGGAGAATTATCAACAATATGCAGATAATACCACTCTAATGGCAGAAAGTGAAGAGGAACTAAAGAGCCTGTTGATGCGGGTGAGAGTGCAAAAGTTGGCTTGAAACTCAACATCAAGAAAACAAAGATCATGGCATCCGGCCCTCTCAATTCCTGGCAAATAGATGGGGAAGAAATTGAGATAATGACAGATTTTATTTTCCTGGGCTCCAAGATCACTGCAGATGGGGACTGCAGCAAAGAAATTAAAAGACGTTTGCTCCTGGGGAGGAAAGGTATGGCAAATCTAGACAGCATCCTAAAAAGCAGAGACATCACCCTGCCAACAAAAGTGTATTTAGTCAAGGCTATGGTCCCAGTTGCAATGTATGGCTGTGAAAGTTGGACCATAAGGAAGGCCGAGCGTCAAAGAATTGAGGCTTTTGTACTCTGGTGCTAGAGAAGACTCTTGCGAGTCCCTTGGACTGCAAGGGGAACAAACCAATCAGCCCTGACTGCTCCTTAGAAGGCCAGATCCTGAAGATGAAACTCAAATACTTTGGCCACCTCATGAGAAGGAAGGACTCCCTGGAGAAGAGCCTAATGCTGGGAGCGATCGAGGGCAAAAGAAGAAGGGAATGAGGTCGCTGGATGGAGTCACTGAAGCAGTAGGTGCAAACTTAAATGGACTCCAGGGAATGGTAGAGAACAGGAAGGCCTGGAGGATCATTGTCCATGGGGTCGCGATGGGTCAGACACAACTTCGCACCTAACAACAACAACAAGGGCCATTCCACACTTGTTAAATAAAGTGAAATCATTACCGTTTGTAAATGCCATTTTTTTGGTGTTTTGCATGATGTTGTGAACATCCAGCATAACATCTGCAAACCAGCTGCTACATCCTCCATTTTATAGCGCTTGGAGGGAAATCCACAAAACTGGATTACACCTGCCATGTAGTGCTAGCAGGATGAGAGCAGCCAGCAAGTCAGGAGCAAAAGAAACGTGCGTTACCAAAGCACCGAGATCTCCAGCTCCAGTGCCCGCTCTCAAGCCCACCCCCCTATCTCTTCACCCGGAATGGGGCTTTCAATTTTTTTTAAACTGCCTGTGGCAATGAATAGGCACACAGTCGCCCAGGCAGAGAGAGAAAAAAAACTTTCCCCACCAGTTTACACTTAAAGCATGCCCCCCCCCCAATGAGAAAAAAAAACAGTTTCAAGGCTCAGGATTCCAAGAGGGGTGGCAGTAAAAAAAGCCCTATGCATCTATGAATAGATGAATAGATGCACAGGCATTTAAATGGAGAACATTAAAAAAAAAAAACATTAGCTGGCCTCATGGTCCCTTTGAATGAGGGAGAAAGGTGATTGGCTGCCTGTCTTGATTGACAGGGGGAAGAGAGGAGTGTGCATAGCATGTTCCCCTCTTCTGCCATTTCAAGCAGCCGTGAAAAATGTCAGGAAGCGCGAGATGGCAGCAGAGGAGCCAGCAGGTGAGGAATTCTGGGTGGTGTCTTTTTAATTAGTGATACACCATTGTGCTAGCATAAGGCTTTTTTCCTGTGCAAAATGGCCCTTCAAATTACCTTCCTGAAGCTGACATGTGACTGATCAAAGGGGCAAACCTGAAAAAAATGTGTAAGTAAACGTATTGTGTACCTTATCCCCCAGACTCCCCCAGACTCCCAATCCTTGGACATTTTCTGCTTTCCTTTTGCGGAATTTCTTAAATAGACATAGTAACAATAAGATACTAATTGAGGTACCTGGACTTGCAGCATGAAGATGTGTCTGATAGCAGTCAGATGATTGAGTCATCAAGTCACACATGCATTTGTTCTGTTTTTGGGAAAAAATGAACCATTTTCAAAGACTGCAAAGACAGAGCATGATACAGGAGATTTTCTGAAAACAACAAAGAAGAGCAGTTTTCAGTGGGAAAGTATTTTTTTCCTGTTAATAATATTTTTATTTTTGTTATATATAAGCACTTACAATGGCATCCTCATGTCAGGCTCTCCTTCCTATACAACCTTTTGAGGCCATAGAAGCTCAGGAGATATCAGTAGGCTATCCATTTAATTTCTTGTTTGAATTTTGTGGGAGACAATACAGCTATTTGCAGCTTTTTTCTTTTTCCAAACCAAATTCCAAAACTGGTATCCTATTTCAGCTATTACCACTGGATTTGCAAGAGATTCTGAAGTTCAATGCCTTCCCTCTTAAATCCATGAACCTTGGTCTGCTGTAACTTTCCCTTTTCTCAAAACTTACCTGTGGGTGGTGGAAGAATCTCCCAGTATTCTGCCATGATAATTGTGATTGATTCATTTATTCACCTGCCTGATCAGCTGGTGATGTATTGCAGTTCCTAAACTGCCTGGTACCTCAAGGACAAACATGCTTTCGGTTCCCATAGCTTAGCTCATCTTCCCCAGCCTCCCTGTCTCCCGTGCTTTGGTAGTATTTGTTTGCACCGAATGTTTAGGCTCCTTTGAAATGCTGGCCATCACCTTTCCAAGGAAAAGGGGAATGAGGTAAGCTTGGGTTTATCAGAGGAGTCTTTCCCTTGATTCACCATTCTTGTCTATACCTTGTAATGATGTCTACCTCTCTGAATAAAGAAACTTGCTCTTAAAGAAGTTTTCCGATTCAGTTTATCGAGCACTCTTGCAAGTGGCAGCAACAACAATTAAGTCATTTTTAGCATCGGATAGAAAGAGAATGGAGTGTCTGGAACAGCATAGAGACAAGATGGTGGTGGTAAACCAATTACATTAGAAGTCCAGATTAACTACAGCTTGGATTCTAGTAATTATCAACTGGACATAGCTCAATTTATAGTTTGTCCATTTCTAAATGTTGGAACCTCATTAACTGCAATATGCTAAGATTAGTCCCAGCATAAACTAAGTCAACACCACTGCATGGTAAAAGTTCCTGTCCTGACAGCTAATAATCCATCCTGTCCTCTAACTAACAACTGACCACTTACAAAAAGAAAGAAAAAAAGAAACAACCAGCTGAGCAAATAATTATTGATACATATAAAGGTATAGTCTGTTATTATCTTAAAGAAGGGAGAAAAAAGAAAGAAGAAAAAAAATAGCCAAGTAATTAATACTTATAAGGGTACAATCTATTATTTCCCCAAATAATATATAGTCAGTTCCCATCGTATATCGGCCTTAACCTAAAGGTTACTGCTGCGTTTCCTAAGAGAGACCAAGTAAATGCTCACATTTAGTGGGAAAGTATTTTTTATTCTCAGTCAATCATGGTTAGACTACATTTTAAAAATGGATGCAACAGTTTTGGGTGTTTTTTTTTTATGCTTGTGGCCACAACTGACACTCTCCTGCCATGCTGCTGCCATTCATTTTCCTCCCAGAATAATCAGTGGAGAAAAGTGCTCCAGTTCTGAGAAGCACCTAATTCTGAGGTCTGTAAAACCAAAGCCCTGTGTTCACTGTGCTTGAAATATTGGGGAGGGGGGGTATTTAGATTAGAGAAAGGACTATGTTCTGTGAATATCTGGTACCAATTTCTTTAAAAACAGCTGTCCCACCCTTAAACCCTCAGTTTGGTTCTCTATTGAAAATAATGTTCCTGAAATTTTGAAATCTGAAAACAAAACAAAACACCCATGTATTTGAATTCCAAACCAGTAATGTCTTACCCCAGAATTAGTAAATTCCACCTCTCCCAATCCTGGATTTGAAATATTTCCTCCCCCTCTGTGCATGTCCCTACCTGTGTTCTATTTCTGCTTCCTGGTGTACTTTAGCATCACACTCCCCTCTCTTTTCAGCACCACTCAGTATTGTGATGTGGAAACTCTCTATACTGACCGTCATAAAGTCCTTACTGGTAGGAACATAGTAGGGACATGACCACTAATAGCTTTGCAGCAGAATCCTTCTGTTGTGGGCTGAAGCTAGGTTCCACCCTAGGCCTTTTCTTTCTTATTCCTTAGAAGTTTTATGTGAGTGTTTTCTTTCTGATAATTACATATTTAGGTTTTTCTCCTCTCAACACAATTAATTTGTCCATGAATCCAGAAGCTCTACACAAAGTACACAACGGACAATACTAACCTTGTAATGTAATTGTGTAGCTAATCTTCAGGGTTGGCTCCCCATGAGAGAGATTTAAGTTCATGCCTGGAAACAATACTTTCTTATGTGGAAGTCATGCACTTAACTTTCATCTATGCTGGAGGTAACTGAGTGAATGGTACCCAGGACACCCTTGGCACTCTTGTTTTTACTATTTCCTGGGAACTGTATTAATCCCTGGGGATCTCCTGGCCTCATATAAAGCCAGCCCCTTTGAAGCTTCCATTAAAGATGTAGTACAAAGCTTATTGGGGTTTGTCCGCACCCCCACCTCAGACTTTTGCATGCAGACAAAATGCTCCTGCCATTGGCATGGAGTTTTCTCAGGACTAGTTTCTGCTCCCCCACTCCCTTGTATTGCCTGCTCCTGCCATCTTCTAACAATTAATGCAGGTGGCAGGAACTGCAGAGTTCCTTCACACTCACTCTCCCATTGTCACGCTCAGCATCCCGCAAAACAAGATTACTCCTGCTGTTAGTGGCCTAGCATCAGTAGCACATGCCAGAGTAGCTGTACAAGCAATGGACAGAGTATTGAGCAGGCAGTGCTGGTGGAGATCAGTGGGCTTTGTATGTCAGCTGCTCACCTTGTTTCTGAGCCACAGTGCAGCACCAGAGTTTCCTGGCAAGCCATTAATATAAGCAGCCACCTTGTGCCTGTGCCCGTGCCTGTGCCTGCCACTGCCTCCCTCTTCTTATCTCCGTCAGTGGGCAGTAACAGCAGCAGTACCTTTCCGGCCCAAGCTGTTTTCCTGGCTGTCTCTCAGGCAGCCAGATCTTGCCTGTACAGCTGTCCTTCCTTCAGACTGCACAGGAAAGATCCACAGCAGCCCGAGAGCAAACAGTGCAGCCAGAGTAACAGAAGACTGCTGTCCAAATATTGTAGGTTGCTACAAGCGTGTAGCAGCAGAGCCGGATCTCTTCTTGCCAAGAGCTGGAGAAGTTGAATCGAAGCCTTTGGAAGGAGCATTATCTCACTGTTTCCTGCACTGGCAGAAGCAGGTTTATTGCAGGTGGAGGGGGGCTTCAATCCATATGTTCCTTCATTAAGATAATTACACATGAATTGGCCCTCTCTGTGCACAAAAAAATGAAGCAACAGCACAGGAAATTATCGTACATAGTGGTGGGCAGACACATGGTTATAAAAAAGCAAAAGGAAAGGGAAAGGTTGGCTGGAGGGCCATTACATTGGTCAGGTTATTTATTTCCCCCTTTCAATCCTGGTCTCTTTAAAACAAAGTGACAAGCTAGATATTCTTCCTTTGAAATTGCACACAGCGCATTCATTTTTTAATCTACCAAGGATGTATCTTTCAAACACTGATTACAGGCTTGCCTGATTGATTTGGATGACAGACTTGCAGCTATTTCTCTGAGAAACCATTCTTAAATCTTCATTCTTTTCCTGACAAGTAATGCCAGATTGTTGCAAATCAATAATCAGTCACTTTGAATATAGCCATTTACTGAGAACCGTTAGGGCTGCCATCCTGGTATTAATAGTGACAACAGCTAAGGTTACAGTTTTGAAGTCTCTGAAGGCCAAGGTGTTTGATGGCTGCTAAGTATTGAGTCTGACTCCCACAATGAACACCAGCCGAGCCCACACTTTATCCACGACTTGAATGATTGATGGTGAAAAGTCAAAAAATGTCATGCAATCCACAGCACATTTGGGTATCTCCTTACTATACTAAAGCAAAGCAACTAAAGCAAGTAACCTATAGGCTGATATCCTCTTTGGGAACAAACTGCATTTAACTCAGAGAGATTATTTTCTGAGCAAACATAAAAGCCCATCAGTGGCAGGAGGAGTAAATGGCCACTATAGAATGGGGTCAGGGTAAATTGCTGCCATGTGTGCAGGAAAAATTGAACTTTCCTACCCACATTGCAGCCATCCAGGATTTACTGTGATCTTTCCTGAAACTTTGAGAAAGATCAAACAAAACCTGGGAAAACCCAGGAAGCTGTAGTAGTATACCACAATACTGTGGGGAAACATGAAAATAAGTCATAGGGGAAAATAACCCATGTGGAAATGGCCTTTCTCTTCCTTTCATGGATAACAGGTTCTATTGAGTAAAGAAATAGCTTTGAAAGGCAGAAGGGGGAGGAGGGAAGTAACTACTTCTTGGGTTGCCAGCTCAGTGCAGAAGGTTGCTATGGCTCAGTTGGTGCTAACAGTGTCATCACTCCCACCACAAACCAGAAGTGAGGTCATAGCTTTCACATGTTGTTCTAGGATTCACCAATCATTCTATGGGAGACTGCTGTGGGGTGGACAAAGACTGCCCAAGCTGATTCACTATTCTCCTCCTGCTCACTCTCTGCTGTGGGGGTAGGAGAAGGAGAAACTGTAGCTTCCTCTCCCTGCTTAGGATTTTAACACTCAGCATGTAGGAGAGAGTTGTGCACCAGCCTTTTTCCCATTCCCTTCTGGCTTCTCCTTTCCTGGACTTTTCCAGAAGATTTCCTGTTGCCTGTCAACCATTGCACTGCTTTTCCAGCAGCACCATAGGCTGGGTAGCCAAGGTAGTCATAGCGTGCTTCTCCACCACTTCTTCTTGGCCCCAGGCTCAATGTGGGGGAATGCAGTAGCACCCCCAAGATCATGGATGCTGGCTTCAGCACTCCCTGTGCCACATGCATTTCAATGGGTTTGTTGGCTGGTCTTGGGGGAACTTGCCAGGATGAAAAAGTTTCCCTTGAGAAGGGAAGTGGTTTAGTGGAAGACTGATCAGACTGAACATGGAAAATAGGCAAGGATGAATATTTTTCTCCTCTCTCCCACCCGTGCTCCTGTAGATAATACAGACATAAATTGCAGTGAAGTTAACAAACACAGAGCCCTTTTGTCATTCAATACGAGACCCTTTTCTCTTTAATTTGGCATCCTAATAATACTTGGAGTCCCTTCCTTCCAGCAAGTCCCTGGCAGATGCTTTATTGTGTCTGTTGTTTTCCCCCTGGGGCTGTACATTAGGTTAAAATATCGCAAATAGCTGCTATTAAAGTGTGAATCACAGTAGCTATAATTTTTCACGACAGTCAACGGAAATGTGACAGGTTGAGGAAACCCTGCCATTGATACTAACACTCTGATCTCCAGGCAAGTGTTTAATGACATACTCAGTATGCTGTGCAAACTTCACTATCTAGCCAACAAAAGGTTACCACTAGGAAGCTATAAATATTTGGAAATGTCAGGGGACAATCACAAAAGAGGCTCTTTATTTCCTGATCAGTGAAGACAAGATGACCATCAAATCCCACCTGCCTCTTTCCCATTCTTTTTGGTCCATTTTATAAATTGCATTGTATATTACTTGGACCAAATCTTCATGTTTGTTGTAGCATGACTGAAATCATCCTAGAGTTGAAGGAAATACATTTCTAACATAAGTAGTAAATCAAATTTAGGAACAGTATTGCTGTCATTAATGTTCCCCAATTGTTGCGGGGGGGGGGTTGTTACACTTTTAGTTGATGTGTTCTATGAAACTGTTTTGTCTTCTTAGCCATCTTGAGAACCACTGGTTAGAAAGGAGATTTTTAAAATCCCCATGAGAAATAAATGTTCCCTTTATTTCTTCTATTCCCCCATAATACATAATATTTTTCTTTGTTAATTTCACTAAAAAGACAGCATTCTTCAACTAAAAAACATTAGGTGAAGGAGTCAGAATGTCTGTTTCCTTTCACAGTTGTAGAACTTGTTAATATGTCTTCTTAAACTTGGATCACTTTTGAACTGTAAGCACAGCTATACCCTAGGTTTATTGTCTTTTTGACACAGAATACCAAGCAGCCTCCATGTTGTACACATCTTAGGGAGCACTCCCTGTATCAGGGTAAACTTCCCTTATGGATACTGAAACCGATGGCATACCCAGACTCCTGCTGGTGTGGCTCACTATCTGTTTGTTGTTCATGAACGGGGAGCCGATTGTTCAGCAGTCTGTTTTCTGTTAATGAGCAGTTTGAGCACATTTGATGAGTTACTTTGCAAGTATTCATTATGAGTACAGTACAGTACAGTATAGAATGATCACCAGTGTTTCCTTAATGCACATTCTCACAGAGCCCTAGGGCAGTATAGTCCTACTTTCTCCCTCACACTCTCTCACAGACCTTTTGACACTAGACACCATTCAAAACCAACATTATAACTAAATAGCAAACAAACCAATTAATCAGTCAGTGATTATAAATAAACGCTCAGCTTAAAAAAATGGTCAGCCTCTTGTGGAGATCTTGTCTAGAGTCTTTCTGAAGCCATCAATGTCTACACCACAGGGTTAGACTTGGGGGTCGAGTTTCCACCTTCATTGACTTGGGTTGTATAGGGACATCTGGGGGCACCTGGCAAATTGTACTTATGTTGAAATTAAAATATATATATTACAATACTATTTTTGCGTTCTATGCATTCTATGAAACTTTTTGTTGCTCCATATAGACCAAATTTTAAATCAAGAACCCCTCCCACCCCCCGGTCAATTTCCCACTTTACCAATGTTAAAATCTGGTAACCTTAATCTTGGTGTAATGGTTAAGAGTGGTGGCTTCTAATCTGGCAAGCCAGTTTGATTCCCCACTCCTTCACATGCAGCCACCTGGGTGACCCTGGGCTTGCCACAGCTGACTGAGCAGTAATATCAGGGATCTCTCAGCCTCACCTACCTCATGGGGTGTCTGTTTTGGGGAGAGGAAGGGAAGGTGATTGTAAGCTATTTTGAGATTCATTCAGGTAGTAAAAAGCGGGGTATTAAAACCAACTTTTCTTCTTGTTGTGGAGTGGGGGGTAGGGAAACCAGATACTTCAGGATAAAGTGCCAGTGCCAGTTTAAAAGTGGAAGTAATCAAAGAAACCTCCAAAGTAGAGCAGCTTACACTGAAATATCCCCTTGATATTGTGATCCTTTTAAAAAATGTAGTGCTGTTTCCCAACATAACCCAACAATGAAATAGGTGGAGCATAACTTCATTATTACCATACATAAATAATTTGCACTAGAGACAGAATTCATACAAGTATTACAGCTTTCTTACATCAAATTTAGCCATACCAGAAACCCATGAAATTCCATGCAAGCCCCTAGGAAACAATGGGGCCCTCTGAAAAGCTCCCTACAGGCCAACAATCTTCTTGCAGTAAAGCACAACAGAGGAAGATTGACAGACGTTTGAGAATTACTGTCTGAAATGACATCAATGCAATGTGAGATGCAAGTCTTTTTTTTTCCTCCTGGAAGCATAATAAAAGATAATGACTGAAGTTGGAGCAGCTTTAAACAAACATTCAAACATACTTACTGAAGTAGACAAGAGACTTCAGGTGTTTGAAGGCAAGGAACTAAGAAATGGATGATCTGATGTGTGCCAAGAGAAACCCTAACACAAGACAGAAAAACAATCCTCAAAAGGGCTGGCAGGAAACAAATATATTAAGCCTTGACTGTTAAATGGAAGAAACATTGTGTGGCGAGAAAATATATCACCCATTTGTTTCACTGGACTAGACTGCTAGAGTCATAGGAACATGCTGTTGCATGAATTGCCACAATCTGGCAGAGGCCCATTATGCACGGAGTGGAAGGTCCGCATTTGGGGTGGAATGACGGCGGCTAAAATCACCAATTATGCACGCTGCAGGCGGCAACCGGGCGCAGAGTCAGCATATGCCGCCAAAAAAGCCACGTTAGCGAGATGCAGAAGAAAGTGGAGCTTCCTGGGACCAGGTTGCAACCAGAAGTGGCTCCGGAATAGCCACATGCATAATCGGATACTCTGGGTTTTGCCGCCATCACATTCCGTCCTGTGCGTAAGCGGTTTGCTTCACTTCTTCCGCCTCCGCATTTTCCATGCCGCCATTTCAGCGGCTGTACATAATAGGCCAGAAAGTTGTAAACCACAAGATCGGACTTCAGATTCATTCTTGGTCAATGGGAGGACTCCAGTATGGAGGATATGAGGACAGTAGCACAGCAAAATTTAAGTCTAATAGCACCCTTAAGATCAACAAAAGTGCTACTGGACTCAAATGTTGTTGTGCTACTTCAGACCAACTTGGCTACCCACTTGAATCTATCTTTATGAGGACAGTAGATGAGTTAGTCTTATGATAAGTCAACTGTAAAGCTTGTGTAACTTTTAAACAACAGGTACAGAGTAAAAAATGTCAGCTGTTCAAAGACAGAAAAGCAATGTAAAACTTTAACAGGAAGACTAAGAAGCAAGGATAATGTACCTAAGTAATGGCATCTTTATAATATTTCAAGCCTGTGAAAAATATCTTCAGCTTCCAGTTTTACTTGATGGGCATAATCAGGATGAAGTAGGCAATTAGGGCCAAATTTATTCACCATTAAGGTATCATTCCTTTACTTACCTCTTATGAGCAAATGATATTCTTGAGCAATGACAAAAAAGAAAATTATTTACTAAAGAAAAATGTGCTAGACAGAAATTTAGAAACCAAGTAGGCTATGCTTGGGTTACTGTCTAGTTTAATAAACATTGGATATATTAAAAGTGTTGTGATCCAGTGTTTTTAAAAAATGGTAACAAAACAATATTCCAGTATTTTGTGAGATAGAGTGTCTAGTTTACTCTGACCACAAGGATACAGACAATCTGAATATGGAATACAATGGAAGCTGTAAGGTGGGCTAGCATTAAGGTGGGTTAAAGCAAATACTTTAAAAGTTTAAAAGGTTGGGGGGCTGTTAGGTGTCATGTATAATGGCAGAGTCTCAGGAGGTAAAAGACCAAAAGAATAATTTGAGCAGATTCTGTAAGAGATGTTATAATCCATTTCTGTGATGCTGTACAAGCAAAACCAAAAGGGCTTGTGTTCCCTGGCCCCAAAGAAACATGTCAAATCTCAACAGGGGCCAGAGCCTTCTCTATCCTGGCCCCCACCTGGTGGAATGAGCTCCCTGAAGAGATCAGAGCCCTCCCTGAACTCCCACAATTCCACAGGGCCTGCAAAAGGGAGCTCCCCCACCAGGCATTTACTTGAGGCCGATCAGCTTAACAACATCCACTGGTTCCCCTTCCCCACAGAAGTATCCATGACCTGAGCCAACCTGATCTCCCTGTAGGGTTCTATTAAAAGTTGTCATTCCTGTTACAGTATTCTTTTGCCAAACCTATAGTAATTACTAGGGAATAAAGCCCATTTATAAAAATGGGCAGAGGTTGGGCATAGTGAGAATGGGCTTCGGAGCGTTTGTTCAAATGGAGGTAGCGGCGCAGGGTGGGCTGGGGGGATGGGGCGAGTCATCGGGAGGCGAAGGACGCGTGCTCGGGTATCCGGGCATGCGTGCAGGAGCATGGGGGCAGGGTGCTTGGGGGGCGGAAGTGCGTTGGGCTCTGCAACCAGGCATGCGCGTGAGTCCGCGCATGCCCGGGTCATTCTAGGGCCGGTGGAGCAGGCGGGCAGAGCAGGGCGGCTGGGGCCAGCGTCGGCGAAATGGGAAGGAAGGGGCCGGGCTGCGGAGGACCAGGAAAGGTGAGCGTGGTGGCGGCGAGGGTGGATCGGCATAGGAAAGGG
The DNA here is from genome assembly GCF_049243985.1 of Paroedura picta. Classification (NCBI taxonomy): domain Eukaryota; kingdom Metazoa; phylum Chordata; class Lepidosauria; order Squamata; family Gekkonidae; genus Paroedura; species Paroedura picta. Next base: position 75,735,338 of record NC_135373.1, on the reverse strand, counting down.
GTGGTGGGGAAGGCCAGAGACAGGAGCTGGGAGTTATGTCGCGACTGGTTGTTTGGACCTCGTGTCGGGGTGGGAAGGGGTCTGGGTAGTGTGGTGGGGTGATCGGTCGGTGGCAGGGTGGGTAATTGTGTGGTTGGGGGGGGTTCTGGAAATGTCGGAAGCGTTAGCAGGACGGGAAGGGGTCTGGGGAGGGTGAGAGGGTGATCGGATGGTGTGGGCGCGGGTGAGTGTGTGCGCGAAGCATGGGAAGTGGCGGCGGGGTGCGGGGAGGGTGGGGGGGTTAGCGGGCGGCGTGCAGGAGGGTGAGTGTGTGGACAGTTGTTTTAAGGGTGGAATTGGCGGGGACGCGGGAAGGGGGGCTGGTCGGCGGGCTGGTCGGCGGCGGCGAGGTTCTTTCGGCGGGGGCGGGCTGACGCGGCGAGAGGCGCTTCGCGCCTCTCGCTGTGTCAGGCCGCCAGGCAGGGAACCCCCGGCAGCTGCGCTTCACTCCCTGGGTCGCTTCACTCCCTTCGCTCCGCTCCCTTCGCTCCGCTCCGCTCCGCTTCGCTCCGCTCCGCTCCGCTTCGCTCCCTGGGTTGGCGGCCTGACGCGGCGAGAGGCGCTTCGCGCCTCTCGCCGCGTCAGGCCGGGAGGAACTGCGAGCCGCGCGCAGTTGCTGGGGCTGGGAATCGGAGGGACCAATCGGCAGGCGCTTTGCGCCTGCCGATTGGTCCCTCCGATTGTCTGTCGTGAGGAATAATAATCAAGAAGATATCTTCTGTAAAAGCCCTAGCTGCCTTAATCTAGTATCTACTGTCCATTAATCTAGTATGGTATCTTGCTTAAGATAGTACAGCAGACCTTAAGCTTTTTAGGCAAATGTGATCCTTAACCTTAGCTGAAAAGTACTGAGCTTTTAATGACTTTTGGGCATGTTCAGCTCCGAGGAATATATCTGAAATGCAATAAGAGACTCTTATTGACTGTTTATGCACTGGGAATTTCATTGCCCCAGCTCCCGTGAAGGAGCACAAAATGGGGGCGGATGAGGTGCACCAGGCCAAATGCTCCCCCATGTGGGTGCAGGAAGAGGTGGGGCAACCTGCCACAACTAAAACTCCAGCCTGCAGCCTGGCATGAAACCTCCAGTGCATAAACGGTCATTAGCTTTCATTTGAACTGACTTAGGAATGATCAAAGATTTTGAGATCACCAAAATCCTGATAGTAACTGGGGTATTATTTTGGAGTTGAATACCTGGATTGCACCAGAAATATATCTTCCTCCTCATGGGAAGAAGAAATTAAATATCACTCCAGAATCAAGCTAATCTTATTCAATGCAAACTTATGCTGGTGTGATCAGGACTGTTTTCTAAATAGTAGACTTACCTTGTTTTAGCTTCACTTTAGATTTCCTTTAGATGTTGTGAGTCAATTCTAGCCTTCCTGAGAGCCAGTTTGGTGTAGTGTTTAGGAGTGCAGACTTCTAATCTGGCATGGCGTGTTCAGTTCTGCACTCCCCCACATGCAGCCAGCTGGGTGACCTTGGGCTCGCCACAGCACTGATAAAACTGTCCTGACTGAGCAGTGATATCAGGGCTCTCTCAGCCTCACCCACCTCACAGGGTGTCTGTTGTGGGGAGAGGAAAGGGAAGGCAACTGCAAGCCGCTTTGAGCCTCCTTTGGGTAGAGAAAAGCAGCATATAAGAACCAACTTTTCTTCTTTCCTCCCCTCGTTTCCCAGGCTAAAATTTATGATATACCTTCAGCACTTGGACCTACTGTGGCAGCCTCCCATCATGCTTTTCTCATTTGCCTTTTTTCAAATGTGTTTTCCAGAAATTGGTGCCTGCTTGCACCTTGTTTTTATTGTGCCCCTTAATCCTACCATTCTGTGCTCCCTTCCCTCCAAAATGTCCTGAATGTAATTTAAAAAAAATCCCTAGGTTTAAATGTTGCTGTGCAAGATGGCTTTTTTAAAACTTAGGGGGCTTTACGCACGGGGATCTTTGTTGCAAATTGGTCACTGAATGAAAAATCGCCATTTAAAATAGTGGAATTCGTCGTTATGCATACCTGCCTTTGTAGTGGTATCCAGTTGCGTTTTGTAGCGTTTCCCACAGGCTTCCGGTCTCGGCAGAAATCGCTAGAAAGGAAGCGCTATTGCCGAGCTCGTCCCGCCCCTGGCCGTCAAGCAGCCAATGGGCAGCCGTTAGCATGCTCCCAAACAGCCCCTTTCCCTTTAAGAAAGGTTTTTTTTAAAAAACACACACCCATTGTAACGAATCTGTGTAGATTCGTTGCAACGGAGAGACCCATCCAGCTGCCTAATGTGTTTGAGCTGTCGTTTGATTGTATGATCGTGGCCACGCTGCCTCGAGTGAAAAGAAAAAAATCCCCCCTCCCCCCCCTCTCACGGGCCGATTTTCGGCTGAATGACTGTGTTAAATGTGTGTGCTTAGTGACTGAAGGGGAGGGACTGAAGCCGGGGAAGCCTCTGTTTGAGCTGTCATTTGATCGTGGCCACGCTGCCTCGGAGTGGGAAAAAAAAAAACCCTCCCCCCCTCTCACGGGCCGATTTTCGGCTGAATGACTGTGTTAAATGTGTGTGCTTAGTGACTGAAGGGGAGGGACTGAAGCCAGGGAAGCCTCTAAACTGAAAGAGGCTCGCTGGTGCGTTTATCCCCGCTCGCTCGGAGAAAAAAAAATGACGATCGCTTCACCGGAAGTTTGGAGGACAGGCTCAGGAGGAGGGACTTTGAAGAAACCGCAACAATGTTAATGCACAGGTCTTTATCGCTAGTGTTACAGATTGTTTGCAAGAGTGTAGCGCTTTCCGGAGGGTGAATCCACTTTTTGGGATTCCCCTGAAAGCGCTACAACGAAGCGCTTTTTGCTGATCGGTTTCAGGAGTGTTGCAGATTGTCTACGACGTCGTGCGTTAAGGCAAATCAATAGCGTTTCCAATTAGCAACCATTGTGCGATTTTGAAGCCGTGCAAAAAGCCCCTTAGAAACAGCTTTTTAAAAAGGCAGATTTTAGGTGAGGGAGGGAGGGGAATGAAAAGAGGGGGACAGTGATGAGGAAAGGGGTGTGCCCAAATGACTAAAAAGATGGGTACAGTGAAAAATCCAAATCCATGCGTTTCTGCATTTCAGCAGTCCTGATTTAGACCTTGTTAGACCTTGCTTGAAAAGATGAAATTGGATTTTCTGGGGATTCCTTTGCTGTGGGACAAGTGAAAGGGCAATTAGTGTTTGTACTTGAAGAAGTGGATTTCAGTGCAGAAATGGATGAAAAAGTCACCCCTTTAAAAAAAATGCAAATCTGAATGATATCATTAGTGTGGAAACAGTCCAGGAGAGTTTTGAAGCAAAAATAAATCCCTATGTAGCAGAAATTCTTGATGTTCAATATCTGAATTTGCTATAGCCCATCTGGAAAAGCCCCAGGTTGCCACCTTTAGTGAAAACCAAGATTTTTGATTTGTTATAGTTTATTTGTTACTCTTCATCTAGGCAATAATTTTAAAAAGCATTTCTAGAGTTTCTTCAGACCACTCTTGGGGTGGGAGATAAGAATCAAATTATCAGCATGTAGCAGCAAGTGTATTTCTTTTGAAGCTAATCTGGGGGCATGAAACTCTAGAGAAGAAAGACATCATTGAGATATAAATTAAAGAGGAGACAAGCAATCAGACAGCCTTGCCCCACCCCCTATCAATGGTGAAGCCCTTTGAAAGTTGCCCCTTGGCACCACAGCAGATCTGAGCCATAGTATTAGAAGAAGAAGAAGAAGAAGAAGAAGAAGAGTTGGTTCTTATATGCCGCTTTTCCTACCTGAAGGAGGCTCAAAGCGCTTACAGTCGCCTTCCCTGTCCTCTCCCCACAACAGACACCCTGTGAGGTGGATGAGGCTGAGAGTGCCCTGATATCACTGCCCGGTCAGAACAGTTTTATCAGTGCCGTGGCGAGCCCAAGGTCACCCAGCTGGCTGCATGTGGGGGAGTGCAGAATCGAACCCAGCATGCCAGATTAGAAGTCTGCACTCCTAACCACTACACCAAACTGGCTATTAGTGTACAGGGTCTTGATTAGCCATAATAGACTTTTATCAATGGATAAGCCTACCAGTTTCTCCTATAGCTTGCGTTGGCTAACTGAATCAAATACTTCCTTATGGTCCTTAAGGCCTTCCTTAATACTTCCTTAAGGCCACATAAACCTAGCTGTGTATATTTCTGCTAGATGTATATTTCTGCTAGATGAAAAGAATTTAACAGTGATCAGTGTTGGGAAAACCTCTCCTAAAGCCAATTTGTTCCAAGCCCAGGATCTTATTGGTCTCAATCCATTTCAGTCATCTTTGATACAGAAGGGAAGAATATAATTTCTCAACAGATGATAGGAGGCTAATTGGCTGAAAGTTGGCCTGATCAAGCCTATTGCCATTTTTTAAAATGAGAAAGATCACAGGGTGCTTCCAAACTGGGGTAATTTCTCTCATTTGATTTATCCTAGAGAAAGCAGATGCTAGAATTCTTCCCCACCACAAAGGATTTAGTTTGAGAAGGTTAGTCGGGACCTTGCTAGATCTCATTATTCATGTAATGCAGTAGTTTTTATTATCATTGTAACCTGCCTTGAATTTTGTTTTGGAGAAACGTGGGTTTAAAAAAAATAATAACCCATCTTAGTTATGACAGTGATGAGTCTCTCTCATCTAATTTATTAAATGTGTACCTCAGTTTTGTTGATCCTAGTCTACTTAGAACTTGGAGGAAAGGAAGATGATGAAATTGTGATATATATTCAATGATAATTTAGATAAGCCCAGTGTAATACCTGTGAGGGGAAAAGGATGAATAGATCTGGAATGAAATAATCAATAAAGCCAGCCTAGAACTTCAGCAGTAATTAAAATATTCCCTGTAGGAGATAATTGTCTAATTTTTTAAAAAATGAATTGGACAAGCAAACCAGCAAATATTTAACTACAGGTCAATGAATAATGTACTTCCCTTATAAATGTAACAGATCCAGTATTAACTATATGTAATTAAATAAAATTGTGTTACAATCCACAATGAATGATAGGTAGCAAGCTACTACCTACATCAAGAGTAATTAAAGTGATTATGAAGTCTAGATGAGCTGCAATTACTAAAAATATGCAATTTTAAATCTATGGTATAAAATTCTTTAATTTTATATAAAATTCTTTAATTTTATTATACTGATCTTCCATATAAAATTCTTTAATTTTATATGGAAGATCAGTATAATTATTTAAACAAATGGGAAATTACTTTGGCTTGAATGTCCATTATTTCAACAGTAAATCTAAGGAGTGGTCTCCTTTTTCTTTCCTACAGATGATAGTTACAGAAGTACATGGCTATCCAGGTGCTGATATGGTACATACAGTATTGTGTAGGGAGAGATCATGTTGCCAGTGTCGCCAGATGATTATTACAGAGGAGACAACTGGGAATATGCTTCTACAATTGGTATGGCAAAAAATCATGCCTGACCAGATTACTGCAGGAGAACAATGACTCACATACAGCATTGTAGAACCAGTCTGAGCAAGGCAGATTCCAAAGATTTATAGGCTGCCACATGGGGAGAAAAATTACTTTCTGTGACTGTCAGCAGACAGCTGCAACTCTGTAATTTCTGCAGGATTTCACCTTCCTTAGAAACTGTGGGTGTTTCTGCAGTGATTTGAGGCATAATCAAGATAGTAATGTTCATAAAAATATGCTCTTATGGTGAATCTCAATCCACAGATTTTGTAATATGATTCTGGAGGAAAAATGAAATATTAAATAAGGCAATGTCATATTGGGAGGGTAGTACTGAAATTTAATAAATAACAATTCAAGTGTGAGTTGATAGAGCTAGTTAATGGTTATATATTATTGTCATGGATATATGAGTAAAACCACACAGTAACATAGGCACCATGGGAAGCTGAGCTCAAACTAACCAGTAGGAGTTGTACTGCAAAGAATTATCAGTAAAGACACTTGAGAAAAGACAATTGGAAATGTCTGCTAGAGATGACAAAATGATTTAGCCTTTAAAGATAGTTAAGAACCAATGCTGGAAATTCTCTGCACTTTTATAGGCCATTCTGAAGATCTACAATGGAAAAAGCCAGAGATTTCACTGTAACTATATAGACTGTCCTAAGGGAAGGCACTTTCTTAAAACAAGCTCCTGAACAGCTATCATCATCATCATCATCATCATCATCAAACAACAAGAACAACAAGAACAAAAACAAGAACAAGAACAACAAGAACAACAACAATGTTATTTTTCTAACTCGCCCTTCCTAAGAGGCTCAGGGTGGGTAACATCAGTTTATAAACAATCATAAGCAGATAAATCTATCTGTACAAGCACCAATTGATTCAATCACCAGGGGGGTTCTCTTCTTTGGATGATATTTTTCTTTTGATGTTTCCCCTCAATGTTTGAACAGGAGTTCTACCAGAGAGGCTAACCAATCAGATGTTATGGATGTATATTTCTGGCCTCAACCATAGGACTGACAAAATAGCTCTATTTTACAGGCCCTTCAGAACTGATTAAGATCCTGCTGGGCCCTGATCTCAGCATTCTACTAGGCCAGGGCCAGGGCCAAGTTGAGGCCCCAGGACAAGGAAACCTGAGCAAGTTTTGGTCTGCCAACCATAATGTTCTTTGGGGAACATAATGGGAGAGGCAGTCCTACAGATACACTGGTCCCAGACTGTTTAGTGCTTTGAGGATAACACCAAAACCTTGAATCTGATCTGATCTCCAATTTGGAGCCAATGCAGTTAGGCAAGTACCAGTATTATATCTGCCTTCCACTTGGTTCCTACAAAAACCTGTGCTGCTATATTTTGAACCATTTGGAGTCTCTGGGTTAGTCTCAAGGGAAATTCTGAATAGAGCATGTAACAGAAGTTTAGAGTGGAAGACCTTTGCATGGATCACCCTGTCTAGATTGGATGCCAAAAGGTAGGGTGCTAGTTATCTGGTGTAGATGTAAAAATGCCATGGGATGGCATTCTCAATATGGACCTCCATTGATAAGGAGGAGTCCAGGATCACACCCATGTGCTTAGAGGAAGTCACAGATGTCAGCTGGACCCCATTCAGAGCTGGAACCCTCACCATCTACATCATGGCATGCTAGCCCAGCCAGAGGATCTCAGTTTCAGCCAACCCCACGAGCCACTCAACTATGGCCGCTAAGCAGCTGGTCTGTGAGTGTTGATGGATGGCCATCCATTAACATAAACAGCTGAGTGTTGGTAGCAACCCTGCCTGAAACTCTGGATCAGCTGAACAAAGGGGTGCATATAGATGTTAAATAACATCAGAGAGAGTAATATTTTCTGTGAGACCCCACAGTTTAGAGCCTGACACTGGGAGATGCTCCCCCTATTGTCACCATTTGTCCCCAACCATGGAGAAAAGATGGCAGCTATTGAAAGGCCATGCCTCATATCCCCATGCCAGCTAAGTGATGGCCCAGAAGCCCATGATCAACTGTCGAACACTGCCATCAGATCTAACAAAAACAACAGCACCAACTTGTTTAAATCCAGCTTTCTCCAGAGATCATCTGTCAGGACAACCAGGGCTATTTCTTCCCTACGTGCAGGCCTTTAAAAGTAGTAACCGGCACTTTGAACTAGGCCATCTAGCAAATAGCAGTGCTGATGCAGCACTGGAGTTATATGCTCTGAGCAATTGATTCCAGAGACCAACCTTGTGCCACATTTTGCACCAAATAGAGCTTCTGAGACATCTTTAAAATCAGTTCCATATACAGCATGTCACAGTAACCTTATCTGAATGTTGCAGTACTATGGATTGGCATAGCTAGAACAGCAGAGTCTAAATAAGAGCCCTGTGTAACTGAAAGAAAGTACACCTAAGCAACAGTGGTATTTTGGTTTATTAATTAATAAAGGTGGACCAAAAGCACCCCCCCTCAAGTTCTTAACTTGATCTACCATGGAAAACTTAACCCCATATAATCCCATATATGGTTGGGATATTTCACAAGCATCCTAAGGCAACTATTTATGGATGTGTGTGTCCCAAAACAGCTACTCAAACCAGCTTGCCAAAGCACCAAGTGGGAAGTTGAAAAGCACTTGCCCTGTTGATAGCACCCTGGGGTAAGAGTGGCCCATGGCATGAGGACCATATCTGGAAATGGGTAGGGTGCAGAAGGATGCTCTCTTGAGAGTTTGGAGGAAGGTGCCAGGGAGTGTGGGGAAGGGCTAAAAGAGAGGCAGAAGGATTGGTTGGGGAGGAATGAGGCTTGGAGATGCCCAGTGAAGTTGGGATAAGTGGAGCTGACCCTCCCATTCTGAGTTCTTGCCAAAAGACCTCCCCTTCTTACTCCCACAATGTCAAGAGTGGCATTCCTCTGAGTGGAGGCAGTCCTGGACCCAACGCAAGGGTACAACTTTTTGTTTGAAGTCTAGTGCTCTCCTGTGTGGTGGGGTTGTGATAGAGGGTCACATGCCTTTTTCAGAGTACAGTCAAATTATGGCAGGAATACAATTCTGATCTTGGAGTCCTGGTGAGAAGACAAGTAGTATAGATAATAGGGCAACCCAGTAGACAGAATAAGCTGTGCTAATGGCTGGATGGGGTCTGGGAACTGCACTGAACTCTGACCTGCCCCCATTGGCAAAGCTGCCTCCTTGGAGCCGGCTGGGACTCACTCTCGGGGCAGTCGCAATGAGACATGAGTATAAATGAGGCCAAGAAGAGTCATCCATTCTCTGATGGGCCCAGCAGCAGCCAGGGCTATAATTTAGTGATTTAATAGTTGGAAGTGTACCTCATGCTAAAAATAAATGAGACTTTTCAAAGGTAGAACTAATCACATGAGTTGGACACATAATTATAAGAGACTACAGGAGATGAAATTCATATCAGGGACTCCATGCTCATAAAATTCCTGCTGGAACCTCCTAAAGTCACCTTGTAAAGGTCTATTAGAAACTGGCAATTTCTTGATATAAGAAGATTTAAGAAAACTTTATATGGTGGAGAAGATTATTATGGTAGTAAGAAAGACGAAATCTTAACTAGAATAATGCAAGAAGTAAGAACTGAAAGAATAGTTCACTATCTTCAATTCACTGTTGATGAAATGAAAACTATTTAGTATCAAAGGAGATCAGGGATGAGTGAATGTTACAGTTTTAATTATATCTGTTAACTTTTCTGTCAGCAGTACATAGATTAGTTTTGTAGATTAGTTTATATATACAACATTTATATGTGTGCTGAATAACATTTGTAAGCATAATATATGTACATAAGATTTATTGTGCACAAATAAAATTGCTGTCTTTTATGCAAAAAAAGCAGTTCAGTGAAAAACAGTTGTGTAAAAACAGAATCAGAAGTTCAATTACTGTAAAGGAGACACAAAATCGAAATAGAGATTTGGGAGTCAAAACAGATAGTGTTGTGACAAGTATTTAAGGAATAAAAATATTGCTAAGAACCAATACTAGACAAGATATTCTAACTATGGCGTTATGTGTACACAGAGAGAAAATGTTGCTGATGCACAGTGTGTAGTTGTTCTAGGAAAGGTATGGTATAATCCTAAACAGGGTTATATATTTGTAAAACCATTTATTTTAATGGACATAGAAGAGTGTAATGCTTCAGAATGCAATGTTGGTACCTAAATTCATTATTTGGCTTGAAATACAAGAAACAACTCATAGAGAACATTAATACTACAGCACAACTCTGAATCTTCCACCCATCAGCTTCAGTGGATGACACTGGGTACCAGTATTATGAGATAAGCCGTGCGCTCTGTCATTGCCATGCATAATTTTATAAACCTAATGTCTCCCCTTATCTGCCTTTTTTCTTAGGGTAAAAAGCTCTAAACATTTTAATGGATCCTCATAGGCAGCTGCTCTAGCATCCTGATCATTTTGGTTGCTCTTTCTATACCAAACTGATCAGGAGGCTAGAGCAGCTGCCTTATGAGGATCATTTGAATTGTTTAGGTCAGTTTAGCCTAAAAAATGTAAAGAGAAACATACTGGAGGTTTATAAAATTACACATGGTACAGAGGGAATGGACAGGAGCCAGCTTGGTATAGTGATAAACAGCTTATAATCTAGTGAGCCAGGTTTGATTTCATGGTCCTTCATGTGCAACCAGCTGGGTGACCTTGGGCTCATCACAGTACTGATAAAGCTGTTCTGACCAAACGGTAATATCAGGGCTCTCTCAGCCCCACCTACCTCACAGGGTGTGTGTTACGTGGAGATGAAAGGGAAGGTGATTGCCGCTTTGAGACTCCTTCAGGTAGAGAAAAGCGGTATATAAGGAACAACAGAAGTAGCATGTCTCTTTAAATCAGTTCCTGGGGAGTGCAGACAGGGTTCTGCTGCCACAGTCTTTCTGTTTGTGGGCTTCCTAGAGGTAGCTGGTTGGCCACGATATGAACAAACTGCTGTACTAGATGGGCCTCTGATCTCATTCAACATTGTTCTTTTTTATGTTCTTATGTTCAAATCCAATTTTCATTGTTCTCATATGTTTTTTGAATTACCATACAGCACAGGCACTATAGCTACCTGCATATTTTCTTCTTACTAAACAAAAATGGTTTGTCCTTGTTCTCTGTGTTATTGTTGTAATATTGTTTTAATAGGAAAGAAACTTCCACTAATAAAACATAAGTGATAAAAAAATTCAATCAGTGCTACATACACTGTGACCTCAAATAAAATGTAGATCAAATAAAGATAATTGAGTTCATGTAGGTCTTGAGACATATAAAGTCTGTGAGTTGCTCAGTGCTTTAATGTTAATTAAATTATTAACTCATTAGAGAAGCCTGACACATAAAAAGGATCATTACTGCACACATACTTATATAGTCCATCAAAACATAGCAAACACTTTCTAAAATTGTCTCTCCAATCACTTAGCTTCATATTATCTTAACATTTTACAGGGCAGTTGAAAATATAGAACAAGAAGGAAACAAAGCAGAATTGTCATTTTAGCAGTTCTTCTCCATAGATTCTTTGGGTAATTAATACAACATCTGCTTCTTGTAGTTACATTTTACTTTTTCCTTATATTTTATTGAGGTGGGAGAACACCCCATTTTACACCTTGATTTTATTTGCAAAGGTCCTGGTCAAAACTGTAGGACATGCTGCTATAAGACGTGGGTGAGAAGTATATTTACAGTATTACCAACTCCCTCGAGGGGTTCCACAAGGCATAATACTCTTTATCATCTTCATTTGCATATTCTGGCTGCATGGGTAAAATACTTAGGGCCATTTCGCACGGGGATCTTTGTTGCAAATTGTTTGCGGAATGAAAAATCGCCATTTAAAATAGTGGAATTCGTCGTTTTGCACACCTGGCTTTGTAGTGGAATCAGTTGCGTTTTTTAGCGTTTCCCACAGGCTTCCGGTCTCGGCAGAAATCGCTAGAAAGGAAGCGCTATTGCCAAGCTCGTCCCGCCCCTGGCCGTCAAGCAGCCAATGGGCAGCCGTTAGCATGCTCCCAAACAGCCGCTTTCCCTTTAAGGAAGGTTTTTAAAAAAAAAAACAGACCCATAGCAACGAATCTGTGTAGATTCGTTGCTACGGAGAGACCCATCCAGCTGCCTATTGTGAGCTATCGTTTGATTGTATGATCGTTTGCACGCTGCCTCGAGTGATAAAAAAAAATTCCCCCCCCCCTTCTCACGGGCTCGATTTTCGGCTGAATTTATGTGTGAAAAATAAAGGGACTTTATTTCAGCAAACGGGCTTTTAAGTGGTTTGTGCTTAGTGACTAAAGGTGAAGGACTGAAGCCAGGGAAGCCTCTAAACAGAAAGAGGCTCGCCGGTGCGTTTATCCCCGCTCGCTCCGAGAAAAAAAAATGGCGATCGCTTCGCCGGAAGTTTGGAGGAGAGATCCAGGGGGAGGGACTTTGAAGAACCAGCTACAATGGTAACGCACAGGTCTTTAGCGCTAGTGTTGCAGATTGGTTGCAGGAGTGTATCGCTATCCGGAGGGTGAATCCAGTTTTCTGGATTCCCCTGAAAGCGCCACAACGAAGCGCTTATTGCTGATCGGTTTCAGGATTGTTGCAGATTGTTGACGACGTCGTGCGTTATGGCAAATTAGTAGCGTTTTCAATCGGCAACCATTGTGCTATTTTTAAGCCGTGGGAAATGCCCCTTAATGTAAGTAACTGGAATTTCTATTGAAGTATCCATTTTCTCTAAGAGTGTTGATGTCTTTACTCTTGATATGAGCTGTAATTCCTGAGATCCCAAGTTCCTGCATGGAGGCTGGCATCCCTAATGATCTTGCCTTCTGGCTCTGGGATTCAGAGGTCTAGTGCCTCTGAATGTGGAGGTTCTCCTTAGTCATCATAGCTAGTAGTCATCCTCCGTGAGTCAAGCCCCTTTTAAATGGGGCTTCTGTTTATTCCTGTGGCCACTGAGAAGTGGCAAACAAACAAAGAAACATCTAAATAAAATCTGGCAGCAAATTACACATTTCAATCATTCTCAGGGACCATTTCTGAATTAGGAGACATACTTTGTTTTAGCCTCACTATGGATTTCCTTTCGATGATGAGTCAACTCTCTTCCTTATGCATTTGGGCTTTCCTCCTCTCATGTCTTAGGCTGAAATTCGTGATATACTTTCCACACTGAGTTTGACAGAGGCAGCCTACTTTGCTCCTTTCCCCCTTTCAATTTTTTTTTTTTTGCAAAATGGTGCCGGTTTGCATCTTTGTTTTTGCTGCGCTTCTTAATCCCACAATTTTGCATCCTTGATCACCTCCTCCCTTCACCCACAGTGTCCTGAATGTTTTTTTTTAAAGCTCTGGGTTATCTGTAAACTGCGTTTCTCAGTATAAATAAAAGGCTAAGGGGTGTGGGGGTGGGCTCAATCTGGAATGGGGGGGCAACAATTAGCCCCTTGGTCCCGGACTGACAAGTGGAGGGGCCAATCAGAAGGTGCAAAACGCCTTCCAATTGGCCCTTCCACTTGTCAGTCCGGGGCCAATCCGGAGGCATGTGCAGCCAGGGGCCAGGGGCCAAGGGGCCAATCTGATTGGGCCCTCACCAGGACAGACCAGAGTTCCATCCAGTCAGAAGGTGCAAAGCACCTCCCGACCTGCCCACCTAGCCCAGCCAGGGCAATCTGGAGACATGGCTGCCAGTCTGCTCCCGACCACCGCAGGGAGAGGAGGTCAGTAGGGCTGACAAGGGGGATGAGAACAGAGGCTTGGACAGGCTGTGCCAGCCCTTTTCACCCCAAGACTGTCCTAACTGTCAAGTTAAACTGTAAATTGCCTCAGAACCCTGACAGAGCTGGCAGGAGGCTGGTGAGTGCGCTCCCTCCCCCTCCCTTTAGGCCTGCTGAGAAGCAGCCTCTGACAGGCCCTGACTGAGGGGAGGGAGGCATTTCCAAGAGCAATGCAGGGGAGTCTGAGGGCATGGGGGAGGGCATTCCTTTTAAGGGGGGGAGTGTTCCCCTTCTGCCAAACAGTTGGCTGACAGGGAGGCCACAGAAAAGCTCCTTCTCACTTAAAATACTGTTGTGGCCAGCCATGCTGCTGGAGGGAAGAAATAGTCAAGCAACTCTCTGCATATTTGAGACCTACCACACAGGGCTGTTGTGCAGGTGAAACTGGAAGCTGTTGCAGAGGGTCATTTGCCTCCTGTTTCATCTGCACAACAACCGTGTGCAGTAGGCCTCAAGTGATTCAACTCCACAACAACCTGCGTGGGAGACCTTAAATGTTTCTTCTCCTCATCCGTGTCCAAACTTCATAGGAGCCCTTTCTGCTTGGGCAGCTGATATTTATACTCTGCAGATGAGCTGTAATTCCAGGAGCTCTCCAGGCCCCAGCTGGAGGTTGGCTACCCCTAGGTTGGAGATATTCCTAGAGGTTTGGAGGAGGGCCTTAAAATCGTACAATGCCTCAGAGTCCGGCCTCCAAAGTAGCCATTTTTGCCTGCAGAGCTGATCATTATAATCTAGAGATGAGCAGCAATCTAGAGAGGATGGTAGAGGCTCACAGACTGTGGTTGGGGTAGAGTGGTTGTGGGTGTGTCCCTCCTGGGTTATGGGCTTTGGCCAGCCCTTACCAGCAACTGTTTGTATTTTGGGGTGCAGAGAGACAGACAGACAGACCAATATCAATACTGTGTCCGGAAAGTTCAGGAAGATCTAAATAAAGAATATTTACAGACTGAAACTGTAAATAGTGAACAAGTAAATGGCTGGAGAGACATGGGAACTAAAGTGACTTTTTTCAAGCTTGGCTTGGTAAATAAAAACTCCTATGAACTCAAAGACATAAGTGGCCCAGAATTTCAAGTGCATTTAGCTTTACAGGAAAGTAGACAGTGAGACTTTGGTGAAAACTAAGTGTTCAACCTTTATTACGTAACGACTTGGCCTTGCAGACAACAACAGGGACCGCAGTTGCCAGCAGTAGGTCTAAGGTTTCAGAAGGGCAGCCATGCAACCAAGTGGATTCTGGGGCCATGTGCATTCCCTTTGAAGGAGTGCATGAGAGGGAGGAGAGCTTTCTTCTTCTTCTAAGGAGCAGCTGTGAAAGAAGCATTTGGCCACAGAACATTTTATCAACAGTAAAAAAATGGAGACAGAAGAAGCAGGGTAGACACCTGTGTACTGTGACTACTCCACGTGTATTAGGGCAGTGGGACAAGAAGGGAAATAATGCTGAATGGAGAATTGGGAGGAATTGGTTGCCATGTAATTTCCCCCTAAGAAGAGTCTCCAGTCTGATTTCCCCTTCACTTATCTCAATACATGGCTCTGGAAAGCTCATCTGTAACCGCTATGCAGCAATTCCCAAGGGTCAGTCCTCTCCCATACTCAGTGAACATTCCACACCACAGGTTCTTGACACCCATATCTCCACACCCGTGTTCTTATTTGTTACCACGCCACCACAGCCTCCCACACAACACACATTCAACCCCATGCCCTTACAGACTGGACAACTCCTCCCCTTCCTCTTCCAACTGCCAAGCTCTTGCACCCGTTGTAATCTTGGGCTTTGCCTCTAGTAAGGTTATAATGCTGCTGTGCAAGAGTACTTCTTTAAAAACTTAGAAACAGCATTGTAATGCAATCACCTCTATTTTTCAGAATGAAGGGAGGGAAGGGGATGAAAGGAGGGGGAGGGAAGATGGTAACAAGGAAAAGGGCATGCTCAAGCATGTGGGAAAAGTGAGGGTCCAATTTTTTTGCTTTTTGAAGAAAGGATCTCTGAAATATTGGGAGCTAATAGCCATATTGATACTTTAAGTGTGATTTGCTTGATGAAAATTCTACCATTAGGAAGGTATAAAGATTATTGTTTTTCATTTTATAAAGAGTGCCACTGAAGAAGATGTGAACATTGAGGGCCATTCCGCACCAGGATCTATGTTGCAAATTGGTTGCGGAAAGAAAAAACGCCATTTTAAATAGTGGAATTCATCGTTATGCATACCTGCCTTTGTAGTGGAATCGGCAAAAATCGCTAGCCTGGAAACAATATTGCTGAGCTTTGTCTTGCCCCTGGCTGTCAATCAAACAAGCAGCCAATGGGCGGCCGTTATCATGCTCCCGAAAAGCCCCTTTCCCTTTAAGGCAGGTTTTAAAAAAAACACGTTGCAACAAATCTGCGTTGATTCGTTGCAATGGAGAGACCCATCTAGCTAGCAGGTGGTGTTTGAGCAGCCATTTCATTGTTGCCACACTCCCCTGAGTGAAAAAAAAATACCCCCCCCCGCACGGGTGCAATTTTCAGCCGAAAATAAAGGGAAAAATAAAGGGAAAATAAACCAGAAAATGGGGCTGTGTGGTGCTTGGTGCTTGGTGACTTAAAACAGCTCTGGGGAGGGACTGCAGCCAGGGAAGCCTCGCTGGGTAAACGAAGGCTCGCCGGTGCGTTGATCTCCGCTCGCTCCGAGAAAAAAAAATGGCGATCGCTTCGCTGGAAGATCAGAAAAGAGAGCCAGGGGGAGGGACTTTGCAGAAACCGCAACAATGGTAACACAGAGAACTTTCCCGCTAGTGTTGCAGAATGGTTGCAAGAGTGTAGCGCTTTCCGGAGGGTGAATCCACTTTTTGGGATTTCCCTGAAAGCGCTACAACGAAGCGCTTTTTGAGAATCGGTTTCAGGAGTGTGGCAGATTGTCAACGACGTTGTGCATAACTGCAAATTAGTAGCGATTTCAATTTGCCACACTCCTGCTACAAAGAATCTCTGTGGAATGGCCCTGAAAATCCAGAACCTCATTTTAGCAGTTGTACTGCTTTTGATATTTTGTTTGAATACTTATATTCTACATATCTACATAATAAAACAAGAAAGAGTCTTGGAATGTGAAGTTTGAACATATATTGACTTTGCCATATCCTTGAACCTTTTTTTTCAGTCTTCACTCTCCGGGTGGGGCCTGGACTTTCCCCAGAAGTAAGCATCAACTATAGTGATCAGTTTCTCTGGAGAAAATTGTAGCTTCCGAGATGCAGTCATATCACATCTTTACTGAGTCCCCTTGCTAAATTCTGACCTCCTCAGGCACCACTTCCAACTCTTCCAGAATTTCCCAAGCCAGAACTGGCAACCATAGGCTCAGCAGGTGTCTGACTATGGCCCTAAATGGCTATTGTGGAAGGCAATGAAGTTGCAAGCTAGCAAGAACTACTTCATCAGGGATAGAATGATTTCAAATGACATAAAAGTGACCAAGAGCACTGCCCACATTTAGAGAGGATGTTAGCCAATATATGTTAGCCAATAAATAATGACCCAAATCAAAGTGCAAGCTGACTGTAATATGTATTTTTTCATCCTTACAGTAACTTTGCAGAATGGTATACCTTAGCAACAATATGCATTTCTGTCTTTTCAGAAAATTACTCCCAAGTTCCTATAGAATATATCATTTCCTTATAATGAAATACTGGCAGAAACAAGCTGATACCTTTGAACATTCATTTTGTCCATTAAGTACTAGTAAGGCTTGTCTGTCTATAGCTGACTGCTTACGAGGCAGCTTACGTGAGAAAAAACTATTTTCTGCCTTTGCATTACAGCATGAGATTTTTATTTTTATTTTTTACAAAGACAGTCTGTGCCCTTTTGTTGCTTTGAAAGCAAAATGTTTCAGATGGCGACTTGGAACTAGTCTTGAAACACCCTATCAAAGGTCCCATGTTCTGAAAACAGTGCCATCAGTGTAACAACTGGAAATACATCATGATTTGACTATGCAGATGTTACTATACTTTACAGTTCCCCACTGCTGCAAACTAGCCATTCTCTTCAAGAAGTGAGAACATGGGAGGGGGCAAGGAAAGGGGGAACAAAACTCTGTAGAAAGAATAGCTGTAGCCATAAATGTGATGAATGGCTTGCTTGAAACTACATTAAATAGCAGCAATATCAGTTCCAAGATGAGATCTGCAACATTCTTATTGCCAGGCTGTGTGGCTGGATGATTCACTGTGTGCTCACTTTTCATGGTCATCTTTTAATGGTATGTCCCGTGTCACTAGTCATTTGCACTCATACTGTGGAAGAGTCATGTGCTGCTGCCTACCATTCCATCACACTTTTCTCATTTGCCAGAGTGTTATTAAGGGATGGGAAAGAAAATTAGGAATAAGATAGGTTGTGCTTTCCATTTCTTCCATTAACATAGGATTTATTCTCAGCCTTTTTTCTAGCATGGAATTTGGGTTTCTCTGGTGCTTTTGCCAATTAACTTATTTTTCTCTGGTCTCCTACACAATTTAATGTATTATATCACAGCTATCTATAGACAGAAGCTTACGTTTAAGCCTGGCAAACCAGATGTGTCATCTTGGAGGTATGACTTCTTAAAAAATCACTGAAAAGTTCAAATGTTTTAACAGTTCTGATTTTATTGGCTTTCAGAATCAATTTTCTACTCTTCAGATTGTTCATGCGGATCCAGTTAGAGACAGACCTTGTTCATATATTACAGTGAATGCACATTATATCCTACCTGGGACCAATACCTGGATAAATGTGTGGTATGTATAACATGTTCAGCTGCACATGTGTTGATTGCTTTAGGATGCTTAGGGCTAATCCTGCGTTGAGCAGGGGGCTGGACTAGATGGCCTGTATGGCCCCTTCCAACTCTATGATTCTATGATTCTATGATTGTAACATGAAAATTGTGCAATGCCCATATAAAGAGAAATCATGTGTAAATTATATATGGACTGTATGTGAAGTCCCTTTAACTTATAAACAGTCTACAGGGCTAGTAGTCATGTTCCAATGAGACATAGTCATAATTAACATCACATGAATTAGGACTGGTTCATATCACTTGCACACAGTTGTACAATATGTTGCCATTTATCAGAACTCAGAATGTTAAAATTCCATAAATCAGCTAGTGATGATGATGATAATAATCACTTTGCTTATCTTATATTTGAGAAACAGCTTCCTGGGCAGAGACTGTCCAGGACCAGTCCAGGCTGTCCGGACTTTACTTCCTGTCCTGGGAGGCCATTGGCTGGCCCCACTCAGGCCTGCCCCCCACAAACCCAGCAATGTCATTTACCTTCATTTCATTGTTGGATGTCACCGGAGATGGAGGTGGGCTTCTGAAAGCCTCCCAGGGACAGCAGGCAAAGACACCTTCCTGCCCCAGCCCAGCCCAGCCCAGCCCCTCACACTTAAAATATAGATAGCCACTTCACAGAAATGCTGATTTTATTAACTTAGGCAGATTTTATTAACCTAGGCAGCAACAAAGATGATCTGGGGCCAAGGGACCAAGCTCTATGAAGACAGGTTGAGGGACTTGGGAATGTTCAGCCTGGAGAAAAGGAGGTTGAGAGGGGACATGATAGCCCTCTTTAAGTATTTGAAAGGTTGTCATTTGTAGGAGGGCAGGATGCTGTTTCCGTTGGCTGCCGAGGAGAGGACACGCAGTAATGGGTTTAAACTACAAGTACAACAATATAGGCTAGATATCAGGAAAAAAATGTTCACAGTCAGAGTAGTTCAGCAGTGGAATAGGCTGCCTAAGAAGGTGGTGAGCTCCCCCTCACTGGCAGTCTTCAAGCAAAGGTTGGATACACACTTTTCTTGGATGCTTTAGGATGCTTAAGGCTGATCCTGCGTTGAACAGGAGTTTGGACTAGATGGCCTGTATGGCCCCTTCCAACTCTATGATTCTATGATTCTATGATTCTATGATTGTGAGTAGGTGGGCAGGAAGTATTTGTCTCTTGTAACCCTTCCTTGCATACCTAGGAAATTGCTGCTTGCACTGTGGAATGGTAGGTGAATTCTCTCCAGGCCAGGCTGAATTCTGGAGATTTTTGGTTTGTGAGGCATGAAATTGGGTTCACTGTGGTTGGACAGGTAGTTGTGAGTTCCTGCATTGTGCAGGAGGCTGGACTAGAGGGCCCTGGAGGTCTTTTCCAACTGTATGTATGTATGTATGTATGTATGTATGTATGTATGTATGTATGTATGTATGTATGTATGTATACACGCACAATGTATACTTCGTTCCCTTACTGACTCTCCTCATGTAACAAGAAGACTGCCTTTAAAGAAGAGCTGATAGAAGAGCTGTTTTTTGTACCCCATTTTACTACCCAAAAGTCTGGAAGCAGCTTTCAATTCCCTACCCTTCCTCTCCCCACAAGAGACACCCTGTGAGGTAGGTGAGGTTGAGAGAGCTCTGCAAGAAATGCCCTCCCATGGTCTCAGGGTTGCTGTCACTGCTATAGGTATCAGTGTTGCATTATTATTATTTGTAGATTCAAGTTTTAATATTTAAATATGGAAAGCTTCATTATTTAGAATATTGTGATTCGGAGCTGAAATCACCAGTTAATCATGCTGGTGATTATGGAGTACCATTCTCATATATATTGTAAGTCATCACTTACAGTTTTTCTCCTATTTAACATTTGACCTAGGTGATTTATTTTATTGCTTAAGCTGCCCTTAGACCCATATTTTCACTTATAGAAATAGGCCAAACAAAGTCACTAGGGGCTGCAAAATCCTGAAAGGACTTGATTAACTGCTGGAATTATATTTAAAGCTTTTAAAATAAAATTCCTCTCATGGATTTTCTCGATTCAGCCAATAATTATATCATGATAATTCTGATTTTTGGTATTGTTGAAAATTACACAGTAAATCAGCAGGGCTATTTCAGCTATTATAGGGCTGCATGGATATAATTTGATTTCTAACTACCACTTAAAAAAAAAAGCACAGCTTCTTAGAAAACTACTTGGGCTTTAGTGTATTTCAGAAGCTTGGTGCATTGTGAAAAACTGATATTTATTAAAATATTCCCATCCCTCCTAATCC
Organism: Paroedura picta; assembly: GCF_049243985.1. Taxonomy (NCBI): domain Eukaryota; kingdom Metazoa; phylum Chordata; class Lepidosauria; order Squamata; family Gekkonidae; genus Paroedura; species Paroedura picta. Next base: position 75,714,920 of record NC_135373.1, on the reverse strand, counting down.
AGAAGAGGATCAAGGTAGTTCACATACTATGATGGCTCCCATCCACTTCCCTCCCTGAGAGGCCAGATTTTCCCTCTGTTTTTCTTTCCCTTTTTGGCTTAGCAGCCATAGTGGTCTGCTTGGTTCTTTCAGGAAAATATCAGAAAAATATCATACTGAGACAGAGTGGGACAGCCAGAGTTTTTCAGGAAAGAATGTATAAGATGAAAAAGCATCCGTGACTTACCGGCAGCCGCCGGTTGATGCAGCAGGCGGCGGGTGGCAGGAAGACGCAGCCGGCGTCGGCCCGCATGCCCCAGAAGGCTGCGAGGGCGAGGGGGCGCGTGAACACGGCGGGGCGGAGCTAGGCGCCTTAAAAGGAGCCTCGTGTCAAGGAGCCGCCATTCCGCCGCCGAGCGCCGCCCGAGACAGCTTCCCTCCCTTCCCCCCCTATGTTGCAAGTTTTGGTTTTGGTTGTTGTTACTGCTATTTTTCGTCACAGTGGCGGGAATGGGCACAAGAGAGACCATTGGTTCAGGGCCCCAGACTGCGAACTTTGGCCCTGAGGGTAGGGGGACCCAATAAGTGCCCGGCTCAACAACGGGTGCGGCCTGCCCAGCTGGGCAGGTCAGGGGCCCGGAGCCAGGCAGGTGAGATGGCTGAATGAGATGGGCGTCCGTCATCCATCTTTGCCTGCTTCCCTGCGGGGACTCTGGGGGCAAGGAGCTGCCCTCCTGGCTGGGAAGCGACAGGTCCAGGGGCCCCCAGAGCAAGTATTGAGCAGCTGGATGGCTGAGGGGTTTTCGGTCTTCTCATACCCATCGGGCCAACCCTCTGGCTGGGAGGAATGTTGGGTTCAATAAAAGCTGTGGCCTTGTTAATGCCAGAACTTGTGTTGCATCATCAGTAGCCCACATGCTGCCCTGCTAATCAATTTGTTTCACATGTGAGGATTTAGTTTCAATATTTCCATACACCTTTTATCTGTTCCCTCTTAATAAAACAGTAAGGGGTGTTGAGGTGGGTTGTGTCCATGATCAAAACTCCCGGATTGGCCCCTTGGCTGACAAGCGCCTTCTGATTGGGCCCTCACCAGGGCAGATCAGAGTTCCAGGGCAATCAGGAGACATAGCTGCCAGTCTGCTCCTGACCACCGTAGGGAGAGGAGGGCAGTAGGGCTGCCAAGGGGGATGAGAACAGAGGCTTGGACAGGCTGTGCCAGCCCTTTTTTGCCCCAAGGCTGTCCTAACTGTCATGTCCAATTGTAAATTGCCTCAGAACCCTGACAGAGCTGGCAGGAGTCTGGTGACTGTGCTCCCTCCCCCTCCCTCCCTTCAGGCCTGCTGAGAAGCAGCCTCTGACAGGCCCTGACTGAAGGGAGGGAGGCATTTCCAAGAGCAACGCAGGGGAACCCGAGGGCTTTCCTTTTGAGGGGGGGGGACTTTACCCTTCTGCCAAACAGTTGGCTGACAGGGAGGCCACAGAAAAGCCCCTTCTCACTTAAAATACTGCTCTGGCTGGGGGTTAGACACAGCCAAGCCATGTTTCTTTCTTCTTTGCAACTCTCTGCAGATTTGAGGCCACTGCACAGCGTTATTCTGCAGACGAAACTGGTCATTTTGTCTCCTGTTTCATCTGCACAACAACCCTGTGCAATAGGCCTCAAGTCTTTCAATTCAACAACAACCTGTGTGGGAGGCTTTAAATGTTTCTTCTCTACCACAACCCTGTCCAAAGTAGCCCTTTCTGCCTGGGGAGCTGATTTTTATACTCTGCAGGTAAGCTGTAGTTCCAGAAGCTCTCCAGGCCCCACCTGGAGGTTGGCTACTCCTGGGTTGGAAATATTCCTGTAGGTTTGGAGGTGGGACTTCAAAATCGTACAATGCCTCAGAGTCCAGCCTTCAAAGGAACCATTTTTTCCTGCAGTTGGGAGGGAGTGGTGCAGGTGTGTCCCTCCTGGGCTGTGGGCTATGGCCAGCCCTTACCAGCAACTGTTTGTATTCTGGGGCACAGACAGCAGACCAGCATCAGTCCTGTTAGTCTGGAAAGTACAGGAAGATCTAAATAAATATTTACAGCCTGAAACTGTAAATAGTGAACAAGGCTGGGGACACATGGGAACTGACTTGACTTTTTCTAACCTTGGCCAGGCAAATAAAAAAACAGTATTAAAAAACCTTACTAAGGTCAAGACTTCTGTGCATAGAGAGTCTTCCTCTTAGGGTTGCTATCTACCCTGTGAAGCTCTCTACCCCACCTCCCTCATCGGGAGTCTGCTATAGGGAGAAGAAGGTAAGATGATTGGAAAATGCTTTGAGACACCTGAGGCCTGCTGGGTCACTGCGACCCATTCCCAGTTCTTCTCAGACCTCTCACAGCCCCACATAACTCTTCCGCTAAGAAGAATCTCCAGTCTGATTTTCCCTTCACATATCTGAAGACATGGCTCTGAAAAGCTCATCTGTAACCACTATGCCGCAATTCCCAAAGGTCAGTCCTCTCCCATACTCAATGAACATTCCACACCACAGGTTCTTGACACCCATGTCTCCACACCCATGTTCGTATTTGCCACTACGCCACCACAACCTCCCACACAACACACACATTCAACCCCATGCCCTTACAGACTGGACAACTCCTCCCCTTCCTTTTCCCACTGCCAAGCTCTAGCACCCATTGTATTCTTGGATAGGGGCTTTGCCCCTAGTTAAAAATAATATGTATATGTGCAAACTTAAGCCAATTCTTATCAGAAACAAGGTGGAGTAATATCACCTTGTTCTGCCATGTTGGCTCTCTTAGCATTCTTAAACTGTCTGATATAAGCTCTGAAAAAGTGGTGGCATCCTCAGGTCCAATCCTCAGATGCTATAACATCTAGTTTAGGCAGATCTATTTACTGAAAAATCCAGAGTATGAAAATTCTACATGCTTTTTCACTTTTTACTCACATTGGAAGCAGATATTGCGATAGCTAGGGAGAGTGAATGTCCCCCCTTTTGTGCCTTTTTATAACCATGTATGTTTTTCCAGTGCTTTCAGTTCTTTTTTTGTTGGTGGTTTTGTAGATTGTTTGTATTGTGTTTGCTATATACTTATGCAATATATATAAGTACCCATTTGTCATTTAAAAGATTAATTGGTTTTTATACCCCACTTTTAACTACCCAAAGGAATCTTAAAACTTACAATCACCTTGTCTTCCTCTCCCCACAACAGACACTCAGTGAGGTAGGTGGGGCTGAGAGAGTTCTGACAGAACTGCTCTATGAGAACAGCTATAACAGGACTGTGACTAGTCCAAGGTCAGCCAGCTGGCTGCATGTGAAGGACTAGGAAATCAAACATGGTTCTCCAAATTAGAGGCTGCCACTCTTAATCCCCTACACCAAGCTGCTATCATCATCATCATTTCTAAACCACCTCTCTCCCATGGGGCTTATATGTACAATTAATAATAGTAATTTACTGATGCAGAAAAATGATGAAATATGTTATATAGACAAACACAAGGAAACCAGAAAATGACATATGTGAAGAATCATTGGGCTGATTTGAACAAATAGCATTGAAATATTTGGGATGAAACAGCAGGGAGGAAGCATTTGAAAGTATCAATTGCTGCATAAATAATTTTAGGTATTAAATACCTGGAGATGTTATTGATATCAGCAGTATTTAAAAGATGATGTTTCTCTGAACACAAAGGCTGGAGATCACAGTTTGCTGAACTTTTTTGCAGTATCCAGTTGGTCCCTGTTGATGAACAAAATATTGAACCAGTAGAACATCTTGTCGGATTCCTTTCTAATCATGCTGCAAGATTACATTGGTTGTGAGAAATATCATCTGGGAAACTGATAAAAAATACCACTTTGTTCATTTTTAATACCAAATAGCCAAAATCCTAGGTATAAACAATAATGAGCTATTCAGCAATGGTTAGCAAAGTAACATACCTGCTTTTTCTTTACCATCTTGACTCAAAAGGCAGGAACTCTTTGTTGATGAACTCTACTCGAAGACTGAAGAAACTTGTCAGTGGTTACTGTCCCCAGTGATACGGCAAAGTAATAGGTTTTCTGTTGTTGACAAGAATATTTTGACATCTGAAATTTAGAACCTTGTCTGAACTTTGTATAATGTTATTGAGGTGGTATATTAGTTCAAGGACCAAAATACTGTTGAAATCCCCAACACATTGTGCACCGCTGTGTGGCCTTCTTAAAGTATCACTTGGTTAAGGAAATTTACCTCTCTTGTGTGACCTCCTGTGAGATTAATACACTGTAATGGTCCATGATACATGGCAGGGTATGTTTGTGTGGTGGTCTAATGTGATCTGCCTGTGTTGACAGGCCATTAAATGATTAGAAAGCCTCTATCTTCGTAAACCATATGGTAGGTGATATGAAAGCACTTAAAAAAAACCTGTTTCTTAGAGATGCTCTTCTCCTGGTGTTCCTTTTAAATCTTTGACCTGATCTGCAAGGAATGATCACTCTGACTGCCTTCCCGAGAGATTTCTGCAAGTTATAGTAATACTTTCAAAAGCAAATAGCAAAGGGGTCTATATTTAGCTTGCAGATCCAGAGACATACTGAGAAAGCTATAAGACCTTTTTAACTCGCATTGCTATGGCCTTTACTTATTGATCTGGGGGTTATTCAGGTTTTCAAGGAGTCATTCTGGGCTGGAGTTTCTTTGAAAACATGTGGGCTGCTGAGAAAGATTAATGCTCTCTTTCTTTTGTAACATTTTTCTAAAACACACACATAAACCTGAATTAAAAATATATAGCAGGAAGCTAAGCCTGAAGGTGAACACAGATAATTGACAAAGTAGTAATTTAGTATGTTGGACAGGTAACCCAGCTTTTTACAAGTGATTTGTAATGTTATTGTTGGATAATTTTGAAAATAAAATACATTATAATTAAATAGCAAGTTTGAAAGTTTTTAAAAAATCTTTCTCTGTGTTTATGTTACTTGTTATTCCTGCAGCAGTCAGCAATATCCACAGCATTTTGTTGTGATAATTAAAAGAGATTTCTTGTCCCTAGCATATCAGTCTCACTGTGGTTGTGTTAACATGAAACATTACACAGCTCTGAGGCCTAGATATTGATTATTTCCAACTATACATCTGCTAATATGAGTTTTGTTGTTGAACAGATTAATGTGTTTATCCACATTACATAGAAACAGATGTGGATCCTACTTTCATAGTATAGAGATTTTTAAAAGAATGAGGAAGGGGAAAAGAAGAATTTAATGACACTATTAAGCAGTTTCTTTCTTCGTATCTCTTGCCTTCTTTTTGTCCCTTTGACTCTGTAACTTACAAGTCAGCAGCATGTAGTCATACTTTCCCTTGGGAAAAAAGAGCATGGAAAAAAGAGCATGTTCTTTGCAGAAGAAAGACAGTTTATAAGATTTACATTTAAATATATATAAGTAGAAGATAATCTGCAGATAGAGAAGCCACTATGTCTATTTTGCTGGTTGTTAAAGAGTTTATACCGCATTAAATCAACTCCGACGGGTTTAATTTTTCAGTGCTTTTACAACCACTAACCTTTCTTATTGAGAAGGTCAATAGGCACAATATGAAGTCTTGTAAATCATAGTCTCGCCATGCCTTTAATATCTAATGTGACCCTCCTCAGTTCACCTTAAAAATTATAAAACCCAGCACATGTTGTATATCAAACAAATAAATCAGGTGCCATAAATATAAGCTTCCTTTTTGCTCTAGACAGAATCATTCACCTGCATTTCCCACATTTGAAATTGTTTTTGGGTTCTTTGGCAAGGGCCCTCTTTTGTATTCAGAAAACAGAGCTCCTGGCTTTAATCTTTTAAAACACTTAAGAGAATCAAAGTGACTCCAAAGCAGTTTTTTAAAAAATGACCCCACTTAAGTTCTTAATGAGTACACACATGAAAGAAATGAAATTATTCCATTGCGATCATTCTTAATTTAATACCTGTTTTTTTTTAAAGGTTAACATTTTAGTTGTGGTAGGTATCTTGATAGTAAGAAGGAATTAAACACAAAATTTTGACCTAATATTCTATTCCAGTATCTCAGGAACAACATTTTTTGTGTTACATTTATAAGAGATTCTTCACATGTAGACTCCAAGCAATACAAATGCACCAGCCTTTTATATGGATTGGTTCAGGGAATTAACTCTCCCACTCTACTATTTGTTTGAGCCAGCTGCTACCACTTGTATTGTAAATCTTCTGTTATACTATTCAGAGTAAACTTCATACTTGGATGAACAAATGCGGACAATCTAAGAGCTTGCTAACATTAACAAAAAATACATTGCTCTGGGACCAATTCAAGGCCACATAGGCCAGTGCACTCTTGTTGCAGTGGAAAATCTGTCAAGAGGCCTATGATCATTTTCTCATGCTAATGATGTTTTCTACTAAATATGTTTCCCCTTCCCTCAACCAAGGTTTATTGCTTGAAAGTGGAGAACCAGTGCAAACCATACTGAAATAAATGAGATTTGTATGGCTGATACAGCTTGAGGATTAGTTTGATAGTTCTAGAACAGTTTCCAGGAGGAGTTATTCCTCTGGGTACAATAGTATAAGGTGACCAGATTTTAACATTAGTAAAGTGGGATACCATTGAGCGGGGGGGGGGGGGTTCTTGATTAAAAATTTGGTCTATATGAAGCAACAAAAAGTTTCATAGAATGCACAGAATGCAAAAATATTATTGTATGTAATATTGTATTTTAATTTCAACATAAGTACAATTTGCCAGGTACCCCCAGATGTCCCTCCAAAAGTGGCACAATCTGGTCACCTTACAATAGTAGCTCTCCAAGAAAATGGTCCCCTGATGAAATTATTACCAAATCCTCTTAAGAAGATTCCCAGAACTGGGTTAGGCAAGGCTTCCAACTGAAATGTTTGAGAGCTAGATATGAAACATGTGATCAATAAACATTGAGCTATCTGGGACAACAGGTTGTTCATCTTCTCAAATTTTAACCAGCTGTAGACTAATCACAGCTTCTATACAATTTCCTACTAAACAGTTTCACACCTTGTGCCTTATATTAATGGAGATAATTTCCAACACTTTCTTCATATAGATATCACCATTCTACACAAGCCAATGGGTGTTTCTGTGCTGTGAAAATTTACAGTTCAGCTCATATGGTAGATTAGTAATACGACACTGTAGTTAAATCAATATCACTGAATGCTGAGAGTTTGTGAAAGCTGGAGTTAAGTGTATTGGCTACTCTGATAAATGCAAGGTACAGTTCTTTCTCTCCAATCAGGATCCAGATATAATTGATAAAGTGGCTAAATTCTTCCAAATGGCAATTAAGCTGTGTGAATTTAACAACTAACTGATTGTATTCTGATTTGTCTTATTTTTATGCCAATAAAGGTTGTTGATTGAGAAGGCTGGAGTTTCTTGTCCCTCGAGACACACTGCAGGTCCAGTCCGATGCTGCTGGGGCCAGCGGCTTCGGGGTGTATTTCGCAGGCGCTGGTGTGCGGAACGCTGGCCAGGCGACTGGCCACCAGCAGTCCTCCGGGACATGACGTTCCTTGAGTTTTATCCGATTCTGGTTGCCATCCTCCTTTGGGGAAAGGAATTTGCAAATAAGAAGGTGGAGTTCCTGTGCGACAACCAGGCAGTGGCTTACATAGTCAATCGACAGTCATCTGGTTCAGCTAGGGTCATGCGCCTCGTGCGGCATTTTGTCCTGGCCTGTTTATTTCACAACTGCACCTTCAGGGCCTGCCACGTGCCGGGGGTTACTAACGAGCTAGCCAATGCTCTCTCTTGGTTTCAGGTCAAGAGGTTTCGTCAGCTTGCTCCCGGGGTGGCCAGGGACCTGGAGGTTTGCCCGGCGGAGACATGGTGTCTTGGAGCGGAGTGATTCTCAACGGCGTCCTCTCTTCATTGTCAGAAGTGACAAGGCGGGCTTACCGCCAAGCGATGGCCAGTCAAAAACCAATCAACGGGGCAGGGGCTGGCACGTTCGACTCCCATCCTTCCGGGGGTCCCCTGATTGCTCCCGCCAGGCTTCCATGTATGGGGCTCACTCATTCCGCATAGGGGCAGTCACCCACGCCTATATGGCGGGCGGCACCCAGCAGGACATTCAAAGGCTGGGGAGGTGGTGTCCTGATGCGTTTAAAATTTACATCCGTCCATGGTAGGATGACTAACATGGTTTTTTCAGGCATTGCTTTGGCAGCATCGGTGGCTATAGTGGGGCACAGCATACCGTTCTGGGCCAGCCGACATGCATCATCGTCAGGGTGGTTACCGAACCAGGGACTGGAGGACTGCTGGCGAATCGCATGGTGGGCTAGACACGGGCTCAAGTGGACGTCCCTGCTGGAGGTCGTGGCCAACGAAGTCCATCGCAGTGGGGTTCTAGACGTTCTGGTCATCCACGGCAAAAATGATTTACCTGCGATGACCGGGCGGCAGCTAAGCCTGAATATAGCAACAGACTTAGCCGTCCGGTAGCAGCGCCTTCCCTGGTCCACGTTACTGTGTGCCGAGATGCTTGACAGATTGTCTTGGCGTGATGCTGTCCGGCAGAAACAGGTGAACTGAGCCAAACAGAAAGCCAACAAGGTGGCCAAAAAGACAATATACGCACTGGGGGGCAGGGTTATTTCGCACCCCGGGATCACGTTCCGTTCCCCGTCCCTTTTCAGGGCTGATGAAGTTCACTTGTCCACAAGTGGCTGTGAGCTCTGGCTGTCTGATGTAAAGGAGGGGTTGTTGAAAGTTTTGGTTTAGGGTTGGCGGGAACAGAAGTAGTCACACCTGTTCAGTGGCGGTTATGCTAGGTAGGGAGCCTGTTGGCAGGGAGCCCGTCTGCGTACGGGACTCCCTGAGGTGGGGGTCTCAATAAGGAGACCGGCATTTACCCGGGTGCGGCCTACCTGGCTGGGAGGCCAGGGGCTCGGGAGCCAAGCAGCAGGGGGACTCAATGGAGGTGGACACCTTTTGGGTCCCTTGTGGCTGCTTCCCTGGATTCCGCGGCGGAAGGCGTCCCATCCTCCTGGCTGGGAGTGAGGCGTGGAGCCGGAGCACCGTGGGGCATGGCAGGCAGCCAGATGGCTGAAGGGACAGGCTCCCTCACCTGCATAGGGCCAACCCTACGTTTGGGGTTGTTTGTTAATAAATGGCTGCGGCCAAATTTGCCAAAAGCTGGAGTCGTGTCATTGCTGGATCAGTCGCCACTTGCCAGTCAACAGGATCTATCAACGTAGAGTAATAAAACTTCATCCTTCTATTGTCTCAAAGTTGCTTCAAGATACAATAAGACCTGCAGCTTACCATGGAGAAATCCAATCTTCAGGTTTTCCTCCTTATTTCTTTAACTTTTCTCTATCTTAGAATATCTGTCAGTTTGTTCCTGTAATTCATAACCTTGCAGTTGGTAGTATAAATTGGACCCTAAAATGTTGCTCAGATGAACCACACTATAAACTGCTGAACACCAATATTTTATGACAAAGAAAGAACAAGTCCCATGAATGATGGTCCTCTAAATATAGACATTTGCACCATAAAGTGAATACCTATTTTCTCTGTGCACAGACAGATATGATTAAAGATACCATGGACAACTTCACCTGTGCTTAATTTTTTTTTGTTACAAACGTGTTATTTTCTCCAAATCCGTATATCACACAGATCAAGCTCATTTCACCTTTAGAGGGTTAGGGAATTACATGGATTGAAACACGTTTGAATAGTTTGGCTAACTAAAATTTTAAAAATCCTAACAGAAGGATGTACAACTAAAACCACTCTGCATGTGGACCTTCTGGGAACAATTGAATAGTGCTACACTGTGATATTAACCCCAGAAACACATTTTGTCACACTTAGCTCAATTACATTTTATGTAATCATACATGCAACAATAGGTGAGTATATAAGAGAAGCCAAGTTAGATCAGGAGAATGGCCCATACAAACAGTGTCCAAAGCCCAAGTGCCATTAGGAGGTCCTCAAATGGTAATGACAATTCACCACCTCATTCACCCCCATAAAAACACTAAGAACATTGGAAGGCCAATGGCAAACAAACCTGAACATCATTCTTCCTCTTTTCTCTAAGTTCCCTACCACCATCAGAAGTGATTGTCCAAAAGTTTCTAATTATTGGGTTATGATTAAGACTCTCAGCAACACATATAGGTCATATTCAATAGAAGCAACCCTTGAGATTCAACACATTATTCTCTAAATCCAAGCTATAAAAAAACACTACCCAGCCACCATTTACCTGGGTACTGCGTCAGATACAGCTTTGGTATTTGTAGAGAGAGAGAGAATCTTTGTCTCTTCTGAACTGTTCTGTAAAGTCTGGAATGCTTCTACATCAGAATATAGGCCATAAGCCATTAGCCACATTGGACAAACAATATTTCTCAGGTAATTCTGAAATATGACATCCCAGGGACCAACAATGGGTTGAAATTAATTCAAAATAATTTTCAGCTAAATATCCAGAAGAATTTCCTGGCAGTTAGAGCTGTTCCTCAGTGGAACAGGCTTCCTCAGGAGGTGGTGGGTTATCGTTCTTTGAAAGTCTTTAAGCAGAGGCTAGAAAGTCATCTGACAGAAATTCTGATTTTATGAACCTAGGCAGTTTGTGAGTGGGTGGGCAGGAAGGGTTGCGTCAGTGTCTATCTCTTGTGGCCCTACCATTGAGGGATGGTAGGTGAATTTTGTCCAGGCCAGGCTAGATTCTGGAGATTTTTGGTGGGGGTGATCACTGGGGCATCAAATTGGGGTCACTATGGGTGGGTAGGCAGTTGTGAATTCTTGTATTATGTAGGAGCTTGGAGTAGAGGTTGGACCCTGGTGGTACCTTCCCCTCTATGATTCTAAGGGGAAGCACTGGGATTGATTTTATATACACATTTGCCAAGAAAAAAAATTCAACATCAGTGAAGTTGTCCATAATATTGCTAATCATATCTGTCTGTGCATAGAGAAAATAGGTATTCACTTTATGGATCAAATGTCTATATTTAGAGGACCATCATTCATGGGACTTGTTCTTTCTTTGTCATAAAATATTGGCGTTCAGCCGTTTATAGCGTGGTTCATCTGAGCTCCCAAGTCCTTCAGTTTTTTTCTCAAGACCATGTAGTCTCCACACATGAATGAGCAGAAAAGGATATCTGTCATTGGGCTTTACAAGTCTTTCTACTCTTTCTCTGACACTTGATTCTCGCACCAGGCAGACAGCAAACTTCTCAAGTCCAGTTGGCACACTTTGGCTTCTACTTCCCTCAATAAGGAATTCCCTATTAGCAGCATGTGTCTCCTAGTACTTATAGGTTGAGGAGCAGAAGAGCTATTCTTCTAATCCGCAGGTACCTGTAAAACATCTTCTGAACTTCGAGGGAGATGGGGGAATAGCCCCTGTGGTCCAGAGTTACTATCTATGGGTAGATCCTGGATTTCTGAGGATCAGAGGGATGATCCTCAGAAATCTCCTTAATTTTTGATACCTCTAGGTAACACTTTTCCATCTGCTGTCCTCTTGTTTTGTGTTCTCTTCTGATTAGTTAGACACCTTTCCCACTTCTTCCAATTGCCCTCCAAAAAGTGCCCCATGAGTTCTTTCTAAGAACTCTTCACCCTCTGTTTTGGACATGCAGTCTTCTAGCTCTTGTACCTTTTCCAGGAGGAGCACTACTAACTTGCACTTGGTGCATGCATATGTGAGGCAATCTTGGGACCCCATCCTGGCTTCCTCTTTCTCTGCCGTGATGTGGGCCTTCCTTCGTTGCTTTTGGTAAAGACACAAAACTCACACAGCTCTCCACAGCAACAGTTTATTCAGCATCAGTTCACACACCCAAGTGTTTCCTCCAAACTGTACCAGCCACCACCCTTTCCTTTTCCCCTCCTTATATTCCCCTGTGCTGTCTCCACCCCCTATTTAGTTACACTCCCTTCCTTCTGACCTCACCCACCTGGCTCTAAGCCCCACTGTGTGTCTTTCCCTCAGCTGTGTTCACCCTTTCTTTCTCTAGCTGGGCATTCAGGTAAGTCAATTTTACTGTCTTCCAGGTTCCATCGCACTCAGGACCTCGGTCTGCCCTTCATGAGAGTGGCAGAGCCGGGGGGTCTACTGTAGTTTTCTCCAGCTCTTCACCCAGCTTGTGGGCTGACAAAGAAACCTCTTCCCAAGCCTTCCTACAGCTCTCCAGAACAGCCTGTTCCCCTTGGTAAGTATTCTTTGCTCTACCTTTATCTTTCTCTCCCTTATTCTCCCTCTTACCTTCCCAACTTCCCCTCTATCTGTCTCTTTGAGTCCGGGCGGGCTTTGGAGCTTTGGTTGCACAATGGGGGTTTTCTCTCTGGCTACGCCCATCCCGCCCAGACAGCGTATTTAAAGTTACCCTGAGATAAACATACAAACATGCCACAGACAGTGCATGTCACCGCCTCAGGTCCATTGTCACGTACACCACTTTGATCTATTAGTGGGAAGAACCAGACCCCTTCTGCAAACTCTGGAATACTTACACTGTCCCATGGATCGATCCACAAGCCAAGAGCCCTTTAGCTCTCATCCTTCAGCATGTGCCAAAGGTGAGCACAAGCTTTTTATAGCATAAAGGCCCACCCAGTAGAGGGTGGAGCTAGTAGTCAGTCCCAAACAAAACTGCCACTTAATGCAAATCAGTTAATATGATTAGCTGTAGTCCCCCATCACCCAGCCGAGGAACAGACAAAAAACAACCTCAAACATCCCCCACTCTCCTGCAACATGTATCATCTCACACACTGTAAGAAAGAAAGCAACTTTCACCAGTAGCTCCCAAGCTGGCTCTTTCTCCTTCTCCCTGCCCATCTGCCCCATCATATACGCAGCAACCTATTTTGCCTAGTTTTTGTGCCAAATAAAAGGACAAGGTTAAATGAGAGAGATTTCTTACTGATTTACCTACCAAAGATTGCTGATTTGAATAATCAAATAGGATTTGGGGTTTAGACTATAAAACAGAACTGAAGCAAAATTAACTTGTCCAAAGTACATGAACTTCTGTGGACAATACTTTATTGTGCTATGGCTTATAATGGAACATAAAAGTTTTGCTAAAAATTTATTTTATGAACATTCTTTTACTGCAGTAGCAGACTAAGCCTTGTGACATTACACAATAACTTTCTTACAAAAATCTCCAAATAATAAACTAACATTTTGGCTGGCTATATAAACTATGAAGATCCAAAATGTCTCTAACATTCTGAAGAACATACTTACCTTTATTGCCTTTATGCATAGATATATTTCATAAATTAGAATGTGATTTTCTCTTTCAAATATTTCAGTGTAACAAATGGTATATCACTGTCATATTGGCTATAGGAGGACTGCATAGAGAAGGTCAAAGAAGTAGCTGTCATTTTCATTTTTTATTTGCTTTCCTTTGCTATGAAATTTTATAAGCTGGATATTCTTTTAAATTATCATTTCGGGGCCCATACTTAAGGGTTATGTATATAATACTGAGTGACATTTACAGGTTAGAAAACACAAGCTGTCTTCAAGATTAAAATTTCAAGCTCTGGAGGACAGCAAAGAAGAACAAAAATATTTCCCAGCTGGAAAAGGGAACCTGTTTGGGATATACAGTAAATGTTATTAGATAATTTTGTGGTTTCAAAATATATTTCGTTGGCCAAGCTGTTCTGCCTCTCTGAACACTAATTCAAGGGATGTTAGATGTTAAAAGAATTTAGTTGCTTAGGAAAGGCTGTATTGATTGCCCATAAGAGTCTTTAGAGACATTCCTCAGAAGTTTAATCAAATGACAGATTTCAGGCAAGGTGAAATGTCACATACATTTTCTTGGGATCAAAGATCAGGTACTGATTTAACATTATTTTTAAAGACTCAGAGAAGGATTAATGTATGGTCCAGAAAAAACTTTGTTGAGAATTCATCAGCAAGCATTTTGAACATGTATCCTAAGTCTCCACTGAGCAAAGCCTAAAAGACTTCCTTCAACCTAAAGGAGACTTCCTGCAGTAGATGAGCTATTTAAGTTGGAGGAATAGTCCTTAGATTGGAGGAAGACTTCTTAGGTTGGAGAATTTCCCCCCAACTTAAGGTAGGATATATGCCAGTAATTGTTATGGCTACAGCTGGATCAGACTGAAGAGTAACACAATTAATTTTTTAGTATCATCATAGTTAATAACTACTGACAGACCCCTATTTTTTGTTGCTTGTCACCCATCCACCGTCTTAAGATTTTATTAGTAACTAGAAATTAAGCCCATTTTATGCCTGAATAAAATGGGCGCTAGGAGCCTGTCTTCTCTCGGCGGCGGGAGCAGCCTCAGGGCGGTGAGGCTCTTCCTAGGGCCGAGAGAAGTCAGAGAGAACCCTGCGGGCCCCTCCCCCCCTCCCGAAAGGCGAAAAAGGCCTCCTGTCGTCCTGGAGGCGGGCTGCCGCGGCCCCCCCGTCCCGAAAGGCCAAAACAGCCTCCTCTCGACCCGGGGCGACAGGAGGCTGGCTGCCAAGCCCCCCCTCCCAAAAGGCCAAAACGGCCTCCTCTCGACCCGGGGCGACAGGAGGCCGGCTGCCGAGCCCCCCCTCCCAAAAGGCCAAAACGGCCTCCTCTCGCCCCGGGAGCGGATTCACCCCTCCCGGGGTGACAGGAGGCCGGCTGCCGAGCCCCCCCGTCCCGAAAGGCCAAAACGGCCTCCTCTCGTTTCAGGGCGTGGCACCGGTAGGTGTTCTGGCTGCGGCTGCCGGGCGGCTCCTGGGCCTCCGGTGGCTGCGGCGGCTTCTGGGGCCGATTCCCGGCCTTTGGAAGGGAGCAAGGGTGCTGGGCGGCTCCTGGGGCTGGGGCGGCGGCGGCAACTTCTGGAGACAATTCCTGCCCTGGCGACTGGAGCAGCTTCTGGGGGCGATTCCCGCCGGGCGGCTCTCGGGCGGCGGCGGCGGGTTCTGTGGCGGGCTGAGGCATCGGGTGGCGCTTCGTGGCTCTGGCAGCGGCTGGCACTGGGCCAGCGTGGCAACTGAAAGCAGCGGCGGGTGGGCGGCAGGTGAGTGTGTCAGCGGGCGAGAAGAAGCCGTTTGGGACGGCGGCAAGGCGGCCTGCTGGCGACAAGAGGAGGCGCAGCTCCAGGGCGGCTTCGCGGCTCCTGATTGGATGCCTCCGAGTTTTTATCCCGGACTGGTCCCGCCCTAACTCCTCCCCATAACCCCTTACTCTTTTATATAGTCCGTGGTGCTCGCGGCGCCACGGGCGGTGTTCAGATTTGGTTATATTCTTGAATCTAAGGCCTGGTTCATGCATATAGGAGAATGAAGTGACAACAGAATTTATTTATTTATATTTTGATTTATATATTGCTCCCTCTCAAGCAAGTCATCTCAGGGCTATGATATGGAAGTAATGTGAAAGAATGGACAATACCAATTCAGACTAGAGTTTCTTAATCCCCATGTTAAAAACTTCCTACAATTAGAAAACAAGCATAACAAGCAAAAAAGTGTGGTTAGAATTATTCTATTTGCATATAGAAGTTTTATATGAAGAAACATATGAAACTGGATTCTACCACTGATAATCAGAAGTCATGCACTTCGTTTTACCACTTCAGTGCTCTGCCATCTCATTACACTCAGTGCTGGCTCATCACAAACCTACCAAAAGTGACAGCAAACTACACAAAGGCCCATTATGCACAGCCGCTGAAATGGCGATTTCGGGTCACATGGAAAATGTGGACGGGGAAAACATGAAGCACACTGGTTATGCACGGGACAGGGCGCGATGGTGGCAAAACCCAGAGTAACCGATTATGCATGCAGCGATCCCGGCGCCGCTTCTGGTTGCGCCCTGATCACCCAGAAGCTGCGCTTTCTTCCGCGTTTCGCTAACGCAGCTTTTTTGGCGGCATGCACCGAAGCTGCACCCGGTTGTAGCTGGCACCGTGCGTTATCGGTGATTTTAGTCGCCGCCATTCCACCCCAAATGTGCGTTATTCCCCCCGTGCATAATGGGTCATAGTAAGGATCTGAAATTGTTCAGAGATGGAGGCTGTAAGTGGGCCAGTTCAGGGCCAAAAGGTATCAGATTAGCAAGGTAGCAGTCTAGTGACACATTATGGGATTGGGCTAGTAATATATTTCATCCAAGACAGAAAGCTTAAATTTCAGTCTAAAACTACAAGCCTTTAATAAACTACTAAGTTATTGGGGAACATTAAAATAAGGAAGATTCCTTATTTCGATGCCTGGAAATAAGGCATTTAAAAAAGCATTTGTTTAAATGATGATACAAAATTGGAGCATGATCTGAAGACCCTGATAAAGAGACTAAAGAAGAAAGTGAAAAGTTGGAACTGTATCTAAATATCAAAAAGATCAAGATCATGACAACTACTAACAGTAGCACCAAAGTCACGATTGACAATGAGAACATTGAATGTATTGCTGATTTCATCTTTCTTGGCTCTATGATCAATCAAATTGGTGGATGCAGCCATGAAATCAAATGGCAAATAACACTGGGCCAGAACGCAATTTTAGGCACGAACCGAATATGGAAGAGTAAGGATATCAGCCTTAATACAAAGTGCCGTCTAGTCAACGCCGTTGTCTTCCCCATAACAAACTATGGATATGAAAGCTGGACTCTGAAGAAGGAAGCCAGGAGGAAAATAGATGCTTTTGAATTATGGTGTTGGAGATGAATGCTGTGAATAGCATGGACAGCCAAAGTTACCAACAAGATAGTTTTAGAGAGGAACAAACCAACTGTTATTAGAAGGCAAGATATTACAGCTAAAGCTCACTTACTTTGGGCACATCATGCAATCAAACTCACTAGAAAAATCATTAGTGCTCGGCATAGTCAGCGGCAAAAGGAAATGTGGTTGCCAAAGGATCTGCTGGCTCAACATGATCAAAGCCAATATAGGGGTGACCATGAACCAACTAAAAGAAGCAGTCAGAGACAGGGGCACATGGTGAAGACTTTCCTATAGAATGGCCGAGGGTCAAACATGACTGAATGGATAACATCATCATCATCATTTATAATGAAAGACAACATGAAATCTTGGTTGTGCACCCCATTTCTTTCTGCTTGGGAAATGCCTTGATGATCTGTGGCCTGTACCTTTAAAATTTCCTTTGTCTGCTTTTCCAAGAAAATCTGTTATAAAAAGCACACCAAGGTGCACTATGTTATATTTTCTCATCCTCAGAGGAAATGAGATTTCCTTTGCACATCTGCCTCTTTCATACAGCTGTATAAACAGGAATTCTGTAAGATGCAAATTGCACAGCTTTTCTCCTCTCATGCCGTATATACTTGTGAAATAATTAGCTGTTTCTATTGTGGAACATAAACCAGCCACATTACAATGCTTCAATGAATTCAAGCATTAATATATTTGTGCCTTCTGCTAAGAAAAGGTTCTGTGTGTTTGTTATAGTGAGATGTCGGCTTCTAAGGAATTCAAGAATGCTAGACTTCAGAGATGCTGAAGATTATTTACCTAAACTATGGAAAGGTAATTCTGTTCATGAAGAACAATAAAGTGCAGAAATTAAGTGCATATTACACAATGAAATTTGAAAGACCTGCAAACTGCTTTGATAAGTGACTGTCACCAGCCTAGCCAATTTGGGAGACAGGATGAAAGCCCTGTGAAAGACAGATTGATGCATGGTAGACAAGTCCTAGGGACAGGAGCCAGAAAGATGCTCACATAACAATAGATTCGAACGGAACCATAGTGGAAGACATGAAACCAAGACAACATCAAAAGGTTTTTCCAAAAAGAAGCACTGATCTCTCACATCTTGTCTTATTCAATGCATTTTTATTATCATATCCTCCTCCTTACTAGGTCAACTTTGCCCAGAGACAGAACCATCTACATCATTAGCATCTCTGAACAGAAGACCCAAGTGTCCAGATGGTGGGAAACAATGGTAGGAAGCTATCAACCTCCATGGACAGCTGCACTTTTTCTTCTGGGTAGGTCATTCTTGCACAACTGGGTAATGAATGTATGACTTGCATACTCTGGATAATGAGTGTATGACTGGATAATGAGTGTATGACTTGCAGGATAGTTATTCCCTGGTGTCCCAGACAAGCACAGCTGATTCCCAAGGGCAGGTTGGAGATCCACCCTGGGCTCCATACCCCCTCTGGTCAGCCTTGGACTGCCAGAAGACAAGGCAAAGCTGCATCATACTGTTGAAAGGAGCAAATCCCTGATGATAATAAATATCTGTAAATTGCAACTTCTCTCAAAACAGGCGAGTTCTACAATATTTCATGTTCTGACAGCAGAAGTGGGACTCCACACCAAACAGAATAACAATTTTCCTTTTCCTTACTTGTCATATTTTAATGGAACCTACCTGGTCAGATCAACCTTAAAACTAAAAGTGATACAAAAGGTCATTTCATGTCTTTAAGTCTTTTGGGTTTCTTTTGTTGCCTTGCCACCCATATTCTCTTTGGCTACCCCAAATTATTTATGACAATTTATGGATGTATTCTGCAAAGTGTCCTTGGGAAATAAAACAACATGTGAAACACATTTTTTATTTTTCAGCAATCTTCACAACAGTTTGTGATTTCATCTTCTCAATGGATTTTGAGATTATCTTACATGTGAGAAACGACCTTCTAACCTATGTGTGACAGTGGCTTGGCTTTTATTAAGTGCTTTGCTCACTAGCAGCATTGGGGCATTACTCATATATATTTGTGTGTTACCTCAGTCAGCTATGGAAAATTATTTTTATATTGTCTCTTGCTTTTGCTACATATCATTTGAGTCCATGAGAAAACTTGCCCATTCAGCTTTCAGAAGGTGATGAAAGAAAGATGGGATCCCTTTTAATATGTATTTTAAACTTGTTTTCAAAATACAGCCTGTATAATGATGCATTGTTACTCCAAGGAGTTCACAGCAGCATTCATTGCTCTCTTCTCTGTTATCTCCTCACAACAATCTTGGGAGTTTGGTTAGGATGGGAGAGTGTTTACTGGTCCAGGATCACCCAGTGAGCTTCAGAACATACTGGGGATTGAATCCGAGCCTCTCTGATTTTACTCCAGCACTCCAGCCACCAGACTGCACTCATATTCTACCTATGCAAATTTACCTATTTAGAGACCTGTAAAGTAGGTTTAAAGAGATGAAGCTATGCCCTCCCCGACTTGTGGTTGTGCCCAAGGAATAATGGATCAGTTTCAACTTCTACAACTTCTAGTTGATAATGGATCAATTCCAACTTCTAGACTTCTACCTAGAGGCAGTGATTTGACAGGAGTGATAGAACTTGTTTGGGATCACCTTCCATCCTTCCCATGCAGTTGCTTACTGCCTGGACTGTACCAATGGCATCTCTGAAGGCTTAACAAGTCTGCACACCATCCCATGAATGACTGTGGTCGTATTTCAGATTCAGAGGGAGTTGTAAAGACTTAAATGGAAAGCTTTATAGCCAATAATTCTGCAAAGGTAGCAAATCTCTCCCATTTTTTACTAATAAGGGCACAATGAGCCCAGTGATTAAATGAAATCATTATTATTCTAAGCTAACAGTAGAAAACAAGAGATAATACACTAAATGTGATTCCCATATTATTGAAAGGCAGAGTGATAAGGTTGCTACCACAAACACAAAGCCAGTTTTATGTAGATCAGTTTTGCAGCTAATTTATATTTCATGCTTTTTAATAAGTAACATCTAATGAGAATTACTTTTAAAAAACTCTACCTTATCAGGAGTTGCTAATAACCAGCTACGCTCTTTTGCATGCAAGTTGCATCTTTCATAACATTTACAGGAGCCTGAGACTTACCAAATAAAGCTGTCACTCAAGCCACATTTCCCCTCTGAGTATACGGAATCAAAATGGACAGTGAATTAATGCTGCATATTGCCTTTTGTTTGATGAGGTCCCCACAAGATCTTTGTTCTGTCACCTTTAATGCACTCTGCTTGAAGGACCTCCTATCTGATTTCTTATCAGATTCATGAAGAGCTGAATATTAGAAAGCTGTTATGAGCCTTATCTAATTTATGCCTTTGAAATGTTTTGCAGGTGTGATAGGAAGCATGTACAAAAACAATGCTGAGGTTTCAATGTTTC
The DNA here is from genome assembly GCF_049243985.1 of Paroedura picta. Lineage (NCBI taxonomy): Eukaryota > Metazoa > Chordata > Lepidosauria > Squamata > Gekkonidae > Paroedura > Paroedura picta. The sequence continues at coordinate 75,694,746 of NC_135373.1, read as the reverse complement.
TTTTTTCCTCTGGAAGTATGTAACTAAAAAGTTCATTAATTTAAAAATGTATGGACTTAATACACATTTATCTGATTTCTTGAAATTAAAATTAAAGTAATAACTGAAGTGAAGATTACAAAGCCATTATCACTCTTTCCTTCATACAGTAATCAAGTACAGGCATCATCAGTCAGTCTCATGTTTGCTTATGGAAAATAAGTCCCACAGAGTTCAATGGGAATTATTTTCAGGCTAATGTAGATTGCAGCATTAATTCTGATCAGTTTCTTGCTTAGGAGGTGGTCTAATATTTAAAAACAATGGCATCTTCATGCAAATAGGCTAGGTCCCCAGTCTACCAGGAGTAAAATGTATATAAACATCCAAAATACATTTTAGCAGTTATTATATCACAGATAGCCACATTTGACATTGCTTTTGTCTTGTATATTTGCTACATGTGTTTCATTTGATTAATTCTGAGCACACTTTAAATCAGATCCCACCAACTAGTTTAAGATGGATTCATTTTGACCTCACAGAAGCTTATGCCAGGGATCATGGGATCAGAGCATACTAATAGCCCTGCTGAATCAGACTAATGGTCTATCTTGTCCAATATCCTGACTCATACAGTGGCCGACCATTCCTCTGGGCAGCCAACAACATGGCATAGAGGTCGAGGCCTTCCACTGATGACACCTCATGGCTCTGGGATTCAGAGACTTAGTACGTCTGAATTTAGAGGCTGCCCTCAGTCACCATGGCTACTGACAGAGCAATCCTCCATGAGTCTATCTAAATTTTATTGTATTATGGGGTTTTTATTCTATAACCCACCACAAGTCGGTTTGCTGAAAGTGGCGGGAAATCAATTCAACAAACAACAACAACAATAATAAATTCTCTTTAACAACTATTCCTGTGCCCATCACTTCAGCAGCTAACACCAAATTTAATCACTGACTGATCCACATGGGTAAAAGCCTAAAAGGTAGAACTGAAACAGAATTAAGCAAGAAACACTGATAACATCTCAATCCTTTACACTGTGCAGACAATCCACTGTGTTTCCAGGACACAGGCCAAGGAGTAATGCTCAGTGTCTTCAATACTGTTAATTTCAGAAGAAGAATTATCTATTTTCTCTGTATTGATGGTGGGGGTAATTATAGTGCACCCCTCCCCCCACTTTGTCAGATGTTGGTTAAACTGACAATATGTTGAGAAGAATGAGAAGGTGAATATTCCATTTGGCTTCCAAATAAACCAAAGCTGTCAGGCTTTCTTATGATAGTCTACCTACCTATAGGAAGATTTCCACACGTCCTCAGCAGATTGCCAGTTTGAGGAAAGGCATGTACCTTTGATGCGTCTCAACAAAATGGAGTGTAGTTTATTTGAGATGACTTCTAAAATTCAGTGAAGAAAAGGTTAGGTTTGTAACATCAGAGGATATTGTGATGTACTCCTCAGGTTTCATTGCATTGTTACAATGGTTGTTGCAATAAGATGAAGGGAAAGGAGTCTTGCATGGAGTTTAAATGTTCTTCCTTCTACTTTACATTCCCTTCTACTAATTAAGATGTTAAGTACAGGAGAGCTTTAGACTCCCTTGTGGGGTCCCACAGGGTGCAGTCCTCTCCCCCACACTATTCAACATCTTTATGCACCCTCTGGCCCAGCTGGTACATGATTATGGGCTGGCATGTCATCTATATGCAGATGACACCCAGCTCTATCTCCTCATGGATGGCTGCCCTGACTCCCCCCCCCCCCTGGAACTGGAAGATGTTTGAAAATAGTGACTGAGTGTCCTGAGCAGAGCCGCCTGAGATTCAACCCCTCCAAGACGGAGGTCCTGTGGCTAGGGGGTAGAGGAGCAGACTAGGAAGCGCATTTACCATTCCTGGCAGGGACGCAACTTACAAATGCGCCCTAGGTCAGGAACTTCAGTGTGACCATTGACACCTCCCTAACTATGGAGACTCAGGTAAAAAAAGTAGCAGGCGTTTTATCATGTTCGCCAAGCCCAGCTACTTGCACCCTATCTGTCCCCTGAATACCTGCCCACAGTGATCCATGCGATGGTCACCTCCAGAATAGATTTCTGTAACTCGCTCTATGCACACCTGCCCTTGACCCTGATCCGGAGACTCCAATTGGTACAGAACGCAGCTGCTAGGTTCCTCACTGGAACACCATGGAGGATCCATATCCAGCTTTACGCTCTGTGGGTGAAAATTTATTGGTCATTCCCGGCCTGAGAAAGGCATGCCTGGCCTTCACTAGGGCCAGGGATTTTTTGGTCCTGGCCCCAACCTGGTGGAATGAGCTCCTGGGTGAGCTGCAGGCCCTGAGAGCCCTTGCTGTCTTCCAGAGGGCCTGCAAAAAGGAGCTCTTCCACCAGGTGTAAGGTTGAGGCCAGGTTAGTGCAGGAAGAGCAGTTGGGGTCCCCCTGTTGCCAACAACGGACACCATCTGATTTGTGTCTCCCCTCTCCTCTCTCTAGTAAATGAATGGGGGGGGGGGGTTGAGGGTTCCACCATCTTTACTTGCTGTTGATTGTTGCTGTTATTGTCCTTTTAATGGGGTTTTAATAGTTTTTTTAGTGGGACATATGTAAACTGCCACAAGCCTTTGGGAGTGGTGGTCGATAAATTGAATGAATGAATGAATAAATACATACATACATACGTTCAAACATATCTCTAGACCAGTGGTTCTCAACCTTCCTAATTCTGTGACCCTTTAATACAGTTCCTCATGTTGTGGTGACCCCCAACCATAACATTATGCAAGTGCTCTTTTACAGAAATTAAACCGAAACTGACCAATGGTGTGAAGATCCATCGTTCATGATTGTATATAAATTGTTTTTTTTCCTGTTGTTTCTCAGTTCAGTTCTACCTCTTGTCCCACCATGCTGATCTCGCTCTTTTCCGCCTGCAGGAGGAGTGGCTACAGTGGTGGTGCCCCTCCAGTCAAGCTGCTCTTCCTACTGCAACCCATGTGAAAGGGTCGTTTGACCCCCAAAGGGGTCCCGCCCCCCATGTTGAGAACCACTGCTCTAGACTGTCTCCAGACACCCCCCCCCCACACACAAGCTAGTTAAGATGTTTTTCTGTATCTGGATTTGTTTGTTCCTTCCTCACCATCACTCAAGAAATAAAGGTTGTTGCAAACTATATTTGTGGAAATGCATAGCTGGATATTAGACCCAAACCATACACTTCGGTTTTCTACCATTTATGCAAATTAGGATTCCAAGCCAGGGTTAAATGTTATTTCAAATTAGGGGTAGTAGGTGCCTGGGGGGAAATACCATGCCATGAAAAAGTTCAGCTGATCATTTCCATAAATTAAACCTCTATTAAAAGGACAGGTATTATTCTCCAGAACTGCTGGTTATTCTCCAGGACTGCTGGTCATGTCACAGGACATGACATGACATCTTCATTGCGTTCTATCTTTCCCAACCATTTACCCTCAAATCTCCAGAAATGTACCTAGTTAATGTTGGCAACCCCAGTAGTAGTGAGTGTAGTAAGGAGAGGGATTGAGTGAATGAGTGGGAAAATTCTGAAGGGATCAGGGTTAAAGCAGAGAAGAAGAAAAAATAAAAATTTTAAATTATGTATTAAAGCAAGGTCTAATGCCACATAGTCTGCCCTCCAGGGTAGCCAGGCTGGAATATATCTAGTTTGCACCAGCCTTGACGTCGGCAACCCTAGGCTGGATCCAATATACTGGATGTAATATCATGGGAATTGCAGCATACATATAGTTTATAATATTACAGCGATTATCATGACATTTGGCTAAGACCAAAGATCTATAATAAAATAAATAAATATATGAATTGAAGAATAGCCATCAAATGGCTGCCTTGGGAAGACAGGATATGGTGGAAAGTACTGTCAAATCACAGTTGATTTACGGTTTCCAAGGCAAGAGATGTTCAGACGTGGTTTGCCATTGCCTGCCTCCACGTTACAACACTGGTATTCCATGGAGGTCTCCCATTCAACTACTAGTCAGGGACAACCCCGCTTAGCTTCTAAGTTCTGATGACACTGGGTTAGCCCTGGGCTCTCCCAGTCAAGGCAAGACAGGATATAAATGTGCGAAATTCATTAAAACGCTACTGTTTGCTGGTACAGCACAAATTATGTCCAATGTCCTTGTCACTGGTTTATCTCCCATGTTGGCATATTTCCACCCCCCCACTCCCGCTGGAAAACCTGTTTCTTGCACAATTAATAAATTGCTAGTCAGGGACTGTTATTCAAAACTTTGGAATCAGTATCCTTAAATAAATCCTTTTGTTTGGTTCTCTGTTGCTGCAGGCATCACATTTACCCATTCTGTACCTAGCTGGGACTCAGCTTCTGTGAAAACATCAGCCTGCTAAATGTAGGAATGGAAAGTGCTGGAGTAAGCATACTCTAACCAATGTTGTGAATTAGTTTTTAAAAAAGATCCACTTAGATCCTGATTCAGGGAGGTTGAAAAACATTTCTGTAGATAACCATTAGTGCTGAGAATACTTTTCTGCAGATATAGCAACTTCTTATATTCTGTTCCCCCCTCGTAATCATAATGAAAGTACCTCTAAAGGGGGGAGGGGATTTCATATGTCTAGAATTTTTTTAATGGTAAATAACCAATAATCGTAATTTACCCAAAGACTTAAGTACGTGCTGAGCATCCTTTTCCAGGCATTTTAACTGCCCACGAGGCTGGGTTTTAGCTATTGCGTAATTGAAGGGAGACAGCATTTTAAAAAAAACAAAACAATAAACTAGCAATATGAACCAGAAAAGATAAATGTTGCATTATTTAATGCTTTTATTTAATATTGATTTTTTAAAATAGTAACCATAGCTGGAGTTACAATGTGAGCAACTTGTATGATATGAAAATATTTGATGACATAGGGCTTATCACTAGATAATGCATATCAGGGGCTTTGTTAACCACCCTGAGTTTTGCTTCCAGCTGTGTAACTTCTTCAAAGATATTAATTTCATATGTTAATGTCTCTATAATCAAAGGGTCTTATTTACAGACTGGGACTCTCTTAATTTGCACACTATGCTTACCAGCAGAATTTTAAAAAGTTTCAGGCATTAAATGAAGAATTTAGTTGCTTCATAATACAGAAAAGCTTTGTGATAAAGTTCATACTGGCTTGCTATAGGAATATAAAGGATCTAATCATAAAAGGCAGCTTGAAACACTACACAGAAAGGTACTGAGGTAACCCTTTTGTTACTGGATTCATATGCACTATGAATTAATGGGCAGTGTATTTTTATGAATATGCAGTATCCAGTATTCCATGCTTCACCCATGAACACAAAACCAATCACAATGTCTGTATCCATGGGTTAATATTTCCCATCATTCCTGCCTAATAGCCCTCCTTTCATCATAGCAAAAGCTATTTATATTTATTTATTTATATTTATAATTTGATTTATATCCTGCCTCTTTTGACTGGGTCGTCTTGAGGCAGCTTACAAGCAATAAAAACAACATACCCCATAAAACTAGATAAAAGTTAAAAACCCACCAGTCCATACAACAACATCCATACAACAACAGACAAGTAAAGAAGGGGGAAGTTGTAGTAATATATGTTAAGAATCTTTACACTTGTGAAGAAATACAGATGCCTGAGCACGAAAGCCCAGTTGAGTGTATTTGCGTAAATATAAAAGGAGTAGGAAATTAGAATGCTATTATTGTGGGGGTCTGCTATAGACCACCAAGCCAGTCAGAGGACTTGAATGAGATACTCCTAGACCAAATTACACAGTTCTCTAAGAGGGGGGAAACAGTGGTGTGGGTAACTTCAATTACCCGGATATCTTGGAAGACCAACTCTGCTAAAAATACAAACTCCATTAATTTCTTAACTTGACTTGCTGACAGCTTAATTTCCCAGAAAGTAGAGAGGGGAACCAGGGGATCTGCTATTTTAGACTTGATTCTCATCAATAGGGAAGAACTGGTGGATGAGGTGGAAGTACTGGGCACACTTGGTAATAGTGACCATGTGATTTTGGAATTTTCAATTGTGGGAAAGAGTAAACCTTTACGTAATCAGACATATAGACTGGACTTCAGAAAAGCAGATTTTAACAGACTTAAAGATATGTTGGGTAGAGTCCCGTAGTCAGAAAGACTTAAAGAGATGGGAGTCCAAAAGGAGGGCTGGGAGTTTCTTAAAAGTGAAATACTGAGAGAGAGAGAGAGAGAGAGAGAGAGAGAGAGAGAGAGAGAGAGAGAGAGAGAGAGAGAGAGAGAGAGAGAGAGAGAGAGAGATGCTTCAGAAACCACATGCAAGTTCAGGGATACTGACTGCATGGTTCATAATGAAATGTTCCCGTCTAGTAGTTGGGTGTACTACATGGTATCTATCGTATAATTACCAAGTCATTCTGAACTGTGCTAGAAAGAAGGAGCAGGGGCTGGATTCAAGATCCTCTCCTGTCAGGAACAGATAACCAGTCCTTATTGAATTGCATTTGATCATGAAAAGTGCAGTCACACTTTAATGGGTTGGATAGAGGCAGTGAGAAATGTGAGCATAGCTTGATCTGGCATTGGACTGTCGAGCCTTCAAGTTCTCCATGGACCTGCAACTGAATTTGAATGTGAGAAGTGATTACCCGGAAGAATGCTGGAAGCAACAACAGATGTTAACTGGATGATTGACTTATGTTGTATACTGATTTTATTGGTCTACTACTATTATTCTACTTATTTTAAATGTGTATAATTTTAAATGTTGTAAACTACCCCGAGCCAGCTATGCTGGGGGGAGCAATTATATAATAAATATATAAACAAATAAAATAAATGCATATATGAAGCCACTTGATGGTTAACTAGGGATGGAACAATTTTCAAGAGCGAAAGGAGGGGACATTAGACTAAACTGTTCTATCTGCACTGGTCTATGTGGATCTGCTAAATAACTCTCTCTTAATTTGGTACAGCGATTACCTTTGTAAGCAAATGCTTACTGAAAATAAGAACCGGACATGTAATATTTATCTGAGTCAACAGTTGAAATAAGAACTCTACATATGAAGCTCCCATTTTAGTTTTGCAAAAGAAAATATTCAGTCTGAACAACATGCATTATTACAAATACAAATTTGCTTATGTTGTAACTAACGAATTTCTGAAAAATAGCAGAAAGAAGAGGCTTTAAAAAATACAGGAAAAGAAGTGTTTCCTTAGGCTTTCTTCTAATGAAGAAAAAGTGTTCCAAATGTGAACTAATGAAGTACTAAGTAATGAATATTTAATTTGTATAATTTACTGAAGTGTAGTACAGAACTAGAGCTACATTCTTCACAAACATAATGTTCATTAGGCCCTCAGTACAGACTGCATGCAATTACTAGGACCCCCCCCCCCCCGCCGACTATGGTAGTATTATGGAACTGCAAGGGAAGATGAATCTTCCTCTAATGTACAGGTAGCAAATAGCAAAGGGCAGCAGTAGTGTCCACCTAAAAGAAATAAACTACCTGTTTTCACTCATAATTTTAAAAGGGATAAGCAACCGTCAAAGTCAAAAGAAAAATAGAAAAGGTAATAAGGGCTTAGCTTAGCAGGCTTTTTGCCTAGCAGTGAAAACATTATTAAATTAGCTCCACTGATGGAAGAAATCACACAAAAACAGAACAGTATGATGGCTTGGTGTGAGACGGTAACAGTATTAATGGTGGGGAGATAAGTGCTACCAAAACTGTGCAGAACAAACACATCAGACAGAGGCGATCACATTTTTCAAAGCTCTGATGTGATGTGAATTTTAATATGAGTGTGAGGAAAAATGAACATCTAAATAGCACAGGACGCTTGTGGAACAAAGGGGCAAGCTTTCATAGGCTGCAGCTGGAATGGTAAATATCAAGCATAATTCGCTTTTCTATTGAAAAGAATGGTGTTTTGCTCTGCAAGAAATGCCTTGCTTACTAAGCGTGGAGGCTGGCATCAGATTGGATCTTTGCATGAAAGGCTGCTTCATATCTCAGGCAGTCACAGGAACCATGGATTCCTAAAATTGATATAAGCTAACAGACAACAATGCATTGATATTTGGCTTTTCCCATTCTGCTCAGGGTCTGGCATTTCTCTGCCTTCCCCTGGTTAAGATTGTACCAGGTTGCTTGAGTTGTTTCTCCTAAGTTTTAGAATTGCCTGACATGTGTTCTTTGTTTTCATCAAAGCTTATTTAGTAGATTTACAACTTATCTTCCTCACTGGATCACACAGTATAAAACATAACACTTCTGATCAACAATGCCATAGAATTACAAAAGTTAGAAGAACCGAGCAAGAAGCAAACAGTACCAGACATGATAGATCATAAACAATGCAGAAAATCAAATTACAAAAGTAGAAGACATTGCAGGAAGAGCCTAACACATACAATAAACTCTGGAAGTCTAGAGTCCTATTCCTTTTATAAAAATTGTCATCTGTGACTATTCACTTACACTACAGCCCTATTCCCTTTATACGAATGACCTTCTGCTAACAAAGTTTTAGAATGATAGACACATGCGATCCTTCCTGACCTAGGCAGGCCATTCCAAAATGAGGTAGTGACTACAAAGAACGGTATTTGCCTGATGGTCTTATTCATTTGTATGGTAGCACCTTCAGAAGGCTTTGCTTAGGTGAGTTATGGAAATAGGCAATGAGGAAAGAGGAGTTGCATAATGGAAAGGGAAAAGCAGAACTCCCCTGGATAAACTGAAAAATAAAGGCAATCTTGGCTTACTTTCCCCCCTTACTAAGGAACATAGCAGGGGAGCCAGTACTGCAGATATATGGAGCCAAACTCATGAAAGATGTTGTAGGTGGTAAACATTTCCTTGAATTTAACTCGGGAACTGATAGGTAGCAAATGGAGTGACCGCAGAATGGGTGTGAATGCAGAAATGATATTAATAGTGCATACTTCACCTAGGTCCCAATAGTAATCAAGTTGTTACATTCTGTACCCATTGGAGTTTGAGTTGACTTAATGTAGAATTATTTATAGTAGTCTAAAGATCACCATTGTATAATTCCACAAGGCCAGACTGGCCAAGCCAAGATAGAAAGTCATCTTCCAGGCTAACCAAAGATGGTAGGAAACATTGTTTGCCGCCACATTAACTTGCTTCTCCAGCAATAACACTGGGCAGAAAATAAACATTTGAAAAAATCGGATTGTCGCAAAAGATTTTGTGGAAACATCAAACATATAAACAAAACACGTCCTCTGTCAGTCTTCCCTCCCTTCTGTCACCATCTTGTCCCTCCTCCATCTGTCTTCTCTCTCTTCCCTGTCAGTCCCTTGTCATTCCTCTGTCTGTCTTCTTTCCTTCCCTGTCATTCATTCCTCCTTCTTCCATCCTTGCTCCTTTCTCACATCCACTCACCAATATAGACCAAAATAATACAAAAATAAAGTAACAAAACATACTAAGAATAACAAGCCAGGTATATTGACTAAATAAAATCAAAAGTTAAAAGGCACACCAAAGAAAGCTGGTAATCTATGTACAAAGGTTAGTACTGAACAGTCAACATTAATGAATCATAAACTGATTATATGTTAACTTCTTTATCATTCTAGCAGCTAGCCAAGCAAATCTAGCTACTTTGTTAATTCACTGTTTGAATCCAATAGCAATAGTTGCAGATTTTAGTTTCTCAGGCCACAGAGGCAATCTATAATCAATGGTACTAATACTCCTGTATATGTATATAACTCACCCCACCACTGTGCGGTGGGGGGCCCATTCCTCCCCCTCACTTCCTCGCTGTTGCTGCCTCCAGGCAGCGTGTTAGGCTTTCCAGCCCCAATATTTTGTGCCTGTGCATGCTACGCTGGGGCAGCCCGCAAACTCCAGGGGATTCCTCCCGGCAGGGAGGCGGTCACTCAGGTACTCTGGGCCCTGACCATGTATGAAGATAATTACCAAAACCTTTAGCCTGATCTGGAATTCAACTAGCAACCATTGCAAGTGATGGAGGATGGGCCAGATGTGGGATCTCCATGGTGTTGCTGTGAGGATACTGGCCGCTGAGTTTTGGACCAGCTGTAGCTTCCAGGTCAAGGCTAGGGCAGTCCTGTGTAGAGCGAGTTACAGAAATCCAGTCGCGTGGATCACTGTAGCTAGGTGTTCCGGGGCCAGGTAGGGTGCTAGTAGCTTGGCTTGGCAGAGATGGTATAATGCCAGCCGTATAATGGTATAATGCTACCTTTGTAACCTGGGCTTCCATTGTGAGGGAAGCATCCAGAATCATGCCCAGGTTCCTAGTGGAGTGAGCTGTAGAGAGCTCTACACCACCTAGGATGGGCAGATGCGCTTCCTCACATGGGCCCTTCCTACCCAGCCACAGGACCTCCATCTTTGAAGGATTGAGCTTCAGACAACTCTGCTTGATCCATCTTGTCACTGCTTCCAAGCAGCTGGCTAATGCTTCTGGGGGAGAGTCAGGGTGGCCATCCATCAGGAGGAAGAGCTGGGTGTCACCTGCATATTGATGACAGCCCAGCCCAAACTTCTGTACCAGTTTTGCAAGAGGTCACATGAAAATGTTAAATAGTATAGGAGAGAGGACAACACCTTGTGGGACTCCACAAATAAGTAGTTGGCAGTTTGATGTTTTCTCTCCTATTGCAACCCTCTGTCCACAACCCTGGAGGAAGGAGATCAGCCATTGAAGGGCTGTCCCTCGGATCCGGGAGTCGATGAGGCAGTGAGCTAGTAGCTCATGGTCAACTGTGTCGAATGCTGCTGAGAGGTCTAGCAGTATCAGCAGCACCGACCCACCTCAGTCTAACTGGCGATGGAGGGGTAGTGCTGTCTCTACCCCATGGCCAGGCTGGAAGCCAGACTGAGAAGTAGTTATCAGGCTCTCACAGGTCTAAAGATTTTTTTTCAGTAATGGGTATACCACTGCCTCCTTCAGTTCCTCTGGGAATTCTCCCATTGTGAGAGATTAATTATAACTGAATAAAAAGGGATGCCAGGACAGATTATGGTATAGTTTCTGAAAAGGAAAAGCAAGAACAATTGCCTCTAAATCAAGCTTTTTGCCATCTGCAGCTGAAAATGAGGACCGGTATCACTGAGCAGGAGATGAAACTCTGACCCAAGAAGGCCTGAATTACCATAGGAACTATCGTTGCCTAAGGCTGGCACAGTAATCTAATAAGGTATTAAGAAGAACATGATTTTGACAAATTATACATTCTAGGGGTGTAAATAGGCATCACGCTGTGTGCTGCATTTTGTCTCCTGTGCAGCTGAATGAAAGGGTAAAAATTGCCCTTGATATGGGTCACAGTCACCAATTTGCATTCCTTTCCTCAGCACTGCAAGTGAGCAAAAGTACTCCAACAGAAACCATTTCTGGACAGCTGGCAAGCGCCATCCACAGAGAGGCCCCCTGCCTGGCTGATCTAACTTATGCCCGTTGGAAGACAGAGTGGGCAGATAGTTGTACATCATCCAAAAAGATCAGCCTTGGTAGCTCCAGGTATCCACCTATAAAAAGCTTGGCAGGGTTCTGAACTGAAAGCTCCGCCATTTAGCAAACCATTTGCTGGAAACAGCAGGAGGTAAGTTGTCTTCAGCCTAAGAAAGGCAATGGAGACCAGTTCTGCGGTATAAGATCTCAGTTATTTGGGACAGGTTACAGTATGCAAATCATAAAAACAAAAAAACAACAACAAATAAAATGTAGATTAGCAGTGACAATGAGTGTGTTATTATACACATTATTAATTAAATGGAAATAAATGCCTCTGACATGAATTCACATTTTCTAGTAAGCACAATTGCAATTAGATTGCAAACTGCCAACAAGACACATATTGCAAAATAAAACAGAAGTCTGGTGGGCAATTTAGAGAATAACAACATTTATTCCAGCACGAGTTATAACATCTTAATAACAGAGGGAGAAATGGTTCCTAGTTTGCATACTATTCTCTTGTCATTTTGCTGTTTTTCAGCACAGAGTTTACCAGATTCTTAATTCATAGCTTAGTACATATTACAACTGTGTTCACAGGCCAAAGGCAAACCATCTGCAACCAGTTTCACTATCACAGCTTCTCTCGAAGGACTTTGAAATTACAACTTTTAAAGAGAAATTGCTGTGACAGACTCTGCACAGAAAGACCTTCCAGTGTTCATCTGGGAGAGTGTAAAACAGGGCAAACAAATTGGCTGCAAAAGGAAAGTCCAAAGCTGTTTGATTCATATAACAAGAACATAGATCATGAGAAGTGTGAATCAAGGTGAGCTCAAAACTGTAAATCAAAAAATGGAATACTTAAGCATCGCAATCCTGGACTGGAGTAGGACATTTTCAGTAAGGAAGTTACAAAAGCATCTTACTCATGAAATGACAAACACGACAACAGTAGTAGTAATAATAAAAATTAACCCACCCTTCCCCAAAGGTTCAGGGCAGGTAACAACATGTATAAAAACAATAACAATAATTTTCATATTAAAATATGTTATAATCAGATGCCTTTAATTTCCCAGTGTGGTGGTGCAGATAACAACTATGGTGAAAGCCTGATGTTTTGGCCAGGGAGGACAGAGTTATAGTGTCATTTCTGGCCTCAACTTCAGACATGGTGGAACAGCTCTGTTTTACAGGCCCTGTTGTACTGTAAACAGAGTTGCTCTAATACTGAGGTGAGCTGTAGCAGAAGCAGTCAGGGACAGTAGTGCAAAGTCTGACCAAATAATATCAATCAGACCATGGAAAACCTTCAAATAATAATGCTAGGAAAAGCTGAAAGTAGCAGGAAAAGAGGAAGATCCAACATGCGAGAGATTGACTCAATCAAGGAAGCCCCTACCCAGAGTTTGCAAAATCTGAGCAACAAGAGGACACATTGGAGGTCTTTAATCATAGGTCAGAAGAAACTTGACAGCACAACACACAAATTACCATAGGTTTGCACATAGACTTACCTCAAATTGCACAATAACACATATGCATGAGAGTCTTAACAGATTTAGCTAAAGACATAATATTTACTGAATTTGCTTAGAAACCTGCTTTCCCAATCTTACATAGAAGACACAGGCAGCACAAGAGCATAGGGAAAGCAGAAAGACAAAGGAAAGGGAAGGGTGCAAGATTAATTTTAAATAAACCAATTTAAAGCTGTATGTCAAAATAAAATTATTCATTGCATGGTTATTTTTTGTTTTCTCTCTGTTGTTGGTACAGACCACTTCTCCCAGTTTCCATTTCCATTCCTAAGCAATTATAGCTTATCTTTATGGATAGATTTGCATAAATATTTTCCATCAATTGGTGGCCATCTTGCTAGTGATCAGTAACATTTGCATTGGAAAGTCTGCATTGTTTTGGAGATTAGAGAAAGCCACCAGGGCCCAAAGTCACTACAGGAATTTATTGCCAATACAAAAATTGCATGAAAATAATTACATTTGCTAGTAATCTCTTTCTTTGATACTGAACTGGGAAGCCTGAAGTCAGATTGCTGAGGAGAAAACAGGAATCTCTCACATCTCTCTCTCTCAAACACACAATCCCTATTGCTGACAAGGTTTATTTATTTAGATCTTTATACTAAAGTAGTTCACAACATTGTTCTCCCTTGCATCCTGCATCCACCTTCATAAAAACTCTGTGAGGTGGGTTAGACAGAGACAATGTGATAGACCCAAGGTCACCCAGTTTTAAAACCTGGATCACCCCTGTTTCTGGTCTGACACTCTCACCACGACACCTGCTGGCTTTCTGAGCATTGGTTAAGAACTGTTGGACTATCAAAACAAAGGAAAAATAGTTATTATATACATTATATACATTTTGGGATGGGTTAGGTTTATTTTATATTTTTTATTTTATTTTTATATTTATAATACCACCTGCCCCCAAAGGCTCAGGACGGTTTACAGGAAACAGATATACCGTATTTGCCGGCGTATAAGACGACTGGGCGTATAAGACCACCCCCCAACATTTCCACTCAAAATATAGAGTTTGTTATATACTCGATGTATAAGAATACCCCCTCTTCCACACACCAAATAAAACGTAAAAGAGCATCAGAAGGGGGGGGGGGAGAGGGAGAAAGAGAGAGAGCCATAAAAAAAGAAAAGAAAGCAAGAAACTATCCTCAGATTAGTGATTACCTCCCTTCCCCCAAAAAAGGAGGAGAGGGGTAACTCTCTCTCTCTCTCTCTCTCTCTCTCTCTCTCTCTCTCTCTCTCTCTCTCTCTCTCTCTCTCTCTCTCTGAGGCGGCGCCTCTGTGCATTGAACTGAAACAGCTTCCTCTGCTTATTTAACTGCAAACAAAGAGGGAGCGAGCAAGCGAGCGGAGGGCAGATCACGGAGCAGCATTCCCTGTGTGCCGGGCTGGCCGCATGTGCTCTCTTCCTGAATGGGGGCGGCTTCAAAACACCAGAAACTGTGAAAGGGGAAGGGAGGGGAGCAGAGGCTGGTACCTCCCCCCCAGCATCCTCCTCATTTCCACTCCTTTGCTACTGGCTCACCCGGCCAGCCCTTCGGGAGCTTGCTCTTTCTCCCCCCTCCCGCTTCAGAGTATTTTGTGGGAGGGAGGACCCGTCGCTGCTGTGGCGAGGTGGGGCGTGCACGCAGGCACATGTTTGGCGGGCCCAGTGAGTTCCGAGCCGGGAGGAGTTCACAAGACAGCAGCAGAGTTGGTGAGCCCAGTGGGGGGGGGGGAGCACCGCCTCCGCCTCGGCATCCCTTAATTCTGGCCACCTTATACTATGGGTACCGGGCGAGCATCGGGAGCCCACTATGGGCAGCTATGTCTATCCCAACTGAAGTGCACCTGGCGTATTAGAGGCATGTTTTTCAGGGGGAGAAAGTTGTCTTATACGCCAGCAAATATGGTAGATAACATATGATAACACATGTGATAACAGCAATAACATTATAACAATAACCTTAACATGATAACAGCAATAATACGATAGAACTGCAAAGGAGCCCCAGCTGAACTCTTACTGGGACCCAGTGAGTTAGGCAGATTAGTGGCAGTCATAGTAGGAGGGGGGGGTTGGGGGCCAATTAGAAGTGATGGCTTGGGTGGACCTCAACCAAATGTCTGGTGGAAGAGCTCCCTTTTGCAGGCCTGCAGAACTGTTTGGATTCTGTCAGGGCCCTGATCTCCTCTGGGAGCTCATTCCACCAGGTTGGGGCCAGAATGGAGAAAGCTCTGGCCCTGGTTAAGGTCAAGTGGGCTTCCTTGGGGCCAGGGAGCACCAGGAGGTTGGAGGTAGTAGAGCGCAAGGCTCTTTGAGGGGTGTAGGTGGAAAGGCGATCCCTCAGGTATACTGGGCTCAGATCGCTTATGGCCTTAAAGGTGATAACCAGAACCTTAAGACTGGTCCAGAATTCAATCGGGAGCAAGCGCAGCTGCTGAAGGATGGGCCGGATGTGGGACCTCCGAGGTGTTGCTGTGATGACCCTGGCAGCTGCGTTCTGGACCAATTGCAGTTTCCGGATCAAGGATAAGGGCAGGCCAGTGTACAGTGAGTTACAGGAGTCTAGCCTAGAGGTGACTGTCGCGTGGATCACAGTTGTGTGTGGATACAAGAATAGAGGTTGCCTAGGCAATGAATTCCAAACAAAATTAGTTCATCTAAAAATTGAATGGTCCGGGCTAAAAAAAAGGTATGAGAAAAGGTTACAACTTCTTACACAAACTCTTGTACTCAGAATTAGAGTATGAAAGCAAAATGTAAAAGGACTGATATGTGTACAAATGATTAGCAACGGGAATTTTATTCCTTCATAGTCCACACTGTATTTTAAAGAAACCATCAGTTGACTATGAAGCCACAGATCTGATGCATTCATTTCAGAGCCAAATACTTCTTTGAACATTGCCTCACACACCTAACATTTTATATTCAAGCGAGTGCTTTATTTTGCTGGTTCTCTCTGATAGTTGCTGTAAGCATTATTACAGGCTCAGGCTCTTGAGATTAGGAAAATTAGACAATTTAAAACAAATGAAGCCGTTTAGTGGTTTTTCTAATTTGTACCTAGAGTTATGAATCAGACTTTTCTTCAGTGGAGAAACTCTTTGCGCTTGCAATGATCATTATCTCTGTTTCCCTTCCCTTCTCTTTCCCTTCACACTTTCCTGCCTTGTTCCTGCCTTCTGTTCTTCACATGTGACTGCCCTGTAGGAATTTCCAGTTTATTCTTATGGGCTTCATTCCAAACCTCGTCTCCATAGGGCAAACATGATCAGTTGCTGCAGTTAATGATACATGTAAATGATCATTACCAGCTTTTGGAGTGAATGCTTGAATGAGAATAACAGGGGTTGCTGAGCTGGCCTGTTCAGAATATCATCAGGCATCACCATGGCATGCATTTGCTTGGGAAAAAAATTGGGAAGAAGAGATAAAAGCAACTTTTTAAATTAAAAAAAACTAGGCCCAACGGCCTATGAACTACTGCCATGAAACATAGAACCATAAGGTATGGACATCAATGACAGCCACTGGCAGAGATATGTCAGCATTTTCCCATACAGAGAGTTCCATGCAATGGGAGAGGACAGCCACACTTCAGTATATGCATCTTTTATCATTTCTTAAGCTAGAAATAGCAACCAGATGGCTTGACTAATGTCCACTAGATGTATGTCCAACCTTTCCAGTACACCCATGATAAATTACTCATATTATCATGGTTCCCACAGTCCACACTACAAATGCACAGTCAGCATGAAGTCAAAACAAGCCAAGTGGCCTGAACGAAGCAGGCAATATCAGTGCAGGAGAAGCTCCAGAACTGCAGGCTTTTAAAATAATTTTTGAACATTGCTACTCTGCTAATAGTCACAGTATAAACTGAAAGAGCATGGTATGATATTTGGTGCTTACAGAAATAGCAGTATTATCTAGTAGCCTTGTAAATGAGTGAGGAGCAGATTGGTATCAATCCTTGGTAAAATGTATAGTAAGACATAATAGGTAGTGATTGCTGTTAACAGAGGACATTCTTTGGTTGCTGTGAGATGTGGTAATGAAGGAATACTAGAGCTCCCAAAAGGAAAAGAGCACCGGGAGGGAGACCTCATCAGGCTCGTCATGTGAAAGAGAAGCTAGAAATGCTCCTGCCATTTCAGCCATTGGCACAACCTACAACTGATATCCACATGAGCATCCATTGTGCATTTAGGGAGTTTTCAACATAAGTTCTCCCCACAACAGTGCAAAATGCTTGTAATTTTCTAATGAGATAATGTAGGAATCCCAAAGTCTCTCAGGCATGGCACTATTGAAATAATCCATAAACAGAACTCTTGAATGCTAGTTTATAGTCACAGAAATGACTGCCGTGTTACAAATACCAACTTCTGAAATAGTTTGTAATGACAGGCTACTAATATCTTGAATGTACACAACCAGGGTTTGTCTCTCCCTTTCCCTGCTGTTTCTTCTAGTTTGGTATGGTGTTCCTTGCTCATGCATAGCCTAAAATCACCCACCTCATTGATATTAACCTTGCAACAAATTCATCCTTCTAACATCAACCCTTTGCAGTGTTGTTAGAAAACTCCATCTTGTCATTATAGAATCGAAGGTGTAGGAAAGAAAATAACCATAGATTTTTCACTAAAACTGCCATCCATGCAGAATTTCCCAAGAGTAATTTCCATAGGAATAACAAAGTGTTTTTAATCTCCCTATCAATATGAGACATTTCTCCAGCTTATTCTTATCATTTGTATGCATATTCCTTCTTCCAAGGAGAAAATTATTTTTTCAATCTAGCCTTTTTATTTGATGGAATTATTATTCCTTTTGTGCCTCCCCTGCTGTTTCATATCAGCACTGAATGTTTGTTAAGTACAATCAAATTAATGCATTTCTTCACCTGGTTTTGGGGGGAAAGCTTGCTTATTCAGCAAATGGGACTAAAGATGTTACGAGATGATAAATTATGCTATGAAGTGATAAATTAAGAAGTGATAAACTTTGAGCACTGATTCTCTCAAGACCTGAGTAGCCTAAACCACCACAGTGGAGCATGAAAGTCTTGGACACCCATGTACAAAAGGAAAGCCACTCAGCATCATTTAATTTTGTAATCTGCCAGTGAGAAAGGTAGATACTAAATATATAAAAACTTGAAGCCAGCTTGTAGGACTTTGTGAAGCTCCATAATTATTCAGGTTCTACAAAAGCATTGCATTATTATTATATTTATAGATTGCTCATAATCAAAATTTTAAACATCTTATAACTAAAACTCACAACCCAACCCCCTCCCCAACCATTTTCCATCTGACATGCAGACTGGATAGGAACATATGTCCAGCCAAGAAGAAAGGGGGGAAATGCTGTCTCAAATATGGTGGACTGAGCTCCCAGGAGAGATCAGGGCCCCATTGAAACTCACAGAAGTCCACAGGCCTTCAAAGCTTCCTCCAAGCTTATGGTTGAGGCCAGCAATAAAACTGACTGAACATCTTATCCAGGCCTGCTTCCACCCTCCCCTTTTCTCTCCTGTCTCTCTCCCCATGGGGCTAGCAGTTTTAAGTAGAAATAATTTCTAATAACAGTTTATTATGTTAATATTTTTATTGATAACTTATACCTGGTTATATGCATTGTTATAAATTTTGTTGTATACCACCCCAAAGTAACTAATCACAAATACTGAGAGATAAGAGATCTACTTAGGGAATTTTAGGGAGAAACTAAAACAAAAGATAAATTATACTTAGTTATAAAAATATACACCCCTAAGCTTGGTTAACAAAATCATAGAATCATAGAGTTGGAAGGGGCCATACAGGCCATCTAGTCCAACCCCCTGTTCAGAGCTGGATCAGCCCTAAGCATCCTAAAGCATCCAAGAAAAGTGTGTATCTAACCTTTGCTTGAAGACTGCCAGTGAGAGGGAGCTCACCACCTCCTTAGGCAGCCTATTCCACTGCTGAACTACTCTGACTGTGAAAATGTTTTTCCTGATATCTAGCCTATATAGTTGTACTTGTAGTTTAAACCCATTACTGTGTGTCCTTTCCTCTGAAGTTACTCATCATCTAATGTTTAAAGGTTGGGTTGTCTCTCTTATCTGTCTTTTGTACAACAGTTCTGGGGAAATCTCAACCTGTTTCTCTGTCACTGTTTCCACACTGGAGGTTTCGTGCTGGGCTGCCGGCTGGAGTTTGAGCCAGGGCAGGTTGTCCTGCCTCTTCCTGCTCCTGCACAGGGAAGCATTTGGCCTGGTGCACCTCATCTGCCCTGGATTTGTAATCCCACAGGGACAGTGAAGTTCCCAGTGAGGAAACAGTCTCTGTCTCTTTTTTATAGCAAACTAGAGGCAAAGTCCATTGCACCTAGGGAGACAACAAGCGCTAGGATGCATACCTGCACTGGGGACTTCCTGGGGGTTGACTACATGGCAAAAGCTCCTGTCCACCCCTGGACTATTGAGACCCCACCTCTAAACCTTGAGAAACATTCCTAACCCAGGGGTCACCAACCTCCAGGAGTGGCCTGGAAATCTCCTGTAATTGGAAGCCATCTGCAGATTATAGATATCAGCTCCCCAGGGGAAAATGGCTGTTTTGGAGGATAGACTCTGCAATGACAACTCATCTTCAGGCTCCTGGAGATGAAAGGGCTTGCTTTGAAGGGAGAAACTCTGTGGCACTGTGCTCTAGGGAGGTTACAGGATGCCAATCTCCAATTGGGACCTGGGGATTTGCTGTAATGGCAGATCATTTCCAGGCAACAGAGATCAGTTCCCCTGGAGAAAAGGGCTACTTGGGAGGGGAAACTCTCTGGATTTGGATCCCATGGAGGTGAAGGGATGTCAGGCTCCAGGTGGGAAACAAAGAGAAATGCTGTGTGGCAGTAATTGCTTATAATTGCTTATAACAGTAAACATCAAATAATTCATAAACTTATCACAATTTCTTCCGTCAATGAAAATATTTGCTTGAAGAACTAAAACTTTTCAGTCTGTATGTTCTTCAGTTGAGTTCAATATAAAAGTAAATCAAAAATAGTTGTATGTTACAATCAAACTTGAAAACATTGGTTGGTTAAAAACTTACAAAGGGTTTCTTGATTACTGCTTCTACAGTATTTGCTGGTGTATAAGACTACTTTCCCCCCCTGAAAATCATGCCTCCAAGTGGGGGGGTTGTCCTATACGCCGAGTGCACTTCAGTTGGGATAGACATAGCTGCCCATAGTGGCCCATAGAACTGTAATGTAATGTAACAAGCTCTATATTTTGAGTGGAAAAGTTGGGGGGTCGTCTTATACGCAGGCAAATACGGTATGTCAGATTTTCTTAACTGTTTCCTCAACATTTTTACCATTGAGAACCCCCTGAAATATTCTTCAGCCTTTGAGAAACCTCAGAACCGGAATATCCAGGTCTAAGATAGAGGCTAGCATCCCTGCCACTGTTCAGGAATGCCAGCCTCCTAGTGGATCTGGAGAATCCCCAGAATGAAAGCTCCTCTCCAGACTGCAGAGATCAGTTCCCCTGGAGGAAAGAACTGTTTGAGACAGGGATTGGGGCTGTGTAGCACTCCAATCTACACGTGCGTGTGCGTGTGCACGCACACACACACACACACACACACAGAATACAGAAGAGAAAAACATTCCTTCATTCTCAGATTGCAAACCTTATTAGCCACATAATCACCTCTCCATCTAGGAGTACCTGAGTGTCTCCTTCCTTAGATTGCTCTGAGACGGCATTGGCCAGAAGGTCCACATTTAAAGGAAAAGAATCCTATAACAGTCAAAGATTTACACCATCCTCCTGCAACAATTTCCTCTGCCGATGCTCTTAGGTACATCTCTTAGGCAATGACAATTTATGCAGCTTGTTGTAGTGATTAAGAGCAGCAACTTCTAATGTGGTGAGCTGGATTTGATTCCCTGCTCTTCCACATGCTGGGTGACCTTGGGTTAGTCACAGTCCTGTTAGAAACTATTCTCACAGAGCAGTTTTTCTCAGAGCTCTCTCAGCCTCACCTATTTCACAGGGTGTCTGCTGTGGGGAGAGGAAGGGAAGGTGATAAGCCACTCTGAGACTCCTTTGGGCAGTGAAAAGCAGGGTATAAAATCCAACTCTTCTTCTACTGGGAAGGTGCTACTGGGAAGCAGTGTCTCCCCCCTCCACATGTACCCATGGCCTCATTGGGCTTCTGTGCCCCATCTATAGTTTCCCCATCTTCCATGCCATTGGTCACAAATTTGCTTTGTTGTGATAGTCTTGGAAAGACTGCAGCAAGACCAAGGTGGTATCCATATGGAAAAGGGAAAGTCTACATCTTCCCAGTCCCACCTACATCAACATTATTTTCCCTGCTGTGATGGTTACCCCCAAAGCATTCCTCCTTTCTCAGACTGCAAATTGCAAACCTCACATAACTTACTCATGACTAAATGTTTCCAGGGTAGAGGCTTTTCCTGGCCACCCTGGGTCCCAGAGAGCAAGCAGGAGGCTATATCTAGGCCTCTTGCAGCCCCCTCCAGAAGGGAGACAGAGGCTGCCCCAAGAGACAGCTCATTCCCCATCCATATCCTGTAAGTTGAAAGAGCTCAGGAAGCCAGAGCAACTTACTAGAAGTGGGGCATGCTCTGAGGCTGCTAGTCCACCCAGGAAATTTCTGAAACTTGCAGGAAGTTGGAGGTGAAGAGCTGACACCCTTATTAGGCCTATCCAGATGAAGCCTCACTCCTGATTGGGTCTAAACTACCAGGGCAGGCCATTCCCAGCTGAGGGCCATCTCCTATTGGGGGAATATTTTCAGCGGGACCAATCAGGTAAGGAGTGAGTTGTCTGCATGCAATTTGAGCTGATTGGCCCTCATTGACAGAATGCAATTGGAACTGATTGGCCCTCATTGGCAGAGCGCTCTCTCTATTGTCAGCACACCTCCAGGGTCCCCCCCCCTCCATCTTGGCCACATGTAACTTTTAACACACATATTACTGCACATTGACAGCTGTTATTTATATGACTCCAAAGTAAAATATATAATTCCCTTCTTTTATACCCTCCTCTGCCATGAGTTTGTATCCATCACATATAGGGCCTCCTTTACTATTTCTTTTCATTATCAGTTTGGTCATTTCTCATCCTGTGAGAGTTCACCTAAGGGCATCTTGGTTCTTTGAATGGGTTCAGAGCTTGACTGCAGCCATGATGAGATGCTAACAAGAGAATCAAGAGCTGCAGGCTGAAAGGAGACAAAATCAAAAATGATGTGTAAAGGAAAACATGTAAGAATTAACAATTTTTGAACTAATCAAAGTAAAAATCATTTAACAGAACAAAATATAAAATATATTTATATATTTTAAAAGAATTTTATTTTGGCAGTTAGATTAAGAGATTTTTTTTATTGTTAGATATGTATATTGGGGTGGGGTGGGGGGGTTGCTGAAGGAGACCAAAAGTGGCTTGCAACACCATTCTTCCCCCCTCCTCTATTTTATCTTCACAACAATCACCCTGTAAGGTAGGTTAGACTGAGGGACAGTGACTGACCCAATATAACCCACTAAACATCCATGGCACAGTGATTTGAATCCAACCCTATGTGATCCTAGCATCAAAATGCAAGCACAGCCTCATACAAGGGCTTCCATTCCACAAAAATACATTAAACAAATGTCTGCCAATTTTATTTCCTATTCAAAGGTTCTCAAAACTTACATTTTAGGTTATTCCCTCTAGTAAGTTTAAAAATATATTCCTAAGAGTAACTCATTAATCTTGCCAGGTTTTTAGAGATTTTCGTACAGTGTCAACCATTAATTTTCTGTTGTTGAATTTTATTTGAAGGTTTCCATCTTCATTCATCATCATTAGTCTTTACCTGTCATTCCAGTGATGATCCAGTGGCTGAATGAATGTTCTCCTCTCATTGTTTCTTATAAATCTCAGTACCTCCTCCCAAAGTATCATTTCTATCTGTTAATGTTTTCTTTTATTTAGTATTGTTTCTCTTCAGAGTAAGTATCCATTATGTTTTCTGTTTTCTTCCTCAACTGGACTATTGATTGTCAGTTTGCTAATCATTTATAATTTTACTAAGGGCAAAGCCCATTGTATCCAAGAATTTCCTTTGGAAATTGTGGCATAGTGGTTACAGATGAGCTTTCCAGAGCCATGTCCTCAGATATGTGAAGGGAAAATCAGACTGGAGAATCCTCTTAGGGGAAGATTACATGGCAACCAGTTCCCCCCAGTCCTGCGTCATTTCCCTTCTTGTGTGAATTAGGCCACAGACACCAAAATGCCCCTCTGCCCTAATACACATGGGGTAGTCACAGTACACAGATGTACACCCTGTACCTTCTTTTCCATTTTTTCACTGTGGATAAAATGTTATGTGCCCACATGTTTCTTTCATGGTTGCTCCTTAGAAGAAGAACAGATTTTTGTACCCTGTTGTTTACAACCCAAAGGAGTCTCAAAGCGGTTTACAAACACCTTTTCCATTCGTCTCCCCACAATAGCATTTTCCAATCATCTTCCCTTTCTTTCCCCATAGCAAACTCCCCATGAGAGAGGTGGGGTAGAGAGCCTCACATGGAAGATGGCAACCATAAGAAGAAGACTCTCTGGGCACAGCAGTCTTGACCTTAGTAAGGTTTTTTATACTGGTTTTTCATATGCCAGGCCAAGGTTAGAAAAAGTCAATTCAGTTCCCATGTGTCTCCAGCCATTTACTTGTTCACTATTTACAGTTTCAGGCTGTAAATATTTATTTCGATTTTCCTGAACTTTCCAGACTCACAGGACTGATGCTGGTCTGACTGTCTGCAACCCAGAATACAAACAGTTGCTGGTAAGGGCTGGCCATAGCCCATAGCCCAGGAGGGACACACCTGCACCACTCCCTCCCAACTGCAGGCAAAAATGGCTCCTTTGAAAGCTGGACTCTGAGGCATTGTACGATTTTGAAGTCCCACCTCCAAACCTACAGGAATATTTCCAACCCAGGGGTAGCCAACCTCCAGGTGGGGCCTGAAGAGCTCCTGGAATTACAGCTCACCTGCAGAGTATAAAGATCAGCTCCCCAGGCAGAAAGGGCTACTTTGGACAGGGTTGTGGTAGAGAAGAAACATTTAATAACACAGGTTATTGTTGAATTGAAAGACATGAGTCCTACTGCACAGGATTGTTGTGCAGATAAAACAGGAGACAAAAGAACCAGTTTCTTTTGCAGAATAATGCTGTGCGGTGGCCTCAAATCTGCAGAGAGTTGCAAAGAAGAAAGACACATGGTTTGGCTGTGTCTACCCCCTGCCAGAACAGTATTTTAAGTGAGAAGGGGCTTTTCTGTGGCCTCCCTGTCAGCCAACTCTTTGGCAGAAGGGGGAAGTTCTCCACCCTCAAAAGGAATGCCCTCAGACTCCCCTGTGTTGCTCTTGGAAACCCCTCCCTCCCCTCAGTCAGGGCCTGTCAGAGGCTCCTTTGCAGCATGCCTGAAGGGAGGGAGAGGGAGGGAGCACACTCACCATCCTCCTGCCAGCTCTGTCAGGGTTCTGAGGCAAAGTTACAGTTGGATATGACAGTTAGGACAGCCTTGGGGCAAAAAGGGCTGGTGCAGCCTGTGTTCTTATCCCCCTTGACAGCCCTACTGACCTCTTCTCCCTGCGGTGGTCAGGGGCAGACTGGCAGCAATGTCTCCACATTGCCCCTGGCTGGGCTGACTGGTTGGAATTTTGTTCTGGCCTGGTGAGGGGCCAATTGGAAGGCACTTCCCAACTTCTGATTGGCCCCTCCGCTTGTCAGTCCAGGGCCAAGGGGCCAATTCTTGCCCCCCCTCTCATCCCGGACTGAGCCCACCCCAACACCCCTTACTGTTTTATTAACAGGGACAGATAATCAAGCAGCTCAGTTCTTGTTTTCCTGCCATTGAAGTATTCTAAATCTGTTATTGCCCAGGCCCATTGATGAGCAGGCTGAACTAGCAAATGCAAAAGTAGTATGTACAGATAATGGGTTACAGTCTACAGTAGAAAGCTTGATAGAGTCTGTCTGTATCAAGTACTGAGAACAGCAGTTGATGGTCATTACAGTAGTTAAGGTGGAAGGGGAGTGGCAGTACAACCCTTAAAACAGAGCAGCTCCACACCCTTCTGTCATATTCATACCATAGCAATAGCTAGATTTTGAGAAGACATGATAAAGAAGACACTAGATCAGGGGTAGTCAACCTGTGGTCCTCCAGATGTCAATGGACTACATTCCCCATGAGCCCCTGCTAACGTTTGCTGGAGGACCACAGGTTGGAGGACCACATCTGGAGGCTGGAGAACCACATCTGGAGGACCACATGTTGACTACCCCTGCACTAGATGACCTTTTCATAGAGTAACTATACATCACCTTCTCCATTCACCCAGCAAGGAAGACTGGATCAATTGGTCACTTCAATTTTTCCTTAGCAGTGACAGGCTTTCTATTTTTACAAAGAAAGGCTGTCCACAAATGGCTCATCAAATCCATAAATCCAAGTTTTTATTTTGTTGAATGGACTTAGTACATTTTAAGTCCCTTCAGTACTAAATTCAGAAATGTATCTTGGGACTCATAATGAGGAAAAGGTGAATACTGAATGACAAATAGTTGGATACTAAGCTTTATTCAGTTCATGAAAGATTACTGCTGATTTTTCCCTCCCACTGCAGACCTCCATGTTATATCCCATGCTCATCTGAAGAGTTATAGGAGTCATATTGCACAGTGGCCCCCAACTTTTCTATCACCAGGGACTGGTCAATGCTTGACAATTTTACTGAGCCCCGGGGGGGTAGCCTTTTGCTGAGGGACGTTGCTGCTGCCGCCTGAGCCCCTGCTTCACTTGCTTTCCCGCTGGCACCCCTGACTTCCCGCCGCCCGCTGAGGGGTGCTGCCAGCAGCAGCTGAGCAGTGCCATGCCGAGGGGGAGCCCCAGCCATGGTGGCTGCTGGAGAGCACCAAAGGTGAGCTGGTGGCAGAGTGGCAGGGCAGCCCCTGAAGCAGCAGCCGGGGAGGAGGACGAGGAGGAGCCGCAGCCTGGTACTGACTGATTCACGGACTGGGACCGGTCCCCGGACCAGGGGTTGGGAAGTACTGAGCAAGCTGCTATGGGAAAGTTGAGGTCGACAATTCCATTCCTCAAGCACAGCACTATTCTCAGTGCATTGGAACCAATCCAGAAAATTATAGGTTCCATAGGAATCAAAAGTATTGGTGGGTCCTCATGACTTTTCTTTATATCACCAACATGATAGATAACTTGTACTTTTGAAGATGAGACTTGCATGAAAAGGTGTTTGACATAATATAATTAAAATCTACTGTGCTTGGGTAAACATGTAAACACAAAGGCATATTTGTGTTTTAAATGAACCACTTGTCAGACATCCAAAACTCTGAAGAACAAAGTGGAAATGAAAAGCAAACTCTCAAACCCAGAGAGAATCATAAGGATGCAACCCAACCAAATGGTAGAGCATAATCCCAGGGAATCAAACAATATGCAGATTGAGGCAATCAAGAAGGATAACAGGGAAGTGTGATCAAAGTTAAATACTCCTGATATCAATGGCAGTTCTGTTATTATACAAGTGCATGAACACCATGTAACAGCAATAAAAGAGCCTCAACAAAGTAACAGAATCAAAGAATATGGCTCCAAAGGAAGGACTGCATAATAATGTAACAAACGGGAAGCCAACTCTACCTCCCGCAAGCAAGCAATTTGAAGTAGTGCAATTATCAAGACACTGTCAATTAAATTTCCTAAAAGCCAAGTTTTTAAAAGCACTTTTTAAAGGAATTTAATATTGCATTATAAGAATAATATATCCCCCAGGAACAATGCTGCTGTCAATATAATTTCATAAATATTAGTTGGTAGAATTTTGGTGGGCTTTCTTCTTTTTAATATCATAATTATCTTTAGGTGCCATCCTGAGCTACTTTTCAAATGTCCAGTTGCGTTCTGTAGGCATTAATCACAGGTTAGTGTGCACAGGATTTACAGCCAAAGACTTCCTTATGACTCATATATAAAAACTGATAAATTCATGGCTGTGAATGCCTATCAACTGAAGCATAATTACGAACAAGAATTTTATTCATCCTTGGCTCCTTCCTCATCAAGAGTCAACTTTTCAGAACTATCATAGAATTTTTCATTATAAACACTGAACTTTGAAACATTATATTTTTGCAGCCATCCACAGTCTACAAAGTGGCAGCCATTCATGATTTAATTCTGGATGAGAGGGCTGATGTGGTGCATATAACTGAGACTTGGCTATAGGAAGGAAGAAGTGTTAACTTTTTCCAACTCTGCACCCAAGTTATATATCTACATAGGCCTGGCGGACATGGATGTAGTGTCACTGTAGTCTGTTTAGATTCTATCCTCCTTGCTCAGTGCTCTGACTGGAAATATGCTGGGTTTGAGAGCGTGTACCTGCTGGTGGGAGTGCAAGACAGGACTGGGATTCTGTTAGCATACTGCCTACCCTGTGTCAAGAGTTAGACCATGGAGATTGCTGATGAGGCAGAGGACGAGGAAGAGGAGCTACAGGTGAGCAACAATCAAGAAGCTATCAGCAGGAGGGAGCCATTGGAGACTGGCAAAGCTCTCAAGTAATGATAGCATAGGCAGAGACAATCCCTAAGTCTTAGATAGGGAAATATATGGCTAGCTGCTCATTACAACCAAAGATTGGAAGATACACTTAAGTCTTCACAAGATGAAAATTGAAAGGCCTGAACCCCCTCTGTGAGTCTTTGCAGGTGCTGCACATATTCTCAGGCTATGCCTATTTGAGGTCAAGTCACCAAGTGTGCAGTCTGGGTGCAACAAGTGAGACTGCTGCCACATCCACATCTGTGTGCCTGGAATCCTGCCCAGCCTGATTTCCTGCGTAATTTTGATCTGGATTGCCCATTACCTCATTGACAGTCACCTGCCCTTGACTCTTGGACTGCTTTACAACTATGCTGCCTGTCTACCTGCCTGCTGACCTGTGGACTGCCTATCAACCTGCCTGACTTCTGGGTGCCTGCTCACAGACTGGTAAAAAACTCTGTTGCATTTTCAGCTGCTGGCTGAGACTCTGCACACATTGTTTTGCTTTGCTGCTGGCCTCTATCCAGGACTGATAGCAGCATAGTTGAGAATTCGGCCTGCTCAAAGATCAGGATGGGCCAAGTCAAGCAAGCATCTCCAGCCCAGCCCCGGAGACAAGGGATGGACCATCACACCCTGCCCCACAACTGTTTCCCTGTCTGAGCTAGTGTCTTGAATATGGTGTTGAGGCTAGTTGTCTTGGAGGTTCCGACAATCTTGTTGGAAGTGGCAATCCAAGTGGGTAACAAGACAAAGATTTTAGGCTACCCAATCATTTTAAGGCGGTGGGCATCTTAGGAATTTTGGTACAGCATGGTGGGCACAGTCACAAAATGACTGCCACAGCTTATCTTCAGTCACACAGTGAAGATCCTTGAGGTCTGGTGGTAGCCATTGCCAAAGCAGCTTTATTAAGAATCTATACAGCCAATCAAACCTCAAATGGCCAGTCAGAAGCCTTGCTGGACAACTCCCCCAACTGGCTTCTCCCACTTTCTAAAAACAATGGTGAGCACCAGGAAAGGTGCCCATAAACCACACTGGAGACCCTGGAGACCATAAACCACACTGGAGACACATTAGTGATATGTGACCATAGATTCCTAAAACCATGGATTGGGGCATGCTAAACAGATGTTTCTGCAAACTTGTGGCCCTCCTAAGTTTGCAGAAAATTTTGACTTAAAAATACTGAGAACTTTAAATTCCACCCACACAAAAATGTGTTCTTTGTGCATGCACAGGGCTGGTTTGATTTTGAGTAACAAAGAATCATATAATTGGAGGAAGGGGCCACTTAGGCCATCTAGTTCAACCCCCTGCTCAACATAGGAGTTTCATATAGTGAATTTCCTTCCAATAATGAGCCATCTCTGAAGTGTTATTGTCAAACAGTGCCACTCTCCCCCCACTCTCTTTCCCCACATGACCTTTCTTGATTTTTTAAAAATATTGTGCTATAGTGCTAAGCAAATATAGCACTTCTGTTCCTCAGCAACAGCACTGAGATGCCTTGACTCCATTCACTCCATAGTGCTCAACTTAGAATGTTTAAAAAAGGGTTGCAGAAGATTTTGTGGTGAAAAAGAGCAAGGAAACGTGTCATTTGAGGGAGTGCTATACACATTTTAGAGATCACACCATAGCGAATTAGACGTTCAATGAAAGGGCAGAAAATGGAAGAAAGCGGCTCAACCACGCTTTGCTAACCTGATGGAAGCAGGTTTGTATAAACAGGTAAATAAACCCCACTAGCAGCCAGCTACTAAAACAAGTCTCTACGACAGAAAAAAAGCCACTAGCAACCAGTTCCTAAAACAGACTACAAAGGCCCCTTAAAATGGTTATAATAAGATTCATCATTCTATTTTTATTGCAAGGAAGAAGCACAGATCTTTTGAGCAGCTTGGCACAAATCCCGAGAAGCCTAGCTTTGTCTGACTTTACTACTGTCAGGCACAGAGGAAAAGGTGACACACATAGCAGATGCTACTGACAAATACAAGAGACATCAGAAGAAGAAAAAATAGTGGAATGTTCAGGACTGTGAGAAGCAAAACACATCAAGAGTCTAACATATGTGTAATGAAAAAAAAATAAATTGTTGTTGAACCAGAAAGACCTGATTCCCAGTAACCTTGCAGTGATTGCTTTAAGGATGATGTCTGCAGGAGATGTACTGTGGAAAGTCTTACTAATGCATGGAGCCCTGAAGTAATTTATTAACTAACCAAAGGTGTTTACAGTAAATCAATTAGCAGTGTGCAAGTGAATGGGAAACTGACACCTCTGCTTAAAACCACAGTGAGAGTGAAGAATGGATGTAATTTGGCACCTGACCTATCTCTCCTCAGAAAGCCTAATGACAAAGGCATTACAGTCAGTGAAAGCTGAAGTTAATAGCAGTCAGAAGTGGTTTGTAATTTCAGGCATGTGGATGATATAGAATTAATGACCAAGTCTTATCAACAACTGTAAGAGCTTTGCAAATTAAGAACAAAATACACAATTTGGGCCCAGTCTAAAAGAAACCCTAAAAATAACTAACCAGATGGTTTCTATGGATAAGAAATGATACCTCAAGCTGACAGAAAATAGCAAAAGTGTGCCCTGAGCTTTGGATTTCACAAGGCTGCTGACAGGTCACACTTGCATGCTTCTGATTCCCAGAGTGCATTTACCTGTGCCCACAAACATAATGTTTAGTAAAGGAAAAGAAATCAATTCTAAACTTATTTTAGCCTTACTTGCCAAAACACACTAAGGATAAAATGAGCTGTAGAAGTCCACTGTCAGGGAACTAGGCCCTGCAACAGCCCCTCCATATTAGGAGCATTACGGATTGCGTGCCAGCTCCTATCTTTCTTTTTTCGGGGGTGTGTCCTCTTGTTGTTTCCAAACAGCCTAGCTCTGTTGCAACAATAATAAACAGGGAACTTGTAGCACTAATACAATGTTATTCCTATGTATGCTGTCAAAGGCTTATACTGGGTAGAGGTAAGCTTATGGGGGTGTTACGTAAGTGTTGGCAAACCATACTGGAACAAAATTTTGATAGTCTTCAAGGTGCCACAAGACTCTGTTTTAGTTTCCCCAGCTGCACAGATTTATATATAAGCTCCATATTTTCAAAACAACAGTGTCTTCCTTCTCCCCTCTTTTGGGACCTGCAAGTATGTTATTTCTAGAAGAGAACGGCTGGTTATTTGTATCCCAACTTTTACTATCCAAAGGAGTCTCAAAGCAACTTACAATCCCCTGCTCTTCTTCTCCCCACAACAGATGCCCTGTTTATTTTTATTTATTTCATTAGATTTGTAGGCTGCCACTCAGCCAGCCAACCATCTTGCAGCAGTTAACATCACAATTTCAAATCCAGAATTAAAGCAAATAGACACATAATATAGTAAAACAGTATTCAAGCCAATAGCCAATAGAAGAAAAATGCTACCTGGAGAAAAATGCTACCAGGGGAGCAATAGAGGAGGAGGGACCCACAAAGTCCCCTCTCTCTGCATGGCCTCAACCAAAACCATGCTGGAAGAGCTTGCAGGCCTTGCAGAACTGCATTAGTCCCTGCAAGGACCATAGCTCTTCTTGGAGCAAATTCCACCAGATAGGGGCCAGAGTTTAAAATGTCCTGGTTGAGGGCAAGCAAACCTCATGTAGGCTGGGGATCACCAACATGTTGGTATTTGCAGAGTGAAGCAACATGCAAGGAGCATAGGGAATAAGACAGTTCCTCAGATATGCTGGGTCCCGACTGTGGATGGCCAAAACAAGAACACTGAAGTTGATCTGGGATTCAACTGGCAACCAATGTTGCCCCAGCGCATGCTGAACATGGGCTCTCCATGGTGTTTGAGTGAAAACCCTGACAGATGCATTTTCCACCAGCTGCAGTTTCTAGGTCAAAGACAAAAAGGCAAAAAAGGTAAAAAAGGCAAATGCCATTTTGGGCTGTATCAACAGGGGCATCACATCAAAATCACAAGATGTCATAGTCCCATTGTATACGGCACTGGTCAGACCACACCTGGAGTACTGTGTGCAGTTCTGGAGGCCTCACTTCAAGAAGGACGTAGATAAAATTGAAAGGGTACAGAGGAGGGCGACAAGGATGATCTGGGGCCAAGGGACCAAGCCCTATGAAGATAGGTTGAGGGACTTGGGAATGTTCAGCCTGGAGAAAAGGAGGTTGAGAGGGGACATGATAGCCCTCTTTAAGTATTTGAAAAGTTGTCACTTGGAGGAGGGCAGGATGCTGTTTCTGTTGGCTGCAGAGGAGAGGACACGCAGTAATGGGTTTAAACTACAAGTACAACGATATAGGCTAGATATCAGGAAAAAGTTTTTCACAGTCAGAGTAGTTCAGCAGTAGAATAGGCTGCCTAAGGAGGTGGTGAGCTCCCCCTCACTGGCAGTCTTCAAGCAAAGGTTGGATACACACTTTTCTTGGATGCTTTAGGATGCTTAGGGCTGATCCTGTGTTGAGCAGGGGGTTGGACTAGATGGCCTGTATGGCCCCTTCCAACTCTATGATTCTATGATTCTATGACAACGAAAGGCCCACATAGAGCGAGTTACAGAAATCTAATCTGGAGGTGACTGTTGCATGGATTGGTATGGCTAGGTGGTCTGGGACCAGGAAGGGTGCCTTGCCTGGTATAAATGGAAAAATGCCAGCTGCATTGCTTTCTTGACCTGGGCCTTGATAGTCAGGGAGGTATCCAGAATCACCCTCAAGTTCCTGGCTGTGTGTAAGGTTTTAATTACATACCATCCAGGCTGGGCAAGTGCATTTCCTTCTCTGGACCCTTCCTTCTCAGCCACAGGACCTCTCCCTGGGAAGGGTTGAGTTTCAGCTAACTTTGCTTGAGCCAGATCATCACTACTTCCAAACAACTGGCAAATGATTCTGGGAGGAGGCCAGGGTGGAAATCCATCAAGAGAAAGAGCTGGGTGTTTTATGGGGAGGGAATCAATAGAAATCTTCTTTTTACTGTTTTTGAAATATATTGTGGTGATGGCAGAATGCCATCAAGTCACAGCTGACCTATGGAAACCCAATAGGGTTTCAAGGCAAGGGATGAACAGAGATGGTTTGCCATTTCTGGGTGCTACATAGCAATCAAAGTATTCTCTACTGGTCTCCCAGTCAAATACTAACCATGGTCATTACTGCTTAGTTTCCAAGATCTGATGAGATTAAATAGCCTGTTCCATCCAGGTCAGGGCTCTGAAGTATGCAATGTACTAAATACTGAGTGAACCATTTTTGTTTCCAAACCATTGTTCCAGGTATTTTTGTTTCTTCCATTGTTCCAGGTATTTCATGATTTATGATGCTATCTTTCAGAACAATCAAAAGAATTTATATTTTTTTTATCTGATGAGGGTGTCCCATGAACCAATCCAGTGTCCTGGATTGGGCTGCCTGGAAAATTTCCTTAACACAACACAGTATTTAAACTAGTTACAAAAAAAAACGTCAAGACAGAATTGAGGTCCATTCCGCACAGGTTTAATGTAGCAGGAGTGTGGCAAATTGTAATCGCTACTAATATGCAGTTATGCACGACGTCGGACACAATCTGCCACACTCCTGAAACAGTCCCGCTAAAAACGCTTCATAGTAGCGCTTCCAGGGAAATCCCAAAAGTGGATTCACCCTCTGGAAAGCGCTACACTCTTGCAAACAATCTGAAACAGTTTCGAAAAAGTTCTGTGCGTTACCATTGTTGCGGTTTCAGCAAAGTCCCTCCCCCTGGCTCTCTCCTCTGAACTTCCGGTGAAGCGATCGCCATTTTTTTTTCTTGGAGTGAGTGGAGAGCAATGACTGGCGAGCCTTCATTCACCCAGCGAGGCTTCTCTGGCTGCAGTCCTTCCACAGAGCTGCTTTAAAGCTCGCCTCAAGTCACCAAGCACAACACAGCCCCGTTTGCAAGTTCCCTTTATTTTCGGCCGAAAATCATGCCCGTGCACAGGGGGGGGGATTTTTTTCACTCGGGGGAGCGTGGCAACAATGAATCGGCAGCTCACAGGACAGCTGCCAGCTAGATGGGTCTCTACGTTAGGAGGATGCAAGGAATCAAGGAATCAAGGCATATTCGTTGCAACGTGTGTTTTTCTTTTTTTAAAAAACATGTTCTTAAAGGCAAAGGGGCTTTTCCGGAGCATGGTAAGAACCGCCCATTGGCTGCTCGCTTGATTGACGGCCAGGGGTGGGACAAAGCACGGCAAAAATAGCTTCCTTTCTATTTTTTTTTTGCCGAGACCGGAAACCGGTGAGAAACGATTGAAGCACAACTGGATTCCACTACAAAGGCAGGTATGCATTACGCCGAATTCCACTATTTTAAATTCCGTGTTTTCTTTCCGAAAGCAATTTGCCTCATTGAACTTGGTGTGGAATGGGCCTGAGTATTGGCATTCACCTGCAACTTATTGAATCTTCCTAACTCAAAAAATGCCCCATGAGTTGGTACCTGGGACTCAGCTGTGAAAAACAGCAAGCTATATTCCTGATAGAAACTTTGCTCAATATTTTGTATCTCACACTCAGTTGGCAAGCACACTCTTTTATGCTCATGAGCCTTTGATTCTGAATACGTCCTAGAATAGTCTGACAAGTGGAGCTTCAGTACCAGTTTTCCAAAAGTGTTATAGTGGACGCTGTGAAGTGTTAATGGCATTCTTTTAAAGTAACTGCACAGAGAGAAATAAAAAGAAAACTCAATTTTTCTGTTGTGAAAAATGCACAGATTCCTTCTCTATGGCAGTTTGTATCGATACTCTTAAATCCTTGGCATGGATACTAATAAGGTAGGGATACAGAATGCCATTTTTTCACATATCACCACTGAATACATAGCATCCTTATGGTAGTAAGGTAGACGATACGGTAGTTTGTTAATTTGTATAGTTGCAGCCAACTACCTGACTGATTTGCTGTTTCAATGAATGGTACGGTAACATTTGGAAAATGGAATTCTGTAACCTGCCATACTCAAACACTGACCATTTCTGCAGTAGCAATCTCATTTGGATTTGCCTTTTTAAAGGGCCAACTTTTTCTTCTGTTTCTACCTCTACTAAAATCCACCTTTCCAAGCACAGACCTAATTGTCCTCTCACTTACCCCACAGTTAAGGATTTCCCAGTTCCAGCAGTTTCATTTTTAAGGTAGAATCTAATTAGGGCTGCCTAATGAAGAAATGCTTGCATTCAGGTTTTTCCTCCTGGCTACCATTTTGATTCAGCAGCCAATGGAAATCCAAAGTGAGGCTTAAACAAGGTATGTCTTAAATGTGTATGTGGAAATGGTGTATTTCACACACATTTTTCTATTTTGTACAGGGAAAATCTAGCTGCAAAAGCACATTGAAATTGTGAGACATGAGGTATCATGACATCATGAGGGGTGGTATAGATGCCTCAAAATGAATAAATAAAATGGAAGTACTGTTTCATAGGAACTTCTTCAGAAAAGAAATTGTTTAAATTAAATGCTGGGCGTGATTTAGGGCAAAAGAAGAAGGGGATGACAGAGAATGAGGTGGCTGGATGGAGTCACTGAAGCAGTTGGTGCAAACTTAAATGGACTCCGGGAAACGGTAGAGGACAGGAAGGCCTGGAAGATCATTGTCCATGGGGTCGCAATGAGTCGGACACAATTTTGCAATTAACAACAACAATAACTTTCATAAGATTTCTACCCATCATTTTCATAGTGCATTCTTTGTGTGTGTTTCCTATTGGCATTAGATATGAGAATCCTGGAGAATTTATTTTAGTTTTGTCCCAAGCATGGTTTACAGTGGATCATCAGATTATCAAAGCTAAGCATGCAAACCACATTTTATCTTATTTGTAAACCAGATTGTATAATGTCTCAGAGGAAAAAAATAATTATTTGAAATTTCTTTTTAATCCTTTAAAGATAGAATTAACAATTCCTTTAATATAGTTGGGATCCCTTTATATTTTGCTAAAGGGCTTAAAATGAAATACTTGAAGTAATGTGAAACTTAATGTATTTTATTGAAAAGAAAACAGTCCAATGAATAATGGTAACACTCTATAAGGAAAATTAGTGACTGTTACTGATAACTAGATACGATTTATAAGCTTGAAGGGAACCCACCAGGAGGGGGGGAAGATAAATAATCCTCAGGTGGAACCATTAAATAAGGATCAATTGTGACACGTGCAGAGCAGCTTTCCAAAGCTCTGGAGGTGTAATGCCTTTCTCCATACTAATTAAAGATAGTCAACAACTATTACAGAGTTCAGTTGTTTGAGAAGATTCATTTAATGTCTGTTCTTGCAAATATTGCTGCTCTGAATCACATTACTTTTGGGATTTTTCTTGCTTTTTAAAGTAAAAGCAGAACTCACAAATGAAATTTTCCTTTGTCTCCTTATTTGTAGGCTTCTTATGTAAAGTTTCAGGAATCTCCCCAGCTTACTGATACGAATGGTTCAAATTTTACACAGAATGCTTATAGACATTTGAACTTAACCTTTAGACTTTAGGGAATATTTTGAATCAAGCATCTCTTTGACTATTGAATAGGTGTTTCTACAGGATTTCCTGAAATAAGCAAATAGTTAATTTATGCCACAGGGAAGGTGAAGGTTGTGCCTTGGTACAAAAGCTACATTTATAACTTATATATGACAGTTTGTGGTAGCTTTATGTGTTTGCACAGTTAATGCACAGAACCTTCTCAGTTACCATTTAACTCATGCATCTACTAGTCTGATAATTAAAGTGATGTAATATAGCACAGGTCACTTGCAGTTTGCCCTTCCTTTCAACCTGCATAGTCAGAATATACAAATTACCTCCAGTGTACGCACTGCTTTTTGCATCTATACGATTGGTGACATTCATTATCTGTTAAAATCACAGTTTCAGTGAAGCAATACAAAAAGGTGCATGGGATTTCCCCAGACCCTGATGGTTAACAATTTCTTGTTATTAAATAATACCAAGTCAACAGCCACTCACATCTGTAAATCACAAACTATGAAACGTTGAAGAACATGTATCAAGACATAGTTACAGGTCAAGCAAGGGCAAAACATATAAGACTGGGGAATGAATCTTCACTGCCTAGGATAATGAGCCACCATCAGCCCCCGCCAACTAGGAGACAAAGGGACAGAGTCTCCAACACAACTGGGCATCAACAGATCAGTCCTGCAAGTCAAGTTGGGAGTTGTAGCCAATATAGGCCAAATTACTGGATTTAGATTGAAGCTGCAAAACCCAAGTAACACCACAAAAGTATAATTATCAAGTTTTCTTACAAGAATGATATAAATATATGAGCAGTTCAAAACCAGGAAAATTCTAAAATCTAAATAGTTAAAATACTAATGCAGGCATTGGCCATCTGGCCCAGATGTTACCTGACCAGACTGAGACATAGAGTCCAAGTAAAGCTTCAAAGTCCATAATCCAAGAGCATGCATTCCAGTCATGCAATGTTTAATAAAATAAACAATGATTAGAAGTGGGAAAGAATGAAAGATCTTGCTTTATGCTAGACTGCCTACAGCTGGTATGTTTGGCCAGTCAGGTGTGTTGACATGTGACCATATACTTCTGTATATATTACCTGCTTAAAGTCAAGCAACTTACCCCACCCAAGATTACTTTCACTAATAAGATGGAAAGCCAGATGGAAACTCCCTCTTAGTCTCAGCCTTGAACTTCATATGATCTTATTTGCACTTGTGTCCATCTTATCCCCAATCTGTCTCTATGAACTTGCTAGTCATTATGACATTAGGTTCCCAGAGATGGACCTTCTGCAACTTTTAATGAATCCAAAATCCAGAACCAAATATTTGAAAAGACAAGAAACTGCTAAGCAAAACCAATTTCTTGATATTTTTCCCATTAAAAAAGATAAAATAGGGGATCTGTCTCCAAATTTTATCTTCTAAAGCACTTTATTACATACAATAACATAAAAAGATATGGCATGTAATAATGTAGAAGAAGGGTACTCAATAACACCTTCAAGATAATAAAAGAAGCCATGTACCCATCTTAACTAGACTACAGAAACACGACTGACTAAAACAAGGGGAACAGCAGCACTATATGAATGCTGCAGTATAAAATAGGTTTTATAGACTGTTCCATGTATTGTTCTTATGTTATTATGTAAACGGCCCTGAGCCCCCGGGGGAGGGCGGTATATAAATAAATAAATAAATAAATGCAAAGCAGCAAATAATACAAAGCATAGATAGAAAAAGATAATTATTCAGGAACAACATAAGCTCTTGAAAGGTCATCAGCAGGAAGGTTGCCTTTCCATCTCACAGGAACAAGATGGAAGTAAAAATCTTGCATGGCTAAGCTCCAGGGTAACAAATTTTGATGGCGTTTTTCACCTTAGCCTACCAACGTAAAGAACAGTCAGTTAGCAATCAGAATTTTGTACCAAGCCTAAACCATTCCCAGAGACTATTTCTCAACTGTAACTAGATTCATTTCTGGATAACAGCTTCTTACTCAGGAAAACTATAGGATATAATTCTTAATCAAAACCCATTTGTATGAGGATGGCATCAACATCATTGCTTTCTACCACAGAAAACCTGGTCAAAGTAAGGAGCAGGAAAAAACTGACTAGATTTTAAAGTACTTGGCATTTCTGAGACCACTGAACTTTCACAGTTAAAATGTGGGACACATCTTCTGTAATAGACTACCAACCAAAGGAATGATTGGATTTGACAATTAGTCATAAAAATGGGTCGTTATTTAACGTTATTTAACTTTGGGTCTTAGTCTCTATAAGCTTAATAGAACCTTATGGCCTGGATAAACCACTTGACCCAAACTTTTATACTTTAACAATAAGCCCAGCAGCTTGAATTTTGTTGAGGACTTAATAGAGATAAATCAGATGGTCTTCCCAGGTGTCACTGTAAATAAGAGGATCACCAGACTAGGCACCAGCAAGCCTTGCCTTGTAACAAAGACTGATTCTGCATGGAGGCATAAAATGCTCTACAGAAAACAGCGCACTTGCATGCTTCCTGATAGGAGACCCCTCCCATGTTATCCCACTGCCTCATTGTGGCTTCTTGCCTCCTGATAAGGTGGCAGCGAAGCAGGAGGTATGCACAATCTACACTTCTCCCGCTCCTCAGGTTGTCAAACCACCAGTCACAGTGGTTGTTTTGGGGACTCAACCTTCACCCCCCAAGAGTCTCAAGATTATTTTTTTAAAAAACCATAGTTCCACATTGCTATAGGTAAATGCCACAACAGGAAAACATTTATTTTTAAAAAACTTGCACTTCCGCATTGCTTTGGTATCATACCACAAAAATAAAACATTCCCTTAGATCTCTTTTTGGGATTTGTTGTATAATGGTATCTCTGTTTAGTTAGATTTCTGATGGGCTGGCCATGGTAACTGGACCCCTATGACTGTGTATTCACAATAAAGATTTAAAACAAAGAACATGGATGCCAAGCTAATAGGGAGAGGGCTCCTGGATCACTCCCCTCTTTCCCTGTTCACACCCCACTGCCAGAAAACACAAACAGGAATGTCTTTTCATTTCCCAATCCTAATATTACTGTGCTCACTGAAGAAAACATTTTATTTGAAATGAGGGCATATCACTTTGTGGTCCTGTAGCAACATGGACCACAGAATTAAAAAAAAAAAGATAAGGAAATAGAGAGGAGATGGCGGGTGCAAGGGTGAGCAAAACTCTACTGAGGCTGTCACATGTGAATTTCCTCCAGACCTGGCTGGATTCTGGAGATTTTGGGTGAGGGGGATGAAATTGTGGTCACTGCAGGTGGGCAGGTAGTTGTGAGTTCCTTCATTGTGTGTGTGGGGGGGTTGGACTAGATGACTCTGAAGGTCCCTTCTAACTCTACGATTCTATGAGTCTATGACCAGTGGCACACTGGCCACTAACACAATAAGGGTGTGATATAACAGGTGGTTCTTCCCTAGTACAGATACTGTGTATAGCAAAGTTGTTTTTTCCCAGTGGCTTGAAAACACTGCTTTAAATTCATTCTAAACAGCAAGTAGCTAGATCTCTTGGTCAACACTGATTTTAGGCAAAATAAAAATGTCTTTAACCCCACCTCCTTGTCAACTGTGTTCTGTTTCCTTGGCAACAGTCTGCACTGAGAACATGTTAGAGATTCATTCAAAATATTTTTTCAAAGAGTTCACATGACTGATTTCAGGATTGATATGCTCCTTGGGAAAATAACAAAATAATTTACTGGATTCAGCTTCTTAGCAAGAATTCCAATTGACTGACATGCTATTCAAACAGACAGGTTTAAGCATCAGGACTAGGAAAAAACTCTGTCTCTTTATCTATATGAGCATAGAAGTCTCTCTATTTAAACTGAATGCCATTTAAATTTTCTTGGCCTGGTTGCCACATATCTGTTAATGTGCTCTTTGAGAAGACTTAGGGGACTTCTGACTTGTCTGCCAAGTTCATTAGGCAAAAATCCAAGACTTCCTTTTGGTGTGTCATGATAGGTAAAAAGCAAATAAAACACAGCTTGGCCCCAGTCTCCAGGATGGTCTAAAGCATTTTTTCAGCATTTGGACCAAGGTCACATTGAAATGGTCAGTGAGGCCATTGATCCAGTGACAGTAGATTAAACTAACTAGCTATTGGATGGCAGCAATTTCAGACTTCTTTAGCATTAGCTGAGACAGAAACCCAGTTCCCAAATCAGAAGAAGTGTTTTTAGGAAATCCCCAGTGGCAGTAGATAGTCAGCAAAGTCTTGGCCAGACCGGAAACAGTGTTGCAGGCAAGGAGGGAAGAATCACAAAAATGAGAACAAAAGTCTCTCAGCCCAAATAGAACACTTGCCAGATCTCCCTTAAAGAACAGAGTGTATGGTGGTCTTAAGGTGATCTTTGTCATGACCTAATAGCACACATCTGACAATAATGTTTCACATGGATATCGGGCCAATGAAACCATCTAGAAATCTTAGCCAAACTATGTTTAATCCCAAAATATTCAGTTAGGGAATCTTGTGAATCAGATGCAAAACAATAGCTCAATAACTTTGTGACACCACTAATTGTCCCTGAGGGCACCAGTCTGGAGCACATTCTTAGGGGAAAACTCCTGGTATTATAACCTTTGCTCATAAAGAAAGAAAACTCTTCCCATTTTAGATAGAACGGGTGGATCTCCATTTGTTTCATGACAAGATTCCAGAATAGGATCAGCTTTCTGGGCTTCTTTAAATTCAATTGTAGAAAAGTCTTTCCCCTCTTTCTCAGAAGACACAGTCAAAACATTTATATCTTCAGTGACTTGTTTACAAACAGGCTCAAAAGGAGTTTTCTCCCTTTGACTCCTAGTAATTCCAAAAGGTTTTCATTTTCACAGCAGTGGCTTGAGTCAGAGAGGGAAGAATGTATTCTTTGAGAATTTGACAGAGTTAAAGTGTCGGTTGTTATAGGCTTCTTCAGGACCTCAAGCTGAAACAGCCTAAAAGCAAGGTCATTCCAGTTAAAGCAGGGGTAGACCCTTGTCATGAAGTAGCACAGGTAGTTCCCCTTCAAAGTTTTGATATTAGATATGAATTTGAGCTACATCAACTTTCAAGGGATCACAAGCATATGGGGTTGATTCAAAATTCTTTACCTTGTAACCAGATAAAAGCAATACCAGCTCGATTGAAGTCATGTCACTTCCAGCATCACAGCAGACCATCACAGCCACTTTATTGTTTTGGATTGCATGGATAAATAGCATGTTAGCCCCAATCAGCTTGCCTTAGATCAGTCAAAGGGACACTTACTGTCTCTGTAGTTTATAGCTCCCTTTTCTTCAGTGCTTTAGCAATATCACTGGCAGCAGAAGAC
This sequence comes from Paroedura picta, assembly GCF_049243985.1. Classification (NCBI taxonomy): domain Eukaryota; kingdom Metazoa; phylum Chordata; class Lepidosauria; order Squamata; family Gekkonidae; genus Paroedura; species Paroedura picta. The sequence continues at coordinate 75,653,148 of NC_135373.1, read as the reverse complement.
ATGTTCCTGGTCAACACTTGTAGAGTGATAGTGGAGCTGGATGAAGCAGTAGAAGTCTTCTTGATCTTCAGATATCATGGTCTGAGGTGCATCTGCAGATTTTACAGCTCTCATTTCAGGTCAGATTATTTAGGGCCTAGGGCAAACAGCTGATGGGGAAGCAACAGCGATTAATGGGAAACCACACAAAAGCAGCATGATATGTGCATGCTCAATTTGCATTTTCACATACATGCTTTTCAAACACAGTGAAAAGTTTGTTGGACATTTTAAATGCATTTATTCAAGCTTGCAGTTAGATCATAAAGACTGATAATTGTTCATTCTAGTTAGTCTGCCTTTAATAAAGCAGTTTCATGAAACCTGTGTTGAGAGAGCCTAACCTAGACAACCTTATCTCCTTATTTGTTGGTGCTCTCATCTTTTGATAAAGATTTTCAGTATGATTTCTCTACATGTCCTCCCCCCCCCCCAATTTGTTTGTCTAATTAGGGTAAGAGGCTACTGTATTATATATATTTCTATCTGTGGTGATTTATTTGGCAGCCTGGATTAAATGTACAATGTGTAAAGTAGTTTTTAAAATCTCAGTTTTTACAATACTTCAAAAATGAATTTACCCTCATGAAAATGACTTCACACTGTAAGTTAAACAAAAGGTAGCTACACAGAAAAGTCTCTTCAAAAGTGTTTTGAAAACTAGTACGGCATCACTAGAGACACACATAGAGGCTTCCATTACAATTTACTATCATGGGCAACATCAATGGTAACCAGGAACTTATTTCCAGGCAACAAGTTCCAGTCTTATGATATGGTGGAATGCATACTGGGGAAAAGGGGAAGAATTAGAGACCACAGAATTTGTTACTAGACCACATACTGGGGGGTCTCTTGGTTGTTGAACAACAGTAGCTCAAGTGTCAAACAAAGAGGACAAAGACAGGTTAGAAAATGATATGTTAGAATGTGAATGAGGTCCCACTGGAATCATGTTCTGTAGGATCACTGGTGTCATCTTACATTCCAACAGCTTAACAGCAGTGGCCCTGGCACAGGAGACAATGACAGATGCATCATATATGTGACCTTCTCCCAGGTCTGTACCTCTGCTGCTTTGGGGACCCAAGCAGTTGCTTGGGAGATGAAATGATTTGACTATAGGGTGACTTCCACTCTTTATTATTCATGTAACTTCCCCAAGAACCATAATAGTAAGGATTGGTCCAATAAACAAAGCATCAGCCTAGAGACTGTTGCAGTACATATTTGGTGGTTTGCATAATATATTATTTGCATTGGAAAATTTGTACGATGCTGTGTTTTGTTATTCTACATCAGCAATACTGTAAGAGTCAGCATTCCCCATCCTCGCTAGCATATTGAAGGTTAAGACCAAGCCAAAATCGACATAGTCTGATCCATATTCGTCCATCACAATCTGCTTATTAAAATGTCAAGCAATGGTATCCCTCTCTCTGCTTCGAAATCATGATACAACACTGCAAACAGTCTTTTAAACTAGCCAGTTAAACATCTTATGCACCAAACCCCCCTTTAATATATTTTCTGTGAAGTCTGGATATGTATGATTGCCAAAGTATTAAATCCATTTGCATCTTTATTTTTATCCACAGATGATTTCTCCTGCATTTCAGTGTTTTAGATGAATGATATATTTACTGTGTTTAGCAGATGTTAAAGTGTTTGTTATGGTCTGATGCAGATTAGCAGGTTTCATTTTTACTGCCATGTTCCTTATTCTTCTTTTGAGCTGAACAGTTTTTATTTTCTATTACAAGGAAAAAGTCAATCGTATCAGGAAAATATTCTCCCACATCATGCATAAATTTCCATATAATACTTCAAAATGAATTTTAATGCATATGTTAGTTTCATTTCATGTCCCATTAAAGAGCATGAAAGCTATAATCAGACAAATGTCTTGATTCATTTCTAGGGAAAGACATATAAATTGACATAAATACTAATTTGTACTTTGTTATGCATTATGATCTTTTTTTCTCCTCAGTAAATATTTCCTGCATTTAAAAGCACATTGTCTTCTGTACAAAGGAAAAAGGACTGAACCAAACAATGCATTTATATGTTGCTTTTTGCTCAGCTCAAATTAAGGAGTTGATATAACATCTGGAGGACAATTTGGTGATCCAAGGAAGTCAGCATGGATTTGTCTCCAACAGGTCCTGCCAGACCAACCTAGTTTCCTTTTTTGACCAAGTAACAGGTTTGCTGGATCGGGGAAATTCGGTTGATGTCATTTACTTGGAATTTAGTAAAGCTTTTGACAAGGTTCCCCATGATGTTCTGATGGATAAGTTGAAGGACTGCAATCTGGATTTTCAGATAGGTGGATAGGGAATTGGTTAGAGAACCGCACTCAAAGAGTTGTTGTCAATGGTGTTTCATCAGACTGGAGAGAGGTGAGGAGCGGGGTACCTCAGGGCTCGGTGCTCGGCCCGGTACTTTTTAACATATTTATTCATGATCTAGAGGAGGGGGTGGAGGGATTACTCATCAAGTTTGCAGATGACACCAAATTGGGAGGACTGGCAAATACTCCGGAAGATAGAGACAGAGTTCAATGAGATCTGAACACAATGGAAAAATGGGCAAATGAGAACAAGATGCAATTTAATAAAGATAAGTGTAAAGTTCTGCATCTGGGTCAGAAAAATGAAAAGCATGCCTACTGGATGGAGGATACGCTTCTAGGTAATACTGTGTGTGAACGAGACCTTGGGGTACTTGTGGATTGTAAACTAAACATGAGCACGCAGTGTGATGCAGCGGTAAAAAAGGCAAATGCCATTTTGGGCTGTATCAACAGGGGCATCACATCAAAATCACAAGATGTCATAGTCCCATTGTATACGGCACTGGTCAGACCACACCTGGAGTACTGTGTGCAGTTCTGGAGGCCTCACTTCAAGAAGGACGTAGATAAAATTGAAAGGGTACAGAGGAGAGCGACGAAGATGATCTGGGGCCGAGGGACCAAGCCCTATGAAGATAGGTAGAGGGACTTGGGAATGTTCAGCCTGGAGAAAAGGAGGTTGAGAGGGGACATGATAGCCCTCTTTAAGTATTTGAAAGGTTGTCACTTGGAGGAGGGCAGGATGCTGTTTCTGTTGGCTGCAGAGGAGAGGACACACAGTAATGGGTTTAAACTTCAAGTACAACGATATAGGCTAGATATCAGGAAAAAAATTTTCACAGTCAGAGTAGTTCAGCAGTGGAATAGGCTGCCTAAGGAGGTGGTGAGCTCCCCCTCACTGGCAGTCTTCAAGCAAAGGTTGGATACACACTTTTCTTGGATGCTTTAGGATGCTTAGGGCTAATCCTGCGTTGAGCAGGGGGTTGGACTAGATGGCCTGTATGGCCCCTTCCAACTCTATGATTCTATGATTCTATGAAGGAGCTAATAGAAAACAGCTAATAAGCAACTTGGTGGTATTCTTAAATTGATAGTTTGGCATTACATTATCCATTCTATATTTTGTATCTCTCTCACTCTTAAACTTTCCGAAGGTCACATGAGTGCTAATTCTTGGAGAAAACAGAGTTAGAGTATCCTGTTTGACACTGGAAATGGTTAGAGACAATGATAAGGTTAGAATTAGTGTAACACATGGTAAAAATGCATCTGTGAAATATGTTGGGAGGGATATAGTGTACATATTTTAAAATATTTCACAGCTTAATTTGGTGCTCTGGACTGATTGAGTGAGAAGTGAGAAGTGAATTAGGTCATGGTATCTTAATCCCCTCCCAGTCTTTATCATTGTGTCTAGAGGATTTAATTTGCAAAGAGATCATGCTTACGGTGCCATCCTAAACAGAATTACTTCCTTCTAAATCTCCTTAACCAAGATTTAAAACAGGGCTACCTTGCTTAGGATGGTACTATTAATATGCACATACAGAAAATATATATTGATAGTTCACTTTCATTCACAGTATATAGCCCAGAATCATATAATGAGTTTCATAGTTGGGTAGGGATTTGAACCTGGTTCTCCTCAGTTCTAATCCACCACTCTAACCACTGCACCATCCTAGTGCCACAATAATTTTTCTGCTAAAGTTGCCTGCAGTTGGATTGTGTGCTTTGCAGGAGGACTGTTAGTCCCACTTTGATCAGATAGTTGATCTAGATGGAAAAGGACGGGACTTACCCAGGCCGCCCTTTGACGCGGCAGCGGCGGCCGAGGAGAGCGACGTCCGGCTGGCTGGCACGGGCCGCAGCGGCCTGTGTCGCGTGCTCGGGGAGTGCGCAAGCCTATATAAGGCGACGCACAGGGTCCAACGGCCTCTTCGCGCCGCAGCCGGGGCAGACAGACAATAGGCGGGTTATCGGACGAGTGCCGCCTGCTCAGACCAGCGCGGGTCCGATCCCAATTTAAAAAAAACCAAAAAAACGTTGGCGTCAGGGGCGGAGAGCAGCGCGAAGATGCCGAGCCGACATAGGGTGGCTGCGAGGCCATTAGGAGCAGCGCCAAGGGGTGGGAAGGCAGGAGCCACTCCCCTTCCGGCAGCGGGTGCTCGCTTGTCCTCCGATGAGCCCAGGGAGAGGCGGGCCAGTGCATTGCGGGCACGCAGCGCTTGGGCCCTAGCCATTCCAATATCACGGGCTACAATGCAGAGAGGAGAAGGGACATCTGACGAGCTGGAGGGTGAGCCAGGAAGGAACAGGGGCTCCAGCAAGCGCACCGCATCGGGCGGGGCGGGAGCGGAGTCCTCGGACCATGAGGAGAGGGGAGTTACGAGGCCGAAGAGCAATCAGGGGAGGGCCCGAGTGCGGGTAGCCAGAGGGCCAACATCTGGCTCTCGTAATTCACCTTCACAGAGCCCAGTGAGGAGAGGCACCTCAAGGCGAAGGAGTGGCTGGCCTATGGGAAAAGGGGGGCGAAATACCCCATCTCCAGACCACCATAATAGGAGCAGGCGACAAGGGTGTGGACAGCGCAAGTCAAGAGGAAGGGTGGCAGCACCTGCCCCTAGGGCCAGGAGCAGGTCCCAGTCTTCATCTTTAGAACGGACAAGCACGGAAAAATCGCCTGGCTATTGGGAGGGTTATTCGAGAGCAGTGGCTCAGTTCACGAGGGGAAGAGCTTCCAATCGGGCGTTGGCTTGCCCAGTGTCCTCATCGTCAGCCACTGGGGGCAGCAGTTCCGATTCGCTTGTAGCTGAGACAGGATCTGAGGCTAGGGGAAACAGACGTCGGAAAACGCAGAGGAAGCTGTCCCAGAAACGCCGGCGTACATTTAGAGGCAGTCCATCATCTGGTGAGTCATCCTCGTGGGATGAGGGAGATTCCCCAATTCACGACGGATGGTACTGGCTGGAGGGGGCATATGTCCCTGGTCTCCCTCATTGGTTGGCGAACCGAAGGAGAGAGGCCAAGCGGTTCTTGGACGAGGCAGGGGTCAGTAGACGGCACAGGGAGCCCCCCATGGGAATTAAGCTCGGTGAGGCGCCCCCAGGTGTTCATCTGCCAGTTAAAATCAGAGAAAGGGCCCTCGATGACTATTTCGTGGACTTCTTTGAGATGACAAGGGGTCACTCGAAGCCGGATACTGGGAAAAAGCGCGATAGGGAGAAGACCAAAACATGCGACAAGACGATACTCAATTGGTTCAAAGGTTTTATTGAATTTCAAGGCTTGATTTGCGGTGCATACCCAGAAAGGGGGTGGCATCTCAATCGGCATCTGAAGCATGTTGTGGAGGCCTGGGAGACGGCAGGCAAAGAAGCGGCCATTGAATATGACCGGGAATTTAGGGAGCTAGCATCGCACACTGCCGATGCACGTTGGGATCTAAAACTTCACAAGGCTTGGATAGTGCAAGTTGGTCCCAGCGTGCGGCAGAGTAGGGAGAGGGGAAAGTTTAGCACAACCATCCCAGTAAGGAAGCAGACAGGCTTGGTGTGCTGGGATTTTAATCGAATAGGGTGCAAGAGAAGGCGGTGTCGCTTTGAGCATCGATGTGAGTCATGTGGCGGAGGTCACTCGATGGCACATTGTACACAGGCAGGCGGGTCAGGACCCCCTGGCCCATGGATGAGGAGGGGAAAGTTTAGCACAACCATCCCAGTAAGGAAGCAGACAGGCTTGGTGTGCTGGGATTTTAATCGAATAGGGTGCAAGAGAAGGCGGTGTCGCTTTGAGCATCGATGTGAGTCGTGTGGCGGAGGTCACTCGATGGCACATTGTACACAGGCAGGCAGGTCAGGACCTCCCTTTCGAGGGTCCCGATCTTCCGGGAAGAAGGACGGGGGATCGGGGACAAACGCACCTTCAACAACAACTAAGGCTGCATAAGTGGGACAGCCGGCTCAGCAGCTTGGCGCCTACGCCAATCCGGCTGGGTCCCTTGTTATTGTGGTTAAACGGTTATCCAAATAGGGAGGCAGTCGACTATTTGGCCAGGGGGTTTCTGGAGGGCTTTAGGATACCTTTCACTGGGCCCCAAATGGCCACCTCCTGTGGCAATTTAAAATCTGCCTGAGAATTGCCCGGGGTGGTGGCAGCCAAGATTGAAAAAGAACGCTGTGCAGGTCGAATAGCTGGCCCCTTTGAACACCCACCGATGCAGAACTTAAGAGTGTCCCCACTTGGCGTGGTGCCAAAAAAGACCCCCGGCCAGTATAGGCTTATTCAACATCTCTCGTATCCACACGGGGAATCCGTGAACGATTATATTGCACCGGAGAAGTACGGTGAAGTACACATCCTTCGATGCGGCGGTTGCCATGGTCAGAGGGTATGGGAAGAATGCTCTGCTTGCAAAATGTGACATACAATCGGCCTTCTGGCTGCTACCGGTGCACCGTGACGACTTCAATCTGCTGGGCTTACACTTTCAAGAACAATGGTATGTAGACAAAGCCATGCCAATGGGTTGTTCAATCTCATGCGCGGCTTTTGAAACATTTAGTTCGTTCTTGGAGTGGTCAGTGCGGACCAAGGGGCAATTTCAGGAAATTGTCCATTAACTTGATGATTTCCTGATTGCAGGTCCGGGCGGCACGGAAATGTGCTGTGACAGGTTGCACCTCTTCCAACATGTTATGGAGGAACTGGGAGTACCCTTAGCGTGTGAAAAGACCGAGGGTCCAACAACAAGACTTACCTTTTTGGGCATTGAGATAGACACGATAACTGGCACTTCAAGGTTGCCAGAGGATAAGCTGGCTGTTCTCCGGGGACTGTTATCAAGCTTGCTGGCAAAAAGAAAATGTACTTTGCGGGAAATTCAGGTGGTCTTAGGACATCTGAATTTTGCATGCAAGGCGGTGGCACCGGGTCGGGCATTCTGTGCGCGTCTGGCTCACGCAACCCGGGGGGTTCAAAAACCAGCTCATCACATACGTTTGACAAAAGAAATAAAAGGGGATTTACAGGTCAGGGAAACGTTCCTCAATACTTTTAATGGGGTCGCCATATGGCAATCTCCATGGCAACTACGAGATACCCTTCAGGTTCACTCTGATGCTGCGGGTAGCAGTGGCTTTGGAGTATTTTTTAATAATCGCTGGTGCGCTGAGCGATGGCCTTTAGAGTGGTCAGCTGCGGTCCGGCGCGACTTGACCTTTTTAGAATATTTTCCCATCCTCGTGGCCATTACCATGTGGGGGGACATATTTTCTAACAAGAAAGTGGTGTTCTGGTCAGACAATCAGGCCGTGGTTCAGATACTGAATAGGCAGACATCCAGGTCATCCAGGGTTATGCGGCTGGTTAGGCGCATGGTGCTGACCTGTTTGTCTCGCAACATATCATTTTCCGCCCAACACGTGGCGGGAGTGCATAACCAGATAGCCGACGCTCTCTCTCGATTTCAGGAGGAGAGGTTTTATCGGCTCGCTCCCTTCGCGAATCCAGATCCAGAAGTGTGCCCAGAAGAGCTTTGGTGTCTTGGAGTCGAATAGTCATCGGCGGGGTCTTATCGTCTTTGGCACCATCGACTCGCCGAGCCTATGAGAGGGCTGCCTTGGGGTTTCTGGATTTCGCCAAGCGTGCTGGAAGATACACAGCTTGGCCCATGGATGAGGAGATGGCATTAAGCTATTTTGCTTATCTTAGGGGGGAGGGGTTGTCCTGCAGAACATTGAAGGTCACACTGTCAGCCCTGTCATTTTATAGCAAGGCCCTAGGTTCCTGGGACCCGGGGAACTCATTTTTGGCTCGGCGAGCTATTATGGGCTGGGGGCGGCAAACTCCCGCGGCAGCAGATGCCAGGAGGCCGATCTCATCAGAACTGTTGGAAGCCATGTCGAACCAGCTGCCAGGCATTTGTTATTCGAAATATGAGGTTATTTTATTTGAAACCGCTTTCAGTTTGGCTTTTCATGGCGCCTTCAGGGCTAGCGAGCTGGTTGCTTCATCTCGTGCCTCATGTGGGATCAGGGCTCTGGCAATTGCTGACATCGATATAGGAAGCAATTGGGTGTCTTGTACTTTGCGGGCATCAAAGTCTGATCAGTCGGGCAGGGGCTCCTTAGTCACAATACCGGCGGTTATGGGTTGCGGAGTTTGTCCACTCTGCTGCATCACTTCCTACATACAAGTGCGCCCTGGCTTACCAGGTCTGTTGTTCATTCATAAAGACAGTTTTCAGTTTGTCGCAATAATGCGAAAGTGCATCGAACGTTTAGGTTTGCAGCCCACATCATACGGGTCTCACTCATTTCGAATTGGGGCAGCTACGGAAGCATTTGCTTTGGGAAAATCTCCTCAACAGATTAAGCTGTTGGGGAGTTGGAAATCTGAAGCCTATAAGAGTTACATTCGTCCCATGATTTGCAATTAATGTCTGGTCTCCGCAGGTCCACCTAAAGCAAGGCCATCAGTGATTATCGTGGGGCACGGCATCCCTTTTTGGGCCAGTCAATACGCCTTGAGTTCAGGATGGGGTGACCAACTTGGTTTGGAAGAAGCTTGCACTATAAGATGGTCTGGACACTGCGGTTTATGCTGGCCGGCGTTACTTGAAATCGTTTCAGTTGAAGTTTTCCGTTACAAGGCACCCGACTTGCTGGTGATTCATTTGGGCGAAAATGATTTGCCGTTTATTTCCGGGCGCCAACTTAGCGTGAACATCATCACTGATCTGACCCTCTTACATCAACGGCTGCCTAAGACTCGTTTACTGTGGTCAGATATGTTGGACTGATTGACCTGGCGCTCTGCAACTCGGCCAGAAAAGGTCAACTGGGCAAAGCAGAAGGCAAACAAAGTCGCTCGCAAGACAGTGCTAGAGTTGGGCGGGGTGGTTATCCCACACCCGGATATTACTTTTCGTTTACCGTTCCTATATCGCAAGGATGGGGTACACCTCTCTGAGTAGGGGTGCGATCTGTGGCTTGGGGATATTAGGAATGGGTTGTTAGAGTATTTGGTCCCTGAGGGTTGGCGGGAACGGGGCAAGTGGGGGCCCGTTCAGTGGCGGTTTTGACCAGGAAGGAGCCTGTTTGTAGGGAGACCCGTTTGCGTACGGGACTCCCTAGAAAAGGGGTCTCCTTAACGAGGCCGGTCACGTTAAGGGCGCGACCTACCCGGCTGGGAGGTCAGGGGCCCGTGACCAGGCGGCCGAGGTAGTCAGTAGAGGTGGACGCCCGCTGGCCGTCAACAAGTCGCCTCCTGGGCAAGTATTTTGTGTCGCGGTGTGACCTGCCCTCCCGGCTGGGAGTGGGACAGGGCCCCCGAGCGACACGAAGTACAATATGCAAGCAGCCGGACGGCTGGGGGAAATTTTCAGACTCACTTACCTGGTCTTGGGTGCCAACCCTCCGTTGAGGGGGCAAATAAAGGCTGCAGCCATTTCACTGCCAGCAGGAGTCGCTTCTTCATTGGTAGCTCGCCGCTTGCTAGTCAATTCATTTTGGCAGCTTCCAGTATTATACTTCTGAGTCATGTTACTGTCAAACATTGGTGCTTATTGCACATTTTACACCTCAAAAAGTAATCTATAAAGTTGATATAAATTCTAAGTGACATCAAGACTAAGGTATTTTTCTTTTCTTTTAAAGCCACACACAATTGGTAGAACAAACCACAGATAGCTACTATTTTAAGCAAAAGCCCTGGGGGCAAAATGTATCCAATGTTACTTTTCCCATTTGAACTGTATTAAAACTGGCAGCACTTTCATCGTGGTCACCTGATTTTCCAAGTATTAAGATTTTGTATACCATAATGTAATACTATAATGTAATAATATATGATTTTTGCATTAATTGGAATGATTAAGCATTGTCCTCATAGCATAATAATAATTTTGTACAACTCTAGGTAAAAAGTGTTTTAGAAGGATGACACAGCACCCCTGGGCATTGTAGCCCTGTACATATCTACATTGCTCTAGATACATATTTGTGTTATATTTTTAATGAATGGGAGCTTCTCTCTGACTTCTCCCCATGCCCTCTGTCCTACTCCTCCCCATGGCTCTGCAAGCAGGAAGATGCATCTCTAGTTCAGTTTCCCCACTGAAGGCTTTGCACTGGGCTGCAGCCTAGAGTTTGAGCTCAGGCAGGATGCCCCACTTCTTCCTGCTCCCGCACAGGGCCTGGTGCATTTCATCCACCCTGGATTTGTGCCCCACGTGGGAACCAGGGCAGTGAAGTTCCCAGTGTGGAAATGGTCTAGGTCTCTCCTGTAGAAGCTATGTACTCTGACTAGAGTATATGGCATGGGAACTCTAGTCAGCCTGTCAATCTTTTGGTTAAATAGCCATTTAAGATAATGTTCTTTAGATTAGGCTTTTCTCTCGCCTTTTACTGCAACATGGATGTGAACAGATATCTATCTCAATAAGTGTCACCTTTTTTGCTATATATATATTTGTAGTTTGCTATATAGTTTGCTATAACCATATATATATAGTTATAGTTATAGTTTTAGTTTTAGTTTTAGTTTTAGTTTTAGTTTTAGTTTTAGTTTTAGTTTTAGTTTTAGTTACAGTTTTAGTTACAGTTTTAGTTACAGTTTTAGTTACAGTTATAATAGCTATAGTTATAGTTATATAGTTATTTTACTGCATGAAGCAACATGCTTTTAAGACTGAGTAATTCTGCTATATTATTAACTAATATAAATCCCCAATAAAAAGAGTCTAAGACTTGAAGAAATTGCAGTGCAAGATACAAATGGCTTCGGTGCATTTGGGGTTCTCCCACCTCCCCATTTCCAAGCAATCTAATTTAGCAGAGTCACTGATGAAAAATTGGCGGGTTATACTTATTCTATGAAGGTTTTTTCTTTTTAAAAAATTAAGGTTTAGATTTAATGAGTTTAAGTATTGTGTTAATGATGATGAGCTTGAAAACAAGAGACCTAGGGCACTGAGATGCTCAGTACAAAAGCCACTTAGCAACATTCTGCAATCAAATTTGTTTGCATGGATCCCTGTGGCTGATGGATTTTAAAGTATGCCACATTTGTTTTTCCCTTGTTTTCACAGCTTGTGTTACAATTGTAGTGTTGTTTCAACCCTAGGAAAAGTTGTATCCTCTGATTATTTTTACTAGGTGTAGAATTCACTGGAAGGTGTCAGAATTTGGACTAAGACTGAAAACTCACAGAATATTTTCTTAAGATCATGAAACCATCCTGAGATAGTTCCATAAAGACATAAAATAATCTTCACATTTAAACAACCTCAACCATCATCTGAACCAGTAGATTTATATACTTAAAGGTAAAGGTAAAGGTATACCCTGTGCAAGCACTGGAGCATGTCTGACCCTTGGGGTGACGCCCTCTAGCGTTTTCTTGGCAGACTCAATACGGGGTGGTTTGCCAGTGCCTTCCCCAGTCATTACCGTTTATATACTTAGCCACTGGTAAAACTGAACTGTCAAGAATGTTCAGCTAAAAATCTGAATTCTGCCTACATGTCTTATAAAAACTGTTAAAGTACATTAGATACAATAGAAATAGCTCTTTTAGACATAAACCTTTGGGCAGACCTCGTAGGGGACTTTTTCACTCTTTCCAGAGCCTTATGCTATACTATAGAGCACAGTTTTATGAATAAACTGAAAGGTGCCACTGACCTCTAAATCTAGAAACAGTTTATAGCAGTGGTCTCCAACCTTTGTATCACTGAGGGCTGGTCAACGCTTGACTATTTTACTGAGGTCCGGGGGGAGGGTAGTCTACTCCTCTCCTCTCGACCACTACCCTAACGCTCTCTGACTCTGGTCCCTATGGTAATGTTTAAACATCCCTTCAAAATAAGAGACAGATATGGGGGTTGGGAGTTGTTACCTAAACAACAACAAAACCAGTCTGTCAGGCAAGGAAGGGAAGACTGAGAGATACCCAAAAACACCACTGGAAAAGAACAAGACTCCACGATCACTCTGAAAGACTGGCCAGATTTGTGGCAAGGGAGGAGCTTTCATGAGTCACTGCTCACATCTTCAAGGGACTTCCAAAAAGCTCCTCCCTGGCCGCAAACTGCGTTAGTCTTGAAGGTGCTCCTGGACTCTGGTTCTTTTCTCCTGCCATAGACAGATTCCCACGGCCACCTTCAAAAACATCACTTCCTCCCAACACCATGGCCATCTCCACGGCCCTCCTTGTGACCAAGGGAGGTTTGGCAAGTGTCTGTGACCAGTGCCAGGGGAACACACTGCCTCTCCCCCCCCCCCGCAGACTCCTGAGACACTCAAGACTGTGCCACATGCAGGGTTCTGGGCCATACACTGATTTGTCATAAGCATCAGCCTTTCTTTCCCCAAGGATCAAGATCATTTCCCTTGTTTTATAATCTCAGAAGAGGACCTGTCACAGCTTGTCCTCCACGCAGAATTTGTTTGTATCTTCCAGCTTCAAAACAGTTCATGTATTCGCATCCAACGCCAGGAACAGGTCACACTTCTAAAAATAAGCACTGACCTGCAAGTTCTCCTTTGTGCTTCCAACTCCCCCTCCCCCCAGGTTTTTGCTTTTATGAACTTTGGGGAATTAAGTACTGCGTGGAGGGGGGGGTGGAACCCACCACCAGTACAGGGATGGGTCCTGTTTGCCATCAAAATGGGGTCCTTGTGGCTCGTTTCCTAGTGAGGGGGGGCACACACAGCTCCTTGGCCATGTCTTCTCTTCACCAGTCCCCATCTGGGCTACACTCCTTTCTGTGGCTTCCCACCGAACCCAGGAATCGACCTTCTCACAACCAATGCCTGGCTTTCAGCCTCCTCCAGGGGATGCTGGATGCGTTGTCATGAGGACCCCCAGACGTGAGACATTTCTGGACATCTTCATATTCTATTGGGGGGGGGAGATACTTGTCCATCCTCTCTAGCCCACATGCCTGATGGAGAGCCTCCTGGGCCCAGAGCAGACGAAATGGCTGGCTTCAGCACGTGAGCCAAGCCACGGGTCGCAGGTGTCCCCAACCCCCCCAAACCCCTTGCTTCCTCCCTCCCCTTGTGGCTAAGTGGGGAGGGGGGAGAGGGGAGGCCCCTCCCATCCATAGGCCCCAGAGCCGTATAGCGCCAGTCCCTGCCCAACCGCTGATCCTCAGGCTGCTAGGCGGCGGCAGTGGTGCTCCCTGCCGTGGCCTCTGAGCTCCACCAAGCAGGTGCAGAAGAAGCACCTCTGTTGCCAGCTAGCTGTCGGGCTGCGTGGATGACCCACCTTTCTGCAGTCTCCTTCCTGACTCCCTTCCTTCCTTCCCCACCGGGACCTCTGGGCCACCTGCACAACACAGGGGCATAGCAGGGCACAGGGGCAAAGCCGGGGTGGGGCCGGGGTGGGGCAGAGAGGAGCAGGGAGAGGAGGAATGTTGTGAGACAGAAAAAGTCTCCTGGCCCCTCCCTGCAAGGTGGGCAGCTCATTGTGGCTCAGTAGCGACCGGATCCATGGACCGCTACCGGTTTGCGGCCCAGGAGTTGGTGACCACTGCTCTATATTCCAGCTTTGCTGCTGGATCAACAACAACTCCTTTAAAAGCATTAGGTAGAATTATTCAGGCCTAGAGAAGGATGGATCAAATTAATAATTCCATCCAGTCACCTCCTGCAAAAGGAATCACTTTTTAACTCATGGTAAAATCAGCCTTATCTTTGCTATGGGAACTTGTCTTCCACTTTTTTGAAACACCCTTTAAAATCTGGGAACATTATCTGCATGTCTGGCCCATTCATCAATATTCTTTTTTCTAGGCCACATTACAGTACTAGCTTCAGCAAAGAATTTTTCTCTTAGATATTTTTTTGGGTACAAGTTAAAGTGCTGTTTTTTATTTCTAATGCTATAAATGGCTCAAGGCTAGGAAAGAACCTCTTTTTCTCATACTGTTCAGCCCACCAGTTAAGATCCTCCTCACAAGCCTTGGTGTCTGTTCCCAGCTGCAGATGCAAGGTGTGAGACAACCAAGAAAAAGGCTTTGTAGTGGTGACCATTTGCTTTCCCAGTGCCCTGCCTTTGAATTGATCGATGCTTATCCTGGGTGTAAAGTGCACGGAGCTTTTATTCCAACCCCAGATCTATTCAGTCCCTGCTCTCTACACAGAATGCGATTTCCGTTTGGCCGATTTTAATTTTCCTTCCGCAGCAAGTAGGATTGATCCGGAGTGACCCTACCTTTATTGTGCGATATCTCAGACTGCTTTTAATCCTGAATATCCAGCTTGGGAAAGAAAGCTCCGTGATAGAGAACCTCTGATAGGCTACACCTGGTCATGTGACACGCTTGCCTTAAAGGAGAAGCCCCTAATTTCTCTCAACTTCTGTAGGTCCTGGATTTTTCCTCACTCTTCTGCCTTTTTCAATCTTCTCCCCCTCCCCTCCAAGAAGAGAAAGAGGCTCCCTGCCTGGCTCCTCTCCCCCCCTTCAAGAAAAGAAAGAGCTTGACTCCCCCCCACCTTCTGAGCCTCCCTAACCACGTGCAGAACACCTTCCTGTTTCAATGGGGAAGGGGGGGGAGAGAGGAAGACTCAAATTTAAAGTGATCTGAATTCAACAGGATTGACAATGGAATAAAGAAAATAAGTGCAGACTCTGCCCTGGACTCTTTTAGCAACTAGACCATGGGATGTTAAGAATCTAGGCTAAGAGGGATAGATCCTTTAAATCAGTGGTCCCCAACCTTTTTATCACCGGGGACCACTCAACACTTGACAATTTTACTGAGGCCCAGTGTGGGGGGGGGTAGTTTACTCCTCTACTCTCAACCACTGCCCTAACACTCTCTGATCGCTATGGTAATGTTTAAACATCCCTTCAAAATAAGATACAGACACGCCACAACAATGAACATAAGGAACATTTTATTTTCATGGAAATTTTAATTCATGACAATGACAAATCAATGGGAACCCTGAACTTGTTTCTCTGCAATGAGAGAGTGATGGGAGACAATGACACCCAAAGTGTGTTGTAAAGGGCCAGAGGGGGGATGAAGTAAAGGACCGGGGGGGAGGGGAGAGAAGGCGTCCTTCACGGCCCACCTCCAATTAGTCGACGGACCACATGTGGTCCATAGCCCACAGGTTGGGGATCGCTATTTTATAGCACAAAGGCCCACTCAGCAGAGGGTGGAGCTAGCAGTCAGCTCCTGAGTTTTTTGTTCATTTCCAGACTGAAATGCGCCTCTTTTGGCACAGACCCAAATTGCCCCCTCACTTGCCCTGCAGCAAAGGAAACCCCAGAAAACGGGTTTTCATTTTTTAAAGCAGGGACTAATATGGTCTAATTCAGGATAGAAATGTGTTCAATTGGCATTTTCCCCACACCCACCATTTTGAGTTGCTTGGGAACACCCCTTTCCTTGTTGCCATCCTCCCTCCACTCTCCCTCCCTCCATTCCAAAAAAATTGCCTTTAAAAAGTTTTTTTTTTGAAAGCACTGTTATAATGTTACTAGTAGTAGAGCCCGCTGAAACCAAAATTCAGCGGGCGCTAGGGGCCTGGGGAGCTTTTTTCCTCCCCCCCCCATATTGAAAAAAGCTCCCCAGGCCCCTGGGAAGGCGCTCCGCAGCTCTGCGAGCCGCGGATCGCCTTCCCTGCAGCCTGGGGAGCTTTTTTCTCCCCCCCCCATCCTCCAAAAAGCTCCCCGGGCTCCAGGGAAGGCGCTCCGCGGCTCTGCGAGCCGGGGATCGCCTTCCCTGGAGCCTGGGGAGCTTTTTTCTCCCCCCCCATCCTCCAAAAAGCTCCCCAGGCTCCAGGGAAGGCGCTCCGCGGCTCTGCGAGCCACAGATCGCCTTCCCCGGAGCCTGGGGAGCTTTTTGCTTTCCCCCCCGATCCTGCAAAAAGCTCCCCAGGCTCCGGGGAAGGCGCTCCGCGGCTCTGCGAGCCACGGATCGCCTTCCCTGGAGCCTGGGGAGCTTTTTGCTTCCCCCCCCCGATCCTGCAAAAAGCTCCCCAGGCTCCGGGGAAGGCGCTCCGCGGCTCTGCGAGCCACGGATCGCCTTCCCTGGAGCCTGGGGAGCTTTTTGCTTTCCCCCCCGATCCTGCAAAAAGCTCCCCAGGCTCCGGGGAAGGCGCTCCGCGGCTCTGCGAGCCACGGATCGCCTTCCCTGGAGCCTGGGGAGCTTTTTGCTTTCCCCCCCGATCCTGCAAAAAGCTCCCCAGGCTCCGGGGAAGGCGCTCCGCGGCTCTGCGAGCCACGGAGCGCCTTCCCTGGAGCCTGGGGAGCTTTTTGCTTCTCCCCCGATCCTGCAAAAAGCTCCCCAGGCTCCGGGGAAGGCGCTCCGCGGCTCTGCGAGCCACGGATCGCCTTCCCTGGAGCCTGGGGAGCTTTTTTCTTCCCCCCCCGATCCTGCAAAAAGCTCCCCAGGCTCCGGGGAAGGCGCTCCGCGGCTCTGCGAGCCACGGATGGCCTTCCCTGGAGCCTGGGGAGCTTTTTGCTTCCCCCCCCCGATCCTGCAAAAAGCTCCCCAGGCTCCGGGGAAGGCGCTCCGCGGCTCTGCGAGCCACGGATCGCCTTCCCTGGAGCCTGGGGAGCTTTTTGCTTTCCCCCCCCGATCCTGCAAAAAGCTCCCCAGGCTCCGGGGAAGGCGCTCCGCGGCTCTGCGAGCCACGGATCGCCTTCCCTGGAGCCTGGGGAGCTTTTTGCTTCTCCCCCGATCCTGCAAAAAGCTCCCCAGGCTCCGGGGAAGGCGCTCCGCGGCTCTGCGAGCCACGGATCGCCTTCCCTGGAGCCTGGGGAGCTTTTTTCTTCCCCCCCGATCCTGCAAAAAGCTCCCCAGGCTCCGGGGAAGGCGCTCCGCAGCTCTGCGAGCCACGGATGGCCTTCCCTGGAGCCTGGGGAGCTTTTTGCTTTCCCCCCCGATCCTGCAAAAAGCTCCCCAGGCTCCGGGGAAGGCGCTCCGCGGCTCTGCGAGCCACGGATGGCCTTCCCTGGAGCCTGGGGAACTTTTTGCTTTCCCCCCCGATCCTGCAAAAAGCTCCCCAGGCTCCGGGGAAGGCGCTCCGCGGCTCTGTGAGCCACGGATCGCCTTCCCTGGAGCCTGGGGAGCTTTTTGCTTTCCCCCCCCGATCCTGCAAAAAGCTCCCCAGGCTCCGGGGAAGGCGCTCCGCGGCTCTGCGAGCCACGGATCGCCTTCCCTGGAGCCTGGGGAGCTTTTTGCTTCCCCCCCGATCCTGCAAAAAGCTCCCCAGGCTCCGGGGAAGGCGCTCCGCGGCTCTGCGAGCCACGGATCGCCTTCCCTGGAGCCTGGGGAGCTTTTTTCTTTCCCCCCCGATCCTGCAAAAAGCTCCCCAGGCTGTGCGCGGCTGCTGATTGGCAGTTTGGGGCTGGACTGACAAGCCTCCCGATTGGGCCCTCTGCTTGTCAGTCCAGGGGAAGGGGCCTATCGGCACCCTTCCTCATCCCGGACAGGGCCTGCCCTCGGGGCCCTTACTGTTTTATTTCTTCCGCTCCGCCAGGAGCGGTTAAAGATGGTGGGACAAACCTATTGTCTTTAAAGGGATTATAAAGAGGAAACTGTTCAGGAAGTGATGACTTTGGGTACAATCCATTGAGGGTGTGTCCAAGCAAGCACCATTGAAATGGACAAAAACTGTTTTAAAAGTCTATTAGGATTTGCATGGCTATAATACAAGAGAAATTGAAGTCATAAACTGAATAGTGCCTTGTGATTGAGAAATATAACACTATAACATAGTCTTCATTGCTTTGCAAGGTGATGCTGAGAATTTTGAATCGAAAAGAGCTCAAAATAAATTTTATTTGAAGCATACTATGTTTGAGGCGTTCAATGTACATGCTTGGTAAGTTTCCCCAAGTTCTGCCTTTTAAACTCTTTCTTTAACAGCAGAGCAAATATTTTGCCATGTTTCAAGAACAAAATGTTATTTTTTGAAGGATTGTGTGACCGATGGGGTTGAAGCTAAGCTTCTTGAAAAATCCAATGTGGAATAAATTGCCAAATGGGCTTTGTTTTACTTTAGAGAATAACCTCTCTAATATTTCATACTATTTCAATTACGATTCCCAGAACCCAGACTATGTGAATTCTTGTGAAAAATTTAATCAAGCACTCCTTCAAGGTGGAAAAGAACATCTCTTTAGAACTAATGGAAAGAGACAAATGAAATCAGTCCTGTGGATCTTGGGTCTGTCCATTGTATACTGAAGAATGTTCCATAGTCAAGACCTTCAGCAACAACTGAAGCCTGAAACTGGATAATGTAAAAACTTAAAACCATCAGGTATGAAATCTATGAAAAATGGTACACTTCATCTAGACTGTAGAATCAACAAGAATCTAATAAAGTTAATCAGATCATCACCGTTCAAGTGCGCATCAATTTGAATTGTTTCTCCATTATGAAGTGCTTGTCTGTAAATTATTGCAGAGAAAGCCATTTTCAAATTAACGTTTGAGCCATTAGAAAATACAAAGGGCATTTTCATTAATTAGAGACAGCTTTCCCCCCTCTTTCCTTTCATCATTACCTTTGCTACCCAGAATCAGTTTAGAGCTCAGATTTATTGACATATATGATTCAGTGGCATTATTTGCTTATAGTTCACCCTATACCTGGTGGAATAAACTCATTAAGTGTAAATGAATAGTTATGTAGTCATCATCTGAAATGAGTCACTGCAGTTCTCTGAAGTCATTATGAACTGCCTGAACACAGCTGGAATAAAAGTCCCTCTGAAGGTTATTGCTTTCATTCTCCAAGTTTAGCCAACATTTATCTCCATTATTGTCACAAAACAAATCCTAGGCTCCTAGTTAAAGAGAAAGGGGTGCTCATTTTATGAGTGGTGGGTGGTCTTCCATTACATAAAGGACATAAAATCTGGAGGGACCTGGAATTTCTACTACATCCAGCCACAAACAAACAATTGCCATTGGCAAAGTCAATAGCACAGAACATTTGTTTAGTCTGGCATGGAGGTTCCCTGATACATTGATGAGAAACAGTACTTGTTTCTAGATGCAAGCATGTGACTGCATCTAGGTACCAATGTGCAGAGAAAATCTACACACAGGAGCTTCGTACTATAAATGAATATATTTTTCTAGATCAGAGCAACAGGCTATTATCTACAGTTATTCTATCTCATCCTATGACTTTAAGAAGCAATTAGGAAGGCATGAAGATGATAAATAAATACACAAAAATAAGAACAATTTAAAAATGAAAAATATAGGTATTTGTTTGATCTAGCAAAAAGATCCATGATAAAAGGATGCTTCCGCATGGACCGTTTATGCACTGGAGGATTCATGCTGGGTTACAGGCTGGAGTTTTAGTCGTGGCAGGTGGCCCCACCTCTTCCTACACTCACACAGGGGAGCATTTGGCCCAGTGCACCTCATCTGCCCCCTATTTGTGCTCCTGCACGAGAACTGGGGCAGTAAAGTGCCCAGTGCATAAACGGTCATGGCGAACTCCCTTGATGGATTAAGAGCACTTGTTTAAAAAGATATTTATTTATTTATTACATTTGTATACCACCCTCCTCTGAGGCTCAGGGCGATTCACATGGAATATAAAGAACAATACATTGAACTTAGTACCTACACATATCCAGTAGACATACAGAACTGGTTGTGATTAAATCCAGTAAAGACAGATTTTTCTGATGATTGAATCCACTATTAGATATTATGATTGTGCTTAAATACATTAATCAGAGCTGGGTGTTCAATATTGATCTCTGGGCTAATGACTAAAGATTTTGGAGGGAAGAAGATTTTGCTTTCTTACTCTCATTGAAAGGTATTGTCAAGCTGACAATGACAAGTGGCATATTGTTTCAGTGGCATATGCAGAACCCTGTGCAAACATTTCTGGATTGGATACACTGTTTTCATAAGTGCAAAGATGTCTGAATAAATATTTGCATCTAGCCATTTAGCGATTTCCCCCTTTTTAATTAGGTGTCATGAACAACTGACATTTGTCAAGGGGATCATGGAATGTTCTATTTACATTTTATTATTTCATATTATGATTCTAAATAAAGCCTGAAAAATTCTTACAAAATGCATACATCTTCAGAATATAACTTTATGTAACTTTGCAAAGTGGCTTTGGAACAGATGATGCCAAAGGTCCCTGGTTCTAATACAATTAACATATTTTAATAGTGCTCTCATAACTTGTTTCAAGTAATTCAGTTTTCCACTGAGTGATCATTGAGTATTATAAAGCAATGAAGCTTTGTGTCAAGTCATAGATGCTGCTACCATCTGTTTTTTCAGAAATCAATCTTATCATCTTCATTTTCCTGTTAATGGCAGACAGTCTTATGATCACCATACTAACATTTCATTCTTTCTTCACTAATATCTTCTTCAAAATACTTAACAGTATGCTGATAAGTCCCAAATAGGAGGAACAGGAAAGTCTACTGCAGCATATATGTGCGGTATAAACGTTTTGTTGCATAATACCAAGCCAACCCAATGATGTCTACTATGACTAACAAGCATTTATTAGCGTCTCAGGCAGGACATCTTCTGGTGGACGGTGCCGTCAAATCACATCTGATTTATGGTGACCCTAAGTGTTTTTTTAAGCAAGAGACGATCAGAAGTAGTGCTATTGCCTGCCTTTGAATAGCAACCCTCGACTTCCTTGGAGGCCTCCAATTTAAGTACTAACCTAGGTTGATTTTATTTAGCTAACTTTCGAGATTTAACGTGATCAGGCTAGCCTAGGCTATTCAGGTCATATCAAAACACCTAATGCCTGAAATTATTTAATCTGGATTGAAGTTGCGACCATCTCCCCACAAAGCATGTTTCTGACTCTAAATTAATCCTGTCTTACAACACCAACCCAAAGGAAGACAACCTTGAATTGTAAGATTCTATTTACAAATATTGTATTACCAAGTGTAACTGTTGCTTGTATGTAAATTTAAGAAGGCCTACTTTTTGGGGGAGATGTGGAAAAATGCCTAGGGAAAAAGGATAATTTTACAAATATCCCTATAGTTCCAAGCCTTCATCTCCCTCCCTGTATAGATCTATTATTTACCTAAGCCTTTCCCCGCTTTGTATTGTATATAACTGTGGTTTCAAATGTCCAACTTTCCAGAAATTTCGTGTGCTCACAGATTATCACTGAGAATTTATGGCATGTTCTTTAGTGCTTGTACATTTCACATGGATGGGTTCCACTGTTCCCTAGAAAGAATGACCAAGGAAATGTTCTGCCATGATAGACAAACTGGCTTTCAGGGAAGCTTGTACATATTCTGTGTTCTTCATGAAGCAACCCCAGAGAACCTTCCATAATTTCTCAGAAAAGTGGTATTCTGGTAAGATAGAACAGGCATTTGTGGGTTTGTACATCTCAAATACCCTTCATCTTCTATCAAAAAGAATAGTAATTGTGACCCTGGTAGACACAAAGCTAGATAAACAGGCAAATACAACCTGAAGTTACCTTCATTTTGAGGCAAATTATTTATAAAACCTAGACTGCAGTTAGCCGCAAGAAGCACAAGGTTGAGAAGCATTATAAGAAATCATGGAGAGAATTCTGTTTCAGGAAGTACAGTCCAACCAATGTAGAAGAAACAGGGTCTGCATATCTTTGCTTCTGTGCATGAGCAAATCTAATTAGATTTGGATCACTATGACTGATTATGCACAGGTAGGGAAGGACAGGCTGGTGTCTGCAGGGCTCATCCCTGCTTATGCATGACCCTGACGCCATCAGGGCCCCCTCACATCCCTCCACATTCCATTGCTTGTCATGGTGGGCATCAGCTTCTCCCCCCACTTACAATGTCCCTGCAGGGACACAAAATGCCCAGTTCAGATTTGTGGTGCTGTGGAGCCAAATGGGTGTTTCTACACCCTGCTTGATGGTGGGATAGCTGCATGCTGTTATCCCACCATCTTGCAGTGGGACCCCTGGGCCCCTCTCACCTGCTGCAGCTGCTGTCAGAAAACACAGTGGGACCTTCCAGCCCCAGAAGTGTGTGTGTGCATTCACAACTCAGGGACAGACTGTGCGCGCTGGGGGATTTCAACCCCTTTGTGTACATGGGAAGTGGCAGGACATACTGCCCCATTGCGAGAAGCTGCTGGCGGTCCAGCACAGTTGCTACTGTACATAATTGGTCTTTGGCATTAGAACACTGTATTCAAGATATTAATACAGGCACAATCATTTCCCTGATATAAACCTGCTCTATAGTTGTCAGAAAACCTTCCTTTCCTCATCCAACTGCTTTTCATGGCCATTTCTTAATCCCCGGGGGAAGCAATATTGTTTACAACCCATCCTTTGTGGTTCACATATAGCAAGCAATGCAATCAATCTCATTATGAAAAGCTGACACATGACTGATACCAGCATTATTTACTTGTAGGTTTTTTTTGCCCTTGTCAGGAACAGAAATGAAAAAAGTGGTATGCCTCTGATTATGCTATTCTTTCATCATGCTCAAAATTTAAAAGTAGTTCTTCAGGAATATGATACATATCTAGTGATTTACAATCATTAGGAAAATAATATTTCCATACTTTTTTACTTGGCATGCCAACTCATTTACATAAAGAAATAAGTAGGATAAACACAATCCTGACTTTTAGCCAGCATGTGTTAGTTGGCATGTTCACTCACAGGAGTGTCATCCCCTGATTCAAACCTCATTCTTCTTAATTATGACAAAAAGAGATGTAGTCCAGTAAGTTGGTTCCTGGGGTGGGGGTACTAACTTGGATGGACTGACATGCCTGAATTTGTATGCACAGGTATATGGAATAAGATTCCTAGCAAGAGAAGAGGAAGCCCAATCCCTGACTTCTCTTCACTGCATTTATAAATAGGTTTTACATTTTACTAGAGGCAAAGCCCATTGCACCCTACAACAGGCTCTAGCACATAAACCTGCACTGTGACCTTCCTGGGTTCTTGACCTCCTCCCTCCCTCCCTCACTACTTGATCTTCCTGGAAGGAAGGAAGGAAGGAAGGAAGGAAGGAAGGAAGGAAGGAAGGAAGGAAGGAAGGAAGGAAGGAAGGAAGGAAGGCAGGCATCAGTTCTCCTGGAGAAAGCAACTGCTTTGGAGGGGCACTGGCCCTCCTACAGGTCACCACTATCCCTACCTTCCCATCCAACCTCACATCTTCCAAGGGTCAGGCAGGCCATGGATAGGTGTGCGACCACCTTCCTGCCCCCCATCTCCCAAAGGCTAACTTGATTGGGGAAGGCCATAGGGGATGGTCTGCCTCCTTTCCACCCTATATCCCTAAATACTGGCCAGGCAGGGAAGGCAGTGTGTGTGTGGGTGGGCTACCTCCTTCCCACCCCCCACATCTTCCAAAGGGCAGGCTGCATGGGGAAGGACACATGGGGGTGCAATGCCTCCTTTCCTCCCAAATCTACCAAAAGCCTGTCCAGCCAGGAAAGCTTGCGAGCAGGGGGTTGGGCTGCCTCTTTCCCACAGACCAAAAGGCCAGGCTGTTCAAGAAAGGCCAAAGGGGGTGGGATGCCAGCTTCAGACTCCTGACATTTCCCAAAGGCCAGGTCAGGCAAGGAAGGTTGTGGGGGAGGCTGCCTCTGTCCCCCTCCCCCACATCTCACAAAGGCTGGTTCAGGGAGCAGCCACCTTTAGGCCTCTCCCCACATCTCACAAGGTAGATCAAAATCTGGTTGACAGATCATTCCCAACGGGTACTAGTTAATGGTTCAGCATCCTCTTGGAGAAGAGTAACAAGTGGAGTGCCCCAGAGATCTGTCCTGGGGCCTGTGTTGTTCAACATGTTTATAAATGATATGGATGAGGAATTAGAGGGGGTACTTATTACATTTTCAGATGATACTAAACTGGGAGGAGTAGCAAACACAACAGAAGTCAGAATCAGAATACAGGATGATCTTAATAGGCTCGAGAAGTGGGTTAAACTGAATAAAGTGATATTCAGTAGGGACAAATGTAAAATTCTGCATTTAGGTAGGAAAAACCATATACACCAGTATAGGATGGGGGAGACTTGTATTGACAGTAGTATGTGTGAAAAGGATCCAGGAGTCTTAGTAGACCATACATTAAACATGAGTCAGCAGTGTGACTCGGTGGCTAAAAAGGCAAATGGGATTTTGGGCTGTATCAAACGGAGTATTGTTTCCAGATCACGGGAGGTGATGGTACCGCTTTACTCTGCTCTGGTTTGGCCTCACTTGGAGTACTGTGTTCAGTTTGGGGCACCCCAGTTGAAGAGGGATGTAGACAAACTGGAGCTTGTCCAGAGGAGAGCAACAAAGATGGTGAGGGGGTTGGAGACCAAGATGTATGAGGAAAGCATGGTCTGTTTAGTCTGGAGAGGAGATGACTGAGAGGGGAGCTGATAACCATCTTCAAGTATTTAAAAGGCTGCCATATAGAGGATGGAGCAGAGTTATTCTGTCTTGCCCTAGAGGGATGGACCAGAACCAGTCAGATGAAATTAATGCAAAAGAAATTCCATCTAAACATCCAGAAGAAGTTCCTGACAGTTAAAGCGGTTTCTCAGTGGAACAGGCTTCCTTGGGAGGTGGTGGGTTCTCCATCTTTGGAAATTTTTAAACAGAGGCTAGATAGCCATCTGATGGAGAGGCTGATTCTGTGACGGTTGAAGGGGGTGGCAGGTTACAGTGGATGAGCGATAGGGATGTGAGTGTCCTACATAGTGCAGGGGGTTGGACTAGATGACCTAGGAGGTTCCTTCCAACTCTATAATTCTATGATTCTATGGGCTAAACTAGATGGGGAAGCTACAGGGAGGTTCCCTGTTTCTCACTCAGCCTCACATCTCTTAAAGGCCAGGCTGCTTATGGAAGGCCATAGTGGATGGGATGCCTCCTTCCCACCCACCCCATCTCCCAAATGGCAGGTTGGGCAGGGAAAGCCATGGTGGGGGCTGGATCCTTCCTACTCCCCAAATATCTGAAAAGACATGCTGGGTAAAGAAGGCAGTGAGGGGGTGGGCTGCCTCCTTCCTGCCCCCCAATCTCCCAAAGGCCAGGCCTGGCAGGGAAGTTTGCAAGGGTACCACCTCCATCCCATCCCCACATCTATCAAAGACAGGGTGGACAGATAAGGCTATGGATGGGGGTTGCCTCCTCCCAATCTTCCTCCCAAGGGCCAGAGAGCTGCTATATCCCCCCAGGCCCTCTAAGGAGGAGAAGGGTAAAGAAAAGCTAAGAATTCTCCAATGGCCAGCTGCAGGGCCATGGGGATGTTCTGTGAACACAAGTCCTGTTATTAAGGACCAGCAGAGGTGAATGGAGCTGCAGCAAATCAGGGAATAGATTCCATAGTTTTTGCAGGAGCTCTTCATTCCTCTGTCCAGCCTCCAACTGCAGCTCCCTGTCTTGTCAGTTCATCTGGCTCATGAGTCTATTAAGTAATGTGCTGGAAGAGAGCTCTAGTCTAAAAGGCACGACACCACTACAGAAAACTGTGAGTTATCACAGAGTGGGAACTGAAAGTCTACTGACAGCCTATATTAGCTTGAGGTGGATCTTCTTGAGTTGTGGATCTTCTCCTTCTGCTGATGCCCTTGGACTGCCTGATCGAACCTTTGACTCCCTGGAATGATTTAAGACAGTGGTCCCCAATCCCCAGTCCAGGGACCGGGACCGGTCTGTGGATCAGTTGGTACCGGGCAGTGGCTCCTCCTTGTCCTCCTCCCAGGCTGCTGCCTCAGGGGCTGCCCTGCCATTCTGCCACCGGCTCACCTTTGGTGCTCTCCAGTGGCTGCAACAGATGGGGCTCTCCCTCGGTGTGGCACTGCGTAGCTGCTGATGGCAGCGCTCCCCAGCAGGTGACGGAAAGTCAGGGGCACCAGCAGGAAAGCAAGTGGAGCAAGTGGACATTCATTATACTCTGCCTGTTCCTTGGCATTCTGTTTTTGAAAGACTATTTCTCTCTGCTTACTTGTATCAGTTGATCTGTGCTTCTTTCCAGAAGAGAGATGAAACCTGAGACCAACACAGGAGACAATGAAAACAGCTGACTTCCTTCCCTTGCCTGGGAAGGATGGAAGGTAGGAAGAAGCTGAGGATGGGACAACTTACCAGCAGCAGGACCTTTCAGAAAGGTCAGCACCTCTTTCACCCGGCAAGCAGCAAGAAGGTGAAGAGGAGGATAAATAAGCCCTATGATTGGCTCTAATTGGGAGACTGCTTTCTCCCTATTGATGGCACAACCTCAGGGAGGGCCAATCAGGTAGAGACTGAGTTTTCTGCATGCAATATGAACTGATTGGCCTTCATTGGGACAGTGCTTTTTCCCTATGTGCACAATTTGAACTGATTGGCTTTCATTGGGATAGTGCTCTGTCCCTATCTGCATGCAAATTGCACTCTTATGTTTCTTGCTACAGAATTATGTTCAATATAATCAAAATGTATCATTTAAAATTGTAGGAATACATTTATCTAAAATAATAACACTCTTCTCCTTTATTCTCCCTATGGCAGTGGTTCTCAACCTTGGTGTCAGGACCCCATTTGGGGTTGCCTGGCCACTTCCCCAGGGTTGCCAGGTTGTCAGCCACCATGGCGGCAGCAATTGTGGGTGGTGACGCTGGTGGGCAGTGGGTAGCAGTGCCGTCGGGTAGCAGGGTGCGGTGGTGGAGGCGGAGGCGGCAGCCAGCAGAGGTGGGTGGAGGGATGGCAGTGGCTGTGCATTTATTGTTGTGTGCATGCACACGCACACGCACACCACCCACCCCTCCCCCCACCAGCTGCAGGTTGGCGGCTCTTGCCTTCTAGTCGGGTCTGTTTGCCGGCTTGTGTTTGTTTGGTGCCACTGCGTCACGTGAATCTGTTCTGCTCTCACTAGTAACCGAATAATATCCAGCCTTCCCCACTGTGAGCAGAACAGAAAGGAGACAGGGCAGGCAGAGGACAGCCGCTGCTGATCTTCCTCTGCAGCTTCCTGCATCCCTTGACTTTGCAACCCAGCCCCAGCTCGGCTGCCCCTGTGCAATCCATCTCAGCCGGCAACCCCCTCCCAGTTACACCGAGCCCTCCAGCGAGGCAAAGGTAAGCGTGGTGGGACTGATGCACATGACTCCCTGCGCAGCCAGGGCTGCCCCCCCCCGTGCGTTTCCTCGACAACAGCCCGCCTGCCTGCCCGCCTGCTTGCTCACTGCCACCTGCACACCCCATCCGCGTGCGCACTGCCGCCATACCAGCAGCTGCCAAAGTTGGGGTCGCGGCTAAGTAAAGGTTGAGAACCACTGCCCTATGGTTATAAGAGCCAGACCTAGAAATTAAAATTGTGCTGGAAGTTGAACTAACACAACGAAGATTCTCCCTGGGAGGGGTTATCAACTTAGAACAGTTGGTGACACCAAATGGCAATGATACACAGATGGTTATTCCTTTAGTTAATCAAATTGTTTTCATTCACCATTATAGAACTGCACAGAACAAAGAGACCATCTAAGCATTTTTTCAATGATCTCTTCAATGCCTTTTCCAGCAGTGCCTTTCTTTTTACTTTCTTGCAAACTGCTTCGGTTACTCTGGGAGGGAAAGTGGCTTAATATGTTTACTTACATAAAAATATAAACCAACAATCTAGATCAACAAAAGAAAGTAATACGTATTTGGTTGCACTGAGTTCCAGTGAGAGCTGGTTGTCAGTGATTCCTTTGTAAGAGCAGTTGACTAATATGCAAAAGAAGGTCCTCTTACTTTTCTAGGAATGGGGGGAGATTATCGTCTCTCTAAACATGACTTTAGTAGCAGATTATCTTCCCTTCCTTATTTACATGAGTAGTAGATAGTACAAATGTATACATCGAAGTCTTCTAAAAAGCCATAGAACATGTAAGCTAGCTGATGACCCTGAAATTTCAGCCTGCTGTCCTGAGGACCTCCTTGAGTTCTGCCAGCTCTAGAAAATGCCCACTAATTCTTGCTACCATTCAGTGTCAGTTCAGTCAGTTCAGTTGGTCAGGAGGAGGAAAGAGTGTAGAATTTTGTTGGTCTTTCTCTGCCCTCCCAGCTGAACAGGTGGGCCCTGATGAAGCTGATTCAGTTCTGCATACCCTGTAAGACAGAGTTCTTCTGCCAAGTTTTTGGCTGGGGCCGGTTATCTCATAACATCTAATAGCCCCCTTAACCCCTCCTCATATGATGCACCAACAGGTCTACTGATAAGAGATTGTGCTAGAAAAAATACTTATTGCTGATGTTGCTCCTAGATGCAGATGCTGATCTAAGTGGTTTTTAAGTAGTTTTAAACTATTATTAATTGTTTTTAATTTATATTATTGTTACTGAATAGAATGTTGTATTCCACTGCTGAGCTGGGTTGCTGGGAGGGTGGCATATAAATAGAACAAATACCTCAGTCATGCAACCTTCTGACCTGCCTAGCTGGCAATTTCATTTATCAAATGGTAGATGAACCGACAAGAGGTTCAGCCATACAGGACTTAATATTGACCAACAGGCAAGAGTTGGTAGACGAGATGAAGGAGGTGGGGACCCTAGGGGAAGTGACCATGTCCTTATAGAATTCCTTTTGAGATGGGGGAGGGGCAAGGAAGCTTGTAGCCAGACACGGATGTTGGATTTTCGTAGGGCAAACTTTAATAAACTCAGAGACATGATGAGTGTCATACCATGGACAAGAATGCTGGAAGGGAAGGGAGCATGTGAAGGGTGGGTGCTACTCAAACTAGAGCTATTGCATGCTCAATCCATGACTATCCCAAAAAGATGAAAACACTGCAGGAGCTTTACGAAGCCTATTTGGATGAACAGAAAACTTCAAGAGGAACTAAGAAAGAAAAGGAAAATGCTCAGGAAATGGAGGGAAGGACAGAGCTCTAAAGAAGAGTACCTACAGATTACTAGGCACTGTAGAGCAATCATCAGTAAGGTCAAAGCTGAGAGTGAGCTAAGATTGGCCAGGGAAGCCCACTGTAACAAGAAAAGATTTTTCAGTTATGTGAGGAGCAAACGTAAAGGAGGCAATAGGCCCACTGTTGGGTGCAGATGGACAAACTCTAACGGAGGATGCAGAGAAAGCAGAAAGATTCAGCACCTATTTTACATCTGTTTTTTCCCACAGGTCAAAGGGTTTAGGCACATCATGAGATGGCAGTAGCCAAGAGATAGTGTCTGGGTGGCAGGTTGACATGGACAGAGAGGTTGTCGAGAGGCATTTAGCAGCACTGGATGAGTTCAGTTCCCCTGGGCCGGATGAAATGCACCCAAGAGTGCTCAAAGAACTTTCCGGAGAACTTGCAGAACCCTTGTCCATCATCTTTGGGACATCTTTAAGGACTGGAGATGTCCCGGAGTACTGGAAGAGAGCAAATGTTATTCTGATCTTCAAAAAAGGGAGGAAGGAAGACCCGGGAAACTACAGACCAGTGAGTCTGACCTCTGTTGTGGGAAAGATAATGGAGCAGATATTAAAGGGAGCGATCTGCAAACATCTGGAGGACAATTTGGTGATCCAAGGAAGTCAGCATGGATTTGTTTCCAACAGATCCTGTCAGACCAACCTGGTTTCCTTTTTTGACAAAGTAACAGGTTTGCTGGATCGTGGAAATTCAGTTGATGTTGTTTACTTGAATTTTAGTAAAGCTTTTGATAAGGTTCCCCAAGATGTTCTGATGGAAAAATTGAAGGACTGCAATCTGGATTTTCAGATAGGTGGATAGGAAATAGGTTAAAGAACCACACTCAAAGAGTTGTTGTCAATGGTGTTTCTAGTAGCTCGCTTAAACATCTTTCCCTCTTCCTCAGGAGAGATACTGTTTACATGGACGTAGTGTCCCTCACACGTTGTACCATATACTTCTGGTGTGTCCTAAGTTTGAAGTATTTTGTCGCCCGTTAGCTAATTATCTGAAGAAATTGAAATTCAGCTGTGATAACACTGGATTAAAATGATACTAAATGTGAAGGACACAGCAACTATTATAAAAGTAGCAAAGTTTTTAATGGCAATTTTAAATGAAAATCTTTTATGATAGATTTTACATCTGAAAGTGTTTGAAATTTTCATTTTATGCTTTGCAATTTTATGCCAATAAAGGTACTCTGAATCTGAATATGAATGGAGGGAGGTGAGTAGCGGGGTACCTCAGGGCTCAGGGCTTGGTCCGGTACTTTCTAACATATTTATTCATGATCTAGATGAGAGGGTGGAGGGACTACTCATCAGGTTTGCAGATGACACCAAATTGGGAGGACTGGCAAATACTCCGGAAGATAGAGACAGAGTTCAACGAGATCTGAACACAATGGAAAAATGGGCAAATGAGAACAAGATGCAATTTAATAAAGATAAGTTTAAAGTTCTGCATCTGGGTCAGAAAAATGAAAAGCATGCCTACTGGATGGGGGATACGCTTCTAGGTAGCACTGTGTGTGAACGAGACCTTGGGGTACTTGTGGATTGTAAACTAAACATGAGCAGGCAGTGTGATGCAGCGGTAAACAAAGGCAAATGCCATTTTGGGCTGTATCAACAGGGGCATCACATCAAAATCACAAGATGTCATAGTCCCATTGTATACGGCACTGGTCAGACCACACCTGGAGTACTGTGTGCAGTTCTGGAGGCCTCACTTCAAGAAGGACGTAGATAAAATTGAAAGGGTAGAGAAGAGCGACGAAGATGATCTGGGGCCAAGGGACCAAGCCCTATGAAGATAGGTTGAGGGACTTGGGAATGTTCAGCCTGGAGAAAAGGAGGTTGAGAGGGGACATGATAGCCCTCTTTAAGTATTTGAAAGGTTGTCACTTGGAAGAGGGCAGGATGCTATTCCCGTTGGCTGCAGAGGAAAGGACGCGCAGTAATGGGTTTAAACTACAAGTACAACGATATAGGCTAGATATCAGGAACAAATTTTTCACAGTCAGATTAGTTCAGCAGTGGAATAGGCTGCCTAAGGAGGTGGTGATCTCCCCCTCACTGGCAGTCTTCAAGCAAAGGCTGGATACACACTTTTCTTGGATGCTTTAGGATGGTTAGGGCTGATCCTGCGTTGAGCAGGGGTTTGGACTAGATGGCCTGTATGGCCCCTTCCAACTCTATGATTCTATAAATAAAATAATTGCCATAATTCAATTTTCCCATTGGGTACATCTGTGGCTCTACAAATGTGCATGTACAATGTGTTCCATCTGTTCCATCAGAATCCTAAACACACTGGTACCATAATACTTCACTGAAGTGCCATGATTTCAGCTCAAACAGGCATGTTTGGGAGCCTGTAGGACTACCCATGGGCTTGTAGCCCAGGGAGCACTGTGGCATTATTAATGGATGATCCAGTACCACCGTACACCTTCTACTGACTGAATGACTATTGCACAGCTTAGAGTCCACTTCTGTGTTTGTGTTTCCAGAAATGTATCACAAGTCTAGCCCAAAGTCATGTGGCAAAACCTTGATACAAGACTACCAATTTCTTATTGCAGACAGACATTTTTTTCACAACCTGTGTTGTAAAACATAATATAACAGTCTACTTTAACATCCTAGAAAACACAAAAATTAATAGTCTTGCTGAGTATCTATTAAAGCTGTCATAGTAAGCAATTCAAATTAGGTATAATGTCTGTCTTTGCATTTATTTGCAAATGTGTACAGATATGCTTCATGCAAATTAATCCTCCCCCAGCATTATAGGGAAGGAATTATGTTGTGTGGTCAAAAAGGTGGGGTAGAGGTAATCTGATTTAAGCACAGCATGTAAAAATTAATTGAAAGTCAGAACTCCATAGTATTTATTATAAAGTAATTTCACACCAGCTCAGGATTAACATAGTCACAGGTGACAATAGTTGATTACTATGTTAATTGAAAGACAGCATGCTTTAGTAAAACAGGAAAAAACATATTAAAACTCTTTTATATTATTTGGGCATTCAGTAGTGGTTCTGTTAAAATAATCCTTTTCTCATTTTTCTTGAGAAGAGTTTGGATGTGGGTATTCTCTAGAAATGTCAGACATGGCTTGTCTTAAGGCATGCCTACTAATTTCTTGCTCAAAGACATAGCTGTGGATCCCCTGAATCCTAAAATATAAGGTTATGTTCATAGTTACAAACAATAATGTTTTAAATTATGTTGTATTGTATTTTATGCTGTATTACAGATATACTGTAAGCTGCCCCAAGCCGGCTTGTGGGGAGGAGTGGACTACAAATAGTAATAGTAATAGTAATAGTAATAGTTTCAAATTATGATTTGAACAATAGTACATCAGCGCTATTCATTTCCTTGAATTCAGCAAGAAGTGACATTTACCAGTGAATGGAATAAGGTAACAGAGTGCAGCTGAGACTTGGCTCATGAAGATCCCCATTAAACAGCTATGATAGGTCATCTGGGGATTCAGAGTGAGATACCATCCATATGCTGATAATGCTCCGTTTTGCCTTGTCAACAGAATCAGGTCCGTAAGTGGATAGTTGGAATAAGTGCCTGGAAGCTGTAATGGGCTAAATAAAGGTTCATACTTGACAGAACCACTCCAGAATTAGAACAAACAGGTCTGCGACTATCTTATAATTTGGTGTACTTTAGAAAAAGTTGGGAGGAACTTACATTCCAAATATTTAAAATTCTTTCAGAAGAAGAAAAAAAGCTAGAGATACCCTGAGGGACAGGATGGGGGACAACTTAAATCTGAGGAAGAAATTCCTACCTATATTGAAACACATCCCAGGTGGCTAATAAATAGGAAATCCTATTATATTGCAAAAATAAAATCCTATTACATTGGCAAACAACTGCCTGACATTGCACCAGACCATGGGTCAGTCTCATTCCATTAGGCATTGTCTGCCCAAGATAGGTAGGGTACGGGATGTCAAGCACATGTCTCCGAGATCCTGTTGAATGAGGGTGCAGTGCCTCAAACCTGGAACACCTTTTGTCAGTGAACTACAGCCCTTGCTCAAAAGCTGTCCAGTAACAGAACAAGCTTTGAAACTAGATACCAGTAGAAAATTAAAACCATGGTTGAACAGGCACTGGTTGGAGCTTTCACTGTGTATAGAACATCTTGGATGAAATAGTCCTGTTGAGCTGTTTCCCTCATGCAGCTTTATGATTTGACACTGCAGTTCTAAGGTAATGAGTATCTGCATGCGAAATAGTCCTATCCATAATTCTAGATCATTCTTACAGACAACAGGAAAATAAGCATGCTTTTCTCAGTACAGGAGGAAACTGCAGCAAAAAATAGCAGGGCATGTGTATTTGTGTGCAAGGGAGTTTCACAGACAGCATGGGCTGACTTGGGGTTCAGAAAGGTTATCAGGTGGGCATTTATTAGGGTTTCTTTCCCACAAAAGAAGAGAATGCCATCAGTTTGACATTTCTGTCAGAACTGGCATTTGAACCACTGGATGATTCTGACAAATGCCATTGCTGTCATCTGCTTCTCAGCTTTAATTACATCCGACTGAAGCCTTCAATGGGAGCCAGTAGAAAACTTAATTAGCTACTGTAAAGACTGATATACACCACTGGAAGCCTTCAAGCTGCTTTGGAGAATTCCTAGAGTACCTCGAGTATTCCAGTTTTACAATCTGATTATATGAGTAAGAAGGATTGATAGTCCTACACACACAGTATTTTAAGGATGTCAGTCAGAATATATGTCGATAAGGAACACAGACTCCAAAGCAAAACATGTCAAGGAAGTTGCAAATTTGAGTTGTAGATCACCTTAGTTTATAAGGAAGTTTCTGTGCTGGCAGCTTGGGTGAGTCAAAAACTAATGTTAAAGATATGAAGGAAAATACCATACAGTAAAAGGAGCTTCCCTGGAATGAACAGTTATTGCCTTCAAGAGAACATATACCCCTTCAGCAATGGAACATTTGAAAACCCTGAAAAGCTGGCATTTCTCAGTCACCTGTATTCAAATAATCAGCTGTAAATAATCAACAACTGAAATCACCTAAGACTTTGCTGCCAAGGTATTAATACAATGATAAGTCTCCATAACATTTTGAGGAAGAAAAAAAATCAAGCATTAGCAAAGTGCCTTGTGAAATTGACAGTGTGCTAATTCTCACAAGCAGCAGTGGAGAGGGTGAGCTGTGTCTGGGCCTGGTTGAATGCTCCTGCATTACAAGATAATTCCTTGCACATAGACGAAACTTAGAACCTAGTATTCTCCTTATACAGTATGGAAATTCTCTACCTGATTAAGTACATGCATCCAGAGGACAAATGAGGCTTGATGTTACAGGTGGAATAAAAAGAAGCTTTAAAAGATGGCTTCCCACAAAGATAAGGCAACGTGGGGCCATATTCCACCAGTGCTGAAACAACTGCATTGGTTACCATTCTGCTTCTGGATCAATTTCAAGGTTTTGGTTTTGACCTTTAAGGCTACATGTGGCCTAGGTACAACCTATTTGAGGGACCACTTATCTGCTTATGCCCCGCACAGGGCTCTTTGCTCTGCGGGTATGAATTTGCTGGTTGTTCCGGTTCCCCGGGACATTCGCCTGGCCTTGACCAGGGCCAGGGCCTTTTCAGCCCTAGCCCCATCCTAGTGGAATGAGCTCCTGGAAGAGCCAAGGGCCCGGATGGAGCTATCTAGACAGAGCTCTTCCGCTAGGCATTTGGTTGAGGCCAGGGGGGATGACTGGAGTTACGAACTGGGTGTCCTGCCCTATGGGTGTCCTGCCCTATTCCATGCCAAATGCGGAAGATCAGAACCCAGAGTTTACATCATCTAGGATCATGATATTGGTCCTGAGGTTGGCACAGTTGAGTTGGTTTGGGGAAATATTTGTAGAGTTTAAACTGCCATCTTGATGAATGATATGGATTGTGGGTAATTTTTAATTTTTTAATTGGATTTGTATGGGTTACTCTGTTTCATTGTAAGCCACCTTGAGATGATATTTGAGAGAGAAGTGAGATATAAATTTTAAAATAAATAAATAGTAAATAAACAATCCTATCCTTGAGACCCAACATTTATGGTTAGCGGTTCATTGTAGCAAACTCTGATCTGGATTACTGGGTTTGAATCCCTCTCCTTCACATGCAGCCAGGTGACTTTAGGGTAGTAACAGTTCTCTTAGGGCTGTTTTTGTAGAGCAATTATGTTACAGCTCTCGTACCCTACCTACCTCATAGGTTGTCTGTTGTGGGGAGAGAAAGGGAAAGGTGTTTATAAGCCCCTCCAGGACTCCTTTGCGTAGTGAAAAGTGAGGTATAAAAAACAGCTCTTCTTCTTTTCCAAAGTACATATTATATTATATTATATTAGAAACATAACTTACTTCTAGTGAGGAATGTCTAGACCAAAGGATAATAGCAGGGTTCCACAGAGTTGGGAACTGCAATCACTTTATTTCCATTAATCTACCACTACTTTATGGATACATGGATATTTCCTTAATATAACTTATTATTTATAACCTGAGCAGCGTATTTTAGGGTTTTTTTTAGCAAGTCATCTAGTGATCTATGTAACTAGAGGAAAGTAAGATTTCTTGTTTTACCCACAATCAGACCTACCTATTTAGTAAAATGAATCCAAATAATTATGACTGCATTCCATGCTTTATATTTCTTTGGGCAAAACAGTGCAATGATGGCTGTAAGATGTCAGATTGCTTATTACACACACACACACAGTATTTCTGCCCTACTTTGCCGCTGAAAAGCCTCATTACTGTTTTCTCTTTGAGTAGTTGTGAATTGCTTATTGAAAGAGGAAAGTCAGTCAGTGTTCAAGCTCTGCCTTATTTTACCCATAGGGTGAATAGTTGAGGTTGACTAAACTGTTTTTTGTGGCTTTCTGACTTAAAAAAATATTCCTACTTCAACATGCATATTCAACAGCTCCTAGGAAATTGGAATTCAGGAATTTTGGTCCTACTGGCACTCCATTATTCTTTAGAAAGTTTAATCATATAAAAGGTAAACAAGAGCTATAAAAGTATTAAAAATATCCTGTGGTCCCATTCCTTGATAATGCAGTCTAATTTTTGGAGGAGAAAAAGTATATGCAGAGTCATTTGATATCCCATGACTCCCCTCCCAGCTAAGTCACGGCAGGCAAAGAATCATTGTATAAAGCTCATTAGACAATGATCATTTCTTCCCTTTGTAGTGATCATTTCAGAAAAAATCTCTAATCAATTCTTACTTGTCTACGTACTGCATGCTAGTGAGCAAAAGTGTCAAATAAGTCCTTTGTCTTATTATGGAAGAAATGGGATGACAGGGGAAACCATACTCAGAATTAAATGGTGTGCTATGTCGTGGAGCAAGTGACTAGAAAGCCTTCCAAATAAAAATGTTACAGATGACATGGAAGTACAGAAAAAAATAGTTACTAGCATGAATAATTCACCAACTATTGCCTGGCATAAGTCACCAACTAATGTGCACTGCCTGCCATTTAATAGTGGATATAGCTGAAGAAATATGAAAATTGGAATACTTTAATAACTTTCTATATGAAAGATGATGAGACTGCCTAAATGATTAAAAGGAAGATATGTTATAATGAACTAAAACCACTCGAGTGTAAGGTAATTTTAATTCAAACCTCCATCTGCTTATGTATAATTAAGACTCATTTAACAAGTTAATGCCTTACAGAAAGAACTGATAAGTTTAGTATTAAAGAGCTTAAGAGAAGTAAATTGAACTGTCAAGTTGGAGGAGCTCTTATTTTAATTTCCTACACCTGAAACCTCAACGTTACCTTCCAGGGGGCATTTCTTTACTTTAGCCATTCGATTAAGTGGCAATTTTGAAAAGAAACAGGATGGAAATAAAACTGATTGCCCCCCCCACACACACACACACACTTTTCTTTCTTTTTAAAATTCTTGATACAATTTCTTATCAGGGGCCTGACTGTATTTTGACAACTTGAATCTATATGGGATAAAGGAGATACTATGCATGACAACAAGAATAGTTATGCCTTGCTGATATTGCCAGTGGGGTTAAATAACCTATGAAAATGTGAGATATACCTTTGAAGTACAAGAAAAAAGTGAAAGTCAGATTTTGATCTCTGGTAAATTCCATGTGATATTCCCTTTGCATAACTTTTGATTTATTCTTTCTATACATAATCTTCTTTAGGAGGTCCAACAGTCAAAATAGTAACTTGAACCTTTTCATCTTCCATCATACAATTTTAATTTTCTTCTTTTATTGGAGGGAAAGGAGACTTGTCTGCTGTGATGAGAATTTGTTAAATTTACTCCATAATTAAAACTCTCTCTGCCTTTGTCTGCAGAACCAGACATTTACTTGCTTTGCTATTAGCCCTTAATTTCAAAAATGTGTTTGCAAAGCAAATATGAAATCTGTGTGTCCAATTTTAACTGCTGGGTTAATGTTTTTGAATGACTTAAGACAAAAAGTCCAGTTTCTGAAAAGTAGCAAAATGTCAAAAGTGAAGGAACATTTGGATGATTGAGCTCCATCTAAGACAAAAGACTTCAAGACAAATGTTAGACTCAAATTCGTAATCCAAAATGGATGGGGGATACGCTTCTAGGTAACACTGTGTGTGAACAAGACCTTGGGGTACTTGTGGATTGTAAACTAAACATGAGCAGGCAGTGTGATGCAGCAGTAAAAAAGGCGAATGCCATTTTGGGCTGTATCAACAGGGGTATCACATCAAAATCACAAGATGTCATAGTCCCATTGTATACGGCACTGGTCAGACCACACCTGGAGTACTGTGTGCAGTTCTGGAGGCCTCACTTCAAGAAGGACGTAGATAAAATTGAAAGGGTACAGAGGAGAGTGACGAAGATGATCTGGGGCCAAGGGACCAAGCCCTATGAAGATAGGTTGAGGGACTTGGGAATGTTCAGTCTGGAGAAAAGGAGGTTGAGAGGAGACATGATAGCCCTCTTTAAGTATTTGAAAGGTTGTCACTTGGAGGAGGGCAGGATGCTGTTTCTGTTGGCTGCAGAGGAGAGGACACGCAGTAATGGGTTTAAACTTCAAGTACAATGATAGAGGCTAGATATCAAGAAAAAAATGTTCACAGTCAGAGTAGTTCAGCAGTGGAATAGGCTGCCTAAGGAGGTGGTGAACTCTCCCTCACTGGCAGTCTTCAAGCAAAGGCTGGATACACACTTTTTTTGGATGCTTTAGGATGGTTAGGGCTTATCTTGCATTGAGCAGGGGGTTGGACAAGATGGCCTGTATGGCCCCTTCCAACTCTATGATTCTATGATTCTATGTAAGGTAAAGGTAAAGGTATCCCCTGTGCAAGCACCAGGTCATGTCTGACCCTTGGGGTGACGCCCTCTAGCGTTTTCATGGCAGACTCAATATGGGGTGGTTTGCCAGTGCCTTCCCCAGTCATGACCGTTTACCCCCCAGCAAGCTGGGTACTCATTTTACCGACCTCGGAAGGATGGAAGGCTGAGTCAACCTTGAGTTGGCTGCTGGGATTGAACTCCCAGCCTCATGGGCAGAGCTTTCAGACGGCTGCCTTACCACTCTGGGCCACAAGAGGCTCTTCTGTATGATTCTATGATTCTATGTTAAATGGGTGCAATACTTAAAACTACTTAATTCCATTGAATGAAAACTTCTTCACACAAGTCAACCTTCATATTTAGTAGATTACAGCATGATCTAAGCCTCTGACCAACAAACTATTTCAATTAACCATTTATAAACCTAGGGAAGTAAGGGTTGATGTCTGTCCCATTCTGTGCTTGCAAGGAATAACACTGAATAACACACAAAGTTTCCATATACTATGTTTATATCTAGGTAAAAGACTATGATCCTAAAGATGCAAATGCAAGGAATATGCATATTCACACAGGGCCTTTTACATAATATTTCTTTACGGTACCATTCTAGCATAAAAAGTGAATAAAGAGTGATTATTCTATTGATTATTCTAACTCAAATTAGTTCTGAGACAAGTTTTGCTTTGAATCTGTAAAAGTACTACTACTTTTTGGGGGGTGCTGGGGTAGAAGAATCAGGATATTAAAAATACTTTTATCATGAACTTTGAGAAAATGAAAATCTTTTTGATGTTTTTGACAAACAAACCCCATGAGAATAACTAGTAGCTATGGAATAAAATATTGACTGGTAGTTGCTTCAAATTAAAGCAGGAAGGAGAAATCTACAATGGAACATTTGAGATGTTTGTATGGGATAAGTCACCACTTAAATATCTAAGATACAAAGGCATATGGTTGCATGTCTCATCTTATATCTAGGGAAAACTTCCTTTGTCAATTGTAAAACATGGAACCATGGGCAATTAATACTCACTCAACCAGAAGAAGACTGCAATACATTTATCTAAAAGCTCTGAATGCCCCTTTACCACAAAAATTGCCTTACAAACATGATTCATACATGTAAAGACTAAAATAGATATATTCTATTGTGATTTAAAACTAGAAAATGAATCCAAGATGTACTAGAAATCAATCAAAAGATGGTGGCAAATATAATTATTGTCCCCACAAAGACACAAAAATGTTTCATTGTGTTACTAGAAACAGAAAATGGAGCCAATGTGAACATACTTTAAAGTGATAATTCCAGACTGAGTGCCACTCCCATATCCCTTCTTGATTATCTCATATTTGATAGTGTATGTAAAGAAGAAACTTTGATGATGTGCATGTTGCAGTACATGGGCTATTTCATATGGGAAAGGTTATTAGAGGTGTAGAAAATTCAGCACTGAATTTAAAAGAGTAGACCAGCACTTTGAATTGTGCTCACAGTACTTCTTGAAGCCAGTATGGATCTTAATCAAATGCATAATGTGCTCATATTGTCAAAGTCAGGTTAAGCAATTGCTGGATTTAATTTCCAAATGCTTCCAAGGTCGCAGCACCAGAGAAAGAATACTATATGACCCCTGAGATTCCAGCAAGGGGGTAGGAGCTGGGCTTCAAGTGAAGATGGAGTAGCTTGTGTGCTCCAGCTGTAGTCTCTGAACAGGGACTTTCTCATGGTCAGCTGGCCGTGGGATGGCTGGATCTGCTCATGTTGTGCAAATGTTCCTTGCCATGGGGTGTGCTTGCCAATAATGCTTTGGTCCAATTAATTGCCCAAAGATTCACGTGCGTATCCTCCTTTTAGGCCTCCAAGCATGTCCTGCTGAAATGCAAATGTGGCTATGAATTACCGGACATGCAAGCACTGTAGCCAGTCCAGAGGGGAAGAGGTCAGGAGCTGACATGCAGATTGCCAGCCCTAGGCCTTTCAGGGCTAACACCTGTGCAGTTCACTGGCTGATTCCAATGTGTGCACATGTTGGGTGCACCAGCCTTCAGCCTGGCCTCTTGCCTCCACCAATGACCTGGCTTCCTTTTTTTGGCCTCTAGTGTTCTGTGGGCCACAGTCTTGCAGCATTAGGTGAGTCATGGTCATTTTCAGAATGGAGGGAGGGGGAGGAAGGGAGGGAGGATGGTAACAAGGAAAGGGGAGTCCCAAATGATTCAAAATGGCAGGTGTGGCCAAAAAACCATGAATGAGACCCTGTTAGACTTGAAAAGATTAAATTAGGTTTTCTGCGGATTCCTTTGCTGGTGAGCAAGTGGGGCAATTCAGGTCTGTGCCTGAAGAACTGGATTTCCGAGGAGAAACAGACAAAAAAGCAGACCCTTTAAAAATGCAAATCCAAATGATATCACCAGTGTGGAAAATGCTTGCTGAGGAAAAATCAGCATGGCTTCTGCAAAGGGAGCTCTTTGAGAATGTGAACAAGCATGTAAACAACAGTGCCCCAGTAGACATTATATACCTAGACTTTTCAAATACTTTTGATAAGGCACATCACCAAAGACTCCTGAGTAAACCTTTCTTCCTTTCTCCTATTGTAATTCCTGAGTAAACCAAGCAATCACAGGATAACATAATGGGTTGCCTTATAGATAAAAAAACTGGTTAAATTACAGGAAGCAAAGAGTAGGAATCAATGGACAGTTCTCACAATGGGATGGAAGCAAGCAGTGGGGTCCAACAAGGATTGGCATTGGGGCTGGTGTTGTTTAATTGATTCATAAACGATCTGGAACTAGGGGTAAGTGTAGTGTAGTGTAGTGTAGTGTAGTGACACAAAATTATTCAGAATAGTGAAAACCAAGGCTGATAGCTAAGAGTTCCAAGAGGACTTCTACAAACTGGGTGAGTGAGGGACAAATATGGTCATTAAAGTTCAATGTTGTTAAGTCCCAACTTCAAGTATAGGCTAATGAGGTGTAATCATACTGAGACTCAGAGGAGAAAAGATCTTGGGGTTGTAGTGGGTAGTTCAATGGCAGTGTCATCCCAGTTTGCTGCAGCAGTGAAGAAGGCAAGCTCATTATCAGGGAATATTAAGAAAGGGATTGAGAATAAAACAGCCTATATGGTAATGCCCCTGTATAGATCTATGGTGTGGCCTCATTTGGAATACTATGTACAGTTCTGGTCACCATAACTCCAAAAAAACATTGGAGAGTTGGAAAAAGTACAGAAGTTGGAAACCAAAATGATTAATGGGTTGTAGCACTTTCCCTATGAGGGGAGGCTGCAGAGTCTGGGACTTTTCAGTTTAAAAAAGAAATGATAAGAGGGGATATGATAGTTTATAAAATTATGCATGGGGTCGAGAGAATTGAGGGCCATTCCACACAGTGCTAATGTTGCTTAAGTCTAACTGTTGTCTAACACTATTTTTTTAACATTAAGCATGACTTCATACACAATCCGCAACACTCCTGCAAAAATTGCTTCGATGTAGCGCTTTTTGGGGAATCGTAAAAAGTGGATTCCCCTTTAAAAAAATGCTTGACTCCTGAGAACAACCTGCAATACATCCGAAAAAACATGTGCAGTCTCAATATAGTGGTAGGAAGAAGGTTCCTCTTTCGCTCCCGCCCCCAAGCTTCCGGGAGACGGGGAAGGGTAAATCTAAACAGCTACTAGCCATGGTGACTGAGGGGAACTTCCACATTCACTAATCCTCTGAATTCAAGAACCAGGAGGCAACATCAGGGGAAGGCCTCAGCCTCTATGCTCTGTTGTTGGCTATCCAGAGGAACTGGTTGCCCTGTGTGAGACAGGAGGATAGACTAGATGGACCATTGGTCTGATCCAGCAAGGCTCATGTTCTTATAAATTTGAATTCATTCTATAAATTCTTGAATATTTTAAAATATTGGTTAAAATATTATAGCTTTTATTTAAACAGGGCACAAAATGCAATTAAGATATAAGGGCATATTACCACTTTTTAGATTTGCAAATGTTGGGGGAAAGTACTCTCGAACACTCCAGTCAACAACAAAGGAGTGCATTAACTTGCTTTCACATTGTCAAGTGTATCCATGCTTAAAACAAAACAAAACATAACAAAAAACAGATCTTCCATATGTCTTTAGAAACGTCTCAGCTTAGTGGAGAACTACCTTCTTGGTCAAAACCTGAAACTCAAGAGAATTACTGATAGGATATTTTCCTTAAATCCAGATGGTGCTCCATAAGCAGAAATTGTTGTATTCTGGAAATAAATTTCTAATTCTGAACTCCTGTTTTAACCATAGTTGCTAAAATAGAACACAGCTCTAAACAAGAAACTTTTTTACTAACTACTTTTAACACAAATTGTTACTTTTCTTTTTTCATCTAACATAGTAATAACCCACATCCCAATGCTCTGAGTTTGAAGCAGATGCTTAGATTAACTTTGTCACAGCCTGACAAGCTCTTTTTTTGCACCTCCCCCATTTAAGCATTTAATTAACTAGAATAGAGGAAGGGCCATAAAAATCTGTATTAATTGTTAGAAAAAAGAAGCCCAAAGAAAATACAAACAACTCTTTAAAAATTCTTGCTATAGCTACATGATGCTTCCAACATTAAAAATGCCCCTTGGATACAGCTGTTTCTCCCAAGGACATTTTTCCATGGCAAAGGCCACCTGTCCCTTACATTGTTAACTCTTGATGCAAAGAGGCTGTTTATACATTTTAATTCTAAATGGCAGAGATAGGCAGTTCTGCCATAATCACAGCAATATTGTAGGAAATTTACTGTGATCTGTCCATCATTTATGTCAGGTAGCAGCTAAAGGTGCTGGAGTCTCTAGATCAGGGGCCGACAAACTTTTTAGGTGTTGAATTAAAACTGGTTTCAGAACTACATGGATAGCACAGGTTGTCAACTAACTTAAAGTGACTTCAAGGGATTTACAGGGGTGTAAATAACACTCATAAAGAGCCTCTTGTGGCACTGAGCCTCTTAGAGCCTCTTGTGGCGCAGAGTGGTAAGGCAGCAGACATGAAGCCTGAAAGCTCTGCCCATAAGGCTGGGAGTTCGATCCCAGCAGCCGGCTCAAGGTTGACTCAGCTTTCCATCCTTCCGAGGTCGGTAAAATGAGTACCCAGCTTCCTGGGGGGTAAGCGGTAATGACTGGGGAAGGCACTGGCAAACCACCCCGTATTGAGTCTGCCATGAAAACGCTAGAGGGCATCACCCCAAGGGTCAGACATGACTTGGTGCTTGCACAGGGGATACGTTTACCTTTACCTTACATAGAATCATAGAATCATAGAGTTGGAAGGGGCCATACAGGCCATCTAGTCCAACCCCCTGCTCAACGCAGGATAAGCCCTAACCATCCTAAAGCATCCAAGAAAAGTGTGTATCCATCCTTTGACCCGGTGCTTGCACAGGGGATACCTTTACCTAAATAACACTCTTAAGATAGTACTGTCTATGGTAGCAAAATCACATTATTTCTCATCATTTTGCACTCTCCCTCCACCCATATTTCTGTAATCACTTAAAATACTCTTTTGGATAAATTTAACATCATCATTTTTTAATATGAAAATGTTACCTCTAGAAGAAAAAAACTCTTAAATTCTTCATTTGTGCCATAAATACATGTCTTTGTCACATTACTGCTATTACATAGAGAACAGAAATTTTATCTACTTCTCCACAAATTGATAACAATAATTAATCATTAGGAATTTACAAAGAAGGTTTTTATTTTGTTTTTGGATTACCAGTGGTGACATTCATGTAACTGCATTCTTACTCTTCTGATGCTAGGGGAATCCTTTTGCAATGTGTTTTACACACAGCTGCCTTTATATAGGATTTGGAAACTGAAGTTGGTGCAGAAGTTAGGCAGACTTCTATTTAGTGTCAGCAAGTGTGAATTAAATATATCACTATTGAAACAATTGTACATGTTTAATATTTGCTTTGAGAGTAAGTTCAAAGTGCTAGCAATAGTCTTTACATCCTAACAATGCTCCATATAAACTCACTCCTACATGCCCCAAAGTAATCCTGAGTGACTCAAGGCATTAGGGAGACCAGGCATGACAGAACAGTCTTCAGAGTTGCACCACGGCTCTGAAATTCTGTGTTTGGGTCCAGTTATTACAGGCATTCTGCAAGGAGTGAAAACCTGTTTTCCTAGGCTTTTAACTGATATGAATGTTTTAATCTGAGTTTATGACTGGTTAAATACCTATTTCACATTTCAAACTTGTTTATTATTGTGG
Source organism: Paroedura picta (assembly GCF_049243985.1). Classification (NCBI taxonomy): domain Eukaryota; kingdom Metazoa; phylum Chordata; class Lepidosauria; order Squamata; family Gekkonidae; genus Paroedura; species Paroedura picta. Next base: position 75,608,155 of record NC_135373.1, on the reverse strand, counting down.
TTTAGAAATGTCTTAATCTCTGTTGAGTTTTATGATTATTTAATTTTAGCAGCAGCATGATATCAACATTCTGTAAAACAGCTTATAGCAATGAAATTGTTCTGTCTTGCTGCTGGTTTATGTAGTGAACTAATCGATGCAAAGAACAGAAAATGTATAATGAAATGGCTAACAAGTAACCTACAGATATGACATGCATATAGTCAACAACATTTTCATACAAACTCAGCAATGGGAATGCCTTGAGCCACAAAGTCACAAACTAGGCTTAGAAACAAAGAAATACTGCCTTAATTTTGTTTTTAATATTCCATTTGTTCTGGTCACAGACATTCATAATTCCTTAACAGTAGAACATAGAATCAACACAACTTTTGCAGTTTCTTTCAAAGCATTTCCCCCAAACAACCAATGTTGATTTTTAATGCTGAACATAACACTTTTAGCATAAAGATCTGTTAAAAAAGAAAAAAAAACATGACACATTTCATGTTACCATTGATCTTATCTGAAAAAAAATGGAAGGCTTTTTTGGCAAGCAAAAACCCATTTTCCTCCACGAAGATATAGAAAAAGAAAAATGTTATTCAACTGGAAAGTATATCTTCTTTTTCCAAAACATTTCTCAATTACATATTGATGTCTATAAGTTATTACAGAATGAATTTTCTTTTGGTGTGGCAAATTTTGCTAGAGTTATCAGTTCATTTTCCGATTGCACGTGGCTCATTACTGGCATAGGCTGGAAATTAAGTCTGCCAACAATTTGAGAAAAAAATCACATTATTTTCTCATGCCTTAGCACTCCCCACTATAATTCTTCCATTAATAAGTGATTTTTTTTTCAATCCTGGAAGACTGGATAGGCTGTTTTACACACTACAAGCCAGAAACAGAGGTCTGCTACAGCTAGCAATATATAAGTTTAATGTACTTGTGTTTCCAAGCCTGCTTTCCACATTTTCACTTTACAAATTTAGATGTGAGCACTACAATTCTTAGATGTACATCTAGCAAAGACAACCCTTAGCTAATGCACAGCATCATATGAGTAAATCAAGTGGTAGATGTTAAGAATGAGATGCTTACAGGTAATGAAGATGTATGAAAGCGCACACCAAGCTTGGATCAGATCCACAATTTATAGTACCAATTAGGAACATTTGTGTTTCATAGAGCTAGGTCCAGGTTACCTGAAGCCATGCAACTTTAAAAAAAATGAAGACACGTTAAAATGGGCTGGGAATGCCACAACAGAGGGCGGAAACGCTGCTACATCCTTCCCAAGCCATTTTCTACTGCAGAAACAGCATGAGCTAGGAAGTATTTCCCCTGTTTTTTATGTTCTTTGTGGAGCATACAGTGCATGTGGAGTGGCAAAAAAGGTACATCACTCCCCCCCCCATGCAAGGAAAACAGCTTGGGAGGGAGAGAAGAACTTTTCTTTCTCAATGGTGGCATTCTGAGCTTGTTTGGGCTAGCCTTTTTTTAAAAAAGCAATTTGCAGCTGCTGTGTGGCTGTAGTGAATCTGATGTGGGTCTGGGGAACTTGGATCCTACTCCTTAAAAGCACAAAAGTAGTTTGGCTACCAGAATTCACACCTTAATATGCTATGAAGGTATCTCTTGATGGTTGCACGGGCTCATCACAAATATATGTAGTGACAATGTGAGAATCCAGAAAACATGGGGCCATTCCGCACCAGGATCTATGTTGCAAATTGATTTTGGAACGAAAAAACGCCATTTTAAATAGTGGAATTCGTCATTATGCATACCTGCCTTTGTAGTGGAATCCAGTTGCATTTCTATCGTTTCCCACAGGTTTCCGGTCTCGGCAAAAATCGCTAGCCAGGAAGCGATATTTGCCAAGCTTTGTCCCGCCCCTGGCCGTCAATCAAACGAGTAGCCAATGGGCGGCCGTTATCATGCTCCCGAAAAGCCCCTTTCCTTTTAAGGCAGTTAAAAAAAAACATGTTGCAACGAATCTGCGTTGATTCGTTGCAACGGACAGACCAATCTAGCTAGCAGGTGGCGTGTGAGCTGCCGTTTCATCGTTGCCACGCTCTCCTGAGTGAAAAAAAATCCCCCCCGCCGCACGGGCACAACTTTCGGCCAAAAATAAAGGGACAAATAAAGGGAAAATAAACCAGCAAATGGGGCTGTGTCACCACAGCTTGGTGACTTAAAACAGCTCTGGGGAGGGACTGCAGCCGAGGAAGCCTCGCTGGGTAAACAAAGGCTCGCCGGTGCGTTGATCTCCGCTCGCTCTGAGAAAATAAAATGGCGATCGCTTCGCCGGAAGATCAGAGGAGAGAGCCAGGGGGATGGACTTTGCAGAAACCGCAACAATGGTAACACAGAGAACTTTTCCGGGAGTGTTGCAGATTGGTTGCAAGAGTGTAGTGCTTTCTGGAGGGTGAATCCACTTTTGGGGATTTCCCTGAAAGCGCTACAATGAAGCGCTTTTTGCGGATCAGTTTCAGGAGTGTGGCAGATTGTCTACGACGTTGTGCATAACCACATTTTTGTAGCGATTTCAATTTACCACACTCCTGCTCAAAGAATCTGTGTGGAATGGCCCATGATATTATCATCAAAAGCAGGAAGGTATACATGGGTTATTTCAAAAGATAAATAATAAAAATTTGTTTTGAGATTTGCTTGGTCTACAAAACTATATTGTTTCCAAGACTAACACCACCTTCCCAATAGCCTTTGTTCTGCAACCTACTTCTGTCTCCAGATTATATATATACTAGAAATTAAGCCCGCTGTGTGAGAAATACAGCGGGCGCTAGGCATGGGAGAGAGTGTCGAGGGGCCCTGAAGTCAGCGGAGCAGAAGAGTGTTTGGCGGCGGCGGCCAATGCTCCCATGGTCACGGGGGGTCTTGAGGCAAGGGAGGTTGGGGCTATAGTGTCCCCGGGCGCGAAGGTTGCTGGCTGTAGGGCGTGGTCGCTGAGAGTGCAGGGTGGGGGTCTGGGCAGGGAGGGGGCGGAAGAAAGGCGCAGCGACGTGGGAGGATGCGCAGGCATTTTGGAGGTGTGGGGCGGGGCGGGGTAGAGGGGTGGGCATGGGGAGGAGAACCAGGCATGCGTGGACGTCAGCGCATGCCTGGTTCAGTGTCTGTGTTTGGCGTCGGCCGTGCGGGTCGCGCAGCGGCTGTCCGCGGGCATGTATAGGAAGGGGCGTCACAGGGGATGAATGGGTGGCAAAAGGGAAAGGGTAAGTTGGGCGAGGGCATGTTGGTGGGGATTGGGGTGTGGCGACGTCCAAGGGGATGGTGAGGAGAGAGCGAGGGGTGAGCAGTGGGGAGTCGTGGGAGTGGGTGTTGGGTTTCTGTCCCGGGAGAAAGTGTCGGCCAGGGAGTTGGCACGTCGGGGACGTGGGTTTGGGGGATCGAGGTAGGGAGTGGGAGAGTGTTGGCGTGTGGCGGGGAGGCTGGCTGTCGCTGGCGGGTCTCCGTGAGGGCTGGTAGGCGGCGGTTGGAGGAGGATGCTGGCGGTGCTCGGTGGACGAGGTTGAAGCATGTGCCGGGGAGGGAGCCTGTCGGGAGGGCAGAGAAGGCTGGGCGGGCACCACCGGCAAGGCTCGCGGCTGGCGTGGCACGCAGGAGCAGGGCCTGGGTGTCGGGGACACAGGAGGGCCGCCGTGAGTGTGGGCGCCTTCTCAGGAGATAAGGGCGATGGTTCGTCATCGGGAAAGGAGCGGGCCCGCCGTGTCAAAGCCCCGCTCCTTTCCCGGCAGTGAACCATATGGGAACGGAGTGTGGGCAGCGAGTTCGGGACGGGCCAAGTGGCCAATCGGGAGGCACGCTATGCGTGTCTCCCAATTGGCCACTTGGCCCCTGAGTGGCACTCAGAGGGGCCCAATCAGGAGCCGCTTCGTGGCTCCTGAATGGCCCTCTCTGAGCTTTTATCCCGGACGGGTCCCGCCCTAACTCCTCCCCACCAGCCCTTAGTGCTTTATTTAGTCCACGGCGACCGTGGCACCGCAGGCGGTTTAAAGATATATGTATGTGGAACATAGTTGTACTGTTGGAAATCTGCTAAAAACCTAGGTAAAGGTAAAGGTATCCCCTGTGCAAGCACCGAGTCATGTCTGACCCTTGGGGTGACGGCCTCTAGCGTTTTCATGGCAGACTCAATATGGGGTGGTTTGCCAGTGCCTTCCCCAGACATTACCGTTTACTCCCCAAGCAAGCTGGATACTCATTTTACCAACCTCGGAAGGAGGGAAGGCTGAGTCATCCTTGAGCCAGCTGCTGGGATTGAACTCCCAACCTCATGGGCAAAGCTTTCAGACGGCTGCCTTACTACTCTGCACCACAAGAGGCTCTTGCTAAAAATCTAGGGACAAACAAATAAGGATTTAACATGAATATTCATTATGTAATAAACAAATATCTAGCCCTCAAAGATCATGTATGCAGAAGTAATTTAAACTGAAATCAAAGCAGCCCTCAATATTTGTTCTTAAAGATAAGAAATAATTTATTTCTCTTAGATCTTCACAATTAACACAGAGTATCTAGCTACACGACCAATGCCATTACATATCACAGGAGAATTGCTCACCTACACTTTACTTGGACTAAGACAATTGCAATTTAAAAATTAAATGAACTGTACAGTGTGTTATTGGGCAAAATGTCATTCTTAAGCCTCATGAGGTGAGGTATGTGATTTGTGAACAAATGGCATCTACCATGTAAAAAAATTAAACTTGCAATTAGCAAGACAACAGTATAAATCAGTTTTGTTTTGGCATTGGAGTTTTAGTTAAGTATATATAAAAAAGGAAAACTAGAGGAAAAGACCCGGTTCTTAACTTCTGGTACATAAAATTGGTTACGAAAGTAATCAGTTCTTCCCTTTTTGGATTTTTCTTAAATAGAAAGGAATATTATGAATATATTGCAGTATAAAGAAAGACTGCAAAATTACCAGTTAAAGAAAATACTATTGTATGAAAAACAAATGCAAAATTACCAAGCAATTTGCTTACAAAAAAGATCAAACTGTAAACAGTCACAAAATATATAAAAATGCCACTTTGAACGAGGCAATCGTACTCTACCGAAACAGGTAGCAGACTTTTCCACCCCAGAACAGTAGATTTCATACAGTAGTAACTGATAAAAAAGCATTGTGCACTCTTGTGTCATCTGGAGATTTAGCACCATGTGTCATAAGTTCCTGGATGGTCATCCAGTTGTCCAATATCTTCTTATTCCTCTTTTTCATCATCTTTTTGTGACTGAGTTCAATAATATTAATTTCCTTTTTGCCCTCATTGCCACTTTGAGGGCTTTCCTTAAGACACTCTAACCTGCTACGCATCATGAACTCCCGGCGCCTTCTCTGCTCCTTGGCTCGTACTAGGTGCTGCTTCCGTTCCTCTTTGCTCCAGTAACGACCCATCTTCATTTCACTCATTGTATCGTCATCTGTTGTCATTCCACTACGTTCCTCTTTAATCTTTAAGGCACGTTCCTTCAGGATTCTGTCTCTTACTGGTCTTTTTGTAATATACCTTGTCCCATCACTCCTTATTTTCACTTTCCATTCCATCTTGGGCTCTGTACACTTCTGTGACTCTTTGCACATATTCACTAAACTAAGCTGGCTCTGGGCATACTCCACTGCAGATTTTTGTTGGATCAGCTGCATATAGCTTTGATAATGCTTGGCGTGTGCGGGTATGTTCCCAAACCTGTATGAAGAGCTATGGTATGGGGACAGATAAGGAATATGCTCGGGACTTTGCCTTTCTTGCTCTGTTGATTTGCCACTTTCTGAAACCGTTTCCTTTTCTTCAAGAGAACTGTTTTGCTCAGTGGCTTTGGTTTTGTTTGAGGTTGTATCCCTGCTACTGTGTCTTGAAGACAACTGGTTAGCTACAATGGTACTCCTCAGATTTTTCCTATTGGTAATGCTGATCATTCTCTGGAGAGAACTATCAGGAGATCGATCCACATTTAGTGGAGTGCTTCTGCAGCTCTCTGCTGTATTGTAAGCACTGGAAGTGTCTTTGTCGGATTTTTCTGGGTGCTCTATAATGTCATCCAGTTTTCCTCCTTGAAGGTCTATACTGTTATTAAAATTCCTGAATGTACCACTGTGCAATGACCAAATGTCCCCATACTGGTCTTTCACTTTTTTAAGCCGGTGAGCCTGCATAATGTTCTGACACTCCAGTTCAATGTTCCTCAGTTCCTCATTAAGCAACTGCAATTCATGTTCAACCCCACCTTTTTGCCTTCTGTTACATTCTATTGTACTACTTGAGTAATATAGGTCGTACTCTCCATGATTTCTGATCTTGCATTTAAGCTCCAGCAGCTGGCGAAACCTTTCACAGTCCTCGTTCTGGTTATCAATATTATCTGATTCAATATATTCCTCAGGTACTAGGCTCTCTTTGCACTGGAGTTCAATGCTCCCCAAAGTATCCTGACTCTGTCCAAGCTCCTGTTGGCTCTGCAGAGTTGTGGTATTCTGCTCTTCTGGAACATTCTCTTGTTCTGAGCTTTCGTCATTGCGCTGACTCTCGTCGGTGGGTCCTACTCCACTGTCTTTTTCATTGTTATTGGATGATGAGGTAGCAGTGTCTGTGGTGCCCTCTTCTTCCTCATGTTTCTTTGGCTGGGAAAACAAAAGGTTCACAATCACTAAATAATACAGGGTTGTTGTTTTCTGTTTTCTCACATTTAAAAAATTATCAACATCTGTATGCTTATGGGAAATAACTGGAACTGTGGAGTGTGAAAAGGGTACTAAATTTGTCCCGGCAGGAATAGGACTGAGTTCAAATATACATTTATGGGTTGCAAGGTACATGATTTCTGCCTTAGTTGTTCTTCCTGCAAAACAGTAACGAGTGATCTGTCTTCTTAATAAGGTAAAATAAATAAATAAAAGCATTAACCTAACAATTCTATGTTTCCCCCCGTTTGGTTGTATTTCTGCATAATACAAATCAAATTGCTGCATCTTATTCTTTCTAAATGGGGCACAGCTAGTAATATATTCCCAATGAACTCCCTCCTTTTTCTTTTACCTACCCACTAAGAAAGAGGTACACAAATAATTACAGCTTCATGAGTTTTTAAACAGGACATTGTTAACTCTGTGACTCCCTGTTTACTTACAGTTCGGCCTCAATTACAGGTACACAGCAGACTATGCTCAGTTGCACATGTGCTATATGGCACCAATCCAGATACCAATGTTAGCCTTATTGCCTATCCTAGTGCATAAAGGAAACGTTCTTTACAACTCCTTAACACAGTGACCCAAGGATTAGGATTGCATGTGTTATTCTTATATGATAAATGAGGAACAAAGCCCGCTACAGCCTTAAATGCAGCAGGTGCTAGCTGGGCAATGGGTGGGTGGGGGAGGTGGTGGGTGCATGGAGAGGCAGCTGTGGTCAGGCACAGTGTAGCTTCCCTTCCCTTCCCTTCTCTTACCAAGGCAGCGGGGTGCACGCACAACAGCCTTGGGGCTGGCACTCCTCAGCCTGGATGCCTCTGCCTCCTCCTCACCGCTAACATTGCCTCAATGCTGCTGCTGCCTCACTGTGGCACCGTTGCTGCTGGTGGCCGGGTGCAGCAGCAGGCTGGGGAGGCCTCGGCATCTGGTGGGGAGTATGTGGCTGCGAGGCTGTGCGTACAGGTGCTCCAGGGGCCTGTGGAGCAGAAGTGGTGTCCGGACACCCAGACAGGCCCCAGGCACTGCTCCACCCATAGTGGCTCTTCCCAATTATATAGAGCCACTATGTGGTAAAGATATGTATGACCACCACAACTGTAGACATTAAAATGCCTTAGAGTGGATGGTTTACTCTGAATTTTAATGTGAAGATAAGAATTATGTATTTTGTTTAAACTGAAATAAGGTAGTTCTTGGAAGTAGATTTATTTATTTGTTTATTTATTTATTTGGATTTTTATACTGCCCATTCTCTGCAGCTCTGGGTGGTTTAGATAAATTGCTGTGCTTTGCTTTGGATTAACAATCCATTCAATCCATTCAGATTTTATTGTACTAGTCGGTGACTTCTGTAATAAAATGCATAGATGCAGATTCCACATTTCAAAAGTATGCTAAAAATATTTTTCTAGTACATCTTCATAGCAATCAGATTTAATTCATTTTGCTACATTCATGCCTGAACTTTGCTACTGTCAAGAAAACACAACCCAGACTTCCTAATTAAGAATATTAATCATTTCTGATAAATGTGGACCAATAAGATATAATAGATTAAAATGGAAGGTAGACATTGTACATGTAGATGGAATACAAAATAATGCACCAGGTCTGACATGAAACTATCCTCATAAACACAACTTGTTTTCTATTATAATAGGGACCAACTCTGCATGAGGAATTTGCCCCCAGGACAGCCTCTCGTTGGTCTTGGGTTTAGTGATTCTTCCACATGTCATAGGCAGCAACCTGGAGTTTTCAAGTGGCTGGTGCAAGTTTTAGACAAATTTGCTGCACAATGAGGGAAATCGCCAGAACTCGATTTGCCACTTCTTGCTGTGCAGTGATCCTGGGAGCAAACAGGGGCGAGCCTGTGTAGAGGGAGAAGTATATAACAGTCTCGGCAGCGTTTTGCCCGCTATCACTTCCGCCTTCCTCTCTCTATTTCCGAATAATGATTTTTTAAAAAATGGCACGGTCTGTGTTGCTGGGAGACCATGTAAAAATAAAATGTTCTCCTCACTGTGCATGGTCATTTTGGGATTGGGCAGCCAAAGCACATTCCTGTTTGCATTTTCTGATGTAGGGTATGAACAGGGAAAGGGTGTGTGTGTGTGTGTGTGTGTGTGTGATGAAGCAGCCCTCTCTTGATCAGCTGGACATCCATGCTCTTTGTTTTTAAACCTTACAGTGAACACACAACCACTCATTGGGGTCCAGTTACCATGGCCAGCCCATCAGAAATCTACCCAAACATAAATAGAGACTATTACCCGAAGAATCCCCAAAAGCGGGGGTAATGTTTCAGTGTTGTGGTGTTTCTCCATAGCAACGTGGAAGTGCCCTTAAAAAATAATTTCGGGGCTTGGGTGAAGAAGGAAATTTGAGTTCCCGATACAACCACTGTGCAGGGATTGGTAGCTTATGGTGATTGACAAGCCAAGGAGTGGGGGGAGAAGTTTGCGGGAGTCAAAAAGGTGGTGGGAAGACATGGGAGGTCTCCTTTTAGGAAGCATGCAATTGCATGGCTTCCAACTGCATGTTTGCAAGCAGGAGGTGGCGTGAACTTTATGCCTCTATGTGGAATCAGTCATGGTACTGGACAAAACCCTACAAAAAGATATGGAGTATTTGCTGAATTGGATGAGTGAAATCTGTATCTTTATTTCCAAAGCATTTCTTGCCTCAAAAATATTGTGGACAATGCATATGTATATCCAAGTGAAGTCTGATGTCACTCATGTAACTCTTATTGCCATGCAGGGGAATACTTTCTCACCACAAAGACCCAGAACAACAATTTTTTGGCATTAAATAGGCCACAACTTTAATAATCATAACAACCGAGCGTTGGACAGCATGGGATAAAGGAACCAGCCCTCTTGTGGCCCACTGGCCACAAGGCAACCAAATATTAATCCAGCAGGCATGCATGGGGCCCTCTGGTACCCCACCGAGCTCCCCGGGCCCCCAATGGCCTGTTGGATATTATAGGGAGGTGACTGAATTCTGGGAACCCATTGAGGCGTGAACTTCTGCTGAGTTCCGAGCCGCACGGAAATGCGGATCTGCCATCAAGGCACATCCTCCATGAGTGATGGCCACCCGGCTCCACTTACCCACAGCCTCTTATGGAGGCCCCCTCACTAGAGCAGCAAGCACACAGGTTGGGGTCTTTTCTGCCCTTTTACTATAAGGTGAGGGCAGAGGAGGCTGGGAAGAGCCGATCCAGCTTCGTCCACCCCCAGCCTTCTCTTCTGCATAACTGATGCCACTCCCAGGGACTTATGGGACTTGTAGTCCTTAATCTGTGCCTTCTTCAGGCGATGACATAACTGAACCCAAGGAAAGGCTGTAGTAACCACTTATCCCACAAGGAAACCAAACCCTGTTTTCCCATTGGGCATTTCAGATACATTAGGAATGCATTCCACAATAGAAGTAACTACAATGTGTAATGATAATAGGGATAATATTTGTCCTTTGTTGGCTACTACAACGAATATTGCCACTAAATCTGGCACTGTATTAGTATACACTGGCAGAGTGGGTTAGCTTTGCTAAAAATCAAGTCTAATTCAAGCACTAGCTACAATAGTAGTACACACCTGGCAGTGATTTGTTATCTGTGCTTCAGGTGCCATGCGTTTGGGAACATATGTGGTGTCGCTCATCTACCAAAATGGTAGAAGTTACATATTTTGCAGTCTGGTTAAGGAGTTATTGATCCATAATTTCTTGTTAATGTAAGTTCTCTGATTTGAATAGCCAAAAATTGAGGTTGTTATATGTGTTACTGGATTTTCTACAAGGAAAATGTAGAGTTAAAAGTTAAATTCTGGTTTCCAATAGAATTAAAACAAAATGGTCTGCCTACTTTGGTCATTATGTCAAGCATTTTTATAGATCCCTTTTAACTCACCCTGGATTAATTGTACTTATTTATCGCACCTTTTAATGCAGAGAGCACTAGTTGTCAGAGCACTGAAGAGGTGCAGGTTTTTCTTTTTTCAGACTGAGTTGAAGGTATTTTTGTCCCATTTCACTTACCCAGTTTCTCACCCAGAGTGCACACAGCCTATTTAAAATAAAGCTAAATGCGCACAGCACCCAGCAAATGTGCTTTCTCCTTTAAGAGGTATAATTACATAATTAAGCATAATGGCTAGTAATAATAAAATGTGATGGGGGAATGCAGTATACTAGTAACAGGAAACCAAATTCAAAGAGGGTACTCTGTTCGTAATTGCTATTTTCCTCTATCTAGACACACAGTGACGGACAGAGGTGAGGGAAGTTAGTAACATACACACACAAAAGCCTCATTATTACCTTCAAGAGTGCAAGCCCATCAGCTAGTCTTTTATGCAGAGTTGTTAGAAGGGATTGATGCCAATAGGTCACCACAGTTAGAATAAAAGCAATTAAAGTATGTTTGAGTGTAAACTAAATTAAAAATGAAATCAGGAAGTCGGCAAATTGTGGCTACGTGATAACTTCCGCGAGGAGGAAACACTTCAAGGTATCTATCATCAACTCTTCAGTGCCAAGCTACAATCTACTCTTCATGGCAATTTCCACTATTGTGCTGGCATGCATTGGCCTCTCTCATGCCACCTCTTTCAACAAAACAAGACTCTTGAGATTCTAACATGAGAGTTGGCAGGGATAATGTTTGTCTACAACTTTACTGTACCTTCCATCCTGAAAATCATTTCCTCTTAAAGTGTGCACTGCAGCTTGAGCCCTGGCATTAAGCTTCTTTTGAGAATGAATTGTATGGAACTCAGTGCAAAGCAGTCCATGGCAATTATCATATATTGGACAACCATACTGCTACCAACAAGTGGAATATTACTGCAAATGCACTGTACATGAAATGTTAATCACCATTTGATGGAAGAAACATGATCCTCTCAATCTGCTATACAGAATTTAGCACTGCTAGAATTATCTACCAGCTATAGCATAAAACTGATATGCTAGAAGAAACTCTTCAATACTGGGTTATCTTTTCAATGAAGTCATTTCTGTTTCACATACATTGCTCTCACACTCACAGACATAGAGAGTAGAGAATAACAAAGGGCACTCTAACTTATTCTGCTAATTCTCTCCCCCCCCCCAAATATGGTGGCTGTTCTAAGCAAATTAGGCATACTATTCAAACAATAGAACTATAGGTTTACCATAAGTTGCTGTGAATTGACAGGTGCACACGTGCACACATATACATGAGCACACATACACAGTTATTAGATCATTACTAGGGATGTACAATAAGGATCTGGAAGTATTTGAAATTCACAGAATAAAGTATATTTGAAATGTACTGAATGCTTTAAAATATGAATTCTGTGATTCCAATTAAGGACGATGGGAAAAAGATGCAGAGGAGTCATCCTCTGGTTTTGTCAAGGAAGAGGAGATAGGGGTGAGCACAAAGCCCTTAACTGATGTCTGTTGGTACTTGTGGAATCCTGAAGCAAGCACTGACATGAAAAATCACTTTCTCGTTGGTCCTTTCTTTCTGAAGGGTGTGCATAGCTATGTTATAATTTCCCTGCTTATCCACTGACTACTTGCTAGCAGTTAATACCATGCATGTGGAAACAGTCCTTCTTGCCCCCCTTCCTAACACCTCATCCTATACAGGGAAATTTTACATTTAGTTTATACCTCTTCTGATGCATATTGGTCATGATAAGATTTGTTTGATTCATAAACATTATGTATTTAGTATGTGTATGGTGAATGAATGAGTGTGTGAAACACAGAGAGATACATTTTTTGCCTCTCCATGTTCTGATGCAGCTTGAGCACAAAATGTCTGCATGTCTTATAAGTATAAAATATAGATATGGCAGAAGGGATTGGCACATGAGGAAAGCTATAGGATCGCCAACTACACACTCTGTCCAGACTGCTTGGGCACTGCTGTCTAGCAACTGTAGGTGTTGCTATGCATGGGACTGACACAGGAACTAAGAAATGATCACAGATCTGAGACAAAAGTGGCCGTCCTGTTTTTAGTAGAAAACAGCTACATCCTATGGATTTCAATGGAATTCCAATTATTAGGAAATTACAAATTTTTAAAATTCTGTATCTAAATTTTGGTACTGTTGCACATCCTTAAAATAAAGCATCATAATACTAATACCAATGGAAATATATCATTAGATGGAAGCTCAAATTTAAGATTTGCACTCTATCTGTAGTAAAAATAATTTCTATGAATATAGCAGAATGATATTAGACTAAAATATTTTCAGGGGGGACATACCATATTAATTCAGCCTTATGTGAAATTATTCATATAATGTTTGCTACTAGTATTGCACAACCCCAGAGAAAAAGAACTTTGGCATGCTGCAAAGTACATAATTGTCCCAAAATCCTTTAAATACAAGATACCTGTAATACCTGGAACATTGGAATAGCATCCTGATTATATATAGCATTGATGTATGGGGGAAATACCCACACACCAAGGAAATCAGGTTCATTTTTTTAAAGTAGTTAATGCATGCTTCATTACTAAAGATGTGGTATGCACATAAACTTAATACAAAAGAAAACATTTGTGACATACCAAGACATTACTGTGGAAGGCATGGAAGGAATAAGCCAAATTAATGTAGTGAGAAGTCACAATAATAGGAATGCCATGAGCGAATGAAAAATCTTACTCTCCTCTTAATATTTCATGTTTACTTTCTAAATATTTCACTCTCATTTGTTACCATTTGTGCATCTTAGTGGAAATGTTCTAGTGAAGCCTGGGAATACTGTTTCTTATTTTCTTTCATTGCATTGTCTGTTTATTAAAAACATTCACTTCAGAACATTTCAAGCTACACGTCTTATGTCGAGCCTACCTGCTCCACTCCATTGCCTGTGTACTGCACTGCTTCATTATGCTGCTCTTCCAACATTTCTAAGTTTAACTCCTCTAAGAATTCATTCCTTTCATCATCCAGCCATCCTTCTTCCAGCTGTAAAGAATACATTAGTACATTACATGAGGTTAGTGGAAATGCATGCTTAAAATAAGGGAAACCCAAATGGCAATGCCTCACTAGTTCTTTTTATAATAATGACTCTCTTCAGAATACTGAGGTCTTGGGGCTCGCTTTTTGAAAAGGCAGGGGGGAAAAGATGATTAAAAAAATTGGACTCTTAGGCTTTTTATCCTTTCCTGAACCAGTATCACTGATTTTTCTCTCATAATGAGGGAGATTGTACTCCTAGAACATTATTTCCTTTCAAAATGTGCAGAAGACATACCGCATAACCCTGAAACTGTCATGTTCTTTACTTCTGAGAGCATCAGCTTTAAAAGAATCTAGAGCTACTAATATATGGCAATGAGACAGTTGGTTTCTTTCTCCTTAATAGTCTCTACACCAGGAACATGTCTCGCTGCTTGGATTCCCAACAGCACTCTCATCGTATATTTCTATTGCATTTGTCCTACTGATTTCTTTTCAGGTAAACTTCTAGTAACAGCAGCAACAATGGAGCAGAGCGGACTTACCCGTGCCGCTTGTTGGCTGGGGGAGGGCAGGCGTAGGAAGAGGCGGCTTGGCGCACGTGTGCCGGCAAGGAGCACTTGCCGCGGCTGCGGCGTGCGCACATTTGGTGGGCGGGGCTTCAGCGTCTCGTTGGGACGCTGGGCTGTCGCTTTCCCGCCTCTTCGGTTTCATCTGGGTGGGCAGTCAGCGGATTGCTTAGGTAAGGCTCATTCCCCTCGTGTAGCGCCAACCCTCCGTGGGAGGTTTTGATTAAAGCTGTGGCCATTTTAAGCCAACATTCGAGTTGCATCTTCCTTCCACCAGACTGGCCTCATACCAGCCAATACCAACAACAGAATTATTGAATGACAAGGTACCCACAAGGCACACTTTGTTTTTCAACTATTATTTAGGGAGTTCTTTAAAAAAAATGACCAGAGAGTATTCCCTTCAAATATGTTGACTATTTTGTCCACCACAGAATGAGGCCTGTTTTAATAAAATTAACCAGCAAGACATTTACACAGACAAATCTTCATTCTGGATTTGGAATAAGTAAAGGTAAAGGTAAAGGTATCCCCTGTGCAAGCACCGAGTCATGTCTGACCCTTGGGGTGACGCCCTCCAGCGTTTTCATGGCAGACTCAATACGGGGTGGTTTGCCAGTGCCTTCCCCAGTCATTACCGTTTACCCCCCAGCAAGCTGGGTACTCACTTTACCGACCTCGGAAGGATGGAAGGCTGAGTCAACCTTGAGCCGGCTGCTGGGATTGAACTCCCAGCCTCATGGGCAAAGCTTTCAGACGGCTGCCTTACCACTCTGCGCCACAAGAGGCAACGCTTCTGTATAATGAACAAATGTCAAATGAGAGTTGCAGAGAGGGGTACCAGTGTCATCATCCCTTGTTTAAAAAAGCAAATATGCTTTAAGTTTTTAAACTTGGTAATACTGTCTAAACTCTCATCCAAAAAGCGTGTTTTGAGTTCAGCATTTCACCTGCCACCACTGGCCTGTCCATACAGCATCATTATGGATCAAGATGGTACTTTAATAATGTGGTAGGTAGTGAAAAACTGTTTCTGAATGGTAGAACTCCATGCTACAATGATAATTAGGGCTGCCATCTTGTGGTTGGAAAGTACCTGAAGATTTTGGTAGAGTCTGGGAAGGGTATGGGGGAGTGCAGGGTGTAATGCCATACAGTTTACCATTCAAAGTAGATGAACAAGCCTACATTTTCTGGAGATTAATAATAATTCCAGAAGATTTCTATACTATACCTGGAGTTGACACCCCTAATGGTAATGACTGCAATAATGAACTGCATGATTCAGGTGGCTGGCAAAGTAATTAACAGAGCAATGGGACACAACCTGATTAAAGAATAAAGGTTTATTTAGGAAATAGCATACTTGATAGAAAAAAGGAAACACAGGGATAGGTTCCTAACTATGTCCCTAGTGGAGAGGGTCAAAATTAGTGAGTAACTACTGAGAAGAAGGAGGAAGCTACTCTGAGAATAGCAATCTGGAGACAGACTAGGAATACTGTCCTCACTATACACTCTAATTGTCTTCTTGATGCCCCCCCCCCCAGTCAGAGTCTTCTTCTCTCCTTCTTTATACATCAAACATTGTCTTTTCCAACACTTCTTCTCAAGGTCCACAAGATTCATCTTCTTATGTAGAGTTTCCAACTTTCCTCAAGAAAGTCGCTTGGTGAGTGTATCTGAAATCACTGCATCTGTGGGACAGTATTCCAACTCAAAAAGCCCTTTTTCATGTTTCTTACTCATATCCATGTGTTTAGTTCTGGAGTTTTATTTTCTCCACCTGTGTTCATTGTAACCATCCTTGGTTGTCTTTAAAGAGTTGTACTGGTTTCCCTAACCCAAAGTCTTAAATTAGTTACAGTATCAATTTCAGTGTTCTGTATGTTTCTGCTGCAGATACGTACCAACTTCAGTTGAGGATACAGCTAGTGTTTTTTTGCTTCCTAGCACTCCAGTTGACAGCTCCATTGTCATAGAAGAATAAGTGTCACAGAAGATAACTCCATTGCCATAGAAGATAACTACCTTCTGTCTGTAGTTATCTTTTGTCCAGTTAAGATCCATGAATCCCACCAGTCTGGGATTGTCACTTGTGGTAACTTTAATTTCACACATGCAGTGCCATGCAGATACTTCTCCTTTGACTGTATTTCAGTCCCTTCTGCTCAGCGATTTCATCTTTGTGCATAAAATGTCCACAGCTATGGTGATATCAAAAGGCATCAATGTGCTTATGTACAGCAGTCTTCCAATTGCTCTCTATATTTCTTGTTGTCAAGAAGAAGTTCACTACTTCATTGCTGGTTCAAGTAGTTTGTTCCCATAGGAGTGCTTGTTGGCTTAACTCCTTTCCTACTAGCATTCCCATGGTGCCTGGACACATGTGCACCTGAAAACCACCTCTGATGGACTTGGTTGTGTTTACCCTCTTGGAAAAAATCCCTTGTCCCATGGATGTTCTCTTCCCCATGTCTGGTGGTCCAGATGATCCCTGCCAGCAAGATGGGCCTGCAAACATTTGACTCAGTCCTGCTCCAATTGTAGAACTGTGGCTGGGATCCACTGTCCCCCCGCAAATGATGGGCCTGAAGGTTGCAGAGTAAAACCACCCCTGGCATAATTGTTGGAACCTCTGTGTTTGTGTGGGGGGGGGGGAGGGTGGAAGTCTCCCCCACCAAGACCCCCCCTCCTCTATCAAGGTGGACAAGTCCACAGCCACCCATCTTAATGCCCCCAGCATCCCATGAATCGGAGAGGGTTCTGCTGCTGCTGCATCATGAAATGAGCTTGTCCCATCCTTGGATCCAAAGGCCCTGGAACCAGTAGCCACCACCAGCACAGCATGGTTCATCGGTAAATGGGGATTCACTGCCGTGGCCTGCCCCAACCTGCCACCTCCCCCCCCCCAGCATCCTTTTTCTGTGCCATGGTTGCTTGTTCCCCTCTTTTTTTTTTGAAGGGGTAAATATTCCTGCCAAAACAGTCTGTGAGAGGCTTTGTTTTTGTTTTTTTAACAACAATGTCCTGCAGCATGTCTAGCATCCCTTTTCCTTCAAAAAAATAATAATCGCTGGGTTTCCCTGATGTCGCGAGGTGGTTGGGCCAGGAAAAGTGACACATCTTCGAGCAACCTGAGAGGGAAAAGAGACTGAGCAATATCAGGCCATCCTTTTAACAGATGCCTGGCTCAGCCACGCCCCTCCATTACCATGCCAATGTACCTGCTGCCCAGAAGATGCCAGTGCAGGGAATTCTCTCCCACCAGCCAGATCTCAGTTGGCGTTCCTGTCCCGCAGCAGCAATGGCCCCTTTAAATAAGTCCTGGGGGCTTTTAAAAAATGAAGTAGGGTTTTTCTAGAATGTTCTGCTTTTGGTTGAGGAGATTGCTTCTATTTTCTTGATTCAGATGTTGAACTATTTCATCATAGTCCTCCTTGTCGTCATAGCATAAAATCAAAACATCCACATGTCAGAATGTAAGTTTATTTGCTGTCTCTATATCTAGAGTATAGATGATGTTCTGCCTTGCCTTTCTTTGCTCAAATCCTTCCTTGATTAGCATTTGAAGTTTCTCATACCAACATCTTGCAAGCCTGTTTCAGCCCATAGGTGCTTTTTTTTGCAGTTTGCACGTGTGTTGCTTGCTATTGGATTATTCAGATTCTGATAGTTGTTCCATGTAAACATTTTCCTTCATTTCTCCATATAAGAAAGCTGTCTTTATGTCCAGATGCCCCACATGCATATTCCTTGCTTCTGCGATGCTCAAGAGCATTCTTATTGAAGTATGTCTCACAAATGGTGTGAAAATTTCATCATAGTCTTCTCCATACTTCTGAAAGTATCCTTTAACAACTAATCTGGCATTGTATATTTCTACTTTCCTTTCTGTTTCGTTTTGAAGATCTATTTGAATCTTACTGCTTTCTACCCTGGAGGCAGTTCTGTAAGCATCCATGTTTGATTCTTGATCAGAGTACCTGTCTCTTTTTCTGCAGGTTTTCTCCATTTTCTGTTTCTTCTGGTGGCATTCTTACTATGTTTTCCCATGTCCTCTAGGCCAGTGGTCCCCAACCTTTTTATCACTGGGGACCGGTCAAACCTTAACAATTTTACTGAGGCCTGGGGGGGGGGGTAGTCTTTTGCTGAGAGATGCTGCCACCTAAGCTCCTGCTCCACTTGCTTTCCCGCCGGTGCCCCTGACTTCCCGCTGCCCGCTGGGGGCACTGCCAACAGCAGCTGTGCAGTGCCACACCGAGGAGGAACCCCAGCCATGGTGGCCGCCGGAGAGCACCAAAGGTGAGCTGATGGCAGAGTGGCGTAGATCCACTGATACCTATTTTATCCATGTTGCTTGATTTCTCCTTTTCATTAATGTAGACCATATTGTAGAATTGTTTCTGGGTAGAGGATTTTGTATCCTTTGCATCCCAGTGCAAACCTGACAAACATGCCTTCTTCTGCTCTACATTTCATCTTGGTCTGCTTTTCTTTAGCAGTGTAGGAAAGCATTTGATCCAGGCTGGATTTGTGCCCATACTACAGTTCAAATGGTGTACTGCTTGCACCTTTAGTAGGCAATCTGTTTTGCAGGCAGGTAGCAGTGTTGACTATTTCTCCCCAGGAAACAGATAGGAAACAGAAGGTACTGACCTACTATCCTACTATTCTCAGAGAACATACATTTGTACATTTCAGTGAGAGCAATTTTTCCTTTCTGCTGCACCATTATGTTATGGAGTGTATGGGACTGTTAGTTGATGCTCTATTCCTTGTTCAGTCAAATCATTTTTCATTTCATGTCCCACATATTCCCCGTTATTATCAGGGCAGATTGTTAGAGGCTTTCCTTGAAATCTGTTACTATTGCCCTGTATGCTTTAATTTTTTTTCAGCACTTGATTTTTTCATTAATTAGGTATGTCACAGTGTATCTTGAGTAGTCATCAACTGAAATCAACACATATTTATTCCTACTATGGATTTGGCCAATGGATATCACTGAGCATCAGCTCTAGGGGCTGATACATCTCCTTGTGCCATGCTACTTGTTAAAGCTAGGACTTGTCCCCTTCACTGTGACACATCACACACATTTTTCTTCAGCATATCATCTGCTCATTAGTTAAGTTCTGGCTTCTAGGTTGACTAATGACACAATTGTGCCTGTGTTCCAATCACCTGTGCCTTGAACAACCTTTGTGTCTGCATTACTTTGCAAGATTTGCTTTCTGCATCTAAGCATCAAGAGCATACAAATCCTGATTCACAACTCCTGTTGCAATTAATCCTCTTTTCTGTCTGATAAAACATTTGTTCCCAAAAGATGATATCATTCATTGATTTGCAAGTACTCATACAACGTTTATTCACTAGCTTTGGGACATTGATAGTTTGTAATGTGGACTTGTCAGGTTTCTCCATTTGAGAGGTTTCATTTTATTGTTCTGGAACCCATGCCATCAGCCATTATAGAGCATCCATCTGCAGCACTTAATTTCTCTGATTTTTGCTCATCTAATGTTTCAAAAAAAAAAAAAAACTTTGTGAGCATACAAGTGGGCCATGGTCCCATTATCTGTAAACCAAATATCACTTTTTGTGGCTCCTGGTGATAATATAAAACATTTTTTATTGGGTGCTTAAATTTGATCTGCGATTCATTGCCATTTCCCCCTTTTGCTTTGGGAAAGGCTTTCCTCTACTTAGTGATAGAACAGTCCCCCCCAACCAGGGCGTAGTCTGCACAGGGCTTTTTATCCAGTCCCAGTTTGAATGAATCCCTACCATCTACACTGAATTCAATTTTCATTTTGATTTTGGGCACTTTAAATTTTCCCTCTGCAACATCCATGACTAATTCATGGTGAGCCTACCATTCCCTCATGATATCCAGAAGTGTATATAAGCCTCGATATTTGAAAAATCAGCATCAGTAAATGTGCAGCTCTCTTCTTTCTGCGAATTAACTCTGCCTCATGCCTCCAGTCCTGTAACAAAGCAGTCTTTCCCCGACTGGCCAGGGAAGAACATCTTGGAGGACCCACATCCAGCCAGTGCTGCTGTAGCTGCACTGGTTACTGGTTTGCCTTTTTGTCCCTGACCTCAACCTGGTGGAATGAGCTCCTGGAAGAGCTAAGATCCCAATGGAACTACCCAGGTTCTGCAGGGCCTGCAAGATGGAGCTCTTCTGCTAGGTGTATGGTTGAGGCCAGGGGAGGGGGATGACTAGGATTAAGATTAAGATCAGTGGGTCCTGCCCTATGTTGCCGTATGTCAAACCTGCAGGTCAATATTGGTATTACAACCATGAGGCCATGCCATCAGCCAGGCTGGGACAGCTGAGTTGGGTTTCTGGGCCACTAGAGTTATACCTCCATCTGGATATTGTGCATATTGATTTCTTTTTTGTACTGAACTGTATTTTTAGGGATTTTAAAGTTTTAAGTGGTTTTATGGGGACTTTGTGATCGTGTTTTATATTGTAAGCCTCCACAAGGCAACATTGTCATGAGTGGCAGGGTATAAATTAAAGCATAAATAAATAAATAAATAAATAAATAAATAAATAAATAAATAAATAAATAAATAAATAAATAAATAAATAGATAGATAAATAGATAAATAGATAAATAGATAAACAAAGAAACAAAGAAACAAAGAAACAAAGAAAGAAAGAAAGAAATGCATCAGACTGAGTATACAAAGGTAAAAATACATGATTTTTTTCTTTTACAATGCTACACAGATGTATGTATCTGCTATTGTTTATGCTGTGAATTATAATTTTAATTCTGTCAGCATTTAATTTTAAGATTAAGAATTTTAAGATACATACTTATTTAGAAGCAAGATCTAATGAACTCAGTGGAAAAATGCATAAGGTTTTTCTGGAAAAATGCATAAGATTAAGCTGTTTAAGAATATTATTGTGTTCTCTGTATGCATTTAGTAGCATTTACAGTTGAGTCTCTTGTGGCGCAGGGTGGTAAGGCAGCAGAAATGCTGTCTGAAGCTGTCTACCCATGAGGCTGGGAGTTCAATCCCAGCAGCCGGCTCAAGGTTGACTCAGCCTTCCATCCTTCCAAGGTCAGTAAAATGAGTACCCAGCTTGCTGGGGGGGGGGGTAAACAGTAATGACTGGGGAAGGCACTGGCAAACCACCCCATATTGAGTCTGCCATGAAAATGCTAGAGGGCGTCACCCCAAGGGTCAAACATGACCCGGTGCTTGCACAGGGGATACTTACCTTTACCTTTACAGATGTTCATTGTTGGATGACTATCATGAAGTTACTTTACACTGTCAGAGCAGTGGATTCTGAGGGCCATTCCACACATCTAAGAACACAGTGTTAAGCTAGTGCAATTGCTTAACGCTATTAAAAATTATGCCCTCCTCCATTTCTCACCTCCTTGTGCTCTCAATTTCTTCTCCTGCTTTGTTCTGCTTCCTGGCACTCTGCAGTGCTGATTAAAATTGTGGAGGAGTGGGACTCAATATTCCCATGAGTCCTCCACTGTCAATCATGGCAGCCAGCCAATCACCTTTCTCCCAGATTTAAAGGGCAAGCGATGCAAGCAATCTTTTTTTTAAAAAGTGAAAATTCTCTGTTCCTATGCAAACTCTGGCAGGGGCTCATGGAAATTGTAGTCCATGAACATCTGGAGGACCACAGGTTGACTACCCCTGCTCTAGAAAACAGCAGGATTAGACCTCAAAGAGAAACTGAAAATACCTCCAGGTGCCACTTGCAGCAGCAGGAATCTGAATATGATGTACTTCAAAGAAGATATACCTTTACTTCTGTTCCCGGGAAAGGATACTGAAAGTCATATCTTAGAAAGTATGCTCAATCCTTCTATGTTAAGACTATCTTTTCATATTAGCAAGGACAGACTTATGGCAGACTGTTTGTTATATATTTGAATCCACAAAGATGTATCTCATACTAATATAAAAGCCCTTAAGTCTATAAGCAGGGCTGTTTCAGCAACCTTTATAGTTTGGGAGAGTTATCTAAGCCTACAAGAGCCATATCCAAGCAACATAAACCTGCAGTGAATTGCTTTCCTCTGCTTTGGTATACAGCCTCTTTTATTGGGGCCATTTAGAATGTGCAGAACCATAAAGGAAATATATGCTTCAAACGGTGATCTTGTATAACTACTATAGTCAAGGAAGGATTCTGGGTGACACTGACTTATATTTACTCTATGTAATTTATAGAAATTGTGGAGTTATTAGGTCTGAAAGATATCAGATCAATAACATGATGGACAAATAGCAATATAACTAACTTTGCCTAAATCAATGATAGAACATAATATACTTTTTGCTTTGTGGAAAAAATAATATAAAAGGAAGTCCAAACAATTTTCTTCTGCAACTATACCTCCTTTTTATAAGCCTAATATTTCCCTTTGCTCAAACATACACAGAAATCCATATTGATGGTGCTGCAGGAACATTCTGATTCTGTAAACTGCAGAAAGTCACCTTTTGCCAAATGGGACACAGACACACAACAATTTTTATTGTTTCGTCTCATGTAGAAATCTAAATCTTGATGCAAACAGAGTTGCAACAGTGTTATTTTAGTTTTATATAATTCTTAACCTGGTTTTACCTTGGTGAACTATTGTTTTATCGGGTTTTTAGACAATGTAAACCACCTTGAGAAGGGCGGTATATAAATTGTGAAATACATTAAAAATATTAGTGAAATGCCATACAAAAAAGCCACAATCACATACCAGTCAATTTCTAGAACAACAGACTCTGAATAAGGACAGCTAGATTTGAGTCAAGTAGCATGTTAAAGACCAATAAGGTATTTGGAGTAGAAACTTTTGAAACTCAAAGCTCCTTTCAACAGATCTACTGTTCTACTACAGACCATCATGGTTAACCTCTGAAATTAAACAATACAGACTTTAGTAAAATGCAAGACTAGGCTTTCCCCTCAAGTCTGCCATAAAAAAGAGGTACTTTGCTTAAGATGGCATATAAATTACAGTTATGTCAAATAACAATAATATGTTCGTGTGTGTGTGTATAACATTGATGGGATCTTAAATTCAGGGTCATCTTTCTTTCAAACAAATGCAGTACCAGCAGGCCCAGTGATGGAAAGATTAGCAATGAATTTATAACCATGCACAAGCAAGTTTTGTGGGTTTCACTTTCTTTTTGTTAAGCATCTCATTAACTTTAGAAAATCAGATAGATAACTTGTAGGTGAATTTGATTTTAGAGACTCATTAATAATCAAGTTTTCATTAATATTGTTTGCTTCTAGTTATGAAATGGTAAGACTATTTTCACTTTCTCCACATTGACACGAATCTCTGTATTGCTATTTTTCAGCTGTTCATTATCTATGGCGACAAAACAGTCTTGTCTCAATGCATCTATTTACTCTTACCTGCATCTCTGGTCTTGCTACCAGCAACACAATTTTCTTGCATTCATCACTGGAGAGCAATGCCACTGCCTCCTCCCTGTTCTGGACATCTTGGCCATTTATCTAGAAAACAAATGAAAGTGGCACATTAGGTTCCATTTCCGCAACACAAAACACAATATAGAGCAAATATCAGCTCATTTGTGGTAAATGTATGGACAATGAAGCTCACACAATGGACTCATCTCCAGCCTCCCTCAGTGGTAAGTGCCTTCACTCAATTATGCGCTTACTGTAAGAGCAGTATCGATCGTTGAAGGATGGCGGACATCAGAGGAAGCAGTTATGTTCATAAATGTCCAACCTGCACCCTGGCAACATACATCTAGCAACACAATTAACCAGCCCTTGACAGGTGACGTTCATCTTTCTCCGTTCAGAGTAATGGAAGTGTCAGTCTGAGATAATAGTGCTGGTGGAAGCAAGACTGGTAAAACTACAGCTGAAATCAGTCACACCAGAAGCTTAGAGAGAGCCAATTAGAGGTCTACAGCATTATCTCTCACTAAGCAATACTTACAGTCCACTGCTGATTACAGTTTCATTTAATTATTTTATATGTGTGCAAATGCAAATGCACACATATACTACCATCACACATGTGTGGTTGAAGGCCAACATTTATTTTAAAATGGAGGTAAAAAAGGCACCTTCAATAAAAATTATAAGCCATGTTTTCTTCCAACTTCTGAGTGTAAGTTTTGATTGTGCATCCACTCCCTAAACCTTCTGCCAAATCCTTTCCCCCAAATTATCCTTTGGGATGACATCAGGCTTGTACAGAACATTTACAGATATTTGGGTTCACAGCCCAATAGATTGGGACAAAGAGCATCTAGACTCATATTGGCACAAACTGGGAAATTGCAGTTCAGTTCATGGCATGCATGGTTTGCAAACCATGAACTGTTATGAAATTACAGATGTTAAACAAATTGTGATGTGGTAGAACATCCCCGCTCAGTGTGCTATTGAAGAAGAGCTGGTTCTTATATGTCACTTTCTGTACCCGAAGGAGTCTCAAAGCAGTTTACAATTGCCTTCCCTTTCCTCTCCACACAACAGACACCCTGTGAGGTAGGTGAGGCTAAGAGAGCCCTGATATTACAGCTCTGTCAGAACCGCTTTATCTGTGCTGTGGTGAGCCCAAGGTCAGCTGGCTGCATGTGGGGGAGTGGGGAATTAAACCCGGCTCGCCAGATTATAAATCCGCACTCTTAACCACTACACCAAGCTGGCTGTCACACCAAACCCACAGGGATCTCTGGCTGACACCTCTCTAACTGCCCTCCAAGTTTGGTGAAGTTTGTATTTAGGGGGTCTGAGTTATAGTCTCCCAAAGAAGGTGCCAGTAGTAACGTGCTTTCTGGGGAAATGACAAGCACAGGTTCAGGAGTGTATAGAATGGACCCTGTGCTAGCTAGAGACATCAAACTTGCAGGAGACCTCCTCCTCTACATGATTTCCAAGTTATGGACAGATTAGACTTAGGGGAACAGAGTTATGCTCCCCCAAATAAGTTGACCCCAGGAAATGGTTTTTGGGGAAAATATTAGGCACAGATTCAAATGTGTATAAAAATGGACCACATGCAAACTACACAAACCAAATGGACAGGGAACCCCATCCTGCCACCTGCTCCTCTAGAATTTTTCTGATTTGTGGGAAGATTACATTTCTGGAGTCCCAGTTATAGACCCAGAATTTCCCCAGTGCTCTCCCTGGAAAAGACAGCTGTAGTCAAGGGACTCTATGGAACAGCTCAGGAACAAGCCAGTGATCAAACTTAGGGGAAGCTTCCCATGGGCAGGACCCGTTTCCCAGTCAGACAATGGAAGCAAGGCAAGAATCCCCCCAATGCTCACAGCCTCCCAAGTCTCCAAAGGCAGGATCTGAATGATGGAAAGGTCGACATCCCCAGAATTCTGACGGGCTCCCCAAAGTAACCCATGATAGCTTGGCAGGCACTCTAGACATACAATGTGACCAAGGGAAGCATGTCCACAACTTTCCCAGCCCCCCCCCCCCCTGCAGCTGAAACACACAGGTCCAGAGCACACCTATCAACTGTGGAGATCTGAGAAGTGGCCCCCAAAGAAGGTGCCCCCAAGCACAGTTTCAGCAGGGGCACTCAGTAGCCTAAGCCCTGATCCTGTGGCATGAACAGAGAGATGGGGTGGCTCAAAGATTATTTGCTCAATAATAAATCACAGCTTTAGAGTGCGGGCTCTATTAAATAAATAATGTCACTGAATTCCTATTCCCCCACATCTTCATCCTCTTCAGTTACCACCCTCAAATCTCCTCAAATTTATCAAGGTGGAGTTGGCAGCGCTTCTTGTCATCCTATTACTCCCATCAACCTTACTGCAGCCTGATGACATCACTGAGAGTTCTAAATTTTTCAAGTTTGGCTTTCTGCTCTAATAAAATAAATGTTTTGACTATACAGAAGAAAACTATGTCTAAAACGGGATTTGAAGCAAGCAGAAAAGTGGATTTTAGCACAGCAGACCTCTAGAGCAGCTATCATGACTGTTGGGGGATGGCACAGGCCCCAGGAGGAGATAGTATTGCTACTGGGCTACAAAGTGATTACACTGCATAGGCAGGAGATGGATGCAGATGACATGCCATAAACATTTCTGTCATGATACAGAGAAGTCTGAGGAAGTGGGTGGATAGCCACAACATCATTTGTGGCTACATGGTTATGGATGCCGGTACTGACA
The DNA here is from genome assembly GCF_049243985.1 of Paroedura picta. NCBI lineage: Eukaryota > Metazoa > Chordata > Lepidosauria > Squamata > Gekkonidae > Paroedura > Paroedura picta. The sequence continues at coordinate 75,581,669 of NC_135373.1, read as the reverse complement.
TGTTGGCAGTGGTGAAGGCTGTGCACCTCAAGGGCATGATCTGCCTGGTACATATGCCTCACCTTGTGGTAAGGATGCTCTGGGGTTGAAAAGCACTGCCAAGGTCCCCTGGGTCACTGCCTTCCTCAAGATGCAGTCCTTGGTTGAGACCTGCCAGTGCCTGGCTGCCCACTTCTTGTGCAGCATTAAGTCTTCCCACCTGCTGCATTAGAGGCAGGGGGATTAGGAACTCTACTTATGCCATAATTGTTTGTTTGGTGAAGCAGAAGATTACAGTGTAGGAAGCCATCTCCTTCATGGCCACCTTACACAGGGAAGAGGAGCCCAGAAACAGCTCCAATGGATGGCTGACCCTCTCCCAAATGGTGCATTGTCCTCAAGCCCTTCCAGGATATGTCAGAAGACTGAGGGATTAGATACTCTATATTAGGAATGTAACACAGGCTTCGCTCTAAATGAAACATAACCTGATAGTCCACTTGTTTTTTCTCTAGCTGGGTGGAGCATAGAGGTGCACATGGAGTGTCCTCCAAAAAGTTGTAATGAATGATTAGTACCATCACAAAAACAAACAAAACAATGCATCCTGTCACATCAACATGGACCACATTGCTAGGTTTAGTAAAAAATCTCTGACTTAGTATTTTTACATATTCAGAAATATGTAAAGGTAAAGGTAAAGATATCCCCTGTGCAAGCACTGGGTCATGTCTGACCCTTGGGGTGATGCCCTCTAGCGTTTTCATGGCAGACTCAATATGGGGTGGTTTGCCAGTGCCTTCCCCAGTCATTACCGTTTACTCCCCAGCAAGCTGGGTACTCATTTTACTGACCTCGGAATGATGGAAGGCTGAGTCAACCTTGAGCTCCCAGCATCATGGGCAGAGTTTCAGACTGCATGTCTGCTACCTTACCACTCTGCGCCACAAGAGGCTCTTCAGAAATATGAGGGTAAGTCAAAAAGTCTTGCTACAAAATCATAGAAACCTTTATTAAACAACAATATCAAAATCTGAAGCCATATTTCTTGACATATTGTCCAACTAGGTCTATACACTTCTGAAAGTGGTGTGTCCATCTCTCTAAACCATCTCTGAAGAATTCTGTGTTCTTTGATTTACACCACATAGAAATGGCAGCTTTGGCATCCTTGAGGCTCAAATCATGTTCCTTTTAAATGTTCTTTGAGTTTTGGGAACAAAAACAAGTCTGAAGGGGGCAATATGTCCCAATGTAATTCTTGTAGTACAGCCATTACTTATGCTATTTATTTATACTTTCAGTTTTTATCCTGCCACTCACAGCATTGCTGGTCCACGGCAGCTCACAACAAGCTTAAAATAGTATGCAAACATTAAAACCATATCATAAATTAAAATAGCCCAATAACAGTATCATCTTACAGACTTAATAAAAAATAATTAGGTATACTTCACAACCAATTACATGATTTTATCATCTGTATGGCAATGGGGTGTCTTAGTTTAGAGGAGGGGCCCAAGATGACATTTATTTGCGGATCCTGCAGGCCCTACAGAACTGAGACAGCTTCATCAGGACCTTGAGATCTTTCATGAGCTTATTCTACCAGAGGGGGCCAGGTCTGAAAAGGCCCTGGCCACGGTCAAAGTCAGGCAGACTTCCCTCAGGCTGGGGACAACCCTTGCAGAATGAGCAGGCACATTGTTGTTATGAGAAACAAACAAACAAACTCATCAGAACTTTCCTGCCTTTTTCTCACCAATGCAGGTTTTGATTTTCTTAAAATGTCTTCATAATAAGCCCCTGTGATCATCTTGCATCTTGGGGAAATCATTACATCTTTATCCATGGTTCCTCTATACCCTAGGGGGTGGAAAATGTCTGGCTGTCCAAGTTGGAATAAGGCCAATGATTGGCCCTGCCCCTGCAGCTCCTGCCCTCTGTCCCTGGACTCTAGTCTCTTTGCTCTCAGGTGCACCTTGCTGCCTGGAGCCAGCAGCAGGTAAGGGGAGAGGGCCCTGGGCAAAGGGTTGTGGGGGAGGGCCTGCTAATGAGGGCCTCTAGGCCTGCTAAGCAGGACCTGCTAACAAGAGCCTCCCAGGCTGGGGCTGCTGACGAGGGTCTCCCGGCCTGCTAAGGAGGACCTCTTGGCCTGCTAGGCTGGGCTTGCTAAGAAGGGCCTCCCGGCCTGCTGACTGCCTGCTAAAGAGCTCTGTCCTGGGCCTGTTAACGAGTTGGCCAGCCCCCACCCGCCTCACTTGATCCAGCTGCGAGCTGTGGCTCAAATCCACCTTGAGCTGCCTGGCCCGGAGCCGGGGGAGTGGACCCTATCAAGGCCCATTCTTAGGAATGGCCTTTGAAGCTAGTTCTGAATAAACCCATGCATGTATGAACTGGAACCTTAGTAGCAATACTTTTAAAGTTACCTTGTATAAATGTGAAGTAAAAATAAACAAACCATGAACAACAGTTAAATAGTTGGTTCATTTAATACCACCTTTGATCACAGTCCTGTTAATAATAACTTTTGATACTGACACCACTACACTACACCCAGCCAACGTGCTAGGAACAGAAACAGAGATGACAGCGATTCTACACAAGCAACGGAACAAACATAGGCATCTGTAGATTCAAACTGGATCCTACATGGCTCTTCATTGCTTTATTTTTAGTTGTAATTCAGATCTACCAGAACCACTGGATTCCCCACCATCAACTTCAAAGGGACTACTGAACGGCAACCATTATCCTCCTAATGTACAAATATTTAAAAAATTACACATTATACTGCAAAAAGTACTACATAAATCATGCTAATGGTAGCTTATAAGGAAAATAGGAAATATTTCATTAGAACATCCCATAAAGAAGTAACTTGGTTTTCAGAGATTTCAACTGGCTGTATCAGTAAAATACTGCGATTACTTTAATCCCTGCAAAATAAAATTGCCATATTTTATTCCTCTGATTTTACTCAATGCTAAGCAAGGAGCCAGTACATTGTCCAGTGTGAAAGACATCTGCTCGCCATTCATTGTCATAATCAGACTCCAGGCCATATAGCAGCCCAAATGTATTATTTGCCAAAAGCCATGTCTCTTCTAACAGATTTTTCCATATGTGTTTTTCTCCATCATTAGTTCCAACAGATTATTTAGGCATCAAGTCACATTATAAAAGGTATTCAGTATATGCTGCACTGAATTTGCAATACATTCAAGGACAATCTCATGGGATGCGCCTATACCTACACAAACTACAATGTCCAAAACTTGATATTCCATAAGCACAAGCACACAAAAAGCCCACAGAATTTGGTAACCATGGCAGAATTCAATATGTCCACTTTCATTTCAATATTTCCACTTTCTTTTTTAAAAAAGAAACAAGGTGCTAGTCCTATGCTCTACAAAAATCATGTATGTGGACAATGTTTAACGACTCAAAATGCAAAGAAGGGTCAGAGCTTCTCTCTATAACATGCAAATGTGTGAGACTAGGTTTAGTTTGCATAATTTATACTGATTGTTTTGCCCTGGTATAGATGATTATTTGGGTATTATTTTTAAAAGGACAGTCTATATAAAGCCAATACCTTAATATTAAAACTTGTGCAGTGACACAGACAGATCTGTTAAATCTCCCGCTGCTTTTCAATACTGGTGCATCTGAAATTCATATTACTCAAACATCCAATCAAAGTAGGATACTGAGATATAAGTAATTTTTGCTCCTGTAATTTGTATACCAGGAAGTATTTTTTCATATTATCTACAAGACAACAAATTAAATAATATATCCCAGCACCAGCCATGAAACTCAACCAAGGTTTATTATTTGCATTCGAAGTAAGGGCAATTTCAGTCAGGTAACTTGTACTTCTTATTGTGATCCAGAGATTTGTTTGATTCCCTGACCTGATAGTGCAGCAAGAAATAAAACTATGTTTTCAGCCAAGATGTTTCCTGAGGAAATGAAAGAACTGTTGGGATGGAATCAGATTGATCTGGAAATGTTCAGTGGGCTTTCATGCAAGGTGTATTAATGTATAGCAGTTATAGGAATGTCTGTACAGAACCAACTTGCCATTGCCAACAAACATTACTGGATAAGTGAATGAAAAATGACCCAAGCATCTCCCCTAAAGAATAATTGGCATGAGTATTGGTTAGGAGCAAAAATGAGAAGTATTATATTGCTTGAGAGAAATTCTAAATTTTATGCTTTTGACATCAGCATTGCCAAAATACACGAAATAAGCATGTATAGGTTTTTTAACAACAGTCCTTCCATCTTCCAGCATATTGAGTTCTCAGCCAGCTGTGTAGCAGAGTAAACCGTACTGAACATTCTTTTCAGGATATTTATTGCTAGTAGACCTTGAAAAAGATCTTGTTAGAGAAAACTGTATTACAGTCTGAAGCTTTTATATGTTTCATTTTGCAGGCATACTTTCTAGCTTTCTGGGATCTTCAAATGCAGTTTTTATAGCTTGTAGCCAACCACGTTTCTCCAAAGGCAACAGAAGTGAATGGATCAGAAACAAACTACCATGAAAGTGCTGGTTGCTGCTCCTGGGTATAAACTGCACGGGGCTTTTATTCCAACCCCAGATCAATTCAGTCCCTGCCCTCTACACAGAATGCGATTTCCGTTTGGATTTGGGGCGATTTTAATTTTCCTTCTGCAGTAAGAAGGACTGATCCGGAGTCACCCTACCTTTATTGTGCTTTATCTTGGAGTGCTGAAAATCCTGAATATATTCAGAAAATCGCATTGTTTTGAATCTGGGCTCTTCTCCGTGGTAGAGGACCCGTGATTGGCTACAGGTGGTCATGTGACAAGCCTGCCTTAAAGGAGAAGCCCCTAAGTTCTCTCAACTTCTGTCAGCCTTGGATTTTTTTGTGTGCCTTCTTCGTCCCCCCCCCCCTCAAGAAAAGAAAAGATTTTTTTCCTCCCTCCTCTGACTTCTTGGATCCTCTCCCCCCTTCAAGAAAACAAAGAAAGAGTCTCCATTTGCCCTTCTGAGCCTCCCTAACCACGTGCAGAAGACTTTCCTGTTTCAATGGGGAGGGAAGGAAGAGGAAGACTCGAGTTCAAAGCGATCTGAATTCAACAGGATTGACAATGGAATAAAAAAGTAAGTGCAGACTCTGCCCTGGTTAACAGGAGTAGACAGCTAGCTAGTTCACTACCCAGCACTAAAGAAGTAATGCTTTGGTTGGCCTGGTGACAGGAGCAACTTTCTCATTAGCCACTGCTTGAATTTGGACAGATGGAAGATCTCACAGAACATGCAGGGTTTGATATGTTCTATCAGAAGTGCGGTCTGGCATAATGGCTAGACTGTTGGACCTTAGAAGAAGAGTTGGTTCTTATATGCCACTTTTCTCTACCCGAAGGAGGCTCAGAGAGGCTTACATTCACCTTCCCTTTCCTCTCCCCACAACAGACAGCCTGTTAGGTGGGTGAGGCTGAGAGAGCCCTGATATTACTGCTCAGTCAGAACAGCTTTATCAGTGCTGTGGCGAGCCCAAGGTTACCCAGCTGGCTGCATATGGGGAAGTCCAGAATCAAACTCAGCATGCCAGATTAGAAGTCCAGGCTCCTAACCATAACACCAAACTGGCTTTATTTATTTATTATTTTTATTTATTATATTTATATACTGCCCTCCCCAAGGTTCAGGGAGGTAACTGTGAGATACCAGTTCAAATCACTACTTAGCCATGAAATTACTAGACCACTGACCCTTTCAGTCTCTAGTCTAAGGTTGTTGAAAATCTAACATTGAATGGGAGGGAAAAAATCCTATGTACATCATCTCTAAGCTCTCTGGAGGAAGTATGGAATAAATATGTACAAGATAGATGAAACAGAAAAGCCTCAGCATTCAAGGGAAGGGGCTCTTTAGGATTGGTTTCCTTATTTATTCATATGTCATCTGCTTTTTGAACCCAGACTGTCAACTCCCTACTGCAGGGCCCCCCAAAGGCCCCAGAGGGTCAACTACCTTCCCTGGTACCTGCCAAGTGTTTTGAGAAAGTGGGTGTGACCAGCAGGGCTTCTAATTAGCCACTGGAGATCTGATTGGATGTGTAGATTTTTTAAAAGTTGCTACAGCAACAGCTGCCACTATGGCACAAGGAACTTTACCACATTATTGTGCGTACATGAATGAAAATACTTTTAAACAATATGTTTATTTTAAAAGGCATCCTATTAAACAGAGCTTCTGCCTGAAATGCTGCAAGCATTCTTATCAAAGTTATTCATAATTTCACTCCCTGACATTTTGTGGTTGGCTTCACCTTTTATGGCAGACATTTTGTGATTGACTCTGCCTCCAGTACCAGCCATTTTCTGTTTGGCTCCAATTCTTGCAGCAGCAGTTTGTGTTTGTGCCTTCCATACTGTGTCAGACTTCCAAAGATGCCCTCAGGCTCAAAAGGATTGGGGATCCAGCTTGATATAACGTCAAAAAAGTAAGGTTAAGGGAGGGAGGTTGCAGCAAGAACTTTGTTATATCTTCAAACTGAAATCCAAGCAAACATGACAATCATATGCTTTGTTATTAGTACTGGTGACTAAAATGGAAGGGGAACTTTCACAGGCAGCAGTTTTTCACTCTATGATTCAATAAATTAACAGAAAAAGCCTATATTTGAAGTTTAGTTGAGATGGTGAATAAAATTCATATGAAGTACCCAGTGAAAAATATGATCTCAAATACTAGATATATCTGGTAAAAGCTTATCTATGGAACTTTGTATGTGTTAAGTGCCATCAAGTTGCTTCCAACTTATAGTAACCCTAAAAATTAATAACCTTCAAATCATGTAATAATTAACAACCGTGTGCTGGTTTTGCGAACAAAAGGCCATGGCTTCCTTTATAGGATCAATTAATCCCATATTAGGTCTTCCTCTGTTCTTGCTGTCTTCACCTTTTCCTGGCATTATTGTCTCTTCCAGTAAAACCTTATACCATTGTAAAATAATCAGTCTCTAATGGTTATAGAACTTCTCTATGCAGGAACAGATATTAAGACAGAAATGCTTATTAGGTATACATAAGAAATGTCAAATATACTATTTGCTAAGCACTGGAATAGGAAACAAGGTTTATAGTAACATACCTGTAATATCCGATCTCCTTCGCGGATTCGTCCATCTCGGGCAGCAATACTGTTTGGATCAATCTGCATAGGGCAAAATTTCAAATATTAACTCTAAAAACTTGGCAAATATCTGTCACCTTTGAGAAATTACTCAGGTCCTAAGTTACATATTAATTTCAAGTCAGGTAAATACCTTGTTTCAAAACTCTAAACTTTACTTTAAATCACACTTTGGAAAAACAGTATGGCTTTAAATGGGGTTGCCTTCTCAGTATTTGAGTTGCTGCATTAAATTCTGTCATCATTATTTCCTCACCTCAAGTTTGGTTCTTTAATTTTCCACAGGGAAATGGGCAACAAAATCTTCCCTGCTCTATTTGAGCTGGAAATGTGCTTTCGAGAAAGAAGAGGTTACGAATCAAAACCATACAAGTCTTGTGAAATGCAGTATCAACGGCAGAATTCATAGGCAAAAGATTAGGGTGATACTTGAGAAGCAATAATAGGTAACAGATACTGCTGCCTAGCTACAGTTTCTGCAAGAAGCAGTTTTTCTGTTTTTATAAAATATTTATGGACCTCTATTTTATCTAGCAAAATAAACTCATGGGACCTTAAACACAAAGTAAAATGGAATGGTAAAGCAATTCCAAACTCTTTGTGCATTAACTATTTCATACTAAGTCATAGAATCAGGGTCGTCACAGCAACACCTGGAGGTCCCACATTCGGCCCATGCTTCAACTGCTCTGGCTTCCAGTTGAATTCTGGATCAAGCTTAAGGTTCTGGTAATCACCTTTAAGGCCATTTTGGGTCTGGGCCCAGTGCACCTAAGGTAACCACCGCTCTCTGCCTACACCCCTCAAAGAGCCTTACTCTCTGCTACTACCAACTGCCTGGTGCTCCCTGGCCCCAAGGAAGTTCATTTGACCTCAACCAGGACCAGAGTTTTTCCCATCGTGGCCCCCACCTGGTGGAACGAGTTCCTGGAGGAGATTAGAATGCTAGCGGAGCTTAAACAGTTCTGCAGAGCCTGCAAAAGGGAGTTCTTCCACCAGGCATTTAGTTGGGGTCAACCTGAATTCAATCACAGTCCATTGGCCCCTGAGCCTTCTTCCCATGAAAACCACCACCCACGGGGCCATCAGTATATTACAGTTCAACAGATGTTCTCACTATGTTTTCTTCCATTATTATATTGTCCTGCTGTTAGAACAGGGTGTCTGTTGTGGGGAGAGGAAAGGGAAAGTGACTGTAAGCTGCTTTGAGCCTCCTTCGGGTAGAGAAAAGCGGCATATAAGAACCAACTCCTCCTCCTCCTCCTCCTCCTCCTCCTCCTCCTCCTCCTCCTCCTCCTCCTCCTCTCTTCTTCTTCTTCTTCTTCTTCTTCTTCTTCTTCTTCTTCTTCTTCTTCTTCTTCTTCTTCTTCTTCTTCTTCTTCTTCTTCTTCTTCTTCTTCTTCTTCTTCTGTATTGCTATTGTTCAATTTACCGTGTTATTTGTACTGTTTTTCTCCTGTTCCATATAAACCACTATGAGCCTTAGGGGAGGGTGGTATATAAATATAATCAATAATAAAATAAATAAATTTCCAGAGAGAAAATTATTTTGAAGTGTTCAATCAGTTATGCAAGACAGCATAATTGCACACAATTAAATGAGGAAGAAGAAGAAGAAGAAGAAGAAGAAGAAGAAGGAGAAGAAGAAGGAGAAGAAGAAGAAGAAGAAGAAGAAGAAGAAGAAGAAGAAGAAGAAGAAGAAGAAGAAGAAGAAGAGTTGGTTCTTAAATGCCACTTTTATCTACCCGAAGGAGTCTCAAAGCGGCTTACAATTGCATTCTCTTTCCTTTCCCCACAACAGGCACCCTGTGAGGTAGGTGAGGCTGAGAGAGCCCTGATATTACTGCTCAGTCAGAACAGCTTTATCAGTCCTGTGGCAAGCCCAAGGTTACCCAGCTGGCTGCAAGTGGGGGAGCATGGAATCAAACCCGGCTCACCAGATTAGAAGTCTGCACTCCTAACCACTGGCTCTCTAAAGGGAAAGACTTACCTGGACTAAACTATAATATGGGAATGGAAACCTTTTAAATCTATAAATACAGAGAGGATTGCTTTATCAAATGTTAATGAATGACCTAAAAGGACAATATTATTGGTTGTTTGTCTATTTAATTCCCTTTCAGTTGTATTCGTTTTACTACATTTTTTGAGTTTATGTGCTGTCATTTACAAAAGGCTCACCAGAATGCATAAAAGTCTTTCAGACAAGCTCATTTAGAAGAAGAAAAAGAAGAAGAGTTGGTTCTTATATGGCGCTTTTCCCTACCCGAAGGAGGCTCAAAGCGGCTTACAGTCGCCTTCCCATTCCTCTCCCCACAACAGACACCCTGTGAGGTGGGTGAGGCTGAGAGAGCGCTGATATCACTGCTCGGTCAGAACAGTTTTATCAGTGCCGTGGCGAGCCCAAGGTCACCCAGCTGGTTGCATGTGGGAGAGCGCAGAATCCAATCTGAATGCCAGATTAGAAGTCCGCACTCCTAACCGCTACACCAAACTGGCTGCATGTGGGGGAGCACTGTACAAATAGTTGTACAGTTCTTGTAGAAACCCAGTTTAGATTAACCTCTTGGAATTCTTCTTACCCTACTTTCTTTTCACTATCCTGAATAATCCAGTATCACCATTCAGTTCAGATTTTGATCATTTCTGAACAGGTTAAGAAGTTTGCCCACAGAAACCCACCATTTCCTCCCTCCTGTTATGACATATGGCCATTACCTTATACTTCTTGGTAATTAAACAGTGACTAAACCACCAGGTTGTATATCCTCTTATGTCATAACATCTAGGAATGCTCAATATCTGGCAAGATACTTTGTCAAAAGCTTTTTGGAGATCTAACTGTATCTCTACCCTCATTCCTCTTCATATGCCCAAAGAACTCCAACAGATTGCTAAGGCAGACCTTCCCTTTTAGAAGCCATTTACTTCAGCATACCTAACAAATCTATTTTTATTAATGCTTTCCGCCAATTCACTTGTAACCAAGATGAGGCAAACTATGCTGCAATTTCCAGGATCCTCCTTGATTCCCAATTTTATTTTATTTTATGCTTATACTTTCTAATGCTTTGGTAAGAAGACAAATATTATTGACCAATTATGTATATATTTGTTTGGAGATCAACGATTTCACACTTTCAGTTTTCAAAGAAAATCTGTATTTAAGAAAATAACTTTTAATTTATTAGCTTCAGGCAGAAGGCTGACCATGGACACTGGCCAATTTTTTCAAGCATTCCAGAGATTTAAGACATAAAAACAGAGGCTCTAAGCTATTTGAATTTCAGGGAACATGCAAACATGCATTTTTTTCTTAGTGCTGCTGCTATATTTGAAGCATTATATTAAATGAACATGCTAGTAATAACAGTTATATAGCTCAGGTGACATAATTATACCTGTCTATTTCAATGGACAAACAGCCAGAATTTTGTAGTAAAAAAAAGTTATTTTTCTTTATGCCACCAGATCTTTACCTCACTGATATAGATTCCTGTGTCTTCCTCATCATCTGTGCGGTAACATACAGTCAACCCCAGTTTTTCTTGGCTCTTAACACGACAGAGTTCAATCTCCTGTAGGATAAAATACAATGCACTGAGGCACCTATTTTGGCAACAAATTTTGCAGCAGTTTTTTGATTCAAAGATACTTCAGAATAAGAATAGTGAAAGCTACTTTCCTCAGTATTGTTGTACTTTCTGTTTTATCGCCTGTTGCCTGCTTTAGACACATGTACCCAAAATATATAAAAGTTGGAAAAAAGCAAAATCTGGCACATCAAAATCAGGAATGTTTGTTGAATTTGCAGGGAACCATTAAAAAAAAAAAGGCTGACAATTTCTCACCCAGTCATTGTATTTCTATCACACCAATGGGTGATTTATGGAACAGGAAAAAGTATTCATCAATCAGCCATATGCCAGTGTCAATCTTCCATCAGCCTCAGAGGCTATAAACCAAAATCAGAGTTACCGGCATATAAGAACTAACTCTTCTTCTTCTATGGTGATCTTGTCCTCTTCCTTGCCTCACACATAGCATTTTCCATTTGTTTCTTCTTGCTTGCTTGCTGATCTGTCCTATGTTTTTTCTTATTTGTTAGTCTATGGATATACCTCCCTGTCACATTATTATATATTTTGTTGCTGAGCCAACCCAGGTATTTGGGAGAAGAGACAAAATCATCTGCTGATATTCTACTTCTGTAATTGCACATGTGAGGCTTTTGAAAGTTTAAAATTAAAATATTTAATTTAATGAGGGGAAAAGGTCAGATGGAATCAAGAGTAGGATGTATGATGTGAACTGATAATAAAAAAGTGAAGTAACTTTGTAATAATGCCTAATCCAGCTAATATGTTGCCAACAAGTAAATGTTTTTGCTTTTCAACAAGGTCATTGAAACTTTGAGAAGCTGGTATATTATTTTTATTTTTAAAAATCCCCACTATTATGCTACTGTAAAAATAAAATACCAAAAGACAATGATTAGTTCAAATACTGTACAGTAAATCCTCAGAATCAGAATGGATAATACAAAGGCTAATGTTACAGTCGACTCCATGTTGCTTTTATACTCGAACACCAGAATTTGCAGTGTCATCCTAAACAGAACCAACTGACCTCAAAGAACTTAGAAGGGTATGATTTTGTTTATAATCACACTGTTGGATAACAAAATATTCTGCACTTTACTTTGCAGTCAGCTTAAATGGCCCAGGATCTTTGGGGAGCTCTGTTTGAGAAAGATGAGAACCATGTTTCCATTGCAACAAATCCAGACATTTTACCTATACTGTAATTTAAATATTTTGTGCTTGAACTGAAAAGGTACACTTTGAACCAGTTCCAAATGATCACTACCCTGTTCTTTACCTGCAGAGCTGTCTAATGTACAGTTACTCCAGTTTATTGACTTCAATAGGCATAGACTGGTGTAACTGTACTAGATTTTTAAAATTTATTTCTATTTTAATTTATTACCAATGCTATCTTATGCCAGTTTACATTTAAAATATTAGAATACAGCAGAATACAGTGCTAGTTTAAAACAATAAAAAACCCTTAATGAAAACATAATACAATCCAGTATAGTGACAGAGATTTAATCATTAACAGTTTTCCCTAACAGCAAACTCTGGCTCCACAAACCTCATCACCAGACCCCATTCCTGAAGGCAGGTGGTTGCATGATGTAGCGATGTCTGAGATGTCCAAGACATCAAGAAAGGTAGAAAAACAAGGATCTTCTTGCCCTAGCCTCAACCAACCACCTGGTGGAAGAGTTCTGTCTTGCAGGCTCTACAGAACTGTGATAGCTTCAACAGGTCCCTTAGCTTGTCCGGGAGCTCATTCCACCAGGTGGGGCCAGGACTGAAATGGCCTTGGTCGAAGCAAGGCCCTCCCTCATGTGGGCTGGAGATCACCAGTTTTTAGTACACACAAAGTGAAGAGCTCTGTGGGGTGGGGACATAGGGAAATAAGCAATTCCTCAGATATGTTAGGCCCAGACTGCAAAGGGCCTTAAAGGTCAAAACGAGAACCTTGAACTTGATCTGGAACACCATCGGTAACGAATGCAGCTCTTTCAGCACTAGCTGAATGTGGGACCTCCAAGATGCTCCTGTGAGGATCTCAGCAGCTGTGTTCTGTACCAGTTGGAACTTTGGGTCAAGGCCAAGGGTAGGCCCACATGGAACGAGTTACAGAAATCAAGCCTGGAGGTGACCTGAGCCTGTGTAGATATAGAGGCATCAAAGATCACCCCCAAATTCCTGGAAGAGGGTGAAATTTCTAATTGCACCCCATCCAGGCAGGATAAACATGCTTCCTGATCTGACCCTTTCCGACCCAGCCACATGATCTCTGTCTTGGATGTGTTGAATTTCAGGTGACTCTGATTGCATTCTTGATGTTATTGAAGAAAAGTATGTTTTTCTTCCCACATACTGATTGTATCCTATGGAATGATAAAAGGGAAGCCACGTGAAGCCTGGCTTTCTCCCCTCTTCTCTCCACCAAGTTTCCCATGTTCCATGGAAGGCATTCAGCTAGAAAAGCATTTTTTAAAAACAAACTTCCCTAAATAGTACCTGTTTTAATGCCTTTTTCAACAAAATGAGATGTATATATTTATGTGATATTAAACATTTGGGAATTGGACTTGATGGAGATCTATGCTGACCTTCATAATACAGAATAAAACAAAAAAGAGTTCAGAATGCAGATAACACATATTTTTAAAACAGAAAATGCTGTTAGGTAGTAGCTCTGTTTTTGATCTGCTATATATTCAGAATAATTTATTTGCTCTTAGAAATGCACAAAATCAAGTAGGTTGGTTATTCTTTTTCATTACATGATTATATACATACAGTACTATGAAGAAACGTGAAACCACAGTAAGGGAGTAATCCTAAGTAGGTCTATGGAGAAGTAAGCCTTATTTGATCTAAGGAAGTTTATTTTTAGGAAAGTGTTATGAATTGTTATTTCCAAAAGAAAGAAATAATTAACTGGTAGGGTACAAGGTGAGAAAGAACTAACCAAAAAGTAGGCTTATTCAAAAATTTTAATAATTGAAGTCTGTATCTCAGTGAAGTGAATATTTGACTACAACGGTTAACATTAGGATGAAATTTCAGTAACAAAAATGGCTTCAACTACAGTAACAACATATACATTTCAGAAACAAAAAAAAGCTTGTGACCCCTTTGAAGCCTATAAGGAAGTCTACATATGCGATGAAGGACAGAGACAGAAGCCTTTAAATCATAGCTAACAAGAAATAGCACAGTGGTCCCCTACCCCCGGGTCACGGCCTGGTGCCGGGCCGTGAGAGCCTCAGCAGTGGACCGCGGCTGCTTCTCCCTGCTCCCCCCACAGCGAGAAGCTCACCAGGCTGTGAGCAAATGGGCCGCCAAAGCGGCTGATTAGCTTGCGGCCCGGCAAGCTTCTTGCTGTGGGGGGGGGGGGAGAGGGAAGTGTGGCCGTGGCATGCCGGCAGCGCAAACATGGACGTGCGGCAGTTTCGCACATGCACGCATGGTAGAGCCACCGCGCATGTATGCTTGCACCCCCGCAGGGAGCACAAACGCGCATGTGTGGCAGGTCTGTACATGTGCGTTGGCGCGGGCCTCCAGTCACCCTCTCCCCCACCCCTTGGCAGCAGTCCGCAACCAGAAAAAGGTTGTGCACCGCTGAAATAGCATACAAGCTGAAATCCATATACTTCTGCTGTCCTGTAAATAGAAACTCCTTCAAAGGTAAAAGGAAAAGGTCTGTCTTTTTGTATATCAACATATGTGCTTGTGAGTAATAATAATTCATTGTATGTGATTGCACCGTGGTGCGCTTTCAAGGCCATTCGTTATAAAAATGTTTCTTCAGACCAGAGTTGTGTTAAGAAAAGTTGGCGGGGAGAACGACTGAAGATGGCGCCGTACTAGCTAGGCTTCTGCCCGGCTCTTAAGCCATGCTGAGGGTCAGGAGCAATCGCACCTGGCAGACCTGAGCAGATACGCAAATCTTGCTCGCCAGTCGCCCCAGGAACCGGGAACGGCATCCTGAGGGTCCTACAGATCCGTGGAGACTGAGTTCTCCGGATCGCCGTGGCATGTGCTCAAGGTCATGATGGCACCCTTGTCGTAAATAACTTTCTAAGCCTGAAATGACCAGCTGACCCTACATTCTTCCCAGATCATCTTTTACCAGACTGACAGGAACTGAAGTCTGCAACAGTAAAGACTGTGAGTGTTCTGGTTTTTCCTTTCTTTTCCTCACAAGCTCTTCCCCCCCTCCTCAACCAATTTACAAGTGAATCCTTTCGTTGAGTGGGAGCTCCCAGCTAATCACACCCATTAATCAAACAAAGAGAGAGCTTAAAGAAAAGAGAGACTTTAAAGATTTGTTGGAGAGAGTTCAGTGACTTTATACGGAGATCGACAAACTGATAATTTTGGATCGCTCGAGCTCCCGCAAGACCTCACGAGACTTTCTGTTTATAATTTGTGACTGCCTAGAACTATGGAAGAATTAACTAAGGCACAGCTTTTCCATTTGTTATGCGAAGGGAACTCAAATATACTGAAAGCAGTCAACAAGGTGGAAAAGGAAATCCAAAAGACTAAGAAAGAGCTTTTAGACAGAACCGACGGTTTGGAAAAAACGGCTGATGAAAACACAACTCAGCCAACAATACTTCAAATGAGAATTCAATGTCTGGAAGTTAATCAACAGGAGGGGGAGAGAGCTAGGGACGTAAAAATCAAAAGCACCTTGGAAGAACTTGGGAAAACAGATTTAAGGAAGGAAAGCACCGAAAACCTGGAAGTCTATTTAGAGCAGGAAGTGATTTGGATCAACAAAATAAATAGAGTCTATTCAAAGGTGACAGCACGCAGGAAGCTATCAGGAGATATCTCTGTGCGACCAGAGGAAGAGATCCGGATTGACAAAGTATACAGAGCCTACTTAAAGGCGACTGCAAGCAAGAATCAAGCAAGAGACTTCTTTGGCCCTGACAGAAGGGCCAGAAATACTCTATACAGGAATTATCAGGCGACACTATGGAAAAAAATACAATTTCATTTTCTGCGACCACCTGAAGGATATGATGAACAGTGGAGCATTCTCCTGGTTTCCTGTGGGAAAGACAGCAGCAGTAACTTTTAGGTCAGGGCCAATATATGAAGGGAATTGATTTTATATTACCTAAGACAATAATAGAATATATTCTTATAATAGATTATACTCTCATATGTATCAACAATTACTCTGCTAAGAAAGATGGTAATAACTTCTTGATCAGGATCAATAAGTGATGGGAACTGAATATGTATGCTAATATGTATGCTAAAAGAGGACGGCAAACTATACTTCATATGTATTAACAAGACAGCAGTAGTAACTCTTAGGTTAGGGCCAATATATGAAGGGGACCGACTGTATATCACTTAAGATAATAATAGAATATATTCTTATAACAGATTATACTCTCATATGTATTAACAATCATTTTGCTAAGAAAGATGGTAAAAACTTCTAAATTAGGATTAATATGTGATGGGAACTGAATATGTATGTTAAAAGAGGATGGCAAACCATATCAGCTGATCGTTTTTTTTTTCTCTTTTACTTTTCTGTAAATGCTTTTTATAATAATAAATAATAAAATTATTTTAAAAAAGAAAAAAAAAGTTGGCTTACTTACTTACTTATGTATTTATTTAATAGTTGGTTTGTATCTCACCCCTCACAAAGGTGGATGACAAAATAAGGGTTTACAATAAACCTGAACGTGGAAAAAAATAGATAAAAAGTAAAACAGGAAAAAAAATTCATACAGCTTCTCCATAAAAAACCACAATCAACCCCACTTCATTGGTCCCAGCATGGGCAAATCGGGTGATTCAGGGGAAAGTTGAAAAATTCTTACCCCGGAAAATAAGAGAGGGCAATGTTACATCTATATATGTAGGGGAATGCAGACATAGTATGTGCATGTAGAGGAAGGCTTGACAATGAATGCTATATGCAGCAGGTGTGTACTGACCTCAGTCAAAGGCTTGGTTGAAGAGCTCCATTTTACAGGCCATGCAGAATTGCTGGAGTTTAGGCAGGTTTCTGATCTCACTTGGGAGCTTATTCCACCAAGCCTGGGACAGGGCCAGGCATACCTCTTTGGGCCAAGAGACCACCAGCCTGTTTGCACTGGCCAATGCTCATGGCGGGGCATACTCATATAGGTGGTCCCTTAGATATACTGGACCCAGACTGCAGATGGCCATAAATATCCTGCTTTTCCTTACCCAAAGGAGTCCCAAAGAAACTTACAAACAGATTTCCCTTCCATTCCCCATATGGTTAAAGCAGAGTCACCTGAAACTCAACCCCTCCAAGATGAAGGCCCTGTGGCTAGGCAGAAAGGAGGTAGGACAGGAAGCTCATTTATCTATTCTGGCTGGGATGCAGCTTAACATCATGCCCTCAGCCAGAAATGTGGGTGTGATTCTAGATACCACCCTTTCAATGGAGGCCCAGGTCATAGGTATTAGCCTGCATGGCATTCTACCATCTTCATTGGGTGAGGCTACTAGTGCTCTACCTGCCCTTAGACTGTCTGGCTACAGTGATACATGCAACAGTCACCTCCAGATTAGATTTCTGTAACTCGCTGTATGTGGGACTACCCGGAAATTACAGCTGGTACACACTGGTACATCCTGGAGGGCCCATATTCAGCCTGTCCTGAAGCAGCTGCATTGGTTGCCAGCTGTGGCCCAGATCAGATTCAAAGTTTTGGTATTAACCTTGAAGGCCATCCGCGGCTTTGGCCCTGCCTATCTGAGGGACCGCTTGTCTGCTTATGTCCCCCCACAGGGTTCTTCACTCTGTGGGTACGAATCTGCTTGTGGTTCCAGGCCCCAGAGAAGCATATTTGGTCTTGACCCAGACCAGGGCTTTTTCAGTCCTGTTCCTGACATGGTGGAATGAGCTCCTGGATGACCTGAGGGCACTGATGAAGCTGTCTCAGGGCCATTTCGCACGGCTTCAAAATAACACAATGGTTGCTAATTGAAAACGCTACTAATTTGGAATAACCCACGACGTCGTAGACAATCTGCAACACTCCTGAAACCGACCCGCAAAAAGCGCTTCGTTGTAGCGCTTTCAGGGGAATCCCAAAAAGTGGATTCACCCTCCGGAAAGCGATACACTCCTGCAACCAATCTGCAACAATAGCGATAAAGACCTGTGCGTTAACATTGTTGCGGTTTCTTCAGAGTCCCTCCTCCTGAGCCTGTCCTCCAAACTTCCGGCGAAGCGATCGCCATTTTTTTTTCCCCGAGCGAGTGGAGATCAACGCACCGGCGAGCCTCCGTTTAGCCAGTGAGGCTTCCCAGGCTGCAGTCCCTCCTCAGAGCTGTTTACAGTCACTAAGCACAAGAAGCCCGCAGAAGCCCGTTTGCTGATGTATTTTCCCTTTATTTTTCACACTGTTTCGGCTGAAAATCGTGCCTGTGAGGGGGGGGAGGGGGGGATTTTTTTTTTTCCACTCGGAAGCAGCGTGGCCACGATCAAATGACAGCTCAAACAGAGGCTTCCCGGCTTCAGTCCCTCCCCTTCAGTCACTAAGCACACACATTTCACACATTCCATTCAGCCGAAAATCGGGCCCGTGAGAGGGGGGGGGATTTTTTTTTTCACTCGGAGGCAGCGTGTTAACGATCAAATGATCAAACGACAGCTCAAACACCCCAGGCAGCTGGATGGGTCTCTCCGTTGCAACGAATCTACCCAGATTCGTTACAATGGGTCTGTTTTTTTTTTTTTTAAACCTTCCTTAAAGGGAAAGGGGCTGTTTGGGAGCATGCTAACGGCTGCCCATTGGCTGCTTGACGGCCAGGGGCGGGACGAGCTTGGCAATAGCGCTTCCTTTCTAGCGATTTCTGCCGAGACCGGAAGCCTGTGGGAAACGCTAAAAAACGCAACTGATTCCACTACAAAGGCAGGTATGCATAACGACGAATTCCACTATTTTAAATGGCGATTTTTCATTCAGTGACCAATTTGCAACAAAGATCCCCGTGCAAAAAGGCCCTCAGTTCCGCAGGGCCTGCAAAACAGAGCTCTTCTGCAATGTCTTTGGTTGCGGCCAGGTTACAGGGACAACTGGGGCCCCTCCTCTGGCCAGCACTATACCACTCTGCGAACCTATACCTGTGATGGTTGACTGTAGATCGGGGAAGATTGGGAATTATACTACCATTTTATAGGTTTTTGGGGTATTGGGGAACATGATTGATTTTACTGGGGTTTTAATCTGTTTTTGTGTAACCCGCCACAGAGAGTGGCGGGATATAAGCTAAATAAACAAATAAACAAACAAACAAATAAATAATACCCTGTGAGGTAGGTGAGGATGAGACAGCTGTAACAGAACTGCTCAGCAATAGCAGCCCTAAGTGATCTGTGACTAGGAAAACAAGAGAATCAAACCTGGTTTGAGTCTGGCATTTAACTGTGGAAGAAAGCCCATTTGATTTATTGAAAGGTTTACCTCCCATGAATGTGGGAAAGTAACCCAAGATGCCTCAAAATGTAGCCACATTCTTCCCCCCAGTACAATTTATCTTGATCTTCCGGATACATTGTGAAACAATGATAGTGCTTTAAATAGGCTGGACAATGTACAAATTGAAAGCATGGCACCCAAGAGTAGACTGGGAAGTGAAAATGGTCCTGCAGCATGTGAAGCTGAGTGGTTCCTAAAGTGCTATAAACCAATATTGCAATGTTCGGCACTGCAAACAAGTGACATTAACTTGTTTCCTTTTGCTAGCAGTATTATTAGAAGAAATAATTGGTGAGGTGACAATTACTATTGTTTATGAAGGGTCAGACTCAAATGGCTACTAAAGCACTGATAGAGTTGTTGGATTTATATTTTTTATATCCCACTCTATTTTCATGGGACTCAGGGTAGCATTCATGGTGTTATGGTTAGGATCAAGTTGAATGCTGCTTCCTCTTGATCTGAATCCAACATACTGCCTCTCCACTTATCTAGATACTTGGGCTGAAGAGTTTGACTTTCTGTACTGCTCTATGCAGCTTGGTGAGCATAGTAGTTTCAGTATTTGGCCACAAAACTGACCTTTTAAACAATTAATTAAATGACTGATTTATCCTATGAAAGATGAGAAACTAAGTAAAGGTCATCTTTGAACTGGCAAAGTATGTAAAAGCTGAAGAGGTTATACTCTCAAAGGACAGGATAAGAGGTTAAATTGCTAATCCTCCAGGGTGATGGAATCATGGGTTGAAGACCATAACCTTCTATTACTAGGTTAGAAGTCGTTATTCCCTTCAGCAACTGAGTTAATACTGCAATTTTTTCAGCTGATAGAAGAGTAGGTTGTAAATGTCATCCACTGTGTTAAAAGTTTCCTTGACTTACTTCTTGAAAGAAGACGATTAAGTGCTGTGGTTTGGGATTCTGTAAAAGTTTGCTTTCAAATCATGGTAAAACGCATTAATTTCATGTTAGCAAACAAGAATGTGTGCAAGTAAACTGTTTTAGAAGATACTAGCATCTAGATTCTCTGTACAATTGTCCTGTGTAGAAATGCAAAATCCAGGATTTGCTTATTAAAGAAATATTTCTTTCAAATATTGTTTTAAAATCCTTAAAGGTCAAAAGTTAGGGCAAAAAACCATTTGTAGTCCTGCTGAAACCCAGTGTGACAAAGGCAATTAAAATGGAATTAATGTGAGAATACCTCTTTAGGGAGATGTGATAGTGGTATTCACATTTGCTGGTTGTGTATTTCCCATAGGATTTATTAAATGTTAAATTACTTATTAAGACTAGGCATGGGACACTGCTATATTCTACTAATTCAGACTTCTTTCATTCTAGGAATATATGTAGATAAATTGGATAACTATTTATGTGACCTGACTTATGGTATATTTAATTTTCCATTGCCATAGCAATGGAAGAAAATTCTCTTCAGACTAGGCAGGAAAATTTGTATTATGTATCTATGACAGGTTTTCTCAAATAGGGTTTCCCTCAGTCTTTCCTCATAGGGCTTGGTCCCTAGGCCCCAGATCATCCTTGTTGCTCTCCAATGCACCCTTCACAATTTTGTCCACGTCCTTTTAAAAGGAAGGTCTCCAAAACTGCAAACAGTATTCCCAGTGGGATCTGACGAATGCACTATACAGCGGGACTGTGACATTTCATGATATCAATGAGGCCTCTGTTGATATAGCCCAAGACTGCATTTATCTTCTTTACTGCCACATCACACTGTCTGCTCATATTTAATTTACAGTCTACAACTACTCCAAGACTCGTTCATACATTGCTACCCACAAGTGTCTCTCCCATTCAGTATGCATGCTTCCCATTTTTGTGCCCCAGATATAGAGCTCTGCACTTCTCCTTATTGAATTCCATCTTGTTCTCATTTGCCCACTTTTCCAGCATGTTAAGATCTTGTTGAACTTCTGGAATTTATTTATATTTATTTATTTATAATTTGATTTCTAGACCGCCGCTCCCAGAGAACTGGCTCGTGGCTGTTTACAACATATATATAAAATATCGTACATAAAATCTTACAACAATAAAATCCCCAAATTTTACTCCAATAAAATAAACTTAACAATAAAATTGCCTCTTGTGGCGCAGAGTGGTAAGGCAGCAAACATGCAATCTGAAAGCTCTGCCCATGAGGCTGAGATTTCAATCCCAACAGCCGGCTCAAGGTTGACAGCCTTCCATCCTTCTGAGGTTGGTAAAATGAGTACCCAGCTTGCTGGGGGTAAACGATAATGACTGGGGAAAGCAATGGCAAACCACCCCGTATTGAGTCTGCCATGAAAACGCTGGAGGGTGTCACCCCAAGGGTCAGACATGACTCGGTGCTTGCATAGGGGATACCTTTATCTTTACCTTTACCTAACAATAAAATACAATAAGGCAAGATGGCAGTATAACTGAAAGATCTCCCCAGCCTCCAATACAGTCAATTTGGTGGGCTGGAGTGGCTAGGGGTATGGACACAGCAGGGTAGTTCTGTAGGTCTAATACCCAAGAAATGGGGGGGGGGAGTTTGAAATTCCCCAGTACTCATTGTACCCAGCCTCAACCAAGCGCCTGGTGGAAGAGCTTCATTTTGTGGACCCTGCGGAACCAACAGGGTCCACTGCTCCTCAGGGAGCTCATTCCAACAGGTAGGGGACAAGACTTAAAAGACCCTGGCCCTGGTTGAGGCTAGGCATGCTTCCTGGGGCCTGCATGGATCACTGTAGCCAGGTGTTCCAAGTACAGGTAGGTTGCTAGTAGTCATGTCTAGTGCAGATGGAAAAATGCTGTCTGGGCTACCTTTGTGATCTGAGCCTCCATGGTAAGGGAGGCATCAAAGATCACCCCCAGATACCTGGACAGTGGTGCAGATGTCAGTTGCATGCCATCTAGGCAGGGTAATCATGCTTCCAACTCCTGCCCTGTTCTCCCTAGCCACAGGACCTCCATTTTGGAGGGATTGAGTTTCAGGCAACTCTTCCTGATCCATCCAGCCACTGCTTCCAAACAACTGGCAAATGTATCTGGGGGGAGATCCGGCTGGCTGTCCATTAGGAGATAGAGCTGGGTATCATCAACAAACTGATGACATCCTAGCCCATTAGTATGGACCAGCTGGGCTATAGGGCACTACTCTTCCCAATTTGGTGTCATCTTCAAATGTAATGAGTAGTCCTTTAACTCCCTCATCCAGTTCACTGATAAAAATGTGGAAAAGTAACTGTGATGGCTTGTTCCTGGCTAGGCTGGAAATCCAAGCTTTCTCCTGGTGGGGCCACGAGACACTGTCTGTGCTCAGCTGCACTGACCCTGGAGCTGGCAGGATTCCGTGCTGTGGTTATCAGTTCTGGCAGGAGGCCAGAAGTACAGTGAGAGTCTTACAAAGTCCTGGCCATCTTGCTGGAAACACACAGAGACAAACAGTCTGTTACTAGCAAGCCAGAGCTAAGTTGGTACACAGTCCATAAGTCAAAAGGAAAAAAGGAAGGCAGAATACTATCATGCAGTCCAAGAGGACAAGGCAGGTGGTAAGGAGTCAAAGTCATGGTCAATATGGAGTCAGGAATGGCCAGGAGATCAGGATGGGTAGGAATTTTAGTGTACAGATGTGGACAAGGCAATTATTCCACTTGCTGCACTCAGATTGAGCACTCCATGCCTCAGCCTCAAATAGGCATGGCCAGGGGATAATGCAAGCTCCTACAAAGACATACTGAGTTTGCAGGTCTTTCAATCCTCACTCTGTGAAGAATCAGATGTGTCTTCCAGCCAGAGTTGCCAGAGCAACTGGAGCTGGCAGCTGAGTCAGCTATGGCTGAAGAGGCTGAAGAAACAGGGTATTCTGGCAGGGACACTGGAGAGGGCTGCTCAAGTCAGCCGGGCCCGGCATATGAGAGATCATGGACACTGCCACAGCAGGAGTCTGAATCAGATTCTGATGGATCACCCGAGCGACTCAGACGAAGCCGTAGGGTGGGGTTGGCAGAACGCGGAAGAAGCCAGAGGCTGCAGGCACTCTGCCTTAATAGATGGGGTCCAGCTGGGTTAGCTCCGGGGAGGATGGGTGAGTCACCCCCCAGGTGCAGCTAATTAGCTGGGCTGCATTTAGGAAAACAGAAACGACTTTTCAGGCATGGATGCAATCTATGCAACTACCCCCCCCCCCGGACTGGCTCTGTTCCTGTGAACGTCTCTGGCAACTGACCCCTGGCTTCGTTCTTAACTACGGCATTGGTCAAGTGAAGTGGCTTTGTTTGACTATCGCATTCTCTGGACTTTGACCTTGGGACTGCTCAACTATTCGTTGCCTTGCTCTGCACTGTACTTGTTTAACTCCCTGTGACTTGGACTGAACTCTGACTCTGCTCCGGCTGGGCTTGCCGCCAAGGCTTCTCCGAGACAGCTGCTACTGTGTGTGGCCAGCTAGGGCAGCACACAGCCTCTGGTGATAACAAGCAGCCATCCAGGTACTCTTCCTCCTGCAACGTAAGTCTTGCCTCTGCTTTTGCCATTGTTGCTCCAAAGGCTCCCTTCTGCTAAAGGCTTCCTGCCTGGTGCTTGGTTGAGGCTCATCTTTCTCCACCTCTGCCTCATCACCAGCCTCATCTCCATGGATTGACTCCTGACAGTACTGGACCCAGTACTGCATACCTCCCTCCAATCCGATAAAATACCATTGACAACTACTCATTAGGTGCAGTTTCCCTATCCACCAAATCATCCAAAAATCCAGTCTGCAGCCCTGACAAAAGCCTAAGTGAAATCTAGGTGAACAACATTCACTGAGTTTCCATGATCTAACAAGTAAACCAAGTTGATCTGGCATAATCTGTGGAGATAAATCTGTGCTGACTTCCCCGGATCAACAAATGTCTGTCAGATGTTTGCAGATTACCCCCTTTAAAATCTGCTCCATTATCTTCCCTGCAATTGAAGTAAGATTTGCTAGCCTGTTGTTTCCAAGGTCTTCTTTCCTCCCTTTTTTGATGATTGGCATAAAATTTGCTCCCCTCCAGTCTTCTGGCACATTTCCAGTTTTCTGGCACATCACCAGTCCTCCAAGAAGTCCTAAAGATGATGGACAAAGGTTCCACAAACTCTCCAGAAAATTCTTTAAGCACTTCTGGGTACACACCATTTAGCCTAGTGGAGTCGAACTCATCCAGTGCAACCAGACGCCTCTCAGCAATCTCTGTCAATTCACCACCTAGACACAATATTTTGCCTACTACCATTCCTAGATGTATCCATATTATTTTGAGAAAAATCAGAGACAAATTAGGTACTAAGATTTTCTGCTTTCTCTCTGTCATCTTAGCATGTCTACTGCCTTCTTTACTTTACTAGGGGCAAAGCCCGTTGTACCCAAGAATACAACGGGCACTAGAGCTTGGCAGTGGGAAGAGGAAGGGGAGGAGTTGTCCAGTCTGTAAGGGCATGGAGTTGAACGTGTGTGTTGTGTGGGAGGTTGTGGTGGCGTGGTGGCAAATGAGGGCATGGGTGTGGAGATATGGGTATCAATAACCTGTGGTTTGGAATGTTCATTGAGTGTGGGAGAGGACTGATCTTTGGGAATTGTGGCATAGTGGTTACAGATGAGCTTTCCAGATATGTGAAGGAAAAATCAGACTGGAGACTCTTCTTAGGGGAAGATTACATGGCAACCAATTCCCCCCCAGTTCTGCGTCATTTCCCTTCTTGTATGAATTAGGTCACAGACACCAAAATGTCTCTCTGCCCTAATACACACGGGGTAGTCACAGTACACAGGTGTCCACCCTGTTCCTTCTGTCTCCATTTTTTCACTGTTGATAAAGTGTTATGTGCCCACATACTTCTTTCATGATTGCTTCTTAGAAGAAGAACGGATTTTTTACCCTGTTGTTTACTACCCAAAGGAGTCTCAAAGCGGTTTACAAACTCCTTTTCCATTTGTCTCCCAACAATAGTCCTGTGAGGTATGTAAGGCTGTGAGAAGTCTGAGAGAACTGGGAATGGCCTGTAGTGACCCAACAGGCCTCAGGTGTCTCAAAGTGTTTTCCAAGTCTTCCCTTTCTCTCCCCATAGCAGACTCCCCATGAGGGAGGTGGGGTAGCGAGCCTCACAGGGAAGCTGGCAACCCTAAGAGGAAGACTGTCTGTGCACAGCAGTCTTTATCTTACTATGGTTTTTTATACTGTTTTTTTATTTGCCAGGCCACGGTTGAAACAATTCATTACAGTTCCCGTGTGTCTCCAGCCATTTACTTGTTCACTATTTGCAGTTTCAGGCTGTAAATATTTATTTAGATCTTCCTGCACTTTCTAGACTCACAGGACTGATGCTGGTCTGCTTGTCTGTGCCCCAGAATACAAACAGTTGCTGGCCATAGTAAGGGCTGGCCATAGCCCATAGCCCAGGAGGGACACACCTGCACCACTCCCTCCCAACTGCAGTGAAAAATGGCTCCTTTGAAGACTGGACTCTGAGGCATTGTACGATTTTAAAGTCCCACCTCCAAACCTCCAAGAATATTTCCAACCCAGGGGTAGCCAACCTCCAGTAACAATTAGGAAGGCTAAAGACCTAGGTACTTAATTTCCATGTACCACCAGGGATTTCAGTAGATGTTAAATATTTATTTTCAGTACCATTCTCAAAGATACCGTTTTCAAAGATACCATTTGTGAGCCTTGCGAGAGCTTACTGTGTTCTGCAGGGCCTGTAAAACAGAGCTTTTCCACCAGGTCGTTAGATGAGGCTGGGCTGCAAAGATCTGCCCCCCCCTTATAGCAGCAGTAGCGAAGTGCAATCGGCACCCTCTGTCTCCCATCCCCCCTCTAGAATGGGTAACCTTGGGGTAGTATAGATTAGACTGGAGTTTGTGTTTTTAAAGTCCCCACCTCTCCAAAATCACAGTGCTGATTTTTGCATTCAATATACATTCCATGCTTCTTTCATTCCTTCACACTTGATCATGGCATACAACTAGCTCTGAGTAAACACTGCCCCAAACATTTGATGAACTTGTTTTATTGTGGGAAATGCTGAATCCTGTCTTCACATCACAATTCCCTCCTGTCTTTATTCTCAGTATGTGAAATGCATTAAATCCAGCTCCACTGGATTTGCAATAAAACTAAAATATTTATTTCAATTAGCAGACAAGGGATGTCTCTTGTTTTCAAAACATTCTTCTCCGTGACAAATGGAAGGCCCATAATTGTCAATGCTATCATGTATAATACATGGAGTTCTAGACTGAAAGACGCCTGAGAAGGTGTTGTCACAACAAACTAGCCTATCATATTAGACCTATTATCTCTACAAGAGCAAAGAGGAATCTTCCTTTATGAATTAATAGTTCAAAAAAATAAACACAGCATATTTATATCAAGATTCTGGGATAACCTGCTGGAAGAAGTTTTCCTACTGCTTCCAGACCAACTAGCCTACTGGTACAGGAACTGAAGATTTGTCTTTTTTATTGATATTGCCAAACACTGGCCTTTTCTCTAAGCAATGAAAAGGTCAATGGACAAAGAAGCTTTGGGCATAATTTTGTAATGTTTGTTTTATTTTACATATTTAGCTAGAGCATAACTGGCACAAAGTGCACTTCTGTTAGATACATGTGAGGGAGTACAGAGATTGTGATAGTTACTTTCTGCTGTTTAATGCTCTAATCATCATCAGGTGTCATTTTAAGGCAAAACCACTGCAATAGACCCATTCACAGTAACATGACAATAAACTTGCAAGAATATGAAGAATAGTACAGGGGGTAGCCATGCTCCGCAGCATTCTGTGTTCCCATGGGGGGCTCATTTCAGTGCCGGATCTGCTCCAGCACTGAAATGGGTCCCATGCAATCTTACCTTCCTGCAAAAGAAATAAAAATGCTCTGGTCCACCCTGTGGTGCAGCAAAGCATTGCAAAGCCAACAGAGGCATTTTTTGCCCCCTCTGGGCTACCGTAGGGCAGGGAGGAGCCGGGCCTAGGAGGCCCAGCTCTTCCCTGTCCACATGGGCCTGCCACATGACAAGGCATGTTGAACCCTGCTGCTAAGGGGATGTAGATTTTCTTGTGTTCCCTTAGCCTGTGGCAACTGAGGGCCTAATCTGTCGTAGGCCCAGGAGGGGGCCTGCCCAGTGGTTGCATCACGTGGAAGTGGGGATTAGCCCTTCTTCCCTCTCAGCCTTTTCCACCCGTGCAGAATTGGCGCACGTTAACCTAGATATACACTTGCTCTTAGACATTTTTACTATAGAAGGTAATGAGAATTTTAGGATTGTAGCAGCTCTCATCCTAGTCACCCCTGGAGCTTTTCTGTTTTGCAGAATTTATGACCAATCCTGCTAAAATGTCTATGGTCAGATTAAAGTTCACCCTTTTAAAGCCAGTGAAATCCCACACACGTCAAAATAGCCTAATGAAATACCCAGGTTTTTCCTCTTTAACACAAATTATTATGTAATGCAGATTTTGTGAGTATTTGTATGGAAATAGAAAAGCAAGACAGTCTAGATGTAAACAAGCTGGGACTGCTAGCATCTTTGCAGTTAACAAAATAAAACTGCACTCCCCACTGATTTCTCAGATATAAGTTTTGACAGAGGACGATTCTGGCTTCTTATAAGCAGCACGGCAAAAACAAATCACACTGGGTGCCAATTTTGGCAGAACTTATTTGGTTAGCTGCCTACCAAAAAGAAATAGAGAGTTACAACACTGTAGAAGAAAGATAATTATATCCATGAATTTCTGTCTTAAGATGCAATAAATGTAAAGGTAAAGGTAAAGGTATCCCCTGTGCAAGCACCGAGTCATGTCTGACCCTTGGGGTGACGCTCTCTAGCGTTTTCTTGGCAATACAGGGTGGTTTGCCATTCCCTTCCCCAGTCAGTACCGTTTTACCCCCCAGCAAGCTGGGTACTCATTTTACTGACCTAGGAAGGATGGAAGGCTGAGTCAATCTTGAGCTGGCTGCTGGGATCGAACTCCCAGCCTCATGGTCAGAGCTTCAGACAGCAAGTCACCTGCCTTACCACCCTGCGCCGCAAGAGGCTCTTTAGGATCCAGTAGCCTACCCCCCAAAATTTAATCTGCTTACATTTTCAGTAGACCAAAGACCTGAGATTCTAGAAAGAATCAAACACCAGTATACTGTTTTCTAACTAGAGTTATTAATATGTATGCACTTCTTATCATTGAATCTGGAAGGCAGGAAAAAATAAGCACTGAAGAGTTAAATTTCCCTGTAAATTATGTACTGGGCCTGGAAGGGATTTTATCAATTTTGACAAGTAATGTCTCATGTTATTTGGCAAGTATATTCAATTAATCTTAGGGGAAGTATATGAGGGCTCATGTTGGCTTTGCCTTATTGCATATACAATGGCTTTTGAAGAAAGCAGATATTCCTATTAGATGGGCTGCATTTTGTCCTCTGTGCATTCAGCTTTTACTAAATGCTTTCTATACAGTTAAGTTAATGGGGTGTGAGCTCACATGATATTAATGCCCAGGAAAACTCAATGGGTTGGCTTGACTTTGCTGACACTATCTTTTAAAGTATACTTAAGTCTTGAGCTTATAGATAGCATGGAAGATTCTTTAAGGAGAATGTCTCATAAGTAAGAAAGCAAGGAAAAGATTCCTTAAGGATTATAGACTCCCAAGCTACAAAAACTTCAGCTGCCACCAGCACATCCCCTACTAAGTCACAGGCATCATGAACTCCACTATTTCCTCCCTAATTACTGTGAATGTTCAAATCCTTCCTGAGAGATTAGCATATTATAAGGACAAATGGATATCCTTAAAATAGTGAACCCTCTATGTTTAACAAAAACAAAACCATATCCTATATACCATATATTTCTCTCATCTGAGGCTTTTCTCCATTATCTGAAACTGTTTGGTAGTTCATAGCTCCAGAAATATTTCTTCCACTCTATTTTATCTATCAGTTTATTTTCCTTCCTCTACATTGCAGCATTACTAAAAATGGAGGTATGTTTTCATCCTGACTCCACGACAAATACACAGGTCCATTCCGCACATCTGCCAGTGTTGCTGGATGTCTGCGGTAGCCCGAACCACTACAGTCTGTAGTGGAATTTTGACATTTCGCACAGTGCAAATTGTAGCACAATATTCATGCACCCGTAGCACTTTTTTGGTAACGCACATGTATCCAATCTTGCAGGAATTGCAAACAAATTCAGTAAAGAATCCACCAAGAAAGAATACTCAATCACAACAATACAGTAGTCTATACACATGTTTACATGTGATAATATCTTACAAAAACAAGAGAATGGTATGCATTCTGACAGCACCTGCCATGAATGTTGAGTGCTATGTGAACTGGAATATTTAAAATATAGCTTGATAATTTCCTGAGCATGATAAGGTTCACATATATTACATTGTAAGCCCCATAAGAAGAGCTGTTTTGGTTTTTTTTTCTGTACCCAGCCTTTTATGACCCATAGGAGAAACAGCTTACAGTCACCTATCCTTCCTGCTCCACAGTGAGCGTGGTAAGGCTGAAAGAGCTCAGAGAAAACTGTGACTCGGCCATGGTCACCCAGCTGGCTGCATGTGAAGGAGTGGGGAATCAAACCCAGTTCTTCAGATTAGAGACTGCTGCTCCTAGCCACCACACCAAGCTGGCTCTCATAATAATGTTGTATTGTCATCTTCATAGTAGAGGTTTAAGCAATACCTAATAAGGTCATGGAAGATTTGTGGGGATTTGAACCTGACATTTCCAGATCAGTCTCTTTGGGAGAATGTAGTTTAAGAACAACCAAATAACAAAACAAGAATGCAGTAGCCTGGTTTGGGGATTTAGGGAGCTATAAAATTCTAAATAAATATTATCACCCCAACCGTTTTTTTACCCTCACTGTGAAAGAATGACAAGTAATAACTTGGGAGTGGGAATTCAGGGTATAGAAATGAGAAAGAATCAGTTAAATATTCATACTTCCTACATACCAGTTCTTCTCTTTTAACATGTAGCCTTTACAGCTGTTGAAAATCACCTAAAATGTTGGAAAATTATGGAACTGCATTCTCATACAAGTTCTACTGTCATCCAAGAACCAAACGTTGTCCAAAATTTCCAGCCTATTTTAAGCAGCAAACTCAATTTTCAAGATATGTCTTTTTGTAGACAATAATGATCTTTAGTTACATACAAAATCTCACTTTCAGATCTAATACACTGAACATCAATTTGACAAGTTATAATGGCTGCAATAATTTATGTTTCCTGTGTGACCCCCACCATGTCAATGATTTGTACTTGGCTGTGTAAGCATTGTTAAAGATTTATTTGACTCATCGCTATACTTTAAACATCCAGCCACCCAAACAGAATTTAGGGGAAAAAACAGATGTGCTAACATATGCTCTGAGGAACATTTGTCTAGTGAACAGGGTACATAATGACAATTTCAGAACTGCTACAGTTGCTATAGTTCCACATATTTGAGCATCCTTGAACTAAAATTCTGTGAAAACTATTTTGGCATGTTAATTAAAGTCAAGTTGTAGAGCACAGCACTTGGCTGCTAGACAGCTGTTGGAAACCTGATTATTTGCCTGAATAGCATTTTAGGGCACTTGTACATGACAAATGATGAGAAAGCACCAGCCTAATGGCCACTTCAATCTTTACAGCCTCACACATAGGTCAGTTAAAAAAAACCCACTTCCATGTTGTGGGGGTCCTCACAGCAGGGTCATAATATGCTAAATAGAGAAGGGCATGAATGGTCTCATGAACTAAAGTTCATCACAAATTTTGGGAGGTTCGTAGTTCGAAAAGCAATGTTCACAAACTGAAGAGCTACCATGAACTACCATGAATTTTAATATAGATCTTGGTGGTTCATGAAGAGCAGAAAACAGGGTCTAAATGGCTCAAAGCCATTTCTACTCTTCACAAAAATAGGTTTCTTGGTTTAAATGTCTCAAAGCCATTTAAGAAGTGTCAAAATCATATACTTTGAATAAAACTTTGTTGGTCTCTGGGCTTGAACTTTGTTCAAACACTTTAATCTTAGGGATGAGAAGAAATTGCATTTTTGTGAAGTTCGTAGCTGAGCCATGACCTAATAGATGAATACATAAACCAAACTGGTTTGTATCATTTTTTGAAGCATTTAAAGTTTAGACCCCTGCTTTCTACTCCCTGCATAAAGTAACAGGGAGAAGAAAGCAGGAATTTAAATAGCTCTGAGCCATTTAAACAGCCAGATGAAGTTTCATGGTGCACATGAAAAGCCACAGCAAGAAGAAAGCAGGGGGTAAAATGCTTCCCAGCCATTTTACCCCATACTTTTTGGTCGCTGTGAAATATTGTGGTGAGCAGAAAGTTGGGAGAAATTACTGTCATTTCTGCTTTATGCTCCTTTCTGCTTTTTTAGTTTTAGGTGCTACTCTGTTGGTTTTAAAGGTGCCACTGGACTCAAACTTTGTTCTGCTGATTCAGACCAACATAGCTACCCACATGAATCTAACACAAATGCTTTTCAGTCATTTTTCTCCTCAAGGCTAGCTGGCATTTCTGCAGCACAGCTGAGCATGTCAGAAATAAAGTAGGCATGGCTGGTGTTGTTGATGGCATGGTGGTAAAGAAAATGATTGCAACCTTCTGATTGATCATACAGTTATTAGAAATTGACTATAGATCTGCATATTGGCTTAACTGTTTTTGACATTTAGTTTTTATCAAGATAGTGATATGTTCCTATCTGGAATGCTGCTTCCCCATGAATCGGTGAAGGGAATGTTCTGAACAGAATCAAGCTGGTCTTATCTTGTGCATGAAGGCTAGAAGGCATGATTATGCCATTACAATGTGCAAATCTTGGGGGCTGGAATTGATGCCACGTGATGATCCAGATCCCTGCCAGTAGTTTCTGAAAGGCTGGATCGGGAGCTGCAGGGTGGTCCTGGAGATGGGACAAGGGGTGGAGATCCCAGGTTATTGGCCTGGCCCGTGAGGGCATCACCTTTCCCAGCTTCCAAGGAAAGGGTATTTGTTGCTGTAGTAAATAAATATTAAAAGGCTTTCCACTCAGTGTGATTAATTGGGAGTATTGAACTGGACAAAAGAACCTTGATTAGGTCACAGGGACATTATTGTTGGGATGTATGTGCACATCACGATATGCTGTATATCAGTGGCAATTTTAATCTAAGAACCAGTTCTCTGGTCACCATCATCAGGAGTTGACTTACCACCTTCAGCTCGTTATTTAATCCTATATTTACAGAATTCACATATCCTAAAAAGGCCCCTCTATTAGCTGATTTAACAGAATCTGTATAACACATAACAATAGTGTTAAAGTGTGACTTTTAAAATACAACACATACTTTATAACATTTCTAATACAGTGCGTATCCAATGCATTTGAACCCACAAAAGCCCTGCCTGAACTCCCACAGTTCCGCAGGGCCAGCAAAAGGGAGCTCCTCCACCAGGCATTTGCCAACTTGGAACATCTGCTGGTCCCCCCAGACACCCTGCCATGACTGAACAATTTGATCTCCCCAGCGTTGTTGTTATTCGTGTTGTGTTGTAATTGTTACTGTTAGATTGTGATGTTCTATTGAAAATTATAAAATGGTATAGATTGTTGTAATGTTCCATGTAAATTTATACAGTGTTTTAAGGCCCTCCTCCTTGAGGCCTACTGCACAGGGTTGTTGCCTGTGGGGGGCGACAGCAGAGGAGGAGGCAGTGACAATGGCAGTGGCAAGGAGAGGCAGAGGGCCCCAACCTCCCCCGATTGCTCCAACTTTCCTCTCCCCTCTGTGTTAGATCACTTTTGCGATGGGACTTCCATTACAGAGGGCAAGGGTACCGCTAAAGACATTCTCATATCAAAAATGGAATACAGTTGACTTGGGCCCCAGGAATTTTGTGAGGTGTATGGGTGACCACCTCCCTCTTAAGGTGTGACATGGGGAGGTGCACAGGTGACCACCTCCTAGGAGCAAAGGGGAGATGGGTGTCCCACACCCAGAAACCATGTCCACAATGAGATGATGTAGGGGCTCCACAGTGAATAGCACACCAGGAGACCACCTACTGCACAATGAACCCAGCAAACTGGACTGGCCCATGAACATGGGGGTGGGGTTTCATGTAAGTTTGGGGTTCAAGGTTTGTGACCCCACGAACACCCACAAACCTCAATTTTTCAGGTTTGTGTCTACCCCTTTTTTGAACACTGTGTACAGTTCTGGTCCCCAGATCTCAAAAAGGATATTGCAGAGCTGGAAAAAGGGCAGAGGAAGGCAACCAAGATGATATGGGGGTTGGAACACTTTTCTTATGAGGAAAGTCCGAAGAGTCTGGAACTTTGCAGTTTAGGTCTGATCCAGCAAGGCTCTTCTTATATTCTTAACAACAGGCTTCTTCCTCATGGAAAAATAGATCAAGGTGGCATAGCAGTGCCCAACAATGTCTGCAAAGTTAAGGTCACCTTTCCTCTATGAGGGAAAAATAATAAAACCCTATTTTGCATCATTGACATACAAATTTTGTTTATCTTTCTAGTGAAAAGTGGAGTAACCCTGTGCTCACTTCATGCAGCAAAACTAACTTTATTTCCTTGATGTACTCTGTTCCTAGTACTAAGAAAATGATTAGTGATAACGGTGATGGTTTTGTCAGTTTTGTGTCCTTTTTGCCTCAACCCTAGAGATAATTTCCAGTGAGGGAAACAATTCATGTCCATAAATTGGGATATTCATTATCAGTGACAGCTACAGATGACATCTTATCCACTTTGAATGCCAGTCCTCCCCCCCCCCTCTTTTTATGATAAGCACTTCTAAACAGACATAAAGATAAAGAACAAACAAGCATGACAGGAACTGACCTGATATCCTGACTCACCTCAATGACCCACTTATCCAGATTAGATCAAAAAGAGAGTGTGTGATTTAGTAGCCTAAACATCTGAGACAGCTGGTAGAATTGCTGGCTTGCCATCTCCATTACCAGCTAGGTCTGTGACCTTAGGCAGGTCTCTTAATAGGCCTGTCCTTTGCTGACCCACTTGAAGCACTGATAACAATGCATAAATACATTATATAGTGGTACTGAGTCTCCTTAATGATTATAAAATGAGTTCTCCATTTTAAAAAGAATACACAAGCACTATTATAGTAATAAAAGGCCAACTTACATATTTATGGCCCACTTGTACAACAGTATTTCATATTATCAGGTCTAAAAACAGGGCTGGATACCTCTCATTGGAAAATCCCTCTGAGTCAGCAAGAAACGCAGCTCGGCAGAATAAGATGGATCAGACTGATGGAGTTTGTAATAGTGCCTTTTTGGGGGTGGGGACCCATTCCTACTGATTTTGTTAAGAAACAGCATTTTTTAACAATAGGTTTAAAGCCTTTACACAAAAATTATGAGCTCATAAATGTTAACATAGTTCTGGTGCTTGTGATCAGTATTCTAGTCATGCACTTGCCCCACTCTTGTTATGACCCTGCTTAAATACTCTTAGCACTGGTGTGAGGTCATGGCTTCTTTCTCTGTGTAACAATTATTATAAATAAAATTGAGAGTATTGATGTAGCAGCTGTTATGGCTTTTGTGTGTTTTGATACTACTTCCTTATCTAACAAGCATGTTTTCTTTCCCACTAAAATGTATTTATCAGATTCGTATGGTCTCCATGCATTTGCCATATTGATCCCTTCGTCCTTCACTCCAGTCTTCTTTCTCCTCAAATGTTCCAGGTATAATTGCAGTGGAAAATTACAGCCCTGTTCATGGCTTTCATGACTGTTCTAGGCTATAACAAATATGTCTTTTATTAGGACTGTGGTTAGAGAGCACAATATTTCTTCAAGGCCTTTATTTTAAATTATTTCTGTGGCTGCTGAATTCGGAATCTGACTTTAACTTGCTCAGGGCTCCTTCTGATTTATTTCAAGTTTTAGAAAAAAATGACCTTAGTTGGATATAAAGAAAAAGACTGCAGTTTTGAGTATTGTGAACACAGAAGTTTCCTACAGTTGCCAACTGTACACTTGATAATAGTAGGGGCTGTAGCCAAAGTGAGAAATTCAATGGGTTGTTTCTAATACATAGATGGACAGGCAATTTGTTTATCATTGGAGGTCAAAGTTCTGGTTTTAGAGGTGGCCAATGGGAAGATAAAGCTAGTTTGAAAGACAAAGCTAACTTGTTACTTGCAAAATAAAAATGTCTTGGACTCTAATTTTGATATTTGACAGCTTTGGAGACAGCTGAGGTAATCAGAGAGTAACTGATACAACATTTTTATTCATTTACAAAAATTGTGTGCTACTTTTCTGCCTAGTTAGTCACTAAGGCACCTCACACTTTATGCAAAATATTGTAAAAACATATCAAAACAATCAAAACAATTAAAACTAAAAAACATAACTAAAATATTAAAAGCACACAGAATAGTAATTTAAAACATAGGAATCACCACGGGCAGTGGTCCACAACCTTTCTAAGGCTGCGGACTGGCAGTGGTGGGGAGGGCGATCGCGTGGCCGTGCATGCGCAGCAGGTCCACGCATGGTGCAGCTGCACCATGTGTGGCCGCAAACACGCATGCGCAGCATTTCTGCACATGCACCAAACTACCACACATGCGCAGCCCTGCTTTCCTCTCCCCCCTCCCACAAAACGAAACTTGCCGGGCCGCAAGCTAATCGGCCACTTTTGCGGCCGATTTGCTTGTGGCCTGGGAAGTTTCTTACTGCAGGGGGGGGGGGGGAGAGGGAGCCGCGGCCCAGTGCCAGGGCCTTCACGGCCTGGCACTGGTCCGCAGCCCTATGGTTGGGGACCACTGACTTAGGGAACACCATATGAAATTTTAAAAAATTAAAAAGTCTTCACTCATGGAAAACAGTCATAGAAGGGGATAAATTATTATCTCTAGGAAAAGAGTTCCATAGTCCTGGTGCCACAGCAGAGAAGGCACATATCTCAGAATGTGGGGCATCTTAAGAAGAGTCTTGGAAGATGATCTTTGCAGTCAAGTATATTTCCAGTGGGATAATAATTAAATGAGAATCAGGCAGGAATAAATAAGGAATATTAAATAAGTCTTAAATTATTAAATAACTAGAGGCAAAGCCCGTCGTATCCAGGAATACAATGGGCGCTAGAGCTTGGCAGTGGGAAGAGGAAGAGGAGGAGTTGTCCAGTTTGTAAGGGCATGGGGTTGAATGTGTGTGTTGTGTGGGAGGTTGTGGTGGTGTGGAGACAAATGAGGGAATGGGTGTGGAGATATGACTGTCAAGAACATGTGGTGTGGATTGTTCATTGGATATCGGAGAAGACTGACCTTTGGGAATTGAGGCATAGTGGTTACAGATGAGCTTTCCAGGGCCACGTCTTCAGCTATGTGAAGGGGAAATCAGACTGAAGACTCTTCTTAGGGGGAGATTACATGGCAACCAATTCCTCCCAGTTCTGCATTCAACATCATTTCCTTTCTTGTCCCCCTGCCCTAATACACATGGGGTAATCACAGTACACAGGTGTCCACCCTGCTTCTTCTGTCTCCATTTTTTTACTGTTGATAAAATATCATGTGCCCAAATGCTTCTTTCACAGTTGCTCTTTAGAAGAAGAGCTGGATTTTTGTACCCTGCTGTTTACTACCCAAAGGAGTCTCAAAGTGGTTTAAAAACACCCTTTGCCTTCATATCTCCACAATAGACAACCTGTTAGGGATGTGAGGCTGTGAGAGATCTAAGAAAACTGGGAATGGGCTGCAGTGACCCAGCAGGCTTCAGGTGTCTCAAAACAGTTTCCAATCGCCTTCCCTTCCTCCGTGAGGGTGGTGGGGTAGAGAGCCTCACTTGGAAGACGGCAACTCTAAGAGGAAGTCCCTCTGTACCTTAGTCAGGTTTATGCACACCTAGGTAGTGTGGAATTCCAGAAGATGAATCTACACCAATCTGGCAACCTAACCTCCTCTCTGCAATGTTTTCTTGACCTAAAATAGGTCAGGGTGTGCTAGGTAGCTGTGGGGGCATTACACACTTTTGAGGCCCTAGTTTCAGGCTTCAAGGAATATGTTCAGACCAAGGACAGCCAACCTCCAGGTGGGGCCTGGAATTGCTGCTCATCTCCAGACTATACAGACCAGCTCTGCAGGCAAAAATGGCTACTTTGGAGGGGTGACTGTATAGCATTGTATCCCCGAGGTTTAGGGATGCCAGCCTCCAGGTGGGGTCCGAGAATCCCCTGGAAGTACAGCTCGTCTCTAGGCAGTTAGGCTTAAGGGAAAGCTCTCCCCTCACATGCATCCCTTCAAAAGGAATGCACGTGGCCCCAGAATCCACATGGTTGCTTGGCTGGTGATGTCTGCCCTTCGAAGCCTGAGACCTACTGCTGGCAACTGCAGTCCCTGTTGTTGTCTGCAAGGCCAAATCGTTGCCTAATAAAAGTGCATCACCTAGTTTTCCCCAAAGTCTCAATGTCTATTTTCCTGTAAAGCTAAATACACTTGAAATTCTGGGCCACTTATGCCTTTGAGTTCATAGGAGTTTTTATTTACCCGGCCAAGCTTGAAAAAGTCACTTTAGTTCCCATGTCTCTCCAGCCATTTACTTGTTCACTGTTTACAGTTTCAGGCTGTAAATATTCTTTATTTCAATCTTCCTGACCTTTCCAGACTCGCAGGATTGATACTGGTATGTCTGTCTTTCTGCCTCTCTGCATCCCAAACTAAAAACAGTTACTGGTAAGGGCTGGCCAAAGCCCATAGTCCAGGAGGGACAAACCCGCAAACACTCCACCTCAACCACAGTCTGTGAGCCTCTACCATCCTCTCTAGATCACTGCTCATCTCTAGATTGTTCAGCTCTGCAGGCAAAAATGGCTACCTTGGAGGCCGGACTCTGTAGCATTGTACGATTTTAAGGCCCTCTTCCTTGAGGCCTACTGCACAGGGTTCTTGCCTGTGGGGGGCGACAGCAGAGGAGGAGGCAGTGACAATGGCAGTGGCAAGGAGAGGCAGAGGGCCCCATCCTCCCCCAATTGCTCCAACTTTCCTCTCCCCTCTGTGTTAGATCACTTTTGCGATGGGACTTCCATTGCAGAGGGCAAGGGTACCACTAAAGACATTCTCATATCAAAAATGGAATACAGTTGACTTGGGAATTTTGTACTTGCCCCAGGAATTTTGTACTTTCCCCTCAGTGGCCTGGACTCTGGGAGCCTCTGAACAGCACCATCCTATATTAATTATGTGATACAAACTTACTAATTGTTCTCACTTTTGGCAAATATCCAGAATTAAAATCTGATATCATGATTGAACTAAGCAGTTTTTTTTGGCAAAGTCTGGGTATACAGTTCAATACATCCAGAATCACGTGATAGATGGATTTCTTCATGCAGAAATCCTCTGAACTTTTGTATCAGAAAAGACGGCTATAATCACAAGACAAGTATGGACAATGCTCTGGAATGCAAAGGACTGTGCTGGTGTCTTCGATATCATATCGCTGCTTTTCTTGAATCTCTTATCTTGTATGTTTACAAATCTGAATCAATGAATTATGTAGTTTTATCACTTCCTTACAACAGATTTATGATTATTCTGAGGTTATGATACCATGGTAAACATATATTATAAGGTAATACATTTGTGCAGTGTAGTGCATACACCTGGAATATTAAAATCTACATGCATACATAATCACTGCCTTCTATTTTTACAGCAGAACATACACAGAAGCTTGTGGTGGAAAGAGATATTCATTATTCTGATGTCCCAGAATTCTTGTTGCTTTGACATGGGATGGAGATGGTTGCAGACTTCCCACAGAACAAAACCATCTTCTTTTCTATTTAAATTTCATGTAAAATATTCTTTATTTCAGTCACTTGGTGGCTTTGCCTTGTGCTACTTAATCATCGCTGACAGAAAATTAATGACTAGGATGGTGTGATTAGTAGAGATTACAGGCTACTGAGAACCTACCTGATCATTTACCACTGTCATAATACTTATGCTAGCCATTATTAGGGATTAATAATAGAGATAAAGAGGATATGCTGCCACTGTACTAAGCTCTCTGTGAAATATATAGCTGATATATTGATTACATGGGGGGGAAATAACAAAAAAATAAAACATCTGTGCTTTTTAAAACGTTATTCTAAAACCTTTTTCACATAAAATGATATGTATATAAATGCACAGCCAATTACACAGTAAATGAACTAAAATCAGAGCTTTCATTAGTCTGGTAGCTTTTCCTTGGTCTTTGTAATGCAAGTTGGATTGGGGGAATCTGTTTTCCTACCAATCCCTTAACGATTTATTCAAACAGTTCAAATAAAACTTTATCCTGGATAAGCTTCAGTGAGCCAATGTTATTTCATTTTCCTTTCTCTTTTGGGAAGAACTATAGGCTTCTGCAGTCTTTTAAAGAATGTTTTGTAAGAACAGGATGGGAATATCATTAAAGAGATCCATTTGCCTATTTATCAAGTCCCTGTGAGTGTATTTAGTTTCTAAATATCAAGCAAGGTTTCATTACAAATTTTGAAGGCAGACCAAATAAAAGGAAGATAAATTGCCTTTTCTCCTAATTCCAAGAACTATTGAATGAAACCTACTTAAAGAAAAATAAAAATATCCTATTTGTAGTTTAAATCCATACAAAGCATGAACATATTAT
Organism: Paroedura picta; assembly: GCF_049243985.1. NCBI lineage: Eukaryota > Metazoa > Chordata > Lepidosauria > Squamata > Gekkonidae > Paroedura > Paroedura picta. Next base: position 75,541,683 of record NC_135373.1, on the reverse strand, counting down.
ATTCATAAACAGGCATACTTGCTTTTTTGCCACTGTGTTTAAAATAAAGATAACAATCTAATGACTGTCAAATAAAGGGTGGCTTTGGATAATGAATATCTAATAAAGGGACACCATTTCTAAAACTCAACTGTTATTTGGGATAAAAGAATGATACATCACAGCTTTTAATAGTGTAGATACTTTAAGGTGTAATAAACAAACAACAGACAGATATTCATGGCAACACATACAATTTGTTCTCATTGTACTATGTACCAAAAGTATTATATAAAAGAATGTTAAAAGCCCTCTTATTCTGAAGCCTAAGCCTTGATCTGTCAAGAACCCTTCACAAGATGCAGTTATAATGCAATACAATAGAAAATGCCAGAATGTTTCTGCTTTTTCACCTTTGAGAATTAACAAAATCTCTAACCCATTTTTAAAAACTGGCTGAATATTTCCACTTCAGAATCATAGTGAAAATCCAAAACCAAACACTCACGACAACATTCTACTTCTTTTATATATAATTCAACCCTTGAGAAGTATAAGACATTTCACACGAATGACAAGTTAGAAGGAAGCTTAGTATTTTTCTTTTTTAAAAAGATTTTTCCTAATTATTATATGTCTCAAAAGTTTTTGATATTAGCTGGGACTATACTATATCAGATATGTATATGGGGGTGTAGTGTGGTGGGCAACATTGTCTTACCTCACACTCAAAGTCCTCAGTTCTGTCTGCATCAGTGGGCAGGCTGGAAAGATACTCATTACCTTCATAAAATTCATGATCCACTGGATGAAGAGAATGGCAGCTATATGAAACAAAGAAGATTAGGTTAGGTATTTGAATCCAGTTTTTCAAATTTAAAAAAGTATTGTAGAAACTTGTTGCATTAGGTTTTTAACATACAGAATGCTATTTGAAATTACTTGAGAGCATGAAATATTTTGTTCCTAACTGTAAAAATGTATTATAATTCTGTCAAGTAGCAGGAAGTACCTATCCAAGAAATGTTATATTTGTTTAATCTTGACTACAACTTTTTAAATACAAAAAAAAACAACTGGACTTTACTTCAGAACACATTCAGAAATTTGTAAGGAAATGTGTATGAAAATGATGAGGCAGCAGACTGATGGCAGTCAACAGGGGTCATGCTTCAGGGACATTGGAAGCAAAACAGCACTACCCAGATCTCTAGGCCTCTAGCGTCAATAGGACAGAATGCATCCTCTGTAGTTCCTTAAGCAGTCTCAAGATATCTCATAGATGATAGATTCTGTGGTCTGTACCCTGTTAATCCTCTCAGAAAAGTCTGAAGCCTTTCCCAATGAAAGGACCTTTTCCCTAACTTAAATGGCTCTTCTGTCACAAGTAGGATCAAGACCTATTTGTTCCATTGCTACCAGTTGTTCGGAAGTAGCGCTATCTCTGCCTCCAATTCCTGCCCTCCCACCCGCCTCCCTCTCCCTTCTCTTAGGGATGTTTTTTTTTTTTAAAGCAAACTGCCTGGAACAATGAATAGGCATTCAATTGTGCAGGCAAAGCAAAACAAACAAACAAGCAAACACCCCCCCCCCGTTAAAACACAAATCATGTCTCTCTAAAGACCCCTCCTCCCAAAATCGGGAATGAGATTAATTTTTAAAAGATTCAAGGCTCATGATTCCATAAGGGGTGGCATTAAAAAAAGCACTATGCATCTATGATTAGATGCAAAGGCATTTCAGTGGAGTAGTTTTACTTTTAAAAATTAGCTGGCATCATGGGCCCTTTTGGGAAAGTGATTGGCTGCCTGGCTTGATTGACAGGAGGAAGAGAGTCACGTGCAAAACACATTGCTCTCTTCTACCATTTCAAGCAGTCATGCAGAATGCAAGAAGTGCAAGAAAGTGGCAGACGAAAGTGAGAGAACCAGAAGGTTAGGAATGGCCGGAGGCGCGATAATTTTTAGTCTTATGCCATTTCACTGACATAACACTATTTTTTTTCAATGTGCTGAAATGTCCTTGGTATTGTCCCTCTTGGAAAAGCAAGACATTGTAGAGGTCCCCATTTAGCACTTAATAGCAGCATTTTGATTCAGAAAATTGTGAGGGGGGAAAGGTTTAAACATCTTTAAACAGTAAGGAGGAAAATGATTAAACACCCATTCCCCGGTACATGTAAAAAAGAAGACCCTGATCATGAATATCTTGTATTGTGATACTATATTTCATCATTTGTCAGTTCAATAGGAAAAAAAATCATACCTGTCTGAAAGCAGGAAGGGACATATTTCAGGTACAGGAGGTGTGGTTGGTCTTAGCTTGGCCAGAGCCATAATATGCTCAAAGGTAATATCTGTCTGTGTGCTAGCATCCGTGAGCTGAACATCCTGTGAACTCCCATGTGCTTTAAGGAGGGGTGCTCTTCGTAGAACTTGAACTACAATGGGTTCCTTCGCATTACGAAAAACCTCCACTGCCTCCTCATGAGTAGCTTTGGAGAGATCTCTTCCATTAACCTTGGAAGAAAAAAAATACTTTCTAGGTTAATATTATGAGAATTGTAGAATATTGAAATCAAACAATTATAACATTTATCAGGTAATTTAACATGTCTTCTGTGTTAACAATAGGGTAGCTAGGTGGAATTGAGCAAGCAACAGGAAGATTTGGGAACATAATCCAGGAGCTCCCCAACATTCTGACATCACATCAAAATGACTTCAGCACATTGGAGATGTTGGGGGCGATGCTATGCCTTTTGGGCAGAGCTTTGTCCAAAAATGCAGAGTGGATGCCATGCCTCCCATCTGCACCCCCCTGACCAAAATGCCACCTGGCACCCTCTTGCCCCCATCTGAAACTTGCAGAGCTGCTGATGGTGTGCAGGGTTTGTGGCAAAGCCACAAATTGCAGCTCCACACATTTTGGGTATGGGGAGCAGGTATGATGGCAGCCGGGGGAGAGGTGCCAAAGTGGATGATTCTCGGCCACAATGGGATCTGGCATCACTAGGTGTCAAAGAAAATAGGTAGAAAATTGTCAGATGAAAAAATAATTGATGTTATGATATTTCCAGAACATATAACATGTCTCTCAAATTAGAAAAATGTCCAAAGCAAAATAAATAGCACAAGTTGTGAGAATCATAGAATCATAGAGTTGGAAGGGGGTCATACAGGCCACCTAGCCCAACCTGCTCAATGCAGGATCAGTGTAAAGTATCCATGATAAGTATCTGTCCAGCCGCTGCTTAGACTGATGCATAGGGAAAAAAGCTTTAAACATTACAAATCATTTAAAGGGTTTTATTTCAATGTAAAATTACACTGAATATAAGTTATAAACTTGTGCACCAATTTAGATCATCACACAGCAACACCCCCCCTCCCCAATTTTCTTTCACAGTGTTATGCAACAACCTGAACTTAACTATGGTTCTAGTCCTTTGGAATGGGCTCCCAGAAGAGGTCAGGAGGTACTCCACTCTAGACCACTGAGGAATAAGTAGTGGGTTTTTATCCATGGCTTTTCACAACCCAAAAAAGTCTCAAACCAACTTACAATTGCATTGCCTTCCTCTCCTCACAACAGTCATTCTGTAAGGTAGATGAGGCTGAGAAAGCTCTGACAGAGCTATTCTTTGAAAACAGCTCTAATGAAACTGTGACTAGCCCAAGGCCACCTGGTCCAAGGCCACATGTCTGCACCTACAGGTTACTAGGCACTGTAGATCAATCATCAGAAAGGCCAAAGCTGAGAGTGAGCTAAGATTGGCCAGGGAATCCCATTGTTACAAGAAAAGATTTTTCAGTTATGTGTGGAGCAAACATAAAGTAAAGGAAGCAATAGGCCCACTGTTGGGTGCAGATGGACAAACTCTAACGGAGGATGCAGAGAAAGCAGAAAGGCTCAGCACCTATTTTACATCTGTTTTTTCCCACAGGTCAAAGGGTTTAGGCACATCTAGAGATGGCAGTAACCAAGGGATAGTGTCTAGGTGGCAGGTTGACATGGACAGAGAGGTTGTCGATAGGCATTTAGTTGCATTGGATGAGTTCAAATCCCCTGGGCTGGATGAAATGCACCCGCGAGTGCTCAAAGAACTTTCCTGAGAACTTGCAGAACCCTTGTCCATCATCTTCAGGACCTCTTTAAGGACTGGAGATGTCCCGGAGGACTGGAAGAGAGCAAATGTTATTCCGATCTTCAAAAAAGGGAGGAAGGATGACCAGGGAAACTACAGACCAGTGAGTCTGACCTCTGTTGTGGGGAAGATAATGGAGCAGATATTAAAGGGAGCGATCTGTAAACATCTGGAGGACAATTTGGTGATCCAAGGAAGTCAGCATGGATTTGTCCCCAACAGGTCCTGTCAGACCAACCTGGTTTCCTTTTTTGACCAAGTAACAGGTTTGCTGGATCGTGGAAATTTGGTTGATGATGTTTACTTAGATTTTAGTAAAGCTTTTGATAAAGTTCCCCATGATGTTCTGATGGATAAATTGAAGGACTGCTATCTGGATTTTAAGATAGTTAGGTGGATAGGGAATTGGTTAGAGAACTGCACTCAAAGAGTTGTTGTTAATGGTGTTTCATCAGACCAGAGGGAGGTGAGTAGCGGGGTACCTCAGGGCTCGGTGCTCGGCCCGGTACTTTTTAACATATTTATTCATGATCTAGATGAGGGGGTGGAGGGACTACTCATCAAGTTTGCAGATGACACCAAATTGGGAGGATTGACAAATACTCCAGAAGATAGAGACCGTGTTCAACGAGATCTGAACACAATGGAAAAACGGGCAAATGAGAACAAGATGCAATTTAATAAAGATAAGTGTAAAGTCCTGCATCTGGGTCAGAAAAATGAAAAGCAAGCCTACTGGATGGGGGATACGCTTCTAGGTAACACTGTGTGTGAACGAGACCTTGGGGTACTTGTGGATTGTAAGCTAAACATTAGCAGGCAGTGTGATGCAATGTTAAAAAAGGTGAATGCCATTTTGGGCTGTATCAATAGGGGCATCACATCAAAATCACAAGATGTCATAGTCCCATTGTATACGGCACTGGTCAGACCACACCTGGAGTACTGTGTGCAGTTTTGGAGGCCTCACTTCAAGAAGGACGTAGATAACATTGAAAGGGTATATTGGGGAGTAATGAGGATGATCTAGGGCCAAGGGACCAAGCCCTGTGAAGATAGGTTGAGGGACTTGGGAATGTTCAGCCTGGAGAAAAGGATGTTGAGAGGAGACATGATAGCCCTCTTTTTGAAATATTGTTGCTTGGAGGAGGGCAGGATGCTGTTCCCATCGCCTGCAGAGGAAAGGATGCACAGTAATGGGTTTAAACTACAAGTACAACGATATAGGCTAGATATCAGGAACAAATTTTCGCAGTCAGAGTAGTTCAGCAGTGGAATAGGCTGCCTAAGGAGGTGGTGAGCTCCCCCTCACTGACAGTCTTCAAGCAAAGGTTGGATACACACTTTTATTAAATGCTTTAGGATGCTTAGGGCTGATCCTGTGTTGAGCAGGGGGTTGGACTAGATGGCCTGTATGGCCCCTTCCAACTTTATGATTCTATGATTCTATGTGGAGGAGAGGGGAATGAAGCCCAGCTCTCCAGATTAGAAGCCACTGCTCTTAACCACTATACCAAGCTGGCTCTCATTGTTGGAAACTGTAAAGTGGCCTTGTTTAAAATGACCTTTGCTACTGAGCAATATTTGGTATTACTGTCTAGCTTGAGCATGAGCTGCATATTACTGTTGGAGGTGCTTTGAATTGCTATAGTGCTTTGAATTGTTATAGTGCAGGTGATTACTGGTTTTAGTAAAACAGCTTGCATCACCATTGGTGATGGAAAAGGTGAGATATAATTGTAAATGCAGCAATAGCAGACAAAAAAGAGAGAAATAGATATAAAAATTAATCTATTTAAAAAGGAAAACATGAAGCATGAAATATTTAATGCTGAACCTATACTTTGGCATGCAGATCATAAAAGTCAAAAGCTGGGGCCAGGCTCAGATTTGGGGGCATGTTTGTACAAATCTGAGTCAGGCCCAGGTTTAACAAAATTCTTCCAAATGATTTTTTTTAATTACACATATAGTAAAATTAATATGTTGTGAGATCTCAATCACCATTTTAAAGGTTGTTTAGAAACAGTCCAATTATTCAAACCATCCCAAGTGCTGAAGGACACCGCTGTAACTAGTAGGAAGAGAATGATGGAGTAGCCTTCAGCCACCATCTGAGCTAGGAAGGCAGATAGGGGAAACAGTGGGAGCTGCAGCTACCCTCTACCAGAACACCACTTGATTAGCCAGAGTACTGGATGCAAAACTGTTGCCACCTCCCTACTGTCACATGAGATAGGCATTGGATGAGCTGCAGGCTGCCTGGGTGGTTGGATCCCTGCCACCACACAAGCCAGGCAGATGGAAGTTCTGTAAGTACGCAGGGTGGCTGGTGAGTGGGTGGCCTGGTGAGAGAGTGAGAGGGGGGTGAAAAAGAATGGGATTACACCTCCCCCCTACTACCAGCTTTGCAGGTTTCCTGCTTAACTTTTCATATTATTCATGCATGTTGTAAAAGTACAATATGCCAGAAACAGTCTGGGATCTGACACCCATGTAGCATCACACTCTGCCTCTTCCATGCTAGTGCTAGATAAAAGACTCCAGGGGATGTAGTTTCCAAAGACAATAGCATTTTGGCATCTGAAAGGTGATACCCTAAGTTCAGTCCTGTTTAACTTGGTGGCCATTGTCATGCCATGCATCCCCCAATAAAATGAGTCCAATATAGCCCAAATAAAGATTCTTATTTCCCATGACCTGCATTGGTAAACTGACTATTTGTTTAAAGAAGTAATGTTGTACCATCTCAGATGTTCCTATCTTTAACAGTTACACAAGTTACCTAATTATATATACAGTAATTAAAATGCTGCTTATATGTGGATACATTGCCTTTCACAATTAGAATGGTGGTTGCCAAAGCCATCCTTCATAATTTTTTTTAAGTTTAAAAATTCCTATGGCCTTTATAATACTTCCATACTCTTATGAGGAAATCACATTGAGTAAATACTTAGGATCAAAGTTCCCTACTCGTAATCATTTTTGAAGTTCCTCAACAGATTGGGTTATCCTGATTGAAGGTCACCAGTCTTGTAAATCATGCCTGTTTCTATATAAACATGAGATAACAGCTACACTATAATAGCAGCCAAGAGGGTACATTCTTTCCCCACGGAACACTGAATATGAATTTTAAAATGTTAACATTTAAACAAAAACTTGTTTAATGATATGGAGTTAACAACATTCCCATTGAAGCTTGCATCATTTTGGTCCTGAGAGGGAACCATAACCATCAACTTTTCTACCTGTTAGCAAATGTCACCACAAATGCTGTTCCTACCCTAATCCCTTGAAACTTGAGCCATGGAGACATATCAGTTCATACCCACAACAATACTCTGCATCTAAGTCCCGTATCTTATAATGGCACTGATCTAAGATGCTTCTTGCTTACAATAACATCCTTTGCTAGTGTGCTTTGGAGGTAAGTTGCCAGTCTTTATAAGTAGAGTTCTGTACTGAAAGGAGATTGCGTTTCAAAGCCAGGAGGCAGACACATAAATAAAACCTCTTAGCTGCAGCTGAAAAGAACAGAGCCCTCCAACCAGTTCAGTGTTATACACGGCATACATCAGTGTAATAAACAAACAAAAATAATTTAAAAGGTGTAGGGATATTGGCCTGTTATCTTGGTCTCTTTTATCTCACAAGAAATAACATTTGTTGGAACAGATGGGCTAATTAATCTATAAGCAATTTGTGAATGTTAAATAAAGCACATATCTCTTCACATGAAAACATACCACTGCCTTGTTTAATACAGCTTATGTTTAATGAACACTCTTCACTTTTTAGATAAACTGTGAAATCTGGGCCACTTGTCAAAAACTTCCCCAGAGTGACTGGTGACCCCTGCTTGGAAGTAAGCCACCCCACTTTGATTATCTCTCTAAATCCAGCCACATGTATAAATTCATCAGTATCAGAAAACCAGTACTTTTTTTGTCTTTGATGCACACACATTCACATAACAACAAGCTCATATTGGCGAGCTGCCATTCCCAAAGGCAGTCACTTTTCAGCCATATCTTTGCCAAGCCCACACAGAAATTTGCAAAATAAAGCACAATAAAGGAAGAGTGGATTATAGACAGATTATTTAAAGACTATAGATAAAATGACTAGCCAATGCTAATTCAAGGTCACTTACAAAATAATCTCACCGGATTTCCCTGCACCGGTCATAATGGCTTACTTGAATTTGGTTTTCTGCTACTAATGTCTTTGTTTGTCTGTTTATCATCGGAAAATTTGCTGTTTCTTTAAGGACTGATGATTCCCGCTAGTCCTAGGGAGCAGAACCAGGAGGAAAACTATGCTAGTTTACATCAAACATTGATCTTGCATTTGGAATGCAAGCAGTTTAATTTGGAAACTATCTCCAATTTAATGAATTAGTGATAAGCAGAACACAACTATTTTCATGGACTAATATTTTAATTTATTTATTTAAGTTATTTTTTATAATTCTTATATCCTATGTTCAAAACTTTTACAATACCATAATATAGGAAAGTTCAGGAGAAAAAAACCCTACAATATGTTCAAATAATATGCAATAAAATGTCAGCATCTGCTCAAAAGAAATCACATAATCTCAAAAATAAATGTAAGGTCTGGAACCTCTTGCAAAATTGCAATTTATTTTTATACTACATTTTTAGCTTGGGGCAGCATATGTGATTCTCTCCGCTATCCTCACAGTGGCTCAATTAGATAGGGTAGGCTGACAGAGAAACTACACGGCCAGAATCCAACAACAATGACTTTCATGCTGGGTCTCACATGTCCTAGTCTAATGGTGTAAACGTCAGAACCCCCCAGGTTCTGCTATGAAATATATATCATATCAAATGTAGTTAAGGGGCTTAGAATTTGGCCTTGTGTAAATTAGAGCAGCCTGTCTCTGATGTGTCGTTTATAGCAGGGGTAGTCAACCTGTGGTCCTCCAGATGTGCATGGACTACAATTCCCATGAGTCCCTGCCAGAAAATGCTGCCAGGGGCTCTTGGGAATTGTAGTCCATGCACATCTAGAGGACCTCCGGTTGACTACCCCTGGTTTATAGGGATCCCATTCCTTCCCTTCATTCCTTCACGTCCCTCCCTTTCACCTTGCACCATCTCCTGCATTTCCCTGCCCCTGTGTCCTGGAATCTTATTAGAATGTTTTGACTCTGCAAAGTTGTCCAGTTGTATGGGATTCCCACAGGAAGGAGAAAGACCAGGGGAACATATATGCAAAGACCTGTAAATTGAACCCCAGTTTCATCAATGCCTTGAATACGTGTACTTGCTGGCTTAATAAATGTAACTTTTGCTTACATAAAGAGCCTGTGTTTTGGCCTAAACAAGATCCCTACAGTAACCACTACACCACACTGACTGGCTATAAAAGAAAGCTGGATTTCTTGACAACACTGGGAAGAGAATGTTTGCATGCTGGAGGAACAAATGAAAAGGTCTTTATTCCACCTTCAACCTTAATTGATGGAAAGATGGACCCACCAACTATCCTTGCTGGATAAATCTTAATCAGTAAACTAATTCATATGAAGAGGAGTTCAACAGAGCTGCCCCAAAAGGCTCCAGAAAATTCTGACTGAACCTCATATAACCCCCTTCCCCATTTTCCATCTTATCTTAACCATTGGCCCTTAAATAAAGTTAAAAGGACCATGTAAGTGCCCCTGTCCGGGCCTGGATAGTGGGCCAATCCGGATGCGCCCAGCAAAGCAGGATCAGCCCTAAGCATCCTAAAGCATCCAAGGAAAGTGTGTATCCAACCTCTGCTTGAAAACTGCCAGTGAAGCAATACTGGGCAGGAGTTGACTGGGACAGAAGGATCCAGGCCATTATTTTTGGGGCCTGACCATGGCTTCTTTTAGTTTTTCTGAGAATGGCTCTGAAGCATGGGGAAAGTTGATAATTTCCAAGAGAGGAACCCAGATCTCCTCACTGCTGGCTTTCACCAACCTTGAGGGACATGGTTGGCTGGACAGCTGCTAGGTCCTTGTTCACATCAGACAAGGAGAGTGGACTGAAGTAGTTCAAAGGAGGACCAAATGGTCAAGGGGACTCTAGTTCACTATCTACATATAGCTTGGCAGGATGGTCCTGGAAGAGCATCAAGATTTACTCTATGAAAAAGCTCATAAAGGCCTCACAACTAATGTCCAGTTGGGTAATTTGGGATGATTCTTTAGATAAGGATGTCAGAGATCTAATTATTTTAAATAATTGAGCTGGGCACAAACTTGTGGAGGCAATAGAGGCTGTTACTTTCACTGCCTTTGTATAGGCATTTGTAAGTGTCTTACAAGATGCTCTTGAGGCTTTTCTGCCAGACTTGCTCTAGTTGTCTCCTGTTTGTCGTTCGCAGCTCCAGTGTATATCAAGAAGCTAATTTGGATAGAAGAGAGGGCATCAGGGGGCAATTTCATAACTGGCTTTGAAAAATCAGAAATGCCAATCTTCCACCAGCTCATTGACTGAGTGACTGCGGGGGGGGGGGGGGGTGGCACTGGATCCTGAAGATCCTGAAGAGCATTCCAGAAACCAACTGGATACCTAATTCTCCTTGGGCAAGCAAAAATCCACTTTTTGCCTTTACAGTGGGGGAGTGCATTGATCTAAGCACTAATTGATTGGACTGGACCAAAGATCACATTTTGGGTGTGGCCTGCTTGGTGTGTGGGACCAGTAATAAATTGGGAGAGTCCCAGCATTGCCATGGCTGACACTAGATCCAAATTCTGTGAGGAGTCAGTTTTTTCCACATTGATGTTGAAGTCCCTCAAGACCAATAGTTTGGGGACCTGGTGCTAAAATTAAAAACAACTGCTGAGAGAAAGACAGGGGCTGAAAATTTCAAGAAGTGATTGTGGCTCACAAGAGACTAGTGTACATTTTCTGATTCCTTAGTTCATATTAGATATCCTGTTATAACAGCTAGTTTTCAATGCTTTGTTTGTATTTGATTGTGTGACAGCACTTCCATGCTGTTGTTAAACAAAATAGGCTGTTGGAAAACTGGAATATATGTAGGATCAGCATATATCGCATCCGGATGATAATCCAAACTCTAGTCTTTCCCAGATGGTGGTTTAATGAGCCTGGAGTGTACTTAATATGCAAATTGCATGTTATATTGACCAACTGATTTTTAATTACTGCAATTCTGCCTTATGGTGATATGGACTCAGCTAGCTGTATTATACATAAAATACATGAAGTTATCATTTAGCATAATTAGAATTTCGCAGTTAATTATTGCAAACTTAAAAATGCTTTATTTTGCTTGGTACTCTAAGCTCCTATATATTGTGAAACCATCACAAAATCTGACAAACAATATTGTCACAAGTAAGAAACATGAATGCATTACAGACCATTTCTTTGTAAGATTACACTTTTTGTGCTTTACAATAAACATTACAATTTCTTTTATGATTTTATTAGCAAGTTGCTAGATAGGTGCCTTTTAGAAGTTTAGATCCAATTAGGAATGTGCAACTGATCTCTAACAGATGACACATTTCACTGCTTTCATGTTCTTTGTATGACCACTTCATCAGAAACATTTCCTCTGTCTCGCCTTTAAAAATAAGTCTCTTTACAACCAATACAGAGATGACAAGCATAGCCATATGAATGGGCCACTTATCACTGTCAAAACAATTCACCCTATTTCCAGTGGTTGAAACTTGGATCTCCTCTGAACTAAAGCAGTTTTAAAAGATAAATGGTTGCCTCCTGGCTAATTGTGGGAGTCTTTTCATTACTCTAAAAAGTCTTTTTATATCTCAAGTGACTTTATAAGCAGTGAATAATGAGACAAAGTCTTTCAAAAAAGAGTCCACTGATCAAATGCTAGGGTAACTTATGGGCATGGTGACCTTTTACTCATTGAGTTACTCCAAACTGCTGCTGTTGGCACATTATTAAAATTATCCATTTACGGAGAGCCAGCTAGCCATGAGGCATTTTTTTCTTTTTTAAGAGAAATATCAATTTGATGTAGTAGAGAGCTAAAAAGAAGTCTTGCATACCTACAGTGACACATCATCCACTTTGCTGACACAAAATGGCACAGGAAAGCCACAAATATCACCAACAGCTGGGCAAGATCACTTGGCACCAACACACACTAACAGTGCCAGCTCCATCACATAATCCTAAGAGGAAATGTGTTACTAACTGTGAGCATATCCATGCCTAGCAATACTTTGTCTTATTCAGCAAGATTACTGGAGCAAAGGTTACATCTGTCAAGCACTGTCACTGTTCCCTTTGGCCATGTCAGAATCCTAGAAGTGCCAACAAATTCTATTCCCACACACAAAGCAACACAGAAGTACCTACAAGGCCTTCTAAAACGTCTCTATTATAGCATATGTTAAGAGAATAAACTTTGAGGCTGGATATCCTTGGTTCAAATTTAGTGCAGCTATGAATTCACTGAGCTGCCTTAGGGAGATGCTTCTCTCAGCTTCAGTGCCTCATTTATAAGATGGATAAAACAACACTGGCCAACTTCAGAGATCCATTACGAGGATATTCTATATATGAAGTACTTTGAATATGCTGAAAAAGCACTATTAATAATAAGGATGGTGCATTTTCACATTTTGGATTATCAATTTCTTAAGCAGGAAGACTACACATGAAATTAGTATGTTAAAATATGTTGAATAGATTGATACTTAAACCCAATCCATATCTTACCCAGGGATTCTCAGCCACATTTTGATACCACTTTTGGCTGTAACAAGGACACAGTAAATGTGATTCAAGTTATTTTAAATCAATCCACTTAGTTCATCATATGCTAAACAGACCCGTTTACTCATGATTTTAATATGGTGATCTAGTCATGTGAATTGGCCCTTAATACTCTCATACAAAATCCCATACCAAATCATCTTTACCACCTTACTGGGATCTGTTATATCAATCATCATTGGCATTGTTTAAACATCAGTTTTGCTGACCACACAACTTTACAATTAAGCCTGATTTCAAGAAAACAAGTATAGCAAGCAGCAGGATCTAGAAGTTTACAAATGCACCCATACCAGGAGGTTTCTCTCTTTCTTCTAATGCCTTTCCTTCATTTGTTTCCCTGCTGTGCCCACCTTTATTCTTTCCTTGTCTCCCTTCTCCATTAGTAAAGAACTCTTGTGTTCCTTTCATGTGCTTTCTGTATGCCCTTTCTCTGCATGATTTCATCCTATTTTTTGGCCTCTACAGGATAGCAGAAGCAGCCACTAAGCAAGGCCACTTTGAAAGAGCAGCAAAGGAGACCTGGTATTAGTTTTTGGACTACGTATAAAAATGTCTTTATGTTGCTGCCAGCATAGCCGGATTCTTTCTGAAAGGGGAACAAATTAATTGGAGAGATCTGATGGTGCTAACTAATGTCTATGACTACTGTTCCAAAACAGGACTTCATGAAGTTCAGTTTCTATATAGTTTAGCTGCTTAATGCCAATAATAAACGCATTGCTGAAAATCATGAGTTGGTGTTCAAAGGTTTATTTCAGATCTTCTCCAACTATCTCTTTTAAAATATCATCAGTTCCGATTCAAATCAGATTATTGCCATTTCAATAATCCCTATTCACTTCATCATATAAAATAATAATCTGGTTTTAGACACATCAGGAAGCTTTCTGTTAATTTTATTTGGAACAAAGAAGAGATTAAAACTTGCAACATTCAGCAAACAGTGCTGAAGAGTTAAGACTCAAATGATCATCACATTAATACTACTGATCCCAATTATGTACATATTATAAGCAAGAAGCCCTCAAAATTAATTTTGAAAAGAGCTAAGTTAAAGAATTGGTGCATTCATGGGAACCATATCAACCATATAGCCTTTCCATTACAGGTCCCCAGATCCCAGCAGTACCCTAGGGAGACCACTGCCAGGTCTTAACTGGGAAAAGTTAAGTGGCTGGCATGGGGGACTCAATGGGTGAAAGCCTCTATCTGGTTCCCATGGCCACCTGGCACTGTGAGCCCCCTTGGCTGCACAACTGGGTTGGCCTCAGGTCACATCCCTGTTGCCTCTTAGGAAGGCCCCAAAGATGGTAAGTCTGATGCACAGAAACCAACAGGTCCCATCCCAGGCCAAAAACTGTCAGCTGTGACAAAAACCTCTAGGCTGGACTTACACAACTCACATTACATGGGCCTTCCCTTGCCCTGGAAATTCTAGCTGGTGCAGAATGCAGCTGCTAGGGTCCTCACAGGAACATCTTGGAAGGCCCATATCCAGCCAGTCCTGAGGCAGTTGCATTGACTACTCATTGCAGTCTGGATCAAGTTCAAAGTTTTGGTATTAACCTTCAAGATCATTTGCAGTCAGAGCCCCACATATCTGTGACCGCCTAACTCCTTATGGCCCCTGCATGGCTCTTTGCTCTGCAGGAGCAAATCTGTTGGTGATCCCCAGACCAAAAGAGGTTCACCTGGCCCTGACCTGGTGAAATCAGCTCCTCTTGACAGCTGAAGACCCTGATGGAACTTTTAAAGTTCTGTGGGGCCTGCAAGATGGAGCCCTTCCACAAGGTCTTTGATTGAGGCCAGGGCAATTAAGATCATTGGTCCTCCACTAGGACTTTGATTGAGGCCAGGGCAATTAAGATCATTGGTCCTCTCCCTGAGTAGTTGGCAAATCAGGCCATCTTCTATCAGACTCCCTGAGACACAATGGGAGCTGCCTGTTGAGTGAGCTGGGGGGGGCATACACCTGTTGTTTTGCTGCGGGAAATGTATTATTTTATACTGTGATGTTATGGGAATTTTATTGAGAGGTTTTTATCATGTCATCTGCCACAAGCCATTTTATGGGTGTGGTGGACTACAAATTAAATAATAAATAATGTGACTGAAACATAAAAACAACTATAAACAGCAATGCTACCAAAACTGTTAGAACAAGGTGAGTGGGAAGCTCCCCACTGTGGCTCAGGGGAGGTAAGAGGCTAGGCAAGCACATGCTGCACCTTTTAAGGAGCCTTAAAGTAGCTTGCACCTTCCTCCCCCCTGCCCTTATGGCACTAGAACACCAGTGCACCATACACAGCAGGACCATGCTGCTGCTGCTACTGGTGCAGCACATCCTCTGCCGCAGTCTGCACCTCTGCTGTGACAATCTGGCAGAGTGCGAGACAACGTTTGTGTTTCTCTTGGATATACTGCAAATGGTCTAATGCTGTAGCACTGATGAAACCCTCCCTATGTTCCTGCTCCCCCCAGACTCCCCCCAGTTGGCATCTCTACACAGAGTAGACTGCAAGTTTCACATGAAGATACACATTTTCAAAGATGTCCTACTTCAATAATTCTTTGTAGCTGAAATACTGCCATCATGGAGGTTTCACAATCATGTGTTATTTTATACATGTAGGACATTTTTAATATGAGAACTGTTTAGTATTACATATCTATACTAGATATTAAGCCCGCTGTGGCCAAAATACAGCAGGAGCTAGCATGGTGGGTAGGTGGACGGATGGGGCGAAGGAAGGAGGAAAGGGAGAAAGACAGAAAGAAAGGGAGAAAGATAGAGACAGAAGAAGAGGGAGAGAAACAGGTAGTGAGAAAGAGGCAGATAGGAGAGAGGAAGGAAGGAAGGAAGGAAGGAAGGAAGGAAGGAAGGAAGGAAGGAAGGAAGGAAGGAAGGAAGGAAGGAAGGAAGGAAGGAAAGGACAAAGAGAATGCTGGGGGGAAGGGAAGGACAAAGGGAATGCTGGGAGGAAGGGAAGGAAAAAGGGAATGTTCAGAGGAAGGCAGTAAGGGAGTCAGGTAGGTAGCATGAAAGGGGACTTTGTGGGCTTTGCGGCCTTCTGCCGGGTCCAGGGGCAGGCTCGCCTGTCCAGGGCCTGGCAGATGGCTCCGGACGGCGGCGGCGGGCTTTGCGACCTTCCCTCAAAGCCTCAAAGCCCGCCACCGCCGTCCAGAGCCTTCTCCAGCAGAAGGCGCCGGACGGCGGTGGTGGGCTTTGAGGCCTTCTGTCAGGCCCAGGGGCAGGCTTGCCTGTCACAGGGCTTGGCAGAAGGCTCTGGGTGGTGGTGGCCTTTGCAGCCTTTTGCCGGGCCCAGGGGCAAGCTCGCCATTCCCAGGACCTGGCAGAAGGCTCTGGACGGTGGCGGTGGGTTTTGCAGCCTTCTGCCAGGCCCAGGGGCAGGCAGGCCAGAGGACTTACCACTGGGTAAAGCTTCTTCCTCTGAGCATGCGACTCCCCGGCTGGCCCAGGCAAGGCCGGGCCAACTAGCCAATGGGGAACCGTATAAATTGTGGCTCCCCATTGGCTGCTTGGCCCTCGAGTGACACTCAGAGGGCCCAATCAGAAGCCGCTTTGTGGCTCCTGATTGGGCCCTCCGAGTTTTTATCTTGGACAGAACCCGCCTTATCTCCTCCACTTTAGCTCTTACTGTTTTATTTTATCCGCTCCGCAGGAGCGGTTAAAGATTTATTTATTTAATTTATATCCCGCCACTCCCGTTAAGCTTGTGGTGTGTCGCGATAAAAACCTCCTTAAAACCCCTAGTACAATAAAACCCATCTAAAGCCCATTACCCCACAACCTACCCAACCAATCCAAGTGGTGGTAGCACTACAGCCCAAAAATTTCTCGAGAGGGAATAAACAAACCAGCATCAGATAGTCCTCTCCCCACTCCACCTGCCATCTGACGTATAGCCCATTTTACTACTGCATTAGGCTACAAGTGTAGGCCAGGTTGTCCTGTGTATCTTTTTAAGGACCTTTCACGAGATGAAACGAAATAGTAGGATGGCTTACAAGGAAAATCTAGGAGAACAGTGATATTTTTAAAATGAAAGTGACCATGGAAAAAATTAATGAGTTTTTAAGTTTCATACAAATATTGTGGACCCAAGTGTGATATTTTAATCTACTGAGAAAAGTTTGAGTCTAGTGGCACACTGCATAAGTGTGCATGCACATGGAAACTTATACCTTGAATTAAACTTTCTTGCTCTTAAAGGTGTCAATGGACTCAACGTTGTTCTGTTGCTTCAGATCAAAACGACTACCCACCTGAATCTTTTTCTTTACTAATACTCCATTCCCCTATCAATGATAGCACAGAGGAGTGCAAGTGATAAACATAGAACTCTGAAAGATGAGAAATGTCTCACACTGGTTTGAAATGGCAGCACAAAATCTGAGCAAATGCTCTACACCTAAGGAGAAGAAGTCTATAAATCATTCTCGACAATCAATTCTGCTGTTTGATTTTGCCCTGACACTTGTTGGGTATAGTCGCTGACATAGAACTGCTGTAAAAAGGCCAGGCCACCAGGGAAATCTGACAACCTCAACATCGGACAGTGAACTAGATGACCTCCTCGCTTCATCCCCCTTAGTATTATTTTTCATCCTTAGCATAATAATATGTTGTCTTCTATGCCTTTCTATAAGATCAGTGTTTTCTGTTACCATTGCCAAACTAGAAAGTATGAGATGGAAAACTATCTTGAAATCAAATTCAAGTTCCTACCATCTGTTCCTTTCAATTGTAGATGTTGGGGAATGAACCTGGGACCTTCTATATGCAAAGCAGCTGCTCTACCACTGAGTCATGGCCCTCATGCTATTTTTTTTAACAAGACTGACTACATCAGGGGTCCTCAAACTACGGCCCGCGGGCCAAATCCGGCCCCCGGACGATTTTTATCTGGCCCGCCGGGTGTTTTTCCCTCCAGCCGCCTGTCAGCAGCCGACTCCCTGCGGTGCGCATGTGTGAAATTTGAGCTGCAATCTCTGAGTCCCGCCTTTTCTCCGTCTCTTCATTCTTCCTCTGTCTCTGGCGTGATTGGAGGGATAACGAGTGTGCCTGTGGAAAGCCAGCGGCTGCCTGATCGAGGTTAAAAACAAGCTAGGATTTTTTTTTTACGTTAGGAGAGCCTTTTTTCTTAAGTTGGTTAGTTGGCTTGAGCTTAGAGTAGCAACAGGAAAATGAGGTTTACAACGCAGCGCAGGGTCTGCAGCGCACAGCGGCTGCCTTAGAAAAACTGCTCTTGCAAGGATTTTAATCTTTACCCCCCCCCCCTACCTTCCCGTCGGATCTCTTTTGCCAAGCTCTTTTTGCTGCTTTCCTCCGAAGAGAGACCCGCCCCCCCACCACGTTAAAACAATTAGGATTTTTTTTTAACATAAGGAGAGCCTTTTTTTGAAGTTGGTTAGTTGGTTGGGGTGGTTTCTAGGTGGGTGGCATAACAATGATAATGCAAACTGTCAGTGCTCAGAGGAAATGCAAATGGTCAGTGCTCAGTGTTATTGCATGGGAACTTAATCCAGCTCTGCAGACAGCGAAGGAGTAGGGAACCCAATTTAATTGACAGTAGAAGAAGAAGAGTTGGCTCTTATATGCCGCTTTTCTTTACCTGAAGGAATCTGAAGCGGCTTACAATCCCCTTCCCTTCCCCACAACAGACACCCTGTGAGGGAGGTGAGGCTGAGAGAGCCCTGAGATTACTGAAGAAGAAGAGTTGGTTCTTCTATGCTGCTTTTCTCTACCCAAAGGAGTCTCAAAGTGGCTTACAGTCACCTTCCCTTTCCTCTCCCCACAACAGACACCCTGTGAGGGAGGGGATGATGAGAGAGCCCTGATATTACTGAAGGAGAAGAAGAGCGGGTTCTTATATGCCGCTTTTCTCTACCCGAAGGAGACTCAAAGTGGCTTACGGCCGCCTTCCCTTTCCTCTCCCCACAACAGACACCCTGTGAGGGAGGGGAGGATGAGAGAGCCCTGAGATTACTGAAGGAGAAGAAGAGTTGGTTCTTATATGCCGCTTTTCTCTACCCGAAGGAGACTCAAAGTGGCTTACGGCCGCCTTCCCTTTCCTCTCCCCACAACAGACACCCTGTGAGGTGGGTGAGACTGAGAGAGCCCTGAGATTCATGCTCAGTCAGATCAGCCTTTATCAGTGCTGTGGTGAGCCCAAGGTGGCTGGCTGCATGTGGGGAGTGCAGAATTGAACCTGGCATGCCAGATTAGAAGTCCACACTCCTAACCACTACACCAAACTGCATTTATATTCTGATTGCTATTCAGTTGTGTATGATGTTGTATGCTGTGTGCTGTGTAAGCCCTGGTTCACACTGTTGTGATCTCTGAGCAGTGCGAGTTCAGCCATGTGCTTGTATGGCTGAACTCACATTAAATTTGGAAGAAAAAAGGCATATGTGCCTTCTTTTTTCCTGCAGTGGAATCTGATTGCATGGGTCTTAATCTCACCTATGCAATCAGATTCCTATGCGAGTTCACAAATCGCAGTGCAGTTTGCACAGGGTAGTGTGAACTGGAATGGTGGTGGAGGGACCGACTCTGTAATTGTGCCGGTTCCCACACCACACCAGTTTGAGCCTGAAATAAAAGTGGAGTTCCACCAATATGGGCACTGGTGAGGCTTCTTCATTTTATCTTCAAAATAAGATATGTGCAGTATACATAGGAAATTGTTCAGTTTTTTTTTTTTAAAAAACGATAGTCCGGCCCTCCAATGGTCTGAGGGACAGTGAACTGGCCCCCTGTTTTAAAAGTTTGAGGACCCCTGGACTACATGATCTGAATGGTTATATTTTGGCATCCCCATTTAAAAAGGAACTCCGTTCATAGGGAGATCGGATGCATCACTTTTAGGCTGTTTTCACACATACTGAATAATGTACTTTTAGTGTGCTTTAAGTGACTATTTGCAAGTTGATTTTCACACTGGAAAATCCATTTGCAAATGATTGCTAAAGTGCACTGAAATTGCCTTATCTAAACTATGAAAGAAACCCTTTGTAAATTACAACAAGATGAGGAGTTGGTTCTTATATGCCGCTTTTCTCTACCAGGAGTCTTAAAGTGGCTTACAATCACCTTCCCTTTCCTCTCCTCACAACAGACACCCTGTGAGGTAGGTGGGGCTGAGAGAGCCCTGATATCACTGCTCGATCAGAACAGCTTTATCATTGCTGTTGTGAGCCCAAAGTCACCCAGTTGGCTGCATGTGGGGGAGTGGGAAGTCAAACCCAGCTCACCAGATTAGAAGTCCACTTCTAAGCCTAACCACTACACCAAGCTGACTCTCAAGCAGAGTGGGAAGAAGGGATGGGGAGAGCCATGGCCAGCAGAGAGGAAGGGTGAAGTGCCCTCTGGGAGGCATTTCAACCATTCCTGTCTGCTGGCTGGGGAAAGGAGACAGTTTACCTCCTATTTTTGCTCCCCTCTCACTTTGAAGTAATAAGGAATAAAACCAGAGGGTTTAATGGCTCAATTTAAACCCTCCTGATCTTCTCCCGGCCACTTCAAGGGGGAGGGACCAGAATAGGAAGATTTAAGTAGTTTAAAGTCATATAAACCCCTGCTTTCTGCTCTCCGCTGCTTTCACGGGGAGTGAAAATGAGAGATTTAAACTTTAAATGTCTTAACAATCTACATAAACTGGTTTGGGAACTGGCATATCAGTTCATGTAGATTCATTGTTCAGTTCACAGTTCAGCCATGAGCCATGAACCAAAGAGCAAAAATAAGGCTTGTGTCCATCCCTATTGAGAGGATAAGTTCAGAAGAGGATAGGAAGGGGTTCTTGACTGGTAGAGGGATAAGTAAACACTGGGATGGAGGAAAATGGTAAATCTTATTTTTTTAAAAAACCCTTACTGGGCCAAATATTTGTTGTTTTAATATTACCAAGGAATGTGCAATGTAGGAGGCAGCTGTGGGAAGCAGTTTGGCCAACTGGAAGGAAGTAACTTGCTTTTTGTTTCCTTCATAATGACACCAAGGTAGAGAAGGCATTGCAGGCTGACATGTGTATTGCAGCAATTTCCAAGCAACATTTCCCCATATAAGATCCTTTCACATTAGATAGCTTAAAAGTTTGGGGATGACATTGGAAATGTGTTATCAGAGACTAGCTTGATGTAGTGGTTAAGAGTGGTGGCTTCTAATCCAGAGACCTGGGTTAGATTTTCTACTTCACATGCAACCAGCTAGTCACAGTCCTGTTAGTAGCTCTTGTTACAAATCTCTAAAGTTAAATAGGCAAGTTAAATAGGCAAGGCGACAGTATACAGCCTTGCCGAACTCCTTTCTCAATTTTGAACCAATCAGTGATTCCATGCCCGGTTGCTTCTTGACCTCGAGACAGATATAGGTTTCTCAAGAGACAGATAAGATGCTCTGGTATTGCCATCTCTTTAAGAACTTGCCACAATTTGTTGTGCTCCACACAATCAAAGGCTTTAGCATAGTCAATGAAGCAGAAGTAGATGTTCTTCTGGAACTCCCTAGCTTTCTCCATGATCCAGCGTATGTTGGCAATTTGATCTCTAGTTCCTCTGCCTCTTCGAAATCCTGCCTGTACTTCTGGAAGTTCTTGGTCCACATATTGCTGGAGCCTAGCTTGTAGGATTTTGAGCATAACTTTGCTAGCATGAGAAATTAGTGCAATGGTGTGGTAGTTTGAACATTCTTCGGCATTGTCCTTCTTTGTAACTGGAATGTAAACTGACCTTTTCCAATCCTGTGGCCACTGTTGACTATTCTAAATTTGCAGACATATTGAGTGTAGCACTTTTACTGCATCGTCTTTTAAGATTTTGAATAGTTCAACTGGAATGCTGTCACCTCCGCTAGCTTTATTGTTGCTCAGATGTCCTAAGGCCCATTTGACTTCACTTTCCAGGATGTCTGGCTCCAGGTCAGTGACTACCCCCTCATGGTTATCAGGGACATTAAGCTAGCTTCTATAATTCTTCTGTATAATTTTGACACTTTAAAAAAATCTCTTCTGTTAGGTCCCTACCATTTTGGTCCTTTGTCATGGAGGTCAGCAATCCCTGGTCTGCGGCCCAGTACCAGGCCACGAAGGCCTTGGTACCGAGCTGCCAGCGGCCATGCCTGCCTCTCCCCCCTGCAGTGAGAAGCTTGCTAGGCCACGAGCTTGCTAGGCTCCCCCACCCCCAGATGCGGTCCTCAACCACAAAAAGGTTGGGAACCGCTGCTTTATCATACCCATTGCTGCATGAAAAGTTCTCTTTCGGCTTTGGCCCAGTTGCTTCATTCATTCTGGTGCTACTTGTACTAGCCGTCTGCTCATCCCCTTATTGGACACCTTCCGACCTGAGGGGCTCATCTTCCAGCGTCATATCATTTTGCCTTTTGAACCTGTCCATTGGGTTTTCATGGCAATGATAATGGAGTGGTTTGCCATTTCCTTCTCCAGTGGATCACCTTTTGTCAGAGCTCTCAGCTATGACCTGTCCGTCTTTGGTGGCCCTGCACGGCATAGCTCATAGCTTCACTGAGCTACCCAAGACTCTTCACCATGACAAGGCAGCGATCCTTGAAGGGGGGCTAATAATATATTGAGATATTATTCATTATATGGGGCCTAAAATGGGAAGAATGCTTTCCACAAGTAGCACAACTGAATGACTTTAGTTCCATTAAAATGGGTAAACCCTGTTGTAAGACTGATGAAGACTGGGTTGAATGCCGAATATAGCGGAAAAATAAGTGATATTACCTTACACTGCTTGCTATGCACAGCCTTACTGTAGCTTTTTAAAAATGTCACATTGAGCTGAGGGTTTTCCCTTCCTTTAAGAGCCTCAAGAAAGATATGTAATTGAGCTCTTACCACAGTCAAACATTTTAGATGGTAGATAGGCTGTTTTTCATTGCTTAAACATAGGTTCACAAACATTGAACAAAATATTTTCTTGGGAAATGATCACTGTTTGAGGCTCGCTCTCAAATGAAAAACAACACTACTAGAAATTTCCTATGATGCTCTTATTGCAGCAGAAATAGTGTGCAAGGCATAATCATAAATCTGTACCAATTCCTGCCTGACTCTGCATTAAGGTTATATCTGTTATCTGCATAAATACTGCTAGGCAAGGGTAAAAAGATAGAGAAGTAAAGAAAAGAAATGATAAACAATTCTTTTTCAATATGTAAACAGTATCACAAGAGAAAAAAAACTTGAGGATCAAGGACTCTCTGGCCATTCTCTCTATACTTCCAAATGTTCCTGTAGCTCACACTTCAGAAGAGTCAGGTAATCATTCCAGAAAGGTACTCAGGACAAAGAAGGGAAAGTCACATCCAGCCTTCTTGTTTCCATGAAACATTCGGAAAGATGTAAGCAGGCATGGTGGTAGGGACCTACTAGCCAGTGCTAAATCAATCAGGAATTATATTCTCTCTTAGATGTATTCAAGTGGGCAGCCGTGTTGGTCTGCAGCAGCACAAAAAAAAAAAAAAAATCAGAGTCCAGTGGCAAGAAAGATTTATTCCAGGCATAAGCTTTGAGGAAGAGTCCTTGCACTCGAAAACTCATGCCTTGAATAAATCTTTGTTGGTCTTAAAGGTGCCACTGGACTCTGATTTTGTTATGGTTCCTCATGGCATTTAAAACACAAGGGTATACTAGGAGGCATAGCCATTATTAAGAAACTTTTATTCTAAGACGGTGGTCCCCAACCATTGGGCTGCAGCCTGGTGCCGGGCTGCGGAGGCCCCGGCACCGGGCCACTGCTCCCTCTCCCCCCACCTGCAGTAAGAAACTTCACAGGCTGCAAGCAAATCGGCCGCAAAAGTAGCCGATTAGCTTGTGGCCCGGCAAGCTTCTTTTTGTGGGGAGGGGGGGAGAGGGAAGCAGGTCCGTGCATGCGCAACAGGTCCGCACATGCGTGTTTGCCTTATGCACGGCCACCAACGCGCATGCGCGGCAGTTTCGTGCATGCCACATGTGCGTTTCTGGCCGCACATGGCGCAAAAGCGCACGATCGCCCTCCTCACCACTGCCGGTCCGCAGCCTTTGGAAGTTTGTGGACCACTGTTCTAAGACACTTTGAACATATACTCAAAATGTGTCATATAAATACAGCTTAAGGTACATGAAAATGTAACATGAATGACAAATTTACATATGTACGTTGTCTCAAAGAAGGTTATAGATCTCCTTTTTGAGACATGTTTTAGTATTAGCCAGTTTTATTTCACTTTTTGCATGATCGTAGGATCAGAGGAAGAGTGCTTGCACTCGAAAGCTCACACCTTGAATAAATCTTCGTTGGTCTTAAAGGTGCCGCTGGACACTGATTTTGTTGTGCTACTTCAGACCAACATGGTTACCCACTTAAATCTATCCATGAGGAACCATGTTAGATATTTAAAATAATTGACACTATTGATGTGGTACAGAAGGATTTAATGTATGTGTGTACATTTTTTTTAGGGAATCTAATAACATACGTGGATTTCACACAGATGAATCTGTAACAAGCAATACTGTTTATAGTTTCAGATTATTTTTAAATAATTTGAGTTTCTTAGGGGGGGAATTCTAAATGCAAAGACTTAAAAAAAACACACGTACAAAGCAGAAAATCCAAACAAACATCAAGAACAGAAATGGAATTCTAAGATTCTGCTGTCAGTTTTGTTTGTAATTCATCCAGGTGTTCAAAGATATCTCCAGGGTCTAGTATAAACATTAAGAGTATGGCATGCATTGCTGTGTGGGGCACATTTAACGCTATAATGTCAGCGTTTAACAATGAACTTGCTTGCTGATGCCAAATTTTCTTCAATTAGAGAAAAGCACAGTACTGTCTGGTCACCAGTTGGCAGACACAGTTGGCACTGCAGATGGACCTGGCTTCCAGATGCAGATTCTGGAGAAAATAAAATCTGCAAAGAAGAACTCCCATAGGATTCAAGCTTAGTGCAGTTCCTACTGGCATAACCAGAAGGATGCTTCTTTTTGGCATGGGCTAGAGAGATGCAGTCTGGAGACCACCTGAGTCCCCATTTGGAAATTCATCTCTTGTAATATGAATAATACACAGTTCAGTCAGGTACTCTGTTTCTATACTTTGCTGTCATAGAGATAAAATATAACATAAACTTCACAAATGGACAGTTGTTAATGCCCATAAATGGACAGGTATTAATCACAATGTTACATGATCATTTTTAATGATGGAAGCTTCCCTTTGTCAGAGAAAATTCATATACCTTGTTTCCCAAATTTCTTATAGAGATATTAGAAGCTGCACTAATAATTAGAGCTTAATTTGTACTGGGATGCACTGGTATTCTATACAGGCACATTTTCAGCCTGCGGAAATTTTGGCCGCAGTCCAGAGGCCAACTGAGATATTCCATTATCAGTGGGTGCAATCCTGGGGTGAAGGGCACAGGAAAGGGTGGGGACAGCTAAGATGTAGCCCCAAAGAAAAGACAGATCAAGCCATACCACCTGGGCAATTGTGAAATTACCATATTAGATTTTTCTTGACAAGCACAAATATATATATAATGTATACAAAACAAACTGTAGTAAGACAAAGAAAAAGAAAAGCCAACCTCTTGACAATGGTCTCCCTAGCCATGCTTTCTGTTTTGTATGCTTTCTCGATGCTGCTGTTTTTGCTATGTTTGGCAGGTATGCTTTTTATATGTCTGTTTCATCAGAATAATTCACATCTGAGGCCTTTGGAAATTATTTTCAACAGTAAACAATCATGCCAAGTCCTAATAAAAGCTCTCCACTGTTCCGTATCTGCACAAATTACACTGCATTTCAGATGATTTTTATGTACATTTAATCACTAAAGATTAATTAGGTGGCATACACAAGCCAGCAAAACTTCACTTTAAGTGCACATGCAGCTAACTTGAGTTTTTAAAGAACAATTTTAATTAAAACTCCTGAAAAAAAATCACCCAGCTGAAAATATTAGGCGCTTTGGGATGGGCTTAGCATAGTTAATTAATTGTATATTTAATCAAAGCAGCCTTTGGCTGTAATTAATAATCTATTTTGCTCTAGTAATAAATATATTAATTCTGTGAAAAAGTATATGTAATTTGCATCATGCCAGGTGTATAGACTATTGATACATAATAATAATAATAATAATAATAATAATAATAATAATAATAATAATAATAATAATAATAATAATAATAAAGGCATCTCCAAACTTTGGAGTCAAGATGGTTTCACTTTTAAATAATTAACAATGTTTTAGAATTGAGTTCTAAATATCCTATTGGAACATCAGCTTTTCAAATAGATTCTTTCCAGTGTTATCAGGAGATCTAAGCTGGCAATCAACATGTTCTTTCTTAGAGACCAATCCTTAAGGAGTCCCTCCTTTGCTTTAGTCAGTTTCCAATGGAGCACCAATCACATTCCTATCAGACCAACCTGAACAATCCTACCAGCAGGATAAAATCTTGTTGAGCAACTGCTGATCAGTTTTGAGAAACCACTGTAACAGTTTAATCAAATAGTCACACATTCTGATAACATATACTAAAAAAACAACTAACAACTGCTTCATAACAAACAAAACAACCTACATAGCATTAACTCACATTTCAGCCTGCTTCAAGGATCATGCAAAATTGTACCTATTGAGATTTAAGAATCTAACAAATACTAATGACCCACACATTCATTAACCATAGAGGGATTTTTCAGGAATAAAAAGGTCACACTTATCTGTTTCACATAATATATTTCTGGTAAGGCCTTGGAGGAGGAGTGTGTCTCATGGCTTAAGTGCCACTCAATGCTTAACACCCACTCAGGGCGGCTGTCCCACCCCTGAGTGCCTCCTCCTCCAACCAGCTTGCCTGTCTGTCCACAGCCAACCAATCGCCTTCCATCCCCAACCACTGACCATCCTTTCCTCCTTCTACTTCCCTCCGATGCTCAGAGACTGCAGATCCCTGCTGCGTGAGAGCTGCCCTTGTTGGTGAGTTCCCTTCCCAGGGGTGTCCAGCCTGCAGCCTTTCCAGGGTGTAAACTGCACGGAGCTTTTATTCCAATCCCAGGTCGATTCAGTCCCTGCCCTCTACACAGAATGCGATTTCTGTTTTGATTTGGGGTAATTTAAATTTTCCTTCTGCAGCAAGAAGGATTGAGCCGGAGTGACCCTACCATTATTGTGCGATATCTTAGAGTGCTTTTAATGCTCAATATATTTTAAAATCACATTGTTTTGAATCTGGGCTCTCCTCCATGGTGGAGAACCCATGATTGGCTACAGGTGGTCATCAATGTATCTGAAGATGTATATATGAAAATGAAGGCTTTTACCCAAAATTAAATTGTGTTGGACTTAAGGGTAGCACAGGACTCAAACTTGCACCTATATAGTCGAATAGAATCCCTGAGACTGTTTACGCACCAGGAATTTGGCCCGAATCACCACTCGTTGCGGATCAGTCCAAATTCCTGCTGTCGCATGATGTTGGTGCCAGTCCAGGGTGGTCCCAAGCCTGGGACCATTTAGGCCCTTTGTTGGCCCATGGAAGTGAATGTGGATAAATCTGCATCCCCTTCTTTGCTGTGGGCCTCATCAGGGCCTATGTCAGGTCTGGGCCATGCATCTGAGGAAGAATTGGGCCACCCTGGCTCAGTTCCAATCCACCCACACCCAAGTATGATGTCCGGGAAGGAAACAAGAAATGCCCCAGGCAGCTCCACCATGCTGTGCAGTGCTGCGGAGCCATCTAGGGCATTTTTTTGTTTGTTTGTTTTAAGAACATGGTATTGCATTGTTACGCCATACCACAGGCCTGTGAGAGCTGGAAGGATCCCAATAAGACTGTATAAGATAGAGCAAAGAAACTTAAATGCTACTGTCAGAGTGAAGCTCCAGGTAAAGACTTTGTTTAATACTGACTATGTTAGAACAGCCCCAGAAAGAGGGACCATGGAGCCATCAATTAATGCCTACTGCTAAACTGGCAAGCACAAAAGTTATGAGCAAGATTCACTCATGAAAACTACTTATTATTTCCTACATTCTTTTAGATTAAGTTTCTGTATTTATTTTCCTCACTGAAGTTCTTATTGTAACTATGTGTCAACGCAGCTGCCGGAGCCCACTCAGGGTGAGAAAGCAGCTGCTAGCCCAGAAGTGCCTTCTGCATTTGGCTCAAATCTAATTTGCTTATGCATGCTATATGTTCATATTGTTTTTACACTTGTAAGGTCACTGTAAACTGATTAACTATTGGTATCACTGCAGCTGCCAGACATGGATCTCATGATGTTTCCAAATTGCTACCAATATTTCCCACACAAAAATCCTGACACTCACCAACCCTCCACAAAATAGCAAACCTCATTAAAATATAGCTAAAATACCATATATACTTGCATATAAGCTGACCTGCATATAAGCCGAAGCACCTAATTTTACCACAAAATCTGGGCAAACTTATTGACTCGCATATAAGCTGAGGGTGGGAAATGCTCCATCATCACAGGATCTCCCATCCAGCCTCCCCCCCAACAAGTACAGAAAAGTCAAGAGGATGAATAGCTGCTGGTTTTTGTACTTCGTTTTTCATTAACCAAAGGAGTCTCAAAGCGGCTTACAATAGCCTTCCCTTTCTCTCTTGATGCCGGACACCCTGAGAGAGCTCTGACAGAACTGTTCTGTGAGACCAACTCTGGCAGGAGAACCAAACAGTGCCCCCCAGGACAGCAAACCAGAGAAGAACAACAGTACCCAAATTTGGCAACCCACTACAACAAGTACAACAGCTACCAAACTGGGAGAATGGACAGCTCTAACTAAACTGCAGTGTCCATCCCCAAACAAAACACTGAAATGAAGAACTGTAAAACTGAACACAAAGAAAGAACTGTAAAAGTCAACTTTTAAAAGAAACACAAGTCAGAGCAAGCTCAGCTTGCAATACACATTTGCAAAAGGCAATGCAATGATTGGCTGGAGCAGGCATTTATTTCAATTACCGTATATACCCGCGTATAAGCCAAGGAGGGCCTTTTCAGTGTGAATAATGGTGCTAAAAACTAGGCTTATATGCAAGTATATAGGGTACATTTTAAAACATATGAGAACAAAACTAATTAAAACACAGTTCAGGAAAGTGGGATCCCTAAAACTATTTCCATATTAGGAGACATACCTTGTTTTTGCCTCATTTTAGATTTTCTTTGGATGCTGTGAGTCAGCCCTAGCATTTCTGCATTTGGGCTTTCTTCCCCTTGTTTCCCAGGCTGATATTCACAATATGCTTATTGCACTTTGTCTGACAGTCCCATCATGCTTTGCTCCCTTCCCCTTTTCAAAAAGTGTGTTTTGCAAAATGGTGCCTGTTTGCACCTTTGTTTTTATTGTGCTTCTTAATCCCATTATTCTGCGTACTTGATCACCTCTCCCCTTCCCCCCAAAGTGTCCTGAATATAATTTTTTAAAACCTGGGTTATCATGTTATAATACTGTTTCTAATTTTTAAAAAGCATTTTTGCAGTCTTACGCAGCAGTGCTGTGATGTTATAACCTTTAAAAAAATGAGAAACAGCATTGTAACACAATCACCCCCATTTTTTTTAAAAAAGGCAGATTTTTCGGAATGGAGGGAGGGAGAGGGAGTGTAACGGTGGGAGGGGGATGGAGAATGGCAACAAGGAAAGGGGCATGCCCAAACTGCTAAAAATGCTGGGCACAAGGAAAAATTCAATTGCATGCATTTCTGCATTGGCCAGCCACAATTTAGACCTTGTTACACCTCACTTCAAAAAATGAAAACCGGATTTCTTGGGGATTCCTTTGCTGTGGTGAAAGTGAGAGGGTAATTTGAATCTGTGCCATAAAATGTGAATTTCAGTCTGGAATTGGATGAAAAACTTGATCCTTTAAAAATGCAAATCTGAATAGCTCTAGTCTGAGAGAAACAGAAGTCTTCACCTACTGACAGAAAACAGCAATAGGAGACAGATAAATTTTCCTGGGTAGAGTTTGACAAAATCTTTGATGCCACGACTAAAAAGGCCCACTCCTGGATTGCTATCTGCATAATCTGTGAAGCCGGGAGCACTCAAAACAGACTTGGTTCATAAGGGAGTAGATGATCTTTCAGGTATGTTGGGCCAAGACTGAAGTGATATAGAATTTATAACTCACTGTAGTCAACATACAAACTGTAGTATTCCATATCAACTGAACTTTCTGAACACTTTTCAAGGGCACTCTCACATGGAGTACATTGCAGGAATCTAATCTAAATGTTACCAGGGCATCTATCAGTCTCCAGGTCTTCTCTATCCATATGTATATACAGCAGGAATCTTATAAACAAAGAATCAGCAAAGAAATGTCACCAAGATATTATTGTACAAACTTCCTAGAAGTGCACCAAGAAAAATATGTGAAAAGAGCTACTAGGATGTTCATAAAACAGCCTCATCTGTTTCCCTCTTAAATTGGTCAAGATAATCCAAATCCATTTTTTCAAGAGGCTGGAAGCTTATTTTATTTTCTCCCCTCTATTTCATAAGAGAATCTGTGAACATATTGTGAAATGGGTAATTTTCTGTGTCAGACACCCACAGTAGCCTTTCTAGCAAAATATCAAAGCTGTTGGAAATCTTTGTTGACCTTGATGGGTATAAACATAGGCAATAACTTGTATGTATCAAATATAGACCATAGATGTACGAGTTCAAATTTACTTTCATAGGCATTCCCCATGCTTCTGAATGGCTGCCTTTATTCTTCCTTTCATTAGCTATAATTATAATTAGCTATTACTAGACAATCTAGTCCCTGAGACTGCATCCATGGGTAATCTACAAATATGTCTCTCATATCAGAAGAAGGAAACAATAATAATGAAACAAGAACTTGGAAGTTTCTTAAGAAAGAGAAGGAAAATTAGGTGTAGAGCTGCTCTCTCCACAACAGTGAGGGAGATGGGAAAGAGAAATTCCTTTCATAATGGTCTCTTGGTGAATGAGGAGACAAAGAGGTGATGGTGGGAGATAGGGAGAGGGCATGAACGAAAGAAGGTGTGCAGGACAGGAGAGGGAGGAAAGGGAAATCCCTATCCCCCTCCCTGCAAGATCCTTGTGCATCCCTGCTAGATTGTCTGCAGAAGAGCCAGTGAATATTGAGGATCAGGTCAAGGGGTGTAATCCTGCACCACCAACCATACATTGATTGTACCCAGAGTTTCAGTTACTTGTTATTTCTGTTATATGTGGCTTAGGTCCAGTGCAAGCAATAACACAAAGGCTGAAGCAAAACAAAATGCTTCAGTTTGATTTTTGTTTTTCTAATGTGCATATGGAAGGATGGAATGTAGCACAGATGGTTTGTATGATGATGTTACATTTGTTCTTGAAATTCTATCAGAAAAAAGACCTCATAGAATGTTTTGCACATGCAGAAAAGATAGTGTAGTGGAAAAGCAAATATATTTATTTTCTTGTTCAGTAAAACATTGATTCAGGCCTGCACCTCCCACCTAGGTCCAAAACTCTGATGTGATTTTAAAACAATATTCTCCAATTAACACTAAGCAGAGTTGTCCTTGCACCTGAAGTCAACAACTGGCTCTGGGGTGGATTTTTGTAGATAAATATTCTCTTCAGCTATTGCCAATTAGCAGTAGTCCTTGATGGTATGAGAGTCTGATCTATTGCAGATGAAGTGATGTCAGCTTTTTAGCCTAGTCCCTGACTGGTTATTAACAGTAACTTGTCGCCTTGGCTACAAGGATTTCATTGGACTAATCTTTAATATATGATTTTGACTGGGCCTTGTTAATTAATTCCGGGTGGGAATTTGTCCATAAGTATCCATCTTTTGCCTATATCAATTGTCTTGCCTCCTTGGTCTTAGCTTTTGGTGACCCCCCCCCCTTTGTTTTCAGGAGCTTTGTTTGTATGTTTGTTTGTTTTTGATCCCTAGGTTTGACCATTGTGTTATTTTGGAACTCTGCTTGTGAGTCTTAAGTATGACAGTTAATGGTATTAAACACCTTTATTATTTTATTCAATGACTAGTATAGCTTGTGTATATTGCACCTTAATAAATATCAATTGTTTTTTTAAACCTTTTGTCTGATTCTTGGAAGTGCTACAGGAAAATACCACCCAATGCCTTCTTGGTTACTACTATGTGCCTATGTTTTGAAGTCTCTCTGCCCTGGACTGGGATTGAGACACTTTTCTTTAGTTTCCTGACAGACTAAGAGTTACCCCTGGACTCTTAAGGTTTGGGAATATTTGGGAATGGTGGTGGCAGCTACCATACAAGGAGTGTGGGATTAAACCTGGCTCTTTCCTTGGTAACTTTGACCCTCCCAGAAAGGAACCAGGGACAGGGGAGTCTGGGCAGATTAAATTCTCCCCCCCCCCAATGGGTTTCTACAGATAGTCAAATCAGAAATACCTTTACTTAGCACAGGCTGACTGGAAGACTTTTTAGCTATTTTGCTTGCAGAAGGACTGCTACAAACATGGAAATCTTCCTTAGGATCCATCCCTGTGTTTACACTTGCCATAATTTTTAGCCTATCATAAGGATTTTTCTTTCTTTCATAAAACAATATTTCCTAAAATAAGGATAGATTCAAATGGGTAGCCGTGTTGGTCTGAAGTAGCACAACAAAATCAGAGTCCAGTAGCACCGTTGTAGTTCACAAAAACATAGGACAAATCAAACTGTCTATGTCAGTGATCAACGACTCCCGCCTTGAATAAATCTTTATTGGTCTTAAAGGTGCTACTGGACTCTGATTTTGTTGTCCTAAAATAAGGGTTAGTGGAGAAACCTCTTATACAATTTATCATTTATTTTTCTTTGCTGCTGAAGAACATCCAAGCAGTTTAATCTATTAAAAGGAAAGAAAAAGGTACACCGATTATGCACAGAGTGGAATGCCCGGGCTGGCAGTGACAGGGCTGCGGGGCTAATCCCTGATTATATCTGACATCGCCGCCATCCCAGCTGCCGCTCAGCCCTGACTCGACTCAGGCCCTCAGATGGCGAGCGGTATGTGAACGAGGATTCTTCTGCATTCCCTGAGTTGCTGCAGGTGCCATTGGGGGCCAAGTCAGGCCAGTGCTGTGCATAAAGGGTCCGGCTCCTCCCCTGACTTACGGTGTCCCTGCAGGGACACCACATGCCCCTGTCAGCTCCACAGAACTTCCATGCTGTGTAACCAACTCCATGGTGCGTCTGGAAACAGATATGTTAATGGTCCAAGATAAAATCTGCCTGCCAGCAATAGGAATGTGGCTGAAATTAATACATAACCCACAGGGTATAGTTTCTTTAACCCTGAATGACAACTTCCAATCTTCTTGGACTAAGGCTGTTCATAGAGGAATCCAAAGTCTGGGCTTATGCATACACTTATTATCCAAATTAGCTCATGATCATTAGTTAAGCAGCGGATACAAGACAATCGACATCAACTGGACCTGAGTAAAGCTCCAACTCTTTTGGCTCCAGTTAAAACTAGATATGTTCTGGCCCCTGCCACTTATCTGTCTGAGATGGTAATAAGTAAGCAAAGAAGGGCATTTACCCTTGCCTTCAGCTCTTGCAGAGGGTCATTATAAGAACATTCCCCTTACACTGAGGCAATGTTTTTGTGGGAGTTGCGAAATTGATACAAGAGAGCATATATTGTTCTACTGCCCTGCTTATGTAGACATTCATAGCAACTTGATTGAACCACTCCTTAAAAAGTTGCCAGAACATCATGATGTAGATCGAGCAAAGAGGTTGCTAAGTGAAGAGTCCCCCCAGGCGACAACTCAGCTGGCTAAGTTTTGTGCCCCCGCCATAAAAATCCGATGCTCTAAAGTAGCATAATTTTAAGTTCTATTTTATGATATGTTTTAAATTGTATTATATCAAATGACCATATTCTTTTAATGTATTAACTTCATATAATTTGGTCTGAACGACTGTAATAAAGTTAGAACTGAACATCAGACTTCAGTTTGGGGCCAACTGAATACTTTTAACATGTCAAAAGTCTTCCCAGTAATCTTGGATATTTAGAGGGCCAACCTTAGAGATGTTTAGAGCAAGCCATAGTTAACCAACTGACAACACAATGACCACTGATAACATTAAGACGAATCACAGTAGTCTACAGTAGTCTACTGTTACATGCTTTCAATGACGATTGGTTATATGTAATAAACTGAAGAGTACATGCACTTGAAAGCTCATGCCTTGAATGAATCTTTGTTAGTCTTAAAGGTGCTATTGGACTCAATTTTTATTGTACTGCTACTACTGTTACATGGCCTCCTTATCTACCACAGCTCTCAGTGACTTTTTATGCAAGCTTTTGCTAGTCTTTCATATTTTGGAATACTTTAATGTATCAAGACCACTTCCTCTTTTCAAGGTTTCTATTGAGGTACATTTTTTATTTAGTATAATGATGACAACTGTCACTTTACTACACATTTTCCCTTACCAGTATTTTTCTACAAGCAAAAAAGATGTTTTACATCCAATATATTTGGTAGATATCATTGTTAATCTGTAGGGCAATACCTTTCCCAAACAACATGAGATTAACTCCTAAAAGTAAATGACTGCTTCAAGCATCAATGGATAAAATTCTATTGATTCCTGTGAGGACTAAGAAATCCAGAAATGACATCTGATGTAATATAATGCAAGGTACAAAACAGAAAATTGTTATGGAGTTATTTTACTGAAACCAGAGACTTCAGATATGAATTTTAGTATATTATTGATCACCATGGACCTTATAGAATTAATGGCAAGGCAATGTTTTGCAACCCAGTGCATTCTTAGCTTCTGATAATGACAAGAACAGCATTTAATGCATTTTTTTTCTTGAGCGGTGTTAAAAATTTTAAATCCTCCTCATTGTTAAGGTACCCAAAACTTCCAGGACACCAAAGAATAATTTAATTTTCTCAAGAAGAGGACAACTAGAAATAATTAAAATTAACTCTATTCTATCAATTTGCATAATGTAGTCTGTCTCCAAAGACTAATGTATTACTATTAGCATGTTTTATTTATATTTATATTTGTCAATCCTAGCACAGCCACTTGAGAGTTTGCCCAAGAAAATTAGATGATGAGAAGAAGGCAC
This sequence comes from Paroedura picta, assembly GCF_049243985.1. Lineage (NCBI taxonomy): Eukaryota > Metazoa > Chordata > Lepidosauria > Squamata > Gekkonidae > Paroedura > Paroedura picta. Next base: position 75,506,573 of record NC_135373.1, on the reverse strand, counting down.
CATGTCACCTACCATTGGACTGGCCATTTGAGTTCAAAGGCTGTCTCTGGAAGAAGTGAAATATTGGGCTGAAGTGTGGCTTTAGAGAATGAATAGAGAACCTTTCTAATTCAAAACAGGATTATGTGTATATCCTTATCCATTGTTTCTCTTAATATTTGTGAAATAGCCCTGGGGGTGGAGAGTGTCCTGACTGTCTGAGATGGAATAGCAAAGCTGGTTGCACCCTGATTGGTCCTCCCTCTCCAGCTCCTGCCCTCCTTCCCTGGACGCTAGCCACTTTGCTCTCAGACGCCTGAGAGCAACACACAGAGACACAGAGAGCCCTGCTAAACTGCAAACGACCCCTGATTACCTGCTATGGCTCCTGCTGCAAGGGAGAGAAAGAGACAGACAGAGACAAACTGCAAACGAGCCCCAAACTCCAAAAAGCCCTTGCTTCCCTGCAACAAGGAGCCCTGATTCCCACCTATGGCTCCTGCTGTGATAGACAGACCTGCGCCTGCTGGTGTTCCTTGGGTCCTAGCGCCCATTGCATCCCATTGCAATGGGATGTCTTCTTAGTGTATGTGTGTGTATGTATATGTGTGTGTGTGTGTGTGTGTGTATACAAGATCACTGCAGATGGGGACTGCAGCAAAGGAAGTAAAAGACGCTTGCTCCTGGGGAGGAAAGCTATGGTGAATCTAGACAGCATCCTAAAAAGCAGAGACATCACCCTGCCAACAAAAGTGCGTCTAGTCAAGGCTATGGTCTTCCGAGTTGCAATGTAAGGCTGTGAAAGTTGGACCATAAGGAAGGCCGAGCGTCAAAGAATTGAGGCTTTTGAACTCTGGTGTTGGAGAAGACTCTTGCAAGTCCCTTGGACTGCAAGGCGAACAAACCGGTCAGTCCTAGAGGAGATCAGCCCTGACTGCTCCTTAGAAGGCCAGATGCTGAAAATGAAACTCAAATACTTGGGCAATATATATATGAGGCTCTGGAGGCCTATGTCCATTGTTTTTTTCCCTGTCCTAAGCATTGCCCTTGTTGTCTTCTAGCTCAGTCTCATAATTCAGAGAAGCATACACTGCTAGGTCATCTGCTGAGCTCAGGAAAGTAGCCAGAGCCACAGTTGGCTTCTTTGGTGGGAAGTTGCCCAGCATAAACAGGCTGGATTTCAGCCAAGAACACTTCCTTTCCAACTCTGTAGCCAACAAGCTGGACAAAAAGCTTGTATTTCGTGGGAATGGGTAATGTGTGTGGCCGTGTTTCAAGGTTTTTGTTGATTGCCATCTGTGATTTTTCTTTTCTTCCCTGAATGATTCATTCCAGCAGAGTATATTTTTTCTCAGCACTAGGAGTTTAGTGGTGTCCACTTGGACTGTACCTCTAATGTGCACTAATGGCTTGCCTGCCTTATGTCCTTTCGTTCCAAGCTGCAGTGTAAAGTGAACAGAATGTGAAGGCTAGCCAAATATAGTTACTATAAGCAGCAGTTTGGAAACGAAATTTAACAGTGGTTTATTTCAGGGTGGATGAACATCTTCTATGAATATTGATCAGAAATACACATGATAGCCCAGACATCAATCTGGGTTGACCAGGGCTACATAGGTTTGAGGGGAAATTTGAGTAAGAAGTTGTAAATCTACTGTGTAGATTCCATCTTTTATTTTGGGGGATGGGAGATCTAACATTCTTAAATTGTACTATTGCACAGAAGTAAGGCTGATTTGTTCTCAGACATCTTTAGAAATGAGTGAATCCAACGGTGGGCCAGTATTCCAGCTAGTATCACAGACTTGCTAGCTGCATGAATTGGTTCCTTCATGTGGAATTACTTAAACTGGAGTAACCACAAGAGGGGAATGCTGTGGGCATAGTTTATCTTGATTTCAGTAAGTTTATCTTGATTTAAGTAAGGCTTTTGATAAGGTTCCACATGATATTTTTATTGAGAAGTTCGTAACATGCGGTATGGATCCTATTAGTGTTAGGTAGATTGAGAACTGGTTGATAGATCACAGCCAAAGTGTGCTTGTAAATGGTTTGTCAAACCAGACAAATGGTTTATCTCCTCTCCAAGAGAGAGGAGTGATGAGTGGGGTAGCAAACACACCAGAAGACAGAATCAGAATCTTGACAGGCTAGAAAACTGGGCTAAATTGAACAGTAGTGACATTCAGTAGCTAAAAGGGCAAATGGGATTTTGGGCTATATTTTAAAAAGTATAGCAGGGGTAGTCAAACTGTGGCCCTCCAGATGTCCATGGACTACAATTCCCATGAGCCCCTGCCAGTATAGTGTCCAGATCACATGATGTAATGTTACATCACTATGTTACTCCACTATGCTAAGATCTCACTTGGAGTACTGTGTTCAGTTGTTTTCTGTCGCCCCAGTGGGTCAGACCAGAACCAAGGAAATGAATTCAAAACAATTTTTGACTAAAATGTTCCTGACAGAGTGGTTCATCAGTGGAACAGGCTTCCTCAGGAGGTGGTGAGTTCTCCTTCTTTAGAAATGTTTAAGTAGAGGATAGTCATCTCAGAGAAATGTTACTTGGGTTTTAGTAAAGCTTTTGACAAGGTTCCCCATGATGTTCTGATGGATAAATTGAAGGACTGCAATCTGGATTTTCAGATAGTCAGGTGGATAGGGAATTGGTTAGAGAACCGCACTCAAAGAGTTGTTGTCAATGGTGTTTCATCAGACTGGAGAGAGGTGAGTAGCGGGGTACCTCAGGGCTCAGTGCTTGGCCCGGTACTTTTTAACATATTTATTAATGATCTAGATGAGGGGGTGGAGGGACTACTCATCAAGTTTGCAGATAACACCAAATTGGGAGGACTGGCAAATACTCCAGAAGATAGAGACAGAGTTCAACGAGATCTGAACACAATGGAAAAATGGACAAATGAGAACAAGATGCAATTTAATAAAGATAAGTGTAAAGTTCTGCATCTGGGTCAGAAAAATGAAAAGCATGCCTACTGGATGGGGGATATGCTTCTAGGTAACACTGTGTGTGAACGAGACCTTGGAGTACTTGTGGATTGTAAACTAAACATGAGCAGGCAGTGTGATGCAGCGGTAAAAAAAGGCAAATGCCATTTTGGGCTGTATCAACAGAGGCATCACATCAAAATCACAAGATGTCATAGTCCCATTGTATACGGCACTGGTCAGACCACACTTGGAGTACTGTGTGCAGTTCTGGAGGCCTCACTTCAAGAAGGACGTCGATAAAATTGAAAGGGTACAGAGGAGAGCGACGAAGATGATCTGGGGCCAAGGGACCAAGCCCTATGAAGATAGGTCGAGGGACTTGGGAATGTTTAGCCTGGAGAAAAGGAGGTTGAGAGGGGACATGATAGCCCTCTTTAAGTATTTGAAAGGTTGTCACTTGGAGGAGGGCAGGATGCAGTTTCTGTTGGCTGCAGAGGAGAGGACACGCAGTAATGGGTTTAAACTTCAAGTACAACGATATAGGCTAGATATCAGGAAAAAGTTTTTCACAGTCAGAGTAGTTCAGCAGTGGAATAGGCTGCCTAAGGAGGTGGTGAGCTCCCCCTCACTGGCAGTCTTCAAGCAAAGGTTGGATACACACTTTTCTTGGATGCTTTAGGATGCTTAGGGCTAATCCTGCGTTGAGCAGGGGGTTGGACTAGATGGCCTGTATGGCCCCTTCCAACTCTATGATTCTATGATTCTATGTTGAATTTATGAATTTAGGCAGATTGTGAGTGGGTGGGCAGGAAGGGATGTGCCAGTGTTTCTCTCTTGTGGCCCTTCCTTGCATATCCAGGGAATTGCTGATCAGCACTGTGGAAAAGTAGGTGAATCTCCTCCAGACCAGTGCGGATTCTGAAGATTTCTGTGGTGGTGGGGAATCACCTGGGCAATGAATTGGGGTCACTGTGGCTGGGCAGGTAGTTGTGAGTTCCTGCATTGTGCAGAGGGTTGGACTAGATTACCCTGGAGATCCCTTCCAACTCTATGATTCTATAATTCTATCTTTTAATTTGTTGTGTGTATCCACATGATCCCAACTATATCAATGTTCAAACAATAGCTCCATATACATCTGAAGTGATTTATGCACCAATCACTAACACTAAGCTAGTACAAAGAATGTAATTAAAACTACAACAACTATGGAAACCATTTTGGATTCCTCACTACCATATTTCCTTTGACCTTAAGGAAAGACAATAAAGACACAGTATTCTTTCTACTGCCACTTCAGGGTTGACTGTGTTACTTATATATTGGAATGTTTTTTTCCAAGTCCAAAATGTAAAATGTGGATAGGTTTTTAGAATAGAACACAACGTTTTAAAGCAGACCTGTGTTTCATTAGCAATAAAACACCAGGAAGTTCAAATTTCATATATGGATCTTAAGACTTATTTATTCATTCAATGTGGCAGTATTCAGAACCAACCAGAACACTACTGGTTGTCCTGGGCCCACGGGATGTTCGCCTGGCCTCAACCCAGGACAGGGCCTTTTCAGTCCTGGCCCCAACCTGATGGAATGAGCTCCCAGAAGAGCTAAAGGCCCTGCAGGATCTACCAGCTTTCCACAGGGCCTGCAAGACGGAACTTTTCCGCCAGGCATATGGTTGAGGCCAGGGCAGCTCTCCCACTAATCCATTGGAGTAGCGATCCCCAACCTGTGGGCTACGGACCACATGTGTTCCGTTGACTAATTGGAGGTGGGCTGTGAAGGACGCCTTCTCCCCCCCCCCAGGCCCTTTACTTCACCCCCCCTGGCCCTTTACAACACACTTCGGGTGTCATTGTCTCCCATCACTCCCAGATGGGACTATCTCGTTGCAGAGAAACAAGCTCAGGGTTCCCATTGATTTGTCATTGTCATGAGTTAAAATTTCCATGAAAATAAAATGTTCCTTATGTTCATTGTTGTGGCGTGTCTGTATCTTATTTTGAAGGGATGTTTAAACATTACCATAGCGATCAGGGAGCGTTAGGGCAGTGGTTGAGAGTAGAGGAGTAAACTACCCCCCCCCACCAGGCCTCAGTAAAATTGTCAAGTGTTGAGTGGTCCCCGGTGATAAAAAGGTTGGAGACCACTGCATTGGAGGATCCCCTCCAATATTGAGATCTCTAACATCGAGATCATTGTTAGATCTATTGCATTGGCGCCACTCTTTTTCTGAATATTATTCTCCCCACCAGGCTGAACTTGGGGGAAGTTGGGTAAATATGATTAGAATTGTGACCACAGCCGCTTATATGTTATATGTGACATATTGTTTGACGTAAATTGGGGGTTTTATGGGGATTTTATTGCGTTTTAACTGTTTATGTTATAAATCCCCCTGAGACCTATTTGGAGAAGGGTGGTCTAAAACTATAATAATAATAATAATAATAATAATAATAATAATAATAATAATAATAATAATAATAATAATAATAATAATAATAATAATAACCATGCAACAGGACCAATACTTGCACAGGATAACAGAGGGTACCAGCACTTCCGTTTAACTACAAAGACCAGTTGTGGCCAAAACTCTTTTAAAGGTATGGACTATCTGCTGTTTACGTTATTTGAAATGTTGAGCACTTACAAAAAAGATCTTCACCACTTAAATACATACACTGTTGCCAGAACCAAGTACAGAAGCAAACCCCTCTGTAATCATTTTTACAGCACCAATTAGATGTAATTTTCAGTTTGCAAACACCAGCTTAGTCTAAAATCTGCAGGGTTCACAGCTTTCTAGTTTCTACAAAAACATGATACCAGTTGCTTAGAAACTCAGTCTGCTTTAGGTGCCTGCACCTAAAGCATTTCATAGAGGCTGCAGTTTGCATACTAATTTAAACAGAAATTTCCAACACCCATAACATTTAATATACACTATAATCCTCCTTCCCAAAATCATTTGCTGGCATCTCATGCTCTAGGCCTGAGAATGGTTGTACTTCATTGAACCTAGGTCAGCTGGAATTCACTGCACTGAAACATGTGAAATACAAGAGAGACATTTATATTCGTTCAGTGATATGTTAAACTCTGTATTTACAAAAAAATTACCATATGGCAGTAAAAGCTCAAGATATCTTTGGTGAACTGAGTAGAAAGCTATTCAGGTTTTAGAATGTTATAGTCTAAATTGGGCTGACTTGCCACTGATAGGGAGAATGTCACACTTGTAATACTGTGTACTGCTCTTCCTTTTTTCTTGCCAAAAAAAGAGAGCATAGAAAAGGTAAAGAAAAGCTTCTGCCAACCAAACTGATCCAGGGGTTTATATACCTTTGCTATGAGGAAAGGGTAAAACATATATATTGGGCTTTTAAAGTTTTTATATTTTCAGGAAAAATACACGAGGAACATGAGACCTACAAAAGTGTCAATGATGTGGAACACTGAACAGAATGGTAAAACAATGAAACTAAAGGGAATAAATATAGATAGAAATAGGGCACATCCAAATCGAGGCAAGAGTCATAAATTTCAATAGTGTAGAAGCATTTCTGGAGCAGGGGCAGAACCTAATGCTTCCTAGCAGCTTCTAGACTTGAATAAAGCAGAGATGACCCGTCAGCCGAAGATGAATAAACAGAAAGAAATTTCCAAGCTGGTGATGGCAAAAAGCATTCTTCAGAACGAGTTCCTAGGTATAAAACCTCATTTTCATATTTTACTTTCTTACTAAACTTATTTCTGTTTAGGGATGCAAACAAAGTCTTCAACCCACTACCTAATTCTTATATTTTATATACCATATATTTTATATTTTAAGCCACAGCAAAGTGGTACCATCATTTCCTATGATCTGGACACAATACTCTGTTTGATAAAGCCCAAAATCCCATTTGCCTTTTTAGCTACCTAGTCACACTGCTGACTCATGTTCAATGTATAGTCTACTAAGACTCCTAGATCCTTTTCGCACATGCAACTGCCAAGACAAGTCTCTCCCATCTTATATTGGTGTAGATGGTTTATCCTACCAAAATGCAGAATTTTACATTTGTCCCTATTCAATTTCATTTTATTTAGTTTAGCCCACTTCTCAAGCCTATCAAGATCATCCGGTATTTTGATTCTGTCTTCTGTTGAGTTTGCTACCCCTCCCAGTTTAGTATCATCTGCAAATTTAATAACTATCCCCTCTAATCCCTCATCCAAATCATTTATAAATATGTTGAACAATACAGGACAGATCCTTGGGGTACTCAACTTATCATTATTTTCCAAGAAGATGCTGAACCATTAACAAGTACCCTCTGGGTACGATTTGCCAACGACTTATTGATCCACCTGACAGAATTATGTATTATGAAGAAAGGTTGAGGGACTTGGGAATGTTCAGCCTGGAGAAAAGGAGGTTGAGAGGGGACATGATAGCCCTCTTTAAGTATTTGAAAGGTTGTCACTTGGAGGAGGGCAGGATGCTGTTTCCGTCGGCTGCAGAGGAGAGGACACGCAGTAATGGGTTTAAACTTCAAATACAACGATATAGGCTAGATATCAGGAAAAAAAATGTCATAGTCAGAGTAGTTCAGCAGTGGAATAGGCTGCCTAAGGAGGTGGTGAGCTCCCCCTCACTGGCAGTCTTCAAGCAAAGGTTGGATACACATTTTTCTTGGATGCTTTAGGATGCTTAGGGCTAATCCTGCGTTGGATGCTTAGGGCTAATCCTGCTCCTTCTTGAAGTGAGGCCTCCAGAACTGCACACAGTACTCCAGGTGTGGTCTGACCAGTGTCGTATACAATGGGACTATGACATCTTGTGATTTTGATGTGATGTCCCTGTTGATACAGCCCAAAATGGCATTTGCCTTTTTTACCGCTGCATCACACTGTTTAGCTTACAATCCACAAGTACCCCAGGGTTTCGTTCACACACAGTGTTACCTAGAAGTGTATCCCCCATCCGGTAGCATGCTTTTCATTTTTCTGACCCAGATGCAGAACTTTACACTTATCTCTATTAAATTGCATCTTGTTCTCATTTGCCCATTTTTCCATTTTGTTCAGATGTCGTTGAACTCTGTCTCTATCTTCTGGAGTATTTGCCAGTTTTCCCAATTTGGTGTCATCTGCAAACTTGATTAGTCCCTCCACCCCCTCATCTAGATCATTAATAAATATGTTAGAAAGTACCAGACCGAGCACCGAGTCCTGAGGTACCATGCTACTCACCTCCCTCTGATGAAACACCATTGACAACAACTCTTTGAGTGCGGTTCTCTAAACAATTCCGTATCCACCGAACTATCTGAAAATCCAGATTGCAGTCCTTCAATTTATCCATCATAACATCATGGGGAACCTTATCAAAAACTTTACTAAAATCCAAGTAAATGACATCAACTGAATTTCCACGATCCAGCAAACCTGTTACTTGGTCAAAAAAGGAAACCAGGTTGGTCTGACAGGACCTGTTGGAGACAAGGCCATGCTGACTTCCTTGGATCTCCAAATCGCTTCTTGGCCTTTTGGCTAAGATCAAGTGTGGATCATCAAACTGTCTTCCAGATGTTTGCAGATCACTCCCTTTAATATCTGCTCCATTATCTTCCCCACAACAGAGGTCAGACTCACTGGTCTGTAGTTTCCAGGGTCATCCTTCCTCCCTTTTTTGAAGATCGTAATAACGTTTGCTCTCTTCCCGACCTCCAGGACATCTCTAGTCCTTAAAGAGGTTCCGAAGATGATGGACAAGGGTTCTGCAAGTTCTCTGGAAAGTTCTTTGAGCACTCTCAAGTGCATTCTGGCCCAGGGGATTTGAACTCATCCAGTGCAGTTAAACGCCTCTCGACAACCTCTCTGTCCATGTCAACCTGTCACCCAGATGCTATCCCTTGGCTACTGCCATATCTAGATGTGCCTAAACCCTTTGACCTGTGGGTCAAAGCTTCCCCAACCTTTCTTCATATGTCTTGATCTCCAAACCCCTCACCATTTTTGTTGCTCTCCTCTGGACACGTTCCAGTTTGTCAACATCCCTCTTCAATTGGGGTGCCCAAAACTGAACACAGTACTCCAAGTGAGGCCGAACCATGGCAGAGTAAAGTGGTATCATCACCTCCCGTGATCAGGACATGGCACTCCATTTGATACAGCCCAAAATCCCATTTGCCTTTTTAACCACCGAGTCACACCACTGACTCATGTTCAATGTATGGTCTACTAAGACTCCTAGATCCTTTTCGCACACGCTACTGTCAAGACAAATCTCCCCCATCTTATATTGGTATAGATCGTTTTCCCTACCTAAATGCAGAACTTTACATTCGTCCCAATTGTACTTCAGTTTATTCAGTTTAGCCCACTTCTCAAGCCTATCAAGATCATCCTGTATTCTGTTGCTGTCTTCAGTTGTGTTTGTTACCCCTCCCAGTTTAGGATTGTCTGCAAATTTAATAAGTATCCTCTCTAATCCCTCATCCGAATCATTTATAAATATGTTGAACAATACAGGCCCCAGGACAGATCCTTGGAGTACTCCACTTGTCACTATTTTCCAAGAAGATGCTGAACTATTAACAAGTACCCTCTGGGTACGATTTGTCAACCAGTTATTGATCCACCTGACAGAATTAGGATCCATACCGCATTTTACCAACTTGTCAACTAGATTATCATGTGGAACCTTATCAAAAGCTTTACTGAAATCCAGATAAACTATGTCCACTGCATTCCCCTGATCCAGCAAGGTAGTCACTTTCTCAAAAAAAAGGGATAAGGTTGGTCTGACATGTCTTGTTTTGCGAAATTCATTCATTCATTCATTCATTCATTCATTCATTCATTCATTCATTCATTCATTCATTCATTCCATTGCATACTGCCCTCCCCTGAGGCTCAGGGCAGTTCACATGGAACATAAAGAATAATACATTGAACTCATTTTTGTGTCAAGTAAAATACAGCAATAGTAACAACAACAACAACAATGGAGAATAACTATTTAACAGAACAATCAAACAGGTCCATGGTTCAGTTCAAGTACATGGATTCTTGGGAGGGAGGTTCAGGGGTTCAGCGTTGTTACTGGTTCAAGTCAATCTCAACCAAATACCTGGCAGAAGAGCTACCTTTTGCAGGCCCTGTGGACCTTTCTTAGTTCCATTAGGGCCATGATCTCTTCTGGAAGCTCATTCCACCAGTTAAAGACCAGGACAGAGAAGGCTCTAGCCCTGGTTGAGGTCAAATGGGCTTCTTTTGGGCCAGGGATCACTAGCCAGTTGGAGGTGGCAGAGCACAAAGCTCTTTGACCCATTATGCACGGGGGAAATAAATCACATTCGGGGTGGAATGGCGGCGACTAAAATCACCGATAACGCATGGTGCCGGCTGCAACCGGCCGCAGCTTCGGTGCATGCCACTGAAAAAGCCGCGTTCGCGGAACGTGGAAGAAAGCACAGCTTCCGGGTGACCGGGGCACAACCAGAAGTGGCGCCAGGATCGCCGTGTGCATAATCGGTTACTTTGGGTTTTGCCGACGTCGCGCCCCACCCCGTGCATAACCGGTGTGCATCGCGTCTTCCCCCTCCACGTTTTCCATGTGACCCGAAATCGCCATTTTGGTGGCCGTGCATAATGGGCCTTTGAGGGGTTTAGGTAGAAAGACGGTCCCGCTGGACCCTGTGTATGGACTTTAAGTTGATTACCAGAACCTTTAGCCTGGTAAATCTCTGTACATAGCTCACTTTCATGTCATTTGTTCAGCATACAACGTGAACTTTCCCTCTTTACAGTAGAAAGAATACAAACAGAGGAAGTGTCATCTTATTCAAGTGCACAAATAAAGATCTATCTGACCGTTTATGCACTGGAGGTTTCATGATGGGCTGCAGGTTGGAGTTTTAGTCATGGCAGGTTGCCCTACCTCTTCCTGCACCCACATGGGGGAGCATTTGGCCTGGTGCACTTCATCAGCCCCCGATCTGTGCTCCTGACACGAGGGTGGGGCAGTGAAGTTCCCAGTGCATAAACGGTCTCTGGAACACTAAGTAATTTGATAGATCCCAAGGGTAATGTTAAGAGGGATGAACTTGGTTCTGTACAAACTATTTTCTGTGGTTGTGTGAAATCACTGAATATTTTACAAGTACAGAATAAGACATTCCTTTTCAAATGCATATTCTTTAAGAGACTGAAAGCAGTATTAATGTATCTTGACTGAACAGTACTTCAAGAAGGATTAAGTATTTAACATTTTATGTCAAGTTTTTTTCCCCCATACCTTTCCGTCGTTGAAATTACAATATTACCTGTACTTATTTTGAGGTATCTAAGATAAAATTTCGTTGCACCAAGAGCTGCAACGGACAGTTCTTCAACACTCAGCTATATAATCACAGAACTCTTTCTGGTCTTCTCAAATTACTGTAATCTAGTTTCAAGGTTTGGAATTGCAGGATTTCAGTTTTGCCAGCAATCAGTATTTTCTGACTACATGTGATATGAACTTCTTCTTGCCTATCTGATCTCAATCTGAAGTAGATTTTTATACAAACATTCATTGTTTAAAAGTGCTCCTCATACCCTGCGCATCTGTCTACTTTATTATATGTTCATAAATACATAGAAAGTTCCCTTCACCTGTCAATCCGAGTGGGCTGCTAGTGGATCTGTGCCTTGGGGCTAACTCACATCAGAGGAATTTGGAGTCGCATTTCTGTCGCATGTATTCAGTGAACATTTGTTTCCTCTAGAATTCAAACACATTAATTGCTGTGGAAACAATAAATGCTTATGCAATTATGATTTTGTTTTCTTTTTCATTTCATGATATGCCTTAAGTCCTGTTCTGTGTCACTGATGCTCAGACTAAGAATGAAGAAAAGAAGTTTGCCATCTACAGATTCTGTGACCTTGCCAATTTCAACTTTCTTTCCTTTATTCACTGATATGTGCCAACATTTCTTGTAGACAATCTCACCTTCAATTCTGCAGAGGACCTACCCACTAATAACCATAATGAAACATGCTTTATGTGAGAGCCTGTTCATTTATTTTCATTCCCGCGAGTGCCTTCAGAGACCAGTGTTGCAATCACGGCTACTTACTATTTAATTCCCAGCCAAATTTATGGTCAAATTGAAAAATGGATGCAGGTTGCCTGATGCAAGATGTTTTTTGTCTGAAGCATTCCTTGTGGAATCATTATACTTGCATTAATCTTTAATCTGCAATTAAACAATCAGATCTATGTAAAAGATAACAGAAAATTGATCTATGAATGTGTACTGGACAATATATCTTAATGTACATATATGAAGGCAAAAGGGTGGATGAATGCAGAGATAAAGAAGTTGATAATTAGAGAAGAATTCATCATTAGGCTTGGGGTCAATGGAAGGTTATGAAGGGAGACAGAATGTTTATTATTGAATGCATCTACTCTGTATGTTTCCAGTACTTAACAGGTTTATCTTTTCCCCCTTCCATGGAGTGGGAAACACATAGAGGAAGAGCATACAATAGATGAAGGCATCGCATAACTGATAAATCTATCTTGGCAGAATATGCAGCCCACTTTGAATCTGCTTCTTTCCAATTAAGAGCCCAGCTTCCAGCTCTAGCAGATGCTTAATTGGTGGCTGAAGCTGCCAGGCAGGCAACAGCACTACAATCATTAACAGGTAGTTTGAAACCATTAAGGTGCTCGTGCCTCTCAATTTCCTTCCCCTCCACTATTGTCATAAACCACTTTCCTCCTAGAGGCCAGCTTGTCTTGCTGAGAGAAGCTACATGCAGTTGAAAGCTCTGCCTCAATGCTGAGGCTTTGGAAGTTATTAAATTAGGACCTAAGGCTTCAGAAGCAGTAGGCACATAAACAGGACTTCTTGTCTGGTTCCAATGTAATATCAGCATGGCACCAAATGGCAACAACAGCAGGTGACCAGAAGGGCTTCTGTTACTGAGAATAGACAAAAATTCCATAATTAAATCTCAATAATAGAGAAGCACAAACATCTGTTTGAAGAGTTTCTTACCAGTTCTGCATATAGCTATGATACCAATTTAAAGAATATAGCGCTGTAAGCAGTGAATAAAATACAGAAGCACGAAGACTGTTCAGTGCATACATGGACAGTATTGTGCACTTAAGGGCTATTAAACAGAAATCAGCCACCATGTAAATGTGATTCATTACTGTTAATCAAACAATGGACAATCTCTCCACTCCTAGCTTTTCTTCCCTTTTGAGATTATTATTTTGTATTTTGAATTTACTTAAAGTTCAAGTTAATTTACTACAGTAAATGAAAATGCAACTTAATTTTTTTTTAATGCTGGCCATCTAAAAGAAAAAAATAACCAATTAATTTAACATTAAAGTACCATTGAATGTTGTCACTTTATACATATGAAAAAAGAAGAGGGTGTTGATATCTGGGTTTCATTGGCAGGCTGTTATACAACCCTGGGACTACCAATGAAACATCCCAGGAATAGGATACTGCCATCCTCACCATTTGTAAAAAGAGCCAGTACAGAAGAACTGGCACTATGATTGCAGTTGTACATAAGCTCAGAGACCGGGGCAGCTATTCAGACAATTATCATTATTATTTCAATTTTTATTGCCCGCCACTCCCAAGACCAGTTCGTGGCGGGTTCCAATTGTCAACAATTGACCCCCCCCCAATAAAACCCCATTAAAAATTACAAAGGGACAAAAAATTACAAAACATAGATCAATGTACATGGTGGTATAAATCCACAACAACCCCCCCATAAACATCATCCAATAGGGAAGTGGCAAGAGGGGAGCCATAACCCCACCATAGGTAACTCTGGTTTACTGCTGCTCAGCATCAGGGGTGCCCCAATCAGATCTTCTACTCAGACCCTGGGCCTCAACCACAGACCTGGTGGAAGAGCTCCAGTTTGCAGGGCCTGAGGAAAGCAGAAAGCTCCTGCAGGGCCTACACCTCCACTGGGAGCTCATTCCACCAGGTAGGGGGAAGGTCAGAAAAGGCCCTGGCCCCAGTTGAGGCCAGGAGAGCTTCCCTGGGGCCAGGCACAACCAACAAATTAGTACCTGCAGAGTGCAAAGCTCTGTGGGGGACACAGGGCGACAGATGGTCCCTCAGATATGTGGGCCCCAGACCACAAAGGGCCTTGAAGGTTAAAACCAAAACCTTGAAACAGATCCGGGCAGCAACTTATAACCAATGCAGCTGCCTCATCACAGGCTGGATGTGGGCCCTCCAAGATACTCCTGTGAGGGCCCTAGCAGCTGCATTCTGCACCAGCTGCAATTTCTAGATCAAGGACAAGGGCAGTCATGCCTCGTAAACATAGAAAACTGAATATAAGGCTTTAATGGTTAAAATTGATACCTTGAATTGAGCACAGAATAAACAAACAAATAAATAAAACAAATACTGTTTTAAAATCAGGATTTTTATTTGGAGGTCTTTTCTGCAGTGTGTGTGTGTGTGTGTGTGTGTGTGTGTGTGTGTGTGAGAGAGAGAGAGAGAGAGAGAGAGAGAGAGAGAGAGTTCTTGCTTCATAGTGCTCTAGAGTTTTGCATACGTTTTTGTGCTTTTAGTTTTCATTTTGTTTTTGTTTTTTTCCTGGATCTTTTCTGTTTCTTTTGAGATCATTTTTACCCTGCTACTTTACTGGAAGCCAATTTTGAGTCATTTTACTCCTAGCTAGCCCAGTTCTACAGGACCTGCAAAAGAGAGCTCTTCAGCCAAGTTTTTGGTTGAAGCCAATGAGCCAATGTCATCGACTGGGGCTCCCTAGAATCCTCCCCCACCAGACATGCCACCTGATACAACACAAGGCACCCCAAGTCCAGCCAACAAATCAAGTGACAGTTTATATGGTTCATATTAACTGCTGGATGATTACAATGTTGCATTTTTAAAATAAATTACAAGTTAATGAGTTTGACTGTTATAATAATCTACAAAAAAAACTGAACTGTATATATTGAAAATCACCCTGAGCCTCAAGGGAGGGCAGTATAGAACTGCAAATAAATAAATAAATAAATAAATAAATAAATAAATAAATAAATAAATAAATAAATAGTTTGTAATATTTCTATTAGTTTTCTTTGTCCCACCCACTTCCAGCCCACTTTCAATTATTGAACTATCACCATTAAAACACTCCCTCCCCTCAAATAGAGTGATTTGAGGGGTCACCCCCCATATGGTCCTAAAATATTGATATATGACTGTAGCATAATGATTGGTAGGTTCTCTAATGTCCAACTTTCATTGAAAAGATAAGCAAGACTTCATCCCCTTCATATTTCTGGCGGGAAAAGCTGGAGACTTCCTTTTTATAAAAATGAAAGCTTGGAATGCAGATAACTGGCTTAAACTATTATTATAACAGTACATGGCATAATAAAATTAACTGATTCCACAACTGTGAAAAATACCCAGAAAGGCAGAGGTGTGGAAGAACCATGCTCACACTGATTCCAATGATTGTGAAAAAAATTCCAAGAAAATCAAAAGTAACTTGAATATGCAGAAATGGCCTGACCTGAGACAAATTTCTGAAAAACATGCTGTCCCAGCTGAAAGGGGACAGTTGACAGATTGCGTAGCATAGTGTGGTGTAGTGGATAGTGTCTGGCTAGGATCTTGGGAGATGCAGATCTGAATCATCACTTAACTGTTTGTTGAAGGGCACTTTGGGAAGCTTCCAGGATGACCTGATAGTCATACACACTGGCCAGAAATGTTACCTCATTCTTTCTCTCAATGTGGTCAGCATTTAATGATAGAAATAAATGTACACATACAATGTGCTTATCAGTTTTCTCAAAAACTCCAGATGGGGTTAATAAAATGTTAGGCTACGAACAAAATATGCTGTGGGTTAAAAAAAACACCAGCCTTCCTCTTTTCTTTGTTACAGACAATGGGTGATTTACACAAGTATTAAAATGAATAGTGTTGCCAAAACAACATGACAATGTGTACACTTCAACAAACACTGTCGTTGCAATATAAAGAAAAAATTATATGTTTTGAAACACTCATTTTGAGGGGAAATTAATTTGTACTGAACTCCCTATAAAAGTAAGGCTATTATGTGTAAAACAGAATATAAGAGGTTAGATTTTGAAATTTCAAGCTTGAAATAAAAGAAACATAATGAGAAGTGAAATTGTACTTATTACTGACCTGAGACATGTTGGTCATGACACTCAAGCAAAGCAATTCATAATTTAATATCAAGCTGCCTAAAACCCTCAGTACAGTTAAACAGAACAGTTAAAGTTTTCCTATATTTGCCTTATTCTGAAATCATAACTATTTTATTTATGTTGCAATTTATATCCCACCACTCTCAGCAACCTAGCTCATGGTGGGTCACACTAAAAATCCCAATAAAATACAATATTGACCTATTAAAACACCCATTAAAAACCTCTATGGCAGCGACAAATCAATTCCCATGGTGCTAACTTAAAATTGGTCATAGGGGGAACCCTGAGCCCCTCACCCACAGCAATGGCCAGCTAGTGGGGACTTCTAAGTCATGATCTTCATTCTTCTATCATCCGGGGGGGTTTCAGATCTTCCTTGGCTGGCCTCAACAATCGACTTGGAGGAAGAGCTCTATCTTACAGGCTCTGCAGAATGCTGAAAGCTCCTGCAGGGCCTTCAGCTCGTCTGGGACCTCATTCGACAAAGCCTCGGCCCTGGTTGAGGCCAACTGAATTTCCTGGGTCCTGGGATCACCAGCAAGTTACTACTCACAGAGCACAAGGCCCTGTGGGGGGCATAGGGCGATAGGCGATCCCTCAGATATGTGGGTCCCAGACCATGAAGGGCCTTAAAGGTTAAAACCAAAACCATGAACCAGATCCTGGCAGCCAATGCAGCTGTCTCAGCACTGGCTGAATATGGGCCATCCAAGATGTTCCAGTGAGGACCCTTGCTGTAGCTGCCTTTATTATATTTGCATATCAGGATACTTGTTAGCTTTCAGATCTTTATTTACAGCTTTATAACCTGGTTTGTCCCTCAATGAGGATATCCTTCCTCCTCCATTTTATCCTTATAACTACACTGTAAGGCAGCCTAAGCAAGAGTGAGTAAGTGGTCTAAGGTTACCCAGCAAACTTCAGTGATGGAGTAGGAATCTGAGCCTTAGGACTTCCAGACGGAAGTATTACATTCAAACTATCACACTATGTTGAGTGTTTCAATGGGAGAATTCCCAGACTAAAAGAAGCAGTGGTGAGCCTGTTGTTGAAAAAACCATCTCTAGACCTGCAGGAGCCTGACAACTACTGGCCAGTTTTGCACTTAGTGTTTCTGGAGAAGTTGGTTGAAAGGGCTGCCACAAACCAAATATCAGTATTCCTGGAGGAAACATATTTATTTATCTACTAGAAAATAAGCCCACTGCAGTCTAACTACAGCGGGCGCTAGCGGTTAGTCTGCCCCCACCCGCGGAACAGCCAACCTAAACTGTAGAAGTGAGGTTGAGCCGAGAGCCATTCTGAGGCATTCTCCTTCCCCCTCAGAGCTCCGTCCCGCCGGCTGCCCTGGCCGCTCCTTGAGGACTCCTCAGGCTCTTCTTCCCGCCCTCCAGAGTGGGTGCGCAGGCCACGTGGCAAGCCCTGCGCCCTTGTCGAGCGGGCGGAGATTGGCTGGATAACGAGCGGGTGGAGGAGAAGGAGGAGGCCTTGGCGCAGCGGCAGGCTGAGGAAGCGGCAGCTGCAGAGCTCATTGCAGCAGCAAGAGGCGGCAGCGGCATAGCTGCTGGAGGCGGTGGCTTCGCCGGCGGCGCGGACACCTCTGCCGGCACCACTGACGGCCCCAGCGGCTTTGGCACTGCCACAGAAGCCTTCGCCGCCACCGCTGAAGGTTCCGCCGGTGCAGGTAAAGGCTGCGCCGGCTCTGCCGCTGCCGCTGGCTGTGCTGCCACTGGCTGTGCTGCTGCCGGCAGCAGCACGCTGCAGCCCTGCTGCTGCTGGGCCAGCCGGCGACAGCTGGCTGCATGGGGCGGCGTCGAGGCGTTTTTGCGGTCATGGGCGCAGCCGCCGCCAACCTTCCGTGGCCAAAGCGAAGCAGGTAATGGCGGTGGCTGGCCGCATGGGTTCGAGCTCGGAGGGAGGGCGGATTGGGAGGCGCTTCGCGCTTCCCGATTGGTCAGTCCGGCGGCAAGGGACCAATTGCGAGCCGTTTCATGCCTGCCGATTGGGCCCTCCGATTGTCAGTCCAGGGGAAGTGGCCTATCGGCACCCTTCCTCATCCTAGACAGGGCCCTCCGACAGAGCCCTTACTGCTTTGTTTTATCCGCTCCACGAGGAGCAGTTAAAGATTTTCAAATTTATACTACACCTCTCATGACAATATCACCTAGAGGCAGCTTAGAGAATAAAATTATACAAATAATATGTTCCATTAAATCCCATTTAAAACAGCAACAGTATAAAACCCCATCACCCAAAATCATAAAATGGCGGTAATAATAATCTCCCCAATCTAACTCTGCTGATCCCAGTCAAACCAGTATTATTTATGATCTTAACTAAAAATCTTGGGATGCTTAGATAGCTGGTCAACCACCCCTGGCTTCAAGCTCCACTGCGGAACGTAGTCAGATCCGTCAGAGCCTTTAGCTCTTCCGGGAGCTTGTTCCACCAGGGTGGGGCCAAGGCTAAAAAGGCCATCGCCATGGTTAAGGCCAGGTAGATATTGCTGGGGCCTGGGACAACCAAAAGATTCCTACCTGCAGAAGATGGCAGAGCAAATGCTCAGCCAGCCTGGATGGAATGCATCAGTAGCGTGGATGGAATGCATTAGTAGCTCACACCACCAGAAACCTGACTGTGATTCTGAATGCCTTCCTCTCCAGGGAGGCACAAGTCACAAGATTAGTGCAGCCGGTCTTCTACCACCTATGCCAAGCCAAGCACTCTACTTGGCTTCAGAAGACCTAGCCTCAGTGATCCATGTGATGGTCACCACTAGAATAGACTTCTGCAACTTGCTCTATGCAGGCCTACATTTATCCTTGCTCTGGAAACTACAATTGGTTCAGAATGTCGCAACCAGGATCCTCACAAATACATCCAGCCTGTACTTCAACAACTCAGCTGGCTCCCAGTCAAATTTCAGATCAGGCTTAAGGTTTTGGAAATCACCTGAACCAAACTGACCACCCTAGGGGTTCTTGTTAAAGTTGTTCTTCAAATTAATCTGTTTTAATATTCTGTTAATTTGGAACCACTGTTGTGATTGCTGTTGATGTGTTTATGTTGTGATTATGATGTATGCCCGCAATGTTTTATGTAAACAACCCGAGCCTTACGCAAGGGCATTATAGAAATTCAAGATAATTAATTAATTAATTAACGCAAGAATTTTCTTATATATTAATTAATTAATAATTAATAATTAATAATTAATTAATTAATTAATATATAAGAAAATTCTTATTGAGTTTTTGGTGATAGTGCCAAAACGTGATAACTTCTTCCTGAGAGAGCCAGCTTGGTGTAGTGGTTGAGAGTGGTGGCTTCTAGTTTGGAGAGTTAGGTTTGATTACCCGCTCCTTCTCATACAGCCAGCTGGGTGATATTGGGCTAGTCACAGTACTGTTAGAGCAGTTCTTACAGAGGAGTTTCTCTCAGAGCTCTCTCAGCATCATCTGCCTCACAGTGTGTCTGTTGTGTGGAGAGGAAGGGAAGGCAATTGTAAGCCACTTTGAGGCTCCTTTGGATACTGAAAAGCGGGGTATAAAATCAACCTTGCTTCCTCATTCATTTCACATTTGTATTTTCATAGGAGGACCCTTTGCACTGCCTATTTAAAGGTAAGCAAATTGATAATGCAAGAAACTACAGTTGCAAATGTCTGCCATATTAAGCAAGGCAAAAGGCAGCAGATATAGTCAGAATTAGATGCCAGCTGGTATACTATGGCAGCCACCATCTTTTCTGGGGTTGTTCACTTCTAGAAAAGTGTCCCATTTAACAAGTAACCATAAAAAACAACGCATTTCAAAGAACCTATAGTAGGTATATAAATTCTGTAACAGTAATATATGTGTAAATCATGAAATCTCAGATTATTGCATCACATACACAACAGAAATAGAAAGGAAAAAATGAAATCTCGATAACAAGTCTGCTGGTGCAACTTGTACAACACAATATGCTTTTGGCAGAAAGTAGCCTATAAGGTTTATTTTTTGTTAATATTTAAATTAAGGACATTTTAGAAAAAGAGTAAATGGTAATTACATTAATCACTCTTTTGTGGGTTTCGTTTTTATAAAATGACAACTGCCCGACAAAATTAGCAAAATTTACCACATTTATGATACTGCAGACAAAGAAAAGAAATTCTTCTTGCCTTGTCTTGCTTATTTTTGTCACTGAATATTTTTAAAATCCTACCAAATAAAATGCAATATAAGCCTTCAATAGCCTAGATGGGATTGGTATTATATTTATAATATTTGTAATAAAATATGACATTCTGCCATTGGGAGCAAAGCTATTTTGCACAGAATTGTAAATGACTGTATTCATCATAAGAGCTTTGTTGATTATTCTTTGTGTTCCTTATCATTCCTTTCCAAAACCCCAGTTCTTCTGTGGCAAGCACAGAGGTGTGTCAACAGCAGTCTCAGCTACCGTAAAAGGCATCCTTATCAGAAAGCACAGGGTGCAGTGGGAATGACCTGCCAAGACATAGAATCTGGTCTCCTTTCTGCAACATTTTGTGCAAAGCATGAGTCTTTGTCCTCATGTTGCAATCTGTCTTTTGACATAGCATAGGGTGCACAGAGCCTCTCAGTCAAGAAGAACAATTCAAAATGGTGTGAGTTTTGAAAACTTTGTATTCCTTATCACTCTAGCTCTGACTGAGGAAAGATTATACTGGAATAAATTATGTTAGTCTTTAAAGTGTCACAGGACTTCTGTTTTGTTTTGCTGCAACTGACTAAAATGTCTAATCCCTCTAGAACATTGCAAAAAATAATGTGAAGACTAAGTTTACAGAAGATTTTAGTAAATCTTAACATCTATACTGACAATGTAAAGTGGAGCTATTCATAGTTTTGATAAATAGGTACACAGATTTTGGCCATAAATGTTGGTTTCTTAGTTCTGCCCTACTCATTTGCAGGGCTGCTGAGAGTCACCATGAACCCCAAACAATTCCATCTGCTCCCTTCCATGACCTTGATCCAACCCAAATATCATAAAACAAATCACTTGGCTAGCTGTTAATATCCTTATCCATTGTTCCTCTTAATATTTGTGAAACAGCCTGGGGGGTGGAGAGTGTACTGGACATCTGAGATGGAATAGGGCCATCTGAGATGGATTGGCCCTGCCCCTACAACCCCCACCCTCGGTCCCTGGAAGCTAACCACTTTGCTCTCAGACACTCCTGGAACCAGCAGCCGGTAAGGCAAGAGGGCCCTGGGCGAAGGGTGGTGGTGGAGGGGGCAAGCCCTCCAGGCTCCTAACAAGCTCCTCCTGGCCTGCTAACCAGTACCTCCCAGTTTCTTGATGATCTCCTCCCGACCTGCTATCACGCTCCCACCAGGCCTCCTGACGAGCTCCCACCCGGCCTGCTGGCGAGCTCCTCCTGGCCTGCTCTGACCTCCCACCCAGACAGCTGACTGCCTGCTAAGGAGCCCTGTCCCGGGCCTGCTAATGAGCTGGCCAGCCCCCACCCGGCTGCAAGCTGCTTTTTGACTCTGGTTCACCTCTTACTGGAATGCATGGCCCAGAGTGGGTAAACATGACAATAATACAAGCCGAATCTCATTAAAAGCACAAAAACACTAACACAAAATCTGGCTTCTTTTGCTAAATTGTCAACACTTGACAATTTTACTGAGGCCCAGGGGGGTGGAGTGTAGTCTATTGCAGAGGGATGTCGCTGCTGCCTGAGCCCCTTCTTCACTTGCTTTGCCGCCAGTGCCCCTGACTTCCCGCCAACCGTTGGGGAGCGCTACCAGCATCAGCTGCGTAGTGCCATGCCGAGGGGGAGACCCAGCCATGGCTGGAGAGCACCAAAGGTGAGCCGGCAGCAGAGAGGCAGTGCAACCCCCGGGGCAACAGCTGGGGAGGAGGACGAGGAGGAGCCACAGCCTGGTACTGACTGATCTATGGACCGGTACCGGTCCCCAGACTGGGGTTGGGGACCACTGCTATAAAGGATTCTTATAACTTTACAAATATTATATGAAGGGCAGATACATTTTCCAGAGCCGGAACAATCCCTCCACCTTCTTCATCAGAACCTATCCATGAGGAGACAGTAATTTGCCATATGGTAGACACTGATCCTTTTAGAGGCTCATTGATAAAATAACCAGGTGGTGACTTTATTATTTTTTTATTATTACATTTTTTACCACCAACTCCCGGACCATCTGGCTTGTGGTGGTTCACAACAGAGTAGAAACATAAGATGGCAAGATTACCACCTTGCTGATAATACAAAACAATAAAATAAATACCATTTAAAAAGAAAAGATGGCAGGCATAACAATTCCTAGTAGACCCATATTCCTCATTCACCTATTCCCAGCAGTGTCCAACAGATATAAAGCTGGGGCAATGGATAGCCCCAGGGGGATCCAGTTGCCACAAGGGCAGGTGAGGACCCAATCTATAGCCCAATATTCAACCCGGCCTCAACCAAAAGCCTGGCGGAAGAGCTCCATCTTGCAGGCCCTGTGGAACCCAGAGAGTTCTGACAGAGCCCTCAGCTCGCCTAGGAGCTCATTCTACCAGGTAGTTGCCAGGACGAAGAAAGCCCTGGCTCTGGTTGAGGCCAGGCGTGCTTCCCAGAAACCTGGGATTCTCAACAAATTCATACCCATACTTGATATGATCAGCATAGTGATTTTTTTCTCATTCCATATATGGGGAAGGATTTAACATGTGCCAGGAGCTCAACTGTGCCAAAAATATATATTTTCCATTAGAAAAGGGCGAAACATGTGGAAATTCAAACTGCTAGTCTCTATGCCCAATGAACATGCAGTATTTCACCAAGAAAACTAAATCTCTCAGACACAACATAAAAAGCACATCATAATGACATACTGTTCCATTACAAAAGGTACTGAGTGCATAATTAACCACTGCTAGTACTTAGCTCAGCAATTGAAATTCAGGTGGGATATAAACTATTCACCAAGCTGCCAGAAATATATAAATGAAAATGTCAAAATAAAAGCATTCACTAGTTGGGCTATGTTTGTGATCCCCTGACATAAGATATATAAATAGGAAAAAATTACCACTCATTCACTTGAGGCTAATGATGCAGAACTAAGATCACATGCACACAATCACTCAAGTGCAAGGCATTTGAAACTTCTCAATTTCATATGGAAATGCTTTGCTAAAATCACATACCCTGAAACAATGGTCATTTTCTCTCTCCTTGCTTCTGTCTAGCTCATAAACTATAATTGGTCCAGAGGTTTCATTTTTCTTAAGCTAATGTTAATTTGATGACTATTCTTCCTACATTTGTAAATATAATGGATGGTATCTGACATAAATACTATTAATCCATTCCATGCAGTATGCTATACCAAGAAAATTGGGAGATTACATCTGCATTGGACTAGCGTTACAACGGCAATTCAGAACACAGGTAATATTCTTAACTTCTGAAATAAATGGAACTCAAATACCATAGCTGAGTAACAGCACATGCTTGGCATTCAGAAGATTTCACATTCAAGCAATGGTATCTCATTTAGTTACATTATGGCAACTATGAAAAGAATTAAGTTTCCAAACAAGAGAATCTTTGCTTTGGACAGTGAACTTGAAACAGGAAATTAGTAATCAAGGATATGCTTTAATTCTCTGCATGTTCTTTTATATTTCCGCAGACAACAATTCTCTATTGGCTAAAGCAGAATAATATGATATTGCATAAGAATTGCTCACATTTTTATAATTAACCCATTACAATTGAGACCATATTTATGATTCAGCAACTTCTCTAGTAAACGACTACATTTAAAAATATTATTTCATTTATTTTCTGTCTATCTCACCAAGATTCAAAGTGAGTGACATAATATAAATGAAACCCATATTATAACACATCTAATAAGCAATGTAATATAATTATGATTGCAGAAATCTGACACAAGTCAAAACCATGATATGTTAAATAATGCAAAAATGGCATTATAAAGTAAAAGAAACATTAGTAGGATAATATATACAGCAAAAAGATGCTGAGCACTGGAGATCCCAACACAGAAAATGTTAGTCTTGCAAGGTGACCCTAAGCAGAGTTGCACCATATATAAAATATTTTATATATAAAATCTCTATAAAACACAAGCAATGAAACATAAGTGCTGTGGCTACACACCATCTTTTCTCACACCCACAAAGAGACCTGAGCCCTCAGAACCAATGTATGTTTTCCAGAAAATTTACTGATCCAAATTTAAATAAACAATTTTAAGAATGCTAATGGGACATATTTAACATGTACAAGCACTGTCTACATTTCATACATATCTGATGTAACAAAACTAATTCATAACCCTGACAGCTATAGATAAACAAGATTTTATTTACACATGCAGGACAGAAAATTTTCCATGGAAAAATATAGCACAGGAAATTTTCTGCAACATTTCTACCACACATCACCAACCCTCAATATGCATTCTTACCATCAGCCTCCATTAACGATCACTGGAAAAATATTAGCAAACTAAATGCCTATGAACAAAATGATAACCTTCCAATTGGAAAAGTAACCCATGATTAACATCCTTTCAGGATGATGATCCACACTGCTTTTCTGGGCAGTCTGGCCAGCTGGGAATCTCCAAGAGAGTCCCAGGTGAGTCGCCTCTCAGCTCTTTTTAGCAGGTTTGCCACTGCTTTCCCTCCACCTTCATTTTCCAATTCAGGTCTATTGGAGCAGAAAAAAACTGGATTAAAAAAATCCAAATCCAAGGGGCTTTTTGCACGCCTTCAAAATCGCACAATGGTTGCCAATTGGAAACGCTATTGATTTGCCATAACGCACGACATCGTAGACAATCTGCCACACACCTGAAACCAATCTGCAAAAAGTGCTTCCTTGTAGCGCTTTCAGGGGAATCCCAAAAAGTGGATTCACCCTCCGGAAAGCGCTACACTCTTGCAACCAATCTGCAACACTAGCGAAAAAGACCTGTGCGTTAACATTGTTGCGGTTTCTTCAAAGTCCCTCCTCCTGAGCCTGTCCTCCAAACTTCCGGCGAAGCGATCGCCATTTTTTTTTCTCCGAGCGAGCGGGGATAAACGCACCAGCGAGCCTCTTTCTGTTTAGAGGCTTCCCTGGCTTCAGTCCTTCACCTTTAGTCACTAAGCACAAACCACAGAAAAGCCCGTTTGCTGAAGTATTTTCCCTTTATTTTTTTACACATTCATTCAGCCGAAAATCGGGCCCGTGAGGGGGGGGGATTTTTTTTTTCACTCGAGGCAGCGTGGCAACGATCATACGATCAAACGACAGCTCACATTAGGCAGCTGGATGGGTCTCTCCGTTGCAACGAATCTACACAGATTCGTTACAATGGGTCTGTTTTGTTTTTTTAAAAAAAACCTTTCTTAAAGGGAAAGGGGCTGTTTGGGAGCATGCTAACGGCTGCCCATTGGCTGCTCGACGGCCAGGGGCGGGACGAGCTTGGCAATAGCGCTTCCTTTCTAGCGATTTCTGCCGAGACCGGAAGCTGTGGGAAACGCTACAAAACGCAACTGGATTCCACTACAAAGGCAGGTATGCATAACGACGAATTCCACTATTTTAAATGGCGATTTTTCATTCAGTGACCAATTTGCAACAAAGATCCCGGTGCGTAAAGCCCCCAAATATTCTACCGTTATTGAGATCCCAGCTTTGGAGGGGAATCACAATTTTTTTCTGGGTACAAAAAAATACTAAGAATATAAATTCCACATTTCTATGGGTAACCCTATGCAGCATTACATAGATATATATCAGGCTAGCTGACTGAGTCTTCTCAAGATTGAGACTCCTGAAAATACTCTCACATTTTTTTCCTGGATTTTCTAGGAAACTACCAGTTGGCAAGCTATCAGTAGTCCCTAAGCTACATATCAAAACCCCAGTTCTAAAGTGATGAGCAAAATGCACTTGTTTAATCTTCCTTAGCAATGCCTATTTTTTATTTCTCCTCTGTTTGACATTTCATCTGTATGTTTGTATTTTTGATGTATTAATATTTCCTTT
Source organism: Paroedura picta (assembly GCF_049243985.1). Classification (NCBI taxonomy): domain Eukaryota; kingdom Metazoa; phylum Chordata; class Lepidosauria; order Squamata; family Gekkonidae; genus Paroedura; species Paroedura picta. The sequence continues at coordinate 75,480,336 of NC_135373.1, read as the reverse complement.
CTCCTGCAGCTGCATTAGAATTCAATTTAAGTGCTTACAGATCTTCATTTTTATTGACCATCTCTTTTGTTTTATAATTTCTTTTGATTTTATTTTTTGTTTGTTTTAGTGCTGTTGACTCTTCTGAATTGTTCCAGAAATGTTTACATTGATGGAATAGTGTATAAATATCTTAAATAAATATATGATTCAATAACTGCAATCCTCCTTTTGTGAAAAGATCTCTAATGTGCTTCAACATTGTGTATATAATACAGCAGTGTTATCCACCAGATATGGCAGTATTGTGCTTTTCCTATGTACTTCTGGGCAGGGAGCCATTGCTCTGAATATGCAACAGTAGGAAATTATTCAGTGATCTCTATTAATTCTAGCTTTTTAAGCACAGAAGAGCAAAAAGCCAAGTAGTACATGTAAGAGAATGAGTACTGCTCTGAATTCAGCCAGAAAGAGACAGCCAGCCAGAATGGGCCATCTCTAAGCCAGACTGTAACTACAAGTTTATGGTTCTCTTTTATTTTGAAAGCTAGTCAATCTTTGGGATGGATCCAACCACAACATTTACATTAATGAAAGGGTAGGATCAATTTCTGCCAATGTTCCTTTCTCTCTTCATGTCATAACTCTGGGTCTCCTATTCTCCAGAGCAGCATTTTGCGGGCAGAAGTGGAAGGAGGAAGGCAGGAACACTTCATTCAAGGATGGAACTTTCAGTCTGGATCAAACCCTTGTCTTCTTCAACTGGCTTTTAGGTCCAAATAAAGAGTCCTTCCATGTATTTTAGAGTTGCACTGTATGAATCACAGCAGATCAATTTTTATTTATTTAAAATTATTATTTTCTCTGCAGTCCTCTGAGGCTGAGAATGAATGACTCAACCCAGCAAGCATCATAGTTGAACAGGGATCTCTCTGGACTTACTTCCAAACCATCAAATAGAGGCTCTGCACTAGTCCCGTAATCCTATCTGCTTTCAACTTTTATATCTTTTTTTATTCACTAGAAAGTTTAAACTGGCATACACGGGATTTACAGTGACGTGGTCCACCTCTGTTTGGTTTCAACCATGGTGCATGTTCTTAGTTGATTAAAAACTGATTAAATATTCAACCAAATGAATTTTTTGTATTGTTGTTTTGTTTTAATACCGTTTTAATAGGGTTTTATTCTTGTGGGACTTCTATGCTGTAACCTACCATGAGCCAGTATGCCAAGAGTAGCAGGTAAGAAATATAATAAATAATAATAATAATAATAATAAATCTGCAAATTCTATAACAGTAGTATGTAAGGACTGGGATCCAATCTAATAGCAAATTTCAGGAGTTAAAAAAATCCCTCTTGAATAGTATTACAGAAGTAGATTTTAAGAACATGGAACTAATATTTTCCCAATGTGTGAATGACAATTCTTCATCCTATATTGGAGATTATTTTGAAGGCTCCCCAAGTTTTGAGATTCTTTTCTTGATGGAAGATGGGAAGGTAAGGCTCCAAAGTCACACTGCACATGTGGAATCACACATACTGGCTAAGCCTGCAGTCCTGCTTACAGTTACATCCCACCTACCACACCTCTGATAACTGTAATGGCTCCATAAAATCAGAGTCCAGTAGCACCTTTAAGATCAACAAAGATTTATTCAAGGCGTGAGCTTTCGAGTTCAAGCACCCTTCGTCAGACTATGATCTTCTTACATGACAGGGAATATATAGCAAAATCAGTTCTGTTACATCTGTGTCACAACCAGATACAGGCAATGATAATCCATTGTCAAAACAGTCAATCAATCCCCTACAATTCAGTGTACTTTACAAAGAGAAACTAAAATGTTGCTGGTAGAGAGATCAAAGGCTATCACCTCTCCATGGCCCATTATGCATGGCCGCCGAAACGGCGATTTCGGGTCACATGGAAAACATGGAGGGGGAAGATGTTAAGCACACCGGTTATGCACAGGACGGGGCATGACGGCAGCAAAACCCAGAGTAACCGATTATGCACGCGGCGATCCCGGCGCCACTTCTGGTTGCGCCCCGGTCACCCGGAAGCTGTGCTTTCTTCCGTGTTTCGCTAACACGGCTTTTTCAGCGGCATGTACCAAAGCTGCGGCTGGTTGCAGCTGGCTCCGTGCGTTATTGGTGATTTTAGTCGCCGCCATTCCACCCTGAATGTGCGTTATTCCCCCCGTGCATAATGGGTCCATATGTTGCTTCCTCCATACAACTGTGAGACATTCCTCCCAGGGAATTGCTGGTCACTTCCCAAGGACAGTGAGTCAAACTTAAAATTCCATTACAATGCCATATCTTACAGTCATATTATCACAAATAAAATACATAGTGAGGAATATGGATACACAAGTTGAACAAGGTTAGCATGAATAAAAAAAAGCCTTTGTCTCTATTGAGTCCTGGGTATGTCATAGTATTGAGTTTTGTAATAACAGTCACATAATCCCAATTAAAATAAATTGTGAGGAATGTGGATACAAAAGTTACATAAAGCTAGCATGCATAGTGAGATAAAAAACCTTTGTCCTTGTTGAGTCCAGGTTATGTCAAAGTATTGAGTGTTGTAATAACTTGCATTTCAGCCTGGCATGAAACCTCCAGTGCGTAAACAGTCCATGCCAGGCTCCGGACAAGCTTAATACATTATAGGGTCTTTTGGAATCCATGGCCAACAGAAAAAAGTACACATTAAAGGAGTTACAAGGTCTGTTGGGATACCCCAACTTTAGTTGTAAAGTGGTTTCCCTTTGTAGAGCTTTTTGTGCTTACCTTGTCAGATCCGCCACTAGGATCAGAGCTCCACATCACCACATCAGGATCACCAAGAGGATCAAGGCTAATTTGGCCATGTGGCAAGAGCTTTTAGACAAATGTAATGGCGTATCAATCTAACAAATACCTCTTAATCCCGGCGATGATCTCAAAGTTTATCCTGTTGCAGCTGGAAGCCTAGGCTTTGAGGTTTTCTACAAGAATCAATGGTGTGCCCCCCACTGGCCATGTACCTGGGGGCCAAGCTTGCTTTTCTTTTTGCTACTTTTACCTTGGCCTTTTATGGTGCTTTTTGGAGCAGCAAGATTTTAGCAGCATCCTGATCACAACCAGGTGAGGTTGCTTTAACACTGGATGATAGATTCTTCTCTACATCGGAGCTCCAAATACGGCGTTGGGTCATCAGACATTTTGTTTTAATCTCCTACTCATTTGCCTTGTCCAGTGCACAGTATGTCTGAGTTCTTAACTCTATGACCTGACATTCCTGGCCCCTTATTTGTGCATGCCAATGGCACTTGTCTTTCTCACTATCAATTTATGGCCATCCTACGTATGTGCTTAGCAGGTCTCTGTGTGTAGGCAGAACATTATAGTACACATTCCTTTCACACAGGGGCTGCCACCAAGGCTTTTCATTATGGCACTTCTTCTAAAAGATTATGACTTTAGGGCGGTGGAAGTCATCTACTTACAAATCTTATGTGCGGCCTGATTTCATCACTAACATGTTTTCCTTTCAGCTTTATTTACAAGAGTACATGTTTTGTTTTGTTTTTTGTGGGACACAGCATAGTTTACTGAGTGGTCAATATGCTGCCAGGCCGGGTTGGGACAAGGATCTGGGCCTCAGGAAGCACATCCTGCTTGGGTCATCAGGGCATGAATTCAGCATCATTGCAGAAGAAATCTACCCAGCTGGACCTCTATCGGCTATCTTTAAATAGGACAGGGTCCTATTAAATAAAAGAGTAAGGCCACCTGGGGAGGAGTTAGGGCGGGCCTTGTCCAGGATAAAAACTCAGAGGGCCCAATCAGGAGCTGCGAAGCGGCTCCTGATTGGGCCCTCTGAGTGTCCATCCAGGGCCAATGGAGAGGCGCGCAAAGTGCCTTCCTATTCGCCCCTCACCAGGACAGACCAAAATTCCATTCACCAAGCCCAGTCTGGCTGCCAGTCTGCTCCTGACCACCGCAGGGAGAGGAGGTCAGCAGGGCTGCCAAGGGGGATGAGAACAGAGGCTTGGACAGGCTGCCCCAGCCGTTTTTGCCCCAAGGTGTCCTAACTGTCATGTCCAACTGCAAATTGCCTCAGAATCCTGACAGAGCTGGCAGGAGGCTGCAGAGTGCGCTCCCCCCTCCCTTCAGGCCTGTTGCAAAGGAGCCTCTGACAGCCCCTGACTGAGGGGAGGGAGGCATGTTCCTTCAAAGACCAACGCCGGGGAGCCCTGAGGGCCTTCCTTTTGGGGGGGGGGACTTTCCTCTTCTGCCAAACAGTTGCCTGACAGAGAGGCCACAGAAAAGCCCCTTCTCATTTAAAATACTGCTCTGCCCGGAGGTTAGACACAGCCAAGCCATGTATCTTTCTTCTTTGCAACTCTCTGCAGATTTGAGGCCACTGCACAGCGTTATTCTGCAGAGGAAACTGGCTGTTTTGTCTCCTGTTTCATCTGCACAACAACCCTGTGCAGTAGGCCTCAAGTCTTTCAATTCAACAACAACCTGTGTGGGAAGCCTTAAATGTTTCTTCTTTACCACAACCCTGTCCAAAGTAGCCCTTTCTGCCTGGGGAGCTGATCTTTATACTCTGCAGGTGAGGTGTAATTCCAGGAGCTCTCCAGGCCACACCTGTAGGTTGGCTACCCCTGGGTTGGAAATATTCCTGGAGGTTTGGAGGTGTGACTTCAAAATCGTACAATGCCTCAGAGTCCAGCCTTCAAATGAGCCATTTTTGCCTGCAGTTGGTAGGGAGTGGTGCAGGAGTGTCCCTCCTGGCCTATGGGTTATGGCCAGCCCTTATCAGCAACTGTTTGTATTCTGGGGCGCAGACAGGCAGACCAGCATCAGTCCTGTGAGTCTGGAAAGTGCAGGCAGATCTAAATAAATATTTACAGCCTGAAACTAAATAGAGAACAAGTAAATGTCTGGAGACACATTGTAACTGAAATAGTAACTGGCAAATAACCTTGGCCTGGCAAATAAAAAAACAGTATTAAAAACCTTACTAAGGTCAAGACTGCTGTGCACAGACAGTCTTTCTCTTAGGGTTGCCAGCTTCCCTGTGAGGCTCGCTACCCCACCTCCCTCATGGGGAATCTGCTATGGGGAGAGAAGGGGAAGACGATTGGAAAATGCTTTGAGACACCTGAAGCCTGCTGGGTCACTGCGGCCCATTCCCAGTTCTCTCAGATCTCTCACAACCCTACATACCTCACAGGTTGACTATTGTGGAGAGACAAATGGAAAAGGTGTTTGTAAACCGCTTTGAGACTCCTTTGGGTAGTAAGCAATAGAGTACAAAAATCCGTTCTTCTAAGGAGCAACCATGAAAGAAGCATGTGGGCACATAACATTTTACCAACAGTGAAAATATGGGAGACAGAAGGAACAGGGTGGACACCTGTGTACTGTGACTACCCTATGTGTATTAGGGCAGAGGGGCATTTCGGTGAATGTAGCCTAATTCACACAAGAAGTGAAATGACGCAGAACTGGGGGGAACTGGTTGCCATGTAATCTTCCCCTAAGAAGAGTCTCCAGTCTGATTTTCCCTTCACATATCTGAGGACATGGCTCTGGAAAGCTCATCTGTAACCACTATGCCACAATTCCCAAAGGTCAGTCCTCTCCCACAATCAACGAACATTCCACACCACAGGTTCTTGACACCCATATCTCCACACCCATGGTCTCATTTGCCACCATGCCACCACAACCTCCCACACAACACACATGACAACCCCATGCCCTTACAGACTGGACAACTCCTCCCCTTCCTCTTCCCACTGCCAAGCTCTAGCGCCCGTTGTATTCTTGGAGACAACGGGCTTTGCCCCTAGTTATCATATATATCTGAAAGTGCTTCTGTGCTGATTTTCCCCTTGGCCCATTATGCACGGCCGCCGAAATGGCGATTTCGGGTCACATGGAAAACGCGGAGGGGGAAGACGCGACGCATACCGGTTATACACGGGGCGGGGCGCGACGGCGGCAAAACCCAGAGTAACCGATTATGCACGCGCCGATCCGGGCGCCGCTTCTGGTTGCGCCCCGCTCACCCGGAAGCTGCGCTTTCTTCCGCGTTTCACTGACGCGGCTTTTTCGGCGGCATGCACCGAAGCTGCAGCCGGTTGCAGCCGGCTCCGTGCGTTATCCGTGATTTTAGTCGCTGCCATTCCACCCCGAATGTGCGCTAAAACCCCCGTTCATAATGGGTCCTTGTTTCACTTCCAAGCCAAAAGAAATTCAAAAGCATCCAGACTCATTGGATTCCCCCAACCCAATCTTTTACTGTCCCTTGAAGGACCCTGGAGATTTCAAATTGCTGTTCCATACAGAAGCTGGAGCAGCAGTTTCATTTTATAAATTTTTAAAGTTGGAAAAAACCAAAAAGCCTTCTATCTTCCTATAAAATCTTAGAATACCACAGATAACTTTTTTCGAGGATATACTTAGCATAGTTTATGAGCCATTCAATGGGCTGTCTGAAGAAATATTACCCCCCAAAATTTGAAGCTATATGCCTATTCTAAAGATTTCTCCTCTATTGTCCATTTTTGATAATGCAGTCTTCTACTAAAAATGATAATCTTAGTTTTATCATACTTAACATTAAGTAGGTTTTCTTCAGTAGGAACTGAATTGTCTCAACAGCTTTCTACGATCAATTTGATTATGGGAAGTTAGGTGTGTGTCATTTACATATAGCAAAATTGAAATGGTTGCTCCTCCTACCTTAACTGGAATGAAATGAGACACAACAGGAATTCTACCATATTGTTTATATATATAGATTATAGAGCTGTGGGGCTAAAATACAGTCTTGGTGGGCCTCTTTTGTGGTATTAACTGAGCTAGACAATTGACCATGGACACCTATAATCTGACCTTGAAACTGGCCTTTTAGAGTAGCCTGTTATCAATTAATTTTCTCCATAATAGGTTTTTTGAGATGGTATCAAATGCTGCTTTTGGATAGATATTATTCTCTAGATCAGTGGCTCCCAACCCGTGGGCTGCGGCCCGGTGCCGGGCCGCGGCTCCTTCTTCCCTCCCCCCCGAAGCGAGAAGCTCACCAGGCCACAAGCAAATCGGCCGCCAAAGCGGCCAATTAGCTCGCGGCCCGGCAAGCTTCTTGTTTCGGGAGGGGGGGGGGAAGAGAAGCTTGCTGAGCCGCAAGCTAATCGGCCGCTTTGGCAGCCGATTTGCTGGCGGCCCAGAGGGGCTGGGAGGGGGAGCCGCGGCTGTCGGCATGGCGCGTGTGCAGCAGTCCGACCACGAAATGCAATCATAGTAAGGGACAGTCTTAGTATGAGCAGTAGGGCTCAAGTGCAGTTACTGTTGTCCCAATAAAAATGTTGCATCCCAAACATGTGGTCTCATGACTCATAAGAAGAGGTCTGCTTTATTTATTAAACATCAGTTTATTTAATAACATGGTAAAAGACTTAAATAGACATTGGCTAATTTAATAACATGATAATGGGCTTGTGGCTCAAACAAGACAAAACAATATCTTTGAAGTAAACTAGATTCTTTAATTTCTATTTTCCCTATCTTTTAGATAGGATTAAGTTTATCTTAATCATTTGTGATACTATAACTTCCATGAAATGAAATATATTGAATTATCCCTCCTGTACTTTAGTTACAGCTCCATTTAAGTCAGGGCAGAAAATACATTGCAAAATATACATTTTCTCGGGACTTTTCGGTAGACTCTCCAAAGTTTTTTAAAAGACCCAGGAATATAATATAACTTACAAAATAAATGAAATAAATACATAACATAAAATATAGTCCTGCTGGTTCAGAATAACATTTCATATAGTATGACTTCCATTTAACAGCATCTAGCAAGATGACCCCTCACAACAGAGCTAGTGAGGGCAAAAACTTTCCTGTTACCCACCTAGCAACTGGCATTAAGAGGTAATGGCCTATGAGCATTGGTCATTGAGAGGCCCAACTTCAATCTAATCCCCTTTCAAAGACCCATTATGCATGGCAGCAGCCACACCAGGCTGCTACTGGGCATTGCGTCAGGGAAGCCTACCCTGGTGTTTCCCACATATACACAAGGGAGGCAATCCCACAGCATACGTGGACTGCCCTGTCTGGAAAGCCCAGTGCACTACCCGGTGGCAGCAGCAGGGGAGAGCAGGGAGCTTGGAGCCCCCACCACATGGTGGCAGGGGAGCGGTGGGGGTGGTGGAACACCCCGGCCAGCTCCATGGCTCTGGGGAGCTGACATGGATGTACCGTGTCCCTGCAGGGACACCGTAGGTTGAGGGAGGGTTATTCACAGTGATTATGCATGCTGCTGGCCCAACCTAGCCCCCACTGGCACCTGCCCATCCTAGGGAATGTGGAAGATTCCCTTACCATGGGCCTTCCGGGGTACTGTGCCAGGCCAGGGCTGGGATGGCAGCAGCGTAGTGCACAGTCAGGGATGCCCTGCTGCCGCCACCCCAGATTACCCATCCCATGCATAATCGGTCAAAGTCATCTAAGTTAGCAATTATTATCACACACTGTACCAGTGAGTTATACAAGTTAATTATAATTTTGTGAAGTAATTTCTTGGAATTTAATCTTGTTGTTGTTGTTGTTGTTATGTGCGAAGTCGTGTCCGACCCATCGCGACCCCATGGACAATGATCCTCCAGGCCTTCCTGTCCTCTACCATTCCCCGGAGTCCATTTAAGTTTGCACCTACTGCTTCAGTGACTCCATCCAGCCACCTCATTCTCTGTCGTCCCCTTCTTCTTTTGCCCTCGATCTCTCCCAGCATTAGGCTCTTCTCCAGGGAGTCCTTCCTTCTCATGAGGTGGCCAAAATATTTGAGTTTCATCTTCAGGATCTGGCCTTCTAAAGAGCAGTCAGGGCTGATCTCCTCTAGGACTGACTGGTTTGTTCGCCTTGCAGTCCAAGGGACTCGCAAGAGTCTTCTCCAGCAGTTCAAAAGCCTCAATTCTTTGACGCTCGGCCTTCCTTATGGTCCAACTTTCGCAGCCATACATTGCAACTGGGAAGACCATAGCCTTGACTAAACGCACTTTTGTTGGTAGGGTGATGTCTCTGCTTTTTAGGATGCTGTCTAGATTTGCCATAGCTTTCCCCCCCAGGAGCAAGCGTCTTTTAATTTCTTTGCTGCAGTCCCCATCTGCAGTGATCTTGGAGCCGAGGAAAATAAAATCTGTCACTATCTCCATTTCTTCCCCTTCTATTTGCCAGGAATTGAGAGGGCCGGATGCCATGATCTTTGTTTTCTTGATGTTGAGTTTCAAGCCAACTTTGGCACTCTCCTCCTTCACCCGCATCAACAGGCTCTTTAGTTCCTCTTCACTTTCTGCCATTAGAGTGGTATCATCTGCATATCTGAGGTTGTTGATATTTCTCCCTGCAATCTTGATCCCAATTTGTGACTCCTCTAATCCCGCATTTCTCATGATGTGCTCTGCATACAATAGGCAAGGCGACAGTATACAGCCTTGCCGAACTCCTTTCTCAATTTTGAACCAGTCAGTGATTCCATGTTCAGTTCTCACTGTTGCTTCTTGACCTGCATATAAATTTCTCAAGAGACAAATAAGATGCTCTGGTATTCCCATCTCTTTAAGAACTTGCCACAATTTGTTGTGCTCCACACAATCAAAAGCTTTAGCATAGTCAATGAAGCAGAAGTAGACGTTCTTCTGGTACTCCCTAGCTTTCTCCATGATCCAGCGTATGTTGGCAATTTGATCTCTAGTTCCTCTGCCTCTTCAAAATCCTGCCTGTACTTCTGGAAGTTCTCGGTCCACATATTGCTGGATCCTAGCTTGTAGGATTTTGAGCATAACTTTGCTAGCATGAGAAATTAGTGCGATGGTGCGGTAGTTTGAACATTCTTTGGCATTGCCCTTCTTTGGGATTGGAATGTAAACTGACCTTTTCCAATCCTGTGGCCATTGTTGAGTTTTCCAAATTTGCTGGCATATTGAGTGTAGCACTTTTACTGCATCGTCCTTTAAGATTTTGAATAGTTCAACTGGAATGCTGTCACTACCACTAGCTTTATTGTTGCTCAGACTTCCTAAGGCCCATTTGACTTCACATTCCAGGATGTCTGGCTCCAGGTCAGTAACTACCCCATTGTGGTCATCAGGGATGTTAAGCTCGCTCTTGTATAGTTCTTCTGTATAATTTTGCCACCTTTGTTTGATCTCTTCTGCTTCTGTGAGGTCCCTACCATTTTGGTCCCTTATCATACCCATTTTTGCATGAAACGTTCTCTTCATATCTCCAATTTTCTTGAAAAGATCTCTGGTCCTCCCCATTCTATTGTTTTCTTCTATTTGTTTGCACTGTTCATTTAAGAAGGCATTCTTATCTCTTCTAGCTTTTCTCTGGAATTCTGCATTCAATTGGGTGTATCTTTCTCTTTCTCCCTTGCCTTTCACTTCCCTTCTCTCCTTAGCTATTTGTAAAGCTTCCTCAGATAGCCATTTTGATTTCTTGCATTTCTTTTTCTTTGGGATGGTTTTAGTTGCTACCTCTTGTACAATGTTGCGAACCTCCGTCCATAGTTCTTCAGGCACTCTGTCTATCAGATCTAATTCCTTAAATCTATTTGTCACCTCTACTGTGTATTCGTCGGGGATATGATTTAGTTCATACCTGAGTGGCCTAGTGCTTTTCCCTACTTTCTTCAATTTAAGCCTAAATTTTGCAACAAGAAGCTCATGATCTGAACCACAATCAGCTTGTTTTTATTGTCTTGTTTTTATTGACTGGATAGAACTTTTCCATCTTTGGCTGCAGAGCACATAGTCAATCTGATTTCTGTGTTGACCGTCTGGTGATGTCCATGTGTAGAGTCGTCTCTTGGGTTGCTGGAAAAGAGTGTTTGCTATGACCATTGTATTCTCTTGACAAAATTCTACCAGCCTGTGCCCTGCTTCATTTTGTACTCCAAGGCCAAACTTGCCTGTTATCCCGGTTATCTTTTGGCTTCCTACTTTAGCATTCCAATCCCCCATGATGATAAGCACATCATTTTTGGGCGTTGCTTCTAGAAGGTGTTGTAGGGCTTCATAGAACTGATCAACTTCATCCTCTTCAGCAGCAGTGGTTGGGGCGTAGACCTGGATCACTGTGATGTTGAATGGTTTGCCTTGGATTCGAACTGAGATCATTCTGTCATTTTGGGGATTGTATCCCAAGACTGCTTTTCCTACTCTCTTATTGATTATGAATGCTACTCCATTCCTTCTGCGAGATTCTTGTCCACAGTAGTATACCTGATGGTCATCTGAATTAAATTCACCCATTCCTGTCCATTTTAGTTCACTGATTCCTAAAATGTCGATGTTCAGTCTTCTCATTTCTTGTTTAACCACGTCCAGCTTGCCTTGATTCATGGATCTGACGTTCCAGGTTCCTATGGAATAAAAATCTTTACAGCATCGGACTGTCTTTTCGCCACCAGTTACTTCCACAACTGAGCGTCCTTTCGGCTTTGGCCCAGCCGCTTCATTCATTCTGGCGCTACTCGTACTAGCCGTCTGCTCATCCCCAGTAGCATATTGGACACCTTCCGACCTGAGGGGCTCATCTTCCAGCGTCATATCGTTATGCCTATTGGAACTGTCCATAGAGTTTTCATGGCAAAGATACTGGAGTGGTTTGCCATTTCCTTCTCCAGTGGATCACCTTTTGTCAGAGCTCTCAGCTATGACCTGTCCGTCTTGGGTGGCCCTGCACGGCATAGCTCATAGCTTCACTGAACTACGCAAGCCCCCTTGCCACAACAAGGCAGCGATCCTTGAAGGGGGGGTCTTTAATCTAATGTCTATCAATTTTATTGGTTGCTCAGAGTTCCAGCATTTTGCAAGAGGAAGAACATTTTGTGTCTGCACTATAACCATCACATCCTTAATTTCACAGAGTTCTGTCATGACCTTCCTTAATCATCTCTTTCAAATCATGTTTGTGAAATAGGATTTTTCATTTGCAGAAGGTATCCTGAATCTTCCTTTTAAGAGCTTGTTCCTTTATGAACCTGATATTTCCTACTTGTTTCTACCAACTGACCTAGCAAGAACATCAGCATAACTAGCCTGTAGTTCCCTACATCCCATCTGCATCTGTTAAAAAAGACAAGAATATAAACCTGGCGTTACATTTTCCACTTCCCAGTCTTCCAAAATGGAAGCTGTTTTTAGTGACAAATGGCATACTATTGTTAGATTAACAAAATACTCACCAACCAGGCACTGCACATCCAAGGCCCCCCTTTTCAGGTTCCAAGTGGCTACTTCAGTCAGCTGGAGGCCATCCCCATGAATATCCTACCACCTGAGCCACACAAGAGAGGAGTCTCCCTCCCAGAGTCAAGCTGCATGCCCTACTTGCCTGGAAAGGCAACTATTGGAATGCTGTGCCTCACTACCCCTGCCAACACACATGGCTGATACCACTGAGTCTGCACCCCCTCAGATGAAGTTACTGATATTTTGTTTACCCACTCGTCTATTGGGGGGTTAAGATGGTGGTCACCTAGCCAATCTGTGTAAGCTCCTATGCTTTATGGTTTAAATGCCCAAGCTTCACTACTGATAAATTGTTCCCCAGATCAACTGATAGTTGGAACACTGAGAAGGTGACTGGTAATTCTCCATGGTTAATTGACAAGCAAAGTGGAGTCACTTGGCAACTTTAAGCAATCTTTAAACTTTAAACAACTGTAGACTTTAAACACCATGCAACTTTAAACAGTCAGCCAGGGCAGACTCTGGTATGGATTCCCAACCCATAGGGCCCTCCCTCACTGCCCATCCATCTCAAGGATGAAGCAATAGGCTGCTGAAAGGGCAGACCCCAGATGCCTCTTGATGCAGGTAGCCCTGCCCATGTGGCTCACAACCACATTGACTCCTGAGTCCTAAGCCTTTTTTTCATGAGGCCATAATTGCAGTCCTGGATAAGTCTGAGGGTTGCAGTTTATTGCTAGATCAACATTTTCACATTTTACTTTTCTAGGAAACCATGCTGAATGCTATCTAATGTCTTCCTAGTTTGTCAATTAGCTTTCAGAGTAGCCCCCTGCCCCTCATAACCTATTCTTTAACTTAGACCTTAAATGATTTCTACTGAAAATAGTGGTTCTAGATTGGTAATAGTAGAAACAGGTACAAATAATTGATTTGGTTTCTCTTTAATCTCCTTATCATCCTTTAGTAAATATTTCACTCCTTTAGCTTCCACTGGCCCAATTTTCTAGGTCAGTTTCTGGTTTTTCATATATTTAAATAATTTCTTGTTTGCCTTCACATTTTTAGAAAAATGCTCCTAACACTCTCATTTTCTTTTCTTACTGTCAACTCATATTTGTTTACCAGAGTTTATACTCCTTGCTATCCTTGTCTGATCATGATATCTACTTTTTAACACTTTATTTCACAGCTCCCTTGACTGTGCTATTTGGCAACAATGCTGCACTCTTAATTTTAATGTTAGATTTTCTATTTTTTCTTCTTTTATGCCAGAGCTTTTCTTTTCATCCTAGACTCCCTTAATTCTTGTATATGATTTGCTTTTCATGCCTACTAACAGCTCTTAAAAGTAAGTTACCTTTAAAATACATTGCAATCTTTTCAACACAGTCCCTATTCCCCCAACAATAAAAACAATTAAATTATGTAATCTTATCTTAAAGTTGCAATGGGTATGTCTAATAGAAAAATTTAAACATCCACCATGTCCTGAAGCTTCATCTCTCTCTATCACACAAACAAAATGTTGACAATATTTCTCTTAAATCTCTCTCTCCTCCTCCTGTACTACCATGTTTCAATTCTTGCTCACATATACTTCCTTCTCAGCTAGATTTTTCCTGCTTAATTATTATTTATTGAGAGAAATCTATATCCGGGGGAGTTCACCAGAGATACAAGGTCAACCTTTTAAATTTGCCTTTCACAACTTTTTAACTTGTCCTTCAAAAAACCAGCCTCAGCCTAAGCAATTCATTGATAGACATCCAGCTAGAGACAAGGGAAGAGAATGAAAGCAAAAGGGCTGTCACTGCCAGCTGAGATTACTGGCAGCTTCATCATTGCTTTCCTGAGTGTACTCAAAGCTCTAGTGAGGAAGCGCCTGGGCACTGGCTGATTTGTACATGCTGAAACAAAGGGGAAATCCATCTGAAAAGACTAGGCAGCAGGGCCCAAAGAAATGAGTTCATAGCTGCCTTTGTTAATTATTGATTAATATTATAATATACTTAAATTGTGAGCTGCTGTGAGAAGGAATGGCTCAGGATTTAGACAGATGTGGTATGTATGTAGGGTGCATCCCCTAGTGGCAACTTCTGTTTTATGATGTAGAATCAATACTATCCACTACAGAAAAGTCACCTTCTGCTTCTTCTAGATAGCTTATTATTTCCGTACTAAATAGAATACTAATAGGATAAATAATCTTGATCTTATCATTAGAATTTTCATGACCTGAATAGAGAATGCAAATCAGAATTATTGACTAATGGACTGACTGATTGAACTTGTCTCCCCCATTCCCAGACTAGCTGACTCATGGCAAGTTACAGAAAAAAAAACCACAATAAAACCCCATTTAAAACCCACCCTTAAAATCCTCCCAATGAAAAAAATTAAGCTCCCTCTCAGCAGCTCAACGAGCCCCCCCATGTAGAGGTACCCTAAGAATATTATAATACAAGGATCATCCTGCTGCAGTAGTTCTGTGTGGAGCACCATCTCTTCTCTGCAAGGTCAAACCACTGAGCTTCCTTCAAAATTCTGAATTAAGAATATTTTATTAGCAATATGTTGGTCAGCCATTACCTTAGTTTTATAAAAGAGCTGGGACATTAAAATTTTGTGCACATCTTTCAGCCTTCCCATTGATATTCTAACTCTCTGGAATGCCTATAACCCATCCTAACATGTCAACCTGAATGATAAAGAATCAGCAAAATAATCCAACCAAACAGCATACAATCTGGTGGATATTTGAGTATGACTAAACTGGACAAAAACATCTCAGCAGTTAGTGGATTCATGCAATATTTCCTTTCATGTGAGTTATGGTTCTGCCTTGAGAAAGGCAGTCTATAAATGGAGTAAGTAATAAGTATACATGATATTCATTACAAAATTCTGCAACTGTACAGTAAAAGCCATTTGAAGGTTATCTCAAACCAATACAAAATCTAGGCTCCCAATGCACATATAATCTAATAAAAATATGAAACCTGTGAGCAATCAAATTGGTTTGCTGGCAGAAGTGAACAGAAAAGATCAAAGTACACTGTCTTGGAAACACAGTGGAAGAAATGTGAGGTAAAAAACAGGTGGCATATAAATTTTTGTAAAGTTTTTTTTCCCCAAATAAAAGTTGTACAAGACAAGGAATATGTTTTGGTCCTAATGTAGCCTGGGAAGATGTTGTATTTAGAAAAAATATAGATACAGAAATCTTTATGTTGTAAGTGAGTACATTTCTAGTCTACATATTGCCCTCCAAAAATGTTTAACTTCTAATTGCCTTGCCATTTAATCAACATTACAGGTAAACTGAGCACACATATACTATAAATCCTGACTCAGATCAATAGACAATTTACTGAAACAGTGAAATTTTAAGAAGACAATAACAAAGTCGGTTATGCAATTCTGAATCCATCCCTAACATGGTTCAGTTCTTGTAAATTATTGGAGCTTGATATTAATATTCATTTTTTAAATTCTCTCTTAAAATATACAATATTGGACACCAAATTGTTTCCTAACTGCTACACAAGTGTACTTTAAAGAGGGAAGCTATGAAAAAACATTATACGGCCAATTCAGATGCTATGGACATACATGGACATTGTGCTTCAGTATGTTTCCTAATGCCAAAAGGAAAATGGAAGCTCCATGTGACAGATTTGTAAAAAAAGGTCCCTGTAGCTGAGTCATAAGAAAAAATCCTCATATACATTGCTAAATAAAGCTGACATAGAATTTAGATTGTTACCAATCAATTAATTTATTGATTGATACTAATGATCAACTATCAATTTAAATAAATAAATAACTGCTCAGTCTAAAGTTGAAGAGTCTGATTTGTTCCTTCAAAAGGTAGGATCAATAGAAGGGCACATTTTTATTCTCTTTGTTCTTTTCCATCAATTTTAATGGGTGCAGAACATCACTCACATCTAATATAATGAGACAAGAAGATGGATGAGTACATTTGAAGCTACTAGTCTCTGGACAGAAAACATCCTGAAAAAGTGACTCTGGAAGCTTATAGAGTACAACGATGCAGCTTGGACAGTAGAAGAAACTTCATTACATTATTTGATATTCAAACTGAACAAAATCCATTTTCTGATATTATTAATCATATCAAGACACTAAATGGCAGTTTTTCTATTGTGGATTATCAAGTAATGAAACAAATTGAGAACAAAGAGATAAATGGTAAAGATGCTATGTATTAAACAGAACCACTTTTGCTAGTCTTATACAGCAGTGGTCCCCAGTCTGGGGACTGGTACCGGTCCGTAGATCAGTCAGTACCGGGCCGCATCTCCTCCTCGACCTCCTCCCCGGCTGCTGCCTTGGGGGGCTGCCCTGCCACTCTGCCGCCGGCTCACCTAATGCTCTCCAGCAGCTTCCATGGCTGGGGCTCCCCCTCGGCGTGCACTGCACAGCTGCTGTTAGCAGCACAGCCGGCGGGAAAGCAAGTGGAGCAAGGGCTCAGATGGAGGTGGCTACATCCCTCAGCAAAAAGACTAACCCCCTGGGCCTCAGTAAAATTGTCAAGCATTGACCGGTCCCCGGTGATAAAAAGGTTGGGGACCACTGTTATACAGTACACATCTGGAATTCGAAATGCATCTCAGTCATAGAGCAGACAGAAAAAAAGAGATCTAAAAAGAGGTCCAGATATTAAAGTACAAGACAAAAAATCTTCCCCATGAGGTCAACCCCAAATTATGACCAAAGGTTACTACACAACACCAAAATACTAATTTTAGGGCTGTCCGTTTGATCAACCAAATATGAATAGATAATTGAACAGGCAAACTGTGTCAAAACTCTTCAAGTAATTCAAACATGTCATAATCCATACACAATGACTAGTTATAATGTCAGTTTTGTAGGGATAGAAAGCACAATGAGACAATTATGAAGGTAGGTTGCTAGCTATATTAAAACATTCTTAGATTTACTGAATTGGTTTAAGCTAATACAAGTGCTCCCTTTTCTTCTTGGTATAGCCTCCCAGCTTTCCACAAGTGATCATCGAAGTTACTATGAAGAAAGGTACAAAATAAGAGCATGGAGACCTGTGACAGCCAAATACATCCCAAAGCATACCTTCCCACTGCAGGTGATTTTGGAGTAGGTAGGAAATGTTCCTGCACATGCTCCATATTGCCTCCCCAATCGTCATTTGAAGCTAGGGACTAATTACACATAAATGTGAATAACATCATTAAAAAAATAGATTGATTTTAAATAGAAGCTCACATTTAATACAAGCATGTTGAAGCTGGAGCTTACATTAATAACTCCTGTAGAAATCATAGTAATATAAAAATATTTACAATAAGGGAAAGTACTCAACTTTTACTGAACTGTGCCCCTATTCTACTATATAAAGAACAAATACCTGTCTCTTGGGAAGAAAGCAATGCCAATATTTATTTGCTAGGAGCTACATGCCACCATTCAGAGGCTACTTGGCTAGCTGGATAAGATCATATTCTCATTTTATGCCTTTGATCTAATTTTGTTAATTGGTTGTTGCTAGTTAGTTCTACCCCCTTCAAGGATCGCTGCCTTGTTGTGGCAAAGGGGCTTGAGTAGTTCAGTGTAGCTATGAGCTATACTGTGCAGGGCCACCCAAGACGGACAGGTCATAGCTGAGAGCTCTGACAAAAGGTGATCCACTGGAGAAGGAAATGGCAAACCACTCCAGTATCTTTGCCATGAAAACTCTATGGACAGTTCCAATAGGCATAACGATATGACGCCAGAAGATGAGCCCCTCAGGTTGGAAGGTGTCCAATATGCTACTGGGGATGAGCAGACGGCTAGTACAAGTAGCGCCAGAATGAATGAAGCGACTGGGCCAAAGCCGAAAGGACGCTCAGTTGTGGAAGTAACTGGTGGCGAAAAGACAGCCCGATGCTGTAAAGATTTTTATTCCATAGGAACCTGGAACGTCAGATCCATGAATCAAGGTAAGCTGGACGTGGTCAAACAAGAAATGACAAGACTGAACATCGACATTTTAGGAATCAGTGAACTAAAATGGACAGGAATGGGTGAATTTAATTCAGATGACCATCAGGTATACTACTGTGGACAAGAATCTTGCAGAAGAAATGGAGTAGCCTTCATAATCAATAAGAGAGTAGGAAAAGCAGTCTTGGGATACAATCCCCAAAATGACAGAATGATCTCAGTTCTAATCCAAGGCAAACCATTCAACATCACAGTGATCCAGGTCTATGCCCCAACCACTGCTGCTGAAGAGGATGAAGTTGATCAGTTCTACGAAGCCCTACAACACCTTCTAGAAGCAACACCAAAAAATGATGTGCTTATCATCATGGGGGATTGGAATGCTAAAGTCGGAAGCCAAAAGATAACCGGGATAACAGGCAAGTTTGACCTTGGAGTACAAAATGAAGCAGGGCACAGGCTGGTAGGATTTTGTCAAGAGAATACAATGGTCATAGCAAAAGATGGAAAAGTTCTATCCAGTCAATAAAAACAAGACCAGGAGCTGATTGTGGTTCAGATCATGAGCTTGTAGTTGCAAAATTTAGACTTAAATTGAAGAAAGTAGGGAAAAGCACTAGGCCACTCAGGTATGAACTAAATCATATCCCCGACGAATACACAGTAGAGGTGACAAATAGATTTAAGGAATTAGATCTGATAGACAGAGTGCCTGAAGAACTATGGACGGAGGTTCGCAACATTGTACAAGAGGTAGCAACTAAAACCATCCCAAAGAAAAAGAAATGGAAGAAATCAAAATGGCTGTCTGAGGAAGCTTTACAAATAGCTAAGGAGAGAAGGGAAGTGAAAGGCAAGGGAGAAAGAGAAAGATACACCCAATTGAATGCAGAATTCCAGAGAAAAGCTAGAAGAGATAAGAATGCCTTCTTAAATGAACAGTGCAAACAAATAGAAGAAAACATTAGAATGGGGAGGACCAGAGATCTTTTCAAGAAAATTGGAGATATGAAGAGAACGTTTCATGCAAAGTTGGGTATGATAAGGGACCAAAATGGTAGGGACCTCACAGAAGCAGAAGAGATTAAACAAAGGTGGCAAAATTATACAGAACAACTATACAAGAGCGAGCTTAACATCCCTGATAACCACAGTGGGGTAGTTACTGACCTGGAGCCAGACATCCTGGAATGTGAAGTCAAATGGGCCTTAGGAAGTCTGAGCAACAATAAAGCTAGTGGTGGTGACAGCATTCCAGTTGAACTATTCAAAATCTTAAAGGACGATGCAGTAAAAGTGCTACACTCAATATGCGAGCAAATTTGGAAAACTCAGCAATGGCCACAGGATTGGAAAAGGTCAGTTTACATTCCAATCCCAAAGAAGGGCAATGACAAAGAATGTTCAAACTACCGCACCATTGCACTAATTTCTCATGCTAGCAAAGTTATGCTCAAAATCCTACAAGCTAGGCTCCAGCAATATGTGGACCGAGAACTTCCAGAAGTACAGGCAGGATTTCGAAGAGGCAGAGGAACTAGAGATCAAATTGCCAACATACGCTGGATCATGGAGAAAGCTAGGGAGTACCAGAAGAACGTCTACTTCTGCTTCATTGACTATGCTAAAGCCTTTGATTGTGTGGAGCACAACAAATTGTGGCAAGTTCTTAAAGAGATGGGAATACCAGAGCATCTTATTTGTCTCTTGAGAAATTTATATGCAGGTCAAGAAGCAACAATGAGAACTGAACATGGAATCACTGACTGGTTCAAAATTGAGAAAGGAGTTCGGCAAGGCTGTATACTGTCGCCTTGCCTATTTAACTTGTATGCAGAGCACATCATGAGAAATGCGGGATTAGAGGAGTCACAAATTGGGATCAAGATTGCAGGGAGAAATATCAACAACCTCAGATATGCAGATGATACCACTATAATGGCAGAAAGTGAAGAGGAACTAAAGAGCCTGTTGATGCGGGTGAAGGAAGAGAGTGCAAAAGTTGGCTTGAAACTCAACATCAAGAAAACAAAGATCATGGCATCCGGCCCTCTCAATTCCTGGCAAATAGATGGGAAGAAATGGAGATAGTGACAGATTTCATTTTCCTCGGCTCCAAGATCACTGCAGATGGGGACTGCAGCAAAGAAATTAAAAGACGCTTGCTCCTGGGGAGGAAAGCTATGGCAAATCTAGACAGCATCCTAAAAAGCAGAGACATCACCCTGCCAACAAAAGTGCATTTAGTCAAGGCTATGGTCTTCCCAGTTGCAATGTATGGCTGCGAAAGTTGGACCATAAGGAAGGCCGAGCGTCAAAGAATTGAGGCTTTTGAACTCTGGTGCTGGAGAAGACTCTTGCGAGTCCGTTGGACTGCAAGGTGAACAAACCTGTCAGTCCTAGAGGAGATCAGCCCTGACTGCTCTTTAGAAGGCCAGATCCTGAAGATGAAACTCAAATACTTTGGCCACCTCATGAGAAGGAAGGACTCCCTGGAGAAGAGCCTAATGCTGGGAGCGATCGAGGGCAAAAGAAGAAGGGGACGACAGAGAATGAGGTGGCTGGATGGAGTCACTGAAGCAGTAGGTGCAAACTTAAATGGACTCCGTGGAATGGTAGAGGACAGGAAGGCCTGGAGAATCATTGTCCATGGGGTCGCGATGGGTCAGACACGACTTCGCACATAACAAAAATAACAAGTTAGTTCTAATTAAGAAGGAAGACTCTGATTTTGCAGGCAAAAATGGCTCCTTTGAAGACTCTGAGGCATTGTACGATTTTGAAGTCCCACCTCCAAACCTCCAGGAATATTTCCAACTCAGGAGTAGCCAACCTCCAGGTGGGGTCTGGAGATCTCCTGGAATTACAGCTCATCTGTAGAGTATAAAGATCAGCTCCCCAGGCAGAAAGGGCTACCTTGGAGAGGGTTGTGATAGAGAAGAAACATTTAAGGCTTCCCACACAGGTTGTTGTTGAATTGAAAGACTTGAGGCCTACTGCAGTGGGTTGTTATGCAGATGAAACAGGAGACAAAAGAACCTCCACAACAGCATCCAGTTTCATCTGCAGAATAACACTGTGCAGTGGCCTCAAATCTGCAGAGAGTTGCAAAGAAGAAATACACATGGCTTGGCTGGGTATAACCCCGGCCAGAGCAGTATTTTAAGTGAGAAGGGGCTTTTATGTGGCCTCCCTGTCTGCCAACTGTTTGGCAGAAGGTTAAAATCCCCCCCCTCAAAACGACTGCCCATACCCATGCCTTCAAGCTCCCCTGTGTTGCTCTTGGAAATACTTCCCTCCCCTCAGACAGGGGCTGTTAAAGGCTCCTTCCCTACAGGCCTGAAGGGAGGGGGGAGGGAGCACACTCACCAGCATCCTGCGAGCTCTGTCAGGGTTCTCAGGCAAAGTTACAGTTGGACATGACAGTTAGAGCAGCCTTGGGGCGAAAAGGGCTGGCACAGCCTGTCCAAGCTTCCGTTCTCATCCCTATTGGCAGCCCTACTGACCTCTTCTCTCTGCGGTGGTCAGGGGCAGACTGGCTGTGATGTCTCCAGATTGCCCCTGGCTGCGCTGAATGGGCAGGCCCTGTCAGAACTTTGGCTTCATGCCTCCTAACTGGCCGGAACTCTGGTCTGTCTTGGTGAGGGTCCAATTGGATGGGGCTTTGTGCCTTCCAATTAGGCCCTCACCTGACTGGCTAAAACTCTTGTCTGTCCTGGGTGTAAACTGCATGGAGCTTTTATTCCATTCCCAGGTCGATTCAGTCCCTGCCCTCTACACAGAATGCGATTTCCATTTGGATTTGGGGCGATTTAAATTTTCCTTCTGCAGCAATAAGGATTGATCCGGAGTGACCCTACCTTTATTGTGCGATATCTTAGAGTGCTTTTAACCCTCAATATTTAAAGGCTGTTCTGAATCTGGGCTCTCCTCCATGATAGAGGGCCCATGATTGGCCACAGGTGGTCATGTGACAAATTTGCCTTAAAGGAGAAGCCCCTAATTTTTCTCAACTTCTATTCGTCTTGGATTTTTTTTCTGCCTTCTTCGATCCCCCCCCCCTCTTCAGGAAAAGAAAGGATTTTTCCTTCCTCCTCTGACTTCTTTGATCCTCCCCCCCTTCAAGAAAACAAAGGGTCTCCATTTGCCTCCCCCCCCTCTTCTGAACTACCCTAACCATGTGCAGAACACTTTCCTGTTTCAATGGGGGGGAGAGGACGACTCGAGTTCAAATCTATCTGAATTCAACAGGTAAGTAAGTTCAGACTGCCCTGGTGAGGGCCCAATCAGAAGGCGCAAAGCCTGGCCCCGGCCTTACCTGGACCGGCCCCGCCCACTCTTCGCCCACTCTCTTAGGCCTTAGCCTTTTATGTTTATACAGCGACATCGGTATAAAGATATATACTTAATATATATCTCAAGTACAAATATAAAGTTAATTTAAATAATAATTGTTAAACAAAAATCATGCACAATGAGAGAGATTAAGCAAGATATGATGGAAAACATATGAAGAAAACATTCTTGGCATGAATTATTTAAAACACTGATTGCTGGAAATTCCACAATTGTGCCATACATGAAAATATATTAACAATCCATTTTGACGTACTAGTTTAAGTAGAAAGAAATCTGGATTTGATTTTACATTATGATAATTGTTCAGGGTCTTCAGGCCACTATACTGAGATCCTGACTATAATTCCCTAGTATATAGTTCATTAACCAAGTAATGTTTGTGCAGTGCACAGGAAATATTGAAAGCTTAATGGATGTAGTTCTATTAAGTGAGCTTTCAAAATAGATGAATTTATCTCAGCTTTGGTTTATATGCCAGTAGAACTAACTCAAAGATCCTTAGTTTCATGAGTTGCATCAAATAAAAAAATACACTGACAAGATGGAACATTCCCAGGATAAGCGAGAGGCAACAAGAAACACAATGGTGTTTTGCTAGCAAACCTTAGAGCAAAACTGTAAGATGCACAAACAAACGAATATGGTTTTGACTATAACAGCTGCAGAGGGAATAAGTATTTAAGCCTTTTTCTACCCATTGCCTTTTCTTTCTTTTCCCCATTGTTTCCCAATGGGAGAGGGAGGTAATGAGGGCAATGATATCATACTAACCTTATGCTATCACTCGTAGCAAATACCTGGAAGTGACATCATATCACAAGCATGACATAGGTAAGTGTGATGCCCTGAGATTTTGACAAAACACAAAAATTTTGTCCAAATCATAGAGCACTACATCAATAACATGCTAGTAAAATGCTAACACTTCCAGGTATCTGACAGAATGACATTGGTGTTGCACCACTGGGGAAAAAATCTGGGCTAGAAGGCAACAGACAAGGAGATCTCCTTAAGTTTCTCAATATTACTTCTCCTATGGAAATCCAGTTTGTATATATCATTTGAAACACATGTGTAAAACTGGTGGATGGGGGTGGGGGAAAAGGTAGAAATGCAGGACACAGTTCTCTTCCTTTCCCCACATTCACTTTCTACACTCAAAATACAGCTCTGTACATTTGTTGCCTATATATATTTATGTCTATTTCACTTCTGCAGATGCCCAGTACGTTGTTTCCGAGGGTCCAGGCTCTCTATTTCTGGCTAAAAAAAATTCCAACATGCAAACCATAATCTCAAAAATCCAACTCTAATTATATGACTTCTTCCTTGTGTTATAATCTTTTTAGATGATTTTAATCCATAAATAATTGGGTAAGCCTTCATCAAGGACTGCTGATTCTAATTTTACTATTGTCTTTAGTTTTTAATCTAGTCCAAAATCCAGACCAGGCCTGCTGGAACTGCTAATCCTTTTTTTCTTGTAACATTTTATAGCTTTTCGTTTGTTTGTTTTTGCCATTCCATATACATTAATTTATCTTTCTCTGGCACTCTTTTAATAGTCTTTATTCTATGAATAGAGGTAACATTTGGAAGTTTAGTTTTGGCAGTACATTCACACTGATTGCAGAGATTCTTATCAGATTCAAAACTCTTCCCATCTAGAAAATTCTGCTTGTATAAATTTCTAGTAGTTGAACATATTCTGGTAGCTCAGCTGGTAATTGAACCTTTAATAGTGACTATTTTTGAAAAAGGTTGCAGTTTTTCCCAATCATATTTATTCCCAAATATTTAATGGGATCATTAGTTACTCTATAATCTTTTCTTTTTGTATTAAAAATTCCATTATCATTAATACCAAATCATCTGCATTACTTTTCATTATGAACTCTACCTAATCCACTTTTATTCCCTTAATTCTATCATTAATTTATACTTCTTAAAGAGATGGGAATACCAGAGCATCTTATCTGTCTCTGGAGAAGCCTGTATGCAGGTCAAGAAGCAACAGTGAGAACCGGGCATGGAATCACTGATTGTTTCAAAACTGAGAAAGGAGTTTGGCAAGGCTGTATACTGTCACCTTGCCTATTTAACTTGTATACAGAGCACATCATGAGAAAGGCGGGATTAGATGAGTCAGATATGCAGATGAGTCCACTCTAATGGCAGAAAGCAAAGAGGAATTAAAGAGCCTCTTGATGCGAGTGAAGGAGGAGAGTGCAAAAGTTGGCTTGAAACTCAACATCAAGAAAACTAAGATCATGGCATCCAGCCCTCTCAATTCCTGGCAAATTTTCCTCCAAGATCACTGCAGATGGGGACTGCAGCAAAGAAATTAAAAGATGCTTGCTCCTGGGGAGGAAAGCTATGGCAAATCTAGACAGCATCCTAAAAAGCAGAGACATCACCCTGCAAACAAAAGTACATCTAGTCAAGGTTATGGTATTCCCAGTTGCAATATATGGCTGTGAAATTTGGAGCATAGGAAAGGCCGAGCGTCAAATAATTGAGGCTTTCGAACCCCGGTGCTGGAGAAGACTTTTATCACCTTGGACTGCAAGGTGAACAAAGCAGTCAGTCCTAGAGGAGATCAGCCCTGACTGCTCCTTAGAAGGCCAGATCCTGAAGACGAAACTCAAATACTTTGAAAAGGAAGGACTCCCTGGAGAAGAGCCTAATGCTGGGAGTGAATGAGGGCAAAAGAAGAAGGGGACGACAGAGAATGGGGTGGCTGGATGGAGTCACTGAGGCAGTTGGTGTGAGCTTAAATGGACTCCGGGGAATGGTAGAGGGCAGGAAGGCCTTGAGGATCATTGTTCATGGGGTCACAATGGGTCGGACATGACTTCTCAATGGACAACAACAAAGGAATTAAATTCTTCAATATATTCAATTATATATTGTAATTATTTTTGGAGATTGAGGACTGTTAAAGACCATGTCATCTGCATAACTTTTCATTTGGAATATTATATCATCCATTTTATTGCCTTAATTACATAATGGTGAGAGGGGGCATCCCTGACTTGTTCCTTTTTTGGTTGAAATTGCTTCCATTAATATGGTATTAATAAAAATATTTCCTTGTTGACTTGCATAAATGACATGCATCCAGTTCCAGAATTCAGAACCACAATCCATGTTCTGTAGTACACTGAATAGTAAAGGCCATGTTAAAGTGCTGAGCACTTTCTCTCCATTCAGAAATAGACATGCTGCTTTCTTTTTCCATTTGGTCACAAATTCAATGGCATCTGTTATAAATCATATATTAGCTTTCATATTCAACTTGTAAAGTTTTTAGGCCTGTCTTTGAAAGCTGGTATCCTATGTCTATGCTTGTTAAAAACTGCCTGATTGCCAGCCTCCTGCCATGGCCATTGTGTATATTGTCATCTGTCTGGGGGTTGATGATGAGTCTCCTTGGGAAATTCCTTGTTTCAGATTAACTATTCCAATTGTGAAAATGTTATTACATTTTTTGACGATGCTTGCAATTTCTAGTGTTCTCAGGATCCATGTATGTGTGACTCTAATGTCATCTTCAATCCAAGTAACATATAGGCTGGTTTTCTGCCTTTTATAATTTTGAAAGACCATTTTATCAATCAGTAACTGATCTTTAGTGCCTCAGAATGGGTCATTTCTTTTTATTCATATTGTAAAACTGATTTAAGCTGTATATATTCTTGAATGGGATTGGCTGCAATTCCTGTGAGTAGTTTAAAATTTGTTGGGAGGCAGGTAATGTGGCAGACACTGCTCCTTTCTCTTTGTTATACAGAATGAGTTGTTAGCCAATCTTCTACTACTTTGGAACTGAGCACATATTTATGCTGTTGTATCATTCATGAAAGAGCCTCTTGTGGCGCAGAGTGGTAAGCGGCAGAAATGCAGTCTGTCCATGAGGTTGGGAGTTCGATCCCAGCAGCCGGCTCAAGGTTGACTCAGCGTTCCATCCTTCCGAGGTTGGTAAAATGAGTACCCAGCTTGCTGGGGGGTAAACGGTAATGACTGGGGAAGGGAATGGCAAACCACCCCGTATTGAGTCTGCCAAGAAAATGCTAGAGGGCGTCACCCCAAGGGTCAGACCTGACCCGGTGCTTGCACAGGGTATACCTTTACCTTTTTATCATTCATGAATGAAGACTTGTCACCTATTTAAGCCAATAGCTATGGACTTCATCTCTCCCAGGCATTATCCATTTATTCACTTTCTTCAACTGATTTTGCAGGCTTTCCAGGGTTGCTATAAGAGCCTTCATTAACTTTCCTTTTAGTTTGTTTTCCATATCTGTGATCCATGTCGGTTTTTTTATTGTATTATTTTGTGTTTTCCTAGAGTTTTATTCTCAGAAGGTTGTTGTCCTTTCTTTTCTGGTTTTACTTCAACTTTTTCATCTCCCTCTAGTTCCCTCTTTGATTAGTATGGAATTGGAAGTTTGTATTACTGGATCTTACTTACTGTTATACCTCTTGATCTTCTTGGATATTGCAATAAATCTAGCAACAAGGATTCTTGCTCCTTATGTGGAACACATTGCTCATAAGGAAAGGCGGCTGGTGTGGCCTGATGCTAAGCACCACTCATTGTGCCACCACTGCCGCCCATCTCCTTAGGTCATCCCTGCACTCATGAAGCTGGGAGCAGCTCTGTGAGATGGACGGCAGTGGTACTCAGTGCAGAGCCTTGACAGTCGCTACCACCTCCACCACCTGACTTGTGAGGCTGTCCCCTATATCCTGATGGCAGGAGTGGCCGTGGGAGATGGGCAGCATGAGTGGTACAGTGGGGCTCAGTGTGGAGCCTTGACAGCCACCTCCACCACTTGACTTGCAAGTCACCTTTATCCTAAATGTGGGAATGACTGTGGGAGAGAGGCAATATTGGCAGCACAGTGGGGCTTAGCATGGAGCCTTGGCAGCTGCAGCTGCCTCCACCACAAGGCTGTCCCCACTCATCTGACTGGGACAGGTGGCAGAGGCAGTGGTGTGCTCCCTGAGGTGGGACAACGGATGTTGCATCTGTTATCATTTCCATTACAAGGAGCGCAGTGGTAGATTTGTTCCATGTCAACAATTCTTTGTTTGATTTTTTCTGCAACTTGGGCTATTGTTTTCATATATGATATTTCTTTCTGAGGTTTGTTTTTTTCTTTCAATCTTGAGTTTCCTTTTATTTGTTATTGTTATTGTTATTAATTGAATGTTTCTGTCTGTCCTAGACTATCTATGACTTCTATTTTAACCAAAACTGAGCTGACCATAAGCACATTTTTATTCTTTGAGATTTTGTATATAACTTTGTAAATGTATATAGAGAATGGGAGAATGAGAATTTACCATTTGGACCATGGCAAAAAAAGAGACATTTTCCTTGACCCAGTCATGATGGAAACAAAGAGAACCTTCTAAGCCTATTGTTATGGTACTCCAGCAATGTACCTATATTTCAGTGTTCTTGTTTTTTTAAATCACTAATCTTGTAAGGCGGGATGACCATAAAAATCCAATAAATGATCAGTGGGCTGAAGATGAGTGGGTGTGGGCATGACAAAGAAATTCAATGCATGATGAAAAGCTGACTTAGAATGAACCTCCAGTTTCTTGAAGAATCCATGAAAGACTACTTTTTCATGCCAAAACCTGAAACTTACAGAAATTTGGTACAACACCCATTTTTATTCTTCTTAGTGCTACATTATATTTCCATATAGAACTTATATAGCTCTTTATATTTGTAAATTATTTGATCAGTATTCCATTTGATCTCATACCAACTTTATGAAGTAAATCACATTTATTTCCATTATATAGATGAAGACACTTGCTTATCCATGACCAGATACTGCCTTCAATCCAAAGATGTGCAGGTAAAAATACTTGCATGAGACCTTGTGTGACATCTAGTGCTGTCTTCCCAATATATTATATTCCTCAAAAATTGGTTATACAGGCTTGGACAAGCAGAATAAAATCAGGAAATACAATATTTTTTGCAAGTGCCTACAGAGTCCCTTCCCTCCCTCCCTCCCTCCCAATTTCTTTTCTCCCCCACTGTGAACCCAGTGGCTTCAATAATTGCCCAATAATTGCCCAATTGCTCTATTTTATCCTCACAACAAGGCTGGAAGTTGGGTACACAGGAACATTGTAACTGGCTCATGGTCTCCCAGCAAGCTCCCCTGGTCAACTGGGGATTCAAATCTAGATCTTCCAGCTCCTAATCCTAACCACAACACTACATCAGCTTTCTATTTTTTCTTGTGCTTCCACTTGTGCTTCCACTGGCAAAAGTTGAAAGTTTTGTGACGCACTGAGTCCCAGGCAGGATTCAGTCTTGAACTTACGTCTTGCAGATCAAAATTCTGATCTTTATTCAAAAGAATGTGCTCTTCTTAACAAACATAAACTTTAAAAGTAAAATATATAATTAAAACATTGGTAGGTGAGACCCATAGTTTCACTGAGAAGCCGCTCCTTAACAGCAGCTTAAAAGCCTTTACATCATTCATTTTCTGAAAAATACCTTCTAGTTCAGAAAAGATATTCAGACAAAGACCCACAAAGACCCACAAAATAATACACTCTTCCTCATTGACATGGATTCCATCTACATGTGTCTTTCTGTTCCATCATGCATGCCCTAGACAAGTTACTGGTATGGAAAATATGGTGGGGAAAATAACAGGATTGTTTTTCTTGATTATAGCAATTCACCTGTTCTCTCAGTCTGATATTTTACTGATACAGTCATTTTTGTTATTTTGGTGCGGCGAAATGTAGCCCTCTTTTGTGACATCAGTTGCTATCCAGGAACACCTGCCAAAAATATGCTGACATGTGATCACAAAGATGTACAAATACCAGAGCAAAACCAGAAACTAACTGACAGCTCCCCACAAGACCAGCTATACTAAGACACGTCATTGCTCTCTTTAAATACCTTTATCAGCGACATTTCCCCACACACCCCAGGATGCAAAACCTGAAGGTTTGACACAATTGCTCTTCTGGAAAACTCACTCAGATTCTTCCAGGGATTATACCTTATCAGGTAAATACCAGGGTTAAAGCGAAAGTGGTAATTCATTTCCCCTCCTCTGTCATTTCTTTATCACTTAAGCTGCAACTCTGCCCAGAGGAGGAAGCAAAGAAGTAAAAGAATGAATACCTCTGGAATCCTATCAACAAAAGGCAACTGCTATTGTATGCTTTAAAAGCTTTAGTATTTAATATCATTTCAAGCAATTCACAAAATGAACTTAAAATACCCTCTAGCTCCCAAGCAGTTAAATTGCCTTATGAAAAATCCAAAGATAGACTTCATCTGTTTTCATAGCAAAGTCTTGGCTTCTTTGATCTGCTTCACTGCAATCTACTGAGCTATTTACATTTTGTGTTTTTGGTTCTTCTCGGCCAGAAAGGGGGGCAGGGGCATGATACAAACTGAGACTTTCTATACTCTGTACTGGAAATGGGAGCTTTTTACATCAAAACTGAAGGAAAGTGTTCCACCTAGAGTCCATTTTCTGCAGCCAAAAGCAGCTGAACAGGATATCTGCTGATGGAAATTATTTTTAGGATTGTTGAAATTAGTCACTGCTACTTTTCTATCTTTAAAAAAAAGCAAACCATGAAGCAGAGGTATTGTCCCAGTCATAATTGACAGTGTTAATCTCCCCCCCCCCACGGTGATAAAGAGAGTCATTTTTATATTTAATTAATTCAGAGGATCATTTTGAAAACGGGCTAATGAGGCTCTGATCACATTACCATGAAAATGTGCATTAACACTGCCACTGAGGAGGATGTTTCATGTGTAGACAATCCACTTTGTAATTAGTCCACTGTGAAATGAATCACGTCAGGAAAAATTTGAAGAGGTGTAGTGTAGAAACAGTAGGCAATGCGTATTTAAGCAATTGCTGTGCCAACAGACCACCAACATTCTAAGCTGTTTTGTCCTCTGCCCACTGTCAACAGTGCAGTCAAAATGGGAAGTGTTCAGCCTCTGTCAACAGAGTCACGTCAAAGCAAGGATAAATTACAAAAGAGGAAAGGAACAGATGATGGAAGGCATGGAACTTTCATCTGCCAGATTGCCTCAGCAAAAGACAACAACAAAATGCTGCAATCGGACTTATACAAAATTGCAAGGTGTTACAGTAACTGTTTTTATCATCACTCTCGCTCTTTCTCCATCTTATTCCAATTACATGCCAGGGACACATTTTAACAGTTTACAGTAACATTCCTGCTGCTGGATTATGTGCTGTGAAATAAGTAGATGGTAAAGTGAAGGTCTCCTTCTCACTGGCAGTATAGGTAAATAGTATAAAGGATAGAATGACACCTAGTAAAAGCATCGCCCATTGGAAAAATAGAAAATTCAAATAAATATTCAAGACAAGAATTTATTGCTAAAGAGGCAGCAGCTGTTAATTAAAAACAAAAAGAACCCCAATCTTTGTTATCTGTTACTGATCTATAAAACTTCTTTCAGTAAGTTGAACATACCTAAGAGCAAAGACCTGTTATATCCTAACAGATGCAGAAGCATAAGTAGAACTGGCAGAGGATCCAATTACCAAAGCAAAAGAGATTCTCTATACACATTGTGGACATGGTTCAATGATAAAGCAGGGTCACTCACTGAGAATTTGGCAAAGATGCACAGAAATCTTAAAAGAAGCACGCAGGAAGTCATTTAGGGTAGGAGTGGTGATGGACTTGAACAATAATAACTAACCAAAAACATGCCAAAGCTTGCATGCACACATCTACAAAGGGAAAATAAACATCCCTCTTTTTCAGTAAGTGCTTTTCAAAACAGCACAAATTCATATCCTAGAACTACTAGGAATATCTTCTGCACTCACCTGAGAAACTTCATACAGCAGTTTGTAGTGTTCCTCCCTCTTCTGAAAACTGCACAGATTGCAACCCATTCTAATAGGAAATAATAGGAAAGGAATGCTCCTAATTTCCCAAAGACTGAAAAGCAAATGCACTGACAGGGAAGCACCCTCCAGACTTGACTACTGTTTTTCATCAGTCACTCCAGTGCAGCAACACAGACACGCCACTGTTAGCTGGAAGCACAAGCCAAGGTAGCGTGTGTAAAAGCAGCATGCTCTTCTTCCTCTTCCCTAAGTATCTTACACTCACGAATACACACAGACATACACAGAGTTTCATCTCAGTTCGCAGTAACACTCCCCCTGTCTCCGCATCAGTGCACATGACTACACAGATTCCAACTCATGAATATTAATAAAGCCTCATTGATTATTTATGACAGAACATGTTAGCAGGGGAGGGGTGTCATAGCTGCTGTTGATAACAGATGAATATTCACTAATTAAGAAGCAAATGTAGTGTGGTTAAACAAAATATACGTGTCACTAACACCTTGGTTTATTAAAGATAGAGGGCATGGAGGTACTTTATAAAATGTTCCTTCAATTTAAGGATAATATATGAATAGTAATTTCTAGGAAATAACTTGGGTCGGCACAGGTCACCACTTTGAGCAGTTACAATTTATAACACTTGCTTTTAATAGTTTTTAATTTTTTTAAGTTAGTGTAAAACTGGGTTATTTTTCTTAAACGTTGAAGCAAACAAGCAGGGAAAGTAAACAAATCCAGATGGCTGTACTAGGCTGTTGATTTGCATAGCACCACAAAATTCATTGAAATTCTAAAATTAGAAGGAGGGCAATTCTAACACTTTGCAATATGTGGCTGTTATTATTACTTTTGGTTAGATTTTTAACACACTTCCTACCCAAAGCTGTCAAAAGACACCATGTGTCTGAAATTTCAGTTAATAATTTGCATATATTCGGCTGGATCCAGCATCAAATTTTAACTAGCACTAGAGCTCTGGCACAAACAGAAACACAAGAAGAAGACATGATAGTCTCTGCTCTAAGGCAGAATTATATCCCCAGTGGCATTCCTACTTGCAAAGGATCTTGTGCAAAAGATTTCTGAGTGCTACAATACACAGGTAGGAAAATGGTAGGTGTTACACAAGACCTTTACCAGCAGAAATGCCCTAAATCCATTTATGCTTCCACTTGCATATTTCTAAATCTAAGCCATTAACAGGATATATGCAGTTATAAATACTACATGATATACTTGCTGAAACTTTATTGTTAGTACATTAACTTTAATTTAATTTATTTATTATTCAACTTCTATCCCGCCACTCCCAGGAAATGGCTTGTGACAGCTAACAATGTATGAGACCCCACATTAAAACTCGCCATAAAACCCCTTACAACTAAAAAACATAACCAATTCAAGACAATAGCGGCTAACCCTCCCTCCCCCAGCTCATACAGAGGAATGACACCTCATGGGGGTTAACGGGAGCTGCACTGATCTAATTTGCTCAAGTGGAGGAGCCTGGCAGAAGAGCTCTGTTTTGCAGGCCCTGCAGAACATGGATGCACTTCCATTGATTCCAGTAGAACAGTTCCCACCAAGTAATTACAATTTAAGATTCTAGAAAGTCAGTGCAGTGTCATGGTTAAGAACGGTGGCCTCTAATCTGGAGAACTGGGTTTGATTCCCCACTCCTCCACATGCAGTCAGCTGGGTGAACAGTTCTTAGAACAGTTCTTTACAGCTCTCTCAGTTCCACCTACCTCACAGGGTATCTGTTGTGGGGAGAGAGTGTAAGCTGCTTTGAGACTCCTTCAGGTAGTGAAAAGCAGGATATAAAAACAATTCTTCATCTGTATTACAGGTTTTAGCAGTTCTTCAAGTTGATGTGTCATTTGATTGCCACTTTAAGACCATTTAAGCAAGAGTTTCTTCTCATCCCAGCTTTATATGTAGCTTTGTGACTCCTTCCGGTAGTGAAAATTGGGATATAAAAACTAACTCTTCTTCGTAAAAGCATGGATAATACACAAGTAGAAATACTATTCCATCTTTGGCTTGCTCCTCTGCCTGCCTCAGTAAGACCCAGTAGGAAGGGAGAATCCCAAACATAGAGCTAGTAGTGGTATAGTGCAGTGGTCCCCAACCACCGGGCCACGGCCCGGTGCCGAGCTGCGAAGGCCCTGGCACTGGGCTGCAGTTCCCTCTCCCCGCCCCCCCCCACAGTAAGAAACGTCCCAGGCTGCAAGCAAGTGGCTGATTAGCTTTCAGCCTGGCAAGCTTCCTTTTGTGGGATGGGGCGGAAGAGGGAACAGGGCCATGCATGTACGTTTGTGGCCGTGCATGGCGCAACTCCACATGTTGATCAGGATTTTCAAAACATGGATTCACAAGCACACATCCATGCAATCATTCCCCCTACATGGTACAGTTCACATGGAGAAAGCATACACATATAGGTTCTGTTCAAACCAAGTCAATGTGCAAAGGTCAGATGCTCATAATCACTCATATATTAGGCCCCACCATCTGCACAGAATGAGAGTCAATTGTGATCACCTATGATGGAGTGAAGGTTTATATCCATAGCCAGATGAGAAGTATTCTCTCTCCTGCCTCTAAAAACTGACAATGCGATTACAGTTGTTTTTTTCTGGAAAATATATTTATATAGTGCCGGATGCATGGTGCCAGATGCACCTTTATGCATGGTGCCAGATTCCGCACGGTGGCGCCATGCCGTTGTGGCAGGGCACAATGCCCAGCCATTTCCCATGAATTCATGGGAGCAGGGCATGCTGGGTTGCCCCAGCGTAGCACGCGCACGCTTTACGCCGGGGCTAGGAGGCCTGGCTGAGGTAAGTGAAGCGGTATGGGCGGGGGAGGTGGGGAGGGGCTGGGAGAGCAGGGGGCAGGAGGTTGCCCCTGTCAGCTCTGTGCTGCCATGGAGTCCACAGGGGTGAGCGGTGTCCCTTAAGTGACACCGCAGGTCGAGGCTGGGTGGCCCGACAAGCCTGGAACTGTTGATTATGCAAAACGCTAGGCCGCCACAGCCCCAGCTTACTCGGGAAGCTCCAGAAGATCCCGCGTTTGCTTAACACGGGTCCTCCGGAGCCCAGGGCCGGGAGGCACCCACACTCGTGGTGGCAGTGTGCGTTCTCAGAGATTTTAACCGAAGCGCTGCTGCTGCCAGTGCGGGCCTTATGGCCCATGCATAATGGGCCTTAGAGGAGACATGCATAAAACCTGTTGCTGCATGTGAAGATCTTTGGATCAAGCTCTAAATTGGCAGACCAGAAATGAAAGAATGAATAACCTGGCCTTTTTCACTGAAAGTAACTTTACCCAAAGTACCAGTTTTAGAAAGCTAGTGGCTTGTTCTGCACAGTAGGACATATATTTTACCATAACTGGAGACAGGAATACAGCCTTAATGTGAATATGAATGGAAGCAATTATGTATAGGTTCTTTATTTTTAAATATTTAAAAGCTTTTGTTAGTGCTTGCCTTAAAGCCTAATTTTACTATTTGTCAATTAGATGTTAATAGTTCTATAGTTCTCATTGTGTGCATAAAAGCAAGAACACATTTAAAATTAAGCTTAGATATTAAAAGCAGTGGAAATTCTTCACATTTAAATACGTTCATTGTATCATGTTTTAGAGCATGCAGTTGATCAGTGTCCTACTTAAAATTAAAGCTCAAATCCATGGCAGATCCTCAGTTCTTTTCCAGAACTTCTTTGCTTTTAAAGGATACCATCAAACACATTCACTAATTAACGATAGCTAACTCTTGTTCTGCAACATCTTAAAACTTAATGAGATGCCTGGTGGAGTTTGATGGTAAAATAATTTACTGTATGGTCCGTGAAATCGGTCTAGTGAATCCAAACATTTTTTTATAAAATATTTCTAAATTGATAAAGCACTGCTGAGTTTTTTCTTCTTCTTGAAGTGCTTTGTAGAATTTCCTCCAAAAAAGTCAATGCCAGGAAATTACCCTAATGGGCACTAATTGTGAACAAATTGGCTTTGCATCTAGCAGAACATCAAATACCACCAATGCAACATGATAAATAGATCCACAGTTATCTATAGCTTATAATTTCTTCCCTTTGGGATATAATAATGTGATTTTCCAGACCCTGATTCTAACCTACGATGCTGGATCAAAGCCAAGTAGAGTAACCTACATGGAAATGGCATCAGTACTTTCAAAACAGTTCAGTAGAAACTATGCAAAAAAAAATCACACATCACAAATGAAATGGTAAAAAGTTTAACTTTAATCTCTCTTAAACAGAAACTTGGTGCAGAGGACCATACATTGGTGTAGAGTCAGTTTGGTGTAGTGGTTAGGAGTGTGGACTTCTAATCTGGCATGCCAGGTTTGATTCTGCACTCCCCCACATGCAGCCAGCTGGGTGACCTTGTGCTCGCCACAGCATTGATAAAACTGTTCTGACAGAGCAGTGATATCAGGGCTCTCTCAGCCTCACCCACCTCATAGAATGTCTGATGTGGGGAGAGGAAAGAGACTGTGAGCTGCTTTGAGCCTGCTTCGGGTAGAGAAAAGCGGCATATAAGAATCAACTTCTTCTTCTCCTTCTTCTTCTCCTTCTAAATCCATTAATCCTGAACCATTCAATGAAAACTGTCCATGTTACAAATATTAAAACAGAGCAAGTTTCCTCTTCAGGCATAGCCAAGAACATTGTTCTCTAGCACTGCAATCCTAATATGTTACACTCTTCCAAATCTGAAACAACTGCAGTACAGGAAACCTTATTTGAAGGGATATTGTTTAATCTAGAACATAGATTTAGAGCATTTTACCTTACCTGTCCTCCGGAGATAATTTAGGAAAGCATACATGGATTTTTGTTCCTTACATCATCTTAAAATAGGGTAAACTGGGAAAGAATGACTGGCCTGAATTCACCTGGCAAGTTTCATGGAAAGTGGCTGGCTGCCTTATAATTGCCTTATAGTAAAAGACAATCTGCATATGGACAGAGTGCCTCACTACACTGGGGAGACCCAGTACAAATCTCTACTCTTCGATGAATCTCACTGGCTGCTCCATTATACCTACCTAAAGAGAGGAGAACCACAAACTCCACACTGAACTCCTTGGGGAAAATGAGACAGGACAGGATAGGACAGGACATCTCAGAACTGAATAGACAAATACTGAGAAATATGAGAAGTGACAGTGAATTTCCATTTATTTTTGATGTAGGTGAAAAGGGGAGAAGATGACCTGTTCCTCGGAGAACAGGTGAAGTGCCAGATGATTGAAGGCAGGCAAATGTTATTCCCATCTTCAAGAAGGGGAAAAAGGAGGATCTGGGTAATTATCAATCCATCACCTTGACATCTGTAGCTGGCAAAATTTTGGAACAAATAAGCAAATATTTGTTCCTTGAGCAGCTGGAATTGAGAGCTGTGATTTCTAAGACTCAGCACCGGTTTCGCAAGAACATGTCAGACCAACCTTATCACTTTTTTTAGAGAAAGTGACTACCTTGCTGGATCAGGGGAATGCCGTGGACATAGTTTATCTGGATTTCAGTAAAGCTTTTGATAAGGTTCCACATGATAATCTAGTTGACAAGTTGGTAAAATGTGGTATGGATCCTAATTCTGTCAGGTGGATCAATAACTGGTTGACAAATCGTACCCAGAGGGTACTTGTTAATAGTTCAGCATCTTCTTGGAAAATAGTGACAAGTGGAGTACCCCAAGGATCTGTCCTGGGGCCTGTGTTGTGCAACATATTTATAAATGATTCGGATGAGGGATTAGAGAGGATACTTATTAAATTTGCAGACGATCCTAAACTGGGAGGGGTAACAAACACAACTGAAGACAGCAACAGAATACAGGATGATCTTGATAGGCTTGAGAGGTGGGCTAAACTGAATAAACTGAAGTTCAATAGGGACGAATGTAAAGTTCTGCATTTAGGTAGGGAAAACGATCTATACCAATATAAGATGGGGGAGATTTGTCTTGACAGTAGCGTGTGCGAAAAGGATCTAGGAGTCTTAGTAGACCATACATTGAACATGAGTCAGTGGTGTGACTCGGTGGCTAAAAAGGCAAATGGGATTTTGGGCTGTATCAAATGGAGTGCCATGTCCTGATCACGGGAAGTGATGATACCACTTTACTCTGCCATGTTTCGGCCTCACTTGGAGTACTGTGTTCAGTTTTGGGCACCCCAATTGAAGAGGGATGTTGACAAAGTGGAACGTGTCCAGAGGAGAGCAACAAAGATGGTGAGGGGTTTGGAGATCAAGACATATGAAGAAAGGTTGGGGAAGATTTGACCCACAGGTCAAAGGGTTTAGGCACATCTAGATATGGCAGTAGCCAAGGGATAGCATCTGGGTGACAGGTTGACATGGACAGAGAGGTTGTCGAGAGGCGTTTAACTGCACTGGAAGAGTTCAAATCCCCTGGGCCAGAATGCACTTGAGAGTGCTCAAAGAACATTCCAGAGAACTTGCAGAACCCTTGTCCATCATCTTCGGGACCTCTTTAAGGACTAGAGATGTCCCGGAGGTCGGGAAGAGAGCAAATGATCTTCAAAAAAGGGAGGAAGGATGACCCTGGAAACTACAGAGCAGTGAGTCTGACCTCTGTTGTGGGGAAGATAATGGAGCAGATATTAAAGGGAGTGATCTGCAAACATCTGGAAGACAGTTTGGTGATCCACACTTGATCTTAGCCAAAAGGCCAAGAAGCGATTTGGAGATCCAAGGAAGTCAGCATGGCCTTGTCTCCAA
Organism: Paroedura picta; assembly: GCF_049243985.1. Classification (NCBI taxonomy): domain Eukaryota; kingdom Metazoa; phylum Chordata; class Lepidosauria; order Squamata; family Gekkonidae; genus Paroedura; species Paroedura picta. The sequence goes on along the minus strand of NC_135373.1, from coordinate 75,442,017 downwards.
CAGGTCCTGTCAGACCAACCTGGTTTCCTTTTTTGACCAAGTAACAGGTTTGCTGGATCGTGGAAATTCAGTTGATGTCATTTACTTGGATTTTAGTAAAGCTTTTGATAAGGTTCCCCATGATGTTCTGATGGATAAATTGAAGGACTGCTATCTGGATTTTCAGATAGTTCGGTGGATAGGGAATCGGTTAGAGAACTGCACTCAAAGAGTTGTTGTCAATGGTGTTTCATCAGACTGGAGAGAGGTGAGTAGCGGGGTACCTCAGGGCTCGGTGCTCGGCCCGGAACCTTTTAACATATTTATTAATGATCTAGATGAGGGGGTGGAGGGACTACTCATCAAGTTTGCAGATGACACCAAATTGGGAAAACTGGCAAATACTCCAGAAGATAGAGACAGAGTTCAACGACATCTGAACAAAATGGAAAAATGGGCAAATGAGAACAAGATGCAATTTAATAGAGATAAGTGAAAAGTTCTGCATCTGGGTCAGCATGAAAAGCATGCTACTGGATGGGGGATACACTTCTAGGTAACACTGTGTGTGAACAAAACCCTGGGGTACTTGTGGATTGTAAGCTAAACATGAGCAGACAGTGTGATGCAGCGGTAAAAAAGGCAAATGCCATTTTGGGCTGTATCAACAGGGACATCACATCAAAATCACAAGATGTCATAGTCCCATTGTATACGACACTGGTCAGACCACACCTGGAGTACTGTGTGCAGTTCTGGAGGCCTCACTTCAAGAAGGAGGTGTATAAAATTGAAACAGCACAGAGGAGCATGACAAGGATGATCTGGGGCCAAGGGACCAAGCCCTATGAAGATAGGTTGAGGGACTTGGGAATGTTCAGCCTGGAGAAAAGGAGGTTGAAAAGGGACATGATAGCCCTCTTTAAGTATTTGAAAGGTTGTCATTTGGAGGAGGGCAGGATGCTGTTTCCGTTGGCTGCAGAGGAAAGGACTCGTAGTAATGGGTTTAAACTATAAGTACAACGATATAGGCTAGATATCAGGGAAAAAAATTCAGTTAGGTAGTTCAGCAGTGGAATAGGCTGCCTAAGGAGGTGGTGAGCTCCCCTCACTGGCAGTCTTCAAGCAAAGGTTGGATACACACTTTTCTTGGATGCTTTAGGATGCTTTGGGCTGATCCTGCGTTGAGCAGGGGGTTGGACTAGATGGCCTGTATGGCCCCTTCCTACTCTATGATTCTGTGATTCTGTGAGCTTGGTCTGTTTAGCCTAGAGAAGAGACGACTGAGAGGAGATCTAGTAACCATCTTCAAGTATTTAAAAGGGTGCCATATGGAGGATGGATCAGTGTTGTACTCTCTTGCCCCAGAGGGACAGACCAGAATGAATGGGATGAAATTAATTCAAAAGAAATTCCATCTGAACATCCAGAAAAAGTTCCTGACAATTAGAGTGGTTTCTCAGTGGAACAGGCTTCTTCGGGAGGTGGTGGGTTCTCCATCTTTGGAAATTTTTAAACAGAGGCTCGATAGCCATCTGACGGAAAGGCTAATTCTGTAAAGGCAAAGGGGTGGCAGGTTACAGTAGGTGAGCGATTGGGATGTGAGTGTCCTGCATAGTGCAGGGGGTTGGACTAGATGGCCCATGATATCCCTTCCATCTCTATGATTCTATGATTCTATCTCTTTCAAATCATGTTTGTGAAATAGGATTTTTCATTTGCAGAAGATATCCTGAATCTTTCTTTTAAAAGCTTGTTCCTTTATGAACATGATATTTCCAACTTGTTTCTACCAACTGACCCAGCAAGGACATCAGCATAACTAGCCTGTAGTTCCCTAAATCCCATCTGCATCTGTTAAAAAGGCAAAAATATAAACCTGGCATTACATTTTCCACTTCCCAGTCTTCCAAAATGGAAGCTGTTTTTAGTGACAAATGGCATACTATTGTTAGATTAACAAAATACTCACCAACCAGGCACTGCACATCCAAGGCCCCTTTTTCAGGTTCCAGGTGGCTACTTCAGTCAGCTGGAGGCCATCCCCATGAATATCCTACCACCTGAGCCACACAGGAGAAGAGTCCTGCTCCCAGAGTCAAGCTGCATGCCCTACTTGCCTGGAGAGGCAACCATTGGAATGCTGTGCCTCACTACCCCTGCCAACACACATGGCTGATACCACTGAGTCTGCACCCCCTCAGATGAAGTTACTGATATTTTATTTACCCACTCAGCTGTCTGTTGGGGGGTTAAGATGGTGGTCACCTAGCCAATCTGTGTAAGCTCCTATGCTTCATTGTTTAAATGCCTAAGCTTCACCACTGATAAGTTGTTCCCCAGATCAGCTGATAGTTGGAACACTGAGAAGGTGACTGGTTGATCTCCATGGTTGACTGACAAGCAAAGTGGAGTCACGTGGCAACTTTAAACAGTCTTTAAACTTTAAACAACTGTAGACTTTAAACAGTCAGCCAGGGCAGACCCTGGTAAGGATTCCCAACCCATGGGGCCCTCCCTCACTGCCCATCCAGCGATATCAGGGTTCTCTCAGCCTCACCCACCCCACAGGGTGTCTGTTGTGGGGAGAGGAATGGGAAGGCGACTGTAAGCCGCTTTGAGCCTCCTTCGGGTAGGGAAAAGCGGCATATAAGAACCAACTCTTCTTCTTCTTCTTCATCCATCTCAAGGATGAAGCAATAAGCTGCTGAAAGGGCAGACCCCAGATGTCTCTTGATGCAGGTAGCCTTGTCCATGTGGCTCACAACCACGTGGACTCCTGAGTCACCAGCTATCCTTAGCCTTTTTTCATGAGGCCATAATTGCAGTCCTGGATAAGTCTGAGGGTTGCAGTTTATTGCTAGATCAACATTTTCACAATTAGGTTTCAGAGTAGCCCCCTGCCCCTCATAACCTATTCTTTAACTTAGACCTTAAATAATTTCTACTGAAGATAGAAGAAGAAGAAGTAGTAGTAGTAGTAGTAGTAGTAGTAGTAGTAGTAGTAGTAGTAGTAGTAGTAGTAGAAGTAGTAGTAGTAGAAGAAGAAGAGTTGGTTCTTATATGCCACTTTTCTCTACCCGAAGGAGGCTCAAAGTGGTTTACAGTCGCCTTCCCATTCCTCTCCCCACAACAGACACCCTGTGGGGTGGGTGAGGCTGAGAGAGCACTGGTATCACTGCTCAGTCAGAACAGTTTTATCAGTGCTGTTGTGAGCCAAAGGTCACCCAGCTGGTTGCATGTGGGGGAGCGTAGAATCGAACCTGGCCTGCCAGATTTGAAGTCCACACTCCTAACCATTGCTCCAAACTGGCTCTCAAAATAGTGATTTGAGATTGGTAATAGTAGAAATGCTACTATTACTATTACTATTACTATTACTATTACTATTACTATTACTATTACTATTACTATTACTATTACTATTACTATTACTATTACTATTACTATTACTATTACTATTACTATTACTATTACTATTACTATTATTGGCCGCCACTCTCATGTCTGACTTCTGGTGGGTTACAGCTTGTCTGAAATAAAACCCCATTAAAACTATACCAGACTTATCAATGTATAAAATGGACTCCAAATAATTAAAAAACAGAGTGGACTATACCCTTCTAACACCTCAAGGAAAAAAAACCCATTTAGGAACTAGAGGAGGGAACACATATCACTAAGCGAGTACATGCTCTTAACACTGGGGGGGGGAGTCCGTCAGCTCTTTCTTGCCACACTGGCCTCAACCATAGACGTGGTGCAAGAGCTCTGTTTTGCAGGCCCTGCAGAGCACCGAAAGCTCCCGCAGGGCCTGCAGCTCCTCTGGGAGTTCACTCCATCAGGTCGGGACCAGGGCCAAAAAGTCCTGGCCTTGGTCGAGGCCAGACGTGCCTTCCTGGGGCTGGGAATCACCAGTAAATTATCATGTACAGAGTGTAAGGCCCTGCAGGGGGCATAGAGCGAAAGGTGGTCCCTCAGGTATATGGGACCCAGACTGCGAAGGGCCCTAAAGGTCAAAACCAAAACCTTTAACTGGATCCAGGTGGCAACTGACAGGCATTGCAGCTGCCTCAGTACAGGCTAGTTGAGGGTACCACAAGATGTCTCCGTAAGAAACCTAGCAGCTGCATTCTGAACCAATTGCAATTTCTGGATCAAGGTCAAGGGAAATCCTATATACAGCGAGCTACAGAAATCTATTCTACTGGTCATTGACCTGGAGCAAGACATCCTGGAATGTGAAATCAAATGGGCCTTAGGAATTCTGAGCAACAATAAAGCTAGTTGTTCCAGCATTCCAGTTGAACTATTCAAAATCTTAAAAGACGATGCACTAAAAATGCTACACTCAATATGCCAGCAAATTTGGAAAACTCAACAGTAGCCATAGGATTGGAAAAGGTCAGTTTACATTCCAATCCCAAAGAAGGGCAATGCCAAAGGATGTTCAAACTACCACACCATTGCACTCATTTCTCATTCTAGCAAAGTTATGCTCAAAATCCTACAAGCTAGGCTTCAGCAATATGTGGACAAAGAACTTCCAGAAATACAGGAAGGATTTTGAAGTGGCAGAGGAACTAGAGACCAATGCTGGCTGTCAAGGTTACTCTTGCCGATGGTAACTAATACAGATTTTTACCTAATACTTTTGCCAACCACCATCTGCGGATATTAACCCTGAGTTACCATAGTACTGGAATGAAAAGATAGAGAATGAATACTTATTTGTTTGAAGAGAAAGAGTTCAAGAGTGTGAAACAGAACTATTTCATTTTTTCTAAGTAAACCAACCACAATCTGGGATGAGAGTATTAATCCATCAAAACAACAGGATTAAAAGGAAAAAAGTCAAGAGCTGAATAGCATTCAGGCTCAACTCTGACAATTAGAGGAAGCTTATCAGCCAAAACAATCCAAACAAATATGGAAACAAATCTTAGCTTTCAGAGTAAAAAGAGAAATCATTGAAATTGAAGAGATGAAAAGGAGATTGGACTTTTTAAAACAATTTTTTTTGAACATGCAGACAAACCAGGGAACTGGCTTGCTTAAGATACAAAAATGCTCACAGAAGAGCTCAATCTCTAAAATAAATCATAATGCTAAAGACTACTTCTCTGTAAAGGATATTCAAGAGAAGCTAGTATCATTGTTTCAAACTTAGTTTATACCACTCTGAAGAGTCAGAGGCGAGCTTAGAAGAACTAAAATTTCTAGATAATATAATTATAAAGAAATTCTCAGATCACCATCAGAAAATATTAAATAAAAAAACACCTACTCAAGAAATTAATGATGGAATAGGAGCATTGAAATCCTCCAAAGTAGCGATCCCCAACCTGTGGGCCACGGACAACATGTGGTCCATCGACTAATTGGAGGTGGGGGGAGAAGGGGGGGAGAAGGACGCCTTCTCCCCCCCCCTGGCCCTTTACTTCATCCCCCCCGGTCCTTTACAACACACTTCCCATCACTCCCCGATGGGACTATCTCGTTGCAGAGAAACAAGCTCAGGGTTCCCATTGATTTGTCATTGTCATGAGTTAAACTTTCCATGAAAATAAAATGTTCCTTATGTTCATTGTTGTGGCATGTCTGTATCTTATTTTGAAGGAATGTTTAAACATTACCATAGCGATCAGAGAGCGTTAGTGCAGTGGTTGAGAGTAGAGGAGTAAACTAACCCCCCCCCCACCGGGCCTCAGTAAAATTGTCAAGCGTTGAGTGGTCCCCAGTGATAAAAAGGTTGGGGACCACTGCTCCAAAGCACGTGGACCTGATGGCTTGCTAGCTGAATACTATAAATCACTGATCCATGTGGTTACTCCCATTTTACTTTGATAGACAAAATAATTGACTCCTCAGACAAAATTATTCTGGAATTGTGGGAACAAGCTTCAATAACTCTCATACTAAAAGTAGGAACTGTTTTGGCTTGCCACTATCTTACAGACCAATTTTGTTATTGAATGTTGATTGTTTATTTATTTTATTTTTATTTTTTAGTTAGCTATTTTTATTCCACCGCTTTCTTTTCTTGTTTTTCCCTATCTGTAATCCAATAAAAGCTGGTGCAAACCAGCATTTTTTAAAAATGAAAAGGTTTACATTATACCATGCCAATCAATTTACTCTTAATTTCTTCCCTTCTCAAGAAACATGAAATTGCACATTTATCATCGAGCTAGAAATATACCATGGAAGCGTGTTTTCACATACCGTATTTGCCGGCGTATAAGTCGATTGGGCATATAAGACGACCCCCCAACATTTCCGCTCATAATATAGAGTTTGTTATATACTCGACATATAAGACTACCCCCTCTTCCTCACACCTTCCACACACCAAATAAAACATAAAAGAGCATCAGAAGGGGGGGAGAGAGAGAGAGAAAGAGAGAGAGCCATTAAAAAAGAAAAGAAAGCATGCTCGGATTAGTGATTACCGTACCTCCCTTCCCCCAGAAAAGGCGAGAGGAGGGGGGTAACACTCTCTCTCTCTCTCTCTCTCTCTCTCTCTCTCTCTCTCTCTTGCAAGTTGAGGCTGCTTTTGTGGACGGCGGCACCTCTGTGCATTGAACTGAAACAGCGTTGTCTGCTTATTTACGTAACTGCAAACAAATAGGGAGCGAGCAAGCGAGCGGAGGGCACAGCAAGGATTAGCGTTCCCTGCGCGCCAAGTTTTGCTCTCTTCCTGAATGGGGGCGGCTTCAGAAACCATGAAAGGAAAGGGGAGCAGAGGCTGGCACCTCCTCCGCCCAGCATCCTCCTCCTTCTTCACTCCTTCGCAACTCGCTCGCCCGGCCCTTCGGGAGCTTTCTCTTTCTCTCTCTCTCCCCCTCCTGCTTCAGAGTCTTATGTGTGAGAGAGGGCCCGTTGCTGCCGCGGTGAGGTGGGGCGTGCACGCAGGCACAAGTTTGCTGGGCCCAGTGAGTTCCGAGCCGGGAGGAGTTCACAAGACAGCAGCAGAGTTGGTGAGCCCAGTGGGGGTGGGGGGAGCCGCCTCTGCCTCCTCCGCCGCCACCTCCTCTGCCTGGTGTCCCTTAATTCTGGTCACCAAGGCCACTATGGGCAGCTATGTCTATCCCAACTGAAGTGCACCCAGCGTATAAGACAACCCCCCCACTTGGAGGCATTTTTTTTAGGGGGGAAAAGTCATCTTATACGCTGGCAAATACAGTATATGTAGATCAGGGCACATAGACCTAACTTACAGGTTAGGCTCAAAATCATAGATATTATATATAATGAAAACCCTCACCCTGATACAGGTTGATAAACCAAAATTCCATAACTTTTATCTAATTCTGACATAGATTGTGCCTTCATTCTGATCTGATATTCTATATGTCCAGGGTACTGAACTTCTAGGGTAACATTAGAATTTTACTTCATAGACATTGACTGTCTGTTCTGGACCTCTGCCCAATTAATTCTAGAACAGCAAATATACTTCTTCCAGCCTCTTACAAAAAGGCTGGAATTACTGAATACACCTTGATCATCTCACTTGACCTCTACTTATTTGTCACCTCTGTTGTTCAAAATATGTTGAACTGCTTTGTATTCCCCGCATTATTTTGTGCTGAAAGACACAGGTCTGAAAAATCTCAAATATAGATCTGCTATATGAATTGAAGAAGTGATCAAGTTGTAATACATACCCTGGTTGTGATCTTCTGTGGTTTTACCCTGGATGTTATTTTCTGTCATTTAAAGCTTGTGATAGGCACTTTTGAAATGACAAGGGATCTTAGTGTGTGTATCCCTACCCGCATATATGCTATCTTACAGAGATTTCTTCTTATACAGGAAAGAATGAAAACAGGAAATAAAACAAATGGATTTTGATGACACCTCAAAAGACTTATTTTCTTAAGGCTAAAAAAACTACAATGGATTTCTCTGTCATTAAAGTTCAAAATTGTTTCTAAGCTGTGAGTAGCGATGTAATGAAAGGTAATTTACTTGCCAAGATGTAGAAGCACTAACAACACAGCCAGTTCTTTGATAAGCTTCAGCAGACACCTATATTTCAACACCAATGCAGTCTAAATCTCACATGCAAGGGTAAAGATAAATAAAAACATTCTGTTCTTTCATGCCCTGTTATGACTTTTTGTCATTTGAAAACTAATCTGACACACTATATGGGGCTGCAAGACACAATTTGGTTTCTAGCTAATAACTGAATGGGATGATGGATGCATGGGTGGCACAGTACAATGCAGCAAAAAGGAATTGTGCAAACAGTTTAAGTGTCTGTCAGTGAGCTAGTTTGATATAAATTTACAATTTGAAGAAAAATCAGCTCTATTTCTTGATGGCCGTTAAAAAAGAATTATGAGTACCATTCATTTTGTTGTAGACAAATATCCTGCAATGACCAAAGACTTCCTTTCCCTCTACAAATCCTTGCAGCAATAAAGGCTTACTTCAGCCACTATATAGTTTTTCAAAAACTTCATCATTGCCAGTGCACCTGATTTTCAGAAGATCATTAGGTGTAAATCCCAATGTACTCCAATCAACCTTGCTTTAGTTGCCCTACCGTCTGTTCTAGAAGAAAATTAATGTTATTAGATCCTTTTTTTCTGTCGAGATTGGCTGGTGTTTGGTTACTCTGCCAGCTGTCTGAGAGGTGCTTAGGTCTGTTCAATGCTGACCCACCTTATTGTCTGGGCACAGCCCAAGTCCCAACACGCTAACATTAAAGCCACAACTAAAGCCTCCACCAGCTGTTTAGCTATTGTACAGGTACTTAAAAGGATTACAACATTCTAAACCACAAGCTTGGCAGAGGACCTGAGTTACGAAAGAAGAGCTGTGCTGGCTCTTCTCACTTCAGGACACCAGGTTGAGATTTGGCTTACAGTTTTAAAACAGTATAGCTGGAACATGAGAAGGCAGAAAGTCACATTAAAAACTTCTGTGGGGCCTCATAGACCGCAATGGATTAAATCAAACAAACCTTTTTCTTGAATTACATTTTCATGTGAAAGATTCTAATTACCATAGAGAATTTTGCTATATGTCTCAACAAATAAATGAACCTTAATCTGAGCTCTGTTCTTTCCTACACAAACAAACATACACATCCCCAAAGATGAGCCCAGTTGAGTTCTAAGCAGGGATTTGTCATGGTTCAATAATTCTAGTTATTGGACCTGGTGTTTGCCTGTTGGTGATTTCAGAAAATGGTCATTTTATTCTTATCTTACACCATATCTCAATCACACAAAAACCAATTTAACTTTTGCAATTGTATTCCCAAATCAAGGTTACTGTAATAAAGTTCTCACTTCTCTGTTTGCAATATATTAATACTTCAAATATTTGCCATATCTGCAGTCAGCATTATGCAATGAAATTATTTTCAAACAATATGCCATAAATCAAATGAGTTAAAGACAAAATACAGCTACGAAAAATAAGTACAGAAATTTAACACAGATATTGAAGATGAGTGCTGCTATCCAGATTTAATGTTCCAACTGTATTTTAAAACTGGTTCAGTTACATGTTTTGAACTACAATTCAAAGTAGAGAAGGTTGCAAATAGACTTCCATTGAAATTATCAATATTTAAGAAAAAATGAAGCATACCCTTAATCATGTGTTGCTATTTCTATTAACAACAAAGCAGATCCAAAATAAAAACAATTACCAGTTTCAAATTGTTAATGACTGTGGCTTAGAAAGGGACAGAAAAATGATGCAAATAAATGACAGGGAAAGGTTTGGATTTTTGGACCATGGCTTACGCTATCATGATGAGGCTCTTCTATGGGAAGATGGTTTGCACCTCGCAAGGGTAGGAAAAATGTGTTTGAGATGAGCCTTGCAGGCCTGGTGAGGATAGTTTTGAACTAAATCCCTGGTTGAGGCTAGGCATGCTTCCCTGGGTCCAGGCATAAAGCCCTGCGGGGGGCATATTATTATTATTATTATTATTATTATTATTATTATTATTATTATTATTATTATTATTATTATTATTATTATTATTATTATTATTATTATTATTTAATAATAATAATATCCCGCCTCCCCCTGGAGGCTCGAGGCGGGTCACATAAAAACCAATCCCCTAAAACAATAAAGCACAATAAAACATAATACAATTAATACAAAAGTTACGACAAGAATGGCAGCAAAATTCAATATAGCTAACCCAATTCCACACCCCCTAAGAAAGGAAAGGGAGGGGGCAGATGACAGAAGCAACCATCACATTTGTGAGGTGGGCTACATCTTCTTGCTGGCCTCAACCAAAAGTCTGGCGGAAGAGCTCTGTCTTGCAGGCCCTGCGGAATGATAACAATTCCTGCAGGGCATGCAACTCTTCCGGGAGCTCATTCCACCAGGTTGGAGCCAGGACTGAAAAGGCCCTGGCCCTGGTCGAGGCCAGGCGAGCTTCCTTGGGACCGGAAATGACCAATAGGTTAGCCCCCGCAGAGCATAGGGCGATAAGCAGTCCCTCAGGTATGTGGGTCGCAACCTGTGTAAGGCCTTAAAGGTTAGAACCAAAACCTTGAACTGGATCCGGACAGCAATTGGCAACCAATGCAGCTGCCTCAGCACAGGCTGGATGTCGGCCCTCCAAGATGTTCCAGTAAGAACCCGAGCAGCTGCATTTTGCACCAGCTGGAGTCTCCAGATCAAAGACAAGGGTAGGCCCGTGTAGAGTGAGTTACAGAAATCTATTCTGGAGGTGACCGTTGCATGGATCACTGTGGCCAAGTGTTTGGGGGACAGGTAGAGCGCTGGTAGTCGAGACTGGCAGAGATGGAAAAATGCCTGGCCGGCTACTTTCTTGACCTGCGCCTCCGTAGTCAGGGAGGCATCAATGGTCAAACCCAAATTCCTGGCCTGGAACACGATGGTAAGTTGTGCCCTTGCCAGAGCGGGTAACCGCACTTCCTGGTCCTGACCCCTACCTCCCAACTACAGGACCTCCATCTTGGAGGGGTTGAGTTTCAGGTGACTCTGCTCGAACCATTCCATTACTGCTTCCAAACATCTGGCGAATGGTTCTGGGGGAGAATATGGGTGGCCGTCCATAAAGAGATAGAGCTGGGTATCATCAGCGTACTGATGACAGCCCAACCCAAAACTCTGCACCAGCTGTGACAGAGGGCGCATGAAGATGTTACAAAATGTGGGGGAGAGAACTGCACCCTGAGGGACTCCACAAGGGAATCTATAGGAGCGTGAGAACTCATCCCCCACTGCAACTCTCTGGGTCCGGTTCTGGAGGAAGTACATGACCTGTATCCCCGTGCCAGCAAGGCAGTGGACCAACAGTTTGTGGTCCATGATGTCAAAAATAGCTGACAGGTCCAGAAGAACTAACATGGCTGACCTGCCTCTATCCAGCTGGCGACGGAGATCATCCAGCAGGGCAACCAACACTGTTTCTACCCCGTGGCCAAGACAGAAGCCAGACTGATATGGATCGAGTGCCATATCAGTTTCCTCCAGGAATGCCAGGAGCTGGTCTGCCGCAGCCCTTTCAACTACCTTGCCCAGAAATTCCAGATGCGACACCGGGTGGTAGCTGGCCAGGTTCTGCCGGTCCAGCATTGAGTTTTGTAGGAGATGACAAACCACAGCCCTCTTCAGCTGCTGAAGGAACTCCCCAGAACTCAGGGAGAGGTTAATAATGTCCCTGAGCTTGCCCCCTATCCCCTGGCCACCTACCTTGGGGAGCAAAGATGGACAGGGATCAAGGGGGCACATGGTCACCCTAACCAACCCCAGTAACTTGTGCTTTAAGCATCTTTTAAGCATTGTTTCTGAAAGAGGCTTTTCACCGATTTTTCACTCTGGCAATCTATTAGTTATGCAGAGCTTCAGACGTGTTATTAGACTCCTTCCATGTCTCAACGCACACCAATAGGCGGTGTCCCCCCACTCCATTCCCTGCCAATGAGAAAAAAGGGTTGCTGCTTTTTGATATATATTTGATTATTTCAAACAAGGAAACAGCCTCAGGGACTGAGTTGAATGCCTACCCTTGGTGGGACAGCATGATTGAATCCTGATCCTGTGCTCTGTCTAACCATTGATATTTTTAATGTTTTCAATGAGTCGCAGAGCTGCATTTTTCCTTCACCAATCTCACTGGCAAAAGCTCCGCTGTCACTGGGTAAGGAACAGAGATTCCTGTGCTGCAGGGGAGCTCCTTGTTTATGCAGGCTAGTGACTACATTAGAGAACAAAGCATGTCACTGAGTTTTTAATAGAGTAGCAAGTGGAGTTGGCAAAACTACAGTGGGCAGGGCTATTGTTCCATGAAGAAATCACTGCAACGTAGTTTTTCAACATATATTCAATGCAGAACGATTGTAGTATAATAAAACGGTCTAAAAAGGTTGTTTTTTAAACTCTTTTATTTGGCTCCATGCAAAATACCTCTGGGGAAGACAAAAGGCTGTACATAGTCAGACATATAGGCTGGACTTCAGGAAAGCAAACTTTTAACAAACTTAAACTTATGCTGGGTAGAATCTCATGATTAGAAAAACTGATGGGAGTTCAGGAAGGACATTTTGAAACCAGATTCCTATTTTTAAAAAGAAGTAAAGTTTGTATAAGGACCAAATTAACTCAATCTCATTCATATGAATTAAGTTCTGTAAGCTACTCTCAGAAGTTTTGTTTGTAATTCAAATGAAAAATTGCACACTATTGCAGTACTTTTCAATATTTTTAAATGATCTCGATGATGGGCTACTCATTAAATTTGCAGATGACACCAAATTGGGAGGAGGAGGAGAAGAAGCAGAAGCAGAAGCAGAAGCAGAAGCAGAAGAAGAAGAAGAAGAAGAAGAAGAAGAAGAAGAAGAAGAAGAAGAAGAAGAAGAAGAAGAAGAAGAAGAGTTGGTTCTTATATGCCGCTTTTCCCTACCTGAAGCGGCTTACAGTTACCTTCCCTTTCCTCTCCCCACAAGTAAACGCATCCGAAGATAGAATTCAATGAGATCCGAAGACTTGAAAAGTGGATGGATCAGAATAAGATGCAATTCAACAAGGATATGTGCAGTTTTGTATCTTGGTAGCAAAAATCAAAAGCATAAATGGGGGAGACACTTCTGAGTGGCAGTATGTGTGAACAAGATATTGGGGTATGGGTGGACGGTAAGCTAAATATGAACAGTCAGTTTGATGTAGAAGTTATGGATGCCTCACTTCCAAAAGGATACGGGCCAAATGGAATAGGTGCAGAAAAGAATGATGAAGATTATCAGTGGCTTTAATCAGTGTTATAGAGTGCCATTCCTCTGGTCTTATATCCTCTTTTTTTCTTCAAACCTTTCTGTTGCTATTATCACAGAATCATAGAGTAGGAAGGGGCCATACAGGCCATCTAGTCCAATCCCCTGCTCAATGCAGGATCAGCCCAAAGCATCCTAAAGCATCCAAGGAAAGTGTGTATCCAACCTTTGCTTGAAGACTGCCAGTGAGGGGGAGCTCACCACCTCCTTAGGCAGCCTATTCCACTGCTGAACTACTCTGACTGTGAAAATTTTATTCCTGATATCTAACCTATATCGTTGTACTTGTACTTTAAACCCATTACTGCATGTCCTTTCCTTTGCAGCCAACGGAAACAGCAACCTGCCCTCCTCTAAGTGACAACCTTTCAAATACTTAAAGAGGGCTATCATGTCCCCTCTCAATATCCTTTTCTCCAAGCTGAACATTCCCAAGTCCCTCAACCTATCTTCATAGGGCTTGGTCCCTTGGCCCCAGATCATCCTCATCATGCTCCTCTGTACCCTTTCAATTTTATCCACATCCTTCTTTAAGTGAGGACTCCAGAACTGCACACAGTACTCCAGGTGTGGTCTGACCAGTGCCGTATACAATGGGACTATGACATCTTGTGATTTTGATGTGATGTCCCTGTTGATACAGCCCAAAATGGCATTTGCCTTTTTTACCGCTGCATCACACTGCCTGCTCATGTTTAGCTTACAATCCACAAGTACCCAAGTACTCGTTCACACACAGTGTTTCCTAGAAGCATATCCCCCATCCAGTAGGCATGCTTTTCATTTTTCAGATCCAGATGCAGAGCTTTACACTTATCTTTATTAAATTGCATCTTGTTCTCATTTGCCCATTTTTCCATCGTGTTCAGATCTCATTGAACTCTATCTTCTGGAGTATTTGCCAGTCCTCCCAATTTGGTGTCATCTGCAAACTTGATGAGTAGTCCTTCCACCCCCTCATCTAGATCATTAATAAACTAGTAATCAAGCCCGCTGTAGCTGCAATAAAGTGGGCGCTAGCGGGCCAGGGCCCGGGCCCCCAAGCAGGCAGGCCGGGGGGCCGGGAGCTACATGAGGGCATCTTCATTTCCGACCCGGGCACCCCGCTCACCTTTCTGTGCGGGCGGCCGACACCGCTGGCTCTCGTTGTTCCTGGCGCAGGCCCTGGTGACGGTAAGGGGGCTGGCCCCTCTCCCTCTCCACCTTCCCGGTCCCCCTCCAGCTCCCGTGGGCGTTCTTCGGGTCGTTGGGCTCCGGCTCGTGTGGGCGTTTTTCAGCTCATTGGGCTGTGGTCTGATGCGGCGAGAGGAGCTTTGCGGCAAGGGACTCCCTTGCAGGCGGCCTGACGTGGCGGGAGGCCGCCGGCAAAGGAGCAACTGCGAGCCTCACTGCGCGCAGCTCGCAGTTGCTCGGGGCTGGCAATCAGAGGGACCAATCGGCAGGCGCAGATGAAGGGTACAATCCGGACCCTTCCTCATCCCGAACACATCCCGCCCCAGAACCCCTTACCGCTTACCGCACCGAGCACCGATCCCTGAAGTACCCCACTACTCACCTCCCTCCAGTCTGATGAAACACTACTGACAACAACTCTTTGAGTACGGTCTATACTGTCCTTACTGTCCACCCCTCCTTACTATTGCTGACTTCTCACTCCCTCTACCAATTTCCCCTGCTACTGCTTTAGATATATGATATATGATAAGAGAGCCAGTTTGGTGTAGTGGTTAGGAGTGCGGACTTCTAATCTGGCATGCTGGGTTCGATTCTGCACTCCCCCACATGCAACCAGCTGGGTGACCTTGGGCTTGCCACGGCACTGATAAAACTGTTCTGACCGAGCAGTGATATCAGCGTTCTCTCAGCGTCACCCACCCCACGTGGTGTCTGTTGTGGGGAGAGGAATGGGAAGGAGACTGTAAGCCGCTTTGAGCCTCCTTTGGGTAGGGAAAAGCGGCATATAAGAACCAACTCTTCTTCTTCTTCTCCCCCTCTCCTCAGTCATCCCTTACTTTTATTTTTTTTAAATACAAAGTTATTTTGTTCTGATAGGCAATCCTATGCTATATCCTGACATGCTAGACAATCCTATTCCCTGACTTGGATGGCCCAGGCTAGATCTATCTCATCAGATCTTGATTGATAAGCAGGACTGGTCCTGGTTAGTACTTGGATGGGAGACCAAACACAGGAACAGGCAATGGTAAACCACCTCTGAACATCTCTTGCCTTGAAAACCGAATGGGTTCATGATAAATTGGCTGCAACTTGGCAGCACTTTCCACACCAGAGAATCCTATGATGTAATTTTGACAGTCTTTTGACTGTAATTTTGACAGTCTTTTTAAAAAGCTATATTGTGTGTGCAGGTGAAAACATCTTTCTAATTCCAGGGATTTTTACATCATTTAATTTTTTACATAAAAGATATGGGGTTTTCCTGGTTTCTAGAATCATCTCCTTTCTTATACTTCACCCCATTGTGCAGATTTTTTTGAGCTCCAGTCAGAGGCCAAATTGAGATTTAGATATATGATATTTAGTTAACTGCAAAGGACAAGGTTCAATATAAACTTCAGTCCAAGATTTCATACTATAACAATGACACACCTAGGCAAAGTTATACCCTTCAAAGCACATTTATTTTAAGGGACTTAGAAGTATATAACTCTGGTTAGAAGGTCACTAGAATTATTTGTCCTCTGATGGAGACCAACACATTTTAAATCTTGCTAGCTTCTCTGCTGGATGTATCTTCTTCAAGTTTCTAGTGCAGGGGTAGTCAAACTGCGGCCCTCCAGATGTCCATGGACTACAATTCCCAGGAGCCCCTGCCAGCATTCGCTGGCAGGGGCTCCTGGGAATTGTAGTCCATGGACATCTGGAGGGCCGCAGTTTGACTACCCCTGTTCTAGTGGAACACAGGAGTATTCCTTACTTGGCCTATTTCACAAAGACCTTTGTGGAAGAAACAGAAGGATTTTGTTATCAAATAAAATAACTCGTAATAAAGATTTAGAACTCTGTTCGCCAAAGAACAAAAAAGAAAATGAACTTTTGCATTACTATATATAACAATGACTCAATTCTCCTTTCTCATGCAAAATTATAATTAAACTAGCATAAGCTTTTTTAATTAAAAGGACTATATTTCAAGTCTTCCCTCTTGTATGTATAAATATGAAAGAAGAGGCTCTTGCACTGTCAACAACCTGCCATCTCTTTCTTTTTATTTTAGTCAACTAGACCAAATCAATTTACTTTCTATTCATTGTTTTAAGGACACTAGGATTCTATATATCAGACTAATTCAATGATAACAAATTCCATAATATAAATCCTGCCATGTGGGACAACTCTGCCAAGATCTTGATCGTAAAAACAAATGAACAGACAGTCAAATGTGACATACATAGCATATACTTTGCATGATATATTAGTTCTCAAAAAGCAGGCATGCATAGTGTAACGGGATGTTAAAGCTTCTCTGGCAAACAATACATTCCCCACTCAACTACTAATAAGAATATTCTGAAAGAAAAAAAAGCCTCTAGAAAGAAATAAACAACAAAGAAGCCTTATGTAGTTAAAAGGATCTCTATATCTGACAGAGCCATGCTTTATTTTAAAACTTTTATATATACACCTCTAGAACTTCTACAACAAATATGTTGATGTTAAATTGGGTGATACGTTCTCTCTAGGGATGTGCACTTTAAAAAAATTGCAAGAATTGTACATCTTAAAACGAGAGAATCTGTCCCAGGCTATCAAAATCAGTTAACAATATATTTATACAATCTCCATTTTAATGATAAACGAAACAACCAGAATGGACTAGATTTTGTTTCCTTTTCAAAGTAGACCTTTTATCGCTGGTTGTTTCCTATGTGCAGAAAGTCACAAAAAAATTACAATCGGTGTAAATTCCACAATGGTATATAAATTAACAAACCAAGTTTGCAAAAGAAGCATACCTCCTATGATTTTGAAACTTATCCTAGAAGTTTTCAATATTTCAATGTATAATAAAATATAATATAAAGAATGTTTGCCAGCTAGAAAACATATTTAAGGTTATTTAAATTTTTATAGGTCTTGAAAAGTCATCTTACCAACTCAAAGTTGTTATCAAAATTCTATGCATATAATGCCAGCCTTCAGCTCACAGGTATGGGAGAGCTTTGTCCAGATGCCACTCCCACTGTATCATTGCCAGGGTGCAGTAATTATGCTCAAGCCCCAATTGAACCTCAACTACTCCTAGCTTATACTTAAAGGTATAGCTTTATAAAAAGCAAGAAAGCTCCAAACTAATATTCAAACCCCTAGGTATCAAAGTGTCCAATGAGTATATATAAAAATTTTCTATTTCTCTCAAAATTCTGTTAATATCCAATTTATGTTGTCCAACTTGTACAATTTGCTCAATCCTGAAGAAGTGTAGATCCTCTGCCGTTTGTCCTTCTTTAAGGCAGGGCTTGTTGTCCCAGTTGCCAAGCAGTCTTGTACTGGGGCAACAACAACAGGGGTTTGCCATGGCTGGTTTGCCAGGAAACTTGGCCATGGTGGGTCATTTTGGTGCTCCTTCTCTAAGCCACCAGGGGTCATCTACCTTAATCCAACCGCAGATTTCACCTGCTTTGAATCAGATGCGGTTGGCATCTGCCTTGCACCGGCCACAAATGTCATCGGAGGGGCGGCAGCCCTCCACTTCGGGTCAAATAGAGCCAGGGGGCCTATCTCAGGCCGGCACTGCTCAGCCACAAGTAGTGGCACAAAACCTGGTGCAGGATTCGGCGCAGATTCCATCGCAGATTCCAGTGGAGCCGGGGAATGCCGCTGCCTCCAGTGTGGCTATGGAACACGGGCTATTGGCGCCAGCACCGGGGGATGCTGAGCCTGCTGACCCTAAGGGCAAGAAGCGCAGGAGGCATGGCCAGGGCAGGCACTCCAGGGCACGCTCTCCTGGCACCTCATCCAGTGAGTTATCTGCTTCTGAGGATGAGACTGCAGTGGGGCAAAAGGAGGTGGCTTATTGGTTACAGGGAGCCATGGTTCCAGGCATCCGTGCTTGGCTGGCTACCTTTTGGGAGGCAACCAAAATATATTATAAGGAGGGCGCGGGAAAGGGACAGCCCACTCAACCCCCAGTTGGTTTCCCTGCTAGGGACGATCCAGGGACTCATTTATCTACTAAGTTGCGCATGCAGGCCCTGACAGGGTACTATGTAGATGTATTTGAGTTTGTACAGCCAGATGATGATGCCCCCAAAACTGGCTCGAAAAATAGGAGGGGCCGCAGGGACCACAAACCGGTTGAGAGAACATTTACCAATTGGATTAGGGGTTATGGGGAGTACATGTGCTTGGTGGTGGGGGCTTTCCCTGACAGGGCCTGGCATTTGATTCGACACTTCACTAATGTGATGAAGGCCAAGGTGATGTTGGGTGATACAGCTGCAATCACCTATGACACCAAGGCTAGGGAAAAGGTGTCGAACAATGATCAGGCCAGGTGGGACTTGAAAGAAAGGGATTCATGGATGGTGAAGGTGGGCCCATTCGTGCAAAAGCTGGATTCTGTTAGGTGCTGGTCCAGCAGCCAGAAGGATTTTAGAGGTTTATGTTGGGATTTTAATAGGGGTTCTTGCCAGAGACGTCGTTGCAGGTTCGAACATAGCTGTGAAACCTGTGGGGGAGAACACGCAAAGCAGGATTGTAACCGATATGGGTCAAATCGGCCCTTTCATTTGGCTGGCCCACCGCTAAAAAAGAGAGTGGGTCGGCGAATTCTGGTGGATCAGGGAACCAAAAAGCTGAAAAAGCAGAATGAGATTCCAATAGAGCTTACAACATTGGCCGTTTCCCCTGTTAAAGTTGATGCCCTGTTGGCTCTGTTGCGGGACTACCCCAAAAGGCTGAATACCTTGCTTCTGGATTCTCTGGGGGTTTCGTATTCCTTATGAAGGCACGCGGGTAGTCCAAATCTAAAATCGGCTGTTCAGTTGCCTGAGGTGGTGGCAGATAAAATTAGGAAGGAGTGTGAGGCTGGCCGTATTGCTGGTCCGTATTCCTGGCCACCTTTATCAAATTTGAGGGTCTCACCTTTAGGAGTTGTTCCTAAAAACACGGCTGGACAATATAGGCGGATACATCATTTGTCGTACCCAAAAGGCTCATCGGTGAATGATGGAATTGCTCCAGAGCTTTGCTCGGTCACATACACATCCTTAGATCAAGCAATATCATTGGTATGGGATTGTGGGCCTGGAGCCTTGCTAGCAAAGTGTGACATTAAGTCAGCATTTCAGCTGTTGCCGGTGCACCCAGATGATTTCTGCTTATTAGGATGCTATTTTCAAGATCATTGGTATGTTGATGCTGATGGGATGTTCAATTTCATGCTTTGCATTTGAGTCTTTTAGCACTTTTATAGAATGGGTGACAAAATGCCGCACTGGGAGCCCTCATATCACTCATTATTTGGATGATTTTCATTGACGCAGCAGGCTCGGATGCCTGCCTGAAAAACTGGCAGCTTTTCAGGAACTGGCAGTGGAGTTGGGAGTCCCGTTGGCGGCCGAAAAGAATGAAGGTCCAGCTGCCGTTTTGACTTATTTGGGGATTACTCTGGACTCTGAGGCTGGGTTATCTAGGTCAGAGGTCTCCAACCCCTGGTCTGCGGCCCGGTATTGGGCCATTAAGGCCATGGTACCGGGCCGCCAGCAGCCACGCCTGCCTTCCCCTTCCCCCGCAGTGAGAGGCGGGGAAGACGCAGGCGCAGCCGCTGACACGCCAGCGATGCAAACGCGCACGCGCAGAGCTGCCGCGCATGTGTGTTTGCGCCCCCTGCTGGCAAAAATGCGCACGTGCGGCTGTGGCGAAAACCTAGTGGCGAAAACCTAGTGGTGAAAACGTGCATGTGCGGCAACTGCGCGTGCGCGTTAACGTGCAGCTGCTGTGGCTGGGCCGCTGGCTCTCTCCCACCCTCGGAGGCGGTCCCCGACTACAAGAAGGTTGGGGACCGCTGATCTAGGTTACCAGCAGATAAGGTTCTGGCATTTGAAATGTTGCTTTGGGACCCATTGGCAAAACGTAAGTGCACCTTGAAGGAGATGCAGAGTCTCCTGGGGCATTTGAATTTTGCCTGCAAGGGTGGGCTTTTTGTGCCCGTTTAGCAAGGGCTACTGCAGGTGTTCATGCGCCGCATCCTCATATACGGCTATCACGGTCTCTTAAAGAGGACTTGAGGGTATGCAAGGATTTCATTGATAGTTTTAATGGGGTTTCCATATGGCAGATGCTGGTCTCTCCTGAAGCATCTTTTCAGGTCCACTCAGACGCGGCTGGGAGCATTGGTTTTGGGGTTTTGTTCCGAAATAGGTGGTGTGCTAAGAAATGGCCGCAAGAATGGGTGGAGTCACCTATACTCCGGGATCTAACCTTTTTGGAGTTATTCACTATAGTGGCAGCAGTGGTTATATGGAGGGATTTATTCCAGGACAGTAGAGTTCTGTTTTGGTGCGATAACCAAGCGGTGGTGCTCATCATAAATAGTCAATCTAGCAAATCCCCACGGGTCATGCATTTGGTGCGGCATCTTGTCCATGTTTATTTGGGAAACAACATTACATTTGCGGCTCACCACGTTCTGGGCGCTACTAACGATATTGCTGATGCTCTGTCCTGATTCCAGGAGCAGAGGTTTCGTCAGCTGGTGCCAGAGGCGAACCCGTTGCCGGACCAGTTCCCGGAGGAATTGTGGAGGATTGGCTGGGATCGATCCTAGAGGCAGTGAACTATTCCTTGGCACCGACTACTCGTCGGGCATACTCTGCAGCCATACAGGGTTACATCGAGTTTGCAGAACTTTTGGGGGGTTTGAGAGCTTTGCCTACAACTGAGGAGTTAGTTTTACGTTATCTGGTCCAATTACGGTCCCGAAAAATGTCCCCAAGAACAATGAATATTCATGTAGCGGCCTTGTCATTTTTATGTAAGACAAATGGATGGTGGAACCCATCATATTCCTTTTTGTCCGTAGGGCCATTGCTGGCTGGAAGAGAATTAGCCCTGCTCAGGTGGATGCCAGGCGGCCTATTTCATTGGACATTTTGCGGGACATTTTGGGTTCTTTACCAGTTGTATGTTGTAGTCCCTATAAGGCAACACTTTTTGCAGCAGCATTCACTCTCGCCTTCTTCGGTGCATTCCGGAGTGGTGAACTGTTGCCAGAGTCCCGTGCGGATCCGGGTGACTGGGCTTTGGCAAAGAATGGTGTGCAAGTCACTAATTCTGAATTGCTCATCACTCTGCGTCGCTCCAAGACAGATCAGCTGGGGCGGGGCTCGCATATAGTGTTAAAACAAAGCAGTAAGGGTACTCCATGCCTGGTGGGATCTGTAAGAACCTACTTGGCAATTCGCCTAGACACTTCAGGCCCATTGTTGATTCATAATGATGGCACCTGTTGGTCCCGTTACCAATTTGGGGTGGTGTTAAGGAGCGCATTACATCGGTTAGGTCTACCAGCGGAGCAATTTGGCACCCGTTCTTTTCATATTGGGGCAGCAACTGAGGCAGCAGCTTCAGGTTTGCTTCCAAACCTGGGGCGATGGCGCTCGGCCTTGGGGCGATGGCGCTCGGTTGCTTATAAACAGTATTTGTTGCTATAATTTGTTGCTATAATGATTGTGCCACATTCCATGTTACAGGTGCAGACCAGGGCTCCCCGAAGGTGCTGGTGATCGGGCACAGCATTGTACATTGGGCTGCGCGTTACGCAGTGAAGTCGGAGTGGAGCAGTAACCTTGGTATGGAGGGTCGTTATCGCATTTCCTGGGCAGGTCGTCGAGGAATGTGTTGGTCCTCACCTCTCTCTGACTTGGACACAGCAATTCGTCGTACCGGCATTGCTAACATTTTGATTGTACAACTTGGGAGAAAATTATCTCACCAGCACGATGGCGTTGGGATTAGTGGATTCTATTAGGCGTGATTTCGAAAGTATCAACTGTTGTTTTCCAGGAATGCAGATTTGGTGGTCATCCCTGTTGGAGCGTCGTGTGTGGAGAGGGGCGATTGCACCAAAGAAAGTTGATGTTGCCCGAAAAAAAGTTAATAAAGCTGTTGCCAAGTTTTTGGTTCATAAGGGAGGTGCATCCATTCAGCATCCTGACATCAATCATCGGCTTTGGGCTCTGTGTAGGGCTGATGGGGTGCACCTTTTGGAGTGGGGAATGGACTTGCGTCATGCTTTGTTGAGCAATGACAGGCTTTGAGCGTTGGCGGGAGCTGGGAATGGAGTTTACCATTCCATTGCTCTGTGGCGGTTTTTGGGGCATGGGGAGGAACCATTTGTGAGCAATCCCAGCCTCTGTGCGGGCATGCTATAGGAAAGGGGGCCTCTGTAAGAGGCTGTGGGTAAGCGGACTTGGGCGGTTATCTCATGGAGAATACGCCTTTGAGGTTAGATCCGCATTTCCGGGTGGCTAGGGACCCGGCAGAGATTCACGCCTCAATGGGTTCCCCAAAAGTTGGTCACCTCCCTATCGTAACCAACAGGTCATTGGGGGCATAGGGGGCCTGGTGTGGGCCGGATGGTCCTATGCATACTTGTTGGTTTAATGTTGGCTTCCTTGTGGCTGGAGGGCCACAAGATGGCTGGTTCCGTTATCCCCATGCTGGTTCAATGCTCAAGGGTTCATTAAAGTTGTGGCCTGTTTAATGCCAAGAAAAGTGTGTTTGTGTTTTTGTGACGAGAGTATTCACCTGCACAGCAAGGACATTTTACACAGTATATAACATTTTTACTAGAACAATTGATAAATCGGTTCACCTTAAAATAAAAGCCATTCATTGGCACATTAAACTTTTTAATTGAGAGCAAAAACTTACAGACTTTGCAGGAACCACGTGTTGATGTTAAACTGTGTGATGCGTTCTCTCTAGGGATGTGCACTTTTAAAAAATTGCAAGAATTTTACACCTGGCTTTCAAATGGAACACTGTTTTTGTTATCCCAACTTTTTCAAAGCAGTACTAGTAGGATTTGGGAGATTTTTTCCTCAGGTAGTGTTGCGGGGTGGGGGGCAAAAACATTCAGGACTATTATTTTTGTCACTCTCCTTCCCCTACAGAAAAGAAACAGTAGGAAGGAAAAGAGAGAGATCCAGCCCTGGACTTAACATACTGTCACTGGCATTGCTAGCAATTCAGTCTGCCTCAATGCAGGAGAACTGGGAGCCCACTGCCAGGCTCCTGGACTCCTGTGAGGCTTTGCTGCTGCAGTGGCTGTTTCTCCTCCTGTCACTGGGGGGAGGGTTAATTTTTTTATTTATAAAATTTCTAAATTTATAAAATTCATATTCCACTTCTCCAGACACTATCTGAGGCACCAGATAAGTATAAACAATAGAATAAAATAATAATAGTATCCTAAGAATCACAAAAAGGAAAAATCAGAGACATAAACCAGTGCAAAAGAGCACTCAGCAGCAACCCAAAACAATATTTGTAAAGCAGTCCTTATGCTAGAAGCAGACTATAAAAACAGCAACAAAAAGATGGAGCCGTTCAGGTAATTTGAATTATGCACTGTAGACCTGTCAGCACAAGATGATATGATCCCTGTTTCCCAATACTTCAAACTTTCAGCTAGCAAGGAGAGTCCAATGTATAGCACATAATAATAATAATGACCTGAATGGAATCAGACTATAGATCACCATTTCAAGGTTAAGTGTTCTAATGAAGAGGTATAGCTAGCATATGAGCCAAAGTTGTCAAAAAGCGCTATGGAAATCTGTAATTTTCAATGATAGGCCAGGCTATGAACAGAGCAAAGTAACCTTCTTAATATCAGTCTGACTCCTCAGTCCTCATGCATCATCATTGACGAACTGTACCACAACCTTGTCCGAACATAGTTTCAGTTGGCTGGCCCTCATCTATCCCACTACATATGTACCTGTTCAAGGCTCCAACAGACCCACTTGATTTGTTAAGGAGATACCACCAGTAAACAGGTGTCATCTGCTTGTTGGTGATACTTCACTCTAAATCTCGGAATTCTCTCTCCCATTGGTTTCATGCAGATGTTAAACAGCATGGGAGACAAGACTGACTGCTGCAGGACCTCACAGCATAAATTCCACAACCCTGTACAGATCTTCTCCAGTAACATCATCTGGAATCAGCCATCAAAGTCACAACAGAACACAGTGCCCACTCACAAGTTCCACTCCAGTCAGACTCTCAAAATGATATTTAATGACATCAAAGCTACCAAAAGAATCAACAGTATTCCAGGATGAATGCCAATTTCTGCCTGAAATCAATGTATAAATTAAAATTACAACTGAGAATTTTTGATATTCTTGCATCATTATTATCATTCCGGTTACCTGAAAAAAGTTGCCTATCATGATGTTGAGGTAAAATTTTTAATTTATATCTGATTAATTGGGGCTATGGAATAATTTGGTATAGTCTGTCAAGGAAAGCAGTGGCACCCCTCCTCTGTTTAATCACTTTCCTTGAAAACCTTACGGGGTCACTAAAAATTGGTTGCAACTTGATGGCACATTAGTCACAAACACACACCTGATTAATTAATTGCAATACAAATGCTTAATCTACCACAACATCTTCAATCAGTTAATAGCACTAATTAATAGCAAAGTAAGAAAGATATCACAAACACAAAAGAACGAGGGAAGGTATGGTTCATGAAGAAAGGTAGGAAAAGGCAGAACTGGTGTTGAGGATAGGGAAGTAGTCTTCAGCCAACAAGTCAGGACACTCAGTTGGGTTACAAAACTCTACTTGTGGGTCATGATGCCTTACAGAACCTTCATTTAAAAAAGAGAAATATCAACACACCTCTTGCCTTTCTTTGCAACCATGGGGAGAGAAAGAGGAAAATGATGAGCTGAGGTGACCTTTGAGGCAGGACTCTTCTCCTTATAGGTGGCTCCAAACAGCAAAAAACAGGAAGCTAATCAAAACTTTTGGGGCCCGTATACAGATAATGAGCCCATTATCTGTATACGGGCCCCAAAAGTTTTGATTAGCTTCCTGTTTTTTGCTGTTTGGAGCCACCCTGGGCTAAGCAAACCATTAGTTAGGCAGGCTTGGAATTGGGAGAGACAGAATAAAATGAAGAGTGCCAAACATGCTAGACTATTACTATGACTGAAATTAATGTTAGCTAGCTAATGTTGCTCACAGATACACAGAATGATATTTGGCTATCCAATACTTAGCAGTTGATTTCCGCAGAACACTCAGGGGGGGTAAAATCAAGCCCAGGGCAGCTGTACATCTATTGTACAAAATAAACCAGAATAACTCTGTCACCCACTTAATGGATTTTTTTCTTTCATGCCACTTCAGAAGTCATCCTGATCAATGCTATTTCACACTCTCCAGTCAAAATTTTACAGCTCTAGGCTTTGAGTAAAAATAGATTCATCAAGCAAACACCAAGGGAGGCAACAATATATCTTACAGAGAACACAGCTACTGTCACATTACAACTTTCCTGTTTGCTCTTCTCTTGTAGAGCAGAGAGGAGGATGCAGGATTCACAGTGCTGAAATGAGTGCAAATGTTGGTGGTGGAAAATTATGCAGAGTATTTATCCACTCACATTAAGTATGGAAGAGGCAGTATCTGTGCATGCTCCCTGCAGTACTTTTGCAAATTTGTTTCCACTTCCATCTTCCAGCATATGACAAAAAGTAGCAGTTACTGACAAATGCTAGAGGAAAGTACAAAATCTGAATAATAAATAATGTCTATATCTGTATTTATAAATCTCCCTTCATACCTAGGCAAAAGCAGGTATAAGAATTCTCATGCAGCAGAAGATGATGGAAAACACAGGCCACACCCCAATGGTACAAGGTTGACTCAGCCTTCCATCCTTCTGAGGTCGGTAAATGAGTAATCAGCTTGCTGGGGGGTAAACGGTAATGACTGGGGAAGGCACTGGCAAACTACCCCATATTGAGTCTGCCATGAAAACGCTAGAGGGTGTCACCCCAAGGGTCAGCCATGACCTGGTGCTTGCACAGGGGATACCTTTACCTTTACCTTAAAATCCCACTAATTGTGCAATCCCTACACTGCTTCATTTAGGGAAGTGGTTCTCAACCTGGGAGTCATGACCCTTTTGGGAGTCGAATGACCCTTTCACAGGAGTCACCGGTGGGTGTCTGATGACAAGAAGCCCCTCCCTTCTCTGGGCCTCATTCACTTCTCTGCCCGCAGGCTCCTCCTCCTCCAGTTCCTCCCCCTCCTAACACACGCCTCCTGATGTTTTATGCATGTGTGCCCCATGTAGGTTTCATGCTAGTAGGCATCACAGAAACTTGGTGGAATGATTCTCATGACTGGAATGTAATGGTGGATGGATATGAACTGTTCAGAAAAAACAGAATAGATCGAAGAGGTGGAGGAGTGGCACTGTATGTGAAGAAAGGGCTTACCTGTCAGGAAATTCTAGTGAACGAGAGCATATCTACAGTGGAAAGCATCTGGGTGAAAATAAGCAAGGGGAAAACAAACAGTGTGGTGGTTGGTGTCTGCTACTGACCGCCTGACCAACGAGAGGATGTGGATGCTGCACTTTGTGAGCAGCTTGAGAAAATATCCAAACGGCAGGACCTTGTCATCATGGCTGACTTCAATTTCCCAGATGTGTGCTGGGAAACAAACTCTGCGAAGCGTCCTCAGTCATGCAAGTTTCTGACCTGCCTGGCTGACAATTTCATTTATCAAATGGTAGATGAACCCACAAGAGGTTCAGCCATACTGGACTTAATACTGACCAACAGGCAAGAGTTGGTGGATGAGGTGAAGGAGGTGGGGACCCTAGGGGGAAGTGACCATGTCCTCATAGAATTCCTTTTGAGATGGGGAGCCAAGGAAGCTTGTAGCCAGACGTGGATGTTGGATTTTCGTAGGGCAAACTTTAATAAACTCAGAGACATGATGAGTGTCATACCATGGACGAGAATGCTGGAAGGGAAGGGTGCATGTGAAGGGTGGGCACTACTCAAACAAGAGCTATTGCATGCTCAATCAATGACTATCCCAGAAATACGAAAACACTGCAGGAGCTCTAAGAAGCCTATTTGGATGAACAGAGAACTTCAAGAGGAACTAAGAAAGAAAAGGAAAATGTTCAGGAAATGGAGGGAAGGACAGAGCTCTAAAGAAGAGTACCTACAGGTTACTAGGCACTGTAGATCAATCATCAGAAAGGCCAAAGCTGAGAGTGAGCTAAGATTGGCCAGGGAAGCCCATTGTAACAAGAAAAGATTTTTCAGTTACGTGAGGAGCAAACGTAAAGTAAAGGACACAATAGGCCCGCTGTTGGGTGCGGATGGACAAACTCTAACGAAAGATGCAGAGAAAGCAGAAAGGCTTAGTGCCTATTTTACATCTGTTTTTTCCCACAGGTCAAAGTGTTTAGGCACATCTAGAGATGGCTGTAGCCAAAGGATAGTGTCTGGGTGGGAGGTTAACATGGATAGAGAGGTGGTCGAGAGGCATTTAGCTGCACTGGATGAGTTCAAATCCCCTGGTCCAGATGAAATGCACCCGAGAGTACTCAAAGAACTTTCCAGAGAACTTGCACAGCCCTTGTCCATCGGAACCTCTTTAAGGACTGGAGATGTCCCGGAGGACTGGAAAAGAGCAAACGTTATTCCGATCTTCAAAAAAGGGAGGAAGGATGACCCGGGAAACTACAGACCAGTGAGTCTGACCTCTGTTGTGGGGAAGATAATGGAGCAGATATTAAAGGGAGTGATCTGCAAACATCTGGAGGACAATTTGGTGATCCAAGGAAGTCAGCATGGATTTGTCTCCAACAGGTCCTGCCAGACCAACCTAGTTTCCTTTTTTGACCAAGTAACAGGTTTGCTGGATCGGGGAAATTTGGTTGTCATTTACTTGGATTTTAGTAAAGCTTTTGACAAGGTTTCCCATGATGTTCTGATGGATAAGTTGAAGGACTGCAATCTGGATTTTCAGATCGTTAGGTGGATAGGGAATTGGTTAGAGAACCGCACTCAAAGAGTTCTTGTCAATGGTGTTTCATCAGACTGGAGAGAGGTGAGTAGTGGGGTACCTCAGGGTTCGGTGCTCGGCCCGGTACTTTTTAACATATTTATTAATGATCTAGATGAGGGGGTGGAGGGACTACTCATCAAGTTTGCAGATGACACCAAATTGGGAGGACTGGCAAATACTCCAGAAGATAGAGACAGAGTTCAACAAGATCTGAACACAATGGAAAAATGGGCAAATGAGAACAAGATGCAATTTAATAAAGATAAGTGTAAAGTTCTGCATCTGGGTCAGAAAAATGAAAAGCATGCCTACTGGATGGGGGATACGCTTCTAGGTAGCACTGTGTGTGAACGAGACCTTGGGGTACTTGTGGATTGTAAACTAAACATGAGCAGGCAGTGTGATGCAGCGGTAAAAAAGGCAAATGCCATTTTGGGCTGTATCAACAGAGGCATCACATCAAAATCACAAGATGTCATAGTCCCATTGTATACGGCACTGGTCAGACCACACCTGGAGTACTGTGTGCAGTTCTGGAGGCCTCACTTCAAGAAGGACATCGATAAAATTGAAAGGGTACAGAGGAGAGCGACGAATATGATCTGGGGCCAAGGGACCAAGCCCTATGAAGATAGGTTGAGGGACTTGGGAATGTTCAGCCTGGAGAAAAGGAGGTTGAGAGGGGACATGATAGCCCTCTTTAAGTATTTGAAAGGTTGTCACTTGGAGGAGGGCAGGATGCTGATTCTGCAGGCTGCAGAGGAAAGGACACGCAGTAATGGGTTTAAACTTCAAGTACAACGATATAGGCTAGATATCAGGAGAAAGTTTTTCTCAATCAGAGTCGTTCAGCAGTGGAATAGGCTGCCTAAGGAGGTGGTGAGCGCCCCCTCACTGGAAGTCTTCAAGCAAAGGTTGGATACACATTTTTCTTGGATGCTTTAGGATGCTTAGGGCTAATCCTGCGTTGAGCAGGGGGTTGGACTAGATGGCCTGTATGGCCCCTTCCAACTCTATGATTCTATGATTCTATGACTTTCTGGTGCTGGCACCCTCCATACTTACCTTCCCTCAGAGTGTGAGAATGTGCACCCAGTCCAACAGCCTGGTTCCTCTCACATGTTCTCTTCCCTGCCCCACGAGGTGCTTTCATTTTTATTTGTGCCACATGCTTGCCTTGCCAACCCGGCCTTCCTCATGCAAGAGGACAGTCGGAGGAGAAATCCCATTGGTTGGAGTCCACAGGCCCCCCCGCATGTGCCCCCTCCCTTGCTTTGACAACAGCGAGGGTGGACCAAGATGGCGGCTGCAGGAGAACTGATACTCCTCCTGATGGCAGCGGCATTGCAGTGAGGAGGAGCCTGGCCCAATGTGAACAACAATAGGAGCAGTGCATGAGAAAAGTGAGCCAAGCACAGTCACCACGATGGGCAGCCAGGTCTAGCATTGTCGGGAAGTAACAATGCCTGCCACTGTCCACTGCCCCAACCTGACCATGTCTGCCCCATCAGCTGCCAGCATGGGTGAGAGGCTGAAGCTCTGGTCCAAGTCACCCATCGAAGCTGAGCCGGCCCTCTACCCCTGGCCCCTGCCTGTCTATGTGACTGGAGGAGAGGGGCTGGGATGAGGGATGGGGGTCATGTGTGCCCCCCCTAATGTGGTGCCATGAGGGGAACTTGGGAAAGGGCTGTGTGTGTAAAGGGGGTGCCTCAATGAGATATTTATGGGGCAATGAATTGGAGATGGTCTTTTTGGTGGGCTGCTAGTACATTTCATTTTGTGGGGTCATGTTTGTTGCCTTCTCAGGAGGGGTTGTTATGAGGGAAGCGGTTTAGTGTAATGCAAGTGGAGTGGTGGAGGAAGAGGTTGGGATGCTTTACCCCCATGTTACGAGAAGGCACAACTCAGTAGTGCTAGGGAAAGTTAAAGGCAGCCTTGAGGAAGACCTTGATGGGATCCGTGGAGGAAGCCATGGCCCTTCCTTTGCAAGACCTGAATGTGGCTCAAGTAGGCATGTTTGCAATACACCATTTTTGGAAGCAGTTCATGCATGGGGGCAGCTGAAGTGTTATGGGGAGAAAATAATTTTATGGTCAGGGGTCACCACAACATGAGAAACTGTTTTAAAGGGTTGCAGCATTAAGAAGGTTGAGAACCACTGAGTTAGAGGAGTTTTGCAAACAGAACCAAACCCTCAAAAACTGACTTGGCAATGGTAAAAATATTTTATTAGCAATGATGCCAGAGTGAACATTTCTGCATGATCCAGGCTAGCCCAATCTTTTCAGATCTCAGAAGCTAAACAGGGTCAGCTCTGGTTACTATTCATATGGGAAACCACCAGGAAATGCCAGGTCTCTCTGCAAAGCCAGACAATGCCAAACTATTTTTGTTAGTGTCTTTCCTTGAAAATCCTATGTGGTCTCCATAAATCAGCTGCAACTTGAAAGCATTTTACACACACCAGTTTGAAATTCATATTATCATCATTTTATAATAAAACTAGGTCATGCGGTACATTTGAAATATAATAATAATAACAATTATTATTATTATTTAATTTATATCCCACCTCCAAACAAATAATCATAAGAGTTTTCTTTTATGATTTTCTTTTTTCTTTTCTTTTTTCTTTTCTTCATTACCTTGCAGGAGTGCAGTTTCTGACCACAAAGAGGACACACAAATGATACTGCTAGCTTGAAATTGGCCCCAGCCTTCACTTACCCCCCCCCCAGCAGGTGTGTCAACAAATAATGGGAAGGACCCCTATCATCTTCTGATCAGTGGACTGCAAGGAAGCCCTGGTCCCTATAAGCGGGAGGTATCTGTTTGGGTCCCCAAAGCCACCCTATGGTGTGAGCCTGCCTGCCTTCCCAGCCAGTGTGGTGCTGCGACACAGCATCCCCTCATCTCCATGATTGAGAGTCCAGTGTACAGATGCAAACACCCCCAAAAGAATCCTCCCCAGTCCCCAAACTGCCAGCTGTGACAAAGTATAGCAAATATAGCTACGTTTGTTTGTGCAATAATAACTGGCAACATTTTAACATTGACTGATTATGCGTGGCAGTGGCTGCACAGGGCTGCTGCTTGTTCCTTGGGGGGGGGGGTAGCATGCCCCGCCACTTCCTGAGAATGCACGGGGGAAGGAACTGCCTGGTGCATGCAGACTGCCCCAATGTTAAGTGTGAGCACATGAAACGCCAGGGCTGGAAAAGCCCATTGTGCCATGTGGCGGCGGTGCCAGTGTGTGTAGGGGAAAGAGGGCATGGGAGCCCTACCACACAATGGCAGGAGAGCAGCATGCTGCTAACCCACTGTCGTAGGGGTAGGATGATGACCTGTTCAGTTCCATGGTGCCATGAAGCTGCCCAGGGCATTCGGTGTCTCTGCATGGGACTGGCCCGGTAGGGCCATGGATGGCAGCCAGCCACAATCCCTTACTGCAGGCCATCCGAGGCCCTTCATTAGGCCAGGGTTGGGAGGCGGCCGGGATGGCGGTAACTTTGTGCATAATCAGGGACTGGCCCCGTGGCCCTTTCACCACCAGCCCAGTCTTTCTGCCCATGCATAATTGGTCATTAATAGCCATCTGAAAACAGGTTGGGTAGGTGGAAAGCTTCTTGCAAGTACACTGGGTGGCAAGAGGTCATGTGCCTGCTTATTTTGAGAAGGCATGGCCATGCCCCTCAAGTGTGCCACCAGCTATGCTCCCAGCTGGACACACCTTTACCAGCCAGCATCACAGTTCCCCACCAGCCTCCCACTCATGTTCTCCCCTGTGACCCACAATCAGCAGCCTCTTGATAAGAGTGAGGCCACATTTGCCAAGCAAGAGTGCATTTTCTGGTCACAAAGAGGACACACACAAACGACATTGCTGGTTATAAAATAAACATCCTTCCCAGTCTACCTTAAAAGTGTTTTATTTCAGTTTATAGTGTTTTGTAATGTTTCAAAGTTTCTCTTACAATCTACAAATATTACTAGCTCATGTTTTCTTCTAAATGTTTAAGAACCGCCAAGGCAATTGCAAAAATTATATTTCCCTGCATAATTATCCAAGAACTCTACCATGATTAAACTACTGACAACTATAAAATAACTATTTATAAAGTCGTGGGGTACAAGTTTTAGGAATTATAATTACAGTTCTGAGATTGCTTTATAAACTTTCAGGTAATACAGCCTTTATGATAAGCAGCTTTAATTAGAAAGGTAAGATAAGGTAAAATGCCTTTTAAGGTTATATAATTTGTTCACGCTGGTCATGTGGGTTACTTTAGCACACCATTTCCCTTGACAGTTTAAAAATGTGAAATACTCTTTTTCAACTTTAGTTTCCATATAGTGTAACAACTGCTTCTTATGCCAATGAGTTCGCTCCCTGTAGTGTATGTCAACACCACACTTATAATTAGATTGCAAATCTCAACCTGCCTTTAATCTTTCCACCAATCCAAACAAATAAGTTCTGCCTTGCACCCCTATACCGGCATAAGCAGTGCAAGACAGACACAAATGTTCCCTGCTGCCAACAGTGTGCTTACCCCTTTCAAACAAACTGTCTCAGAGGATGGCCATTGATTTCCTCGTTATTATGAACATGAAATTATTGAATGACAGATGATAGAGTGTTAGGTCCTACAAGTATATTCCCAAATGAGTTATCTAGCCAAGGTTGTCATAGCAACTGTGCTGTTTGACAGAGCTTATATGACAAATAACTCTCTTCTCAGAATTACTACAAAACAGCAGTGTGCTTTTTAAATCTTGTACCCAGGATCTGAAAGTGTTAAGGCAGGGGCACTTCTCTTGTCAGCTCTGAAGGCAAAAGTGTTTGAAGATATCATCTGAGCAAAAGATAGCTCTTGGGTACTTGCAGGTCAGGAAGCTTTACGAAAGTCCCTCCAAAGATAGACAACTGCACTGTTAACCAAACTTATTAATTCCCCTGAGCTGAATTAATAGATCAAAGAACATTGAGTCTAGAAGGACCACATGTTGTGAACTATCAAAAACAAGTGGTACAAGAAAAGAAAGACAATGTACACATGCAATCTGTCACTAGCAGTACAAAAAGTTACTTACTTTCTCATTGATATTACTTATATAAATTGGGGGTCTGCAACATAGTGTTTGGAGATTGCATCTCCATCGAATGGGTTTAAACTACAAGTACAACGATATAGGCTAGATATCAGGAAAAAAAAATTCACAGTCAGAGAAGTTCAGCAGTGGAATAGGTTGCCTAAGGAGGTGGTGAGCTCCCCCTCACTGGCATTTCTGGGCTCAGTTTAAAGTCCTAGTTTTGAACTATAAATCTAGGAAACATGTATCTAAAGGACTATTTCTGCCTGTAATTACTTAAGTACAAGTGACATTTCTCCCAGCAGTGTGTTCAAATAGTCTCCACAATTAGGGGCGTGCGTATAAAATAGCCTAGTTCAAGAATGGTTTTTGTAATTGCTCTGACACTCCTGTATGGCTTCCATTGGAAGAAAGAAAGTCCTGTCAATATTTTTAGCATTCATGTCTGTGCCATCAGCTGCCACAGCATTCACCTCATTACAGAGAGAATATATTTGTGGGCTACAAAATAATCCCAAGTAAAAAAATAACAGAAATTATGTCAGATTATTTTTTAAAAATTGTAAGAATCATAAACATCTGTTAGTTGTCTCTTAGGTTCACTGGCTGGAATCACTCATTGTGAAAGTGACACAGACCTGGGATGTAAAGGATTTTCCTGAAGACCACAAGAAGAAGATCTCTGAGCCTTAGGGGGTGTGAGCAGGCAGAAGATATACAGTCCCTTGTTATAGAGCAGCCTTTTCCAACGTTTTTACTGTTAAGAAACCCTAGAAAAATTAAGCAGGCTTTGAGAAACCCCAGACGTGACACAATCATGCAGAATACGGTTGGGAAGCACACCAGGGCCCCCCTTCCATTCCCACCCCCTCCAGGACAATCACTCTAGAAGGACTTCCAGAATGGATGGGAATTAATTTTATACACACACACACACAACACACAAACACATATATATAATGTTAAATATTTATTGGGTGATATGACCATATATAGTCATGTTGGTTTATTCACCCCTACCAAAATGGCCAATGATGAACCTGGAGGTGGTGGGAAGGGAGGGGGCCCAGGTGGGCATGTACACAGCTATGCTTCCCAGCCATAGTCTACACAACTGTGCCTTGAAGATTTTTTGAAGCCTGAAGAATGTTTCAGGGGTTTCTCAATGGTAAAAAAGTTGAGAAAGGCTTTGGAGGAATAAGGTCTCACTTCAGGGCTCCATCTTGGTAGCTGCACTGCATTACTGGGCAAGCAAAGGATTGGTTGCTCTTACATTTATTTATTTATTTTTCACATTTATATACCACCCTCCCCGAAGGCTCGGGGTGGTTTACATGGAACTTAGAACTATATAAAGAACCATACATATAAATAACTATAACATTAATATTACTAACTGATAACAGGGTAACAGAACATGGTAAAGGGAAACATTTAGAATACTGTAACTTCGAAGAGTTACAGTATTCTAAATGCTTCCCTTTAAGAGCCTCTTGTGGCCCAGAGTGGTAAGGCAGCCATCTGAAAGCTTTGCCCATAAGGCTGGGAGTTCAATCCCAGCAGCCGGCTCAAGGTTAACTCAGCCTTCCATCCTTCTGAGGTCGGTAAAATGAGTACCCAGCTTGCTGGGGAGTAAACGGTCATGAATGGGGAAGGCACTGGCAAACCACCCCGTATTGAGTCTGCCATTAAAACGCTAGAGGGCGTCACCCCAAGGGTCAGACATGACCCGGTGCTTGCACAGGGGATACCTTTACCTTTACCTTTAACTTCGAAGATGAGAGACCTTGCCTTACAATAAATCCAGCTATGGCATGGTCAGAGGTGAGGGACAGGGGACACAATGTTTTTACCTTCCTTTTGTAACCCTTGCTCCATCACTTGCTTTGAACTATACATAAGGAAAAATGCAGAAAGGCATTCTTTAGATATGTTGGGCCTAAGTCATCAAGTCCCAGCAATTTGAGAGCAAGTGAAGGGACCTCAGAATAGGAGCAGTATAGTCCAACTTGCAGCCCCTCATAAATTGGCTTTTGATTTTTAAAAAAGGTTACTATAAATAGTAAACAGTTTTAAGGAAAGTTGTTAACAGACTCAGCATTTGTATAACTTAAGAACTTGGCAGAATTGATTACATAAAATAAACTTATATATCATCTAATCTATGCTGTATTCAATCCATTTAGAATACAGCTGACAATACTAGTTTCTAACAATTTTAACTACTGCTATTAGAAGGAAAGCACTGCTTTCTGAAATACATATATCCACTACTTAGGATACTAACTGGAAGGAAAAAGCTATCATAAAGTTGTTTTGTATAATCAAATTTGGCACATGGAGGATGGACATGATGTATCTGTGGAAGAAGCATGGAAATACAGCATGAGGTGTATGGTTCCATTGTTACAGTTGCTTACTAAAAAGTTCCAATCCATCGGCATTGCAAAGAAAACCTTGTTTATTTATTTAGTTCTTTTGAAGTTACTTATTTAAAAAAATATTTTTGCATATTACACCTGTTGCTCACATAATACAGAAGAATTTAATAAATCAATCAACAAGTAAGATTAACTGTTACAATACTTAAAAGTATCCAACCACTAAAGTGACTGTAATGATCATTGGAACCACATACTCTCAAATATGATCAGGATTGATTTCTAAAGTCTCAGCACCATGTCTAAAGGCAAGTAGACTGGAAGTAAGGTTAGCCTCCAGAGAAGGGAGCTATTGCTGGGCAAACTCTGTCCTGAACACATTGGCCACTAGCTCATTGGTTCTATAGCTGTCTTGTAGAAATATAAAAAGAACTTTTCATATTCCTTGCTGTGATTCCAAATGCATTGGTTGAACAGGTCACGTTAAGCTGCAGAAAAAATATTCAATCAGCATGCATAGCAAACTTCTCTGAGATGTTCTTCTACATGTGCTCCAAGTTTAGTGTCTCTAGCTTGCACAGGATTCATCCTATACACTCCTGAAACTATGCCTGTCAAAATGACCATCTATCATCTCTGTGTATAGAATCCCTCCTGTGCAACCTAGAGACATCAAACCCACAGAGGATCTCTTGCTGACTCTCCTCTACCTGCCCTCAAAGTTTGATGAGGATTGGATTTATGGGGGGCTCCAGAAGTTCTTTCTGGGTAAATGACAGGCAGGGCATATCACGAATCACAAAACAAATCACATTTCTCTGGTTTGTGCCCATCCCTATTAACTCAACCCTATTGAATTCTTGTGGCAACTGAAACCTGAGAACAAAGCAAAGTAAGTACGTGATGAAATAAACTAGACTAGTGTTTAGTGGCTTCTCCCCCCCCCAACCCAACATAAAACATTTAATCTATAGTTCTAATAACTTGGTGAGGGGAGTCACCATAAAACAACATCTGCTTTAGCAGCACTTTTATAGTGCATTAACAATTAGCAGAGGCTTTCAATATCTGCTTGTGTAAGTTGTTTTGTAAGACACAATAAACAAGACGAAAGAACACACTGAGAAGTTGAGTTTATACAGTGCCATCAGCTCCCTATGTCGTATTTTCTCCTCCAGTTCTCTTCTCCTTGCCATGAATAGAGCTGTAAATGTTTTAGGACTGTGTGATAGTCCCAGAGAAGAACAGAGAACATATGTAGTATATTTTCACATGGAAAAAAAATGAAAACTTAATTTCTAAAGTGTGTCTCCTGTTCAAAGCATACCCTTGACACTTATTCAGCTGTAGTGCAAATCATTTAACACAGATTACTCACCCATAGACAATACAAAGGCATCAGCATGAGTATATTAGTCAACAATTTCATATAAAACCCAATTACATGTTTTCTATATCATTCCCGAACTACCCACTAAAATTCTGTTGATATTAGCCCATTCAAAGGCATTTCAGGGACTGGGAACAAAGATAATCATCTAATATATGGCTCCTGTCCTGCCTAAGTTAAAAACACAATAAGGAGGAAAAAATTACTAGAAAACTGCAGGTTTAGTAACTGTGGGAAACCAGGAGTGGGTATTGGTACACAGGTGCTTTTGCTTACATGAACAATGAGGTATTTTGTTTTGATGAAATTCTGACATTAAAAACAAATTTATGCTCCCCCCTCCCATAAAAAACAACAGCAGCAGCACAGAAAGGCACAGAGGAACTAGCAGAAACTGAGAATAATGTGCCTTTTATCATAAAACTGTACAAAACCATCATATTTTGATTTCAATACTGTGTTGGATACTATGAACTGCCAGGGTTAGATGTAAGCAGAAACCATTTCCCCCCTGCCTTTCCCTTCACCCAGCAGGTCTCCTTGAGAACCCAAAAGGCGATGCCGGTGCCCAATACGCTCACAACTTGCCATGAACTCATTTATACAGATTATATACATGACAATTTATATACTGAACCTAAATTACTTGTAAAATACCAGTAAAGCTCATTAGTTTGAATTCATGCTTAGCCACTGCAATTCAATACTGTCAAACACCCCTCAAAGAGCCTTATTTGTAAGGCAAATCTAGACAGCATCCTAAAAAGCAGAGACATCACCCTGGCAACAAAAGTGCGTCTCGTCAAGGCTATGGTCTTCCCAGTTGCAATGTATGGCTGCGAAAGTTGGACCATAAGGAAGGCCGACCATCAAAGAATTGAGGCTTTTGAACTCTGGTGCTGGAGAAGACTCTTGCGAGTCCCTTGGACTGCAAGGCGAACAAACCGGTCAGTCCTAGAGGAGATCAACCCTGACTGCTCCTTAGAAGGCCAGATCCTGAAGATGAAACTCAAATACTTTGGCCACCTCATGAGAAGGAAGGACTCCCTGGAGAAGAGCCTAATGCTGGGAGCGATTGAGGGCCAAAGAAGAAGGGGACGACAGAGAATGAGGTGGCTTGATGGAGTCACTGAAGCAGTTGGTGTGATCTTCAATGGACTCCGGGGAATGGTAGAGGACAGGAAGGCCTGGAGGATCATTGTCCATGGGGTGATGATGGGTCGGGCATGACTTCGCAACTAATAACAACAACACCTACAGGAAGCTTGAAAACACCCAATGTGTTTACAAAAGCTTGGAAAGTACATGAGGTGTGTTGCTGTACAGGCAACAGGACCTTTCAATGCTACTAATTATATATCACTGACAGGTGCTTGTTTTCCAGATTGGAAAGCTTTCAAAACTGTCCCAGTTCACAGCACTGCCATCCTGCACACATTGGTTTTCTTTATCCCTATGGATATGGTCATCCAGAGTAGAAGTGACCATTTCAGTGGAGAAGAACTACATGAATCCAAGGGCCCGATACATTAAGGCTCATGTGCACTAGTCTCCATAGATTAATGTACACATGAAAACTTAGCTTTCTCCATTCCTTCTTCAGGCACTCACATGCTTTAATTTCTACACTGGATACTATAGACACAGGCCTTTTAACAAGCACTGGATAAGCCATTTTCTACAATAAATAAATCAACTGTAACAATGAGCTAGGCTTGCTTCCTTAGCTTTCCCCCAACAATCCATCTAAGTTCAATCCATCTTTTAAAAATTGCTCTATTCTGAGAGCATTTAAATTGGGCATTTGCCTCCCTCCTCTTCCCAGCAAGGCTTGTCAATCCTATTAGACCAAAGTCTAATTAAGGGTGGGAAAGCAGTTGTTCTCTCTGCCAAATGAAAATAATTTAGTGCAAGTTAATGAGGACAGCCATATAACTGATTAGTCATTTTGATTCCTGCTAGTTACAATGGCAGAAATGCTTACAAAAATGTAACAGTATCAGGAATCTTTTTCACACATTCTGTAAACAAAGAGACTTTCCTTTCTAATGAATTTGGGTACACAATTTAACACAGCAAGAATATGATCTAAACCAACGGTCCCCAATCCCTGGTCCAGCGACCGGTACTGGTCCGTAGATCAGTTGGTACCGGGCTGCAGCTCCTCTTCATCCTCCTCCCTGGCTGCTGCCTCGGGCTCACCTTTGGTGCTCTCCAGCAGCTGCCATGGCTGGGGCTCCCCCTTGTTGTGGCACTGCGCAGCTGCTGTGGGCAGCACCCCCCAGCAGGTGATGAGAAGTCAGGGGCACCAGTGGGAAAGCAAGTGGAGCAGGGGCTCAGGCGGCGGTAGCAACGTCCCTCGGCAAAAGACTACCCCCCCTCCGAGCCTCAGTAAAATTGTCAAGTGTTGACCAGTTCCTGGTGATAAAAAGGTTGGGGACCACTGATCTAAACAACGCCCCCTCTCCCCCCCCCCCCACCTCCACCCTAACCCGTATCAAGTAATGGAAATACATTTGTTTTGGAAATATAAATATGGCTGATTCAGTATTTTTCTTTATATGGAATTCACACCTTGCTCTAAAAAGGATCCCACCCAATCCTATTCAACTCTTTTGACAGTTCCATCCATAATAGCAGTTTGCAGGAACCCTGTTTTAGATTTGGACTGCAGCACAAGGGCACTAAATTCTCTTTTCACTCCCTGATATCTGAGAACCTAATCCAGCCCCAGTATCTGCAATTTGCCCTAAAAAAGAAGCCATGCAGCTTTTCCTCAGTTCAATTCTCCCTTCCTCTTTTTAACATGCTGCAAACTGCCACAAATCTGTTCCCAGAAATAGGTGGTTTATAAATTTAATAACAAATAAATAAAATGTGTGCACTTCATTCTCCACTCCTCCACACAAAGCTTGCCAGGTGCTTTCAGAACTCTTTCAGTTCCACCTTACTCAAAAGATTAACTGTTGTAGGGAGAGGAATGGAAGGCAATTGTAAACTGCCTTGAGACTCTTTAGGATAGAGAAAAGCAGGTTACAAAAACCAACTCTTCTTCTTCATTCTTCTATTTTACCTTATGAAGTTAGGCTGGAAACTAGACCTTTTCCACAGTGGGAATTTGCCCCACCTTACTGGTCGTCTGGTGGTGGGAGAAATTTCCAGTTCCAGACGATGACATTGTCAGGCTGGGGCTATCCGGGGCCTGGCCTGACTGTTTGCTCCAGGG
Organism: Paroedura picta; assembly: GCF_049243985.1. NCBI lineage: Eukaryota > Metazoa > Chordata > Lepidosauria > Squamata > Gekkonidae > Paroedura > Paroedura picta. The sequence goes on along the minus strand of NC_135373.1, from coordinate 75,401,574 downwards.
CAAGGGAACACAGATAAATCCACATTCCTTTTTTTATTCTGGGCACCAACAGGGCCTATGTCAGGCCTAGGCCATGGGGAAGGGAAGGTTCGGTCCATCCTGGTCCAGCTCCTCCCCAGCCGCATCCATGAATATGCTCTCCCAGAAGGGACAAAAAATGGCCCAGGTGGCTCCGCTGTGCTGTACAGCATGGCAGAGCCACCTATTGCTTTTTTATTTTTAAGAATGGGGCTCCCATCACCGCACAGTGCAGCAGAACCTCGCCGCCCAGGCTGCCTCATCTGGAGGCACAAATCCAGGATGGACAGGTTGCCATGGGGAAAATGCTCCCCCATCTGGACCCAGGAAAAGGCAGGCCAACCTGGTCTGGCCCAAACACCCAGTGGCAGGCCAGCATAGTGCCGCCATAGTGGAATGGTTCCCATGAGCTTTCAAGGCAGAATGGCAATTCAAACCTGGGATTATAGTCTGTAACTACTGTACTACAATGGAATATATGGAGTACTGCTGTTAAAAAGAAGCAAGCAATCTGTCCTGGTTGAGTCATACAAGTCATGCGTTAGCAAGTTGCCCAGTGGAAACTTCTATTATTTAGATGTTAATTCTACAACTTTTTTTCTAGATTTCAGATTTTTCTGCAAACCCTAGGGCATTTTTCAGATTTGCAAAAAGGTCTATTTTATTTCTTAACTAGGCTTCAAAGCCCGCTCATAAGAGGTGGCTTTGAAAGGGGGGTGGGGAAGCCATCCCCTCCCCCCCACCACTGCTGGCCCTGGGCCTGTGGAGCGCCGCCATTTAAATCCTGCTTTCAGTACCCTGTGGCTTTCTGCAGGAACAGAAAGCAGGGCTCAAATTGCTTGAAACCATTTAATCACTGCTGCTTTCTGCTCCGTGTGACTATCCACCAGGATAAAAAAAAAAAAAAAACAGGAATTCCCCTGCTTTCTGTTCCCTGGGAAAATCTGTGGAGAGCTGAAAGGAGGATTTAAATGGCTCACAGCCATTAAAACCCTTATTTTAGCTTTTAACATGGACCAGATATCAGGGCCTTTTAAATGGCTCTGCTTACTGCTTCTCCTGAAAAGCCACAGGGAGCAAAAAGGTGTTAAATAGGAGGCATGATGTACCTTCCCTAGGGCACTTCACCCCCACCTTTCTGTTGGCCAAAGCTCACTGTGGCCAGCAGAAAAGTGGAAGGGAAGTCTCAGGGGATTCCCCCCCCCCCTTCTGTTGGCCGAGGTTCTCAGGCCAACTTGTACAGTCCTTTTAAAGAAAGGTAGGAGAAAAGTCCCTTTCTCCTATTTATAGTTAAGCCACAAACTACAAGCCGAACCACATTTCATGCCCATCACTAGTTACAGTATTTGAAACATTCATTGTGTAAGTAATACTGCAATAAATGGGCATATTTCATTTTAAGAAAAGAGGAAGTTTTTATATAAGACTACTAGAGAAAAGTTTTAATATATTAAAACTAGCAAGAAAGCCCATTGCAACCAGGAATCCAATGGGCACTAGGACCCAGGGTACACCGGCAGGCGGAGATCTCTTTCTCTCCCCATTGCAGCAGGAGCCATAGCAGGTAATCAGGGCAAGGAATAAGGGCTCATTTGGGTGGCTCTCTCTCTCTCTCTCTCTCTCTCTCTCTCTCTCTCTCTCTCTCTCTCTCTCTCTCTTCCTCGCAGCAGGAGCCATAGCAGGTAATCAGGGCTGGTTTGCGGTTTGGCAGGGCTCTCTCTCATGTGCTGGCCCCTGCAGTGAGAGCAAAGTGGCTAGCATCCAGGGAGGGAGGATGGGAGCTGTAGGTGCAGGGCCAATCAGGGTGCGGCCAGCTTTCCTGGCTGCACCCTGATTGGCCCTATTCTAACTCGGACAGCCAGGGCACTCTCCACCCCCAGGGCTGTTTCACAAATATTAAGAGGAACAATGGATAAGGATATGTATTATAACATATTAAACTAAACGGCAATATTTGCTAGAATCAGAAAACAGATCAAATTTCAGCAATGCAGAAAATATTTCTTAACTTTATGAAATGGTTTACAGTAGTACATCTTATAAGGATATTCAATCCCTAAAATTCTAAATGGAAAAAAATGCAATTTTTATAACAAAATCACTAAATCACATAGAAGGGATGGTGAAATTAGTGTTTCCCAAAACAACTTCATTAATTTTGCCTAGTGTACTATAGAAATCATTTTATTTCTGAATCTTTTCACTTTGTAAAGTATCAGATCCATAACCCTGTAAACTAGCAAACAGTCCTAAACGGATTTACTACCCTTCTTAGCTCATTGAGTTTACCAGATCTCAAAGGATTTATCTCTGTACTTTAAATTCTGAAATCACCATGACATCCATCCCAGTTAAGTATGAACTGACAGTCCAAGAAACCAGCCTGGTAAGAAACTAGAAATTTATGGTTAGTTTGCTAATCAGGGAATTTGAACTAATTGTGGGCTGCTGTGATCTCAAATGACATACCACAGTTTGTTGAGTAGTAACAACCTTGGTTATATTATATATCTCTAGGGGAATTTTTTTACAGCTTTGCACTTATTGTTGCTGAACTTGTATGCCTATACTTTTGCTGTTTTAGTGTTATAAGCTGCCTTATTGTCCAAGAACAGTAGCATACAAATATTTTAATCATAAACAAAACAGAGAGAATGTTCTCCTTGTTCAGAAGTGCAAAGGGGTCAAGCAGATAAACTGGGGTAGATATACTGTGTAAACCAGGATTTCTTATTTTTATTAAGTATGCTAACTATAGTTTGGTGCTCAAACCACAGTTTATATTGGTTTCTCAGAGCAAATAAACTTATCATTTCCAGACCTTTACTGCACGGGAAGCTCCATGTCAGGCTGCCGCCTGGTGTTTGAACTGGGGCAAGTTGTCCCGCCTCTTTCCACTCCCAGACAGACAAGCATTTGGCCCACTGTAATTCATCTGCCCTAGATTTGTACTTCCTCATGGCAACTGGGGTGGTGAGGTTCTGCCATGCTGCAGGGCCATGGGAGCCTTCTTAAGAACCTGGTATTGCACTGTTTGGCCCATTGATGCTTGGGGCAAATAAGGGCCTGAGTCAGGCCAGGCCTGGGATAGTCCCAGATAGTCAACATCATGCAGAACCAGGAATTTGTCCTGTGACCAGACGAACAGTAAGTCGGGCCAAATTCCTGGTGCGAAAAAGGTCCAAGGATTACAATTGAGTGAGAATCTTTTAATAAATGCAACATTCCAATTTGGAACCCTTCAAAGAATAATTTAAAAATAAAATGTTAGAACATATATTTTCAGTCGAGAAATATAAACATGAGCTTCATAGATTTTAATTTGAAATAGGATCCCTGAAGCACTTTGCAACTGAATTGCTTTTAATATGATCATAAGCAGATGCTACTCAAGGGCCTTCTCATCTTCCTCACTTGTTTGTTTTGACCTTGACATTTATACAATTAGAAGTGATTTGCCAGTCATGCACAACCTATTCTAAAGTCAATTTTTTCACACTAGTGAATAGCTCCCCTCCAGTTAACAATGATTTAAAACAAAGCCAGAGAAAAACTACAGAAAGACAGAAGCATTTCAAATTGCTGTAGTCATTTCCCAATATGACTTTCAAGAAATGTTACATAAGCCAACACAGAGTATTTAAATCAGTTTCCTCAATGGAGAACAAATTTAAAGTTTGTTCAAGCAGGATTTGCTCCACAGTTAGCAACCCTCCTCTTTTACAGGTGGGAGAGAACAGAGGAGAGCAGAGAATTGGTATCACGTCTTTGTCACACATTGTGCACCGGGAGAGGAAGACTTGTTAAGATTGTCAAGTACCATTCACAAATTTATGCCTGTGAAGTCTTTCCTTCTGGAAGAGAACCAAATAACTCATACTTTTTGAAAATTGCTTATGACAGCTTTTCAGTCTGCTTCAGGCTGGCTCTCAATAGTGATTTGTATTTTCATACACTCCTCATACATTAAGAAATTTACACCTGTCAGACCCTGACAGAGTGCCTCCATCCCTAACCTTTTCATGGAGGTGGAGTGGGAGAGAATATTCGCTTGAAGACATTATCCAAATAAGTTTCTATCAGAAGTACTAGTGACATAACACGTGGAAGAATAAGAAATATGGAGCAGACCTGTTTAGAATTCTAATGAGACAGTGAGGGCCTGTACTATTATAAAAAGGATGAAAATTACTACACTGATCCCTGACACTTCAAATTGAATGTCAGGCCCATAGGCTAATCATAATGGAAAGGCATGAATACTGCACTACAGAACTTGCATTCTTCTCTGTTTGAAAATCATGTTAAAAGTTCAAAGGAAGAGTTACAGTTTAAAAGAAGCCCTTTATGAATTAATAGTTACATGGATACTATTGCTATGTTTATTTCTGAATGAATAAAATAACTGCACATAACATTAAAATTAATAGACAATAGACAAGGGCCCCAACACAAAGATAACATTAATTATTCTTTTATAGGAATAGTGGACTTGGGTAATATCATTAGTATCTGCTGTAAAAGAGAACTGGAGTTCCTGTCACAAAGGCATGGCATGACAGGTATCAGATCAACACAGGTGAAACAAGAAATGGTGTTTCTACCTGGAAATGATGAACTCTAAATAGGATTGCCAGTTGCTACAGAATAAGGTTTTTCAAGAATATTAGGGTGTATTCTAGACCTTGGATTTCTTACAAATCATATAGATTTTATGACTTTGGTTTTGTCCACATTTATTTTTAAGCCATAAGATTGGCCGATGCAGTCAATGACAGAGGATGTTAGTAGCCTCTGCAACTGTATCGGCAAATATGGTGCTATCATCTGCAAACATTAGATCTGTCAGGAAGTTGCTTTGGCCATTTTGAACTCCATATCTATTCTTCAATATTTTTCTCATAATGGCATCAAATACAGTGTTAATAATTAGGGGAAAGGCCATATATCCTTGGCGCACTCCAGTCTGGATGGTGAACTCCTCTGATAGCTGATTTTGAATTCATACTTGGTTTATTGAATCATCATATGCTGTTTGGAAGAGTGTGATTATTTTGGGGGGGCACATTTTCAGTTTCTAGTACCTTCCACAGAAAGGGCCAGTGGACACAGTCAAAAGCAGATTTGAAGTCAATAAAGATGATGATAGTTCTCTTTCCATACTTAATTCTTTCCTCTGCTAGTTGATGGATGGTGAACATTTGATCAATACAGTCCCGATGTGGCCTAAATCCTGCTTGCGCTTCTCTACTAATCCATTCACAATTCTTCCGTAGCTTCTAACTTTTATCCTCTAGAGTAAAATAGTGTCATTGTTTCATCAATCATCAGTGTTTGGATAGTCAGCATTCCAGATCCAGTGAGGCACAGTTCAGATAATATGGCAATTGAAATATTGCATTCTGACAATTCCATAGCTATATTTTCCTTTTGTCCAACATTATGTTCAGTTCATTCATTCCAGGTGGCAATATGAATTTCAGATTTTGGTGTCATTAAGACTAATTTTTGGCCAGTAGTCCTCTTCTTACCAGCACCCTGGTTTCCTATTGCTGGTGCATCAGCTGCCCCAGATGCAGTAGCATTATTGATTCAATTTATTTGAATTTCCATGCAGTTTTTTGCCTGGTCACTTCAGCAGAGTGACCACCCTCCTGTTTTTGCAGCCGGACTTGGGACAGTACTTGTCAGAGTTGCACAATGACAATAAAACATAGGAGTCGTTGTTAGGTATCCATCATGATTGCAAGGGTCCTTTCAAACAGATCCCCATATGTATAGAAGAAACCCATATTGCTGTGCTGGTACTGCACAGGAAACCTTTACAGAGTATGACCTTGATGCAGTTCACTCTCTCAGTTGAGTCTGCAAAAAATATGGGTACAACAGCACAGGGAAAGTGGGGTAAAATGACAAATAAAATAGAATCACAAAGTTTTGCCGCAGCAAACCAACAAGATTATGCATCTTTACCTGTCATAACATAAATTCAGGCTTAAAACCCTGCGTTACAAGGAAAGCAGCTTCATCTTCTGTTCTTTGTGTACCATCTGTTCAAGCATTAAGGATGGTTCCTCAGCACAGACTGCTTAACTAAACTTAAAAGGGCTCATTACTGACTAGTTCAGGAAAAGTTTAAAACACTTAACGCGTGTTTTTAATTTTGGTTTTTCCTCACTGATAGCTGAACAGCACGTTCAGTGAGATCACAAGAGGTTCAGCCATACTGGACTTAATACTGACCAACAGGCAAGAGTTGGTGGATGAGGTGAAGGAGGTGGGGACCCTAGGGGGAAGTGACCATGTCCTCATAGAATTCCTTTTGAGATGGGTAGCCGAGGAAGCTTGTAGCCAGACGCGGATGTTGAATTTTCGTAGGGCAAACTTTAATAAACTCAGAGACATGATGAGTGTCATACCATGGACGAGAATGCTGGAAGGGAAGGGAGCATGTGAAGGGTGGGCGCTACTCAAACAAGAGCTATTGCATGCTCAATCAATGACTATCCCAGAAAGACGAAAACACTGCAGGAGCTCTAAGAAGCCTATTTGGATGAACAGAGAACTTCTAGAGGAACTAAGAAAGAAAAGGGAAATGTTCAGGAAATGGAGGGAAGGACAGAGCTCTAAAGAAGAGTACCTACAGGTTACTAGGTACTGTAGATCAATCATCAGAAAGGCCAAAGCTGAGAGTGAGCTAAGATTGGCCAGGGAAGCCCATTGTAACAAGAAAAGATTTTTCAGTTATGTGAGGAGCAAGCGTAAAGTAAAGGAGTCAATAGGCCCACTGTTGGGTGCGGATGGACAAACTCTAACGAAAGATGCAGAGAAAGCAGAAAGGCTTAGTGCCTATTTTACATCTGTTTTTTCCCACAGGTCAAAGTGTTTAGGCACATCTAGAGATGGCTGTAGCCAAAGGATAGTGTCTGGGTGGGAGGTTAACATGGATAGAGAGGTGGTCGAGAGGCATTTAGCTGCACTGGATGAGTTCAAATCCCCTGGTCCGGATGAAATGCACCTGAGAGTACTCAAAGAACTTTCCAGAGAACTTGCACAGCCCTTGTCCATCATCTTCAGAACCTCTTTAGGGACTGGAGATGTCCCAAAGGACTGGAAGAGAGCAAACGTTATTCCGATCTTCAAAAAAGGGAGGAAGGATGACCCGGGAAACTACAGACCAGTGAGTCTGACCTCTGTTGTGGGGAAGATAATGGAGCAGATATTAAAGGGAGCGATCTGCAAACATCTGGAGGACAATTTGGTGATCCAAGGAAGTCAGCATGGATTTGTCTCCAACAGGTCCTGCCAGACCAACCTAGTTTCCTTTTTTGACCAAGTAACAGGCTCGCTGGATCGGGGAAATTCGGTTGATGTCATTTACTTGGATTTTAGTAAAGCTTTTGACAAGGTTCCCCATGATGTTCTGATGGATAAGTTGAAGGACTGCAATCTGGATTTTCAGATAGTTAGTGGGGTAGGGAATTGGTTAGAGAACCGCACTTAAAGAGTTGTTGTCAATGGTGTTTCATCAGACTGGAGAGAGGTGAGTAGCGGGGTACCTCAGGGCTCGGTGCTCGGCCCGGTACCTTTTGACATATTTATTAATGATCTAGATGAGGGGGTGGAGGGACTACTCATCAAGTTTGCAGATGACACCAAATTGGGAGGACTGGCAAATACTCCGGAAGATAGAGACAGAGTTCAACGAGATCTGAACACAATGGGAAAATGGGCAAATGAGAACAAGATGCAATTTAATAAAAATAAGTGTAAAGTTCTGCATCTGGGTCAGAAAAATGAAAAGCATGCCTACTGGATGGGGGATACGCTTCTAGGTAGCACTGTGTGTGAACAAGACCTTGGGGTACTTGTGGATTGTAAAGTAAACATGAGCAGGCAGTGTGATGCAGCGGTAAAAAAGGCAAATGCCATTTTGGGCTGTATCAACAGAGGCATCACATCAAAATCACAAGATGTCATAGTCCCATTGTATACTGCACTGGTCAGACCACACCTGGAGTACTGTTTGCAGTTCTGGAGGCCTCACTTCAAGAAGGACGTCGATAAAATTGAAAGGGTACAGAGGAGAGCGACGAAGATGATCTGGGGCCAAGGGACCAAGCCCTATGAAGATAGGTTGAGGGACTTGGGAATGTTCAGCCTGGAGAAAAGGAGGTTGAGAGGGGACATGATAGCCCTCTTTAAGTATTTGAAAGGTTGTCATTTGGAGGAGGGCAGGATGCTGTTTCTGCTGGCTGCAGAGGAGAGGACACGCAGTAATGGGTTTAAGCTTCAAGTACAACGATATAGGCTAGATATCAGGAAAAAAAAATTCACAGTCAGAGTAGTTCAGCAGTGGAATAGGCTGCCTAACGAGGTGGTGAGCTCCCCCTCACTGGAAGTCTTCAAGCAAAGGTTGGATACACACTTTTCTTGGATGCTTTAGGATGCTTCGGGCTAATCCTGCGTTGAGCAGGGGGTTGGACTAGATGGCCTGTATGGCCCCTTCCAACTCTATGATTCTATGATTCTATGATTCTATGATCAACTGAGAGCACTTTAATACCGTATTCATCTTAGTAGTGAAGAGCCAAGATGACAGACACTATGCTTAGGAGACCCCTAGGGAGGGGAGGGAAGCAAAGGGAAAAAAGAGGCAATAGTTTAACACTGGGATTTAATACCAAGAACAACATATTGCAAGTTGTATCAAATCAAAAGCATAAATGATTAACCTTTGGCTTTGTTGTAGCCAATAGTTGGTCTAAAGTAAATCTTTGCATACTTCAATACTGCAGCACTGCCAGGCAAGCATAATTCTTAACTTTAGAGTTTAATAAATTAGAGTTTAATAAATTAATGTATTACTACTAGCTTTAAAACAATACAATGTGTCAAATGTAAAGAAAAGCTATTCAAATTAGATGAACCAATAAAGCTAGCTTTTAATGCCATTTATCTAAACAAGATTCACCATCCTGGGTTTTATAACTAATGCAGTATACAAACTGCTGAATTACAGCATAGCTTTTTAAAAATTCAAGTTTATTATACTGCCTCCTGTTGTACATTATAACAATCTGTCATAGCCAGCTCCTTCAAATATAGGCTCAGCTTAAAGGGAAGAGAGGGGAATGACAGAATGTGCAATCAACCATTCGTTTTAGCAGATTCATTTTCCTTCTGGGGCAATAGTTTTTGTACTGCTCTGCCACTAACCCTACTGGGAGCAGAAACAGATCTATGATGGGCATCAGGATAGCTATTTCTCTTTATTGAGGGGTGGGGAAGACCACATAAACTCCCACTGTACAGGCACTGAAGTTTACAGAGCACATGGTTTGATTTAGCAGAAATACTTAAATACTTTACATGGTAGGAAAAGGTCACACTAGTCCTAAAGGCAGCCAAATCAATTCCATAAACAGAAGCATCATCTGCCACTGTTGGCATCACTTTGCCTGGGAGATAAAGAACCTTCTTCACAAGCAAATCAAAAACTTTCCTCAAATTTCTGTACTTTAGTTAATGATTTTCTGAGTTGTGTTTCTCTCATATGAATCTAAAAACAACAATTATGTGAGTTGGAATGAAGTAATGACCATAAAACAAGGATTTCATTCTGTATACCACTATTACAAATAGAACAAACAGCATGTTAATACAATCTAAAGGAAACAAAATAGAAAACTCAGTAACACAATTCAGTACTGGATGGATATAATGATGAACTTCATGTCATGGATTTTCTGACATGCAAATGAAGCTTAAAATATAGCTGTGTGAGAAGACTACTTTGGGATTGGGACCCAAATTCTGGAATGGTTAACACTTCAGTGCAAGCCAGAAATTGTTCTTTATCTATTTCTTCTCCAACTACTATTAGCCATTGCAAGGAGAAAAAATAGGTTAAAAATGGGATAACCTCATGTGTGTGTGTGCAACAGTTCTGATATCAGAGAGACAGTTTGCTGACTACAGTGAGTTGTGGGGACCATATCAAACCAGCCTTAGGCCACCTACACTCAGTGATATATATCTAACCTTTTGACAAGTGGGTGCATGGGGCTTAGTGATGCAGGGGTGTAGGCATGGCCTTCACAAAGAAACACCTGCCCATAAATGCTCCCTCTCTGGTTCTAAATGTCTCGCCAATCCAACCAACAGTGGCAGCACAGGGGTAGGCCACCTTGAGCCATGAGTCCTTTGGCTCATCCCTGCCATTGGGAAGGTGGGACAGGGGACTGGCAGCCCACAATGCCACCTATGCCAGAGAGAAGGCTGTGGGGGCTCATACTGGGTAGCCATTGGGCATCATGTTGTTACATGAAACATGAGCCCTAGCTGCCACGTCCTAAATATGCTGCTGTTTCTGGGCACAATTCAAATTGCTGATTTTGACTTTCAAAGTCCTGTACAGTTTGGGATCAACATAACCCCGTATGAACTCATTTTGTTTGCATTTTTTAAAATATGTGTTTGGGAGAGTTTATTTTAATGGTTTTAAAGTTTTAATTTATTTTTGTTAGCCACCTTGGTATAACCTATAGGGGCAGAAAGGTAGCATATAGTTTTTGTAAAAAATAATAACTAATGTTTTTATGTAAAGTGAACCTTGAAGAAGGGTTGACTTGTTTTTATTTCATTAGACTCCTCTGGGTTGTTTTAAGTGCAAAATGTATCCACGGAATCCAAATAAAGGATAAAACAGACAATGTAGATGAGAAATTCAAATGATACACAGTAGAGTCTTTAACTTCTTATCCAGTAATTTCCTTCTGTAAAAACAAACAAACAAAATCCAGGTAAAACTGGCCTATCCATAGCAACTCATTTGGTAACTAGGGGTAGGAAAAAAGCAACCACAAACTAACAAGCCATAAAATGGCTTAGAAAATTACTTTCATCATCAACCTTTAGAACTAAACCAATTCATCATTTTAAAAGATACATATATATATATATATATATATATATATATATATATATATATATATATATACACACACACACACACACACACACACACACACACAAGCCAATACATAAGAAAGCCATTGAAGGTAGCAGTAACTTTGGCTGTATTCCATCTTGCATTTATACTGGCACAAAACCGTAGCACAAGGCATATTTCAGAAAAGCCTTCAATGATTTTCTTTGATCAAAAATATTTCACTTCCAAATTATGTATCAAATAGCCTTTTGCCTTTTGATGTAGTGGTTAGGAGTGCGGACTTCTAATCTGGCAAACTGGGTTCAATTCTATGCTTCCCCACATGCAGCCAGCTGGGTGACCTTGGGCTCGCCACAGCACTGATAAAACTGTTCTGACCGAGCAGTGATATCAGGGCTCTCTCAGCCTCACCCACCTCACAGGGTGTCTGTTGTGGGGAGAGGAAAGGGAAGGCAACTGTCAGCCACTTTGAGCCTCCTTCGGGTAGAGAAAAGCAGAATATAAAACCAACTCTTCTTCTTCTTCTTCTTCTTCTTCTTCTTCTTGCATATTGCAATACAGATCTGTAAACAGCCCGTGGCGCCACGGGCGCCACGGACTGTATAAAGGAGTAAGGGGTAGTGGGGAGGAGTTAGGGCGGGACCGGTCCGGGATAAAAACTCGGGGGGGGCCAATCAGGAGCCTCCGAGTGTCAATCCCGCCCCAAGCAGACAATGGGGAGCCGCGCGAAGCGTGGCTCCCCATTGCCTGCTTCACTCGCTCGGAAAATGGCGGCCCGCCTGGCGAGAGCCTCGGCTGGGGGGTGGGCCGGGAAGCCTTCTCTCGGCCGGCGGAGCGGCCTCGCAGCGTTGTGGACGCTGCGAGCCCGCTCCGCCGGCCGAGAGAAGGCTCCAGAGAGCCTCGGGGGGGGTGGATGGGTGGGGGGGGGAAGGGAAGCCTCCGATTCCCAGCCCCAGCAACTGCGAGCCGCGCGCAGCGCGGCTCGCAGTTGCTCCCGGCCTGACGAGACTCCAGCCGGCGAGAAGCTGAAGAGAAAAAAAAAACACCCCTATAGGAGCCTTTCGCAGCTCCAAGCCGGCACGCCCACGAGAGCCAGCAGAAAAACATTAACCCTGTAGGAGCCTTTCGCAGCTCCAAGCCGAGAGCCAGCAGAAAAAAAACCCTGTAGGAGCCTTTCGCAGCCCCAAGCCGAGAGCCAGCAGAAAAAAAAACCCTGTAGGAGCCTTTCGCAGCCCCAAGCCGAGAGCCAGCAGAAAAAAAACCCTGTAGGAGCCTTTCGCAGCTCCAAGCTGAGAGCCAGCAGAAAAAAAACCCTGTAGGAGCCTTTCGCAGCCCCAAGCCGCCACGCCCACGAGAGCCAGCAGAAAAACATTAACCCTGTAGGAGCCTTTCGCAGCCCCAAGCCGAGAGCCAGCAGAAAAAAAACCCTGTAGGAGCCTTTCGCAGCCCCAAGCCGGCACGCCCACGAGAGCCAGCAGAAAAACATTAACCCTGTAGGAGCCTTTCGCAGCCCCAAGCCGAGAGCCAGCAGAAAAAAAAACCCTGTAGGAGCCTTTCGCAGCCCCAAGCCGAGAGCCAGCAGAAAAAAAAACCCTGTAGGAGCCTTTCGCAGCCCCAAGCCGAGAGCCAGCAGAAAAAAAAATCCTGTAGGAGCCTTTCGCAGCCCCAAGCCGAGAGCCAGCAGAAAAAAAAACCCTGTAGGAGCCTTTCGCAGCCCCAAGCCGAGAGCCAGCAGAAAAAAAAATCCTGTTGGAGCCTTTCGCAGCTCCAAGCCGGCACGCCCACGAGAGCCAGCAGAAAAACATTAACCCTGTAGGAGCCTTTCGCAGCCCCAAGCCGAGAGCCAGCAGAAAAAAAAACCCTGTAGGAGCCTTTCGCAGCTCCAAGCCGAGAGCCAGCAGAAAAAAAACCCTGTAGGAGCCTTTCGCCGCTTCAAGCCGGCGCCCTGGGAGCCCCGGCAGCCGCCCACAGCACAGCTGCTGGGTGCTCCCTGCCCTCATGGCCCCAGAACACAATGGAGCCGCCGGGAAAGCCGCAGAAGAACAAAAAAATGCAGAGGAGCCGCCACAGCCCAGCGCACCACACCTGGGACTCCCGCCTCCTCTTTCAGGTAGCCTGTCCCTCGCTCTGTCCCTCGCCTGCCGCTCGCTCTGGTCCCCACCTGCTAGCGCCCATTGTCTTCTTCATACAATGGGCTTTTTTATTAGTTTTAAATAAAACATCATCGATCTATCTTACTGTAGGTCTTATACAATATCTTGCATAAACAGAGCTGCATTAAGTAAAACATGCTTTTTACTTAACCCATAAAAAGCACAACAAATAAAATTATGTCTCTGGTAGCCATTACTCTTGATTCTGAAGTGAAGGGGCACAGGGCAGACCCTCTGAAAAATAACTTTGTCATCGCATAGGGTACATGGAAGAACATGCAATTCAGTCATTAAGGCTTTAAAAGGTACACACCAACACTTATATTTCAACAACAATCTGCATGCATTCATCTAACATGCATCTGTTAGTCACATTATCAACTAGCAGCATATTGGTCACGTTTAGACTGAACTTCAACCGTATTGATGTACACTATGGTACAAATATACATAATTTCTGAATCAAAGATGTGGTTGTCATGTTTTTAAATATACTTTATACTGAGAAGAGTCAATTATTTTGCTTTGCTCCTGACCAAACAGTGCCCCCATCTTAATTCCCATACTAGCATCTTTACACACTCTGACAGCCCTGGTCTTCTCACACATATAAGAACATTACTACATAATAAGCACATATGCAAAAAATAGTATCAGACAGAACAATGTATCCAAATCTAGGTTTATATATCACAGTTTGAGTCCTCTTTCCACAAGGGTACATGTCACATGTCAGGACTTTGTTTACTCTAAGTAAATGTAAAAGAGATAAACAACAGAATCTGATGGGAATTATTATAATACTCCCTCACCCCCAAAACATCCTAAAATCACAACGGGAAACTACTGACAATTTATACATAGACTGCTATAACAGTGAAATGGAAAATTCAAATTAGGAATGTTTAGGAAAGCGACTTCAGTACTAGTTTTCACTTAGCAAACTAGTGTATACCTAAGACTACACATGTTGACTCACAAAATGAACTATACTCCCTGTCTGGTAACCCACTTGAAGGGATTTCCATTTGCAGAGTAGGGCTTTTCTGCCTACCCCTTTGTACTGCAACATAAAATGCCCCCCACAAAAGCAGCTTCTGGAGGACACAAGAAACAAGGGGAAGTCAGAGACCTTAAGATCCCCAACAGAAGTAGTTAAAATCGCCTCTCTTTCCATTAATTGAAATCTTCTCTATGTAGAAAACTATCATCCTATAAACCCAACATGTGTAAAAGCAACATATACAGAAAAGAAATAAGATTGTATATAATGTATATATATGTCAGAAAGAGATTCCACCCAAAGCTTTAATGCAATGAGGAACCATATTTTCTTGATAACTGCTTTCTACTATTCAGGTTTTGTGCTATAAGTCCAAACATTCTTATTTAAGTAAAGTGTTTTCTTTTTCTTTTTTTCCAGTTTGAATAAAATTGTGATTAGAATAGTATTTCTTCTCTAACAGAAGACCTCTTGTAAATGTCCATTTACACAAGTATTACAGAGCATTCTTTCTATTCTCTTCACCCCGAGACAAACACAAGCTGCAGAGGTATCGTAATGACAGCACACATTTCAATGAAGTGATAATTTACATCATTTTTGCTACTATAAGAAAGTGATTGTGAGTGGAGCTCTTTCATCCAATTGTAATTGCAGTTTCTATCTAACTGCCTCCTATTTATGCTCTGTCAAATCTGGTAATGCCCATTTTATTGCTAAAAATCTTACAAAAAGAAACAAGCTACCAAAAAGGAAACACTATGGTCTATTCCATTAAACACGGTAAAACTTTAAATCTTGCATAAAAATAGGTCATCCAATTACATGGTAAAAGCATCACTTTTTCATTGTCCAGTACACAATATATTTACAGGAAAATTACCAGAAACCTCTCAGCTGTATCAGAACTCTACCTTATATTTAGATGCAGTCATATATTACTGCTGATAATGTGATGTCAGTGAATAGATTGGAATTTTTCACTGTCCTTTATCAAGATAAATTGTTCTGTCAATAGCAAATGGCTGCCACGTATTAACACTCTGCACACTATATGACTTTTCATTCCAAGCAAAAATTGTATTTAATGCTTTGCACAAAATCTACGGCCGTGACTATCCCTATTACCTACTTAACTACCTTTTAAAAGGAGGATTTATTTCTGCAAATTAGGACCTAGGTAACATGATAGTAACATGCATCATAAACTTTATGTCAATACAATGCAGGACCTTGCAGTTTGAATGGGGAAATACCTTACTCTCATCAGTTCAACATCCAATAATATTATCAAGATGTGGTGGGAGCAGCTGCTGAGAGCAGAACTTTATCTTGGCTTCCTTCCATCTGCACCACTATAGTGTCCCATAGTAGCAATTTACTCATTTGTCTATTACTTTCAATAGGTATTCTAGTAATTGGCTATTTCACACTTGTAAGGCTTGAACTGGCAGAGTGCAAAGGCCAGGCAACCTGCCTGTCAGGGTCTAGAAAACTGGTCATTCATCAATTATCATCATCTCTTACAGGAACCAAAGTATCTTCTGAAATCTTGTTGGCTTAGATCAGCTACGATGCCGGAGAAATTCAACCCAAAACTGTACTAAATCCTTATATGAATGAGGATGCCAAAGAGTGACTTATATGTGTGTTACCTGGAAAATGTTTAGAACTGGAGGAGAAAGAATGAGGAAACAGATACCAAAGGCCTTTTACTCTTAGAGGATAATGATTTGTACAGGTTTCTACTGCTATCTTTTGTTCAGTATACAATACCATTACCACTTCTGAATACTATTCAGCTTAGTTAAGAATAATTTCCTATAAGGGTCTATTCTATTAGAAGACAAGAACATAAATATACATAAATATCAATGTAATTCTATAATCAACTCGAAGAGGTTTTTTTTTATTTTGCCCACTATGAAATGCTAAACATAATGTGTAAGTTAACTGTTAGAATTCTTATTTTGCAACCCCATAACATTAAAAAAATTATCCATGCTGAATGCTAATAAGGACTTGAAACCAAGGTTTGAATATGATTATTAAACCAGAACTACAAGGGACTCCTCAATAGAAAAGGAAGGCAACTTGCACATATTGGGTTGAAATATGTGATACTAATCTACTGAAATCTTAACCTGGCTAAGAAACCAGGAGCATTACTTCTTTCTAAACCAACCACCAAGAAGAATGTTTGTGCTCAAATAAAAGTTTTGATACATTATTTCTTGTAGAACTGCACTGTAACTTAATGATACTATGTTTAAGATACATAGTATCATGACAGGCCTGCGTTATCGGAATGTGGCAACTTCCACGGTCCCCAGGATACCGCCAGCACTGTGGATAATTGACAGCACCGGGCCTTTTGGCCTGCCTGGCCCCAACCTATGGTGCCCCTGTAGGGACACTGCACGCCCCTGCGAGCTCCACGGAGCTGTGAAGCTGGCAGGAGCATCCCTCTGCCCCCACAGTAGTGTGCAGTAGGGGCCCGGCCCCTCCCCAATCACCCACGACTACTGCCACGGCCAGGCAGCATCCCAATCTTCCCAACCCTGGTGCACAGCACGTGTGTACACACTATACCAGGGCATTGACATACGCTGGGAAACCCTGCCCCGTGCATACACAGGGAATGCCGGGGCATCCTGCTCCGCTGCAACAATGTGGCGGCCGCCCAGCGTACCAGCCACCGTACATAATAAGTCTTACAGGGTCAAATTTATATGTTGCTTTTATGATATGATACTGAGGCTGAACAGATTCAAAATATATGGTGAGATGGATGCTAACTTTTGATTGAACTATTTTATTAGAGGATTGGGAGCTATGGATGCAAAAGCTGGACCCTGACAAGAGAGAAGACGGGAAGAAAATAGATGCTTTCGAATTATGGTGTTGGAGACTAATGCTGCGAATACCATGGACAGCCAAAGTTACTAACAAGATAATTTTAGAGAGGAGCAAACCAACTATGTCATTAGAAGGCAAGATATTACGGCCAAAGCTCACTTACTTTGGGCACATCATGCAATCAAACTCATTAGATAAATCCTTAATGCTCGGCATGGTCAGCAGCAAAAGGAAACGTGGTGGCCAAAGGATCCAGTGGCTCGACATGATCAAAGCCGACACAGGGATGACCATGAACCAACTAAAAGAAGCAGTCATTGGCAGAAACATATGCTGAAAATTTTCCTATAGAATCACTGAAGGTCGGACATGACTGAACAGATAACATCAGCAATGGAATAAACAGTAAAACATACAAAATGTCAATTGTTAAAAGAAAACTGGTATAAAATGTTTTACAAATGGTATTCTACACCTAAGTTATTTGCTAAAATTTCTGGAAAATGTGTTTTTTGTTGGAAATGTAAGAAAAAGATGGGCTCCTTTTATCATAAGTGGTGGACTTGTAAAAAAAAATGCAGAAGTTCTTGGTGAAAATCCATGGAACATTAGAAGCAATATTGAACATTAAATTTCCACTCCAGGCTGAATCAATGTTATTGAGTATATTGCCAGATAATTTTCTTTGGCAGGCTGAAGACTTCTTCTTTTATGCAACAATGGAGGCGCAGATGGTGGCAGCAAGAGAATGGAAACAACAAGAGGTACCGGATGTGACTGGATACAAAAATTAGGGAAGCTGGTGAAGATGGCAAAACTAACCAGCATAAACAACAACAGAACCTCAAGTGAATTTCAAGATCACTGGAACTATTTAATAATATTTAATACAGCAAGGCAATACTTATAAGCACTGTTTGATATATTTTGTGATTTCTTCTGTATCCTTTCTTTGGAAAAAAAATTTAATAAAAGCTGGCTTGCCAGTATTAAAAGAAAAGAAAAGAAAAGAAATAGTACAGCTTGGTGTAGTGGTTAGGAGTGCAGATTTCTAATCTGGTGAACTGGGTTTGATTTCCCACACCCCCACATGCAGCCAGCTGCGTAACTTTGGGCTCGCCACAGTACTGATAAAGCTGTTCTGACGGAGCAGTGTTATCAGGGCTCTCTCAGCCTCACCCACCTCACAGGATGTCTGTTGTGGGGAGTGGAAAGGGAAGGAGATTGGAAGCCACTTTGATACTCTTTCTGATAGAGAAAAGCATTTATTTTTCTTCTTCTATGGAGGTTGTTCCATGTTGAAAGTCATCTTTATATGGCTTAAAGGTAAAGGTATCCCCTGTGCAAGCACCGAGTCATGTCTGACCCTTGGGGTGACGCCCTCTAGCGTTTTCATGGCAGACTCAATACAGGGTGGTTTGCCAGTGCCTTCCCCAGTCATGACCGTTTACCCCCCAGCAGCAAGCTGGGTACTCATTTTACCGACCTCGGAAGGATGGAAGGCTGAGTCAACCTTGAGCCGGCTGCTGGGATCGAACTCCCAGCCTCAATGGGCAAAGCTTTCAGACGGCTGCCTTACCACTCTGCGCCACAAGAGGCTCATTTATATGGCTTACCATACAGCAACTGATAGTAATAGGTGTGACCACTTGATGAAATGTACTGGAACTTTACTAAGAGCTGTTCCATGGTCAAGCAGTATGCCAAGTTATGCTAGCTTATATCTACATGATTCTTTCTTCAAGCAGCTCACAAACTACACTGAATGGGTGAATAAGAGCTTAATCATTACTTTATCAGTGACCATATACTTAAGCCTTTATCTGCTTTTTATAGCCATTACTGGTTTAGTTCATTGATCCATCTTATAACAGAACATTAGTTATGTACCAATAACTTGACAATTCAGCTTGAGTAAGAACCCTGAACATAAACAACACAAAATTAAATCTGCTAATGAAAACAATGCACCTCTAAATAAAAGTATATAGGGAAGGTAGTTATTTATAAATCTGTTTAAAACAACGAGTTTGGAAAGGACATAACTGAGGCTCTTAATAAATTTGCCTGCAAATGGACATTGTTACTATCTGAATAAATGACATGACACTCAAGGATATCTAATTGGAATACATCACAAGATAATGTGTCAGTCCCCAAGTGTTCAAGCCCTGTCACCCGACTTCAACCGTGATTTATATATACACTTCATTGCCAATGAAACCCCTATGAAGTATAGTATGAAATCTACAGGCTGTAGCTTTGCCATTAGACCAATATATCCCAATGTCTTTCAAAGTGAGAGCCAATACAGAAATTGTTAATTACAGAGAGAATTGGCTGTGATAGAAACAAATATGCCAGGGTCATAGAATCAGCAATCATTGTGCACTGGACTGAAGCATCTTCCTGTACTTTGGCCAGGAACAAAAGTGCAGCTTTGTGAATTCTGCTGCCCAAGCTTTCTTTAATCATACAACCATGACTTCTCCTCCTGTACACATCGCTTCTAGCATAAACGTAACTGAATAGCTTTGGAAACATCTGTTACAGTAATAGGAAATCTAACTAATGGAGCAGGTGACTTTTTTTTTTTTAATTCTGAAGTTGCCAAAGATGTGTGAAGGGCAAACCAGTGGTCATATTTAAAAACAATCATGAACCAAAAAGTTTCAGTTCAGCTAGCACTGCAAGAAAGCTTATCCTGTTTTCTTAGCTTAGTCTTCCTTCATACGTAGTGCTACTGTTCTTTTAGAGTGGTTGGGAAAGAGCAAACCATCAGAGCATACATTGTGCTGGTTTTCTAACTGAAGGCATACCTTAAATGTCTTTTTAAAAATCGTATCTTCAGAATAGCTTTAACACAGAGAAGAAAACAAAACATACACTTTAAAAAACATTTTGACAGTTCAGTCTGGACTTTGCCTCACTCGAGAGGGGGCAACAAAATCTGCTTCAGGTATACAGTACTAGAAAATTAAAGGTCCTATAAATTAGATGGCTATACTCTTCTTTCAGCTTTATTATTTAACAATAAAATCTCATATAACATGCTGTCTTCCAGATAAGGCAGCAGCTGCTATTTGGTTTCACTGCAATTTTTTTTATGTTCTATAATTTTGCCACCTCTAAGTTGCTGATACTGTACTTGATTTAGTACAACATCTCTTTGGATAGACATTGGAATCTTGAAGATCAGGTGACCCGTGCATGTTTATTACTAGTAAATTCCATGTTCAAATGGATGGTTTACATGCATTTAAAAAGTAACTGTGATATTATATCACCAATATTTTTCAACTGGTAAAGTTTGAATGTTTCACTGAAAGTCATTGAGATGCTGAATTCTGTACATACAAACATACATGCATACATACATATTTTGATTTTCCCGCCCCAAGAGCAGGGAACGCTTAAAATTTAAAATCAGCATTCAATAAAATAAAATACAGTAAAATGCCACTTTCATCTGGCTGACAATTTTTCTTCTGTTTTGGTAGTAGTGGGCGGGGGGCCCTATAATAGGAGGAAGGAAAGGTAAGGGAAAGTACCAAGGCCTGATGTGTTTCGGAACTGCCCTGGCCTCAGCTATAGGCCTCAAATATTTGAATCAGTCCTTAACTTAGCCAAAATTTCTGCTTATCTCTGAACATACATGTTAACCTGTACTCACTATGGGAGAGAGCCACATTCACAGTTATCATCAACTAAAAGCTACAATCATGTATGCTCATACATCTTTTTGTTAACAGCAAAGTACTGCAGTTTTTAAAAATTCCAACTTGTATTAGAGAAATATCATTCATAAAACAAAAGGCATCTTATTTTCCCCAAAGACCCAAAATTAAAATTGTTAAGGATATCAAAAGAACATGAAAAAGAAAAAAAAACTCTTATTTCATTTCAAGGACTCATCTGTTTAACTAGTTCCAAGAGTCCTTTTTCTGATCATAATAAAATTATTTGCCATATGGTTCAGATGCCTGTGATACTCATTCAATGAGAGGATTATGCATGAGCTGTAATGCCTACTGTAGCTGCAGCCAAGCACACAGCTGGCTCAAATAATGCCAACAAATGGCTTCATCTATCTCAATGTCACGTAGGAGCTGGTGCGATGAGAATCAGCCCAGAGTACAATTAAAATCTACATCATCTGTGAGAAAGGTGATGGAGGTTCTGACATCAGAGCTGTGCCAGATTCATCGTCTTCCCATTGCAACAGAAGAAACATGTTGCCCCTTTCACCCTGTCACACTAATGATGTGCTCAGCACATCCTTCCCCAGGCACATAAAAGCCAATAAATCAGGAAGATTCTTCTTAAAAAAAAAAAAAAAACTATCTTTATCTGGCATTCAGTAACAAGAACAACTTCTGAATTTAAGTGTATTCCTTAACTCTCGGATGAGATAAAGCCATTGAAAGCTGCAAGTGGTATACAAATAGACTGGAGTTTATGAACCATGTCTTCCTTGCCTATGTGACAGTGAGCAAGCATTTACTTGTGTTTTGTTACAATAATAAAAACAGGTATACACATCCATTTGTTCCAGAAGGACAAATTTTATTGCAAACATATTCATAATTCACAGCAAACAGGTCCAACACCACTCTCTTCCTCCCAGCTATCAAGGAAATCACTGTGTAATGATTTTCATTTATTTGTCATATTTATTAAAAGGGAAATCCACAAATATATCTTATTATCATTTCCAATGATTCAGCATAGATACTCAGCAGCAAACTTGAAAGCAGGGGAGAAATAATTGCAAGCAGCAGATTCAAGAAAACTGTTTTTTAAAGCTTTGAGTGTTTGAAATGTTTAAATCATGGTGGTATTTTTTAACTTCAGTTTCTACTCTTTCTGTCAGAGCTGGTGGTTGATCTAATCCCTGAATGTATAGCGGCCCCCGGTGAGGGTGTATCCAGAGATCAGTTGAAAGTGGTGTCGAATAGCAAGCAGTGGACCAGGATGAGTGGAGGCAAGTCAGGATGGGCAGGCAGGCACACAGAGAGATAGGTGTAAACTGCACGGAGCTTTTATTCCAACCCCAGATCAATTCAGTCCCTGCCCTCTACACAGAATGCGATTTCCGTTTGGATTTGGGGCGATTTAAATTTTCCTTCTGCAGCAAGAAGGATTGATCCGGAGTGACCCTACCTTTATTGTGCGATATCTTAGAGTGCTTTTAAACCTGAATATATTATAAAATCGCATTGTTTTGAATCTGGGCTCTCCTCCATGGTAGAGGACCTGTGATTGGCTACAGGTGGTCATTTGACAAGCCTGCCTTAAAGGAGAAGCCCCTAAGTTCTCTCAACTTCTGTTGGCCTTGGATTTTTTTTTGTGCCTTCTTCGTTCCCCCCCCACCTTCAAGAAAAGAAAGGATTTTTTCCTCCCTCCTCTTACTTCTTTGATGCTCTCCCCCCTTCAAGAGAACAAAGAAAGAGTCTCCATTTGCCTCCCCCCCCTCTTCTGAGCCTCCCTAACCACGTGCAGAAGACTTTCCTGTTTCAATGGGGGGGGGGAGGAAGAATCGAGTTCAAAGCAATCTGAATTCAACAGGATTGACAATGGAATAAACAAAGTAAGTGCAGACTCTGCCATAGTCAGCACTAGCTTGGTGTAAACTGTACAAACTGCTAAGAGTGGAAGGTCAAGGTGAAGCATCATTTAATTCCCTGAATCACCGGACAAGCTACTAAGGAAGTAGAACTCAAAAGCTTACCATGGAAAACACCTAAGTTTACAAGAGCCTCAGGCAGCAGAGGGAATGTATTAGACCAGTGGTCCCCAACCCCCAGGCCGGGGACCAGTACCGGTCCGTGGATCAGTCGGTACCGGGCCGTGGTTCCTCCTCATCCTCCTCGGGGGCTGCCCTGCCACTCTGCCGCTGGCTCACCTTTGGTGCTCTCCAGTGGCCACCATGGCTGGGGCTCCCCCTCGGTGTGGCACTGCACAGCTGCTGCTGGCAGCGCCTTCCAGTGGGCAGTGGGAAGTCAGGGGCACCAGTGGGAAAGCAAGTGGAACCAGCAGGAAAGCAAGGGGCTCAGGCGGTGTTGTCCCTCAGCAAAAGACTACCCCCCTGGGCCTCAGTAAAATTGTCAAGCATTGACCGGTCCCCGGTGATAAAAAGGTTGGAGACCACTGTATTAGACAACATAATCCAATGGAGGCTTCGCACTGTGTTGTATCTCCTCTAGAATTGTGATACATCAGGATACAAGAAAAGACCTTGGAAGTGATAAGTTCAGACACTAATTCTCTGTCCTTGGATCTTAATAAACTCCCTTCTAATTTACTTACATAATTCAGGATCCTTTTGAACCAGGTAGTATGTATTTATGTATGGATTTAGGTATTGATCTACTGCTCTTTCTTATATGATTAGAAAAGTGTTTATTTTTAATGGTTTTATTTTTTTATTATTGGATTCATAGGACCGCCCCTCTCAGCCCAACCATCTCAAGATAGTGTACAATGATTTAAAACTAACAATATAATAAAAACAAAATGTTTACTTAAAACCACCTACGACAACAATCAGCATCCTTTGCTCCCAGGCCCCATCAAATTACTTGCTATATCCAGAGTGTTACAAGGGAGAGTGTTTTGAAGGAGAAAGGGGGGTGTTCTTAGATGTTTTTGATTGCCTATCTTCAACTGAATGCCTGGCGGAACAGCTCCATTTTGCAGTCACTGCAGAACTAAATGAGCTCTAGCAGGACCTGTATCTATCCTGGCAGCTCACTCTACCAAGTGGGGGAGAGAACTGAAAAGGCCCTGACCTTGGGCCAGGGACCACAAGCCTGTTGGAACCGGCAGAGTGTAACACTGTTTGGGGAAAATAGTCAGAGAAGCGGTCCCTCAAGTATGCTGGGCCTGGATGGCAGATGGCCTTAAAAGTAAAAAACAGCATCTTGAAACTTATCTGGTATTCCACTGGGAGCCAATGCAACTGTCTAAACACAGGGCCCTCCATAAGAGCCCTCCACAGTGTTCTAGTGAGGACTGGCAACTACATTTTGGACCAGGTATAACTTCCAGAGTAGGAACAAGAGTTACAGTGAGTTACAAAAGTCTAATCTAGAGGTGACAGTTGCATTGATAACTGTGGCTAAGTGATCTGGGACCTGGTAGGGTGCTATTAGCCTGGTGAAGATGAAAAAATGTTTGCTGAACTACTTTGGTAACTTGAGCCTTCATAGAGAGGGAGGCATCAAATATCACCCCCAAATTCCGGGCCATCTGTGTAGCAGTAAACTGCATACCATCCAGGTGCAGTAGACTGGTCCCTTCCTACTAAGCCATAGGACCTCTGTCTTTGAAGGGTTCAGCTTCAGGAAGCTCTGCTTTAAGCAGTCAGCAACTGGTGAGTTGTTCGGGGGGGGGGGGGTTCCAGCTGGCTGCTCATCAAGATATAGAGCTGGGTGTCATCTGCATATTGATGACACTCAAGGCCAAACCTACAGACCAGCTGGGGGTATAAAGATGTTAAACTTGGTGTAGTGGTTAAGAGCAGCGGCTTCTAATCTGGTGAACAAGGATTGATTCTCCACTCCTCCACATGCAGCCAGTTAGGTGACCTTGGGTTCATCACAGCCCTGTTAGTACTGTTCTCACAGAGCAGGGCTTCCTCAACCCAGTCTACCTCACAGGGTGCCCTGTTGTGGGGAGGGGAAGGGGAGGAGATTATAAACTCCTTTGAGACTCCTCCTGGTAGGGAAATGTGAGGTATAAAAACCAACTCTTAGAATCATAGAATTATGGAGTTGGAAGGGACCTTCAGGGTCATCTAGTCCAATCCCCTGCACAATGCAAGAACTCACAACTACCTAACCAGCCACAGTGACCCCAATTCCATTCCCGTGATCTCCCTCACTAAAAATTTCCAGAATCCACCCTGGCCAGGAGGGAATTCACCTACCATTCCACAGTAATGATCAGCAATTTCCTTGATATGCAAGGAAGGGCCATAAGAGACACTGGGACTTCCCTTCCTGCCTACCCACTCACAATTTGCCGATGTTCATAAAATCAGTATTTCTGTCAGATGACTATCTAGCCTCTGCTTAAAAACTTCCAAAGACAGAGAACTTGCCACCTCCAAAGGAAGCCTGTTCCACTGAGGAACCACTCTGTCAGAAACTTTTTCCGGATGTTTAGTCAAAATTTCTTTTGAATTAATTTCTACCCATTTGTTCTGGTCCAACCCTCTGGGGCAACAGAAAACAACTCTGCTCTATCTTTTCTATAGAAAAATATAGACACACTGGGAAACCAATATGGCCATAAAATATCCAAATTGGACTTATAAAGAGTCTTCTCTCTTCAGTAATTCTTTTATTCTTATTGTTTCACACAAGTCCTGACGCATTTCGCCTTACAGCTTTTTCAAGGGACAATGGTTCTTGGGAAATACAAAGGTAAAATTAGTGGTTGTTCAACATTGATATTAACAAGTAATGGTCATGAATACATACTTTATATTTAAGGACCAACTTCAACTTATTAAGGAATCTCTTGATAGAGTATCTAAAACAGAAATACAATATTCAAATTATTCTGAAAACAGAATAATACCCCTCGCAAAGTGCTTCATTCTGCGGGTACAAATCTGCTAGTTGTCCTTGGGACATTCGCCTAGCCTCAACCAGGGCCCTGGCCCCAACCTGGTGGAATGAGCTCCCAGGAGAGCTACGGGCCCTGACAGAGTTATCAATGTTCCGCAGGGCCTGTAAGATGGAGCTCTTCTGCCAGGCTTTTGGTTGAGGCTGGGGATGAAGAGCTGTCCCAGGGAATAAATAAATAATTTACGAACTGGAAGTCCTGCCTAGTAGAAAATCTTATTTGGTTGTACCAGAGCACGGATGTAGTTAGGATAGGTGATCCACTGACTGGTGTAGAGGAGGAAGTAGAGGAGGTGTAGAGGAGGAAACACTGCCCTGAGAGCTAGAATCACAAGCAGTGCTGATCTGCTTTGGTCCTCCACCCCATAGCCAGGCCAGGACTGAAATGGATCCAGAATCAAGGCTTCTTCTAGGTACACCAGGAGTTGGTCTGCTGTAGCCTGTTCCCAAGAATGCAAGATGCAAAATGGGGTGGTAGTTGGTGGGGTCCCAAAAGTCCAACAATGGCTTCTTCAAGAGAAGCCAAACCACATCCCCCTCCAGAATTTTCCTTGAAGAAAATGAAAAATTGATAATATTTCAGATAGGACCTATCATCCACTCTTTGGTTCTTTTTAGAATCTATGAGGGGTAGTGTGATGGCCTATCGCTGGCTGGGCTAGAAGTCCAGGCTGTCTCCTGGTGGGGCTGGGAGATGCTGTCTCTACTCAGCTGTGCCAGACTTGGAGCTGGCAGCATTCACAGCTGTATGTATCTAAATATTTATTCATAGAATCATAGAGTTGGAAGGGGTCATACAGGCCATCTAGTCCAACCCCCTGCTCAACGCAGGATCAGCCCTAAGCATCCTAAAGCAACCAATTGCATCCAAGAAGTGCATCCAAGAAAAGTGTGTATCCAACCTTTGCTTGAAGACTGCCAGTGAGGGGGAGTTCACCACCTCCTTACTCTGTGAATTTTTTTTCCTGATATCTAGCCTATATCGTTGTACTTGAAGTTTAAACCCATTACTGTGTGTCCTCTCCTCTGCAGCCAACAGAAACAGCATTCTGCCCTCCTCCAAGTGACAACCTTTCAAATACTTAAAGAGGGCTACCATGTCCCCTCTCAACCTCCTTTTCTCCAGGCTGAACATTACCAAGTTCCTCAACCTATCTTCATAGGGCTTGGTCCCTTGGCCCCAGATCATCCTCGTTGCTCTCCTCTGTATCCTTTCAATTTTATCTACGTCCTTCTTGAAGTGAGGCCTCCAGAACTGCACACAGTACTCCAGGTGTGGTTTGACCAGTGCCGTATACAATGGGACTATGACATCTTGTGATTTTGATGTGATGCCCCTGTTGATACAGCCCAACATGGCATTCGCCTTTTTTACCGATGCATCACACTGCCTGCTCATGTTTACTTTACAATCCACAAGTACCCCAAGGTCTCGTTCACACACAGTGCTACCTAGAAGTGTATCCCCCATCCAGTAGGCATGCTTTTCATTTTTCTGACCCAGATGCAGAACTTTACACTTATCTTTATTAAATTGCATCTTGTTCTCATTTGCCCATTTTCCCATTGTGTTCAGATCTCGTTGAACTCTGTCTCTATCTTCCGGAGTATTTGCCAGTCCTCCCAATTTTGTGTCATCTGCAAACTTGATGAGTAGTCCCTCCACTCCCTCATCTAGATCATTAATAAATATGTTAAAAAGTACCGGGCCGAGCACCAAGCCCTGAGATACCCCACTACTCACCTCTCTCCAGTCTGATGAAACACCATTGACAACAACTCTTTGAGTGCGGTTCTCTAACCAATTCCCTATCCACTTAACTATCTGAAAATCCAGATTGCAGTCCTTCAACTTATCCATCAGAACATCATGGGGAACCTTGTCAAAAGCTTTACTAAAATCCAAGTAAATGATATCAACTGAATTTCCACAATCCAGCAAACCTGTTACTTGGTCAAAAAAGGAAACCAGGTTGTCTGGCAGGACCTGTTGGAGACAAATCCATGCTGACTTCCTTGGATCACCAAATTGTCCTCCAGATGTTTGCAGATCGCTCACTTTAATATCTGCTCCATTATCTTCCCCACAACAGAGGTCAGACTCACTGGTCTGTAGTTTCCCGGGTGATCCTTCCTCCCTTTTTTGAAGATCGGAATAACGTTTGCTTTCTTCTAGTCCTCCGGGACATCTCCAGTCCTTAAAGAGGACTGATGGACAAGGACTGTGCAAGTTCTCTGGAAAGTTCTTTGAGCACTCTTGGGTGCATTTCATCCGGCCCTGGGGATTTGAACTGATCCAGTGCAGCTAAATGCCTCTCGACAACCTCTCTATCCATGTTAACGTGCCACCCAGACACTATCCTTTGGCTACTGCCATCTCTAGATGTGCCTAAACCCTTTGACCTGTAGGAAAAAACAGATGTAAAATAGGCACTAAGCCTTTCTGCTTTCTCTGCATCTTCCGTTAGAGTTTGTCCATCCACACCCAACAGTGGGCCTATTGCCTCCTTTACCTTACGTTTGCTCCTCACATAACTGAAAAATCTTTTCTTGTTACAATGGGCTTCCCTGGCCAATCTTAGCTCACTCTCAGCTTTGGCCTTTCTGATGATTGATCTACAGTGCCTAGTAACCTGTAGGTACTCTTCTTTAGAGCTCTGTCCTTCCCTCCATTTCCTGAACATTTCCCTTTTCTTTCTTAGTTCCTCTTGAAGTTCTCTGTTCATCCAAATAGGCTTCTTAGAGCTCCTGCAGTGTTTTCGTCTTTCTGGGATATTGATTGAGCATGCAATAGCTCTTGTTTGAGTAGCGCCCACCCTTCACATGCTCCCTTCCCTTCCAGCATTCTCATCCATGGTATGACACTCATCATGTCTCTGAGTTTATTAAAGTTTGCCCTACGAAAATCCAACATCCGCATCTGGCTACAAGCTTTCTTGGCTCCCCATCTCAAAAGGAATTCTATGAGGACGTGGTCACTTCCCCCTAGGGTCCCCACCTCCTTCACCTCATCCACCAACTCTTGGCTGTTGGTCAGTATTAAGTCCAGTATGGCTGAACCTCTTGTGGGTTCATCTACCATTTGATAAATGAAATTGTCAGCCAGGCAAATCAGAAACTTGCATGACTGAGGACGCTTCGCAGAGTTTGTTTCCCAGCACACATCTGGGAAATTGAAGTCACCCATGATGACTAGGTCCTGCTGCTTGGATATTTTCTCAAGCTGCTCACAAAGTGCAGCATCCACATCCTCTCTTTGGTCAGGCAGTCGGTAGCAGACACCAACCACCACACTGTTTGTTTTCCCCTCGCTTATTTTCACCCAGATGCTTTCCACTATAGATATGCTCTCCTTCACTAGAATTTCCTGACAGGTAAGCCCTTTCCTCACATACAGTGCCCCTCCTCCACCTCTTCGATCTATTCTGTTTTTTCTGAACAGTTCATATCCATCCACCATTACATTCCAGTCATGAGAATCATTCCACCAAGTTTCTGTGATGCCTACTAAATCATACCTTTCCATCAGCGTGAGAAGTTCCAGCTCTTCCTTCTTATTGCCCATTCTTCGGGCGTTAGTATAAAGACATCTGAATCCTTTTACTTTTGGTTCCCTATGAGCTGGCCTTGCTGGTTGGGCTGCCCCCGATCGTTCTCCTTCCTTACACTCCCTATGTTGATCGTCTCCTTCCCCTTGTGGCTTCAGTTTAAAGCTCTCCTGATGAATCTCCCCAGGTTCCTGCCAAACACATTCTTCCCCAGCTTCGATAAGTGCAGTCCATCAGGTGCTAGTAGGCCTTCCTCAAGAAAGCCTATCCCATGGTCCCAGAAACCAAATCTCTCCTGCCGGCACCAACTACGCAGCCACTGATTCACCTCCATTATCTTCCTCTCCCGACGCATTCCTCTTCCCTTGACAGGCAAGATTGAAGAGAATACCACTTGTGCCCCCATTTACTTGAGCTTCCTCCCCAGATCTTGATAGTCTTTTTTGCTTGGTGTAGTGGTTAGGTGAGCTGGGTTTGATTTATCACTCCCCCACATGCAGCCAGCTGGGTGATTTTGGGCTTGCCACAGCACTGATAAAGCTGTTCTGACTGAGCAGTAATATCAGAGCTCTCTCAGCCTCACCTACCTCACAGGGTGTTTGTTGTGAGGAGAGGAAAGGGAAGGCAATTGTAAGTAGCTTTGAGACTCCTTCAGGTAAAGAAAAGTGGCATATAAGCACCAATTCTTCTACTACTACTTCCTTTAGTATCTAGAATCTATGCAGGATAATTATTTATAAGATCTTCTCAACCTTTAAAAATGGCGTGAGTACACAGTTGGGATAGTATTATCTCTGGTTTTTGTTTTTATATATTTATTTATGTTTATATTTACATACCACCACTCTCAAATGTCTTGCTGCGGTTTACAAAATACAATAAAATCCCCTAAAAAAAACCCTTAGTACAAAATAATAGCATAGCAAAACAATAGCATAGCAAAATGGTGAACAACAAAATACCAAACGACTCCCCTATTCAGCGTTGATCAATAACTCTCTCCCTGACTGACCTTAACTTAGAGATCCTCAGGGTAACACCGGGTACCACTCTGGCCTCAACCATATGCCTGGCAGATGAGATCTGTCTTGCAGGCCCTGCTGAAAACTGACAACTCTGACAGGGCCCTTAGCTTCTCCAGGAGCTCATTACACCAGGTTGGGGGCAGGGCTGAAAAAGTCCTGGACCATGTCGAGGCCAGGCATATATCCCAGGGCCCCAGGACAACCAGTAGATTCATACCCACAGACCAAAGAGCCCTGAAGGGGGCATAAGATATTTTGCCATAGCTTAGCAGTTTAGATAAGAAAAGAGTTGTTCTTCTTTAAGCTTGCCTCACTGTTTCTGGAACTTTAGCACTTTTTCCCCACAGGAGAGATTCAATAAAATTAATCAATTGACATTAGTATGAATATTGATATTGACTTCAATGGGATTTGGACTGTACTCTTAAGACTGAACAAATGATTGTTTGTGATTATAGGAGCACCAGTGATTATAGAAGCACCATAACAGTCCTTCTAGCAGAAGTAACTTCTTAACCTGTTTTAGTGTGATGTAATAAATGAATTGTTCTTTATGCCAATAAAGGTACTCTGAATCTGAATCTAAATAAATTGTTCCTAATTATCTAAATGAATGGAACCGTACAGACAGAAGTTCACTCTGAATGATACCACATATTTTTCCTCTTCTTTACATACATGAAAAGCTAAAAAAAAATGCCTTGAGAATCTCATGAAATCATATGGCCTCTTTCATATTAAAAATCATGTTAAACCAGTGGCAAATTGAAGTCTGGAGACATTAAAATTCTATGAATATTCTAGTCTTTCTAACCCATTATTTTTGTTTTAATATCTAATATATTATATATTATTAGTATCAAATTATTTGGGGGGTCTCATTAGCAGGACCAATTTAACATAATTTATATGTGAAAGTGCTTTCTTGGAAAATGAGAGGAATTATTAATTAGGGGAGCAACTGAAAGGCAATTTGTCTGTGATATGTTGAGAAGCATCGAAACCTACTTGAAATTCCATAATATATAGATACTTGATACCGCCTGTTTCCTGTTCCCTTCCTTTTTCCCAAGTTCTTTTGCTGTGGCTTCCATTTGTGGTGAATGAAGACTATTAGCAATGCTAACCAGCCCAAATGCACAAGTTAAATGCAGCAGATGCTATGCATGAAATGGTTAAGATATAATTTGTCTAATGCTCACCAAGAAAGAACACTTTCTGTGCTACACATCATCAATACAGCATCAATCATTGACTAAATGGCTTGGCAAGTCTAATCACAGTATTCTACAACTAATCTCATTTTCTATACAGATGGCTTTATGGATAACAGACATAGTTTTATATTAGTGCAACTCCTAGTTTTTAAAACAAGAATGAAAAAGACGTTAAAAGACTAAATATGCTTTCAGGCACCTTCAGCCTGTATCATGAATCCAGGTATCTATCTGTAGACAATTATAGAAACATCTCTAAATTATCAAAGCATTGTTTTTTTCATATATAAAATGTTGAGTGTCTTCATTAACATGGTGATTATCAATACTTGAAAAACATGAAGCCAAAAAGCACTATGATTTAATTGACAATGAACAGGAGGGAAAATCACACATGCTATCATCATTTCCCCCTCCCAATCCCCATCTGATCCCAATGGAATTAAATCCAATCCCAGTTTGGTCAGTTATCTGTGGTGTGCAACCCAGACACCATCCATTATATATCCACGATGAGTGACAGCATGAATAGCAGTCTTTGCCAGTTAAAACCTTGATAAGGGCTAGTTTCTGTGAGAAGTTTCTGCTCCAGAGCAATCGCCATTGTTACAGCCATCAGTTCTGGCAGGACAATTGATAGTTGAGATAAGAAGCTGATGATGCCAACATTTTTACCCCTCCATAAAAATCATGGTGAACTAATCAGTTAATCTGCATTTAGAGAGATAGCCACCACTTCCCCCACTACCACCACAAATCATTTACCATTAGAATGTGCTGTAACAGAAAATTGTCAGCTCCAAGGAATAAGACACAAAGACTATCATGTATACTTTGTGTGTCAATGTATTGAGGGGAAAGAGTTATTTTATAATTAGGAATATTGTTGCCACAATGATAACACAGTATAACTTCATCTGCCTGTGAAGAGTTTTGTGTAGCTTTAAGGAAAATATAAATTTGAAAATACTTTAGCAGTTATTTGAAAGCAATGTATTTTCTGAACAATTCAAACATGGAATATTATTCCTAAATCAGTTAGTGCTATATAATTTCTGTAGGCTCAGCCTCATTGAACACAATTAACTTCACCTTGATCAATAAGTGTTTTATCCTGAAGCAGCTTTATATTATGTTGCATCTTTCTTGCAAAGCAAGTTTACATAATCTGTAGCATCTGAAATGTAGCATAAATGCTCATTCCCTACCACAAATCGGGGTACTACTATACATGCAGTCTCTCTGTGCTTTATTTGCAAAGAAAATATGAAGTCTCATTAACACATGAATAAAATATTATGGAGCTCAGAACATGTTATAGTTTATATCCTTTAGTCCAGGGGTAGTCCACCTGTGGTCCTCCAGATGTCCATAAACTACAATTCCCATGAGCCCCTGCCAGCATTTGTAGTCCATGAACATCTGGACTACCCCTGGTCCACTTCCACTAGCACAGACAAGCACTAGCAAGACTATCCCTTGGGACAATAATCCACCCATCCTAAGTATCCTAAGGCATCCTGTGTAAGCAAAGTGGCTAGAATAATGGACTAGGGCTTGAGAGACATAAATTTAAATTCCCATCCCGCTATTAAACTACCTTGGAAATCACAGACCAATCTGTCTCAGCCTCAGGTGTAGGGATAAAGCTGAGGACGGATAAAGGAGCAGGTTTGGGGATAAAGCTGCCTTGATCTCCTTGGAAGAAAGTTGGGGTAAAATGCAACAGACAAGGTAGAGGAAATCTGGAATCAGATTTGAACATATAAATGACAAGGTGCTAAATTTCATTTATGACATCACATGTGCTAACCTTCTTTCTAAACATTTTAAAATTACAGAATACTAATGGCTAGTCTAAATGTTACCTTATAACATGAAAATATTGGAAAGTGATTCTGTGAAATGGTTTTTCTACATCACTGCCAGATTGCATGCCTTTGTTCATCACATGGTTCTTCTGCCTGGTATGGAAAGTTTCAAACACCAGTGCTAGGAACTGACAGAAAAAGGTGGCACTGTGATCTTTTACATGAAAATAGGTGGTGTACATTATAGCATCAGCAGGGGAAAAAATATGCAGCCACTCTCATCCTTGCAGCAAAATAACTATATCAAAAGTCCTCTTGATTAATATAATTTTCAACTAAGTGGTTTCAGTATGGTATATTATATACTGATTGCCTCAAAAGAATTCAAGCTCTGGAAAAGTTCTGCAAACAAGTGTATACACTCATCTTTATCTGATGATACATTTTTCCCCAGTTGATTGACACACGGAGCCATAGTTAACTATTAGCTATTGAAAAAAATGTCTTAAAGTACAAAGATGGCAGTCTGAGAAACATTTGTCTACTGCAGCTTCTATGTTGTTGCTAATTCCTCCCTCCCACAGCCCCTATATATGTGCACCCCAAAAGACAGACTTAGCTGCCGGAGTGCCTGGATAAAATGATCCAGTTTAACATCAAAAGGGACCAGGAGCAATTTCCCCTGGATTCTCTCACGTGGATGTAGTCTGCCTGGATGAATGCAGAGAACTTTAATTAAAACCTTTTTGTCCCCAGCTTCCAGAAGCTCCTCACACCGAGGATTAATAGACTCAATATAGCTTGAATCTATGGAATCCTCCTCACTGAAATTGCCTACCCTAATAATTCAATCCTAAACTCAGGTAAATGTAATCAAGTTACTAGTCTTTACCTGGTCAGCCCAAGCCAGTCCACCACCTCAGTAACTCGATAATTCTATTTATATGTACATCCAGGTGTACCTTCTCCAAAATCTATAAAAGGGCACTGTAAAATTTCCAGGTTCACACTTGAATATTCCCATGGACTTCCTTCTCCTCCTTGCTCCTTGTGGTTACCTTGAATCCTTTTATCATACTCCAGCCCTCCATCTCACACTTGGGTAGTGAACTTCATAGTTGGTTGCAGGGTGTTTTTCCCCCCTTACTCTGCTTTGGATCAACTTTGCTGTCTCCTGCCCCATATCCAGAACACACCACCCTATTCTCTTCAGGGCAGGAAATATATGATATCCCCTTTTATTTCCCCTTAGATTAGATTCCCCTTTGTAAGCCTATTAGGCAACAACAAAAAGTAGCACTGCTAGGATCACATTTGCTATAGTGAACATTAATTTATCCTTTTGCTTTTCCCTTGCATTTCATGTTCCTGCACTGT
Source organism: Paroedura picta (assembly GCF_049243985.1). Lineage (NCBI taxonomy): Eukaryota > Metazoa > Chordata > Lepidosauria > Squamata > Gekkonidae > Paroedura > Paroedura picta. The sequence continues at coordinate 75,366,976 of NC_135373.1, read as the reverse complement.
ATCTTCTTATTAAGAGAATAATAATGTTCTTATTTGAGATTCTCTTTCTGTCTTGACTTTCGAAGGACATTGTTCTAGAAACAGATTTGTATATACAACAAACAGGAGAGACGGGCAAGATGGCTGCTTGAGCAGTTCTCTGTCCGTACAGGGGACCTAACATATCTATGTCTGGCAGAAGCAAGCAAGGTACGCAAACCTTGCTAAGTTCTCTTTATAAGAACGTCTGAAAGCTCCAGGGCTCTAAAAAGGCCTGTTGCTGATCTGCAGAGAGTGATTCTCAAGATCGTCAAAGCTGTACGTGACCAAGGTCAAGAAGCAGTCTGCAGTCACAGCTTTTCCTAACAAGGATTGTCTTTTCTTTCTCATTCCTCTCATTTGAACTGTTTTGAAGAGACTCCAGAATTCTCTAACTTCAAACGTCTGCTATCAACAGTGAGTAACGTTTTAATGACACTAAATTGTTTTTGTACACCTCCCCCTGTCTTGTCTATCAGGTTGCGGCAGTTGAGTTCATCCTTCTCACAAAGACTTTCCTGCTTGTTTTTCTTGTCTTTTTTAAACTCTGGGGGAAAGGTGTAAAATATGAATAATTTTAAAGATAAACTAAGGTCTGTTTATATTTTTAGAGATTTCCCCTGATAACGGCTCTCACGATATCTCTGCTACTGTCAGAACTTCTGTGGGAGGATCTCTCCTGGCTGTTTGAAATATCGCACAAGACTGGCTGGTGCTGGCTTTTAAGTCTGATTTTTAATATGGATATTTTGACTCAGATGGTTGGTCCATCTACTAGCAGAACAAAGAGAAGATCTGAAAGCCTTCACAGAAAGTTTGTTGCAAGATGTCTTTAAGGAGATCCAAAATGGCAAGAACAGGAATGATGAACCAAATGATAATGGTAATATTAACCAACAGGAACAAAAAAATAGCAAGAGTGAAGAATTACAAGATTGGAAATCTTCAGCGGAAGAGAATTTTGAAGCACTGGAGATGGAAAGGGGGATATCAGAGTCCTTTGGAAAGCAAGACCTGCAACAAGAACTTATTATCATCACTGATCGAGTTCCCCCAGATGAGGTTACCTTTACTGAAAAGATATACTTCAAAGCAGAAGCACAAAAGAACCAGCCAAAAGACACATTGGTTTGTCCTGAAAGTAATTATTCTAAAAGAGCTTTCCAGGAAAAAAATGGTCCTGACACACCCCAGGTTGGAGACCAGGAGGTGCAGCTGTTTCAAGATTCATTGGTGGATACTCTGTGGAAAAGAGCACAACTTAATTTCCTAAGCTTCGAATTGAGACCTCCTTAAGAAGATTGGGGGGAGGCATTTTTTCTATATTCTGTTTCTGTATACTTTTATATAGATGGCATTAATATTTAAGGTAACTGCAAAGATTTTAAAACAATTTGAATTGAAGAATTTAAGAGCTGCAAATGTTATGATAAAGTGGGTTTCTTTTTTTCTCTTTTTTTAAAAAAAATACTGGGATAAAGTAGCTGCAAAATGTCATGATAAAGTGGGTTTTTTCTTTTTTCATTTCTTTTTATAAATACTGGGTTAAACTTCATATTGTTTTATAAGAAATGCTTAATGTTAGGTACTTTAAAATGTTGTGAACAAGTGCAGGAGCCAGCTGATTTTCTAGTTTAAGGATATGCCTTGGTTCAAGTTTAAGGGTAATTTTTATAATACCCAAGGTTGACTGTAAGTGGTGAAAATGTAATGTTAAAGTGGGTTTTTTTGTTGTAGCTTTGTTTTTATATTTACAGGCAACAGACATCTAGAGCGGGGGTCATCAACCCCCAGTCCGCAGCCCGGTGCCGGGCCGCAAAGGCCAAGGGACCGGGCCACCGGCAGCCGCGCTTGCCTCCCCCCGCCCACAGCGAGAAGGAAGGGAAAAGGCAAGCACACTCAATGTGTTTATAAGGATAGTATTATAATTTCAAACTAACCAAAGTAACACAAAGCAGTGTTTCAGCTTTAAAAAAATTATATTCTGATTTGTACAAATAAATATATGGTCTTAATAAATATCATTACATGGCTTTATTTTTGGATTCTTTTTCGTTTTTATTTTTTGCACCAACAGAACTATCTGTAATTATTTATAATGACTATGACTATAAGTGCTGAATCAGAATATTTGGAACCCAAAATGTGAGCCAGCTAAACATGTAGCTGAACATACGATAGATACAAAACCACTTATTCAGCAATCATTGTTCAACCCCTATAGGCAACTAGAAATAATAACAAAACTAGATGGCTAAGCACCACTGTAACAGATAAATGCATCTGCTGTGACTCAGGACCATGGGCAGAATCATAAACAGAGCACAAAAATCAATTTGGCAGCAGTTTCTGGTTGGGAAGTAATCAGTTGTTGCTTCAGCAAAAATGTGAACTCTCTACAGAGCCAGATGGGAAGTTTGTACACCAGATGTAATCTGCTCAGGCCTTCGGTTAATTTACTGTAAGTTTTTGTGGTACATAATAACACGTCAGTATTTTCCAAGTATTCCAAAGTAATAAACACAGAGATTTAATGAAAAAAGATAAAGACATTTTTTACCATTTATTGAAACAAATTAACAAACAGTACAGTTATGATTAGGTCCTTTTCCTCCCAAGAAACAAATGCAGGTCATATGGGATGTTATGGGGAACCTAAATCTGTATAGAGTTTCCATATCCCCATTCTAGTGTATGTTACTAATCTGAGAGTAAGTAATTTATACAAAATGAAAGGAATTATTAGGAGGGAATATGTCCCATTCTTCCTAATAATCCTCAGTAAGGATAGGCATACCCCCAAGCATGAACACAAAACCCCCGGGTCATGGCATGTCTGCTGCATCTGGGTTGGCTAGTGCCATTCATGTTTAAGGAAAGTGATAGGGTGGACTTTCAGAGCCAAGTGTGGCCTTCTAGAGTTGATAGACAGCCTTGGCCACTGATAAGGCAGCTCTCATTTTGTTATAGGAGCAGAATGGTAAATTCCATCTCTTTGGTAGTAGGGGAAGTGATCCAATATGCTGAAAAGCCTTGCAGCTGTTTTGGCATGACAGCCTATAGGTCTTGTGTGCCCCACTGTTAAACTGCAAAGCTTTTCAGAGTGCCATATAGCTTCATTTGGAGGGGGGGGAAGAAATCCAGTGCCTCTTGGCTGTCAGGCCCAAAGGGCTGCAAGCCTTTTCAGCCCCCCCCCCCACCGCCATAGTGCACTTCCCTCTGCTTCTAAGTGGGCAGAAGGGAACTGGACCAGGCTGAACCAGATCAGTTCATATAGGGAAGATTGGGATGTCAGGGTTCAGAAACATCCCAAACTAAACCCAAATTTTCTGGTTTGTGCCCATCGCTAGACCTCAGCACTTCAGGTTTGTATGGGGGGATACAGAGGGGTCTATTGAGCCTGTGAGAGTCATCAGCATACTGGCACTGTGCCAACTGTGTCATCCTCCAGGATAATTTTTTCAACAATACTGACTTGACCTATGTTGTTCTATCATGCTAGAAAAAAAATATTAGTAAAGATTTATGAAAGGGCAGTACATTGGAAATGATATTGAGAAATTTTACTTCGTGTAGTAAATATACCAAATGTCATATTAGGTCACAAAGATACAACTGTCATATTTAGAAAGAAAGGGTATTCCTAACCATGATAACTTAAATAGTCATTCATCATACTTTAAGGTATAAGAAATAAACTGAGAGTTTTAAAAAGGTATTCTACAGAGCAGTACAAATAGACAGGAGTATTTCACAGTTTGAAATACAAGGTATAACAGTCACTATCCAGGGAATATTCTAGATAACAGAAATCAGTATCAGGATCCATTGTGACAAGTGCTGAATTTCATGAGTTTGGCTTTGATAGATAACACATTCTACTGAGTATTGTGGTGCTGAATTCAAATTAAAACCACATTTTCTAAGAAAGAATAGCTTTAAGAAAGATATGGGGACAGAACTGTTAGCCAGTAATTATAGAATCCTACACTAAGAATGCTGGAAGTAATTATTTTAACATAATTCTTTACAGAAGAGATGCCAAATTAGCACTATGTTATTGCACAACAGAATAATGACTATAGATATAATTTACCACCCTGAACTACATAGCAAAATTGATTGCTGTAAGATCAGAGGATGTTTAAATAGAAATGGAAAGCATCTGTATAGAGCTAAGGAAAACACATCTGATTTCAACTTCTAGATACTACTAAATGAATCATACGGCTAAGCTTAGAACAGCAAATCAAACCACCTGGTAACTTAGCATCTAATTATTGATTAGCTGACACAATGTTTACATAACATTCAGGAAAAAGTTCTTTGCTGCTTGAATTAATCTTAGCCACTATGACGGTTTATGCACTGGAGGTTTCATGCCGGGCTGCAGGCTGGAGTTTTAGTCATGGCAGGTTGCCCCACCTCTTCCTGCACCCACATGGGGGAGCATTTGGCCTGGTGCACCTCATCCATCCCTGATTTGTGCACCTGCACGGAAGCTGGGGCAGTGAAGTTCCCAGTGCATAAACAGTCTAAGGGCTTTTCCACATGTTTTTTTAAATATAAGTTCTGCCCCCAAATTGCTTCAGTTTATCCCTTGACTTCTGCATTCAGTTTTGTACCTTTAGTTTCCATTTTGCCTCACACAAAGATCAGGATCCAAGAACACATGTTCCGCATCAGACAACCCATACTGGATGCGCCCATTGTCAAGAAATTCGTTGAATTGGGACACTCAGCAGAAGAATTCCAATTTTGGGGGGATTGAACAAGTGTAACCTGAACCTCAACAGATAATGGACATTAACAAAATGCTAAGAAGGAGGTTCTGCTTCTACATCTATTCCTTGGACTCTCTGAGCCCACAGGGCTTGATTACATCTTTAGGGCGTTCGTGTTTTCTTTAAAACTGGGTTTTTTAAAACTTTTACATTTAAGCATTTTGTAAAACAGCTGTTGGTCAGGGGAGTGCTTAGATAACCATATTACTAATAGTGTGTTAGGGAGCTGTCTACAAATGTCTTTAGAACTTTTGTGCTTTTTAAAAAATTGGTTCTTTAAAACTTTACCTTTAAGATAAGCAATTTGTAAAACAGCTGTTGGTTGCGGGAGTACTGTAATAACCACATTACTATCAGTGTATTTGGGAGCTGTCTACAGATAAGCATCCCCATATGATATGGAGCTGTTGGCCAGATTATATATTAAGAATTCTTTTGCATAATTAAGGTAAGGTTTATAATAGGTTGGTATTGGGTTAATTTTTAAGTTTTTGAATTACACATATTTTATTGACAATTTTTTGTAGTGTGTTGCCCTTTTGCCCATCACCCCACCCTCTGTCAGCCATCTTGTCCATTGGAGAAAAACCCTGAGACAACAGTAAGTGCATCTTCAGCCCCCGTTTATTTCGTTTCCATCCAGTCCTTTTCATTCCTCCTTAAGGATGATCTGGGTACTCATTTTACCGACCCCCGAAGGATGGAAGGCTGAGTCAACCTTGAGCCGACTGCTGGGATTGAATTCCCAGCCTTATGGTCAGAGCTTCAGACATGTCGGCTGCCTTAACACCCTGTACCACAAGAGGGTCTTTAAAATATTGATATTGTTACTTTATTGCAAGCCTAAGGGACAGGTTTACTTTTCTGCTCAGTGTATAACTACAAACTCTTCTACTTCTCTTCAGACAGCATGTCGGCTGCCTTAACACCCTGTACCACAAGAGGGTCTTTAAAATATTGATATTGTTACTTTATTGTAAGCCTAAGGGACAGGATTACTTTTCTGCTCAGTGTATAACTACAAACTCTTCTACTTCTCTTTGCAGTAATGTTATGTCAAGCAGGTTCTCTTAATTCCCAGCTTTTATTTTAAAATAATCTTTACCCCCTTACTTTGCAGATATTTAAAGAAAAAGGCATATCTCCACAAGTGAAGGGACTAGAGCCTTATTTTCATTTTGAATGAAAGCTAGGTATTCAGATAACCTGCTAGATGTACAGTAATAGGTTGATATATCAATATTTTAATGCCTTTTGAAAATGCAACCATTATATTGATATAAACATGTACAAAATAATTAAAAGGGGGATGCTGTGATGCCACCAATGAGATCACTGATGAGGACAACACCCTATCTTTAAAACACTGATTATTAAAGGTAAGTGCAGACAAAAACAACCTGACTCCATAATTACGGAAATGCAGAGGGAGAACAGACATGCTGAATAACCATGCAAAAACCGATTCCAATATTTGAAGATTGATTGCCAAGAAGCTGAGAAGTAAGCTGAGCAAGCAGAAAGGTTGTAGATCCAGTGTGATACAGTAGTCAGAATGTTTACAAGGGGCCATTGCACACGGTGGTGGCTGCATTCGGTCTGCTGCTGAAATGTGTCCCTGTGGGGGACGTAGCCATGGCAGAAAGGTTTTGCCATACGGGGCTGGGGTTGGAGAAAGGTGAGTATGCAATCCCACCTTCCTGCCAAAAAAAAAAAAAAAAAGCCCCATTTGGATGCACGGCACCACAAAGTGCTGCAGATCTGAGTTGGGGTATGTTTTGCTCCCTCTGGGCCTCCTTAGGATGGGGAGGAGCCGGGTCTGGAAGGCCCAGCTCTTCCCATCACACAGGCCTCCACTGGGCTAGGCTCTATTGGCCATGGAATGCTTAAGGGAACATGGAAAATATCCATGTTCCCTTAAAGTGGGGCAATGGCAGCCTAACGCACGTCAGGCCCAAGAGGGGTCTGGCCCAGTAGCAATGTCATGTGGAACAGTGGTCCCCAACCTTTCTGAGGCTGGGGACCGGCAGGGCATCGGGCCGCGCCCGCGCATTGGGCTGCGCCCGCCTGCCCGAGCCGCGCATGCGCGATGCGCAGCCCGGCCCTGATTCCCTCTCCCCGCCCTCCCGCAGTAAGAAGCTTCCCGAGCCGCAAGCTTGCGGCCTGGGAAGTTTTTTACTGCGGGGGGGGGTGGGGAGAGGGAGAGGGAGCCGTGGCCCGGAGCCATGGCCTTCGCGGCCCGGCACTTCGCGGCCCGCAGGTTGAGGACCACTGATGTGGAAGTGACAATTAGCCCCCATCACAAAGAAATGTTAAGAAAGGGTAGGATTAAAATTAATAATCATAAATGAATACCTACTACATAAAATGATCTTCTACAGCCCATTTGATCAGATGTGGACAGTCCACTTTTATGAACATGGTACATTGACTCATATTTTTAAAAGAATGACAGCAAATCACCTCATTGTTGTGGTTTAATGCCTGACTTGATTACTATGTCAAGCAGCTTAGTGCCTGTAGGGCAGCCACTTGTATTACAAAATCATGGTCCAGTCAAATTGCATAGAAGTGAGGAGTCTGATCAAGGTGAGATTGGTTAGTGAACTTGATCACATCCACATTCTCAGCATTCCTGCTCCAAAGAGACAGAAAATGTTAGTACTTGTCAGAATGTGAAAATCACAGAAAATTAGTTTAATATAACTCTGCATGATATGCACATTTTCATCAGGTAAATATTATGTTATCATAAACAATAATGTGTCTTATTATTTTCTTAACAGCATATCAGAGAAATAATAAAGTTGATCTCTTGAATTTTTTCTCCTTCCATTAAGCTGTTGTTATATCATTGTCAGAATGAAGGATTTGAATATGTCCTCTTCTTCAAATTGCATAATATGAACTTCTTCAAAATCACAAGTCTGTTTGAATAGAGGAATGCTACATGGGCATATAATGCAGAAGTTCTTTTTAAATTAATTGACATTCAGTGAAAATTCCTTTGGGGCAATTTAGAGTGCTGATGCATTGTCCTTCTGATTTAGAAAAATAAGTTGTTAACAGACAAAACAAACAATATCTAACAAGAAGTATGTGGTGATAAATTATGGCACTCAGAAAGGAAACCATGAAATGCCAACCAGAAAAGCCCAGAACATGGCAGACAGGGTTCAAATGCCATTTCACTTATTAGTACCTGAGTAAACAGGATGCATATTTCATGTCAATTTTTCTCAGTTCTTCATATCTAGGCTTCAGTAGTTTTCCATGGGTCATATTAGAAATATAATGGATAAATTGATCTCCCTAGGAGCTGTCAATATTAATAGCATTCCAGGTATTATTAAGGGTTTGTATAATCCTTGGGGCAACATAAAAAACTTCCCAAAAGTCAGAACTCATAAGAGCATTCTGAGGCTTGGACTTTTAAAAGTATTTAGTACCCATTACAAAGATAACTGATTTTTCCTATCCGTTCCCCACACTATAAAACAACATAAGTTGGTATCTTCCAAGTTGGTCTCTTTCCAAGATGGTCATTTGGGAAAACACCTGCACTGACAAAACCTAATCTCTTCCTAACAATGCTGATCTGAATCCTTCCAGAGCAACCTCTCACATCAAGTCTTACAGCCGTGTTAAAGCAGTGAGATTAGAACTACATTAAGGTATTAAGATTTAATTATTGTATTAATGTTTTATGGAAGCCTGGGAAATAATTCTCTCATGTCTTTGAAAGGAAATTCACTTAAGAAGGATAGGTGCCAAAGGAGTAGATTGTTAAAATAAAGCAAAACTCTCTATAACTACATATCCAGGCAGATTCCAGGCAGAGTTGGACTGAGAGGAAAAAGGGGCTCTACTGGAAAGGGGACAAAACTCTGCTCAGCCAGTGCTTTGGTCAAGTAAATCCTTCCCCGTGCTATGCAGGACTCCAGTGTCCCTAGATCATGGCAGTTTGCAACAGTCTAGTACACATCAAAAGTCAAACTGCACTTCAATAATGCAACAGGGAGCAGCCCCCAGGCTACTGGCCCACTGGAAATTTTCTATCAGGCCTTAATATAGAATTTACCCAGCCCCTGCCCCAGTTCTAGACGTCACTCCAAAGGTAAGAGTTCAAACATCCAGGCACTGCCAAGGGGAAAAGGACTGGTAAAAATTAAGCTGGGGGCAGATTTTGGGTTCAATTATACGAAGGTGACCAGATTGTCCCACTTTTGGGATATATTACAAAATATATATTACAATACTATTTTTGTGTTCTATGAAACTTTTTGTTGCTCCATATAGACCAAATTTTTAATCAAACACCCCCCCCCCCATTAATGATGTCCCGCTTTACCAATGTTAAAATCTGGTCACCTTAAATTATAGGCCTAGTAGTTGGAATTAAAACAAGCCATTATTTCTTCCTAGGCTTGAAAAAGAAATGAAGGACAAAGGGACAGAGATTGGCTTATGTGAACTGACTGAAGGGGAACTGAAGGAAGATCCAAGACCTGAAAATGTTTCCAAATGAGGAATAGGGGCGTGTGTTTGGAAGCAGCCTCAATTACTTCATTGAACTAGAGTTTGGGGGTGGGGCTCAAACAGCCTTAAGCAAACTTTTGAAAAAATACAAACTTATTAATAAGGCTGAAAGCTAATATATCAAGATTCATTTGCGGCTAAGTGTCCTGATAAATTGCTGTAAAGTGTTGCTAAATGGTAACATGTCAAGTTTTATTTGCTCTGGAATTCTATTGTGCTCATTGTGATAATACTAAGGCACAGTTATTCTCTCTGCTAGCCCTTGTTTGTCTGAGGTAGTAACATCAAGAAACTCTGTTTCCTCGTTTCAAGTAGTTAGTAGGGAGAAGCGGTCCCACGTATCATGAAAAAAAGGAAAGGTGAAGGAAAGGATTGTTGGAAACACCAGCCGCTACAGATAATCCATTTGTTAATTCCTCACAACCACACAGCTCAGCATGGCCTATGTGGATGAAGTGATCCTGTTTCCCTTGCTACACTTTGCTAGGTAAAACAGGCTGACAAAGATTGACTGGCCCAAGGTAATCTGGTGATTTTGTTCTCCTAGCACCAATATGAAGCTAGATCTCCCCAACACAAACAACTTTAACGTATTAAAATCAGAGTCCAGTAGCACTTTTAAGACCAACAAAGATTTATTCAAGGTGTGAGCTTCCAAGTGCAAGCACTCTTCGCCAGACTGGACTCTGATTTTATTGTGCTACTTCAGACCAACTTTAACATACATGAAGTTAATTTATATTGAATCAGATCTGTATTGTCTACTCAGACTGTTTTCCACATCACATGATTCTTTTAGCTGGTGATACCAGGGATTGAAACTGGGACCTTCTGCATGCTAAACAGATGCCTTCTCCCTTACTTGAATTGTTATGCCACAAATGGATCTTTTTTCATTTATATTTGCTATAAAATGTGGTAATAGAAGTGGGATAGAAGATGTAAGAGAGTAAGAAGCAAGCAAAACAGAAAAGGAGAAGAAGCAAGAGAAAGGAAGCAGAGGTGGTAGATACTGCAGCTTGTTATAAAGGTGGAAGAGTTTTATGCCGCTGACAATAGTTATATTGCTTTAGGATAATCTATTCTGTAGTAACAGCAGAGAGATAATAATGGATGGTGAATAAAAAATGCTCAGGTGGCTCTGAGTCCAGCAATGAGTTCCAGAACAGTCAGGACCAGATTGATGAATGGGCTGAAGTTGAATCCAAGACTGAGTTCCTCTGGTTAGGCTGGCATATGGAGAGACAGGTGATGCATCTCCCAGCCCTTGATGGAGCCCCACTAATACTGGTGTCTTCAGTCAAGAGCCTGGGTGAGATAATGGGAGGTCCCTTTCAATGGAGGTCCAGATCATGAATATTGCTTATCTGGCATTTTGTTCATCTGCGCCAGCATAACATCTTGCTTCCTATTTCTCAGAGCTTTGGATTCAGCCGGTGATCCATGCAATGGTCACCTCTAGATTAGACTTCTGCAATTCGCTTTATCAGGGCTTCTATTGAGACTGCTGCAGAAACTCCAACTGGTTCAAAGTGCAGGGCCTCACAGGAACTCAATGAAAGACATATGTCACTGGTGGTTGCTCAGCTGCACTGGCGCTAGAGACCAGATCAGGTTCAAGGTTTGGTGTTAATCTTTAAAGCCCTAAACAGTCTAGGATTGTTATATTTACAGGAACACCTTTCGCCTTACATCCCCCCAAAAGCTTTACGATCAGCAGACCAAAATCTCCTTAGGCTTCCGAAGCCAAAGGAGGGGATATTGGCCTTGACCAGGACCAGGACTTTTTAGCCTTGGTGCCAGTCTGGTGGCCACGCCATCCCCGGGCCCTCAGAAGCCTTTCTCCTCCCGCGTGCGACTCTGGAAGGCTTCTGTGGGCCCGGTAATCAGTAATCAGTAACATTATTATAAAATCAAATATAAATACAATTAAACCATTCTACTTCTAAAACCCGCAATCAATTAAGGTTTTAATGGAAGGGTCCAATCTTTAGAACAAGGCTACCCTCAATTTATGGCAGTGAGGCCAGTATTTGTGTCAGAGTCTCCAACCTTAGGCCTGATGAAACTGCTCTCCTCTTGACCACTGCCCTAACACTCTCTGACTCTGGTCGCTATGGTAATGTTTAAACATCCCTTCAAAATAAGGTACAGATACGCCACAAAAATGAATATAATGAACATTTTTAATGAAAATTTTAACTTGCGATAACGACAAATCAATGGAAGCCCTGAGCTTGTTTCTCTGCAATAAGACAGTCCCATCTGGGAGTGATGGGAGTCAATGACACCCAAAGTGTGTTGCTTATGTCCAGTCTACTCTGTTGTTTTGTTATGCAGAAAACTGCAGAAAACCCCACTTCACATAGACAGGATGTTAGCAGCAGAGTGGCAGGGCAGCCCTCAAGGCAGCAGCCGGGGAGGAGGAGCCATGGCCCAGTACTGACTGATCTACCGACTGGTCCCGGTCTCCGGACCGGGGGTTGGGGACCGCTGGTATAGGAGACCACTGAGTAAGTTCAGGATCACAACACAGAGGTAGGCTATGGCAAGCTACCTCTGAATATCTCTGGCTTTGAAAACCTCACTGTATCATCATAAGTCAGTTGTTACTTGCTAGCAAAAAACAAACACACCCACACATTATAATCTTCCCTTGGATTCAGAGGACAAACTTGAAACTTACCATCACTATAAACAAACAATATCAAACCATATCAAATGCCTTAAAAGCATCTTTCTGATAAGTTATTTTACTTATATGACTTCACAAGGTAGTTGAACCAATATATGTTTTAATTGTCTCATGTCCATGTTCCTATAAAATACATAGAACTAAACCGCATAAGTGATAATACTACTGGCAAACTGTGTTGGTGTCATTGACCAATAAGAATTTTAAATACCTCAAAGAGAACGAAATTCTCTTATGCCAATCCTTTTATGACACAAAATAATATGACATCATAATAGCTATATAATCAGCTATAATAAAAAATGAATTCTCCTGACAGATATTACCCGTAAGTGCAGCCTGTAAATAAATGATTAATGCATGTTCAATTACAAGAGAACGATGTGTATATAAACTGGAAAAAAACTGCAGTACTGGGACAGCAAAGGAACCATCCAAAGCAGAATTAAAATGCCCTCCAGCAGAATTTTGACCACACTTAACTCCATTTATAATACATAACACTTTAGCAATGTTAACAATCCACTAACAGACATTAGCAAAGCTTTCCATGTAGTTCTTCCCTGGAACCCAGATTTGAATGTAAGCTTGATGTATCTTCTGATGGCAGATGGTGCTACTAAGTTATAATAATATGGGGTAGTGAACAATTTCAATTGTCACGTCTAAGTCAATATTTCATCTCTGCCAAGCAATACAGTCTTGGAAGAAGCCTTGTCTTTTTCCTGAATGGCGCAATTGTCCTTAAGGAACATCCTGACAACAGACACCAGTTTGGAGCAAAGGTCAATTATTATACCAGCATGGGAATCCCATCATTGAATCTATATGTTTCATCAGTAGAATGCCACAACTGCAGGCCCAGAAAAACCATATAATATACCATAAGGCTCTTTTTTATCCAAAACAATCTTATTTATTTATCATCTTGGCATGGAATTGGGGTCAATTTCGGTGGACAGGTAGTTTTGAGTTTCCTGCATTCTGAAGAGGATTTGATGATCCTGATTCTATGGCAGTGGTCCCCAACCTTTTTATCACCGGGGACTACTCAATGCCGGGGACCACTCAACGCCTTTTACTGAGGCCCGGTGGGAGGGGGTAGTTTACTCCTCTACTCTCAACCACTGCCCACTCTCTGATCGCTATGGTAATGTTTAAACATCCTTTCAAAATCACTGGGAGTGATGGGAGACAATGACACCCGAAGTGTGCTGCAAAGGGCCGGGGGGGGGGGGAGAAGGCATCCTTCGGGGCCCACCTCCAATTAGTCGAAGGACCACATGTGGTCCGCAGCCCACAGGTTGGGGATCGCTATTCTATGGTTTATTTTATTTTAACATCAGCCACCTTTCTTCATTGTAGAACTTATTTATACAACAGAAACACTATCAAATAAAATCTCCCAAAACAAAATCAGTTCTCTCCACGTTTCATGTTGTTTTTTATGTTAAGTTTTAATTAATATTTATTTGTAATTCTTTAGCCTTTTAAAGTATTCATTGCTTAACCACTGTAATGCTTAGCAAGTTAGTACTAAATTAAGTTTCCCAATATATTTTTCACATTTAAGGTAAGATATGCAGTCAGAATTGGCTTCATTCTTAGTAGCTACTAAGAATTAGCAGGGACAGAACTGCAAAAGAGGAAAGAGAAAACCTGCTTCTCATTACAGACACTAGGCTCACCAGGGCAGCAGATTCAGCCATATTTGACATGACCCTGAGTATACGCTTTCATTTTTCACACTCATAAATAAATAGCTGTCATTAATTCCTATAGTGGAAATTGACTGCTGTACCTGGGGGTAGTTCTGCAGAAGGGAAAACCTGCCTACCAGTTCTGATATTAAGCTCCCTAAGTTTTTTTTTATGTAAATATTAGAAATGCCATTACAGAACATTTTAAAGGAACTCAGAACAACATCTCATTCACATTTACATTTTTATCCTGGATCTTCTAAAATAATGCAGAAATTAGATCTTAATAACGTAAAGTTCTAGAATACTGAAGCATTCATCTTCAAGAATTCCAGCTGTTTCTTAATTTCTTTTTAAAGAAACGTGTTATAGTGCAATTTTTTTTTAAATTACAGTTAGGCCTTTGAAAGTGTTAACAAATGTTGTTTCCATTAAAATTAGATATAGTCTATTAACTTAAAAGGCATAGAGAATACATTAAAAACAAATTCATTGAATATTTGCAAAAACAAATTCAATGAATGTTTGCTTAAGGAATGAATCTTCAGCTATGGCACTTTTGCATGAATAAAGCAAGATTTATACCCCACATTCCAAAAAGAAAGCATTCACACAAATTTAGAGCTTGGCTCTAACATCAACATGGCAAATAATTAAAATTAGCCAAAACATCCAATATGGAATTGTAATAACTGTTTCATATTTTTTAATTTTAGGTCTATAAGTCACCTTAGGTTTGCTCGTGAAAAACAAGATAGATAAACACACACATATGCAAATAGTTGAATACATAAAAGGTATAAGCTCTGACATTTATAGCATAACTTGAAAATTCACCTTCATACCACTAGAGAGGAAAAGGTGGTACGCATCTGCTTAGAATTCAGAAGGTCCCAGGATCAATTCCGAAGTTTAAAAAACAAATAAGACCTATTACACACAGCATAATTTTTGCACAGTTAGCATTGCCAGGCAGAGCCTATAACTGGCAGGTGGACTTACCAGCAGAGAGGTATCCTACAGTAGCGTAGCCAGCTTTTAGGTTGGAAAACCCCTGAAGATTTGAGAGTAAAGTCAAGGGAAGGCTGACTTGGGGGAGGGGCCTCAGTGGGTTATAACCATAGAATGAAACCTCTACAGCAGTCATTTTATCCAGGGGAATGTCCCTTAGTATTTTGTTTTTGAAATACTGATTGTCTCTGCCATCCTGGCAGCTTGTCTATGCTTCCTCCCAGCAGAGAGCTGAAACCTGAGATCAACACAGGAGGCAAAGGAAGCAGCTGGCTTCCCTGTCTGAGGGTGATGGAGTGTGGGAAGACGCTGAGGATAGGGCAACTTACCAGCAGCAGGGCTTTTTAGAGAGGCCAGCACCTCTTCCACTCAGCAAGCAACAAGAAGAGGAAAAAGAGGATAGATTAAGTGATATGATTGGCCCTCACTAAAAGAGTGCTCTCTTTTTATTGGCAGCACACCCCCAGGTGGGGTCAGTCAGGTAGGGAGGGAGTTGTCTTCATGCAATTTGAACTGATTGGCTCTCATTGGCAGAGGTAAATTTGACTTGATAGGACCTAATGGGCAGTACTCTCTTTTTATTGCCAGCACACCCCCAGGGAGGAACAATCAGGAAGGGAGTTAGTTGCCTATAGTCAATTTGAACTGACTGGCCCTCACTGGCAGAGTGCAGTTTGAACTGATTGGCCCTCATTAGCTGAATGAGCTCTCCCTATTGGCAGCACACCCCAGGGAGGACTAATCAGGTAAGGAGTCAGTTGTCTGCATTCAATTTGAACTGATTGGCCTTCACTGGCAGTACTCTTCCCCGATTGGCAGCACATCTCCAGAGAGGGCTAATCAGATAGGGAGTGAGTTTTCTGCACACAACTTCAATTTTATAATGTTTAGTGATTAGTGATTAAAAAAATAAATACAAATATGACTATTGCTAGCTCACCAATAGCCCAGTCTTTTGCATCTTTATTCCAAAAAAGTTGCAATTAGTTGACTAAGGTTCCTATAAAATGTACTTAAGAACTGATACAACTTACCCGCCACCACATGGTTACACAATAAGCAAACCATGGGAAATTCCCTCCCATGAGAAGCATACTCTCTTCCCTGTCTTGTCTCCTCTCAGACTCTAATGCTCACCAACATTATTTCTTGTTTTATTTTTCTCCCTCTGTATAAAATATTGGCCAGGCTTTCTCCACCAGGGTTTCTAACCAATTATCCTTCCCAGCCATATTTTGCACGATCGTACCACTTCTGGGGTTTCTTGAAGCCTAATGTATGTTTCAGGGATTTCTCAAAGGTAAAAAAGTTGAAAAACATTGCTATAAACAATAATCAACTCTTATCGAACATCCACCTCATACTATATGCTTCTTTTAAAAGTAATACTAGTTATCACTCAAAATGCAAAATTTACTAGAGTACAATAAATTGTTTTGAAGATTTCAGAGCAATGTGTAAATTGAATGTTTTTATGTCCTTTGGTGTTCATTTCATTTTTCCAATTACCTGTAACTGATGATCAAGTTAATGCTGAAAAAATTCTGTAGCAGATAACTGACTCACTGAAATGTTATTAATGCCTATGGGACAAACTGCACAACTGAAACCATGACTTGGGGAAGCAGGATAGGGGGTAGTGTTTACTAAATTAATGTGAAAATTAAAAGGTCAGCCTAGCCTCCATTATGGAATAATAGTTAAGGATTGTGTGTTTTTTAAAATTCAGGTGCAGTACAAACATGAAGATGTTAGATGGCTGAATCCAGGGGTTATTCAAATTTTGCAGAATTCGTTTTTGAAAACTGAGAATCCTCTTTTGCTCACAATTTGCTGTATTACTTGGATTACTTATGCCACAGTGTCATCAGCATAGATCATGCATTGCTTGTGCGCTTGGAAAGGGGTTCACACGTTATCAATTGGTAACATTAATTGTGCTGCTACATCATCCAAACTCACTGGATTGACAGTACAACCAAGTAACCAAGAAAACAAAATAGAAGAAGAAGAAGAAGAGTTGGTTCTTATATGCCGCTTTTCCCTACCCGAAGGAGGCTCAAAGTGGTTTACAATCGCCTTCCCATTCCTCTCCCCACAACAGACACCCTGTGGGGTGGGTGAGGCTGAGAGAGCCCTGATATCACTGCCCGGTCAGAACAGTTTTATCAGTGCCGTGGCGAGCCCAAGGTTACCCAGCTGGTTGCATGTGGGGGAGCGCAGAATCGAACCTGGCATGCCAGATTACAAGTCCGCACTCCTAACCACTACACCAAACTGGCTCTCTACTGGCCACTACACCAAACTGGAAATACAATATTTCCTGGAAAGGTACAATAAAATCAGAGTTCAGTAGCACCCTTAAGACCAACAAATATTTATTCAAGGCGTGAGCTTTCAAGTGCAAGCACTCTTCCTCAGACTGGACTCTGATTTTATTGTGCTACTTCAGACCAATATGGCTACCCATTTGAATCTATCCTGGAAAGGTATTAGTGGTGGATAGTTAATAGCTCAATAACTGAAGGAAGTGTCATTCCTATACAGAAACAACAAAATCAGCCAAACCTTGGCCAGTGACTAGGCAAGACATTTCTTTATACAAAGGTTTACAAAAAAATGTGAAATCTTTTTTAAAAAAATACATGGGGGAGGGTAAAAAAATCAAATTATAAATGGAGCACCTGTAGTTTTAACAAACATCCCTGTAGAAACTGTTGTTATGCGACCTCAGAATTCCAAATTGAGTTTCTGAGGGGAAAGGGCCTTTGAGGGCTAGGCCTGATGGGAGTTGCCAGCTCTGGGTTGGGAAATGCCTGGGGATTTATGGTGGTATATGAGGAGGGCATGGCTTGGAGATATCATCCAATAACATCCAACTTGCATGATTCAAGTAGGCCTGGCTCCATGCTACTTCTCAATAGCAGTCACTTTATGAAAGCCAGTGTGGTGTAAGAGGTTGAGCTTCACAGCTGGCTCCAGGAGAGCCAGGTTTAAATCCCCATCTTGCAATGGAAGCTTACTTGGACCGTTTATGCACTGGGAACTTCAGTGCCCCATAGACCCATAGACCCATTATGCACGGGGGTTTTAGTGCACATTCGGGGTGGAATGGTGGCGACTAAAATCACCGATAACGCACGGAACCGGCTGCAACCGGCCGCAGCTTCAGTGCATGCCGCCGAAAAAGCCGCATCAGTGAAACGTGGAAGAAAGCGCAGCTTCCGGGTGACCGGGGCGCAACCAGAACCGGCGCCCGGATCGCCGCGTGCATAATCGGTTACTCTGGGTTTTGCCGCCGTCGCGCCCCGCCCCGTACATAACCGGTATGCGTCGCGTCTTCCCCCTCCGCGTTTTCCATGTGACCCGAAATCGCCGTTTCGGCGGCCATGCATAATGGGCCATACAGGAGCACAAATCTGGGGCGGATGAGGCACACCAGGCCAAATGCTCCCCTATGCAGGTGCAGGAAGCAGTGGGGCAACCTGCCACAACTAAAACTCCAGCTTGCAGCTTGGCATGAAACCTCCAGTGCATTGGTGATTTTAGAAGTGTCAGATATTTTCAAGTCTCAGCTACCTCACGGGTTATTATGGGGATAAAAAGGAGGAAAAGAGAATAAAATACTAAAGTGAAAAATATAGCATAGCACTATTCTCAGAAGATTATAGTATAGATCAGAAATTCTCAGACTTGCTGCAATGATTCTTAGCAGTTCAAGAATAAATCTGTTGAGCCTTCAGCTGCATATCAAAGATTGTTTTGCATTCTGTATTATTGCCCTGTGCCTACAGCAAAAGTATCACATTTGAAAAGCTAAGGAAAACAAGGTTGCAATCTTGGAACATCTTTTAAAGATGAAGAAAATTTTAAAAAAACCCAAAATGTATAGATTTAGTTTGAATTACTTAGTTATTTTCCTAAGATTTACCACCATCCAGTCAGTTCACCTGTCATCATCTCTACTTGCTCCCATGCAGGGGCTGGGCTGTGTTCCCAACCTACTCTCAGCTTCTTGAGTTCTAGTCTTGGACACTTTATGTGGCATTATGCCAGAGCAAGTGCCAATCTCCTCTTCCTTATGGTTTCCTTGGACAGGAATGATACTGTTCAAGCCTCAAGGAAGCTTAGTACTCCCAAGCCTGAAAGGAATCCCAAATCAATACAATAAAATGTTAAAATTCCCCATTAAAACCCCTCACAGCTATACACAATACACAAAACAACAATGGCGATACAATATAAAATACTATTTCCCAGACATACTCTCTGGATGGTCCAAAAAGCTGGCAGATGGATAATTGGAGATGGAAGGATTGATCTGGTAATCCGGGCCAGTCTAGTATAGCCCTCTGTCCCTGGAGAGGGGAACTGGGCTAATGCCTTTCTTAGGGGTGTATTCTACCCCAGGGGTAGGGTGCTTTGAGGTTTGACATGCCTCCACACCACTTTGAAATCACTGCTGGACCCTCAGGCTGAATCCTAATTTAATATAAAAAGTTTTTAATGGTTTGAGTCATAAACTACTTCCGATCACATCAACTTGCTCAAGTTTTATGACCCAGAGATTATGCTTGCCTATTGAAATCAATAACAGTTTGGTCAGTATTCATTATAAGAGTCGTTGCAGATGATGCTCCCAAACTCTAGAACACCCTTTCCCTAATGAAAAGAAATATAATATCCATAAAGTCTCTTTTGGATCTAATTATAATATCCCTAAAGGCCCTTTCAGATCCAATTTTTGGTTTGGAAGGCTGAACTGGTTATGTGATAACTCATTTTTGCTTTAACATACTTGATTTTTTTTTTCATTCATGGGTATTTATTTATTTATATACCACCCTCTCTGGAGGCTCAGGGCGGTTTACATAAAATGTATAAATAATGCATGAAACAATCCATAACATACAAACAATAATACTAATAACTGATAGTTGTAACAGTGCAAACAGTACAAACACTGCAGCAGTGCAAACAGGTCCAGAGAGCACTGATGGAGTTATGGGAGGGAGGGAGCAGGGGCACTTTAGACGCTGTTGGTTATGCCTGGCGGAAGAGCTCCTTTTTGCAGGCCCTGCAGAACTGTTTTAGCTCCGTCAGGGCCTTGATCTCCTCTGGGAGCTCATTCCACCAGGTGGGGGCCAGGACAGAGAATGCTCTGTCCCTGGTTGATGCCAGGCGGACATCTTTAAGACCAGGTACCATTATCCAGTTGGTGGTGGTGGAGCGTAGAGCTCTTAGTTTCTGAGATCTGACAAGATCAGGCTAGCCGGGGCTATCCAGATCAAGACATTTTTTTCAGGGGGGAGGGGGAAACAATATGAGGGAACAGACGCACGTACCTACTGTAGCTGAAACAAATCTCACAAGTGTGTGAATTATGTTCCATGATATTTTTATTGTTTATTTACTTTGGAATTTATATTCCACCCTATCCTTGGAAACTCAGGACAGATTACAGTAATATAAGATACATGTACATTTCACAAATATAAAATAAAATTGAGCATTAAAACACTGCATTAAATATTAAAATAGTAAAATTGCCCATAATACTATCTCTTACATGGGCCACTGGAGAGAGAGGGTTGTACAGAAAAGACCTCAGAAAATTTTTCAAGCTGGTGGATTCGGACAGAGAGGCCAGCGGTTGTGATGTTACTTCTGACTTCAACCATAGGCCGGATGGAATAGCTCATTTTTGCAAGCCCTGAAGAGCTGTTGAAAGTCCTGCAAGGCTCTGATCTCACCTGGCAGAGCATATCACCAGGCCAAGGCCAGGTAAGAAAAAGTTCTGGCCCTGGTTGAGGCCAGTTTGATCTCCTTGGGGCCAAAGACCCTGAGCAAATTTTGAGCTAGCTTGGTGGAGTGGTTAAGAAAACAGACTTCTAATCTTGCAAGCCGGGTTTGATTTCCCACTCCTCTTCCACATGCAGCCAGCTGGGTGACCTTGGCCTCGCCACAGCACTGATAAAGCTGTTCTGATCGAGCAGGAATATCAGGACTCTCTCAGCCTCAGCTCTCTCACAGGGTGTCTGTTGTGGGGAGAGGAAAGGGAAGGAAATCATAAGCCGCTTTGAGACCCCTTTGGGTAGAGAAAAGTGGCATATAAGAACCAACTCTTCTTCTTCAGTAATCTCAGGGCTCTCTCAACCTCAACTACCTCACAGGGGTCTGTTGTGGGGAGAGCAAAGAGAAGGCGAATGTAAGCTGCTTTGAGACTCCTTTGGGTAGAGAAAAGCGGCATATAAGAACCAACTCTTCTTATTATTGTGCCTCCCCCTCAGTTGCCCCCATTCCAATTGGTTTGACCTGAATTTCCTCAACTGTTCAAACATATACACATACACATACACATACACATACACATACACATACACATACACATACACATACACATACACATACATATGTGTGTGTGTGTGTGTATCCTGCTAGCCCATCTACATGAATAAACAAAAAATGGCAAGATACAACAAAAGCCCAGTGGCACCTTATTGACTAACAGCATTAATTTCAAGATCAGGTTTTCTGAGTGATAGCTCATCTTCAAATAAATGTTGTTAGTCTTTAATGTTGTTAGTCTTTAAGGTGCTGGTGGACTTCGGTTTGATATTTCTACAGCAGACCAACCTGGTCAACCCTTTGCAACACTCATGACTAGTATTATAGAATCTTAGAATCATAGAGTTGGAAGGGGCCATACAGGCCATCTAGTCCAACCCCCTGCTCTACGCAGGATCAGCCCTAAGCATCCTAAAGCATCCAAGAAAAGTGTGTATCCAACCTTTGCTTGAAGACTGCCAGTGAGGGGAGCTCACCACCTCCTTAGGCAGCCTATTCCATTGCTGAACTACTCTGACTGTGACATTTTTTTCCTGATATCTAGCCTATATCATTGTACAGTTTAAACTTGCAGTTTAAACCCATTACTGCATGTCATTTCCTCTGCAGCTAATGGGAACAGCATCCTGCCCTCCTCCAAGTGACAACCTTTCAAATACTTAAAGAGGGCTATCATGTTCCCTCTCAACCTCCTTTTCTCCAGGCTGAACATTCCCAAGTCCCTCAACTTATCTTCATAGAGCTTGGTCCCTTGGCCCCAGATCATCTTCGTCGCTCTCCTCTGTACCCTTTCAATTTTATCTATGTCCTTCTTGAAGTGAGGCCTCCAGAACTGCACACAGTACTCCAGGTGTGGTCTGACCAGTGCCGTATACAATGGGACTATGACATCTTGTGATTTTGATGTGATGCCCCTGTTGATACAGCCCAAAATGGCATTCGCCTTTTTTACCGCTGCATCACACTGCCTGTTCATGTTTAGTTTACAATCCACAAGTACCCCAAGGTCTCGTTCACACACAGTGTTACCTAGAAGCGTATCCCCTATCCAGTAGGCATGCTTTTCATTTTTCTCCAGTAGGCATACTTTTCATTTTTCAGCTAGGGTGCATCCCAAATAGACAGATGCCCTTATGTGTAAGAGATAAGAGATGCTAGATGAAGACAGGCTTCTTTCAGAGCCACTCAAACATTCTGATAGCCCTATATAAGATCAGATTACTTTGGGAAGGGAACGCCAAAGTCTGTCTTGAACAAAAACATGAAAACATACACATTGATTGCCTATTGATTATAATACTATGGAAAAGAAACAAGAAACACATATACTATTTCTGTTACAGAGGCCATGGGAGAAGAATAAAGGAGAAGCAAGAACAGTAGAGGTATCATAAGAAAAGGACACAGGCTATGACAAAAGAGAGCAATCTAGCCGGTTCATTTGATACCAGTGTTTGTTTTCAGGATTTACACAATAAAGGAGTACAGATCACAATTACATAATCCTTTTATAAATGTAATAAATAAAATAAAATCAATGTACACATGAGTGATGTTGTAGGGCCAAACGACTGGCTCTCATCTGAAAATTGAGAGGGATCCCAAATACCAGTTCTCGACTGAGAGTCAGTGTTCCACCCTCCATTATCGTTTCTTGCTTGACCCAAGGATCAAATAAGAAGGGTTTCACTTCCCTGGAAGAGTCTCAATTGCTGGTGTCCTAACCCTGTTCCAAAGCATTCTAAAGCTGGAGTTTCACAATACTTAGCTTTTTTAATGAGCTAATATATAGCCTTCTGAGATTTACACCATACAGTCTTCAAATGTTGAGATTCTGGATTCTGAAATATATGTCAAAACCCAGAGTATCAGACACTGAGGCCCATTATGCACGGAGTGGAAGGTCTGCATTCGGGGTGGAATGGCGGCAGCTAAAATCACCAATTATGCACGCTGCAGGCAGCAACCGGGCACAGAGTCAACATATGCCGCCGAAAAAGCCGCGTTAGCAAGATGCAGAAGAAAGTGGAGCTTCCCGGGAGCAGAGTGCAACCAGAAGCGGCTCCACAGTAGCCGTGTGCATAATTTGATACTCTGGGTTTTGCCGCCGTTGCATTCCATCCCGTGCATACGCGGTTTGCTTCGGCTCTTCCTCCTCCGTGTTCTCCATGCCGCCATTTCAGCAGCCACACTGATTCTTCATCAGAATCACAACCCACACACAGCAGGAAGCTCTTGAATATCTAGATATGAACAATTTAAATAATTGTTAACATAAATTAACAATTAAATGACTATTTGGTAACATTATTATCTGCCTTGGGTGCATATAAAATATGAAAATGGAAACAAAATGCATAAGGTACAACCACCTTGGCAACATCCTCCACCTTATCTCTTTCCTATCACTTACAATAAACACTTTGATTATAGAAGATCCTGAGTTCAACCCTAGGATCTTCAGATCACCATCAGTCTACAAAGCAATATTTGAAAACTGCAATTCTTAAAGTTACACCTCTGAGTACATACCGTATCTAATGTTGGCCCCTGTGGAAACCAAACAGAAACCAGAGTACACAAAAACATGAGATATTATAACAGGTCTGCATATCCTATCTACTCCACATTACTGCCATCTGCAACAGTAACTATCTGGTATAAATATTTGTGCAAATATTGTCTAGTTTAAGGCGAAACAATTTGCCTAAGAAATCAGTTTTTAAGAGGGTAAAAAAATCAAGCAAGAGCCTTTGCCTATTTGCGGGGGAGGAAGGAATGTATTCATGAGGAGGTTGTCACTCAAAACATTTTCATAGTGCTGCAGGGCAACGTATTTTCAAAAGTCTATCAGAGAGGCATATATTGAAAATAAAGACACAAAATATCATGGAAGAGCTACAGTTCCAATTAGGGCAAAATCAGACACTCTAGGCAATAAAACAACAGGAGACATCACAACATCGATACCTGAGAAACACTGCCACTTGTTATCTAACCATATCACTCAGTAAAAACATTACCCAAGAGACTCAGAGCTAGTCTAAACACTTCAGAAACCACCCAGTACCGTATGGCATGAGATTCTTTCATACCTCAGGAGTGAAAGTTAGCCAGACCCTCCTGACAAACTAAAATGATTTATTATCACAAAGCAGAACTAATGCATTCTGTTTTACAACTCTCCTGGTAGTCTACAGGAGACGCTGTATTTATTACTTACAATGCATAATGCCCATTGCAGAGCTCTGTATTATTCATAAGGCTGGCTTTTTTGTGCCATCATAATGCTGATAAATTATGGAAAAATGCATATTTTATTTCAATTTCTAGAATATTTTGATATACATATCGATACATCATGTTGCTGCAGGAAAAATAAGCACCACTGCTGACTGTTCTTGACATGATGACCTCAATAAAAGCAAAACGGCTGATGAGATAATTCGGACTCACTTCTAGCATTTCACATAAAAGCCCAAGTCTTCTTCCTTTAATATTTGGATGGAGATATGTAGGAATGTTAGTGCTAAAAGAAAAAGTGGGATGAATTGCGGGAAAAGGGAGGGTCATCAAAATTCAGCAAATTGCACTCACAGTGAGTAGACTGTCAGTCAAACTGCTGGCTGACAAGTTCCAATAAAACCGAAATGTTCACATTATTCTCACCCTGCAGGTGACTGTCTACTTTTTGGGTTCCTTAATTTGCAACTACAACATTTCTTGTGGGTGCCTACCCTAATTTGGAACACTCTATTTTTTGTGGGACCCTACCCTAATAGACTGCATGAGAGAGATTTTCTCTTAGCCTCACCATCTGAATGACAACAAAAGAAATATTATCAAGAAATACTAGAGGAGGAGAATGACAGTCGAATTGAAAGTATCTGAGTGAAGATAAGTGAGGGAAAAACAGAGTGGCAGACTGACCAGGATGAGGAAATGGATGCTGCCCTCCTTGAGCAGCTTGGTAAAGTATCCAGGCATCAGGACCTTGTAATTATGGGTGACTTCAATTTCCCTGATGTCTACTGGGAAACGAACTCTGCTAAGCATTCAGAGTCATGCAATTTTCAGATCTGGCTGATTTAGAAGAGGCTCGGCCATACTTTAGGATGCTTAGGGCTGATCCTGCGTTGAGCAGGGGGTTGGACTAGATGGCCTGTATGGCCCCTTCCAACTCTATGATTCTATGATTCTATGATTCTAACAATACAGCAGGCAAGAGCTAGTAGATGGGGTGAAGGAGGTACCAACCCTGGGGGAGAGTGATCATGTATTCCTAGAATTCCTTTTGAAATGGGGGAGGGAGGCTAAGGAAGCTCATAGATATGTATGCTGGACTTCCATAGGGCAGACTTCAATAAATTCAGAGGCATGATGAGAGTTGTGCCATGGACAAGAATGCTGGAAGAGAAAGGAGCAAGTCATGAGTGGAAAGGGAGGGAAAGACAAGCCTTCAAAGAAGAGTACCTGCAGGTTACTAGATACTGTAAGTCAGCCTTCAGAGAGGCCAAACCTGTGAGTGAGGTGAGACTGGCCAGGGAAGTCCACTATAATACGAAAAACTTCTTCAGGTATGTGAGGAACAAATGTAAAGTAAATAAGGCAATAGACCCACTGTTGGGTGAAGATAGAGAGACTCTGACTAAAAACAGAGAGAAAGCAGAAATGCTCAGTACCTATTTTGACTCTTTTTCCCCAAGAAGAATATGGACACATCTAGGTATGGTATAGTGTCTGGGTGGTGGATTCACATAGACAGAGAGCTGTGGAACAGGCTCGACAGGGCAACCCAGTAACAGCAGACTGGAGCAATATCTGAACAGCTTTGCCTTGCTGGACTATCTTTTGGACTATCACAGCAAGATGCTGAGCTACAGCCGTGAAGTGAGATGTTCTAAAGAGCTAATGCCCTACCAGAGTAAATGTGCTGAGAGGGCTCTAAAAGCTCACTGCTCTGAAAAGCACCATAAAAGGCAAGTATGAAGGCTGTATTGATCAGGATTATCTAGAAAATTGAATAACAAACCTGTGGTAAAAGCTGTATTATGCCCTGTACCACCTGTATAATGATGGGCTTATGTGAGTTGGGTACTGCTGGAGAAGCCCTTCTCCACCATTCAGTTACATGGTAAGTAATAAAAGAATTACAGGGAGAGGGAAAGCCTAAGTCCTTGCTATAAAAGAAAACTGCCACTAGGTGTAAGGATATGCTCTTTAAGATGTACAATTGTTAACTACTCTCTTTGGGACTTTAGCCACTAGCTCAATCCACGGTATCAGTTAGGATTTTTTTTGGTGACCCAGGAAGCATTTTTAGTTTAGGAGCAGTGGATCTTATGCTTCGCTGGGTTGTGGCTTTATTTCTATTGGGAGGCCCCTGCTGAGCTTTCCCCCTTGTTCATGGCATGCCTAGGAGGCATATTATGCTGTTCTGAAACTTTGCCTTACACTAAATCATAACCTGTGAATCATGTTATAGCTTAACCAAATTTAACTGACTACTATAGTGCAACCTATTTAATTTAAAGCCAGTGTTCTTTTCAATCCCTCTTTCTCTTTTTCCTTTTAAAAAATAAAACCTGCTTTAGCTGAAGCTAGAAGCCACATAGTATATATAGTATATAAATATTGATAAACCTCCATAAAACCAGTCCAGCTCAGTCCTAAAAGAGCAACTAGATTTAGGAGGAAAATATCCACCACATTGGAGGGGAAGCCTGGAGGGGAAGAACATTGCAGAGCCAGAACATCCACAAAACAGGAGAAAGCACCCTGCTGTAGTGGGTCAAATACTTGTAAGAGAACTCACCAAGGTGACCACATCACTGCCATCCCATATCAGCCCCTGCCAATCAGGCACCAGTTCCATGTAGCTTGCACACATTGCTGCCAGCAGAAAATGGACGCCTTCTCCTGCTCTTTTCCAGGCCTAGGTTACAAAACTGGCACTCAGATTCTGCACTTATTAGAGGATGCTGGGCTGCCCTATCTGTGGATGCCTCTGGGAGTGAGGGTGAGGACCTGTAGTAAGAAATGGTTATGACTCTCTGTAGATTTTAAAGGAGACAAGAAGGGGGCAAGGTTTATACCCTGACCTCCTTATAAACCATAGCCTGAAGAAGAGAGATGGTATAAGGAGATAGGCACTCTGTGTGAGCAGACAAGTGTCACAGATGCACAGCCAAAAATAGTTCAGTGGATTGTCTAAGCATTAGGTGAGTCTGCAAGGAACTGCATTCCTTTGGAGTACAGTTCCTGCAAGCCGGAACTCTAAAAAGGAAATACTGAATTTCTCTGATATTCCCATTTGTATTCTGAAGCACAACAAAGCTGCTCTGAAACAGAACCATAAATATACTTGGTCTCAAGAAAGGATATGAATTTTTAGTCAAGATTTCCACCCTGCTAGCAAGTGCCTTGTTAAAGCCTCCTTCCACTCTTAAATAATAGCAGGCTTTCTGATTCAAGGAAACATTTAGAATTAATACAAAGCTACACAGCCTAGGTTCTTTCAGTCCTTACTCTTTTCCACTGTGACAGTAAAAATGGGAAATGCTACAGGTCCCAGTACAAGTATAAGGGTGCCACAACTACTTTCTTGATTGCCAGGATGTCTGTGTAAAGCAGGCTTTCTCAGCCAGGGTTTTGTGAAACCCTGAGGTTTAATGACAATCCTGAAAGGGTTTCCTGAATAGGCATGAGTTATTTTTTATATATATTTGTTTAATTTGTTAAACATTTATTGGGTAATATGACCATATATGGTCATGTCGACCTGCTCCTCCCCATGGCCAATGATGGGCCTGGAGGAGGTGGGAAGGGGAGTGGCCCTTGGTGAGTATGTACACAGCTATGCTTCCCAGCTATATTCTGTGCAATTGTGACACTTCTGGAGTTTATCAAAGCCTGAAGAATGTTTCAGGAGTTTCTCAATGGTAAAAAAAGTTGAAAAAGACTGGTGTTACACAAATGAATTATGCCAAACAGAAATAAAGGTTTCTAGTTGTTCAGTGCAGTGGAAAAAATTACTATATTTGTGCAGGAGGTGATTCTGATGCTTATACAAGGACTCTTTAAGGATAAATGCAACATGTCCGCTCTAATCCAGTAGCTAGAATTATTCAGTAAATTTCATCCTGCTATATATAGTTTTTGCTGCTACATGTTAGTAATTTATTGTGTGTTTGAGAGTGATGGTGAAGTGGCTAGTGTTGAGCTAGATCAGGTTCAACTTCTCCTTCAGCAATAAAATTCAGTGGGTAACCTTGGGTCAACCACTTTATCTCAGGCTAACCAAAGATAAATGCTATGGTTTGGTGGAAGATCCTATGGATTGCATGCCAAAGGTGCACTGCCTGGTTAAAATACCTCAGGTATCAGATATTGGGAAAGATCATCGTTCCCTGAAGCCTTGAAGAGAAGCTGTCAGTCAGAGAAAAGATTAACGGTAATAAGGTGCTATTAAATGGTACAGCTTCCTCTGTCTCTTCACTGTGTCTCAGAGACCGATATATAGTTATAGTGAACTAAAATATTCAATACCTACAACAGAATAAGAACGAAAATCCATAACTATACATTTATAGATACATACACACTACATTTAATGGTTCATATTTAGTTTACATGACGATGGCTGAAAAAGTGGGAAAAGTACAGCCTTGCAGCTGTGTAAACTGTCTAAACTCTGTTCTGAGGGTGGCTAGAAAAGGACATGATTTAGCTCTCCTTTCCCACATGCAGTGTTTTAGTTTAAAAATACACCTTCCCAAACTTGTTTGAGTATGTCAGCAAAGAAAAGGGAAAACGTGACTTTCATTGAGAGTCATGCTTTCATGTGTCAGCTCTGAAAGTGAGAATTTTAGTTGCCTGTAAAATGGAGACACTCTACTTTTTTGCTGGAATTTTGGTATGGGAGAACCCCTTGAGAGATCACGTCGCCTGAAAATTTCATTCCAGTTTTGATGGGAAAGTTGAACCAGGAAAAGTGTTTCTCATTGAAACCACTGAGTATCAGACTGATGAAATAGCAAGGCTATCTTTAAATATCAGAAGTCAGCTGAACTGAGAAAAAGAATAGCTCTCCTTTCCTACATGCTTCAATACTATTGAAGAGAGAGCCAGTTTGGTGTAGTGGTTAGGAGCGCAGACTTCTAATCTGGCATGCCGGGTTCGATTCTGCACTCCCCCACATGCAGCCAGCTGGGTGACCTTGGGCTCACCATGGCGCTGATAAAGCTGTTCTGACCGAGCAGTGATATCAGGGCACTCTCAGCCTCACCCACCTCACAGGGTGTCTGTTGTGGGGAGAGGAAAGGGAAGGTGAATGTAAGCCGCTTTGAGCCTCCTTCGGGTAGAGAAAAGTGGC
Source organism: Paroedura picta (assembly GCF_049243985.1). Taxonomy (NCBI): domain Eukaryota; kingdom Metazoa; phylum Chordata; class Lepidosauria; order Squamata; family Gekkonidae; genus Paroedura; species Paroedura picta. The sequence continues at coordinate 75,337,507 of NC_135373.1, read as the reverse complement.
ATATAAGAACCAACTCTTCTTCTTCTTCTATTTAGGTCCTATTCCTACTTTTCAGTACATAAATGGATGATGTTGCCTGTCTTCAAAGCAAGCCAGTTGCCTAAATGGGGGGACGGAGCACTGTAGCTGCTTCCTCTGCCTCCCCTCTCCCCCAGATCCCAGCAAGCACAAGCAAAACTTTCCTCTGGCTGGCTAACACATTTGCAGCCCTAGCTATTTTAAGCAGGCAAGGAGGACTAGTACTTACTCAGAATCCAAAAGCTCATCAAAGCTGCAGTTATGGTATCATATTTTGCAAAAGAGTAGGAATGCAGTCCTCAGACACCACAATCATAGTGGGAAAGATGGACTGTTCTGGTTGGCTAGTGTTATCATCAGGCACTGTTGAACAATACTCTCCACCCTCCCTTACACTTCTGCCTCCCACTGTGTGAAGGTGTCAAACCAGACAATAACTGGATGCCTTCTACACTCACTGGTCAGATTAGAAGACTTACGGTAATTACATTTCTGAATAGAGTGTGGCTCAGGCCAGTTCATGATTGCAGTATTCAAAATGGATGTCCCTAACTTTAAATGTAGCATCTGATAAAGTGTGCATGCAAATGAAAGCTTATACTCAGAATTAAACTTTGTTGGTCTTAAAGATGCCACTGGACTCAAAGTTCAGACCAACATGACTTACCCAACTGAATCTGAATCATCCTTAATATGACCCCCCCCCATTTATTTTAGGATAGTCTGCCCTCTGGTGGCAGAATATTAAGCATGACTCTATAGTTTTTAATCCATTAATGTCTAGGAGGCTTTGAGACCTTTGACTTATGGTCACTGAGTCATGTGTGATTCTACAGAGTTCAGAAGAGAGGGAGAAAACCTTCAAACAATGAAATATATCATTCAAATGCATGTAAATATTGAAAGGGATAACTTCTTTTTGTATTTGATGATTACATGTAAACATGCTATCATAATAATTGTTAAGTGCTATACATTCAAATGTTTAGATACTTTTACTGACACTATGAGATAATATGAGTCTGATACTTTCTGTTTCAACCATTAGCCTTTTAGGTCAGCATCAGAACAGAAATATTGGACAGTTGTGTAGATAAAACCCAAGAAAAATAGCAAATAATGTAATTTCATCCTGCATACATAGAAAAAAGAAAATTGCAGTTGGTCGACAGGCATTATTGGATGTATAACTTGATAGTATCCCAGAATCAGCTTTGCATATTCATATTTTAAATGAACAAAGAAACAATGGAGAATGCATACATATTATCTGAATGCCTAGACATTTTGTACAAAGCATGGTTATTCCAATGTGTACCCATATATAAAAATTGTCAGGCTAACTGTCAATTACAGGCAGCTGACAGGATGGATCCAAATCACTCTTCTAAGGTTAACCTGCAAGCATGCTATATGCAGAGTTAATTTCATAAGTGTCCATCCATCTCCTTTCATTTATACTCTGAAAGGCAGCATATTGTTAGTGAAATGTCGTAGTAGTAGCAAAGAAATAGGCTTTTAGCCTATTTAGCCTATTGAGGAATGTAACTAGGCAAAGTGTAATTATCCACACTGGAATTTGGCCAGGACACTGGGGATAAAACCTGTGCATCCTGTGAAAACTAGTATAGGCTTTTAATTAGCACAAAGGGTCAGGATCTTCATTTCATGTTTAAAGTGAAAGATGACACCAGCAACAATACAATGTTCTCTTCTACTGACTGGCTCATAATACTCTCAGGAGGGAAGAATGTCACTTTCCAAGAAGAAATTTATAGTTCAAAACTTAAGTGCATAACATCAAATTAAGCTAATTTTTCTTCACATTACGACTTGGTAAACAACATATTTGCATGTATGTTATGAATCTTTTATAAATATATTTTCTAAGTCACCAGCTCATTTGTATATGCCGGTATAAATTCAAGCTCTACTTCAAAGCACTGTTAGCTTAATTAGACAACACACAAGAGCTTTATATGTTTGCTATAGACACACACACAATCTATCCCACATTTCATGAAAACCTTGAGACATAAAAAGTACCAAGATAATGAAGCACACAGAATGGGATGTCAGCAAAATAGGTTTTTACATTTTACAAGGTCTTCAAACTGTTTCTGAGAAGATGATGAAGATCTTTGAAAGCTTCTCAGGGGGCCTCTCTTGAGCCAAAATGTTGGTATTCTTCCTTGAAACACAGCAAGCATACCACTACTAATTTCCCTTAAAATTTACAAATGCAATAGAACACTGACTGCTTTCTAAAGCATTCTATCAGCTCACAAAGGGGTAATAGTAAGTACAGACAAGCATAAACTCAGGGTTGTTCTCTATTAGCCTGGTTATGGGAACTCAGAGGAGAGGGGTTCCCTACCTTGGCCTGGCCCTGCCCACTCTCCACCCACCCAGCTGGCCAGGGGCTTTCTGCCGCCATTGTGCTAGAATCTCCCCAGGACACATGTAAGTGCCCTAGGGATGGGGGGGCACAGGGATGGGGCAATTCCCTTTCCCTTCACCCCTCAAAGCCCTCTGGCTGCCTCGGAGAGCCAGATAGAGGGTGTCAGGGTCTGAAGGGAAGTGGAGGTGGGGGGCAGAGGATTCTTTTCCCTTCAGCCCCCAGAGCCCTATGGAGTCTGAAGGGAAGCGGCTGCGGGGAGGAGTATTCCTTTCCCTTTGGCACCCAAAGCCCTCTGGGGTCTGAAGGGAAGTGGCCATGGAGCGGCGCTGGATGAAGGCTCAATTCTTCCAGGGCCTGTAAGCTGACTCCTTTACTCCACCTGCATGTCCTCTTTCCTCCCTGCCTTTGTGTATGTTGTATTCACGGAAGAACACTGCTGAGCTTTCTGTGTGTGTGTCCTAAGCACTGTGATTGCTGTCTCTCCTTCTCTCCCCACCTCTGTGAGTCTGTCTCCAAGCATAACAATTTTGGAGTCCAGCGGTATCTTTAAGACCAGCAGTTTTATTCTATGTGCCATTCCGCACAGATTCTTTGTAGCAGGAGTGTGGCAAATTGAAATCGCTACTAATTTACAGTTATGCACAATGTCGTTGACAATCTGCCACACTCCTGAAACTGATCCGCAAAAAGCGCTTCATTGTAGCGCTTTCAGGGAAATCCCAAAAAGTGGATTCACCCTCTGGAAAGCGCTACACTCTTGCAACCAATCTGCAACACTAGCGGGAAAGTTCTGTGTGTTACCATTGTTGCGGTTTCTGCAAAGTCCCTCCCCCTGGCTCTCTCCTCTGATCTTCTGGCGAAGCGATCGCCATTTTTTTTTCTCGGAGCGAGCGGAGATCAACACACCGGCGAGCCTGCGTTTACCCAGTGAGGCTTCCCCGGCTGCAGTTCCTCCCCAGAGCTGTTTTAAGTCACTAAGCACCACACAGCCCCGTTTGCTGGTTTATTTTCCCTTTATTTTTCCCTTTATTTTCGGCCAAAAATCACGCCCGTGTGGGGGGGGGTATTTTTTTTCACTCGGGGGGAGCATGGCAACAATGAAACGGCAGCTCAAACACCACCTGCTAGCTAGATTGGTCTCTCCTGCTAGCTAGATTGGTCTCTCTGTTGCAATGAATCAATGCAGATTTGTTGCAACGTGTTTTTTTTTTAACCTGCCTTAAAGGGAAAGGGGCTTTTCGGGAGCATGATAACGGCCGCCCATTGGCTGCTCGTTTGATTGACGGCCAGGGGTGGGACAAAGCTCGGCAATATCGCTTCCCGGCTAGCGATTTTTGCCGAGACCGGAAACCTGTGGGAAACAATAGAAACGCAACTGGATTCCACTACAAAGGCAGGTATGCATAACAATGAATTCCACTATTTAAAATGGCGTTTTTTCATTCCGCAACCAATTTCCTACATAGATCCTGGTGCGGAATGGCCCTACATATTTCCTTCTCCAGACACACTTCCTCGGGTATTTTGTCACAGTAATTGCCATTGTAAGCTCTGTTTCTCTCTCCACTCTCTCTGCATAGGCACCAAGGTGCATGGAACTCACTGCCTTCCCTTCCAAGCCAAAGCTTTGTCTTGGAAGGTGGGGAGGGGTCTTTTTAATGCACTGGCTGATGCTGGCTTCTGCTGCAATGGATCCCACCCACGGTTCCATTGCAAACTTCGGGGGGGGGGACAACGACAGCTGAAAGAAACCTTCACCTTGCAGCAGTCTGTGACAAGGGAAGGATCCAACGGTGTTTGAAGCCTCCTGTCCCAGGAAGTCAGGCACTCACTTCCCCTCCCTTCCAAGCTCATTCTTTGCCTCAGAAGCTGTGTTGCCTGCACCTGTTAGCTTTCCCTGCACAGCCCTTTTGCCTTTCCCCCTGCTTTCGAAGAACAGCCCCTTTAGAAGAAGAAGAGTTGGTTCTTATATACTGCTTTTCCTACCCGAAGGAGGCTCAAAGTGGCTTATGGTCACCTTCCCATTCCTCTCCCCACAACAGACACCCTGTGAGGTGGGTGAGGCTGAGAGAGCCCTGATATCACTGCCCAGTCAGAACAGTTTTATCAGTGCCATGGCGAGCCCAAGGTCACCCAGCTGGCTGCATGCGGGGGAACGCAGAATCGAACCTGGCATGCCAGATTAGAAGTCTGCACTCCTAACCACTACACCAAGCTGACTCTTTAGAAGCATGTGCAGGGGGGGGGGTTCCTGTAAGAATTGGTTTCCTTCCCTTCCAAGCCAAAGCGTTGCCTTGGAAGGTCAGAAGGGGTCTTTTCCTGGCCCATCTGATGCTGCCTTTTGCTGGGCTGGTTCCAGCAAATGCAAGGCTCCCTTCTGCTTCTCTCCCAGCCTGTGTGTGTCTCAAAGAGAGAGAGAGAGAGAGAGAGAGAGCTCAGGCCACATGACACTCCCTCCCCTCCCCGCCAAGCCACAGTTTTGCCTTGGAAGGTGGGGAGGGATCTTTTCAAGGGCCCACTGCTGCCGGCTTCCTCTGCACTCAACAAATATCACAACTTTAGACACTGCATCATGGTTTTCCCTGCACTCTCAAACTGCAGCCTGGCCACTTCCTTTCGAGGTGCCTCCCTGAAATTCAATTCCTCCCCTCTCTCTTGCCTCTCACTTTAACATAGTTAATTATTCCCTTTACTGTTGACCCTTACAGTAAAAGAGGACTCCTTCACCTGGTCTGCAAACACCCCATTTTCCATCCATGCCTTGCTGTCTTTGTGCCAGCTTTTCAAAGTCTCTCAAATACAGTTGCCATTTTCTTGGCAGTGGCTGGAGACCTCCAGGAATCACCAATGATCTCCAGACTCCAGAGTTCCATTCATCCCCATCCCCTTGCATGCGGGACAACCCTCCCCTTCCTCTTCTCACCCCAAAGCTCTAGCACCTATTGTATAACTGGATACAACGGGCTTTGCCCCTAGGATTTAACATAAAATGGGAGACCACCAGGACCTCAAATGTAAGCTACTCTAAGTTTCCTAAAACAACAGCAACACAATACTATAAAAGGAAAACACAGACATCATGTAGAAGGAGCTATTGTTCACACCTCTTCAGCTACATTATGAGCTCTTCTTCACAACTGGACTGGGCATTTAATGGAATTGTTTTTGCATTGGTATCAGTCTTTCACATATCTGCCCAACTCTCCATTCCTTAATGCAGTCGTCTTTTTCTGTTCCAAGTAAGAAAAGCAAACAAAGCATTGTGTTACACCTATCTAAATCTGTTCTTAAGAGAGTATAATTCTGTTTAACACTGCATTATTGCAAGCTGGTTTGTTTACTTTCCCCAACTGAGTTAGGAAGAGGCCAAGCGAGAGGGAAACTAGGTAAATTGTGCTATCCTGCCAGGCCATACCTAGTCAATCTCTTTGCATCCGTAGCCAAAAAACACAGAGAAAACAAAGCCCTAGAGTGAGATTCTTCTAGCTCCTGTAACGTTGTTCCTTTATTCCGCCTGCAAGGCCCAGCCTACAGTCAAACTGGAAACAAGTAAACAGGTGTAGGAAGCACAACAAGTCCAAAACCATGCCAAAGGTCATTACACGGAGGAAGTCCAGGAGCCAGGAGAGTACGCGGGAAGAGGGACACTAGAGCAAGTATTTCGGAGCTGGAGGAGCATCGGGATAAGTCTCAGGAACAGGAGTAGGGTTACTGAAGAGCAGAGTCATAGGTCTGAAGAGCAGCTGAGATTGAGGTTCAGGAGTTCAAGCCAGCAGAGCTTTACCATAGCGCAATAGGAACAGGAGTCCAAGCGAATGGGCAGACAATGGGATGTTGCACCCATGGAGAGCCTAAAGATCCATTCCACCTTAAATGCAGCCTGAAATGGCCGCTTTACTTCACTTTCGCCAGTTCACTGCTATGTTCAGTCTTCATCTGTGCAAAGGTCTTCAGCTGCAAGCCCTCAGTGAGTTGCCAGTCTTGCACTTTGCCGGCAAGCTATCAAATCTGTCCACTGGCTCTGGTTACCCTCCAGATTGGATGGACGCGGTAGGGTGGGCCCTGAAGCCTCTGGTGCCCCTAGCTGAGTCAGCTCCTGCCTCAGACCATAAATGCTAAAATATTACTAACTGATTACTAAATATCTCCCATAAACACATGTATAAGCTTCTAAACACGTAGCAATATTTTTAAAGGGTCATTACATTGTAAAATTCAAAGCAGCCTACATGATTTAACACTTCTGCCAGATGTATGATGCATTACATTAACAACATGTTTAGTGTTCAAACAAGTTGATTAGGCAAGTCTTAAAATCAATTGATATACTTGTTGCATTTTATGCACCAAGCATGGAATATGTTAATTAATAAATCACCACTCTACCAATAGCATGTTTTTTGAGGTATGCAGAATCCCTCAGAGAACAGGAAGAATCTCTTCACACATGAACAGTGAATCAGATCCTTCACAAATCATTATTGTTTTATTCCTACTGACAGTGGTTCTTTAGGGTCACAGTCTGAGTTTTTTTTACCTAACCTATTTCCCGGTCCTTTTATCTAGAGATGACTGGGATTGAACCTGGGACCTTCGGCATGCAAAGCAATGCAGATGTTCTCCCACTGAGCCATAGCCTCTCTTCATGGGTTGCAACCTTAATTTAAACAACTGAACAGAATACCATCTGGGGAAAATGCCACTATTAACAGCACAAAAACAGCTTCCTTTCCTACAATTTCCATTTTTCTACCTTTAAGAGAAGTAACAGAATTACTAACTTGATTGCTTGCCTTACATTTTTGGTGGGATGCTCCTACTTTACATCCTCTATATATAGCACTACCATTTCTTTCTTCTGTTAATCCAAATTGTTTTCAAACTTGGAATCAGCAATGCCAATGGGTCAAATTTGTTTGTGATTGTAGTAAATGTTTAATAAACCCTGTATAGAAAGAGAACTAATAGAGAAAAGAAAATGAACATGGGTCTATTTATTTAGTTTATATCTTGCTTAAATTATGGCAATTTTTAATTTTAATAGACAGTTTAGGACAGTAATTACAAAAGTGGGAATGACTGTCAGTTCAGAGAAAGCAGTTTACTAAGTGTATAACTTAGGATAGCATGGCAAAGGGAAAGTATAGAGATGTTTCTTAATAATTATATCAAAAGACCAGCTATTCGATGAACAGGAACATTCCACTGAAGGATCTTCTTAGCAAAAATATTAGAAAACCACATTCCACATGCCACTCATGAGAAATATTTGAACCTAAGAGGAACCATGATTAAAAATTATCAATTTGATCTGTAGAACTGAACAACATTCATAAAAAGCATGTGCACTGCAAAATACAGGTGTATGATTGCACACTTTAATGCTGTTCTTTATAGAAAAAGCCCTGCAGATGGAATGAAACCACACCAGAAAAAACAAGAACAGAATTATTCTCCCTAATCCAGGCTTTCTCAACAGGGGTTTTATGAACCCATGGGGTTTCTTGATGGCCCCAAAATAGTTTCACTGATTGGGGAAGCGTTAATTAATTTTTATATGAAAAAAATTAAACATTTATTGGATGATATGATATGTGGTATGATATGCTGACCTGCCCGCCCCTTCACAAATGGCCAATGATGGGCCTGGAGGGGGTGGGAAGGGGAGGGGCTCAGTTCATAAAAATCTTTGCTGGCCAAGGCTCATCATGGTAGTGACTGGAGTCAAGAAAGGTAAGTACTCTTATTTCAATTTAACTGCACTGGGGGAGTGAGAGGGGGCTACGGAGTGGCGGATGCCTATCCCAGCCCTGTTCTTGGCCCAGCGGAATTGGTTGCTGGCCCATTTCTGGCATTGGGGAGGAGTGATGGAATGTGATGTCACATCCACTGGGAGTGTCTGAGTGATATCACGTGAGTGACGTGTGACTTCTGGGGACGTGTGGCTTGTTGATATCACTTTTGAAGTTTCTCAGAGTCTGAAGAATGTTTCAGGGGCTTCTCAATGGTATAAAGATCGGGAAAGGCTGCCCTCATCTGTTGCCTTATGTAGAGAGCTCGGGATGTATGAAGCAATCGAAAGCAATACCTCACCCACATTCTGAACAAAGGCCTGGGAAACTATTATCTTTTTTAGCAATAAATACTGACCACTGCTTATGGCTACAAGTATGCTAGATGAAGGAATCCTGAAACTAGAACTTGTGTTTCTGAAAACAAAAGGCAATATAACAATAATTGACATGGTGTATGAATTAAACTTCCACAGCCAACTACCGAAATATTACTCATTATGCATTCTATAAACATCTGGCAGGTTAATGACAAAAACTTATTTACACGCAAAATACTAAGGGATGTATCACTGTCAATCTTGATTAAGCTGCTATGACAGTCTCTGTCCACTCCCCTCTTTCAGAGGCAAGAATTTCCCTCTGCTTTTCATTCTCTTCTGTGAACTACCCTAGCTATCTGTTTTCTACTTCCCTGAAGAATTCTGGCAGTACATCAGTATATCTTGAGATTTTAACGGACTCTGAAGGTCTCTACAGGCAGTCTCTAACCACACTAGACCTGCCCTCTAACACCCTTCAGAGGTAACTCCCTTTTTGACTGGGCATAGAATTTTCTTCTTCTCTAGAAAATCTATCCCCTTTCCTTGGCCTGAATGACAGAAACCACTGGCAAACTTTGGAGAAAAAAAATTATCAGAACAAAGGCAGCCATGGCTAGGCTGCATAGCATAGTCAGCCCTGTTAAATGTTAGCATAGGTAGTATTAATTAATTAATTAATTAATTAATTAAATCATCCATCCATTCATTCACTTTTTAGATCACCCTCCCAGCAGACCGGTGTATAAGTTGTGGGTAAAATACAATAGTTAAACAAATAAGAATGTTAATTTAAAATTAATAATTTATAGATAACAGATTAAAATTCAAGATACAAATTAGTAACAATTTCTCCACAGAACGAGTATTACTGTTATCCCCCAAAAGTCAGGCTACTCTGGAGGTTTACAGATGGATAGAAATGGAATAGAATGGGTTGGATCATAAAATATGTAGCCTCCCCAAAAAAGCCTGATGGAAGAGCTCCATCTTACAAGCCCTGTGGAATTGCCCCGACTCTGGCAGGGCCTGGATGTGCTCTAGGAGCTCATTCCACCCAGTAGGGGGCAGAATGAAAAGTCCTGGCCCTGGCTGAGGCTGGATGTACCTCTTTGGGGCCAAGGACCAACTGACTGGAGTTGAATAACATAATGTTCTTCAGGGGGTATCGATAGAAAGATGGTCTCTCAGATATGATGGACCCAGATAGCCTTGTGGGTAATTACCAGAACCTTAAACTTGATCTGGAATTCAATTGGAAGCCAGTGCAATTGCTGGAGCACAGATCGAATGTGCACTCTCCAGAATGTGCTCGTAAGAACTTTGGCCTCTGCATTTTGGACCAGTTGCAATTTCTGGAATAAGGCCTGCATAACGTCCAACCTAGAGGTGACTGTCACATGGATAACTTTAACCAGGTGTTCCTGGGCCAAGTCAGTGCTAGTGTAAATGGAAAAATACCAGCCATGCTACTCTTGAGACTTGTACCTCTATAGGTAAGGAGATGTCAAGAATCACTCACAGATTTCTGGCTGAAGTGGCAACTGATAGTTGGACCCAGTCCAGAATGAGCAGGCATCAAATAGATAATTTTAATAAATTAGTTATCCCCATGCGATCGTCTTGTATCTTTACTTAGGGTCCCAGGGCAATACTAATCAGAGATCTGAGGAAATCAGGTTCGCCTGGGACATCCAGGTCAGGGCATCATTTGGCATTAAGATATATTAATTTTAGTGACAAATTCAGTCTATTAATAGCATATACTAAAACTGATGTAGAACATATCACACCTTAATTTCTAGGTAACAAATTAATGATAAAAGGGGCTCACTGGGGCTCTGATGACTGTCACTACCCTCATATGATGAGCTACTACTTCTTTTTTGCACAATGGAGAGGATCAGTGATAGGTTTAAACTATGTAGAGAATGATATTGGTTAGATATAAGTTTTTAAAAATCTCAGCAGTGGAATCGACTGCCTAAGGAGGTGGTGAGCTCCCCCTCACTGGAGCTCCCTCTCATCAAGAAGCAGCTGGACAGATACTTAACTTGGATGCTTTAGGCTGCTCCTGCATACAGCAGGGGGTTGGACTAGATGGCCTATATCACCCCTTCCAACTCTATGATTTTATATATACAAAAAGAATGGGGAAATTAGTAACACAATGTTAGCATGTCTCTGTACGAAAGACAAATTTATGTCTCTGTAAGAAAGTCCCATTGCACTTAAGTTTGCTTTCCTAAGCAAGACATCCATTATGTTCATTTTCACATTTAGGATCAGAATGCAATTGTTTAATCATTGGTCAGTATTTCTATATCCTGCACAAATCTGATTTTTCTCATTTAAACAGTTGTGTTATACTGCCCTCTAATGCTACAACTGTGCAATTTCACTCCTTACTGTTATACAGTTAATACAGAAAAACAATGTGCAGAAATAATTTCTAAAATTGTTTCCTTTCTACCCTTTAATGGACACTGACTGGTCGAGTAAAGGGTATCACCTTAATGGCAAGGTACTCTGTTAAACCAAAGTTTCACCTCATCTAAAATTGTTGCGATTCCTTAGTCACCTTTTAAAAACGATTTTATGATTAAATTAAATCCTGATATTATTTTACAACCCAAAAGCAGACTTGTTGATTAATTCACTTTTATCACCCCACAAACATGAAACCATCACAAAGCGCCATGATCAAAGAGCAGGAAGCTCAAGGAGGGGCTGTGGCTCAGTGCCCAGCACGGTCAGCTCAACAGATCAAGTGGTCAGTGATGTGAGACCCTGGAGAGCTGCTACCAGTCTGAGCAGACAACAGTGACCTACATGGGCCAGCTGTCCAACTCAGTATAATATAGCTGCACATGAAGCAGATTTCAGACATTCATTTCTCATCAGTAGTTACTTCATCTGAATCATATGCAGTTTTAGTAAAAAATTATTGTTTATTAAAAAACCTTTAAGTAGTAAATTGTAAAAAGCAGCAACAGTTTCATTAATGGAAATGTTTTTTGTTTGCTCCAATTATATGAAGATAGTTATCACTGGTGAAAATACCTAGAAGAAGAACAATTCCCTTCATGCTGTATCTTCACAACAAATAATAACATTCTAAAGAAACAGAGATGAACAGAATGCAATGGACAATGGATCAAATACAAGACATATACAGGTAACAACAGTTGGAACAATCTTCAGGACACATGTATTTAGAACTGAATTTGAATAATTTAGGGTTTTTAAATATTTATTGGCACTCCTAATTGAGATTTTAAATTGTGGCCTTTTAAGGGCGAGGTATTTTTTGTTTTTATAAAAATCATTTTATTTACACTGTAAAGTGTTGTGGGTTCTGCAACATAGAAAGGTGACTAAGAAATGTTTAAAACAAGTGAATAAACCTGTAAATAAGGAAGGAACAGGGGACTGCATGTGCAGGAGGTTTTTGTTCTCAGTGTATTTTTAACTCAACATTCTTGTTAGTATACTTTGAACCAGTCAGTACTGAATGAACTATAGAGAGACAGAAAGAAAGCAGTTTTAATATTTTGTCTGAAACCAGTGTTGAAAAACATGAAAACATGCCTTTCAGCTGCTGCCAAACATGACAGCGCTCTCAAAGTTCTATATTTTATGTATGTGTGCATGTGTGTCCAAACACTGAAAATAATACTAAATTATGGACTTGCTTTGATTTTTTTATACAGAATTTTTTTTTATTTTCCAAAGCTAAAGATAAAACAGAACGAATAGTATACATTGTTAATAGAGAAAGATAGGTTATGCTCTTCATTTGATACGCTTAATTCCCCGTTTCAGTCCCCTTTTTGGTTTATTTTCTTAAGTAATTCAGATAAGGGCCCCATTGTTCTTGAAAGGCCTCTTCTGTTTTTCCATTAACTATCAGTGTCAATTTGGCCATCTTAGCAAAGTCCGCTAGTTTGTTCAACCAGTCTTCTATCGAAGGTAGTTCTTGCGTTTTCCATTTCTTGGCCAGTACTAGTCTTGCTGCCGTCTTCGCATAGAAGAATAAACTTTGGGTATGAGCTGTGAGGCACTGCGGAGGTATACTTAGTAACATAGATTCAGCTTTCATAGGAAATCTAAGACCCCACATTTTCTGCACAATGGTGTGTATTTTTGCCCAGAACTTATAAACTTTTTCACATTCTCACCACATATGAAAAAAAGAACCTAGTTTATCACCACATTTCCAGCATTTGTTATCACAATTTTTAGCAATTTTGACAATCACTTTTGGTGTCATATACCACCTGTAAAACATTTTATACCAGTTTTCTTTAAGTATTTGACTATTAGTATACTTAGGTATTCTAGACCATGCTAGTTCCCATTGTTTCATTGTCACATTTGTCTCAATATTTTGCATCCATTTAATCATACATGGCTTAACCCGTTCCATTTCCATCTCATACCTTAATAACAGTTTATATTTTTGACCCTGCAAGTGAGGCTTATCTTGGATTACCAAATTTTCAAATTCTGGTATTGGAGCCTCTGGATTTAATGGTTGCTGAAACTCTGCTTTAAATCTAGATAATAATTGGTTGTACTCTAACCATTGAATTTCTACTCCTTCTTTCTTTATTATTTGCATATCCTTAAACTTGCCAGTTTTTAATATTAAGTCTTTGTACTGGAGACAAGTCAGTCTTTTCTGTTGAGCTTTGCCAAAATATGCTTCAATTGATGATTTCAGTATTGATGGTGCTGGAGATAGTCTTTTATTGTATCTTGACCACACATTCAAAAGTCCACTAATCCAGGTATTTGATATTGCTTTTTGTTTTTGTTTTCCTGCTGGCCATTGTCTTTCATGGAAGCTATTACCTATGGTTTTTCTTTCAAATACCAGTTCTCTTGATTGCGGTTCCCGTATCCAGTCCACTATATATGTAAGTGCTGTTGCATCTTTGTATAATTTTAGATTAGGAACACCTTGACCTCCTCTCTCCTTCACATCTTGAAGTATTTTAAAAGCACCTGACTTGCTTTGATTTTACATATAATTACAGGAGCATTAAGAGCCTCTTGTGGTGCAGAGTGGTAAGGCAGCAGTCATGCAGTCTGAAAACTCTGCCCATGAGGCTGGGAGTTCAATCCCAGCAGCCGGCTCAAGGTTGACTCAGCCTTCCATCCTTCCGAGGTTGGTAAAATGAGTACCCAGCTTTACCGGGGTAAATGGTAATGACTGGGGGCAGCTGCAGCAGTCGGAGGGGCTGAGCCAAGCATCCTTATATGGGATGGTGCAGCGTGGCTCAACCTCTTTCCCCTCTCAGTGCCCAAAGATGCATCCCTCCCTCCCTATTGTTAGATGTTGGAGTTGATATTGGTTTATAAGAATTTGGAATTGCTTAGAGTTGATTGTTACAGCTGTCGAGTTAGACACATGGGGCAGATCTTTTGTCGGGTGATCAAGCTTACGCACTGGCCTCACCAGGTTCGGGGGCCCCTATAAGGGGCTGTGCAGATGCTGAGCCTGATTGGGGGCTTGTATTTCTGGTGGGCAGGTGAACTCAACAGACACCCAGTTGACTCCCCCCAGTTGCTACCTCCTATTAGTCTGTAGGCCAGGTCTGGCTTTCCAGGCTAGCTAGCTAGTGCAGTGGTCCCCAACCTTTTTATCACCGGGGACCACTCAACGCCTTTTACTGAGGCCCGGTGGGGGGGGTAGTTTACTCCTCTACTCTCAACCACTGCCCTAGCGCTCTCTGATAGCTATGGTAATGTTTAAACATCCCTTCAAAATAAGATACAGACACGCCACAACAATTAAGTGTGTTGTAAAGGGCTGGGGGGGATGAAGTAAAGGGCCGGGGGGGGGGGGGAGAAGGCGTCCTTTGGGGCCCACCTCTAATTAGTCGAAGGACCACATGTGGTCCGCAGCCCACAGGTTGGGGATCGCTAAGCTAGTGAACCTGCTGAGGGAACATGCTGACAAGTGCTGCCTTGTGGTTGGCAGACTACAAGAGGGCTGGATCTGCCACATGTGCTAGCCACACTCAGGTAAGAATAAAAGCTGTGGCCATATCCATGCCAAAGTAAAAGAGTCCAGTGTCCTTTCTGAGGTGGTCAGTATCTCCCCATGCAAAGCAATAGGTTCTACTGACAATGAAATATTTACAAATTCTTGTTGTAGCCTTACTAAACAATCCCCATTTTCAAAGAAATAAATTTGTTTTTTCTCCCTAATATCGTTGAACTAACTGAGCTTAATTTGCATGTATTTCAGTTTTCATATTTCATGTTCATTAGGGGAGGCACATTCAAACAAGTATGCAAATAATGAAAACAACAAAACAATTTGTTACCTATCTCCTGTACTGTTCATTTTAAAAACTGATAGAATGAATAATTATTTGGTTCTATTCAGGGTTTTTTGTTTTGTTTTGTTTTGTTATAGTACACAATGGTACTGAGTACCTTCTTGGGGTACTTCCATATCCAGATGGGAGGAGGGAAATTAGCACAATCTTATATGAGTGCTGGCACTGTTATTGCTTGGTTTGGTTCTTGTTCTACCAATTTCTGCAGAGACTCAGAAGTACTTCGTGCATCACAAGATACAAACACATGGCAGGAAATTCTGATTAAAAAAGCAGTGCCAGAAACATGTATACATTAAGTCAGTGTACACATTTTCCATTTAATTAACCTGCTCTCTGTACAGCTGGGAGCAGAAGTATTCATGATGAAAGAATGAAACAAATGTGATGACTTTCTTTTCAAACCTCTGCATGTTTTGTATGTTTTAAGCAGAAAGTTATAAGGTCTCACAATTATCTTGTATCTTTCTTTGCTCAGATTATCACCACCAGAACATTACTTTCCTTGAGGTCTGGGATGTGGAAGTCCTCCACTGTGGTAACCTACCCATCAACTATCTTTCAATGTTTTAGTACTTCTATGCTTGGTTTTTATTAATTTTTTAATCAAAGCACTGTGAAGTCCAATATTCATCCCTTTTACAGACCCCCTCCCCCTTCTGCATTCCAACAGTTGGAAAACAAGCAAATATCTGTCATAATGAAAAGCAGTTGAGAGGTATGTCTGGAAGTACTCCAGCATTATAATTATATATCTTCATATGTAATGACCTGCTAGGGTCTAACAATATGAACAGCTATCTTTTAACTGGCATCCCTTTAACAGACACAAAAAATTGCAACGAGATTCTTCAAGACTTTTGCAGTCTGGTTCATATGAGCCATTTCCTGTTCCATACTTATTGCCTAAAAACAAAAGGCCTGTACAGTTTGCATCTGTAAAATCTTTCACCATATGAGCTAATGCCAAATTCCTGTGAGAGTGAAAACAGCCCATGACTACAAAGCCCAAGAGCCCCTTAAAATTCCAGAAGTTTTGATTACATAGGCTACTTTCCACTCAGTTTATGCTGTATGGTCACTATTTTAAACGGCAGGTTTTGAGCAATAATTTTTGTGCTGCTCTGCTTTTGTTTTCTTTTTATGGTTTTATTTTAACTTTTATAAGCTTCCTCACAATGTTTTTAGCTGATTATATTGGGTAAAAATGTTTTTTTTAAATTGTCACTATTATCTTGGGAGTACTTTTTACCGGGTCCTTTGCAACTTCTACTGAAGATCAATTTTACTAATATTTTAATCTCTTAGGAAAAATCCTAAATTAATGTCTGATAGACAATTATCTTGGCTACTGATTTGAATGAAAATAGATATAAGATATGAATTAAACAAAATAATTGTCATTTGATCAATATATCAATAGAAATGGTAGATATACTGAAAATACAGTTATTCTGCAAAATATATTGTATCTTTTAGTTATTCACATTTATATCAGCTTTCATACACTATTTTATCATCATAATAACTCTGATAAGATAATTAATGGTCAAAGCCAGCAACAGGTCCAAGATTGTATAGTGTCCACTGCCAAGCAATTTGAATCTAGGGCAGAGTCTGCACTTACTTTGTTTATTCCATTATCAATCCTGTTGAATTCAGATCGATTTGAACTCAAGTCTTCCTCTCCCCGCCATTGAAAGAGGAAAGTCTTCTGCACGTGGTTAGGGAGGCTCAGAAGAGGGGGGAGGCAAATGAAGACTCTTTCTTAGTTTTCTTGAAGGGGGGGAGAGGATCGAAGAAGTCAGAGGAGGAAGGAAAAAATCCTTTCTTTTCTTAAAGGGGGGGGGGAGGATTGAAGAAGGCGGAAAAAAATCCAAGACTGACAGAAGTTGAGAGAAATTAGGGGCTTCTCCTTTAAGGCAAGTTTGTCACATGACCACCTGTGGCCAATCACGGGTCCTCTACCATGGAGGAGAGCCCAGATTCAAAACAGACTTTAAATATTGAGGATTAAAAGCACTCTAAGATATCGCACAATAAGGGTAGGGTCACTCCAAGTCAAGTATTATACCCGCTGTATTACATCTTACATTATTATGATCATGTGCTATTACAAATTAGTGATGTTCTTTGCATTCTTGCCATATTTGACATCATCTCAGAGTTATTCAAATGAAGAGCTTCTGGTCACACAAAAAGTATCACAGAATTGGATCAAATAGTGGGCCATTAAGCAGTTTTCATACTATATATGTGTTTATATGAGCTGTTTAATAGCTTAGATTTGTAATCTATGAATACAAACAAGAATGAGGCTTCTTTTTCATGTTCTGGATGACAATGGTAGGGGAGCAAGGTCTTCCAGAGGTCAGTCCTGATGCTTGGGAAACAACAACCCTAAACTTGAGAGCCCTGACCTAGGAAACCTAGTCTTCAACAACAGTAGCAACTAATGTGGGGTCAGACTGCATCAATATACACATTTGTTCTGAAAAGAATAACTTTAGTTTCCTTGCCTAGGAAATAAAGCACAGCCAAGTAATACAAGGGTATTACTACAAAGATAACTACATCTTAGCATAAGTTGAAGAGGTCCGTTTTCTGGAGGCTTTTGTTAATAAATTGGCAGCAAACTATTGCACCTAAAATATCTGAATAGAGTTGAGTCATTTTAAAAAACAAAACTTTTGTAAGCAGTGTGTTAAAAGTGTGCTCTTTCTTCCCATACAAAGGAGTCCCCACACGTATGATGACCCTTATTTGAAGGAATTTTGATTTAAAAGAGAGGATGCCACCATATTTAATAATGTAATGGTTGCATAGAACATAATGCATTATTCATATACAAACTGCTATATTTTAAACTCTGTAATGAGAAGTAAATCTGTGTGCACGAAAATTTGAAAAACATATATTCTTTGTTTCATATTTAATACTTGCTTCTGATGTGGTTAACAAAAATTGTGTTTCTACCTTATATTAAGTAAAAAGTTATATTTTATTAAGTAATTACAATGAAAACATGTGTCATAACTTAGATGCTGACACACACAAAATTCAGTCTCACAAGATGTGGCATTGCAGTTAACAGTGGCTTTCAATTTCTTTTGAATTAATTTATTTTAAATTAATTTCATCCCATTGGTTCTGTTCCATCCCTCTGGGGCAAGAGAGAACAACTCTGCTCCATCCTCTATATGGCAGCCTTTTAGATACTTGAGGATAGTTATCAAATGCCCTCCCAGTCGTCTCCTCTCCAGGCAAAACAGAGCAAGCTCCCCCAACCTTTCTTCATACGTCTTGGTCTCCAAATCCCTCACCATCGTTGACACGCTCCAGTTTGTCTATATCCCTCTTCAACTAGGGTGCCCAAAATTGAACATAGCACTCCAAGTGAGGCTGAACCAGAGCAGAGTATCTCAATATCGCAAACACACACATACACCTCTAAAACTTTCAGATGCATTAGTCTATCAA
The DNA here is from genome assembly GCF_049243985.1 of Paroedura picta. Taxonomy (NCBI): domain Eukaryota; kingdom Metazoa; phylum Chordata; class Lepidosauria; order Squamata; family Gekkonidae; genus Paroedura; species Paroedura picta. The sequence goes on along the minus strand of NC_135373.1, from coordinate 75,319,143 downwards.
TTAGTCTATCAAAATACTCTGAATGATAGCAGCTCCAGTGTCTCACTTAGCACCTGACCCTTTGAACTAGAAATGTGCATGAATTGCATTTTTTTGGCTCAGTTTGACTCATGGTTCATGCCTGAACCATGAACTGCACAGAACAGATATGCAGAATGGAGACTTCCCCATGCCAGCCCAGCTGTCTTCACTCACACAGCTCATTTAAAGGGGCCATGCCAGGGAGCACAAGGCAGCTGAGCCAGGGAGAGGTTTCTTTGCACAAGCCTTCAATTCTTGGACTAAAATTCATGGTAGTTCATCACAGTTCTTCAAATCACATACTTCAATTCATTAACCCCAAGCAGACCAAAATTCTTCAGTTTGTGATCATCCCTACTTTGAACTCCAGATGCCAAGGACTGAACCTAGAACCTTCTGCATGCAAAGCAGATCCTCTTACAACTGAGCCATAGAATACCTCCCCTGAAGCAGAGGAAGGCTATTGCTTTCAGGTCCTGCTGCAGAGCTGTCTGGGGCCATCTGGTTAACCACTTCAGTAAAAAGGACCTTGGTATTTGGACTGTTCCAGCATAATTCATGTTAAATTCACATTACAGGATCATTGGATACAAGTTCTACTATCTGTCTCCAGTTTTTACAACCACTACTACAAATCACAGAGTAATAACAACAACAACAACAACAACAACAACAACTTCTTTTCTGACAAGCAGCTTCTTGGCCTTTCTGTAGAACACATTCTTCATAATGTGGAAATCTAATCTAGAAATCTAATCTAGAGGTGACTATCACATGGATCACACTAACTAGGTCTGGCTCCAAGAGGTATGTTGCAAGCTGCCTCGCCTGCCACAGGTGGGAAAATGCCAGGAGAGCTATCTATGTGATTTGGATCTACAGCGACCAAGGGCCCCTGCTCCCCCCCACCCCCCCTCAGAATTCAATCAATAAGCCACCCCCCTCAGAATCCCATCAACAAGCCCTGGACCTGTTTGTATCACAACTGTTTACTGTTATACTGTGTTGTGTTGGTTGCAATTGTTGGTTATCAATGTACATGTCCTACAGACTGTTTTATGTAAGGTTCTCTGTTATAATGTAAACCGCCCTGAGCCTCCGGGGAGGGCGGTATAGAAGTATGGTAAATAAATAAATAAATAAACCATTGTTAATGAAGGATCCAAAATCACACCCAGGTACCAGTGTTGACAATAGATACCTGTGTTAACTGTAGCTCATCAAAAGCTGGGAGCTGTATGACCCACATCTCTACATGCCAGCCCAGCCAGAGGACATCTGTCTTGGCTAGATTCAACTTCAGTATATTTTTCTGCAACCATTAAACAGTATAAATTAATAATAAATTATAAATTTCTTTATTATTTATTATGAATAAGTTAGTAAACATAATAAAAATAAACAATGGAATATTAGAATCACAATTTTTTCACATCAATATATCACAAAATATCTGGTACACAACCGGGTATTTAAAAAGAGGCAAAATTGTCTATTTTACTGTACTTACAATATTTAGAAAAGCCTTTGGCTATTCTCTAATCACCCCCAAAAACCTACCAACTCTGACATAGTTTTCTGGCAATCTTTATCTGTCAAGCAATAGTAAGTGTATTGAGTTTAAATATGCTATTAAGTACATGAATGTTAGATTATAAATGGGTTTGTGTTCACTACTTGTTATAAAAACAAATATTTCCCCACAGGAAAGGTGGCAGGAACTAAATTAAGCCAATACAGCAATAACAGAACTAGGCATTTTAGGTATAAAACAAAGCATTGTTCTCTGACACTGATTTTTTCCCCTGTCCTTTCATACTTAATGGAAATGGCTTTTGAAACTTGGACTGCCAAAATTAAATTAATTGTTTCAACAAAGGATTCATTTTAAACAAGTATACAAAGCACTGAAACTATTCATACATAATATGAATAGCCTGTTTACCTGCGGGACCACTTGGTTGCTTATGCACCCCGCATAGCCTGTTTACCTCCCAAATAGCCTCTTTACCTGCAGGACCACTTGTTTATCTGCGGGACCACTTGGTTGATTATGCCCACCGGAAGGCTCTTCGCTCTGCAGGTATGAACTTACTGGTACTCCTGGGCCCTTGGGATGCTCGCCTGGCATCAACAAGGGCCATGGCCTTTTTATTCCTGGCCCCAACCTGCTGGAATGAGCTCTCAGAAGAGCTAAGGGCCCTGTCGGAGCTGTCAACTTTCCACAGGGCCTGCAAGACAGAGCTTTCCACCAGGCATATGGTTGAGACCAGGACGGGGCCCGCTATTCAATCTGAGATCCCCCATATCCATCGTGTCTGTCTGTTAATAAATAGATCTGTCTCCCCACTCTCACCAGTAAGATAGTCAGAAGGCTGGCCCTGGCTGGTCAAGGGGGTGAGCTTAGTTTCATTTGCTGTCTTGTTACCTTTAGCAATTGCAGTTATGGGTTTAAGGGTTTTATTGTATTTTTATTCTTTAATTGTGTAAACCGCCGTGAGCCCAATCGGGAACGGCGGTATACAAATTTAAATAATAAATAATAATGCTAAAACAAAGTGTAGAGGGAAGTGCATAAAAGGCTAAATCCTGCAAAAGAAGAGGTGGAATCCTTATTAGCTTCCTCAGTGTCCTACTGCCCTAGGCAACATCACCCAGTCATCCAAAACCAACATTTCCAGTTCATTTGGTTGATTATGCCCACTTGTTCAATCAAGAATCACATGTTTCAGGATTTTGGAGAAAATGGGGAAAGAAATCGCGATGTTTTGGATAACTAAAATCTACTGTTGCGATGTCACAATCCAAACATTCATAAATGACCCCAAAAATCATTGAGCAAGCAGGTGATGATGTTCCTCCTACCTGTTTCATCCACTTCCTCCCCCAAAGAAATATTGGGTTGGAAATTTAATCTTGCTTCATATCCCCCTTTTGTAATTTTAAAGGGTTTAAATTCCTGTGTGAAGGACAGTTTAGCAGCCCTATTTAATTCTCCATCTTTTGTTTGAAATAGCTCTCTCAGGTCAATTTTGTACCAGTGGTGTCACTCCAGGATGCTGCTGGTGTGGTACTGCAGAACTGCATGCTCCACAACTTTCTGTCCCCCCATGGGGTAATTATCTCAGTGCCAACTTGGCTCCAGTGCTGAAATGTGTCCCCACTGGGAATTACATTTTACCAGGGCACCCTATCCGCCACTGAAATTTGTCTCCCCAGGGGATGTGGCCATAGCAGACAGGTTCTGTCATGTGAGGGTGGGTGCAGGAGTTTGTTATTTTGTAGGAGGGTGGGATTGGGCAAGAAAGCAATCCCACCTTCCTGCAAAATAAAATAAAAAGCCCCGGTCTGCCCTGTAGCACCAGAAATCACCACAAAGTGGACTGGAGAAGTTTTTGCCTCCTTCCAGTCCACATGGGCCTGCTGTGGGACAGGCCCTATTGACCTCTGCAGTGCAAATAGAAAATGCAGAAGAATCTGCATTCCCTTAGCACAGGGCTACAGAGGACCCAATCTGTACCAGTTCCAGGTAGGTGCCGGCCTTGCAGGGACACCATGTGGACGTAGGGATTAGCCCTACATTCATATGAGCCCCCTCTCGGCCTTCTCCGCCCATGCAGAATCAGTTTAAGAAACAGTTATTTCCATTACAGTCTGGTCACATTGGCCCATTTCGCACCAGCACTTCTACTCTGAGCCGCCGCTGGTTCTTTATGATGGGGGCGGTTAGTCCCATCTTTTCCTGGGTTCAGATGAGGGAAGATTTTCCTTGCCAAACCCAGTCTACCCCAGATTACTACCCATATGAGGCAGCCAGTGTGGAGAAGTTCCACCATGCTTCGCAGCAGTATGTATGGCGAGGATAACAACACAATCCGACCTTTGTGAAAAACTTTTAAATGCCCCAGTTGGCTCCATGCCATGGCAAAGTACCATAGAACCATCTGGGGCATTTTTTGTCCTTTTCAGGATGCCCTAGGCAGGGGAGGCCCAATTCTGCCCCTTTTACATGGGCCTGGCCAGAGATAGGTTTAGTTGATGACCAGGGTAAAAAATGGTACAGAGGACCTGGCCAAGGCCAGGCCAGTACCAACACCATGTGGAAGTGGGGATTAGCCTCACTTGCAGACAAGTGCTGGCCCAGCTTTAATCCTTGTGGACAAAAGGTCATTGTATGTTATGGATGAAAAAATAATGGATTAAGTCAAACCAATCAGATCACTTGAAGCAGTCTGTTATTCAAGACTTTGTTTCTGTGAAGAATTAACCCTTCACAGTCCTGCTGCTGTTTGTACAGCACTTCTAAGCTTTTAAAAAGTGCAGTCTGGCACAGCATTTTAACCTTTGGCTTAAAATTTTAGTTTCTAACTTTATAACTAGACCATAGTTAAAGTACCACTTAAACTCCTCTCTGATAATACTAGCTGGGTTTTCTACAATGATTAAGATCTCCAAAGTTAGTGGGAGGAACATTTTTTTTCAAAAACCCACACTACTATGTTAGAAGGGACATCTTATAATTTTCAGGAGATTGATCACTCAGATATATCAACAACCACATGTAAGAAGTCCCTCCTTAAAACTGTAAGCTAGGGAATACAGAAAAATAAATACAATAGTCACCATTTTTTCAGATGTCACCAAATTTTCTGAAGAAAATATGGGATTTCATTTTAAACAATAAAGACTTTTGCTTTATCTAACCTCATGATGACTTTAAATAGAGCATTTCTTGAAAACAGAACTTGACCAGTGTACAGTTGAGCTGTACATATATTTAACAAGTACCAGTTCTGCACTTTTGATGCATCTGCCAATTGCAATTCTCATCTACAAATGCTTCCACATGTGTCAGAATATAGAAAACCAGAGAATATATCATGCTTTCTTATAAATTTAAAACACCTCCATACATAGAAGAGATGAGAGAAAAAACACTTCTGCAAATTTCTATTCTAACTACAAGAACTCAATCTTAGGAGTCATTTTTGACATCTCCAAATATCTCATTGGTTTCACCATCTCCTCTCAAACTGCAAAATTCGAAAGCAAAATATTTGACAGAGATTATTCTTAATAAGCCATGATGTAAGAACAGAAGCAGACTTAATATTGGCAATAAGGAATCTTAACACCGGCGCCTGCCGATTGATCCCTCCGATTCCCAGCCCCAAGCAACTGCGAGCCGCGCGCAGCGCGGCTCGCAGTTGCTTCTTTGCCGCCGCAGCGCACCTGCCGGGGGCTCCCTGACCTCATCGCCGCTGAAAAACAAAACCTCCGAGGAGCCACCGATCACAGGAAAAAAAAAAACCCAAACCGCCGATGAGCCGCGTCAGGAGCCGCCCAGGAGCACCCATCCTCCGATGCGTGCGCACAGGGCGGCTGCAGGCTCCTCCCTGCCCTCATCGCTGCTGAAACAAAAAACACAGCCGAGGAGCCGCCGAAAGAAAAAGAAACCCGCAAGCGTCGAGCCGCCGAGGAGCACCCATCAGGAGCAGCATCCTCTTACAGGTTACCTTCCGCCCCTCGCCTGCCCCCGTCTCCTAGCGCCCATTGTCTCCTTTATACAATGGGCTATATTACTAGTAAAGTTATAAAGCAGGAAGGAGTATTCCCTTCACTAATTAATATTTTAACTCAAAATACGAACAATGCAAACCAAAAAACTTTTCAACAGTACAAGGCTTTAGTGCTTCCTCTTTGTTGTCTTCTTGTGGAATTAATCAGTCATTCAGCTAATGTCATATGGATCTAAAGTAAGCTCTATCAGATTTTGAAAGAATCAAAAAAGAAGCGCTCAGCCTAACTATTGACCTAGAAAACTAGGATATCTAATTAAAGTTAGCCTGGAGCACACAAAGCTGAGTTATGACCTTCCCTACTGTAACTGTCAGATCATTATTTTGACATGAGTATCAAGAGATTCTGATGAATGTCTGCCACTGTTCAGTTGACTAAAAGAGAACTCAGAAATGTCCTAACTTTGCTATTTCTTACAAGCAGATGAAGGAAGGGATGGTTAATGGGTTTAAATATTGTCCTTAGATACAGAATTCAGCCTGTCTGGCACCATTCTTTGTGTTTGCTGGAGTCTAGGCTACTGTCTGATCTCATGATATTTTTTTTGAAAAGGGAGAGCTTGTGCTGTCATTTTTGCAGATAGATGATATCTTTAACTTCATTCTAATTACTTTATGGTAGAACAAATCATTTTAACTAAAAACAACTCACAAAGTAAAAATAATATATGTATTCTTCCTTCTCTTACAAAAGAAAAAATGCTTTATCTCAGCTCTGATATTCTTAGAAAATTTAAAAAACACAAAAAGATTTCTCATGATATTTATGTACATGGGTTATTCTATAATAAGGCAAAGTGAGGCAATGGCCTCAACTGATAAATTTGGAGGAGAGGAGTAACCTTGTTATTTCAAGAAATGTTTTGTTATTATCAGAAAATACTCATCGCTTCTCCTAAAGTCTTCAAGAAGCTCTATGGGACATACGCACCTTGTTTAAAAAAATATCTAAGGCCATAAATCAATCCTTGACAAAAAAAATTTTGGCTCAAGGAGCTAGTCCAAAATTTTAAATCCAGCCTCATTTTTGAACCTTTAGAGTTTCAGGTTTTGCAGTGCCATCCTAAACAGTTACACTCATCTGATTCATTTGACATCATTGCATTTAGAAGAATTAACTTTATTTAACATGGACTTTTAATGGCATTTTCTTATTATTGCTACCACAAAACCTAATTCAGATCTCTGCAATAAAATTGTTGCTGAAAATACTACATGCCACAATGAAATTTCTAGGAATCATGGCAACCCATTGCCTGGGATGTGTTGAACCCTGTCACACAAGTTTTAAAACATCCCTTTCTTCTGTATGTACACAGACCCTACCATTTCTATGTGTGCATGTGCATATATCAGGGGTAGTTGAACTGCGGCCCTCCAGATGTCCATGGACTACAGCGAAAGCTGGCAGGGGCTCATGGGAATTGTAGCCCATGGACATCTGGAGGGCCACAGTTTGACTACCCCTGGCATATATAATGTAACGTCTTAAAGTCTACCACTAATAAAGTCAGTTCCTGATTGCAAAAATAATATACTGGTAAAGGTCAAACTCATGTACAATATATATTGCTTTTTGGAATGAGAAAATGAATGAATAATATATGATAAATGAATGAATATTATATTAAAAGAAGAAGAGTTGGTTCTTATATGCCGCTGTTCTCTACCTAAAGAAGTCTTAGATTCACCTTCCCTTTCCTCTCCCCACAACAGACACCATGTGAGGTGGGTGAGACTGAGAGAGCGCTGATATCACTGCTTGGTCAGAACAGCTTTATCAATGCTGTGGTGAGCCCAAGGTCACCCAGCTGGTTGCATGTGGGGGAGCACAGACTCAAACCCAGCTCACCAGATTAGAAGTCCACACCTATCCACTACACCAAACTGGCTACCCGAACAACTATACCAAGGAGAAATCCTGAAGATATAAAGAAAAAAATTGTACACTAGAGCAGTGGTCCGCAATCTTTTACAGGCTGCGGACCGGCGGCAGCAGGGAGGGCGATTGCCCAGCCTCGCATGCTGAGGAGGGTGAGAACAGAGTCTTGGACAGGCAGCACCAGGCCTTTTTACCCCAGGGCTGTCCTAGGAAGCAAGGGGAGGAAAGACCAAATGCAAAAAGTATCAACTCACAGCATCCAATTGAAATCCAAAGCAAGGTTAAAACAAGGTGTGTCTCCAAATGCAGAAACAGTGTCCTCTTCTCATTCTCTTTGACCCCAGAAATTGAGAGCCATATTTAAGTTATATTTTTTATAAAACCCCTATTCTCCCTAGTTAGCAAGTACCTGTTCATTGGAAAAATGATCTGCCCAACATGTGACCAAATCAAAGACACAGTCTAGCACAAATGGCAGTAAGCAGCAGTTAATATAAGGAGCACAACATCTTAAAATCTAGACTAAATTACATCATGTCTCCTGAGCAGGCTTTTCAGCATTTGTCTCTTTAGGTTTGCTTGTCAGCTACAGCCAACATAGTGCTGAGAGGATTAAACCCCACATTTCACAAAGATGGAAACAGAAGTCATTATTTACACCCCAGAGCTTTCACACAGTATGTGAAAAATTAAACGCTTCATGGTACTCAAAGTTTAATAACTACCCAAGATTCCTTTATTACTATGCTATTGTATAATATTAACAAAGGACCTATTCTAAATATATGTATTTAAATTCCACTAAAGAAGCTGCATACAGGAAGACAGGCTGCAAAACTGTGAATAATACATCATCATACTATTTATTGAACCTACCACCTTATAAGTAAAAAAGCAAAAATTGTTCAGCTTTTGTTCAGAAAGTAATATTATAATTACACTTAAATCATTCATGCAGCTGTACTCAAAAGATAACATTTTAAATCTGTTTGTCTATTTTATTCAGTCTTCATAACTGCAACTATCTGATGGGCCACAAAGTATCCTACCTTCAGTTAAATTTGAGGCTTTCCTGGGCTTAATTCTCCATGGATTAGGATTCCAAGGGACTCTGTAGTACAGTTGCAGATAGTGCCTTTGCATGTATTTTTAAGCATGAACACTGGAATGGTCCTGAGCACCAGGGGATACCTTACACAGAGTATAATTTATGCAAGAAATGCTCCCATATAGCAAGCTCCACACACTATTGGGGCCATTTCGCACGGCTTCAAAGTAGCAGAATGGTTGCTATTTGGAAACGCTACTAATTTGCCATAACCCACGACGTCGTAGACAATCTGCAACAATCCTGAAACCAATCAGCAAAAAGCGCTTCGTTGTGGCGCTTTCAGGGGAATCCAGAAAAGTGGATTCACCCTCCGGATAGCGATACACTCCTGCAACCAATCTGCAACAGTAGCGCTAAAGACCTGTGCGTTACCATTGTTGCTGGTTCTTCAAAGTCCCTCCCCCTGGCTCTCTCCTCCAAACTTCCGGCGAAGCGATCGCCATTTTTTTTTCTCCGAGCGAGCGGGGATAAACGCACCGGCGAGCCTCTTTCTGTTTAGAGGCTTCCCTGGCTTCAGTCCTTCACCTTTAGTCACTAAGCACAAACCACTGAAAAGTTTGCTGAAATAAAGTCCCTTTATTTTTTACAAATAAATTCAGCCGAAAATCGGGCCCATGAGAGGGGGGGGGGATTTTTTTTTTATCACTCGAGGCAGCGTGCAAACGATCATACAATCAAACGACAGCTCACATTAGGCAGCTGGATGGGTCTCTCCGTAGCAACGAATCTACCTAGATTCGTTGCTATGGGTCATTTTTTTTAAAAAAAACCTTTCTTAAAGGGAAAGGGGCTGTTTGGGAGCATGCTAACGGCTGCCCATTGGCTGCTTGACGGCCAGGGGCGGGACGAGCTTGGCAATAGCGCTTCCTTTCTAGCGATTTCTGCCGAGACCGGAAGCCTGTGGGAAACGCTAAAAAACGCAACTGATTCCACTACAAAGGCAGGTATGCATAACGACGAATTCCACTATTTTAAATGGCGATTTTTCATTCCGCAAACAATTTGCAACAAAGATCCCTGTGCGAAAAGGCCCTTGGTTTCTTTGTTTGGGTTCATTTCTTCAGTTTCTATACCGCCCCTCGCAAACAGACTAAAGTATTGTTAACCAGAAATTGTAACTAACTGCTGGACTGCACTCATTGTTAATGTTCTTGCAAATATTGTACTATTTCTGAGCATAGTGAAAATCTGGCAACATCAAGGAAAGCAGGGTCAGATGGAAAATTTGGAGCCATTCCACACTCGATAAAAAAGTGAAAAAATGCCATATTTTTTGGTGTTTTGCACAACGTTGTGAACATCCAGCGTTCTAGCAGCAAACCAGAAGCTACATCCTCCATTTTAAAGCACTTGCAGGGGAATCGCATAAACTGAAGTGCGAGCAGGAGGAGAGCAGCAAGCAAGCCACTCACAAAAGACAAGTGGCTGAAGTAGTGAGATCTCCAGCTCTGCCTGCTTTCAAGCCTGGAACAGGGCTTTCTACTCTCTTGATTGACAGGCAGAAGAGAGGAGCGTGTATAGTGCATTCCCCTCTTCCGCCATTTCAAGCAGACATCCAAAATGGCAGAAAGTGTGAGACGGTAGCAGAAGAGCCAGCAGCTGAGGAATTCCCGGAGGTGCATTTTTTTCAGCGTTACGCCATTGAGCTGGCATAACGCTAATTTTTTTTACTGTGCGGAATTTCCCTTGGTATCCTCAAAATCTTTAGTTTGTAATTTTTCCATTTCTGTGATTACACAGATAAGCTGCAAAATATATGACCAATGCCTGGAGCAATTTTGAAAGCCAAAACAGGCTGAACAAGACTGAGAAACTACTGTCAGGATTTTAAGACAGGTGACACCTTCCCATTACACCCCCTTGAGCAGTTATTTGAATATGAAAAGCACCATATATATGTTTTACAAATTAAGAATCATTGCCTAATTCAAATATCACTCAAAATATGCCTCAATTTTTTTGTGGACTAACTAAACTGCCAAAAGACCTTAATGCTGAGTACTAAGCAAGGGAAAGGAAATTTGATTCCTCACCATCAACTGAATACCCCCACACTCCAAAGGGAACCCGCCTCCTCGAAATGCATATATTCTGCAAAAATGGAATGACTTTCTAGACTTCCAACATACACAGCTGTCCATTCATTTTAAATAGCATTCTATAGTTAAATTTAGCAATCCTTCCTCACTTGGGACATTCTCGCGTGCATGTCTGCCCTTTGTTTATTTAATCTATATCAGTTTTCTCCCAATGAGGATTCAAATGGGTTTAGATTGTTCTCCTCTCTTTCTCTACAATTAATCCTCCTAACAGCCTTGTTATACAGGTTAGTTAAGTGTGGGTGACTGGGTGACGAATGCTCCTGTAATGGGAGTTTTCTGATGCATTTTGGGCAAACTTAAGGAGGACTTTTGGCTGGTTTGGCTGCTTGGGGCCAGCCATTTAACTTTTAAATTTTGATCTATACCACTTCAAAGGAAGAAGTAAAGGCAAAGGGATAAATAAAGCCCCTTCCAGGATGATACCAACTCCCTATTTTTCTGTCAATGGCAAGCTGTAGCCAGGAGACAAGGTGAAAGCAAGTCCTTTCCAGGGCAATCCACCCCCTTTCTTCTGGCGGCAAGGAGCTGCAGCGCAGAGAAGGGGGAAACCAAATGTGCTAGACTGGTTCAGTTTGGGTGGAGCCCATTCTGTTCAGACGCCACCTTGACTCCAAACCAAACCATCTTAGGTACATGCCAATCCCTAGTGAAAGTACCATTTGCAGCCAAGTTATGATGATCCCATATGGTTCTCAGGTCAGGAAACAGACAGGCAAGTTCCTAATGCATGCCTCACATAACAACCCTGGGTTTATGCCATTAATCTCTGTCTGTATCTTACAACCATGTATTTCCTTGGGGGCCTCCATCTACGTACTAAGAAGGGCTGATCCTGCTTGGTTTATGAGATCAGATTAGCCTGAGCAATTCAAGTTAGGTTTGGATTAAAGTTACTGAACTGTTGTTTTCATGATGAGACATCCAAGTGTAAATGGAAACTAGTACAGGAGCAGACAGACCAACTAGAAATCAATGAAACAATTAATATACGTGTTTGCATAAAATGCAAACTACTCTTCCCAGATCTGGATCAGTAAAATATAAAGGTAAAAGGTAAAGGTATCCCCTGTGCAAGCACTGGGTCATGACTGACCCGTGGGGTGACGCCCTCTAGTTTTCATGGCAGACTCAATACGGGGTGGTTTGCCAGTGCCTTCCCCAGTCATTATCGTTTACCCCCCAACAAGCTGGGTACTCATTTTACCGACCTCGGAAGGATGGAAGGCTGAGTCAACCTTGAGCCGGCTGCTGGGATTGAACTCCCAGCCTCATGGGCAAAGCTTTCAGACAGCTGTCTTACCACTCTGCGCCACAAGAGGGTCTCAGTAAAATATGATAACCATTAAAAGACAAATACTTTTTGATTTCACATCCACAAAGTATTTTTCTGGATCTGAAAGCAACTTTGGTAGACATTTACATAGAAACCAAATGACAAAATATCATCTTATTATTCTCTATTTCATCATAATATAGAACTACTAGTATCAAAGCCCATTTTAAAAATGGGCTTTGAAAGAGGCGGCAGGTAGGAAGGTGTGAGAGGGTGGCTGCGGCTCCCTTTGGCCCACAAAGCTCCCCCCCCCCAGCTACCTCCCAGCAAGAGCGTACCTGCGGGGTGCAAAGATCCTGTCACTGGCTCTCTCCTTGTGGGCGACAATGGAGGCCGCAGCCACAAGTCTTCTAGGAGGCAAGGAGGGAGGGTGGGAGCGGGAGGGGGAGGGGGAGGGCCAGTCAGGGTGGACCTGGATCGACAGGGCCCTGGACAGTCTCCTCCCAGGAGGCTGTTTCCCAAATATATAAGGTAGTGAAATAGTGTTAAGGATATGCTGTGTCCCAATATACATACTTTGCTGGATGTATTGCTGACAAACAGTTGTGGAGAAGGAAACTCAAAACAAAACTGAAAAGTAGTAATAATTAGCCAGTAATTTCTTGGTTTGCCTACTTAAATCACCTTTTAATTTATTATAATTCAAAATATGAAAGCTAGTTCCCTGCACAATATTTAATACTTTTTCTGTATTGAGGACTGAGGGAACAAAGAAGGGAGTGAGGTTGATAGGAAGAGTACAATCAGACAACATTCACTTGGAGACAAAATGGCCACAGCCTTTATTGAATACATTTGTAGGAAGCAAGGCATAGGACACAGATCCAGAACTGGGTCACCTGCCTGTCAGCCAGTCACACAGCCATTCACCCCAGCATGCCTACTGGGGGAGCTGCAGGAAGAAAAGTACAGGATCAGACATGAACATACTCTACCATGTGAAGGTTACAGCCAGACACCAGTCCTTGAGTTGGGCATAATGTGGGACAGCTTAAACTTCAAGACCCCTTATGAAGGGCCCCAGATCAGGAGAAGTAGAAACACACCCCAAAATTGGATCTGGTCCAATGCTCCAACTGCAACAAAGGCATGCAATATAACCCACATACCAAATGGAAAGCCCAGAACCAACTGATCCAGCCACAACTCCTCAAATAATAGGAGCAGACCAGAGTGAACAATTCTGTCTTTCAGGCCATCCTAGAAGCCCAGCCCCTCCTCACTAGCCACCTGAGCTGTAGCCAGGGCCACCCACCTGCTGAGAAGCCAAAGGGAAAATTCCTCCCCTTCACTAACTTCTGAGCCCTACAGCTGCAAAACCACTGAAGAAAGACTGGTGCCCTCTCTTCTTGCAATGCCTCTACATATGCAGAAACATTGTTTCAAAGAATCTGGAAGACAAACTCTAAACCTTTCTGGGTCTTTTATTATTAAATCTTTTAATTAAATGATAAATGAAATAGCAGAAGTAAATGCAAAATCCTGTCATCTGTTATTAATTCACTTGACTAAAAATGATAAGACTATGAACTTTTACAACATTTGCATTCTACTAGCTTTTTCCAGTCAACTCAAAGTAACTAGATATTCCTTAGAAACTTAATTAACTTGTTAAAAAGAATCAAAATAGATTGAAGGTGCTGAACTACAGAGACTTTGGATTGCAACATCTACTACAATTCAGGGTTTAGGAGGATAAAATATTTCTTTTACACAATACATGGCATCTGTCTCTCCTCTAATTGTAGAGTTGTCGCAGTCCACAATAAAGGACACAAGCTTACATAAAAGGATGAAATATGATTCCATTCATAGTTCTTTCAGAAAACACACAAAAACTTACCAGAAACTCAGCATGACCTGCAAAAACTTTCTTAAAAATCTGAAGCAAAACATTGTATGCATTTTCTTAAGTATGACTGTTGACCCTAATGATTAATAATTGCAAAGGATTTGCATAACGTCCGGGAGCCATTTGTTTGATAATCACAACATTTCTGTTTTGCTTTGAAATCACTCAAAATTAGGCCCAAAAGCTATAAATTTGATAAATATGATATGCTAAAGCATGAATTTTGGATAGTGATTGTAGAGACCTGCAGCACAGGCTAAAATTGAGAATATGCTTCAGACACTGCAAAGAGCTTTCTCCTTATAGGCACAACCATGTACAATTCTGAAACAGAGCAGAGAACATTCTTCTCTCACACAACCATGGATGCAAAGCCAGATGGTTTTAAAAAACAGGAAAGAAATTATCCCTATATTGATATTGGCTGAGATAGATATGGCACAACTGTGTATAGGGCCATGAGAAAGAAGGCAGTGCTTGATCATAAACCCACTTTTAACCATGATTGGAGGTGTTACCTATCTATGCACTGCCTCTGAAACACTCCCCATGGAGATCAAAAGTAGAGCAAACAACCTTAGAAACAGAAATTAAACTAGAGGCTCCTTGGCCACCTTTGGACTCCTCCATTGAATAGCTTCAGATGTCTCTCACTAACCCAAGTGAACGGCGAGGCCCACCACTTGCTCCCTAGACCCCTTGCCCTTTGTGGCAGATGCAAGAAAGGGCCCCCCTCTCCCTTTCAACTGGAGAGTTCCTGGAAGGGCTGAGGGAGGCAATGGTCCAATCTCTGATTAAGAAACCATCCCTGGATCCGCAGGAGCCTGCCAACTACCACCCTGTCTTACATTTGGTGTTGCTAGGGGAAGGTGGTAGAAAAAGCTGCTGTGGACCAACTAACTGCATTCCTGGAAGAAACTTCAGTCCTAGACCCTGCTCAGTCAGGATTCCGGCCTGGCCACAGGGTTGAGACAACATTGGTCACCCTGATGGATGACCTCCATTGTCAGCTGGATTGAGGCGGGTCAACGCTACTAATACTACTCGATCAGCGTTTGACACAGCAGACCATGAGCTCACTGACTTGCTGATGCCAGAATTTAAGTGACAGCCTTTAAATTGCTCCTTCAGGGCCTCAAACAGAGGTTAGCAATAGAAGAGAACCTATCCCATTGCTGGCAACTTCAATGTGAGGTACCACAAGGAGCAGTTCTCTCCCCAATCCTATTTAATATCTTTATGCACCCTCTAGCCCAGTCGATAAGGGGGTTCGGACCAGGTTGTCATCAATACACCCTGCCTGGTCCCAGAACACCTAGCCACAGTGATCCAAGTAACGGTCACCTCTAGGCTAGATTTTGCAACTCACTCTACACAGGTCTACCCTTATCCCTGACCTGGAAACTTCAACTGGTGCAGAATACAGCAGCCAGGGTTCTTATGGGGACACCTTGGAGGGCCCATATTCAGCCCGTACTCCAACAGCTGCACTGGCTACTGCACCGGAGCAGGCTTAAGGTTCTGGTAATTACCTTCAAGGCCTTCTGGACCCTGAGTATCTGAGAAACCATCTCTCTACCTATGCCTCCCAAGCCACTAACCACAAACCAGAACCCCCCATAAACTACATTAACAGAAAACAGACCATGGTGCACACAGACCAGGGGTAGTCAAACTGCGGCCCTCCATATGTCCATGGACTGCAATTCCCAGGAGCCCCTGCCAGCGAATGCTGGCAGGGACTCCTGGGAATTGTAGTCCATGGACATCTGGAGGGCCGCAGTTTGACTACCCCTGGATTAAACTGTTGCTTGTTATTGAGATATGTTGTTGTAACATACTGCTTGTTACTGTTGTTATTGAATACTGGTGTTTATTACACTGTTTGACACAAGTATTTTTACTGTCAAATAAGTTCTATACTAAATGTTTATTGTACTGGACCTTATAAGAGTTATAATGTAAACCAACCTGAGCTGGAAGGGAGGGTGGTATACAAATATAATATACAAACAATGTTATACTTTCCTGTGAACTGTTGCTTCCAGCCCAGGCCATCCATTCTAATGTACATACATACAGATTATATTGCTGAAAACTATGGAAGAGAATTATATTTAGCATACAACTCTGCTTCTGGTTCTCATTACCAGAACTATTATCAACAGCATTTAAGAAAACAGGAATGTATTTCACTTATCTATATACTTCAGCTACTGTCAGTCTTGTCATACCTCTCCAAAGGAAGGCAAAGCAAAACATTAATATATAATGAGGCACTAATTTCTGGAACACAGTCACAGTTTTACAGTGAAAAACTATGCTTAAAGACCCC
Organism: Paroedura picta; assembly: GCF_049243985.1. Lineage (NCBI taxonomy): Eukaryota > Metazoa > Chordata > Lepidosauria > Squamata > Gekkonidae > Paroedura > Paroedura picta. Next base: position 75,302,928 of record NC_135373.1, on the reverse strand, counting down.
AGCTGCAGTGCAACTGAGCTCTTGAATTCTATTGTCATATAGCATAGCGAGTGATTACTTTTGCCCCCTAAAAGTGCAAATAAGGTCTTTACACTAATTTTTCAGTATGTAGTACTTTATTAAGTTATACACTATGCCAGGTTAGGGCCACAGAATGCTTTTGAATTTATTCCTTCTTTTCATGATATTCCCTTCACTTGCCCAAAAAAGAAAAAAAAGAATGATTCTGTATGTGGACAAAAACTGACATAATAAAAGTTGATAATGTAGCTCTCTTAACAGGTTTTGATTCTACAAAAGAAAACATCAGGCACTTAGCAAATGGTTCAGACACAGAAAGAAAAATGTAATTCTTAGCTGTTCAAAGATATTCCCAAACATCACCTGCCATCCAATACCTTTGAAGTATCCCAAGCACAGCAGCTAGCATTTTAAGTACATGTTTAGGGCAAATACCATAATTGTTGAAAGTCGCTGATTATTTTTAGGGTGCAGAATGTCATTTTTCAATCTGTATATCTTCCATAGCTTGGGAGAGAAAACCCAGGAAATCTTTCCACTTACCCATTTATTATACCTAGTATGTAGTACTTAATTCCTCCAAAACCTTTTTGGGCAGACTGATGATACTTATTTAACCATGTTTTATTGTGGGATGAACATTTTGTTTCTCTAATTAGTAAGAATATTAGTAAAACAGTAGCCAAATAAACTGATATGCAATTTTAAAACCACATATTTGTCTTCTCGTGCAATATTGAATGTATGTTTTTTATTATCCTTACCTGTATGATCTTGTCATTAATTTGCAGACTATCTGTTTTGTCAGCAGGTCCATTTACCAGGATTCTGGATACATAAATCCCTTCTGCTGACTGCAGTGGATCATCCTAGGCACAAATAGACACACATTTTTTAAAACACACTGGTGTTGCACATGTGTGTCATCAAGGCACAGCTGAATTATGGTGACCCCAGCAAGGTCTTTCAGAGCCAGAAAGAGGCAGAATTAGTTTGTCATTGCCTGCAGAGTCTTCCTTGGCATTCTCTCTTCCAAATATTGACCCTGCTTAGCTTCTGAGATCTGATGAGATCAGACTGTACCATGGCACATTCACTAGGCATATTATTACATGATAAAAATATACTTTTCTAAATCTTGCAGTGTATATGTCAATGAGAAACACCATTCACTTTCTGGCTCCATAATTCATTGGTATTTTGAATGCAATACCCAGAAGAGCCATCAATCAAACTGACAGTAGTAGCCAGTTATTTCAACAGGTTTGACAAAGTTATTTATTCCAGGTTATTTTGGTCTATATTAACTGATTTTAGATATACTATTGCTCATACATATGAGTTACCGTTTACTGTTCATTATCTATTTAAAAATAAGAAGCACTATTTTTCTCCATTACTTTATTCACCTTGAAAATAACATCTAGTTGAGCATTTCATATTGTGTGATTATAACAGTTTATTCATAAGTGGCTGTAAGCTTAGGCTGGATCCAGTACAAGGATTGTGGTTCCGCTTGGATTTCCCTTCTCACTCAGCAGTCCTTTTTGATCCAAGGAAAGTTATTTTCTGGGCTTGCAGGATCCACATGAAATAATAGCCATGTTGGTCTGGAGGCTTCATGAAGGCAAACCCTCCTTCGTCTACCATTAACAGAGCTTCACTCACACATGAGACAAAGGAAGTGATTTCTTCATCTTTGCTGTCTTCATTGCAGCTTCCCAACCAGCATAGCTATTACTCCACACAACTCCAGATTCTAAATGGGGAGGGAAAAGAGGAAGATCACCAATCATCCATGCTTTTCTCTGACAGTCATGGGATAGGACCTTGAAGGTCAGCCAAGGACAATACAACATGACAGTTCATCTGTACAAATTTCAGTTATGCCCTACTTTTTTCCCCCCAAATCCAAACATTCAAATGCAGGGTTAGAAAAAAAGACATCAAATACTACCCCCACTATAGGTGAGATGCTAAACCATTTGATATTTTCAGAGGGCAAAGTGTAGCCTGTCAAAAGTGTAGCTTCAGGCACTTGGGCCTCATGACAAGCTATCTCACTCTGGTCAGTTGTATATATATTAGAAGTTGCTAATACAGCGACCAGCACAATTCTTTTTTAAAGTCTGAAGTACTAGAAGCAAGAAAGAGCTTTTTAAAAAGGGCATTGCATTGACATTGCTTGTTACCTGACTATGCCGTCCTCCAGTTATGTTAAATCCAAGAGTATCATTTTCTCTATGTAGCATTATGGTTAAGATCTTAGACTGTTCTCTCTAGGGGGAAAAACACAACACACTATTAATTTTTAAAAATCATAGTAACAAGAGTATATGACAAAAAGCTACTATAGTCATTCAAATTAAGATAATGGATACTAAAGCAAGAATGCAGAGCAAACCCATGTTACAATACAATACAAAAGCTTTTGTTGGCATTAAAATGAAGTAAAAACAAATACAATAGGTAAGAGCGAGTTCATTAAATTCATTATAAACATAGAGTTAGCTGTAAAGATGGTGCCTCAAAACACTGCAGTGCAGGAGGTTGTTGTGCGAACAGATCCATCGAACCCATGTTAAACCAGTTCACCATCAAAGAGTTCCATTTAGAAACCGTGCTATCAGACTGGACATAACACACAAAGTGTATAGCTGATCTTTCTTATTATCTATGTTTAAACCACACTGAACAACGTGCAACTTACATTTGTGTAAAACAGAAAGAATATTAGAACACTATAATAAACTATATTTTAATGTACTCAACAGTCACCTCTCAGTCTCTGTAACAGCATTCTAATGAAGGAAAGATATATATGTTTTGAACAATGCCTGCACTTCAAATAGAAATTATTTGCAGTAAGGCTCTGTCTGTCTGGAACTGGCAGCCTTACAAAACACATTTAGGGTAGCCATATTGTGATCAAACTAATTTGTGTCCCAATGAGACATTCCACTGCTTTATATGATTTATACATACCTGCATTCATTTTTGTTTGTTAGTTTACAAGCACCACTGCAAATAAAAAGGTAAAGGTAAAGGTATCCTCTGTGCAAGCACCGAGTCATGTCTGACCCTTGGGGTGATGCCCTCCAGCGTTTTCATGGCAGACTCAATACGGGGTAGTTTGCCAGTACCTTCCCCAGTCATTACCGTTTACCCCCCAGCAAGCTGGGTACTCATTTTACCGACCTCGGAAGGATGGAAGGCTGAATGAACCTTGAGCCAGCTGCTGGGATTGAACTCCCAACCTCATGGACAGACAGCTTCAGACAGCATTTCTGTCGCTTACCACTCTGCACCACAAGAGGCTCCCACTGCAAATATAGTACATTTAATACACATCATCAAGCATCCATAGATCCATAGGTTACATAAAAGACAGGTGCCTATTCCAACAAAGTACAGTAAACAAGTTGCTCAAATGTATGCCTTTCTTCTGTTGGATATGCTGTAACTCAGTACAGTAATTACGTTTCCTGTGATTCTTAGACAATTATGGGGCTACATACATAGTCTCCATTTTGTCTTTCGCAGTATCAAATACCTGAGGGAAGTCAAAGAGAAAGTTCCTCCTACCCCTGTCCCAATGACAATTCCCACACTTAGTCAGTTTTCCTCTGAGGGCCAGGTTGGACTAGGATCTGGGAGACCCAAGTTCAGATCTCAGTTCCACAATAGAAGCTTGTTTAAATATATTGCTGGGTCACATCTCACACAGCCTAACCTAACTTACTGGGTTGTTGTGAAAATGACACGGAGAAGGGGAGAATGACAGCACCACTCTGAGCTCTTTGAAGGAACCAAAGACTTCATAAATAACTCAAGGATATGTGGTAGGAATTCTTCCTTCCTTCCATTTTACATTGCCATTCCAAAAGGCTCAAGGCAGTTTGTAGTCCTGTAGACTACAACCAGATGATTCAATAATTTTTCTCTGAAATGACTGGTAACACTTACAGCAGCCTTCCTCCAACATAGTAATAATCCTAGATGTCTCATGTAGTACCATAGTATTATACCTGGCCTCAACACACACAACAACAACCTCTTTCTAGAATATTATGAATGAAGTCTAGACCTCACTTAGTGTACTGTGTTCAGTTTGGAGAACCACAGCTGAAGAAAGATGTAGACAAACAGGAGCATGTCCAGAGGAGGGCAATACAGATGGTGAGGGACTCGGAATCCAAGCTGTATGAGGAAAGGCTGAGGGAGCTTGGACAGTTTAGCCTGCAGAGAAGACAACTAAGACGTGATATGATAACCATCTTCAAATACTAGAGGGGCTGTCATATAGAAGATGGAGCAGAGTTGTTTTCTGTGGCCTGAGAGGGTAGGACCACAACCAATGTATTGAAATTATTTTAAAAGAATTTTTGGCTAAACATCCAGAAGAAGTTCCTGACAGTCAGAGCAGTTTCTCAGTAGAACAGGCTTCCTCAAGAATTGATGAGTTCTCCTCCTTTGGACTTTTTAAAGCAGAAGCTAGATAGCTATCTGACAGAAATGCTGATTCTATAAACTTAGGAAGATTGTGAATGGGTGGGCTGTAAAGGTTTTGTCAGTGCTTGGCTCTTGTGCCCCTTTCTTGCATGTCCAGGAAAATGCTGATCGCCACTTTGGGGTCAGGAGGCAAATTTTCTCCAGACCACAGTGACCAGGGATTCTAGTTTTTTTTTTGTTTTTTTTTTTGGGGGGGGGTATCATCTTGGCATGAAATTGGTGTCACTGTAGGCAAGCCTATAGTTGTGAGTTTCCTGCATTGTGCAGGGGTTTGGAGTGGATGACCCTGGATGATCCTTCCAACTCCATGAACCTATAGATTCTAAAACACCCAGAAACAATGTTGCAGATAGTGCTTAAGAAAAGAGCCTCCAGTAGCTGTAATCACTGCCTTTTCTTAGAAATATGAAATACCACCAAAGACAACAGGTGAGTATACGCAGAATGATCACCAGCCACCTCCAACTTCCACAAACCCGAGACTAAGGGGGCAAATTCCATGACAATAGTTTTACCTTCTAAAATTAAAGTCTTGATACTCAAGGCTTCCTGATACTCAATACTTTCTGAGCACCCTTCTAACTAACCCGGAATGTTTGGATTAGGTAATGGCAATGGGGGGGGGGGGCAGGGGAGACGCTGCCTCAAAGTGCAGCAAGGGGCGGGGAGAAGAATAGCACTCCGCCAGGTCTGGTGCTCACCTTGCTGAGCGGCCCGCTCCCCCGGTCCCTGGGAACGGTTCCAAGGTGGCTCAGGTACTGGCTCAACGTGTGCTGGAACGCGAGCGCCGTCAGCTGCACCTCGTTCTGCAGTGCCGCCAGCAGCGTCTTCTCCCGCCTCTTGAGCTCCTGTCCCTGGCTGGCCGGGAGGCTTCGGCGGGAGCTCAGCGCACGCGGGCAGCAGGAACTGGCTGGGTCCCCCGCGTCGTTTGCCTCACCGCCGCCAGGCTGCCGCTTTCTTCGCACCACTGTCCTCCCGCAGCCCTCCGGGACGCCGCTGTCGCGCGTGCGCAGCTCCCGGTCGAGCCCCTCGGCGCAGTCCTGCCCCGGGCGGTGTCGGCACCTGGCCGGGCCGAAGGCGCAGTGCTCGACGTGGGCCGCCAGCTGGCCGAGGAGCACGTGCCTTTGGCAGCCCCGCGCGCGGTAGTCGCACTTGACCGGCAGCCGCTGCACGAGGTTCCTCAGCGGCAGGACCCGGTGCAATTCCTGCACGCAGATAGGCTGGCAGCGCAGGGGGCAGCGCCGCTGCCGCGCCGCCCAGGGCAGCAGGCAGCTGGCGCAGAAGACGTGGCCGCACGGAGCAGAGAGAGGCTCGTCCAGCACTTGGCCGCACAGCTGGCACCTCAGCTCGGCATCCACCGGCTCCGCAAAGCGCTCCGTGGCCAGACCCATGGCGGGGGCGGACGGGCGACTTTGAGGCGGCCCCCTGAACTTTTCTCCTGCGGCCGCTTGCCCCGAGGAGGAGGCGGGCACGAAGTCGGCCCACAAAGGGAGGAGGGAAGGGGAACCCGCCGCTCGCAGTGGCTTGGCTTTGGGGTTTTCTGCGGCTCGCCAGCCCAGCGGATGCTGCCGCGTTCCCTGAGATCGGCGCCGCCGTCCACTAGCGCTTGTCTTCCCGCACTGTCAACACCTCCGCCCTTTTAGGGCTGCCGCTGGGAGGGGAAAGGGGCTGGCTCCCTCTGCGCTGAACCGGGATGGCAGCCCGACGCCCCAGGTTGCAATGGGGGCGGGGAACAGCGGGAGAGAGAGCTGCCCTCCCTCCCCCCCCCCAGAAAAGCCCACCGATGGGAGAGCAAAGGCAAAACAGCAATTGCCTTTACCTGCAAATCGGAGTGCCTAGGATGCTATTCTTAATCTCCCTGCAAGGCTAAATTTGGACCAGAGATGGCTCTTGGTACATGCCAGACAGAATGTCACTGAATATTTTATTACTACTCAATAGAAGAAGAAATATACTGCTGGGGTTCCTCCCCTCCTCCACTCAGGATAGTTTGGTTTATTTTTATCTGTTGACTTAACAAATACATTTGTTAATACATCATATTACACTGTGCTTGTGACTGGGATGAGAGCAGGGCCAGCGAGGATGTGCAGAGTGCTTTCCCTTCACTGATCTCTTAGAACAATCTGATCCTTTCCCTCTGGGAGGGAAAAGTTGCCAGGATTTTTCACCATAATTGAGACCATCATTGTTTTTGCAACTTAATCAGTATGTCATTGTTTCCGTGGTTTTGGTTTGGACACTGTTTGATTTCGCTTATTTTTCTTGCTCATTTGAGATGTTGGACAAGAGTTCTTTCTGCCTGCCTAATCTATAATTTCCACAAATGTTTTTCATCCACAAATCAAGAAACAGGAAAACATTTGCTGAAAGATCAGTCTGGGAGCTGATGTAAGCAGCACATGTGGATAAGAAAAGGAAGGGAAGGGCTGGTCCCTCTGCAGGAAAAGCAGAGATTCCCACCTCACTTGGCCCGCTGCTCTCTCTCTGCGGCCCTGCCCCACACAAGCCTCTCATTAATGGGGTGGGTTGGTCTTTAAATCCCAAATGTATGCACAATTATTTGGAAGGTAATGTCCTAAAAACACACTAGGTTATTTAAGGTTACAGCATGAAACTAAAACTAAAAACATGATGCAGTTATCATTTTTTCCTCTGGCTCTAGTATTGATGTTGTTGTGTTTAGTTAAGAGATTTTCTGTACCCCATCTTTCCAGTAAATTGAAATCCAAGCTGCCTGACAAACATTTTTGAACAAAGATCTAATTAAAGTACAATATAAATACCGTTTTGAAAGCAGTACTAACCTCATACATCCAAAACACTTTACAGTGAAAGCATTTGTAAGTTTGCTGTCTAATGGAAATCATTTCCAGAAAAATGCAGGACAGGGGTCATTCTGGAACTAAGGAGCTATACCAGAAACAGCTGTGGTGGTGGTAGCTATCCACAGGTTATCCAAGCAGTAGCTGCAGTAGCTATCCACTTCACATGGAGCAGAGCCTTCCCATGTGATTTCCAGATTCAGGTAAGACTGGGTGGATTTTTACATGTGTTTTGGCACTCTTGTTCAGTGTGATACATGAGGCAAACCATAGTAAGGACACTCAGTTTACCACAGTTTGGGCTCAGAATGTATTTAGAGTGCCAGAATTTGGTTTACACAGAATCATAGAGTTGAAAGGGGCCATACAGGCCATCTAGTCCAACCCCCTGCTCAACGCAGGATCAGCCTAAAGCATTGACCAATATAGGAGATCTTTTTTCTGGTAACATACAAAAACAATTTTACTTCACCAATTATATTCCTGGAAGAGGGCAGTATGTTTAGACTGGCTTGAGTCTTGGCACCACTAAATTTGCTCCAGTGGAGAAACATCACCATCATTATAGTTTCTCTACCAAAGCAAATAGTGACTCCCTGGGGCTGTTTTGAGATATGAATACAGCATACGGGAAGGCTGTTGCATTCGCAATCCAAATTGGGACTACTTAGTTTATTCCATTGTGGATCCTGCTGAATCCAGATGGATTTGAACTCTGGTCTTCCTCTCCCCCCCCCCACATTGAAACAGAAAAGTGTTCTGCACATGGTTAGGGAAGCTCAGAAAGGGAGGGGGAGCCAAGCACAGGAGGAGCCTCTTTCTTTCTTTTCTTGAAGGGGGCGGGGAGAGGATGGGAGACAGCAGAGGAGGGAGAAAGAAACCAAGAGGCAAATCTCTACTGAGAGTTTAGGCTTCTGGAGCTTCTGCTGGGAAAAGTTAGGGCTTCCCCTTTAAGGCAAGTTAGGGCTTCCCCTTTAAGCCTGAAAACCAGAAACTGATGCCCTGGCCAATCAGTGCTTCTCTACCAGGAGCTCAGCAGCAAATTTGGAACACGCAGATCTCTGCATGCTTTCTCATGCTTTCTCAATCCAATTCTTCAAATATTGAGGGTTATATCCACTCCAGGGCTGATTCTGCACTTACTTTGTTTTTTTCCGGTGTAGATCCTGCTGAATTCAGATCAATTTCAACTCAGTCTTCCTCTTCCCCCCCTTCCACAAATGTTCCCCATTGAAACAGAAAAAAACCTTGTTCTGCACATGGTTAGGGAGGCTCAGAAGGGGAGGGGGGAGCCATGCCTCTTTCTTTCTTTTCTTTTCTTGAATGGGGGTGGGGGAGAATTGAAGACAACAGAGGAGGGAGAAAAAAACCATGAGGCAAATCTCTACCCACAGAAGTAAGGGCTGCTGCAGCTTTTGCAGAGAGAAAATTAGGGCTTTCTCTTTAAGAAAAGCTAACAGCCTGGGCAGCCTTGGCCAATTAGGGCTTCTCTACCATGGAGTCAGCTGGCCAATCAGGACTTCTCTACCATGGAGTCAGCTGGCCAATCAGGACTTCTCTACCATGGAGTCAGCTGGCCAATCAGGGCTTCTCTACCACAGAGCGAGTGCTTTCTTATGCTTTCTCAATCCAATTCTTCCAATATTGAGGGTTATTTCCACTCTTAAATATTGCAGGGAAAAGGTACCAATAACTCGTGGTCCACGATGTCAAATATATTGATATCATTGTTATGTTTGTGTCCCATATTAGAGTCCCTTTTCCAGCAAGGACACAGATACTGGTAAAGCAACCATTCAACCAAGTATACATTACCATAAAACCAAGTTGTTTGCCAGGCTATGCCACACTGGCAATATAATTTCAGCAGACAACATTTCTGTAAGTATCCCAGTGTCTTATTGTAAGTATGGGAAACATCTGTTGATCTTCTAGTCTAGTTAGCTGCCCTCAGGGCATCATGAAGATCTTACCAGCAAACAAGGAGCATCCGGCAAGTTACATCTGCAGAACAAAGAATGTCTTTACTAAAAGCATTCTTTAGTAGTGTTAAATTACAACTGGAAGATCAAGCTCTTGTTTACTGTTGGAATTCTTCCTGGAATTTTGGAATAAGATGTTGCTGGTAGTTGTTGGGTGGAATATACTCTTATACATGCCCCAGTAGTTCCTACTGTCACTATGGCGGCTGATAGAGAAATATAGAAATCATGTGAAAGAACTGGCATCATGTGGAAGATAATCAGGTACTGGGGAAGGAGAACTGTGGAAAAGGCTATGGGTAGTCAAACTGCGGCCCTCCAGATGTCCATGGACTACAATTCCCAGCGTTCATTGGCAGGGGGCTCCTGGGAATTGTAGTCCATGGACATCTGGAGGGTCGCAGTTTGACTACCCCTGGGCTATAACATCACATGATGCTGCTTCCCACATGATAGCTGGGGTATTACTCATTATCTGAGTAGAAGCTGCAATTGTGCCAGTTGACCATTAGGGGTTGCTACCTAATCCAGTTTAAGTAATCTAGCAATTTTCAAGAATATATAGAGAAGAATTATGACCTGGATAGCCCAAACTATCAGGGTTGCTATGCAGAGGCCACCTCTGTTTGTTACCTATAAAACATTTTGGGATCACCATAAATCAGCTGTGACTTGCAAAAAGGGAGAAAGAGAGAATAAGTATTTATTGAAATAACATTTAATTGTACTATATAACATTTATAATGAAAACCTGGCCTTAATGATTCTGAATTTCAAACACAATGCATGCATGATGGAGAACAATACATTTTGGTGAGATAAGTTTAATGTTTAAGATTAGTAAGAAAGGAAGTAATGAGACAAACTAGAAGCAAGAAACAGCTCTCTTGTGGACATTGGAAATCCTGGGAATTTTAATTATTAAATACAAGAATTAATGTAGAAGGATGATCTTTGTATGTAACTATTTTTTTTCTTATCCATATATTACATATAATATTTAAAAGACTTTCAAAATATATTTCTACATGACCATGATGAAAGCACAATCAGTGACATGATCATGTAACTTGACATTCCCAAAATGTCATCTATTCACTACGCAAGATCTATGCATCATAGAGATTTTTTGGGGGGAAAGAAAATGATTATCTTTAAAACTTACTCTCTTGGCTAGGATATAAGAAGTATTTTCTGACATAAGGGCAAGTTTCCGAATTCTGTAAAACTATTTAGATAACAAAAGTGTAATTGTGCTCCCCCCCCAGTAATATACAATATCTTTGTAGCTGTCAATAAGCTAATCATCATTCATAAATCATCATATCAACAGAAAAATAAATTGGTAAACCACGTAATGGGCCATATTCCAAGTGGTGACTGGTCTACATCAGGGATTCCTGAATGGTGGATTGTTTAGATTCATTTCAATCTGGTTTTAGGCCTGGTTATAGGACTGAAATGTCCTTGGTCATTCTTATGCATACCCTGGTAACATTTAGATTACATTATATCTAGCAAAATGTGCTACATGGGGATGCCTTTGAAGACTGTCTGGATACTACTGTTGTAGCCAGTTGACTAGAACGATTCATAGGGACCATATCACTTCAGTCTTGTTCTCAAGCTTTAAAGATTAATATCAGCACATTGAATTCAGGCTGGATGAAAATTGGAATCCAGTGTAAATGGAACAAGATTGGAGTGATATGGTCCCTATGAACCACTTCAGTTAACACAAGGCATCTTTGCAGGCCCTAGTTTTATCCCCTACCCCCACAATCTGAGACAACCTGAGAAAGGGTTTTCTTGGTTGTGGCACCAAAGTCATGCAGCTACATAGGAAAGAACCAGGTGAAGAAGCATGCCTACCTTGCCTGGGCAATGGTCAGCTTATAGCTGTCTAAGAAGCCAGGAATCTAGGTGTGATCATCTTTGACACTTCCCTTATGATGGAGGCACAGATCATGAGAGTAGTAGAGCTGGCATTTTTCCAACTCTGCCAAGCCAAACTACTAGCAATCTACCTGGCCCTGGAGTACTTAGTCATAGTGATCCACGTGATGGTCACCTCTAGATTTCTGTAACTTGCTCTATGTGGGCCTACCCTTATCCTTGACCCGGAAATTGCAACTGGTCCAGAATGCAGCTGCCTGGGTCCTTACAGGAACATACTGGAGGACCCATATTCGGCCTGTCCTATGGCAACTGCACTGGCTTCTGATTGAATTCCAGATCAAGTTTAAGGTATTGGTTTTTACCTTTAAGTCCATTTATGATCTGGGCCCAGTGTACCTAAGTGACCACCTTTCTTCCTATGTCCCCCCGTAGAGTGCTTTGCTCTGTAAATACCAATGGGTTGGTACCCCCTGGCGCCTAGGAAATATGTCTGGCCTCATCTTCAGTCCTGGCCCCCACTTGATGGAATGAGCTCCCAGAGGAAATCTGGGCTCTGACGGTTCACTGTTTAAATCCTGAGTCCTTTTCCTAGTCCCAGATGCTTCAGGAACAGGACTGTTGCTTTCACACCAATTTCTGAACTACCCAGAGTTATTTAGCCAGCCAGAGATGCAAACAGAACACTGCACTAACTGAAACTTTATGACAATGTTGGGGTTGAGCGTGGCTTTCACAGCACAAATTCTATGGTCCACTTTTATATTCAGTCCCATAATCTCTTCTGTTAATACAGTGCAGTGTCCTAGACTGCATTAGTCTAACAAGTAAAGCTGCTTTCCTTTTGAGCTACTGCAAAGGTCCTAGGTATTTGTAATCCTGCAGCTGTCTAGATTCCCTGTTCTTTTGAATGTTACTTGACAGCCCAATTAGGTTACATACTTCATTAATGAGCATAGTATGTTGTAAGGACTTAATCAGAGCAACTAATGTAATATTATTATTGTAAATCATTTTGATTTCCTCAGACAAGAAGTAGGACTGAGCAACTGGGTAATAATCTGGCTTCTAATTATTATTCTAAAAAGAAGTCATTGTTGTTGAGAAGAATGATGAAATTGTCATATAGATGTTATTAAAGAGATAATACTTTGGGTTTTTTACAGTGATGACTACAGGTAAAATAATTTTATCATTCTTCTGCCTGTATTAAAGGAATTTTCCATGTTCATTATTTATTGACTTTACCACCCATTTTGGGGCAGGCTCCCACATACATGCACCCACACATTATTTAATTGCTGATTCAACTATCCATGACTCCAAAAGGAAAGGAAATGGAACTCCACCACCGCAGCTACCATGCAGCCTCAAAGCTGTCTGGTAACTGTTTGCCTTGGACTGCAGCAAGGCAAACAGACCAGTGTTTGGCTCATGAATGACTGTAGCTGTTCAATGTTTTCTCATGAGGTTTGTGGTATCCATACACAGTACAGATTGAGGGCCTTACTACATTTTCCTTGCATCCTTCCAGGATCCTGGGAATTAGAAAGGCAATGCAAATATTTGGAACTCAGTTTGCAGGCGCACACGGGCTAATTTGGATCAGGACCACACCATGCAAGCAGAACAGTCTTAAAGCCTTTTCCTCAGCACCATTTTCTCAAAACAGCCCAGGGAATGCTATTTTCTCCAAAGGGGACAATTGATGTGTAGCTCTTCAGTAGCTGTATTCTCAGAATGGCAAACAGCACTTCTCAGGACCATTTTAGTTTAGGGAAACAGTGGGGAGCAGGGCTCAATTCCTTTCTCCCCACAAACCATAGTCCCTATCAAAATTAACCCCATGCATCTGAAAACTGAGTTTCAGTTGAGCCTGGAACTCACAGAACATGTGATTGCCAAGATCTGGGAAAGACGCAATGAAAACCTAAGATGTTGTTAGGCCCTACAATCCAAGAACTAGGATTACAACTGTTCGATAGCATGGCCAGCTGTAAAACACATTAAATTTATTATATGTCCAGTGCTGTTTATATGTTCACATTTTATGGTAGATAAAGTACATTTCTAAATAATAGAAACAATATGGTTTCAGCAGGCTGTCGTTTGTGATTGTAAAATGACATATTCTAACTCTTTGACCATGTAGGATTGATCCTACTCCCACAGTGAACTAAAATACTAGCTCAAATTATCTTGAAATACAACAAGTAATAGCTGTGTGTTACCACTGATGGCTGCGTTTCCATACAAGTAATTGTAAAACAACACCAGGACAGCATCACTCTAAAAACAATATCATTCTCTGAAAGTATGGGTGAGCGAATGCAGATTAATCTAATTATCTTGTGATTTGTAAAAGATAGCACATTTTCCATTGTAATGCTAGGAGATTAAATACTGGGATGTGTGATTCAGTTCAATTTTCCAAGGGAAAAAAGGGTTTTCCTAAACTGAATCACAATTCCCCATAGGAATGCATTACCCAAAATTGGCAACCAATGTAGCTGCCTCAGCACCTGCTGGATGTGGGCCCTCCAAGGTGTTTCAGTGAGGACTCTAGCAGCTGCATTCTTCACCAGCTGCAGTTTCTGAGCCAAGGATGAGCCTGAAGAAATCCAATCTGGTGGTGACCATTGCATGGATCACTGTGGCCAAACAGTCTGGGGGCAGGTAGGGTGAAGATGGTAAAATGCTGTATGTGCTAATCCTGTGACGTGGGACTCTGTCTTGAAGGGGTTGAGTTTCAAGTGACTTAGTTCTAATCATTCTTTAATGCTCTAATCACAATGACAAAACTAAATTATGTTTATGTTGTATTTTGTTTAAGAATTTAGCCATCCAAATTCTATTTCTCAATTTTTTATCTGCAAGTGTATCAGATAAAATTGTTTATTAGTTCACATATTGATGCTTCTGGTTTTTAGTCTTTTAAATAGGACTCACCAGATTAGCAGTCTCAGAGCTAACCAACATAGGTATAAACATAACCTATTTTATAAATTACTTTTCACATCTTATCTTTGCTTGAAAGATACTCATTTGGCTGCCTGGCAGCAGCTGGACCGAAGCAGATCAGCCATTCTCAAGCTTTTAGATCAGTTGGAAGCATTTGACGTGGTTGACCACAAGATATTGGCCCACTGCCTCGCCAGGGCTGGGATTAGGGGGACTGCACTACAATGGCTGGTCTCCTTTCTCTGGAACCAGACACAGAGGGTTGCAGTGGGAGAGGAGTTATCAGCCCTCACTGGGCTTTCATGTGGAGTGCCATGCTCTCCCCCACACTTTTTAACATCTATATGCGCCCTCTAGCCCAGCTGGTCGGGGGCTATGGGCTAGGTTGTCATCAGTATGCAGATGACACCCAACTCTAGTTCCTAATGGACATTCGGACATACTCCCCCTCCAGATACATTCTCCAGCTGTTTGGAAGCAGTGGCTGGATGGCTCAGCAGAGTTGCCTGAAATTCAACCCCTCCAAGACAGAGGTACTGTGGCTGGGTAGAAGGAGGGGGGGGGTCAGGAAGTGTGCTTCCCATGCCTGGATGGGATACAATTAACACCAGCCTCAGCTGCCAGGAATTTGGGTGTGACCTTTGATGCCTCCCTTTCTATGGAGGTTCAGGTCACAAAAGTAGCCCGAATGGCATTTTTTTCATCCACACTAAGCACAGCTACTAGTGCCCTACCTGCCCCCAGAACACCTGGCCACAGTGATCCATGCAACGATCACTTCCAGATTAGACTTCTGTAACTCATTCTACATGGGCCTGCCCTTGGCTTTGATCTGGAAATTACAGCTGGTACAAAATGCAGCGGCAAGGGTCTTCACTGGAACATCTTGGAGGGCCTATATTCAGCCAGTGCTGCATCATCTGCATTGGTTTCCAGTCTGTTTCTGGATCAAGTTTATGGTATTGGTCTTAACTTTTAAAGCTATACGCAGCCTGGGTCCTATCTATCTGTGGGACCACTTATCTGTTTATGCCCCCTGCAGGGCTCTTCACTCTGGCTATGAATCTACTGGTTTTCTCTGGCCCCTGGGACGTCCAGGGCTTTTTTGGCCCTGGCACCAACCTGGTGGAATGAGCTCCAGGAAGAGCTAAGGGCCCTGTTGGAGTTGTCAGCTTTCCGCAGGGCATGCAAGATGGAGCTCTTCCGCAAGGCATATGGTTGAGGCCAGGGTGGCATCTTGGTGTCACTATCTGAGGATCTCTAATGGAGACTAACTAGGATCCTCACTCACAGTGAAATAGAGTTATTGACCCACATGCTGAATGGAGGGAAAGGGTTGATCTTTTTTATTGTTCATCATCTTGTTTATATTGTTAGATGATTTGTTTTAAGGGGTATTGTTAGGCAATTTTATTGTTCTTTTATTGATTTCTGTAAACTGCTGCGAGGCAGTTGTGAGTGGCGGTATACAAATATAATTATAAATAAATAAATAAACCACTGTAATTTTCCTGTTCTAGCATCTCAAAATTGACCATTGATTGTAAACTTGAGTCCCATTTAATGGGACCATCTCTCCTTTCTGCGGATAAGAATCAAATATCTGCCTAGTACAAGCAGTAAAATGTTAAATTTATTTATGTTCAAAATATAATAAACTGCAGTAGGCTTATTCTGTTTCAGATCTGACCACTATTTCTATAGCCAAGATGAAAGGATATACATCAAAAACATTATTTTACTTAGAAAACAGATTTTTAGTAGAAAAAAGAATTTTACAACTTCATTTGAGATTGACTTTATCCCATCGTCCAGTAACAATGTTAACAGGTGACCCTCTGCATATTTTCGATAGCTATTCAAGGGCTTAAGCCAAGAGCAGGCGGGCATAATTCCTTTCTTACTGCCACAGTGAAGCAAAATATGGGAAGTTGTCTCTATAGATTCTGCACAGAAACAGTACCGTGAGTGTGAAGGCTAATGAAAATACTTCCCATACAACACTATTGAAGGAGGAGCCTCCAACCTTGCTCTATTACTGGGATTTTTAATATTCAGTAGATAAGGAGCAATGTCGATGTTTGGTCATGAGTTTAGGTTAAGATAAGACCTTAGCATCAGGAAAATATTTGTGCACTTGACAAATTTGTACAGAATATTTAACAACCAAAATTGCAAATAATTGTGGGGGGGGGAGGAGGACTTTGGTTCTGGTATAATTTACATAAACTGTGTTCTAACTCCAGGCAATCCAGCAAGAAGGGTCTTCCTTCATAGCCTGAAGCTGGGAGGGAGAGCACAACTTTTGGAATATTGCAAACTGGTTGATCCAGCAACAGTCTCCTAGCTCAAGGCTAGACTGAGAGATAATCAGCCCCACCAGTTCTGAAGGCAGAACCTGGGACTCATTTTGCTTTCAGTTAACTGGGACTAGAATTCTGCAAGGGATTATGTTCACTGACACAAAAGCCTGTCTTAAGAATTGGATCTTGGGCTGCAAGTCTGGCAGTGCATGTCTGCTGGGTTGCTTACCTAAGAACCCACCACCTCATCTTGACTGCTCTTTCCGAGGAGAAGTAGAAACTGGGGGGCTGGTGGCCCTGGACTACCTGAGGGATGGATGTCACCAGACCTGCAGTATCTACTCTGTTTTCCAGAAAAAAAAGATCAATGGCAGGCTCCTGAACCATGGGCTTAAAAGTCAAAGATTCCAGAACTCCCAGTAGTGAACCGTTGACTCTTGGGGCATGACCTTGGGAGCCACAATCCCAGGATTCCTCTAGGCCCCCTGATCTGACCCCTACAGTATTCTTGCCTCTTTCTCCAGCCTATTTGGTTCCTGCTCTGATGCATCTGAAGGTGGTTCAGTGGAGGTCATCACAAATACCTTGCAATGGAAATTTGAAAGGGTATGTGCGAGTGATTGAAACAGGAAACAGTATGAGCCATGCACTGGTGTTGGTGGTGCCACTTGTCCCGCACAACACTATTACTGTAGTCTGTGTTTATGAGGATAGTAAAAACAACATTATGATTGTGGACACTCCCAGGGGATGAGGCATATGGAAAGTACCTTCCATGACATCACAAACAGCTAGATTGAGAAATCTGGGGGGGGGGAGAATTATAGGCAGCCATCCACAGATTCCTTCATTCCAACACAATGAGAGTCCTGCTTCTGCCTAGTCCACTTTGCCCACTCCTTGTTCTACTCCCTTTCACTAGTAGCCCATTCCTTCTCAGTTTTTCCTTCCTTCCTTCCTTCCTTCCTTCCTTCCTTCCTTCCTTCCTTCCTTCCTTCCTTCCTTCCTTCCTTCCTTCCTTCCTTCCTTCCTTCCTTCCTTCCTTCCTTCCTTCCCTCCCCTTTTACTGTAATGACCAATGTCAGTTCAAATTAAGAGGAAGAAAGTAATGTTCCTCCTTAGTAAAACAGGAACAGTTCTTCCTTTTACTTTATTAATTTATTTCTTTATTTATATACCGATTTCCTCATCAATGAGGACCCAAAATCATATAGCACATCATTCTCCCATCCTATGCTTTATCCTCATGAACCAGCAGGACCGGCTGAAAGTCACCAGTGCTCTTCCTTGGCAGGGGGTGGGGATTCAAGTCTGCCCCCCCTAAATAGTCCATCAAGGTAAACACTGTAGCACACTGGCTCTCATTTCTAGGCTGGATTTAGGTAAGTGCCTTTAACATATGAACATACCTAATACTAAGTCAAGCCACAGGTGCCTCATTGCCTATCCTGTCTGGCATGAGGATGAGGCTTTTCACAGCAGCTGAAAATGGAAAAACTGGTAATTAAACCTGGGAACTTTTGTATGAATAACATATGTTCTACCTCCTAGCCGTAGTCCCATCCCAACCATTTGTATGTTACCAGTTTATAATGTTATAAACATAAAACTATCAAAGTGTCGCATATCTTCCAAAAGCACCACAGGTCCACATATAAAAGATTCTCTGTTCTCACATCAATACCATCTGAATGACTTGGCTCCAGAGTTCTCCAAGGTGAGCAGGGCCCTTTGCATTTTGATCCTGTAATGCCCTCATCACCACCAACGCCAGTAGCTTTGAAAATCTGCACCATGTTAGGAGGCTCATTTTATACAGAAAGAATTGTGGGAAAGGAGAGTTATGTACATTCATAAAACGGAGGACAAGAATCTAGAATCTAATTCACTATGTTATGAAGCTTATACATGTGAAACCTGTTCCTTCCAAATAAACATTTAGAGGTGAAATGAGGACACATTGCTCAGTTCTGTGATTCCCTGCAAATGATATCCATAGTTAGTGCTACTTGAAAAGGTGGTCCTTGTGGCTTCTAGCACAACCAATGTTATCTTAAAAAATTATCATCTATTGCATGGCCATTTCAAGAACAATATTCTGTTTTTTTCTTCTGTATCATTGAGATTGTTTTCTAAATGTCGGGGTTTGAAAAGGCACTTGAAACTGAAAGTTTTTTTTATAAGAATTGGTTTTTATATGCTGCTTTTCTCTACCAGAAGTAGCCTCAAAACGGCTTACAATTGCCTTCCCTTTCCTCTCCCCACAACAGATACCCTGTGAGGTAGGTGAGGCTGACAACCCTGATAGTACTGCTTGGTCAGAACAGCTTTATCATGGCCATGAGGAGCCCAAGGTCACCCAGCTGGCTGCATGTGGAGGAGCAGGGAATCAAACCTGGCTTGCCAGATTAGTAGCCACCACTCTTAACCACTACACCAAGCTAACAAACTTTCTCCATTAATGTCAATAATTATCAGTTTCCCAAAAGCTGATCTGACAAAAAGATTTAAGCATCCACACAAAGACGCACCTTGAAAAAAGAGATTGTTGGTAATTAAAAATGAGCCAATACAGGGTGTGCATCAGTGCAGACTATCAGTTCAAGCCTGGAGCTCACTGCATTCATTCAGCAAATTTAACATATACACTCACCTCATGTGGTTTATGCAATTAGAGCAGTAGATTATAGGCTTTTGAAACCCATCAGAAATCTCGGAAGGCTCATCTTCCATGAAGATTAGCACTGACAATTTAATCATGGCATGGCTAGGAAACCTGATGTTAAAATTTATGCTGACTTTGCCAAAAATAGAAATAATTAAATAAATCAGTCCCCTCCCCCGCACACACACTTGTACCCATAAAGTTCCAACGGGTCACAATCTTCAGTTTAGCATGTTGTGTGGCCAGGTCATGTTATCTCGCATGAATATTAGGGTACAAGGACATGTTTAAACATAATGTTAGCTCCACATGAGTTTTCTCATGTTAGAATAGCAAATCTGAGGATTCTTAAATTCGATAACTGGAGATATGAATGCGCAAGACCGATGGTTCTACAAAACTGAAAAAATGTCCCAGGTTTGCAGAAAAATATGAAAACTTTAAAAACACCAAAATGATTAAAGCAGCATCTGAAGCACATATTCCATCAGTGCCTGCTGCCAGGCAACCACATCATTTCAGGCTGGGTTTCAGTGAGTAAAAGGTAGGGGGATAGGGTTCTCTTTCCAAGGCTGATTTTACTTTTTAGGGAAGACTCAACAGAGCCATACCTGGCTAAGGTTGCCAGGTCCAGGTCAGAAATTCCCAGAGATTTTGGGGTGTAGTCTGAGAAGGCATCATTTGGGGGGGGGGAGGAGCTTCAGGTGGATATAATGCCATATAGCCCACCCTCCAAAGCAGCCATTTTCTCCAGGGGAAAAGATTTTGTAATCTGAAGATAAGTTATAATTCTGGGATATCTTCTGGTCCTGTCTGGAAGCTGGACACTCTAGGTCTGACAGCAATCACTGAGTGATTTGATACCACCTGATTTACATGATTCAAGCAGGCCTAGCTATGAAAAGCAGTGTGGTATGGTGGTTAGAGTTTTGGAGTAGGGTCTAGATGACCCAGGTTCAAATCTCCCTCTTCCAGTGAAAGTTCACTGGGTAATTTTAGGATAGTCACATCCTGACCTGTCTCTCAGGGTTGTTGTGAGGGTAAAATTAGAGGAGATATAAGTTGGTTTCATCCTTGGCTGACCATACATACTCTTGAAGGAGACAGTACCCTTTATTTACATTTCCCATCCGTCCTTCCATCGTAATGAAAATGTCAATTTTGTTAGCTTGTTAATAAAAAGTATACTTACTGTAGCATTAATTGGTGCTATGGAATATGAGACATTTTATGATGGAAGTGTTGAAAGACCAAAATTTGCTGCACAAAATTATTTCATTAAAAAAATATTCATAATATAATGGTGGTGAAAAACAGTCACCCTGTACTACGTCTATCTAAATGTTTGTATGAGTTTTGTCATTGAAGAATCTTAAGTTCAATATATTTATAAAACCTTTTTTACGGTCTTACTTTCATGAATACAGAATATTTAACTCCTGTCGTGTTTTTGTCATCCCAATGTCCCCTTTTTGTATCAAGGAAATATGTTCAGCCTATTTCATCCCCACTGGGGAGAAAGGTCAGGGTATAAATGAATAAATAAATAATAAATATAGCTGAACATGGCAAACAGGTTAAAGAGAGATTGGTGAATCGCTGAGAAGGAGAGAATGAGGAAGAGAAGTTGAGAGGATATGGAGGTTGCCAGATTGAAGAAAAAGGAAAATACTGTGGACTGAAGGATAAAAAGAAGAGACCGCTCCATGTTTTTGACACCTACAAGTGAATCCTAACTTATTTTGTCAGTATTTTATTTTCACCAGTCAATATACCAGGCATCTGCCATGAGGAGAATGAATATTCACATATGGATGTTTATATCCACAACATTTTGGACAATACAAAACAATGACTTTTTTATATAACTACATTTTAATAGATGGTGTTTTCCATAGATAATCACCACTGCATAACTCATTTCTTTCAATGGCACATGTTCAGGGATCTTGTTGAGAGAACTGTGCCCAACATAATGTTCAGATATCATCCACTTTATTAGCTGACTGATGAAGATCAACCAGCCATTTTAATAAATTCATTTGCAACAAGACAGTAGAATAAGTCCCTGCATGCTCTGATGCAGATTCTCACCAACCATAAATGGTAAATGATGCAGAATGGAAAATGTAAGGTACATTTTTTTTCTGGGGATGGAGATGAACCTTAAAATTCTGTTTCAGTTTGGAATTTGGTGCAGCCCCCAAACTGAACTGAGCCAAAATGCCTTGAACTGTTCAAATTCAGTTGTTTGGGGGATTGTCCAGAAAGGGTTAAATGGATGGCAGACAGCTCTCTGGCAGACCTGTGCCATGGCACCTAGGGAGCTTGCCCCACTCATGCCAGACAAAACCAGGTAAACAAAGTGTCAGGCCTGCGGACCCTTCTTAGACAGGTGCCAGCAAAAGGTGAAAAGAATGTGGGGCAGGGGAAGGCCAATGCTTGGCATGGGGCAGGGACTCTCCAGCCACCTTGGGAGCTCTCCAGAAGTTGTTGGCTTAGTGAAGAACATAGAGGAGTCACACCTAGATGTCCAAGACATCTCCAGCTGGCCCACCCACTGTGGAAAAGTCAGGCAGATGGCGCTGGGTGCTTGTCCGGGCACAATGCTACCAAGTACCCCAGGTAGGGAGGGACATTTTTTTTTGGCACTGGGAGGAGCTTTTTCCCAACACCCTTGTCCAAGGAGCAGCAGTGCAAATGGAGCAGCATAATTATTGGCTGGTGCGATACATAGCAGGGATTGTGGCATGGCTCATATGGCTCACAGGAAGGGAGTGCTTGAAGCCCAGTTCTTCCAGATGACAGGCATGACTCAATTCCAAGCCATCCACCTGTTGGGGGTGCCAGGGTGGGGGATCTTTTTGGCTTAGTCTCGACCTGGCGAAACACTCTTCCAAAAGAGATCACGGCCCTGCAGGAATTTAACCTGTTCTTCAGAGCCTGCAAGACAGAGCCAGTCCACCAAGCCTATGGTTGAGGCCAGACAGAACAACAAAGGTCCTGACCTCAGTACCAAAACAGAAGGAAGACCTACCTCTTGAAAAAGAGCTGGAATCCCCCCCCCAGGTTTCTTTTCTTTCTTTTTTTACAGAATGGGGCTAATACAATGTATATAATGTTTTAATGAATTTATTGGGTTTAAAATAATTTGATTTCTTAACATATGTTGTCACCTGCCCTGAGTGACCAAGAAGGGCAGAATACAAGAATAAAGATATGTTATTTTATTTATTTACACAGGGGCCACAGCAGCAGACATTTGCCTGCACCTCCTGAAAGACTGGCTGCAGTGACAGAGTTGAAAGCACCGATATTTGAGAACCTCAAGACCATACCCTGCCTATCTGCTTTGGTTCTCAGTCCTTTCCTCTTTCTCTCACACACACTTACATGGTCTTTTTCAGTATTAAGTTATAGGGTAACATCCCCAAATTTTCTATAAAAGCCACTGTGAAAAGCAGTCTAATTCTAAAAGCCCAAACCTTTGGTCTGACAACTGTCAGTTAGCTTGACTCCACAAGAGAGAAGTTATTATTGTGGATGGTTCAAACATGCATGCACACAGTGGTCCAATCCAGCTCAAGGTTAGTTATGACCAAATGAAAGATATAAAATGTAACTTGACCTCTATCCACATAGTGCACACTGCTCCGACTGCTGAGTTCCAGAGAGCTGGCGTCCAAGTAAGATTGCACAGAATTAACAATTCTAATTACAAAGTACATACTTCTACCAGCAGCACTAAATTAATCCTACTTATAGAGCAGCATAGTATAACCACATACCTGATGAAATAGGCTAAGGCTCACAAGAGCTTATGGCACAACAAATTTGTTAGTCTGCAGAGAGTCTCTGGTTAGCACTTTATGAATCATACAAAGAGATGTGTACAACTGAATAGATACCAAATCTGGCAAATATGTATTTGGCGCAGATTAATAATAGGAAGGTTTCTTGATTTATTGAAGTTTATTGATTCTGAAGTTGAAAGATGATGAATGGGTACATCAGAGAAAGACTGCAAGACAGTGTGTAGCACCATGTCATAAGACTGGTTCATGCATGCGAGTTACTGCTTGAGGATGGGCAGCGCAATGTGTGGATGGGCTCCACCCCAACGCATTATGTTTAATATCTGTGAAGTAATATTGAAGCTCTGACTCCGGCACCAGAACTGCAATGACTCATTCTCATATGTGAATAATAATGTTGTATTCATCACATGATCAATATGCTCACACAAACCAGCCAGTAAGGGAGTGGTGACAATATAGGGTGGCAGTGCTTAGGGCCATCAGTTACGGAAACTGAAGGGGGCACTCTACAGGGCATCAGTGCACAGATCTATGATCCCTACAAAACAGTATGAGTACCTCCAAAGGTGGCTTGAAAAAAGGGCACATGTCTTAAATATTTGGGTGCCTGAAGAAAATAGCTACAAGAGGCTAAATTTCCTCAGCTGGAGTCCACCTCCAGCTAGAAGTACTTCTTTGTCCTAAATGGAAAAACTGTTTCATCATAGGAAAGGCTACCATTTATCGTGATGAACTAGTGGGATGGAGACAGCAAGGCTGGGAAGATCTCATCAGTCTGAATCAACATGTTTTGCATCTTGTGGTGAATCCCTATGATATGATTAGCATAAGTTCATGGACCACCACATTCTGGCAGGCTCCTGCAATGAGGAGGCTCTAGCCCAGCACTTCCAATGTACTGGGGGGTGGGGAATGGAAAAGGAGATTATCTTGCTTTGTGTGCATGTGTGTGAGAGACAGACAGACATGGCACTTCCTTCTTGCATACACCCATTTGTTGCAGCCCACAACTGGGAGAGGGGGGAGAGAGCAAACGCCAAGTAACTAGTTTTCAAGTCAAGTTAGAAATCTCACTCTGTTTTACTTTATTTCTTAGAACCTGTATCCTAACTCTGTAGCCTGTATACCTTCAAGAAACATTGACCAAGGAATAAAGCTCTGTGTAGTTTAAGGAATAAAAAGATGGCATGATCCTTGCTTACAAACCTTGCTATAACCATTTCACTAAACAGGCCTGTTTCTCATAGCATCAAACATGAAAAGGATGCAACTCAGGAGATGCTGCCAGCTGCCAGACAAGAAAGCCTGCCTCCCAAAAGCTCTTAAAAGAGTTGGGGAACAATGAGGAATTCCTATAGGGAAGGCTGGATTTTCTTCAGCAAAACAAACAAACAAACAAACCACCACCCTTGCCTCTGGGTCTTTCATCTGCTTGCAGGCTCATTGCAAAAGTGGAGAGAGGAACAGAATCCTGGGAGCAGCTGTAGTGAATTGATACAGTCTTAAGACAGTGACTGGTCTTAAAACAATGAGATTCAGTCAATAGATTACAGAGGTAAATAAAACATCTTACTGTTTTTGCATATTGTGCCATGGTTGTCTAACATTTTTCACCTCAGGCTAGAGCCATGGATCAGTAAAGGAGGAACTAGTTTGCATGCATATGATCCCAATTTCAGTCTCTGGCATCTCTAGTTAAAGGTAGTAGGTGATATGAAAGACCTCTACCTGAAACCTTGAAGAACTGGGCCCATCAGAGTAATTAATACTTATCTAGATAGATCTGAGTCAGTATAAGGTGGCTTCATGGGCCCCTGTGGAAAAAAACTAGCTTGTTATACTCACTTTCAAGACATTTTAGATGTCAGTTATAGTTAGTTAAATACAAGAGGAGAGCCCATTAGACTCATGGGGGGGGGGAATTCTGCAAGGGACAGATCTGACCCACAGCCGTGCTGCAGAAGTTGTGGTGCCTGGGAGCTGCTCTGACCCTGGAGCGGCTCCCAGAGTCCACCATCACAGCTGGGCCCAAAGCAGTTCCTGACATCTGCCACTGCTGCTATCTCTATGGATAAGTACAATTATATTTTGAGTACAATTATATTTTGTATTTCATTTGTGATTTCAGATCTTTCTGCAAACCTGAGGCATCCACCAAACTTGCAGAAAAATCTGTTTAGTATTGGTGTGGGCCTGATCTGTAGATTTAGATATCTGCAGTGGGGAGCCACATGTTACTATTAGGTATATAGAGATATTTTGAAAACCACTAACAACTTTGTTGAAACATG
The DNA here is from genome assembly GCF_049243985.1 of Paroedura picta. NCBI lineage: Eukaryota > Metazoa > Chordata > Lepidosauria > Squamata > Gekkonidae > Paroedura > Paroedura picta. The sequence continues at coordinate 75,277,654 of NC_135373.1, read as the reverse complement.
AACACATTTCTATGAGTCATACTGCCAGAAGGCGGCAGGATGGCAAAATGTATCCCAATTAAGTGGCCAAAGTTAAAATGACTTTTTTTGCCCTATTAGCTAGGGACAAAATCCAACTGCATTAAAACCCATAAAGCAGGAGGTTCCGTGATATTGCAAAAATATATAATTCAAAGAAAAGCATAACTACTGTGAGCAGTGCTTATGCATGTTACATACAATATATGGTTTAAATCTTTACAAGAATATTATATGGCAGAATGTTGCTATTTCCATATTATGAATCAGAGGAGACAAATGAGAGGCCCAACAGGGGTGGCCAAACTGTGGCTCTCTAGATGTCCATGGACTACAATTCCCATGAGCCCCTGCCAATTGGCCATGCTGGCAGGGGCTCATGAGTATTATAATCCATGGACATCTGGAGAGCCACAGTTTGGCCACCCTTAGACATCTGCTCAGTCTTTCAAAGTGGATGTGGAAATGGAGTGTCTATGTGGAAATAGAGTGTCCTTATTCTCAAAATATTAGTTTTAAATTACAATTAACAGTCTGTTCTTTTTACAACCTTTCAAAACACCAGTAGGTATAGCTGTTATAGTGTTGTACTAGGACCACGGTTAAGGGGCCTTTGTCCACTTTTTTACCATTGATAACCCACTGAAACATTCCTCAGGCTTTGAGAAACCCCAGAAGTGGCGTGATCATGCAGAGTATGGTTGGGAAGCATAGCTGTATACACGCCCACCTGGGCCCCTCCCCTTCCCAACACATGCAGACCCATCAGTGGCCATTTTGGGAGGAGTGGGTGGGTGGGCCTACGTGACCATGTGTAGTCATATCATCCAATGTGTTTAACAAATTTAAAATATATATTAACAATTAAGTCTCACCCATTCAGGAAACCCTTTCAGGGCTATCAAGAAACCCCAGGGTTTTGTTGAGAAAGCCTGACTTAGAGGTAGAGTATCTATTTAGCATGCAAAATATCTCAAGTTCAGCCCCTTGAATCTTTCTAAAGTTAAAAGGATCAAGTAGTATGATCCTTTTTACTGGAGGAAGCAGGAGATAACTGAAAAAAGACCTGTATCTGAAATCCTGGAGTGTCATTGCCGGTCTTAGACAATGCTAGCCTAGATCAATCAATTGTCTGATTCAAAATTAAGCAGTTTCACATGGTTTGCTGGGTTACCTCGGGCAAGTCTCTCAGCCTCATCTACCTCACAGAATGGGTGTTAGGATAAAATACTGAATGGAGAACCATGCAAACAGTTTTGTTTCTTGGAGAAAAGTAGTATAAAAATGGGACAGATAGAATTAATGAGTTTACCACAAACATATTTTTGGAGTGTATAGCTGGGTTGCAGCTTCCTGGTGTCTACATCCACAGCGAACTGATCACTGCATGATGTGTTGTAGCATCTTAAAATGTAGAAGATCTTAGGTTTAATCCCTAGCACTACCAATTAGAAGGACCAGGCACTATGTGGTGTGAAAGACCACTGCCTGTGACATTGGAGAGATGCCACCAACTGAGGAGACAATGCTGGCCTCAATGGACCAAGGGTTTCTTTCGTTCAGTATAAGGCAGATTCATTGTTCAGGTCTCCAAACTGGGGTAAATTGGATGCCACTTTTCAGGATCCTTTTATACTTGTCATCTTTCTTAGTTGTATTATGTCCCTACACCTCTGAATATTTTTTCCCAGGAGAGAGTTGAGAACTGAACCTCAATTTTTATCCCCTTTAATCCTCTGGCCAACGGAACTTCCCAGAGAACCACTTAGCAGGAAGGGGGATTACAAATATTTCTTGAATAAAAACCCTTCTAAGAGAATCCTTTGATACCCTTAGGTTTCCCAGAAAGCTTTCTGTGTTCTGGACGGGCACATTGCCTAAGGCCAAAACAGCATGTACTATTTGCCAGACTAATTAATAGGTTAATGAAGCCTCCTCTTTGGCCTATGCAGCAGTTTTGATCTTGTAAAAACATGCACAGGTTTACCTTAACATACCATGCAAAGTCAGTGGCACTGTAATAGCAAGAAAACTTGTACATCACCACGTGTGCTGATGTACCAAAGAAATTGGTGTAGGTGGAAAGGCAATTATAACCCAAAGAACAGCCAAGACTTCAGAGAGATGTTAAAATCTCAGTATCTGCCTTTTTATGTAAAACTCAATTTAAATATTATCCCCAAGCGACTTTCATATTTAGTATTACTTTACAGTTGTTGTTTTTAACAAATAGATAATTGTCCCATGAACAATTTGCATCCTTAAAGTTCAGTGCCCTGGATGCATTGTAAACCTTCCTCATTCTAGCACACTCCATTCTGTGCTGTTTGGTGCTGGCCCTCTGCAAGTCACACAGTCTTCTCATGAAATTAAATATCCCAATAGCTTCTTTATCAGGCCACCATTCCATTTTCCTTTCTCTCCTGTTCAAATCCAGGGTGGAGACCTGATTTATTTTTTATTCATAGTATAAAGCATTCCTAAACAGCCCTTGCAACAAATTTCATAAAACAAAGAGGAAATTTGAGTGTATCTAATTTTCATCAAAGCCCCATCTATGGATCCTTAAATCCTTTAAAAGACAAGATAGAGCATTCTACAAACCCCTGGTTTAAACAAAAATCTGAACTCTAAAAACAAACAAAAAACCCATTTATTTTGCGCAACTTTTTAAAAAACGTTAAAGTTAAACACACACAGAGCGCATAGGCCATTGTTGAAAAGTTATCCTGTGCACTGTAAAATCTCAGGTCTTAGACCTGATATGTTTTGACACTCATTGGGTCTTCCTCAGGGGTCTAATTATGACACACATCCAATGATAAAACATAAAATACAAAAAGAAGCCAGTAAAATCATCATCATATATAATAAAATGTACACCATGGCTGCCCACCCACCTCCCTGTCGGGTGTGCGGCAGTGCTGCCATCACACCAGCAACACTTCTGCCTCCCAATCCCCTTGTGGTCATGGCTGTTGCATAGGGGGCAGGGGCTGCTGTGTGCCCTCCTGTATGCAACCTCACATGCCCCAGGCCTCCATATCACTTGGCTACCTCCCCATGCACCAAGGAGTAGTATCAGTGCCATGGCATATTCACTGTCATGCGGGGCCACAAATGCTGCCAGCAGCACCTGCCCACCACCATGCTTCCTGCCCTGAGATTGCATGATGTCAGATGAGGTAAATAAATAAATTATGAGAACTTATTTTTTTAGGGTAACAAAATCAATGGAGCTGATGGAATGTGTCCATTTATCAGTTAATAGTCCCCTTCTTTCAGGCTGCCAAGAAATTCTGTTGTAATATAGCCCAGGGGAGGTAGATCACCCCATGGCTCCAGACATGGTCTAGCACCCCATCCTGGAAACCAAGGGTCTGTGTAACCTGCTCTTATCACCCCAAGATCACCATCCAATCTCAACCAAAAGCCTGGTGGAAGAGCCCACAGCTCTTCTGGGAGCTCATTCCACCAGGTAGGGGCCAGGACTGAAAATACCCTGGCCCTAGTCGAGGCCAGGTGTACTTCCCGGGGCCCCGGGACCATCAGAAGATTCTTATCCACAGAGCAAAGTGCCCCACAGGGGGGCATAAGCAGGTAAGCGGTCTCACAGGTAGGTGGGACCCAAGCTGCCCAAGTGGTCTCATAGGTAGGTGGGACCCAAGTCTTAAAGGTCAAAAACAATACCTAGAACTTGATCCAGAAGCAAACTGGCAATCAGTGCAGCTATCTCAGCAACAGCTGGATGCGCGTCCTCCAAGATGATCTAGTGAGGACCCATGCAGTCGCATTCTGTACCAATTGCAGTTTCCTGGTCAAAGATAAGGGTAGGCCTGTACACAGTGAATTACAGAAGTCTAACCTGGAAGTGACAGTTGCATGGATCACTGTGGCCAGGTGTTCAGAGGACAGGTAGGGTGCTAGTAGCCATGCCTGACACAGGTGGGAAAATGCCACCTGGGCTACCTTAGTGACCTGAGCCTCCATAGATAACAAGACATCAAAAATCACCCCAAGATTTCTGGCCAGTGGTGCAGATGTCAATTGCACTCCATCCAGCAGGGAAGATGCACATGCTGATCCTGTCCCCTTCAGCTCAGCCACAGAACGTCTGTTTTGGAAGGGCTGAGTTTCAAGTGACTCTTCCTTATCCATCCAGCCACTGCTATAGAAAATGTACAATAGAAACAGAGACCTGATACGCTTTTTGCTTATGTGTGGAACAATGAGCACTTTTACAGCACACTTTAGATTCAGTTTTGGTAGAGCGTGCCATGAGTTTGTGATTTCTAATCTGGATTAATTATGGCAATGCTCTAGGGATGGAGGGAAGAAAAAATAAGACAAAATCGAAAATGAATCCTTGCTTTGAATTAGGGAACTTTGCTTTCTAAGCACAGGAAACAGTAAAACAGTCATTCATCCATTCATAAAGTATAACGTGAACAGTGTTGACAGCAAGATGGATATACTATGGACTTGATGGATAGTCACCTCTTAATACTAGCTGCTGTAAATGGATGTTATAAAGAAAATAAGTAGGAACTGTAGTGTGAAGATGATTTTTTTATTTAGAGCAGGAGTTCTTATTCAACAAAATTAAAAGAAAACTACTTGTGCATTTCACTCGAGGATATTTTGAATTTCCGTCTACCTTGTTTTTGTTTTATTTGGTTTGGTTTTTGCTTTTAGCAACAGCAGGTGCAGCAGGTCTTTAATTTCTTGTCCCTAAATTTTGACTAGCAGAGCAAGGACATACTGGGATTGCTACCATACTACTCTACCATATGCACACTAATGCAAACAAATTCCCTCACCCTCTAAAAATTACTGTTGCATTACTTTGATTTTTATCTTGAAGAGTTATATAGGTCTTCCTATCCCACTGTTGCAAAGTAGCAGAAAAATATAAATTATGCAAAGAAAAAACATATCATACATTTCACATTCATGGGCTGGCCCTGGTTCCCCTAGTCTGGATCAGTTAAGGCCACTAGGGCAGAGTCTGCACTTACTTTCTTTATTCCATTGTCAATCCTGTTGAATTCAGATCGATTTGAACTCGGGTCTTCCTCTTCCCTTCCCCCTCCCCATTGAAACAGGAAAGTGTTCTGCATGTGGTTAGGGTAGTTCAGAAGGGGGGGGGGGGAGCCAAGCCTCTTTCTTTCTTTTCTTGGAGGGGGAGGAGAAGATGGAAAGGCAGAGGAGGGAGAAAAAATCCAAGACTGACAGAAGTTGAGAGAAATTAGGGGCTTCTCCTTTAAGGCAAGCTTGTCACATGGCCACCTTTGGCCATTCAGCGTGTCTCTACCACGGAGGTTCAAAACAGCCTGCTTTCTCAATCCAAATCTTGAAATATTGAGCATTAAAAGCACTCTAAGATATTGCACAATAAAGGTAGGGTCACTCCGGATCAATCTGTACTGCTGCAGAAGGAAAATTTAAATAGCCCAAAATCAAAACAGAAATCTCATTCTGTGGAGACGGCAGGGACTGAATCGACCTGGGATTGGAATAAAAGCTCCATGCAGTTTACACCTAGGTGTAAGATATGGCCTAACCATCACGTGCCAAGACTAAAGCTCCTTCTAATGTTTTTTTCCCTACTGAAAGGAGCAGTTCATTTAACTGCTGTAATCTAAAAATGGGCAGTGTAAGTCCCTGTGGGGCTCCAGATTGCTGCTCAGCAGGAATTCCTGTTTTAATGAACAGGTGCTCATGTGCACAGCTTATAAGAAAAACTGGCCAGGACCCTTTCAACCTGTGTCTAGACCAGCTTTTCCAACTTTTTGACCATGAAGTAACCCCTAAATTATTCTTCAGGATTCAAGTAACCCTGGAAGCGATGCCAGCTGTCCACCCCTCCCTGCCATATCCCTGGAAACTACGTGTTTGCAGTGTGCATGGCATCATTTTTGTGTGTGCAGTACCATGCCTGAGCAAAATAAGGAAGCATTCATCTCAGCTAACATAAAGCCCACTATGCAATGCAGGGGAAATGATCACCTATAACTGACAAATGTTAAAATTTAACTTTTAACCCCAGTAAGCAAGGAGCCAGAATCCATTGTTTGTCATTTTTCTATAAATTCAGACATGAATAAAATAATCCAGCAATATATTGAGAGCCAGGAAGACCAACTGACTTGCAGGGGTTCCATTGAAGTCAATCACAGCATTAAAAAATGTTGCAAATGATATAGATTATATAGATTTGTGGAACACAATTGAGAACACAAATACAGATTTGTGGAACACACTTTAGACACAGTCTGTCTATGGTTTATTTTTAGGTCAGGCAGAATGTATCTTGAGTTCATTGTGGCACTATGTGAATAGTTATTTCTTTGTCTCTCAAAGTAACCTTGAGTTTGTCAAAAGCAGATAGCTCCTGAATGTAGCATCCCTCCATATAAAGGAATGTATTCTTTGAAACATAGAGCGAGAAAATTGTAATAAGATATATAGCCATCCGTGATAGGTCAGATTGTACGCTCTTCGTCGTTGACCTGATTGGTCAAAGGGACAGTGAGGGACTGAGCGTCAGGATACCTCATGATGACGTATCAAGGTCTTAAAAATGAGCTGCACTGATGCAGACTTCAGAGAATGCACCAATTAGCTTTCTCTCCATGCTTGCAAACATGTATCCTAAATAAATCCTCTTGCTGCTTAGCTGTCTTTGTTGTGGTCTTGTAAATTTTATACTGTATGATCCATAACACAAAGAAAATACAGAATAGATTTTGAAAGAAGTTCTCTGGACCCAGATAGACTGTTATTGAAGGGAATGATGACCCCTGAGAGTAGCAGATTCTATTCCTAGGGACCATCATTCCTCTCTGGGTGCTGCCATTATAGGCCCAAGATATTCTGCTATTCCCTTTATTCCACTCGGGAAGTCTGTCATCCCAGTCCCAGACTCTTCTGTTTCTCCCAGGGACCATCATTCCATTCTGAGGCCTTTTATTCTAGGCCAAGAATTCAGGTGTTTTTGGATTACCAAAACCTGAGGTTACATTCTAAGGTAATTTTGCATTGCAGATCTATGAACAAACACTAAGAAAATTCAATTTTCAAATACATTTCAAAATCTAACCTTTGTCTTAATAAATTGAGTATTTTTCTATTGTTTTGGTTTATGGCCCATTCTATGTATGAACAAAACATCCTGCAATCACATCATTTTCCATGCTGTATGAACAGTGATTAGTGAGAATCACTTGATGATTGTGTTGGACAGACCTTTGTGGCTAAATTTTAAAATTTCATCACTTAGACTTATTCTAGGCTCAATGTGTAATCTTGACCAAGTCAACAGAGCTTTTTCTAACCTATATCTGAGTTCTTTTGAGATACATATTTACTTCATTTATGTCGTCTCTTTGTTCCCAACATAGATTCAAAGTGGGAAAGTGGGTCTACAAAAAACTTGAACAGGCCCACACAGGTTTGCAAGGGCAAAGGCTACCCCAGTCAAGTATTTTAGTCCCCATAAAAGCAGCTAAGTAATTCCTACAATATATACCAACACGTCAAGTTCTACCAGACTTTTTTCTTCATTATCTAACAAAGTATGTGAGGGGGAAGAATTGAGGTGTGTCAGAGCTTTTACTATTGTAGGATGTCACAAACATGATGCTCTAATAAGCAAGCCTTTGTTGACAGTTCAGAAATCAAAGCATGTGAAACAAAGGAGGGTGGAACAGCAGTTTAAGGCATCTGGATCCTATCCAGCACAATTAACACCACATAGATCATAATATTCACCTCAAGCCATAAACCAGTGGAACAAGCCTATATTTTAAAGGTTGGCTTGATCATCAGAATGCCAAAATAGTAAAAATTAAGGATAGCTTAGAAAACTTATAGCAAACTACGCATTCTGGAGTGGCTAACAAACCTCTTCATTACTTTACAGCTGTCCCTCCAGTGTAGTATTCCAGTACTGTTTAATGTTAGGATAAGTCATGTCACCAATCAATACATTTTAATTATAGAATTAGAAGGAACTAATGGAGTTCTAGCCTACCCAAAAGCAAACTTATCCACCCACCAGAAGCCTCCAATATATAAATGATCCTGCACAGTTCAGGTGTCACACAAACAGAGCACTGTTCCACTATAAGAAAGGCAAAACTCTCAATACAGCAATATGTCCAGGCTTAATAAAATTCATCAACTAGGGCTGATTTACGCAAGCATTTCATTACATAATATGTCATTGCCTTAGTATCACTCAACACTCAGCTGATTGTGTGAACTGTTTTACTGAAAATCATTGCATTTGAGATGTTGTTAGGTAGAATTAGAGTTCTGTTTGTAATTTTTGTTCTGCAATGGCAGATTTGTCCATGTATAGCAACATTTGTCAGTATAGCCATTGAGTGAGAAATATGTATGTATGACCCATTCTAAGAGCCATTTCACAAGAACAGGAACTATGGTGAGAAGAGATACGGTTGGTCTAGCACTCCCTAGGGCATGGTCTGAGGCCACACACACATTTTGCAAAGTCAATTATTACAGAATGGATCCTACAATACTTTTCCGGGACATGGCATTTTCATCTGCAACAAGGAGACTTCTACTAGTACAAGAGGCCCCAAGGGTAGCACAAGTCTCCTTCCTTCTACTCAATTTCAGCAGCAACATTAGAGGAAAAGATTCATAGTATTGAACATCTTTAACCGCTCCTGTGGAGCGGATTAAATAAAAGGGTAAGGCCACCTGGGGAGGAGTTAGGGTGGGCCCCGTCCAGGATAAAAACTCAGAGGGTCCAATCAGGAGCCGCGAAGCAGCTCCTGATTGGGCCCTCCGAGTGTCCATCCAGGGCCAAGCAGCCAATGGGGAGGCATGCAAAGCACCTTCCTATTGGTCCCTCACCAGAACAGACCAAAATTCCATTCACCCAGCCCAGTCTGGCTACCAGTCTGCTCCTGATCACCGCAGGGAGAGGAGGTCAGTAGGGCTGCCAAGGGGGATGAGAACAGAGGCTGCGCCAACCCTTTTCGCCCCAAGGCTGTCCTAACTGCCATGTCCAACTGTGAATTGCCTCAGAACCCTGACAGAGCTGGCAGGAGGCTGCAGAGTGCTCCCCCTCCCCCCTTCAGGCCTACTGTGAAGGAGCTTCTGACAGGCCCTGACTGAGGGAAGGAGGCCTTTCCAAGAGCAACGCAGGGGAGCCTGAGGGCCTTCCTTTTGAGGGGGGGGGGACTTTCCCCTTCTGCCAAACAGTTGCCTGACAGGGAGGCCACAGAAAAGCCCCTTCTCACCTAAAATACTGCTCTGCCCGGAGGTTAGACACAGCCAAGCCATGTGTCTTTCTTCTTTGCAACTCTCTGCAGATTTGAGGCCATTGCACAGCATTATTCTGCAGAGGAAAATGGCTCTTTTGTCTCCTGTTTCATCTGCACAACAACCCTGTGCAGTAGGCCTCAAGTCTTTCAATTCAACAACAACCTATATTAACAAGCCTTAAATGTTTCTTCTCTACCACAACCCTGTCCAAAGTAGCCCTTTCTGCCTGGGGAGCTGATCTTTATACTCTGCAGGTGAGTTGTAATTCCAGGAGCATTCCAGGCCACACCTGTAGGTTGGCTGCCCCTGGGTTGGAAATATTCCTGGAGGTTTGGAGGTGGGACTTCAAAATCGTACAATGCCTCAGAGTCCAGCCTTCAAAGGAGCCATTTTTGCCTGCAGTTGGGAGGGAGTGGTGCAGGTATGTCCCTCCTGGCCTATGGGTTACGGCCAGCCCTTACCAGCAACTGTTTGTATTCTGGGGCGCAGACAGGCAGACCAGCATCAGTCCTGTGAGTCTGGAAAGTGCAGGAAGATCTAAATAAATATTTACAGCCTGAAACTGTAAATAGAGAACAAGTAAAATTCTGGAGACACATAGTAACTGAATGACTTATTGGCCTGGCAAATAACCTTGGCCTGGCAAATTAAAAAAACAGTATAAAAAACCTTACTAAGGTCAAGACTGCTGTGCACAGAGAGTATTCCTCTTAGGGTTGTCAGCTTCCCTGTGAGGCTCGCTACCCCACCTCCCTCATGGGGAGTCTGCTATGGGGAGAGAAAGGAAAGACAATTGGAAAATGCTTTGAGACACCTGAGGCCTGCTGGGTCACTGCAGCCCATTCCCAGTTCTCTCAGATCTCTCACAACCCCACATACCTCACAGATTGACTATTGTGGAGAGACAAATGGAAAAGGTGTTTGTAAACCGCTTTGAGATTCCTTTGGGGAGTAAGCAATAGGGTACAAAAATCCGTTCTTCTAAGGAGCAACCATGAAAGAAGCATGTGGGCACATAACATTTTACTAACAGTGAAAACATGGGAGACAGAAGGAACAGGGTAGACACCTGTGTACTGTGACTACCCCATATGTATTAGGGCAGAGGGGCATTTTGGTGAATGTGGCCTAATTCACTAAAGAAGGGAAATGACGCAGAACTGGGAGGAATTGGTTGCCATGTAATCTTCCCCTAAGAAGAGTCTCCAGTCTGATTTTCCCTTCACATATCTGAGGACATGGCTCTGGAAAGCTCATCTGTAACCACTATGCCAAAATTCCCAAAGGTCAGTCATCTCCCACACTCAATGAACATTCCACACCACAGGTTCTTGACACCCATGTCTCCACACCCATGCCCTCATTTGCCACCATGCCACCACAACCCCCCACACAACACACACATTCAACCCCATGCCCTTACAGACTGGACAACTCCTTTCCTTCCTCTACCCACTGCCAAGGTCTAGCGCCCGTTGTATTCCTGGATGCAATGGGCTTTGCCCCTAGTAACTAAATATGTCAGTAGAGCGTTAAAACAGTCAGTCCGAAGCAACAAAGATTGAGAGCAGTGGCACCTTTAAGACCAACAAAATTTAATTCTGGGTATAAGTGTTCATGTGCACAAATTAAACTTTGTTGGTCTTAAAGGTGTCACTGGATTCAAACTTTGTTCTAGTAATGGTCTTTGCACAGGATTAGATCTTGCATGACAGGGCCTTTTGCCAGCCCACAGAAACATGCCTTATTAAGAAATACAATATCCTCATCATTTTTATTATCATCAGATAAATCCTTTTAATGTGAAAGTTGGAACATAAAGACGGCCGAGTGTCAAAGATTTGAGGCTTTTGAACTCTAGTGCTGGAGAAGACTCTTGCGAGTCCCTTGGACTGCAAAGCAAACAAACCGGTCAGTCCTAGAGGAGATCAGCCCTGACTGCTCCTTAGAAGGCCGGATTCTGAAGATGAAACTCAAATACTTTGGCCACCTCATGAGAAGGAAGGACTCCCTGGAGAGGAGACTAATGCTGGGAGTGATTGAGGGCAAAAGAAGAAGGGGACGACAGAGAATGAGGTGGCTGGATGGAGTCACTGAAACAGTCAGTGCAAACTTAAATGGACTCCAGGGAATGGTAGAGGACAGAAAGGCCTGGAGGATCATTGACCATGGGTCGGACACAACTTCGCACCTAACAACAACAAATCATTTTAATAGCTATGCTTCTATCCAACCCATATGAACTCATGAAACTGATTCATAACGATTCCACTGGTCTACTAAGATCAGTATTGTCAGCTCTCCAGAATTTCAGGTTGTGTTCTCCACATCATCTTCTCCACAGTCCTTTAAATTGAAGGTTATTGGACCTTATGCATGCAAAGCCAATGCTCTTGCACTGAGGTGTGATTTCTCTTCCAAACTAGTTGAGTCTTATATCCCAGTAATGCAAATTGAGTCCCCAAGATAGAAACCGTATAACTGGACATGGTGGATGTGTGCATCTGTGTGAATAGAAACTGGAAATGTTTACCTTTCAAAGTATATACTCCATCACAGGCCTATGAGCCTCCCCAAGGTCTCAGTCCAACACCCAAGTTACTATTATTCTTCATTGATTGTGACCCAAATCAACTTGTATTCACAGAGCTAAAATTATTAACAGATCCTAGAGTCAACTAAAGTTGACTCAAGCTAAAACAGAGGTCCTCTGACTAGGGTGTAATCTGCACGGGACTTTTTATCCACTCCCAGATTGACTAAATCCCTGCTGTCTACACTGAATTCGTTTTCCAGTTTGATTTTGGGAGTTTTTAATTTTCCCTTTATGATTAATTCATGGTGACCTTATCTTTCCCCTGTGGTATCCTGGAGTGGATATAAGCCTCGATATTTCAAAAACCACCATGAGTAATTGTGCAGATTTTTGCCTGTTTCAAATTAACTCAACTTGGAGCAAAGCAGTCTTCCCTGATTGGCCAGGGTGTCAATTCAAAGACTTCCTGGTTCCTGATTGCAAGGCTTCCCTTAAAGTGACTGCGCTCCAGAAACCCTAACTTCTCTCAGCAGAGATTTGCCTCTTATTTCCCTCCCCTCTGCTGTCTCCAATCTGCTCTCCCCCCTCCCATTCAAGAAAAGAAAGAAAGAGACTCCTGCTGCAATTGGCACCTCTCCCCATTCTGAGCTTTCCCAATCAAGTGCAGAACACTTTCTGTTTCAATTGGCGGGGGGGGGGGGGATAGAGGAAGACTCAAGATAATGTTTTTATATGCCATTAAAGGTTTTTTGAAATTTGGCTCAAGTTCAAATCGATTTGAATTCAGCAGGAACCACAATGGAAAAAACAAAGTGCAGAATCAGCCCAGGTTGGCATAACTCATGGCTATTCAGTTAACAACTTTAAATACCGTCAAGAGCCTGGGTATGATCCTGGACTTCTCTTTATCAGGTCACAAGAACTGCCCACCAGGCATTATACTACCTCCACCAGGCATGGCAACTAGCTCCTTACCTGTCCATGTTTGACCTGGCCACTGTAATCCATGCAACGTTCACTTCCAGATTAGACTACTGTGACTCACTCTACACAGGGCTACTCCTGTATCTGACCCAGAAACTTCAACTGATCCAGAACATGGCTACCTAGCTCTTTACAGGAATCAGATGGAGAGCGCATATTTGACTAGTGCTCTCCCAGTTGCACTGGCTCCAGATCAAATACCAAATCATGTTCAAGATTCTGGTTCTTACCGTTAAAGCCCTGAACTGTCTGGGACTTTCATACCGGTAGGACCACCTTCTCCACTATAACCCTGAAAGAAACCTACATTCGAAATGCAAAATCTACTAAAGATTCCTAGTCCTAGAGATGTCAAATTGGCCTCACTTGAGCCAGGATCTTTTAAGCTCTTGCACTGGCCTGGTGAAACGCTCTGCCAAGCAAGATCAGTATCCTGTAGGACCTCAAACAGTTCCTCAGGGCCTGTAAGACCAGATCTGTGGTTGAAGCCTATAAAGACAACATCATCAATACCTGGCCTCTCTGTTCAAGTCAACAAATACCTATATGCCATTAAGGAATTATTAATAACTAGTAGTAGAGCCCGCTGAAACTAAAATTCAGCGGGCGCTAGGGGCCTGGGGAGCTTCCCCCCGATCCGGAAAAAAGCTCCCCAGGCCCCGGGGAAGGCAATCCGCGGCTCTGCGAGCCGCAGATCGCCTTTCCTGGGGCCTGGGGAGCTTTTTTCCTCCCCCCCCAACCCAGAAAGGAAGGAAAAAAGCTCCCCAGGCCCCAGGGAACGCGATCCGCGGCTGGCAGAGCTGCGGATGGCCTTCCCTGGGGCCTGGGGAGCTTTTTTCCTCCCCCCCCCCGACCCGGAAAGGAAGGAAAAAAGCTCCCCAGGCCCCAGGGAATGCGATCCGCGGCTGGCAGAGCCGCGGATCGCGTTCCCTGGGGCCTGGGGAGCTTTTTTCCTTCCCCCCCCGATCCGGAACAAAGCTCCCCAGGCCCCGGAGAAGGCGAGCCGTGGCTCTGGGGGCTCCGTGGGGCGGCGGCTCCGTCTCACGTCGGCTGTCTTCTTCTGAGGTGGCGGTGGCGGCAGGTAGGCCCCGGCAGCAGCGCGTCGCTGCGACTGCCAGGGGCTCCGTGGGGCGGCAGCTCCGTTTCGCGTCGGCTCTCTTCTTCTCCGACGGCGGCGGCGGCGGCGGCAGGTAGGCCTTGGCAGCAGCGCAAAGGAGCAACTGCGAGCCGCGCTGTGCGCGGCTCACAGTTGCGTGGGGCTGGGAATCGGAGGGACCAATCGGCAGGCACTTCGCGCCTGCCGATTGGTCCCTCCGATTGTCTGTTCGGAGGAAGGGTCCAATCCGGACCCTTCCTCATCCCAGACACAACCCGCCTCAGAACGCCTTACAGTTTTATTTAGTCCGTGGCGCCCGCGGCGCCACGGGCGGTGTTAAGATAATGCATTGTAACACACACACACACCCCGCCAGAAAGAAGGCAGCAATTTAAAAAAATTCTCAATTGGTTTTGGAAGTGGATCACTTTAAATGTTGGATGTTAATTTATGGTTTTATTGTTGACATGTTGTAAGCTGCCCTGAGCCCTTGAAGAAGAGTGGCATATAAATTGAAAAATAAATAAATACTCTAAAAATCCAGAAGCACAGAATCATGCATATTATGATGGATGGGGAAGTGAATGGACAGATGTAAACATTGTGCTGAAAGAGGAAAGCAGAAATCAGTAGGCAAGATAGGAACTGCTATCCATTTCAGAATACGGAACAACGCAAAATTCCCATCTGGAGGAACATTCAGAAATCCTAGTAAGAGCTGGCAAGAGTTCTTCTTGACTGAAGATGTTAGTCACCTAATAAATCTATCATCTACTAAGCATAACAACCAAGACAAAAATTGAATACATTACCCAGGTGCAGAAAACACCAAATTGGATCTATTGCTGATGCTAATTCTGTTTCCAGGTGAATGAGGTTATATGAGGAAAGGGTAGATCAAACTGATACAGTTGTTTAAAAGCCATAAATTTTGTTGGCCCATGTTTCGTTTATCTGGCTAATGGTGCAAGGCATGTGCTTAAAAATTTCATTTAGTGTAGTTTGTTATCATCAACAATTTAACATTCAAAAATATATGGATTCATATTCTTAATCATGTGTACCGTATCATAAACTACCCTGGGTCCATGTGTTCTTACATGTGTGTAACATGCCTGAATGTGTATAAAGGGTATTTTATACCCCAAGTAAGAAAATCCAGTACCAGTTGGGTAAGAAAACCCCAAGTAAGAAAATCCAGCCTCTTACACTACCAGTACTATATAAAGGCTGCCTCTGAGCGAGTACAAATGGCAGGGCTTTCCAATTACTTCAGCCCCTGCTTTGTGCTGGTATATGAGCAGGGCAATTGATATAAAGCATCATGGAGAAGAGATGAAACACATTCTCCTTTCCTCAACAGAAATAATGTTATGAGTATAAGTTAGGCCAGAGCATATACATAGAAAATAGCTGTCAAGCCTAGTGGCTACAGAGCTAAGGAAAATGTCATAAAACATAAGCTGACAATACAGGAGGGTTACCTTTGACAGCCCACCTGCTAATCCTGGAGCAATATTGCTTCCTCTAGAGGAATTTGGCTCCCAGTGTTTGGTTGCAGCATCTGGGCAAAGCATGTGAATCAAGAGCAATGGATGATTCAGCCTTTAAAAATTTCCTACCTTAACTGGCAGGAACCTCTCCCAATCCTGCCCCCCATGGGATGATGTGCCCCAAACTCCTTTCAGTCACATGTAGTGCACGTTGCACACAACTTTGTACCCAGATCATGCTTGACAACAGCCATCCATCCTGTCTGTCTTGCTGATGAACAAACAATTATTTCCGAGTGGAAACTCATCTCTATCAGAAACTCCTGCTCCTTTCTGATCTCTTGGCCTGTTTAATTGCTCTCTTCCCTGAGAAAATGAATGGCTCAAAGCACTTCCAAGCACCTTATATCCCTGATCCACAACTCTATCCAGGGTTTTATCATGAATACAGAATTCCCATATGTTTTAACATTAGACCAAATAGATCGTAGGAATAAGGTTAAATCCTGAAAAAAAATTAATTTCCCTTCCCCCTCTGAAGTACATCCTGATTACAGACATGCAGCTGACAGACATAAATAGTTAATCAGAATACAGTTCCAAGGGTCAGAGACCCATCAGACATAACTCACAGCTTCAGGTCCAAAGGAGAATCCACAAGCAGAGTGTCTAAAATACAAGTTGGGTTAGAAACCAGATGGGAGGAAACACACACACACACAGCCACTCCCTTACTGGCTGCTTTTAAGCATCACATTAAACACCTGCCAGCACCTTTGGCCCTGCTACTGTAAACACTTATCCTTCTCATTGATGTGGAGCTGGTGCTGTGCTGTCAACCTGCCACTGCACCTTCTGTCTTGTATTTCCCTTCTTATCTTCCTCCTATGTTGTTCCCAGGGCTCTGGTGACAGGGTAGGTGAACTGGCCAGCAGATAGATCTACCTGTTGCCATCTCAGGGCTCGGGAGCTATTCCACTGGTACTTGGCTGCGGATTTGTGTCTGGCTCCTCAGAGATTGTCTCCTCCTGCAGTGTCTCTATCGTTGGCTGTGCTCTGGGTCAGACCCACTGGCAACATTTTCCTCAGAAGAGTCCTCTGCATCTCTTTGCTCTGTTGGAGGTGGCTAGCATATGACAGGGGCTCTTGACCTTTTAAGCTCCTTTTTTATACAGCTTATGTCCAGATCATGATGTATCCTTCCAGAAATTAGCTTCCTATAAACAAGATATTAGCTCCAGTAAACAACTTGCATTTCACACCCAGGGAACTCCCAAAGTAATCATCACTCCCGAGTACACTATGTTATTTCACTGACAATATCTTATTTCACCTGTATTTTTGTCCATATCTTTACACTTAATCAGATTCTGATATTTTTAAAGAACAGATAAATGTTAAGAATAGCATGCATATAATGTCAAGAAGCATTAAAATATCTCAGTGTGTTGTGTTGCATGTACAGACATATTTCAGAATGAAGTTGGCATCTAGGAAATCTGGATTAATTCCAACTGCATTCAAATTATCTCATTTGGAAGGAGTGTGATTAATACAAGATCTGAACAAGACCTCTTATTTCTCCTTTATTATGGTCCCAAACAGGTTATTTATTTATCCTGTCAAACATAGGAGGTGTAATTCCTATTAACAAGAGACCCATCCTATGCTCTAGGCAGCCTGGGAACTGTGAGAATCAGTGATTCCTCACCAGAAAGGAACAGCAGTCTTGTAGTTGTACTGTTCAATCATGTTCATCTGCCAAGTTTTCTGTATGAGCAAATCACTAAATTTCTTTGAGCTTCAGTTGTCATATCTTATTAGCTATCAATCCTGTATTTGATATAATTATCTTAAATGTCATTGGGGTTGGACTACATGACCCTAGAGCTCTCTTCCAACTCTAAGATTCTAGAGTGTACAGCATAACTAAATGTTAAAATCATAAGGATTTAAACAATTAAAAGCATAGAAACATAATAAGGCTAGCATTGTTTGCTAAGGAAAGCCCATTTTTATTTAATAACTTAGTTTACATACATTCTATATCTCAGCTCTCATTCAGTACTTTATTTTTACTCTTCCTAATAACCTCTGCATCTTGGCAGGACTTGTGCCTAAAGACTTTGTGCTGGTGTGTTCTTGTACAGATGGCAAATTCCATTGTGACATATGGTGCTGAAATTAATATTTCCCTAGTTAATCTGGAAGATAATCAACAATAGGAGACAGTGAGAAAAGGTGCATTACTGAGATTGGCTGGTACATGTCTGGCACGACTGATTTCATGACATAGAGCTGAGAGAGCAAAATATGTCATTGTTGTCAAGAAGCTAGAAGAGTTCATATATACAAACTACAAAAGGAATCAGCCTTGCTAACACTGCTATGATAGTAGGAACCCTTGCTACAGGTTCAGAGAGCCCAGTTAATTATGAATAACATGTTAAAATCACAAGTGCTGAGAAACTAAACAAATAAACAAATCTAGATGTTGTGTTTGATTTGGGAATTTGTGGGAGAACACCTCACTATTAATGATGCAGAGAACTCTGATGCAAGTGTGATTTGCCAGAGCCAGTTCCAGGTTTTTGTAGGCCCTGGCTGAAACAGTATCACTGGGCCACATTTTCCTTAGGTTCCTGTTGGGAGGAAAGACAAGGTACATATGCAATAAACAATTATCTCAGGGAACTCCGAGAAGTAGCTTAGAAATAGCCCTAGTGACTCAAACTGTTTCTGCAGCCACAAATACTGTAGTAGTGGCTTTCTTATTTGTTTGTTTGTTTGTTTATATTTTTATTCCGTCCTTCCCTATGGCTCTGGGCGGTTTGCAGAAAACATTTTGGAACATTTACATGGAACAGTATCGGTATCAATATAACAATATAACAACAATAACATACCAACTAGAACTAGAACAGTATTTCGACAACAATAACTTTGACACTCCCTTGGTAGGTTCAACCTCTTAGTCTGGGGGGGGGGGGCTGTAGATGTTATGGGTCAGTCGGGCTCAAGCAAATGCCTGGTGGAAGAGCTCCTTTTTGCAGGCCCTGCAGAATTGTGGAAGTTTTGGCAGGCAGGGCCCTGATCTCTTCGGAGAGCTCATTCCACTGGGTGGGGGCTAGGGGTGGCATGACAGGAGGTGGGACCATCCACTCTCTTGATAAAAATGCAAGTCCTGAAAAGTCCTGACCAGTGACAGAAGAAAATCATAGATGCAGAATGCAATATGCAAATTTGGAGTCTACATTTGGAATCCAGTGTGGTGAAAACACACTGGCAAATCATAACTGCAGAATTAGTCTTGGTCAAGATCACATAGGGAGCCTAGTTTAAGGATGTGATGAAATTATTAGAACCTAACACTATTATCAAGTGGTTCTCATTAATCACTTTTCAGTTCCACTATAGCACATACAAAAGCTGGTAATTACTGGACATTTTTATAATGATATGGAAAAGAATGTAATTTTTTATTCACACAGAATGTAATAATTAGGTCTCATGGGCTATGCTAATTTAAAAGGATTAAACAGATGCAATAGAAAAATGCCCAGTTAATTATGTCTAAAAGTCACAAGAAATAAAAAGACAGAGAATTTGGGAAACATGTTATAGGTTTACCGAGGTAGGCAAACATCTGGTAATTGTTGCTGGCACCTTCCAAAGCAATTATCAGGATAAAATGTTATAAAGTCCACCCTCCAAAGCAGCCATTTTATCCAGGGGAACTGATCTTGGTCATTCTGCTAGAGTTCAAACTGCCCTCCACACCTCCCACCCTGAACTAGGGAGAGAAGCCTCCCCTGGATCAGCTGGCTGTCGAGCTGTGTAAGGGGTGGATGATTTGAATTCCACCCCTGCACAGCCAAAGTTGATCTAGGGAAAGAATGTGGACTTCTCATCTGGCATCCCCCACATGCAGCCAGCTGGGTGACCTTGGGCTCGCCACGGCGCTGATAAAACTGTTCTGATCGAGCAGAGTGGTTGTCAGTGGTATTTTATAAGGGCAGAGGGAGGTGAGCAGCAGAGTGCCACAGGGCTCGGTACTGGATCAAGTACTTTTCAACATTTTTATCAGTGATCTGGATCTGGATGTGGGGGTGGGGGAATTATTCATTAAATTTGCAGATGACACCAAAATGGGAGGAGTATTTTATATCCCGGGGGGGCGGCGGGATATAAATTAAATGATAATAATAATAATAATAATAATAATAATAATAATAATAATAATAATAATAATAATAATAATAATTATTATTATTATTATTTAATATATTTATTAAAATTGATATACCGCGGGCTCATGGTGGTTCACACAATTAAAGAAAACATAATAAAATCCATAAAAAAACATAATTACAATTACTAATTGTAATTGTAAACCCATAAAAACCCATAATTACAATTACTATACACCCCTACAGGGGGCATAAGCAACCAAGCAGTCCCACAGGTAAACAGGAACCAGACCACACATAGCCTTAAAGGTCAAAACTAAGACCTTGAACTTGATCCAGAAACAAACTGGTAACCGGTGCAGATGTCGAAGCACCGGCTGAATATGGGCCCTCCATGATGTTCCAGTAAGGACCCTGGCAGCCGCATTTTGTACCAGGTGTAACTTCCGGATCAAAGACAAGGCATGCCCGCATAGAGCGAGTTACAGTAGTCTAGTCTGGAAGTGACTGTTGCATGGATCACTGTGGCCAAGTGGCCAAGAGGACATGCCAGCAAACACCTCAGAACAGTGGTCCCCAACCTGCGGGCCGTGGCCTGGTGCCAGGCCGCGAAGGCCATGGCGCCGGGCCGCGGCTCCCTCTCCCCGCCCCCCCGCAGTAAAAAACTTCCCAGGCTGCAAGCTGGCGGTCCGGGAAGCTTCTTACTGCGGGAGGGCGGGGAGAGGGAATCAGGGCCGGGCCGCGCATCGCGCAAGTGCGGCCCATGCGCGGGCGCGGCCTGCGGGCGTGGCCGGTCCGTGCGGGCATGGAACGATGCCCTGCCGGTCCCCAGCCTCGGAAAGGTTGGGGACCACTGCCCCAGAAGATATAGAATTTAGAGATATCTGAACGTGCTGGAAAAGTGTGCAAATGAGAACAAGATTCAATTCAATAAGGTATAGAGTTCTACATCTTGGTCACAAAAATGAGAAGCATGCATACTGGATGGGAGATACAGTTTTGGATAGCATTGTGTGTAAATGTGATCTTGGGGTAATTGAGGACTGTAAGCTAAATAATAGCAGTCAGTGTGATATGGCAGTAAGGAAGGCAAATGCAGTCTTGGGCTGTATGAACAGAACCATCACATAAAAATCACAAGACATCGTAGTACCACTATCTGCCTCATTAGTCAGATCCCACCTGGAGTACTGTGTGCAGTTTTGGAGGCTTCACTTCAAAAAGAACATGGACAAAATTTAAAGTGTTCAGAGGAGAGCAACAAGAATGATTTGGGGACTGGAGACCAAGCTCTATGAGGAAAGGCTAAGGTACTTGGGAAACTTCAGCCTGGAGAAGAAGAGATTGAGAGCACAAGATTGTTGTCTTTATGTATTTGAAAGGTTGTCACTTAGTAGCGGGCAGGGAAAGGATCCTGTTGGCAACAGAGGATAGAACTTGCAGTAATGGGTTTAAAATACATAGAAAACAATATTGGCTAAATATCAGGAAAAGAAATTCACAGGGAGAGTAGTTCAGCAGTGAAATCAACAGCCTAAGAAGGTGATGAACTCTCACTCACTGACAGTCTTCAAGAAGTAGCTGGACAGACACTTATCCGGATGCTTTAGGCTGATCCTGCATTGAGCATGGGTTTGGACTAGATGTCCTGTGTGGCCCCTTCCAACTCTATGATTCTATGTGTGCTCATCATCATACAACTTGGAAGTATCAGGCTCCTGAAAGATTTGCTTGGCTCCCAGTAGGGCAAGAACCTTTTCCACCTTGGCTCCATCCTGGTCTAATGCCTTGCCAGATGAGGTTTGAGTCCTATGGGACCTTCTGAGCTTCCACAGGACTTGCAAGTCTGTCCTATTCAGGGAGGCCTTCTTCTGATCTTGTTCTGTTGGCCCTCCTGGAGAGGGTGATAAAGATAGGTTGGCTGGTAGGCAGAAGAGAAAAAATAGTGGGGGAGAGGGAAATCAAATTCACCCTGCAAGTGCTTGTGAGTAGCCACTTGTTTGATAGAATGAAATGAAATAGAATCTGCCAAGCAACCTCCCCCCCACACACACACACCAAACACACACACATACACACACACACACACACACAAAATTTGCCAGACATAATCCTTTAGAATGGGTTAATTTAATTATCAAGAATTAATCTGTTGGTTCCATGAAAAGAAAAACTTGCACACAGATAACTTTTCTGTAAATGCTCTGTTACCTGTCTTCTCCATCAGAAAGACATCCCAAATCCCTTAAACCCCTATTGAACTCAAATGACAATTATTGCATATGGAGTACCATTAATACATTTATTTAATTATAATTTATTTTTCAACCATAAAACGGACAATTCATGGTCCTGGTCTACTCAGTAGGAAAGAAAATGATAAAAAAGTAACTTAAAAAAATCCCCAAATCACTAATATCAAATAATGCTAATATCAAGATTGCTTGAAATACAAAGAAACAACCAATATGTCTATCTATATAAACTTTTTAATTAAGAACCTTGCATTGTAAAGCAGATGATACAATATAGTTAGTTGTGCTGACAGTTGCTGGGAACTGAATGTCCCAATCAAACTGGTACAATTGTGGGAAACAATGTAAATCATAAATTTGCTAATTAGCATGAATGATGAAATCTAGGTCACCTGTGTTGCAGATTAAATTTGAAAGAATCTTTTTGACCTTCCAAGTCATCTTCATGCAGAAACTGTCTCATTTTGTTCCATCATGTAGAAAGAAATTAAAAGCTAGCTATATGCATTTTGGCAAAAGTTTTAGTTGTGGTTATAGGGCATATTAAAATTATCCTCACCGAATTTCACCAAAGGCTTTCCAGGGTATTATGCACAAAGACATCATACATTCTTTCAAATAATTATATACTTTAAAGACCACAATAACACTTCTGTAGATTTTGATATTCTGTACAGGGAAATTACAATTTTTAAAAAGGGAAATTATAATTTTAAAAAAGTTTGTACCTGTAACAAAGCTCTAAAATCAACTAAAACAGTAGTGTTGATACTTTACCAATTAAGAGTCCAGACTTTTAAAATGTAAATATATAGTACAAAAATCATTAATGAAGGGTGTGTGTGTAAAGTATGGACAGATCTGTTCTTGTTTCATGTAAATAGCATTCTTATGGAAATCTACAGTTATCAGACCTAAAAAGTTAAAGTCTATCTCTAAGCAGCTAGCAAGGTTGTGCTAATAAAATATGATTCAAAGCTTATAGTTCTGAAGCATCAGAAATTGCACTATTACTTGAGCCAGCTGATTCAATATCACTGGGGTTATTGTATTCAACATTCACACCAAATTCCCAGCATACCATGGATTCTGAAAGAAATATGTATTTTTTAAACAAATTTAAATACAGCACAGACACAGTCAGAACAAAGACATTCTGGTACCTCTTACTGTGTTACCTCCAGTGTTGCAAAGAATATAAACTAATAACTAAGAGCAGCCAGATTGGCTGGGATTTGCTTGAAATTTCATAACATTTTTATTTGTTGGGAACGATAAATAGGGAAATAATTTTGGCTTTTAAAACTCTTATTTACAGCTCTAGAATGTAGAACAATATCAATTTATTGGAAAATGCAAATCATTCTCCTAAAGGTTGTCCTTCACTAAAGTAAGGCAATATATGTGTCACAAAAAAATAAATCTCGGGATCATTCTTGCAATGTGCTATTTTGTCATCTTACTGCATATTCCATTTGTTATTACTGTAAATGACCCAAGCTTTTTAAAAAGGTAAATACTCTATCAATTTTAATATTTGATGCTCTATTGAAACATTGTATTTCAAATTTTCACCAGGCCATTTTATTGGCTGGCATATATTAGGAGGCTTATAACATGGGGATTCAAGCCACATAATGTTAGAACTGGAAGTAATTCAATTGTGGCAATAATCCTGGATACAATGACATATTTTAAGTAAATTTGCTTATATAGCTATTGATATTACTCATAACAACAAAAATAATATCTCTGTGGCTGAGGAAAATTACACTTGGCTTACCTAGCATCTTTTCTAAAACAATGTGTTGAGTGAAAGAAAATAATTTTGAACTAAGGTGCTAGAAAAGAAATCATTTACTCTTTAATATTCACCGTTAGCTTGTCTAAATTCATCTAAAGTAAAGTTCATTGGTGATGAACTTTGCTTTCAATATTGTCGACTAATATTTAGTCACTTCAAGAAGAAAAGCAATAGAATGGAGAAGTTAAATGTTTTTGCTTTGACTGTATCTCTAAAAACCTGAAAATGTCTTATATGATGGGGCCGTTCAAAAATATGCAGTACACAAAACAGATAGGATAGTACGGACAAACGTAGTTACTCCTACATATACCACATACAATCAACATTTCAATTTCTATTATGTTTTCACAATTTGTTATTAAAGGTAAAGCACCTATGTGTGGTGGTTTTACTTTCACTGTACAGGCTATGTTATTGGATTTTAACACTGTAACTTGCCCCATTGGACCAAATCATGCAACAGTTGCTGATCAGCACAGAGTGCTTTATAAGGCATCATTGGAACAAGTTATAAATCATTACTCAGACTTTCTAAAGTTGAGATGCTTGATGAAGGAGTTCCTGGATGCCTCAGTCTTTTTTTCTTTTATAAGTCCATAGTTAAGTCAGGAGGGTTTTGCTTGGAAATTTAATTTATTTGGCTCAGGATGGTGCCACAGGAATAATAATAATAAAAAAAGGATTGAAATCCTCTCATGTTGGAAAGTCCTTTGCACTAATTTGAAGACTAGGTAACTCCAGCTACATTCAGAATTCCAAGTAGGAAAGGATACCAATGACAGGCAGCAAAATACCAAGAAAACTAGATGATGTTCCCGCAGCAGCTCCTAGAAGATAAACAGATCAAGCCTCTTAAGCATCCATTATTTATAACATGTACCCATTTTGGCCGATTAAAAAACTGCTTTCTGAGCAGAAGAGTCTTAAAATATTATGGATTGCTATGGATTAAAGAACCACTGTACCAGTAACAGTTTTGTCCTCTGCTTTGAAAATATGGGCTCAGATTATATAGAATCATAGAATTATAGAATCATAGAGTTGGAAGGGGCCATACAGGCCATCTAGTCCAACCCCCTGCTCAACCAAGGATCAGCCCAAAGCATCCTAAAGCATCCAAGAAAGGTGTGTATCCAACCTTTGCTTGAAGACTGCCAGTGAGGGGGAGTTTACCACCTCCTTAGGCAGCCTATTCCACTGCTGAACTACTCTGACTGTGAAATTCCCCCCCCCCCTGATATCTAGCCGATATCGTTGTAGTTTAAACCCATTACTGTGCGTCCTTTCCTCTGCAGCCAATGGGAACAGCATCCTGCCCTCCTCCAAGTGACAACCTTTCAAATACTTAAAGGTGTACTTATGGCCAGAATATACTTTTCTTGACATCATCCTATCCTTTTCATTGTTCAATGTAGTAGGATATATGAGTGATAAGCCACCTTGAAACACAAGAAAAGGCAGGATATACATGTTTTAATAAATATATAAACACATATGCAGAAATGTGTTTTGGGGTAATTAACCACTTTTGTTCCACTTCTGCATGGTTTGTGGGCCATGCAAAACACTGACTGACTGAATATAACATTTAATAAATGATTTGAATGAAAGAATAAAGGGAGTGCTTATTAAATTTGCAAATGATACTAAACTGGGATCAGGATACAGGATGATCTTGGGCTAAAATGAATTATATGAAATTCAATAGTGATAAATGCAAAGTTTTGCATTTAGGAAAAAATAAATGTATCATTATAGGATGCAGGAGACTTGGCAGTAGTATGTGTGAAAAGGATCTAGGGGTCTTAGTAGACTATACACCGAACATGAGTCTGCAGTGTGACTCAGTGGCTAAAAAGGCAAATGAGATTCTGCACTGTATCAAAAGGAGTATAGTGTCCAGATCGTGCAAGGTGATGGTATCACTTTACTCTGCTCTGGTTAGACCTCATTAAGAGTCCTGTATTCAGTTTTGTAGACCATAATTGAAGAAAGATGTGGGCAAACTGGAGCTTGTCCAGAAAAAGGCAGTGAAGATGGTGAGAGGGTTGGAGACCCAAGTTGTATGAGGAAAGATTGAGGAAGTTTTGTTTGTTTAGCCTGAAGATAAGAAGACTAAGAGGTAATATGATAGCCATCTTCAAGTACTTGAAAGGTTGTTGCATGGAGGATGGAGCAAAGTTGTTTTCTGTGGCCACAGAAAACAACCTGAACCAATGGACTGAATAGATTGAAATTAATTCAAAAGCATTTTTGGCTAAATATCTGGAAAAAGTTCCTGACACTTAGAGCAGGCTTTCTTAGGAGGTGGTGGGTTTTCCTTCTTTGGAAGTTTTAAACAGAGGTTAGATAGTCATCTGACAGAAATGCTGTTTCAGTCAACTTAAGCAGATTGTGAGTGACTAGGCAGGAAGGGTTGGCTCTTGTGGCCCTTTCTTGCATGCCTAGGAAAATGTCAACTGCCACTTTGGAATTGGGAGGTGAATCTCCTTTGGGCCAGATTGGCCAGGGATTCTGGTTTTCTTGGGGGGGGCATCACCTGGGCATGGAATTGGGGTCACTGTGGGTGGGCAGGTAGTTGTAAATGTCCTGTATTCTGCAGGGATTGGATGACTCTGGAAGTCCTTTCCAACTCTATAATTCTATGGTTCAATGTTAATACAGACTTTTAGTGAAAGACATTTGCTAACAAAGTTTCTGTGTAAGTTTCTTCTGTAGATTCTGGCTAAATATTTTTGAATGTTTTCAAAATATTCACTCAACACTTGATCTCCCAATGTTTTACATTCAATGACATTGGTTGTTTGACAGTTGGCATTTGGCAGAGTTTGAGAGCTGTCATGGCACAATATTTAGCATCTGACAGTTGGCATTGTGACTGTTTCCATACTTGGGGTATCATTTGGGTTTGCATTTCTAAAGGGCTGAGTTTTTGGCCCGTTTCTGCACTGAAATTCACCTCTTTGGTTGTAGACCTGAATTGCCCCCTCACTTGCCCCACTGCAAAGAAATCACCATAAAACCAGTTTTCATTTTTTAAAGCAGGGACTAACAAGGGCCAATTTGGGGCCGCTTGCAGCTAGGGACTAAAGTAAATGGGTCTAAGTTACCTCCCCCTGCTTTATCCATGAATGAAGAACATGCTGGCGGAATACAAGAACACAACATTGTTATCAGGAAATTCTGAAGATATTTCAGCAACTATTCTATTCTGTTCCTATAATGATTGTGTCCAGGGTCAGCACCTGCATCCCACTGAGGACTCACCTTGCCCTTAAGTCTCAATGCAGCAGGAACAGCCAGTCCAGCTGCCAAAGGATGTAGCCTTGGCAAAGTTGGGTCTGAAGGCAGCCAGTTGGAAAGAACCTGTCTAAATCACAGTCACACACTAGGGGGTGGGATCTGAGTCTCCAGGGCTGATGCAGTGCTGGATTAGGTCCCTGGAAGGCTCAATGGAAGGCAAGAATGCCTAGGCCATCTGCTGAAGCAGAAATCACAGGAAGTGAAGGGGACAAGAAAGAGGCCAGCCAACCAGAATTCTTGTCATAGATAGCCCTGGCTTTAAGGTCCAAGGAAGTTCTGGTAGAAGGAGGGAGCAGGCAGCCCTGGACCTCTGAGGGCAGCCCAGGCAGGATTGTCATCCCTTTGAAGAGATCAAGGCAGAAAGGCCAATTGGCCTTGAGCTCAAGACAGAGATCCATTGACCCAGGAACAGATCACTCCTCAGAACTGGGGTGGGGAGGCAGGATTGCTCATGAGGGAGCATTTAAGAGTTAATTACCAGGAAGGTTTAGCTAGAATTCAGATGCATAATAGTTGAGATAGGATTGAGGCAGTTATCAGAATCTTGCAAATGGCTGTCTATCAGCCTGCAAATGCAAAAGTTGACAGAATTTTGAGTTCAGTTGTAGCTCCAAGGTCAATAAGTTCAACTCTAGGTGCAAATAAACATGAGCTGAAAGACTAGCGTGTGCTGTACACTCCTTCAGCAGCTTTTCTTAAATGTTACGTATAGGAAGGATTAATAAAAATAAAGTTGTATAAGTTTTCACGCAATAAATACAGCTAAGACTGGAACAGTACATTTGTTAACACATTTAAATTGGTTTGCAGATGATAAAGGAATAAAAAACAGATGTGGGAATGTGAATACTCTCTCCCCAAAAAACCAACACATTCAATTTCTGGGTATAAGTGAGTCCTGAGTGGTTTAGGATGTGTGTCTCCAGAGGACAGGCTTGGAGTCAGCCCCAAACTAGCAGTCCAGCAGACCTCACCAAACTGCTGACCCTGTGGAGAACAAGCTCTGCATAGGATAGGCTAGGACTGAATATTTGCAACCTAAATTTCAAATTCAGACATATGTTATGCCCACCTACCTGGAATTTTTACTTGAGCTACTTCTCCATCTCCTCCATCACTGTGCACTCGAACTTCAACAACATATTGACCCTTAGCAGGAGCAGGAACCTCTATATAATGTTTACCAGTCGTAACCAGTGTACCATTAAATTGGCCATCAGGTCTATAGAGCACCTTTTAAAGATAAAATATGACATGATACAAGCAGTAAATCCACATTATGTCAAATTTTCATTCTAGAAAAGAATTACAGACATTGTTTAACAAAGAAAAATGTTCTCATTCAGTAATTGCACCATTAAAAGTACCTAGATTAGTTAAAATATTTGCTTGGTACAGCAGCAATAAAACTATAGCAGTAAAAGTAGATAAGCAACAAAAAGGCAATGCAGAGAAAAAACACACAATGCAGCTAGAAATGAGAAAAAGGGGGGAAATCAACCAAGATATGTTTTCACTTGAAGCTTAATATATTGTACCAGGTAAACAACTGTGTGAAAGTATTTTCTAGCTAAAGGCACTGCACTGAAATAGGAAATGTCTCTGGTCATTCAAAGCAACTCTGCACTCTGCACTCAAAGCAACTGAGAGAAACAAATCACTAGGAGAAGATGGTGTAACTTCCAAAAGAGCTTTCTACATCTAAACTGCTTTGTTGCAATGTGGATGCTAAAGTCATTATACTGACCTGTAGTTTTAGCCATTTTTAGCTGCACACCCTCACTTTTCAGTTTTGCACTACAAAAATAAATCTTTGGGGGGGGGCAAATTATTAATCCACAGGGATTTAATTAAGAGATCAGAGTGCAAATACATGAAATATCATGGTGTATTACAAGAAAATGGTAGACAAATAAGTATGAATGCAATTATAAACCAGGATAATTCTTCTTTTTTACAGGTTTTAGAGTTGCAGTAAATGAAAATTAGCCATACTTTGCAGCTCACTAAGATTTGGTTGACACATTACTGTCACATAATTTTAAACCTTAGTATAGGCAGCAATGAATAAAGGACCCTCCTAGACTTTATGCATGATTCCCAGCTACTGCTTGTCAAAGATGGGCAGGAATACAGCACACAGGGTGAAGCATTAGCAGGACAGCCAATCCTTTTCTTCATTTTTAAAAACTGTTGCTGCCTACATGGATGAGTAGGTAGATGAAACTAGTTATAGTGACCTGAAATCTGGTGAGCTACCTCTTCACTTGTGGTTTTATATTAAGGTGACCAGATTTTAACATTGGTAAAGCGGGACACCATTGACCGGGGGGGGGGTGTTCTTGATTAAAAATTTGGTCTATATGGAACAACAAAAAGTTTCATAGAATGCATAGAACGCAAAAATGGTATTATAATATATATATATATTTACTTTCAACATACGTACAATTTGCCAGGTGCCCCCAGATGTCCCTCCAAAAGTGGGACAATCTGGTCACCTTCATTTATATGGAAGGAAGCAAAAGCCTGGCTATTCTATTTTACCTCCTTGTTTGAGCAATCTAAGATCCTTCTATTTTCTTCCCTGGCTGGAAGGAGACAAAGGCCATCAGAGATCAACAGCCATTATCAGTAGCACCGGCTAACTGAACCTGAGGCCTTCTACAAAACTTCAGAAATAAGTATTAAAAACATAGATTCTATGATTTTTTTCATTCTGAGTAACATAATTCTGAGTAACATAATTGTACTGGCAGTTGACTGATTTGTATTGGATGACTGGAAGGATGATGGGTTAGAAAGATTAATACTTGTTTTCATGTTCTGTCAAGAATTGTGCTAAGACAACCATATCTATGTTAACCAGCATCACTGGTAGGATACGGTAAAGAAAGTTTTCATCACTATATAGAAGTGATGAAAAGATGACAGATCTTTCAAGAATACTTTGAACCCACAATATTAGAAAGTAAAGTGATATTGCACTCAAAGCAATTGAGAGAAACAAAAGAAGGGATAACAACTCAGCCACAGAAACAGAGTACATAAAAATCTTAATAAGAATATGCCAACAAATACAGAAAGGAAACAATGGCCCATAGACTAGAAACTTTCAATCTATATTCCATGCTGAGAAAAGGAGATTCAAAGATGCAGAAGCTATTGGACCATTGAGTTCATTTCTCATGAAAGCAAAGTGATGCTCAGAACCTTACAATAAAGCCTGTTGCCATGTATGGAACAAGAAACATCAGAATCTGAATTCAGAAAAGGAAGACACACCAGACATCATATTACAAATTTACATTGGCTACTGAAACATGTGAGATATTTTCAGAAGAAAATCATTTTGTTTCATAAACTACAGCAAAACTTCTGATTGCATAGATTAGGTATGGGCATAAACCGGGACATGAACCAAAAATGCCATGACATTTCCTTGGATTATCCTCCCCAAACCAAGGTCCAGGGGAGGCATATCCACAGAATCGTTCATGTTTTATTGGTTTGGTTCAGGGTCCAACTGGCAGCCATTTTAGGCTGACAGGAGACGGATGCAAGTGCCCCCCAAGCCATTTCGGCATACCAGTTCACTTCCCTTGTTTTCAAAGGGAGGGAATTGGTGCAATAAAATCCCCAGCAGCCTAATAGAACCCAAACCACTTACATGGTGAGCTTGCTCTCCATAAAGTCAGCTGTTTTGTGGGGTGTGCTGGACTGCTAGGCCCACAACCAGGCAGCTCAGCACACCTCAAATTGCTCACACAGGGAACTTGCCCTCCATGTGACCAGTTGCTTAGCAGGGTGTACTGGGCAGCCAGGCCAATACTGGGCAGCCCAGCACACCCCAAGCCACTCTCCACAAAATAAGTTGCTTGGCAGGGAGTGCTAGGCAGTTGGGTCCACACCAGGCAATCCAGCACATCCCAAGCTGCTCATGCAGGGTGTTCACTCTCCATGAAATCAGCTGTTTGGTGGGGTATGCTGGGTGGCTAGGCCCACGCCAAGCAGTCCAACACAGCCTAAGCCTCTCGTGCAGGGAGTTCACCCTCCACATGATCAGCTGTTTGGCAGGAATCCATTCTAGCCGGCCATTTGGCTTCCTCCTGCTTTTAGGCAAAGAGAAGTGAAACAGATTGGCACAAAACAGACCAGTTCATTTAGAGAATTGGGTCATTGTGGGTCAGGGGCTCAGGAACATCCTGAATTCCAAATCCTGAACCAAACTGAAATTTTCCAGTCCATGCCTTCACCTAGTGGATAATGAAAAGTTATGATCAGTGTTAAAAAAAATTGGAGTGCCTCAACACCCAATTGTTTTGACATACAATTTATACTCTGGGCAAGAGGTTACTGTTAGGACAGAATATGAAAAAAACAGAATACTTTCTATTTAACAAAGCTGTCAGATAAGGTATTTTCTTCCCCCTTCTGTTTAGTCAGGGCCATTCTGCACTTCTAAAAAAATAGCGTTAAGCCAGCACAATTGCTTAATGCTATTAAAAATCTCACCCCCCCCCCCCCGCCATTTCTCACCTCCTCGCTCTCTTTGTTTCTTTTCCTGCTTGCTCACACTACCTGGCACTCAACATGGTTGATTAAAATGGCTGCAGAGAGGGACTCACAATACCAGCGAATCTCCCCCTGCCTGTCAATCATGGCAGGCAGCCAGCCAATCAGCTTTCTCCTAGCTTTAAAGGGAAAGCAATCTTTTTTAAAAAAGTAGAAATTCTCCATTGCTATGCCTATGCATCTAACCCCCCCCCCCGATTTTTTTTTGGCAGGGGGTTGAGAGGCATGCTTTGTGCGGCAACTGGTGGGTGGATTTTTTTAAACTCTTTTTTTGCTCTGCCTGGCTTAAGCAACGTGTATACATTGCTCCAGCTTGCTACCACAATAATAATAATAATAATAAAATTCCTGTTCCAGGGAGAAGGGAAAGGGAGATGGGCATGAGGGTGGATCAGACTAAAAGTTCTGATAATTACCTTCAAGGCCATATGTTGTCAGGGCCCAGAGTACCTGAGGGACCGGCTCCCTGTCTATGCCCCCAAAAGAGCTCTGCGCTCTACCGCTACCAACCGGCTAATGGTCCCTGGCCCTAAAGAAGTCCGCCTGGTCTCGACCAGGGCCAGAACATTCTCTGTTCTGGCCCCCACCTGGTGGAATGAGCTCCTGGAGGATATCAGGGCCCTGACGGAGCTTAAACAGTTTCACAGGGCCTGCAAAAAGAAGCTCTTCCGCCAGGCATTTGGTTGAGACCAGGCATAACCAACAACGACTGAAGGGCCCCTGCTGCCCCCTCCCTCTCACATAGTGCTCTGGACCTGTTTGCACTGTCGCATTGTTTATACTGTTATATTGTTACAACTATTAGTTATATTGTACCGTTATTCATATGTTATAGACTGTTTCATGTATTGTCCTTATGTTCTATGTAAACCGCCCTGAGCCTCTGGGGAGGGTGGTATATAAATATAAAAAATAAAAATAAAATAAAAATAAAAAAATAAAAAAATAAATGTAGAACCTGGCTAGGATGGTTTAAACCCGTGGTCTCCAACCACCGGGCTGCAGCGTTTTCATGGCAGACTCAATACGGGGTGGTTTGCCAGTGCCTTCCACAGTCTAAAATATGCAGATGATACCACATTACTGGCAGAAAATATTAAATGCCTGAAACAGCTACTGATAAAGATTAAAGCAGAAAATGCAAAAGCAGAATTACAGCTGAACATCAAGAAGACTTAAGTACTGACTAATATAGAATTGAAAACTGATGATGAAGATCTTGAAATTGTTTAAGATTTTCTATTTCTTGGGTTAAACATCAACAAAAGGGGAATCAACTCCCCCAAAGCAGAAGGAGATTGAGATTAGGAAGGGCAGCCATGAAGGAGATCAAAAAGATCTTTAATTGTAAGGCTGGGTTGCTGGAGACCAAGAGCATAATAATTCATACGACAGTCATCCTCATTATTATGTATGGGTGTGGGAGTTGGACAGTAAAGAAATTCATTTGAAATGTAGTTTTTACAGGCAAAGTATATGAAATACCATATCAACTAAAATTACACAGAAAAGTGGAAGCATTTTAATATAGATCTTACTTTATATCCTTTCACATCTGATTCATTAGAATCTGACCGTACATGGTCCCAGGTGATGATGTATTTTGAACCAGATTTAACATAACTTGTAATTTTGGGTTTTTGTCTTGGAGCTGAAAAATTAACACACAACATTTATTTCCTCTAGATAAAACATTTGTTACTGTTCAATTGTAACCATGATTCCCCCCCTTTCCCCCCCCCCCCTCTCAATGCCCAGATCATTTCTAGGAAAATTCAACTGAAGTCTTTTTGAAGTCTTTATGCTTAATGTTATTTTTTAAATTTACCAATCTTTATAATTCCATTACAAATATAAAGTTTAAAGCACGAAAGTCAATGAGATTATAGAAAATTGCAGCTTGAAAACAGAAATGTTTTTTTTCTCTTTGGATGAACCTTCTGTGATTTATCTCAAACAATGTAACTATCTGAACTGAGTAAAACTATACAACTAACAGATGAAAAACAAAGCACAAAACAACTAAGAATTAGAGTCCCCGCTTAGCAGTGTAAAGTACTCTACTGATACTAAGGCATAAAAACTTCTCTAATAGTTAAAATTTTGTTCTCGGTTTTCATTCTTTATTACATTTTCAGTACCATCTGAAGCATGGTTCTAAAACCATTAAAGTCAATGGATTTAGAAATGTGAAAGTCTTTTTAGGATGGCACTGTTAGTGATTCATTCTGTGCACAAGGCAAATGGCACTACATTTCTTTACTAATGTTCACTAATTTCTGTAGAACACTGACCAACGGAGTTAAGAACAAAGTACTTTACTTACGTGCTTTTTGTGTCGTGAAGTGCAATCGATTACTGGAAGGGCTAAAGCCTGCACTGTTAAAGGCATATACTTCTGCAGTATATCGCGTGTCAGGCCTCAGGTTTTCCAACCTTACTGAAAAATTCTGATTGCTCACTTGTACTCTGTTTGCAGCTATTTCTTTTTCACGAGCAGACCAGTAGCGAATCTATAAACATGAATGCAAAGTGGAGATATTGCATAACCCTTTCAGAAAGATCATAAACATTGTTTACAGCCAATAGCAAGATAAAATAACATGTATGAGACCCAAATCATTCTTCCATTCAGTACCTCCATGACTTTAAATTAATTTAGACCTAACATTGATCCATTGGGTGCCTAGTGAAATGAAGCATCTCTGTTGTGGCAGCTACGCTCTTTGTCCTGTTGAAGGAATACAATTCACTTGTTGTGCTTTAGCTTACCTCATACCCATCAATCTGCTGGGTAAGCTGCTGCCAAAAAATTGTGACTTCGGTGGCTGATCTGACTTTTACATCCACTCTTTTTGGTTTCTCAGTAGGAGCTGAAAACGTGAACACGAAAAATACAAGTTACTTCAAATAAAAGAACAAAGGCACACCATGGTGTAGCCTGCATGGGGCTTTTTACCCACTCCCAAACAGACTAAATCCCTGCAGTCTATGCTGAATTTGATTTCCATTTTGCCTTTGGTGCTTTAAATTTTCCCTCTGCAACATGATTGATTCATGGTGACTCTACCTTTCCCCTGCGATATCCTGGAGTGTATATAAGCCTCAATATTTCAAAAACCACCATGAGTAAATGTACAGATTTTTGCTTTTTTCAAATTAACTCACTGCTCTGTGCTTCAAAGCAAAGCAGACTTCCCTGATTGGCCAGGGCGTCAGTTCAAAGACTTCCTGGGTCCCAGTTGCAAGGCTTCCCTTAAAGTGACTGTGCTCCAGAAGCCCTAACTTCTCTCAGCAGAGATTTACCTCTTGTTATTTCCCTCTCTTCTGCTGTCTCCAATCTCCCCCACCCTCCATTCAAGAAAAGAAAGAGACTCCTGATGCAATTGGCACCCTTCCTCATTCTGAGATCCCCCAATCAAGTACAGAACACTTTCTGTTTCAGTTGTGGGGAGGATAGAGGAAGACCTGAGTTCAAATCAATCTGAATTCAGCAGGATCCACAATGGAAAAAAGAAAGTAAGTGCAGAATCAGCCCATGTGCAGTTTGTTGTTCTGTGGTTCTTTATCATACTAATAGGACGGTCTAATAATAAACCAATCAGAGAGAAACAGACCTATCTACTGGCAATATGATAAATATATGATAAATAAATTGATAAAAAAAAGAAAAATGTCCTATTTTTGTAGTTTTCCTAGTTTCTTTATTCTTTAGGACTTCTGTCAAAACTGGTCTGTATTGACACGTTCCCCTGTATTGACACATTCAATACAGACCGGTATCCCCATACCTATGTGAGCCTATGACCACATAGAGCCTATTATACTATTAATATATCTGACTTGCCATTGATTAAAGAATCTCACTGAAAACGGATATTACCTGGATTCCGTTTAACTGGCTGCTACAAAACTCCTGATTTAAAAAGATTCTGAATGAAACCTGAACTGCTTTCCCATTGAGACAATTTTCTGTGCACTTCTCCTTACTGCTGCAAATTTAGAAGCATTTGGAGCTGCTGGAGAACATCCATGTGCAAGTTGCCTCTACATTTTACTAGCCTTTGCTCTCCTTGGCTGCCTTTCCCTTCCTGCCACCATAGGACTTTTTTCAAGCTTTTCTTTATATAAAAAAACAATAATAACGATCTCTTACAACAATCCAAGTGGTTTTTTTTAAGGAAGTCTCTAGCCCTTTGGTTATGGATTTGTAAGGAGGAATGTGCAGCCTGATTGTTATAACAATGTAACATAAGAGTGATCCAGCTGTTACAGATTTTTTTTTAAACCCTGTGGTTGGAGCAGATTATTAAATTTAGGGGGAAAGGTGTCAATGAAGACCTGAAAATATGTGGACTTTTCCAACTTTCACAAAAATGAACTGCGCAATGGTCATCTCCAGACTAAACTACTGTAACTTTTGCTAAGCAAGGCTGCCCTTGAAATTGCTCTGGAAATTCCAATTGGCCCCAAATGCAGTCGCTTGGAACCTTATTGGGACTCAATAGAGAGCACATATTCTACCTGTTATCTCCCCAGCTGCACTGACTCCAGATTGGAGACCAAATAAAGTTCAGTTCTGGTTCTTATCTTCAAAGCCCTAAACAGTCTGAGACCTCATATCTATGGGATATCTATCTCTTCTACTACACCCCCCAAAAAAGCCTTGAAATCTAGTGATTAAAAATGCTCAAGATCCTTGGCCTCGAGGTAAAACTGGCCACAGACTGGTGGGATGCTCTGCCTAACGAGCAAGACAGAGCTATTCTGCCAGCCCTATGTTTGAGGCCTGGAACTAACATCAAGAAATGCTGGCTTCCCTGCCGAAAATACACCTAATTAATTAACTAAACCATCCAAGATCTAATATGTCCTCCAGATAATTTTAATTCTGGGAGAGAAGGCAATTTAAATTATATTTTTGATTTAAATGTTTAATTTATGGTATGTTTTATTTATCTGCATTTTAACATTTATCTGATCCATCCTGAGCCGCCAACAGAAGGACAGAATACAAGTATAATAATTATAAATTAAAAAATAAAGAGTACATCAAATGACATTTGGGAAAGTTCTTAGCAAAGCAGGGGAGAACAGGTCCTGTAGAATTGACTCTTGTAGTTTATATCCTTGGTATTTTCACAGGCAAAAGCCCTGTAGTCATTGCTTAGCCAGGTATGAAAAATGCTGCCTATAAATATTGGCCATTTGCCACTTAACTTGGTAAACTATAGATTTTGCTACAGCAGAAGTACTGTTACATCTTTTAACAGCGAGCATGTTTATGCCTGGGGGGAGGTGGCACGGTATAGCCCAATCTTGCCAGATCTCGGAAGCTAAGCAGAGTTGGTACTCTGGTTCCTCTTCCCCAGTTTTTAGTGGTTTGCTTCTGTTCTGAAGTCTATTTTATGGACAGTTTTATGCTGGTTATGTTCCTGGACCATTTTAATGGTGTGTAGTTTTTATGTTGATAATGCATTATTTCAGTACACTCTGAAATAATAATATACACCAAAATACTACTGGAATCAACTTTTAACTTTCACTGGACAATTTCTACTCACCATCTTCTGCTGAAGAGATGGAAACAGTAATGCTGTCAGGTCCTTCCCCTTTGTTATTAAATGCTCTCACTCTTACTTGATACTGTGAGGAAGGGAGCATCGACTCATCCTTGTGGACATACCGACTAGCATCTGGCTGAGGAACTGTAACTCTCTTCCAGGAGTTTTGATTAAAGGGTGTGAAAGATACTATGTATCCAAAATTATGACCAAAGTGATACTCTCTTGGCAAAGGCTGAATAAACAAAGAATAAGTGTTATTTCTGGATCAAATGATTAGGGGGGGGGGGGAACTGAGCCATATAATATCACTGTGATATGTTTGTTTTAAAGCTCTCTTTGCAATTCTACCTATGTTCACTTATTTATTTAAACATGACAATGGTGAAAATAATGCACAACAATAAACAAAAGTTTCATGGGGGGATCTATGGTTGTACCACTTTTTGCTACAGTCCTCTGAAAACAAGCTTAGTAGAGTTGCAGAGAGTAGATGTAGAAATTAAGGATGGCCCCAACTTACTGAAGGCTGCACCACTGCAGATGTAGTGAGGCGGGGCCCGGAACAATCTGCAGCCAGAAGGCTCAGTGCAGATACAGGCAGCCAGAGGTGGCATTTGTGGCTGACTAGCCCTGTGCCCAGTTGGGGGTGGAGAAGAGGGAGCAGGGTGAAGGCCCCTACTTAAGGGGCTGCCCACATGTGTAGCTCCCTATTCCCTCCGGCTGGTGGTGTCACTTCCCACATCTTCCCTGTATTTGGCTCTACCTGGGTCAGTCATCTGTTATGGTTA
Source organism: Paroedura picta (assembly GCF_049243985.1). Taxonomy (NCBI): domain Eukaryota; kingdom Metazoa; phylum Chordata; class Lepidosauria; order Squamata; family Gekkonidae; genus Paroedura; species Paroedura picta. The sequence continues at coordinate 75,239,739 of NC_135373.1, read as the reverse complement.
TGCTTCTTTTGTCACAAGTATTGGTTTTGGCATGGGAAGAACTGTTTTGGTGGGCAGTCTGAGTCTGTGCACCAGAGTGCCTGAAATGGGAGCTTCCTTAAGAGCTGGACACATGGTGAGTGAGGCATGACCTATGCAGTGCCAGGGAGCAGTGGGTGCCACTTAGAGGCTCATGCCCACTGGCACCCAACAGCTACTGTCCCCAAGGTGGCTCCAAGATGGCCGAAGTGCAATGCACTGCTTGCTGACTGAGTGTGTACCTTGGTGGCAAGTGAGACCTCTGGAAGCAGAGGGCCTGGCAGTCCACTGACTGCCGAAAGATCACTCCCCCCATGATGCGCCCTACTTCTGTAAATAAAGTTGTGGCCTGTGTCTGAGTGCTCTTTTGCACCCTACCCACCTGCTATGCAATGTTATACTAATCCCAAATTTTACTATCTTAATCTAACACTTCAAAGAAAATACAGAGTTTAATTGCAAATAATTTGAAATTGCTAACCCAATTTAAACAGGGATTGTGTCCCCAGGCTCCCCCCCCCCACCTTTGATCTGTTTAGCTTACAATGAAGAGGCAGAAAACACATCCCTCTCAGAAGCCTAAGCCTTCCGTACATTAATTTTGTTTTTAACATCAAGGCTTGTGAATAGGGTGTTTTCCTTTTCTTCTGTCCCTTAACTTGCTCCAGTCTCTGTATGCTGGGAAGGACAAGAGCATTTGTTAAACTCTGCTATAAATAGAACAAAGTTTGAGTTCAGGGGCATCTTTAAGCCCAACAAAATTTTATTCAAGGGGTATTTTATTCGTGTGTGTGCACACTTTCTCAGACACCATGAAATGTCCAAAACATTAATGGAGGTGCAGTTCAATCCTAAATAGAGTTAAAGGTTCAATGAACCTAGAAGTGTATGACTGTGTTTAAGACAGTATCATTGGACTGCAATGGAATTTACTTATGAGTAAGCCTTATTGAACAACTTGGGACTTACTTTTGAGTAAAATGCACAGACATGCTTTCTACCAAAAGCACATAATATTCATGTTTCTCAAAATAATACACAAACATTAAAAGACACTCAATTTATAATATATCATAATATTTTAAGCTATATACTAACAAATTTCAGTTGATGAGAAGAAATCTATTGTTCAGCTTCTAAATCAAGATCTTAAAGAAGTTTGACTTTGGGGGTTAAAGAACCTTAATAAATCCCGTAGGTGTGCAATCTACTTTTCATTATCTTCTCATGTCATAGAGTATGAGCATCTCACAGAACCAAACTAATCCTTGGTTTACACTGAACAAGAAGATACTGAAATGTCTGTTTATTTATTTTAAAGGTTCTAGCTATACATGCAAGAGGTACATCAAGAATTACTTTTACAAAATCACTGAAATAAAATCCTAACCATCAATTTTTCACAGATTATATGAACCGCCCATTACAGAACAGAGGAGAAAAACTCCCATTAGCTGAGACAAATAATTGGTACATAAATCTGTTTGGGTCCATGTGAAAGAACAAAGTGATCTTATTTTGGTACTCTCTGATCTTGCATTAGTCACCCTCCCCCTTGTTATAATTTTGAAAATTTAGTCACAGTTGGATATTATCCATATCTTGTAATGCCAGCATAGCTATGGATATGAGTCTTTACACGCAACACAAGATGTGTCACCGCAGTTCACTCTTTTGGAAACGAACCATTATCAATATTTAACAGTTTGTGGAATACATTTTAGTGGACTATTTTTGTAATTCACAAATCAAGATGGCTCAACAATAAGTTATATGCTTTTCTAAACTACTTTGCAGAGAGAGAAATTCTAAAAGACATTCTTATTATAGAATATTTAAGTCTTTTTCAGTAGTAGTTATACTATGTAGCTATATGATTGCTTGTACTTTGAAAAGATGGAAACATTAGAAAGGCACTGGAGTAAATATTGTAATGATAAAGGTTATAGGACTTGGACCATTTTCTCCCATATTGTCAAGCTTAAGATATACCTTCTAAGACCTGCTCTCCATAGAGTTGGGGTGGGTGGTGAGATATGGTTTTTACAGTTGTGGTACCTTACCTGTGTTTATTGTGAATGCTATTCATATTAAAACAAACTTTTTAAAAATTCAGTACTATCTAGGGTTTAAGCTACTATTCACTAACAGCTGCCATTCTGTTTTCAGTGCAAAGGTTTATTTGAAAGTAGGAACTCAGTAAATTTATATCCTGAGCAATGGTGCAATGGAATAGCAGAAAAACATTGTACAGATTATTTTGTGTGTGTATTTGCTGGCTAATCCTAAAGCCAATATTCTTGTGTTTATAAAACAATATACAATCCTTATATTTATTAATAATAAGACAATTTAGGAAGCTTCTTCTGCCATGTACTTGTTCATCAAAATCATACACATCATCTTGAAATACCCATTAATCACAACTGAAGAAAATGTGACTAAGAAACAATACTTTGGGAGTTAAGAAAGGATGCATGGCTTTATATAAAAAGTTAAACACTGCACTCAAAACACAGACTCCAAAGGTATCAGTCCAAAGGTATCAGTATTGTGTCACAATGATATACTGCTTACCATGTTTCCCCCAAAATAAGACCTACTCTGAAAGTAAGACCTAGGTACTAGGCTAGTAAAAGCCCTCCCCCGAAAACAAGACCTACCTCTAATTGGCCCTGCCTCAGTCAGGCCACACCCACTCCCCTCCACCCAGCCGGCCAGGGGCTGTCTACTGGCATTGCGGGCAGTTTGCCCCTGGACACTACCCAGGACACATATAAGTGTCATTTTAACATGGTGGCACCATGTTCACAAGACCGGGGAAGGAAGGGAAGCCTTCTTTCCCCAAGATTGGGGGTGGGGGAGAGGGGGAGGTCCTAATGATAAAGCCAATGCCCCTGGAGGGCAAACTGTGGGTCGTCTTTGCTGGGGAGCCCATGTCCCCCTTGTTCAAACTGATGGAAGGATGCCTGCAGAGAGTAGCTGGAGCTTGGCTGCCAAGAGGAAGCTGGGCAAACTCTCCATCTCCCATCTCATTGGGACCAGAAGGATTTCAGTGGAGAGCATTGGATCCAGCTGGCAGGGGAGGATTCCTTCCCCCTTAGGCTGAGAAGAGGTGGCATGAGTGCTTCCCGGCCCAACGGGAAGCCAGCGAGGGAGTGGGGGGGGGCTTTCCCTTCCCAGAGAGCCCAATGACAGTCCCAAGTCTGGCAACCCGGTGCTGCAGAATGGACCCCTTATGCCCACCCCCTGCACGGATCTCAAGCACCTGAGCTCTTGGGGGAAGAAGCCTCCAGCTGCCAGGATACATACCATGGTTTCCCCTTCCCTGTTAATTACAATTGTATAGGCCAAAATATTCACCTTATGGTGGGTGGTAGAAGGATGCATGCAGGTCTGCAATTTTGATAATGAATATATTCCCCCAAATACTAACAGGTAGAGTTGAGTGTACTATAAGCAATATGAAATCATAGACACCAGAGCTGCATCCATTCAAGCCTACTAACCTTATTGGTTGAAGAGTGTAACTTTACTTAGGATAGCACTGACAGTGAACATGACTACCTTAAGACCACTAGAAGGATCAAGTAATTTACAAAGTTTGGTATAATACTAAAATACAAATTCAGACATCACAACAAATCAGTTTTTGAACTATAATTAGATTAAAATCCAAATTAGTGTGATGTCTAAATACAGGCTGCCCAATCAACTGTGAGTTTTGATAGGTGCTAAACAGGTATTCTAAACCATGCTTTGTGCCTAGCTTTTAAAATGTGATTTATACTCATTGTGGTTCAAATTGATGTCTGAATGCAGAAATCCCTGTTTGTTCCTGCATATAGAAAGGGGAGTACAAACTGCCGTGGGGGGAGGCACTGGTGCTGGCATGCCAGCAGGCGCAAAATGCACAGGCGCAGCAGCTCCACACCTGCATGTTTGAGCCCCCGGGCCTCCCTCTCCCCCCCAGTCCCCGGCCCGAAAAAGGTTGGGGACCACTGCTGTAGAACATTAAGCTCTGCAGTTTATTATGTGCCCATGGCGGACACATTTCAGCACTGGATCTGCTCTTGCACCAAAATGTGTCCTCATGGGGGACACATTTCTGGGGGACACCTGGTATCCCACTGACATGTGTCCCATCCCCCCGGGAAACAAAGCAAAGGCGGAATAATTTTCATAGAATCATAGAATCATAAAGTTGGAAGGGGCCATACAGGCCATCTAGTCCAACCCCCTGCTCAACTCAGGATCAGCCCAAAGCATCCTAAAGCATCCAAGAAAAGTGTGTATCCAACCTTTGCTTGAAGACTGCCAGTGAGGGGGAGCTCACCACCTCCTTAGGCAGCCTATTCCACTGCTGAACTACGCTGACTGTGAACATTTTTTTTCCTGATATATAGACTATATCATTGTACTTGTAGTTTAAACCCATTACTGCGTGTCCTCTCCTCTGCAGCCAACAGAAACAGCATCCTGCCCTCCTCCAAGTGACAACCTTTCAAATACTTAAAGAGGGCTATCATGTCCCCTCTCAACCTCCTTTTCTCCAGGCTGAACATTCCCAAGTCCTTCAACCTATCTTCATAGGGCTTGGTCCCTTGGCCCCCAATCATCCTCATTGCTCTCCTCTGTACCCTTTCAATTTTATCTACGTCCTTCTTGAAGTGAGGCCTCCAGAACTGCACACAGTACTCCAGGTGTGGTCTGACAGTGCCGTATACAATGGGATTATGACATCTTGTGATTTTGATGTGATGCCCCTGTTGATACAGCCCAATTTTGCCATGTGGAGGGTGCAAGGGGGGTTATATTGCAGGATGGTGGGATTGCGTTCTGCACAATGAAACTGATTGCCTCAGTCCGCACTGTATCGCGGCAAAACACTGTGAACCTGACCAGACATTCTTTGCCCCCTCTGGGCCACTGTAGGACAGGGAGGAGACTGGAGGACCAGCTCTTCCCTGTCCATTTGGCCTGCTGCAGGACAGGCCCTGTTGGTCCCCAGAGTAGCTAAGGAAAGAAGAAGAAGAAGAGTTGGTTCTTATATGCCGCTTTTCCCTACCCGAAGGAGGCTCAAAGCGGCTTACAGTTGCCTTCCTATTCCTCTCTCCACAACAGACACCCTGTGGGGTGGGTGAGGCTGAGAGAGCCCTGATATCACTGCCCGTCAGAACAGTTTTATCAGTGCCGTGGCTAGCCCAAGGCCACCCAGCTAGTTGCATGTGGGGGAGCGCAGAATCAAACCTGGCTCGCCAGATTAGAAGTCCACACTCCTAACCACTACACCAGACTGGGAGAAACAGATTCTCCCACATTCCCTTAGCCCAGGACAACTGTTTTATTCAAGGTATGAGCATTCATGTGCACATGAGGAAGTGTGTATGCACTTAAAAGCTTATGCTTTGAATAAAACTCTACTGGTCCTGAAGGTGCCACTGAACTCAAACTTTGTTCTCCTCCTTCACTAATAGTGATGAGTCATTAAGCAGCAATGTGCTTCAGAGAAAGGAGGGACAAGGTCTTAAAGATGTGTTTTGTTTCAGAGCATAAATGTAAGGGATTCATAAAAATCACTGGTCAGCAAGGGAGGGAGGAGATGCTTATTCTTAGCAAAGAGGGAGAAGGAAGAAGGAAGAAGTGAGGCTGTAGGAAAAGCATAGCAATGCCAAGGAGATCAGGATAGCCTCTAGGAGATTCTGCGTGGAAGCCAGAAGCTCAGTATTTACAGAAACTGGGTTGGATTCAACCAGCTTTTCTACTGACCAAAGTGGGATGAAGGGACACAGTGACTACCCAAAAGGTTATGTTAGGGATCATGAGCCTTACATGAACAAAAGGCATGTGCCACAGGAGATGTAATAAGGAATTGGTGATACTGACCAAAAAGCTTGTCTGGATCCTGGTGTAAACAATCCACAATTTATTGTGATTTCTGAATGCATTTTCTAATCTCATTTAGCAAACTGAGCTAGAGAAATGACACAATTCATAATACAGCTCAGCTAATAAGCTGAATACATTTTTATACCCACTCAGATGATTATAAACACTACCATCAACAGTTGTAATCTTCAATACAAGTTCACAGAAATGATAGGGAGAATTATTACTTAACCTTTTTAATAAAAATAATACATGTATGTAAAATGAAGTATTATCTTTTAATATTTAGCAAGCTGAATATTTCTGAGTTGACCCAACTCCATGATGCTAACAAGAAATCCCCTGCTGATTCAATATACAAGAACACGATGCTTTGTAACATAAAGTACAGTAAGTATTGTTCTGTTACAATACCCACCATCCATGTTATTGTCAGTTCTCTATTTCTGCCACCCCCTCCTCCAACTTCAGAAGGAGCCACATTAGGAGCTAAAATAGGAAAGAAACAAGAAATATTTTCTTTGCTTCCATGCAATAAAGAAACTGTTATTCAATTTCCCCTTTTATTAGGATTGCCAACATGCACATATGGCCCACACAATTATAGTAATGATAGCCTGCAATATCTGAAAAAAATTGGTATTTGCCAAATGTAAAGCATAAATTGCTGCCAGAGAATGTATGTCAGTTTCCCTTCAATTATTGCAGTGAGGCTTGGCTACAGCAAATCATTTTTCTTGAGTATATTACTTCTCTCTCTCTTTTTAAAGTGGACATACAGAGGATTTATTGCACTTGCCTCTGAAGGGTCTCTACTCTAGGATTAATGTCTTTATGGTTCAAAGCATAAGCCCATGCTTAAAATATATACCTTATATAAAAATAATTATGTGCTACAACTAAAAGCCACAGTTCACTTCTGATGATATAATCCTTCAGGTCTTAAAGAAGGTTCTGCAGATACAGATCATTTGAACTGAACAAGCAAAAACAGTATATACAAAATATGGACATCCTGCTTCTCTATGTGAGGCTGGTCTCGAAGGCAAGTAACAATACAATTAAAAACAATTAATCAAATTCAAGCTGTTGAATGTAACTGAGGAACTGAGTATACAAAGAGATAAAACTGAGCAGGCAGTCAATCAAATCAAACCTGAAACAGAGGTTTATAAATGACATTTAACACTTAATGATGTATAGTGCTATCAAAATCCTTCAGATGTTCTGAATATATGTACCATGAAAGAATTGGGATCACACTTTCCTGCCTTTCTTCCATTGATTTTCTCATCTTGCCTCATTTGTTCACTTGATTTCATGACTGCAAGGAAGCTTATGCAATCAGAACCATGTATATAATCTCGACCAGGGCCAGAGCATTCTCCGTCATGGCCCCTACCTGGTAGAATGAGCTCCCGGAGGAGATCAGGACCCTGGCAGAGCTTAAACAGTTCCGCAGGGCTTGCAAAACGGAGCTCTTCCGCCAAGCATTTGGTTGAGACCAGACGTAATCAACATCGACTGAAGGGCCCCTGCTCCCCCCCCTGCCCCCCCTCAGAACTCTGGACCTGTTTGCACTGTTGTATACTCTGGACCTGTTTGCACTGTTGCACTGTTGCATTATTTATATTGTTTATACTGTTATATTGTTATATGTTTACAACTATTAGTTATTATTATTGTATGGTTATTCACATGTTATAGACTGTTTCATGTATTGTTCTTATGTTCCGTGTAAACTGCCCTAAGCCTCCAGGGATGGCAGTATATAAATATAATAAGTAAAAATAAATACATAAATACATAAATGTTCTGCTCACAGTTTGTAAGAAAGAAGTCAACAGTTCACTGAGTTCTTGAAATACATACAGGTAAACTAAGATGAATACAATTAGAATTACTGCATTGTGAAATATGATTACACTGCAAGCTTACATCAGTCATCCCCCCTAATCTGCCACTGCCAACTTGACTTTTTCAGTACACTTTTCAGTACACTATTCAGTACATCAATGAGGATGCAAAACATCCTTGCTGCCTTTCCTTTACTTTCAGGAGAAAAACAAGATCCTATTGGAAATTAGCAAATCCTGGTATTAGACCCAAGGATTTTATCAGGTCTTCATGTATATAACATCTACAAGCCCACAGGACTACTGAACTAAAATTCAAAGCTCAAATTATGGTTTTGATGAGATATTTTTTCTGTTCATTTAGAAAATTCTGGCAGAGATTACAGGGCAATGTTTCTATTGATTTGGGGCCTTCAAGTCTTGGTGTTTGTTCTGTATCTGACCTATGCAAAGCTTACTTGCAATATTTTTAATCCGTATTTTTTCAGTTCAGATGTATTGATCCGGAACAAATTTCAGGATTTCCAAAAAATCCTGGATTACAATATTATTTCAGTATTCAGATACTGGATTTTTCAGAAATCCCTATTTTGAGGTAGTCCAATAAACTTAAGAATACAACTTTTTTAAAAAAAGCCAGCCTGTTCCTGGATTGCTTTGACTTCTTCTGGAATCCAAAACGGGTTGCAGGAGAAGCCAAAACAAAGCTGAGCTGGTGAGGAACTCTGTTCCTCATAGCCACAGCCAATCCTGAATGAGTTAGCTTCTCTTGAAGTCTGGTTTAAACTGGGCTGCAAGAGAAGCCATCCCTAGGAGTTGCTGTGCCATGTGGAACACATTGCTCCTGGTGGCAGAGCCAATCCTGGCTGGCTCACTTTTCCTGCAGCCTTCAAGATAAATCAGTGCAAATCCCAGCCTGCTCTTGGCAGTACAGATGATCCTGGTGGGAGCAGTCTACTCCCCTCCAGCACAGCTTATCCTCAGGCTGTCTCCCACCTCTCCATTGTTTTCGGATCTATCCAGCATTTTTTGAGGATTCCCCCCCCCCCATGTAAACCCAAATTCTACCCAAAAAATACCAATAAAGTATTTTTGGCTTGGGTAAATCCAAATGAACACCCCTAGTGGCCAATCCATTCTATTATGATGAGGAGGATTATTTAATTTGTAGGTTAATTTGTAGGTTGCCCCTCCCCACAGACAAGCTCAGGGCAGTTTACAGTATATTTAATACTAACATCAATAAAAATATTTTTAAAACATTACAGTTTAAAATCATCGCTGTTCCATTATTCATAGTTCCACTGGCATTTCAGTATACAGTTGTTCCAAAACCTATGGTGGGCAGATCTTTCTGTACACATAGGAATGGTATAACCAGAGATGTTGGGATGGGAGAGGCCATATTGCCATATTGCACTTGTACACTAGTGAGATTTCCGTAATTTGTATTTTAGTACTGTGAAGAGTTAGCATTGAGGTCAGATTTGTAAGGATATACTGGGCTTTTAATTTCAGGATCTGGTTCTTTTGAGTTGAAGGCCTAGTAGAGAATTTCCTGTTTAGAATTTATTTAGAGGATTTTTTTTGTATGGAGATGGAATCTATCCTTTTAGGACCAATGCCTCTTAGCTTTTGATATCTTCGGAGATCAAACCAAGGTCATCCTGGTCAGAGTGCATCTGCTGTACCTCTCCACAAATGCTACTATCGTGAGAATGTTCATTCATGATTTAATACATAATGTCCTAACTAGAAGAATCTTGACTTCATTATAAAATACAATAATTTTTTAGACCAGCCTCAGGCATGATTCAGACATGATGGCAGAGATAGTTTGCCCAGTGATGCAAACAGTGATGCAGATCTCAATCTTGCATCTCATCTGCCATTTTGTGTGGTGAAGTTGTCAATGTACTTTCCCTACAAAACAGGATTCCAAACAAAGATCTTACCATATTATGTAATCTGGTTTGTAATGAAGTAATGTTTCATGATTGGATTTAACAAAAAACCTGTAATTTGCTGCATAACTTTAGAAATAACTTATATATTGGCTAGAGGAGCACAGGAGAGAGAGAGAGGAAAACATCACATGCATAGACCCGAAAATATTCAATTTGTATTTATTATATATCATGTATAATATATATACAATTATACAGTATAAAATAGGCATTTTAGAATTCGGATGGTTTAGCATGAGGAAGGGATGATTCAAGCAACAAATTTTTATCTAATGTGCAACATGCATTGACTTTTGCAATTATGCATGGTGGGACAATGTATGTGGTTGTTGTCACTTTTATAGATTATACACTATATAGTTTCAAATAACATTCCAATCATCAATTTCACCACACTGAAAGTGCAAAAAATAATCACATTGCAGAAGAAATTGTTGACTGGAATCCTCAATAATATTGTTCATATTAACTGTATTTGCAAAAAATCTGCAAAAATCTGCAAGTATCTCCCATGGTCATCCAAAATATGTCTATTACTATGTAATTATTTTATGTTCCACATGTTAATTAAATCAGTATGGCAAAAGAGTATACATACGAGCTCCCTCTGTTCGAATCTTTTTTGATGGTATACTAGGGTCTCCTATTCCTAAAGTATTAGTAGCCATTATCCGAAATTCATATTCCATCCATGGTATTAAATCAATCACTTTGGCTGATTCTGCATTTCCTTCAACTAATGTAGGATCTAAATGAAAACAAAAAACATTCGTTAAGCAAACACGAGATCCAAGATTGGCACTTACAAGTTTTCTAAGTGATTAGTAGGAGTATGTATTCAGTTTTTAAAAAGTGTAGTAAATGAAATACAATTGGTCAAGGCACCCAAACCCAGTTTATCCAACAATTAGGAACACCTTGTGAGGACAGGAGCAGAGAAGCTGTATAAAGAATGGGGAATAGATGTGAGAGTTGTGATGTCACATCCAGATTTTCCTGAAAGTGATTTCATGTTGTCAGCCATTTAAAAAAAAAGAAAAAAAAACATTTTTCTTCTGCCATCACACAGAGCAGCAGTGGAAGATACCATCTGGGGGGGGAGAGATTTCCTCACCCAGCCCAAGAGGGCTGGCCACCCCAGACAGAAAAAAACATTAATTTTTTTACTTAGCACTAGAGCTTCTCAAACATTTACCCCCTATAGTTTAATCTGTAATGACCTTCTGCTGAATACCAGCATGCCTGAAGTTCAATAGCCTTGCCACTAGGAAAAAAAGTATCTCTCATGGCCATGCCAGGTTTTTGTATGGACTTCATAGATATCTCTCTGGGGGAGAGCAATCTCAGAAACCATGCCATGAAAATAAACAGAGGGCCAAATTAAACTTTACAGTTTTTCAATCAGTTTCAATTAGCTGCTCAAGAGATTTGTTAGGGTCAAAGAAAACACTGCTATTACCCTTTCCTGGGTTTTTAAAGAACTGGGATCAGATTCTCTGCAGTCACACAATGACTTCAGGGAACAGCTTCTCTCTCTCTCTTTTAAAATAAATAAATAAATAAATAAATAAATAAATAAATAAGTAAGTAAGTAAGTAAGTAAATAAATAAGTAAGTAAGTAAATAAATAAATAAATAAATAAATAAATAAATAAATAAGGTGCTTCAGGGAAGAAAATTCATGTGACATCTTTAAGCTTGAGAAGTGGGGAACATCCACTGTGGAGAAGCTGTTATTGTTCTGCTTTCATAAGATTAAGTAGGTATATATGATGATAAGAAAAGCATAATCATAAACAATATGATGTTTTACTTTTGCTTACTCGTAATTTGTTTCATAACACATTTTCTTGACATATATGGCTTACCTGCCCACTCCCAAATTTTTAATTGGGTATTTTTCAAGCCAGCAGCTATTAGCTAATGTTTTTAATATTATTCTTACCTGTTTTGGCATCTTTCCAATCATCATGTAAAGGAGTTCTTGACTGGATAGTATAATTTGAAATAGGACTATGATTGTCTGTTCCACGGCTCCACAGAATAGTCACAGATGTATTTCTGATATCTTCAATTCTGAGTCCTCCTGGAGGTCCTGGAGGTCCTGAAAAAACATTTTAGTGGCACAATTTTATTAAGAATTCTTATGCTGATAACAGCAATATATGTTTCAAAATCAACGCACTATAATCTCTTTAGGCATTGCAAGTGCGTTCCGATTAAAAGGTGCAGTTGTACATGCTATGGAATGATGTAAGAACTTTCACACATCCAATAACAAACTGCAAAAATAATGTTTTAATCATTAGAAGATGTATCTGCAATAGAGACTGCAGTGTGATTATTCAGGCTCCTTTCACAATACTTCAGTTGGTAGTCCAAAATGGATATTATAAATCATAATCAGTCTTCTGTTATTTTGTACCACCAGCCTACCGCAGTCACATTTTAATTAAGCTATTTGTTTTAACAAGGACATACTTAATAAGTATGCCTTATTCAGCTCAAGCAAGCTACATGCAGGCTTACGAAAGCTCTGAGCATGCCACCGCATATTCATTACATATGAATTCTATCAATCTGAAGAGCAACCAGGAATGGTAAACATGTACACATCTTTGTTTTTCTGGTAAAAATATGAGGAACTTCAAGATTTACTAAGGTGATAACACATCTTAGAGGCAAAACAATTTTTGAGTCCAGTAGAACCGTTAAGGCCAACAGAGTTTAATTCAAGGCATTTCTTCAGATACAATGTCATGGAAACATCTCAGAAGCAGTCCACTTTTAAAATATAATCTCTTGACATGTATGTATATGCCTGTCCCAGCAATCCACTGGAACTGGTGCATGCAGTATAACATTGTAACAAATTTCACCTTAGGTCTATCCTGCATGAGAATGTTTCTCAGTGACTGTGGATATCCCCCTCAGTATTCAAGCAGCTCATCAGGACTATTGGGGAAGTTGACCTCCCCTGTCAGCTAACCAGACTAGGCAGATGGGTATCAGTGTCAATGAAGAAGGGCAGTTTGAATGCTTGAAGAGACACGGAGGGAGGGGCAGAGAGCTATGTCTGAGCTGAAACACCATAAAGTGCAGGACACCCCCTCCCCCAAAGGATCTGATATGGAATACTGGACCTGTTGTTCTATGAATGCCCCTGTGCCTGCATCTGTGTTCTATCTGTATAAATAAAGCAAGTGCTATGAAAGACCATAAACTTCAGATATTCTCTCTTTGAGAGACCCAAACTAACAACACTGTGGTTGGTGCAGTGGCCTGTGTTCAGACAATCAAATAATTAAACCATAGTCTCACATTACATCTAACCCTAAGTCTGCTATCAGCTTCTCATAAAACAGCAGCTTCAATGTATTCCACATCCTGAGCTTATTCCCAATTGAAGGTAATGTGAATTCTTTTCATAGCAAGTCAAAATGGTTATTGTTGCATTATACCTTACTACACATGCTATAGATTCAGGTAAAAAGCAAACCCATGTCTTAGTAGCCATTATGCTCAACTCTTGTTTTCCTGTTCCCCACTATGTCTGGCACTCAGGCACAGAATGCTGAAGGTGCCTTTCACAATACTATCTCTTACTCTTTATTTTATGGCTCCAATGAGTAGTTCTGGCTGCCTTTGGGCCACTAGGTGTTAAATAGTAGATTTTGCTTTCTTCTATATGTCCTTTGAAGATAAAAGCTCTTCTGCTGTGAGAATAGCTAATGGCAGGGAAATTATTTATTGGTGGGGAAAGGAGGGTGTCTATATGTACAAGACTGATCAAGCCAGTTGCTCTTAGCAATAGACTTCTATCGTGATATTTCCAGATGTACCTTCTTAGATTTAATAAAGCAACTCTGAACTCTTTTCTAAAAGAATGTTCCAGTTATCCTTCCTCTTACTAGAGAGTACCCTTGGTTTGTGACAACACTCATTTTATATGAATTTGTTTACATGGAATTTTGTTAATACACATGATGTTAGAAGTACTAACCTACTATAAACAGGTTCTTACCTCTCACAACAAGATCAGCTGAAGCTGTGGCATTATCAACAATTGTCTGAGCAACACATGTATATCTTCCAGCATGTCGCAGTTGTGCATTTTTTACTATAAGTTCACCATTGTTCTTGATCTATGCAAAATATAGATGACTGAAGTCAGCAATTCTTTTCTGTATTCATATAATATACTTACACACGGTCCAGGCTACTGTCACACAATGCTGTGCGATCAATGTTGGTGCATTCCTAAAAACTAAGAAATGAAACAATGCCATGACCTACCACAAGATTGTTGAAACCAGAGGAGCGTAGTAACAATTTGCTGCATTTTAAAAGTTTCTGAAGACAAATTTCTCTGTCCAACATGGTACCTGATTGGAATTTTGAACATAATTCCACATAATTAAAATCATTCTAAAATTAGTATTTTTCTATGTACTGATAAGTGATAAAGGAGTTTGCAGTATATTTTGTATATCTACAAAATCAGGGAATCTGGTATTATTTCACTTTGGACTGATTCATTAATTACATTTTAAATAAAGTTTCTATGTTTATGGAATTTATTTTAATAGCTACTATTTACATATTGCATCATATTGTCTTTCTCCAGATAATCAGGAAAACAATGGTTTGCTGCTGTATAAATGAGGCCAGGCAATCCTCAGGGTCATGCCCATCCCTTCCGTTTTCATATGCAATCACATAACTAAATATTACCACTTTTGCAGCATATCATAACATGTACTTATGTCCAAACTGGCAAATCACAGTTTGATTCCCCTGAAGCCTGGGATTTCTAACACAGATCAATCTATTGCTTAGTATACTGGTTTACATGTAAATCTGCAATTATAGTTTGGTGGTTCAGGCATAGTGGTAAAATATAGTTAATTGTCCAAACACTAGTATCCAGTTAATTCATTGCATGTAAGAGGAATGGGAAGAAAGTAGGAGAAAGCAGTGCCACTAAGTAAGTAAAATATTCCAGTAACTATTATTATCTCAAATAAAAAATTATTGTATTCACAGAGCCATGTTGTCTTATACTCAAGAACAATTAAAATATAGATCTAATTTCAGTGCTGCACTCTGGTGGTTGTCACTCTAACAAGCTTCTTACTGCTCTACTGCTATTCTCTGCTGAAGACATACTGCAATCAGTTCACTGAGTTACACGTGCTAATCTTTTAAAGTGATTTCTATGAACTCCTCAATCATCCTCTTAGAAAGATAACACAAAGCACTTGCATGTTTGGAAAATCAGTTTCATAGACATCATACCATCTTGGAGTGATGAATACTTTACTCCCTTAATTCACTCCAGATTGTTCCATCTTTCACTTCAGCTAGTTCTGTTCTACAGACTCCCAAAGGATAAGGAAATCAGAACTTTTGTGAGGTGTTTCACTAGTTTACAGAATCATTATGATGGACTACCAGTTACAAATGAATCAGATTCCTAATAGTGAAAACCGTAACAAAATCACAATGGAGAGACCCATTTCTGCTTGAGCTCATATGGCATAGAAGGTGCATAATTTTTCAAGTGTTTAGATTCATCTGAGTTTTGGAAAAGTAACATATGAAATAGAAATTATATTATCTTAGTGGTTTTATATCTAATCTGAACATGTATGTTCTTATATATGAGCAACACTAACAGTACAATCATAAACAGAGTCAATCTAAGTGCAATGAAGCTTATTGGCTTAGATGACAGGAACTCTATTTAGGATTGCACTTTAGTTGTCTAAGATTGACCAAAGAATTTAGTTGGATCTATAGAAATCATCAGTAACAAATCACTTCAATTTGACACTAAACAAAAGCACATTTTAAAGAAGACACTGTTCAATAATCTTAATATCTGGATGGCATCAGTTTGTATATGAAACCTCCACTGAATCGAAAAATTCGTGGCTTTACTTAGTGCTTAGGTTAAAAATAAATAAATAAACCTTGCCAAATAAATAGCAAGCATGGTCAGCAACAAGTTTCAAAAACAAAGATATGTGCCTAACTATGTTTTCACTGAAAACCTCGAGTCTGGCAGAATTACAAACTACAGGGAGAAATGATTCATGGAAATTTTGATAGGAACAGGCATAGATGTTCCAAAGCATATATGTGATTAACTCATAGAGATTTCCTGTAGAAGAAAGCAGAACAACACCGAGAATAGCCCATTGTTCTGGCCCGTAGAAATATATACTAGTTCAACATTTCGCGATAGACGTATCTGTCAACTTTTTCCTTATGCAAATTTGTGTCAGTAGGTCTATTAGTACACATTCTATGTTAGGACTAAAGCATTTTCATGTCAGTAAAATGTCTGAAAAATATAATGTAGGAAATATAGAAGAAACATAACCCCATGTAAACTGTATTATTTACTTTTTTATTTTTATATTTTTACCTACAAAGAAGACTCTCAGCCTTATCCAGAAGATGTTTACATAGGATCTTGGAATGTGCGTAAAATGGCTAAATATTTTTGCAAAATTCTGGGTCTCTCCAGTTAACTAGTTCAATATATCTGAATTGATGAAAATATCAGCCATGTTATGATGCTCATTAACAACCATGACACTTTTAAGACCAATGACATTTAATTTGGGGATAGGTTTTATGTGCACACATATGAACTTTTATACCCAGAATGAAACTTTGTTGGTATTAAAGGTGTGACTGGACTTAAACTTTGTTCTGTTGTTTCTAATAGGGCTACTGACCTGAACCTATGTTCATTAAAATTGTTATGGTATTGTTTTGTAAACATAGTAAGAAATGAACTTACTACAGAGTACCGTATATACTTGCATATAAACCGACCCGCATATAAGCCGGGGCACTTAATTTTACCACAAAATCTGGGCAAACTTATTGACTTGCATATAAGCCAAGGGTGGGAAATGCAGCAGGCTACTGGTAAATTCACAGGGTGGCCTAAGTGCTTAATACATGCTCAATCATCATAGGCTTTCCCATCCAGGCTCCCTCCCAACAAATACAGAAAAGTCAAGAGGATGAATAGCTGCTGGTTTTTGTACCCCACTTTTCACTAACCAAAGGAGTCTCAAAGTGGCTTACAATTGCCTTCCCTTCCTCTCTTGATGCCAGACACCCTGAGAGAGCACTTACAGAACTGCTCTGTGAGAACAGCTCTGGCAAGAGAACCAAACAGTGCCCCCGAAGCCAGCAAACCAGAGCAGAACAATAGTACCCAAAGTTGGCAACCTACAACAACAAGTACAACAGCTACCAAGCTGGGGCCTACAGTGTCCCCCAGAAGAAAACACTGAAAGAAAGAACTGTAAAACTGAAAACTGAAAGAACTGTAAATATCAACTTTTAAAAGAAACACAACCCCAAGAAGAAAAGGCAAACAATGCTGCCCCTCAGATAAAAGAAGAAACACTGAAAAAACAGTAAATCCCAAAGCACCCCCAAAAACCACCCCACCCCCAGAAACCAAAAGAATAATTTGGATAAAGTGATTAGGAAAAAAAGGGGGGAAATATCAGAATCCCTCAGTCAAACCAATGATGTCCTACAAGCTGCCAGAGTAAGCTTTCAAGATATTTGCAGAAGGCTATGATTAGCTGGGAGCAATTAGCTCACTTGCAAAGAGCTTAGTTTTCAAGATCTTTGCAGAAGGCAAAGGTTAACTGGAGGCCACTAGCTCACTTGCAAAGAGCTCAGGTTGCAGTTGCAATGCTGCAATTGGCTGGCTGGGGGCAAGCTGTTAATCAATTACCCGCCTATAAGCCGAGGTAGTCTTTTAAGTGCAAAAAACTGTGCTGGAAAACTCAGCTTATATGTGAGGATATACGGTAACTTTCAAAGGAAACTGGAATGGTAGCATGTGTGTGTGTGTGTGTGTGTTTGAGAGAGAAAGAAAGAAAGAAAGAAAGAAAGAAAGAAAGAAAGAAAGAAAGAAAGAAAGAAAGAAAGAAAGAAAGAAAGAAAGAAAGAAAGAAAGAAAGAAAGAAAGAGGGAGGGAGGGAGGGAGGGAGGGAGGGAGGGAGGAAGGAAGGAAGGAAGGAAGGAAGGAAGGAAGGAAGGAAGGAAGGAAGGAAGGGTGATTCCATATCAGCGGTGCCATTCCAGACTGCCGCGGTGTCCTACTAAAAGGAGTCCCCCCAGGAAATGTGGTGGCAGCAGATAGATTCCACCACATGGAGGTGGTGTTGTAGTGTGCTGGATCCGCCTGGTCCGCTCTGTGTTGCCAGGAAGCGTCGCAAAGCCATCCAGGGCATTGTGTGTCTCCTGCAGGCCTGGAAGGCCTGGCTCTTCGCGTCCTAATGGACCTGCCATAGGACAGGCCCTGTTGGCCCTCGTAGTGCCAATGGGGAACACAGAAGAATCCGCATTCCCTTAGCATGGGGCTTCTGAGGTCTAATCTGCGCCAGGCCCTGGAGAGCGGTGGTCTGGTGGCAACATCATATCGACACAGGGATTTGCCCCGCCTCCATATGGCTGCCCTTTCAACCTTTTCTGCCCATGTGGAATGGACCAGAGAGAGAGAGAGAGAGAGAGAGAGAGAGAGAGAGAGAGAGAGAGAGAGAGAGAGAGAGAGAGAAGACGAAGAATCCTTAAAAAAAATCTGCTGAAGTCAGTGCTGCACTTTGATTACAAACCAAGTAACAGAATTCACCTTTAAATACTAAAAAATTGCTGAACCAGCATTATTCAATGTTTAGAAAAATAAATGCAAATCAATTTTTGCGCTGTCTATAGAAACAATCAATCAATTTAATCTATGCTTTCAGAAAATGCCTTTATCATGCCATAATAATAATGCATGGATATTAGTCCAACTTTGAAAAAATCAGGCTTAATCAAGAAGAGTATATTTGTTATTTTTGTCCTTATGACAATTCACCATTTGGAAAGTTTGATGCATCAGAACTGGGCCTTCCCTTACCTCTAGTTATAATAAAACCAAAATAGAAATTCTAATGCAAAGGTGCCACCTAGTGGCTATAGCCTACAATTCCAAGTTAGATAACAGGACTGGAGAATTTTATTTATTTTATTTTTTGACGTGTGTCCCACCCCTCCCAGAACATTACCTTAAGCAACTGTATTTTTCCACTATAAAATAGTTAATTCCCATCAAATTAGAAAGTTAAAAGAATTGTCTTTTTGATATGCAAAAAGTCTTACCATGATGCTCCTTTCATAATGATCACTCTCTCTATCAACGTCTATTGGGTATCCATTGAGCGTCCAAATAAAAGTCAAGTCTAAAGTGGGATCATGTTCTGCAAGACACTGCATGGTAGCATTGTATCCAACAGTAACGTCAACATTTGTTGGTGCTAAAGTAATCCTTGTAGAATCTATGGTTAAAAGGAAAAGTGAAATTGTATATAGCAACAAACTGATTTATTGACAACAGCTCTCTGCTTTCCCATATACATAAAGAAAGGAAAAACCATACCACATCAGCTACTTGTCCACATCAGCTACGAAGCTGCTATATTGTTCAAAACTTGTAGAAAATGTGTCAGAAAACTGATCCAGAAATTCTAATGCTGATCTGAGCATGTTTTGGGAACATTAAACATTACACTAACAGCAGCTAATGGAGGCTAAATGCATTCATAAAGCATACTGAAGGCCTTCGTGATACCTTCAGCACGTTTTGTGAATTTAGCCTCTATTATAATAAAGTAATTACCTGTGACTACAAGAGTAGAGGAACCATTAGCTTTTCCTTTGTTGTTTTCAACAAAACATGTATAGTTGCCTGCATCAGCCCTTGTGACATTAATAATTTCCAGACTTCCATCATACCAAATACGCATCCTATTAAAATAAAATTTATAGGAGAAATTATTTCAGAAGAAACAATGCCTGTCCAAAAGACATATCAAGTGTCCCTTAGAAATGCTTTATTATAGCTATAAAATAAAACTGTTAAGAAACAAATACTTTCAGAATTGAAAACAGTAAATAATTATGAATCAGGACCCAGACTTCTTGAACTCAGGATGCTGCTTGTAATTGCTCATTATAAGACCAGCACTTTCTACTACCAGTCCTCTCTCTTCCACTGGTATTGTATTCCCAAAATTTGTCTTGGAAAGGTGGGAACACAATAGAAACTTAACCCCTCCAAGATGGAGGTCCACAGCCTGGGACAGAAAAGGGAAGACCAGGAAGCACTTCTGCTTGTTCTGACCAGGGTACAACTTAACATCTCACCCTGTGCCAGGAATTTGGGAGTGATCCTGGATGCCTCTCTTACTTATGAGGCTCAGGTCATGAGAGTAGCACATCTGATGTTTTTCCATCTTCACCAGGTGAAGCTACTAGCGCCATATCTGTCACTGGAACACCTGACCATGGTGATCCACAGTCACCTCCAGAATTGATTTCTGCAACTTGTTCTACATGGGCCTTCCCTCGTCCTTGATCCAGAAATTACAGCTGGTGCAAAATGCAGCTGCTCGAGTCCTCTCAGGATCATCGTGGAGGACCCATATCCAGCTGATGCTGAGGAAGCTGCATTGGTCACCAGTTGCAGTTCGAATCAAGTTCAAGGTTCTTGTGTTATCCTTTAAGGTCCTTCGTGATCTGGGACCCACATATTTGAGGCACTGCCTATCGCCTTATGCTGCCTGCAGGGCACTGCACTCTGTGGGTAGTTCCTGGCCCTGGGAGGTTTTGCCTGGTCTTGACCAGGGTCAGGGCCTTTTCGGTCCTGGCCCTGATCTTGTGGAATGATCTCCAAGTATTACTGAGGGCCCTGCAAGAGCTTTCACAGTTCTGCAGGGCCTGCAAAATGGAGCTCTTTTGCCAGGTCTTTGGTTGAGGCCAGAGCATGATTGGGGGGCCCTCTATTGGGGGGCCCTCCATTATCAGATGGAACATATATATATATATAAAACCTATATGTTCCATCTGATAAGACAGACACCCCTAGAATTTCTCCTTGAGGCGCTGTGTGTGTAGGTGTGGGCGTGAGCGGGAAGGGAGGGAGTGAGGGGCTTTTCTGCCATGGGGTAAATTTTAATAACTGTGGAGGTTTTAATTGTTTTAGTTCTTAATTAAATAAATGCTAGAGACTCTGAAGCAGCATCACAGACTGATTTTTAACAACTGTCTACTGATTATTTCTTCTATGTATACCCAGATTGCTGTCAAAGTGCATGGGAGTCAGTGGACTCAAGGTATTTCAATGGTGGCACTATAACACTAGCCTTCATAAAATAATTCCATCCTAGTCTGGTGCTTTATTTTTTCCCCTTTTATCAATATGTTTATCCATTACAATGTAGTCTCAGAGTTTTCTGTACTATGCCACAATGCCTAGCTTTTGCATTTTTTTTAATAAGCTGTTATTCTCACCATAGTTTATACCAATGAGTTAGAATCAAATTGTAGTAGAGAGGTTCTGTGTTTAATTTATGATAGCAAGGTGTGTCATTTTTGTGTTCACTTACTGCTGACTTCTTTATGTATCACACCAAAAAACAGTTATATGAATTGACATAGCCATCACATATGTATCAAGATGTCTATCTCTTAGTGATTTCAAGTTTATCACTAACATCCCTTAACTTTACATAAATAGTTTTCACAGGCCCAGATGTAAAGCACCTTTCACAACAATCTATAAATAGACTTAGGTTTGTCTCCCAGGAATCCTTGCAACAGTTCTGAAGAAGGCTACAGACCATCATTCAACATTTTATGTAAATCAGGTAACAGATTTTTTTTTAGGGCCTGCTGGTCTTGGCAAATCACTAGTAGCAGGTTATCCCATGAGGGTATCATGAAAGAGTCACCCTGTAACAACAGTTCAGGGAGTATAAGAGAAAGAGATACTGCTGAAAAGGCTAGCTGAATCTTTTCTAGAGGAAATTTATTAGGTTGGAGAGGCTTTTATGTTATGTGTATGGGGTATGTGGGGAGAGTGATGTATGTTGCAGGCAGAAGAAGATTTGGCAGTAGGTGAAGGACAGGCCAGGTCAAAGAAGGAAGCTTGTTCCTGTGCCATGATCTGATTCTTCTTTTAATAAGGGCAAATGGGACTTACCCTGTGTGGAATTGCTGCTGTGGGGAATCCCCACAGCACCTGAGGACCTGAATTGACTGACAGGACAGCTGTCCCACAGCTACATGGGCATCATTGCATGTGTGGGATCTGTTGGGAAGAGAGAGGGCTGGGCTACTCCCCCTCCCTTTATTATTATTATTATTATTATTATTATTATTATCATCATCATCATCATCATCATCATCATCATTATTATCATCATCGTCATCATTAATATTATTATTATTAATGTTAATGTTGATATTGATATTGATATTGATATTGATATTAATGTTAAAATTGAATTGTTATTGTCACAACTTGCGGGAATTTAGCATGGGAAGGATCCATCTGGGAACAGACCACGCTTGCCCGCTGGGCTGCTCTACAGAGGGGGCCTCCTTAAAAGGCTGTGGGCAAACGGAGCCAGACAGCTCCCACTGATGGAGGAGCGGGCCTTGATGGCAGAGCCACATTTCCAGATGGCAAGGGAACCCATCAGAGGTTTGCGCCTCAATGAGTTTCTAAACACTTCCATCTCCCTGGTAACCAGCAGTCCACTGTCGGCACAGGAAGCCTGGCAGGTTGCCAGATGGACCTCGGCATGCTTGCTAAGATAAAGGGGCTGCCAGGGGCCACAGGAAGGCTGGATCAATTTCCCCCATGCTGTGCAATGCTCTGTATTAATAAAGTTGTGGCCAGTTTTAATGCCAAAGATGTAGTCAGTGTCCTGATTATGTCATGGAAGGTGTTCCCCTGCAAAACGATAAGGCCTGTGCAGTCATTTAAGTGACCCATTGTGTTTGAAAATACTATTGCTGAATGGCAGGTCAAGTACCAGAAAGGTTATCCTAGGGAACCAGGCCTCTCTGGACAACATTTAGAACACTGGGACACAGACTGCATAGTCCTGCTCTAACCAGCAATACTGACCGGGTGGAGTTTACAAGAATTTCTGTCCCTCTGCTCCATGTGATCCTAGGCCTAGGAGCAGCTCTAGGCTTGCATTCAATTATAGCACGACCTCCCCTAGCAGCTAAGACTTTCTTCTTCATGGGATAGAATTCAAAGGTAGGAGGTAGAACTGCAGAGAAAAACACACATAAATATTATTAGATATTTACAAATTTATTTTTTATGTGGCAGTGACCAGCCAAACAATGTTAGAATACAGATAAATATAAAAATATATTAAACAATTGAGTAAAATATATAAACACAAACACAGACACACAAACAGGGAGGAGGGCCAATGAAAATTAGTTGAGGGAACTCCTAACAAAAAGTCTTCATCCACTGATAGAAGACAATGATAGAGGGAGATATTTATGTATTTATTTATTACATTTGTATACCGTCCTCCCCTAGGGTTTAGGGCAGCTCACATAAAACGTAACAGAACAATACATCACACTCATTGATTATAATGAATGAAAGGTAACCATATTAA
The DNA here is from genome assembly GCF_049243985.1 of Paroedura picta. NCBI lineage: Eukaryota > Metazoa > Chordata > Lepidosauria > Squamata > Gekkonidae > Paroedura > Paroedura picta. The sequence goes on along the minus strand of NC_135373.1, from coordinate 75,216,492 downwards.
CAACATTAAACAGGGAAAATAACATTCAAAATAGTGAACAAACTAACAGGCCCATGGTTGGTGTGATCTGTCACATGGGTTCAAGGGAATGAAGATCAGTGCCCAGTAGATGTTACTTAGTTTTGGTTGACTTCAACCAAATGCCTGGTGAAGGAGCTCCTATTTGCAAGCCCTGTGGAACTGTTTCATTAGGGCCCTGATCTCCTCTGGGAGTTCATTTCAACAGGTGGGGGCCAGGACAGAGAAGGCTCTGTCCCTGGTTGAGATCAAACAGAATTGGGTACAGGGATCACTAGCCAGTTGGAGGTGGTGGAACACAGAGTTCTTTGAGGGGCATAGGCAGAGAGGCGGCCCTTCAAGTACACTGGACCCAGTCTGCATATGGCCTTGAAGGTAATTACCAAGATCTTAAGCCTGATCCGGAATTCAACTGGTAACCAGCACAGTTGTTGGAGGATGGGCCGGATGTGGGACCTCCACAGTGTTTCTGTGAGGACCCTGGCCACCATATTATGGACCAGTTGCAGTTTCTGGATCAAAGCTAAGGGTAGACCTACATAGAGCGAGCTGTAGAAGTCTACCCTGGAGGTGACCGTCATGTGGATCACCATGGCTAGGTGTTTCGGGGTCAAATAGGGCACTAGTAGTTTGGCTTGGCAAAGGTGGTAGAAGGCCAGCCGAGCTACTAGTGTGATCCTGGCCTCCGGGATCACACCCAGTTTTCTGGTGAAGTGAGCCACTGATAGCTGCCCAACTTCCAGGTTGGCCAGATGTGCTTCCTCACTTGGAACCTTCTTGCCCAGCCACAGGACCTCTGCCTTTGAAGGACTGAGTTTAGAATTACTCTGCTTGAGCCACCTCATCACAGCTTCCAGACAGCTGGCTAATGTTTCTGGGTGCGAATCAGGGCAGCCATCCATCAGGAGGAAGAGCTGGGTGTCATCCACTTATTGGTGATAACCCAGCCTGAACTTCTGTACCAGTTGGACAACAGGACACATTAATATGTTAAATAGGATTGAAGAGAGGACAGCTCTTTGCAGGACTCTGCATGTGAGTTGTTGGTGGTTTGAGAATCTCTCTTCTAGTGTTACCCTTTGTCTGCAACCCTGGAAAAAGGAGATCAGTGATTGAAGGGCTGTTCTGCAAATGCTGGCATTGGTGAGGCATGAGCTAGAAGCTCGTGGTCAACTATGTCAAACACTGCGGACAGGTCTAATAATACTAGCAGCACCGACCCGCTTTGGTCCAACCGGTGATGGAGGTTCTCTGTCAGGTAGCACTGTTTCTACCCCATGGCAAGGCCTAACCCATTTCTAGAGGATGGTAGCTCAGCATGGACTTTAAAGTCCCCCAGAACGAATAGACTGGGAGACTGTGGTGTTCATGCCACCACTGCAGAGCTGGCATGGCATCTGGAGGTACATTGGACATGTGGTACACCAGCCAGATGGCCACACTAGATTGCTCACCACCCAAGGCCAACACTCAATACCTGGGAATGACAGCATGGGAAGAGCCCTGAAAGAGAAATCTTCTCGGATTAGGGTTGCCACCCCTCCTTCCCACCTTGAAGTCCAAGACTGATGGGGGGCAGAGGGATAGTTCTTTAAGGCATGTCAGGTCCACTCTATGTTCTGCAAAGTAGGTTTGCAGGGTAGAGGATTTGTTGCTTATTGCACAGCATCAGCATCAGAGGTGAGTTATTCACCTTTGTCTCTACCTTAGTTTCCCAAGGAATGGGACAGAGATTGGAAGAGACCTGGATATTATTGTATTTTGGGTCCCTTATCGTGTCCCACCTCCTCCCAAAAGGATGGTATCACATCCTCGTTTAGTATGCTAGGTATTATGTGCAGCATAACCCAGTCTGTTCAAATTTTTTGGTTAATCATCTTCATTTTAATCAATTTATCAAATCATACAATTGCACCTTATTAAAACATCAATATAAATGACATTTTGGAACACTGAAAGAAATATGAAATATAGCTAATTAACAAAAGAGAATCCATTCCCTATTGGAATCCAAAAAGCCTCAAAAGAAAGCAAATGTGCTTTTAAATAACTTATTGATATTCATCCTTGTTGACTTAGCTTTATTTGAGGAACATGCTGGTTAAATCAACCATACTGTGCTTTGCATTTTTATTTATTTAATGGAAGTGGTTTTAAACAATACATATATTTCCACTAACCTATAATTTTAAGCTCAGCATTTGAATAGATGATTCCATGTATGTTTTCTGCTACACACTGGTACATCCCAGCATCATCAAACTTCAGGTCATAAAGTCTCAGTTCTCCTTTCCAGTACTAAAAACCAAAATACACAATTAAGGCACCAAGAAGTTTAAAGGATTTAGAAAATCTAAATTCTAAATGTTACCTTGTGATCAGGATTCTAAATGTTACTATGCTGTAACTTCCATTTAAAATAATCTTCCTTATTGTCTAGGTTTCCTGCCTGAGACATCTGCAGATGTGAGCTGGCTGATTTGTGTACCTAGCTTATGATCAGCATAACATCTTTAGCAGTGCCCAGAACTAGTTTTGAGGATGGCGTGCACTAGTGCCAAACCCTAGTCCTACATGAACTTAGCTAGAGAACATATTACTCAGATTCAGTGATCCCCATCTCTGCAACAAATGACCAGCTTTATGAAACTCACTGGTGGTGCTGATAATAAAAATTTTGCTATAGGGCATGAATCTTCAAAATCAGTAACTGGATAAGCAAAACAAACTGATTTTAAGCATCACACCAGGGGATCAATATATTTGCTGTTGCAAGAGAATTTGTATGAAGAAGCCTCTTTGGTGCTTGGATTCAATTGCCTTTGGGGAGGAGGGTGTGATGATAATCTGGTTATAAAAGACACAGACAACATCTATCCTTTCCAGTGTACTTTTTTTGCATTTTTCACCATTACTATAGCCATTGGATAAAAATAACTTAGTTCAGTTGAAGAACACACTGTCTAAAGAATATAATCTCTCACGTCTCCAATATCTCTGCACTGTAGTGGGTAACTCAATCACTGCTTCAGATTTTGGCACAGCTGATTAGACAGGAATGAAATAAAACCATTTTTAGTATGGAAACAGACAAACAAAAATGGGATTGCAAGATTCAACTCATCTTCCATCATATTTAAATGGCATAAGTATTTCATGTGTGCTGTTCATCCACATAACAAGTCTATTGCAGAGAATATGTTAGAATGCAATTCTAGTATATATACTCTAGCCCCACCACCAAGTATCACTAACAGAAGATTAAATTCTGGTCACACGTTCAAGAGGTCCAACTGGAGTTTGAAATTATTGTTAAGGCTTGTCCAGATTTATTAAACTTATTAAGACTGGAAATTTGGGGAATATTGTGTAAAAGGAGAGTAGGTTTTAGTCCCCCAGTAGTTGCTGGTGTTCACAAAATGTTGAAACATTTCACTTATTAGGTACTTCTCCCCCCGCCCACTTCTTGGATGTGGGAATTCTTCCGTTCCCTCTGGTTTCCTTAGGTCTCCGGCATTGCTGCCACCACCTTTCTACTCCCTCCCCCTCCTTGGATGTGGGACTTTGTGTACTCTCTTCCTGTACCTTTAAAATGGTAAACTAGTAAATTTGTGTAGCTCTGATGAAGCCATCTGGCCAGGCTCTCCCAGGTTCTCCCAGTCTGCTTGTCTTTAGTGTTTCCCATGGGAAAGGGTTTTCTCATGTTTCTGGAAAGGGGGGGGGCTACTCATGTGTCTATAACGCTCAGGTCTGACCTCGTGACTTTGTCACAGTCAATTCTTCTGTTCTATGTGTTACCTTGGCAAGGTGACCCGCTTATATGACTTTTATTCAATAAACTAACTTTTGGTTAAATGCCCGAGTCATTGTATTGGCCGCGTTGGAGATTGAGAAAAGATCAGGGCTGTCTAGGCCCAGTTCTTTCCCTGCCTACAGTATCCCAGAGGGATACAAAAGGCCCCATTCACCTTCATCGCATAGAACAGGGCATTGGTTGACCCCCCACAATGGTGGGATAGCATTACTATGCTATTCCAACCATGTGCAGGAACACGCCCCTGCCCGTGAAGCCCGTGAAGCTTCTTACTGCGGGAGGACGGGGAGAGGGAATAAGGGTCGCGCCGCGCATGCGCACATGCGTGCTGCGTGGCCGAAAGCATGCATGTGCGAAAGTGCCGCGCATGCGCGAAAGTGCCATGCATGCGAGATTTTGCCCACGCAGTGCGCATGTGCACATGCACGGCCATGCATGTGTGCTGCACGGGCGTGGCCATCGCCCTGCCGGTCCCCAGCCAAAAAAAGTTTGGGGACCACTGCCTTAGGCGAGGGCTGCTGCGAAGTCTTTTCTGTATGCACAGGCCCGGCCCAGCAAGGGGGCTGATGGCATTCATGTTAAGAATGGGAATGCATCGGGGGCCCTAAGGCAGGCCAGGGCTGGGAGCAAGCTGGGCTGATGGTGACATTGTGAGTCTGTAGGGATTTGCCCTACTGGCCCAGCTCATCCCTCCCATGTGAGGGCCATGGCATCCTTTATTGAGTCACTCCATCTGTTGTTGGGTCTTCCTCTTTTCTTTCTGCCTTCAACTTTGCTTAGCATTATCATCTTTTACACTGACTCTTGCCTTCTCAGAATGTGATCAAAGTACAATAGCCTCAGTTTAGTCATTTTAGCTTCTGGGAGAATTCAGTCTCAATTTGATCTAGAACCCTCTTATTTATCTTTTTGGAGATTCATGGTGACCATAGAACATATTTGTCTTTTTGGAAGTCCACTATACATGTAAAAAAACTTCTTCAACACTACATTTCAAAGAAATCATCTTAACACCGCCCATGGTGCCGCGGGCGCCACGGACTAAATAAAACGGTAAGGCGTTCTGAGGCGGTATGTGTCCGTGATGAGGAAGGGTCCGGATTGGACCCTTCCTCTGGACAGACAATCGGAGGGATCAATCAGCAGGCGCAAAGCGCCTGCCGATTGGTCCCTCCGATTCCCATCCCCGAGCAATTGTGAGCCGCGCACAGCGCGGCTCGCAGTTGCTTCTTTGCCACCGGCCTGACGCGTCAAGCCACCGGCCTGGGAGCCCCCGGCAGCCACGCAAAGCGCGGCTGCTGGGGGCTCCCTGACCTCATCACCGCTGAAAAACAAAACCTCCGAAGAGCCACCAATAACAGAAAAAAAGAGCCCAAAACCACCGACGAGCCGCGTCAGGAGCCGCCCAGCAGCACCCGTCCTCCGACGCGTGCGCACAGTGCGGCTGCCGGCACCTCCCTGCCCTCATCGCCACTGAAACAAAAAAAACAGCCGAGGAGCCGCCGAAAGTAAAAAAAACCCGCAAGCGCCGCCGAGCCGCCGAGGAGCACCCATCAGGAGCAGCATCCTCTTACACGTAGCCTTCCGCCCCTCACCTGCCCCCGTCTCCTAGCGCCCATTGTCTCCTTTATACAATGGGCTTTTTTACTAGTATATACAATAATTTGTTTGGTGGCTTGAAACATGCTTGCAATGAACAATGTTGTCTCCACAGAATTCTATGAGTCATTCTCCTGCTTCATGTCATGCTTCTAGCCCAAGTCTTCCAACAATATTTGATTCTGCTTTGTTCCCTATTTTGCATTCCCATTACCTATGATCTAGTCTAGGTATGTGGTAAATTTCTTCTGAGACATTTTCATAAAAGCTTTCAATTTCTTCCTCTTTAGCATCTGTAAATGGGGCATGAACCTGAATGATGGTTATACTGGTAGGCTTTCCATGAAGTTTGATTGATACTATTTGGTCAGACTCTTCAGATGGCATAAATCTTTCATCCTTAAAGACTTTGTATTACAGCCCCCGACTTCTTGTGCTATACCTTACCTTATGATGGCACTAACTCAATTTCTCCTGTGTTTGTCATTTCCTGAGTAAAAGTATTGTCATTTTAGGACTGAAACTGTCCTAATTTGGTAAGCCTTTTTAACTTCAAAATGATACCTTATAAATACTACAAACAACATTCCAGTGGGTAGTACAAATAAAAGGTGAAACTGGCAGAGACAGTATGAGTTATTTTAAGAGTAGGACTGGTGAAAACTTTACTACACAAGCAAAGATGATATGAGACAAGCATGTATTTCTCCTATATATATATATATATATATATATATATAAAATAGTTCAGACATAGATTTTCTACTTATACATTCACTTTCTGTTGCTATATTAAAAGAAATATGTCTGCATTGCATAACCTATAATTTAAGCCTACCGGTAATCCATTTTTCAACCACCGAATTGTTGGAATTGGCTTGCCAGTAGCCGTGCAAACCCAGTGTAAATCACTGCCCAAGTCTCTTTCTGTATCATTGATATGTTCCACCCATTCTGGCATTGCTGAAAGACAAGCACAAATATTATTGCATGCCTGATTAATGCCAGTTTGTTGTGGTGGTTCTTGTCAACCATTCCATCATGTCCGACTTTTGGTGATCCCATGGCACAGCCATTGCCATGATCCAGCCATAAACCCAGCCATGCATACCTGAGCATGCTGGTCCCAAGCCAGGGTAAATGGAGAGGGTTAAGAAAAGACCTAGCAACCTACCTTGTAAAAAAATACCAAGAAATGATTGTGTGTTTGGGTAAATGTATTTTGAATCTAATTCTATAATTATTACCTCCAAGTCAATAGTATGTTTCTGTAGAAAAAAATGTGCCTTCATATTATCCTTCCTAGCTCAGAGGTCTTTCACAAACAGCAAATGTATTATCAATAATAATAATTAATAAGACAATATTAAAATCTGGAGGCCCAGACATGAGCTAGAAATCATTTCACCAAGTTTTCTATTAATCATTTCCTAAACTGGCAGTAGAATCAGCAGAATGTCCATCTAAAAACTAAAACTGATATGAAGCTCATCCTGCCCATGGAGATAATCAAACGAAGAAAAAGAAGAAGAAGAAGAAGAAGAAGAAGAAGAAGAAGAAGAAGAAGAGTTGGTTCTTATATGCCAGTTTTCTCTACCCGAAGGAGGCTCAACGCGGCTTACATTCACCTTCCCTTTCCTCTCCCCACACAACAGACAGACTGTGAGGTGGGTGAGGCTGAGAGAGCCCTGATAACTGCTGTGTCAGAACAGTTTTATCAGTGCCATGGTGAGCCCAAGGTCACTTAGCTGGCTGCATGTGGCGGAGTGCAGAATCGAACCCAGCATGCCAGATTAGATGTCCATACTCCTAACCACTACACCAAACTGGCTCTCACCTGGCTATCAAAATATAGACTGAGAGTTTAAAAAGCAGCATAGCATATTCCTCACATCTCCATCTCAAAGGATCAGATGGTAGGTGATGATCCCTTTAGATCCTAGAAAGCCAGTGTCATTCTGGGTAGACAGTACTGAACTTGATTATCAAGAATCTGATTCAGCATAAGGCAGGTTCATGTCTACAATGACCATGCCATATGACAGAGGCCTTATATTAAATTAGTTGGTAAATCTGTGTCTGGGCTGTGAGACTTGAAATTGAAAGTGGCTGCAGTAAAGGGAAAGCTAGGCTGGAACCCTGGTCTTTAACATATAATTTTCTATGCACAAGGAAGTACCTTCATCCAGGTTCTGAAATAGCATGGAGCAGGCCCACGTTTAGCACCTCATGGAGAACTAGGCCAGCAACACAGGCCCTTACAAACACCTGAATCCTTTAAAATGTTACACAGACATACTTTCTGCCTTTCATACCAAGGAAAAGCCAATTAGGACTGACTCTTGCAAACTATTAAAGCAGATGGAACAGCCTTATTTACATCCTATTTGACTAATTCTTGACAAAGTTGTTTAAAGCCATACTGTAGTTAAGCTTCAAATACATTAATAAAGATATAAGCAACTGCACTGTACTCTTTGCACTTGGATTTCACATATTTCCTAACTGAAACATAATATTTTCAAATGATGATATAAAATGCAACAGATGGGAATTGTGAAAAGTTTAGCATAAAATCTGGAATGATTTAATATGTGAAAAATCATCCTACCTTGAACATAAACGTTTGCCGAATGTTTATCCTTCCCTCTGTGGTTTTCAGCTTCACATTCGTAAGTCCCTTCATCTTCAAACTGGATATTGAAGATCTTGAGAACTGCACCAGATGCACTTATCTCAGCAGCGGTTGGCATGGGTTCACGATACTTAGACCACCTAAGCTCAGGAACAGGGCTTTGGAGAAAACAGAGCTTATCAATACAGAAGACGTTGCCTCCTTCCTTGTGGTCTGCTGGCCGCAAGAGGGCAGGATTCACCTATGCTCTGCCTATGCTTTGTTACCCTAATAAAGCTGTGGCCAATCAACACCAAAATAAGTAGAATGGTGTATGCATGCTCCTTTAGGCACAGGAACATTTTTAAAAAGAAAATTCAATTTCTATGACCACCTCTCTCGGCATAGCTGTCTCAGGGCAATTTACAAAAACTTGATAAAATAATTAAATTCCATAAACAATAAAAACAGTAAAAACAACTTAAAATTTATGTTGTTGTTGTTGTTGTTGTTGTTGTTGTTGTTGTTGTTATTATTATTATCCTTTAATTTATATCTTGCCTCCCCCCGGAGGCTCGAGGCGGGTCACATAAAACCAATCCCCTAAAATCAGTACAATAAGAACAATAAAACATGGTACATTAATTAAGACAAGGCAAGAATGGTGGCAAGGTTCATTAACTGCCATGTCCCCCCTGACATTAAAAACATACTTACTTTCCAAGTGCAAAACACTCTAGTGTCACATTCTGCCCCAGAAGTGCATATGTGTCTTTGAACTTCACTCTGATATCTGGCAGATAGCCTTTTGTACCTAACATGAAATAAAGATGCAAAACTTCTTTCAGGCCATTTTACCACACACACATATTTATATGTGGCTGAAAAGCCTCCTTAGTATTTAGCAATACAATACAGAGTAAGAAGTCGGGAATAAACTGGATTAGATGCAAAGAGTTCCACAGAGTTCCCACTCTCTATTAAATTTTAATCACTAGGCATGCAGGAGCACAATTCAGATCAGTATAGCAACTCCTTGGTCCATCTCAAGAAACAGAATGTGACAGAACAATCTTCTCCTTGCACTACAGTCCTAAACGGATCTGGCTGACATCAGTGGTGATTTTGTTCTGTTCCGAGCCAAGCTCAGAAAAAAAACCAGGCATGCTTCTTTGGGGTATGATATTCATGTACAAAGAGCCTCTTGTGGCGCAGAGTGGTAAGGCAACCATCTGAAAACTTTGCCCATGAGGTTGGGAGTTCAATCCCAGCAGCCGGCTCAAGGTTGACTCAGCCTTCCATCCTTCCGAGGTCGGTAAAATGAGTACCCAGCTTGCTGGGGGGTAAACGGTAATGACTGGGGAAGGCACTGGCAAACCACCCCGTATTGAGTCTGCCATGAAAACGCTGGAGGGCGTCACCCCAAGGGTCAGACATGACTCGGTGCTTGCACAGGGGATACCTTTACCTTTACCTTTATTCATGTACAAGTAAAATTAAGTGTTACAATGAGTGGAGTCTGGGAACCCTAAATCACATAGAAGCTCCAGAAAACTGTATTTTAAAGAGTCACAGGGAACCAGCTCTGACTGGAAACACTGTGTGCATTTTTTTTTCCTGAGCTGTTACAGACCGAAAGAGAGATGTTGTTTGTCCCATTTCAAAGCTTTACATCCACTGAATACTGGAGAATTTGGATCACATTCATTAAAAGTAGTAACATCTGGTTTGAAATTAATATGTTGTTTCAGAACTCGTGAGGTTATATGCATGGGATATGATGGGGTTAAGCAAGTTCCAAGTCATACAAATGAAGTTCCAGATTATGCTGGGCACTGTGGTTGCAACAAAAGGTTTAAAAAAATTCTAAGGAAAATTCTTCAATGGAACATGCAATATCCTGTTCACATTAGTGAGACCTGAAAGGACCATCTTGGGAAGCAATTACTTCTGTTGAAATTAGTCAGGTCAGGAACTTGGGAGTGACCACTGATGCCTCATTAACTCTAGAGGCACAGGTCAGGAAGGTAGCTTGCCAAGCATTCTTCCATCTTCACCAGGCACAGCTACTAGTGCCCTACCTATCCTCTGAACACCTGTCCACAGTGATCCATGTGACAGTCACCTCCAGAATAGATTTCTGTAACTTGCTCTACATGGGCCTAAGCTTGGCCTTGATCCAGAAACTGCAGCAGGTACAGAATGCAGCTGCTAGGGTCCTCACAGGGGTATCTTGGAGGGCTCATATCCAGCCTGTGCATCGGTTGTCAGTTGCTGCCTGGATCTGGTTCAAGGTTCTGTTGTTGACCTTCAAGGCACTTCATGGTCTTGGACCCACATATCTGAGGGACTGCCTTTTGCCCTATGGCCCCCAGCAGAGCTCTACGCTCTGCGGGTACTAATTTATTGGTCATCCACAGCCCCAGAGAGGCACGCCTGGCCTAAACCTCTATATAGATGTTTTAGGTGGGGTAGGGGGTTGAAGACTGCCATGGTTTTAGGAATCTAATTTTATTGTATGTTATGTCTGAATTGTTTTATTGGGTTTTAATAGGGTCTATAGGGTTTTTATATGGACAAATTGTAACCCGCCATGAGCCAGTTCAGGAATGGCAGGTAATAATAATAAAATAAATAAATAAATAATAAACAAATAATAAAATAATAATAAAACAAACAAACAAATAAAAATATCGTGTGTATTGTCAGATTCAGAATGGTGAAATCACAACAGCTGCAAAAACAACCAACTGTCCCAAACCTAAAGTTACCACCAGAAAAATAATATTTCTACTTCTTCACTTTGCCAAATTATTACAGTTTAAGTTTGGAATGAAAACTACAATAAAAGATGCATGCACAGGTTTGAGTAAGCTAGGACAGAACATGACATACCAGGAAAGAGGTCAGAATCCTGCTCAAGAGTGGCTAGAAAGATATATCCACGCAGAAAGCTTTCCCTTGATATTTCCTTCTCAGCAACAGAAGTAGTTTCCAGTTTCATTCATTCATTCATTCATTCATTCATTCATTCATTCATTCATTCATTCATTCATTCGGAAGTAGTTTCCAGTTTTACCAGAGTACAATGAATACATTGCATCATTCATTTATACATGCTGCTTCCCTGCACTCAAAGCTGAATATTTATGCCTTTCAGTGTGTCTCCTCTCTTCTGTTTCTTCTAAAAAAACCCTCAGTTCTGTGCTAGCATCTTAAAGGCTCCTTGAAGTCTCCATGTTCATTGAAGGAAAACATAAGGAGTTTGCATCATGGGTTTGCTGGGAGATTTATGCCTCCCAGATAAATACCAGCTCTTTTCTGTTTGCAACCAAAGCAGGTGGGAACAAGCAGCGATAGCCTCTGCCCATGCTGTTTTCCCATGCACAAACCATCTATCCGTGCAGCTATTGGCTTCATTTTGAAACTTACATGAAGCTATATCTATTCCATATTTTCATAATGGAGTCAATAGCAACACAGCGTAGTTTGTAAACATGAAAACAGCATGGGGGATAAGCTCTTGCTGCTGCTTCTTGTCTACTTTGACTGCCAAAAAAAGTTGTTGTTTGGGGAGTACAAAACTCCCATCATACATGCAATGCAAAGTCCTTGCATCTGCCCTCAACAAACACAAGGACTTCGCAATTTGCAGATGGTGCCACACATATAACTCAGAGTAAACTCAGATTTGTCACGAAGTACAGAAACAGAGAGATCTGATGAAAGATCTTTTGCACCTCACCTACTTGCATCCTAATAGTTAATCATTCCTGACTTCTTGATGAGTAAAACCTTTATGATGCTTGTGTCTCAAAACAGGCTACTCACACTCATTTTACATTCTAGGGAACACTTCAAACAACTTCTCTTTTTTTGGGGGGGGGGTGGCTCCTGCATCTTTCTTTTTCTTTTTATTATTATTATTATTTTAATTGTAATTAATAAATAACAGACAATCAACAGAAACAGCCCACCAAAAAACAAAGTTCACCCCAACACTACTCTGTAGCTTTCTAAACCGTTTGAATCCTTCAAACAACTTCTGTACCTGCATATGTCAAAATGTAATGTCAGAAGAGACTTGGAGCACAGGAAAGGAAACACTCACAAGAGGAAATACTCTGGAAAAAGCTGCTTATATACTATATTCAATTTCTTTAAGATTTCTCCAACTTTTCCTTATAAATGTGAAAGTAAATATTGATGTAAAGAGGACACATGGTCTGGATAAAATACTTACGATCTGGTTGTGGAATAAGAGGAATGAAACTGCTGAATACACTCTTAGCTATTGAGTTGCTGGTCACAAAGCAAGAGTAGTTGCCCTTATCTGATGCTTCTACTTTTGCTATGTAGAGATTGCCATTTGTCTGAGACACAAATCGTCGCTTATCCAAAGTAATAAATTCAGGGAAATCATTCAGAACCCAGCGATAACTCAGATCATCTGGAAAGAGAAAAAATGCTTTAGTTAAAATGAATAAGGCTTGGGTGGTCAAAGGGATATATGAAAGCATAAAGAAGTGCTGAATAAACTTTCATGAATGAGGCAAATTATTTAGATTGCTTCCAATCTGGGTTTAGGTCTTGGTCACCTTACAAGATGGGAAGAAAGTCTGATGTTGGACTTAAGTTGGCACCCATTCTTGACAGGGCTGTTCTTTTTTTGAAAGAAACAGGTCCATAGTCAGGGGGTGCTCTTAAACACAGGCCTCTTGTTGAATAAGCAGGTGCCTTATGGCCAGGAGTGTCTTTCAACCGCTTTAACTGGCTAGCCAGCTGTGCCTTTTTCTGGGCAGAAAAGATCTCTTCACATTGGTGCATGCCATGGTTACATCTAGATTAGAATATTGCCATGTGCTCTACCATGAGGCTGCCCTTGAGTTCAGAAACTTCAGTTGTTATAGAATGTCACAGGCTGTAAAAAGGGTTGTAGGGACCTTAACACTCTAGACCTGGACCATCTATACTGGCTCCCATTTTTTTTCTGAGCATCGTTCAAGGTTCTGATCATCCAAGATGATTGATATACCTGAAGAATTCCCTACTCCCTTATGAACCTGCTCGACCACTACTGCACCTATCCCTTCTGATATTAGGTAGGTGGCAGCCTGGGAGAGGGCTTCTTTATCATGGTAAAAAAGCCTGGAACTCTCTCTCCAGGGAGACAGTCTACTTCTTCCATCTTGCTTTGTTTGATGCTCCTCCAGCAACCCTCTTCTCCTTATAAAAAGCTCTGGTTGCTGTTTTTATGTTTGTATGTATTTTAACACTTTTTAATTGTTTTAATAATGTATGTTTGTGCTGGGAGTTGAATTAATGGTTTTAATGTGATTGTTTTGTGTATGTTTTAAATTGTTAGCTGTCTTGTTAGCTGTCTTGGTAGTCCTTGTGAGAGCAGAAAAGCAGGATAAAATTTGTGTAACTAAAATAAAAATAAAACAATATTAATCCAGGACCACCTAGCTATCACATTTTTAACTTTACATTCTTCCAGAAATTGCGAGCCAGCCACTGGAGGTAGGCAACGTCATCTGGAGGGGCAGGAATATGCCACCTGCCTTCAGGGGCTGGGAGGCCACATACCTGGTATGCAGAAAAGCCCCTTGTCTTCCACTCTACTCTCTGCACCACACTGGTTTTCTCTGTTTCATTGAACACTAGGTTCAGTCAACAAAGTACTATGTAGTTTAACTAAGAGTGTCAGGATGAATGGTTTCTAGCTTTTCACTGACACCATTTTAACTGTAGATGATAATGACTTGAACCCAGAACCTTATACACACAAAGCATGTGCTTTGTCATGACCTGTAATCTCTAAAGTTATTACACATTCTGCAAACATAAAATTCACATTCTGTAATCTGAATAAAGTATGAACATATCAGCAATGACACATATTGTTTTACTAATTGCTTTAAGAATCATAGCAGAAGCAAAAGCTGAGTTTGAGAGGTTTTGCAAGGGGATAACAAGTGGAAACGGAAGGATAAAATTGTTAAAATGAGATGTATAGGGAGAATGTGACAGAAAAAGTCATCCTAACAACTTAGACCTTGAAACCACAGAGGAATTCTTTCTGCATTGATAGAAAGCTTAGCAATAATACACCCCATAAAGAGGACCACAGTTTAGCATTCTTGTGACATCTTGACTAGCTGAGAGGATTTATTTTTTAAGTTAATTTGTTCTCACATTGAAACCCTTAGTTGCAGCATTACATTAGGATAGGCAAGCATAGTATTGGAAATTAACCGAACGAAATATAGGGGAAAGATAAATGTCTGGCTACAAATAATTGCTAACTGACTGACATATGAAAGCTTTCAGGACTGAAATTTGTTTTCATTCTTGTATTGTGCTTTGGGGCACAGAAATTTGAGACATAAGAGCTATAATATAACTGCCAAGTATATACTTGAACAGTCTTCTGTCAAAATCAACTCAGAAACAACACAGAAAAATATGTTTTTAATGGTATTCTCAAAGTTTTCTTCTCAGATGCTATCTGATTTGGTCAAAATGGCCATAGTGGTAGAGACTTTCTCTGTTGTCAAGCATTTTATCTACACACTAGAAATTAAGCCTGCTGTAGCTGAAATTCAGCGGCCATTAGAGCAGTGCGCATGCGCGGCGCGGCCCTTACTCCCTCTCCCCCCCCCTCCCGCAGTAAGAAGCTTCCCGGGCCGCAAGCTTGCGGCCTGGGAAGTTTTTTACTGCGGGGGGGGCGGGGAGAGGGAACCGCGGCCCGGCGCCCTAGCCTTCACAGCCCGGCACCAGGCCGTGGACCACAGGTTGGGGACCACTGCACTAGAGCATAGGGAAGAATAAGGGAGGAAAGGAAGGTTGAAGAGGGAAGGAGGGATGGGAGTGAGAAACGAGGGAAAGGGGTGATTGAAGGGATGAACAGAAGGAAGACAGGAATGAAGACAGGAAGTGTGTTAGAGAGGAAGGGGGAAAGAGCAAGTGAGAGGGAGAGAGAGATAGGCAGGAAGTAGATGGAAAAGTAGAGGAAGTCAGGAAGGAAAGAAGGAAGAAGGAAGGAAGGCAGGCAGGGAGGTATGTGGACTTGGAGGGGACAGGGGTGTGTGTGAAGGGGGGGAGTGGTGAGGGGGTGAATTGGGAGGGGGAGTTGGGGAGAAGAGATCAAGAATAGAGGAAGCAAGGGAGAAGGAAGAAAGGCAGCCAGGGAGGTAGGTGGACTTGGAGGGGAGTGGGGGAAAAGGAGGGGGGTATTTGAAGAGTAAGAGCCTCTTGTGGCACAGAGTGGTAAGGCAGCAGTCATGCAGTCTGAAAGCTCTGCCCATGAGGTTGGGAGTTCGATCCCAGGAGCCGGCTCAGGGTTGACTCAGCCTTCCATCTTTCCGAGGTTGGTAAAATGAGTACCCAGCTTGCTGGGGGGTAAACGGTAATGACTGGGGAAGGCACTGGCAAACCACCCCGTATTGAGTCTGCCATGAAAACACTAGAGGGTGTCACCCCAAGGGTCAGACATGACTCGGTGCTTGCACAGGTGCCTTTACCTTTACCTTTATTTGAAGAGTCCATGGGGAGGAGTCATGAGGGGAGCACGAATTGGGAGGGGGAGTTGGGGGGAGGGCCAGGAGGAGGTTTTTGGCCGGGGGGGGGGCGGTGCAGCCTTCTGCCAGCCCCAGTAGCTCCCTAGCAGCATCCAGGATGCTGCAAAGGTGTCCTGGGGCCGTCAGAAGGCTCCGGAGCAAGGGATCTGGGGCGGGAAAGGATCAGGGATACCGCGTCTTCGATGTGGCGTCCCTGTTCCTTTTCCTAGTGGGAGGAGAACCCAGGTGGAGGACTCACCGCGCGGCCATCCTTCTGTGGCTGCTTGGCCCTGGATGGACACTCAGAGGGCCCAATCAGGAGCCGCAAAGCGGCTCCTGATTGGGCCCTCTGAGTTTTTATCCCGGGCAGAGCCCGCCCTTTCTCCTCCCACATTGCCCTTATCCGGAAGCGGTTACAGATTGCTTGGAGCATCTGGAGTTCTAGAAAGGGGGTAGTTTCAGAAGATGCCTCTTTAGGAAGCTGCTAGCTCTGGAAGCAACCTGGGGTGGAAATTTGACTCTGCCCACATTATATGCTAGAAACTGGTTATGTCATCAAATTAAAAGCTTGAACTAACTTTTATGAACATATATTAGGCACTGGATCAAGTAGTTACCTAACCCATCTTGTTGGTTGGGGCTGCTACCGTGAAGAGAAATAACAACTTGCCTTAATTGGTCACTTTATCTAACTTTCCAGTTCCTTACAGAGAATATGTGGCACAATAGTTTCTCCCTCAATTCTCTTGCATCTTCCTGCTATCCATAATAAGGTCATTCAGGGTCCATAAATTGGAGAGCATTATAAACATTAATAATTAAAGATACAGTTAAAATTAGGAGACAGTTTAGTTAAAAACACATAAACAGCTATGTGCACAAACTGGAGAAATACGGCTTGGTTTGTGGTTGGTGGCATGCCTAGTTCATAAATCAGACTCCAAAAAGGTCTCTCACATTCATACCTGCCAACCCTTTCTGAGTGTGATCACCCTTGGACTGCTAGGTGAACAAACCGGTCAGTGCTAGAGGAGATCAGCCCAGCCTGCTCCTTAGAAGGCCAGATCCTGAAGATGAAACTCAAATACTTTGGCCACCTCATGAGAAGGAAGGACTCCCTGGAGAAGAGCCTAATGCTGGGAGCGATTGAGGGCAAAAGAAGAAGGGGACGACAGAGAATGAGGTGGCTGGATGGAGTCACTGAAGCAGTCAGTGCAAACTTAAATGGACTCTGGGGAATGGTAGAGGACAGGAAGGCCTGGAGGATCATTGTCCATGGGGTCGCGATGGGTTGGACACGCACCTAATAACAACAACAACAAGGGAATAATACAGTACATGGACCACTTTTTCTGTATTAAAAAAGTGTGTATGCAAATCATTGGTGCACAGCTGCTGAGGTTCACCTAACCTTATTGATGTGATCTTTAAACAGCAATTTTGGTTCTTTAATCTGAAGAGAACCAGCCATTCTAGGATGAATTAAAACCATAAAAACAGAGGTCAAACTGCACTGATCTTATTAGAAGCTTAAACAGCTTATAAGACTTATATAGTTGTATTCAAAGATAGCAGTTCTATAATCCCATTAAAGCTGTTACTATCCTGCCTCTCTCATGAAAGCTGAAAAATATGAAGAACAGGTTAATTTACCTGGATAATGACGTGGAGGGTCACAGAGTAGCACTGCTCCCACACCTTCCCGAACTTTTACCTCATGTCTTTCTTCAGGAGTAAATGTATTTAGATCTGATCATGACAATAAGAGGGAAAGAAGTATTATATGAATACACATCATAAATATAACCACATAACATATTAAGTTGAGGTTTCCAGATATTCACTATATTTTGACTGAATAATAAAGATGACTTATTCAAGTATTACATTCCTATTCTCTCTCAAAAAGCATTACATTCCTACTTTATCTCAGAAAGATCATGATGAACTACCATTTATCCTGTCCATAAGGAACCAAAGTGAATTTGGCTACAAGTAACTGCCTATGATATGACATAGAAAAAAATAATAGTACAGTACTTTTCTTATACACTGACCCAAGAATGTAATATCAGGGTGCCAATGTCAAGGGACGGGTTAACACAGAAATTGCTGTGGCCCTCTGCATTACTTCCATTGCACAGCTGATAATATATGCTTCGTAAATCCTTCAGGAGTAGGCAATACAGAAAATCTGGGGTAAAAACCATATGGACACATTTTCCCCTTGCCCTGTCCCATGCTGCAGCCACTTCCCCCTTGCCATCAGGGGGATTTTTTTTAAGTGGCAATTTGACATATCATGTAACACAATCACAATTTGTTGCTTACCAGTTTAACAAAAGAAGAAAAAATAAGGAAGCCTGAGTGGTGGTAGAGGATATTTCATGGGTCCAGGCTGGCGAAAATATGGAGAAACCCATAATGAGGAAGCTCTGCTGCACTTAATTGGCAGCCCCTGCAGCAATGAGGAGACTACAGAGAATCATCACTGTGCGGAAGATTCCAGAATGCACAGCACAGTTTCCTAAAACAGTGTCATCATAAATAATCCATAGGGAAAGGGAGGCAACGCTTGCTACTTGACTGACAGTGTTCAGACAGAAACCATTCAAGATTATCAAGAGGACAGTAAGAAAAGAGGCTGCCTCACTGCCCCTTATTAGTGAACACATAGTGACAAGAATCCTACTGTGTGGTGAAAAGGAAGGATGACCTGTCTTTAGAACAGCTAACAATTATGTTTTTCAGTGGCTCATAATGTTATAATTGGTACTTCTACAAGCCATGACACTGTGGAGTAGAGACCAATATTCCCATATTAGTCCACATTTCTTTCCCTTCTGCCAAACACATAAATGTGCATATTTGTGTGTTTGGCAGAATGGAAAGAGATTTGGAATGGAGGCTGCAGGAAACACAGGTCTGACTTAAGCATCTGCCTTGGTGAGAAGAAGCCACAGTGTCAGGAAAGACATGTTGTTTGCTTGAGGAAAACTCATGCTGCTTTACTCCATGGATGTTTTCTGCTCAATATGTGTTTTGTAAATAAAATGATGGAAATAAACAAACAGAAAATGGAAAGGATTGCCCTTTCAGCAACTTGAAAAGGTATTACAGACATCTTCCTTTTCTTTGAGTCCTATGGATATATAAAACATGTATATTAACATGTTATGCTTTAGCCAGTAAGACCCAACATTGGAATGGCATTAAGACCGTGATCACCAGAAAGTATAAACAGGTAAGTATGGCTTACATCCAAAGTTTAGATTTGCTTCTCGGCTCCGTATGATTCCATGTATGTTGGATGCTATGCAGACATATGTTCCTTCATCCCTTGATTTCTCAGGGTTAGTGATTTCCAAGTTACCTCCTACCATAAGGTGGCGCCCCCTTGTAATTTCAATATCCCAGTTGTTAAGTTTCCACCTATTAAGAAATGCAGGTTTAATTATTTCTAATAATCAAAGGCACTTTTGACATTTCCTAGTAATGCTACGTTTACATTAATTTAAAGCATGGTAACTTATTCTCACATTAAGGGAAAGGGCAATCATCTTGCCACAGAAGGAAACCTATACCCCAGCTGGTCATCTTTAAGAAATCAGAAGAAATGAGCACTGGAAAAAGATTTTGTGCAACTTTACTTATATTATTTCTTCCTATGCAAAGGGAAAATGTCCATGGAATCATAAAGCATTACTGTGAGACAAGTTATGCTGGAAAATGCTCATCTTCATAAAAACACATGGAAAAATTTAAAAATGGAAATAAAAGAAGTTAAATTGTACTCATAATTGCACAGGCAACCCTATGAATTAATGTTCTCCTAAATGTCCTTATCATTAACAGCTTTCATGGTTACCCTTCCTAGTCTCCTGATTTCTTGGTTTTAGTCTCCAAGGAACCAAAACTCCTGAACAATTTCAATATTTTCCTCATCAATCTTAAAATTGTATAATTCTCCAGTACTCACTACTTTTGTCTTCTTGATATTCAGCTGTAATCCTGAGTGGATGCCAAATGCTGAATTCAATGTGGATGGAGTTGCAGCAGCATAAAAATATTCCAATCTGATTGGATACCAAGTCCAGCACACTGTGGCCAGGGTGGATACAACCCAGTGGCTAGAAGTCTGCATAGTCTTTATGACAGCTGAGGCTATTAGACGCTCGTAGGATCATGCCTATCCTAGTATTTTGGATTGCCTTATGAATACATTCCATTATGAGAGTTCATTTTTTTTTAAAAAAGTAAAGTACCATTTCGGCCACCAGGAGGAGTGTGAAACCTGCTATGCATCTAGTAGAAATTTAACCAAGCAACTAAAAAAACCAATATTGTTACAACCCCTTTTTGGTGAAGGGTGAAACTCAAAATAATGTATGAAAATACAGCAGGGTTTATAAAAAAATTCCTAGCACAGTTCTGAAAATTATAGAATACTAAAATCTTGCTCTTTTTCCCCTACGATCACCCCTTTTCCTTGTCAGTCTGGATACTGAAAGCCAGGCCAAATAAAAACTCCTGACACAAAAATATCAGGTGATGTTAGTTGCCCAGGCATTCAGTATCAAAGTGAGATAGGTTAAGTACAATTAGTAATATATTATTATAAAACAACTCACACAAATGGTAGAGGCAGGTTACTAATTAAAATTCATAAACAAAAAAGTGCTTTAAGAACCTGCCTATCATTGCTCTCCCTTGTGGCGTTTCTTCCTGTCAGCATAGTTGCTCCTCTGTGCCTGTCCCACAAGCCCCGCCATGATCTTTTCAGGGGAGAGGACTACAAGAAAGGTTTCCATCCTGTGGAAGGCTTTTGACTTAGAGTTTCTTCCTTATTTATTTAAACATTTTTTCCTTTTGCACATGGGATAGCTTTACCATGAAGAAAATGGTAAATAAAACAGAAACAAAGGGGGGAAAAAACTTTAGCATTGTCCCTTTCTGCCATTTTTCTCACTGGAAAAAGCCATTTATTTTGTGCCCGCCCCTGAACAGGAATGAAATCAGCTCAGCCATGGCTGTCTCCAGGAAGAAAATGACAGAGGAAGATGGGTTAAAGTTTTCATCTCTGCCCAAGCTCCGCTCCTTCTTAATAAGGCAATCCTAGCAAATACATTAGGAAAAGAAAGAAAATTCCTTTAAAATAAATATGGAAAAACTATAGCATGCACTTGAGGCCTTAAATCAATGGTAACTTCCTACAAATCAGAATAAATAAGAACAAAAAGTGGCTTACTTGTAAATAGGGGCAGGGATTCCTCTGGCTCTGCAATTCATTGAAACTCTTCCATCTGAGGATTCTTCTGGGTAGATTGTATCAATAGGTTGTTCTTCAAAAATTGGCCCATATCCTTTTAATTCCTCTGAAGAGAAATGATTAATCAATTAAATCATAGCTTTAAAAATATCAGCTTAGCATATGTGGTGAATGCAAAAGTCAAAAACCCTAAAACACACACAAACACTTATTTTAGTGAGCCTAGTGGAAACAGTTCAAATGCTATAGCTTCCAGTTCTCCTCTGCATTCTTGTCAATGTATTCCCCTACAGAAACAGAGTGCAAACTAGTTACATTTCCCCTGAAGGCCATTGGCTTGCTGCTGACACCGTCAACAACCCTGCCAAGTGGTGCCAGATTTAGTGGTGGCATTTGTGACTTGCACATCTGTCTGTCTGAAAGACACATGGAGGCTCAAATCTCTTACACAGACCAGCAAACAACCACCAGATTGTGGTGACATCTGATGTCCTCTGGCTTGGACAATAAATGGGAAGCTGAAATGGAAAGGTTAGTTTCATGAGCAGTATGCTTTCTCATCACATAATGCAACTGGAATTGTCATTTGATCCTCTTGCTATATTGCTTTTAAGGCTTCAGTCTTCTCCAGGGCATTCTTAGCCTAGCCCAAGCAATTGGGGACAATACCAGATATTGGTGCTGGAATGCACGTAGGTGGGGGAAGATGAGTGTCTCTGGGCATAAGCAAAACATCCATCCCTCACTACTAACATTGCCATTCGATGCTGATTTATTCTACTCTGAAAGTCCATGGGAATCAGTGAATTTATATGGCAGTAAATCTGCACAGGATTATATTGTACGGAATGATGGCATATGTTCCTAGGATGTGGGAAAGTTCTCCAGATGACAGATTGCATCGGAGCAGGTTTTTTCCAATCAATCTCATATAATACCCCCACCTTACTGCAGCCACCAACATTTTAGCAAAAGTAAGTGTTTTCATGCCAACAAAATAATAATTGTTACTAGAAAGGAAGATCATCCTTTGATTTTGGATGATGACACTGTTCAGACAATGGTGATGGAAGGTTTAAAAGCAAGATAGCGCCACTTTTCTGACACAACAAAATATAATCCATTTCATATTATCAATTGAATATAACCTTGTAGTTCTACATTCAAGGTATAAGCTTTTGGGTGCATGTACACTTCTTCAGATATGATATAAATACAACTGTCTTGGTCCTAAAGGTGCCACTGGACTCAGACTTTGTTCAATTAAATCTGTATGTTATCAGTCATATTCTCTTGTTCAGTTTGTCCTGCCTTTAGGCACCAGAAGGCAATTATTTCCTGCACAGAATATATTCACATCAGCAAGATGTAGTCTTTAAGATAGTAGTCTTGCACATGGGAGGCTTTCCCACTTGCACACTTACCTGGCAGAGAGAAACATACAGAGGCTCAGCCCCTTGACTGGACTAATGGTACGGGACAATGATGACTGAGGGAACGGCAGCTAGAACACATGAGGGAATCACCAAATCCAGAACAGCTGCATACACAACTTTCCTGGGAGATAGTCAATGCCAACAGAAGTTGGTGCCACAGGGCAGAGTAGGGTGGTAAAAGAGAGGGCTGAGACATTGAAGTTGGAGCCAGGGCACAGAGGACAGACTCCCAGTTCCCTACTAGATGTTGATGGGAAGAGTAGAGGAGGGTGCAAAGGACCTCATCCTTCTTGAGCAGGCCAACTGCACAGGCCCCTGAAGATTCAAGGGGGTGGCGGGGTGGTGGAGCCGAACAAAGGGGAAGGGTCACAAGAGGCACTCTTTGGCCCGGGATTCTCTAGGCAGGAGGTTCGGACTTTGTGGCCAAAGGGATTGGGAGGGCCAAGGTTGTATCACCCTCAGGGAGTCAAGGAAGAACAAGGCTCATCCAGTGAACCTGATTCTAGGCCCACATGGTGGAAGAGGAGAGAGAGTTGGGTAAAGGCAACTCCATCCCCCCTTATGTTAATGAAGCTCCTGGAGGGCCATTACAGCTAAAAAGGAAGATCCAGGAGGGCACCACAGCCACCATGGAAATGGACATGTCTAGGCTTGTCTTTGTCCTGAAAGCCTTCGTCTATGTAATGAGCACTGAATATCAACAAGATATTCACTTTGAAAAATGGCAATATGCTTGCTTTCAGAGTGAAAGTAGCATCCCTTGCAGAAGAAATCAAAACAAGATCCCAAGAGCTCTTAAATCACACATTATGCATGGCGCCTGCATGACAGCAGGGCCAATCTCCACTTATGCATGATGCTGGTGTCATCCAGAACCCCTCCCAGCCTTGGCCTGCTTTATGGCCTCTGATGGCCCACGGCAAGAGAACACTGATTTTTCTGCATTCACTTTCTTGCTGTGGCAGCCATCAGAGGCCCAGCTGGGCTAGGCCCATGAATCCAAGCTCCTCCTTCCCTCCTATGGTGTCACCACAGGGACACAAAATGCCCACTCAGCTTCGCGGTGCTGCAGTGTTTCTACACACACACCCCTACAAATTAAAAGAGGAAAAATAATTGATTGCTCTTTTCTGACTTCTATATGTATTTGAATTCTGATTAGAGTTAAAAATTGATACTTCAGCCAGTATTTCTTTTCAAGTGAGGGCTAGCAGTAGCCACTGAGGAAATTTAGGCTGCGAGTGAGGAAAGCACAGGAATAAAAGTTAAGTGCCTCCCACCCACTGATATACTGTGATTTGACAATCTAGGCTCATTCCCTCACTCAGACTCAGGATTTCCCTCTTTTTTTCTCTTTCTTTCTGACTCAGCAGTCCATTTATTTTATTTTATTTTTCAAAAGATCTATGGCTTTCCTATCCTTTATTATATTTTTATGCTGGCTCAGACTAGGAAGGTGAGGAAGAGATAAGATCATCCTTTAAACTTAAAACTTCTGAAAATGGCACATTAGAATCTTTAGAATGTTCAAAAATTAACCATTTTTTAAATTCAACACAAGTGAATTTAGATGTAAAATGTATTAGGTTAATAATTTATCATAATCACAAACTTCATTCCCTATCTTCCCAGCAAGTGACAGTTCTTAAGGCTTTCACAAAGTCTTAGAATCTTAGAGATGAAGACCTTTGGTTTCAGAATTTCCTAAACTCTCCAGTTCACCTTCTTGAGTTTAATTGACTCTCCAGGTTTCAGAAGTAAGAGATATACTACCAAGTGCTCAAAATCCTTCTCTTAACACACCAGTTCACTTCCTTACATTTAATTCTTTTGGATTTCAGAAGGTAAGGGTACACAATTAAGTACCCAAATTCTTATCAAAACACACCAGGGCTCTCTCCATTCTGAGGATATTGTACATATACTGAGAAAACATCACACTCCACCCAGGGACCTAGGGATCTGGTTTTTAGACTGTTTTTAGATTTTTAGAATTTTTATCATGGTTTTAGCATGACAAAACTATATTATGTATATGTTGTCCACTGCCCCGGGTCTGCCTTTAGCAGGGAAACTGGGTTACAAATTCAAAGAAATAAAAATAAATAAAACAGAAATATTCCAATATGTCACTCATGAAATTTTGACATAGCATTGGTGAGTCTTCAGATTTTGGGAAAACCCAGTTCATTACATTACTTATCTATGTATGGTACAAGCATGTAGTTAGCTGTATCCATCCACAGAAAAATTCCCCAAACAAACTTATTAACCTTTGCATCTGTAACTAACTAAAACATCCTGAACTGGTATGCAAGCTGTTGAGTTCTCCAGAACTCTTCGTCAAGCTAGCTGATAAGTGCCAAATAACTTTCTTCCCCACTTCATTTGTTTTTGGTTTTTTGCACTATAAGTCTGCTATTATACTGTTTGCATATGCATTTATGCATTTTTGACACAGATTTATTAATTAACTATGAAATGCTGAAATATGATTAAGAGATATGCTGTAAGAAAAGAATGATAAGATATCACTGAGAAGGTGCCTTATGAACACCTTTAGAGAACTGGGAAGCTAACAATCCCTTTATTCTTAACTGAGGAATTTGCTCCCTCATTTCACCTTTCACCAAGAAGCATGCACCATGAAAGCCACATGCCAAAGAGAGATGGGTAAGTGAAACAGATTTCCAGAAATGATGTATCTGAAAGACAAGTAATTATTGCTTCTCTAGCTAACTGCTGAAGCCAATATGCTCATCCAATCAGTTATAGATTTCTCACTGACAGCTCTTATGAGATTTTCAAATGAACTGCGACAAAAATTTTTACTACATGACCTCAATTTTGCAGTGTTCTTGCCTGATCAAATTAAATTCATATGAACATATGCCTTGCATATCATCAGGTCTCAAGACGTATCAGTGTCATGAGACAGCATGCTAAACTGGAAAAGAATGGTATACTTGTTTATCTCAAGCACAGTTCAGATGTAACCCTTTCCAATATCTTAATCATGGCTACCATCTCATGGGCGGACCCTCCTGTCTCCTGCATAAATGTCCCGATCCACAGACTAACTATTTTGTGGCACACAGCTGCAAGGAAGTTGACACTCATTATAGTTTCTATATAACAGTTAAATCCTTCTATATGTTTAAAGATAGTCATGATTTGTGCATATATGTTATAGCCATCAGTGGAAAAACCAGAAGGGGCAATTGTACAAGAAACAAGCAAATGTGTGAGATGAGGAAACATAATATCTGCTCTGGGATTGAGTCTGTCCTTATTTCATATGTTTAATGATATTTTTGTCCCGCCCTTCCACCATGCAGAGCCTGCAGGGTGAACCAAGCTGTTTCTGTGAATGTGGGTGCCAGCATTTCCTTGATCTCTCCCTCCTGTTTTGAAAGAAGAAATCACATACAGTGGGGACCTACACTGACTGGTCCTCTTACAGAAGGTTTTGTTTAAAGTGCAGTACAATCTGCACTGTGTATAAATAATAAAAATGTATTAGTAGTATGTTATAAACCACTGCTATAGCACAATGACAAACTATCTCCATCATCTTTGTTTTGGCTTAAGTCCAAATCCTGTATTTTCCACAGTTTCTGATTTATCCAGGCAAATTATTTCCTTGAAGCTTATAGCCATGAAGGTGCAACCCACAAACAACTCACCAAACAAGAAAATTCACATAATCAGCAATAACTTTCCTTTTCTTATAGCAACAATACTCAGTGTCTCATGGACAACATGTGGCTCTTCTGAGTATAGTTCCCCAGTGTAGCCTTGCTTCATGTTTCAGAAAAGTGAGATGGTCCGGACCTGGTGGGGATTGTGTTTGGCAGTTGATCCCATCTTGAAACAGCCACTGCCAGAGGAACAGGTGAGCCTCCTAAGGTGCAAGGATGGATGAAAATGTGGCTCCTTTCTTTGATGGTAACTTTGAAATGTGTCTGTTGCCATGCTGCAAATTGAATATCACTGTCCTATAGTGTCACTATCCTTACCATTTAAGTGAAGTACTCTGGAGATGTATAACTCACAGGGTTATTTTGGGAGCAATTCTAAGGGCCTTTCCGCACATCAGAAAAAATAGTGTTATGACAGCGCCATGACGTAAAGCTATAAAAAATCACGTCTCCACTCATTTTGTACCTCCTGGATTTCTCGCTTCCCGCTGCTGCCTTATCATGCTTCTAATCACTCCGCACGCCTGCTTGCGATGGCAGATGAGAGGAACATGCTACACACATGACTCTCCCCCGCCTGTCAGCCAATCAAGCCATGCAGCCAATCACCTTTCTCCATGGTTTAAAGAGCCCACGATGCAAGAATTTTTTTAAAAGTAAAACTTGTCGATTGCTATGCCTATGCATCTAATCATAAATGCATCTTTCTTATTTTACTGCAAACCCCTTTGGATTTATGAGCCTTGAAGCTTGAATAAAGTAATCTTGTTCCCGATTTTTTTTTTTGGGGGGGGGTTAGAGAGGCATGCTTTGTGTGTTAACTGGTGGGGAATTTTTTTTTTTTTTTGCTTTGCCTGGACAATTTAATGCCTATTCATTGCTCCAGGCAGTTTGGTTTTTTAAAAAATCCATGTCCCCAGGAAAAGGGAGGTGAGTGCAGCGCGACTTCGGCTCAACACATTTCCTTCACATGTGGCTTGCTGGTTGCTTTTCTTTGCTCACGCTACATATTTTGGGGAATCCACTTTATGAGATTCCCCAAGTCACACTTTATAATGGAGGATGTTGCTTGAGGTTTTCTGCTGGGATGCTGGATGTTGATGACGTCATGTAAAATGCCCAAAGAATGGCATCAGTAAGATGAAAATATTTTCTAGGTGCAGAATGGCCCTAAGTATTTCTAAGAAGAATGGGCCTCATTCCCAAGAAAAGGTCTTTAAGATTGCAGCCTTAGTCAAGCTATTATATTCTAGCCTAAATACTACATTATTAAAGAAATGTAATAGTTAAGTGAAAGGGAATCATGACCATGAAATGTTTAAAGGGTAGAAACTTACCTTGCATATGAACTCTATGTCCCTGGAATGCATCAAGTACTTCAAGCACATTTGAGAGACAAAGGAAAAGAAAGCAAGGAAGAAAATTACTTGTATTGGTCTCATGAACAGCCTTTGTTGCTTTGATGGCATGAAATGCAAGTGGCCAAAACTGCATGCAGAAATGTAAGAAAAGCTTAGTCTGTGATTTGGCAATCAAAGTTATGTACAGGATATGTATTTCACATCTAAAGTAACAACACAGGTTCAGACCCACTTAGAAGATGATAACTTTGATTGCTCACTTCCTCGTGAAAATTAGGATTGCAGAACACTATGCCAGTGATTTTGGGTTTGGGACACTAAATATCAGATCATTAGCATCATGTATGTTGGGACGGAAGCCTTAACATTCTTTAACAAAAATGAAACTCTGCACCAAATATTTTGCCAATAAGAAATATTATGAAGACTGTCAAATGTTTATGTAAGTTGTTTACAAACTCTGTATAGAATGAACATGTAGCCTTAAAAAATAAACAATAAGCTTGACTTAAAACTAAATACTGAAGACAGTTGATGGTGAAGGACACAGCATAGAATTCTGTAAATCAATATATTATATGCAAATCTGCGCACCTTTCCTTTTGAATTTGAACTTTGAACATCCAGCCAAAATTAAGCACTTTAAATTCCTATTATTTCAATGGAAGATTTATTGTTCTGCCCCAAACCCTACGCAGAGGAATCTGCAGTAACCAAACCTGGAACGACATGGTGGCAGCCCCACCCCATAGTGGCAAGACTCTTTACCTCCCCATCAGCCACAAAACCATTCTACACAGCAGGCAGACAAGCAGGTCAGCTGCTCAGGAACCCTCCAGCAGAGCTGGTTCCTGACAGCTCAAGGCAGGCAGAAGGGGAAGGAAGCCCTCCAGGATGATATCTGCTGGCAGCACCAGCTGAAAGAAGCCCAGAAATGGCTAGTGGCACTAAGCTGGTAGAAGCAGGACATGCATGCACCTGAAGGCACAGGGCTGAGAAGGAGGCAGAGGCTGCCCTATGAGTGTTCTGGTTAATCCATTGTCAGATGACAAAACTTTTATTCTACCAAGACAGGACCAGGGGAAACTGATGGAAAATGCTTTTAAACCATTAGAGAAGCATATAAGTGGCTATAACAACATTTCACAGACAGTATTCCAGACATTTCATTCTAAATAAGAATGGGAGGGGGGATACAGGTGGTGATTGTCAGAATTCTATGCCAGATGCTGCCAAACCCTCTGCAAAATTCCATAGTTACAGATACCCTAATCGTAACTGCATGAGTTTGCCTTGAGGCCTTTGGCATTCTGGAATTTTGACTCCCAGCCTTGAGTTAATCAAAATCTCATCAGTCTCATGAGCATGGCACTGCTTAAATTTGTGCAGAAGCAAACTGGGAAGTCTGTGACTGTCACATCACTCACCAGAATGTCGCACAGCACTGCAGCACCTTAGGCCTATTTTCAATAAAAGAAGAGCAAACATATACTGTCATAACAAAAAGGACAATGTTGTTCTGTCTGCTTCAAAGATGGGCAGGAATTGTGGGAAGGGAATAGAAAAAGAAAACAATAAGTCCAGATCATATTAGGTATTCTTTTCCTACTGCCTTCAATTCTTCCTATTTAATACCTGCTTTTAATATTTTTACCCACCTGAACTTTTGAAGTGGGGCTGAATTTACTTTAGAATTTCATCAGTGCAGCAGTGATTCTTACTCAAAAGCTGTCCCTAATTACCATGCATTTGCATTATTCAGCTTCTTGTTTCGTAAGTGTGAAATTTTACAAACAATATATTTATCAAGGCCAGGCATGGGGTCAGAGATTTTGACTTCCCTCTGGATGTGCTTTACTTCTTAAATAAAGAATCATTTCCATTGGTTAGTTCATTATTTTGTTATTTCATTCGTTCGTTAGTTAATGATTTTTATACTGCCCCTCTTGGTTGACCATCTGAGGGCAATTTACATGGTCTAAAAATTCAATAAGACAATAATTCCCATAGATAAAACCAGATTAATAAATATATAAAACCACAATTTAACACTGTTGCATCAGTCTTAATTAAAGAGATCAAGTTATAGCCAGGAAGATGTTTGTTATTTGGAGGGGACAGGAGAGGAAAGGAGGGCAGAGGCGGTAGGACAGAGGCCCAATATTTGCTATAGCTGTTATCTAGCTGTGGCTACAAACTTATCCTACTAATACCCCTGTTGTCCGCATAAGAAGCAGGACCACAAAAAGTGGCTATCAAGATGTTTTACCCTCTACAACAGCCCTCTGAGATATGTTAGGCAGAGAAACAGTATCAGGTTCAAAATCATTCGATGATCTACATCACAATGTAGGAATCTGAATCAGTCTCCTCTGTCTTAGTCTAACATTCCAACCACTACACTGTAAGCATCGCACTGTGCTTTGTTTAAATAAACAGAGACGAGAAACACAAGTAAAAAAAAATCAAAGTGTTTTGTTAATCAATATTTTTTCTTTATGCATTTTAATGTTGATTCAATGATTATGTAAAATAAAAAACACTTAATAAAAACGTACTAAAATGAAATGTAAAACAAATTCCCAATAACAGTTAAACTGGCATATCCCCCCCCCCACCCCCGGAACAGCAAGGATCATTTCAGCATCCATAAGTAATTAAACTTAGAGGTCATCTTACCTGCCAGGCAAAAGAGGGAGCAGACTGCAACAAAATAACTGATTAAGGGCTGCAGCTTCATCTTCAGATCTGTTTATTTCACCAGGAATTTTGTCTTTCAGATTAAGAACACCTGACAATAAAAGGAAAAGGATTTTTTAAAATTACCTTACTATTTATATATTTTTTCATTTAATGTATACCCCCAGCATTCTGGGTACTAAAAAAACCTTTCCACCAGTGAATGACTTGGGACCACAAGCATTTCTCCTGACAGAATTGTTTCAGAGGGCATTTTGGCCTACAGCAAGAAAGTGAAGAGGAGAAAATTATAGTCCGTGGGCGGAAATTGTTCAGTTTGCAGAAGTCACCTACTGGATCCCAGGCTACCTCTGGTGGTAATATTCATAATAATAACTTGAAACTGACCTCCATAAGTGAAATATTTAAATATATAAAGACACATGCACCACTTCCAGGAATTTTACCTCAATTTAAAGAGTACTAAAGAATCCTTGACAGAACCAGAAACGTGTCAATATAAACTGTCTTGTATTTTTCCACACCACTTTCAACTGATTGTGTGACTAATTATCAAAAGGTTTTGTTGTTTATGTTTTGCTTTGTTTTTCAGACCAAATCCTTCCATATTCCAAATTTTAGTATGGCTTAGCAGGAGTCTGTTTTTCAGTGTCTCCTTGAAAACATTTTCACAGAGGTAGCATGAATTTAAAAAGGTGCAAAAGGATGCACTTGATTAAGTTGTAGTAATAGAATAACTCCACAGGAAACCAATGATAATTATGTATGATTGCATGCCAAATATTATAATCTGATATAAAGTCATACTACCTATTTGGAATGCGGTTTTTGTTTTTGCATTTACCTAATCTGGTTCAGTTTTGAAAGGCTTTCCCAATGACTTTTTCCTTGGGATTTTCCATGATCCCATTACCAAGAAATCACTAGGAAACTGGTAGAGCTAGTCTCCATATTCTAAATGCCCATTCACAAATTTTCAAAAGGGAATTTTTGAAGGAAGATGATTGTTGCCTTATGTTCCACTATTTCAAGGGAGCAGATGAGCTAGGCAAGAAGCATGGTTCTACTAGTGAGGAGTTTTGATAATATTGTTCTGACAAAATGTCCTCAGAACTTTCTGCTATTAAATGAGGAAGCACACAAGTTGCTTCTGCAATACTGTACTGTGACTGGGCAGAATATTTCCCACTCAGATGCTCATACAGCAATTCAAATTGATCTGAGACAGATGCATGTTCAAAGGATAGGATTTGGATGTTCTGTGCATGCCTTAGGTCTACCATTTGTTAAGAAACAGAAGACCTTTTTTTCCTTTGAAGTTCAGTACTTCAGCTTTTAGTTGCACTTACAGAAAAACTGGCTGTTATTAGACACTAGCAACTTACAGACGTTTCATTGCTTTTTTCCCCTTTGCCTGGTAAAATTTATTATTTAATAAATGTCTATGCTACCTCTCCAGAGAACCTGCTCCTGGTGGCTTACAAAGTAAAACAATATAAAAATAAAACTATTAAACCCATCATTAGTAGGAAAAAAACAGAGTCCAACAATGGCA
This sequence comes from Paroedura picta, assembly GCF_049243985.1. NCBI lineage: Eukaryota > Metazoa > Chordata > Lepidosauria > Squamata > Gekkonidae > Paroedura > Paroedura picta. The sequence goes on along the minus strand of NC_135373.1, from coordinate 75,184,863 downwards.
TAAAAGACTGAACAGCTAACAAGTTGCATAAAAGAAGTCTAAGCCTGCAACCAGAATATAGAAAAGATATTAAAAGATTAGCCTCCTTAGTTATAAGCCTGGATAAAAAAGGAATGTTTTGTTGTGGCACCTAAAAGTCACAAAGGTGGGCATTGGGCAAGACAGAAGGGTAAGGGCATCCCATAGATGGGGTGCCACCCTGACTCTGATCACTACCCATCTTCCCTTGGAAGATGGGGGTACCAAAAACAGGGCTTGTGAGGAAGGTTTAAGTTGGTGGCTGGACAGAATGTGGGGAGATAATCCTCAAAGCATCCTGGACCCTAGTGATTCTAGTATAATGCAACATAAGACATGATATCATGGAAAGGTGTACTTGTGTAAAATAAAACTAGGAGATGGGAGAAAGTTTCCAAATGGAATTGGTCTTTGAACCAATTCCTCTACCAATATATCCACCCCAAATGAAACCCAGTGAGGACCTGGCAACCCTAGGTTGTGGTGAGGATAAAATGGAGGACAGGATAATGTTGTAAGGCACTTTGGGGTCCCCCTCTGGGGATAAATAAACAGATAAATAAGTCCCAACTTTTGTTTCTTATTTATTACTACTGAGGCTGATTATTTATTACTATTTATTACTATGCAGTTTAATTGGACAAGACAAGGATTGAACCTGTGATCTTCTGCAAGCAAAACACAAGGTTTATTACTAGGGCCAGGGTCTTCCAGGAGATTTGCACCCACAGAGGTAACTTTGTAATCACACTGAATCTACCTAATATATTGCCAACAAGTAAGTGTTTTTGCATTTCAACAGGTTCAGAGTGTATGCTTCCTAGCAACTCTCTTTTAAACTGGGTGGCTTTTTCACATCAATCTTTTACTTCTGTTGAGAATGCCTATAAACACATCTTTTATCCTCTGAATAAAAGAATATGAATTAGACAACAAGTCAGTTGCAAGCTATAAAAGAATAAATCCAAGTCTTTCACTGATGTTGGATAAATGCTATTTATGCTTTTGTTTTAAGCCTTTAAAAACCTATTTGTTGTTAACAGATTTACATGGAAAGATTAAATCGTCTGAACTCTGAACAGATGAAATCATGTATAATGGCCCTGTCCAATTCTCTCAATCAGAGGCAAGACTTTTCCTCTGTTTCCATTTCCCTTCTTTGACTGAGCTACCCCAGTAACATGTTTTCTACTTCCCTGAAGAACTATTGCAGTCATACCCTGCATCAGCATGATATTTTACTTCCTACCCAGGAACCTGAGGGAAGGCTCCAAAGTCCACTTTAACTTAAGCAACTTAAATGGCACTTTAGGCATTTTTATATCCAAAATAACAAAATATTTGAATGTAGAGCAGAAAAGTCAGGTGTAATCAGGGATTAAAATTTCTGCGGTAAAAGCAGTACAAGCACAGACTTTTTTCTTAAGCTTTTAACAGTAACTTAAATCTTTATGTTAATTGATTATGTACAGCAGCAGACGCACTGAGCTGCTGCTGATATGTTACAGTGGAACAGCATGCTTCACCATTTCTTGTGTCCCCACAGGGGATGCAATTTAGTGAAGGAGATGGTATGCCGCTTGCTGCGTCCCTGTTGGGAACACATTTTGATGATGGAGCAGCGCTACCACCAAAATGCATCCCCCCAGGAAATGGAACCATGGCAGAAAGATTCCACTGCATGGTGGGTAGGAAGGTGGGATTGCATGAGAACACAATCCCAATTTCCTGCAAAATAACAAAAAGAACCCCATTCAACCCCATGGCACTGTGAAGCACTGCAGAACAGAGTGGGGCATTTTCAGTGCCCTCCTGGCCCCTGTAGCATGGAGAGGAGCTAAGCATGGAAGGCCCGGATCTTCCTTTGTGCATGGGTCAGCCCTGGCCTGGCTGCTCATGGCATCCAAAGCAAAAAATGGAATGCTAAAAACCAGTGTTCCCTTGCCACTATCCATCAGAGGCCCTAAAGCGGACCAGGGCCAGGCTGGCGCAGACATCATGCAAAAGTAGGGATGAGCCCTACTTTCATGCAGGAACCAGCCCAGCCTTTCTTGCCCATACATAATCAGTCATTGAGAGGTTTTTGGCTGTCAGTACTCACCTCAGTCAAAGCAGAAATCTGACAATCTCTCCTCAACAAGCAACCCTCTCAAGTCTTTCTCTGCTCAGCTGATGCTAACCAATGAGGTTGCTTGGAGTAGACTGTCACTTATGACCATCTAGTTTTGTGAAGAATTAACTTTTCATATTCTTTTACTGTGTTTGTACATCACTTTTAAACTTTTAAAAAATGCAGTCAATCACATAATGCTAAAAATGAGTATTCGTTCATGTCTAGCTGCACTTTGATATAGCAAATATTTATTTTCTTTTGGAAAAAAAAGGAATTGAATTTTTATATGGAATATATTGATACATTAGTCAAGAATATATAATTTAGAAGATTATTCATAGAAACAGAAGATCTATTTTTCCCCTTTGGAAAGAGAAGGGGGAATCATGGTGCAGTAAGACAAATTCAATTTTTTATTTTAATTTTAAAATATTTTCACTTGTTGTTTAACAATGGATTGAGCTGAATTATAATGGCTACAGATGAGTCGACAATTTAGTTCGCAATTCTTTCTGAGTGCAAGAGACATACAATCTGAAGTGAGCAGCTGGTAACTCCATAGGGCCCATTTCTGCCAGCAACTGGATTGACTCAAAGGCTGCAGAACTTCAACAGCAATGTTTCAAAGGGAAACTGCCAGACAAAAGCTACTGAGTTTGAATTTAGAGCAGCTCTGGTACCACTGGAGTCCAACTCAATAGGAACTTGGAATGATGAGTGCACTAAAAGGTAGTCGTTCTTCCTTACAACTTTATGTCTAACATTCTGATACATCCTGTTTTGCTGATATATTTGGAGTTTGAAGTGCTCCACACCAAGTCTACATAGATCATTTAACTGTCTGAATCTCATTAACAATTGGGCTTGTTTTTATGTACCTTGTAATTTGACTACTGGTCTACTACCGTAATAATAAAGACTTGACTTGACAATTGGGCTTGCAATGTAATGTAACACAATTAGGTACTGTGAAACTGGACCTTTGGGCCTTCGTAATAAGTCCTCAGTGTGGTACAGAGTTATGTTTTTCTAAGGCCATTGATTTCAAAAGATTTAGAAGGATATCATTCTGCTTTGGACTGTGCATTGGTTACAGCCCAACTTTAAAGTTGCAGAAAATAGTATACTCAAGTGAATATTTAACTGAGTAGTCACTGTGACTGATTCTGCATGAGAAATTTGCCCCATGTCATGAACCCCAGCTCCTGACCCGCATTTCTCCTGTGTCCTCCCAGTCTGTTGGCCATAAAGCCATAAATTGCCTATTAGCTCTTTCCCTCGCTTTGCATTCCAAAGCATCCCCCCCTTATCGCTTCCTGACCTTGCTAAGAGCTGTGAAGCCTCAACATTTGCAACTCTTTAGATCAAAGTAAGGGCCAGATGGCTCTCCTGAGAACTATTGTATTTTCCTACCTTTGGGAATCCCTTGTCCCCCCTTCCCTAGCCAACTCCAGGTATAATAACCCCTGTAGGGACCATTAATCCTTTGTCTCTGCCAAAGAGTTTTGTTCATCAAACATTTCCTATTGATGCCTTTCTGTATTAGTCTCCAGAATAAAGCTTCCTTTTGGATTTCACTACAATAGTGGCCTCGAGGAGTTGCTTGTTTGAATGACTTTACTAGGGTGTCTTCTGCCTGTTTCCTGATAGCCCAGGCCAATGCTCGTCTGGTTACAAGGCTAATGCCTACTTCCAGCTGACATTGGCACCAGCCTGGGGTGATCCCAGGTCTGGCATGACTCAGGCCCTTGGTCCACAGCAAGGGAGTATAGATTCTTCCATGTTCCCTTCCTTGCTGTGGGTGTCACTGGGGCCCATGTTGGGCCAGGGCTGTCTGGCAGGGAAGAGGCGGGCCATCCTTATCTGAATCCTCCCCACCTGCAGCCAAGTACATAATCTCAGAAGGGACAAAAAATGCTCAGGCAACTCTGCAATGCTGTGCAGTGCTATACAGTGTGGCAGAGCCACATGGGACATTTCTTTTTATTTTCTTAAGAAGAAAAAGAAATGCCCCAACAGCTGTGCCTTATGGCAGAGCCTCACCAACCCGTCTGCCTCATCCAGAGCCAAAAATTCAGGGTGGAACAGGTGCAGCAGGGAAAATGATCCCCTATATGAACTTGGGAAGAGGCAACCCAAACACCTGGTGGTAGTGCAGCACGCCAGCCTGAGTATGGAAAAGGTATTACAGCAATGAACTGCTGTAATAATTTAAGATCCTCTACTAATTTAGTATGCTGGACACAGAAATTACCTTAACTATATTCAACCACAAATATATTCAACAGTTTTTTAAAGTGTGCACTGAACCACTTGGAAAGCGATACTGCTGCATCCTCCATACACCTTCATTTTATGTTGCATGTTTTTTTCTTGAAAATAGGGCAGGCTCCTCTTTGTACACTCTACTCATAAATTAAATATCCCTGCCAAGCACTGAATGCATTTTACATAGAAGGCTCTCTATTTCAGGAAATTCTGAAAAAACATATATATTTCAAGGAGCATACATAAAGGTTAAAGTGACATCTATCTGTACATGTATATACCAGTTATAATTGTTCTTTAAACATTTGTTATTACTCTTTGTTGACCCCAAATCCACGGTCCTTGACAATTAAACTCCACAAATCATTATGAGCTTTAGCAATGATAAAAATGGCATAGCTTTCCCTGTCAGGCTAAAAATACACTCAATTTTCAAGCCAAGAAGTCTATTCATCTTGTTGTTCCATGTGGCAGATAATTTCACAGATTTATAAAATCGTTATGGGAATCATGTCAGTCTCGCAGGAAAAAATTGGTTTAGTTTCCCCCCTCTCTCTGAAGATTGCCGAATCCAATAATATTAATGAGATAGGCTTTAATTTCAATAGAAAACTAATTAATTGAAGCCCAACCATTTATCAGTAAACTCACAGAAGTGGAACACATTGCATGCCTGTCAGATCCTTCCAGTTGATAAAAGTTGCATCTATTCATATCCTGGCTGAATTTTAGAAATGAACGCAATAGGGCTGCAAACTAAGATGCCATATGTCAAATCTGTTAGTTCCTTTCACTACCATTTACAGTCAATGTGACCATTCATATAAGACATCTTATACTCAGTAGACCCCGACTCTACAAATGAAATTAAGCTATGGAAATTAATAGAGATTCATGCAGCTTTTGTCCTAACCGGGAAGACAGTTTATAAATAGTTCTGAAATTTGGCAGAGTACAAATGAAACAGCTGTAGTACAAGTTGCTGTCTGAGACTCTGCATATATATATATACTAATTTGCATTAGTGATATTATATAGTACTGTTAGTCTCTTTTCATTTGTACCTTGCTGAGACTCACCGCAACTGCCATTGATGCAGTGGGGTGCGGCCAAAGATGACAGCGATGAGCCGGTGCCGCTGGTGCGCAGCGTGTGGAGGAGGCAGGGCATGGGGCCTATATAGGCGCCACGTGCCTCCGGCTTCCTCCTCTTCTGCTTCACAGCCTGAACTGCTTCCCTTCCTTCTCGTGTTTTGTTAATTTTATTCAATGGGTTTCGGTTGTTCATCACAGCTGCGGATTAGACATGGTTGGAGCCTTTTCACAGGGATCCCAGTTTGTGCACTGGAATCCCTGGGGGGTTTGGGTCTCTTTAAGAAGACCGGCAGTGTACAAAGTGGCCTATCCAGCTGGGAGGCCAGGGACTCGTAGCTAAGCAACCTATAGGTACCAGAGTGAGGTGGATACCTGGTGGGCACGGATACGATTGCATCCCGGTGAGGGAATCTGCATGTGGAGGGTCAGCTCTCCCAGCTAGGATGGAGCAGGCCTCGGAGCATCTATGGACCCTCTTGTTTAGCAGCCTGATGGGTGACTGGGTCAAACTCCTTTCCATGCTGGAACAACCCCGTTGGGTTGAGTATGAAAAAATGGCTGTGGCCATTTTAACGCCAAAGCTAGTTGTATCTTCATTGGCAAAATTGTCACTCTGCTAATCAATGTTCAGAACTATTTATAACATGTCTTCCCAGTTAGGACAACGGCTGCGGAAAAGTAACTGAAATTAAGAAGAGGAACTGCCACTACCTGGAACCAGGTACCACAGTTGGAGAACGGATATGTAAAAGAGATTACTTTGGCGAAAGTCGTCTGATATTATGAGTTTGGATGGAGAGAAAGACTGTTGTTCTTTAACATGTAGAAGAGAGCAATATGAGCAATGTAGTTTCCAGAACGACTGCTAATTGGCATATCTATACAAGATTCTAGTGGTCTAGGGTAAAAATAATTGAGAATGTGAAAACAAGGCTGGAGAGTTAAACTCCTAACAAAAGATCTGAAAACCTCTGTAAATGAGTAAGCTTGGAAAACTATTCACCTCCAACATAGAATAGAATTGCATGTGGCAGCCACTGTACCACACATTCTACATTTCTGTCTTTATCATTGGATTCTGCTATGAGTACATGTCACAGAATGGCCAGAAAGGGTTCTTGTCAACCTAACTAATGTTGTATTTTTTTCTATTTACCAAAGCACAAACTTGATAAAAAGAAAGTAGAAACATCTGGAAGTTTGTCTTCACATACATAAAGAAATATCAGAAGATACCAGTAGTTCCTTATTGCCTTCTTTGCTTATTCTTTCCTAAAAGACTCTAAAAGAACTGCAATACTAACAAAGGACACTATGATAAAATGACAATTTCTCCCATGGTATCAAACAATCCAATATACTTCTACAGAGATTCTGACCTGAGGGAACTACAACAAGCTTTTTGAAACTAAAATACCCACCTGATGAAGTCAAGAAACAGATTAACAAAACCAGAATAGTACCCAGAAAAAAGAAAAAAAAAACTATTGTAAAACAGATCCAAAACAGAGAATAGCAGAATACCAGGAGTGGTCACATACAGCTCTCAACTCAAAGCAGTTCGACCAATCATCAGTGATTTATAATCCCTACTGGATAATGATAGTTTTCTTTGACAAATACTGGGGGGGGGGGGGGCTTTTTTGCACACAGACAGCTCCTTATCTTAAAAATCTCCTTATCCATAATAATTCAACATCTAATTTGAACATAGAACAGAGTTTGTAATAAACCCAGATGCCATACACCCAGACAATGCAATATCACCTACAGCTCATCTTGTAACACTGTATATACCAATAAATGCCATCAATGCCCTTTAGTTCTTTATATAGGGCAAACAGGTCAAACCTTATGCCAAAGGATAAATGGGCACAAACTGGACATCAAGAATGGATGGTTTAGATGGATAGGGAACTGGTGAGAAAACTGATCCCAAGGAATCATTGTCAATAATATTTCATTGGAGGGAATTGAGCAGTGGGGTGCCACAGTGCTGAGTTCTGGGTCTGGTACTTTTCAACATTTTTATCAGTGATTGGGAAGAGGGGGGTAGGGGGGGCTCCACATTAAATGTGCATACATACTGGATGGGAGATACACTTCTGGGTATCAGTGTGTATGAATGTGATCCCGGGGTACTTGAAGGCTGTAAGCTAAATATGAGCAGTCAGTGTGATATGGCGATAAAGAAGGCAAATGCAGTCTTGGACTGTATCAACAGAGGCATCACATCAAAATCACAGGATGTCATAGTCCTACTGTATACCACATTAGTCAGATCCCCGTGGAGTACTGTGTGCAGTTCTGGAGGCCTCATTTCAAAGAGGACATGGACAAAATTGAGAGGGTTCAGAAGAGAGTGAAGAGGATAATCCAGGGTCTGGGGACCAAGCCCTATGAGGAAAACCTAAGGGGAATTTTCCGCCTGGAGAAGAGGAGGTTGAAAGGGAACATGATTGCTGTCTTTAAGTATTTGAAAGAGTGTCAGAGGAGGGCAGGAAAAGGTTCCTGTTGGCAGTAGATAATAGGAACCACAATTATGGGTTTAAAATACATGGAGAATGATATCAGCTAGATATCAGGAAATAAATTTTCATAGAGTAGTTCAGCAGTGGAATCAGTTACCTAAGGAGGTAGTGAGCTCCCTCACATTGGCAATCTTCAAGCAGCAGCTCGACAGATACTTATCCTGGATGCTTTAAGCTGATCCTGTATTGGGAAGGGGGTTGTACTAGATGACCTTCTTATCCTGGATGTTACACTGAGCAAGGGGTTGGACTAGATGACCCCTTCCAGTTATATGATTCTATGAAACTTGGTACTACAGAGGGTGGAACTTCTCTTAAAGAATCATGTCTACATACTATCAGGATCTGGCCTTGCACATAGATACTGAAACTGAATCCTAGATAAACACAATCTGGTCACAATTATTTATGTCTTCTTAATTTCCATAACAGATTTGCTTCAATGCAGTTTGTATGGGCCAACATGAACATGGTTCCTAAACTTCAGTTGGTTCAGAGCATAGTAGGTAAACATAATAACATTTACCACATCTCATCAATACTGAAAGGCATTCACAGAATCATAGAATCATAGATTTGGAAGGTACAACCATGGTCATCTAGTCCAACCCCCTGCACAATGCAGGAAATCACAACTACCTGCTGACCCACAGTGGCCCCAATTTCGTTTAATGAGCATCATTTTGTTTCCACGTCCAAATTCAAATTGCTAGAGTTGATCTAAGATGAGTGAAATACTATGTGATCATAGGAACTCATATGAATAAATAAGTAAATGGTGATCACATGTCTACCTATGGAAAGAAATCTATTGTGGTTAGAGGAATGCATTTTATTAGAATCATAGAATCATAGAATCATAGAGTTGGAAGGGGCCATACAGGCCATCTAGTCCAACCCCCTGCTCAACGCAGGATTAGCCCTAAGCATCCTAAAGCATCCAAGAAAAGTGTGTATCCAACCTTTGCTTGAAGACTGCCAGTGAGGGGGAGCTCACCACCTCCTTAGGCAGCCTATTCCACTGCTGAACTACTCTGACTGTGAAAAACATTTTCCTGATATCTAGCCTATATCGTTGTACTTGAAGTTTAAACCCATTACTGCGTGTCCTCTCCTCTGCAGCCAGCAGAAACAGCATCCTGCCCTCCTCCAAGTGACAACCTTTCAAATACTTAAAGAGGGCTATCATCTCAACCTCCTTTTCTCCAGGCTGAACATTCCCAAGTCCCTCAACCTATCTTCATAGGGCTTGGTCCCTTGGCCCCAGATCATCTTCGTCGCTCTCCTCTGTACCCTTTCAATTTTATCTACGTCCTTCTTGAAGTGAGGCCTCCAGAACTGCACACAGTACTCCAGGTGTGGTCTGACCAGTGCCGTATACAATGGGACTATGACATCTTGTGATTTTGATGTGATGCCTCTGTTGATACAGCCCCAAATGGCATTTGCCTTTTTTACCGCTGCATCACACTGCCTGCTCATGTTTAGTTTACAATCCACAAGTACCCCAAGGTCTCGTTCACACACAGTGTTATCTAGAAGCGTATTCCCCATCCAGTAGGCATGCTTTTCATTTTTCTGACCCAGATGCAGAACTTTACAGTTAGAGAATACATTTGAACTCAAGTTGTGGGAAAAACTTAAACATTGACCCACAAGTCAGCCATGTGTTTCACAAAACATACATATAGAAATGCAACACCTTTCACCATTCCTTATAAACCATGACACAGGCAACTAAGGTACAAGAATGGAAAGGATAGGTAGAAAGGAGTTAGTGAGATAATGCTACTAAACTAGAGATCTGCAGGCTGAACACAGCTCTTAACCATGTGTTCTTCATTATAATGCTTGGTACATAACTGAACTTGACTGGCCATATAACTAGAAATTAACGTGTCACAATGTTTAACATTCTAATTGGAACACTTGGTCTAGTACATATTTAACCCATCCTTTGGGTGCAATTTAGTGCGGTGCACACGATTCTCACTTCCTGCAATTTATCATCAACAACGCTGTGATATGGATCAATCTTGACAAGGAATGACTGGGTTAAGATCACACAGTGAAGCTTCATGGAGTGTTAGATTTGAACCCAGTCGTCCTTGTCACAGGTTAATAGGCAAACCATTTTTTTAAGTCCCAGATTCATGTATATGATGAAACAGGTACAAGCCTATGAAAGCAATTTATACAAAACTAGACTAGATGTAAGGCCCATTGTATGTGATAATACAATGGCCGCTAGAAGGCCTCCCCCCTGCCCCCTCCTGCCTGACAGCTTCAGCCGGGCAAAGGAGCGTCAGTGATGTGGCAGGGCTGCCCCTTTGCCTGCCCTAAAGGCTTCCCCCCAACCCCCTCCTGGGCAAGTCCAGGGCTTGGGGGGGGGGCAAAGGAGGAGCCCTGCCGCATCTGCGACGCAGCAGGGCTGCCCCTTTGGCCGCCCTGAAGCCTTCCCCTCGGCCCCCTCCCACGTGACTCAGAAAGCTGCCCTGGCTGGCCGCCTACCTGGCATGCCGGCGGGCAGCCTCGCGGAGTAATGATGGCAGGCAGCCGCAGGCAGGTGTGGGAGTTGGTGGGCTCATCAGGAGGCACAGTCTGGGCTTTGGGGGCTTCGCACCTCCCAATTGATTCCTCTGCTTGTCAGTCTGGGGCCAAGGGACCAATCATTGCTCCCCCATCCCGAACAGAGCCCACCCCCACCCCCATTAGCGTTTTATTTATACCGCTCCTGAAGCAGTTTACAGATAACTTTTGGGTAAGCTTGCTAGGTGACAGTTTATGGTTGGAAAACTCCCAGCCATTTCAACTACTGCTCACCAACACTCAAGTAGTTGGTGGGCAGAAGCAGGTTAGCCAAAAGATGTGTGTGTGTGTGGGGGGGGGGGGTTAGCAATCATTACATCCTTGCAATGACATTACTTCCAGCATGTTCCAGAAGCACCAGGATTGAACCAGGACAATGTAAAATACATTGTCTTTGGGTTATACATTTATTCTCACTGACTATATGAGTTGTCTAGAAAATATGTTCCTGCAAGGGAGGGTTCTGGATGTGGTAATACCCATCCAAGACAGGAATGAGAGATGGAGGAGGAGGGTACTTACTGCAGGAGGGGGAGAATTTAATGAACTGATTAATCAATGTTTACACTTATATCTCACTCTTCCCCAGAGCCTCAGATATGCAACAATGTCACGTCTGGTACAGCCCAGATGTGTTGGCATTGCACTTCTAGAACTTGGGGTGATGGTGAGTGCTACAGCATTGTACTTGCAGAGGGGAAAGGGTGGGGGAGGCACAGGGATCATTGCTTCTAAGCAAAGCAACCGTCAAGCCAATTGAAGAACAACAAGAAAGCTATCCAAACATGTTCTCTTTTGTGCTGGAGGCAAACTTCCTGCATCGTAAAATTACCCAGCAACTGCTCACTTCCAAAATACTCCTGTGCCAAGACACTTTGCTCCACTTGCAGTAAGCTCCTGCAAAACTAAGATACACAGATGTTCATTTCATTTTCTACACTTCCCTGTTGAAGAGCTTCTGTCAAAGCCTCTAATGCGGACCCTGATTTTTTAAATAATGTGTTTCTACTGAATTCTTTTGAGGGCAGGAGAGAGAAGGACTGTTTTTGTACTAGCAATTTCATTTATATTTGCATTTTTAATGGATTGACTTTTTTATCTGTTTCCACACTAAACTTTCCTTCTTCTGGTGCAGTCCCAAATTGCCTCCTCACTTGCCCCGCAACAAAGGAATCCCCAGAAAACTGAATTTCATCTTTTCAAGTGGGGTCTAACAGGATCTAATTTGGGACTGCCCAGTGTAGATGCATGTGATTGGGTTTTTTAATGCGCCCACCATTTCGGGTTGTCTTCTCATCGCTCTCCTCCCTCCCTCCCCCTCTCTCCTTCCATTCTGAAAAATCTGCCATTTTTTGTAAACAGGGTGGTCACATTACTACACTGTTTCTAAGTTGTAAAAAAAGCAGACTTGCACAGCAATGTAACAATGTTATAACATTATAACCCAGAGTTTTGTTTTGTTTTTAAATTACATTCAGGGCCCTTGAGGGGGGGGGGAGGGAGGTGATCGAAGGTGCAAAATGGTGGGATTAAGGGGCACAATGAGAACACTGGTGCCAGCACCATTTTACAAATAAACAAAACAAAACATTTTTTGAAAAGGGAAAGGGAGTAAAGCATGATTTGAGGAATCCAAAGTGAGGCTAAAAGAAGGTATGTCTCCTAATGCAGAAACTATCAAGGAGAAGACCAGATGTGCAGTTAAACAGAGCAACAATTTCACGATAAACAGGGAAACAATTTCATAATACATTTGCTTTGCTTTGTTCATGATAAGGAAAGGAATATGCTTTGTTACAGAGGCCAGAAACCTTAATTATAGTATTGGTTATCTCCAGATTAGGGTTGCCAACTGTGGCCTGGACAAACTGTGGTACCAATGGATTGCAGAATTGGATGTGTGTGTGGAGGGATTTCACCTAGAATCTATAGTATTCCATATAGTTTGCCCTCTGAAGCTATCATTTTAATGGAACATCTGGAAATCAACTTTAAATACACCTGATAGTTGGCAGCTATATTCTAGATGACCATGGGGGAGCATATTGAAAGACTAGGTCAGGTCCAGCACTGTATTTTACGGCAGATCAAAGAATCAACTGCCTGGGCAATAACGTTGAAGAATTAAGAAATATCTTTATAGCTCAGTCTGTGTAGCCAAGCTGAAGTCACAATATTAGCTTCATTCAGAAATGTTCTTTAAGCATGAATTAATGGACTGGAATACCAGAGTGCAGCATAGAGCAGAATTTAACTTTAATAGGATTAAAGCAAGCTTAGAGATGTAGGCATGCCACACACAATCCAAGTCAGTCCACAGATTAGCCCACAGCAATATAAAATACACACCTTCTGTTAGTTAGGTTCAGGAGAGCTACTAAACCAGCACCATTTCTTAGCTCTGTATCTGTAATTCTTCAAGACCAAGTTTTTATGAATAAAGAAAAAAAGACTAGAGGACATTTCAGACTTATTTTTCAAATCTGAATTTCTTTAACCTGTACTTCCTCACTGTGATTGAATAGAAAGTACAGATTTGGCCTGCACAGTGAAAGCTTTCAACATGTTGCATTCTCTTTGAAGCCATTATCTGCAACTTGAAATCTAAAACTTTTATTCAGCAGGCTCCCTTGAAATGACTTTAGCCACTCAGCCCTAACCATGTGGACATGGAACCAGTCCCAAAAAGATTGATAGGGTGTATCCCCAAACACAGGACTGCAGAACAAGGCTCTCTCAGCAACTGTTGTTGCAGGTGTGTTAAGACTAAAAATTGCCATATTTTAGCTTGATACAGGCTATTAAAGGGATGACCAGACAGTTGACTCCTCCCCATTACTTACTCTGTTATACCCGCTCCTACCAGCTGACTGAAATCGACAGTTGGCATGTGTGGAGAGTCATACCTGGAAATGTACCTGCTAAAAAAGGCCTATGAACTTCCTGTTCTGCTCACTAGTGATAAACGCACTCAACACGTTAATTAGATATATCACTTTCTCCAAATTAAATGTTTCCCAGCCCCAATACTATGTGTGTGTGTGTGTGGGGGGGGGGAAGCAAAGAGACCCTTATCCCAGAGATGGTGCTTTGCTTGAATTGACAAAAACAATGAGCACCAACACAATACTAACACTCCAACTATGTAGTTTCTCCAACTTTCAGAGAAATCATTATTTCTGCAGATTCCCCTCTCCCATTGTAGATACCTCCTCCCCACTTCTTCTTGCTGATCCCAAGGAACTGCTGATCTTCAGGAGCAAAATTTGGATAATGGCCGTAGAAGGCTACAGAAGATGGCAAGTGCTACTCTGCAAAGTTCATGAATATATGCTGCTGGGTATTGTGGGAGTGGGGGAATACTGAATAAACATTCAGAGTAGTTTAAACATTTCTGAATAAATGAAATATGAACACTTGAATCTCTTTTACATGGAGTTCGATTGTTTCTACCTAGACCAGTATTGTTAAGTCTAGCTTAAAGTAGGAGGTCTTTTTCAGTTGTATTGCTCTGTATACAAAGCTCACTATTGAATTGTTTACCAGTTATATGCTTTGTGGCAAAGAATGCAAAAAGGCTGTTCAAAAATGATACAGAGAATATAAGGACAGATGACTTCTGCTGGAATATGCAAGATCTGCAGTGTGCATGATTCAAAAACATTTGAAGAATATCCTACAGGGGTCATTGGAGGAGATGTGCATTTGGCATAGTTAGATTAAGAACTTCCTGACATTTTAAAATAGTTTCCTCCTATATCCTTATTGGCTAATTTGGAGACTTCTTGCTCCTTTGAGCATACTTCCTTACAGTTTACCTCTAGAACAGACAGAATGAATGTAGAACAACAGCTAGTTAGGACTCTCTCTCCTCTTTCTAGATAAAGGGTTTTTTTTGTTTTTGTTTTGCTCTTCTAAATTAAAGTGTTTTATTCTTTAAGCAGCTTTGCACATTTAAACTCTGTCCACAATTTCAACTCACACCACAAAGTTTGGTGGACAGACTGTTCTTCTATCTATAAAACAAGTTTATCCGTCACAATGGAATAAACTGAATGATGCCAAAAAAAGTTTTTCATCCTAAACTTGATGACAAGTGTCACCTAATTTGCTGTTGCCCTAGCTGTATAGTGCTTTCATATAATCAATCTAGGGAAGCTCTCTGCAGCCTTGATCTACTCTGTAATTCCAGACTTGGCGATTAGGCCTTGGATCTCATAAAAGTATAATTTACTTCTATGAAAACCATTTCTTTTTTCAAACACTCAGGGATCTATTGATCATAGCAATCAGACACTCAGACTCAGAAGTAACTCCCTTATACTGGAGTTATTTCAGCTATTTCAAAATGTTAAATGACAGAAACCATCACAACTCTAAAGACTACTGCAGTCTTTTACTCCTATAAATCCTTTAAAATCCTGTTTAGTTTGTAGGATGATGAAAATCTGGTAATAAAACAAACCTCTTTTCATTTTCCTTTATTATATTTTATAATCACAATTTGTTATGTAAGGCAGGAACACTTTCTATCATATTGGAATCTATATTTTTATTCATTACTGTCACCCAAAGCCACATTCAATTATTGTCACTCTAAGCTACTCAAGGAAAAAATGCAATGAATACATAGTGGCCATTTTCAAACTGCCTTTGCATTCCGTTTTAGCAACTGGTTGAGAATGGATTTTTCCAGGCAATACAGACAGTAATGGGTGGAATTTATTAATCTTAGTGGAATTTATTTACCTGTTGTGTCAGATTAGCAAAGCATGGTTGAGCCACTTTTGAGGGAAACTGCTTTCTTCCCTTTTCTACTCCTTTGTTGTATTTCTGAATCCCTGTGGCATGCCGTTTGCCTTCTTCCACACACCCTTTTCTACCATACAATCTTCCACAGACATTTTTGGGAACATTTTTTTTGGAAGTTGAGCACCACTGAGATGCCTTGACTCCATTATGCTGTCCTTAAATTGGTTTAAAATACAATTTTCTATGCAATTACTCTCCCTTCCCCCAGGTGGAAATAATCTCTACTGTACCATTCTAGGGACCTGATTGTCTTAACAATCTTTCCTTAATATGTGCATTAATTGTTTAAAAAATTATATGAAGCCACTGTGTTATACAGCATCAACATGATTATATGAAATTTCAATAGCTTCCATTTTTCCATGATATTCAGATAATTATTTATGCCTTATTAAAGTAATCCACTGAGGTTCATATCTGGAAAATAATGAAATGTTTTGATAAAACCCACAGATTGGGTTTTATGTAAAATGGCACTTATTTATTAAAATCCTCTTATGGATAGAAGTAGAGTTTTAGAGGGGGGAAAGTTTGGATGGGATGGAGTGGTATCAGACCAACAGTTCTTTTGTGCCCAAGGGTGACATTCCTTCCTGGCCCTGTTAACTAGTGGTCCTGTGCATACCACAAGGATGATAAGCAAGACTAAATTTAAAATATAAAATATGGAGTCAGATGGTGGGTTTTGCTGGCAGAGGAGTCTGAATGCCAACCTGCCTGCAGTCCTTTCTTGATGGCCAAGAATGACCTGGCAACCCTAGTATGCAGTGGTGACCAAATTAGAAAGCCTGCAGAAAACAGCATGTTGCCTGGCTGTAGCTAGTACCTGGCACAATTGCCCAGAGACCTTCTGCTCTCTCCCCATCTTCCACCCAGCACAACAGCGATTCCGTAGATGCTTGTTTAATTTCCACCTAATGCCTGTTACAATAAGTAGACATAAAAAAACTGTACAGAACACATGCAAAGGGACAAGCCAACATGCAAGAACTGGAGAGCAGGAAAAAAACATGTCAGCCTTATTGTAGGTTCACAGCTAAGCACAAAGTCTTTGCATCCATATATTTGCCTATATGTGAGCATAACATTTGTGTGCACATTAAATGATTTCTGCGTAAGCTCTGTCCCTAGTTCGTCGTTCCTCATCAGGGGGGTACACTCTAGAAGCATACCATTTGTGCACATGGAAAGACTGTGCTCTTTACTGGAGACATCTGGAAGCTGCACCTAGGCCTATTAAGCACGGCCGCTGAAACGGCGGCATGGAGAACGCGGAGAAGGAAGAAGTGAAGCAAACCGCTTACACACGGGACAGAACGCAATGGCGGCAAAACCCAGAGTATCCGATTATGCATGCGGCTACTCCGGAGCCACTTCTGGTTGCGTCCTGGTCCCGGGAAGCTCCACTTTCTTCCGCATCTCGCTAATGTGGCTTTTTCAGCATCATAGGTTGACTCTGCGCCCAGTTGCCACCTACAGCATGCATAACTGGTGATTTTAGCTGCCGCCATTCCACCCCGAATGTGTACCTTCCACTCCGTGCATAATGGGTCCTAGTGGAGAATAGTGCTGTTTGTTTCTTAATACAATTACAGAGAGCAGGGCCGGATTTACAAGAAAAGAGGCTCTAGGCTATTCCACTTATATGGCCCTTTCACCACCCATTTTTGGGTTTGTAAATTACATGAGAGATAATAAAATACATCATTACTGTGATATATATCAATATGTTAAATGAAACACGTTGTGATTGGTACTAACCTTTATAAAAAATGTGGAATATAGGCCCTTCTTGATCTTGAGGCCGTAGGCTGAAGCCTAGTTAGCCTATAGGTAAATCCAGCCCTGACAGAGAGCATGCCACTCTCTTCTTGGTCTACTGCACTGGGTCCTGTTTGCTTCCCAAGTGCTGGTGATAACTTTTAAAACTCCAGCATTGTCTCAGAGAGCACCGCTGCCCTTTTGTTATGGAGCTGTGGTTGTTTCATACAATGCTGCTTCCCTCCCGCCCCCCACCATTTTTTGCTGCTCAGTCTCCTTCAGAGTGGATTTTTTTTGGGAGGAGGGGTTAGTAAATGGAGTCAATCTCAATGGTGCCACTACAGAACTCCAAAAAATCCACTGAAGACTGTGTGGTGAAAAAAGGTGGGGGGAAAGCAGCATTGTAGAGGAAGAAGAGCCGGTTCTTATATGTGGCATTGTAGGAAGCACTATGGACATTTTAAGCAGAGCACCACAATGATCCAAAAGTGCGATGAAGGGAAGAAAGCAGTTTTAATCAAAAGTGGCTCAATCACACTTTCCTAACCCAACACAAAAATATTTGTATGAACAGGTAAATAAATTCTGCTAGCAGTCAGTGACTAAAACTAATACAAAGGCAGTTTGAAAATGGCCAGTTTACCTACAGCTTTATCTGGTTATGAGTTCATTTTACATGTTGGCATTGTCTAGTCAACAGTGACATGTTAATTATGACAAATGTCTGACTGTTTTTTTAAATTATTTTTTATGGTTTTATCATTTTATGCAGTGCTTAGATGCTGATTGACTATTGAAATGCAGTCCTTAAAATACTTAAAAGCAAATAACTCTGATCTCTAGGATTACCAGTCAGCTTCCATGCTCACAAATACAAAACCAAATGAAGAATGAAGCTGATTGTGGCATAGGCTGGAAGCCAGTTTGGGACAAACCCCTAGGTCTTAATTTGAGTTTTGTATAAAATAGTTAGCAGGAAGATAGGACTGGGAATGTGTACTCTAAACTGCCTTCCTGGAATGCTGCATCCAATCCTCACATCCTCTCTTTAAGGACTTGCAGAGCCACACTTAAGCAAATTTCAGTCTACTGCTAGCTTAATGTGACCAGATTAAAAAAATGGTAGAGCGGGACACGGGGGAAGGGGAGTAACGGGCGGGCCTTGCTGGCAGGGCATCCTCTGCCGCCCCCCCCCCGGGTCCTGTGTTACCATTTTTTAAATCTGGTCACCTGGTGGCCTGGCACTTCTTGCGGAGCTCCTGTGGGGGGGTCTCCTGAGCAGAGGCAGCGGTCTCACCCTGCCTCCCCACCCCTATCTACCAGTAGAAGAGAGATGCACCTAGGCAGGCATCCCAGTAGTTGTGGCAGCAGTCCAGTGTGTGCAGGCAGTCTCCAGCCAGTGCTCACACACACCAGGCTCCGACCTGGGCAGCAGCGGCCCAATGGGCGCACTTGCTCTTGACACCTGGTGCAGCCAGGAGCCGCACACTTACCGCAAGCAGTGGCCAGCAGTGGGGTCACCCTGGCATCCTGGCAGTGGCACCTCTCTCCCACCACTGGGTCCCCAGCTGGGAGGCATAAAGGAGCCCTGCTGCTCCCAACGTCCGGACAATGAGCAGAGCTACTCTGCCGCATCTGCAAACTGTGCAGGAAGGAGTTGAGCGAGCCCTGCAGGACTTGCAGTGCATTGCAGGGGGAGCTGGCCGGCCGACCAACCGCTTCAGGACCCCCTCCCTGCCTCTGCCCTAATTGGCCCCACCAGAGGCTCCCAAATCAGACGCTCCCTGCTGTGGAGATGGGGGAGGGGGTGACCAGTAGGACAATTGGAGACCATGGGCGGGGCGTGTAAGATTTGGGGGGAATCCGGGGCAGTCCTGCCATTTGCGGGATGGGTAGTCATGTTATGCTAGCTGGTTCTTGTCTTATCCAGAGTTTTAGACAACATATGCTATTTATTGCCTCATACTGCACTAGAAAGCTTGAATTCAGTTCATTGTTCAATAATGTCTTTTTGAACAAGAGGAAAATGGGCTGGGATGAGACTAAACCTCGCAAGTTGATCACAGACCACCATTCTTTAGGGACATGTCCTAATTAAGAAGAAAATATCTCTGCTGCAGATCGGCTGTACAGCATAAAGTTTTATTACTGTTGTCCATATGAATATGCCCGGAATGTGTTTCTGGTTTAAATTTTGTTTTATGTATATCAAATCTTTTGCCAATAAAGGTATCTGAATCTGAAATCTGAATCTAAGAAGAAAATAATGCTAAATCATTTTCCTTATTGGTGAATGTCTCCTTACAGTATTCAAAAGTGAAAAACAATTGACAGTATAAAGGAATTTGGTAAGTTCTGGTAAGGAAACCTACTAGAGTCAAGACAAATACCTTCTTCAGGTCCATGATATTGCAAAAAGTGCAGGAGAAAACAACTCAAGAAAAGTCACCTTGAACAATTCTGAAATAGCATTCATCTTCTCATGGAAGGGTGAGAGAGGAGAAAACACAACATTTGCCACACACTTGCCCACAGAGAAGGATGGGTGAGAAGAATATTGTCTGTGCTGATTTCTATTTTTAAAGCTGTATCACCATTTATAACTCTCCCACTCATACTATCTTTAGACAGGCTTTTTAAGGCTCTGACAGACAATCCCAATTCAGCCCCTTTTCACTTCTTTAAACTGACAAAAGTGACAGATTTGGTAAGTGGGCCAGGTCTAAAGAAAGCAAAGCGATGTCTGAGCTGAAAGATGTATTTGTGAATTTTGATACTGGCAAACACTATAAAAAAGCTAGAAGAAGCAGTTCTGTGACAGGTCTTGTGTAGTTGTCTGCTCATTGGACTTTTCTTGACATTTGCTTAAGAAGCCATTCTCTCACTTTAGAATTGGTAATATTTGTTTCTGAACTCTGCCTGCATTACAGAATCCCTATAGAGGCCTTTTAGTTGCTGCCACAAAGTACCTCAGTCAAATCCACCCTACAGAACAAATAAGGAAATCATCTGCATGTTGCCATATGAAGTAGTATTATCCGACACTTCCATCTTCCATTGCAAAGTTGATGGGATGCTAATTACACACTCCAGGTGTAAATTAATGCAGTCTCAGTGTTTTATTTTTTAACTTTACCCAGGCATAAAACAATCACCAATATTCTATCCCTCAAAAAAAAAAAGACAAAATTTTTAAGGTTATTTCTTATGTTAATTTAGTTGTTTGATTTCATTTTATTCAACATTTCTAAATTCTAAAATGTGCCCATTCTAAATACTCAAGGACAGAAAACTGCATAATGTCCTGGCTCTAGACTGTATGAATATCCTTTTTTTGTTAGACATGCCTGCTGGTGACATTGCTTAACCTTGCCCTCAATAAGGTTTAATTTTCTATTCTTCATCATTTTTTTCTGGTGATATATCATCACAGCATGAATATCCTTCTCTTCACTGTCTTAATAACTAGCCAGGCCCTTCTGGTAAAACAAAAACACTCAAAATTAACATACAGAATAATATATGAGGAATCTGAGCATGAATTTTTAACTACTAATTATATGTAAAGAAGGCAGCCTAAATAATATTTTAAAAGGTAAGATGAATTTGTTCCATAGAGGTTTGATTTCAAGCAGGAAGAAGAAGCAAGATAAAAACAAAGCACGTGCCCATTATAAAACACAAAGTATTTTATTACATTCTGGCCACAATGATAATAAATTTATCTGATGTCAGGTAGGAAGTTAAGTGCAGTTTGGAAATAAGACCACAGTGTATGGCATGCCCACAGTAATAGATAGCAATCAGGATATTTTTTTAAAGGGAAAATAGTACCCTTTAACAGATAGTATGGTTTCCAGGTAATTCAAGAAATCAAAAAGAAGTTAATGAAACGTTCTGTAAATCAAAATGTGTACTAAGGACAGTGGCCATTTTGAATGGCTCACAGCAACCTGAAGGATCGTCAGAGTAGAATGTTGATGGCAGCAGACAGAAAGAGGCATTGAGTACAGTTGGAAACCAGAACCATGCTGATGGCAACCATGGTGTGCAGTATGATCCTTATTGCATTGTATTAGGAACTGAGAGTGGTGGTGTAAACTGCTGCCAAGTCACAACTCACTTATGGTGATCCTGTAGGGTTTTCCAGGCGAGAGACCTCCATAGACCTCTCTACCTCCCTATCACAGTCTTTGGTGGTCTCCCATTCAAATGCTAGCCAGGGCAGACCCTGCTTAGCTTCCAATCAGGCTACTCTAGGCTACACAGGTCAGGGTGATCTCTGTCTCCAGTGTCTGCCCTCGAGTTCCCTCCCTCTCCCTTCTACCCAGAATGGGACTCTTTTTTTGGGGGGGGGGAGCAAACTGCCTGGAACAACAAATACTTGTTACTTAACTTATTTTTCCCCACCAGTTGGCGCACAAAGCATGACTCCCAGACCCCCCCCCCAATAAATCATGTTGTGACTCTTTTTTCTTGAGCTTCAAAGCGGGGGGGGGGCATTAAAATGAGCACTATGCATCTATGGATAGATACATACGCATCCCAACTGAGAAGTTTCACTTTAAAAAATCTGAACGCTTGCATCACTATCCCTTTATAACAGGGAGAAACGTGATTGGCTGCCTGCCATGAGTGACAGGTGGAGGGAAAGTTGCATGTATAGCACTTCCCTCTCCTCCACCATTTCAGGCTGCTGTGCAGAGTGCCGGGAAGCAGAAAAAAGCAGTAGAAGAAAGCAGGAGCACATGAAAATGAGAAATTGCAGGGCGGGGCTGATTTTTAATAGCATCACGCAATTTTGCTAGATGTGCAGAATAGCCCTGAGAGACCCACAGTTAAATCTTCTCTCTGTCATGGAAGCTTGCTGAGTGACCTTGGGGGCAGTCAGTTGGGAGACTTTCAGCCTAACCCACCTCACAAGATGCTTGTTGTCAAGGATTCTCCTAATGTTTCTTTCACTGCCTTTCCTTCATCCCATAGGCATTAGGCCTTGAGCAGCCTGGACGGCTCTGTTGGTACCTGCTTCTGCAAATCCTCCCTTCTCTTCTATTAATTAGTACCTTAGTTTTACATTAGTTCCACTCTTTGAAAAAAACTGCTAATTGGCAACTTGCACACCAAGACATAAACTGGCAGAGATTTTCTCCAACAGAAATGTGGGTCAGTGGGAATGGTAACACGAGAATCAGCAAACACTTTAACCAATGCATTTCCCTTTATTAACAACTTTTGTATATGCAATGTTATTTCAGCTCACCCAATATCTTTTCATTTAACACTTGGAGATAACACTGCCAGAAGGGTGTTACAAACCACCACTGTAAACTTAACAATGTTTTTATGCTGGCTTGCCAGCTTCATGTTTTCCAGCGCAAGAGCCACTGAATATCTGCAGGCAACTGAGCAGAGCCCAAAATGCTCATGACTCAGCATCCAGGAGGCCTTCAAAAATGCAAGCAACCAAGTTTGCCTCACAGACACTGTGTATCAGCAACCATTCAATGAGTTCAGAAACCCAAATGAAAGAGACAGACCGCTGAATACACCCTTGCTATATGGCAATGGAGTGCTCTGTCACATTGGTTGGATGGGTGGGTGGGGTTTAGAGAGGAGAGGGACCTCAGCAGTGTATAATGCCATAGACTCCACCCTACAAAGCAGCCATTTTCTCCAGGGGAACTGATCTTGGTTGTCTGAAGAGCAATTGTAATAGCAGGAAATCTTCTGGAGAGTGGCAAGCATAGAATTAGATTCGTTTGAACCTCTTGATTTATAAATCTAAGTACTAACTGTCTGTATCCCATAATATTCCAGGAGAACTTGTCATGCAGTAACCTTGATCAGAGGTCAACATTAACTCCAGATCAGGATTGTACAAGTTTATCTGGAAATAAAACATGATACAGAATCTATTCAAACAGATACTATTTTGTAACAATAATGTTATCCAGTTTACAGAGCAAGTCTGGTATAGTGTCAGACGAGAACTTGGAAGATCTGGGTTCAAATCCACATCAGCAATAATTTTGGATGATCTCTTGCCAGTCACTGTCTCGCAGCCTACTTTACCTCACAGTGGTGACATACAGATGAATTTCATGGGTGGTGATCTGCGCCTCCTGAAAAGGAGCATCCTGTACCATATTCTCTTTACTCTCCCATTCAGCGCTTAATTTATCTTAAATGTTATGCATCATGTCTTCTCAAATGAACATCACAGCACATAACTGCTGAAGTATGCAGACCCATAGAATAATAACATTGGCATGTAAATCCTATAAGATATATTCATTTTAATGTGATTACAATTGTATACAGAAACAAATTATTATAAGAATTAATAACATATTGGGGTAATTGGGTATTGAACTCAACTTTGCCTTGTTTTCTTCAGGAAGACAAAGTTTTGTTTTTATATAAATTGATCATCTTCAACATTTTGTGTGCAGTATCAGTTATGGTTTTAATTATTTAGGTATCAGTTTTAGCCACCTTATTATGATGTCATTTTATTTTTTTATATCTTTAAACTGCACGGGGAGTGGTATACATAATTGGTTAAGGGCTAAGTGGGTGGAGAGTAGGCGGGGATGGTCCAGGTGAGGGCCCAATCGGAAGGCGCATTGCGTCTTCCGATTGGGCCCTCACCGGGACAGACCAGAGTTCTAGACAGTTAGGACACAAAAAGCCTCAGACAGGTCACACCCATTCAGGACTTTGGTCCAATCATTGGGCCAAAGTTCTGACAGGGCCCGCCCAGCCCAGCCCAGCCCAGCCAGGGGCAATCTGGAGACATCACTGCCAGTCTGCCCCTGACCACCGCAGGGAGAGGAGGCCAGTAGGGCTGCCAAGGGGGATAAGAACAGAGGCTTGCGCTAGCCCTTTTTGCCCCAAGGCTGTGCTAACTGTCATGTCCAACTGTAACTTGACTTAGAACACTGACAGAGTTGGCAGGAGGCTGGTGAGTGTGCTTCCTCCCCCTCCCTTCAGGCCTGCTGCAAAGGAGCCTCTGACAGCCCATGACAGAGGGGAGGGAGGGAGGCATTTCTGAGAGCAACGCAGGGGAGTCTGAGGGCATGGGTGAGGGCCTTCCTTTTGAGGCGGGGGGGGGGGGGAGATTTCCCCCTCTGCCAAACAGTTGGCTGACAGGGAGGCCACAGAAAAGCCCCTTCTCATTTAAAATAGTGCTGTGGCCGGCCATACTGCTGGAGGGAAGCCAAGCAACTCTCAGCAGATTTGAGACCTAACACACAGGGTTGTTGTGCAGAAGGGACTGGAAGCTGTCGCAGAGGTTCTTTTGTCTCCTTTTTAATCTGCACAACAACCCTGTGCAGTAGGCCTCAAGTGTTTCAACTCCACAACAACCTGCATGGGAGGTCTTAAATGTTTCTTCTCTTCAACCCTGTCCAAACTCCACAGCAGCCCTTTCTGCCTGGGGAGCTGATCTGTATACTCTGCAGATGAGCTGTAATTCTAGCAGCTCTCCAAGTCCCACCTGGAGGTTGGCTGTCCCTCGTCCGAACATATTCCTAGAGATTTGGAGGAGGGCCTAAAAATCGTACAATGCCTCAGAGTCCGGCTTCCAAAGTAGCCATTTTTGCAGAGCTGATCATTATAATCTAGAGATGAGCAGTGATCTAGAGAGGAAGGTAGAGGATCACAGACTGTGGTTGGGGTGGAGTGGTTGCCAGTGTGTCCCTTCTGGGCTATGGGCTTTGGCCAGCCCTTACCAGCAACTGTTTGAATTTTGGGGTGCAGAGAAACAGACAGGCAGACCAAGATCAGTCCTGGAAAATTCAGGAAAATCTAAATAAAGAATATTTATAGCCTGAAACTGTAAATAGTGAACAAGTAAATAGTTGGAGAGACATGGGAACTAAAATTACTTTTTCAAGCATGGCCTGGTAAATAAAAACTCCTATGACCTCAAAGGCATAAGTGGCCCAGAATTTCAAGTGTAGTTAGCTTTACAGGAAAGTAGACAGTGAGACTTTTGGGGGGGGGGGAAACTAGGTGATCCACTTTTATTAGGCAACAACTTGGCCTTGCAGACAACAACGGGGACTGCAGTTGCCAGCAGCAGGTCTCAGGCTTCAGAAGGGCAGACATCACCAGCCAAGCAACCAAGTGGATTCTGAGGCCACGCGCATTCGTTTTGAAGGGATGTATGTGAGGGGAGAGAGCTTTCCCTTCAGCCTAACTGCCTAGAGATGAGCTGTATTTCCAGGGGATTCTTGGACCCCACCTGGAGACTGGCATCCCTAAACGTCAGGGGGATACAATGCTATACAGATACACCTCCAAAGTAGCCATTTTTGCCTGCAGAGCTGGTCTGTATAGTCTGGAGATGAGCAGCAATTCCAGGCCCCACCTGCAGGTTGGCTGTCCCTGGTCTGAACATATTCCTTGTAGTCTGAAAGTGGGGCCTCAAAAGTGTGTAATGCCCCCACACCTACCTAGCACCCCCTGACCTATTTCAGGCCAAGAATTATTGCAGAGAGAAGGTAAGGTTGCCAGATTAGTGTAGGTTCATCTTCTGGAATTCCCCACTACCTAGGTGTGCACAAACCTGACTAAGGTCAAGACGGCTGTGCACAGAGGGACTTCCTCTTAGGGTTGCCATCTTCCAAGTGAGACTCTCTACCCTACCTCCCTCACGGAGAGTCTGCTATGGGGAGAGGAAGGGAGGGCGACTGGAAACTGCTTTGAGACACCTGAAGCTTGCTGGGTGACTGCGGTCCATTCCCAGTTCTCTCAGACCTCTCACAGCCCCACATCCCTCACAGGTTGTCTATTGTGGGGAGATGAAGGAATAAGGTGTTTGTTAACCATTTTCAGACTCCTTTGGGCAGTAAACAGCAGGGTACAAAAATCCAGCTTTTCTTCTTCTAAGGAGCAACCATGAAAGAAGCATTTGGGCACATAACATTTTATCAACAGTAAAAAAAAATGGAGACAGAAGAAGTAGGGTGGATACCTGTGTACTGTGACTACCCCATGTGTACTAAGGCAGGGGAACAGGAAGGGAAATGATGTTGAATGCAGAACTGGGAGGAATTGGTTGCCATGTAATCTCCCCCTAAGAAGAGTTTCCAGTCTGATTTTCCTTTCACATATCTGAAGACATGGCTCTCGATAGCTCATCTGTAACCATTATGGCACAATTCCTAAAGGTCAGTCCTTTCCCATATTCAATGAACATTCCAAACCACAGGTTCTTGACACCCATATCTCCATATCCTTGTCCTGTTTTTACTCCACGCCACCACAACCTCCCACACAACACACACATTCAACCCCATGCCCTTACAGACTGAACAACTCCTCCCCTTCATACCCTGTAATTTGGAGAATTTAGAACCAGAGTTGGGGGGTGGAGATGTGGTTAAACTGGGGTCATGAACATCTGGGTCAAATCTCACTCTGCTATGGGCCTAGGGATGACAGTTCTCCCTGGGTTTTTTAGCTTGTCTCTAGGTGACAGAGATCAGTTCCCCTGGAGAAAGTGGCTGTTTCGGAGGGTGGATTCCATAGCATTATACTCCATGGAGGATTCTCCCTGCCCCCAAATTCTGCCCACTCACCCTCACCCCCAAAGTCTTCTAGTATTTCCCAGCTATGCATAACTCTTGTAGCCTAAATAAGGAAATGGGACCATGTATGCCACTTGAAGCCTCTTGGAGGAAGGTTAAAATGGGCTGAATAGATTTTATTTGTTGCTACAATGGGCTTTTTGGTATTAACATGTTTTGATACACAGTTTAGCATACAGAATGTCAGATTAAGACAGATTAAGCTCCAACAAACTTGTTTTGTAACCTTGGGCCACTCACTATGTATCAACCTCTCTGCATAATATAGTCTGCATAATATAGTCAACCTGTGGTCCCCCAGATGTTCATGGACTACAATTCCCATGAGCCCCTGCCAGCATTTGCTGGCAGGGGCTCATGGGAATTGTCATCCATGGACGTCTGGAGGACCACAGCTTGTCTATCCCTGATATGGGACATATGGTTTAAACATGTAATTATTATTACAAAACATGGAACATTTCTCTGTTTTAACTGGATCAAATTTTACACACATAACAGTTTATGGACATATCATTCTAGGCCATTCTCACCTTAAAATTAAATTTTTCAATTCAACAAATGCAAAGGAAATGGAAGAAGGACACTAATCAATTGCTTCCTTTCAATAATAAATACAAAGGCCCATATCAATGACTGGGGTGGGAAGACCGCTTCATATAGCCCAATATTGTCAGATCTTGGAATCTAAGCAGGGTGAGACTTCCAAAGGAGATTCTGCAGAAGAAGACCATGGTGAACCAACTCTGGCTCACACTTCCCTTGAAAGCTCCCTGCTGGGGTTGCCATAAATTGGATGCAACTTGATGGCATTTTGCACACAAACACAAACACACACACACATCAATTACTATTCCTGCTACTCTTTAACGCAAAGCTGTTAAACATCTCTAAGTTCCCAATTTTCATTTTTAAAAAGTCTCTAGTGCTTTCCATTGCAAAAACATGTTATTCCGCTGGGAATTTGTTATAATATTATATCAATATAATGATATTTTAAGCCAGTGTAAAAAAAAAAAGTATTCTGTGGTAAAGGAAGGCAATGGTCTTTGAGACAATCTTAAGAAAAATTAGCTTTCATGTGGGTAGGGAAAACCCACACTATTTCCGCACGGAGGTGCAAACCTTGTGCTGCCTCCTGCTTGCAAACATGTGGTTGTAAGCACGTTTCCTGACAGGAGACCCCTCCCACATTTTCCCTCTGCCTCATGACAGTTGTTTGCCTCCTGACAAGGCTGCAAGGGAAAACAAGCTGAACTTCTCTCCGGACTCCTTGGCTTGTCAATCACAGCAAGCTACCAATCACAGCACAGCAGTTATCTCGTAGACTGAAACTCCCCCCCCCCCAAAGCCCTGAATTTTTTTTAAAGGCACATTTGCATTGCTATGGAGAAATGCAAGGACAATACAGCACCCTCCCTCCTCTTTTTTGGGATTCATTCTGTTTCAGACTCTGTCTGGGTAATTTTGTGAGAGGCTGGAAATGGTATCTGGACCCCAAAAAGTGATTTTGTGTAAACAGTGGGCTTAAAAACAAAGTGCACAGATGCCTGCCTGATCGGGAGATGGCTCCTTCATCACACTCCCACCCTTCTTTCTCCGTTCATTCCCCACCACCACAAATGGGACTGTGTTTTGCCTACCTGATCACGAAAAAACCTGTGGAAACTTTATAGAAGATTTTATTTTACCTTTGACAAAGTAACTTTGCAGCTCCTCAGCAACGCGGACCATGCCATTTAAAAAAACAATGTTCTTGGAGCAGGAAATGGAGAGGCTTTACTAAGATCTTTTCCAAAGTTTGGAGCAAAGCAGGTTTGAGATGTGCACAAAAACTCACTTCCCAACCCTTAAAGTAATGCAGGTAACGCATGAGGAAGTCATGAAGAAGAAAAAGAGTGGGGTTTTATATCCCACTTTTCTCTACCTTAAGGAAATTCAAAGCAGCAAATAATCTCTTTCCTTTTGTCTCCCCACAACAGTCACCTTGTGAGGTCGTTGGGGCTGAGAGAGTTCAGACAGAACTGTGAGTCCTAAAGTCAACTAAGGCTCAATTTGGAGGCGAGCCCAATAAAACCTTGTTCTTCAGATCAGGGTGGTTGCTGTTAACCACCACACTGCACTGTCATCATAGAGTGGATACTTTACAACAATGAAGCTAAGATAAAAACTTACCTACCCTGAAATGCTGCTACACCCTTCAAGCCAATATTGGAGCAAACTCCCCAATGTTATTTTCAAGTTTTTTTCTCATTCCTTTTCACTGCTTCAAAATCTTTAACAGGTAAAGGAGGAGCACGAGCACCATGTCCTATTGCAATATGCACACGGTATTAAACACTGGTGAAATCTATTATTTGATAACCCACCTCTTTTCTTTTATTGTTTCTTGCCTAAAGAACAATTTTTCCCTAGTCACGGTATCAGGAAGCCAATCATGTGATTTATTATGATATTTGGTTTTAATCATGCTTATATGGGGAGGGGCAGACAGAATCTTTGTTCAGTGGCCTATGGTGGCTCTCAGGAGCCCTACTCCATAACACACACATAACTACATAATTTTCCCCCTGGTGTTTTCTATACTGTAACAGGCAATTCCACGTGTATTTTTCAAGATCATACATACTCATTAAGGTTGCTATAAATGCATATCATAATGTTTTTAAAACATCTACTTGGAAGGTTTCTTTTGAAGGCCAACAATGCAAATACATGTATTTCCTGGACTGTCCTTTATTAAGACTTTTAGCCAATCTTACCATCTAGTCATTGCAAGCCATTTTGACATTAGCCTACCGTGTCTACACTGGAAGCCTTAAAAATGTTTGCTCTATGTACACTACTACAGAAACCAAAGTCCACAATGCTCCAATGGTATTGGAGCCCAGTAGGGCAACTAATGAAACAGATCATTTTTTCTTATTGATTCAGCTCAGCTACTGTATTGCCCCTCCCCATGATGCAGTTATCAACAGCAAACATACTGAACAAAAATACATATTTTAGGGTGGGGGAACAAGCCATTTGTCACAACACAACTATTACAGGGGAGCCTTATGCATAAGTAATTTTCAGAAATTCTCTCAATACAATACATTGAGAAGAGAAAAAAAAATAGCTACCTTTAAAAGCCTCCGGTATGGAGAGTGCATATTACAAGTGCTGCATCACCATAAGCCTGTCTCTGCACATTCTTTTAGCTTCCGACACTGTCATATTTAAGAGGTAAAGAATCATTCATTTATTTACCTGAGCTGCAGAGTTCCTGTTGGTCGTTCTGTCCATAATAAGTATCTCAGATGTATGCTTTGAAACACACATGCAAGGCTGCACTAATAAACTTCATAGATCCTTTCCTGCGGCAGAAAGCGAATTAAAAGAGAGAGAGAGAGAGAGAGAGAGAGGACTTCAAGCTGTGATCTCAGAGCAAAGCAGCCCCATTAGCTTCCCTCAGCCATCCTTCTGAAGAAAACAGGCTAGACAGCAGAGAAGCTGGCTGCAACACTCTCAGATGAAGACATTCTTTGCACTGTAAGATCAGGGATTTATATCTTCTTAAAAAGGCTGTCCCACTCAGTTCTGCCCCATGTGCCTGGCAATATGACTGCAGTCACATTGTGCAAAAGATCATCCAAGTCATCTTGAGATCCTTGTCACTCGGCTCAACTACAACAACGAGCACAACATGCATAATACACATACTTAAAACCTCCAGAGCACTTCCTGCAGCGAGCGCTGCAGCCAGTAATGGGAATTTATTGATCAGCTCACTAAAATAACCAAGAGGAAGCACTGACTCACTGCAGCAGTTGTACCAACCCATACCAGGAGCAGATCTAGGTTTCTTTTTCGACAACACTGAAATGCAAACCCAACATGCAAATACTGAGTTTTCTATATTCCAGCCTTATTAATCTGGGCCATTCATCTCAGCCTTTTGGGATAAAAGAAAATGCTACATCACCTCCTTTTCATTTATTCCAAGCACACACTATCTGCACTGCCTGGTTAATCTGTCTGAATTCTACAAGATGACAACACAATTGTATTCCTACATAGTAGCTGACTTTATAGTAGCCTAGATTCTGTTTTGTCTTTTGCTTGTGAATTTCAGGAATGCTAGAAACATACATAGTCTGGAACTGGGAACTTGTGATAACTAACCAAAATTTCCCCTTTCAGGATTTTGTTTTGGGGTTCGAGAAGGCTAATTTCTCTTCCTTCACCACCTTTTCACATTAACAATTATTCTGTCTCTTGAGTATTTTCATTCAGCACCTTCTGTTAAGTGTCATTCTTTATCTGTCTTCAGATCGCTACTCTTAGGATTTAGGTTAGAGTTATTAATATGCGGCTCCAAGCCAGGTACAAAAATAATTAAAAACCCAGAACAACACTGTAGTTATTGTGTAAAAAAAATAGTAAAATAGTAAAAAGTTGTAAAAGTAGGGAATTTAACTTCATATTAAACAGGAATGATTTAAAAAGAGAAAGTACATTACCAAAATTCCTGATGAGTTTCCAGTACTAACATATGTTTGCCATAACTTGCAAGCTACAGCACAATATTTGGCTACCTGTTTAGCGATGTCAGTGTTTTCCCCTGAGAGGAGCATTTTGATTTTTCTCTTCGAACAATTTTCCCTTTCTTCTTGGAAATGACACACTCTCAGCTAGAGATGTAAGTAGAACCTATCTCCATCTCTCCTCTTTCTTATCAGGTATGATAATTCCTAAATAAATCTTTATCTACTCTTTAATCAGGCTGTGCACTGTTGCTGTATTAATTACTCTTCCAACATATGCCAACCAAGTGGGAAAGTCTTATGTTGGTAACGTCCACAATTCTGTTTGATTTCAAAAGTAAGCTGCAAAAAAACCTTGTTACCAAAAGTGGAATTAAGACCTGGGAAATATGAATCAATGTATGACAGTATTTCTTTAAGAAAAAATTCTGCTTTCTCAGTAACATTATTAAGAGAAAAAGCTAGAAAAATGATGATAGAGTGGCATTTAAAAGATAAAGGTATCCCCTGTGCAAGCACCGAGTCGTGTCTGACCCTTGGGGTGACACCCTCTAGCGTTTTTATGGCAGACTCAATACAGGGTGGTTTGCCAGTGCCTTCCCCAGTTGTTACCATTTACCCCCCAGCAAGCTGGGTACTCATTTTACCAACCTCGGAAGGATGGAAGGCTGAGTCAACCCTGAGCCGGCTTCTGGGATCGAACTCCCAACCTCATGGGCAGAGCTTTCAGACTGCATGACTGCTGCCTTACCACTCTGTGCCACAAGAGGCTCTTACTCTTCAAATACCCCCCTCCTTTTCCCCCACTCCCCTCATGGGCAGAGCTTTCAGACTGCACGTCTGCTGCCTTACCACTCTGTACCACAAGAGGCTTCTGAGTGGCATTTACTGCCTCCTAAATACTGCCAACATTTGCACACACACACACACCATCTGGTTAAATGTAGCGCCTCTTTAATCTACCTCTGGTGTCTAGGGCATAGTCCTATTGGAATGTCATGCCTCAAAAACCCTCCAAATGTTTACATGTATTCCAACCTTGGTTTCCTGATACCAAATAAGGCTCAAATTATAAGCTTTAATATTTTAACAGCAGCTTTCCTGGTTTAGGTTCTTTTTTGGGAGATGGATTCCATGAATGATTGGGGGAAATCTTTGATTAGGTCACTGCTTTGCAATAAGCTCAAGTTGTTAATCAATCAATGTTGCTCTGAGTTATGGTAGTGCCTTTTCCTGTAATATTGTAAAATATTTTCCATTTATGTAATCATTATGCAAAATTATTTCCTTTCAGTCATCCAATAGTGTGGAGATTGGCTGCCATGTCCACTATCACCCTGCCTGAAAATGAACCATGGTGACCAGCTGATAAATGGAAATATAGTAGGATGGATGATCTCCCAGCTCCCTCCTCCAAGTGACAGCCTTTCAAATATAAAGAAAGCAATCATGTCCCCCCTCAACCTCCTCTGTTCCAGGCTGAACATTCCCAATGCTTCTTATTCACAGTCTTTTCTCTATTCAATAAAATGTTGCACATTTGTCAAGGCCAATTTCCATTGATATAACTTTGCTGAATATTGAACTGCAAGGGCCATTCCGCATGACTTTAATGTAGCAGAAGGCTTGCAAATTGTAAACGCTACTAATTTGCAGTTCCGCAAGACGTCGCACACAATCTGCCACACTCCTGAAACAATCCCGCAAAAAGCGATTCGTTGTAGCGCTTAAAGGGAAATCGGGAAAAGTGGATTCACTCTCCGAAAAGCGCTACACTTTTGCAAACAATCTGAAACACTAGCGAAAAGACCTGTGCGTTCCCATTGTTGCGGTTCCAACAAAGTCCCTCCCCCTGGCTCTCCCCTCCAAACGTCTGGCGAAGTGATCGCCATTTTTTTTCTCGGAGGGAGCAGAAAGCAATGAACCAGCAAGCCTTCATTCACCCAGCGAGGCTTCTCTGGCTACAGTCCCTCCACAGAAGTGCTTTAAAGCTCCCCTAAGTCCCCAAGCACAACACAGCCCCTTTTGCAAGTTCCCTTTATTTTCGGCCGAAAATCGAGCTCGTGCAGGGGGGGGGTTCTTTTCACTCGGGGGGAGTGTGGTAACAATGAATCACCAGCTCAAACGCCAGCTGCCAGCTAGATGGGTCTCTACATTCGGCATATTCGTTGCAATGTGTGTGTGTGTTTTTTTTAACCTGTTCTTACAGGGAAAGGGGCTTTCCCAGAGCATGATAACAACCACCCATTGGCTGTACATTTGATTGATGGCCAGGGGCGGGACAAAGCACAGAAAAAATCGCTTCCTGTCTAGCGATTTTTGTGAGACCGGAAACCTGTGGGAAACGAATGAAATGCTACTGAATTCCACTAAAAAAGCAGGTATGTGTAACGCCGAGATTGCACTTTTAAAAATAGCGTTTCCACTTTGCGGGACCAATTGTCAACATTGGTCCTTGTGAGGAAAGGCCCCAAGGATCGAATCCCTGATGATGACATTCTATCCTAAAACTGTGCTGTTGAGAATACTGGTGAGTGGTATTAGGGCAATGACAAAGAATAGCCATGATAGTGAGTCTTCCTCATTTGATAGTGACTATTCAAATTTCTTCTCCATTCAGCCTGGTGTTTTACTATTATCATCACCATCATCATACCATACCTATTTTCAGAATACTCAAGGCATCTCACAACATGGCGATAATTAAAATGTAGGTATCATCTTTAAACCGCCCGTGGCGCCACGGGCGCCACGGACTATATAATTCGCTAAGGGGTCTGAAGGTGGGATTAGTCCGTGATGAGGAAGGGTCCGGATTGGACCCTTCCTCATGACAGACAATCGGAGGGACCAATCGGCAGGCGCAAAGCGCCTGCCGATTGGTCCCTCCGATTCCCAGCTCCAGCAATTGCGAGCCGCGCGCAGCACGGCTCGCAGTTCCTCCTGACCTGACGCGGCGAGAGGCGCTTTGCGCCTCTCGCCGCGTCAGGCCGCCGACCCAGGGAGCCCCTGGCAGTCGCGCGAAGCGCGGCTGCCCGGGGTTCCCTGCCTGGCGGGCTGACGCGGCGAGAGGCGCTTTGCGCCTCTCGCCGCGTCAGGCCGCCGCCTGGGGGAGCCCCCGGCAGTCGCGCGAAGCGCGGCTGCCGGGGGTTCCCTGCCTGGCGAGCTGACGCGGCGAGAGGCGCAAAGCGCCTCTCGACGCGTCAGCCCGCCCACGCCGAAAGAAGCTCGGACCAGCCTGCAAGAAGGCCGGACCTCCACCGCCGCCGCTGCCTGCCGCCGCGCCGCCGCCTGCCGTTCCCCCGCCGCCGCCGCTGCCGCCGCCCGGCTCTCCCCGCCCCGCCGCCGCCGCCGCCAAGGGGCCGGGCCCGCTGGCCAGCAGGGGAAGGAGCGGCGGCATCGGCGGACAAGCGCCGGCCGAAGGGGACGCGCAGGCGGCCGGCAGGAGCAGCAGGAGGAGGCGGCGCCGGAGGAGGACCGAAGCCCCGGCTCGCCGCCGCCGCCGAAGGACCCGCAGACCAGCACGCCGAAGACCATGGTAAGGTCCTAGCGCCCGCTGCATTCCCCTGCAGCGGGCTTGATTACTAGTTACTATATAAAAAGAAAACAATAAATCACATGTAGTTTAGAAAATCAAACCTCATCAAAAGTTTCATGGCCTGGTAGATAAAGCAAAAAACAAACAAAGAAACAGAACTCTATCCCAAGTATCCCATAACTGCACCTCTGATAGTGAAGGTTTGCAAAGAGAACATCACCTACTGTTCTCAGAAACACTATTAGCAGGACCAGCATAAATCCTCTTGCTTTGTCTTTCTGGACCAATATGACAGTTAATACATGATTTATTTTAAAGAATAAGAATACATTTTTATTTTTAAAAACTAGCTTCGGCACAAATAGCAAAGATACAGCATAAATTTTTCAGTTAATAACAAATCCTCTGTCTGCACATTTACCTGTGTTGCCATCCAAGCAATTCACTATTTGCATTTGAGGTCATTATGACATTAGTAGCTAATAGACTAGCCCACTCCTTCTGCACTACTTGCGCATTTATTGTGGTAAGTATGAAGAATAATGGCTCTAGGTGGACATGCTCACTGATGGATGATATTTGGCAGGTAAGTTGCCCACATTGAGTAGCCTTCCCAAGTCTCTTTTGCGAGATGTTAGTGGCTCAATGTCATCTTGGGCCTCCAGTCCAAACCTCTAAACCTTTAAATCTTTAAACTCTAATCATAATATTCGTCTATGGCTAGAGAGAACATTGAGTCAATTGCAAACTGTTATTAATGCTCAGTGGCACCTTTAAGACCAACAAAGATTTATTCAAGGTGTGAGCTTTCGAGTGCAAGCACTTGAAAGCTCACACCTTGATTAAATCTTTGTTGGTCTTAAAGGTGCCACTGGACTCTGATTTTGTTTTGTTGTGCTGCTTCAGACCAACACGGCTACCCACTTAAATCTCTTATT
Source organism: Paroedura picta (assembly GCF_049243985.1). NCBI lineage: Eukaryota > Metazoa > Chordata > Lepidosauria > Squamata > Gekkonidae > Paroedura > Paroedura picta. The sequence continues at coordinate 75,149,076 of NC_135373.1, read as the reverse complement.
AATGCTCTTAGATTCATTTTATAGTAGTGAGTTATTTTTATTTTATCCAAATACTAGCCTGGGCTGTTCGGCAAGGCAGTATACTGTTGCCTTGCCTATTTATCTTCTATATTAAAGTTCTATGTTTGTATCAAAACATAGAAAAGTTAGAGAAAAGTCCTAGCATACATCAGGGCTATGTTTAATGTATAAATTAGAACTCACACCAACAGCAGCATTTGGGACAGGGGTACTTTACAAAAAGCTGTTGCAATCCTGTCACATTATAGAAATTTTAAATAAATTACCTCCATCATTAAGGGCAAAGGAAGTCAATACTGTACTTTGAGCTGGAATGTTGTCAATTTACAAACATAGAAGCCAATCACTGGGTTGTTCCATGATGTCAGCCTTCATCCTTGTCAATGATATCTGTGTCACCAAAGTTTAAAACTGTGCTAGCAGCAAGTTAGACTCCACTGTAATCAGTGGCTAAACAACTGTATAATTAGAGCAAGGATTTTATGTTTCTACTTGTGTTCAACTTTCTGGATACAAGAAATATACAACCTAAGCTATTTATTTAGAGTTCATAGAGGGGAATGCTGCTTTTGTAATGCAGACCATGTTGAAACAACATATTAAAACAATTTGAAAAAAATACAAAGTATTTCATTCATAGGCATTTTTTCTGTCCCTAAATATTCAAGGCTTCATTCAGTTAGATATAAAGCTAAGCCATGGTTTGCTGCAATGGGCACAAATGCAGCTCTCCTGTGCTCCCCTTTCAGCATCCTCTTCTGATTAAAGTTTCCTGGATTGCTTCCCATGGCATACGAATGCAGGCACCCAGCTGAAGAAGGCCATCTGTTTATTCCTTTAAACTGATTTTAAACCAAGACTGAACCCATAGCTTACAATCCTGGCTTCAGCATATGAAAAGAGTCCTTATAATCAAGGAACATATATTTGTATGTCACAGACACTGATTAAACAGATAATCTCTAATCATATTCCACATAAGAGACAGAGCAGCAAAGGGCACACATGGACTTAAGAAATAAGCGACAGTCATGCCTGTCACAGCAACCCATGGCTTTTGATGTCTGAATGATGTTTACGTGAACATCAATAAAGACTAAATCAAAGAGACACCACTGAGGTTTCACAAATGTGCATGTGAAGTGTTGTCAAGTTTCACCCAACTTTTGGCAACCCCATAGGGTTTTCAAAGCAAGAGACACAGAAGTGGCCTCTGCAAAGAGAATTTGGACATCCTCAGCTGTCTCCCATTCCAGTACTAACCAGGGCTGATCCTGCTTGGCTTCCAATATCTGACGAGATCGGGCTAGTCTGGGCCATTCAGGTAATGACAGATTTACAAATAATAGTTCACAAAAAGGTGTCAGGATGAATGGAGTACTGAATGACAATCAACTAGGATCTTCAGTTGGTATTTCCATTGGTCTACCTGTAGGGAGTAAAAACAGCAATAGCTCTATATCAGTTAAACATTGTTGATGTTTAACAGAGAACTTGCACAGCCCTTGTCCATCATCTTCGGGACCTCTTAAAGACTGGAGATGTCCCGAAGGACTGGAAGAGAGCAAACGTTCAGCAGTAGTTCAGCAGTGGAATAGGCTGCCTAAGGAGGTGGTGAACTCCCCCTCACTGGCAGTCTTCAAGCAAAGGCTGGATACACACTTTTCTTGGATGCTTTAGGATGGTTAGGGCTGATCCTGCGTTGAACAGGGGGTTGGACTAGATGGCCTGTATGGCCCCTTCCAACTCTATGATTCTATGATGCTTGTGAGACTTGTTATATCTCGTAGCATGTGTAAACACAGTATTGGTCTTGCAACTGAATTGTATATTAATATTGACCCAAATTAAAATTGCCATTAAGAGACGAGCTGTCAGACCTACTGTTTAGTTTGGCCAACATTAATTATTGCACTGAAATTAAACAAGAACTCTAATGAACGTATGAGAATGAATCACCTTGTTCAGTTGAAATAAATCAGTTTCCTGAAGGAAATAAAAACACTGAATTGAAGCTTGGTACTATTATCTCAAAAATAGGCATCACGCATTACTGTTCTCCCCCCCCCCCCCAATAAACTACCTATTTTATTCCCTGGTAAATTTGAGAGAAGTATAGTTTATGTAGTTTATGCAGTATTATACACACTGTAGGAAGAAAAATCAAATGCAATAAAGGAACTCTGTAGGAATTCCATGATCCACATGAGGGTCATGACTCGTGCTGGAAATAAATGTTCTAGGAAACTCCACATAAACAGCTGTCTGTTACCCAGCTGTACCTGGTTTGTAGAAAAAGTTACGTGAATGTATTTTCTATTTCAGTCTATTGCTACTAGTAAATAGCTATATTTCAACAGTGCCAGGAAATGGTAAAAATATTTGTTTACACATTTTTTCTTTAAAAGACAGTATGTTTTTTTCAATAGCAGAATAAGAAAGTAAACATATATCTCTATCTGGAGTGCTGAGATTCTTATTCCAAAAGAATAAGAGAGAAGTTTGGTCTTATGGCCAATTCCACACTAGTGGTGCCATTCTGGGTTGCCATCAGTGTGCTGCAGAGCTGCACATTCCAGTGTGCTGTGTCTCCATGGAAGAGTGGGGATTTCAACCTGGGTCTTCTAGATCCAACACTCAATTTCCTATGGCTGTTAAGCTGAGCCATTGTAGTTTTTCTCTCATAAGAATGGCAAAACAAATACTAGTCCTTTTGGAAATGCTCATTCTTTTCCTAAGAGAAGGAGTCCCATTGTGAAATGTGCAGGCATATGTGTTACAAAAAGCAACCCATAAGACAGACTGGAAACAATAATATCAATCATAATTGCAATTATTTCAATTGCAATTATTTCATTGCAATCCATCGATTTGGGTGTGAAAACAACATCAGATTCTATTAATTCATATTTTGACTTCCACTTCCTACTACGTGGACATATAGGACATTCTTGCATTGTTTTCCTGAGGAGCAGAGAGTAGTGGAGATTTTAAATGCTTGTGCCATTATCATTTTATTTGCCAATATACAGGCTGAGCAGAGAGAAGTATGCTGACAACCAGACAGGCAATTTTGAAAGAGCATCACCCTTACAAGGAATAACTTCTTGTTAGCCAGTTTCAGAAGCTCAGCATTTCTTTCTCTGGTCAGTTTGGCACGTCCCCTCCCAGGCGGAACACCAGCCTCAGTCCACATCCAGACAAGTAACTATGACTTGCATTACTGGCAGACTTTAATGGTCTGTTAATCAATATTCATGGCTAGTGGTTAGAACCTAAAATAGTGTGCTGCTTAGTGCTGAATTTCACAAAGATGATTTAGTTGGAGACAAACACGTCCACAATCAAAGTAAGTGCCTGAACTAATAATTCCACATGCCATTTTAAAACTGTAATAAATGCAAGCGATAGAGGGGGAAAGACTATTTTCTTTGCAAGTGCATAGTATGATGGTTAAACCTCAAACAACCCAGCTTGAGATGGTTTGACTTGTGGCATTTCTCGGCAGATCAAGCAGATGCCTGCAAATTATCCTTAAGTCTTTTTTTTTTTTTTATATAATGATTTTTTTTATTTTCATAAAGATAGAAATATAATCATCATTTGAGAATATACGACCCCACATTGACTCCACAGTGATATAAACTTTTGCCCAAAACTCTAAGAGCCGTGAGTCTAAGAGCCGTCCACATTTCCACTACATTTAAAAAAAAAAAAAAAGGCCTGTTTAGATATACAAAAGAAAAGTTATTATTAGTCAACTTACTTGAGAGATCGTAGACCTCACATTAACTGCTTGATACAATCTAAGAGCTATCCTAGCAGATATTTCTAGGTTTGAGTTAGATGCTTAACATTAAACATTTCTTATAGCACAGTATGAGTTTTGGCCCTGTATCAATACCCTGATGAAGGGAGAGGAAAGTAGGGCTTTGCCTTAAAGATGTACAAAGAAAAAAAATTACAAAAGGATTTCATAATTTCTCCTTATCCTTAATACAGATACATCTACAAACCATTTATACTTGACCCATTCTAAGAGCCATCCTGACAGGTATAAGTTGAGAGCTTTGCATTTTCTACAGATCAATATGGGCTTTGGCCCTATAACAATACACCAATAATAAAAAAAAATAATAAGGGGGGAAAGCCCCATTTTATATTTCCAACGCTAACGATTATATTACCTATATGCCTACTAAGAAAAAGAAACAAGAGAGAAAAAAGGCACTGCTTCCCCTTTTTCATAAAAGTAGCAATGTAGAATACAGTATATGTTGTTAATACAGAGAATAATAAGATTTCCAGGTTTAGATTAAATGCTTAACATTAAACATAAAACAATATAAGCTTTCAGTCTTCTATAGCTTCTCCTTATCCTTGGTTCTGATACATCTACAAAACAATTTATGCTTGACCCATTCTAAGAACCATCCTAACAGATATATTTTCAGATTTAAGTTGAAAGCTTAACATTAAACATTTTCTACAAGTCAGTGTAGGCTTTAGTCCTAGGACAATACACTAATAGAAGAAAGAAAAAATAAGGGGGGAGAACCCCATTTTACATTTTCAGCACTAATGATTATATTACCTATATGCCTACAAAAGAAAAGAGACAAAAAAAAACAAGAGAGAAAGAGACACTGCTTCCACTTTTTCATAAAAATGGAAATATAGAATACAGTATAACATTAAACATAAAACAATATGAGCTTTCGGTCTTCTTAAGGGGGTCTCATCTCGAGGCTTGCTACATCTTGTCGTTCCCGTAAAATTATATTCTGTCCCATAGGCCTTTGGCGTAGAAAGTGCAGTTGTACTCTTTCCCGCAGAGTATGCATCGATAAATCTTGAGGCCGTTGCACCTCCTGGACTCCAGTATCAATACAATTTTTTCCCCAGAGAGATCCTTTAAATCGGTTACTTTCACTGCAGATCCATATTTCTTTTGATTGATTTTTGTACACTGTTGCTTTGAGATGGCTGTATGTCTTTTTAAAAAGGGTGTCCTTATCTGGGCTGCCGAACTCCGGCATCCCATTTTCCGTCTCCAGAATTTCAGATTTCTCTTCTACTGTTGGTTTTCCACCTTGTTTAGAGCTGTCATCAGCCACTGTTATTGATCCATTATTCCTGTTAAAGACGTCTTCCTTGGCATCTTGGATCTCCTTGAAGATATGAATTTCAGATTTCTCTTCTGCTGTTGGTTTTCCACCTTGTTTAAAGCTGTCATCAGTCACTGTTATTAATCCATCATTCCTATTGAAGACTTCTTCCTTGCCATCTTGAATATCCTTGGAGATATTTTTGATCAATCCATCTAAGAATACTTTGTAATCTTGGGTTTGTATCTCTATTAGATGAGCCAATCTTTTTAACATAGACATGATTTTGACTTTAAAAAAACCCGGCCTCAAACAATTTTACAAGTGGCCAGTAGAGGTCCTCTGTTTTATCCTCTAACTAGTAAAAAAAGCCCATTTGTAAAAATGGGCTTTGAAAGGGGAGTATGGGCAAGGGAGACAGGCGGGCACAGGAAGCCACCCATCCCGATCAATGAGAGGCACCCTGGGGGGAGTGGTCTGGGCGGGCCTGGTAAGGAAGGGTAGGCGAAAGGCGGCAGCGACTGACCTTGCAGGGACCCTGGGTGCTGAGGCCGGCGCGGCAGGCGGGCAAGTCGCGATTGCAGGCGGGCAAGTCTCGGCGTCGGGTGTGGTCCGGTGTCCATGGCGGGCCTGGGGGAGGCAGTAGCGAGGCTGAGGGGTGGTGGGCAGCGAGGCGACGGGGAGGGCGGCGCGGTAGCGGGATGGCGCGCGTGCGTGTTAGAGGGGTGGGGCAGGGCTGCGTTGGAGAAGGGAACCAGGCATGCGCCGGAGTCCGCGCATGCCTGGTTCAGTCTAGTGCTGTGGCGGCGGCCGTGAAGGACGCGCGGCCTAGCCACAGCGCTATCGCCAAGGCAGAAAAGGGCGTTGGAGGGGCAGGAGGAAGGTAAGGACGGGCGGAGCGAGTGTGTTTCGGCCGGGGAAAGGGACGGGCGGGGTGGGGGTGGGAAAGGCGGGGATGGCTTACCTTTGAGAGGGCTGTAGCGACGGCGGGCAGCTCCTTGGGCGTGTTGTTCGCGGCGGGCGGGTCCTTCGGCGGGCAGCTGTTTCGCGGCGTGCGGCTCCGGAGGCTCCTTTGCGGCGGGCAGGGTGTCTTGTTCGCGGCGGTTCTCTCCCCGTTTTTTTTTTTTTTTTTGAGTCTGGGAGTCCCCCTGCGGTGGGCCGAGCGGCGGTTCTCGCGGTTTTTTTTGTCTTTGAGTCCGGGAGTTCCCCCAGGCGGCGGTCGGAGCGGCGCGTCTCTGTTTGTGTTTTTTTTGGTGTCCGGGAGTCCCCCTGCGGCGGGCCGAGCGGCGGTTCTCCCCCCGGTTTTTTTTTTTTTGAGTCTGGGAGTCCCCCTGCGGCGGGCCGAGCGGCGGTTCTCGCTGTTTTTTTTTTCTTTGAGTCCGGGATTCCCCCAGGCCGCGGCCCGAGCGGCGGGTCTTTTTTTTTCTTCAAGGCATCGGTGGGTTCCCCCAGGCGGCGGCCTGAGGCGGCGGGAGGCGCTTCGCGCCTCTCGCCGCGTCAGGCCGCCGGACAGGGAGCCCCCGGCAGCCGCGCTCCGTGCGACTGCCGGGGGCTCCCTCAGGCGGCGGCCTGACGCGGCAAGAGGCGCTTCGCGCCTCTCGCCGCGTCAGGCCGCCGGGGGCTCCATCAGGCGGTGGCCTGACGCGGCAAGAGGCGCTTCGCGCCTCTAGCCGCGTCAGGCCGGGAGCAACTGCGAGCCGCGCTGCGCGCGGCTCGCAGTTCCTGGGGCTGGGAATCGGAGGGACCAATCGGCAGGCGCTTCGCGCCTGCCGATTGGTCCCTCCGATTGTCTGTCATGAGGAAGGGTCCAATCTGGACCCTTCCTCATCCCGGACTCATCCCGCCCCAGGACCCCTTACTGCTTTATTTAGTCCGTGGCGCCCGCGGCGCCACGGGCGGTTTACAGATGTTCCGGCACAGGCATGTGACGTATTAAAGTCAGTTAAGGCACAGAGTTCTCGTGAGATTTTCCCATTCACAGCTCTTATCTTCTTATCTTCGAAAACCAAAACAATTACAATAAGAGCTTTTGCCAATTAATTCGAGTTGATTTGAGTCCTTCTTCTGCTTAGTTAGGAGAATTAGCCTGCCTCTTAACGAGGTGGCTTCAGGCAGAGCAGAGTAAGAGGAGGGGGGAAACAAAGGGCTTTGATGCAGGAAGAAAGACGAAGAAAAAAAAAACGAGAGATACTTGCAGTAAATGATGTTTTGGAACTCAGCCGATGTCCTCCCCTCAGTTCAAAGCGTTCATTTGTGGTAAATCATCATGTAGGGTTGAAGCAGATACTTTAAGATTAAAGAAAGAAAAGAAAGTCCGAGGTAGAAAATGGCAGTCGTCCTCTGGACCTGGAACGCTGACAGCCTATAATCCAGGGAGATATACTCCCTAAAGGATTGGAGACGGCCCCAAGAACTTCCTGGGTAGAAAGGTGAGGTGGGGTTTGCGTACCCCTCCTCTTTTCTGCCAATTGCTTGCACAATTGACCCCTGTCAGGCTTCAGAGATAGCAGAGCAGATGCCCTGCCACCCTCTCAGGACGACATCTTTAGCCACACCTCCAAATTATCCTTAAGTCTTGACTCACACAATGGCACATTAGTACCACTCATTTAATTAAAACTGTGCTTTTAAGCTTTGGGCTGGATCCAGTAGCAGATTTCCTCTAAAAGAAGTCAGGAAATTTTTGCCCAGTTCCACCTCAACACTAGATGAATGCATCATGCTATTCCTGGTAGGGTTTGCTGTCCCCCAGGAGCAAGGCTTTGGAGAGCACTTTGAGCTGCAGGGAGATGGGGAAGGTAAGAAAGTCCCAATATAACATATTTCAGGTGTTTTCATTCTTTACTGTCCATATGTGTTAAAGATAATTTAGGAATTGCTCTATTTGTTTTCAAATGTTAATACTAATTGGCCTATTAAATGTAGCTATAAGTGCTACACTCAATATGCCAGCAAATTTGGAAAGCTCAACAATGGCCACAGGATTGGAAAAGGTCAGTTTACATTCCAATCCCAAAGATGGGCAATGCCAAAGAATGTTCAAATTAACGGGCCATTGCACTCATTTCTCATGCTAGTAAAGTTAGGCTCAAAATTTTACAAGCTAGGCTCCAGCAATATGTGGACCGAAAACTTCCAGAAGTACAGGCAGGATTTCGAAGAGGCAGAGGAACTAGAGATCAAATTGCCAACATATGCTGGATCATGGAGAAAGCTAGAGAGTTCCAGAAGAATATCAACTTCTGCTTCATTGACTATGCTAAAGCCTTTGATTGTGTGGAGCACAACAAATTGTGGCAAGTTCTTAAAGAGATGGGAATACCAGAGTATCTTATTTGTCTCTTGAGAAACTTATATGCCAGTCACTTCGCTGACCAAAGTGGACAGGATTCTAGCGACAACAAGACCAACTACATGCCCACTACATCCTTGCCCATCCTGGCTCTTGAAAACAGCTGGCATAAAGATAATGGGCCCCCTCCAGGAGATAATCAACCTATCTCTAACAACAGGAGAATTCCCGGAGGGTTTGAAAGAGGCTGTGGTACGTCCACTGTTGAAAAAAACATCTCTAAACCCAAAAGAGCCTAACAACTACAGGCCCGTCTCGCACTTAGCGTTTCTGGGCAAGATGATAGAAAGGGCAGTCGCAAACCAACTGACAGAATACCTGGAAGAAGCTTCGGTCCTAGACCCATCCCAGTCAGGCTTCCGGCCTGGCCATGGGGTAGAGACAATGCTAGTCGCCCTGACGGACGACCTCCGTCGCCAGTTGGATCGAGGCGGGTCGGCACTGCTGATATTATTAGACCTCTCAGCAGAGTTCAACACAGTCGATCACGAGCTTCTAGCTCGCCGCCTCATCGATGCTGGAATACAAGGGACAGCCCTTCAATGGCTGATCTCCTTCCTCCAGGATCGTGGACAGAGGGTTGCAATAGCAGAGAAAACATCAGGCCGCTGGCAACCTTCTTGTGGAGTCCCACAAGGAGCAGTCCTCTCTCCTATCCTATTCAACATCTTCATGCGCCCTCTCGCACAGCTGGTACGGAAGTTTGGGCTGGGTTGCCATCAATATGCAGATGACACCCAGCTCTTCCTCCTGATGGATGGCCGCCCTGACTCTCCCCCAGAAGCATTAGCCAGCTGCCTGGAAGCAGTGATGAGATGGCTCAAGCAGAGACATCTGAAGCTCAATCCTTCAAAGAAAGAGGTCCTGTGGCTAGGTAGGAAGGGCCCATGCGAGGAAGCGCGCCTGTCTACCCTGGATGGCGTGCAGCTCTCTACGGCTCACTCCGCCAGGAACCTAGGCGTGATTCTAGACACTTCCCTCACAATGGAGGCTCAGATCACAAAGGTAGTGCAGCTGGCATTCTACCATCTCCGCCAAGCCAAACTACTAGCGCCCTACCTGGCCCCGGAACACCTAGCCACAGTGATCCATGCGATGGTCACCTCTAGACTGGACTTTTGTAACTCGCTCTATGCAGGCCTGCCCTTAGCCCTGACCCGGAAACTACAACTAGTTCAAAATGCAGCAGCCAGGATCCTCACGGCAACACCGTGGAGGTCCCATATCCGGCCTATTCTCCATCAGCTGCAATGGTTACCAGTTGAATTCCAGATCAGATCAGACTAAAGGTTCTGGTAATTACCTTCAAGGCCATACGCGGTCAGGGCCCAGTGTACCTGAGGGACCGCCTCCCCGCCTATGCCCCCAAAAGAGCTCTACGCTCTACTGCCTCCAATCAGCTAAGGATCCCTGGCCCTAAAGAAGTCCAGGGCCAGAGCATTCTCTGTTCTGGCCCCTACCTGGTGGAACGAGCTCCCAGAGGAGATCAGGGCCCTGACGGAGCTTAAACAGTTCCGCAGGGCCTGCAAAAAGGAGCTCCTCCACCAGGCATTTGGCCGAGACCAGGCGTAATCTACAGCGATCAAGGGCCCTGCTCCCCCCCCCTCAGAATTCGATCAATAAGCCACCCCCCTCAGAATCCCATCAACAAGCCCTGGACCTGTTTGTATTACGATTGTTTACTGTTTACTGTTATACTGTGTTTGGTTGCAATTGTTGGTTATCGATGTACATGTTCTACAGACTGTTTTATGTATGGTTCTCTGTTATAATGTAAACCGCCCTGAGCCTCCAGGGAGGGCGGTATAGAATAAATAAATAAATAAATAAAATAAGAAGCAACAGTGAGAACTGAACATGGAATCACTGATTGGTTCAAAAATGAGAAAGGAGTTTGGCAAGGCTGTATACTGTCGCCTTGCCTATTTAACTTGTATGCGGAGCACATCATGAGAAAGGCGGGATTAGAGGAGTCACAAATTGGGATCAAGATTGCAGGGAGAAATATCCTCAGATATGCAGATGATACCACTCTAATGGCAGAAAGTGAAGAGAAACTAAAGAGCCTGTTGATGCGGGTGAAGGAGGAGAGTGCAAAAGTTGGCTTGAAACTCAACATCAAGAAAACAAAGATCATGGCAGCCGGCCCTCTCAATTCCTGGCAAATAGATGGGGAAGAAATGGAGATAGTGACAGATTTTATTTTTCTGGGCTCCAAGATCACTGCAGATGGGGACTGCAGCAAAGAAATTAAAAGACGCTTGCTCCTGGGGAGGGAAGCTATGGCAAATCTAGACAGCATCCTAAAAAGCAGAGACATCACCCTAGCAACAAAAGTGCGTTTAGTCAAGGCTATGGTCTTCCCAGTTGCAATGTATGGCTGCGAAAGTTGGACCATAAGGAAGGCCGAGTGTCAAAGAATTGAGGCTTTTGAACTCTGGTGCTGGAGAAGACTCTTGCGAGTCCCTTGGACTGCAAGGTGAACAAACCGGTCAGTCCTAGAGGAGATCAGCTCTGACTGCTCCTTAGAAGGCCAGATCCTGAAGATGAAACTCAAATACTTTGGCCACCTCATGAGAAGGAAGGACTCCCTGGGGAAGAGCCTAATGCTGGGAGTGATCGAGGGCAAAAGAAGAAGGGGACGACAGAGAATGAGGTGGCTGGATGGAGTCACTGAAGCAGTAGGTGCAAACTTAAATGGACTCCGGGGAATGGTAGAGGACAGGAAGTCCTGGAGGATCATTGTTTATCGGGTCGCGATGGGTCGGACATGACTTTGCACCTAACAACAACAACAACAATGTAGCTATATGCAATCTGCTTCGATGACACTGCCCCATGAAGAACCCAAGGAAGGGCCTCTGGAGCCCGTTATGGTCCTCCCTCCCAGTGGCATTACCCACAGTAGAAGAGGCAATGGCAATTGTGCAAACTGCCTCTGCTGCCTCCTCCTGTGTCATTACCCCATGATGCTTTGGTGCCTCAAGTGGCAACTTGAGTTGCTAAGATGGCAAATTGGCCTGTCCCTTACCTGTCAACTCAGGGCTGTGGTACTGGCTGGAGAAAAGTCCTATGGTATCCTTGTTTGGTGTGCTTATAATATTCTCTCATCCGAATGTCTCTTTCACATTTTGTGGTGCTGAATTGCTCAATCTACATGTGCTAAGTCACTCAGTTCTTGCTTATACCCAGAATTAAACTTTGTTGGTCTTAAATGCACCACTGCATTGAAACATAGTTGTCACATCTATTTGTTAATTCTTTTGTTTGTATGCTAATTTGTAGCTATTTACACAACTTACCAACTGCCTTAATCCAATTTTAGCTATATTTATCACCCAGTTACTTATGCATCTTGACTTTAACTAACCCCTCCTGGCAACCCCTCACCCACCACCATCTCTTGACCAATATATAAAACTTGAGGAAGCCTGTTTCAATATAACTGAAGAAGTGTGCATGCACACAAAAGCTTATATCCAGAATTAAACTTGGTTGGTCATAGCCAGCTTGGTGTCATGATTAGGAGTGATGGCTTTTAAGCTGTCATGCCAGGTTTGATTTTCTGCTTCTCCACATGCAGCCAGCTGGGTGACCATGAGCTAGTCACAGTCCCGATAGTGCTGTTCTCACAGAACACTCCCGTCAGAGCTCTCTCAGCCCCAACTATCTCAGTGTGTCTGTTGTGGGGAGAGGAAGGGAAGGCAATTGTTAGCCACTTTGGGATGCCTTCTGGTAGACTGATTATGCACAGGGTGGAATGCCTGGGCTGGTGGTGAATGGGGCATGGGTCTTATCCCCGATTATGTCTGATGTCACCACCATCCTGGGAGGCACCGAGCCCTGGCCCAACTCAGGCCCTCAGATGCCCTGCAGTAAGGGAACACGGAGTCTTCCACATTCCCTTAGATGCTGCAGGTGACATTAGGGCCTAAAGCAGGCCAGCCCTGTGCACAATCTTCACCCGAACGTTGGTGTCCCTGCAGGTGTCCCCTACCATAGCACCTCCCCCCCGCCACTGCTGCTGCCACAAAGCGTACCCAGTGCTTCCAGCCTTGCAATGTGCCTGAGCAGCTGTTATGGCAAGGCAGGCTGCATATGCCAGGGAGCTCCTCCCCCATGCATACACGGGGAATGGTGGGTTATCCCACCCCACCGCAGTGGCATGGCTGCAGCCCAGTGTGGCTGCCGCCATGTATAATTGGTCATAGTGAAACAGGGTACAAAACCCAACTCTTCTTCAAGGTTTCACTATATGCAAACTCTGTTCTATTGCTTCAGACCAACATGGCTAATCACCTGAATCAACTGATCATATGAACCTTTTAAAATGTATAGACTATACATGAACAAGGTACCTAGAAGTACACAATCAAAAATATTTTATACAGTTCATCATTACATGGCGAGCTTCCTCATTAAACAAATAACCTTTCATTACTTGTTCTTAGTTGTAGGGAAAAGCCAACACTAAATTAAACATCTCATATGCTTTCTTTTCAGAAATGAGAGTTGATACAGATCTGAAGAATATCACTTACCTGTGATTGATTGGTATCTAGCATTTCTCATTTCTTCCATCATGCCCTCCTTTGTGCACGGGAGGAAGACAAGCACCAGAATGATGAGGACATTATTGGGTTTCCAGATACTGTAAACTGATGTAAGACTCTAAACTGTATGAATGCTAAAGTATATTACACATCTATGCAATATAACTTCATTCCAGGAAACCTTGCTATAAAGGACATTCATAATAATAAAGAACTTCTTACCAAGTAACTAGATAACTCACGCTGACTGAATTGGACAGGATACTAGCAACAGCAAGGCCAACCACATGCCCACTGGACCCTTGCACATCCTGGCTCTTAAAAACAGCTGGCATAAGGATAAAGGGTCCCCTCCGGGAGATAATCAACCTATCTCTCACAACGGGAGAATTCCTGGAGGGATTAAAAGAGGCTGTGGTACGCCCACTCCTGAAAAAAACATATCTAGATCCATGAGAGCCTAATAATTATCGACCCGTCTTGCATTTAGCAAGATAATAGAAGAAGAAGATAATAGAAGGGGAAGATAATAGAAAGGGCAGTTGCAAACCGAGTGATGGAATACCTGGAAGAAGCTTCGGTCCTAGACCCATCCCAGTCAGGTTTCCGGCCTGGCCATGGGGTTGAGATAGTGCTAGTTGCCCTGATGGATAACCTCCGTCGCCAGTTGGACTGAGGTGGGTCCACACTGCTGATATTACTAGACCTCTCAGCAGCGTTAGACACAGTCGATCATGAGCTACTCATCGACGCCTCATCGATGCCGAAATACGAGGGACAGCCCTTCAATGGCTGATCTCCTTCCTCCGGGATCGTGGACAGAGGGTAGCAATAAGAGAAAGAACATCAGACCGCCAACAGCTTACTTGTGGAGTCCCACAAGGAGCGGTCCTCTCTCCTATCCTATTCAACATCTTCATGCGCCCTCTTGCACAATTGGTACGGATGTTTGGGCTGGGCTGCCATCAATATGCAGATGACACCCAGCTCCTCCTCCTGATGGATGGCTGCCCTGACTCTCCCCCAGAAGCATTAGCCAGCTGCCTGGAAGCAGTGACGGGATGGCTCAAGCAGAGTCATCTGAAGCTCAATCCTTTAAAGACGGAGGTCCTATGGCTGGGTAGGAAGGGCCCATGTGAGGAAGCACATCTGCCTGCCCTGGACGGTGTGCAGCTCTCTATGGCTCACTCCGCCAGGAATCTAGGTGTGATTCTGGACACTTCCCTCACAATGGAAGCCCAGATCACAAAGGTAGTGTGGCTGGCATTCTACCACCTCCGCCAAGCCAAGCTACTAGTGCCCTACCTGGCTCCGGAACACCTAGCCACAGTGATCCATGCGACGGTCACCTCTAGACTGGACTTTTGTAACTCACTCTACGCAGGCCTGCCCTTAGTCTTGACCCAGAAACTGCAGCTGGTTCAAAATGCAGTGGCCAGGATCCTCACTGCAACACCCTGAAGGTCCCACATCCGCCCCATTCTTCATCAACTGCAATGGTTTCTAGTTGAATTCCAGATCAGACTAAAGGTTCTGGTAATTACCTTCAAGGCCATACACGGTCAGGGCCCAGTGTACCTGAGGGACCGCCTCCCTGCCTATACCCCCAAAAGAGCCCTGCACTCCACAGCTACCAACCAGCTAAGGTTCCTAAAGATGTTCGCCTGGTCTTGACCAGGACCAGAGCATTCTCTGTTCTGGCCCCTACCTGGTGGAACGAGCTCCCGGAAGAGGTTCAGGGCCCTGACGAACTTTAAACAGTTCCACAAGGCCTGCAAGGAGGATCTCTTCCGCCAGGCATTTGTTTGAGACCAGACATAACCAAGAGCGACCAAAGTGCCCCTGCTCCCCCTGCCCCCCCTCAGAACACCACCTATATACCATGGACCTGTTTGCATTGTTGCACTGTTGTTTTGTTTATTGGTTACACTACTATACTGTTATATGTTTACAATTATCAGATATTATTGCACGTTTATCAAATGTTTTATGGACTGCTCCATGTATTGTTCTTATGTTATTATGTAAACCGCCCTGAGCCCCCGGGGAGGGCTGTATATAAATTTAATAATAAATAAAATAAAATAAATAAAAATAAGAAAGAGAGGCTGTTCTGGAATAAAGAATACACGGAGGGAAATTTTAGGTGGAACCAAGTGGAACCTCATAAAATTATTATTACTGTTGTTGTTACTGATGACAACAATAGCTCTTTCATGGATCCCATGAAAACACTAGATTTGCTGACAAGATTGAGATTTATGATGTTCCCTGTGAAGAGAACCTGATTTATTAAATTCATACCCAGTTTTTAGTGGATACAAAATAACTCACAATAAGCATACACCACAATAATCCTTGCTATATTTTATACCCAGTTACTTGTGCATCTTGACTTTAAAGTAACCCTTTAAATATATATGTTTCTGTTTTGTATGCTTATTGTCGTAAGCCACCCTGAGACTGTTGCCAGAAAGGTGCAGCCTAGAAATAAAAATATCATAATATCATGAAAAATATCATAACAACAACAACACAAAACCAATGTGTTCAGACAATGTAGTATGAATCAAATGTTATATGCTCCCCAAATATATATAAACTAGTTTCAAAGCCCCTTTATAAAAAGGGGTTTTGAAAGGGGAGAAGGCGTCAGACCGGCAGGGAGGGAAGCCCCAGCAGCCGTGCTTCGCGGGACTGCTGGGGGTTCCCTCGGGCGGAGGTCTGATGCTGCGAGAGGCGCTTCGCGCCTCTCGCCGCGTCAGTCCGGGAGCAACTGCGAGCCGCGCTGCGTGCGGCTCGCAGTTGCTCAGGCTGGGAATCAGAGGGACCAATCGGCAGGCGCTTTGCGCCTGCTGATTGGTCCCTCCGATTGTCTGTCGTGAGGAAGGGTCCAACCCAGACCCTTCCTCATCACGGACAAAGCCCACCTCTAGGGGGCTTAACGAATTATTTAGTCCGTGGCGCCCGTGGCGCCACGGGCTGTTTAAAGATGCTTGAAATATAAAATGAGACTATCTATAACCATGGGATCAGATCCAAAGCACGAGAAGTAGAGCTTCTCAGAAACAGAAACTTGCTGCCTCCCCACAGTACTATTTCAGAACTACAGTCTTTGTAAACCTGCTGCCCGGGAAACACAATTAGTCTCTTCACTGGAAGTGTGTACATTTTGTAGATGGGAGAGATGGAAAGTCTGTATTTTTAGAGCAGCTCTGTGGTGCAAGAAAAGGTAGCCTTGGGAAATCTGAATTACTAAAATCCTTTTGGGAAGTACATGATACAAATATAACAGAGCATAACCTCCAAAACTGCTCTAAGAATCAAAGGTGTAGCTGAATTTAAAAAATTCTTTTCCACACCTCTTTAACCAAACTCACCTGTTCTTAGACATCAAAAATGCAGTTGGAAAGGATTCAGAACTTACAACCCAAAACTTCCAATATATGTCACCAAATGATAACCAAACCAACATCCCTTTTAAGCATGATTTAAAATGGGAGTTCAGTTTAAACAGGTTAACAATGATCCAGTCTACAGAATTCATAGAAAATGGGGGTATTTACAGAAAACATTGAGAAGGAGAGAGAACAGACTCTTTGCTGCCCTCCAGATCCCTTAAACATTGCTAGCATTTTGTTTGTATAGAGCCTCTCACTCCCTCTTTCCCCCCACTAAACAGAAGAAGATGCCAGCACATACTGGCACTAAATGAAGTGTGATCATCACTCCATAACAGATAGTACTGACAACTTGATACCTGGCAATGCCTTCCAAAAACAGCTTACCATCAACCGAAATCTGAAGACCTCATTCACAATCAGGTTAAGATGACCAAAAATAACAAAATGCTATATCAAGCCTTAATTCTTATAAACATCTTAACAAAAAAGACATCTCCATGGTGAAAAATGTACAAAACACACTTGTGGGGGATCACCTGTGACTAATGCACAAATATTTCTCGCTAAGCATACAAATGCTGTCCTTGGGTCATAAAGTCATTGCCAATCCTAGCATATGTACATCCAGGACAAAAATGTTTAAACTTAGAAGTGACCAAGTCAGGGCTCTCATTGTGAGTTTAATCAAAGTGAGAAGAACATCTTACTTGAAAAATAAGGAGTTTTTCAGATTTATTTCTATTCCCTTTATAAATTGTGTATCCCACTTACTCGGGCTTCCTTTATGGGTCTCCTCTGTTAAACAAGCAGTTCTGGTTTGTTTTATTTCTCCTCAAACACAAGTCTCATATTTTACAACCTATGGTGGTGCCTTGCCTATTGACCACAAAAAGAGGCTCTTTGGGATGTTTGTGCTTAGAGCTGTGGTTTCTCAGGGCAATGGCAGAGCTTTCCAAGTCAACAGCCTGAGCTGTCACTCTTGGAACCCGGATGCCTTATCTATCAGAAGTAGAGTTTGACAGAATTTCACTGAGCAAAAATAGCACTGAAAGGGTTTTTTGTTCATTCAGCCTACTGAATGCACATTATTTTGCTTTTGTTCCTTATTGTTCTTTGTTCTGGTTAAGTTGTGTGTACCAAGCTAAGCAATTTGTTTAAGAGAAAAGAACTTAAATAATACTTGGCAGCTATTTTTTAAGAATTTACTTTACTGTACTTACCATGCTGTTGTAAGAATAAACATATCAACAACTAATTATCTATTACATTCCTACACATATATTTTATTATATGTGTGTATGTGTGTATGTGTGTATGTGTGTATGTGTGTATGTGTGTATATATATATACATATATATTATACAATTAAATTTACACTAATATGAAGAAATACTTGTTTAGAAATTGACTATATTCTATGTATGTATCCAAGGGTAGATGATATCTCTGACTGGTTGACATTTACATCAAGCACCTCTAAAAGAGGGATCTCTGATGTGATACCTGTGAGTCCCATGTCATCTGTTGACACCTTTCCTGGTGCCCACCAAGTGTTTTGATAATGTGAATGGAACCCAGTGGGACTTTGGCTAGCAAGGCTTCTGGCTAGCAGGGGATATGATTGGCTGTGCAGATTTTTTTAAGGTTACTTTGGTAGTAGTTGTCACCATAGCACAGGGATCCTTGCTATATGGTAGAAATTACGGTAAGCTCTATGCATTCCAGAAAATATTTTGTGTTCATTTAAAAAGGCACCCTATTATATAATGCTTCTGCCTGAAATGCTGAAGTGTTATTATTAGCATTATGTATAACCACACTTGCTGATATTTCGTGGTTGGCTCCAGCTCTTGTCCTGCCAGCTGGTGGTTGTACCTAACATCCCATGTCAGAATTCCAAAGGTACCTGCAGATTTGAAAAGGCTGAGCCTCCTTGCTCTAGAGCAGCCTTTCTCAATATCTTAACCATTGAGAAACCCATGAAACATTCTTCAAGCTTCAAGAAACCCCAGAAGTAGTGTGATCATGCAGAAAATGGTAGGGAAGTATAGCTATGTATACATCCACCCAGGGACCTTCCCCTCCCCACCCTCTCCAGGCCCATCATTGGCCATTTTGGGACAGCAGTCAGGTCAACATGACCATATATGGTCATGTTGTTGTTGTTGTTGTTGTTAGGTGCGAAGTCGTGTCCGACCCATCGCGACTCCATGGACAATGATCCTCCAGGCCTTCCTGTTCTCTACCATTCTTTGAAGTCCATTTGAGTTTGCACCAACTGCTTCAGTGACTCCATCCAGCCACGTCATTCTCTGTGATATGGTCATATCACTGGATAAATGTTTAACAATTATTAAAAAAATATTTTTAAAAATTAATTAACTCCCACCCATTGAGGAAACCCTTCCAAGGCAGTCAGTAAAACCCAGGCTTTTACAAAAACCCTGGTTGAGAAAGCGTGCTCTAGAGTTTACATATCCAGCAATTATTTCACTACTATTTTTCCAAGTTAGATGATATGCTATGGAAGTGGATGGAAAATGCAGTTCAGGAGAAAAAAAATCCAGTTCAGGAGACGAATAATTGCTGTAGCACAATGATGGTGCAACTATATGTAGATGCAGACCACAACGCTTTTGGTAGCCAGGCTCAACATCAGTTAGCAGCTTGGCCAGGGGGGTGCTGCCACTATTGCCGCTCCTCTTGCAAGCGCCCGCGCTTGTCCACCAGCCACTCCAGTAGTGCCTCAAGCACAGCGTAGTCTCCCACCAGATGCTCCAGGTGTCAGCACAGCTCAGTGGGACAAGAGGCAGAACTGAACTGAGAAACCTCAGGAAAGAAACAATTTATATACAATCATGAACTATGGATCTTCACGCCATTGGACAGTTTTGGTTTAATTTCTGTGAAGGAACACTCGCATAATTTTATGGTTGGGGGGTCACCACAACATGAAGAACTGTATTAAAGGGTCATGGCATTAGGAAGGTTGAGAACCACTGAGTTAGATTGTCCCTGTTATTACTTTTTTCCTTTAGCCTTCTTCATTGCCAGAATATTTTAATAGCACACACAGACCTGTCACCAACTGACAGAACATTAATATTTTCTAATCACATTTAAAATCACATACAAGATGTTTTATACATACACATGAAAGTATAATATGCTAAACAGAAGCAGGGAGATAGCAGATTGCATTTCAGCAGTGCCACTGTTTAGTCTGCCAAAGTCCATAAAGAAAAAGGCATAATTTGCATTTATAATGAAACTTAGAATTGTGATTTCCCCCTCTCCCCTAGGAACTTCAGGGAGAAAGCTAGAAGTAGGAGCAATAAGATCTTCTCTCGTGAAATGCAATTATAAGGACTTGTTCATCACAAGATTGGGGATCATACTGCACTATGCCTGGTCAATTAATAATGAATGTAAATGTAAGGAAGTAGAAAATGCTCATTTAATTTTAAAGAATACACTGGCTAAATATGAAGTGCTAAATAAATTTAGACTACAAAAATTTCAAAAAGCCATCAAGGCAATTAAGGCCTCCAAGTGTCTGACAAAAGCAGGGATGAAAAGGATTAATAAACCTATGAAGGGTACAGAATTATAAATTCCTAAATTCATATTTTGCTTTCAGTGTAGACCCTAAGGCATTTATTTAGATCATCATGGCTTTTCCCACATACCCTTCTTATCTGCAATGGACAACTAAACCCACTGGTCAAGAGTCAGTTTGGTCTGGTGGTTAGGAGTGCAGACTTTTAATCTGGCATGCCAGGTTCGATTCTGCACTCCCCCACATGCAGCCAGCTGGGTGACCTTGGGCTCCCCACGGCACTGATAAAACTGTTCTGACCAAGCAGTAATCTCAGGGCTCTCTCAGCCTCACCCGCCTCACAGGGTGTCTGTTGTGGGGAGAGGAAAGGGAAGGCTACTGTAAGCTGCTTTGAGCCTCCTTCAGGTAGAGAAAAGCGGCATATAAGAACCAACTCTTCTTCTTCTTCTTCCTTGCATGGTGAAGCTGTGTGGGCTGAGATAAACATCTTAACAGGGTGGACTCCTTGCCTACCTAGAGCTTACCCAGAAATCAGTGAGGCACTAACAGAAGTTATTAGGACTACAGTTAATCTGCACATATTGTTGCTATGATTTGATTTGATTTGATTTGATTTTGTATTGCATGTTTTATACTGCAAACCAATTTGGGACCCCAATGGAGAGTCCATCCCATTGGATAGAATGGAGCAGATGGGGTCACCCTCATTCAGAACCCGTGGATGTGGACCCCGTGGTCCAATTGTTGTGAAATCCATAGGTACATCAGGGAAGAACCTTCTAGAGCTACCCTGAAAGTTTGGAGGCTGTAACCCACCCATCCCCCAGGTCCCAGGAAAGACGGGAACACCGGAATTCCCATTAAAGTCAATGACATGAATGGGTGCCGAAGCCTAATTGGCCTGGATCGGGCCCCTGGCGCACAAGCCTAGATGGTAGTGAGGAGTGTGTACCTCAGGAACATCATTTGCCTGGTGCACAGGCTGCACCTGGTACTGAGGGATGCAAAATGAAGCCAGGGATACTCTGGAATGCAGCCCAACCCCATCAACACTCCAGAAGTATTTGGCCATACACCATGATCACCATAATGACCTTGCCATCAGGCAGACTGAAAGATCATGGTGGCTCCAGATTTCCCATCTCTGATTATCAAGATATGCGCCAGTCATTATGTAACCAACCAGGGTCATAGATAATCTTACATTGTCATAACTTCCAGTTTGGGAGCCATACAAGTCTGTTGTAGCAAATACAATAAAGGTTCTGTTAGACTCTAAGGTGCCACACGACTTTTTATAAAATTCATTAGTCATTGGCAATCTATACTATCTTCACATTAATTCAGCTGCTTTAAAGCACTTAACAATAGCTCACACATAGGTCTTAGACCCTGACTAAAACAGATCAATTAAGCTTTTGCTTAAACACTTGAATGCAGACTTTCTTTGGGTATCACTGCTGAGAATTTATCTACTCATTATGGTTTCTAAAGCACATATAAGAGGTTTGCTGGAATTAAGCCTAAATATCACTCCTTGGAAAACTTGAGAACTCTGACAACAGAAATTGCATAATTGAGATTTTAGGCATGAGTGTCTCAAATATAGTTTCATTACTGAATTTATGGCAAAGAAATGAGAGCAATGAAAAGAGTCAAGATAACACTCAGAACATAGTCCCCATTCATTCTGACAAGAGTCTTGTATCAACAGAAGAGTGCATAAAATGGCCAGGCCATTCACCTAAAAAAATCAAGAGGTCTTCTAATCAACATAATACTTTTCTTACAGACTTGATTTTAGCATATTTTAAACTGCTATTCAGAAAAAAGTGCATGAGGAGAATTTACTACTTATTGGTTTTGTATTTTAAAATTGTTTTTGTACGTATGTGCTAGGGAAGGAGACGAGGGCATTTTATAAATACAAGTCATGTTATGATGACTCTTTCTTGGGAAACCCATAAACATAAAAGATAAAGCTCTAAATACAACCACCAGAAATAATAATACTAGCAATAGTGATATTTTCATATAAGTCGTTTCAAACTGTGGGATTACCCTTCTACCATGAAATACTGGCTGAAATGTACACGAAAGAATTCTGAAGTCATCAGCAGTCAAAACCTAGAGCTCACGGCCATTACTGATAGAAACCATCTAGCATACTTAAATAGTATTATCTTACATTACTCTATCCCAGACGATCTAATCAGGCCTGGAAGCTCAGTGAAGGAACTCCGGAAATGGATCCATCAAATGGACGCAGTATTAGATGGTGCTATAATTGCTCGGTCCACAGCTGCCCCTCTTTTTAAACATTTCAAGATAATTCACTGCAGATCCTCATATCTGGAGAGCTTGCCATCCTTAACACTCAGGATGGCATTTACTCCAATCCTTACCCATGGCAGTACATAGTGGTCGGTTCTCCCAACTTCCCCAATCAGAAGGCATCTGTAAATGTGATAGGGGGAGTGATTGAGGACCTCACACGCTATGTAATGGACTGTCCCCTCTATGATGAACCAAGAGGCAAGTGTATTAAAAGTATACTCCCTACCACCTCAGGCCTCTCAAAAACTGAGTATATGATCTTTCTATCATCTGATATTGATGCCTAAGTTACCAATAGAGTTGCACTGTTTGCTCTCACCCCTAGGAAGTCCAAATTGTGCAATCAGGATTAATACCTTAATCATTATGGTTCCTTTTTATCTGTGTAACTTTTTATTACCATGTAGGAACTCAATTGATAACTTTTAAACTCCTTGTGATATTTTCAGTTAGATGTCTTAATTTTAATTGATTTTGTATTGAACAGTCAATTTGTTTGACATGGCCAATGGCTGTCTAATAAACTGAATATAAATCTGAATCATTATTTTGCATCCAACTCATAGTTAAAAACTTCTCAAACTCACTCAAAAAAAGAGTGAAGTGAATGTGAAGAAGTCTTTTTTATTTTCTACTTTTCAAAAACTGAATAATCAAAACCAGAATTGCCATTCCCCTGCCCCAGCAGGCACTTACCCACCACTGTTCAGCTGGCTAATGGTGTGTGTGTGTGTGTGTGTTTGTGGAGATGGCGGAAAAGGGGAGGGACGTTGGCAGCTTCTACAGTGCATTGGCATCACTCCCCATGTGCTTGGAAATGACATCAGTGTGAAAAATGTGGACACGTTGAGAGTCTTATCAGTGATTCACTGATTGTACTTTGGGGCACTAGCTAAAAAGTAGACCTTTTCCAGGTGTAAATAAATGACTAGGACTCCAGCTGCTCACATTATATTAATAAAATACAATAAAACCTCAAGGAGAAAAGCAAACAGCCCCCCTCCCCCCGCAGGCTCTCATTGGGATGGGAAGCTTGGGCTTCCTGGCCCAAGGGGGAAAGCAAACACCCCCTAACCCACACCAGCTCCCATTGGGATGGGAAGCCCTCATGCTGCCTCAGGGAAGGCCGGGGGAAGGAGGGAGGCCTCCCTCCCCCCCCCCCCCAGCCTTCCCTGTCACTGTACAATGGTGCCACAGTCAGGAGCCAAAGTCCTGGCTGAGCGTGGCCTGTCCGAGGCAGGGCCCAATTGGGACATGCAAAAGGCCATGCCCAGTCTCCACCCACCCACCCCTTAGGCTGTTATTTTTACAGCAAAGGGCTATTAAAGATGTCAGTCTCTACCCACCCCCTTGTCTTGATGGTATGCCGGGGGGGGGGGGGAGGGCAGGAACTAACATTCCTGTTGAGTAAATATAGTCTATAAAGTGTGACTCATTTTGATTTTTGAATTATTTTAGCTTTTTCATTTTAATAATATTTTAACAAAGCATTTTTACAACACACAAATTTTGATTCATGGGCATTTTAGGCAATATTCCAATCTACCTTATTACAGCTGTGAAAATTTCTGCATACTTGCATGTAAGAACCAATGAGCTAAATGTGGTTTACCTCCCCCTTTCCTCTCCCCCATCAAGTTTCAGCCAACTTATGGCAACCTTGTATGGTTTTCAAGATATATTATGGCTCTAAATAACCCTGGTATTCCTTGGTGGGCTAGCCTGGCTATCCAGGTCAGGGTATACTCCATAACATACTATACTAAATATCCATAAAACTGCAGTTTTAAGAAAGTATTTGTAGAAAGACAGTGACTACACATTGGAAGAGCTGGAATAAAACAGTCAAAATACTCATCCATACAATTGTAATATTTTTAGATATGCAAAATGTTATATGATTGAATACAATGCATTTTTTGTCTTTGAGACTTTCTCAGAAAGAAAGAAAGAAAGAAAGAAAGAAAGAAAGAAAGAAAGAAAGAAAGAAAGAAAGAAAGAAAGAAAGAAAGAAAGAAAGAAAGAAAGAAAGAAAGAAAGAAAGAAAGAAAGAAAGAAAGAAAGAGCCTCCCCAAGGGCCAAACATGGCAGGGAAGGGGGTGGAGGCTTTCTGGCCTAAGGGAGAAGGGAAAGCCCCACTCCCCTCACTGGTTCCCACTGGGCTTGGAAAGTTTTTGTTCAAATAATGGCATGCAACTTTTCAGCGCCGAGGTCTCTTTAAACCAGCTTCCCCAAAACACATTAAACCAATACCTGATATAATATACACAGAAACATCCAACACTCTGGTGCTGTAACTTGGGCATGGCCTGTACAAGGCAGGGCCCATTCTCTGCCCATTAAGCCCTTAGGCTGTTATTTTAACAGCAAAGCGCTGATAAAAGATTAGAAACATTTGGAATTTCACAGCCTCTTAATATTTGATTTCTTAAAATTGAATTCATCTTAGAGTGATTCAAGTTTCTAGTCACTAGAAAGTTATTTATTTATTGGTTTTGTATACTGTCTCTCACTGTGGGGCGGGCTCAGTTTATAACATAACGTAAGATCACAATACAACTGTAATTAATTAAAAGATCATAAAAACAATTCAAACAGTTCAGTGCTCCATTGTGCTTCTAGATGTTCTGCTGGTCCACCTACATGATATAGGTGATGTTTAATTTTAATTTGAGGGAGGGGGAATACAAAGATGAGTGGAAGCAAGCCTGTAGATTCTGTAGGCACTCACTCGTTCTGGCCTCAACCAAGGGCCTGGTCGAAGAGCGTTGTCTTGCAGGCCCTGCTGAACTGAGATGGTTCTATCAGGGCCTAGATTTCAACTGGCAGCTTATTCCACCAGGCGGGGGGGGCCATGGCCAAGAACCAGAGATAGGTAAGGGAAAATCACCCTGAATGCCTCTTGCATCCTTTGAAAATCCCATGAGGTTGCCATAAGTCAGTTGCAATTTGACAACACTTTCCATCACCAATTAGATGTGGCCATTATTGCCCTGCTTTTCTCCCAGAAAACCAAAAGTGTAACCTGCTACCAGCTCCATCTAGCATTTATTGATGCAAACATGCTTGGCCTTTTTTAGAATGGTAATCAATGGCCTTAAGATCATGGCCAGAACCAATTTTTTCTTTCTCATATTTAAGATCCAGGCTGATCAAGAATTCTGGAGAACTTGCATGTTATACTCTTATTTTGGTTGAACTTAATGAATGGTATTACATGGCTTATGTAGTAATACATGTAATATTCCTTTGTTTCCTCACAACAGGTATGCTCAAAGTAAATATGCTCACCTACTGCACTTTTAAGATGCCTCATTTCTTCAATTCTAAAAGAAATCATGTTCTTTTGTGGCTGTAACTACACCAAATACACATTTGGGGGTACCCACATCTTGTTTACAAGATTAACAAGATAACTGTAAAATGAAGTAAGTTTGGAAGGGGGGGTTGAAGAGAATGTCAGAAATGGGAGGAATATAAAGTATCAAAGTGGCAGTAAGCCTGCGTGCAAGAGTTCCTGACACATGTGAGCCATATGAATGCTTTAGAGAAAGCATATAACTAAATAACTATAAATAACTGGGGATATGGCCTTTAGATCCCATGACATTCAGCCAACAAGTTTTTATTATAAGCAAAACTTTGTAATGAAGCCAATGCAAAGGAAATCTAAATACAACTGCATATTTGGACTCAAACAAATACATGAGGCTTCCTGCAGAAACTGGGACAGGAAGATCAAAATAATTTGTGGTAGAGGTAGGCCCATCCTTATTTTAGTAAACTATAACTGAAGATTTGGGTTTTTTTTTAATGCCTCCACATCTTTATTCCAGCTAATGTTCCCTAAATGACAATCCAGAAAAGTACAAAACTTTCCAATTACCATTTTTTCCAGAGTAGCCCTTATTCCTATATGTACCTGCAGTCTATCAAGAGTAATATGCTCCTCAGATACAGTTATAGAGAGCGATTAAATCTTCTTTGAAACTTCTTCAACCCACCTTGACCTCCTTCATGCAGTGGATTTTGCACAGCTAGTAGTTTCTTCAATGCAAGGAAAATATTGGTTAATATTGGAATCTATCCAAGTGATCTCATGGGTACTTACACACAACAATATTGTACAATTATGTTATTATCTTAGGCTGCATTATATAAGAAATTGATTTTTTTTCACAGCAGTGTTTCTAGAAAACACTCAGTCATTATATTACTCAATGATAACACTGGAAAACAGCAGAAATAGCAGTTGAGTAATTCATCTCTCTTCAGACAAATAAGATGCAATTGCTGTCACAGTACAGGCTGGCACGAACATTTCAACAACCATCTACTATTTAGAAACAGACTTTCTCTAATACTTTATGATTTTTCAAAGAATATCTCTTAAACTTTCTGAAAACTATGAAGATTCAAGGAATCAATCAATTATTGATTCACACTCGCCTCCCTCTTGATACATTTTACCATAAATATTTTCTTTTATATCTTTGTATATTTACATTTAATTGTCTTAACTAGTGTATAAAAGGGGTAACAAACAGGGATTCTCTATGCAAATGTATTATTTGTTGCAGTATTGTCATAAATTGCCTTTACTGTGGTCAAGGGGTTGGGGGGTGAGATAAAGCTTCCACACCTTCAGGGTAGCTCTGGGAGGCTCTTTCTTGACTCCCCTCCAAATTTCAAAATGATTGGTCCAAGGGGTCCATGCCTATGGGCTCCCAAAAAGGTTGCCCCCATCCCTCCATTATATCCAATGGAGACAACTCCATTGCCAATTAAGCAATGCCAGCTATGTGCTGGAAGAGAGCTCCAGTCTAAAAGGCACCACACCACATTAAACAGACTGTTGCTTACTACAGAAAACTGAGAGTCATCACAGAATGAAGACTGAAAGGCTGCTGACAGCCTATATTAGCTTGAGGCTTGGCAACCTGGGATTTGAACCTGTTCCTTCTGGCTGATGCCCTTGGACTGCCTGAACAAACCCTTGACTCCCTGGACTAAGTTAAGACATTCATTGTCTACTCTCTGTCTGTATACTCATCCTCTGCCCAGGTGAGAAAAAAGCTTTGAGGAGACCTTACAGGGAATACTCAAAGCCCCTCCCCCCCAGCAAAAATATTCAACCATTTGGCTCAGCCTATAATTAATGCCTATAATTACCCAAACATTTGTAGTTTAATACTAATGTATTTTCCTGATTAGATTGAAACTATCCTTGAGTTAGACCATGACTTAAAATCAGGTCCTATATTGGTTTTACTACTGGGAATTTAACTGGTTCAAACATTCAGAAAGTATAAATATCAGGTTGCTAATTTAAAAGGTACTGAGGAAGCTACTGCAATGTGATGCTAATAGTTTTGAACTTATCTGCATTTATTTAATGGACTGGGAATATCAAATAATAGCCAAAGCAAAAATGTATCAAGCTAGAAAAAGACTCTTGGGGAGGAAACCAAACGCATTAGCACTTTTTAGAGAAAGTTGCTAGCTTTAGCCAATATATAAAATCCTGACAAAATGGCCAATTTCCATCAATTCTTCCTTTCCACGGAAGATCCCCTTCGTGCCATTCCTCAGCATCACCATACTCAGTAGAGCAGGATTTCGTAGAGATCAGAGGGTGGGTGTGTGTAGGAGAAATTGTTCTTTTTCATTATAAAAAAAATTTAGTCTGGATAAAGACCTAGAAATCTCTACTATCCTATAGCTACAGAAGAAGTCGGGTGCTTCCCCACCCCAAATGTTATTCAAGTTCTAACAGTTCCAAAGGTTCCTAATCTTTCAGGCCTTTTTTCTCTTTATATCCATGCAAAACTAACCTTCCTCTGTTGATTTTTTTGTGTCTCTCATTGTAATCATTCAACATAGTTTTAATTATAACCAATGGCATTTGCTTACATATATATCCTGCCGCCTTCATCTTTCACAATGCCTTCCTTCGTTCTCTCTCCATTGCTGTTTGTTACTGTATGCTCTATGGATGCAGGAACCTTTCTATTATTTATTGAACTCTGTAAGGTACTATTTACAATGAAACCATCTAATATCCCTTTACAAACTAATAATACAATCTAAACTTTCAATTTAAACTTAACAAAATATATTTATTTATACATTTTATCTTCTCTTTTCTGATAGAGAAAAAAGCTTTGTGTTTTTAGTAATGCCACCCTCAGCAAGAATTTACTCATTTCAGGTATGGAACATAAATCTATTACTTATGGTACAGTCCTGAACAGATTCATGCCCTTCTAAACCCATTTATTTATTTGGACGGAAGACCTTAATTTTCCTATGATGGCACTGTTAGCATGTTACTCTGGAGTCCCATAAGCCACCACTCTTAGAGAATTAATTCCCAGATCCCAAGGTTTTAATGCAGGCAGAGGTATAGGGAGGCTGCATATTGAATCAAACTAGAGAATCAAGATCAAGCCTACATGCCATTGAGTGGTTCCCCTTGGAAAGACACTAGACTCCCTCGTCAAGGGTCCCAGGGCATTAGGAATGACTACTGATTACAGAACAGGCAAACCATGACCTAACTTTTTCCAATATTTAAACAAAACCTAACCAACTAATTAGCCGCCAAGTTAAATACAGAACATCTTCCTTATATGGAATCTTGTCAGGAGCTTATAAATCTCCTGTTTATATACTACCTTCACAGGAATGCATAAACAGGGTAACACGGTAGCTGTGTTCAGCATGGAAATTTTGCAAGCACAATCTACGTATTTCCATCTCAAGACATCCAGATTGCAGTCAATTTATTATCCAAATATTCCTTTAAAAAGCTCAAAGAAGTTTACAGGAAGCTTTCCAGGGTCTCCCTTCTGGGCACTGAACAAATCTGCAGTCCTCAACTTTGCTGCTGCTACATACCTTAGAACTTGCAGTGCTGGAGCCCCACTGAACTGTCCTTTTCTTAGTTTTGACGCTTTCCTACTTGTCTTTCCCAGACCCCTGTCTCTTCTACATTTTCACTGAGGTTTCTATATCTAGCCCTCTATAAACCTTTCACACATTGCTTTGGCCAGTCTGCTTTTTTGCTTCCTGGTTCACGTTCAGTCTGCCTACTTCAGTGGCATAACACACACCTCCTATTCCTAGAGGTGATCTAAGATTTTAGTTCCAGTCAAACTACCCACAACAGATTGCCCATGAAGATAGATTCAGGTGGGTAGTCATGTTTCATGTTGTACATACACAAAAACGAATACCTTGAATAACACATTGATGGCCTTCAAACTGCCCGTGGATATGTTGTGCCATTTTACCAGCATTAGAATAATTTTAAATATTCTTTTAACATTAGCTCAGTCGATAGGGTGATGACCTGTTCAGGATACAATGACCATGTACACTGTATATCAGTGGTCCGCAACCTTTTTCAGGTTGTGGCCCATTGCCAAGGGGTGGAGGGAAAGGGCGACCCAGGGCCCCACGCATGCTGGCAGCCCCGCGCAAACATGCATGCGTGGATCTGCTGTGCATGCGCTTTTGCACCGCCAGTGTGCGGGTGGCCACGCTTCCCTCTCCCTCCCCTCCCACAGCAAGAAGCTTGCCAGGCCCGCTTTGGTGGCCGATTTGCTTGTGGCCTGGTGATCTTCTTGCTGTGGGGGGTCGGGGAGAGGGAGCTGAGGCCCGTTGCCGAAGCTCTTGTGGCCCGGCACCAGGCCGCAGACTGGGCGTTGGGGACCACTGCTGTATAAGAGTGCATTATATAAAACTAGATATTAAGCCCGCTGTGGGCAAAATACAGCGGGCCCTAGCATGATGGGTGGGTGGAGGGATGGGGCGAAGGAAGGAGGAAAAGAAGAGAGACAGAAAGACAGAAAGAAAGGGAGGAAGATAGAGACAGAAGAAGAGGGAGAGAAACAGGTAGCCAGAAAGAGGCAGATGGAAGAGAGGGAGGAAGGGAGAAAGGGAAAAACAAAGGGAATGCTGGGAGGAAGGGAAGGAGAAAGGGAATGCTGGGAGGAAGGGAGGAACAGAGTAAGGTAGGTGGCCTTGGGACCTTCTGCTGGGCCCACAGGCAGGCTCAGCTGCCCCAGGGCCTGGCAGAAGGCTGGGGACGGGGGCTTCTTCCTCTGAGTAATGGGTCCCCTTTAAACCCATTACTGCATGTCCTCTCCTCTGCAGCCAATGGAAACAGCATCCTGCCCTCCTCTAAGTGACAACCTTTCAAATACTTAAAGAGGGCTATCATGTCCCCTCTCAACCTCCTTTTCTCCAGGCTGAACATTCCCAAGTCCCTCAACCTATCTTCATAGGGCTTGGTCCCTTGGCCCCAGATCATCCTCTCCTCCGTACCCTTTCAATTTTATCTACGTCCTTCTTGAAGTGAGGCCTCCAGAACTGCACACAGTACTGCAGGTGTGGTCTAACCAGTGCCGTATACAACGGGACTATGACTTCTTGTGATTTTGATGTGATGCCCCTGTTGATACAGCTCAAACTGGCATTCACCTTTTTTACTGCTGCATCACACTGCCTGCTCATGTTTAGTTTACAATCCACAAGTACCCCAAAGTCTCATTCACACACAGTGTTACCTAGAAGTGTATCCCCCATCCAGTAGGCATGCTTTTCATTTTTCTGACCCAGATGCAGAACTTTACACTTCTCTTTATTAAATTGCATCTTGTTCTCATTTGCCCATTTTTCCATTGTGTTCAGATCTCGTTGAACTCTGTCTCTATCTTCTGGAGTATTTGCCAGTCCTCCCAATTTGGTGTCATCTGCAAACTTAATGAATTCTAAATGAATTCAAGTTGTTTTAACAAACTAAGCTATGGATCTAACCATCATCAGAAAGAGAGCATTATTAATGTTGTGGGATTCAGCTATAAGAGCAAAATGAAAGCTCTCCGTGGTGTCTAACATGTAATAAATATTAATATTCCCCATCCCAGTGAATACTGCAAGGCTGAAAGCAATTATTCTTTAACTCGCTCTCCCAAATAGAAAATATGCTTTCGAAAACACTAGTAAGGATCTTGCCTGGCACAATTCAGTCTCTTACCGCCCTTGAGGAAGGACGCCAAAATTTTAGTCTAGAATTGGACTGTGAGGCATTAGCGAGGTTTCTTGCAGATAAAATCTCAATGTTCTTCAATGACCTTCTGGCCTCAATTGATACAGTAAGTGAACTGGAAGGCCCCTTGGTCATCTCAGGACGGGGTATTTTATAGCTTCAGGTGGCTCTCTTTAACCAAAGTAGACAAGTTGCTGGGCTCAGTAATGGTAACCATTTGCCCCCTGGATCCTTGTCAGACTGGAGAACCCCTCAGGGATATTGTAAATCTCTCCCTCAGATCTGGGGAGTTTCCTGAGGCACTGAAGGAGGCAGTAGTTCACCCATTGCTCAAGAAACCATTGTTTTATCCACGGGATCCAGCCAATTACAGCCCAGTCTCTCATCTTGTGTTTCTGGGGAAGGTGATTGAAAGGACCACTGTAGATCAGCTCCTGTCATTCTTGGAGACAACTTCAGCACTTGACCCTTTCCTCTCTGGCTTCTGTCCTAATCATGGGGTGGAGACGGCACAGACAACCTCTGGTGTCAGCTGGATATAGGCAGGTCACCCATCCTCGTTATGTTCTATCTGTCAGCTGGGTCTGACATGGTTGACCATGAGCTGTTAGCTCACTGCCTCACTGGGATTGGAATCTGTGGGACAGCCTTCAAATGGCTGATCTCCTTCCTTCAGAACCGAACACAGAGGGTAGTGGTGTGGGAGGATATGTCACAACCTTATCAACTCCTATGCAGAGTACCACTCTTCCCCAATTCTCTCCCCCACATTTTTTAACATGTTTATGCGCCCTGTCACCCAGCTGATCTGAAGTTATGGGCTGGATTGTCATCAATATGCTGATGACATCCAGCTATTTCTCCTGATGGACAGTAGGTTTGACTCCCCCTGAAACATTTGCTGGATCTTTGGAAGGAATAACAGTTTGGCTCAAGCAGAGTTGTCTGAAACTGAACCCTTCCAGAATGGAGGTCCTGTGGCTGGGTTGGAAGGTGCTTATCAGGAAGCGCATCTCCCCTATAAGTGCTTGCTTATCAGGAAGCACATGACATGATTGGATCTTTTTTTAATGTGGTGGTCCTGTAAAATTATAGATAAGTTTTGGGTAAAAGTACATAATAAATTACAAAATATTTTAAAACTTAAATTCCCTTTTTATATATTAAAAAATAAGTTGTTAAGTGTTGTTCCTGCAGACTTATCAAAACAAGCTAAGGAGGTTTTCTTCCATGCGACCTTTGCTGCTAGACTTCGGATTGTGTCAAGGTGGAGCAGCAAGAGCCTTCTGATATGGACTCTTGGAGAGTTCATGCTAACAGTCAAGTTAATGAACTTGATTAATAGAAGACCCCCAGAAGACTTTAAAGATTTTTGGGATTGTTTTATGAAATTGTTTTGTTTTATGAAAGCCACCCCCCTCAGAATCCCATCAACAAGCCCTGGACCTGTTTGTGTTATGATTGTTTATTGTTATACTGTGTTGTGTTTGGTTGCAATTGTTGGTTATTGGTGTACATGTTCTACAGACTGTTTTATGTATGGTTCTCTGTTATAATGTAAACCGCCCTGAGCCTCCGGGGAGGGCGGTATAAAAGTATGATAAATAAATAAATAATAAATAAAATAAATCTCTGTAACTTGTATTTTCATGACTAATTTTCTATGTTATAAAATAATACAATCTACAATCTACAATTTTACTGCTCTGAGAAAATGAGATCACTGTTCAATGTGGAGGGGAGGCTATGTAGAGCTCCATCTTGGGTACTGCTGTTCAATATTTTAGGAGTAGAAAGAATGAGCTCAGTTATGGTGGGCGTGTTCACTTAGAGGCAAATTTAATGCTATACTTACATTTAATGCTATACTTATTCAATTTCAAGCTTAAAAGATAGATAAAACTAAATTAATAATTGATAACATAAATGTGATATTTTGGTTGGTGGTACTAAAGAAGAGCTGGGGTTTTGTACCCTTCTTTTTACTAACTGAAGAAGTCTCAAACCTGCTTACAATCACCTACCTTCCTTTTCCCACAACAGACACCTTGTGAGGTTGATGAGACTGAGAGAGCTCTGTGAGAACTGTGACTGACCCAAGCTGGCTGCATGTGGAATAGTGAAAAATCAAACATGGTTCTCCAGCTTAGAGGCTATCACTCTTAACCACTACATCAAGCTGGCTCTCTTGGCTATTACAATTAAAGTAATAAACATCTGGAAAAAATGACACAGAGAGTTTTCTGGATCCTGAACTTAAAAAATTTCCCCAGAAAAATACAAACTGAAAATTGCTCTAGAATTTACTACTGAGAACCAGTTTCCTCTAAACAGTTCCTGTAAATCACTTTGAATATCAATATAGTAAGCTGGGTGTATGCTTATTCTGACATAGCTTCTCATGACTGAATCCCCACACCATTTCCATTCATTTGTTAATGTCCACCTTGGACTGAGATAGCAAATTGGATAGTGTACAAATAGGGAAATGATCTAAAGTGAAACCCCTCCCATTGGGGTCTGTTACAATTGGTATCAGAGATTCAAAAACTCCCCTTCAAACTTACCTGGGAGAGAAAAAAACATCATAGGGAACTATATCAGTCCTTGCTGAGTCAAGCTTTGTTTAGCCACAACATCCTACTTATTTGTAAAATTAAGTACTTTATCAAAGAAAAATGTATGGTTGATTCTCTTTCAATATTTTTAGGGATACCTAGATGGTTAAAAGGAAGTTTACACCTTTTTGAAGCTTTCAGTCTGGATATAAGAAACAACATAAAACTTGTTCTCATTTGAGCAATTGTCAGCCCCAGGATCCTTGTGTCGGGGCTTTATAATAGGGGTGGGAATGGGACTTTCACTTTAGGTAGTGTAATCTTTTTTGTACATGCTGTCTCTTCATATGGAAATCATACAGAAGGGAGGGGGTGTTGTAACACTCATAAATGCACACACACACCTATTCTGGGACCCCAAAGCCCATTACTCCATTTGCCCAGAAGCATCAGCAGGCAGGATACCCATTAGGCATATGGATAAACTATATTATAAGCCTTTACCAAATGACACTAGATAACAATGGTGTGCTATGGCATAAGGGATCTTCAGAAATTTTAGAACACAGATTGGGGGTGGTGACAATATTTGGTCCTTCATGATGCCTGTAGTGCGCAAATATAGATATTTACTAAATATTTCTGTTATCTCATGATCTGGACTGTGTACCTTCAACTTTTTACAGAATCACTATGGCCACCTTAGAACTTTGTATGCCACACCAATATCTTTCCCTCCAAACGGAAAACTTCTAGGAACAGTAGGGGCATTTCCGCACATCAGTAAAAATAGTTGCTTCTCCCAGCCACTCCTCACCCTTTTGCTTTCTTGCTCTAGTCTGCTGCCTTTTTATGCTTCTCACCCTCAACAACTGCTGCTGCAAATGGTGGAAGAGAGGAACACACTTTATACGTGACTCTCTTTCATCTGTCACTCAAGCCAGGCAGCCAATCCCCTTTATCCATGTTTTAAGGGTCCCTCAATGCCTGCTAATATTTTTTAATTCATACTTCTCTGTTTCAATACCTATGCGTAGATGCCATCTGTATAAATAAAATAAATTAAATAAATGCCTATGCATAGAATCATAGATGCATAGCCCTTTTGAATGCCAGTCCTTATGGAATCATGAGTCTTTATACTTTTAAAGATTAATCTCATTCCTAATTTTTTTGGGGAGGGGGGGCGGACATTAGAGAGCCTTGCTTTGTGTCACAACTTTGGAAAAAAACACTTCTATTTCAGGTATCACCTACACACTTTTCATTGCTCCAGGTTGTTCTCCATTTTTAATATGCATTTCCCATCCCCCATAAGAAGGGAGAGGGAGGTGGGTGCGAGGGCAGGTCATTAGAATCATAGAATCATAAAATAATTAGAGTTGGAAGGTTTGTATATCCCCCATGATGGTGAGTTAGTGACATGCTGCTCTCCCACCATCATTTGGTGGGACCCCCATGCCCCCCGCCTCTTGCTGCCACTGCCACTGCCACTGCCACTGCCACTGCGAGGTGGCCCAGAGTTGCACATGCACATGCACAACTCCAGGGCATACTGTGTGGATCAGAGGATTTATTCTATTGTACATACATGTGAAGCATGCCCCATAGTGAAACAAATATGTGCAAAGTGCTTTAATCACAAATTCCAGACCTGGAAATATTCTCTCTAGCAACCTGGCTATATACCTGATGCATGAAGTATGGGACAGACTTCAGATATTAACATTGAAACAACATACAAATGGAGAACACTTAGCTTCCCTTTTCCCACCACCCCTAACTTCTTTCCATGATTGATCACCCAGACTTTTTTTTGGCCAGAAAAGCTCCAATATTAATAGTGAGTCAGACTGGAAGAAAAGAGAGTTTATAGACTTTTTGATGTTAAATTAAATCACCAAGCATATGCATTACTGGCAAATAAATGCAAAAAACAAAACAAAAACCACTCTGCCATTTACTTTTCTTTTTACCAATGGTAACGATTGCTGGAATTACTGATTGGTTCAAAATTGAGAAAGGAGTTCGGCAAGGCTGTATACTGTCGCCTTGCCTATTTAACTTGTATGCAGAGCACATCATGAGAAAGGCAGGGTTAGATGAGTCACAAATTGTGATCAAGATTGCAGGGAGAAATATCAACAACCTCAGATATGCAGATGATACCACTCTAATGGCAGAAAGTGAAGAGGAACTAAAGGGCCTGTTGATGTGGGTGAAGGAGGAGAGTGCAAAAGTTGGCTTGAAACTCAACATCAAGAAAACAAAGATCACGGCATCTGGCCCTCTCAATTCCTGGCAAATAGATGGGGAGGAAATTTAGGTAGTGACAGATTTTATTTCCCTGGGCTCCAAGATCACTGCAGATGAGGACTGCGGCAAAGAAATTAAGAGACGCTTGCTCCTGGGGAGGAAAGCTATGGCAAATCTAGACAGCATCCTAAAAAGCAGAGACATCACCCTGCCAACAAAAGTGCGTCTAGTCAAGGCTATGGTCTTCCCAGTTGCAATGTATGGCTGTGAAAGTTGGACCATAAGGAAGGCCGAGCATCAAAGAATTGAGGCTTTTGAACTCTGGTGCTGGAGAAGACTCTTGCAAGTCCCTTGGACTGCAAGGCAAACAAACTGATCAGTCCTAGAGGAGATCAGCCCTGCCTGCTCCTTAGAAGGCCAGATCCTGAAGATGAAACTCAAATACTTTGGTCACCTCCTGAGAAGGAAGGACTCCCTGGAGAAGAGCCTAATGCTGGGAGCGATTGAGGGCAAAAGAAGAAGGGGACGACAGAGAATGAGGTGGCTGGATGGAGTCACTGAAGCAGTCTGTGCAAACTTAAATGGACTCCGGGGAATGGTAGAGGACAGGAAGGCCTGGAGGATCATTGTCCATGGGGTCACAATGGGTCGGACACGACTTCGCACCTAACAACAACGATTGCTGATATGAGTGTTTTTCACAAATGTGAGATTTTCCATAATAATAAGTGCACCTGCTTTTTACATCTTTAGGAATCTGAAATTTTAAAAATAGAATTGTGCAGCACAGTAAGAAGCACTTGGAAAAGAACATGTCCACCCAGCCAGATTGTGTTAGGCAAAAGAAGTCTTCTGCATGATCCTCATACTGTTCCAGAAAAGCAGAAGCCAGCACTCCTCTGGTTGTGGGGCTAATCCCTGCTTCCAGATGACAACTTGTGCTACTGATTCATAATATAAATGTACTTGTAACTCTTCCATATTAAGCTAATGTGGAACACAAAGTTGTGACAGAAATGCAATCTGAATGTACTGCAGAAAGGAGATGTAAAGCAAACAAGAACACTATTCGGATACAAAGGAACAATCAACACAAACCTATTTGAGTTCATATGTAACCTTTAGGCACTATCAATGTTTCATCAATGGTTACATGATCACTATGGAGCAATAATGAGCCAAAATTAAATGCTTTTCTTGAGAGAGAAACTCTAGAGAGCTACAGAGCACAGAGTAACAGTTTAATCTAATTACAGTTTGGGGGGTAATTGGAGCTCTATACATGAAGGGGGGGAAAGATAAGCATTTTATTTTCAATTAAGCTTTTCTTAATGTGCATCAGTATGCTTAGAAGTTTCAGGAAAAGTAACATTAGCTACAGAGAAGCTTGAGGTGGCTCTAAAGGAATGCTTGTTCACATAAATACACTTATCAACTGAATTCCGTCACTTAATTGCCTGAAATCAAACCAGTTGACATTTGTGGACATATGATCATAGAGCAGGAGACAAGTTACTTTGGCTGTGTGACACATCTCTTTCACCATTTCAATCTCACATCAAACAGAAGAAATTATATATCATATAATAACTCTTTTCAGACTTTGCAGTTAAATATTCGATAGTATCTTATGACTTAGAAAAGGGTCTGAGATGGCGTTCTAGCTACCACATTCTATGCTGACTACTGAGAATACTTGGGAAAGTATTCATGTTACATTCATGTAACATATGCATAGCCAATGTACATTAAATGGTAGTAGTAGATGCAGTTTGCTTAGGAAGTAACATTTGGTGATTCCTTGAGAAGGATCCAGTGCAAAAATTCATATTGAGTTAGAGCTCCTGCAACAGCAGAAACACAAGAAAAAAAAAACTCCAGGGCTACTTTTGCTGACAAATTCAGCATATTCCCACTTTCAAAACTGAGTACAATCACTTTCTGGGCATTATCATACATAGACCGATAATGCACAGGGCGGAAAGGCTGCACTGGCTGTGTCAGAGCAGCAGAGCTAACCCCCGATTGTGCACAATGACAACAACGCCATACTGGCCACCACCCAGCCCTGGCCCGACCCAGTGTCTTGGATGGCCCATGGTAAGCGAATGCAGATACTTCATAGAGAGAAAAACGCTAGATGTTGCACAAGATTTTGTACAAAACGGACCTACACCAGGGGTTTCTTGACCTCCCTGGAAGGTTTTCCCAAATGGGTGGTTAATTAATTTATATATATGGAAACATTTTAATGCCATCTTTCCACTTCATTGAGGGTTCTCAAAGTGGGCAGTCAAACACATTAAACAAGCTTTAAAAATCACCACATATACCCCCTGGTGGATGACTGTGGGGAGGTAGGAGGGTTCATATAGCCATCTGATATTTATTATAATTGTGAGACGTTTAACTTTTTAAAGGATTTTAAGGATTGGGGTTTTTATCCTCCTTTTTGTCCCTGGAGGAAGGTGGACTATAAATTCAAATAATAATAATAACAATATCAGCTAAAACATGACAGAATTGTGTCTCCTAGTCAGAATCCAAATGGTGGTCCACAAGGAGTTAATGATACTGAAAAGCTGCTGAGAGTTCCAAAGGAACCAAATATTACTGCCTGGTTTTCATACTTTTCTAATAATAAAATTCAGAATAGAAGTATTTGCCACTTTTGAGTTCAAGTTTGTACATACTCATTGAAAAAGCCATTTCAGCTTCATACTGACTTTTAAACTTGATGACATAATTTATCCTGAGTTGATGCTAACCGTTATTTACTAGATATTTAAGTCACCACTCACCCAAAGGGACCTGTGGATAATTACAATATTAAAACAAGGAAGTAAAAAACAACCTAAAATGAATAAATATAAAATATTAACGAAGGTAGTAAAATATTAAAATACGATGCTGTCACCATATTACTGTTAAAACAGACCAAACATGTTGTTACCTTCCAAAGGCCAATATAAATAATTTAGCTTTGCATGCCCTGAGAAACTAAACAAGTCCAGCAGGACATGGGTGTCATCCATGAGTACATTCCACAAGACAGGAGCCACAACTGAGAAGGCTCTTCCCCTAGTGACAGCTTACCAACACATCCTAGAGCCAGGCACCTGCAAGAGGCCCCTAAACAATGACTGAAGGGAGCAAGTGAGGGGGGGAGGGGTGTAACAGAAGAGGCATTCCCATAGGTATAAGGGTCCCAGACTGTTAGGTGCTTTAAAGCAGTGGTCCCCAACCTGCGATCCGCGGCCCGGTGCCGGGCTGTAAAGGCAAGGGCGCCAGGCAGCCAGGCCGCGGTTCCCTCTCCCTGCCCCCCCCGCAGTAAAAAAACTTCCCAGGCCGCAAGCTTGCAGCCCGGGAAGCTTCTTACTGCGGGAGGGGGGAGAGGGAATCAGGGCCGCGCCGCGCATCGCGCATGCGCAGCCCGGCCGCGCATGTGCGATGCGCGGGCGCGGCTACGCATGCTTGCTGCGCAGGCGTGGCCGTCGCCCTGCCGGTCCCCAGCCGAAAAAAGGTTGGGGACCACTGCTTTAAAGATTAACACTAACACCTTGAATTGGATCCCAAGAATAATTGGTAGCCAGTGCAGGTATTGCAGAATTGGATAGCCCTATGTACAAGGAATTGCATTAGATACAAACAAATGTAGCATGAGCAATCTCTAAGCCCGTGGCATTTACTTCTTTTACAAATACAGTTTTTGGAGCTGGACAGAACTCTTTCTACTGTGCAACTCTTATATCAAGCAACTTTAAAAGGGGATTAGACTAAATGAAACTTCCCTATTCAAAGGCAGTAAACATCTGAATAACAATGTCAGAACTGAAACCCAATTTGGTGTACTGGTTAAGAGATGATCTTTAGTCTGAAGAACCATGTTTGATTCTCCAGTCCCCCACATGTAGCCAGCTAGGTGACTGTGGGCTAGTTACAGTTCTCTCAGCCTAATCTACATCACAGGGTGTCTGTTATAGGGAAAGGAAGGAAGGCGATTGTACACTGCTCTGAGGCTCCTCTGGGTAGTAAAAACCATCACACCAAAAACAACTCTTCAGAAGGCCACTTCTCCCCTGGAGAAAATGGCTGCTTTGGAAAGTGGGCTCAATGGCTTTAATTCCTGCTCCCTCCCCTCCTGAAGCTTCACTTCCAAAAGCTCCAGGAATTTCCCAATCTAGAACTGGCAACCTAATGAGGTCTTGTTGTCTATGTTGTGTTGTTGACCCTTCAGTGGGTGGCTACTGACTGCTTCTGTACAACGGATTTGACTGGCCTCACCGCCTGCTGGGGATCAGGACTAGCTTCTGCTTCCAGACAGAAGTAGACCAGATCCAAGGCAGTCTCAGGCTTGGCATGACTCAGGCCCTCAGTTGCCGCTTTTCTTCCTGGGCTTCAATAGGGCATATGTTGGGCCTGGGCCGTGCGTCTGGCTGTTCCCAGTTGGGGCATTGCTCCTACTCTCCCCACCCCATGTCACTTCCATGATTTACCACTGCAATCTTTAAAAAAAAACATACACACACACACACACACAAATCCGATCGCGCTACAACATGATTCCAAAGTAATGAAATAGTAAACACACACACACACATTTGGTTTTATTGACTTTAGTGAGATTGGGAACAGTCTGCATGTGTATTTGGGAATGGCATGGTAAAACAGCTCATTTTTTAAATCTCTTTGTGTAGGTTGTAATAGTTTTGCGTTATAATGCAATCCTGGTAATTTAAAGAAAATTGGACTTGGATGGGGAGTGTTCAAATGGTGCCGGTGACAGGGATTGACTATTTACATGAACAGTTGGAAGTTTCCACTTCCTGTCCATCAGCCACCTTGTTCTATAGCCAGGTGGACACAGGCCAAATGCTACCCCATGTGGTCATGGGGAGATCTGGGGTGACTAGCCTCGGACTGAAAACCAGGTAGCTTCACAATTTTGCGTCCTCCATGCAGTAATGGTCTGTGTGAGACATGCTGCTGCAACATGTGCATCACTGATCTGATCTAGCAGGGCTGTTCTTATATTAAGCAAACTGATAATATGAAAAAAGACACTGTATACTATGTCAGTAACCTCTATAACAGACTTCAGGCTTTTAAAAAATTATCTTTGCCTTTTAGCTTTAATAAATGGTCATTTAATCAGTAGGATTTTTATAACAGTTAAATAACTATGCAGCCTAACAAGGCAACATTTGTCCAGGGCAATCTCTGTATGTATAAAAAACTTCCCTGGACAAAGCAACATGTAAATTTTTAAAATTTACAATCTAGATGTTTTCAAGGTTAATTGACACACAATGACTTCTTTGGTTCCGTTTTCTTTTCTCCACTTCTAATTTGGTATTCCAAGGAGGTGAAAAGCATCTTTTCAGCTGATCTAATGAAAACCCTGCAATAGCAAATGAGTAACTAACCTGTATGCAACAGAGTGCAGCTGGAAAGAATGCTAATTCTATGCTTCAATGCTGCCTTCAAAGAGATTATTCAAGCCTTCCTCTGACACGGAACACAGTGATCAGCCAGCAACCAGTGCACATGAAAATAACCTTTATCTTCTTCAACAAAAAGGTAAACTAAAAAGGCAGTTGGTCATGACCTAATTATTTACTTTTAGCTCTGGAAAAATTGAACTTCTATTTCAATTAAGACTTGTAATTGGAATTATTAAACTAATTTTGTTTACAGTATGGGTCAAAAATAAACATTTTTTTTCCTTTGGTAACACATCTGTGGTGATTAACCACTGAGAATAAAGACATAGTTAAACTATAAATTTTCAACAGAATGTATGGATGCCATCCCCCAGGTAGGACCTGGAGATCCCTGGAATTACAGCATCAGTTCCATGGGAAAAATGAAAACTTTGGAGGGTGAGCTCTATGGCAGCAGTCTGCAACCTTTTTTCAGTTGCAGACCGCTGTCAAAGGGTGGGGAGAGGGTGACCCGGGTTCCCGCGCAAGCACACAAGCGTGATAGCCCCTGCGCAAACATACACATGTGGACCTGCTGCGCATGTGCGTTTGTGCCCAGCGGGGCTACAAACATGCATGCGTGGCAGTTTCGTGCATGCACGGGGCCTGTTGTCCATGTGCGTTTGCACTCCCGGCGGGGGCGAAAATGCACATGCGTGACAAGCCCGTGCATGTGCGCATGCACAAAACTTCCACATGCATTTGCAGCCATGCCAGGCGCACGTGCGCATGTGCAGCAGGTCCATGCATGCGTGTTTGCACTGCCGGCATGCCGGTGGCCGCGTTTCCCTCTCCCCCCCTCCCGCAGAAAGAAGCTTGCCGGGCCGCCAGCTAATCGGCTGCTTCACAGCCTGGCACCGGT
This sequence comes from Paroedura picta, assembly GCF_049243985.1. Lineage (NCBI taxonomy): Eukaryota > Metazoa > Chordata > Lepidosauria > Squamata > Gekkonidae > Paroedura > Paroedura picta. Next base: position 75,106,528 of record NC_135373.1, on the reverse strand, counting down.
CCACGGCCCGGTGGTTGGGGACCACTGCTTTATGGTAATGTATCCTACTGAGGCCCTATCCTCCTTGGGCTACATCCCCAAACCTCCTGGAATTTCTCAATCTGGATCTATGCCCACATTCTACACTTGTGGCCAAGTCAGACCTGGCAACCCTGTCAGAATTTCAAGCACCGAGCATCTCATAAATGTTTGCCAAATCTATCAAGCAATTAAGACAGTGGTCCCCAACGTGTGGTCCGTGGCCCGGTGCCGGGCCGCGAAGGCCTTGGTGCCGGGCCGCGGTTTCTTCCCTCCCCCGCCCGAAGCGAGAAGCTCGCCAGGCCGCGAGCAAATCTGCCGTCGAAGCGGCCGATTAGCTTGCGGCCCGGCAAGCTTCTTGTTTCGGGCGGGGGAGGGAAGAGAAGCTTGCCGAACCACAAGCTAATCGGCCGCTTTGGCGGCCAATTTGCTGGCGGCCCAGAGGGGCCGGGAGATGAAGCCGCGGCTGCCGGCATGACGGTGGCGCAAACGTGCATGCGCGGACTGCCCCGGGCGCAAATGCACATGCACAGCAGTCCGCGCACGTGCGTTTGCGCTGGGGCTGCTGCGCGTGTGCGGGCCCCCGGGCCGCCCTCTCCCCACTCTCCGGAGCAGCAGTCCGTGGCAGCCAAAAGTTTGCGGACCGCTGAATTAGGACATTAGAAATCAAAGAACCCAAAACACCTAACTGATTAATAATCGAAGATGTCTATTCTAAAAATTATCTGTGGTGTAGATTGAAATATTCAGAAGTCAATCTCATGTTTTGCATTAGTTCTATGATCCAAAGATTTGGAGTAATAGCACCCTAGGTTTTAATGACAACTCTGGCTGAACAAGCTAATCGGGGTCTCTCCTTTTGTTCTGAATAGAATTTTATTTTATTTACTCAGCTAAGTTTCCAGCATATTCCTGAGTGTTGGAGACAGAGAAATGGTAAGCACGGTGATATCAATAAAGCCACAGAGTTCCTAGAACTAACATTATCACTTTCAATAAGGTTTTCCAGTAAGGAGCGAGAAGAAAAAGAGCTTTTTTGTATCCTGCTTTTTTACTACCCAAAGAGGCTTATAATCTCCTTCATTTCCCTCTCCCCACAACAGACACCCTGTGAACTAGGTGGGGCTGAGAGAGCTCTGAGAAATGTGACTGGCCCAAGGTCACCCAGCCAGTGTGGAGGAGTGGGGAATCAAACCTGGTTCTCTAGATTAGAAGCCGCCGTTCTTAACCACAACACCCACTGCCACTCCAAGTAGTGCCAGGCAATGGGAGCTGGGAGCAGTTTTGCAGCCCTAGTTCCATCCACTGCACAAGTATGCTTAGCAGACAGAAGCCATTTGCTTATTTAAGATTCATAACAAAGATTATTTCAACTAAATATTGCGATACAAAATAACTAATTTTAATTAGTCAGGCAGAAGGGAAGTGAAATCCAATGAGAGGAACAGAAAGTACTCATGTAAAGAGAACATGGAAGTCATAAAACGTTACATAGATAAGCCAAGATTTTTATTTCTTCCCTTGAACCTCGGTAGTTAGCTGTGATTGCTATCTGAAAAGTGTCATTTGACAGCCTATTGAAGGAGATACAAATTTAAAACAAGGTCTAATGCATTCTACAACTGATTTGAAAATCAAGATGCTGCCTCTCTGACAACTCTGCCAGAAAATTCCTGAAGCACCTGACAACAAAATAATAGGTTGCCAATATGGCATGATAAATATTTCAAGGACAAGATTTGAATCCATATTTGTGGACTATGCAAACACAGCTTTCACTTTTGACTTTCAAACATTAACTCTTTGTCATACAAATGTTTACTGTTCTCTTAAATTTTAAAATATTGAGGCAACATCCTTCTAACGGAGGATGCAGAGAAAGCAGAAAGGCTCAGCGCCTATTTTACATCTGTTTTTTTCCCACAGGTCAAAGGGTTTAGGCACATCTAGAGATGGCAGTAGCCAAGAGATAGTGTCTGGGTGGCAGGTTGACATGGATAGAGAGGTTGTTGAGAGGCATTTAGCTGCACTAGATGAGTTCAAATCCCCTGGGCCAGATGAAATGCACCTGAGAGTGCTCAAAGAAATTTCCGGAGAACTTGCAGAACCCTTGTCCATCATCTTTGGGACCTCTTTAAGGACTGGAGATATCCTGGAGGACTGGAAGAGAGCAAATATTATTCCGATCTTCAAAAAAGGGAGGAAGGATGACCCGGGAAACTATAGACCAGTGAGTCTGACCTTTGTTGTGGGTAAGATAATGGAGCAGATATTAAAGGGAGTGATCTGCAAACATCTGGAGGACAATTTGGTGAACCAAGGAAGCCAGCATGGATTTGTCTCTAACAGGTCCTGTCAGACCAACCTGGTTTCCTTTTTTGACCAAGTGACAGATTTGCTGGATCGTGGAAATTCGGTTGATGTCGTTTACTTGGATTTTAGTAAAGCTTTTGATAAGGTTCCCCATGATGTTCTGATAGATAAATTGAAGGACTGCAATCTGGATTTTCAGATAGTTAGGTGGATAGGGAATTGGTTAGAGAACAGCACTCAAAGAGTTGTTGTCAATGGTGTTTCATCAGACTGGATGGAGGTGAGTAGCGGGGTACCTCAGGACTCGGTGCTCAGTCTGGTAATTTTTAACATATTTATTAATGATCTAGATGAGGGGGTAGAAGGACTACTCATCAAGTTTGCAGACGACACCAAATTGGGAGGACTGGCAAATACTCCAGAAGATAGAGACAGAGTTCAACGAGATCTGAACACAATGGAAAAATGGGCAAATGAGAACAAGATGCAATTTAATAAAGATAAGTGTAAAGTTCTGCATCTGGGTAAGAAAAATGAAAAGCATGCCTACTGGATGGGGGATACGCTTCTAGGTAACACTGTGTGTGAACGAGACCTTGGGGTACTTGTGGATTGTAAACTAAACATGAGCAGGCAGTGTGATGCAGCGGTAAATAAGGCAAATGCCATTTTGGGCTGTATCAACAGGGGCATCACATCAAAATCACAAGATGTCATAGTCCCATTGTATACGGCACTGTCAGACCACATCTGGAGTACTGTGTGCAGTTCTGGAGGCCTCACTTCAAGAAGGACGTAGATAAAATTGAAAGGGTACAGAGGAGAGCGACGAGGATGATCTGGAGCCAAGGGACCAAGCCCTATGAAGATAGGTTGAGGGACTTGGGAATGTTCAGCTTGGAGAAAAGGAGGTTGAGAGGGGACATAATAGCCCTCTTTAAGTATTTGAAAGGTTGTCATTTGGAGGAGGGCAGGATGCTGTTCCCACTGGCTGCAGAGGAAAGGACACACAGTAATGTGTTTAAACTACAAGTACAACGATATAGGCTAGATATCGGGGGGGGGGGGGAATTCACAGTCAGGTAGTTCAGCAGTGGAATAGGCTGCCTAAGGAGGTGGTGAGCTCTCCCTCACTGGCAGTCTTCAAACAAAGGTTGGATACACACTTTTCTTGGTTGCTTTAGGATGCTTTGGGCTGATCCTGCGTTGAGCAGGGGGTTGGACTAGATGGCCTGTATGGCCCCTTCCAACTCTATGATTCTATGGTAAGGAATAAAAATGAAGGTATAAAAAGTATATATATTGCCTATTCAATATTGTTTCTAGAAAAGCTTTTCCATATGGAACATTTAGTTTGTGATACAGAGGGGCAATCCGAAAGAAGATCTATGGTACAGTTCTCAACTGCAGATTTGGAAATTCCTGGAGATCAGCTGTAGCTCCAAGAGAACTACAGGCCCAACCTGAAGGTTGATAACACTGGACTAAAGATCATTTTTGTGTTCTTGAGATAGTAGCCACAGTCACTTAGAGATGTCTTGAAATCTTGAGGGAGAATATTCCCTGGGTTTGCTTGGAAAACACTGAACATTGTAATTGGATTAATTACCCCCCCAAGCACTTCACCTCTGCTCTAGGGTGGCCAACATTCAGGTGGTGGCTGGGGTACACCTGAGATTGCAGCTGATTTCCAGGTGACATAGGTCAGCTCCCCTGGAAAAAATAATGGAAGCTTGGAAAGTGCCTCTGAAGTCTCTCCCTTCCCCCAAATACCGCTCTCCTCAAGCTCTACTCCTAAAATATTCAGGTATTTCCCAATCAGAAGCTAACAACCCTATGCTGCTCTAATCAAGCTGATTACAATATACACTGTACCTTCCTTACAACATTTGGCTACTGAATTACATTACCAAAGACTCCAGTTTTGCTTATCATATTTTCAATAGTCCCTATTAATTGCAGACACAAATTAACCAAATTTAAAACAATAAACATACCCTTCAAAATATCTCTATGACAACTGCTATAGCTTGCCTGACATTAAAATAGTCGTTTTATAAAGTTATTAGAAAGCATTTTGAAAGAATAAAAACTTATTTTTCCATGTATCCTAGGGCAGAGGTCTCCAACCCCCTGGCACGCCAGCGACGCAAACGCGCACGCGCGGAGCCGTTCTGTGCATGTGCATTAGCACCACCTAGTGGCAAAATGCGCCTGTGCTGCAACTGCGCATGCGCGTTTACGTGCAGCTGCTGTGGCCGGGCCGCAAGCTCTCTCCCACCCTCGGAGGCGGTCCCCAACTACAAGAAGGTTGGGGACCGCTGTCCTAGGGGGAAACTCCAAGGAGCAAGGCCAATTTCCAACACAATTTTCCATAAACAATCCTGGTGAATTACCCTTGTTTCCATGTGCTTCATCAGTGTACACTATAACAATCAATGGACAAAATGAGATACAATTAGCAAATGCTCTGTGTTCTCTCCATCTCAAGGAACATGCAGTGGCAATTCACTGTTATAGTATGTACTGATATCGAAAAAGTATATCGAAAAAAGGGTAATTCACTGGGACTTGTTTGTGGGAAATTGTGTTTAGGAGGTTGGCTTATTAAGTTAGATTCAAATGAGTAGCCATGTTGGTCTGAAGTAGCACAATAAAATCAGAGTCCAGTGGCACCTTTAAGACCAACAAAGATTTATTCAAGGCGTGAGCTTTCTAGTGCAAGCACTCTTTGTCAGACTAAGAACTGACCATCATAACAGTAGGAATACATAAGCAAAAGTTATTCCTGTTACATTAGTAAACTGTGTCATAGCATCCACACACAGCCACATGATAATTCCCTGCCAAACCAGCCAATCAGACCCCTCAAAGCTGTTTGTTGAGCCTGCATGGATTCATTTGTTTACCTTTACATACTGTGTACTCCTTTTATTGGCTGAACTCTATGAAACAAATATATATTACATACTAGATATTAAGCCTGCTGTACCCAAAATACAGCAGGCGCTAGCGGGATGGATGGATAGATGGGCAGGAGGAAGGGAGGAAGGAAGGAAGGAAGGAAGGAAGGAAGGAAGGAAGGAAGGAAGGAAGGAAGGAAGGAAGGAAGGAAGGAAGGAAGGAAGGAAGGAAGGAAGGAATCAATACAGGGAGGAAGGCATGCAGGAAGGTCCCATGAAAGGGGAAAGGGCAGGGTGGGAGGAAAGGGGGGGAAGTTGGGAGAGGGGCAAGTAGCGATGGGTGGGTAAGAGTGGGGGTTTAGGAGGGTGGGTGGCTGGATGGGAAAGCGGTGGCGGTGTTCAGTGACAATGGGGGGGGGCTTGGAAGATCGGACGGGGGAGAAGGAGTAGGAGGAAACCAGTGGCGGTGGTGAGTGTGGATGGGGGAGGAGGTTGAAAGATTGGGGGGAGGGCTTGGAAGACGGGGCTTTGAAAGGGGAGAAGGGGGAAAAGGAAGGGACGGAGGAGGGATTTCTCCCCACCCTGGCTTACCTAATCCAGGCATCCCAGGCATCTGCAGTTGGTTTCTTCAGAAGCAGCGGTGTGTGCAGGTGGGCGGCAGGTTCTTCGGAGCTTCTGGCAGCCCCAGGGACAGCCCCACCACCCGCACAGCTTGCTCCGGGATTCTGGTGGGCCGGTGGTCCCTGGGCCCAGCAGAAACCCCCGGCTGCCCATGCAGCCTGCTCCAGGCTTCTAGCAGCGCTGCCCGGGAGGCTTTGAAGGGCTTTCTCCCCCTCCCCCCAGGCCAAAGGCGTTCCCAGCCGGCCGGGCTACGCTGCCCGGGGGCAGCTGGGGATGTCTTTCCCCCTTTCCCCCCAGCTCCCTCACCTCTCGGGCTGACAGAAGCTGGGGGCCCCTCACCTCTCATGCTGGGCCCTGCTCCTTTTCCAGCAGTGAAGGCTCTTCCCCCGGCCCCCTCACCTCCCATACTGACTCTTGGAGGGGCCAATCAGGATCTGTTTTGCAGCTCCTCGTTAGCCCCCGCGAGTTTTTATCTCAGACTTGCCCACCCCTTTCTCCTCCCACATTGTCCTTAGCCTTTTATTCCTACCACTCCCGTGGAGCGGTTTACAGATTGATTTTTTTTAAGTATGAGCATTTGCCTCTTTCTAGATACTAAAAATAACTAATAAAATCAAGCAAACAGAGGAAACAAGCATCAGAATTTATCAGAATCACATAGAGCTGGAAGAGGCCACGAAGGGTCATCCAGTACTGTACCCCAACCTCAAGGACTTAAGTCACACATCGCTGACATAGAGTTCATTTGCACATTAAAATTAAGAACTACAGTTTCTCTGCTCAGCCGTCTTGTTCCCTGTCCTAATTCTTGTGCCAAGCACAGAATCATAGTTGGAAGGGAACTCCTGGGTCATCTAGTTCAACCTCCTGCACTATGCAGGACACTCACATCCCTATCGCACATCCACTGTAACCTGCCATCCCCTTATGCCTTCACAGAATCAGCTTCTCCATCAGATAGCTATCCAGCCGTTTAAATAATTCTTAATTTTTTCTTAAATAACAGTAAAGAACATTGTTGAAAATGAATGCAATTATTATCCCTAGCAATTAACTGCATTTCTTCTCTCAGACAGGAGTCCCTGTAGTACCATAATTATGCATTGTCTGTCTATTTATAGGCACCAGAACTTTATAAGATAGTAACGCCATATTTTAACCAAATATGTTCATATAAATACAGCAGCATAATTGCAAACAGGATCAGTATCTTCACTGGATCACTGTGTTCAAAAGATATTAGATTAGATCAACAATTTAAATAAGAGTTTACTTTTCTGTCTAACACTTATTGTAGCATGCTTCAAAGATACAATAAGATCTCCCAAATGAGATCACTAGATCTCATAAGTATGTAAGGTACAAAAGTATAAAAATACAGTCAAATTAAGCACACACAACACACACAAAAAATGTAATGCTTCTTAAAACAAAAATATGAGAAGTCCACATAATATTATAATGAATCAATTTCACTTATCTCACAGTGCAATTCTTCACCAGTGATGCCACTTGGGATACCGCTGATGTATTGTGGCAGAGCAACATGCTCTGCTGTTTCTTGCTCAACCACCCCTGGGGACTCAGTTGCGACAGAAAGGTTCTGCCGCAAGGGGTTGCAGGAAGGTGGGATTGCATGAGAACACAATCCCACCTTCCTGAAAAAAAATACCCCATTCAGTCCTGTGGAGTATGAGGCATTTTTAATCCCCTCTGGACCTCTGCTGAGCTAGGCCCTTTAGCTCCAAAAATGCTTAAGGGTGTGGGATCAGTCCCACTTATATGAGCACCCTCCCAACCTTTTCTGCCCATGTGGAATCAGCCATGGTGAATAATGTGTTTCTTTCTGCTTCAACCCTCCATATCCCTTCACTACTGCCTTCAGGGGTTAGGATTGACTGTGGAGTTAGGGCAACAAAGATGGTGAGGGGTTTGGAGACCAAGACACATGAGGAAAGGTTGGGGGAGCTTGGTCTCTTTAGCCTGGACTGAGATGACTGAGAGGAGATCTGATAGCCATCTTCAAGTATTTAAAAGGCTGCCATATAGAGCCGTGGTCCCCAACCTTTTTATCACCGGGGACCAGTCAACGCTTGACAATTTTACTGAGGCCCGGGGGGGGGTAGTCTTTTGCCGAGGGACGTCACCGCTGCCTGAGGCCCTGCTCCACTTGCTTTCCCGCTAGCGCCCCTAACTTCCCGCCACCCACTGGGGGGCACTGCCAGCAGCAGCTGTGCAGTGCCACACCGAGGGGAAGCCCCAGCCATGGCGCCCGCTGGAGAGCACCAAAGGTGAGCCAGCGGCAGAGTGGCAGGGCAGCCCCTGAGGCAGCAGCCGGGGAGGAGGACGAGGAGGAGCTGCGGCCCAGTCCCAACTGATCCACGGACTGTTCCCTGTCCCCGGACTGGGGGTTGGGGACCACTGATATTGAGGATGTAGCAGAGTAGTTCTCTCTTGCCCCGGAGGGATGGACCAGAACCAATGGGATGAAATTAATTCAAAAGAAATTCTGTGTAAACATCAGGAAGAAGTTCCTGACAGTTAGAGCAGTTTCTCAGTGGAACAGGCTTCCTCAGGAGATGGTGGGTTCTCCTGAAACTGGATTTCTGAGGATTCCCTTTCTGCAGGGCAAGTGAAGGTGCAATTCAGGTCTTCACCCAAAAAGGCAAATTTTGTTGCAGAAATGGACAAAAAATGCAACCCTATACAAATGCAAATCTGAGCCGAAACCCTAGTGGGAAAAGTCAGTGACTCATTAAACTGTAAACAGCTAAGCAGCTATGTTTGGCAGTCCAACCAGGAACCTGAAAATCTTGTCATGTAAAAAGAACAGGATAACATTTGTTAAGCACACATAGCCACAACACAGAGCTGCTGGCTGACTGTTTTCGAACTGGCTGTGTAAACCTTTCCACTGTAGTTTTGTCACCTTTGCAAGTCAGTCTGATTATTCTGAATTGCTTTGCCAGCATAAGCATGAGTGAATGTTAGAAAGCTTAAAGGAAAGATACTAGAAACTGTTGTATGGTTGATATTATTTATTGTTATTTATTTGATTTTATACCGCTCTCCCAGCAAGCCAGCTCAGAGTGGTGTATATCATATAAAATATAGCAAAACAATTTAAAACCATTAAATTAAAATGTTAGTTGCAGCTGTTTCTTATGATCCTGTAGAACTGTTCAGAATAGCACCATTTATCCCTGCTTCAAAAGGCATTGGTGCTCTTTAATATCAACAGCTACTGTTCTAATTTTCACATTCATTTCTATTTACATGCCTAGCAACCAACACAGCTTGTATCAAGGAACAGGGCAAAAAGTAGTGAAGATTTGTAGATAGCAGCAGCAGCAAGGTTTTTTTGTTTTGTGCCTATTGTCTGTATTTGAGTGATTTCTGATGTGCAATATTCTTTAGAAGGCAAAATGTTCACTCTGATAAAGCAAAAGGGGGTGTACATCCTGCCTGCCTGACTCTGTTTCAACGTCTAGAGTTGGAGATAGGGTGGCTCGTACTCATGCGGGTGGTATCTCAAGCCAGACTACCCATAGGTCAGTTCATTTCTGCTTGATAATATCATGTTCATCCCCTATCAATCTAAGAACAACCAGTACCAAGGTGAAGCTCACCCCCACATTATTCTTTTCATTAGAGCACTTCTTATAACATTTAGATCACGCTAGGCCTCTGCTTTAGAGCCTCTTGTGGTGCAGAGTGGTAAGGCAGCAGACATGCAGTCTGAAAGCTCTGCCCATGAGGCTGGGAGTTCAATCCCAGCAGCCGGCTCAAGGTTGACAGCCTTCCATCCTTCCCGAGGTCGGTAAAATGAGTACCCAGCTTGCTGGGGGGTAAATGGTAATGACTGGGGAAGGCACTGGCAAAACACCCTGTATTGAGTCTGCCATGAAAACGCTAGAGGGCGTCACCCCAAGGGTCAGACATGACCCAGTGCTTGCACAGGGGATACCGTTACCTTTACCTTTTAGACCTCTGCTTTACCCTCTCATTGTTGGGTAGCAAGCAAGAATGGGCTGGCTGGCAGAAATGGGATTAAACTACAGATTCTGTCCTCATTATTGGGTTGGCTAAGCATATTGTTGTGCCCTCTCCTGTGGTTCTCTCCTAATACCTCAGGAATACTCTCTCTCTCTCTCTCTCTCTCTCTCTCTCTCTCTCTCTCTCTCTCTCTCTCTCTCTCAGGAATAGTGTTTTTGGGGTTTTACCATTATTTTAAATTACAAAAGGCACCTATCACTACCTATGGTGGTCAATTTAGCTATTGTTTTAGAAGGCTGTCTATGTTCATGGGCTTACCTCTCTATTATATCTCTCTATGGCTGCCTTCTATCTCAGTTGATATTCCTTCCCTGGGTGTGTCTCTCTTGAGTGACTATAATGAGAGGTATTTTTGTTTCTGGGCCCCTCTTCCTAAAAGCATAGTGAGGGGAAAAAAAGAAGACGGACAGTAGTACAGGGTTTAGACTTTTTATCTTTTGTAGGGATGGGCACGGACTGGAAAATTCTGGTTTGATTCACATTTTAGGGTGTTTCTGAACCAATCCTACAAACTGAGCTAAAAGTTCCAAAACCAACCAGCTGCTTCAAACCACTGAAATGGCTGCCAGTAATTTAAAACTAACAGTTTGGCAACCAGTGTAGAGACTCAGAACAGGATTAACATAGTCCCATCAGTCAGCCCCAGGTTGCCACATTTTGCACCAGCTTCATTTTTCAAATAATCTTCATGGGCAAGTCCAGTGCAGAAAGTGTTATAGCAAAATACAACATGGACATCTGTAAAAAGGGGGCTAAACTTATGGACCCCTGTTCTTCCAGCAGGATCTAGCAAGACCCCCCAGGCTCATACTTGTTGTTGTTATTGTTAGGTGCAAAGTCGTGTCCGACCCATCGCAACCCCATGGACAATGATCCTCCAGGCCTTCCTGTCCTCTACCATTCCCCAGAGTCCATTTAAGTTTGCACCTACTGCTTCAGTGACTCCATTCAGCCACCTCATTCTCTGTTGTCCCCTTCTTCTTTTGCCCTCGATCGCTCCCAGCTTTAGGCTCTTCTCCAGGGAGTGCTTCCTTCTCATGAGGTGGCCAAAGTATTTGAGTTTCATCTTCAGGATCTGGCCTTCTAAGGAGCAGTCAGGGCTGATCTCCTCTAGGACTGACCAGTTTGTTCGCCTTGCAGTCCAAGGGACTAGCAAGAGTCTTCTCCAGCACCAGAGTTCAAAAGCCTCAATTCTTTGATGCTCGGCCTTCCTTATGGTCCAACTTTCGCAGCCATACAATGCAACTGGGAATACCATAGCCTTGACTAAACACACTTTTGTTGGCAAATGCACTTTTGTTGGCAGGCTCATACTAGTTTTTACCAAAGATGTACATCATAAATAGTAGATATAATCCTATTTAAAGCAGTTGCCTTGCATCATGTTATCTACCATTACCTCAGTTTTCAAATCAAAATGTTGGACAACCTGCAAAATATCAACTAATAGAAAATGTATTCTCCAGGCAATTGCATGCAGATGCTTTCATATAATCATAGAGTTGGAAGTTACCTCCAGGGCCATTTGGTCCAAGCCACTGCACAATGCAGGAACTCACAACTACCGGCCTACCCACAGTGACCCCAATTTCATGCCCGTGACCTCCTCCGCCCCCCCCCACACACACAAACACACAAAAACTCTCAAAAAACAAGCCTGACCTGAAGGAAATTTACCTATCATCCAACAGTGATGATCAGCAATTAATTAAACAAATCCTGAATATTAAAAATTATTCCCCCCCTCAACAGCAGAAGGAGGTGGGCATCTAATGTTATAGTCCCACTAAAGTCAACCTATATGATTCAGTTATTTCTTTATTTCTTTAATGGTTCAAATATTCTCTCCATTCCATTTTCATTCCTATTAGGTAATTCAATCATACACAGAAATGCACCAACATGCAATTCTTAATCCTTTTGACCTAATGTCTGATATCTATAGATAGATATGTATGAGCACCAATACACTTATACTGCTTATGCATCAAGCTTATTTTAAATTCAAACTGTTCCTCTTGACCTATAAAGTCCTTCCATGTTTTAATTATCATTATCTGTCTATAGCTGGCTCTGCATGCACAAGATGACATAAGTCATTTGATATGCTCATAGTCTCAATATGATAAGGTTAATGCTGATGCTGACTTTGCAAGTACAGCCAAGCTACAGATGATTACAGGAGAAATACACAAATATAAAATTGTGCCCCTTTTAAAAATCCAGGAAGCTGATTGTGTATATGTAATAGTTTTACTGTACAATCCACAGATTGTAACACAGCCTTGTACATCTCCTATTTATTTTATCAGATCTTGCGCTTGGAGATGTTCCCAGTAGATTCAGTTTTGCCAGAAACTATTGATTGCAATTGTCTCCCAGGTTTATATACCATTTTATCAAGAACAATGCTTTCCTCCAAATTTAAGTGAAACTTTTTGTTTACTTGTCATGTGCACATATAGGAAACAGAAGCAAACAGTGAAGGTGCAAATGCAAAAAAAGCATATATCATGATTCTGTTTTCCTCTGCTTCTTGCAGAAGCTTTGTGTATTTCTCCCATTGGAACACATAAATGAATTCCACGTGTATTTGGATCCTACATGTCTTCTCATGGGAGGAATGCTCAAGTCTCTTTTCTAGTGTTTCTATTAGTCACGGTTTTCCACACTTGTCTGGCCACTCTTTGGCACATTGCAGCATGGATTGAAACCTATGGACTAAAATTATCATTGAAAAAATGTTTACATTATTTATAATCCATCTTTATCACTGATATTAAAGGCAGATTACATAGTGTATATCAATAGGATGAGACATCTCATAATAGGATTAGGATTTAAGGAAGTTGGAACAAGGTTAGTTGCATGAACCTGGCCGTCATTCTTGTCTTGCCTTGTTGTGATTGGTGTACTGTGTTTTATTGTTCTTGTTACGATTTTTAGGGGATTGATTTTATGTGACCCGCCTCGAGCCTCCGGGGGGAGGCGGCATATAAATTAAAGGATAATCATAATCATAATCATAATAAAAAGGTATAAGTATTAGACATTATGTGTTAAGAATGCAGAAAATGGTATTACATAAATAGAAAACAAAGAAGAGCAAGATAATACATGCTGTACTCTGTTGTCCTGTTCCTCTTATTAAAACACCTTCCTGAACCTCTACATTATAATAAAGCCCTATTACCTTCGTAAAAATGTCCCTTGAACCATTCTGTTCAACAGAATGTTAATAGTGCAATTGGGTAAAGGTAAAGGTAAAGGTATCCCCTGTGCAAGCACCGAGTCATGTCTGACCCTTGGGGTGACGCCCTCTAGCGTTTTCATGGCAGACTCAATACGGGGTGGTTTGCCAGTGCCTTCCCCAGCAATTGGGTATGCTTATCTAATTTAAAGGAATGAATTTCCTGAAAATCTTCCAACTGTAGCTAAATATATATACTACAAAAATCAAGGGAGAAAGCATTTAATACTCACTTTGCTAGACCAATTCCACATGGAGAAATAAAACGTGCTCTGCCTCCTGCTTGCAAAAGTGCAACTGGAGGCTATGCATTTGCAAGCTTCCTGATGGGAGACCCCTCCCCAATTTTCCCATGGCCTTGTCGTTCCATTTTGCCTCCCGACAAGGCAGCAAAGAAGCCAAAAGAGAGAATAACCTGAACTTCTCTCCCCACTCCTCAGCTTGTCAATAAAGGCAAGCCACCAATCCCTTCACAGCTGTTGTTTTGGGGACTCAAACTTCCTTTCTCCCCGAGCCCAGAAGAGGATTTTGTTATTGAGCCACTATGTTGTGATGGTTTTAAGTCTTTTAATCAGAGTTTTAATGGGGTTTTAAGACATTGTAACCCGCCACGAGCCATTAGGGAGCAGCAGGAAATAAATCAAAATAATAATAATTATTATTATTATAATTATTATTATCATCATCATCATCTCTTTTTGGGATTCTTATAATGCTCTCTCTTTATTTTGGGGTATATGATAGACTGGCCAAGGTAACTGGACCTTGATGACTGGGTGTTCACAGTACAGATTTAAAACACAGAGCATGGATGCCAAACTAATAGGGAGAGAGGAAGGTGGGTATTGTAGTGTGGCAAGAAGTTGCAAATCGTGATTTTGCTATTTTCTCACACCAGCCCCTACACAACGTCATGTGGAAGCAACACTAAAGCCTGCGAGCAACGAGAGGCTGTGCAAGGGGCAAATTCTCGTGCAAGGGGAGAGGCTGTGCAAGGGGCAAATTCTCGTGCAAGGGGAGAGGCTGTGCAAGGGGCAAATTCTCGTGCAAGGGGAGAGGCTGTGCAAGGGGCAAATTCTCGTGCAAGGGGAGAGGCTGTGCAAGGGGCAAATTCTCATGCAAGGGGAGACGCTGTGCAAGGGGCAAATTCTCGTGCAAGGGGAGAGGCTGTGCAAGGGGCAAATTGCAAGGGGCAAATTCTCGTGCAAGGGGAGAGGCTGTGCAAGGGGCAAATTCTCGTGCAAGGGGAGAGGCTGTGCAAGGGGCAAATTCTCGTGCAAGGGGAGAGGCTGTGCAAGGGGCAAATTCTCGTGCAAGGGGAGAGGCTGTGCAAGGGGCAAATTGCAAGGGGCAAATTCTCGTGCAAGGGGAGAGGCTGTGCAAGGGGCAAATTGCAAGGGGCAAATTCTCGTGCAAGGGGAGAGGCTGTGCAAGGGGCAAATTCTTTCAGCCTCACCCACTTCACAGGGTGTCTGTTGTGGGGAAAGGAAAGGGAAGGCGACTGTAAGCCACTTTGAGCCTCCTTCAGGTAGAGAAAAGCGACATATAAGAACCAACTCTTCTTCTGCTTCTTCTATTTCAGCCTAACAGCTATTTCAGCCTATAAGCACACTGTCCGATCTGCTGGTTCAGTTCAGGAAAATTCCAGTTCAGTTCAGGCTTCAGTTCAGGGGTTGTCTGAACCAGAATGTTTAGGTTTGTGCCCATTCCTATTAATTAATCCCAACGCTGAAAAGATATTCCCGTGGCAAAAATTTTTAGGATGGAACTCAGATTGCTTAAGAAAGGTCAATATGTTCCTAGTGTTTTTTCCAAATTTATTATGAACAATAGCCCTTATTTATGAATACTGAGTTTTTTGTATGAAGAAATAAAATGTAGGTATCCACACATATATTTTCGCAAACATTCAGAATCTGCCATCACTGTTCTACAGCCTTTGGCTCCAATTGCAGCACTTTTGTAAACATTATCATGATATTAACTATGTCAGTTGCCTACTACGGGGTTTGTGGCTCTTGAGAGCAACATTAGCATTTACTGAAATAAAGTGTAAGATTCCTTCTTAATTATCAAGTTACTATGGTTTTTATTGCCAATTTTTTATTCCTAGACCCATTATCCATCATGCCAATGTGATTTTAATTGATTCAAAAAGCAAGAAGTCTCCCATGAGTAAAAGCAGCAAAATCATCCAGAATATTTACTCTGTTTTGAAGAATATGGCTAATGTCTTAATAAGTAACATATATTATTTTCCTCTTATTCATTTTATTTTCACAGCAGCCCTATGAGATAAGCTAAACTGACAATAAATACCTAGCCCCAGGCCATTCAATCATGGTAGAGTAGGGATTCAAATCTGGGTGGATCCCAGAGATCTTCATCTGACAAATTTACCATTACATGATAGGTGGAGGCTGTCAAATAGCAGTGAGTTGTCAGGTGGAAGCTGTTGAGCCTGGGTGAGTTGTGTAAGTCATGTGTCACCTTATGTTTGCTGTCAGGCCTGGCCCCAGTGCATCTTCCCTGGTTGGGGGGGGGGGGGGGGGGTTGAGAGCAAAACATCCTTATAAAGGGCCCAGCCAATGTCAGCATTTGCCTGTACAAAATAGGTTGACACAGTGGTGGCTGACATGGCTTATTTTCGTCTTTTACCCACCTTCAACAATGGGACAGGTGCCTTCTCACTGACCTCCCCTCTATCAACTTGTTCAGCTCTTACATGTCCTAAGCAGAGAATGTCAAGTCAAGTAAATTTGACCTCCATCAAAGCTAGTTTGAAGAAGCAGAATGATTTCCATCCTCATACTTTTTTCTTCTGAGCTCATCTCACAACTAATTGTAATAGAATGGGGACCAGGCAAATTATGTTCTGGGATATTTTTTAGTCACCCCTCATGTTAGAATACAGTGCAGTTGTATGTTGACAGGACAATATAAGATAAGCAGTTGTTAGCAGAGTTACATTGTTCTAAGATTTTTGAAGTCAATGGATATAGAAAAGTATAATGTTTGCTAGGTTTTTACATAGAAAGCTCTAGGATGTAAATCATTGTGAAGTTCTGCATTAGGTTTTTTGCCTGCATATACTCATTTAAAATTAATTTCATGGATGTTTGTATGAGATATGTGTAATAGGTATTTCTACAGCAATCCATTCATTTGACTGAATTGATTTCAAAGTATTCTTAGAGAAAGGTGTTCTGGCTACTAAAACTAATTTGGATTAAGTCCTACAGGGCTGAAAACAACTTGAGAGTGAAATTCTGAGATAACATAGGGTTCAAAGGAAGAATACTATCTCTGTGACTCTGTGTAAGAAAAAAAAAAAGATATGTAGCAACTGGGTGACTTCCCAACCTCCATTACCTTCCTGCCCACAAACAGCTAGTAGGGTGGGAAATGGTTTTATAAATCTTGTTGCACCAACAGAGCAAGGTTGCTTCCAGCAAATGTCCAGAAGTGGCATCACATTACTAATGTGATGTCAACATGATGCAATAGGATTCAGGCAAAACTCTCCCATTTTGGCAGAGTTTTTATACATCCTAGAATATCCTGTCAACATCACACTAGTAGCATGACATCATATCCAGGTATTCACTGGAAGTGACAGCATGCCATTCGCATGATGGAGAAGAAGAAGAGCTGGTTCTTATATGAGGCTTTTCTCCACCCAAAGGAGTCTCAAATCGGCTTACAGTCACCTTCCATTTCCTCTCCCCACAACAGACACTCTGTGAAGTAGGTGAGGCTGAGAGAGCCCTGATATTACTGCTTGACAGCTGGCAACACCCCAACCAATTGGGTTTTTATAAGCCCATGTAGCCAAATGTGTAATTTGAAAGCAGTTATATTGTTTAAAAACTAAATCTATTTCTCAGAACTGTAGCCATCATTTTAAGAATGGTGGATCATTTATTTTCCCTTAAGTACAAACCTGGTACAGTTTTACTTTTAATAAGCCTTTTTGTTGCCAGGCAACAATAGATGCCAGTAACAGAATGACATTATGAAACCTTCCTAACAGCCTGCTCAATCAAGGATCAGACAGCATTATAAAATTATAATAAAGGATATGTTTTTTTTTAAATGGGGGAAATGGCAGATAAATAAAATTAATATTTTACAATAAATGTCAAACAGCTTCTAGAACCTTCAAATTCTTTTCTATAACATCCATTTCCTTACTTTCCTAGACATATATTAGACATGGATCTACATTACAAACTAGCCCCATGGCTGCTCATTCTATTCACACACAAACACACACATATATATCTAGAAATAGACGGAAAAATTGTGAGCAGCATACGTTCTCAAAACTAATTCTCAAAACCGACTTACCTGCGTGACCGCTTGGTTACTTATGCTCCCCACAGGGCCCTCCGCTCTGCGGGTATGAATTTACTGGTTGTCGAGGGCCCCCGGGACGTTCACCTGGCCTCAACCCAGGCCAGGACCTTTTCAGTCTTTGCCCCAACCTGGTGGAATGAGTTCCTGGAAGAGCTGAGGGCCCTGCCAGACTTGTCAGCTTTCTGCAAGATGGAGTTCTTCCACCAGGCATATGGTTGAGGCCAGGGCAGAGTTCCAGCATTCCAAGGATCCCCCCCCCCAAGGTCCATCGGACCTGCACCCACTCCCAGTGGAAGAGAACTTGGCTTCTGGCTGAACAAGGTGGGATAGGATTGGGTTAATTAGAAGAATATCTGGCCACTTGATGCCTATGTCGTAATTGGGGGTTTTATAGGGTTTTATTGTATTCTAATGATTTATTCTTGTGAACCACAGTGAGATCATGGGAGAAGCAGCGGTATACAAATTGAAAAATAAGTAAATTGAAATAATGATAATTTCCTGCACAAAATATTATACATGCTTAGGTGTTATGTTGCTTTTTTATGCAAAATATTTTGCAAATCTTTGTCCGTTAAAGATGCCACTGTGCAAAATCTGTCTAGTAGATGGCAGGGCAGTGAACAAAAAGCATCTGTTCTATAAGAATTATATTTGAATATGAATAAGAAATCACATAATCAACAGTCTCTTTACTCTCTCATAAATCTCAGTCATGCAAATATTTAATCAGGGGTATGTCAGACCACTCTTTTGACAATATCACCATCAGTCAATGATGCCCTGAGGTTTTAATACATACTTAGTTTAGTGACTGATAAATGCAAAGCAAGACATTAAGAACCAAGAAGTAGGTCATTTCCTTTTAGAGTTTGTACTTATTGCTTCAATGGATATATCCGTAATATTTTTCTCAAGGGACATATCACTAGCTTAAGTGAAGAAACAGAAAAACAAACAGCCCTTCTACTCCCAATGCTACAATTACATCTCTGTCAGAAGAGACATACCACATAGGACCCATCTTGCCTTTTATTTAGATTGCTCTTATTTTATAAAAATAAAATTAAATAATCTAATTCTGCATCCTTTTATAATAGAACTAGGAATAAGGCCCATTGTAGTGGGAATACAATGGGCGCTAGCAGGCGGCGCGGCTTCCCATGGGGTGCTGGCAGGGGTCTGTGGAAGTGTCCGTGGAGGAGCAAGCCGGAGTAAGCGAGGGGTCCCGGGGGCAGAGGGAGGAAGAGGGGAGGTGAGGTGTAGGAAGGGAGGAGAGAGTGCAGGGCAGGGCGAGTCGTACCTGAGTGAACAGGTCTGTAGCGGCGTGGGCCGCGGCTCGGCCGTGGCTTGCTGTTGCGGCTCAGTGGCGTCTGCAGCGTCTGGGGAGTGATCTGGCTGCGTGGGCGGTGGCCTGTGCCCTGCGTCTTCGTGAGCACGGGCTCGTCGTCGTTGTCGAGGCCTTGTCCGCCATCTTGTAGCGTGGGCGGCGGCCCGTTTTCGGGCGCGCTGTCTGCGCAGGCCCCAGAAGCGGCAGCGAACTGTCTTACAGCAGGGCAAGCAGGTAAGGGGGGCGAGGAGTTCGGGGCTTGTGGCGGCTGCGGCGGGGATGTTCCGGGACCTTGGGGGAAGCGGTGAGGCGCAAGTGGGGTGGGGTTGGGTTTGGGTGGGGGAAGTGTGCGTGCTGTGGCAGGCATCCAAGGACATCGAGAATGGGAGGTGAAGGGCAGGGAGGGGCGTCCGGGGTGCGCGGCGAAGCGGGGAGTGGGAATGGGGGGGAGGTCGCGACCGGTGGCACTGGTGGGCGATGGATGTCTGGGGTGGGGGTGGACACTTGGCCCTGGAGTGGCACTCGGAGGAGTGGCACTCGGAGGCTCCTGATTCGCTCCTCCAAGTTTTTATCCTGGACAGAGCCCGCCCTAACTCCTCCCACACAGCCCTTACTCTTTTATTTAGTCCGCGGCGCCCGCGACGCCGCGGGCGGTTTAAAGACTAGGAGCCAATCAAGCTCATTGCATACAGGAATACAACAGGTGTTAGATTGGGGGGGGGGATGGAAGAAGCCTCTCCATCCCCCAGGACTTGTACAGTCCTATGTACAGCCTCCCCCTCCCCCAGGACTTAGAAATGCTGCAGGCAGCTGTTATGAAACTCACCAACAGGGGTAGCTTTCACATGGCAGGGATCTGCAGCCTCCAAGCCTCGGAGGGAAGTGGAAGGAGGAGGGGGTGGTCAGGGGTGGAGGAATGGAAAGCAATTGGCTGGCTGCTGAACAGACAGGCAAGTTGGCTGAAGGAGGAGGCACTCATTCGCAGGACAGCTGCCCTGAGTGGATGTTAAGCGCTGAGTGACACTTAAGCCATGAGACATGCTCCTCCTCCAAGGCCTTACCAGAAATATAGAGTGTGACAGATGTTCATTTTATTCAGTGTAGATGCAAGAGCTCACGGCGTTCCACAGGGCCTGTAAAATGGAGCTCTTCCGCCAGGTCTATGGTTGAGGTTGGCGTCAGTAAGGTAGATCTATGCCCCCCCTCCAGGTACGAATATTGCATGTTACCTCCTTCCCCCTCCCCCCTCTAATAATGGAGGTCAGGAGTGGGTTTTCTGCCATGTTGGGATTTTATTAATTGGGGGTTTAATGGGGTTTTAAATCTTTGTAACCCACCACGAGCCGATCCCAGGAGTAGCGGGGAATCGATATAATAATAATAATGATGATGATGATGATGATGATGATGATGACATACTTAATAGAATAATTCAAAACCTCAGCATTTGGCTTGTTCTTTATCTAGTGAAATGCTGAGCCCATTTAAAGATTATTGGCAGGTACAGGATTTCCAGGCATCCAAAGTATCTCTGTAATTTTTCAATATTTATAAAGCAGCTCAGGAAATACAGCTGAAGGCATACCTACCAAGATTCTAGCAAATAGTCTGGGATTTTACAGTACTTTTGGAAATTATACATAACAAGCATTAATTACAGTGTTGTAACTAAGTAGTTCTTATTTTTATGCTCATATTTTTCTTAGACCTAATTTCTATGCATGGTAGCTCCTTTTTTTCACTTCCTTACATTCTACTTTAAATCCTACAATCCATTTTCACTGGTTCAAGAATACATCCACTTGGATGGGAAGACTATTCTGGCCCTCTCCACTGTAGGTCTTCACATCACACTTAGGGATCTTCTAAACCCAAGGAATAACAATTCAGGGGCAAAGGAAAGAGAATTTCATCCACAAGTTGAGGTTCTAAATAACAGACATTTTCTCCAGGGGAACTGATTTCTGTAGTCTAGAGATGAGCTGTAAGTCCAGGTCCCACTTGGAGGCTGACATCCCTAGTTCTCTTATATATTGTATACAATACAATACCACCCACATTTTCATTTCCACCAATTTTACCACCCTTCCCATTTTCATGTTCACAGTTTTTGTTTGTTTGTTTGTTTGGTGTGCTGTCTAATAAATGGCCCTTGTTTTGTTGATGTTTGTTTTAACTCCTTATCAAAGTTTTCAGTCATCAGGTATTTTGCCTATTTGGTGGTCCTTGGAGATAAACTAGTTGTTGTTGAACATAACAACTAGTATTCATAAAATGACCTAATCTCATAGATCTTGTGGAGGCTAGGACTAATCTGCAACAGTTTTATGATCAATACATCAATATGAGATACCGCCATCATCAAAATCACCATGACCATATCCACATACAGGCAGTTTCATGGTACCATTTTTCACATATACTTTATAACAAAGAGAGGAGGTGGCAGTTTTCAAAGAAAATAAACTTGTATGCATCAGCATTTTGTTTATGATGTATTTTATTTCACTTACACACAATAGCATACACACAACAGTGACTAAAGTTCTACTGGCATAAACATTCCCAAAACAGAGGATAAATAGGAACTCATATCGCTTCAGAACTCTTCTTCTAACCTCAGACACTAGCTACCCTTTTCATTGCATCAAAAAATCAAATATTAGTATTCTTATCTGTAAAAATCAACTTTCATTTCAACCTTCAACCTTTTTCTTCATAAATTGTCCTTTGTACATATAACCCTTGATGTACTATAACCCTTGATAAATATTGGGGGCCATTCTGTACCTGGAAAATATAGTGAAAGGCTTAACTTTTGCTGATGCCATATTTTTGGCATTTTGCACATTGTCAGCAGCCAGCATCCCAGCAGCAAACTGAAAGCTACATCCTCCATTTTAAAGCACTAGTTAGGGAATCCACAAAAGTGGATTTCCTCAACTATGTAGCATGAGCGAGAGGAGAGCAACCAGCAACCACATCCTAAGGAAATGTGTGGAAGTAAAGTAGCGCTATCTCCTCCTCTAGCGCCCATCCTCATACCCGCCTCCCTCTACCTTCTCCCAGGATTAGGGCTTTTTTTTTGGGGGGGGGGGTTGAAGCAAACTATGTGGAGCAATGAATATGCGTTAAATCATCCAGGCAGAGCAAAATAATTTTTTTCCCCACCAGTTAATACACAAAGCATGCCTCTCTACCCCCACCAAAAAAAAAATTGGGAACAAAATTCCTTTTTTAAAACTTCAAGGCTCATAATTCCAAAAGGGCAGTAAATTAAGCACTATGCATAGGCATAGCAACAAAGAAGTTTTACTTAAAAAAAATACCTTGCATCATGGGCCCTTTAAACCTGGAGAAAGGGGATTGGCTACCTGGCTTGATTGACAAACAGAGGAGAGTCACGTGTATAGCACGTTCCTCTCTTCCGCCATTTCCAGCAGGGGTGCGGAGTGGCAAGAAATGCGAACAGGTGGCAGAGGAAAGCGAGAGAGCCAGGAGGTGAGGAATGGCTGGAGGCATAATTTTTTATAGTGTTACACCATTGTGCTGGTGTAATGCTATTTTTTTTGATGTGTGCAATGGCCCTGGGAGATATACAGAGACAAAAGGAGCTACCTTTTCCAAAGTCAGATCACTGGTCTATTTAGCTAAGTACTGTCATCTGGTTCACAGGAGCTCTCTGGAGTATCATGCAACAGTGAAAAACTTGTCTTAATATATGGGCAACAAATATCAAGTGGTCCTAAGGATTTCAGTTTTCAATAGGGTTGCCAGCTCTGGTCTGGTCTGGGAAATATACTTGTGACTTTGGTGGTAGAGCCAGGATTGGGCAGGATTTGGGGGAAGGAAGGACCTTGGTGGAGTACAAATGCCATGGAGTCCCCCCTCCAAAGCAGCCATTTGCTTCAGGGTTGCCTGGAGATGAGCTGTGCCTGTGGACTAGCATCCCTAATTTTCAAGCTAAAGCCCTGTTTTAAGAAAGAGTACAAGACTTCTACTACCAAAGACAGTATGGTACTCCCATACTGAAGTTCACAAATTGTAAGGGTATAACTTTGTTATTTATTCATTTATTTCCACTGTAAGTAAAAGAAAAGAATGTCAAACAGCTACCTTGAAAAGTTACTTCAGAAAAGCAGCAGAGCCACCCACTTGTCAGCTGGCCTAGATGAGCACATAAAGTTCCAAGGCTTGATGCTTCCTTGTATCTGTTTTTTTGCAAAACAGAATAAATCACTATTTTTCCCCAAAGGGAACATAACAAGAACTTGTCTTTCAAAGACAATATTGTACTGTGAGGAAAAGGAGTGATGTCCTTCACAAAATCCTATGCCAATTCCCAAGGAGCACTGCTCACAATTCTTACTTCTTTGGGCATTTGGGGAGGAAGCACCTGCCAATTTTCACTAGATAAATAAAACAGCACAGAAATACAGCTTTGTGAGGGGTGCAAGTGTGTCCAAGCTCCCAGCTTAGCAAATAAAACATAAAATGAAATTCTTATGCTGCAAATCAAGTACAGGAAAGGGTTTTAAAAAACAGAAAACAGTTAACGGTTAAAAATTACATTGTGAGATAAGCAATGACCCTAAAATCAGCATGAAAGAGGCCTAAAACTAAAGGCTACGACTTGCCAGTTTTGCCATAACTGACTTATGCTGGGATTTATCAGTTCTGTTTATGTGAATTCTCCTTTTCAATTCTCCTTTCATTCTGCAGTGTTAGGATTCATTTAATTCTAGTTTTTGCTTTTTCTATGTCACAAAAGAGTTCAAACAAGACAGGATTGGTTTAATGTTCTGAGGAGCCTTGAGTAGAGTTTGTAAGCCCCCACCCCATGCTTCCTTCCCTATGAGCCTTCCATGCTCCTGGTCACAACCCTTCTCCCAACAGAACTAGGCAATGCAAACAGCCAAAAGCATGGGTAACAGGAAGGCTGTCACAAGACTCTGAAATGGGGGATGAGAAGAAGAGCTTTTGTTTTTTGTACCCTGATTTTTGCTACCTGAAGGGGTCTCAAAGCAGCTTACAATCGCCTTCCCTTCCTCTCTCCACAACAGATACCTTGTGAGTTAAGTGGGACTGAGAGAGCTCTGAGAGAACTGTGATTAGCCCAAGGTCATTCAGCTGGCTGCATGTGGAGGAGTGGAGAATCAAACCCAGTTCTCCATACTAGATGCCACCACTCTTGTGTCGGGGTCAAGTTGGACTGTTGCCCAGCAAGTCTTCTGATTGTCTGTGTAGGTTTTTTTTTTAAGTTGTTTCAGCAGCAGTTACCATGACAGCACAAGAATATTCATTGTGTGGCCAAAGGTAAACTGTATCTCTGCAAAAAAAAAAAAAACTTTGAAACAACATGTTCATTTTAAAAGGCATCCTGTTAAACAGAACTTCTGCCTTAAATGTTGAAAAGTTATTATTAGAATTATATCTAACTGCCCTCTTGGACATTTTGTAGGCGCCTCTGTCACCCGCGACAACTATTTTGTAGCTGAACAAACCAGGTTCTTCTTTCCCATGCAGGCTGTTTTCCCCCCTGGGCTGGCCCACTCACCCACTGGCCCACCAGAAGAAGTCCCAGATTACAAACAACTGTCCATTAGCAGTATTAATATAATCATGGATTGTTGCTTATATACACCTACATAACCATGACCATTCTTGGATGTATTTTAAAATTGTATTATCCAGCCTGAAAGAATCAGTATTCCTTTTCCAAAGGGAAACATAATGTTTTTGTTAGAAATACCTAGGTCTTTCTCTGAAGACAATCATGGGTAAAATTATAAAACAGCAGTGCCTAGTGGATTCTCGGATACCTGGTTAATATTTGATGTGCAAAGTATTTAACTCATTTGCTACGTTATCCAGTAATAATGATGAAGTTTTTTTAATGCTTTTGTAATCTGTTCCACATAATATATTTCTGGTAAAGGCATGGAGAAGGAGCATGGATTATTGTGGGGTAGGTTATTGAGTTTTAATGGGGGTGGGATTTTTCATACTTTTATGTGGGTTTGTATGGGGATTTTAGATTGTGACCCACCACGAGTCACTTTGTGAAAGTGGCAGTATATAAATCAAGACATCTGTTCCATATAATATATTTCTGGTCAGCCCTTGGAGGAGGAGTGTGCCTCATGGCTTAAGTGCCACTCAGCGCCTAGCACCCATTTAGGGTGGCTGTCCCACCCCCCGAGTGCCTCCTCCTCCTCCAATCAACTTGCCTGTCTGTCCAGCAGCCAGTCAATCACCTTCCATCCCCCACCCCTGACCACCCCCTCCTCCTTCCCTCCAAGGCTCAAAGGCTGCAGATCCCTGCTTTGTGAGAGCTGCCCCTGCCAGTGAGTTCCCTAACAGCTCCCTACAGCCTTTCCAGGTCCTGGGGGGAGTAGGAGGCCATCTGCAGAGTCCACCTCCACCCCCCCCCCCCAATCTAGCGCCCATTGTATTCCTGAATGCAACAGGCTTGGCCCCTAGTTCCTGATAAATCCTGTAATCCAAACATCCTGAGAAGTTACATCTTAATAGGACTGGAGCAGGAACACAGCTAAAGTCTGTGTTTGCTGTTTGCTTCATCAAGCTCCATTCATAAAGATTTTCTGAACTTCATCAAGCTCCCATGGCCTTTGTCCCCAAAGTTACTCGCTGAAGGGAAAGGAATAGAAGAGGTTACCAATATAGAGTTTAAAGGGTATTAATATAAATCATTATGAGGCCACATTTTCAAGAATGATATTTAAGTAAAACAGAAATATTGATCAATGAAAATACAACTCTGTGAGAGCCCTTACTTTAACTATGGATATTCTCCATAGCCCTGTAAGCTTCAAGACTGACAATCCCTCTCAGTGGTTTTAGGTTGAGTGTCTACATGGATAACCATCACAGACTCTCATATTGTCTGCATACATAGAAAATAGTCGTCATGGTGCACACAGGTATGATTTTACAGGGGTGAAACTGAAAAGGGGAAGGGAGCAAAGAATGATGGGAAGCTGTCTCTGTCAGAGTCAGATGTAGAAAGCATATCACAAATTTCAGCAGATAAGAAGTCATGTTAAAAAGCAGCACAAAAAAACCCAGAAATGTCAATAAAGGCAATAGTACAAAAGAACAGCAGACTAAAATTTTAGGACAAGCCCAGTTTTTAACACATCAACACAGATTTTATATAAATAAAATAATCTTCACCTGGCAAATAAAATAAGTGCCGACCAAATCTGTGAGAAGGGAATTTCACAGTTTAAAGCTGGTTTATGTAGTAAGAGCTCCCAGAGCACCCACAGTGCACACTGCAGCTATTACAAATATTTTTGAAGACCATTTACCTGTTGATTAATCTCTATGAAATTGTTACCCTCAGGGTCTAAATGGTTCATATTGTTTTAAATTTTTATAAGCATTATGCAAACAGAAGCAGCTGATAAATGGCCTAGATTAAGAAAATGTAAAAGATGGATTTTTTTTGTTATCAACTATTTTTATCTTTGCTTCCAGAACAAGATCAAAGGTTCATTGTTCAAAATAATAATTGGTATAGGTATATACCTATTCGAGCTCAGTGGCAGAAGTGGAGCATGGGAAGGATCAATTTTGGGGAGGCCAAGCTTGCGCGCTGTCCTCCCTTAGATTTGGGGGGCCCCTTAAAGGGCTGCATGGATGCAGAGCCTGATTGAAGGCTAGCATTTCCGGGGGGCAGGAGAACCCAACAGAGGCTGGTGCCCAGAGGGGTCACTCCATGGTGCCTCCCCCCCTGTTTCAGCCTGCCATTATGTCCGGGTTTTGGGGCTGGATAGCCAAGGCAACCCGTTGAGGGGCAGGCTGTGGTGGGCTTCCTTGTGGTAGGGTAACCACAAGACGGCATGATTCTCTTCCCATGCTTGCCACGCTCAATGTTGAATAAAGGCTGTGGCCAAATATTTTATGCCAAAATTATGGTTGTCAGTGTCCTCATTAGGCGGTCAATATCCCCCTGCAAGGCAATGTTCATCAACAGCTTTGATTTTTTTTATAGCCTGTTCTTTGGTTGTCAACCAATACAAATATATTCGTGTCACAAAACTTATGAGGATGTTCAAGTGTAATTATTAGAATACATTTTTTTTGCTAGCCATTAACCAACAATATGCTGAGATATATATTTGCCAGCACAGAATGACTTACCCTTTATATTCAAAAGACATTCATTTGCATTGTTATTAAGGACCTTGTCACCAACAATAACTATCCTTAAAAATAATAAGTGTATATAAATGTAGGTTATCTTTCACATCAATTCTGATGGGATAGTATCAACTGTCACAAAGGCTCCCCCTAAACATACTAGCATTAAAATCCAGGCAGTCTTTCTGACTTCACTGCTTACACATGCTTCAGGGAATGTAGATTGCCTCATTTCTACTCTTTTGACATGTGTCAGCAGCTAGACAAACTGCCTACTTAGACTCAAGGAGCCTATGTGACTGGCATCTGCCATTACTTTAACAGGGATCACCCAAAGGGCATGCAAAAGCAATCCTAGGAATGACAGAAAAATAAATATACAGTAACTAAAGTAAGGAAAGAAAAAGGAATGCCTTGCATATGTCAAAAAAGGGTAAGGATAAAGCTTAGGTCAGGAGGTCCTCAGTCCTGCTGCATATGGAATGCTGAAAATGGGAATGGGTATCACCACAAATGGCTGCAAGGGAACCATCACAGAATGTTGGAAGGCTGCAATCCAACAGTCCTCCTATAATGGAAGTAGCTGTTTCTGAATGAATGCTTTCTGTAGGCACAAAGATGCAAGGTTCTTCAGAAGCACCTACTCTTGTTAGGAAGAGGAACTCTTCAATAAGAAAGAGCCAGGACTGTTTGTTTGCTTTGGGGGGAATATGGATTGGACAAGAAGCAAATGGACTCCAGGAAGCTCTTTGGCAGATACCACATGGCTGGGCTGGAGATGCAGACAATCTCTTGGGAAGGTTGGGAAACACTGGCCGAGCTTGGCCTTATGCCGCCTTGGAGCAGAGTACCTAGCTGTGCTGTTATCAGTCCTGGCTGGAGGCCACCAGTGCAGTGAAATAATGTATCAGTCAGAAGATAGGACACACACAGAGTCCAGACAGTCTTACCAGTCACAGGCAAATTGGTACAAGGTCTACAAGTCCATAAGGAGGTGGTGAGGCAGCATAGTCATAAGGTAGTTCGAAGGTCAAGGCAGGCAGCAATCAATCAAGGTTATGGAAAATCAGAAACAGGCAAGGCAGGAGTCTAGGCATGGGCTAGGCAGTAGGCTCACTCCTTGCACTCAGTGTCTAAGCTGCAAATAGGCATGACCAGAGAATGAAGACTGCACCTGCAAGGACTTACTCAGAGAATCCAGGGCTTTCAGTCCTCATAGGTGTGTCCTCCAGCCTTTGGTGGTAACAAGCAGCTAGCCGGGCGCTTCTTTTTCTGCAATGTAGGTCCTGTCTCTGCCTTTTCCATCATTCCTCAAGAGGTTTGCTGGTCCTCTGTGGCTCCCTTCAGCTCAAGGCTTCTTGGTGGATGCTTGGCTAAGGTTCCTCTTCCTCATCACTAGCCTGCATGGACTCCACAGCTGACTCTTGACACATTAGCTTAGGTGATCTAACCTGCCATGGGATTAATAACTGGATGGGAGGGGGGGAGGAATCTTTCTATATGGAACTATAATATAGTGGCAAATTGAAATAATGGAGCAGAAGAACTGACATGAATGTCATCTACAAGGATGCTAGCTATCTGTTTTTTGTCAGCAAGTTTCAGGCATCAAATTATTATACTTGATATTACAGGTCTGAAGTTTCTATAACAGTCACTCCACCATACCACAGATTCCATAGCCAAGTTATTTCTTGAGAAAAACAATGTTCACATTAAAGAGAAGTACTTTGGTTTGTGACTTCTTGGCTGAAATCCAAAATATAGTAACTGAAATCCAAAATATAATCTAATGTTTGGGAGGGAGGCTGTTACTTTAGGCATTGGATTAGTTTAATTTCCAAAGCATCATAAAGCAGGGGTAGTCAACCTGTGGTCCTCCAGAAGTTCAAGGCAGGGGCTCATGGGAATTGTAGTCCATGAACATCTGGAGGACCACATCTGGACTACCCCTGTCCTAAAGCATCCAAGAAAAGTGTGTATTCAACCTTTGCTTGAAGATTGCCAGTGAGGGGGAGCTCACCACCTCCTTAGGCAGCCTATTCCACTGCTGAACTACTCTGACTGTGAAAAATTTTTTCCTGATGTCTAGCCTATATCATTGTACTTGTAGTTTAAACCCATTACTGCGTATCCTTTCCTCTGTAGACAATGGGAACAGCATCCTGCCCTCCTCCAAATGACAACCTTTCAAATACTTAAAGAGGGCTATCATGTCCCCTCTCAACCTCCTTTTCTCCAGGCAGAACATTCCCAAGTCCCTCAACCTATCTTCATAGGGCTTAGTCCCTTGGCCCCAGATCATCCTCGTCACTCTCCTCTGTACCCTTTCAATTTTATCTACGTCCTTCTTGAAGTGAGGCCTCCAGAACTGCACACAGTACTCCAGGTGTGGTCTGACCAGTGCTGTATACAATGAGACTATGACATCTTGTGATTTTGATGTGATGCCCCTGATGATACAGCCCAAAATGGCATTCGCCTTTTTTGCCACTGCATCACACTGCCTGCTCATGTTTAGTTTACAATCCACAAGTACCGCAAGGTCTCGTTCACACACAGTGTTACCTAGAAGCATATCCCCCATCCAGTAGGCATGCTTTTCATTTTTCTAACCCAGATGCAGAACTTTACACTTATCTTTATTAAATTGCATCTTGTTCTCATTTGCCCATTTTTCCATTGTGTTCAGATCTCGTTGAACTCTGTCTCTATCTTCTGGAGTATTTGCCAGTCCTCCCAATCTGGTGTTGTCTGCAAACTTGATGAGTAGTCCTTCCACCCCCTCATCTAGATCATTAATAAATATGTTAAACATTACCGGACCGAGCCCTGAGCCCTGAGGTACCCCGCCACTCACCTCCCTCCAGTCTGATGAAACACCATTGACAACAACTCTTTGAGTGCAGTTCTCTAACCAATTTCCTATCCACCTAACTATCTGAAAATCCAAATTGCAGTCCTTCAATTTATCCATCAGAACATCATGGGGAACCTTATCAAAAGCTTTACTAAAATCCAAGTAAACGACATCGACCAAATTTCCATGATCCAGCAAACTTAAAGAGGTCCCAAAGATGATGGACAAGGGGTGTGCAAGTTCTCTGGAAAGTTTTTTGAGCACTCTTGGGTGCATTTCATCCGGCCCAGGGAATCTGAACTCATCCAGTGCAGCTAAATGCCTCTTAACAACCTCTCTGTCCATGTCAACCTGCCACCCAGACACTATCTCTTGGCTACTGCCATCTGTAGATGTGCCTAAACCCTTTAACCTGTGGAAAAAAACAGACGTAAAATAGGTGCTCAGCCTTTCTGCTTTCTCTGCATCCTCCGTTAGAGTTTGTCCATCCGCACCTAACAGTGGGCCTATTGCCTCCTTTACTTTACGTTTGCTCCTCACATAACTGAAAAATCTTTTCTTGTTACAGTGGGCTTTCCTGGCCAATCTTAGCTCACTCTCAGCTTTGGCCTTTCTGATGATTGATCTACAGTGCCCAGTAACCTGTAGGTACTCTTCTTTAGAGCTCTGTCCTTCCCTCCATTTCCATTTTCTTTCTTAGTTCCTCTTGAAGTTCTCTGTTCATCCAAATAGGCTTCTTAGAGCTCCTGTAGTGTTTTCGTCTTTCTGGGATAGTCATTGATTGAGCATGCAATAGCTCCTGTTTGAGTAGCGCCCACCCTTCACATGCTCCCTTCCCTTCCAGCATTCTCATCCATGGTATGACACTCATCATGTCTCTGAGTTTATTAAAGTTTGCCTTACGAAAATCCAACATCCGCATTTGGCTACAAGCTTCCTTGCCTCCCCATATCAAAAGGAATTCTATGAGGACATGGTCATTTCCCCCTAAGGTCCCCACCTCCTTCACCTCATCCACCAACTCTTGCCTGGTTATTGCCAAGCCTCCAACAAGTCATTTCTCAAAAAGCCAAAACATAGTTGGGAAGGAACCAGTCCCCTTCCCCTGCCTTTTATTAACAGGAATCAAGCACAGATTGTAGTGGTTGCCTAGCAACCACCACAGTTTCCATTTCTCAAAGCTGCTGGTGGTCCTGTTATCATTTTAGGATTTTTAACCTCCCCTTTTCTTTTTTATGAATGCAGGTTTTTCACGTTTGTAGAAAGATCTGTCTTGTCCTTTCACACGACCTGTGACCCATTCCTCATACACAATCATAGAATCATAAAATAATAGAGTTGGAAGGGACCTCCTGGGTCATCTAGTCCAACCCCCTACACTATGCAGGACACTCACAACCCTATCGCTCATCCACTGTAACCTGCCACCTCCTTGAACCTTCACTAGAAGGTAGTGAACCTACTGTTGAGCTTCTGTAACTATATAGTCATTGCCAACTCTCAAGTTTCACTCAGATTTGTGGTGCTATGGAAAGCCTGGTCTAGTAAACCAGTAGTCCTTACTATGCAGGGCTGTCATTATGAGCAACACAACATTAAAAGAAATACAAAAAGGCTGATTATCTGGTCCTGAATTTCAATTTTGTTTGGAAGGCATGGTGGGAAAAGAGGAAGTAAAAAATCCAGCTGTGCATTTTTAATAGTGATGTAACTCTAGATAGCAAATGGCAGCAACATTATATGCTTCTATGGCCAGATGCTTTGAGAGAAGGATTCAGAAACAGAGCTCATCACTTCCTTTGAGTTCTTCAAATAAGATGCCAGTACAATGTAGGTTTTTATAGTTCAATTGCACTTAAGGACTGGGTCAGCTGCTAGCAAAAATCCAAAGAACATTTGACAATAAGAGTGTGTGAATGGAATTGGAACAGCTGTGCTGGATCACAAACCAGGGGCTGTTTGAGCAACAAACCTTTCTTTATGCTGGTAAATTGTGTAGCATTTGGTGAAATGTATAAAATGTCTTCTTATTTCAAGACGTATGCTTCAATCACATCCCATTTGTTTTTTATTCCATCCCCTCCTCATAATGAAGGACAGATTCATTTATTTTCCGAATATAGTTATATTCTCTATTTACAGAATTTATACTATGTCTTTCTGCCCAGATTAGGGCTACAAGAGAGTCTTCTCACCAAAGTAACAGTTTTAAAAGGGAATGTACACCTGTCCGAGTATGGAAACGTAATCAAGTGTTCTAAAACAGAAGCCTGGCTTATTATTTAGATGGAAAAGAAAATGACATATTGACAGTATGCTATGTTCCACGCTTTCCACTCTGTTTTTATACAGCATTTCTTTATGCATTTTCATGGACAATAAGTCACACTGAATTCAGTGGGCCTTGCTCTCTCATAAGTGTGATTAACACACCCAACAGTTTTCAGTATAAACTATTTATTATGCTACTCCATCAGGAGAGAAACAAGCAAAACTATTGTAATAACCAGAATCCAATTTAATTAATTAACAATTTAATGTATCGGCTGTGAATTAAAGTTCTGTTATAAGGGCTTGAAGTTTAGGAAAAGAATATTGGGATATCAGGACAGGAGGTTACCGTTTCACCTGCTATTTGTTGAAGATGGAACTATTTCCAGAACCTTATGGTGAGGATCTCCCAAAATTACAATTCAACCAAGTCTATAGAGATCAATTTCCCTGGAGAAAATGGATGCTTTGGAGTGGACTCTACGGCATTGTGCCCCACTGAAGTCCCTATCCTCCCCAGGCTCCATCCTCAAGTATCCAGGAGTTTCCCAAGACAAAGATGGTAACCCTCTACCCACCATAAAGTAATCAGGTGGACCTGGCAACCCCACCTTAAGGAGACCTTCCCCATTTATTTATTCTCTATATTGCTGCTGCTGCTCTAATCCTTTTTGCTGTGCCTCCTCTGCTTTCTGGACCCTTACTACCTGACTCCTTATAGCTTGTAAGTCCCAGGGAGGGTCAGATGCTACAGCAAAGGCCAGTAGAGCCTAATAGACACAGTGCATTGCAAAATAATGATCTGTGGAAGGGAACAGATGGATCGACAGGCTCCTATTCAATGAGCTAAAATAATCTCATTTATTCTTCTCCCCCACCTTATTCCACCACACACACCTTGCTCTGCTACTCCCTGATGCCATCTATTTGTGACCCTAGGTGGCCAAAAGTGAGACAGCCGGAGCTGATGCTACCCCTTGTATGGTTTCATCCCTTCAACAACCAATTCCATCACAAAGAAGGCAGCATTGTGCTACCCAGCTCTCCCCTCTGCATGCTGAAGAAAATCATGATCCCTTCCAATGTCTCACTGAATTGTGGGTTCAGAACCTGTCTAATAAAGCAATCATATTTTGAACACACCCTTCTCGACTATATGAACCTGAAATTAGCCACTTGAGTGAGTACCTTGACACTGATTTACAAGTAAAAGTGAACATTACATATCTCCACCCTGGAATTGAAGCTAAGCACAGGGCATTTCTATACCATTAAATATAGTGAAATGCTTAACTTACATAGTTATTATATTCCGGCCCCTCCATATGACATTGCCAACATCCATTGCCTAGGCAGTAACCGGCTGGCTACATCCTCCATTTTAAAGCACTAGTTGGGGAATCGCATAAAGTGGGTTCACCAACTTATTTAGCGCTAGCTAAGGGAGAGCGACCAGCAGAGGGATGGTATGGAGGCTCAAATGCGCTAAAGGTGCCTGCCTCATCCTGCCCTCACACCCACCACCCTCTCCCTTGTTCCCAGGGACAGGAATGTCTTTTTTTAAATGGCTAACTTCCTGGAGCAGCGTATAGCGGACAAGTTTGCAGGTGATGCTAGAAATAAAAGAGTTTTTCCCAAAGTTATAATACAAAGACTAAAGTTCCCCTCCCCCCAAAATAATCAGGAACGAGATTAATTTTTTATAATACCAAAAGACTTGTGATTCCATAAGGGGCGGCATTCAAAAAGCGCTATGCATCTATTATTCTATGCATAGGCATTTATTTAATTAATTAATTTTATTTATATCAGTGGAGAAGTATGAATTTTTTAAAAAATTAGCAGCCATCGTGGACCTTTTAAGCATGGAGAAACGGGATTGATTGCCTGGATTGATTGACAAGCGGAAGAGAGTCGCATATAAAGCATGTTGCTCTCTTACACCCTTTCCAGCAGCCAATGTGGAGGGTGAGAAGCGCAAAAAGGCAGCAGGTGAAAGTGACACAGCAAAAAGGTGAGGAGGGGTTTGGAGGCACGATAATATTTAGCGCTATGCCATTCAGCTGGTGTAATGCTATTTTTAGTGATGTGTGGAAATGCCCACAGTTCTGAAGTCAGAGATTCATCTCAAGATTTTTTTTAAAGAACTAATGGCTCTAATTTTCCATTAACAGCATTTTTAATGATTAAGAGTTCTTAAGACCAAAGTGTGATCACACACATACACACACTTAAAAACAAACAAACAAACCAGGGAGTCTTCTGTGAAAGACTGGAAAGCTGGGACACCATTTTATGCTATTTTGGCTCTAATAAATGATATTCTATCAGTGACCCTATAAATGATCCTTGAAACACAGAAACTAGTACTACTAAGCAATTTTTTCCTACCTGAACTCAATGGAGAATTTACAAATGAGATAATCTTCCCATTTTGTCTCCCTGCCAGTCAGCCTTTGCTTCAACAAAGGTAGGAATATATTCTCTACTTCAGTGGCCTCTTTATTATAATTCCTGTCTAGCAGAATTAGCTATCCATGAGGAAATTCATTTATATCATCAATGAAGAGCCAGCATAGTGTCGAAAGAATGTTGGTCCAGTAAGCAGCCTTTAGGGAGTCTCTATCTAATCTGCCCACAGGGATGCTGTGAAGGTAAAATGAGGAAACCCCAGTACAGCACCCTGAGGGCATTAGATATGATACATATTTCAGAAGATCCTAAGAATCTGCTTGTGCTATATATCAGAGACAACAGTGATACCTCCTCATAAATCTTCAGAAATATTAACCAAAGAGTAATCATAGTGCTACAACCTGGAAAACTCCCCAAATACACAGACACAATACACAAAGAAACCCAAAGTCATTACTGTCAGAGATGGGATGAACCATATGCTAGAGATACTTATTTTTCTTCTTCTAGTGATTAATTAACAGTAACATCTTCATAACTAATACAGAGTAGAATGTCCACTTTCTATTTAAGAGCTGGAAGCATGCAAAAATCTACCGAGTTAACTATCCTGCCTGTAAGAAGACCTGATTAATCACTTATATTAATTATTTCAGTACAGAAGCTGATGGGTTAGGGCTTGCTAGATACTGATCAAATTAGCTCCATGTGATCCTTTCCTAAACCACAGATCGGTGCATGGGTTTTGTTTCTTGGGATAATTCACAGCTTGATAGAATTATAGAATCATAGAGTTGGAAGGGGTGATATAGACCATCTAGTCCAGCTCCCTGCTCGGTACTGGATCAGCCTAAAGCATCCATGATAAGTATTTGTCCAGCCTAAGGTGACCAGATTTTAACATTGGTAAAATTTCAGCATAAGTACAATTTGCCAGGTGCCCCCAGATGTCCCTCCAAAAGTGGGCCAATCTGGTCACCTTAGTCCAGCCGCTGCTTAAAGACTGCCAGTGAGGGGGAGATCACCACCTCCTTAGGAAGCCTATTCCACTGCTGAACTATTCTGACTGTGAAAAATTTAACTGTTGAGTTAATTGAATTTAATTAGTCAATAACTCAATTACATCTGAGGATTTTTATTTGTTCTTGGTGTCTGGAAGATGTCATATTTTGAAAAATGGACTATCATAATAAAGGCAAGGGAACTGGTACATATTCATGATCCTTCTTTGGGGCATGTAGTAGTAGTACCAGATTACCTCTTTTAAAGCTGGGATTATTAATTTTCTTTGCCTAGTCTAACAGAAAAGAATTTAAGACAGCACATCAACTTGTACTGAACATCAAGTAAATGTCAGTTTCCTAAAAGTCACAATACATTCCTTTCAACATCACCAGCTATGCCAGTCTGTTCACTGATGGACTCGCTCTGTATATGATATCTGTATATTGCTCCAATTCTCTCAACTACACCAAGAAGATCTGAACAACTTTATGTCTCTCTCCTCCTCGCTGACTCATCCCAGGAGATTTTTAAAGTTGCTATAGGTATGTGGGATACACAAACAGAGAATTAACATCCCATAATTTTGCTCATCTGTTCACGGGGATTATTATTATTGTTATACTTGGGGCCCTTTCTTTATCTCCCCCCTTACTTTCTGTTCATTGTTTTGTGCTTGTTGCATTGCATGTGTTTTCCTTTTATTATTTTCTGATTCTCAGACCTGATCTTGTATCGAACAAAGTTTTATTTGGATTTGGAAGCAAAGAAAATGGAAGGTCACAATTTCTTCCTTAATTATCATTGTGTCACAGCTGTGACCAATGGCAGAAATAATCAGACACTGTCAGAATCTTGAGCCATGGTAAATCCTTAGATACCGTCCATGTATTTTGGTAATCATTGTACAGTGCCAAACCATTTTTTTTTAAATTATAGCTATATATTGTTTTAAAATAATAAATGTAAAGATTACTGATTTCACTCTTACTTCCTATTGGTCTCAACAGAAGGATAACAATAAAAGCAGGGGACCTATGGCATTCTTAACATAGCTAAGGACATATTTATTTCATTATGATTTTTGCTAAAACCAGCAGAATGTATTTATTCAGTATTAGGTTATTATCTTGTGCTCCATTAATGGTGGAAAATTTCAGTCCATTTTCTCTGTCCTTTCCATCAGGTGTTACTATAACCATGACAAAATGCTGCAACAATGTTAACTGGAATTATTTTACAATAGTAACTGTCTTTAAGTTGTAGCCCTGTATAAATATATGAAACCATTTTTCATCAATGAATGACAAACAGAAATGGACCAGCCTAGTTTTCTGAATGCAAACAGCCTTTACAAGATAACTTCAGAACTATTACCACAATGATAGGTACTAATGGCTGTATCAGACAACATCCTGAATCTTCACTCATTATATTGGGCTGTCCTTTGTTGGCTATTCCACTACAAGTCTATCTAAAACAATTTAAATAAAGATCATGAATTATTTACCTAATGTCCTGTTTTCAGTATGCAGTACTTTTAAAGGAACCAGTATTGTGTAGGGAGCTGGACCAGGTCCTGGGAGACTCAGGTTCAAATCAACCCTCAGGCATGGAAATTTGTTGAGTGACCTTGAGCCAGTAATTCTCCCCCCCCCCCATCACCACTTCATAAGGTTGTTGAGAGGATAAATGGGGGAGATGAGGTTGTAAGCTGCTTTGGGTGCCCATTTGGAATAAAAAGCAGGGTATAAATAAAATATAAAAAGAAGTCACATTGAAAATTCTTGCTAGAAGCCTTTTTTTCATCCTTTTACATCCTTTCCATAAAATGTAAACTCGGCTCTAGTTCTTACAGGTTCATCTTTGGAAATATACATGATAAATGAATAAAGCAAATCCAAATGAAGGTTTCTTAATAAGCTGGTACAACTTTGTATACCAAATCTTAGCATGCCTTATCCTCTTTAATACACCTCATAGGAAGATGAGTGGGGGAAAATCTATTTCCTACCAATGGTTTTCACGCACACAGCTGCAAAGTGGGAATCTTTCAGGTCTTCTTCCACTGTCAACAACGTCATTAGCTCAGACCCCACGAATTGCATCCAGATTAGTGGTGCTTATGTGAACCACCATCCTGAAGAAAATGTCACCCCTGTGCAGCATGCATCTTGTGTAACCAAGCTACCTCTAGGATCCACCATGGCTTCTGACTGCAGCAAATCCATACAAGCTGTTTGTGAGCCGTGGTGCATCTTATGAAAGGGGCAAGGGGGGAAATACCCTCCAGCCCATTTTCTTGGCAGCTTGCAGAGACAAACAGGAGCTTGTTTTCCTCACCAGACTCTTGAGAGGACACCCAACCATCGCCACCCATTCGTTCAGATCACCTCCAACCCACACTGCCCTCCCCCCAAATCGATGAGATTCAAGTCTCTGCTGCAGCTCCTGTCAAAATCGAACCCGCTGTTTGCAAAAAAGAAAAAAAGAAGAAGCCACCAAAAATATCAGTCCGAAAGTTGATTCTGTTTCCCCTTCGGCGGCGCACCCATTACCTCCTTGACACCGTCACGCCCTTCCCAGCGCGCGTCCCGTCCCCTCCCCGTCCCCCCGGGCAACGGCCTGCAGCCTCGGCGCTCCTTCCAAAGGGCGGGCAGGGCTTTCGTGCCGTGTCATGGAAGCCGCCCAAAGCCCCCCGCCCAGGGACGCCAATCCCCATCCAGCGCCGGGTCCTACCTGTGCTGGCTGCTGCCCCGCTGGACTGGCGGCAGGAGGCTTTTCCCCGCGTCACCTGCACACACCTGGGAGCGCCCTGCCTGCCCGCCCGTCCTCCCGGTCGCTCTCTCCTGCCTGACAGCTGCCCGCCCTTTCCTCGGGATCTCTGGGCGAGCCCGGTCGACTGGGGCAAAAGCGGCGTGTGGGGGAATTGGGGGGCAGCGTCAAGCCCTGATTGGCCAGGGGTGATGTCACTCTTCAGCCGGGCAAAGAGGGGGTCAGGCGGGGTGGGAAGAAGCCACCGCCTCCCCCGCAAAGGAGCTGCAGGCGAGGGCGGGATGAAGAGCCAGGGACGCCGGCTGGCCCACGGCAAGACGCCTGGAAAAGCCGCCCCCCCCCCGGCAAGCTAGGAGGGTGGCAAGGCAACCGGCGCGCTCCCTGCCTTTCCGCCCATCTCTTCTCTATTCGCAGTGACACATTACTGCAGGTGCAAAGGCAGCGCAGCAGCCAGAGCGCCGGCTCACTGGGCATGTGCGTATCTCCCGTGCACATGCCCAGTGGCGACTTGAAGCCCCCGTGAAGCCGCTTGCCCTTAGCTCGACCCTCCCCTGAAATTCTCTTTGAGGTCCCTTTGGGTCCCCGGCCCCTATTTATGAATGATGAAGAGGGAGGGGAGGCCTAAGGAAGAGGCTCTGAGCGATGCAAATGCAGTGATGTGCCACTGAGCAGCGCTGCTAGAAAGTTGGGAGAAGAGCAGGATGGAAGAGGATTCCCTGTGAAGAAAATCCAGAGTGATGCTAACAGGAATGACTATTTGGGTAAATTTAAGGTATAAGGGAATAACTATAGGAACATACTGATCTGTCCATAGGGCAGTGAAAAGCATGAAAGTGAAAGGGTGCTGGCAGGATCTCTAGGCACAGTCTGAGTAGGTGTGGATAAAAAAGTCATCACTAGATGATTTTAAACAGATCCTCATGAATTCATATGATTTTTACATTGAAATGAAACAAAATCACCATTATATTTAGTCTATAGACAGCATCACAAACACATCCACGGCATCACCACGAGCCGCAAGGGAGTGGTGGGCTATAAATCTAATAATAATAATTATCATCATCATCATCATCATCATCATCGGGAAGTAATGGCACAAAAACTAAGCTGAAATAAATGGCTCCTCATAGATCCTCATGATTTTGGCACTAGATCATCCCAAACTCACCATAAGATCACCTTTTATATAAACAGGCACAGCATACAACACAAAAATAGCAGAACCACACTTTCATGGCTATGCCACAAAGCAAAAACATGATTTTGACAGATGGATCATCAAGGATTTTTTGCATCAGGCTGCCCAAAATGCACCGTCTAATCCCATATGGCCACAGCTCCCACCACAAAAATCATGGTTTCAAGCCTTCATGGCAACACAAGGGAGCAAAACCATGGTTCTGAAGCATGGATCCTCAGGGTTCTCCAAACTCACCATAAGATCACCTTTTATATCAATAGCCATAGCATGCCCAACAGAAATCATGGATACATGCCTTTGTGGCAACACCAGGGAGTCAAACTATGGGTCTGAAGCATGGATCTCAAGGATCCTTAGGGTCACATATTGTGCTCATGGCTGCAGCTCCCACCACAAAAATCATAGATCCACACCATTATGGCAATGCCAGGAGCAAAATCATGGTTTTGAAGTATGGATCCTCATGGATCTTCATGTTTTTCACATCTAGTCACCCCACACTCACTATAACATCACCTATCATATTGATAGCCACAGTAGACACCACAAAAATCACAGATCCATGGCTTCATGGCAACACCATTGTGCTCATGGCTGCAGCTCCCACCACAAAAATCACAGATCGACACCTTTATGGCAATGCCAGGGAGCAAAAATATGGCTCTGAAGCAGAGATCCTCATGGATCCTCAGGGTTTTTCATAGGCTCACCCCAAACTCACCATCAAATAACATATTCTTGTCCATGGCCACACTTTCCACTACACACAGGACTCTTACAATTCTGTGGTGAGTTGCCACTCACCATTTAGAAATGGTGGGTTAAACTAATTACATTAGACAGAAAACATAGCAAATATAATTATATATGGATCTGGATATTCAGGTTCCTTAGCTATCTATAGGGCCTTATCTTCACAGCTTTATAAAGCAATGCAGGCAACAGTACTAGGTGTGATTTACTTTGAAGAGTACCAGTCTATCTTGATAATATCTAATAATATCTTGATAATATCTAAGATCAACATTTTCCAAACCCCACAGCCATAAGTGAATCTGTTTAACAAATTTCTTTGTAACATATTCTATGTAACCTTTTCCTTATAAAATCTATATGCTGCTTTCAAAGACCTTCTGTAAGACGGTTTGGTTTCACCAAGTAAAAACAATGCAATAAAATCTTTAAAACAACAGCTCAATCAATAATAACACAGGATGCATTAAAACAATATTCAGTAGACAAAAACAAGACCATAAAAATACAAAAAGCCTCCATTTAAAACCTGGATAATATAGTGCCTTTTGGTATGCTGCTTAAATAAAAGTATGATGGGTGTCAGGCAAGGTTCAAAGAGATAGTGAGGGATTCCACAGGTGAAACACCCTGTTTCTAGTTATCATCTATGTGCTACCTCTATAGGTGGGGACTCAGAAAGCGGAGCTTAGGAAGGGATCTTAATTGGCAGGCTGGCCTATACGCAAAGAGGCAGTTCTAAAGTAACTTAAAGGTAAAGGTATCCCCTGTGCAAGCACCGGGTCATGTCTGACCCTTGGGTGATGCCCTCTAGCATTTTCATGGCAGACTCAATATGGGGTGGTTTGCCAGTGCCTTCCCCAGTCATTACCGTTTACCCCCCAGCAAGCTGGGTACTCATTTTACCGACCTCAGAAGGATGGAAGGCTGAGTCAACCTTGAGCCGGCTGCTGGGATCGAACTCCCAGCCTCATGGGCAGAGCTTTCAGACTGCATGTCTGCTGCCTTACCATTCTGCGCCACAAGAGGCTCTGTAAAGTAACTTAGCCCTAAGCTATTAAGAATTGCTGAGATGTGTACCAATCAAAACCATTACAGCTTTGTGCCAGAAAATCTGGGAAACTAATAACGGGCCAGAGGAGCGGAAACAATCTGTGTTCATCCCATTACCAAAAATGGGTGACTCAAAAAACTCTTCCAATTATTGTACAATAGCTCTCATTTCTCATGCTAGTAAGATCCTGCTTAAAATCATACAAGAATGCATAGCAACAACCATTGAAAGGGAATCACCAGATGTTCAAGCTGGCTTTTAATGGCGGCATGGCACTTGTAACCACATAGCAAATTTGCTCTGGATTTTGGAAAAGTCACGGTTGTATCAGAAGGATGTCTACATCTGCTTTATTGACTACAAGAAAGCTTTTGATTGTGTGGATCACAACAAATTGTGGGAAGCCCTGAAAAATTTGGGCTACCAGTGCACTTGATTAAACTGATGTAGTAGCTCTATGTAAACCAAGAAGCTACTGTACATACAGCATTTGGTGACACTGACTGGTTCAAAACAGAGAAAGGAGTGTGCCAACGTTGTATTCTTTCCCCCTTCCTATTTAACTTATATGTTGAGATCATTATGAGAGAGATTGAACTCAAAGAAACAAACATTAGAATTAAGATTCAGTATGCTGATGACACTACCCTTCTGTCAGAAACTAAGAAAGACCTAAAACAGATGATTACAAAGGTCAATGAAATAAGTATTTTGGCCTTTTCTTAAACACTAAAAAGACAAAAATATTGCGCACTTCAAAAAACAGACATGTCACAATAACAGTTGATGGTGACGAGATCAAATGCATTCAAGAATTCATTTTTCTTGGATTATAAATTGATGTGAGTGGTGACTGCAGTGTGGAAATAAAACGTCAGAATGCTCTGGGTCGCTCAGTAATGACGAGCTTGAACTGAACATGGTAAAGCAAGGACATAAGCCTAGCTACCAAATATAGATTTGTTAGATCGATCATATTTCCAGTAGCCACTTATGATTGTGAAAGCTGGACAATGATGAAATCAGACAAGAAAAGAATCAATTTGTTGAACTATGGTGTTGAAGGAGGCATCTGCAGGCTCCATGGATGGCAAAAGTCACAAACAAGGAAATAGTATAGCGTATAAAGACTGATATATCACTGGTAGGCAAAATCACAAAACTCTGGTTCACTTACTTTGGCCATATCATCCTATCCAACTCATTGGAGAAAGCAATTCTGTTAGGATTGGTCAGTGGAAAAAGGAAACCAGGCTGACGAAGAACATGGTGGTTAGATACGCTCAAAATGGACACTGGCCAGAACATTACACAACTAAAAGACACAGTGCAAGGCTGGATATCATGGCAGCAGTTGTGCCATAG
The DNA here is from genome assembly GCF_049243985.1 of Paroedura picta. Classification (NCBI taxonomy): domain Eukaryota; kingdom Metazoa; phylum Chordata; class Lepidosauria; order Squamata; family Gekkonidae; genus Paroedura; species Paroedura picta. The sequence goes on along the minus strand of NC_135373.1, from coordinate 75,063,810 downwards.
GAATGCCAAGAGTCGGACTCGACTGAATGGCTAACATCATCATCATTATGATTTTTGAATTTTGCCAAAAGTAGACAGCTAGTGCAGATCTTTCAGTATAGGGATGATGGTTATCTGGCCCCTGACAACAAATGCCCCATTTTCAATTAACTGAAATTTCTGGATAGTTCCCCCATGTTACTATGATTTCCTATGGATCTGATCAAAGCTTAGATTACCCTGGTGAGCTCATGCCTTCCAAGGAACTTCTATAGTTGGATTATCAGCCGAAGCTGATAAGAGATGCTACATGACACAAAGAATAGCTGATCATAAGCTGAGAGCCAGCAACAGCACTGAGCTGTAAAACTGCCCCTTCAGGGGGAATGCAGCTCTTCCAGGATAGGCTGACTCCTCAGTTCTGAAGCAGCTTTGTCATTGACCAACAGTCTGGTCCCATCTGGTTTGAACTTCAGTTTACTGGCCCTCATCCTTCCCCAGGCATCTGTTTAGAATTTCTATAGACCCACCCAACTTATTCACTTTTTGGTAACACCTCAAATAGACAATCTCTCTTAGGAAGTCTAAGCAACAATAAAGCTAGTGGTGGTGACAGCATTCCAGTTGAACTATTCAAAATCTTAAAAGATGATGCAGTAAAAGTGCTACACTCAATATGCCAGCAAATTTGGAAAACTCAGCAATGGCCACAGGATTGGAAAAGGTCAGTTTACATTCCAATCCCGAAGAAAGGCAATGCCAAAGAATGTTCAAACTACCGCACCATTGCACTCATTTCTCATGCTAGCAAAGTTATACTCAAAATCCTACAAGCTAGGCTCCAGCAATATGTGGACCGAGAACTTCCAGAAGTACAGGCAGGATTTCGAAGAGGCAGAGGAACTAGAGATCAAATTGCCAACATACGCTGGATCATGGAGAAAGCTAGAGAGTTCCAGAAGAACATCTACTTCTGCTTCATTGAATACCAGAGCATCTTATTTGTCTCTTGAGAAATTTATATGCAGGTCAAGAAGCAACAGTGAGAACTGAACATGGAATCACTGATTGGTTCAGAATTGAGAAAGGAGTTCGGCAAGGCTGTATACTGTCACGTTGCCTATTTAACTTGTATGCGGAACACATCATGAGAAAGGCGGGATTAGAGGAGTCACAAATTGGGATCAAGATTGCAGGGAGAAATATCAACAACCTCAGATATGCAGATGATACCACTCTAATGGCAGAAAGTGAAGAGGAATTAAAGAGCCTGTTGATGCGGGTGAAGGAGGAAAGTGCAAAAGTTGGCTTGAAACTCAACATCAAGAAAACAAAGATCATGGCATCCGGCCCTCTCAATTCCTGGCAAATAGATGGGGAAGAAATGGAGATAGTGACAGATTTTATTTTCTTGGGCTCCAAGATCACTGCAGATGGGGACTGCAGCAAAGAAATTAAAAGACGCTTGCTCCTGGGGAGGAAAGCTATGGCAAATCTAGACAGCATCCTAAAAAGCAGAGACATCACCCTGCGAACAAAAGTGCGTTTAGTCAAGGCTATGGTATTTCCAGTTGCAATGTATGGCTGTGAAGGTTGGACCATAAGGAAGGCCAAGCGTCAAAGAATTGAGGCTTTTGAACTCTGGTGCTGGAGAAGACTCTTGCGAGTCCCTTGGACTGCAAGGCGAACAAACCGGTCAGTCCTAGAGGAGATCAGCCCTGACTGCTCCTTAGAAGGCCAGATCCTGAAGATGGAACTGAAATAATTTGGCCACCTCATGAGAAGGAAGGACTCCCAGGAGAAGAGCCTAATGCTGGAAGCGATCAAGGACAAAAGAAGAAGGGGACGACAGAGAATGAGGTGGCTGGATGGAGTCACTGAAGCAGTAGGGGCAAACTTAAATGGACTCTGGGGAATGGTAGAGGACAGGAAGGCCTGGAGGATCATTGTCCATGGGGTCGTGATGGGTCGGACACGACTTCGCACCTAACAACAACAACAAAAAGTTCAGAGTGCATATATGTATTTGATGAAGAAAAGAAGGTAGACATTAGACATAGACTAGAGAAAGAATGCTCCATGAACATGAACATCTCAATGAAAACTTTAGACTAGGCATTTTTCTATTTTCTGAAAAAAATAATCTTTTGTCTCTTCCCCCCCCCCCCCAATTCCTAGGTACAGGGTGGCAATTAATCACTTTTGCTTTGATGTCATAATCAAAGCAATGTATTTATTACGTACATCAAAGTTAACATATTTTCTTTGTGCATTCCATGTCTTTCAGTTCCTGCTAGCAAAAAACATATATTGCCAGGAGTTAATATGGCTGACAGGAATATTTTAAGGAAGGGTTTTCTTTTAAATTACTTTCACATGTATGACAAATACTTTCTCTGCACTGCATAATGTCATGTCTCCCAGTGCCCCTCCTATCAATACTGTTACTATAACTCAAACTGCTTCTTCCAGAGTAAAGGGCTCCACAAAATGCAAAACATAGGGAGCTAATACACAGCACACTGTGTGCCTTGAATTTACAATATGCATTATACTCACACTGCACTCTAGCTATTTCTGCAGAAATTGCTGCAGTACTATAGACTATGGACAGGGACCACATGCTCACTCATTAATATTTTAGGAAGTACTTACTTGTCTGATGGAAAAATTCAGAAAGGAAGGCAGAGGTAAGACCTGCATGTGAATCTGTCTGTCCTGAAGTATAGCAGCACAGTGTGCTAACCTCCTTTTAACACATCCTCTCACAAATAAATGCACTTGCCTTCACATGAGACTGGAAAAGGGGTCATCCATTTGTTGTTATTACAACATAACAAAGGCACAAGCCAGAAGCAGCTTTATTCGTATGACACAATTTCTACAATCTTTGAGAGGATTAATAAGATTAGAAGCCCCCATTGTTTAGTTTAATGGCTGTTTATTGGAACAGGGGAAGTTATTTGTAAACAGTGAGAAGTAGCCTTATGTTAGTCTCCCCTTGGCAGTTACCACAAACATTATGGAAAAGCAAAAGCTCATACACCTAAGTATAGAATATTTTATATTTATATTAGAATATTTTATATTTCAGTCAGATGTGTTAAATGTGGTTCACAGTGTGTTCTCTTAAAATACTGCATATTTGTTTTAATTTTTTTTAATTTATAGTTATATTTCTAGCCCACCACTCCCACACAGTGGCTAGTGGCAGGTAACAGTAATACATCATAACCCCATAACCCCCATAAAATACACATTAAAAACTATAAAAACCCATCTAGACAATGACAGAAACTCCCTCCCACCAGCCCTACAGACTTCTTAACAGCAGTCTCGGGAGGGCAAACACAAGGTAGCCTGATGACCAAGCTAGCTTCAGGGAGAGGCCCAGATCTTACTCTCCCTGGCTTCAACCAAAGACCTAGCAGAAAAGCTCAATTTTGCAGGCCTTGCAGAACTGGGAAAGTTCTATCAGAGCCCTTCACTCTCCCAGGAGCTCATTCCATCGTGTTGAGGGCAGGACAGAAAGGCCCTGGTCTGGGTCGAGGACAGACATACCTCCTTCAGGCCAGGGATCTTCAACAGATTGGTACTTGCAGAGAAGAGTGCCCTGTGAGGAGCATAAGCAGGTATACAGCCATATAAGCAGGCCCTGCAGGCATGCAGCTATAAGAGTTAGACAATGCTCAAAAATGCATCTGGACACTGTTTTTAAAAAGTATATCATTAAATAGGAAACAAAAATAATATGTAAGACTTAATTCCTGTGAACTAATTCAGTTTCATCATTTGTTCAAATTGTAACCCTTTATTTGCCTTGGTTTTGTGTGTGTGTGTATGTGTGTGTGTGTCCTTTAAAGTAATGAAATATACATAAGAGAGTAATGAAAATTGCTTGAGCCAGATGAAAATAGTCAGCCAATCAAAAGTTTGAATTAATGTGTGCTGCCCTACCCAGCCACACCCAATGACAGCCCTGATAAATATGCTCTTGTCCGGTAAACCAAGCCCAAATCATAAACTGCTTAGCAGAGTCAGAGTCCAGTCCGGGTCTTCACACTAACTGTGGCAACCAAAGTCCAAGGGAGAACGAGGGGGTGTCAAAATGCCAGCAGAGGTCAAGGTACCAGGAAAGCTGAGTCAGGAATCTAAACTAGTCAGTTTACCAGAGTTGTTGTCTAAGAGCTATGAGCAGGAGTCAAAACCAGGGATCAAACTGGCAGAGCTTCACTGTTGCGAGGGTGGGTCAGGAACAGGTGATCAGACTGATGGGAGGGTTTTTATGCAGTTGCACCCACACGGATGAGCCGACTCCACTCCTCCTTAAGTACTGCTGCTGATCAGCTTCTAAATGTCTGCACCTGGAGCATTAGGTGTTCCAGCGATGCTCTGAGAACTCTGCCCGTCTTTGGCATCTTCTGCACTCTGGTGAGCTGTCTGGGCTGTACAGGGGTGCTGGTATGGTCAGGGTTGGGTCTAGTGGAAGAGGCAGTAGGCCTGTTTGGCCAAGTCCTGGTTGTTTCCCGGGATTGGGGCTTAGATCATGCCAATCTCCCTCTTGCCCTTCATTGCTTGGCCCTTCCCCCTCCATCTCCTGTTCTGATATTCTTGGAGGAGGCAAGGCCAGCTGCGCAAATGCACATGGGCCTCAGGCCATGGCAATGGTGCAGAGGCCAGAAGTGGGAGTGGGTCCGGAGGTGGAGGCAGGGGCAGTTCCAGGGCAGGGGCATGACATAACAGCTGTGTCACTTACATGGAGTGAGACAAAGAAAGCACACCAAGAGAAAATTTATACAACCAGGACATTCAAGTTTGATTTTTAAAAATTGATTTGACTAGCAAATTTGGCCTAGATATTAGACCATGATGAAACAATACACTGAAGAACTATACAGAAGTGGTGACAGGATGACAGATTCTTTCCAAGAAAAACATTTCAAGGAAGAATCTGCAATTTTAGAAAGTGAATTGAAAACTGTACTCAAAGCAATTGAGGGGGAAAACATCACCAAAAGATGATGAAATACCCACAGAGATGTTTTAAAGCCACAGAGACAGTCTATCAAAATCTTCACAAGAATATGTCAACAAATAAGGAAAACAGAACAATGGCCCACAGACTGAAAAAGCTACATCCCAGTTCTAAAAAATGCAACAACTATTAATATCACATCAATTTCTCATGTGAGTAAAGAGATGCTCAAAATCTTACAACAAAGAATATGTCCATATATGGAATGAGATATGTCAAATGTTTATGCTGAATTCAGGAAAAAAGAGGCACTAGGTATCATATTGCAACTCTATGTTGGTTACTGGAGCAGATGAGAGAATTTCAGAAGAAAATCAGTTTGTGTCTCATAGATTACTGCAAAGCTTTTGACTGTGGGGATCAAGAAAAGCTATGGCTGATTTTAAAATAAATGGGTGTGATGCCAATATCTGAATATCTGTGCATCCTGTACTCTAGATGTGAAGCTAATGTTGGGACAGAGTACAGAGAAACAGAATTGTTTCAGTTGGCAACCAAGTCCAACATGGATGTATTTTATCCCCCTGTTCAGTCTGTATGCAGAACATATAATAAGAAAGCTGAGTTAGATTTTGATGAAGGTGGAGTGAGAAGTTGAGGAAGGGACATACAATTTGATATATGCAGATGACACCACATTACTGACAGAACATAGTGAAGACTTGAAACAATTTTTGGTGAAGGTTAAAGCAGAAACTGCCAAAGCAGGCTTTCAGCTGAACATCAAAAAGACAAAAGAAATAACTTTAAGGTTGATTATGAAGAAATTGAAATTAAAGATGTTCTATCCCTTGGCTCTGTCATCAACCAAAACAGAGTCTGCAACCAAGAAATCAGAAGGTGATTGATACTGTGAAGGGCAACCATGAAGGAGGTAGAAAAGATTTTTAAGTATAAGGATATATCACAGTTGACTAAGATAAAAATAATTCATACCATAGTATTGCTAATAAGTATGTATGGTTGTGAAAGCTGACAGGAAGAATGTTGACATTTAAAATGTGTTGTTGGAGGACAGTTTTACAGATACTATGGACTGCCCAAAAGACAAATAAGTGGGTTCTTGATCAAATCAAGCCTGAAGTCTCCATGGAAGCTAAACTGGCTAAACTGAGGCTATCATGAGAACATAAAATAAGCCATTTTATATTGGGCCAATGGCTTATCCAGTCCAAAACACATTCTGGCAACACAATGGCCATAACCAGGTGCTATCAGAAGGTTTACCAGTGGGGCCTCATATTTTTTACTACATTAAGAGAAGACAAAAAGTTACTGGAAAAGTCAATGATGCTGGGTAAAGTTGAAGGCAGCATGGAAAAAGGAAGACCCAACATGAAATGGATTGACCCTATCAGGGAAGCCATGGCCCTCATGCTGCTAGTCCTGAGAAGGCTGTTAACAATAGGACATTTGGGAATTCATTAATTCATAGGATTGGAAGCAACTAGACAGCATTTAACACATACTCATACATAAATTCTTTAAAATATCTTTGTCTTATTTTACAGCCGCACTTGAAGGCCCCGTGGGTAGGTTACTCTCAAACCTTGTTGGAAGCTACTGCACAGTAGTAACTGAAAAGTAGATAATATGCTCAAGAGCGAGGGGCAGCTATGAATCTCTGTTATGAGAACCATAATTGTTGGACAGGTTCATACTGGGAGAAGGTCCTTCAATATACGCATAAAGGTAACAATATTCATCATTTTCAATTCTTCTCTCGTCTATTTATTTTTAAGAAATTCCATATGCCCAACTGCACAAAAAAGTGTAGCGCACACTTTTTGACACTGCATCGAACACATCTACTAATATGTTAGCCTCTATGCTAGTAGGTGACACTGTGTCTACTGGATGATTATTGGTCTACTACATGTCCATTGATAGCTTTAGTGAGGGTTGGAAGACAAATGAACCTTCGGAGAGGGCAGTATATAAATGTGAAAAATAAATAAATAAATAAATAAAATATATATCCAATTATTTATAGAGGAAGTCCATATTCAGCAAACAATTTGAGAGGAGGGGAATGTCCATCAGTCAACAAAAACTGACAGAAAATGTGTGTCCTGATGGAAACAATTATTTATGCCTCACAGCAATTATATGGATAAATTTCCAAATTTCCCCCAAGTCTTAACCAAAGGTATTTTGCTGCTCTGCCAGTAGAAATCCTTCATTAGATGATATATAAGGCATTGAATACATCAGTGGTCCGCAACCTGCGGGCTGCGGCCCAGTGCCGGGCCGTGAAGGCCTTGGCGCCGGGCCGCAGCTCCCTCTTCCTGCCCCCCCCGAAGCAAGAAGCTCGCCAGGCCGCGAGCAAATTGGCCGCCGAAGCGGCCGATTAGCTCGCAGCCCAACAAGCTTCTTGTTTCGGGAGGGGGGGGGAAGAGAAGCTTGCTGAGCCACAAGCTAATCGGCCGCTTTGGCGGCCGATTTGCTGGTGGCCTGGAGGGGCCTGGAGAGGGAGCCGCGGCCGCCGGCATGGCAGCGGGGCAAACGCACATGCGCGGACTGCAGCGCACCCACGTTTGCGCCCCTGCCAGGCGCAAACGCGCTTGCATGGCAGTCCACGCATGCGCGTTTTTGCTGGGGCTGCTGCGCGTGCGCGGGGCCCCGGGCTGCCCTCTCCCGCCACTCCGGAGCAGCGGTCCACGGCAACCGGAAGGTTGCGGACCACTGCTCTACATGCATGATGATGTGATCTCAGCATTCTTATTTGTTAGCAAAACACTGTCGTTCAGATGTTTGAAGGAGTAATTTTTATTGCCAGCACAGTCCACTGGGGAATTCTATGCAAGGCTCTTCTCTTACTTTGCTTGGAAATTTATCCATATAATTGCTGTGAGGCATAAGTAATTGTTTCCATCAGGACACACATGAAATTTTTCAAGTGTGTGGTCTGCAAAGAACTGGCTAGTCTCCTAGTGCTAGCTCTTCATATCCAGCTGTTAAATTCCATTAAAAAGCCAATCAAAATGTCATTCAACATTTTCCTTCTAATATCATTGTTCAGTGTCAGCAATTAAAGCAATTGTTATAGAATTGCTGCCCCCTTCAAGGATCGCTGCCTTGTTGTGGCAAGGGGGCTTGCGTAGTTCAGTGAAGCTATGAGCTATACCATGCAGAGTCACCCAAGACGGACAGGTCATAGCTGAGAGCTCTGACAAAAGGTGATCCACTGGAGAAGGAAATGGCAAACCACTCCAGTATCTTTGCCATGAAAACTCTATGGACAGTTCCAATAGGCATAACGATATGATGCCGGAAGATGAGCCCCTCAGGTCGGAAGGTGTCCAATATGCTACTGGGGATGAGCAGACGGCTAGTACGAGTAGCGCCAGAATGAATGAAGCGACTGGGCCAAAGCCGAAAGGACGCTCAGTTGTGGAAGTAACTGGTGGCGAAAAGACAGTCCGATGCTGTAAAGATTTTTATTCCATAGGAACCTGGAACGTCAGATCCATGAATCAAGGTAAGCTGGACGTGGTCAAACAAGAAATGACAAGACTGAACATCGACATTTTAGGAATCAGTGAACTAAAATGGACAGGAATGGGTGAATTTAATTCAGATGACCATCAAGTATACTACTGTGGACAAGAATCTCGCAGAAGAAATGGAGTAGCCTTCATAATCAATAAGAGAGTAGGAAAAGCAGTCTTGGGATACAATCCCCAAAATGACAGAATGATCTCAGTTCGAATCCAAGGCAAACCATTCAACATCAAAGTGATCCAGGTCTATGCCCCAACCACTGCTGCTGAAGAGGATGAAGTTGATCAGTTCTATGAAGCCCTACAACACCTTCTAGAAGCAACCCCAAGAAATGATGTGCTTATCATCATGGGGGATTGGAATGCTAAAGTAGGAAGCCAAAAGATAACCGGGATAACAGGCAAGTTTGGCCTTGGAGTACAAAACGAAGCAGGGCACAGGCTGGTAGAATTTTGTCAAGAGAATACAACGGTCATAGCAAACACTCTTTTCCAACAACCCAAGAGACGACTCTACACATGGACATCACCAGACGGTCAACACAGAAATCAGATTGACTATGTGCTCTGCAGCCAAAGATGGAAAAGTTCTATCCAGTCAATAAAAACAAGACCAGGAGCTGATTGTGGTTCAGATCATGAGCTTCTTGTTGCAAAATTTAGGCTTAAATTGAAGAAAGTAGGGAAAAGCACTAGGCCACTCAGGTATGAACTAAATCATATCCCTGACGAATACACAGTAGAGGTGACAAATAGATTTAAGGAATTAGATCTGATAGACAGAGTGCCTGAAGAACTATGGACTGAGGTTTGCAACATTGTACAAGAGGTAGCAACTAAAACCATCCCAAAGAAAAAGAAATGCAAGAAATCAAAATGGCTGTCTGAGGAAGCTTTACAAATAGCTAAGGAGAGAAGGGAAGTGAAAGGCAAGGGAGAAAGAGAAAGATACACCCAATTGAATGCAGAATTCCAGAGAAAAGCTAGAAGAGATAAGAATGCCTTCTTAAATGAACAGTGCAAACAAATATTATTATTATTATTATTATTATTATTATTATTATTATTATTATTATTATTATTATTATTATTATTATTATTATTATTATTATATTTATAGCCCACCACTCCCTTGTGGCTCGTGGCAGGTAACAATATCGCAATTCCCCATTAAAACCCCATAAAACAATAATAACATTGCCAATATTGCCGGCATGGCAAGAATGGCAGCTCAACTCCCCCCCCCTCCCTCCCACTACTAGCGGGTGGAGAGGAGGTCCTGATGATGTTTTGCTTCGGGTCCAGAACCCGAGTCCCCGGGGGAGGCAGAAGAAAACAATAGAATGGGGAGGACCAGAGATCTTTTCAAGAAAATTGGAGATATGAAGAGAACGTTTCATGCAAAGTTGGGTATGATAAGGGACCAAAATGGTAGGGACCTCACAGAAGCAGAAGAGATTAAACAAAGGTGGCAAAATTATACAGAACAACTATACAAGAGCGAGCTTAACATCCCTGATGACCACAGTGGGGTAATTAGTGACCTGGAGCCAGACATCCTGGAATGTGAAGTCAAATGGGCCTTAGGAAGTCTGAGCAACAATAAAGCTAGTGGTGGTGACAGCATTCCAGTTGAACTATTCAAAATCTTAAAGGACGATGCAGTAAAAGTACTACACTCAATATGCCAGCAAATTTGGAAAACTCAACAATGGCCACAAGATTGGAAAAGGTCAGTTTACATTCCAATCCCAAAGAAGGGCAATGCCAAAGAATGTTCAAACTACCGCACCATTGCACTAATTTCTCATGCTAGCAAAGTTATGCTCAAAATCCTACAAGCTAGGCTCCAGCAATATGTGGACCGAGAACTTCCAGAAGCACAGGCAGGATTTCGAAGAGGCAGAGAAACTAGAGATCAAATTGCCAACATACGCTGGATCATGGAGAAAGCTAGGGAGTACCAGAATAACGTCTACTTCTGCTTCATTGACTATGCTAAAGCCTTCGATTGTGTGGAGCACAACAAATTCTGGCAAGTTCTTAAAGAGATGGGAATACCAGAGCATCTTATTTGTCTCTTGAGAAATTTATATGCAGGTCAAGAAGCAACAGTGAGAACTGAACATGGAATCACTGACTGGTTCAAAATTGAGAAAGGAGTTCGGCAAGGCTGTATATTGTCGCCTTGCCTATTTAACTTTTATGCAGAGCACATCATGAGAAATGCGGGACTAGAGGAGTCACAAATTGGGATCAAGATTGCAGGGAGAAATATCAACAACCTCAGATATGCAGATGATACCACTCTAATGGCAGAAAGTGAAGAGGAATTAAAGAGCCTGTTGATGCGGGTGAAGGAGGAAAGTGCAAAAGTTGGCTTGAAACTCAACATCAAGAAAACAAAGATCATGGCATCCGGCCCTCTCAATTTCTGGCAAATAGATGGGGAAGAAATGGAGATAGTGACAGATTTTATTTTCCTGGGCTCCAAGATCACTGCAGATGGGGACTGCAGCAAAGAAATTAAAAGACGCTTGATCCTGGGGAGGAAAGCTATGGCAAATCTAGACAGCATCCTAAAAAGCAGAGACATCACCCTGCCAACAAAAGTGCGTGTAGTCAAGGCTATGGTATTCCCAGTTGCAATGTATGGCTGCGAAAGTTGGACCATAAGGAAGGCCGAGTGTCAAAGAATTGAGGCTTTTGAACTCTGGTGCTGGAGAAGACTCTTGCGAGTCCCTTGGACTGCAAGGCGAACAAACCGGTCAGTCCTAGAGGAGATCAACCCTGACTGCTCTTTAGAAGGCCAGATCCTGAAGATGAAACTGAAATACTTTGGCCACTTCATGAGAAGGAAGGACTCCCTGGAGAAGAGCCTAATGCTGGGAGCGATCGAGGGCAAAAGAAGAAGGGGACGACAGAGAATGAGGTGGCTGGATGGAGTCACTGAAGCAGTAGGTACAAACTTAAATGGACTCCGGGGAATGGTAGAGGACAGGAAGGCCTGGAGGATCATTGTCCATGGGGTCGCGATGGGTCGGACACGACTTCGCACATAACAACAACAACAACATAGAATTGCTGAGGATCATGTAAGGTTGTGGAGGTGATTCAAGTGTGATTCTCCCCCCTTCAATAGAATTTATTCCTGTCATGATGAAGATAGACAATTAAAACAATTTCCTTCAAATTACAATTATTTAACAGCTACAATTTGAAAACTAGCTGTTCAGCAAGGGGGCTCAGTTGGTAGTGTTGGTCTTTCTTAGTCTAGCCTACCTTGCTAATTTGGGTGTGACATGACACCTAGATGTTTTCCCATTGGATGAAAGTCTAGTGTAGCATCATGGGGATCCATGGGGGAAGGGATGTGGATAGAAAAAGCCACATTTGCTTGGATCCCACAGACTTGTGCTGGCAGAAGAGGCAAGTTTTGCCAGTGTTCTTTTTGTATAGGCCTTTAGTTCTCATTCCAGGAGCAGCATTTTGGGAGATATTTGGGGCTGCAATGGGACATAGAAGGCAAAAAGTCCCCTCAATTCATGGAAATTCTCCATAGGATCTAACCTATATACTATATATAGGTGCAAAACTGCAAAGAAATGGGCGGTATAGAAATCTAAATAAATAAATAAATAAATATTTGTCTATACTTCTATATTTAGAGAGAGGGAGGTTGCAAGAGGGCAGAGGTGTTACAGATTTTTACGTAGCTTGGACCCTTACTGAAATGTACTCAGTAATTTTGTGTAACAATTATTTACAATGCTCTTTAACTTCTGTACTATCAACTTTTGTTGTTTTTCCTGACACAGGCTCTATATCTCAGCTTGGTGAGGGGAGATTTTCAAAAATTACTGCTTTATCTCACACAAAAATCCAGAAATATGCAGAAATCAGTGGGATTTTGGCCCAGTGATTCTCCTTGGTCCAGTGTAGAAGATCAGACTTATTTGTTCCTGTTTTTCATGTGACTTTAAATTCTTCATAAATAAAGGCAATCACAGAATCATAGAGTTGGAAGGGCCATCTAGTCCAAACCCCTGCTCAACACAGGATTAGCCCAAAGCAGCCTAAAGCATCCTAGAAAAGTGTGTAACCAACCTTTGCTTGAAGACTGCCAGTGAGGGGGAGCTCACCACCTCCTTAGGCATCCTATTCCACTCCTAACTACTCTGACTTTGAAAAACTTTTTCCTGATATTTAGCTTATATTGTTGTACTTGTAGTTTAAACCCATTACTGCGTGTCCTCTCCTCTGCAGCCAACGGAAACAGCATCCTGCCCTCCTCCAAGTGAAAACCTTTCAAATACTTAAGAGGGCTATCACGTCCTCTCTCAACCTCCTTTTCTCCAGGCTGAATATTCCCAAGTCTCTCAACCTATCTTCATAGGGCTTGGTCCCTTGGCCCCAGATCATCTTTGTCACTCTCCTCTGTACCCTTTCAATTTTATCTACATCCTTCTTGAAGTGAGGCCTCCAGAACTGCACACAGTACTCCAGGTGTGGTCTGACCAGTGCCGTATACAATGGGACTATGACATCTTGTGATTTTGATGAGATGCCCCTGTTGATACAGCCCAAAATGGCATTCACCTTTCTTACTGCTGCATCACACTGCCTGCTCATGTTTAATTTACAATCCACAAGTACCCCAAGGTCTCGTTCACACACAGTGTTACCTAGAAGCTACACTTATCTTTATTAAATTACATCTTGTTCTCATGTGCCCATTTTTCCATTGTGTTCAGATCTCATTGAACTTTGTCTCTATCTTCTGGAGTATTTGCCAGTCCTCCCAATTTGGTGTCATCTGCAAACTTGATGAGTAGTCCCTCCACTCCCTCATCTAGATCATTAATAAATATGTTAAAAAGTACCAGACCGAGCATCGAGCCCTGAGGTACCCTGCTACTCACCTCCCTCCAGTCTGATGAAACACCATTGACAACAACTCTTTGAGTGCGGTTCTCTAACCCAGGGGTAGTCAACCTGTGGTCCTCCAGATGTTCATGGACTACCATTCCCAAGAGACCCTGCCAGCATTTGCTGCCAGCATTTGCTGGCAGGGGCTCATGGGAATTGTCGTCCATGAACAGCTGGAGGACCACAGGTTGACTACCCCTGTTCTAACCTATTCCCTATCTGCTTAACTATCTGAAAATCCAGATTGCAGTCCTTCAGTTTATCCATCAGAACTTCATGAGGAACCTTATCAAAAGCTTTATTAAAATCCAAGTAAACGACATCAACCGAATTTCCATGATCCAGCAAACTTGTCACTTGGTCAAAAAAGGAAACCTGAGCAGGCCTGCTGAGGCCTGGAGAGCTGCAGTGGGACTTCTCAGGGTGGGGGGAGTGCTAGTGCAGACTCATCTCCTCCCCTCCTCACCCCAGGCAGTCCCACCAAGGCCTAGAGAGGCTGTGGTGGGCCTTTTTGGGGTGGGGGGAGTGCTGGTGTGGGTTGTGGCCCTCCCCATCCCCCACCTGCCAGTGAGACCAGGGCTTGCCTCCCTTCCCTCTCAGGTCCCAGTCCCACCTTCAGTCATAGAATCATAGAGTAATAGAGTTGGAAGGTATCTCCTGGGTCATCTAGTCCAACCCCTTGCACTATGCAGGACACTCACATCCCAATCGCTCATCAACTGTAACCTGCCACCCCCTTATGCCTTCACAGATATCCAGCCTCCGTTTAAAAATTTCCAAAGATGGAAAGCTCTGGAGGAAGCATTTTCCACAGAGAAACCACTCTAACTGTCAGGAACCTCTTCCAGATGTTGAGACGGAATTTCTTTTGAACTAATTTCATCCCATTGTTTCTGGTCCGTCCCTCTGGGTCAAGAGAGAACAACTCTGCTCCATCTTCTATATGGCAGCCTTTTAAATACTTGAGGGTGGTTATCAAATCCCTTCTCAGTCATCTCCTCTCCAGGCTAAACAGACCAAGCTCCCCCAACCTTTTTTCATATGTCTTGGTCTCCAAACCCCTCACCGTCTTTGTTGCCCTCCTCTGGACACACTTTAGTTTGTCTACATCCCTCTTCAACTGGGGTGCCCAAAATTGAACACAGTACTCCAAGTGAGGCCGAACCAGAGCAGAGTAAGGCGGTACGATTACGTCCCATGATCTGGACATGATACTCCATTTGATACAGCCCAAAATCCCATTTGCCTTTTTAGCCGCTGAGTCACACTGCTGACTCATGTTCAATGTATGGTCTACTAAGACTCCTAGATCCCTTTTGCACATGCTACTGCCAAGACAAGTCTCCCCCATCCTGTATTGGTGTATTTGGTTTTTCCTACCTAAATGCAGAACTTTACATTTGTCCCTATTGAACTTCATTTTATTCAGTTTAGCCCACTTCTCGAGCCTATCAAGATCATCCTGTATTCTGATTATGTCTTATGTTGTGTTTGCTACCCTCCCAGTTTAGTATCATCTGCAAATTTAATAAGTATCCCCTCTAAACCCTCATCCAAACCATTTATGTTGAACAACACGGGCCCCAGGACAAATCCCTGGGGAATTCCACTTGTCACTCTTCTTCAAGAAGATGCTGAACCATTAACTAGTACCCTTTGGTTACGATCTGGCAACCAGTTATTGATCCACTTGACAGAATAAGGATCCATACTTATTTTATCAACTTGTCAACAGGAATATCATGTGTAACCTTATCAAATGCTTTACTTATCAAACGTCCCAGGAACTCCCTCCTCCCCTCAGCTTGTGCTCGCTGGCTGCCTTACCTCTCGCAGGCAGTCTAGTGGAGCAGGCTGGCAGTGGAGGAGGATATGGCCAGGGGTGGAACGGCCTACTTGATTGACTGTTCATTGGACAGACAGCCAATTAGGGGCAGGACAGCCTACCTGATTGGCCATTCATTCGACAGATGGCCAATGAGGTATGTGATGAGTCCCAACTCCTCCCACCATCCCTGTCTGGGTTTATTTATGGTACAGATTTGTCATTAAAATTACTATATCTCCCACTATACATATTCTGTAACATTTCTTGTTGGAATATGAACTGTTATATAAACAGATGTCCCTTATATCTATGGTTTACAACTCCAAAGCAACAATTTTATCCAGGGAACTGATGTCTGTTAACTGGGGATCAGTTGTAATCCTGGGAGATTCCCAGGTCCTACCTAGAGGCTGGCAACCCTAATCACATCACATCTGCTGTATATAAGAACAGGTGTGTGTGTATAAGTATGTGTATAAGTATGTACATATCTTGCTTCTTTATAATTACAAGTGATGCATTTGTTCAGTTGCTAAGGCATGCCTTTACACACACACACACACATTTGGCATGCCTTAGCAACTGAACAAAGGTATCACTTGCAATTATAAAGAAGCAAGATATATACATATTACATATTCCTTACAGGAATAGGAGTAATTGTTTACAGTAACAAGATGCACTTATAAGATCTGTTGGAATGGAAAACAATTTAGCAGATTCATTTTACTAAAGGTATTTTATTGCTCTTATCTCTGTTTACTGAACAGGAAACACTACATTTAAAGACAAGTGGGAAAGCATTTTACAGGTGCCACTAAGAATTGTATTGATCCATATAAAAGTACAGCTTTGCTGGTAACATTACGTACTTCAATTTATTGAATGATTGTTTCTGATGGCATTTAGAAACATTTGCATATGAATATTTCAGAAGAGTAACACTGGTGTAAAGAAACTTAACACAATGAGAACAGCAGCACGGAAAGCTGGAACTCATCAACTTTCTATTCTATGGGAACTGTAGAAGTCAGGTGACTGATAATATTATGACAAATTGTGCAAGAAACCCTTTCAGCTATGGGCCAGAAACCCCTCAAATATCAGCTCAGCTGTGAGTTCACTGAATGGCTTTGCGTAAGTCATATTGTCATTTTACCCTGTTTTGTAGTATAGGAATGATGATATAATAGGTAATTTTTCAAGATTTCTGTAAAGTTTACTGAGAGGCTGTATGCAGTCTGCTTTTAGCTGTAATGAAGAAAGGCACTAATGTATACTATTATAACTAGATTCCATCATTTCATGACAATGGTAAGCATAGCAGAGATCACTGACTGATTCATGCAGATCTGTGAAAATAAGAATAATAATCATATCCAATTCTCAGTGTAGCCACATCTGTGGATACTTAAATCGAGAGACTGAAGCCTTAAACAGAAAAACCTGGGAGGTGGGGGGAGGTTCTACAATCTACAAAAACAACAACAACAACACCCCTTCTGGTAGTTAAAATCCTTCAAAATAACAGAACAGCTATCATGAAATGTTTATGATTCGACCAAGTGTGGCTACGTGGTGTCATTCAGCCTACAAACAACTTGAACCTGTTGACCAAATCCAGCAGAGGCTGGCAAAAGACTCACCTGAGTGACTTGCTACTGCTACTTTTGCAACTGGGCTGAACTTTCCCTAGGCAAAACTTGTCAGGAGGAGGGAAGAAGGAGAACCTGAGAGACAGTGTTGTGTAGTAGTTAGAGGTCAGACTAGAATCTGGGAGATCCAAGCTCAAATTTATATTTTGCCATAAAATCTTTCTGGGTTAGCTGGTTCAAGTTACTCTCTCTTCACCTAATCTCCCTCACAGGGTTGTCCTGAGGATTAAATGGAAAAGAAGAGAATGATGTAAGCTGCTTTGAGTCTCCACTGAGAAGAAAGGTTGGGGGGGGGGGTTAAAAGTTGGGTGGTGAATTGAAAGGAAAGGAGGAAAGGAAATGGAGGCTGCCAGGAAGGAAAGAAATAGGGGAGTTAATTTGGCATAGACCAAGCCAAAAAAATACCTGGAAAATGCATTACCAGTATTTGTGAATTCCTGCATTGTGCAGAGGGATGGAGTAGATGGCTTTGGAAGTCCCTGCCAACTCTAAGATCTTATTTTTTGTATTATTTAAGAACAAGAAGCAGAAAAAGAAGAGTTGGTCCTTATATGCCACTTTTCTCTACCAGAAGGAATCTCAACACAGCTTACAGTCGCCTTCCCTTTCCTCTCCCTGTGAGGTGGGTGAGGCTGAGAGAGCCCTGATATCACTGCTAGGTCAGAACAGCTTTATCAGTGTGGTGGTGAGCCCAAGCTCACCCAGCTGGCTTTATATGGAGGAGCAGTGAATTTAACCCAGCTCACCAGTTTAGAAGCTGCTGCTCTTAACCACTATACCAATTAAACAAATTACAGATCAGAGAATCTGATCAGCTACCATTATAGCTTGAGTCCAAATAAAAGCCAACAATTTTAGGCTTTTATTTGGGAATATTCATCTATACCAAAGATCAGTTGGGCAGCAGAAGCTAAGAGCTCCACATAGCCTTGGCTGGTGCTGGCGTCCCTTGTAGCTCAGTTTAACTGCAAGAGAAGCCAACCAAGGATTGGCCAGGGTGGTGGGAGATGACAGCTCCACACCACCTCAGCTGGGCTGTGTCTTCTTGAAGTCAGACCAGGGCTGTGTCTTCTTGAAGTCAGACCAATTGCATGGAGCTTTTATTGCAACCTCAGGTCGATTCAGTCCCTGCCCTCTACACAAAATGCAATTTCCGTTTGGATTTGGGGCGATTTAAAATTTCCTTCTGCAGCAAGAAGGATTGATCTGGAGTGACCCTACCTTTATTGTGCGATATCTTAGAGTGCTTTTAACCCTCAATATTTAAAGGCTGTTTTGAATCTGGGCTCTCCTCCATGGTTGAGGACCCGTGATTGGCCACAGGTGGTCATGTGACAAACTTGCCTTAAAGGAGAAGCCCCTAATTTCTCTCAACTTATTTAGGTTTGGATTTTTTTCCCTGCCTTCTTCGATCCCCCCTTCCTTCAAGAAAAGAAAGGATTTTTTTCCTCCCTCCTCTGACTTCTTCGATCCTCTTCCCATCTTCAAGAAAACAAAGGAAGAGTCTCCATTTGCCTTCTCCCCACTCTTCTGAGCCTCCCTAACCACGTGTAGAAGATTTTCCTGTTTCAATGGGGGGGGGAAGGAAGACTCAAGTTCAAATCGATCTGAATTCAACAGGATTGACAATGGAATAAACAAAGTAAGTGCAGACTCTGCCCAGGATTGGTCATGGCAGTGGGAGCTGAGAGCTAGGTGCCACGGGGAGAGATCTCTCTACTGCATGCAGATCCTAGGGGCAGCTTCTCCTGCAGTTTGGTTTAAACCATGCTGCAGGATCAGCCAGTGATTGTAGCAACCAACTACATGGGTGGGCTGGCTTTTTTTAAATTGGCAATTTTCTTCTTAGGTCTATCGGGATTTCCGAAAAATCCTGGATCTAAATAACATACCAATACTAGAATCCGGGAAATGTAGTAAATCTTTTTGCTTTTTCATAATATCTTTGAAACCTTGAGAAGGCTTTCTTTTCAAATTCTGATTTATTTAACAAGTTTTAACCTTTCCTGACACTTCACATTTAGAAGGCAGGAATATAAACTAAGGGCCATTCCGCATGACTTTAATGTAGCAGAAGGCTTGCAAATTGTAAACGCTACTAATTTGCAGTTCCACAAGACGTTGCACACAATCTGCCACACTCCTGAAACAGTTCCGCGAAAAGCGCTTCGTTGTAGTGTTTAAAGGGAAATCAGGAAAAGTGGATTCACCCTCCAAAAAGCGCTACACTCTTGCAAACAGTCTGCAAGACTAGCGAAAAAGACCTGTGCATTCCCATTGTTGCCGTTCCAACAAAGTCCCTCCCCCTGGCTCTCTCCTCCGAAATTCCGGCGAAGCGATCGCCATTTTTTTTTTCTTGGAGCAAGCAGAAAGCAACAAACCAGCGATGCTTCATTCACCCAGCGAGGCTTCTCTGGCTACAGTCCCTCCACAGAAGTGCTTTAAAGCTCCCCTAAGTCCCCAAGCACAACACAGCCCCGTTTACAAGTTCCCTTTATTTTCGGCCGAAAATCACGCCCGTGCAGGGGGGGGAGGATTTTTCTTTTCACTCAGGGGAGCGTGGTAACGATGAATCGCCAGCTCACACGCCAACTGCCAGTTAGATGGGTCTCTCCGTTGCAACGAATTAATGCATATTCATTGCTACCTGTGTTTTTCCTTTTTTTAAAAACCTGTTCTTAAAGGGAAAGGGGCTTTTCCGGAGCATGATTGGCTGTTGGTTTGATTGACGGCCAGGGGCAGGACAAAGCACAGAAAAAATCCCTGGCTGCAGTGCCAAAAGGAGATGGGGGTGGCATGCAGTGCCTTAAATAAACCCATGTGCCCTGCCCCTATGATTCTCATGCACGCTGGTGTGGCGTGCGTGCCATTGTCACCTCACGTCTTTTCCAGCCACCACCTGCGTCATCAAAGGCAGCCGAGTGGGGGGTGAGTCTCAGCTGCAGCTTCTCATTGATCCACCCACTCCTTATTACAAAATTAATCAAACCAGGGACTAAGTATTAGTCTAGTCAGTTCACAGCTGCTCTATTACCAGCTGCAGTTGTACTAAGTAGTCAAATACTGCCATTTTTACAGGTGCTGCACAGGAATTGTACACTGAAGGAAAGTGGAACATGAATTTCAGTATGAAGTAAAAAGCTGAAGATACATCTCTCTGACAACATGTGAGTTTGTGGCTGTGATAGCTAGTACAATGATGTGACTGTTGCATTGTGAGGTGCTTAGTTCAAATATAATATGAGCCACAATGTTACTGTGGCTTTTAGACAAGTCTTTCATTTCTTAATTGTCATCTACCCACCAACCTTTTGAACCTCAGAACTCTATATATTATTAGCTAATGGCTCCATCTCCTGACAATACATTGCCTTTTCACTTTTGGAATTATCTGAACATTATAGATGTCCAGACCTAAATACATTCTAAAGTACAGTAAGCATAGTGGGTGGGCACCACCATTACAAGAATTTGATTTTAAAGAGTACAAAAGAAAGGTAAAACCACATAAGCTTTTCTCCTATAGTTAGAATAAGCTGTTCAGCATTCCTCTGTGGTCATTTGAGCTGATGAAACAACTAAGAAAATGTTAATTAGGTCCACCAATTTCTTCAGAGAAATTGGAGAAAATACCTACCACTTTTAGGATTGCCAGCTCCTAGTTGGGAAATACCTGGAAATATGGGGGAACATGAGGAAGGCAGAGTTTAGGAGAGGGATTCAATGGGGTACACTGCCTTTGAGTCCACCGTTATCTCCAGGGGAACTGATCTCTGATGCCTGGAGATCAGTCTTAATCCCAGGAAAACCTCATCCACTGCCTGCCCCCCAGGCCAGTGACCCCAGCTCTGGGCTAAGAAATGCCTGGAGATTTGGGGTGTGGAGCCTAAAGAGAATGGGATTGAAGCCTAATGCCAGGGACCTCTTTTCACAGCAGTCATTTTCTCTAGGTGAATCTGGAAGGGCAGCAGGAACCAGACCAGTTCCCTTCTTCAGCAGTGGAGCCTGTTGGCAGCTCCTCCTTGTCTCTGCCCCAGGAAAAGCACAGCAGGAAGGAAAAGCACAGCAGGAAGCCACCACAACTGACCCAAGCCAGAGAACTGTGCTTCCTTCCCTCCTCCTCTTTGTCTTCCTTGGGGGTCTTGACATTTGCTGGCTGGGGTGGGTGAAGATGGCCGGGATCTGGCCCTCCATATGTTAACAACAGCAAGAAGGAATTTTGCTATAGTTTGGAAGAATAAGAATCCACCCAATTTGAATACCTGGGGTAACAGTTAAAGAAACTTATACTTTGATTAAATTAACATTATATCAAAAGAATAAAAATACAAAGAGAGATTTGACAGTATCTGGGATCTACTATGTTAAGAATGGACAGAGTGTTAAATGCACTAGATTTTAACAATAGGAATGTATCTGACTAGGGTTGAGCTTGTTATTAATGGGATGAAATTAATTCAAAATAAATTCCGTCTTAACATCTGGAAGAAGTTCTTGACAGTTAGAGCGGTTTCTCAGTGGAACAGGCTTCCTCGGGAGGTGATTGGTTCCCCATCTTTGGAAATTTTTAAACAGAGGCTGGATAGCCATCTGATGGAAAGGCTGATTCTAGTGAATGGTGGCAGGTTATAGTGGATGAGTGATAGGGTTGTGAGTGTCCTGCATAGTGCAGGGGGTTGGACTAGATGACCCAGGAGGTCCCTCCCGCATCTATTATTCTATGATTCTATGTTTCTAACTCCCAACCACTCCATCCACATGTCAAATTGGGTGGAATGCCACTTGTAGTATGGGAGCCAACTGCCCAGACAGGATGGGCACCTGAGGATTGGACATCTGGCTACATGGGTTTCAGTATGGCTTGGGGACCTTTTTAGAGCTGTAGGCACATTGGCAGAAGCTAGCCGGGAGAGTGTCCGGAACTTGAGGTAGTATCAGCATGGGGTCAAAATCATTTTGGTAAAATGTCCTGCATCCTCTTTGGCTGACAGGCCTTAGTTCGCTGACCATTTTTCCTGGCAGCTTGGGAGATGCAACAGATTACCCACATGGCTCAGGTGGCAAGGGAAACCATTTGGGGTGATAGTCGTTGTGGAATCTGACATCATCTCATGGTTTTCCCTGCATCCCT
Organism: Paroedura picta; assembly: GCF_049243985.1. Taxonomy (NCBI): domain Eukaryota; kingdom Metazoa; phylum Chordata; class Lepidosauria; order Squamata; family Gekkonidae; genus Paroedura; species Paroedura picta. Next base: position 75,041,750 of record NC_135373.1, on the reverse strand, counting down.
GCAGGTAGGCTGGGGGTGAGGGTGGGGTATATTGATTGTCAGAGGGGTTGCCAGGATCTGATTACCTAATGCTGTGCCAAGACTTTTTACAACTGTAACCCATAAATGTTGTGGCCAATTTATTCCCAAACATTGATAATGATTGTATTTATTAAGGTGCCGCATAGAACAGATCCTTCACTTGTGCTGCCTTCTCCCCTCTCCTTGGCACTGGAGCTGCAAGCAAAGATATGCTTCTTTTATTCCTACTGAGTTTCACGTAACCTGGCTTTGACCACAGAGGAGATTTAGGTTGAGCAGCCTGGATCTTCCCTTCAGCTCCCTAAATAGGTTAGAAAGTAATACTTAGGAATAATTGCAGAGCTGTCTGTGACACATGTATGCTCTACAATATATCATCTGTGCTATTCCACTTGCAGTTTAAAACTACAGGCTTGTCAGCTCTTATGATCTGATTGTCCCACAATTGCCCATGTAGTCACAAATCTCCAGCTGTTGTAATAATAAGTATCTCCGCTTCCCTAAAAATAGCTTTCTGCCTTTCCTGATGGAGAAGATAGTTCAATGGAGTCTGAAGAACTAGAAAATCACCATTTCACAACACATGCTTTTATATTTAAAGTATTTGTAAAGTGCATGGCTGTTATAAAATAATATCTGTAAAGGTAGACTGTATTTATTTGAAAATAGGGCTCCCCATCCCAACTTTGAAAAACTGACAGATTTATGTGTGTGACTTTTATCTCCACATTTTTGGTGCTCTAAATACTAGTAAGATAAGTTAAAGGACTGGAGCCAGTCATATTCTTCTGCTAAGTGATGAGCCTTCGGCCAGGGAAACACTTTTCCCTCAGTGGAAGAGAGTGGCTTGATACCAGAGTTGCACTCACCTGTCATTGATAGCCTAGGGCCTGGCCTGGGCATTTTGGGATCGTTTGCCTAGTGTGCAGTACCCAAACAGAGTGATCACTAGACTGGAAAACCTTTTAATAATTTTATTCAACTGCAGCAGAACAAAATGACACAGGGGGGTTGTCCCAAAAAAGCCTGTGTGTCGAACAACAGAGATACATGAGATTAAATAACTTGCCATTGGAGGTGGGTAAAGGTGATGCCCTTACGGGTCAAACCAATAAACTAAAATCTCCACCCTTCACACATCCCACCTGGACCACCCATTGCCAATTTGCAAAGACACCGAAAACCCCCCAAAAGGCAATGTTCCATTCCCCTCAGCCCTCCGCCCAACTCCAATGGTTTAATATCAACAATTCTAGTAGCTTCCACTGGCCTTGGAAGTAGGCCAGCCTGGTTCATAAACATTGGCACTATTTGGAAGTATTTCAAGAGATGGTTAAGTACATCCTCCTCACAAGGCCAGAAGCTAAGTTACAGAGCCAAGATACAAAGACAAAACATTACAGAACTTTGCATTGTCACAAACAATGTTTAGCCATTGAATGGGCACCTTAAGAAGTTACAGCATTTTCATAACACAATAAAAGTAAAAAGTGAATTACAGCACTTAATGGTAAAATAAAATGAAAAGTTCAACCCCTGCTCCATCAATTCCCCCCTTGTGGGACTTTGGGTCCCGTAGGGACAAAAAAACGTCCCATACTCCTCTTGCTCTTAAATGCTGACTAAAAAGGGGTACCCCCGAGGGGTAGAAGGTACTACAGCCATCAATACCCTGGCGTGGGGGCTTGTTTTTCATGGACAGCAACTTTACTTAACCAAAGAATAGCAGGCAAGCATTGTAGTGCACAGCAAATCATAATACCTATTGCCATAAACAACAATAAAAACAAAAACAGAGATTTTAACCATGTTAATCTAGGAAGCCAGCCGGTCAGCCAAGATAAATCAAGTCCACTGGACCTTTGAATATCATCCACCATTTCTTGTAGTTTCTTAATCTTTATTTCAACTTTAGCACTGTGGTCACTTAAATTAAAACAAGACATGTCCTTAAAAGAGGAACATCCCAATGCATGTTGTAGCAAAAGATAGTCAATTGTGGCTCTGTTTTGCAAAGTTGCATCTCTCACACTACTTATATCCAAATTCAGGGCATGTATGGCTTGGGAGGTATAATTCAAGCTTTTTGCTAAAACACAGGCTAAAACATTGATGTTGAAGGCATTTTTAATTACTTCCCTGATGGTTCCCACTATTGAAAGTGTAATGTAAGCAAGGAAACATTAGAATCACAGTCTGAAGGGAGTAGAAGTGTGGAATGCTTAAAGCACCCTTGGAAGTCTGGGTCAGGAGTAGGCAATACCACAGTGAGTCTTCCTATCACACAGGGCCCCCCTATGGCATTTGCCGTGATATAGGGAAAGGCTTGCCACCCGCACAACAAAAACCAACCATTTGGGAATGCATTACTGGCCTCCACGGGGGCGAATGATCTCTGTCTGATTACATTGGAGATCAGTGTTATTGACATTTAAACTTTTTTACATCCTGAAAAATAAAAACGTTCCTCAGCTTTGGTCACATTTCGAACTTGTAATCGGTATAAGTGAAAATCTTTTCCCTCAGGGGCCTGGTCCCATTTAGATGAAATAAAAGGTTGAAGAAACTTCAAAGGAGTAGGGACCCCCCATAAACAAGTGGTTATAAGAGAATCCACTGACCCCCCCCCCCGGAGGCAGAAACGGGAAGTATTAACTATTTCTTTCGCCAAATAAATCCAGATGTTTTGATCAGAACCTAATTTGCGGAAAACTGGGGGCTCATATTCAAAATTGGCCCCTAGCATAAAACCAGCCATTAAACTTAACATACAGACCAAATCCATTTTGAAAGGCACTTCACAATACAACCTGATAGGTAACTGGAAAGTTTACAAGGTAAGAAGGGGGGAAACAGCTAGGACAGATTAAGGGATGAACCCACATAGGACTCCAGAGGGACTCTATCTCCTGTTCACTCATGTAAAGGAGAGTTGCCTGGGGGGGGGCCTCTCCACATACCATTCTGAGAGGGATCCCAGGAGCTATGAACAAAAAGAAAATATTCCTTTTGTAGAGGAGGGAGGATCGAACCTAGAGGCTGGGAATCCCAGAAAATGACAGTTGCTATCCTGTAGACGGGATAAACAAATCTAAAAAATTCACACACTCTATAGGGGGCACAGGCGACCACAAGTGGCTCTCAAGCTAGTGGTGTCTCCTGGTGTCTTCTCACTTCACTATCAATATTTTAATGTGTATACTCAGTGTATTCCAGCTGCAAGTGAGAGTTATTGAAATGAACCCAGGATCCAGTCTATCTTTTAGATGCTCTGTCATCTCAGGGCCATTACAATGTTATGATAGTATCTCTTTGAATATTCCCATGAGTTGGTTTTATTTCTCTCAGTGTGTGTTGCTACTGATCTCTTATTTGAAATCCTTCCAGCAGCCATAATTTATTTCCTTCCAGACTTACTCAGACAGACATTGCATTTCTTTCACTACATTTCCATGTATTTTTGAGTTCTATTTAAAGCCATGGACACAGTTTTCATGCTACAAAAATATAGATTGCTTTTTAATATTATAGATGGCTAGCACATGGCATTAATTTCTCATCGTCAGCTCCAGTATTCCACTATGCTCATGTCCTGAAGCATTGTGTGTAGACCCAGTGCTTGTATTGATTGTCTACATTCAAAGCAATTGGTTGGCTCCAAAGATTCTCTTCTTGCTTTGGCAGAAGGAAATGCTCTGTCAACAGGAGGCAGTTAATGCATCGAGACCAATACTAGGAATAAAATGTAAGGGCACAATTATATCAGACTTATAGCTCAGTACAAAGAACAAGTGAATGATCAAGTCTGCCTGAACTGAGACAACCTAGTCATAGAGCCTAGCTATGCTGGTCTGCAGTAGTATGGCAAGATTTAAATCTGGTAAGGTAAAGGTAAAGGTATCCCCTGTGCAAGCACCGAGTCATGTCTGACCCTTGGGGTGACGCCCTCTAGGTAGCAGCACCTTATAGACAAACAAGATGTTCAGGGCAGGACAGCCAGCGTTATCTTTTGAGCTCTTTGTATTTGTTACTGTGAGCATATTAAAGAGATTCATATGAAGCCATTTTTGTATAATGAAGATGATACGGAGAATGGATTTGACGCAAACTATTTTCCTGTGTCAAAAAACAATTTACTATTTCCACTGATATAGATACACTTTCCAGGCTGTCAAATATGAATTGTAAACTGTCCCCAAATGATGCAATACATAAATTGTATCAATTGCCTGTAACTGAAAACTGTGAACCCCTCCTTAATAAGAAATGCCAAATATCCTTAGGGATATACTGTTATGGATCATTCATATGGCATTTTATCAGGAATGTGTGTAAAAATATCGTAAAACAAAATATTTCATTTAATTTTAATGACAGCCAACTGAATCCCTCCAAAATGTTTTCTGTTGGTGGAAGGGGAATAATTCTTGCCAATTCTCCCCACTGCAGAGACACTCAAACACTGACTGCCCTGTTGTCCAGATGTATTTGGGGGAGCGCAGTTATCTTCAGTAAGAGCTTTAAACTGAAGCCACAAGGGGAAGGAGAAGTCCAACACAGAGATTCCAATGGAGGAGAGCAAATAGCTGTGTCCTGCCTAGGAAGAATGGGTCAAATGGAACAAAGGGTAAGAGGCTTCAGGGGCCTATATACCAATGCCCAAAGCACGGGCAATAAAAAGAAAAAGCTTGAGTGTGGTAGTTGGCATCTGCTACAGGCTGCCTGACTAAGGTGAGGATGTGGCTGCTGTCCTCCTTGAGCAGCTTGATAGCATATCTGGGCATCAGGGCCTTGAAGTTATGGGAGACTTTTGGATTCCATCAGTCAATACTTTGAAAAAAGACACATTAGCGTTAGTCCAAAATCCTCAGCCACTTAAAACCTCCCATTAAATGCAATGACCATATGCAGAGAATGACACATGTAAAACTGTAAAATGAGGTGATCAGAGAAATGCCTATGAAGCAATTTAGCATGCTTGTTACCGTCTGGATCCCACTGAAAATCTCCCCTGAAAGAAGAATTTCTAGAAGCACAATGCAACTTTGCCTCCCCCTCTTCCTGTAGCCCAAGATTCCCCTGAAAATGCTGCTCCTCAGACTCCCTCCAGGAACAGTATTAAAGGGCTTTTTGGACGTTTGCTACAGGCAGGGGAAATTGACACAAATCCCACCTCCCTTCTGTCAGCGAGAATTATTAAGGGGATTCAGCCCTGCCTAAGGAAATCTCAGTTTTCTACACAATGTGGATGTTGTACACTTGGTATGTGTAATATGATCACGAATTAAACAAACCTAAGCAGAGTTGATAGTGGCTAGGGAAAACAAGGGCCAAAAGTGATGACAGCATCAAGGAGATTGTTTGCCTAAATCAGTGTACTCCCATTATCTTTCGGACAGAAGTCAAGATAGGTCTGATACCCCTTGCATTTCATTTTGTGCCTGTGCTTTGCCATTATTTTAGCATTATTGTGGCATAATCTATTTTTAAAGGTAGCACTGCAGCTACAGTTCTATGAGTGTTTTTTTTCCAGTCCAACAATGGAGACAATCATATTCTGTTAGTTCAGAGTGATTTGTGCCTCCCTCACATATCTTTCATGGTGATGAGCTGCTCGGAAGGTCCCTCTGGCAAAGTGTGGCCTTTGAACAGATTGTCTCTGGCAGTGTGTGAGGAGAGGGAAGACACAAGGCAAATCAGAAGGAGGCTCTAAGGAAATGTGAAAATGACTGAATTTTCAAAGAGAAGCATTGAGGGGGTTTCATTTAAATATTTTTCTGATGTATTAACAGGCAAGAACACTAAGAGTATCAAGAATTCTTTTAACATAAACAATAGAAAATAAATATTTATAAGGATGGTCAAACAGGACCCAAAGAATCCTAGAAAAAATGGTATTTTAAAAAAAATAGCCATCATGGAATTATAGAGTTGAAAGGAGGCATACAGGCCATCTAGTGGGGGGGGGGGGCTCAAAATCATCCTAAGCAGTTAATTCCAGTGCTGAACTTATCTTTGGGGGGGATTCCTAATATCTAGCCAGTATCTTTCTGCCTATAATTTAGACCCATTATTGTGCATCCTATCCTCTGCTGCCAACCCGCTGTCAGTCCCAATGGGGCCCGGCTGAGGCTTCTTCCTCAGATGAAGACGATTCCCAGCTGCAAATCCTCCAGCTGAAAGCTACTCCACCAAGCCAAAGTGTACTTAGGGAGAGGCTTGAGGCAAGCCTGTCTGTGGGTGCAATACATACATTCCATGTTCATCTGCCTAGACATAAGGTGTTCCTGGTCACTGTGGTGAAGCTCTGCTCACTTGATTCCTGATTCAGGACTTCAGCTTAGACTCCTTGACTTTGTTCCTTGTTCCTGACTTTGGCTTTGACTCTTGATTTCATTCCTGATTCTTGACTTTGGCTTGGCTTGACCGTGTTCCTGGTTCCCAACTTGGTTTGCTCCTTGACTCAATTCCTGGTTCTTGGCTCCCAATTGGCCTTTGACACTACTCCTAGTTGCTTGACTGCAATATAGCTTTGAACTTTTTTTGGTAACGGACTCCAGCCCATCTTTTGATTCCACTGCCTGCCCTGCCTCCTTTGGTGGACTGACTCCCTTGGCTTCTGACCCTTAGACTGGACTTTGGACTCTGAACTTGCCTAAACATTTGGTCTCAGCTTCCCAGCTGAGGGAGTAATTAATCGGTATCTAGTCCGCAGCCAGGCCGGGTAGTACAACATGGCTGGATCCCATCTGTCAGATCTAATCAGGTTTCAAGTGAAACTGCCCAATGGCAGGAATCTCCTATTGTTCCCTGCTGTATATTTTTGGATTTTTTGGGGGGTGGGGTCTCAGTTCTTGTTCACTTGTACCTTAGGTTTGGGGTCAATAAAGAGCTGAAATGAACTTGCAGTGTCCATGTCTCTGAACCCACGGATTTAAGAGGTATGTCCATCACTCCACTTTTTGAAATTTCTTTTTTCTTCCTTAGCTCATTATGGTGTTCTCTGTTCATCTATATTAGCTTCTTGGAACCCCTACCATGTTACCATTTTGTTGGAACAGTGACAGGTTGAGCTTGCAGGAGGGCTCACTCTCTCTTTTCTGTATATTTTTAAAGGAAAAGCCACCCTTCAAGCATCCATCAGTGACTCTCACCATACCTCTGAGTTCATTACTCTAGTAAAATATAGCATATATGTCTGGCTACAAATTTCCTTGTGTCCCCCCACAGCAGTGGTGCAGAGGAGGCAATGGGTTAGCTGACATGGTCAGCATTGCCACTTCAAGGTCCAAGTCAAGTACTTCTGGGGCTTGGTTCTGCTTGCTTCCAATTGCAGTGGCCCACCAGGGAATTTCCCTATTGTCACTGAGATCCAATCTACTGGTTTTAAATTGCACCCTTTTTTGCTAAATTATCCCAAGGATAAATACATAGAAAAACACACACAAGGCCTACAATGAGGGGGAATCACCAAATATTTCCTCATAAAGCAAAAAATGAAACCATCACTTCCCAACCCATAGAAGTAGACATTACTAATAGCATCCAAAGAAGCATGTTCCCCTCAAAAAATCTTATTTCACACATAAGAATCTACCTTATGCTAAAAGACCACTGGTCTATCAGGGTCAGTATTGCCTGCTCAGATTGGCTCGAGTCTCCATGGGCAAAGGCAGAATTGGGTAAAAGCAGCAGGTGTGATAATCACATTGTTGGTACAATGTATATTGGACCAGTTAAACAAACAGTTATAATAAAATTACACATACTCTCCTGTTATATTGCATATGCTAAATAAGGAGTTTCAAATGCTCTGCTCTTGTACCATACTGTGCCAGAAACCATCCACTTACTGTAGGTGCTCCAGGACTACCAGAAATGATCATCTTTACACTGCTCCACGGTAGAAATAAAACAGTAAGGGATGTGGGGGAGAGCTCGGTCCAGGATGGTGAGGGGCAACGATTGGCCCCTTACATCGTGCTTCCCGACCCACCTACCCCCCAACTTGGGCTGCCTTCAGTTGACAGCCGCCAGCATGCGGCTGTTCACAGACGAGGCAGGTAGGCAGCTGCCCAGCCTAACCTGCCAAGCGGTCCTGGGGGAGAGGGCTCAGGCCGCCCGGCCAACACTTCACCTCCCCCCACCCTCCTTACCCCCCTGCCCCATCGTGTTCACCTTCCTTCCTTGGCCCCTGCACTCCGCCACTGCTTTCCCACCCCCAGACAACCACTCACCCAATCTTCTTACCAGCAAACGTTTTCCCCGTGGTCCCCCTCCCTTCTCTACCATGCGCTCTGCCGCCACTTTGAGCCCGCGCTTCGCAGCCACTTTCCTGCCCCAGACTACCCTTCTCACCCCCAAACTCTTCCCCCCCGCTCCCAACTCACACCCCCACACACTTGCCCAGCATAACCTAGCCCCCTTCCTTCCCCTCCTGCCCCATCAACCTTCCACTCCACCTACCTGCCTGCCTGCCTTCCTTCCTGCTTACTCTTCTTTCTCCCCTACTCTCTCTCTCTTCCTCTCTCTCTTTCTCCCTTTCTCTCTGCCTGCCTGCCTTTCTTCCTTCCTTCCCTCCCTCCCTCAGCCCCCCGGGGGGGGTCTCCCATGACCACCCACTGCCTCCTAGCGCCTGCTGTATTTTCCATACAGCGGGCTTAATTTCTAGTATTATAATAATAGCTATTAGTGTACAGAGCCACAAACTCTTATTTCCCAGATCTTCAAAAGGAAAAGCTTGGGGCTTGGATTCAGACTAAATGTCCTGCTAATCTAATGTAGAAACTATTTCTGATGATTCCCCCTTCTTTTCCAGGCTCCTGATTTTCTCCTTGTGTAGCATGAGAGTGTCCTGGGCTGAATCTGTACTTACTTTGTTTATTCCATTGTCAGTCCTGTTGAATTCAGATTGATTTGAACTCGGGTCTTCCTCCATTGAAACAGGAAAGTGTTCTGCACATGCTTAGGGGGCTCAGAAGGAGAGGGGGGGAGGCAAGCACAGCCGGAGCCTGTTTCTTTGTTTTCTTGAAGGGGGGGAAGAGGATTGGAGGAGCCATGCACAGATGCAGCCTCTATCTTTCTTTTCTGAAGTGGGGTGGGGGGAAGAGGGTTTTAGACAGCAGAGGAGGGAGAAAAAAATCCAAGACACAAATCTCTACTGACAGAAGGCTTCTGCTGAGAAATTAGGGGCTTCCCCTTTAAAGCAAGCTTGTCACCTGAGCAGCCTTGGCCAATCTTCTTTACCACGGAGCTCCAGCGATCTGCATGCTTTCTCATGCTTTCTCAATCCAATTCTGAAAATATTGAGGGTTATTTCCACTCCTAAATATTTCAGGATAAAGGTAGGGTCACTCCGGATCAATCATGCTTGTTGCAGAAGGAAAATTAAAATCAGACAAAATCAGAATGAAAATCGCATTCAGTAGAGATGGCAGGGACTGAATCAACCTGGGATTGGAATAAAAGCTCCATGCAGCTTATACCCTGGTGCCCAGGAGCAGCATTTCATTGACATCAGTGGGCTGCAACAGAAAAGATGTTCTATTGATAGAAATGTCTTCCATTAGCAGGAAACATCTTCCATTAGTTTGGATCTAACCTTTGAGGAAGGATTGGATTTCTTTCCCATGAGGAAAAATAAATAGTTATTTTAATGAGATATAATAATAAATATTCACAAAGGTTTGCTTGTCACAGAGACATCAAGGTTGAGCGAAGGTTTCCACTCAGACTTCAAATATTCAGTCCCATTATAGTCAAAGCTATTAGACTATATAATCCACCTGAGAGTTGCCATCTTTTTCCTGAGTCTATGTGCTTTAAACAACTACATAAAAGGCAGTGATGCAACAGACACTCATGGCCTCCATAGCAGAGAAATCTACTATTGAATTTTTGTCCTTAGCACTGAGGCTATAATCAAGCCTCTCCCATAAACCCTGGCACATAACACAGATGTGCGGAATCTCTGCCCCCATACATCTGCAGATTGCAGAACCAAGGTACAAAGACATCATTGCGGGGTCATGAATCAACAGTGTCTGTATCTGGAAGTCTTTGCAAGCACACTGTTCCTTAAGGAAATCTAATATGCCTCTTTCTTTTTAAAAACAACACATCCACAACCATATTAGTGCATAGAACCAAGACATTCCTTATGGCAGTGGTCCCCAACCTTTTTATCACTGGGGACCACTCAACGCCGGGGACCACTCACCGGGGACCACTCAACGCCTTTTACTGAGGTCCGGTGGGGGGGAGGTAGTTTACTCCTCTACTCTCAACCACTGCCCTAATGCTCTCTGATCGCTATGGTAATGTTTAAACATCCCTTCAAAATAAGATACAGACACGCCACAACAATGAAGTGTGTTGTAAAGGGCTGGGGAGGATGAAGTAAAGGGCCGGGGGGGGGGGGGAAGAAGGCGTCCTTCGGAGCCCACCTCCAATTAGTCAAAGGACCACATGTGGTCCGTGGCCCACAGGCTGGGGATCGCTACCTTATAGCATGCGCGCCTCAGTTATGGTTTTGATCAGTGTGATTGCACCTAGAGAGCACAGTCCAGAATAAGCCTATTGCCAGCACCTAAACCAACTGGAAACATTGTGATACTCTGTGGTAATGTTCTATCACAAATGGGCAAGCTGTAGTGATTGATTGCTCATTGTTCCATCTTATTATTCCCAAAGTATTAAAATGAGAGAAGAAATGACATGATAAATCAATGAGTCAGCCTGTGAGTTAAAATAGTTATCCAGCTTGGTGAGTGGTTAAGACTGATGGCCTCTGGAGAACCAGGTTTGATTCCCCACTCCTCCCCCACATGCATTCATCTGGGGGCCCATGGGCCAGTCACAGTGCTTAGAGTTTCTCAGCCTCATCTACTTCACAGGGTGTCTGTTGTGGGGAGAGGATGGGTAGGTGATTGCAAACTGCTTTGAGACTCCTTCGGGTAGTAAAAAGCAGGGTACATAAAAAACAGCTCTTCTTCTCTTAGTATGCAATGCGATACATTGTACTATTTGTTCCTAGGCAGATATTTCAGCTCTCTTGCTCTATTCTGAATGCTCAGTGTAGCTGTTTCTCCCATTTCTAATTCCATTTATTCATGGCTCTAGTCATATAGCCTTGCATGGTTGGGGCCATTGTCACATTTCATTTTCTGACCAAGTATTAAACAGGAAACTCCAGGAAAATCCTGGAAAAAGGATCTCCTTTATCACCAAGAGGAAGAGAGGGTTGCAAACATGTTGCAACAGATTGTGGCTGCCTACATTCCTGTGTTTAGGTTGTTGTCATAGTAACAAAGGAATCTCCCCTGGCAACGTATTATCCCTCCACTTGTGTTGCTTTGTTCTGGAGGATCATACCCAGAGGCCCTAAGTAATTACTTGTATGATGTGGACTGCTGTTATTACGAATGCATTAATTAACTTCTCTTGATAAATCATCATAATAATATAACTTATAATGTTGTTTTATTGGTATGAAGTCGTAAGTTGTTCTTGGTGCACACAAATGTTCAGTGAAAGGATAGAACATATGTTCTTAAAAACTGGGAAGGTCTTATTCATTGGGGATAAAACTGGTCTCGCTTGCAGTAGCTGCTGCCGGAGCCTGTTTACTTATCATCAAGGCATTGTATATTGTGTAGGGTAGGCTGCATTTTTAAATGTTAAGTGGTTTTGGTAGAGAAAAATAAATCCATACGGGGTATATTTAAGAAACCAATCATATTGATTTGTTTTAAAAAGTTAAAGGTATCCCCTGTGCAAGCACCAGGTCATGTCTGACCCTTGGGGTGACGCCCTCTAGCGTTTTCATGGCAGACTCAATACAGGGTGGTTTGCCAGTGCCTTCCCCAGTCATGACCGTTTATCCCCCAGCAAGCTGGGTACTCATTTTACCAACCTCGGAAGGATGGAAGGTTGAGTCAACCTTGAGCCGGCTACTGGGATTGAATTCCCAGCAGCTGGGATTGAACTCCCAACTGTACCTCTCCCTTCTTTGTCTAATAAAATCTTTTATATGTTTGTTAGTAAAAACACTTCAGTGCCCTCCTGACAAGTTAAAAAAAAAGAAAGAAAAAATAGCTTTTCACATTCCCAGAATCGCCCATGGCTGAATAATGCCAATGAGATCAAAGAGTGATTGGGTGGGCCAGTGAGCTTGGAGGGTGTAGAGCAGGGGTGGCCAAACTGTGACTCTCCAGATGATTACAATTCCTATGAGTCCCTGCTAGCAACATTCTGGCAGTGGCTCATGGGAATCATAGTCCATGAATATCTGGAGAGCCACAGTTTTGCTGTGCCTGGGGTAGAGCACTATCAGCTGAGGGCTCTTTGTGACCATTGTTAAATCCATAAACCAAAGATGGGGATTGACACCTTGTTTGCAGGTGCATTTCATTTTTATATGTTGTACTAGAAAGTGCAATTCATTGCTAAGTACTTGTTCTGTAGAATATAATAGCCATGTTAGTTTATTTAACTAGCTTGTTACAAAACCATCAGGCAATGAATCGGATATTGATTATCAGAACACTATTGCAGGAGCACACAGAACATGCTCTCCCATCTTTTTTGATATCTATCCCCCAGCAAGAAGGATCCCGGAGTACTTTACATCTTTAAAATCAACTTCCCTGAAGCGATTTTTTTGTGCTAGCAAGGCTAAACCTTCTACCAACGGCAGTGACTAGAGGTCGATATGCTAAAATCTGATATGCCAACAGACTCTGCTCATGTCCTGCCAAGAAACCTGAGTCAGTGGAGCACATTTTTCTCTTTTGTGAGCAACACAACCAACTTAGAGAACGCTCCCTATATCCCCTTGTGTGGGTGAGCAAGTTTCACGGTCCCTCAACAGTTGTGCACTCTCTTTTACTGGATCACAATCCTCAAGTAACCGAAGGCATTGCAAAATTCCTCCACGGGATTTTCTGCAAGTGATCAGGGATTTGAATTGCGTTGTCTTTTATTTACATGTTTTGTTATTATGCCAATAAAGGTATTTGACTTGATTGACTAGCTTGGTGTAGTGGTTAGTAGCGTGGACATCTAATCTGGTGAGCTGGATTTGATTCCAGCTGGGTGACCTTGGGCTCGCCACACACTGGTAAAGCTGTTCTGACCAAGCAGAAATGTTAGGTCTCTCTCAGCCTCACCCACCTCACAGGGTGTCTGTTGTGGGGAGAGGAAAGGGAAGGGGATTGTAAGCCACTTTGAGACTCCTGGCCAAGAAAAGCTGAATATAAGAACTAACTCTTCTTCTTCTTAATTTATTTATTTTATTTATTTTTTATTTTTGACCACCCCTCCCAGCATAGCCAGCTCAAGGCAATTTCCAACAAGTTGCAATAAAGCAATTCATCAAAAACTAAGAGATCAATCAACCATTAATTTAAATAAGTAATTAACTATTTAAATCAATTAAAATAATTAATTGGACCAGTTGCTGCTTTATTCATAGAGCTGTTATAGTATAGTTCAGATTCCAGAATTTGGGGGAGAAGCAAATCCAAAGCAGTTACTTGGCTTTTTTAAGGTTTGTTTTAATTAGCTACTCAGTTTTGCCCTTCTGAACATTCACTTAACTTTTCAAAGGTTAAAAAATAATAAGTCAAACTATCTTTGAAATTAGTCCAACCTTTGTTTCTATGTACAAAGCAAATTAAATAATTTAACATTTTTGTTTATACACGTTTTATCCATATTGATATATAAAACATTTTTGTACTTTAAAAAAATGTCCTGAATTTCATTCTCTACTCTTGCATAATGCTCAAGGCTGACTAAAATGTGCTTTTTTCTAGAATCCGTTAAGCTTTGCAGAATGGTAATATCTCCCCTTCCCTCCCCCCAATTAATATCTCTCTCCCTGTGCCACCATTAGAAATTCCAGATTTGAGAGTGATAAACCGTGAAAGCTGTCCTGCCTAAAGCTTGCATGTGATGTTGTTTTTTTGATCCCTGATTTGTGAGTTTCATATGATGTTGCATTTTTTCAGACTTCCATTCATAATTCACTTTGCTGCCAGGAAAACATACCTTCTGAACATTCCTTTTCAATAGTTCTGTATATCTGTAAGCTATCCCTCTCCTCTCAAGAAAGAGCCAATGATCCTTGAGACCGAGCAATGGCTGCTCTACAACATCCCAGCCACCAGAAGCTGCTAATAGCATGCCAAAGTTAACATTGTGTGATCAATAGGAATAACTGGGATGCCTTTATTTTATTTATTCTGTGTCAGTTAAAAATACAATTTTGTAAATTATTCACAAACATTAGTAATTATTTAACATTTGCATGAAAAGAAAATGTGCAAAGAAATTGATGAAGGAAACATTGCTAGAGGAACGAAATCTCCCTTTCTGGAACACTCTTAGAGTGGAAGACTGTCAGAGTAAGGCAATCACAATTCATGTGACACATTATAATTAGTCTCCTGCATTAAAAAAATGTCTGTATTTTGCAGAGGCCTCTATGAATCCCATGCAAGGGAATGGGAGTGACACAAGAATCTTATTAATCTCAGTGGTGTTTAAAGAAGAAACAGCTTCTAGCATTCTGCCTAATTTCTGTTTTCCCAGCAGACATAATGAAATATACAGGAATTCCAGAGCCAGTTCTTTTGCAAAAGTAAAATGACTTTCAGAAATATTTTTTTTCAAATTTCCATGGAGAACCTCTTACTCGGGTGTAAAATGTTATTTGTAAGGCTTTGAAAATCACTGTTCTGTCTCTACTGCCAGACTGTATTCAGCATCCAGCTAGGGAAAGGGGAAAGCTGTATCACAACTGAACATGTTAGTTGCAGCTTGACTGCCCTATGTGTTCATGTTTCTTTAAGGCCAGAAACTTCTAAATATACTACAACTTATTTTCAGGTATTTTGTATGTCAGAGAGAAATTGCTTATTGTATAAACTATGGCATACACTATATTAATTTTCATTGACAATATTAAAACAAGAAAAAAACCTGTTTCTAATTAGCATAAACTATATAAAATAGGACAAATGTGCAGTTAATAATCCCAGTTTGAATTCCAATGAAAAGAAACACAAAACAAAGTGAAGGTCACAAGTGAATAATGCAAGATCCCCCACCCCTTTTCTGGTTACTAAATTTCCCCTTGATGATTGCTACCATGCCTAGTCTGCATCTAAATCAAAGGTAACTTGTCCTGGGCACTGAAAATAATACTGCTGTTAGTGTTGCTTTTTGCTGGGGTCCTGTTGTACTTAATAGACTTCTCTGACACACTTTCAGAAAATCCTCTGTAAAAAGAGACAGGATTGCTCAGTGTAGGATATAAAAACCCTGAAACAAATCAGTATTTTCAGGTTACTGAAATCAAGTTAGCACCACACTTCTTTCTTTATCCTTCACTACAAATGGGAAAAAAACTTCACACATGTAATGTTAATACTCAAAATACTGTAATGATTTACAGTTATGTAAATCCATACTAAACTGTTTGTTCAGTGGATGGATATCTAACGATGTAGTTATGGGGAAAAAATATACCATAAGCTAATGGAGGTATTTCTACTGCTCTCAGTTGGATGGCTGGTGCCCCTTTTGACCAAATGGTTCCCTAAGCTATGCATCTTGGTATGCTGTATGAGGAAAATGTTGTTGATCAACAGTGACCATTTATGTGTTAAAACTATTTTGCTAGGAACTTTCAGAAAGTCCTGAAGCAAGCCAGGTTGGTAAGTAACTTGGTGAGAGACAGCTTGGTGCAGTGGTTATGAGTGCAAATTTCTAATCTGGCAAGCCAGGTCTGATTCCGCGATCCCCCACATGCAGCCAGCTGATTGACCTTGGGCTCGCCAGAACACTGATAAAGCTATTCTGACAGAGTAGTAAAATCAGGGCTCTCTTAGCCTCACCTACCTCACAGAGTGTCTCTTGTGGGGAAAGGAAAGGGAAGGCGAATGTCAGACGCTTTGAGACTCTTTCAGGTAGAGAAAAACGGCATATTTCTTCTTCTTCTATTTCCCACCAGTTCCTGATGAAGACACACATCACTGTTCTATTTCTCATACACACACACACACAATGCAGTTGTTAGCCAAGCCACTAAGCCCTTAACAGTGTGACCCTTCAACATGCATAATGGGAGGAGGAACCCCATAGAAAAATATTTCATGAGACAGGGCCGATTTTGCATGAGGCCCTGGACAGCCTCTGGTTGCTGGTGGGTTTTGGTGCTGCTTCCACATGACATCGTCAGCAACCCAAGGTTGTCCAGGGGCTCGAGATGAGGGAAATCGGCAAAACTGGATTTGCCACCTAGTATCACAATTCACATTAGAAAGCAACCAGGGGGAAGCCTGTGTGGAGGGAGAAATATGAGACAGTTCCAACAGCATTTTGCCTACCCTTGCACCTGCCGTCCCCTCTCCATTTCCTGCTTGATTTTTTAAAAATTTTAAAATGATGCAGTCTGCATTGCTGCAGGACTGCAAAGCTACTTTGCCTATGTTAAAATAAAACGTTCCCTTAACTGTCCATGGTCTTTTGGGGATTGGGCAGGCAAAACACAGTCTCTTTTGGGTTTTCTGGCTGTGGGGAACGAACGGGGAAAGAGCGGTGCACGTTTGATGAAGCAGCCCTCTCCTAATCAGCTAAGTGTCCATGCTCTTTGTTTATAAGCCTTATTGTTTACACAAAATCACTCTTTGGGATCCAGTCACCATTTTCAGCTTCTCCCAAATTTACCAGAGCACAGAGATCAAAACAACCTGAATCCCAAAAAGAGGGGGTGAAAACTTATAAGTTGTGGCATTTCTCCATAGCAACGTGGAAATGTTTTAAATTGAAAATGTTTTAATGTTGTCATGTTACTGCATAGCAACACGGAAATGCACTTAAAAATTAATTTGGGAGCTTGGAGGGGATGGAAGTTTGAGTCCTTGAGACAACCACTGTGCTGTGATTGGTGCCTTGCTGTGACTGACAATCCGAGGAGGAGGGGGGGGAGGTGAGAAGTTTTCCCTTGCTGCCTTGTTGGGAGGCAAAAAGCCACAATGAGGCAGCAGTAAAATGCAGGAGGGGGTCTCCCATCAGGAAGTTTGTAAATGTGCACCTTACAGCAGCATGCTTGCAGGCAGGAGGCAGCACGGGTTTTGTGCTTCTGTGCAGAATCGGTCAAGCTGACTGCAGAAAGAGGGGAGAATTGGGTGAAATCTTCTTTAAATAAGTGAGATGAAACAACCTTTTAATTTGCACATGCATTAATTTCCCTCTCCCCTCAGATACATGGCATTTTGTTCACAAGGGTCCTACAGTCTCCAACATTATCTTTTGTATGAAGCTTGCAGCTTAAGGTAGGTATAAAAATGTGTGACCACAAGGACCTTAGGAGAAATCCTCTGTTCACCCTCCCCCAGGTCATTCATACCTCTCTTCTCAAGATAATTTACAGATATGTAAACCAGTGATCCCCAATGTGTCATCTGCTAATATTATTCCCGGCACCCATTTACTTCTTTGACAGAACACTGCTTCCCCAAATCAAACAACCAATTGTGATTTACTCTACTGGAATAGGAGAGGCTTCAGAAGAACCGAGGAGATGACACTTTTGTCTACAGGGAATGTTCATGCAGACGCAGGTACCTCATAAAAACGGCCTGGCTGAATCAGATCAGCTCTACGTCTAGTCCAGCATTCTGTTCTACACAGTGGCCAACAGATGTCCCTAGAAAGCCAGCAAACAGGGCATGGAGAACTAAACATTCCCATGGTTACCCCTAGCATTGTTTACTACAACTGGATATTTAGGCATTTGAGCAACCTGCAATTGTTTGTTTTTCCATGAATTGTCAAAAGGGAGATCTGCAAATTTGGTGGGTTGTGATGGTGCCGGCTGTGCTTGCCTCACTGCCATGTCCTCTTCCCAGGCCAGCCCTCCACTGCAGCAAACAGCAGTCACAGGTAAGACATGGCTGCATGAGATGTTACAGCACAACCTTTCAGGATATGTTTGCTTAGTTTATTGATAGTCTGGTCTGGAAGCACCCTTTCTATGCAATTAAATGAGAATGTATTTCCTCTGAAACATTACACTGTAAAACAAAACTATATTTGTCGGCAGTCTGCCTCTATGCCTATGCCTGCCTTTTGTTGTTGTTGTTGTTGTTGTTGTTGTTGTTAGGTGCAAAGTCGTGTCCAACCCATCGTGACCCCATGGACAATGGTCCTCCAGTCATTAATATCTCGCTTTTCACAAAATAATGGCAAATCTACATTTTGATATTAATTTCTAACTGCTATTAGTGACAAAGGGGTGAAAAGTTGTACTGCAACATCTGCTTGAACTGTTGGACTTAGGTTTATCCAAAGCTCCTAATAATAAATTAGATGGTTATAAAGTAACTAAGCGTGGCAACAAGCAATGACATATGTATGTGGGCTGAGTATGACAAACAAGAGCATCATTTTTGCTTCCAGGCTATGATGTCCATGGTGACTTGGACTCAATTTCACACATATGTGTTTTTTCCCCACCCTTTGTGACCTCTCAGGCTAAGACCTCTGAATAGTTATGGCACTTTTTGAAACAGATGAAATGTGATTGCTGTGTGAGATGGACTACTGACCTATAAATTGGAAGTTGTGCCATAACTATGGAATTGTCATTTTTATAAATACTTCTTGAAGCATTACCTACAAGCAAATATTCTGAGGTCAGTGGATTTTCAGTGAACTGCAAAATTGGACACAAACTCAAAATCTTAACTGAACATATCTTTTTCCTGGACTGTTTGCAGCCACAAATTCTCTGCGACACACAATCATTTGACACAAAAATGAATTATAGTTAGAAAAGTGCTTGCACAGCAGAATGCTAGGACTCCACTTAAGCAGAGCTTGATTTAAAAAACTAGAAAATCACTTTTTTAACAATGTTATTTATAGTCCACCTTTTTCACTGGGACTCCATGTGGATTACACAGAGTGAGTCAGTGCAATCAACAAGATGGGACTTTCAATAAACAATAGAATAACATTTGGGTTGTAGATCCAGCCAGAAGCCTAAAAAAACAGAACTGAAGCAAAGCATAAACATGACACATGAAATGACCCAAAATTATGCAGTGGGAGCCAACCCACAGCAAACTATCAACAAATGGATCACAGTCCCTGGTAACTTATACAGTAACTTTATGAAGCCCACTTTTAACAGTGCTACCTATTGCCTGCACAGAGAAGCCCTCTTGAATAATTCCATTTTTCGCAGCTTCTAGAGAGCCAGGAGAGAAAGGATAACACACGAACATGAGCCACACAAAAACCAGGAAGACATACTAGGATAATAGTAAAATTCTTTTAGTCTGGATCTTCACTCACATCAACTGCTGTTCAGATCAAAACCTGATCTATAGGAAGTCTGAAGGGATTTTCACTTTGAACCCCCCCTTCCCCCCCCCCGCTCCCTGGTGTCTGAAAAAGTTTTTTTTTGGGGGGGGGGAGTGTTAAGAGTCCGAGACTTTAAAATTGAGCCAATCTAGAGCAAAGCACATCTGTATGTTGCAACATGAAAGCATCACCAAAAGCAATGAGTAAATCTCTTCAGGGGTTTTATGCTAAAAAGCCTAGTCTTAGCGTGTGTGTTGGTACACAGTGTTTTGACAGGGTTACTCAATTTTGTTTTGCAATATGATATGTGTACGCTTTGCTCATGTTCCCCAGAGAAACTAGGTTGTAGGGGACTTTATCTGTGGTCTATGTGGTCTCCGCAGAAACAGGGACAAATGTTCCCTCTTTGCACCTTTGATATTGCTTCTCATGTTCTCTTAAATCCAATGGAAGTTTTGAGTGAAATTTCAGGAGTAAAAGTAAACAAATCTCAGTTGTGACATATCTGGCAAAATCCACTAGCCTTAAGAAATGCTTGGATCAGGCATGTTCTCTAGAGTTCTTCCAAATGAATGAGTCATCTGATAGCCTGCATTGTCCATTGCTTTGGAATGGAATACCCAGGATTTAACAGGGATATCTCACTTCATATGCTAACCTCATTCAGTCCTTATATCTACATTCTTAATAATCTCCCAGAAGAGCCATACATCCTCTTAATTTTGTTTCTTAAATAGATTTGAATCATATAATGTAACGTATGTGGAATGGTAGATTGGAATGCGTTTCTCTGGTCTGGGGACAGAGAAGATAACTCTCAACAGGCAATTACCTCACTTCTAAAACAATGCTATAAAGATGCCTTTATGCCTGAGAGGAGATGGATGGAGCATAATTATTCTCAACATTCTACAGTTAGGGACACATCTACCTGTTGATCTCAATCTTGACATTTATTTCCTTCACTGTCCTCCCCCCCTTCATTTAACCCAAACACATGGTAAGCTTACAAACTAAGCATGTTATTCCTGCTTGCTCCTTGAATCTTTTAAATATCTTCATTATTCTGTATGCTAATTTATTTCTCACTCTCAACCTATATGTATGGACTGGTAATTCCCATTCCATGGTAGCCGAAGAAGCATGCATGCATGCATGCCTTGAATAAAACTTGATTGGTCTTAAAAGTACTACTGGATTAAAACTCTGTTCTGTTGCTTCAGACCAACATGGCTACCCACTTGAATTTATTTAGAATTATATACTCCCAATTCCCAAGAGTATACATTAATCTGTTGTATATCCTTATCCATTGTTGTTTCTCTATATATTTATAAAACAGCCTAGGGGGTGGGACGTGTCTGGCTGTCCAAGTTGGAATAGGGCCAATCAGGTTGCAGCCAGCTTTGCCCTGATTGGCCCTGCCCCTGTAACTCCCGCCCTCCATCCCTGGACTCTAGCCTCTTTGCTCTCAAATGCCTCAGAGCCTGGAACCAGCAGCAGGTGAGAGGGCCCTGGGCAAAAGATTGTGGTGGAGGGCCTCCTAACGAGGGCCTCTTAGCCTGCTAGGCTGGGCCTGCTGACTGCTCATTAAGGACTGCTAAGGAGCTGACTAGCTGATTGCTAAGGAGCTCTATCCTGGCCCTGCTAATGAGCTGCCCAGCCCCCACCTGCCCCCCTTGATCTGGCTGCAAACTGCCGCCAAAGGCCACCTTAAGCTACCTGGCAAGGGACCAGGGGAGGGGACCTTTTCAAGGCCCGTTTTTAGTAACAGGCTTTGAAGCTAATTATTGTATAAAAACTGAACAGCAAGTGAAACTTTAAAACCACATTTATTTTCATACAAAATGTGTTGCACTATTACAGAAGTGATTTCTCTGTGCATTTTTCACATGCATGGATAAATTTAGCATCTATATTTAAAAGATAAATGAATGCTTGTCTCCAATACTGTTGGCAAATCCTAGTAGGAATGTATTCTTACTTGTGCTTAGTAATCAGTGCTGTACAGCTGATTTTTTTTTTGCTATCTTTTGTAAAAGTGTGACCTATGAGAAATGATAAATTTCTTGCTAAGTTTTTGGGATGCCTGTTAGCTGATTAATGCAAATTTGTGCTTTAACTACAGTCTGTGCATCAAAGCTCCAAAATTGGATTGTGATCCAGTGTCAGTTTACTGATACACAGACATATTAATAATATTGGGCACAACCCACTAAGTGCTGTTGCTGGTACAACCTCCATTCGTTTAAACAGGGCTCATATGGATGCAGATAAAATGAATGGAAGCTGCACAGTAGCAGATATTAGGTGATTGGCACATGACCTAAAAAGCTGCAGCCAGAAAGCAGAACATCTCATTATATCAAATTTTCATTTCATAAATATTTAATAGATGCTTTAAAATACCATGCACTCCACTGGCTGTAGTACTTCTTACACAGTACAACAAAATGGATTTTTATTTGTAACACCTAGAAGCATATAGCATCTACACTTTAAGTGTATTTACAAATTCAACAAAATATCTACATATCAAAAGCTTACTTAAAATTAAACTTGATGCAAGTTATGAAAAAACCAATTTATTGGCAAATGAAATTGAGCATTCCTTCAACCATAGGTTGTTATATAAAATTTCATATTTGGAGGTAAACCATTTCTGTGATATATATTTGTGTGTGTGTTTGTGTGTGTAATTTTCTAACATATCGCAATGGTTGTGACTAAACTTGCTTTCAAATTGAATGCCATGGCTTCATTGTGAGCTACATGCCTGTTCATGTCAGGCATCATGTTAAAAGCTGCTTTATTAAATAATCAATGTGACTTGAGTTTTTGAAATAGTGCTATTGTGAGCATGGGGGTTTAATGTATTATTGGAAGAATTTTTATTTTGCTTCTTTATGTCATGTTTCTTCAGTACCCAAATTCAGCCATTTGTCTGTAAAACTGCATAAGGCAATAAAAACAGGTTGCGTTAGCTTCTCTACTTAGCAGTTTATATCTCCATTACTGAAAGTAAATCTTAATGAGCACTGTATAACTTAAATACTTACTCTTTTTTTCAACCCAACCATTTTACTACCATATCTGGACATCAAAAAACCCTCAACAAACTGGATTACTTTGGCAATGATGGCAGTTAATTAGTCATAAGCTATTGTACTAACTGACTGAACAGGGGTATGATCCATTGGATACCTTTCCTTGTCAAGCCCCACTAAAATGCATGAGTACATTTGCCATTCCCCTTCATTTCAGTGAAACTTGCATGGGAAAAATTCCAAATGGGTTATGCCCAACTACAGTACATTATGGAATGCACATTATTTGAAGGCACTGAATGTATTCTGCCCTGTATGTTTCTGGAATCATTTTTAATCTCACTTTAAAATTTCACTTCCACAACTGTACAAATTCAAAATGCATTACAATGCATACTGTATTATGCCCTAAAATACAACATACATAGGATGATCAAAACAAAACAAAACACTGTACTGCAGTAATACTTGATAGATTAAAAAGGCTATGAAGTAAGAGGAGCAAAGAGCAGATTTGGGGGATCTCAGTAAGCATCAGCAAATGCAAGTGGCATACTTAAAAGTCATTTATCAATCATATACTGTACATACTGTTCCTAACTGTCTTGCAAAAAAGACATAATGATAGCTAGACATTAAGTCACCAATTTCACAACAATGTCCACAAAGACATTGAAGTTCTATATAATACTACCAAACACTCTGACAATGAAAATTGACTTCATATCCAGGGATTCAATTAAGGACTGCCTAATGAAGTATCAAAACAATTTCCAGTGGCATAGCCAACTTTGTCTGTGTAATATGCAGCTCTTTGCATGCATTATAATGTTACCTTCAACATTCTTTGTTGATGTTATTCTGTTCTAATTTTTAATATAAAATCAATTTTGTGCAAAATGCTTCCAGTTTTGTATTCTAACTCATACTAATGTATCACTGTTGCTATATAGCATAACCATTCAACCTCTGTGTACTTAGAGCATAAACACTTTTGTTGCGTAGAACAGTGGTTTCTGTCATGTCCAATAATACAGAACATACAAGTGCTTGAAAAAAATGATGAAAATGTTGGAAATGGGCACGACTGTTGCCGTTTTCTTCATTTAGACAAATGAATTCATTGCGTTGACTGGTGAAGGAGCCTCAGAACTTTCATTTCCTTCTGCAGGTTCTTTCTCTTTTTTACCACTGTATTGTCCAATAAAGGAGCCATCCTCATTGAATTGCCCATTGACACCTTCTCCATAGTCAACTAAACTATCATCGCTGTCCTCTTTTTTCACAGTCCTGTCTGAAGGTGTCCTGCTTCCCTTTTTTAGAGGTTTGTGATCATCTGCATCACTGAAAAAATAAAGGGGTTTTAAAAATGCAGTTAGCATAAGATAATTTGCAATGACAAGTGCAAAACAAACTATGCATGCAGATTTTGGGGAGGGGAACATATGTGGGTCTCACTGCCCTTTTAGTAAACTCAGTCATATGGAAGAGACAAATTAAAATGATGTAACTGGTATGAATATATGATGCAGTAAATGGTTTAAACGCAGAATGTCTCCAACAGAGGAAGTGCATTTTGCCCATCGTGCATGGCTTCTTGGTAGCAAAAACTTCAGCTCCCAGTTTTGAAGCAATGTAGAAAAATTTGCAAGCATTAAAAGGGGCCACTTTCTTTCTCCAAAGGAAAAGCTTGTGGTGTACTGTGAAATTAGTCTGTTAAACTTCTTAATTCTTGATTCCTGAATATGAATGGGGAATGAATTTGATTAATGAAAACACCGATTCTCTTCATTATTAGGAATACATAATGAACAGAGTTGGAGTAATTTGTTACATTACACACACCAGGCTGGAAATAATTAACCTTACCTTTCAAGAGACCTATATATTCCATTAAAAGGTTGCAGAAGAAACAAATGAAAATAGCCTAAGAAGAAAAGCAGAATCCATATCCTGATAGAGATCAGTACTAAGTTAAATCAGAACCAGAGCTTGACCAAGAGAATGTTCACTCATGCTCTGTGAAGATCGCAAGTTAACTTCAATATGGGGATTTAGAACGAGTTACTAAAAGTTGAGGAAGAAATGGTTTATTAGATCTTACTTTGATGGACAATAGCATTTATAAGAAAAAGGTTTTTTATTAATTTATTAAAAATTATATTCCACTTTTCCTCTGGTTACAATAAAAGTTAAAACATCCCCAGTTAAAACTAAAGATAAATAGTAGTTATATATATCTCAAGTGAAACCTTGGTATAAAGTCTACACAAAGAATATGAAGAAGGTCCCAGTTTCATAGTGTTCCCTTGAGATACCCGAGTGCATACAGAATTACAAGTCTGTCCCTATCAATGTGAACAATCAGTCTTGCAGGATTACCAGGTCCTCTTAGATGTCCTGAGAAGCCCAGGCTACTTCCAGCTCTTGAAGTCACTGCCCATTTTCAAAAATTAAAAACTAGCACATAATGAGCATAAAATGAGTTCTAAAATTGATTGAGTTCCCTTCCCTCAATTTATTTGTGTCTAAATGTGAGGGGGCCTGCCAAATGACCCCTGGAAACCTCCCCTTGATTAGCCCTCAGAACAAGACACAGAAATTTAATGTACAACCATTTAATTCTATCCCTTCCTCTATCTCTTCCCAGCAAGCTAATTATTACAGGGTTATCATGAAATGTTTTGAAGCTTGATAGACACAGTATTTCATAGAAGAACTACTCAGTAGTGAGAAAATGGGAAGGCCATATCATTAGCTTTTAGCCTGTGATATTAATTTCAAGATAATCTGTCATCTACTTTCCCACGTCAGTTACTCTCCCACTATTCATGAAACAGAGGGCCTAATCATTCTCTGAATCTGAAGAGCTGTCTGGTTCTAAGGGCCAAGCAATATAGTGATTTGTATTCCACTGTGAAGTGTTTTTGTGGCAGAACAGAAGTCCAGTGCACTTCAAGGAACTTCTTGAAGTATTCACTGTGGCATGGTGGAAAACTGTGGATTGGGAAGTACTTTCATAGCCAATATAATAACCTGGCATGCTATAAAATAATAGTATTGACCCAATACTAGCATTGTAATTAATTAATTGCTAATGCAAATCTACCATAGATGATTTGTAGACGGAAAATAAAAAACCCTCAAAGAGGTAAATTTGATAAACAACTAAGCACATTGAACTTAACAGTCACACATTATGATTAATAGTAATGAAGCATAGGAAGAAAAAACAAGTTTATAATGCAGTCCTAAAAAGGAATCGCACCAATTTAAGTCCATTGATGTTAACAGGCTTAAAATGGTATAATTTACCTTTAGAGTCTAGGCTGCAGTGCTGGTTTGGTCAAAGACTCAAAGACTATATCAGTAGATTACAGCCACAGTTACTAGAAATAAGCTCAGAACGGGTGCTTCTAATTTTGAAGCTCTGGGCATAGATTAATTTTAAGGGCAAAAAAACCCCACTGATCCCAGCAGTTTCCGGGGGGGGGGAGATGATCTCTAGTTAGAAGAACATGCAGACATTTCCAGTCCAAATTGCTTGTTGCACCACCAAAAGTGTGTTTCATTTACATTTCACCATACTAAACATAGTATAACGATATTAATGATGAAAGAATACTCTGACCAGATATGGGTTTTCCTTTTCACAAAACCATTAACAGCTTTTCACTGAACTACAGTTATGAGGGAGCTTATTGTTTTTATTTAAGACAACAACATGCTATACAAGTACTTTAAGAAAAGTTACCATTTATATTCCATAAAAGCTTTTTCCATGCATAAAGTCTGAACAAAAAAAGGAAGCTGCCATACAAAAGTATCCTTTCAGCTACCTTGTACCGACCAATAGCAACGTAATGAAATGATGGGGATATTATGCTGCCCTTAGCTTATTATAGTGGAAGTCACAATTGGCCTGAAGTCTTATGGGCCTGTAAAATAAAATGCATGCTGCTTCAAATCAGATAGTTCCATCTCAAACATAGCATACACTTTCTAGTCACCCTAAACCTCATAACAATATTGCTGTGCCCATGAATAGCACTTGTACATTTGCCTAGTTGCCTGAGGAACATTAGGAAATATGATCAGCCCTATTTCACAATATGCATCAACATTCAACTGTAATAACATCTAAGCAAACATAATGTAATGCAAAGAACACAACTTACAACTGTGACAGATTTAAGGGAAATGTTTTGATAAAGTGTTGCATATGGGTTTTGACCAACCAAAAAGATAATGGACTGGATTCAATTACTGATTAGTGTCACTAGTGTTAGAACCTTAATTCAATGAATGAATGAATGAATGATCTAATATTCTACTGTGTCACTTCAATTCAATAAACCTTTATCGGCATACTGTATAAATAGCTGTTGCAATGGCAAATGCAAACTAGTAAAGTTCTTATGTTTATTTAAATTTTTAAAAAATTGATTGTTGATAAAATATAGAAATAAAATTAATACAGACAATGTTCTGAAATACAAACTACAAATCTATTATAAACATCAGTTATCAAAACTCAAAGTTAATTTCTCATTCTAGACTTGAAAGCATTCAATTTTCCAAATTTATCATACATTTTGAAGAAGAGTTAGGGTTTTTTTACTCTGCTTTTCATTACCCCAAGAAGTTTCAAAGAAGCTTATAATTGTCTTATCTTTCTCTCCCCACAATGAGTACCCTGTGAGGTAGGTGAAGCTGGGAGAACTCTTGACAGAACAGCTTTGTGAGAACAGCTCTAACAGGATTGTGACTAGCCCAAGGTCACACAGCTAGCTGTATGTGGAGGAGTGCCACTAACTTCTTTAGGAGGGAATTCTACATGATTTAAGAAACAAGATTCTAGGGGATAATGGTAGCTCTTTCCTTTTTCATTTAAAGATAAGAGTATTAATCACACTCCAGAACTCTGCTGCTCTTCCACCAGATGTGTATAAAATTAGCCCCACATACACAATTCCCATTAGCACCTTGATATATTTTTGCTAATCTACAGGGAGATAAGTGCCACTGATATAGCATTTTTATTAAATTTTATTTGGCAGAAAGGTTTATAGAGGTTTAAGCCACTTCTTAACACTGATGACCAAACATCTGAGTTTATTGAGGCTTTCAAGTCTTTTGTTCAGAGTTTTACAAATGTTTCCTACCATTTACCATCAGCATCTAATAGAAGATTAAAGCATATATTCCTTTCACCATTTACAGGTAATTTTTCAAAACTCGTCAATTGGATTCTTATTTTATCTTTACATAGTAATGTTTATAGAAGACTTTAACCTGTAGATACTGAAGCCAAAGTATTTGCCTATTGCTTAAAACAAAAAGCAGAGTTTCCCACAATCCTTTCCTGTTATACAGGTTCTTCAGACCCTCAAAACAAGTCACAGAAGTTGCAAGACTTGTGTAAAGGTTCCCCGTCCCACAAATGCAGTTCAACTGGAAGGAGGAGACACTCTCTTCCACTTGTCCCCTTCTCATTACAGTCTAGTGACCTGCTTGGTTCTAGTTCATGTGGATCCCATGGCCCCAGCAGTAATCTTTCTGATGATTAGAGGACTGCATAAAAACTCTATATGCCTTCTATGTTCAAATGCAAGCCAATAACATCCTCACCTGAATGAATTTTATGTTTTCACAACTATTTTGCTAACTCATTTTCTAAGATGAAGGATCTATGAACGTACTCCATTAAATAAGGAACTCAAATTTTAAGTAGAAGACAAAATATACAATACCTATGAACATAATTAAAAATTCCAGCAAGCACTATATAAGATTGAAAAGTTGATTTTTTTAAAAAATGGCATCCAATTTACTTCAATTCAAAGAGATATCAATTAAATATTCATATTATTAATTATGTAACCATCCATATTACACAATATACATTTTGATGGTAATGTAGAAAAGCTATCTATAGTGAGTGTTTTATACATCTACAGTTCCAAATATTTTGTGAAGTCTACTTCCTCTTAAAACAAATCTTTTACAGTCTCTTTTTATTTTGGTTTTGAGAATAGTAATTTTCACCAAGATGAAATGTGCTGAAACAGCACATAAAACTTTGATGGATATATTTACTGCTTTCAGATTATGACTTCTTCCTCTTCTTAAAATTTATTATTAGCACAAAATATTTGGATTTAGTTGGAAAAAAGTAACCTGAGCAGTAAAAATTATTTTAATCTGGAATATGTTTTTCAAAATACTTTATGTAACTATGATTAATGGCACTGAAATATTTGTTTTGTTTGTTACCACAGAAAATAAGGTGTTTTCTTTTTAACTTCAAGGAAATATGCTTGTCTTTTTCTTCCATTCTGATTCCCTTTAGGTTCAGTTTTACAAGATTATCCAAATTTATAATCTAAATAATGAAAAAATACTTACACAGTTGGCTGCAATGTTTCTGTGATTTTTCTATATGCTAGTAAGGATGCAGATTCTAATGTCTGTATAATTAAAAAACAAAAAACAAAAACAAAACTGCAGATTTACACAAGGGTGTACTCCTGCACAGAGCTGGGCACTGGTGTGCATGCACCAGCTACAGCATATGCAAAAATCAAACCTGGCAATAAGGTTTCCTAACTTTCTGTATCATAAAAAAAGAAAGTAATGTTGCCACACAGACTGCAGCAGATGTTTAGTCAGTTTGCCAGCAGAATCTTTCTCAACCAGAAAGGAATGAGTTAAAAGCATCATGGCTTTTATACCAAATATATTGTTTTTTCTGACCCCAGATAAATGAATCCAGCATTTCTGGGCACTGAGAAATAGAGGGAAAGAGGGGCACAGGAGAAATCAGGACCCACATTTGAGTAAGACAAATTACTGTGTGTCACCTTGAAAATGAACATAGGGAAAATAGTGGCCATCTTGAGAGGAAGAGAGCAGGCAGTCATCAAGAATTATTGCACCACATGCTAGCAAAACTCTGAATTTCTAAATCTGTTAAATAAAATAACAGAATGCAGAGAACAAAAACATTCCTAAACACTGAGCAGTTATACTATAGAAGGAGAGTTGCCAGGTAAATCCCTTTCATCTTTGAAGTACAGCAATAGGAGCAGAATTTCTTGTACTAGTAGAAGCTCTATATGGTGAACCTTCTCCTCCATGTAAGCCTCCTACATGGCCTTGGGCATTTTAACCCCACAGGAAGTAGTGGTGGCCCACAAAGATGGCATTAGGACCATACTTGGTGGCAGAAGTCCAAGGAACCTACACATGGAAGGCTCAAAAGGAACAGGGAGTCCCCTTAAAAGCAGGCTGTAGCTGTGCATTTGAAGCAGCAACTAATAGAGGACCCATATTAAGACCAGCTGTGCCACTGGTGTTCCCATTCCAATGAGATAAAGTGCTTATTCAAAGGATTTTAGGCTGCAGTCCTATAAAATTTAGCTGATGTCCCATTCACAAAAAATAGCACATGTGGATCAAGACTGCTTGCTCCTAAGTTCTGTTTTTAAACAGCGCTTCCCTTGGGAGCAAATGAACATGGCATATTCCAAGGTGTAAGTTATATTGATTTTAGAAATCCTAAATCTAATACATGAAAGAGAACTGTGAAACACTTTCACCAAAACATAGACAGAAAAAGGAAAACCACAGTCATGCAAACATGAAAAATCCATTTTGCTAACTGTAGTTAAGTGTCTATGAAAAACAGAGATGAACAAGGGAGTAAATT
Source organism: Paroedura picta (assembly GCF_049243985.1). Lineage (NCBI taxonomy): Eukaryota > Metazoa > Chordata > Lepidosauria > Squamata > Gekkonidae > Paroedura > Paroedura picta. The sequence goes on along the minus strand of NC_135373.1, from coordinate 75,011,594 downwards.
CAGTTATTTACAGGGACTTGCGGTTTCCATTATAAAAGGACTTAATACATTGACTTGGATGCACAATATTACATTCCACCACTCGTCTAGGAAGATGAACTGTGAAAATTAACCTATTCTCTACTTCAAGATGGTAGATTCTCCCTGTTCGAATTTCTGAAATTTTGGAAGCTAAGTGAGTGGATTTTTAAAAAAAATTCACAGGAAAAGTATGGGGATTATTGTGCTAATAGCGACACCTGCAAAATAAAGGCAGAACTCTCACTGAGAAATGAATAAATTGTTCATTGGTCACTAAAATGAATACTACTACTACAGAAGACAAAGCAACTGTCTCGTGGGGAACTTTAAAGTATACAAGAATTGTACACTCATGTCTCTAGGATTTTAATAATTTTATTATACTAACACTACAGTGAATTTCTAAACAGGGTTATACACATATAAACCCATTGAATTTAATGGGGTAGAAAAGCCCAACTTGGTATAGGACTGCACTGTTAACAGAATGCTGTGAATTGTTACTCTTCCTTCTCATGAATCTTTTAAAAACAATTCTGAAAATACAATTTTGTTAGTGACTATCAGATGCATACTTACATAATGGAAACTTTAAAAATTAATATCAGGATGGTGGCCGACAAATGTTCATCAATATTGAAACAGGGCATTCTGAATTTTTTTTCAAGCATATTACCTGTCTTCAACATTAAGACTGGAACAACTTCAAAGGGAACATATATATATTTCAGAATATATAATGCTACAATGAGATGAGAAAACCACAACAGTAAATTCGGTCAAGTTCTTGCTATTTGGAATTACAAAACCAGTTTCATAATAAGCTAATAAATAAACATTTAAAAGCTCAATGATGGGAACTTTAGTTAAGCAGCCTTGCTGAGTTAGGATTGCCCACTTTTTTCTTATGTAGACATATTTGTACTTACTTTTATTGGTTTTGTGCAACAAATAGCAACTTGAAACTGACAGATGAAATTCATGAAAAAGGGATAAAGAAAGAAGGTTTAGACCAAAAAAAAAAAAAGCAACAGTACAGTAAACTAAACAAATCAAGAGGTTTTTAAATGCAGATGAAACAGGAGGCAAAAGAACCTCTGCAACAGCTTCCAGTTTCACCTGCACAGTAACCCTGTGTGGTAGGTCTCAAATCCGCAGAGAGTTGCTTGGCTGTTTCTTCCAGCAGCATGGCTGGCCACAGCAGTATTTTAAGTGAGAAGGGGCATTTCTGTGGCCTTCTTGTCAGCCAACTGTTTGGCAGAAGGGGAAAGCTCCCCCCGTCAAAAGGAATGCCCACCCCCATGCCCTCGGACTCCCCTGCGTTGCTCTTGGAAATGCCTCCCTCCCCTCAGTCAGGGCCTGTCAGAGGCTCCTTCGCAGCAGGCCTGAAGGGAGAGGGGGAGGGAGAGCACTCACCAGCTTCCTGTCAGCTCTGCCAGGGTTCTGAGGTCAAGTTACAGTTGGACATGACAGTTAGGACAGCCTTGAGGCGAAATGGGCTGGTGCAGCCTGTCCAAGCCTCTGTTCTCATCCCCCTTGGCAGCCCTAATGACCTCCTCTCCCTGCGGTGGTCAGGAGCAGACTGGCAGCCATGTCTCCAGATTTCCCCTGGCTGGGCTGGGTGGACAAGTCCGGAGATGCTTTGCACCTCCTGACTTGATGGAACTCTGGTCTGTCCTGGTGAGGTCCCAATTGGATTGGCCCCTTGGCCCCTGGCTGCGCATGCCTCTGGATTGGCCCCTTGGCCCCAGACTGACAAGTGGAGGGGCCAATCGGAAGGCACTTTGCACTTTCTGATTGGCCCCTCTGCTTGTCAGTCTGGGGCCAAGGGGCCAATTGTTGCCCCCCCATCCCAGACTGAGCCCAGCCCCACACCCGTTAGCCTTTTATTTATACTGCGGAGTGCAGTTTACAGATATTCAAAGAGGAATGAATTTAAGATGGCATGGCTGGTGTTGTTATTGCATATTGGATATGGGGACAGAATTGGTACCTTGGTTTATCCTAGAGTCCACGTCCATGTTAGAAAATTAGATGCAGTTTAAAGAAAAGGAGTTTTCCGTGGGCAAGAAAAGGTTTTTCTCTCAATGTCTGTGAGAGGGGAGTATTATTGTCTAGCATAGGTTGTAAGTCATTAATGATGCATTGAAACAGTTTGAGATGACAGCTGGTATCACCTTGGTATCACTCTGTTGATCTGTTTCCTTAATACACCAGATGGGTATTGTAATTCCAAGAATGTCTCTTGTAGATCCTGCAGGTGAAAATCTCTGTTTGAGGGATCAGACCAGTATGACTGTAGTATAGAGCTTGGTTGTGGACAATGGATAGTTTAGTGTTTAGGATGATTGGAGACATGTAGATGTATTTGGTGATAAGTTTCATGCTTCCATTATATATTTGTACAGTGGTGTCTAGAAAATGATTTTTTTGGTGGGCTAGTTCATAGGTTGATGGTGGTGAGGAATGTTGAAGGCATTGTGAAATTTCTCCAGGGCTCATTTCCCATGTGTCCAAATGATACAAATGTTATCAATATATCTCAGGTACAAGAGGGGCAACAGGTGAGATCTGATGAAGTGCTGCTCCAAGTTAGCCATGGAAATTTTGGTATATTGTGGTGATATTTGGATGCCCATGGCTGTCATTGAACTGAAGGAATAAATCTTCACTAGATCTATAATCATGGATTAAGATAAACTGGCAGGGCTTGGTATCGAGGTCAACTGTGGTGTTTTCAGAGATCATGCCCCTAAAAGCTTGTAGTCCATCACTGAAAGGGATGCTGATGTATGGAGACTCACCATCCATGTTAGCTAGAATAGTGTTTCCAGGAAGATTGTTAATAAATTGTACTTTTCTCAGGAAGTCTGTGGTGACTTGCATGTAACTAGAGACTTTGATGGCATAGTGTTTAAGAATAGCATCCACATATCCAGACAGCTCTCCAGAAATGAATGCTTATGTCTGAGACAATAGGACATCCTGGATTATAGGATTTATATATTTTGGGCAGATATTAAAAATGTCTGTTCAAGGGTCTTATGTGGTGTTTATATAGATCTGTTGCTGTGTGTGCAGGTAAGTCTAAATTGCTACTAGCCTTTTAAAAGATTCACTACTGCGATATTTGATATTCTGTATATATTTTTAGAAAATATTTGAATATAGACGTTATAAGACAATTAGCCAAGATTATGTGTTCTATTAACTGGAACACTTAATTTTCATTAGAAATTATTCAGAAAAACCTATAAATATGGGTGTCTGAATTAATTATCAGCGTCTTCTTAGAGGAGGTTCCTGACTTATGATCTTCTTTGGTAAGACATATAATTGTTCACTTTTCTAATAATTTCCTTTGCTGAATTAAAGAATGATGACATTATATTATTATATCTTAGCCAAAGTTAAAGCCGTTTAGTTGAGGCTAGGTGGGAGCCCTGGGGTATTTGATCGGGTCCCCCCCCAGCTCCTAATGCAGTGCTAAGAGCCTGATTCTTACTTTTTCCAGCTGGTTATATTCTTCTATATTGAGGCTAATGGTTGGAGTACGTGGTAAGATCTTTTTAGGATGTTTAATATACCATCATTTTGTACTTGTATGTGTTGGAGTTGTTTTAATGGGATATTTTAAGTCAGGGGTCCTCAACCCCCGGTCCGCAGCCCGGTACCGGGCCGCAAAGGCCATGGTACCGGGCCACCAGCGGCCGCGCCTGCCTCCCCCCCACAGCAAGAGGGGGGGAAGAGGCAGGCACGGCCACCGGCACGCCAGTGACACAAACATGCATGCACAGAGCTGCCGCGCATGCGTGTTTGCGCCCCCTGCTGGCAAAAACGTGCACACGCGGTAGCTCTGCACATGCGCGTTAGCGCCACCTAGTGGCGAAAACGCGCATGTGCGGCAACTGCACGTGCGCATTTACATGCAGCTATGGGGGCTGGGCCGCCGGCTCTCTTCCACCCTCAGGGGCGGTCCCCGACAGCAAGAAGGTTGGGGACCGCTGCTTTACAACACACTTCATTGTTGTGGCGTGTCTGTATCTTATTTTGAAGGGATGTTTAAACATTACCATAGCGATCAGTGAGCGCTAGGGCAGTGGTTGAGAGTAGAGGAGTAAACTACCCCCCCACCGGGCCTCAGTAAAAGGCGTTGAGTGGTCCCTGGTGAGTGGTCCCCAGCGTAGAGTGGTCCCCAGTGATAAAAAGGTTGGGGACTACTGTTTTAATTGATATTGCTGTATTTTTCTTGTTTTCTGAACTCACAAGCGAGTTTCTTGGAGCGGCAATATAAAAATGAAATAATAAATAAATAAATAATAAAGAGATTAATAGTTATTTTTAAAGGATCTAATGAAAACAATTTTTTCAATATTGTTTACTTGTAACAGTACTTACAAAGAACTGGGGTATGTCTTTGGTTAGGAGATTAATGATTCAATACAGAATTAATGACTGACTACAGGAAAGCTAATCAGATGCATAGGGATTTTTTTTGAAATACCAAAAATTTTTGCGGGTTCCAATAGATGTGAATTAAAACATACTGACTTTTTTGCACACCCCTAGTAACAACTATGCTTTTGATCAATATCAGCTTAGTCTGAAGGGTTAAGTATATGTTGTTCCCTAACAGGGATGGAAGTCTGCTCCTGCAATAAACATACCTAGATCATACAATAGCCCAAAGGGAATAATATGTCTGAAATTTATTTTTTAAATAGTGTAGCTTTTAATCTTTTGGTAGATCTCTGCAAATACAAGGCACTGTTGTCAGTGGTAACATCAGTGAAATAGGACTTCTTCACCCCCACTCCTGCCCTGAAATGCAAAATCTCACCCAAAATGCTGCTTCTGAGAGAAAGGGAGGAGCACACTGAAAATCTGCAGTAGGTGAATCAACAAAAACTATCACACTCTACCTTTAGCAGAAATTTACTGCATGTAAGTCAACGATTTCTATATCTCTGGTATAACAACGGAACAGGCCTTTAGAAACACAGGCTCCGCAACTGTTTTGATTTGTTTGATGATTATTATTTCCATGTAGTTTAAACTTAGATGAATAATTGATTGTTATTAAAACTGATGCTTAGAAATTCTGGAACTATTAAAGAGAATGGTTTAAGAGGTTTGGAACAGGTGGATCAATAAGGAAGTTTCAACCCTGAAAAGCTGCCTTGTGAGTATTCCAGGGCAGAAATCAAAATATATAGATGTATTTGATATTATGTGCTATAATGAGTTAAATAAGTTTGTGTGTATGTACACATGCCAAACATATACATATGAAGTTAATTCTTATTGTTCTGGTGAAAATGCAATGAGGAATGGTGATCTCTTTGAGCATCATAACATCTGATATTGTTCACATGTAAGGACTGTAAAGCTCTTCCTCTTTTTAACCTAGTGGGTAAACAATAGGATGTACAACACCTGTGAGAATAACAAAGAATGGTATTTTTGCCATTTGAAATGATATAACAATCACTTATTTCGGATGTAATCTTTGAAAACTTGCTCCAAGCAATCTTCAAATAAAGTTCCTCCAGTATATGGTAGGGATACAGCCAATGTTTCATACATATGTCTAAGAGCCAATTACATAGCCAGATGGCCCTTCTGGCTACAGTGAGACATGCTATGTTTTTGACTGTGAGTCTAAGAGAATCCTCAGCTGCATCATGGATAAAATCTGCTGCAGTTCTAGATAGAGTGTTCTCCACGCATGAAGAAGCACTTAGTGTCTTTTCACCACTTACTTTTTCCTTTTCAAGCCAAGCTAATAAAGCTTTATAAGCAAATGCAGAATATAGGCAGATTCTAAGTTATGCTGCGACTAAACTGAAAGATCTCCTGATTGCAGCCTTAACCTTTCTATCAACTGAATCTTTATGAACAGGGCCACCAGCATAAGACACACATGGCATTTCCACTGACTGCCAAAGTATCTACCTTGGGTAAGGTTCCCCATAAGGCAGCTTTGTCCACTGGAAAAGGATATAGTTTATGCAGATTTGCTGGAACTACATGTTTTACATTAGGGTTATTCCATATCCTACAGATTAGCTTCTGGATTGCTGAATGGACTGGAAGGGATTTATCTGGCTTGTCTTCTTTTAAAGGTTGTTTGGATTTGTGAGACTTTAATCTCAGTTGCTTCTTAATAGGTAAAGGTAAAGGTATCCCCTGTGCAAGCACCGAGTCATGTCTGACCCTTGGGGTGACGCCCTCTAGCGTTTTCATGGCAGACTCAATATGGGGTGGTTTGCCAGTGCCTTCCCCAGTCATGACCGTTTACCCCCCAGCAAGCAAGCTGGGTACTCATTTTACCAACCTCGGAAGGATGGAAGGCTGAGTCAACCTTGAGCCGGCTGCTGGGATTGAACTCCCAGCCTTATGGGCAAAGCTTTCAGATGGCTGCCTTACCACTCTGCGCCACAAGAGGCTCTCTTCTTAATAACAAGAGGCTCTCTTCTTAATAGGCTTGAATAAATAAATTTGGTTTCCCGTTGTTTGGGGAATGCTCACTATCTTCTTCTACATCCAATGAGGAAACACAGGATTTCACCCTCCTCTGGAGGTGATTTATCTTCTAAGGTCCAATTAAACATAGGTTTCTTTTTTTTGTAGAAGCCGCAAGCTCTTTCAAAACATTCACCATTTCAGGGATCTGGGACTGATGCCTAGTTACTTCAGGGGTATCAATAATTGTTCCATCTGGTGCTTGAGAAGGTCCAGCATGTTTGGTAGCTAAAAGAGTAGTTATGGTCACAGAGGCATCCTTCAAAATGGCAGAATTCTCAGGTATTGCAACAGACCTTATTTGTGATTATTTTGTCAGATTTGGAGTAATTACTAGTAGTGGAAACAGATGGTTTTACCTTATTCAGATGGAACCTGTGGTTCTTTTCTGAATGTGAGCTAATGTTTACAGTGTTATCGAATGACTGCTGTAGATAGGACGGTCCCTTGCTGAATCTTTTTTGAAGTGGGAAGTGCTTTCTTAACTGAGAATCTGACCCTTCATCCAGTTCTGTTGTCCATTGTTGTGAAGGGTAATATCTAGAATCACCTTCAGACTGCCATTCAGTTGATATCTTTTTCCTCTGACAGAGTGAAGGGGAGATGGAATTAACATTGAGCATTCTGTAGAGTGACTGACTCTCCTAATGGAGGTTTCTGGTCTTGTGCTGAAGGATTGATCTCCTGACCTTCTGGGTAAGCGGGATCTACCAGACCATACAGAGCCTACTTTGGTAAAGACAGGGTCTGCTTCAGGAAATCTGGTGACTTCACTACATTCTCTCTTCCATCCTTTGTCCATTTTCTTTATTGTCCACCGAGACGTGGATCTGAAGTGATGGGAAAAAGTTCAAGATACTTGCATTCTTGAAGAAAACCAAAGTTTCCCTCAAAAATGCATCATATTGAATCATAAAGCTGCCTGAGGCAGCATGAACCAATTAACTGATTTGACTGTAGCAATGCTGAGCCACACAGAGTATAAACTCATCTTCCATGATTTGTCTGCATCTGCCTGTCTCTAGAGAGAAAAGAGTCAAGCCCTATTACTGATGAACTGGAAGTTACATATGTCTAAAAGGAGATTTTAGCTAAATTAATTGGATGAGCGACTAGCATTACTTCCTCAGGCTATAGTGTTCAGGTTCATGCAATTGTTTCCTTAAGTATGCAAACCAAATGAGCAATGAAAAATGGTTTTATGAATTAACATGCTAATCTTTTCAAAACATATGCTCAAATCCTGGCATAGGATTCATGTTAGTATAGATGTGATGATCACATCTAGAACTGAATTGTCCAACTCACAAAATGTCCACAACATTGGCTTATTTCTGCATGATGTCAAGTAGTCCACAGATAGAAAGAAATCAGAAGTTCAAGTTATTATTTTAACAATCTCTGTGTGAACTACTCTAGAATTTGCTGTAGAAACTGTAATTCACTCATACCTTTTATAATTATTAATGTTTAACCACAAACATTGTTAAAGAAAATCAAATAATCTTAAAATAATTCCTATTAAAATAACCACAGAAAAATACAGAAGCTACTTTTTGGCATTCAGAATTATTAAACAACAGTCAGATTAACAGGACTGCAATATTCTGTGGATAAAAACAGATCCAAAAATATACTGAATGCATTGTTTTTTAAAAAGACATTCCACACACTACAGTAACTTATAAATGAGAACTAAAATAAGTCTTAAGGTGGTACAACATATATTGACATATGATACAATATGAAATCAAAACATGAAGACTGGATCTTCTAAGAAAACAATTTTTTGTTCAAATCTGATAGGTTGGATCAAAACAGTAAAGCTTGCTTGAAAAGATATTTATTATAAATTAATAAGTTTGAAAGCAGGATTTTGTGATGCAAGGCAATTTTGTAGTAATAATGAACCGACTGTAAAGATGGAAAAGAACTGCAGCTAGTGTGAGACTTGTCAGTAACTGAACATTATACTGTCTAAAAAAAGCACTATCCGGGCACCACTGAAATCAATTACATTGTCACTATTAAGTCTGGATTTAAGACAGTACATTTATATACTCTGCTTTATTCCTGCCTTTAAAGGAATAAGGCATAAAAAGTAAATGATAAGGGGGAGGGAGAGAAACACACATGCACAAAAAAAATCCAAAAACAAATCACAGTGGATACCTGAGGTCAATATACCAGAATCATGAATGAGGTAAAACCCTAGATCCAAATGCTTTAAGTATCAGGATGCCAATACTGTAATTTGGATCTGTAATTTACTTAATTGGACTTATCATAATGAATAATTCTTGACTTTGAAAGTGACACAGAGTCCTCATGGGAACAGGTATACCAATAAAGGCAGGAGGCAAGGCTGTACAGCTTCTTATGATCATGAAAAATTTATATACCAATGAAGATGTGGTAATTTCTTCCTATGCATTTTGCTGCACTATGACTTACCTGCACCCATGGCATTTCCAAATTATTCTTATAGTCAATTAATTACTAGATATCTGTCTGTGAACTGAATTACAATGACAAATGGACCCATATACCATCATATCTGTCTGTGATGCCAGCATTCCTTACAATATCCATATTGTGTTTCAAAATGTTGTGTTTCAAAATTGTGTTTCAAAATATTGTGTTTCAAAATGCTGACTGGGAAAGCCATTAATTTACCTAGCTTTAGCTGTTTTTGAGTTTTGCGCAGCAGGTCTTAACAATGGAACTATTGTTATCCATTGTAATGTCAAATCCAAGTTGACATGACAAGTAACAATAAACAAACTTGCTTACCTGTATTCTCCGAGAGTTCCATCATCTTCTTTCATAGGCTGTATTTCTGGATCACCATGAGCGTCTTCCTTCTCTTTCACTAGAAAAACCCAACATATTGTTTAAAAAATACAATTCGGATGACATAATTATGAATAATTACTACATACAGTTGTGTAATAATATATTCTGATAGGATTTTATGTTTTACCAATGCAGTTCTTTGCTTTGCTACCAATACCAAATAGGGACAGCTGAATGTCCACTTGTTTGGCTGTTTGCCAATCTTGAAAAGGAAGACATTTTTATAGACTTGCAAATGATTGTTTCAACTTTTTTAGTTCAACTATTCCTTCCTAACTACACAGTACAGATCAATTGGCTTTCAGTGCATGGAAGTTCTCACACAGCATGTTGAAGTTCAACTTCCCTTCACCTCCCACCCAGTCCTCCCTGCACTGATGTCTGTTCTACAGGCAATTGTTTAAACAGCCCATTAAATATATCACAAATTGTATAAACCAACCACTCCAGTTTTTTTTTAATCCTAATATTCCGTGTTTTTAAATAATCCTTAAAAATCCTAATATTTAAATCGTAATATTCCATGTTTATGAGCCTCTTGTGGCGCATGGTGGTAAGGCAGCTGACAAGCTGTCTGAAGCTCTGACCATAAGGCTGGGAGTTCGATCCCAGCAGCCGGCTCAAAGTTGACTCAGCCTTCCATCCTTCCAAGGTCGGTAAAATGAGTACCGGGATAAAATGGTAATGACTGAGGAAAGGAATTGCAAACCACCCTGTACTGACTCTGCCAAGAAAATGCTAGTGGTCGTCACCCCAAGGGTCAGACATGACTCGGTGCTTACACAAGGGATACCTTTACCTTTTTATTCCATGTTTAAGTAGGCCTCAGCATGTTAACAGATCGGCAGTGATTTTGTGCATGTTTTGAAAATGTCCCTTGGAGAGCAATTTGATTAGACACACTATCAACACAGTATCAAATAAAATATGAGATAAATTTCAGTTGCCCCAGATCCACATTCATGTAATCTATTTGAGCAAGGAGCATAATAAATCTAATAGTAAAATCACTAGTACAAGAAAAATAAGTCCCCAGTATAGCAAATAACAAATAAAATACTACTGGTTGACACAAACTGAACCAAAAGTGAATGAAAATAAAAAATGGTTTTGCCAATGCAATCCTATGTAGGGTTGTTCATTTCTAAAACATTTGAAGTTAATGGATTTATACTCCCTGGAATTGTACAGTAAAGTTGTTAACGTTCCTGGGGGGGGGGATAAACTCCCATGGTTTAGTTCCCCAACAGGAGAAAACTGATCATCACTCATTTTACCTAAGGCAAGGTGCGATTAGAATTGATCTCGGAAACAAACTGGGAACCTTTAAACATTTTTTAAAATAGTCTTCAGATATTTTTGCCACTGCATCTTAAACTAAACTGGTCTTAAAAGGACAAATTAGAGCACTCAAACTTTGATGTGACCACAGCATGGATCCAAGAGCACTTGGAATGTCATCCATTACAAATAAAGGTTCTATTTGCTTTAATATAATTAAATATTTTAACTTACAATTATAAATATAGTACCTGGATATTTTCCACCTTTATTTCTTCTTATGAAACAAACAATCAGCAAAATCAAGATGAGAAGAACAACTGCACACATAAGACCAATGAACCATCCTTGAGTTGCAATGTCCACCTGCCGACTTGCCTTTGCTAGAAAACGGAAAAAATGAAGCAATATACTCAAATTACTACTATATTAGGCACCTTTTTCACAGCAACAATGTAGGTTATTCATTTACACTTTGACTACAAATATAGATTTATAAGTAATGTGGTGTCTAACACCATCCAAAGACATTTAACATCTGATCGCATTTGGACCAAAATTGTTAGTGGTATTTAAAGCTCTTTCATGCCTTTCCCCCCCATGTTCAAAATGTGAAGATTTGCAAGTATACATTCTCTAATAGAATATTTGACCTGTTTTATTAATGGATACCTATATTTGAAGGTGGCAATGGTAACATTTTTGTGATGGGTGAAAAGGGTGCTTAGATCCATAATATGTGAAGATGCATAGCCAATGTATAATGTCTCTTAAAACAATGTGTGCTAGACATAAGGACAACAGCAGCTGATGATTAAATCAGGTTCCCCCCTAAGTGTGTTAAGATTAAATTACCTAAATTTCTGCATTAGCTCATCTGCATATCAAATCATCTGATCTGTGGATGTAGGCATCACTTATATCCATTAGACATCCTTTTACATAAAGGAAAATGCAATCAGATTCATAAAGAAGATGCAACATTTGCATCTTTCTTAGACTCCACTAGGATACTGTATTGTACTTTTGAAAGTGCACTCTAGAAAGTATACTTTCTAGACAAATAAATGACAAATACTTGGACAGAATAAGAATGTATATATAAAGAATTGTGAAAGGCATTTTAAAAAATAAATGGGCTTAAGGAACGATGTGCCTAGTTTTTGAAAAGTCAAATATGTAATATCTGGATTTTTATTTTGTTAGAAAAATTCCCCAATATAGTTAGAGATTTAGTTTTCCAGACATGCAGTTATGAGGAATTAAAATATTAGTGTAGAACAGCATAGGAAGCCACACACATTTAACATTCAATATCGAATGAAATTTTGTGCCAATTAAATGAAACAATCCATGCATGACACATGCCAAAAATATGTGGTAAATTACTTACGCAACTTCAGGGATTCTTTATATTACAATATATCCTCATTATAGGTTTTTAAAGCCTAGAATACTGTTTTTAAATGAAATAAAATGTGGTAATTGTGCTACAAAAATTGTTTCAAGTATATTGCTTAGTTTCTTTGGAGAATGTAGAAGCTGCTACTGCATGCAAAATCTGCCTCACTGCACTTAATTTGCAAAATAATGTCATGTGAAGATGATATATACAAATCCTTTGAAAGGTCACGACACACTGTGTTTCCCACAATATGCTTCGAGTATAAATTTTCCCATTTATTCCATTTTATTTCCCCTTATTCCTTGTCACTAAACAAGGATTTAGGTGTTGAATTATTCCATACTAGAAAATAAGCCCGCTGTAGTCTAAATACAGCGGGCGCTAGCTGTTAGTCCCCCCCCCATGGTGCGGCCTACCTGTCCGACCAGAGTCCGAGCGGGTCTGTGTTTGGGTGGGCTCCTCCACCGCTGCCGCCGCCACCGCCATCGGGAAGGCCAGGCAGGTAATGGCGGTGGGCGGGCGAATGTGCAGAGATTAGTCAGTCCGGCGGCAAGGGACCAATTGCGAGCCGCCGTAGGACTGACAATCGGAGGACCCTGCCGATTGTCCCTTTCAATTGTCAGTCTGGGGGAAGGGGACTATCGGCACCCTTCCTCATCCCGGACAGGGCCCGCCCTCGGGGCCCTTACTGCTTTATTTAATCCGCTCCGCTAGGAACGGTTAAAGATATTTTAGCTAGTTTCAAGTCCTGCAGCACCTCAGAAGCCAACAAGATTTTCAGTGAATGAGCTTTTGATAGTAAAAGCTCTCTTCATTAAAGGTCTTAACTGGACTTGAATCTAGCTGTTCTACTGCAGACAAGCATAGCTACCTCATGATATTATCACTATATATTTAAACACTTTGTCCTAGGCAGGAATGTTAACAGAATTTTACTTCGATGCAGAAGGATCAGAAACTATGCAAAACTTCTCTTTGTATATTGTGTCATGGTGACTAAAGGAAGTCTCCTGTATGTTCACCTATCAGAAACCCTGCTCCTCATTTCCTAATAAATATTAACATTGGTGAAATTCTGTGCCATACTCTCTTGAATAGAAACCTCTATAGAAATATATCATGACCTCCTGAAATCCATGACAGGTTCTATTAAAGTAGAGAAGGTCTTTGAGTATCTGACAATCCCAGCAATACTGGACAAAGAATCTAGACATTGACATGTACCTGTGAATGTACACTCCCATTACAATGTTCATATTCAGTAGCATTCAGGTCTCTTTACAAGCTGGGTAGTGGTAGGCCAACTAAACTGTATCAGCTATAGTCTAAATTTCTCTACAGGAAGTAACTGATCTTCAGAAGACAATGAATGATAAACACATTCAGGTAAGCCACCTGGTTTTCAGTTTTAAGAAATCTACCATAGGAATAAGATACTTTGTTCAAATCTGGTACTCAGATGTACCTGTGTAACTCCTCCCCCAGTTAAACCAATACCTGAGAACATTGGCTTCTGGAGCAAGTTTCAACAGAAAAGTGTCTTCCTATCTTGTAGTTCACATCACTTCTACACAGAAACTGTGAAGAGATACTACTTACATTTCTTCAACACTGCAATAAGCATAGAATGTTGTAGAAAAATTTATATAAGACAATGCAATACATTTGGCTAATAAATCCAGACCGTTAATTTCATCTACCTATTTTTATACAAAGCTCTAAAAAGTAATCCTTGTTCAGCTAAAGGTGTGTCAATTTGAGAGGTTTTTCTATAATATAAATGCTAGGATAAACTTCTAAGGTTTTTCTGGCACTTATTCCTTTGCAAAGATGAGGGGTTTAGGAGCAACTGTACCACTGAAATCCATGATATTATTTTAAAACAGAAACTAGCAGATTACAATAGTTCAGGAGGGAACTTCAATAATGGGACAGGATTGCAGTCCACTGCAATGTTTATGGTCGGTATTACTTGCTTTTAATCCATTGTCTTTTCCTTATAACCCACTTTTTGTATTGTTTACTGTATACCCTGCCTTAAATACATTGTTGTTCATATTCTGTATGTAGGCTGCCCTCAACAGCTCTCCTATCCATCATATTCCTTCTGTTCTGCTTGGTCTTGGCTAGCCAAAGAAGAGTTTGCAGCACTAGGTTCTTCCATTGGATCTATCTTGCACAACCAGGAGAAAGAACCCAACCACCTCCTCACTGGTCTGCTTCTAGGCCCCATATGAAGCTAGTGCTACACATACTCAGTCAATCCCCCTGAATCTCACTTCAATTAACACTCTTGTGAGCCTTCAGGGAAATTTGGGGCTGCATCTGCAGCTTTTTTCCCTCCCACATTGACCTGGTCAAGCTCAATTGCCAGTAGGTGTTAGCAATGACTGAAGTAGACCCATACTGGGTCTACTGTTGCAGCATTCCTTTCTGCTGACATCTTGGCTGACTTGGCAGTTGGTGAGTATGATTGAAGTGGGACCTTGCATATCCTTCTCAAAAATGCCTTGCCTGTTGTTTCGTATTAGCTACAACCACAACCACTAGGTACAAACTATAACCACAAAGTATTGCTTGATCATTGACTGTGGAAAAGTAATTTGCCTCTGTCTGCTAAGGTAACTTAGATGAAATTTAGCAAATACAAATTATGCTTTAATTATTTAGAGGGTTTTTTAAAGGTTCTTCAGTGAACATATCAAAGACACTCACCTCAGAAGGTCAGCTTAATCTGCTTTCCACCTCTACCTGTGAAATTATCAGTGAAATTATCATTTTCTTAACCAAGCATGAGGCTTTCCCTATTCACATTTGGTTGCTCCACTTTCCTGTTCAGGTTGGGTGAAGAGAAAAAAGTGGATGGTAGGTATTGTTCTACTGCTCTATACTTCTCTAAGATTAGATGGGAGCTAGCAGTTGTAATCTATTACATTATATGTTAGCTGGGAAGGGAAGTACCAATAATTCCCAAGGAAGCATTAAAAGCACCCAACAAAAGGGAAGCCATGCTTAGAATAACTTCAGAATAACTATGTAAAACTTCTGCTTTCTAATTTGAACACCATATGCAAATATGATAATAAAAATACTATGTAAAAACTTTACAGGTCAAATAAATATTCCTTAGTAAATAGTGACAGAATTCCACAGAGCAATGAGGTATATTAAGATCACTAAATATGTTGCATTACAAGGACTTTACAAGCTCTAGCCATTCAAGCTACATGTAGACTCCACACAGAAAAAACACCTGTGCCTCTCAGTGAGTCCTAATTCTGATCTCATACCTTTATGAGTCTTTCAAACATTCTGAAATTCTGCTGATCAGCTGATTGGAAGGGGACTGGGTTCGGTCATACTGTTCATTCCATGCCAAACAGCTGAATCATTGTGACTGTAGTTATTAGGTGGCACTTAAGCTCCATGTATACTTCTATGGGCAGAAGTGGTTAAAGTAATAATAAGTGTTGTAACTAGGATTTTTTTAAAGAAACGTCTTGAACAGATAATTTTCTAGTTGTGGTGGAGTAGCTCATATGTCCCTTAGAGACTGCAAGATGGAGCTCTTCTGCCAGGCTTTTAGTTGAGGTAAGATGGACAGAAGATCTTGCTCCCCTCTGGAGTGGAGTTTGGAGTCTCTCATCTGCAGCATCACCCCAGGGGGAACCTGGTGGTCTGTATGTTTTGATGTTAGCTGTCACGAGATGGCAGGCCCAAGAGCAGTAGCATACAAATATATAATAAATAAATTAGAAAATGAAAGAAACATTAATAAAAATATTTGCTCTAAGTTTATTTTTAAAGTCTATTACTCAGCTGATCGTGTCATTTCTGGTGTTCTTCCTAGTTTATATTCTGTTTCTGGGGCAACCCAAAATTTGGTAATATTCCAGGAACAGGGGAACATATTGGGATATTTTTTTACTAGAGGAAGTGCTTATTAATGAAAAGGTTGGCAATCTGTCCTAAAATAATACTTTAAAACAGCATCATATCAAAGAATTAAACATTATTTGGAGCACTGATACATATTTATTATTTCAATGTAACTTATGCTTGTGCAGCTATTAAAGAGACAGATAATATTTTTAAAAATTTGTCAATTTGGGGCCATTTATTATTATTAAGTATTTTGCAATGTATTAAAAGTATTAAGAAAAAATATTGAAATATCTGCTGCCAGTCACACCATAGTCAACATAAGTGTTCTCATGAACCAGATTCTCTTATTCCCAACTAACATTGGCATAGACTTCATCAGTAAATTTCAGATCCTTGGATAAATTGCCAGCATTGTACACACACACACACACACACACACACACACACACAAAATGAAATGAAAATGATGCTACCTACATCCAGTATAATCCAAATCTAATTACTTCACTAATCTGACTCTTTAAAAGTAGAATATTATTTTTGTTTCCCACAGGGAAAGTTAATAACTACAGGATTAGTAGACATTATTTAAGAAGTAGCCACGACCACAAAAATATACAAAATAAACTTAAGGAAGAAATCCTATGGACATTCATGTCAAAGGGTAGTCAGTGAATACTTGAAACTTGCATACTGACTACATGTCTATTGTTGAAATCATATATGCTACATAAAGACTTTGGGTTCTTCTGCAGCTGGCCCTTGACTTTACTGTAACAGCCCAGCAGGGCTCTACTGGGTCACAAATAGCTGTGAGGAGATCAGTGAATAGTCTGCCCCATACAGATTCAGAGAATTCCAGGCCTAGATGGGCCAGAGGTTTGGAACCCTCCTTCCCCAAGATACATTGGGATAGTGGGGTAAGAATCTCCAATGCTATCAAGGGGTCAATCCAAGCTGGGGCAGCAGTGCAGCAGAGCATCCCCCCCCCCTCAAATCTCTCTGGGGCCTTTACTGGAGGGTTCATCAATTCAGGAAAATTCATATAGAGTGGCTGCTCAGGTTTTCCCCGCACTTTTTCTGCCTTCCCTCTGCAGACTGGAGTCCACAGGACTTTAGTCCAGCCTGGGGCTTCTCCAGTCCTGTACAGATGCAACCAAGAATCATGTGTAACCATAAAAACGCTAGCACCAGTGACACCAATCTTTAAGAACTAATCAAAAGAGATGTTCCCTTTCTCTCTCACCATTCATGTCAGACATGGGTTCAGGGGTGAAGGAGCTCCTTTAAACCATATGACAACAAGCTCTGATAAAGAGGTAGGAAGAATGGTCAGAAAATACTCCTAGGCACATCCTAGGGAAATTCAACTAAGCTTTTACAGCTGGAAGAGATTAACAAGGTGCCTTTTTTCCTTCTCTTAAGGGGGAAGGGCTGTGGCTCAGTAGAAGCACACCTGCTTGGCATGCAAAAAGTATACCCAGTTTAGACAATAGAGGTTTTAAGTGATCATCGAAATTCTTTGATTTCATGCTAATGGCCGAATGCCAGTTCATGCAATAGCTCCTTCTTGCAGATGGGGGGGGGGGAGTCTACCTTTCCAGCAGGTAACATGCAAGACCTCAAAGTCCTTCTGTTAGACATTCAGGAGCAGTTTCTGACGTTTTGTGCACATAAGGGGAGTAGAGTGGATGTTCTTAGAACACCATTTCCATGAGATTTATTCCTTTCTGTTTGTATTCCCCAAAGCATTTGAGGACTGTAAAGCAAATATAAATTAAAGAAAGTTAAAACTATTGGTAAAGAATCATAGAATCATAGAGTTGGAAGGGGCCATACAGGCCATCTAGTCCAAACCCCTGCTCAACGCAGGATCAGCCCAAAGCAGCCTAAAGCATCCTAGAAAAGTGTGTATCCAACCTTTGCTTGAAGACTGCCAGTGACGGGGAGCTCACCACCTCCTTAGGCAGCCTATTCCACTGCTGAACTACCCTGACTGTGATTTTTCCCCCCTGATATCTAGCCTATATCGTTGTACTTGTAGTTTAAACCCATTACTGCGTGTCCTTTCCTCTGCAGCCAATGGGAACAGCATCCTGCCCTCCTCCAAATGACAACCTTTCAAGTACTTAAAGAGGGCTATCATGTCCCCTCTCAACCTCCTTTTCTCCAGGCTGAACATTCCCAAGTCCCTCAACCTATCTTCATAGGGCTTGGTCCCTTGGCCCCAGATCATCCTCGTCGCTCTCCTCTGTACCATTTCAATTTTATCTACATCCTTCTTGAAGTGAGGCCTCCAGAACTGCACACAGTCCTCCAGGTGTGGTCTGACCAGTGCCGTATACAATGGGACTATGACATCTTGTGATTTTGATGTGATGCCCCTGTTGATACAGCCCAAAATGGCATTCGCCTTTTTTACGGCTGCATCACACTGCCTGCTCATGTTTAATTTACAATCCACAAGTACCCCAAGGTCTCGTTAGCACACAGTGTTACCTAGAAGCGTATTCCCCCATCCAGTAGGCATGCTTTTCATTTTTCTGACCCAGATGCAGAACTTTACACTTATCTTTATTAAATTGCATCTTGTTCTCATGTGCCCATTTTTCCATTGTGTTCAGATCTCGCTGAACTCTGTCTCTATCTTCTGGAGTATTTGCCAGTCCTCCCAATTTGGTGTCATCTGCAAACTTGATGAGTAGTCAAGTGAGAAGCACAAGTTCAGGATTGTTTCACTTCACTGCATTCTGTACGGTATTCATCAGGACTAACTCACGTCGTCTTTAGGTCTTCAAGATGCATATCTGCATATTCCACCTTTCAGACCTTCGGCATTCGATTTTCAGAGTCAACATTTCCAACACAAGGCTTTCCCTTTGGATGGGCATAATCCGCAAGGCTGTTTACCAAGGTACTGATAGTTCAAACTACCTATAACAACATGTAACATCAATGGCGCTCTCCTAGCCCACGTGATTAGATATTGGTAGGAGGGTTGAATTGGGTTTCGCCATCTGTGGGTTTTTTTGTTTATTGTTGGATGTCCTGTTTTTAATGGGGTTTTATCTGTTTTTTTTTAAATGATGGACCATTGTAACCTGCCATGAGCCAGCTTCAGGAGTGGCAGAGAATAAATCACATAAGAACAACAACAACAACAGGAATCCATCTTTATTCTTGCCAGGGTGATATCCTCTGCAGAGCCAAGGAGGCGAGCTAGGACACCAAGTCCATCATCTAATCTCTTCAGGCACACCACTGCCTGATCTGGGTTAAAATAAACAAATAAAAAGTCATTGTACACCTTTCAGGGACATATGGGCCAAGATTCAGACAAGGATGCCCAAAGTATTTCTGCCTACAAAGAAGCAGATAAAAATTACTGGAGGGAGTGAAAGAAACCCAGTAGAAGTCAGTAGACCTCATGCAACAGTACTGGGACTGAGGATGTAGTCTTTGGGCCTTTATAATGGGCTCATCTTCCTTTTCAGAATGACACACAAACACACACACACAAAAGAAAGCACAAACAAATCAAGATACTGCCCTCTCCCCAAAGAAGTCAATAAGCTAGAAGCCTTCACAATCAAATCTGACAAGGAGAGCCAGTTTCTCTCAGCTTCTTGCCTGATTATGGCCACCAATAGAAGGGGCTGCGGAATGCACTGAAAGGATTAGATTGTCCAAGGCAGATTGAGTCTGTGGGAAGAAATGAACTGGCTGGAATTTGGTAACCTCAGACTAGCACTGATTGTTTTCCAGAACCTTGTCATTTTCCAGGAATGACATGCTCGTGCACACAGACACAATGCACAATGGCGAAGACGCACTTCAATTGACAAAGAGGCACCAGATCAATGTTGCTTCTCTGGGAGTCCAAAATCCTGTTCAATTGGACCAAGAAAAGATTGGCAGGTCTGAAAGCAAAGCATCTATTAGGCACCCCCCAAAAATCTGGGCCATTTTGGATTTGGAAGAACTCAGTTTGGACCATTAAAGGGCTGTCTGAATCAGCTGATTTGGATCTGGCCTCGGCTGAATCACTTGGATGTCTCCAAAGCAATTTGGCCAATTAAGTAAATGGTGCCATTGACTTTAATGGGAATTTTCAGACTTCCAACTTTCCCATGGGCAATTATTTCCAATGGTGAGAATTTATGTTCAGAACACAGAGTCTGTTTGTTCTCATCATTGGATATAATGGGAATAGGTTGGAGGCACCCATTTTGGGAGCCCCTAGAATTAGACCCCCTGGGTTGGGGAGTCAGAAAAGAGGCTCCTAAAGCTACCCTGAAAGTTTGAAACCTCTAACACAACCACCACGCCCCAGGCCATGGAGATAGCAGAAACCTGAAAATTGCCAAAGCAGGGAGGGGACTCTCTGTCACTCTCTGATCTAGCATGCAGATGCCACCCTCTAAGCAGGAGAAAATGGGAATATACAGGAATTGCATCTCATCTTCACAAAGAGAGCAGTTCCCATAACCTCCCCTGGAGAAAAGGGTTGCATGCCAGAGCTGCAGGGGAGGGCTGTGGCTGGCTACCCCAGCAATGCTTAGGTTCCAGCCACCAGGTGAGAACTGGAGACCTACTCAAATCATATCACAGTCCACCCAGAGTTCACTTGTGTTCCCCCAGAGAAGAAAAGATGCCTGACAAAGTGTGTTTGTGTGGGGGTGGGATCTCACTTTACAAAGTATTTGGCCAATTTGTGTCCGAACCAGCCCTGATTCGGACATTTTTTGGCTGAAGTGGTACAAAGAGCACATGCCTAGTATCTATACGCTCTTACAAAGCTCCAAATCTACTGGCTAAGCAGGAAAGATTTAGATGCAGGAGAATGGAAACTAAACATATAACTCTTCTGACAAGATTACAATTTGTTTCAGGATCTCTATCTTGGATCTTTTTTACAACATCAGACAACAATCAAGTTGCCAAGTTTCTACCAGTTTCTACAATTCTAGGGCAGAAGGTGAGAATGCACACCCTTGCCATTTACTGTGGGGTATGCAATACACCTTCCTCCGAACTGCTCTGTTCAGCTGAGGCCTGAACATAGTGTCTAAGGAGGCAATAGGGGTGAGGGTCTCAGAGCTAGTGAAGATGTCAGTATCACCACTGTGGAGATCAGGTCAGAATATTTTTACTGGCATAATTGATATTTTCAATAGTAAGACAGTGGAATATAGAGATACAATATATAAGTACCAGCTTTAAGAACAACTTCATCTCTGAATTATTTTATCACTATTTGATTCATATACAAAACATTTTCTCTAGAAACGTCTAACAGAAACAAAGCTATCCTCACAATACAGGTAGAGTTCTCCTCATTCAACACCTTGCTTATAACAAGTTTCTCATTTACACTCAATTTACATTTCTTTAAATAGTCTGAGAGGGCTAACAATATTTTGAGAATTTAACATAGTCAAATAGTACCTGGTACTCTACATCCATGAACATATTTCCTGTAAGGGAGTTTGTCAAAATCAACCTTTGACTGAGGGAAATATGTTAAACTGTGCCTTAAGATAGGCCCTTTTAGTTGACAGTCATCTAATACTTATGAATATGGGGGCAAACATTTGTATTTTGGCAATGCACTCCATTGCCACGGAGAACATACACTTGTAGTTGTTGAAGCTAAGAATTATCCAGATCCTCCACCCTCTGAGTTATTTGCTTCCTGACTGTATGTTCCTCTTGTGTAACCAGAAAGGAAATATCTAGCCCTGTGTATTATAGTTTCTGAAGGGCTATTTTATTAAATCCTTCAGGGAAGTTCAGGTCACTCAACAAATCTGGTAGCAACAGATAGGGTTGTTGGTGGAAATGTATCCAAAAGTATACAGCCATACTCTTGTTTGTAGTTTCTGTTGTCCAAGTTATAAGAGTCTTATTTGATATACAATTAGGAACTTCTAATAATTCCCTAATTAAGGAAAATTGAAAGTTTTCCAATTCATTGGTAAAAGCTTCAATCCAGACTGGGATTCCTCCACTGTGGAGATTGTCAAGCAGCTGTGTTCTTCTTGTTCAAGAATCATATAATCACCCAGAGTCTATTTGATTGCAGTTGACAGTTTAGAGATTAAACTGGCAGGTTTAGAAGGATTGGGCCTTCCAAGATAAGTAGTTACACAGCTACACCTTGGAGGACCCATATTCAGTCAGTGCTGAAACAACTGCACTGGTTACCAGTTATATTCCGGATTAGGTTCAAGGTTCTGGTTTTGACCTTCAAGGCCACCCGCGGTCTAGGCCCAGCGTATATGAGGGACCGCCTTTCGCCCTATGTCCCCCACAGGGCTTTACGCTCTGCGGGGGCTAACCTACTGGTCATTCCCAGCCCCAAGGAGGCTCACCTGGCCTCGACCAGGGCCAAGGCTTTCTCAGTCCTGGCCCCAACCTGGTGGAATGAGCTCCTGGAAGAGCTGAGGGCCCTGAGGGAACTTTCAACATTCCGCAGGGCCTGCAAGACGGCGCTCTTCCGCCAGGCTTTTGGTTGAGGCCAGGCAGCAATGAAGATCTGGCCCCCCCTCACGAAGCGATGGTTGCGTATGTCAGCAGCTCCCCTCCACTTCCCTTTTAGTGGGGGTAGAGATCAAGTTAGTTATTGAACCTTGCCACCACTCTTGGTATGCTATATGTATGTTGTTAAGGATTAGTTGTGGGTTCATGCTTTTATGATATTGTTTTAATGGGATTGTTTTATGTAACCTGTCTCGAGCCTCCGGGGGGAGGCGGGATATTATTAATAATAATAATAATAATAATAATAATAATAATAATAATAATAATAATAATAATAATAGTTAAAATTATGGTGTGGTCCAAAAAACCAAACAGAATCGGCTTCCAATTGTCTCTACTCAAAAGTGGACTAGCACTAAAAAGCTGGATCCACTGAATCCTTACAAAGATACCATTCCCTTCCTACATGAAAGCTGAAATCAGGTACTAAGAATCAGGTACCTTAGAAGACAGTCTGCATCCCTGGCCACTACGCATAACAACAAAAGACTGCCTAATTTTTCTTCTCACAGGCACATTAAGTTTCCCTCAAAGGATCCATACAGGTGGCACTTCCCATTAGCTATAGGTTGCCTACTGGGAACATTTCTAAAGTATTACAGGCCTGAGCAAACATCCATTTGATCTTTTTTCAAATAGTCAGAATCTAAAGCATTCTTCTTAGACGTCACCCTTATTACTGAGGAGATGACTTTTGCAAGAAGGTATTCTGAATTAGGGACTTTATTGGTCAGGAAAGAATTGTGTATATTTCACAAAGTCTTGGTGGTACACAGGAGGGATCCTTCCTTTGTGCCAAAGGTATTTTCCCCTTATCATGTTTACCAAGAGTTGGTAATATATTCCTTTTGTTCTAGACCATTATATTCCAAAGAGAGAGTCTGGCACAAATTATATGTGCACAGCTACCATTGAATCCCACAATAAGATTGGCCAAGCAACATCAGCATTTGCCACACTCAAATGGTGCCTCTGGAAGAAGACGAATGTCTCTCTCATGACCAAAGTTTATCTCTTCCGGACACTAATCCCACCAATCCTCATATGGATGGGAAACATGGACCTTACTAAAACATGACATAAGCAAACTCGAGACCTTCAAAATGCAATGTGTGAGGCAGATTCTGGGTATCTTTCTATGTGTTCATAATCAAAATGAGACAAATTGGACAAAATGTGACAACCAGCCACAAATTTAATAACAAATCCAAAAGCTCAGACTGCAATGGTTTGGCTATGTCTGCAGAATGAACACCCGCAGACTGCTTCATAAACTACTCTGGCGAGAATGACTAACTAAATGGAAGATCAAACAACTGGTGCCAAAGAAAACATGGCTTAAACATACCGAGGAAGACCTCAGAAACCAGTGATGTGGCCAAAACTACTGCCACCAATCATCAAGAGTGGAAACATAAACAAGGCAAAAAAATCCTGCAGCACCTACAGCAATGTATTGGCTGAGAGAACAACCTGCTCCACCAATTGCCAGCTAAAGGATAAAAAGAAGAAGAAATGTTTACAGGTGCATCTAATTAAATGGGGCAGTGAAGAGTAGGCAAGAGATTTTCTTCCTGTGCCTCACAGCTTTAGATAAAAAGTTCTTATGCCATGTACCAGAAAGACATGTAAAGCAGCGGTCCGCAAGCTTTCCGCCACTGCGGCGGAGTGGGGGGAGAGGTCGGCCTGGAGGCCCGCACACGCGTGGCAGCCCCAGCGCAAACGCGCATGCGCGGACTGCCGCGCATGTGCGTTTGCGCCCGGCAGGGGCAAAAACGCGCGTGCACGGCAGTCCGCACATGCGCGTTTGCGCCGCCGCCATGCCAGCGGCCGCGGCTCCCCCTCCCGGCCCCTCCGGGCTGCCAGCAAATCGGCCGCTAAAGCTAAAGCGGCCGATTAGCTTGCGGCTCGGCAAGCTTCTCTTCCCTCCCCTCCCGAAACAAGAAGCTTGCTTTGGCGGCCGATTTGCTCACGGCCTGGCGAGCTTCTCGCTTCGGGGGGGGAGGGAAGAAGGAGCCGCAGCCCGGCGCCAAGGCCTTCATGGCCCGGAACCAGGCCGCGGCCCACGGGTTGGGGACCACTGATGTAAAGGACAGGCCTGGGACCTCCAAAGGATGTCATGGTCCACTTCCACCAGATCTGCAGCAAGAAGAGCGACTTTCTACTGGCACTCTAGTGGAAGAAACTAGTAGAGCTGCAACCTGGCCTTCTTTTATAACTGTGTGAGACATTATAGGTGGAATCAGTTAAAATCTGCAGAAGCATCACTTGATAGAAAGGTGTGCAACATAGTGGTGGAACAGAATAAAAATAAAATTGGTTGTAGCTTAGGCATGTAATCAGTTTGGATGACTTCTCCCACTGAAGAAAAACAGAACACTGAAACTTACCTGAAGGTTTCTTCTCTTCAGTGGGGTGAAGTCATCCATATCCCACCACATAATAACAATAATAATAATTGTAAAATCTAGTCAAATACAAAATCTGTTATGGAGCTGGGCTAAAGTAAAAGTGAAGGATTAGCCTCGCTCTGAGCTAATACACAAATTTCCATAACCGTGTCTGGAGCAAGAGGAGGCGTGACCCAACCAGTTTAGATGACTTAGCTCCACTGAAGAGGAGATACCTTCAGGTAAGTTCCAATTTTTCATTCTAAGCAAGTTCCCTGAATATCATGAAATGTAGGAAAGAAGGAAAATGGAATTAAAATAGAATAATAATATACTTCTATTTTGGCTGGAAAAATAAACCGCATCTATGAAATTTAATTAATACTGAAGTTGGAAACAACCAGTGAGATAAATGGATCTTATTCCCCACATATAATTATTCTTAGTTTCTGAGTTGCCATGATGGAAGAAGCATTGGCTTAATTAAGATACTATTCAAAATCATTGTTGAGTAAATTTAAGTACAATCTGGCAAAGTTCAAATGTAAATGTCACAGATCATGATTAGCTGGAGAACAGAAATAGAAGCCATAATTTATAGTTGGTATGCAAACCATGGTTTGTGTTTATTACAATTTGAAATGATGTCTGAAACCGCCCTGGGACGTATGGGAGGGCGGTATAAAAATCTAAGAAAATAAATAAATAAATAGATAAATAAATAAATAATCCATTGTTAGGACCATTTTCCTTTTCCACAGATCACTACTGTCAGAAACACTGAGCAGACCAAAACTGAATGGATTCATGGCCCTGATTTGCCTAGTTGTTTGAAAGGTCAACACATGGTTTGGATGATAAACTATTTAGCACAAATTATGGTTGAGTAGGATGTCTGCAAGTACTAAAAGGATATATGCAAGTACTAAAATGGGTCCCAACAATGGGCACTCATGCACAGCACAGTAACAAAGAGAACTGAAACAGGAATGTATTCATGGAAAATACATGCTAGTGTTCCTATGAGACAGATGATTTATCTGCACTTCAAAAATAATAAATAAATGTTTAAGTATTGTAGTTTCAGCACTTAACACATCACAATTCTGAATGCAAGGCAGAATTGGTATGGTGTGCCTCACCTGGACCTGTCTCAAACACAGCCTCTGAACTGCTAACACCAGAAAGAGCACCAACCCGGACTTTATATGATGTTCCTGGTGTTAATCCCTTTAATACAAAGAAGCTCCGGGAACCATTTACATTTTCTTTTTTCAATTCTTCTTTGCCTACAAAATTTTTAGGAACACAACACATTACACATTTAAATTTACGGTCTTAAACTCATTTAATACAAACTAAATCTTGTATGTCCTTCTCAAAAATGTTTTGTCTTAATAAGAAATGTCTTAGTAAATTGCAGTCCCAAGTGTTCTCTCCTATTTATTGTGGTAAATGTTTTGCTAACTAAGATGAGATTTAACAGACAGAAATTGCTATGAACAGATTGGATTATATTGTTATTTCATTTTCTTATTCATTTATTTATTTATTATATTTATATACTGCCCTCCCCGAAGGCTCAGGGCAGTTAACCAGCTTTTCAAACTCTGAATGTGGAGAAAAATTAATTTTGTACTGAAGTTTTCTTTTGATCCTTTTGTATTTTTATACTTCTAACTAAAAGAAATTTATACTATATATTAAACCATTAGATAATAAAATCCTAGATTATAAAAAAAATAATTGAAACATCACAGATCCTCATGATTCAATCTAGAACAGGTTGTCTAGCAGGACTAAGTATTCTATATTATCTAAATTAGCACAATACACATTTGTCCCAACCAAATAGACTTCCTCATACCCTGCAGGATGATAAATTTTCTGTGCAAAAATATACATGAAAGGTTCTCCTCTAATAGCTAGGATTATATGTGTCTTTCAAAAATTCTCCTGATCACCTGTTTGGGAGAAGGAAGATAATATGAATTTAATGACTTCCACTTCCCAGTGAACAAGCAAACTGGCAGGATTTGGCGCATGTGATTCTGTTGTATTCCTGCATGCATTCCTAAGGGTGAGTGAATCTGAAACCCTAAAGTGTGTGGTCAACCACAAGTCCAGACAATACATGCAAACAAAGGTCTATAGGTTCGTGTTGTTTTAGTATTAAGCAATTAATACTTCAGATTAGAATTACAGGGATTGTTATTTAAATGTAATTCATAAGAAAGCATTTTGTAAAAGCAAAACTAGTTTTTAAAAAACTAGGTCAATGTTGGACCATATTCTCATATTAAATGCTTTGAAATGCATTAACAGTATTGAAAAGAATTCAACAAAATATCTTCTTACTGCCTGCCACACCATATTCAACATAAATGTTCTCATGATCTGGACCCTCATACTCCCAACTGATATTGGCATAGGTCTCAGCAGCTGCTGCAGTAACATTTCTGATCCTTGGATTAACTGGTTGCACTGAATGCACAAGAAAAAAAAACACAGAGCAAAATATGAAACTGTGTCTTCATGTTTCAAAAAATCCAACTTTACCTATTCTAGTAATATGAATTTTATAAAATGCAATACTATTCTGGTTTTTATCATGGTAAATTAGTGACTACAGGGTTAGCAGGCATTGAAATAGAAATAAAATAATGAATATATTACAACGAATCCTATTCACTCCTCACAATAGGGTTTATATTCAGGTATAAGTTCAAGTTGTATGCTTATGAAAGTTACTGCTCACTTAAAAAGGCAAAGACCTGAACTTCTCTAGATTATGGAAAACAGCCAACATCATGACAAGAACATGACTTCCTGTTTTTATGCTATTTTGCAAAATCCACAATTTCCCTTTTTTGTAGAAGATTGCTTTTCAGATGTTTTCATGGTGCTTTACACTGATAAAATAAAAAGTAATACCCTTATAAAATGTTGGATGGACGGGATGCATTATGCGGGAGGTTTCAAACGGATTCTCTGAATATCCTTCATCAGAGAAAGCAGGAAAGAAGAAAAATAGAGAGTAAAAATATTTGCACAGTACAAAAGGTTTACAATCAGTCAATACTATTTTACCTGTTATGTGAAACAATACATGCATAATCATATAGTCATGCTGGTTCTTAAAAAAAAATACTAGCTATAAAGGGTTACTAACTGAAAAGATGTATGAATTTTGTATACAACATTCAAGGTACCTGGATATGAAAATCACCAATCATTCTCCATCCTGTCCAAATAACATGAACTTTTAATTCTGGGAGGAATCTTCCAAGTACACCTACTGTTCAACCTCTGTTTTTAAAATGGTATTCCTAGGAAGTTGTCATAAATACCTTCATGGAGCAAACTATATTGTACATATATTGTACATGGAGCAAACTATATTGTACATTATTCTATCATAACATGCTCTTAGGGAAAGTCTCCATTTGCACAGCAAATTATGCTGTGAGTTGATTTGTCCCAGACTCCAACTCATATCAAATCAAGCCCAAACCTTGACTGGCAGCAGAAAAAGCATATCATTAGCTTATTGAAATAAGCAGTGATGGGGCTCTTCTGCACTCTCATTTTCAATGCTTGTGTGCCCTTATTGCTTTGGGAGGAGGTATACTTTTCTGCTTGCATTTTTCTCCTTCTAGTGGTTAGTTCAATATTGTATTGCTGTATCTCTGGCATATTTCCCTGAATTTTAAAACTACAGCAATGTAATATCAAAGTGACCACTATAGGGAGCAAAACTCAGCAATGAAAATGTGTGTGGAAGAGTTCATATTTCAGTCATTAATTATGCTGAATACTGTTTAAAAAACTAGTTGAGGCCACACTTGGTCTTCTCATTTGGAGGGTGCTGGGGCAAACTGAGGTTTTAAAACACATTTAGTTCTTCACTTAGGCCTAAGAAACATAGTTATACATATTAAAGTGTTGCTATAGGAGGAGATAACTGCCTTTTGAACTTGCCTCATCAGCACTAGTATAAAATCAGGAAAATATGCTTTGCATGATCTAAAATGACCATCTATACAGATTATAAATGATCTAAAATGATCCTCTGTACAGCTTAGAAATTAAAAATGTGCTAAACTTGCTAAAGCTTAAAGCTATCTGTTGAAGTTGAGGGATCTGCTGCAGGATCAATCTTCTTTGCGCATACTTCATCTTCCCACAATTAAACCACTTAGGAGTCTCATCTCATTCTTATTAGGATGCTAAAGAGCTTTTATAACGTATTTACTGAAATGTTATAATTTGAGATACTGCATCACCATGCAGCTGCATTAAGTTGCAGATTTGGGGTGCCATTAAACATAGCAGCTACAGTCCGTTCTGGATTGTAAGGAACAAGCCACCAGGGAATTCTGCACAGATCTTGCTGAAACAAACTTTTGTACTTTCTTTCTAATAAGTATGGCTGATTGGCTATATCTGAAAAGAATGCTAGCATCTCATGCAATAAATTTCATTCTTAAGTATATGAAGCTCTTCTGCCCTGCCTGTCATTCTTTCCTGACCTGAAATCACCCTAACCTATTGAATTAATATAAGAAGTATTCCCCTATGTCAATATGAACAATGGTGGAAATGAGCAAAATACAAACTAACCTATTTCAAAGAGCCTAAAATTCTTCTAATGATATTATTTCTACTGTACTCCATGGCAGTTTATAATTGTCAAACATTTCTAAAACGTATTAAGTTTCCTTATTTATATGGCATCTCTTTTTATTTTATTATATGCATACAGGTTACCTCTTCCCCCCATCTTTAAGTAATTTAATTGTTACCCCGCAGAAGTACCTTTCTTGCCAGGAAACTGCAAAGCTAACAAAAATACAGTAATGCTTTAGAATAGTGGTTCTCAACCTTGGGGTCCCAACCCCAATTGGTGTTCCTAGCCTCTTCCGTGGGGTTGCCAAGTTGGTGGAGCCATGGCACTGGCCACCTCTACGCCACCCCCAGATTGTTGTGCACCTGCACGAAGCTTCCTTTTGGAGACACGCTAAGATGATGTGCGCATCCATGGCTCTCTTGGCCTGGAGTTCAGTTTTGCTTTCCCGCAGGACTTGCCTCAGATTGCCCTGGTCTCCATCTTCCATTGGCTGCGAGGGTGTCAGTCTCCCATTCTGGCCCGCTCTGGAGATGGGACTGACACACCACTGCCGGAGCAAACCAGAGTTGTGTGCTGGGAGGGGGGCATCACTTCTTGGCCAGTTTTGAAACAGTCCCCAAGCTGTGATCTCTAGCCCAAGCGGTTCCTTTTGTCTGGCCAAAGTTCTTCTTTCAGATGGATATTCTGCCATACCCATATTTTGTTTTTGCTTTTTTATTTTAACAGTTTTAACAGCTTTTTAATTTTAACAGTTATTATAGAAAGTTTTAGAATAGAAATTCCACAGGCAGCGGCCGGTGGTAGCAGGCAGCAGTAGTGGGTGGCAGCAGCGGAGCCATGGCACCGGCCACCTCCAAACCACCTCCACAGATTGCTGCCCGCATGCCTCCCCCCCACCACCACCATAGTTGGCATTGCGGAGCATCACCGGTTGAGAAACACTGCTTTAGAAGAAGAAGGGAAAGGGTTGGTTCTTATATGCCGCTTTTCTCTACCCAAAGGAGTCTCAAAGTGATTTAGGATTGCCTTCCCTTCCCTCTCCCTGCAACAGACATCCTGTGAGGTGGGTGAGGCTGAGAGCGCCCTGATATTCCTGCTCGGTCAGATCAGCTTTATCAGTGCTGTGGGAAGCTCAAGGTCACCCAGCTGGCTGCATGTGGAGGAGCACAAAATAAAACCCGGCTCACCAGATTAGAAATCTGCACTCCTAACCACTATACCAAGCTGGCTCTATAGAACTACAGAAGGAAATTTTGTCAAGCAAAACAAAATTCAAAACTTTAGAACAAAATGCAGTACTTCTAGGCACACAGTATGGATTTTCCTAAAGCTGCTAATTAACTGCTTTTGTATCTGCAGCATCAGATATTTACAACATATACTTAATCTATGCCAACATTCATTAAAGACATCTGTCATTTCCTACTGGCTCTGACCAGCACTGTTTGAAATATCTATAAGGAAATATAATATATATAATTGAGAAAATATCTCCTTCAAGGAAAAACAATGTAAGATTATAAAGATGTTGGGGTGACTCTACTATTAATAATGTCCATAGGACACCAGGGATGAGGTGCGTTGTTTCATCACATCTATAGGCTGTTTTTTTAGAAATACTTCAGGCTACAGGGGTCAAGCATATAATAAATGTCCTCTTATAATTCTCAGCATAATTGAATCTAGTTCACTGTATGCTCCTTGTTCAGAATCAGAACGACTTTTTTCTAATTTCAAAAACCTTTCATGAAGTCATTTGTCAACGTGCTTTATTTCTGTTAATTGTCTTGGTTATTTCCACAGCTATGAAAGAAACTGAGAACTCCCTAAATGAGCAATGTTGCTAAAATACTCGTTTGTACATTCTACAAGTTAAAATATTTATTATTTTATTTTATTTTTATTTATAATTGGTTTTATATACCACCATTCCCTGGTGGGCTCATGGCGGTTTACACTAATAAAAATAAAAAGCACAATAAAACCCCATAACATACTTTAATAAATACTAACAGTCAGATGTTATCAGATGTTACCAGAGGGGGATCCTAGATCGAATATCAGAACCCAGCCTCAACTGTATGCCTGGCAGATGAGCTCCATCTTGCAGGCCCTGTGGAAAGCTGACAATTCTGGCAGGGCCCTTAGTGTCAGGAATCAGGCTGAGCCCAGCCTGTGGAGCCTCTGGTGAAAGCGCATTCGAAATCCAACAGCCGGTTGCAAATTTCAAAAGTAGCTTTATTAGGCAAAGTCCACAGTACGCTTAAGCAGGCCAAGATCTTCCTAAGCAAAGATCTTGATAATAACAAAGTACAGGGGGAACGAGAGGGGTAGTTATAGGGTGCACCAGGTAGGGGCGGGGGCCAGGGGATATTTCGGCGGGAGAGTAGAAAGGTGGCAAAAACAAGCCGGTTCTCAGGCGGCCAGATGGCCAGGGACCTTATCAAGCAGTTGGCACTTTGTTCAGACTTTGGGCTGTCTCCGCAAGGACACTTACAGTAAGATTGATACATTCGGACGGAGCCCTCTCCCGCTGGGAAAGGAAGGGAGTGGAGTTCTCAAAGGACAGGTTTATTGCTTTATGGCCTTGGCCAGATGCGGCCAGGGGAAGCATAGAAGTGTGAGAATATGCAGGGATGGATGGAGCCGGGATGGCATGAATCGGGGTTCATGACACTTAGCTCTTCTGGGAGCTCATTCCACCAGGTTGGGGCCAGGACCAAAAAGGATCTGGCCTGGGCCGAGGCCAGATGAACATCCCGAGGGCCCGCAACTACCAGTAGATTCATACCCACACAGCGAAGAGCCCTACGGTGGGGGGGGGGCATAAGCAACCAAGTGGTCCCACAGATAAGCAGGACCCAGACTGCGTATAGCCTTGAAGGTCAATACCAAAACTTCTAATGATAATGCCTAATGATAAGTGTACACCAAGAGCTTAAAGGCAGGATACCATGGCTCCAGTTGAACTAACACATTTTTACCACAATACTAGACACATTTGTCTGGGAGTAAGGTAATAAAGTAATCAAGCCACTGGAACATATTTATCTCTTTGAATTCTAATTTTAGATAAATGAGGACCCATTCTTCAACAGTACCTATATTCCTGATGTCTGGTAGTTAAACTTCACTTTGTAAAAAACAAAAACAAAAAAACATATTGCTCATTAGTGCAAATGCAACATGATTGCTTATTAAGAACTTGGGACCTGAATTTTCTAATTAATAAAACATAAGGAATTTACAGTGCACTTCTAAACAGACTTGAAGTCTGTTTTTGTAAGTCAGTGGGCATAGAAGAGTGTAACTCTGTTGAGGATTGCAGTGTATATGCTGGTAAAGAGGTAACTTAGAGTACTACAACAGATGTTTAAAAGCTGAAGCAAATATTGAATATCACAGAGAGTTAAAAAAAAAAAAAAGACCAGAGGCTGAATTTAAATCAAAGCCTTCTGAATATTAACTGTTGATGTCAAAAATAGCAGTTTACAGTGTTTAATACATAAATTGTAATCTGTATAGACTTATAGGAGGCATCTCATTTTCCTCTCCCCTACTATTTCCTCTATTCTTTTCCTGATAGACCCCACAGCAGCTCACCTTTTCCTGCTTCCTCCTAAGATTGCCAAACTCCAAGTGGAGCCTGAAGATCTCCTGGAATAACAGCAGATCTCTCACCTACAAAGATCAGTTCCCTAGGGTTGCCAACTCCAGGTTGGGGAATTCCTGGAGATATGAGGGTGGAACCTTGGATTGCTGGGATTGGGGAGTGAAGCAACCTTGGCAGGGTATAAGGTCATAGACCACCTTACAAATTAGTAATTTTATTTATGGGAATTAATCTCTGTCATCTGTAATTTGAGGTAATCTCCAGTCCAAACATGGAGGTTGGCAACACTGCTTCATATGGAGGAAATTAGTGCTTTGGAGTATGGAGACTATGGCATTTAACCCCCCCCCCCAGGTCTCTCCCTTCCTCAAACTCCACTTTTCCCAAACTCCACTCCAATTTGGAGCTAGCAAGCCTAATCAGGCCTTGCCCCCTGAGTTCTCCATCAAATACCAAAATAGGACTGGAAAAGTCTTTCCCGCTCCTGAATTTTTACTGATAGAAACTGAAGCATGGGATGTTGTGGTTGCCTAATAATATTTATTTGTTGCTTAATGCTACAGGTGCTCTTTTTATCATTTTTGGATTTTTTAAGCTGCCCCTGTATTTTTTATCTTTTTTAGATTTCACCTTTTTTGGAAAACCTGGGGCCCTTCATAGGCTTTTTGAAAGATCTATCCTGCCTGTTCATAGCTCCAGTCACCAGATTTAAGTATCCAAATATATTCCAACTTTGTTGTTATAAGACAATGTTATCAGTGAATTTATTTTTGCAATGGCTTTCATGGCATAAAGTTATGTGTATGGCAACTGCAGGCCTTGATACAGTTATTTAGATTTGGGGATTCTTCAGTCTGAGTGATCCAGCATCATCAGTCCAGTGTCAGCAAGTTATTTCCATTTTCTGTACAATTTTCTATTTAAGTACATGAAATAAAAGTTATAAAAAGAGGAGAAAAATGGGAAATTCCAAAAAGATTACAAGGACCAGGACATGCTAGTAATAGTTCGGTTTCAGTTAATGAATCCACAGAGCTTCTCATTATCCAAGTGAAATAAATATTGGTCAGTAAATAGGCAAAATATCAAAAATATATGAATCTATTTTAGTAAAGACCATTCTTTCTTGCAGAAAACAAAACAGTTACAATACTACTGCAGCAGAGTAGTGCCAAATTCTTTTTGGTGCCAAATTCCACACACCTGCATGGCTTGGCATAGCAGTGAACATAGCAACCATCAACAGTCACTGAACATAATACACCTATCACATGGTAAGAGGGAGGGAAAGTGCAATCTGATTAAGTAATGATCACTTCACTTTGTAATGTTCATGCGGAAATAAAATAGACTCATTTAAAAAAACATTAAGGCAGATACCATGCTAAATAAATGAATGTCTTATAATTTCCCTAGCTAATGTTTCAGTAAATTATTCCTTTGTAATTATTCTTTCTCTTTAACTGCTGTATTCTTAAAATTTAGAAATAAAAAATTCAGACAAATAATACTACCAATGCTACCATTTATTTTACCTTTACTGACACCTATATTATGTAGGCAAAAACGGTGTTAATGGAGGGAAATCAAAACAGCACTAAGTATTACAACAAAAGAAATGTTTATCTCCATGGAAAGCATAAATCTACACATAAATCCACACATATAAACATGCAGTTAAATACAAAAAGTATTAGAATTAGGGAATACAACAGCAAATAGTCAACAGTGAGGATAACATCCTATGTTAATAATCATGCATTTGGTTTATTTATACTGGTTAATATGCAGTTTCAAAAAATTAGTAACATTCTTGAATCTGAATCTTACAGCTGATTAACCTGTCAGTCAACAGATATCATACAAACATATGCAAAATGCCTTTCAATAAACAGTGCTTGAAGATGTGTGAAACTTTGCAAAACATTTGGCTTTATAATTATTGTTTAATACTGTTTACAATAACAATGGGCTGGTTCCAAATATCCTGAATGCACAGAGTTGCAGAGTGTTTTCTACTTTCTCATAACTTCCTTTCATCCCTGGCAAGTCACTGGTTGAGGATTTGGTGACTTTTCTGAGCAATATGCCTCACCTTTGCAAAGATAGAGACTATTCCACGTGTGGATGGCAGTGATTCCCCACCCAGTCTTCCCTTCATTCTGCAACTCTCTGAGATATATGGCACACTGTTCAGGAGAATCCTTTTACTCTGTGTGCCAGACTTGTTGGGGAGAGGCAGGGGGCATGAAAAATAGTGAAGAAGATGTCTTTAAACTATGCACTCTATGTCCTGGAGATTGAATTCCATTCAACAGATTTCCCATAAAAATGCCATACCAGAAAAATTCTATTTAAAGAAAACTTACTTTCCCCTTTGGTAACCTGTCATTGTCCACAATATTAAGTAATTCTTGGACCCACCTTTTCAACAGGTATGTGGGGCATACATATTTACTTAAATAAATGTAGTATTTGGTTCTGATTTTAGTCCTATTTCTGTGATATTTGTGTGATATAGTGTGCTTGTGTGTGTGTGTGGGGGGGAGTATGTTAAGAGCCAGCTGCTGTAACTTATCTTAAGCATCAACATTAGTTGCTACTTTTACAAAATCCCACTTTCTAGGTAAAATCACATTTATATAGTTAGACAAAAATGGACAATTTTAAAATTTTAAGTGAACCCTCTTTATACATACCCATCTTACCTTCATCCATAATTGTTACTGCCTCCTCTGTTATTTGATTTCCAGATCCAACTGATGTTTTTGCATAGAAGTAAAACTTGTATCGAGTGCTATAATTTAAGTTGCTTAGTATCATGGTTGTCTCATTGGCTGGAATGCTTATCTCTTCCAAGTGGCCTAATTCATGTGTGCTATTAACTGTAATTATAAAACAGTACAAAGAATAAAGTTAATATCTAATTTGGTCCTTACATTAGGCAATAACAGATGCTGAATCCAAAAGCATTTTGCTGCAGTCTAACCCATTAGAGAATTATTCAGTTACAGAATTATTCAGCTACATTCCGCTATGATATTTGCTCTTTTCTATAACACCTGTATTCTGAGTTGGACCCAAAGAACAAGATTTATTCTAAATAAGGCAGTTATTTTCTCCTAAATGTAAAAATAAAATTTATTTAGAAGGATAACATCCTTTCTGCATTAGGAGACATATCTTGTTTTAGCTCTAGATTTCCTTGGATGCTGCGAGTCGACTCTAGCATACCATTCATTCGGAACACTTTGGGAGGAAGGGGGAAGGCAATCAATGACACAGAATGGAGGGATTAAAGGGTGCAATGAAAACAAACGTGCAAGCAGACACCTTTTTTTTTAAGGCAGATTTTTCAGAACGGAGGGAGGATGGCAACAAGAAAAAGGGCATTCCCAAACAACTCAAAAACCCAATGGCATGCAACTCCACATTTGGCAGCCCCGATTAGGCCCTGTTTATCCCTGCTTTAAAAAATGAAAACCAGCTTTCTGGGGATTCCTTTGCTGTCAGGCAAATGAGAGGGCAACTTGGAACTGTGCCCGAAGAGGCCAAGTTCAGTGCAGAAACATACAAAAAACTCAACCCTTTAAAAATGCAAATCCAAACAATATCCCTACTGAGGAAACAGTTTCAATATAATAGTTTCAGCAAAGTTCCTAAGTGTAATGGTGAAGATAAATACAATTCTTTCTCTAAAGTTCTTTAGAGAACACAAAGGTTTGTTTTTTCATGCCACTTATGCTAATACTTCCACAAAGAACACAGATTTCTCTCCACACTTCATCCAGTCAATGCTCTTTTGACTACATACGCACTGAACAAACTCCCTCTCCAGACCAATCAACTGCCCCACAAGGAAACAGGCTACCATACAATCATGGCAACCTTCATCCATCCAGATGCCTTCTTTTTTACTCTATAGGCCAGTGTTTCTCAACTTTTTTACCACTGAGAAACCCTTGAAACATTCTTCAGGCTTCAAGAAAACCCTTAAGTAGCATGATCATGTTGAATATGGTTGGGTAACACAGCTGTCTCAGATGCCCACCCAGGGCCCCTCATTTTACTACCCTCTCCAGACCCAATGTTGGCCATTTAGGGGAGGGCAGTTTGACCTGACCATATATGGTCATATCACCTGATACATGTTTAACCAATTTAAAATATATACCAAAAAATTAATTAACTCCCATCCATTTAGGAAATGCTTCCAGGGCCATCATGAAACCTTGGTTGAGAATTAATAGGTTTTTTTTCTCCAGATTTTTCTCCAGGTTTTTTTCTGAAGGCTGCTTCATATCTTTTATTTCTGCCTTTACAAATAGAAGAAGAGCTGTTTTCTTATGCTTCGCTTTTCACTACCCAAAAGAATCACAAACACTATTCCCTTCCTTTCCCCACAACAGCTACCCTGTGAGGTAGGTGTGGCTGAGAGAACTGCTCTGAAAGAAGTCATTTATTTATTTATTTAGATGTTTATACGGCTCTGGGCAGTTTATATGAAAGATTGTAGAACATTTACATAGAACATATAACAATACATAGAATACCCCTAAGAGAACTGTGACTAGCCCAAGGTCACCCAAATGGCTACATGTGTAGGAATAGTGAATCAAATCCGGTTCTCAAGATTAGACATGCTAAAATGGGCTGATCATATGAACCCTTTTTTTCCCTTTTCCCAGCCATCCCCTTATTTTAATACAAATGTCAATTTTGTCTCCTTTTTAATAAAAAGTATATGTTGCTGTAGTGTTAATGTTTTTACTGTATGTTAATGTATCCCATGTCATTTTCTTTTATGCTTGTTTTTTATTTAGAATTTGGGCCTAGGCTGCACAAAGGCATGGAGAATGGGCAGTTGGTAAACGTGCAGTTGAATGAGTCTCACATCCTTAACAATTCTGGCCTAGAGAGAGAGTGAGAGGGGGGGGGGTTGGCCAAACTGTGGCTCTCCAGATGTCCACGGACTACACTTCCCATGAGCCCCTGCCACTTCCCATGAGCCCATCTAGCATGCTGGCAGGGGCTCATGGGAAGTGTAGTCCATGGACATCTGGAGAGCCACAGTTTGGCCATCTCTTCTCTAGGGTGACCACTGCCAGCACTGACATATATATGGAATTGCCCGCCTTGCCTCTATCTCCTGCTACACAGTGCTTGACTACCACATGGACAATTTACTGCCTGGTGCATCCCTGGAGGAATATCTACTTGCCAACTGCTAGCCTCCCTCCCTTTCCTTGAGCTCCCCTTTATAATAGCATGTCCAAGACAGTGGAGGTCTATGTAGTATAGAAAACCACCAGCAGCATGAAAAGTTATAATTTATTAAAAAGAAAATGCTTACACATGGATATTTAGCATAGCACCAGATTGAGCAAGAGATTCCAAAAGAAACTGGGTAAACGCTCAAATACTGCTGATCCTCTTGCTAAACATGCCCTTCCAGATGTTAAAATATAGGACTGGCTCCTTAAGCTTAAGCACTTATAGATTCCTGTACAGTTCCCTTTACTTTAGAGCTTGCTCCAGTCCTTCAGAAGACCTCATGGCCAATGGCTACCTGACTCACACCTCAGGTTTATCATGAACCTCGATTCATGCCAGCTAAGTTTCGCTTTCTCACAAACCTTTTGGTCTCTCACCAGCCGGCCCAAGCCAAGGCTGTAAAACAATAAATCTGTCTGCTAGCTTCTAACCTCCCTTTGATTTCCCAGCGGGAGAGGTTCCATTGCTGAGGTATCAATCTTACTATAAATGTCCTTGTGGAGACAACTCAAGTCTCAACAATGCGCCAACTGCCTAGATAAGATTCCGAGCCATCTGGTCACCTGGGAATCAACCCACCTTTGCCGCCCTCTTGCTCTCCCGCCAAAATGACTATGTGCCCCCTCCCTTATGTGATGGGCTCTATATCTGCCCTGGGTTTCCTATTGTACTTTATTATCAAGATCTTTGCTTAGGAAGATCTTGCTTTGCCTTAGTGTTCTGTGGACTCTGTCTAATAAAGCTCTCTTTGGATTTGTAACTGGCTGTTGGATCTTGGATATGCCTTTATCACAGACTCTGCAGGCTAGGCTCAGCCTGATTCCTGACAAGGTTATAGTTCTTATTTCCTGAGGGATTCCATATCAAAAGAGAGCTTCTTCCTTTTTCCCCTGAAAGATTTAACCTCTTTTCCTCACCCACTTTGGCCACCTCATGAGAAGGAAGGACTCCCTGGAGAAGAGCCTAATTCTGGGAGTGATTGAGGGCAAAAGAAGAAGGGGGCGACAGAGAATGAGGTGGTTGGATGGAGTCGGAGCAAACTGAAATGGACTCTGGGGAATGGTAGAAGACAAGAAGGCCTGGAGGATCATTGTTCATGGGGTTGTGATGGGTCGGACACGACTTTGCACCTAACAACAACCTCACCCACTAACCTGGGCTGAAGCACGAAGCTTCTATTGCAATCCTAGATCGATTAAATCCCTCCCGTCTGCACTGAAATCGATTTCCGTTTTGATTTTGGTCGATGGAAATTTTCCATCTGTAACCTCCATGCCTCGACCCTCACTGACCCTACCTTTTCATTGGAATATCAGGGTGCTTATTTTATGGGATATCCGATTAAAGCGCTCCGGAAGCCCAACAGATGAAAGTGCATGTGTCCGCGGCTTCAGGATTAACCGGCACTCCTCCCAACACAACTTTTGTACAATGCTGTAAACATGTTTTCAATGCTGATGTAGCATGTTTGTCTCTTGCTGATTGGTTGAGTCGCGGACTCAAAAAGAAAGGGCTATCCTTTGGATCCTTTGCTTGGGATTGTTGAGAGACTAATAACAGTCCATTATTCACTGTTTTATGCTACACTCTGCTCTCTGCTCACTAATCTGAACATACATTTTACAGAGCCTTTTCTTTCTTTTTTAAAGAAAAATTATTTAAGGGGCTTGAGGCATAATATATTCTTTGTCTAAATAGAAACTCAGTTTTCTGGTGACCTCTCCTCTGAGCTCCACCTTACCGCCATTTGCAAACTCCTCCCCCCTTTGGCCATGCATTTCATAGGCTCACTCTGCCCCGGGGCCCTTACATATTGTTATGCATGGGGGAGGGAGGGAGGGGTGGGGGGGACTGATAAGTGTAAAGTACTTTAAAGTGGTGCAGTGGGCGCTAAATTTCCTGGTAGCCCATCACAAACTGGGGGAGGGGTGTGTGATCGAGAAGCAATAAGGAGGGCTACAGTTGGGTGGGGGAGCCCACCCAGATGCAGATGGCGAAAGCGACTGAAGGCTATTTCGGTTCGGGGAAACTTTGTTGCAGATCACTTACTATGTCCGTGCCTGAATCGAATGGAGAACAATAAGAATAAATGCGGGAAAAATAATTCATTGCAGAATAGGCCCAGTTGAGTTGAGTCAAGGAGCAACTTCATGGCAATCTCCTGGAATCTCTGGAGGCTAAAGTCCTCCAAACCTTTATCTCTGCTTGGGGTTGACAATTCCATTGCCTTTAGATAGACTGATGTGCATTTGTATAAAGTTGAGCTGATGTGAGTCTGGAAAGCCACAGCCCAACCCCCTCCTCTCCAGTCCAGAGGGGGGGGGGGATGTTCATTTCAAACATCATAGAAAAATGCACTTCTTCATTGTATCTTCACAACAACCTGTGATGTAAGTTAGGCTGTGTATGATTAGCTGTCCAATGATCTTCCATGGCAGAAGGGGATGTGAACCTAAATCCCCCACATCGTTGTCCAACATTCTACTTACACCACACTGATTCTGTATGCACTACGGCTACACAATGTAAGGATCTCTGAGCGGTTTGGAGCTTTCTGAAGCTTGTACCCATGTAAGAAACACATTTTTTTTCTGATGTAATGTCAGGTCCTCTGTGAAGCACAAAAATAAAGCCTGTGACCAAGAAAGTTACTCAGTTCTTCTTGGACTAAAATGATGTAACCATGATACTTAGTTTATTCTATTGACAGAAGGCTGGAGAGACTGGGCTGTGGGGGGGGACCCCTGAGAATGTGTGAAATTAATTGTCAGGTTGTGACTTAGCTGGTTCAATGTCATGAAAAGAGCAACAGAGAAAGAATTGCTTGCCTTCTATGAATCAGCATTCTGCTATATGCATTGTGTTTACACAAAGACAGCAGAATTGTGGCTTAAATCATCACTCTCATTAACAGTTATTTTGATTTATTTCAGTGCAGATCCAAAGTGGTTTACAAAACTGTTAAACCGTCTTCATTTTTATTCTTGCAACAACCCCCTGAGGTAGTTAGGCTCAAAGAGAGTGAGTAGTCCAGTATCAGCCAATGAGGTTCTATGACTGACACCTGAAACTGTGTTTCCCTTGTCCTAGTCTAAAACTCACTGCACCACACTGGTCTACTCTATGGTTGAATGTATCCTTCAGCCTGTACATTGCCTCTCCCAAGGAAGGTTATTCCCTCAAGTTGAACACAACGTTTTCAGCAAAATGCATATTTTGATTTAATGTCATTTGCTCTCACTTGAAAAGCTGATTTAATGTTCCTTCCCATATAAAGAAATCTTGTACTCAACCATACTAAAAGCTAC
Source organism: Paroedura picta (assembly GCF_049243985.1). Taxonomy (NCBI): domain Eukaryota; kingdom Metazoa; phylum Chordata; class Lepidosauria; order Squamata; family Gekkonidae; genus Paroedura; species Paroedura picta. The sequence goes on along the minus strand of NC_135373.1, from coordinate 74,969,863 downwards.
AATTCCTTTTTAAGTGAATAGTTTTTGTATAAATAAGAAACTCAGTGTACTTACTTGGCTGAAATTTCAACGTATATCCTATCAAAACACCATTTGGATGAGTAGGTGGTCCCCATTCCAAAGTGAGTGAGTCCAAACTTGGGTTAGTAATCTTCAGAAAGGAGGGCACACTAGGAACTTTTAAGAAGATAGTATGAGACATTTTATAGATAACGAGAAAAAATAAAATTCAAACATGATATAATAAAAGAAATTACATTTATTTACATTTCCCCTTGAAGAAGTTGTACTGGTGACCTACATCCTAATTCTATCCATATCTGATTTCAATACATATGCTTACTGTACAAAGTTACAAAACCTTTCCTTCAAATAGACCTCAGTAAGGATTCTGAGCACTGTAAGAACTGTAGAAGAAGAAGAAGAAGAAGAAGAAGAAGAAGAAGAAGAAGTTGGTTCTTATATGCCGCTTTTCTCTACCTGAAGGAAGCTCAAAGCGGCATACAGTTGCCTTCCCTTTCCTCTCCCCACAACAGACACCCTGTGAGGTGGGTGAGGCTGAGAGAGCCCTGATATCACTGCTCAGTTAGAACAGTTTTATCAGTGTTGTGGCGAGCCCAAGGCCACCCAGCTGGCTGCATGTGGAGGAGTGCAGAATCGAACCTGGCATGCCAGATTAGAAGTCTGCACTCCTAACCACTACACCAAACTGGTTCTGTAAGAATTAGTATTATGTTGCTGTATTATAATCAGATAAACATTTTAAAAAGCCTTTAAAAGTTGTGATTAAAAATGCAATATTAATACTTCTTTTTCAGGCGGAAGTAAATTTTTTAAAATATAGGCTTTGTTATTACATTTTACCTAATTTATTTATATAATAAATCACAATTTTATGAGATTAGCAACAATGTTCACTGTTATATGTTAGCAGTAATCAGTCTAAATACTTCAGCTGTATTGAACAGTTTTCTAATTGCATACCTCCTTCAGGCGTTGTAAATTTCTTGTCAGGGGTTGATGGTCCTTCTCCTTTCCCATTAAACACTTTAACATTCAACTTGTAAGAACTATATGGCTCCAGTCCTGGCAACATTCCTTGAGTCTTATTTCCACTGAAAGTCAACACCTGTTTGTCCACATGCCGCTTACTTTTCCCAGACAAGCTTTGTACTTTCCAGTAGTAAATCTGGACATCAGACATAAGAATTTATCAAATCAGGATGTACACTATGGTAGGATTTTGGTTTACGTAGATACATATTTGAAATATTAAAACATACTGTAATAATGCATATTATTTCCTGAACTTGTTGTTTTCATGAAAGTCTCATTTAATTTAACGGCATATATAGTCCAGTATCATGTCTTCTGAAACCTGTCTCATGGAATTAGATTACTGGTCCCAATACAGATATTTCCAATTGTCTTTAAGAGTAGCTATCCCCCCTAACATTTCAAAGAGTAGCTATCCCCCCTAACATTTCACTAACTGTGGGCTGCAGGATTATTTAGTCAATATTGACTGTAAAACATTTATTTTAGACTTTATTTCCCCCCCTTACATTTGAAAAGGCTACATAAACTTCTACCTTAAATAGTGTAGCATTATATGACTAGTAACTGTACTGGTTGTCAATATATCACACTTGCCAATTTTATCTAAAACATTATTTGTATATCATCTGTTATGTTGTTATGATAAAAATAAGGATGTCCTAGCTATTAGCAGTGAAAACTATAGCAGCGCTAATATTGTTGGGAGAAAACATTATAATCCAAAATTCACAGACAGATGTTCCCTTTTAAACACACAATTGATTAAGAAATTTCTGTGAATAACATACATTGTACCCCTGAAGATGGCCTCGGACAAGGTTTAGTGGAACAGGATCCCACCGCACTTTTGCTAAGGTGCTGTTTATAACATGTACTTCCAAATTTTCTGGTGCAACCATTGGTACTGTGGGGGACAAAGGTAACAACATTCAGGTTAGAGCCACCCACATTCACTTATATAATATTTTGGGCTTCATGAATTTAGAGATCTGGTGGGGTAGCTATGTAACAAACATTGGGTTACAATATCATTTTGGGTTACAATATGATTTTGAAGTCTTAGATAAACAGAGCTTCTATATAAATAGCCAAAATAATTGCAAAAATCAACTTGAAAAACTTACAGTCTTCCCCAGAATATCCAATTGCTGCTGAAGGTTCTGGTGCAAATCCCAAATCATTTAATGCCTGTACTTTTATCTCATATGGAACAAAAGTTGGTGTACCAGACACAATATACTTAGATATGTTAGCAACTGTAACAGATGTCCACTCATCATCAACATCCTTTTGCCGCCAACTGACTTGATACTGAAGTCCTGGACCGTTAGACTGAATACGCTTTAATGGCTAAAATACAAAAAATTATCAGCAAAGAAAAATACGCAATCATTTATATAAAATGAATGGCCTTGAAAAATTGTCCCAATATAACCACTTAATCAGATATTATTACTGAATTAATTAATTTGCCTTCCTTTTCAGCTGTATCCAAGTATGATACATTCTAACATGAGTCTAGCAGTTCCTGTGTTGAGTAACTTTATTCACATTTCAAATGTGCTAACATCTTTACACAAGCATTATTTGGGGACAACTACTAGAATATAAAAATCCTGAAAAAACAGAACTTTCAAGATTTAGTTTATTTTAATTTATAGTTTAGTTGCATTTACCAGAAAACTCTGTACATCTTGGGTGGCTAATACTTGTAACATGTTATGCATTGGCATAGATTTAAATCACACTTTGTTATTTTTAGGTTGATGCAAGTGATCATAACAGAATCACAAGTTACCACATAAAATTATACAGTTGTCTTTTCAACCATAATGAACAAATGAGTGACATTAAATAATGTTCAATAATGGTTCTGCTTTTCTAGGTGAGAATGTATATGTACTTTTCTACATGTATGGGAAATACAAACACTGGTTTTTATTATTTTATCAAAGTCCTTACCTCCCACATAATCACCAATTTATCAGGTTCTGATCCATTCCCTTGAATGACAGTTGGATTTTCATCTGGCTCTGGAAGGTAAATATTTATAACAATAAGCTATTTTCCCGAATAATTCAATACTATCTTCAAACTAAGCTGATATTGATAAGGGATAATGTTCATTTACTTGCAGATTCTGTCAAGTATCTTTCAGAAGGATCACTTGGCTGACTCTTTCCAATTTCATTAACAGCTATTACACGAAATGAATAGTTCACATATGGTGACAGTTTCAGTTGTACAGTTGTCTGCATCCCATGGACATCCATATGGTAGTGCCATATCCCTGGTTCATGCATGGCATCTTCATATTCAACGATATATTCTGAACAAAAAGTGAAAAATATTTGGTTTCAGAAACCATAACTTTTCCACGGATTTTTTTAGAACTGAATGTATATACAGTACATTAAAATGTAAGCCCTCAACGGAATGTAGTGTAAAGCAGCATTCTACAAAACATGAAACCTTTTCTAATCCTTTATAATTTTTCCAATATTTTTCAGTTTTTAAAAATTTTATAAATTGTACAATTGTTGTTAGGTGCGAAGTCGTGTCCGACCTATCGCAAGCCCATAGACAATGATCCTCCAGGCCTTCCTGTCATCTACCATTCTCTGGACTCCATTTAAGTTTGCACCTACTGCTTCAGTGACTTCATTCAGCCACCTCATTCTCTGTTGTCCCCTTCTTCTTTTGCCCTCGATCGCTCCCAGCATTAGGCTCTTCTCCAGGGAGTCCTTCCTTCTCATGAGGTGGCCAAAGTATTTGAATTTCATCTTCAGGATCTGGCCTTCTAAGGAGCAGTCTGGGCTGATCTCCTCTAGGACTGACCAGTTTGTTCGCCTTGCAGTCCAAGGGACTCGCAAGAGTCTTCTCCAGCACCAGAGTTCAAAAGCCTCAATTCTTTGACGCTCGGCCTTCCTTATGGTCCAACTTTCGCAGCCATACATTGCAACTGGGAATACCATAGCCTTGACTAGACGCACTTTTGTTGGCAGGGTGATGTCTCTGCTTTTTAGGATGCTGTCTAGATTTGCCATAGCTTTCCTCCCCAGGAGCAAGCGTCTTTTAATTTCTTTGCTGCAGTCCCCGTCTGCAGTGATCTTGGAGCCCAGGAAAATAAAATCTGTCACTATCTCCATTTCTTCCCCATCTATTTGCCAGGAATTGAGAGGGCCGGATGCCATGATATTTGTTTTCTTGATGTTGAGTTTCAAGCCAACCTTTGCACTCTCCTCCTTCACCCTCATCAACAGGCTCTTTAGTTCCTCTTCACTTTCTGCCATTAGAGTGGTATCATCTGCATATCTGAGGTTGTTGATATTTCTCCCTGCAATCTTGATCCTAATTTGTGACTCCTCTAATTTTGCCTTTGTCATGATGTGCTCCGCATACAAGTTAAATAGGCAAGGCGACAGTATACAGCCTTGCCGAACTCCTTTCTCAATTTTGAACCAATCAGTGATTCCATGTTCAGTTCTCAATGTTGCTTCTTGACCTGCATATAAGTTTCTCAAGAGACAAATAAGATGTTCTGGTATTCCCATCTCTTGCCACAATTTGTTGTGCTCCACACAATCAAAGGCTTTAGCATAGTCAATGACGCAGAAGTAGATGTTCTTCTGGAACTCCCTAGCTTTCTCCATGATCCAGCGTATGTTGGCAATTTGATCTCTAGTTCCTCTGCCTCTTCGAAATCCTGCCTGTACTTCTGGAAGTTCTCGGTCCACATATTGCTGGAGCCTAGCTTGTAAAATTTTGAGGATAACTTCGCTAGCATGAGAAATGAGTGCAATGGTGCGGCAGTTTGAACATTCTTTGGCATTGCCCTTCTTTGGGATTGGAATGTAAACTGACCTTTTCCAATCCTGTGGCCATTGTTGAGTTTTCCAAATTTGCTGGCATATTGAGTGTAGCACGTTTACTGCATCATCTTTTAAGATTTTGAATAGTTCACCTGGAATGCTGTCACCACCACTAGCTTTATTGTTGCTCAGACTTCCTAAGGCCCATTTGACTTCACATTCCAGGATGTCTGGCTCCAGGTCAGTAACTACCCCACTGTGTTTATCAGGGATGTTAAACTTACTCTTGTATAGTTCTTCTGTATAATTTTGCCACCTTTTTAAAATCTCTTCTGCTTCTGTGAGGTCCCTACCATTTTGGTTCCTTATCATACCCATCTTTGCATGAAACGTTCTCTTCATATCTCCAATTTACTTGAAAAGATCTCTGGTCCTCCCCATTCTATTGTTTTCTTCTATTTGTTTGCACTGTTCATTTAAAAAGGCATTCTTATCTCTTCTAGCTTTTCTCTGGAATTCTGCATTCAATTGGGTGTATCTTTCTCCCTTGCCTTTCACTTCCCTTCTCTCCTTAGCTATTTGTAAAGCTTCCTCAGACAGCCATTTTGATTTCTTGCATTTCTTTTTCTTTGGGATGGTTTTAGTTGCTACCTCTTATACAATGTTGCGAACCTCCGTCCATAGTTCTTCAGGCACTCTGTCTATCAGATCTAATTCCTTAAATCTATTTGTCACCTCTACTGTATATTCATCGGGGATATGATTTAGTTCATACCTGAGTGGCCTAGTGCTTTTCCCTACTTTCTTCAATTTAAGCCTAAATTTTGCCACAAGAAGCTGATGATCTGAACCACAATCAGCTCCTGGTTTTGTTTTTACTGACTGTATAGAACTTCTCCTTCTTTGGCTGCAAAGCACATAGTTAATCTGATTTCTGTGTTGACCGTCTGGTGATGTCCATGTGTAGAGTCATCTCTTGGGTTGTTGGAAAAGAGTGTTTGGAGGCCATGGCTCCGCCTTCGAGCTCCTGTTCCACTGAGGGTCAATCGCTGCTGTGATTGACAGAATTGGGTTTTGGGTACGCTAACCCACCCACAATCTTCTCAGAAATTCCTTGTGAATCTCTGGGGCCTCTCTGTTTCGCAGGGAAATTAATCTCCCACTGGAACGTAAGCTCAGTGTGCACAGGGTCCAGCAAGCGCCGTCCGCCATTTTAATATCCTTTCCTCCCTTTCCTCCTTTTTCAACTCTGCAATCTACAAAGCTTATTTTAATCTACAAAGCTAATTGGATACCTCCCAGCAAGACCTTCGACTCACCACAACTCCGGAGTGAAAACATCTGGCAGACATCAGATCGAGCCTACAAACAGTGAGTGAGGTTTCCCCCGGCACCCTCTTCCCTGGAATAAACTCTCGGCGTGGAAAGTTGCTTTCTCTAATCCAAACAAGCTAGAGTGACAGGAAGACAATTTATTGCAACTGAGGGGGTGGACACTGCCAAATTCCAAGATATTGAGTCATTAATCAACGCAGAGATGCAAGTGCTCTTCCGCTTCTCCGTCTCTACTTTTTCCCCCGTTTCTGGCTCTGCTTGATGCCACCTCATTGACCCATTATGCACGGGGGTTTTAGTGCACATTCGGGGTGGAATGGCAGCGACTAAAATCACGGATAACGCACGGAGTCGGCTGCAACCGGCTGCAGCTTCAGTGCATGCCGCCGAAAAAGCCGCGTCAGTGAAACGCGGAAGAAAGCGCAGCTTCCGGGTGAGCGGGGCGCAACCAGAAGCGGCGCCCGGATCGGCGCGTGCATAATCGGTTACTCTGGGTTTTGCCACCGTCGCGCCCCGCCCCGTGCATAACCGGTATGCGTCGCGTCTTCCCCCTCTGCGTTTTCCACGTGACCCGAAATCGCCGTTTCGGCGGCCGTGCATAATGGGCCATTATGAGGCAGGCTAATTTTCTTTTCTAAGTAGAAGATGGACTTAAATTAACTCAAACTAATAAGTAACACCTCTTATTGCATATGTTTTGGTTTTCGAAGATAAGAGAGATAAGAGCCGTGCCTGGAAAGATCTCGCGAGAACTAAACTCCAGAGACATTGCTTTAATATCAAAACAGACTGTTGCTTTCGTTAGGACTCTGTAGGACCTCTACTGGTTATTTGCAAAATTGCAAATATATTTTGGAAACAACATATGCATAATTGATTAAGTCTAACAAAATTCCAAGCCTGGAACATGTTTTCGCTTAAAAAATTTGCATATCTTCTAGAGAAACAAACACAAGACCTGAAAGAATCTATAAATGGCTCGCTTAAAAATATGCTCATGGAGTTTAAAGGCATTAAGGAAGAAGTTTCTAACAGGAATGATGAACCAACAGTAGTGGCTGATGATATCTCTAAACAAGGTGGAAAATTACCAGCAGAAGAGGAATCTGAAATTATGGAGATGGAAAAGGGGATGTCAGAGTCTTGCAGCTCAGATAAGGACACCCTACCTGAGAAGATATACAGCCACTCCAAAGCAACAGTACACAAGAATCAATTAAAAGACATATGGATCTGCAGTGAAAGCAATCGATTGAAAGGAGCTTCTTGGAAAAACATCTGTACTGATATTGGAGTCCAGGAGGTACAACTGTTTCAAGATTTATCGATGTATACTCCGAGGGAAAGACTACAACTGTACCTTCCTAGCCAAAGACCAACAGGACAGAACATTAGTCAATGGGAGCCACAAGACGTAACAAGCCTCAATATGAGACCCCCTTAAGAAGCTTGGGGAATGGAAATGTAACACAGTGGTTGAAATTCTTTTCCTCTTTTCCCTCCTTTCCGTAGCTATATAGGCAATATAACTAGTTAAGAAGTTAATCTGGGGTCTAAGATCTTCTAAGTAAGCTGAATTTGTATTATTAAATCTAATTTCGTAGTGTCTACCAGCCCAAAATTAAAGCATAACTAAAAGGAGACACCTAATGGAATGGGCTTACATTATAGTGTGGGGTTTTAGATTTCCTATGATAGCTGAATTTGAATTATCTAACATATCTCTGTAGTGACTTTCAGCCTAAACTTAAAGCATAACTAAAAGGAGGTTCCTAACTGAGGAGGTGTAAATGTAACTAACGAAGAATTTATTCTATTAATTAATGAAGACTCCATTTTATCATTTCTGGTATTAATAATGTACACTTATATAACTTAATAACCTTAGCAACTCATAAACATATATTTGTTTCTCTTCTTTCCGTACAACTAAGCAGGCTTGTTTTTTTTCCTTTTTCCTTTTCCCTAGTGGAAATGTGGAGGGCTCTAGGACCACGTTAAGTATAAACTGTTTATGATTGTTAAAATTGTCAGAAACTATGCAAACAAATGCTGAAATGATGGTAACAAAGTAGACTTCTCTTTTTAAATGTGGTGCAAACGTGAAAAAGTCTATAAAAAGTCTATAAGCTTTGGGTAAAAGTCCATAATATTGTAGCCAGTCTTATAATCTTAAATGAAGAGAAGAGGGTTTTTAAGATTGAAACGGGGAACTAAAATGTTTTTCCGCAGTGCCTCCCAACCCACATACAGAGCTTCTTCTCCTATGCGACGACGACAGCAAGACTAGAATTGGCCAAGAAATGGAAAACGCAAGAACGACCCTCGACAGAAGACTGGCTGAATAAACTAGCTGATTTTGCCAAGATGGCCGAACTGACACTAGTAGTGAACGGAAGAATAGAAGAGGCCTTTCAAGATCAATGGGGCCCTTACCTGAACTATTTACAAAGGGGATTAAAATGGGGAACCAAGTGTATCAAATGAAGAGCATAACTCTCCTTTTCTGTATTAACAATGTAGATTGCATGTATCTCACTGTCTTTAACTCTGGAAAATAAAATAAAAACTCTCTATAAAAAAAAAAAGAGTGTTTGGAAAAGACCATTGAATTCTCTTGACAAAATTCTACCAGCCTGTGCCCTGCTTCATTTTGTACTCCAAGGCCAAACTTGCCTGTTATCCCGGTTATCTTTCGGCTTCCTACTTTAGCATTCCAATCCCCCATGATGATAAGCACGTCATTTTTTGGCGTTGCTTCTAGAAGGTGTTGTAGGGCTTCACAGAACTGGTCGACTTCATCCTCTTCAGCAGCAGTGGTTGGGGCATAGACCTGGATGTTGAATGGTTTGTCTTGGATTCAAACTGAGATCATTCTGTCATTTTGGGGATTGTATCCCAAGACTGCTTTTCCTATTCTCTTATTGATTATGAAGGCTACTCCATTTCTTCTGCGAGATTCTTGTCCACAGTAGTATACCTGATGGTCATCTGAATTAAATTCACTCATTCCTGTCCATTTGAGTTCACTGATTCCTAAAATGTTGGTGTTCAGTCTTGTCATCTCTTGTTTCACCACGTCCAGCTTGCCTTGACGTTCCAGGTTCCTATGGAATAAAAGTCTTTACAGCATCGGACTGTGTTTTCGCCACCAGTTACTTCCACAACTGAACGTCCTTTCGGCTTTGGCCCAGTCGCTTCATTCATTCTGGCGCTACTCGTACTAGCCATCTGCTCATCCCCAGTAGCATATTGGACACCTTCTGACCTGAGGGGCTCATCTTCCGGTGTCATATCATTTTGCCTTTTGAACCTGTCTATTGGGTTTTCATGGCAAAGATACTGGAGTGGTTTGCCATTTCCTTCTCCAGTGGATCACCTTTTGTCAGAGCTCTCAGCTATGACCTGTCCGTCTTCGGTGGCCCTGCACAGCATAGCTCATAGCGTCACTGAGCTACGCTAGCCCCCTTGCCACGGCAAGGCAGCGATCCTTGAAGGAGGAAATTGTACAATATCATGTCATTTAATACACTTGCAAATTAATGACATCAGAATCTGAAAAAAACACATTCCATTTAAATGAACATTGTGTCTTCATAGCTTATACTGGAACTTCATTTCAATATGGCAAAACCATACTTATGACAGGGCTGTTATTGTCATCTCCTGGTATCCATGTGAGCTGAACACTTCTCTCTTGTTTGTCAGTCAATTCCAAATCAAACGGAGGATCAGGACGATCTGTAAGCCAAATAAGCACAGAGAAGATTAAAATATCCATTATGTCTCAAGAACATTAAAACTGCTTTTAGCATGTAAAACGGATTTACTAATCACACTCACTAGCATGCAACAGCAATGAAATGTGACAACCAATGTTGCTGGAAATCAATGGCAGGAAAAAAAAAGCTAGAATTATTACATGAATCCAGTGCCAGATTTTCTTTCGTATTATGAAATAACTGACACTGGGAAGTAGAAAAGATGAAATGCAATGATTCACCAGCAGTTTCAATGTATGATTAATGACCATGAATATTACACTAATCTGTATGAAAGCCAATGTTCCCTTACAATAAAAAGGGAAATAAAAAGGAACACAAATATGTGCTGGGGGGGGGAAAGTAGTAGTAGGAGAACTGTTTCAGAATTACAGTATCATTTTGATCAGCCATTTTTCTTATAATTGGAATCAAAACCACAATAATCATCAGTTCTTGGAGGAAGTCATTTAAACTAGTTTATCCTTAATTTCTTTGCACACTGACAACTATGTATCTGCTGATCCATGGAGAATTTGAAATTTGTGCTTGACTGAAAGATTGATTTCCCTGTTTGCCCACCAAACTGGCTCGCTCTTCCAGGCCTAGCTGGTCCCTTGCAAGATAAGATGCACAATGAGAACAACCACACTATATCTCAACATTCTAATGGCACGTTTAATTTGATTTTACTGCTGCATGGATAAGTTTGGAAAGCTTATTTCAGCAAATGTACAAGTCTCCATCCCCTACCATTGAAATACTGTGATGTATGACATGGACATAAATACTGCAAGTTAATGAAAGATCAGATTTAAAATATATGACCAACGCAAAAGGCTATGCCTATGATTGATGAACCCTTATCTGATTATCCCAAGCTAGACCCATCATAACGGATCTAGGAAATTATCAGTTCTAGGAAACTATCATGCCCACTGCCAGGGATTTAGCCTGTATCTGCCAGAACTCAAGCAAGCCAGCCTAGGATCTAGGCCGTGGGTAGTATTTGGATGAGAGATCATCAAGGGCACTGAGCAGAATAAGGCCATGGCAAGGCACCTCAATATCTCTTGCCTTGAAAACCCAAGGATGTCAACCTCATCATAAGTTGTCTGTGAACTGATGGGAGTAGCAGTATTGATGCATGCTTTACAGTGCAATCTGAATCAAAGTTAGACCCTCCTTATTGAAGTTAATGGGTTTCAAAGAGTATAAATTTATTCAGGATTGCACTGCAAAAAACACTAAGAATCATCTTCCAGTGGTTATTATCAATAGTCCTGAAGTAAAAGTTTGCAAGAACAGAACAGAAAATATTTTTACTTCATTATTCAGTCTGATAAAACATCTATTTGGATACTTGAGAGGAGTTATATAGAGGCATTTTGTTTTCCTAAGATGAGTAACACCTTTGTAAATCCATTGAATAGGCTTAAAATGGTGTAAGCTCTGGTCATAATAAACATAGGCTTTGGACCTATATTTCTTAGAATACTTACAATGGTTTCACTCTGGGTACAAATATTCACCCCAGGTTCATAACAAACACTTTGGGGCATATGGGAAAGCAAATAGTGCATTCACAAGGAAAACATTTAAATATACAGAATTTCATAACCAAAGATGACATTATAAGATTAATGTAGTCTAATGTTTTAAACTGCACTGAGGACAATATGAAGTGCTTAGGTGTGGACAAACACTTTTGATATTATAGTTTTGATATTATAGTTTCAACATTTCTACATAATCTTTTTAAAGGCTTCAAGGAAATTTTTAACTTTGATTAGCTACTAGTAGATTTTTTTACAGTTGAGATCATGTAACAACCATTAGGGAAAGGAATAGTGTTGAACACACATTTGGATACAATGTTTACTCCCAAATATAAATTGTGTTAAACCATAATAATGAAACAGTTTAAGCATTTGCTCATAAGAATAATGGCAATACAAGGCAAAAAGATTCAAAATAAGTTTGCAAACTGTAACAGAAAAAAAAACACAAGTTGATAGGCGGATATGTATATTTTATAGATGAACGCAAACAAGACTTTCCATTAGTTTACCGTAAACAACAGGTGGAGTTGTTGGAGGAGCTGCAAAAGGATATTAATATGAAGTGTTTAATCACCGTTAGTGTAAAAAACACAAAAGTGTAAATTTATTCTTATCTGAAACACTGTAGAATTTTAATGATGATTAGTGGTCTTACTCAGTGGCATATCTAGTCTATTTGGTGACCAGGGTGAGTGGGTGGGTAGGGCTAGGTGACATAGCAGTGGGCAGGGATGCCAACCTCCAGATGACTGCCCTGACTTGAAGCTGGCAACCCCCTATCCCTTGCGGATAGTAATGGGGGAACTCAGAAACCATACCAGTCAGCCAGCCACTCCCCCCCCCCCCCAGGCCAAAGCTCACACAGGCAACAGTGCCTCCCATTTGTTGGTGGGGCAGGCAAAAGATGGAGACATTGGCAGCAGCATGCAGGGCAGGCAAGGGGGAAGGGCTCCTCCATCATTGATGTCACCAGCTAGTTGGGGCTGCTTCTGATGTGGCTGGCTGGGCCACCCAGGAGGAGGTTCTGCATGATTGTCTGACCCAAGACACTGCAGGAAGTGGCTGTGTGCAGGTGCAGCCAGAGAGTGGTCAGCTCACTGGAGGGCTGTGTGGCACCCCATATCAAGTGGCACCCAGGGAATGTGCCCTGGTCTCCATAACCTAGATACACCAATGGTCTTGACATAAAATTAGCAATGCTTGTTTGAGGTTTTAGATGTTATAAGCTGTGTAAGTAATTACAAAGACCAAAATAATATTGAAAAGATTATTAACAAAAGAACTTAATTAGTCACACCACAATAATAAAATTTTATTTCATCAACAAATGATGAACTGAAATGTCTGTCTTTCTCTTGCTATGTCAAGTTACTTCACAATAGACGCAATCTATAACTGCAACAGAAGCCTCCTGCTGAGTTTGCATCCTCCCAGAATAAAGCTGTTATGAATGTGGATTTATATGGATGAGCCCATTGGCTATGCCAAAGCTTTTTTCCCCCTTGTCAGTGGCCCTTGATCAAGGGAGAATATTTTTATTGAAATAGCATTTGTCTGCTGCATGGTAAATTTAAAGCAAAAATAATTAGAAAAAGACCACAGTTTCAAGGACCCATTCCCTTCAATTAAGAAATGTTCAAGTATTTACTCTAAAGCAGAGGTAAGCAACATTCTGATGCAAATCCTGAACAAAATAGAGTCTGCCACAGGTGGTGGTCATGGCAGTACTTGTCACATGAGCCAAACCATCTAAGGATGTTGTGAGGGTAGAAGCACTGATGGCTTCTGTACTTCATAGGGGCAGCAGCACTGAACATGCAGCTAGGGACCTCCAGTGCCTGCCTCACAATCTGAGCACTTGTTGTTGTTAGGTGTGAAGTCGTGTCTGACCCATCGCGACCCTCTGGACAATGATCCTCCAGGCCTTCCTGTCTTCTACCATTCCCCAGAGTCCAATCTGAGCACACTAATCAGCAATATTGCCCAGCCTGATTTGACTGCATATCTGAAAGGCAGATATTGTGGCAAACAAAATGATGTGGTCTAACCAGTACAGGCAAACAAAGATTTTCTCAGTAAGAAGAAATAATAGTGGGGTACAAAGTATAAATAAATAAATGCTTACAGGACCTGATCCATAGTACTTCAAATTGGAGGTGAGATACATCTGTAGAAGGCTCAGTACGAAAAGAAAGGAGAACTAGTGTATCTCAGCTATTTCCCTGCTATGCTGTCTTTCTGTCCGCATAACATTTTTAGCAGTTCAAAACACAATTCTTCACCAACAGTCTGAAATAGTTTAATCTGTAATATTACATGATTATATTTGCTTGATACAGCTAGAAGAAAACTAACCAGATTCCTGTATGGTCAAAGAACCTTATAGGCAAAATCCATACACCTAGAACTCCCAATTGTGAATCTGTGCAGGATCGTATCTGTGTGTCCAGCGTTACCATTTCTAGAGCTTAGGAGACCTACATTTTTGCACTTTCTTTTCCCCTTAACAGATAGATTGGGGTGGTGAAGGCACGAAATCACCAGTAAAAGGAACATATGGGAGGTTGTTGTTGTTTTAAAAGGAATAGCTCAAAACCCATGGTCTGTTCAGTGGCAACTTGAACATCATTTTTCAAACATGAATTATGGAATGTACAAGAAAATAAGGTCAAGTTATTTGTATCCTCTTTCTAACTTTTCCAAAAGAAGCTATAGCACAACTTCAACTTAGAATGAATGTATAGTCCTGCAATATGGATATAGTTTCTCCTTACTAGCATATCAAGAGAAATCTTACCAACAACAGTAAGCACAGCACTTGCAGAAACACTGTCCAGAGTAGTATTAGCTAGGCAAGTATACCTTCCACCATCCTTATCAGTAACATTCATAATGGTTAAGTTGTATTTACCAACAATAAACCTGCAATTACAATAATTTAATCACTACATTGCTTCATAACATATAATACACACAGTGAAAGAAATGAAAAAAATCATCTAAATTTGCTCCCTAATCTTAAACCTGCATGCCTCAGGCATAAAACCACATCTGGATCATACATCAATCTTTTACAAAATGCTCCTGTCATCTAAATTACTCCATACCATAAGCAAGAATAAATGAGTATCATTTCAGTGCATTTATATAGACAGCTCATGGTAATTTTTATGAAGTAGTTATTACTGAGCTATTACAGAAATTCAAGTACTAAGATATCAATATTACTTTTTATGTGAAAGTAATTCAGTAGTTGCCAACTTCTAGAACATTTATCTACATTTTACTGGGGAACAGATGCTTTTTAAATTAGGGCCTCATGTACTTAAATTTTCTCAAGCATGGCTCCTATGGAGTTTAGCAAAAACAAACAAACCAGAAACCCCAAACATGTGAAAATCAATTAAAGGTATTTGCTAACGGTATAGAGATTACTACAGACTGCGATCATGATTACCTTTACATAAAGTGATACTGAGTTAACCTCTAACCACCAGATCTGATGCAGACCTACCAGCCAAACACAGCTCACCTGCTAATATGTTTATTCAACTTCTTGGATATTTTTTTAATTGCTGTATAAGTGAGGGAGGGCTCTAATGACTCTGCAAAATGATGTATTGGGGATACCTTGACAAAATACTTCAGCGGGCAGGAAGATCAGATGAGACTGGTCCCCTCCTTCCCTTTTACACAATCGGAAGAAGTGGTAGGATTAAATCCCTTGTAACTGATGCCTTCCTGACACTGCTTATGCACTGGAGGTTTCATGCCAGGCTGCAGGCTGGAGTTTTAGTCATGGCAGGTTGCCCCATCTCTTCCTGCACCCATGGGGGATCATTTGGCTTGGTGTACCTCATCTGCCCCTGATTTGTGCTCCTGCATGGGGAGCTGGGGCAGTGAAGTTCCCAGTGCATAAACGGTCAGAGAGGAGCTGGCGTGCATCAAATAAACTACAATACATGGCTGGTGAGCTAAAGTTTTTTTTAAAATATATTTTATTTTAAGATTTTTACCCTGCTATTCCCCAGAGGGCTCAAGACAGGTTACAACAAATTTAAACTACAATAATTAAATATATATAAGTTTTAAAATCTAATTTCAATCTTAAAATATAATCCTTTTAATTAAAAATATCTTCTTGCATAGCAAATAAAATTTACCGGGGCCATGTGAAGCATGTGAAGTGGTGCCTACTGGTAGACAGGGAGGCCAGTATCTTCTTGGTGTGACTTCTGGCATCAACTGTAGGCCTGGTGGAACAACTCTATCATACAGACCCTGTGGAACTAGCTAAGGTCCATCAGGGGCCTGATCTCATTAGGCAGAGAGTTCTACCAGGCCAGTTTCACCTCTTTGGGGTCGTGTGACTCTGAGCAAATTCTGGTTGTAAGATATTGACGCTCTTTGGGAGGCATAATGGAAGTTTGGTGGGTTACAAGTTGCACAGATCTCTTGGCAAGAATCATAGGACATTTTCTACACTACCTTCTATAAACAGCAACAATAAAGAGTATTAAGAGAATCCCTTAATTTCTGCATGATCCATTTAATACACCATTCAATTAAATATAAGGAAAATTGTCTACACGTATTCTTGGTGATGGCATTTTCTGCCTAGGACTGAACCCACATGAAAGTGGTTATCTTGTACATACCTTTCATCATTTGATAATTCACCACTGTCTTTCAACCATGTAACTGTGGGTATTAAGGTAGGATCATACTTAATGGTACATTCAAAGGAAACTTGTCCATTCCTTTGTATCATTTTGTATTCAGGTTGCTTAATAATCATAGTTGGTTCTGAAACATAAAATCACTGTTAAGATATTTAACAGCTGGAAATTCTTACTTATATAGGATCTAGGAATTTTGTAACTAAGGATTGATTTCTTACCCTTAATTTCCAATTGAACTTCATTTTGTACTTTTCCTAATTTATTTCCTGCTACACAGGTATATGTGCCGCTGCTATCCTTCTGGGCCACAGGAATTTCCAAAGTTCCATTGTTATGGAAAACATAGTGTTCTCCCTGAAGAATACTACCTTTTGCTCCTTTAAACCTAAGTATTAAAAAAACAGGATTATATTATCCAACATTATGCAGCTATTGTAACTGAATTTGGGATCAAGGGGTGGCTATTAAATACATAGATTCACTCAAATTCAACAGAGCTAGACCAGTGCTTACTAAAGTGTAAAGAATAATTGTCAGAAATGCCAGAATCCAATACAGAATGTGTGTAAGAACTGTATTTCACTATGTATGCCAATGTGCTTCTTTAAGGAGCAACAAAAAAGCTACCACAACCCCAAAATGTTATGATTTTATAATATGGGTAAAGCTTTGTTAACTGTCTTTCATAGGGAAAAGGATACCTAATCAAATGTGCTCAAAAATACTTCATAGCAACCGAACCAAACCCCACTGGGAATACCATGGCAATATCTCCCACATCTGGGAGAACACATTCCCACCACTAAGTCACACAATCCTGCACAGTAGGTGGACAAGGAAGCCACATACCCAGGAGCTCTCTCCATCAGAGCTGGCTCCTGGCAGATTGAGGGGTAAGGAGAGATCAGAGTATGTTAAGTTGGCAGTGCCAGCTTGCCCTTTTGGATACGTTTTTACACTACACCTCCTTAAATTATTGCTATGAATGAAACAGAACCTCTTATGCACTGCAACTGATTTACCATTCGATTGAAGGCACAGGTGAACCAAAAAAAGCACAATGTAGCAATGCAGGTTTGTTTGCAATGACTTGGTAGAGTTGATTTCGAGGAGTAAGAATTCTTGGTGCCACAGCTAAAAGACAAAATTGCATACACAACAAATGATAAAAATCACAGTGCATAAAATTATTTTTCTTCTTTTTATTATTATTTGGCATTTAATAAAATAAAAATAACAAAACAAGGAGGCCACAGAGTATGGCCTTGGCTCTGAGCACCATCCACCTCACTTCAGTGAGCACACAGCACAGCTTTCATGTGCTATTCTTAGTGGGGAGGGGCAGCTTGACACAAGGCAAGATTACAGCAGTTTGAAACTGGAATATTATGCTTCCTGACTGTAGCTTAGGCCAGTTAATAAATTTGTTGCTGCATTCTGTAATATTTGATATTTCTGTTATGTTTGAAGGACTAAGAACTTGGTTCGCTATGTGTAATCTGCCTTGAGTCCCTGAGAGAAAGGCAGAGTATAAAAAAGTAATTAAATACATAAAACAAAACTTCAGAAAACTGACATGCTAATTCTGAGCCTTTAGTTTAAAAAAAAGATTCAGAAAAATGTCCAGGTATACCAGAAAGAGGAGACAAGATTTCTTTCTCTTCACAAGTATGCCTTTTTAGTGTTTGTTTGCAACTAGGAGTGTACGCTTGGCTAATCCAAGCTGAAATAATAGCTCATTTTTACTAAGTGAAGTGTTTTCTATTGGAAGATTTCTTTCACTAGAGTAGTGGTTCTCAACCTTCCTAATGCCGTGACCCTTTAATACAGTTCCTCATGTTGTGGTGATCCCAACCATAAAATTTTGCAAGCGTTCTTTCACATAATTTAAACTGACCAATGGCATGAAGATCCATTGTTCATGATTATATATAAATTGGGGTTTTTCCCGGGGTTTCTCAGTTCAGTTCTGCCTCTTGTCCCACCATGCCAATCTTGCTCTTTTCCAATGCTCCAGACAGATGAACGCTCTATCTCGATCTACACTGCAAGGCTGTTGTGTGAATGCCCCCCCCAACCAAGCTGCTTGCCCTGAAAAGGTCATTCAACCCCCAAAGGGGGCCCAACCCCAGTTTGAGAACCACTGCACTAGAGGAAATGTCTTCTACTAATGAAAAATATCACTTAGCAGAGGAAGAAATCACAAGGTGCAGTTCAGTAATTTAAAAAATAGGACACTAAATGACAGAAATTCAGAAGCCACATACCTTGAGAAAAGAATCTCAAATTTCACATTAATAAGACTTGTAGGCTTTCTCAATGGCTTAACTGAAATGAATGACATTCTTCAAAAAGATGTTTTTCATTATTAAATAATATCTGCTACTTTTAAAGAATTTAAAAAGGATATTTCCCAAGAAAAATTCCATCAGAAAAATACATTCCATGGACATTTAACCTGGGGTAGACTTGCTGAATTAATTGGATTCATTATTCAGATATAATTGACAAACTTCTTCCAAATTCAAGACACACATGCATTCAACAGTCAATTTTCAAGTGTTTTTTAAAAGTGACCTTACCCAAAACATTCACAAATGCATTTGCCAGTAGATATCCATATTCATTAGAGGCATTACACTGATAAACAGCACTTGAACGTTCTTGTACATCAGTGAATATAATTGTATCACCATCCACTCTTCTGCTAGGATCTTCAGGTGCAACTGTTTGGAAATATTAAATGAATATACATAAATACACACACACATCTGGTTTTATGGGGATTCTGTTGCTGTGGGTTAAGTGAGGCTGCAATGCACCTGAAAAAGCAAATTTTAGTGCAGAAACAGACAAAAAAGTCAACCCTTTAAAAATAAAAATCCAAACAACATTACTATTGTGGAAACTGTGCGTGTGTGTGGGGAGGGGGGCTGTTCTTGGCCTCAAGTCCCTTTTGGAGCTGGTTCATGGCATCTGAATGAAGCCTATAAGAGTCAGATTTACTTTTCAAAACTGGTCTAACACACACACATATTATATGCACAGGCTAGATAACTGGGCTATGTTCAGGAGTGACATATAACTATTTCTTTACAAAAGAATTGCAGCATTTTATCCTCTACCTTCTTGCCTAAACTGATGTCTTCACTAAAAACATAATTGTTTATTTGACATGCTAAATTTTTACTAGTGTCTATTTGTAAAGTATGGATCTGCATTTCCCTCTGAATATTTAAGCATTAATTGCAGGATATAGGGTAATAAAATGAAGCTTAATCCTCATGAAGAGCACAAGGTCTGACCTGGGTTTTAAAGTGCCTTCAATTCTGTACTTCCCTTGGACTTCAAGCCTATGTTAGATAAGCAGGTGGCAGATGAGACTAGAAGTTTCCTTTACCAGTTTCAATAGGTTAATCAGCTGCAGCATTTCCCAGGCAGAAAAGACCTGGCCATTGTGGTGGACATACAGTTCCAGAGGAAGGCAGAAGCTCCATCTCCTTGTATGCTATGGCCACAATCCTTATTACATTTGCAAATTAAGTTCATATGAGGAATTCACATATGACATCTTGGACATTAGTCCCTGTGATGCTTGTTTTACATGTAATGGGTAGTTCTTTTTTCAACTGGACATACCAGGTTGAAGTTGAGACTCTCTGAACACAAAACAGATACTCTATCTTTGAGTTACATTGCCAGTATCTCTCTGAAGCTACTAGCTGCCTTACATACATTAATGGAAACTTAGAATCATTCTTAAATTATTAGTTTTAATAACTGACCTTCAAATATAGTAATTAATTTTGTTTACAAATTCATTTAAGAAGATGCTGTCTGACATTGCCATCAAGCTATTGATCTATATAGCTCACTACTGTCATCTTTGATTGGCTGCAGCTCTCTAGAGGATGAGACAGAAAAAGGTTTTTCCCAACATTTGGTATTTATAATCCTGTAACATAGATTGGGACCTTCTTCATGTAAATATTGTGCTCTACCTCTAAGCATCTTTTTTAAAAATACAATGCTCCAAACTCCACATCATGACAGGTGTAAGGACACATGCACAGGAAATCTCTGTTCTTTAAAGTGTGCTTGCTGTGCTATGACTCTATCAAAAGACAACAAAACAGTGTTTCCAATTTGAAATTTCTGATAGAAAATTAAAACAGGATATAATCTGATCACTAGACTGGAGAGACACACTGTGAAGTCTTTGGGGACTATATGGCTTTGAAATTCAAATTTCCTTTGAAATGATGCGGTAGGTCTACATCTTCCAGCTCTGAAAAGCCACACTTCCATAAACACTGTCCCATTCCATTTCACATCAAATAAAGTTTTGCTTGTCAGGCAGACTAAATAAATAATGAATATGCAAGGCACAGTAAGTAACTCTTATGTACTTTTCCTAAAGAATACCTTAACACTTCTTAGTTTAGCCTTTAGCCAAAGTATGGTACACATGCATTTTAGGCACACAGACAAGATTCTGCCAGATTGAAGCTGACAACACTTTTTTCTGTTCCACCTTCATATCAACACCATTCTCCCTTTTTCTCCTCATATCTCCTAATCAGTGCCATATAAAATATTCTGACATATATCACAGAATGATAAGGTTAAATACACATAAGCAAACAATAATTTGTACCAATTATATTCTGTTTTTGTATATTCCAACATAACTACTCTGATTCAAAAAAAGCTCAAACTACCCCCGGATCATCACCACCATGTCCATTTCTATATTAACCTGCTTAAAGTTTTTCACAAATATATACATAAAAGACATTTCTGTTTTACTCAAATGTTGACATTGGATGTGAAGAACTATGGTTCTCACAGTTTCTGAAGCCAGGGAAGTCATACCCTGGTAACAACAACCCATATAGGGGAAACTCCACATAATAGAGGTGACTTACTTCTCCCAGTCAATATGCTCACCTTTTGTTCAAGGTAGCAAAATAATATCCAAATCAAACTGGACACTTGGCTGCATTTATAACACTTTAATTTTCTTCTTCCAAAGTCTTTACAAGGTCTTATCAAAATGAGCACGGGTTTAAATAACATTTTCACCAATGTTTCTTCAGTGACAAGATCAAAATGACAGCTGTTATGTAAAGACAAGCTTTCCTTCAAATAATTACAGGAGCTTATCATTAGAAGTTTTCCAACATAGTAATAAAAGGAACATTTGGACATAGCCTGCTGCGCTTTTAACTTGGTTGCCTATAGGCACAGGAATAGTTCCTGTGAACGAATACACATCTGAAGTCATAACCTCACATCAGATTTCTGAACCTCATAGGCTGCACTATGTAGTGGAACTCTCAAGCCTCTAAAGCCGGTTAACCTGAACCAGAGTATTTGGGGTGGTGTATCAACTGCAAGTAGTAGGCAGGACTTTGGTACTATATATGGTGATGGACTGGGTGACTGAATGCTCAAAAACAAAGTTTGGCTTAAAGATGCTAATTTGCGGCTCCAACAGAGCTAAGCAAAACCTCCTAAGGAGATTTTTGCTATTGCATGGTGAAAAAGGCCAGGTACCTTTGGCAGGATACAAGATGTGAATCCTTGAGCTTGTCTAACTGAGTTTGGAAAAACATCTCAAAAACATAAAGGGATTCTGCATGTTGAAAAAACTATTACAGAAAAGCAAAAATTCATTGAGGCTCTGATTTAACCAGAGACCACATGTTTTTTCCACCCTGAACAATTATCCTAGCCAGAAAGAGCCATATGGCATACATATTTAGTTTACCAGGAAAGTGTTCCTGAATGTGTGACTCAATGGGGCTGTGACAGACTGCACTTTTAAGAAGCTTAGAAGTGCTGTACAAACAGCTGAAGAACTGAGAAGGATTATTCACAGAAACAGAGAGCCTTGAGTGACAGGCTGCTCCAAACAATCTGATTGATTAGCATCGGCTGAAAGACTTGAAAGCTGCATGCTGAGGACAAAGTCAATCAGATTTCTGCCTTGACTGAGTGAAGTCTGATTTCACGCAGAGAACTGGGAGAAAGTTGACAGGCTAGACTTCTGTAACTTGTTCTATGTGAGCCTACCCTTGTCCCTGACCTGGAAACTGTAACTGATACAAAATGCAGCTGCTATGGTTCTAACTAGAACATCCTATAGAACCCACATCTGGATAGTACTGAGGCAGCTGCACTGGTTACCAGTGGAAGTTCAGATCAGGTTCAAATTAAAATAAATTTGAATTTGATCAGGTTCAAGGTACTGGTTTTAAACTTTAAGGCCATTTGCGGTCTGGGTCCAACGTATCTGAGGGACCACCTGTCTGGCTCCGCTCTTTGAATACCAACAGGTTGGTCATCTCTGGCCTGAAGGAAGTCCGCCTGACCTCAACCAGGGCCAGGGCCTTTTCGGTCCGGGCCCCTACCTGTTGGAATGAGCCCCTAGGAGAGATGAGAGCCCTGACGGAGCTGGTCCAGTTCTGCAGGGATTGTCCCCACGTGGTCGAACGAGCTCCCAGACTCGCGGGGGCTTACAATAAATGAATAAAACAACCCAACCCATAAAATCCCCAATACATTAAAAGATGGTTGTTCAGACACCTCAAGTGTCATTTAAGGGCCCATCTTTCAGGTTCCTGTGCTGAGCCAGCAGTAAAATACCATACTGTGGCAAGGTGGAATGCCAGAGTTCTCCATGAAAGCAGAAACAGATAACTAGAGAAATTCATTCACAAAGGGAAAGAAATACCAAGGAACTATCTTGCCTCAGAGAGGGAAATGGATAGATATGTTACATCATTTATTTATTTATATTTTAACTTATATACAGTTCCACAGGGCCTCTGCCAGGGATTTGGTTGAGTTCGATCTAAACCACCGCTTCCCATTGGCCCCCAAGCCTCCCTCTGTTGACAGTCAGTACAAATCCACCCAACCCACTGGGCCTCAGTATGAGTTGATTAATGTTCCCTAGTATTCTACTGTTCCACATACTGTTTAGTGTTATCACTACATCATTGTTACTGTTATCACCACATTACAAACTGGGTTATCTTTATCATTTCTGTTTCATGTAAACTGCCCTGAGCCTTTGTAGAGGGCAGTGTGTGTGTGTGTGTATGTGTGTGTGTGTATATATATAATTTTTTGGATGGTTTTAGTATTTATATATGATTGTATGTTATTTTAAACTTGGTAAGCTGCCATGAGCTGGCCTGGCCGGGAAAAATTCAATAAATAGATAAGGGTATTTGGGAAGTAGGTGGTGGTGGGGGGGGAGAAACAGAGAGAAAGAGAGAGAGAGAATAACCTACCTAGTCAAATACGGAGTTTAAAGACTGCAGAGATCCCTGCCCTGGTGTGGTTTGCCTTTTGAGACCTTAAGCATCAATTAAAAACTCAATACAAGTACTGGTATTTCAAGAGAAGGGGTTTGGGTACTGCAAAAAATTAGAGAATACTCAAAGTGTACTGGTTTGAGGCAAACACTGGAGAAAAGACTCTTGAGTATATAAAGATTTAAGACAATGAGAAAAGCTTAAGAAATTCTCTGTAGCCTAAAATATAAGAACTCTTCCCCATAACCCTTGGTAGAGCTATGAACAAAAGCTGCAGAGTTTTCAATGATCCTGAAAGAGATGAATTGCGAAAACCTTTGATGAGACTACTTTAGAGATATTCAAAATAGTCCTTACTTGCAATGGAAACTCCATTTGTCAACCAACTTATGTTGGGTTTGGGATTGCCATTAGCTCTGCAGATCAAGTTACCATGTTCTCCTGGGGATAACACAAGGTTTGTAGGTTCTCTTATCCAGTAAGGTGCAGCTAATTTTAACAAAAAAATAAAACAATAGTCAATAAATACACATAAACACGTACACACATATATTCTATATAATAGCATTTTCCAAAAACAAGCCAAGATAGTATTACAACATAGAATATTGACAGAAATTCCTTAAGGATATTGCCAGAATATCTACAGTCAGTCTTCTGAGAGATAAAGAAATGCTGCCTGTTTGGTTGAGATTATGAAACCTTGCGCAGAATCTGGGGGATAGGGCTAATTTTGTGACATTAAAATAAGAACAGTGAAGAAGTCATTGGAGGTTTGAGAGCTATGAGGTATGAAACCTAGAAATAAAGAGCAGCCCTTCAGGCTTACTAGAAAATTTCATTGCCAGTTAAATGACCAGTGTGCCCCTGATGAAATGATAAAAACAAGGATCAGAAGAAAACCACTTTTACAGTGAAAATGGGAAGCTAAAAGTAAATTAGGTTTCTGGACTTAAATTTAGAAGTCTGATGAAAATTCTGTCAGTTCTACTATCATGGCAGACCTGTAATCAGATAATCTTAAGGATTAATCAATACTAAGAAATCCAGGCTGAGGAGTGACATTGAATTCACACTGACTTGAAGCAACTATTTGAATCTTTTCCTGCGAGCTTATTATAAAATTTACTAAGCTATGACTAACAAATATAAGTTTATTTGGCTTTGTATAAATATATGTTATACCAAACTCTCAGTGTAACAGTTTATTGCATTGCTTGTGTGGTACAGCAGGACATCAGGAGTACCCATGCATTTGGGGACTGTGGACATCTTTGGAGTTATGACATGAGATGGTGGGAGCAACCACAAGGCTACTAGAAATGGTGCCAACCAGAGGTGAAGCCATTTACAGACAGGAAGCCACAGTGCAGGGGAGGAAAGGGTAATTAAAATAAACTGAAAAAGAGGGATGAGGGAGAATAAAACATAGTGGTTGCCTCTGAAAATGCCTGCATCACCAATTATACCTATAATGGCCAATCAGAAGTACATCTGGGTAAGAGCCCCACCAGCTTTCTAAAAACGGTGAGTATCAAGAAAGCAGTTGATGGGTGCCATGATGTCCCCAGGCACCATGTTGGGGACTCTTGAGGTAGAGTGTCAGACTCAAGGCTCAACAAACGTAGGCTCAAATTCTGACTCAGCCCTAAAGTTCTTGGGTAATCTTGGACCATTCACATACTCTCAGTGCAATGGATTTCTCTGGGTAGTTATGAGAACATAATTTAGGAGGGGCAAATCATGTACATCTTGATCTCCTTCTGTCAAAGTAGAATATAAATGTGATGAAGAGGGAATGGTCAGTTTCATTTGGGTTCTAGATGCAGGGTTTGTTATTCAAAGAATTCTTAGTTATCAAACCTGGAATGAACTGGAAACATCTATTATGTCTAGTACATTCCAAAGAATCCCTACATATCACTAGATTCTGCATGTTCAGAAGCGTACATCATATTAATACAGCTATCCTTCCAGAAGTACATCAATCTTAAAGGTAAAGGTAAAGGTATCCCCTGTGCAAGCACCGGGTCATGTCTGACCCTTGGGGGTGACACCTTCTAGCGTTTTCATGGCAGACTCAATGCGGGGTTGTTTGCCAGTGCCTTCCCCAGTCATTGCTGTTTTACCCCCCAGCAAGCTGGGTACTCATTTTACCGACCTCAGAAGGATGGAAGGCTGAGTCAACCTTGAGCCGGCTGCTGGGATCAAACTCCCAGCCTCATGGGCAGAGCTTTCAGACTGCATGTCTGCTGCCTTACCACTCTGCGCCACAAGAGGCTCTTACATCAATCTTATGTAAGGTAATTACATCATCTACTCATATGATGTCATGAAAGGTCCCCCACACGTGCATAGCATGGTGTAAACCTTCACCTATATTTCTGATCTGGAAATTTTGCAGACTAAAAATCAGTGAACCCTTCTACGTTTCTACATGTCATATACGTTTCTTCCCCTTCCTCTTAGAAACTCAGGATGACATACATGTTTCCCCTTCTCTCCTTCATATTATTTTCACAGCAATCTCATGAGGCTGTGAGAGACCTAGTGCCAAGTCACCTAATAAAGATCAGTGAGTAGAGTTTGAACTTGCATCTCACAACTCCTACTCCAACTTTCCTTATGGACTACAGTGATTTCTGGTCTTTTAATATATTAACAAGTAGACATAAACTTTACCTTTGACATTGACTGTAATAACATGATGTGTAGAACCTAATCGATTTCTTGCTAAGCATTTGTATTTTCCAGAATCAGCTTCTGTGATATCTCGGATTTTGAGGGTTTTTCTAAAATTTTCATAGAAGGTTCTATTGGCAGGAAGCTCACCACCTTCTTTAATCCAGCGGATAACTGGTGTAGGTCTGGGGAGAACAAAAGCTGAGACTGAAGTTACCGTAGCATTGTTAAAAAAATTAATAATTATAAAGACAATTTGCATAAAAATATTACTATGACTAAAGTCCTTTAAAATACTTATGCTAAGCATATGATGGAACACTATTCTCAGATGTAGTAATTATGAAAGGAATTATTTTCTGCTAGACAGAGTACAATTTATGATTCAAAATTACAATTTTTGACCTATTTTATTCTAGTTTTATGAATAAGGGATTGTTTCCCCCCTCCTACCTTATATTTGCTTCTATATTTGTGTTTAATTGCTCTGGTCTAAGACAGTCTAAATAAATAAATAAATATTACAATTTAAGAAGAACAAAAGCCCAGTTCTTGTCAGAACACAGGAAAATAGAGTTGCCAACATACTTGGAGAAAAATATACTGTTAATAGACACT
Organism: Paroedura picta; assembly: GCF_049243985.1. Lineage (NCBI taxonomy): Eukaryota > Metazoa > Chordata > Lepidosauria > Squamata > Gekkonidae > Paroedura > Paroedura picta. The sequence continues at coordinate 74,943,024 of NC_135373.1, read as the reverse complement.
TATGCAGAAATGGCTAGTTTAAGTTTTTCATATAATGTCATGTGGGTAAATAATACCACATGGTACCAATAACAACATATTAATCCTCTATTACAAGTACATTATTTTTTTTCTTCAGGTGGTTAGCAACCTTACAGGAGAAGCATGTTTATAAAAAGGAGTATTTTGAAAGTGCTTTTGAAAGGCTTCTCATTTAAGCCAGTGATTGAGATTCCGTGTCTTCATTCTGGGATGCTGGGACAAGTTCTTCTTTGAAGAAGAAAAGTTGCTTCTTATATGCCGCTTTTCTCTACCCGAAGGAGGCTCAAAGCGGCTTATAGTTGCCTTCCCTTTCCTCTCCCCACAACAGACACCCTGTGAGGTGGGTGAGGCTGAGAGAGCCCTGATATCACTGCTCAGTCAGAACAGTTTTATCAGTGCTGTGGCGAGCCCAAGGTCACCAAGCTGGCTGCATGTGGGGGAGCGCAGAATCGAACCCAGCATGCCAGATTAGAAGTCCGCACTCCTAACCACTACACCAAACTGGCTCTTTGGGCATTGAGAACTAGCTAAAGTGATGCTGAGTTGCTGGTTTTGAATTCCCAAGACACTCTTGTTATAAGCATACCAGAATTAAAACAACTATCAGCTAAATCAGGTTGCAGTTACATACTTATTTAGTAGTGGGGGCCTTTAGCATAATTTCATAAACTTCATTGCCAATGCAACTCTATGCAGTATAAGAATACAATGCAACATGGTCACTATGGCGATCTTCCCCTCTTCCCTCATTCATACATAGGATTTTCCTGCCCTTTTTTTCTTTATTTTTGTATGAGCAGCCCCTTTATCTATTTTCTTTTTATTTGAAGCTGTCCCACCTGTCACATTATAGTATTTTGATGCTGGCTCAGTCTAGGGACTTAAAGGAAAAAACAAGATCCCCTGCTTAAACTATACTTCTATAAGACTTACCTCAGAATGACCAACAGCATGGGTATGAAAATGGCTGGAGGAGGCTTTCCCACTTTTGTAAAAAGGCCAGGACAGTCAGGAGCCTCAGGAGACCTGGCCAGCACCATGTCATTTGGGGGCTAACCTGATCAAGTGAGGGAAATTTTTGGCAGGCTCTGCATTAGTGGCGATGTACAGCTTGACTGGCTGGCAGTGTAGTTTTTCATGGATCAATGCAGCTCTCCAATGGTCTCCCAACTTCCTGCTTATAGTTTTGCCTCCACATTTGGGTATCTCTGGAACAGCTAACCTGCATAGCTCCTTAATGGCTTAAGCTTCCATCTAGTCAGTTCAGCTAAACTCTGGTGCTTTCTGATCCTTCAGTATGGCCAGGCTTATCAACTGGGGCTCATCCTCAACTCAGTTTTTTTCAATGCCCAAGCAGAGTTTCCAGGAGATTGAGGCATTGTGGGAACATAACCTAGTGTAATGTAATGGTCTGGCCAGGTGTGGGCATCAGATTGCAGTGATTCTTCCAAATAACCAACACCAAGAGAGGAGACAAGATACAAAGTTGTTTTAGTCCAAGGTTCAAGATTCCAGAGATCAGGCAAGCACAATAATCCAGTCCAAGAAGTTAAGGCTTTCAGGATTCAAATAAGGAGGTAGCAACATCCATCAAAATGCCTTATAGTTAAATGCCATCACCACTTTCAGCCAGCAGCTGATGTCTAGCCACAAGGTGAGCTCTTCTCCTCTTAGACTGTAGCTGTACTCTAAGCCTGTGCCTTCACCTCTCTAATGGTGGAGATCCTGGAGGGCTAGAAACAAGCAGCTGGTTTTCATCTGCTAAATCAGAACCGAGAGGTGAAAGTGGTTCTGTACAAGTTCTTGGCTGTAAGTATTGGCATGCTTGCACCTCCTCCTCTTGTTTGTTGGCTTCTGTTGCCTCTGGCCTAGGCTACACTGGTATCTTTCTCCTCTGAGAAGTCCTCAGTATTGCTGAGATCTTGCTGGCCCATGACACTGGCCTGTTATTCTGCTGTGCACATGTGCCAGAACCTTTAAGGTTTGTTACTTTAAACGAGCTAGAGGCTGCATACAGATGAGCGCTTTACTTTCAAAGCCTAGGGGACTAGAAAAGGAGTCAGTTCCCAATAAATTTTGATATCTTCCCCCTGTGGGAAGAATGCCAGATTATTTTTATTTGCTGACCCCACCCTCTCTGAGAAGATGCTTTATGCTGGCTCACTTAAACTCACTACCAATAGCATTCACGAAAGGCTGGTTTCTAACAGTCACTTACCTAAAGAGAATCTGCACTTGCTCAACTAAACAACCTGAATCCATTGAGCATGCCTTTTTTTTACTGTGACCGACACAACCTCCATAGGGAACGACTCTTGATACTATTAATGAGAAGAGATGACTCCCTCAATACGAAAGAAGGTAACTAGTTAATTTCTTCAAGATTGTCAGGCTATTCAAAAATCACAATACATCCTTTGGACTCTGAGTTTGAATTTTGATTTGATTTACTTTATTTTATAGTCTAGTTGTATTGTTTTAACTATGTCAATAAAGGTATTGAATTTGAAAAATGAGCCAGTTATCTTATTTAGCATCCTCAGCCAGTTGGGTGAGTACTTCTTTTTATTGGGGCTAAGCACAGAGGAAAGAGAGAGTGGGGTTATGATACATTGTTAAGCTGTGTTTTTGTTTTTAAAAACTCCAAATTAATCTGGTTTTAATTTCAAGGGAATGTATAAGTAGGATTTGGCAGGGGGGAAGTAACTACAGCTGGGTAGATATTTTTGGGGACCCTGATTAATTGATATTAGGGGTAATAAGTATTGATTTTTACTCCTGTGTGTTTAGTTGGTTCAGACATTGACTACCCTCTCTGCTGCCAACCTTGGAGTACTATTTAAACTTTAATAAGGCAGTTGTGTTCCATGGCCCTGCATGTGGTTTGGTTTATAATATGCAGCATCATTTTCATTTAATAGGTTCATCTGAGTTCATTTGCTTCATTTATATAGCTGCTGAAATTAGATAAGCATTATCTAGTTGCTAATTTTTTGCAACCAATTTTCAGTGTGTCATGAAGGGAAGACTGACTTTAGTGCTAATTTTATATCTGATTTTAAATTTGGGATATTTTTCTGGTGAGATCCCTTCAAGGTGTTCTGCTTCTGCTCTGCCCCCTGCAAAAAATGCCAAATCAAGGCCACCGCTACAGCAAAAAAGCTGGTTAAAAAGTCAGCTAGGCCTTCACTACTGCATAACCTGCCCCCACTTTAAGTGGTAATAAAAAAGTACCCCAAATAATAACACTACCTGAGTGTCCCACCCTTTCAAAATCTCCTGTTTCTGGCAATCTTCATGCTACCTCTGCAATTGATGATTCAGCCGTCCTTTTAGGATTAGCACAGACTCTTGAGCAGCTCTCAGAGTCTTTTGATCAAATGGCAAACAAGCATCAGCAGCACAGGAGACACCTACACACAAGAGCACAGTCAAGAGGTCACTTTCCTCCACTGAGCCCAGCTCATCCAGTAGTTTCAGTGAGGATGAGATCCAGTGTGGTCCTCTGTGCAAGAAGAGGTGCACCAGGAGGCACAAGTTTAATTCAACATGGGAGAAAGAAAATGCTGGTGATGCTGGGGTCAAGTAAATTCACCTCTGATGAGGATTCAGAGCATGTATCAGGATATTACTAGTAAAAGGAGCTCATATTCCTAGTCTGCCACCTTGGGCCTGGAAGCATAGAGGGGAAGAATCAGGACCTGGCACTATGGGGATCTGAACTGCATGGCACTAGCAGTGCTACTCTGGCCTTTAGCATTAAAGAAGGACCTCTACCCCCAGCATTCATTTGCCTGGAAAGATCTGGGATTATATTCTGGAGGGATATTATGTAGATTAATTTTTATTATTTAAACAGGACATGGATGAGGATATGTGTGGACCTTGCTCAGAAGCAGCAATAAGTGGCCTTACAATGTAATTTCATTAACTAGAGTGTAGTCTGCACAGAGCTTTTATTCCAGTCGCAGGTCTATTCAGTCCCTGCCATCTTCCACTGAATGAGATTTCCATTTTGATTTTGTTCGATTTAAATTTTCCCTCTGCAACAAGCAACAAGCATGATTGATCCGGAGTGATCCTACCTTTATCCTGCAATATCCTAGAGTGGATATAACCCTCAATATTTGAAGAACCGGATTGCGAAAGCATGAGAAAGCATGCGGAGCTCTGCCTGTTTCAAATTTGTTCCTGAACTCCGTGGTGGTGAAGCCCTGATTGGCCAGGGTGTCAGTTCCTGGTTTCCAGGCTTAAAGGGAAAGCCCTAGCTTGTCTTAAAGGGGAAGCCTTAACTTCTCTCAGCAGAGGTTCCAGAAGCCCTAACTTCTCTCAGCAGAGGCTCCAGAAGCCCCAGAAGCCCTCTCAGCAGAGGCTCCAGAAGCCCTAACTTCTCTCAGTAGAGATTTGCCTCTTGTTTTTTTTCTACCATACTGTATAAAGTGTATCTATTTTATCATAGCCCACTTCTTCCACGTTTTATCCTAGCAAATAAGTCAGTTCCTAACATTTCCAAGAGAAACATAAAAGAAATAATGTATATTATCTGTCAATATTAATGTGGTTTCCTACTTCTGTGATTTCTTAACAATAATATTTTAAAGTTTGTACATATTCACATCATTTTTAAATGCAATATTTTGTTAAATCATTCTTTAAAATTGCATGTAGATATTTCCATTATTGGTGACTGACTGTAAATGCAGTCCTTGTACCACTGAACTTACACAAAAGAACCAGTAGATGCCACTACAAATTCCATCCACAAATGAAACTCAGCAAAACCACAAATCAATGTACAGAGGCTAAGTATCAGACAGAAGGGAACCTAAAGTTTCAGTATGAATTCACTGTATTACCTTTACTCTAAATCTCTGTTCTTATTTAATGCCTGTTTGGTTTCAGTAACTTAGTAAGGACAGATTCTCAAATGTTATACATAAAAATATCCAAGCACAAAATATATCTGATTAGTCTTATGCATTATATTATTCTACTTTGATATGCAAAATATATATGAACAGTGGTTAGGTGTGTTCATTCCTTGATGTATGTTTTATGCCTTTGGACATATTATTGTTCCTATTATAGGAGAACAAAATAGTTTTGTTTTACACAAGAACATAGCTCAGGCATCTAGCACCAGAAACACAAAAACAGACAAGGTAAGTTGCTGCAAAAGTTTGTCTGGGTAGGAACAAACAATGAGGAGAGGTTTTTAATGTCTGCCCCCAGTGCTGTTCTTACCTAAAATGGTCCTGTAGAGCTGCTATTTGCCCTGTTCCCATTCCAAATTACTCCACAGGATGTTTGTATATTGCCACAATGAGACACATGAGACAAACTTCTAAGGCCTATTTCAGGACAGGTAAAACCTACACTCTCCTATGCTATGATACTGATTTGAATCAGGTCCCACGTGGCTTTTTTATTTCTTTGTTTTTAACACCTGGGAGTTAATTTACAATACTTCCAGTGCCTCACATAGTAGATATCTCATGGGTTAACTACAGATACATTGTCCTGGAGTTCCCATGTTTATCAGATGTGCACTGGGAGTTGCATATTAAAAATATGATTCCCAGGTTCATAGATCAAGACAGTGGCCTGCAGAAACATATACTTTCATCCTACAGTGATTGCCTGACATGGACTCAAGAAGCCGCTATTTTCCACCCTCTTAGAATACATATGTATACTGATTAGCCATAGGTAAGCTTTTCCAGCAGTGCAAAAAGTGGCCTGATGGGATCATTTCAGGTCAGGAAAATGGTGTGGGGAAGAAGGTCATATATACCAATGCCCCTGGGAATTTTTCTGTACTGAACTACAGATCACATTTAGTCTATAGGACTGGGGCATAGGGACATGAGGTCAAAGTAAAATATCAAATACAAGAATAATGAAAACAATTTTTTTCATGTTTACTATATTTACATGGTATGATTATAATGACAACTCACAATCCTTCTGCAATACATTCCAACATAAGGGTGTTTCCTCTTAGCTCTATTTTGCTACTTGTGGTTCCAGTAGGAGTCAAAAGAGTTGGCCGTCTCTCTATGTGTTCTGTGGCTGAAATAAAAGAAAATGGTATTCAAAATTACTACAATACATATCTAATTCCAAGCCAATAGAACCCTACCTTGTTATAAAAAAAATTTCCACAAAAAACTATCAAAGTTGTATCTTTTGAAGCTATACATTCATCAACTATACGTGCTATTCATTGTAGTTAGTGAAGGCTTATAGTGAAAGAGAAGAACTTTTACGATGGATCTGGGAGGGGGGAATTCCACTTTCAATAGAGCTCATGCTCAAGTGGAAGAATAAGAAAAAGACCATATTAGCTAACTCAAACTTATTGTATCTCTCCCCCCCCCCCCCCGCCTGCATTGTCATTTGTAAAAGACCTTGTGCAACCAATGCTTTAGTACAGGGGTAGTCAACCTGTGGTCCTCCAGATGTTCATGGACTACAATTCCCATGAGCCCCTGCCAGCATTTGGGGGAGTTACTTTTTGGTGTGCTGCTAAAAGTCATGTTTTGGGGACCATTCCTACAGTGAAGCCTTTATATACACACACTTTCAGAATATAATTTGCAGTATTTCCTGGGAGCAAAAATGAATGTTAAATCAACCAGTTTGCAGTACAGACGGGCCCAGAGAGGGATACATTATATTACTGAAAGCAATACTTTCAGCTCTTATCTTCCATGTATTCCTATGCACACACAGAGCTCCAGTGAAAGCCAATATTCCCTTTCCTTTAAATGAAACATATGTACTGAGTTGCCTGCTTCTGGGGAAATGGGGAAATCATACAGTGCCCAAGGAATCAAAATATTTAGGCTTCCATAAGCTTTTTAAAAAATTGCAGATAAGATACAAAATGACAAGAATCTATTTAAACCCTGTTTTATGAAAATGAAAACAAAGCAGCAGAAATCAATTCAGTCTTGTAATTTACCAGGTGCCTGATTATCACTGCCAGGCAATAACTATTTCAAAATAGCTAGAATATACAAACACATTTATCTTTCTCCTTTACATGAAAAGATCATTAGCTCAGCTAAGAAAAAGCAAAGAAGAGCCCTGTATGCAGGTCCTATGACAATGCTCTACACAGCTCTTTCACTTGCTTCCCTTTCCTTGGAAACAAAATGCCTCTGATCACTTTGGATATGGTCACTTTCTAGGCCCAAAGCAAGTTTCAGCAAGAAATTTGTCCCTGGCTTTAGCTAGTCCAGCAGCAAATGCACAGTGCTGTTCTAAGCAGCATTACATCCTTCTAAGTCCATTGAAGTCATGGGCCAAGGAAGTGTGTGAATTCTGTGTAGAGTGGCACTGGTAGGGACTGATTTTGTCACCCATCCTTTAGAATACAGCTGCTGGTTTTAATGGTTCCCAGATTGTACTCTATAAAGTAGTGGGTGTCTGTGCCTGCAGACAAGAACTAATGGGTGTTTTTGTTTGTCTTGAACCTGAGAAATGAAAAGAGGAGTCATTCAACTCAGGATGGGTTGATCAATTATGTATGCTCCGATAAAGCATTTTTGTTTGTTCTGCAAAGGTTGCACAAAGTGATTTGGGTATACATTATTGGGAACTACAACAGTACAGCCAAACCCACAGCAACATAGTTGATAGTGTTACAAAAATCTCTTCCCTTGAAGAGACTAGGGGGAAGAGGGAAACATATTAGACATTTGTGTTGGTATCAGTATGTTGAGTAGATATGTTTTGTAGGACTTATACATTCAACTCAAAACACTTAGGCCAGGTGTAAGCAAGATGAGAATTCTGAGATACAGCGTGCACTAGTGACTAGTCCCAGTGATAATCAGCTAATTCAGAAAAAAGCAATAAAGTAAATATAAATTAACAAATCAGCTACATGGATTCATTTGTAAAAATGTTAAGATGCTTTACATGCAAAAGCTCCTGTTGTTACTTGTAAATAAAAGCTCATTCTTTACAATTAATTTGTATTACCACTAGTAGTACTACTATATAGATATAATATAGATATAATAGAATTGTAAGGGGAGTAAAGTTAAGCAGCCATGGAGTGAAGTTAGTTAACTAAACTCTACAGTGAAAAGAGGAATGCCAGACTGGATCTCTAAACTCACCACCATAAAAACCAGAGTCACTCATATTAGCAGCTATAGTTTCATTCAATGAATCCACTGAAATAAACAGAATATCATAAAGAATGCAGTCTGGCCTTTACATGTTAATCCATATATCAATGTCAAAAAAGATATAACATAAGCCTATTAATTAGGGTTTCCAGTGAAATAATGGAAATTTGGGGGTGGAGCCATACAGTATACCTTCCAAAGTGGCAATTTTCTCCAGGAGAGCGGATCTCAGTCACCTGGAGATAAGCTGGAATCCCAGGAGACCTCTAGCTAATATCAGTAGGCTGGCAACCCTATTATTAACGCACTGATAACCAGAAGCTTAGCCTTTGTCTATTTATATTAATTATTAGTCACATTTTTAAGTAGAAAACTTACAGAAGAGTAGAAAGCATACAAAACCTACACTAAAGTAAAGGTTGCAAACCTGAATACAGGGTGCATAAATGTCACTGAAATCTGCAAACTAACTAACAAGCAAACTCTTCAGCATGTACTATTTATTAAGCTTGTTTTGCCAACTATTTAAGTTCCCCATATTCCAAAAATAGACACATTATGTTAAACTAACAGACATAGGAAAACATAATATTGCACAAACTAATTTAGAAAAATTAATACCAACCTGGTTCAACCTTTAACGAAATTGGTTGCTTCTGTTGAATAGTTTGCGTATGATTAAATCTTGCATAACATATATAATCTTCACGTGTGTCCTCTGGTTTTACATTTGAAAAATAAAGGTCTCCATTTAGACTTTGAGAAACTCTATCATTTTGAGGTAGCTTTTGAAAAGCTGAGGCAGGGGGAGGAGAAACAAAAAAAAATTTATAATGCCACTAAGTAAAGAGCTACTTCAAAGATGTCGCCTAACTACTCTTTCTTTGGGAAGTATTTCCTTTCACAATATGACACGGAGAAAGTTCAGTGCTAAGTGGGACATTATTTGAGGATGGTGAATTATCAGTTTTGTGAGGAGGGAGGCCAGCATTGTCTTGGTGTTAATTTCCTGGCCTCAACCATGGGCCTGGCAGAACAGCTCTGTATTACAGGCCCTCCAGAACTGTTGAAGGTCCCAGAGTGCCCTGATCTCATCAGGGAGAGCTTTCCATCAAGTGGGAGTCAGGACTGAAGAAACCCTGGCTCTGGTTGAGGCCAGTTTTATTTCTTTTGGACTGGGGGTACTGAGCAAGTGCTGGTCACTGGATCTTAGTGTTCTTTGGGGGATATAGTGGAGGAGGCAGTTCTGTAGATACAGGGGTCCCAGACAGGTAAAAGCTTTGAAGGTTAGAACCAAAACCCTGAACCTGTTTAAGTCTCTGATCTGGAGCCAGTGTGGCTGGGAGGACACCAGTGTGTCATGGTGGATAGGCCAGAGGCCAATAGGCATGGCACAAGCTGTCAGGCCTGGCAAAGGTGGTAGAATGCATGGCAAGCAACCTTTGTGATCTTGGCCTCCATGAATATGGAGGCATCCAGAATTATGCCTAGACTCTTGATGGAGGTTGAAGGTGTTAGAAAGACCCCATCTAGCAATGAGAGTTGCCATATCTTCTTTAGCACAGCAGAAGAAAGAACCTACCCTAGGCAATAATTAACAATTAAATAATTTAACAATGAATAAAAATAGAAATATCTTCTCTTCTTTTAATAGTAATCACCAAAACAGCCTCCAGATTTGTACCGTTTTCAAAGTGGCATTTTCATCAGTGGTTGTTTCCTATTATTCTTCACTCAGATTTTAACAAATTGGCTCAAAGGTATGGGGAAGCTTAGTCAAAAGACTGTTCCCTAGCACTGAGAGTTGCCGTATCTCCTTTAGCATGCTGGCCAAGCCAAAGGACCTCCGTCCTCCCTGGATTTAATTTCAGTTGTCTCCTCTTGAACCAGTCCACTACAGCTTTCAGACATTTGGCTAAAGAGTCCGGGGTGTGGATGGCTGACCATCCATCAACCGAAATATCTGGGTGTCATCAGTATATTGGTGACAACCCAGCCTCAAATTCCAGACTAGTTCTGACAAGGGGGTATATATAGAACAGCTCCATGCAGGACTCCACATATTAGGATTTGCACCTGCGATATTCTCTCCCCTAGTGTAAACCTTCTGTCCCCAATTTCGGAGGAATTACTATAGCAATTTTAAGGCTAAACCTTTGATCCAGACATTGGCTAGGTGTTGGGCTAGTAGCCCATGGTCTACAGTGTCGAATGCCGCTGTCAGATCTAGCAAGAATAGCAGTGCTGACCTGCCTAGATCGAACTCCCTTTGGAGATTATTTGTGAAGGCAACCAGCGCCGTCTCCACCCGTGGCCAGGGCGGAATCTGAAATGGAAAGGTTGAAGGGCTGATGTCTTCTTCCAGGAAGCTCTGTAACTGTTCTACAACTACCCGCTCAATCACCTTGCCCGGAAATTACAGATATAAGGCTGGGCAGTAATTGGCAAGTTTAGATTGGTATAACCCTGATTTTTTCAGAAGTGGTCTAACCACAGCCTCCCTCAGTTTCTCCTGAAAGGTCTCCATGCTCAATAACAAGTTAATAATCTCCCGGGAAAGGTTCCAGATCTTCTCATAGCCAGTTTTTATCAACCATGAGGAACACGGGTCACGGGAGCAAATGGACTGGACTGCTATCAAGGCCTGTCCATATCAGCTGAAGAGAGTGGGCTGAAATGGTCCAAAGTGGGGCCTTGAGATGATGAAGGGGTCTTCAGTTTGCTATCTGTATCAAGCTTGGTCATGGTGGAGCATCAAGATTTTGTCTGTAAAACAGCTTGGGAAAACCTCACAGCTAATCTTCAATTAAGTAATTTCTGACAATCCCTAAATTAAGGATGTTCATGGACATGTCCATGGAGGCAATAGCAGTCATAAAATTCTCAATTTTTGTGGTTTTTACTGTCATCTCATAAGATTTCATAAGCATCTTATAAGATGTTCTTGTGGCCTCATTATAACTTTTCTTCCAAACTTGTTCTAGCCGTCTCATTTCCTGTTTCCATTTGTGCAGCTCTGATGTCTACCATGGAGCTGGCTTAGGGCAAGAATGGAGGGGGCATTGGGGTACAATCTTCTTGATGGCTTCAGAAAGACAATCCTGCCAGTCTTCTACTAATGCATAAACTGAGTCACCAGGAGAAACCAATTGGATCCACAAGTCTCCTTGGCCGAGCGTAAATCTGCCTATACAGGGAGAGGCCAGGTTATCGATCGGAGCCTTAAGGGCAAAGTGGTCCAACCATGGCACCCTATTTGATTGTACTGGACCAAAGTTTATTTCCATCCCAGAAATCAAGTCCAATGTGTGGGACCTGTAATAAATTAGGAGAATCCCATTATTTTCATGGCAGACATTGAGTCCAAAATACCTATATCACACTGCCTCAGCAACTGGATCAGTACTGCCATAAGGAAAACACCTGTGAAAACTGGCAAATTACAAAAAACTATTAACATACAATAGGTTGAAAAGTGTAATGGCAGGAGAAAGAAATGTGGTGGTATAACTATGTGCCATCACATAGCTAGCGAGGGTTAGCCAAACACACACAAAAATCAAATAATATGACTTTTGTTTCAGTTCTTTATAAATTGTAAATGAAACTTACAGTTATCCATCCAAAATATTATAGGTGGAGGTAATCCCACTGGAGGCCTACAGGGGAGTATTACATATTGACCTTCAATTACTCTTATTGGAACTAGGGTTTCCTTAGTCCACAAGGGGGACCCTGTAGAAAAATTAAAATAAATGGAATTGTTCAATAAGAAACATGGTAAACCCCAGGAAAAAAATGAACAACATGTAACACAAAAACTGCTATCTCATGAACTTTATCACCCTTTAGTATGAACATATTTCAAGTAGTTACATTTTTAAGAGGAAATTAGAAAAAGAATATCCTGTGTTAACAATTTAGTTTTCAACTGCTAAATAACAGACAGAAAGGAAAAAGTTTCTTGAACTTTCCTAAAATGAAGAGAAGAGTACCTTTGATAATGTAACTCTGGGTAATGCAGGAAAGCAAAGCAATTTTATAAACGAGTTTTAAAAGAAAAAGGAAAATGGATTCCTTTTGAAACATTGCAGTCTAAGAATAAAGTATAGATTTTGCAGTATCTATCTTTTAAATGTATAAAATACTAAAAAATCAAAATATTTTTTCTCTAATTATGATGCTTTATACAATACCCAGTTTTAAACATAGTAGGAAAAAGAAGGGAAATATTGCGTGCTTTAAGTTACTAAGAACTTTGGAGAAAATAGGCAGTTTTTCATGCAATATATATGCTAAAATATCAAAAACTGAACCATTACCTTCTAACAAGATTGCTTTGATGAGTAAAAAGATATCTTTTTTAAAAGGAAAAAAGAAGACAAGTAAATAAAGAAAAGTAAATAAAGAAAAAGTTAATGACAAGTAGTAGTAAGTTATTTATGTTTTAGTGATGTCAAATAGTCAACTTACTGGATGAGCGAACAACAATATTATTGGAAATTGCTGCTCCACGTTCATTTTGTGCTGTGCACTGATAAACTCCTTCATATGCTTCTGCCTTTCCTCCATTTTCTTCATTTATAATATTTATAATAAGAGTTCCTGACTGTGGCTTCATTCTTACCCGTGCATCTTTATCTATGTCAAAATGAGTTCCGTTACGTGTCCATGAGAAGCTATCAATTGAACAAATGTGTTTTTTTTTTAAAAACAACACTTCTTGAACAAAACTTATCTCAGAATTACAATATGAATGCAATGCATATCTAGGACATACACTTGCTCTGCTCTAAACTAAGCATACTTCAGGGTTCTTAGGGAAATGAGGAATTTCCATTATCTACTTTCATAAGGAATAATGTCTGCATGCACAGTTTTCCACAGGAGCCAATGGAAATCTTATGCAAAGATCAAGATTATATCGATTGCCTGGAAACATTTCTGAGAATACTTGAACAGTAAAATATTGCTAATCTCAAAGTTGCTAGTGTCTAAACTAGTATTTTTATTTGTAACATATAAAATAAGCTAACTCTTTAACAAAGGTTACTACATACTCTATCTACAGATGTACACTAATCAGTTAGGACTCATATTGTTAACATTGCATCAGTAATTCCATTATGTATTCCTTTGTTAACCTGTCTGTAAAAATTTGCTCTGGGCTAAACTATGTCATATCAAATCTCCACAGGAAACCATGTCCTAATTGCTTTCCCTATTTTTTAAAGCCACTGAAGTGAGAAGGGTCCATAGTTTGTACCAGATTGCTATTAACTACATCAGACAAATAGGTTTCTGAGACTGAAGCTTTTTTCTCTGCTATTCACTAGTAAGCATGCTACCCTATTTTGTTTACTGAAATGAAAAACACTAAATATTCTGTAGGTTATCTACTATGATTAGGGTCCAAACATTCTATTAAGTCACAAGCAAATAGTGCTTCTTCATACACATGGGAGAGGGGTATATTTTGTTCCAGCACTGTCCCTCACATCTGATGAGGTGCATTCTGAAGCATCTTGATCTCAAAGGACTCTTCAAAGGGCTGCCACTGGAATGGGGGAACTGAAAAACACCATACATAAGTAAGCGTATCTTGGGCAACACTTTCAATTCCATCTGTTGTGGGCATGGGTTTTTTTAAAAAGTCTATCTGATCTATACTAGAGGTCTTAATTTTGAAATGAACTTAGTAATGATAATCATTAAACATTACTTTTGAAGTGTTCGAAGTACACCTCATCTTGTTGCAGCCCTTTCAACAATCCTATAAAGCAGAGGAACATTATATAATGACTGAGCTGGAAGGTTTATGAATCCATTAATAGCAATAGAAAAAAATTAAATAAAAAAATCAGCCATTTAGCTGCATCACTCCAGAAGCTTATGAGTTGTATCTGAAATGGTGATGCAGAACCTTTGATGTGTTCTTTATAGCTGTTCTGGTTTTAAACAGCTATTGAATACTGTTGACTAGATTTTATTTGTTTATTTTATTTCTGGTTGCCTTTGTTTTAAAGTGTTGTTGTATACCTCCGATCTAGTTTTAGATAGTTAAGCCTAATTTTGTTTGCCAACCATTTTGTGCTTTTAGAAAAATGTTACACTAATAAATGCACAAACTAAACACTAATAAATGAACAAACTAAAAAGGGCCCAGGAACTCCTGTTTTTTTGTTACAAAAACAAAAGTCTGACAGATACTCAAGCAGCAATAGAGACTCTTCAGTCCTGGATCACTAGATCTAGAAACACAATTGTTTTTCTTGCTGTGAAGCATAAAGAAGCAACAATCAGCAGTATACTTGCCTATTCAAACAACCTTATCAAGCTCATTTCTCGATAACATGGATACAGGCTTTTTTTAAGGATTAAACTTCAGAATAATAAATTCAGTACATACCTAGGAGGTGGCTTTCCTTTTGCTTCACACTGTATTACAATGTTCTCCCTTGGGTCAATAATATAATCTTTTGGAGACTGTTGCATTATTGTTGGAGGCTGTGGCACTTTTAATGAAAATATAATTCAAAAGAAAAGAAAAATTAATTATTTTTTCAGAAGAATTAAATCCTGAATTTGTAACAAGTAGAAAAAAGTTAAAGCAAAAAAGTTAAAACAAAATAACAAAAAGAGTGATGACAACCATAATTGCAGCTGCAATCATGAATAAATGTTCATGGAAGTAACATGTCCTAAAATCAATGAAGGATCATTCCAAGGTACGCCTGGAAAGCTGCAGCCTAAGTTGACAAAACCAAACCCTTTACTCCATTAATTTTATTCACAATGCAGCATTAAGCCATCTGTACATCGAGTAATACTGCTTAACATTTCAGCTTCAAATCTTTTCTTATTATTTATTCATTTAATTTATATAGTACCCCAACTGCTTATATCAAAAACTTTTCACAAACAAATGCTCTTGCACTGAAATAACCAATACAACATGAAAACACTGCACTGCCAAATACCACTCCTTCTTTACATTACAACTCTGTAAGCCAAGCTTCTCATTATAAGCATTCCGCTGTTAATTACCAATTGGTTTGGAAGGCCATGCAACTCCATAAAAACAAAAAGAGTTACAGTTTTATATTAAAATATTTTATATGAAAATGTTTTACCATATACAGGACAGCACCCACACATTAGTAGATATTGCACTGTTGTTATATTATAGTAATTGTTCAGAACAGGGTCATTTTGTCCACAAGTAACTGGCATAGAGCATTAATATTGCCGCCAGTATTTCAATGAACTTGTGGTCTCCTAATGCACCAGTGAATTTGTTACCACAAATAGAGTTCCAATATGAACTTTAAAAGCTTTGCATTCAGAACTCATAGGGAATGGAGACTGCTGATTAATCAAATGTTCCAGACATAGAAGCTTAGTGCTCTGGCCTGGATACAACCCAGAGGAATCTGCAGTAACCAAACCCCCTTCACTGAAAACACCATGGTGTCACCCTCAGTCCTGGAAGAACTGTTCACTTCCTCTGAGCCATGGAACCATTCTAAGCAGCACACAAACAAGGAGGTCAGTTGCCCAGGACTACTTTGGCAGAGCTGGCTGCTGACAGCTCGATACAGGCTTAGAGGAAAGGAGGCACCTCAAGATTGTGTTAGCTGGCAGTACCAGCTGTCAAGAAGCCCGGCAATGGACAGAGGCAACAAGCTAGGCAGCTGCTGAGGTGGAAGCAAGACATGCATGCACTCAAAGATACAGGGGTACAGTGACTAAGTCAGAGGAGGTTGCCACTGGGTGATGCCAATTAAGAATGCCAGATGTCAGAAGCATCGAGCGGGCAGAACAGAGATGTGGAAGTGGGACACTTATGTGCCACAGATGTAGTAGCATGGTAGCTGAGGGGAAGAATCCTCTCTCAGCAATGCCAGGTAAGTGAGCATTCTGTATAATCAAGTGCCAAATAACAAAGCTTTTACCGCACATATGTCTGAACCTGCTTAAAGACGTTCAGGGCAATAGTTGTTTCTAACATACTATACAGCTTTGATCAAGGAGCTTTCATTAATGTGTTAATAAATGCCATTCTCTATAGGAATAACATCTTTCTATCCTCCTTGTAGAAAGAAATGCAATTAAAAGTCATCAAAAGTGAATTCTTCCTGTACTTATTTATTGTTTTATATATTTACTTTATATCCTTCTTTTATCCACAATGGGGACCCAAAGCAGCTAACATCATTCTTGTTTCCTGTTTTATTCTCACAACAACCATGTGAGGTAGCTTAGGCTGAGAATGTGTGACTAGCACAAGGTCACCCAGTAAGCTGCCGTGGTCAAGTGGGTATTCAAATCAAGTCCTCCCAGATCCTAGTCCAACACTTCCAATACCTCAATAAGTGGTTCTCTTAGCCATCCCCTTTTAAGTAGTATTTACAACAGCCAGCATAGATAAATACCATCTGAAGACAGAATAAGATCCAATTTGTTGCAAAAAATACTATGACCAAAGCTAGGTCATGTCTGAGAAAACAGCCTAGAAAACTGGTAGTCTAGGTTTGTGGGTACAACAGGGATTCCCAGCCAGAGTTCTGTGGACCCTCAGGGGTCCACTCCATTGGATAAAGAGCCGTTCCCCTCCTGTATTAATGAATTCAACCACAAATTAGGGAACCAGCCGCTTCCATTCCCTTTCTGCTAGCTGAGCATGAGTGAGAACTCGCATGGTTTCTGTGCCTGTGAGGGGACAGAGCCTGCATGCCTACTCCCACCTTAAACTGCCACCTGTCTCTCCCCCCTGTACTGCTTAACATGGGTGGTGATGTCCCTTCTGGTGACATGTCAGTTCTGGAGGCGTAGCAGGGCAGCATGCCCAATTGACATCACTTCCAGGGCTCCTCAAAGCCTGAAAAATTATTTCGAGTGCCCCTCCAAGGTCAAAAGGTTGGAAAATGCAGGTCTACAGTGATAAAACATTCAAAGGACTTCTATACAAATTCCTTGTGATTTCTGAAACTAAAGGAGTTTTATACAAAACAATCCCCAAGGAGAGCCCAGCTGCTTTGATGAAGACAGCTTGGATTTCCTTACTTTAGGGCCCACGCCCATTTACTCCTACTAAAGTGGTGGAAGAAAAAACTCTTCTGCAGACTTTTTTAAGCCATCAGTGCTTTAACTCTGCTACATTTTCTGTCTTCATACAGGTACGCTTTCTGCCTTTATAGTTGGTATCACTTAATATTATACTGTGCCAGATGACTTACTAGCAGAAACAATAAAGACCTAAGAGAGTAGGCTTTCCTTCAGGACACAAAAACAGATCTTTACTTGAGCAGCCCAGATGTGCTCCATGGTTCAATATCTTTTAAAGAGATCACAGCGGAGCCATGTATTTGATCAATATCAATGTAAGTAAGCTAAGGATAGCAATTTCAGCTCTGAGATTTCAGTCAATGCCTTATTCTGTCCTGACTGGGAGATATGCTAAAATCCCTTCACAATGTTTTTGTATGAGTGGGGACCCAATTCTTGAAGATCTTCCTCATTATCTATTGGACTGTGCACTCTACACAGACCCAAGGAGAAAATTTCTAAATAAAATGATTCCAGAGGAATTATCTTCAGTTCATGACAAGTTAAGATATCTGCTTTTGGACATGGATCCATTTGTGACACAAAGGGTTGCCACTTTTGCATTGGCTGCAAGAAAGATTCAAGCCGAACTTGTGGCAAATACTGTCGACTTCTTAAACAGCTGATTTGCATGGTATATGGGTTAATGCAAGTTTTATTCTTTTAGCTGACAATCATGATTGTCTTGAATTTGTCTACTGTTCTGTACTAGGCATGTGCGCTTCAGACTGCTTCATACAAATATGTTCCAAAGTGGCAAATGCCATAGATTTGTATGGCTGAATCACAGCCTTCTAAATCATCCAAATCATTATTTGGACATGTCCAAAGCTATTTGGCCATTACAGTCAATGATGTCATTAAAGTCAACGGGAATTTCTCCATTTCTGTCTTCTTTGAGACCTGGAGGGATGGGAGTTAGAATTAGAGACTCAAAACTTTCAGAGTAGCTTGAAGACACTCTTCTCTAAGGACTCCACAGGTTTCAAGAAGATTGGAACAGGGTGTCCAATTCTAGGGGCACTAAAACGTATCTTATGGTTGAAATTCAGACTCTCTAGTCTAGTCTCACTCCATTGGATACAATCAAGGATTATGCTGGTTTATGACCATAATAAATTTAACTACTACTAACTACTAGCAGGGAGGGGAGGGGAGATCTCTAACATGCAGATCTCTAACATGCAGATGCCGGGCAGGAGATTATGGGAATAAACAGGAATTACAGTTCAAGCGTCACACAGAGTTTGTGGATTTGAAAAATATTGAGGGTTAAAAGCACTCTAAGATATAAAGGTAGGGTCACACCAGATCAATCCTTCTTGCTGCTCTCTCTCTCTCTCTGTTATGGTGTTTGGTGGGCCTCCAGGTTCCCCTTGGAGGATGGCATCTCTTGACTCATAGTGGTGCTGCTATATCCCCCCCCCCCCGTCCACTTGTCAGGCATACCCTCCTCTCCAGGGGAACACAGGTGAGCTCTGTGAAGACTGTGTTGTGATTTCAGTGGGTCTCCAGTTCTCACCTGGAGACTGGCACCCAAATGTTGCTGGAGTAGTCAGCCACCACCCTCCCCTGCAGCTCTGGTATGCAACCCTTTTTTCAGGGAAGGTTATGGGAACTGTTTTCTGTGTGAAGATGAGCTTTAATTCTTGTTTATTGCCATCCTCTCCTGCCTGGAGGTGGCATCTGCTTGATAGATCTGAGAGTCCCCTCCCTGCTTTGGCAATTTACAGGTTTCCACTGTCTCTGTGGCTGGGGGGGGGGGTAAATTAGAGGCTCCAAACTGTCAGGGTAGCTTTAGGAAACTCTTCTCTGACACCCCCCCACCCAGGTGCAAGAAGATTGGACCAGGGGTCCAATTCTAGGGGCTCCCGATCCTACCTCTATTATATCCAATGATGAGAAAAACAGTCCCTCTGTTCTGATAATAAATTCTCACAGCTGGAAGTAGTGGCCCATTATGTCCTATGGTGATGATTCAAGTTCAGAATAGACAGTCTATTTTTTCTTATCATTGGATATAATGAAAGCCCCTATAATTGGACCCCCTAGTCCAATCTTTTTGAAACTGGGGGTGGGGGGGTCAGAAAAGAAGCTCTTGAAGCTACCTTGAAAGTTTAGAACCTCTAACTCAAACACCCACTCCCTTAGGCCAAGAAAGTAAGAAACCTGAAAATTCTTATTGAAGTCAATATCACCATTGAGTTTAATAGCCAAATTGCTTCAGAGACATCTGAAATGATTTGGCCAAAGCCAGTTCCGAATCATCTGATATGGAAAGCCCTTTAATGGTCCAAATCATGTTTTTCTGAACCCAAAATGATTCAAATTGTTTTGGGGGTGCACATGCTTATTCTGTGCAGTGTTACTGTGCACTTATTTGTCTGTCTGTCTGTCGGTCTGTCTGTATGTCTGTCTGTTTATTCAATTTGTATGAAACCGTCTTGAGGTGCTTCACAATAATTTACTACAAATCAATACATTAAAACCATTAAAATCAACGACTCAGTCATAATGATGGCAATTAATAACTATTCCTACACAGGTCCAGTGGATGAGAAGAAGGGAGCGGATGGATAATTGGGCATGGGTGGAACAAACTAAGGAACCAGTCCATTCTAATACTGGCTCCTTCCCCCGGGGAGAGGGGCCCGATCTTAGCCCCTGGGCCACCCCCTGGCCTCAGACAAATGCCTGGTGGAAGAGCTCCATCTTACAGGCCCTGCAGAACATTGATAGCTCTGACAGGGCCCGCAGCTCTTCAGGGAGCTCATTCCACCAGGTAGGGGCCAGGACTAAGAAAGCCCTGGCCCTTATCGAGGCCAGGCATGCCTCCTGGGATCATCAGCAGATTCTTTCCCGCAGAGCAAAGTGACCTGCGGTGGGCATAATGAGGTAGGCGGTCCCTCAAGTAGGCACGTAATCTTGCAATGCCCTATGGCCTAATGTAATAAACTTTGTACTGTCCTGTACTGTCCAAGGCAAAAAAAAAAAAAAAGCATGGACTGTGTTCAAGTATGTGCATACAATCTCTGGATTGCAGTATAAGCCAAAACTGATACGATAACATGGTAGGGATCTGAACCTCTAGCAGCATTAGTTCCCCTGCTATAAAACTATACTTTTATTGCCCAGTTCAAAAGTTTACAAATTATATGCTTTGATCCTTTACCTTGTGGAGGGGGAAATTCCAACATTAACAAAATCCCATTTGTATCCCCATTTCTTATACAAGAAAAGAGATAGCAGGATGGAAGAGAACAGAAATTAAGAATTTCACCCTGCTGCCTAGTCTAGCACCTTCATTCAAATAGGTGAGGGAATAAGAGTGTGTTAAAGTCAAATGGATCTTGTATTTGAGGAAGGAACAATGGGATCATGAAAGAGTCACTATTTTGGAAGGAAACTGTTAATTTCCATAGTGTATATTTGAAGATGGATAAATATACATATGGGTTTGAAAACACAAATTAAGAATACATGCCTGGAAATCATGAAAACCAAAGGAAAAGTTAGCAGAACACACTATGCTGTGTACAGATGGCTATTTCTCTGGACCAACAAGAATGAAGTTTCACTTATGGATATTGCAACACTCATCCAACTTAACTGTAAAATGAAAGAAAGCCGCACAGGAAAATGCTTCAACTGCAATGGTTTATCTTTATTCCAACTGCATAGGGAATTTATCTCAAGCAGGTACTAATAGTCAATTCCCCTTATTAAAAACCAGGCTTACAAACATTCTAAAATATTCAAAACTACTGAGAGAGATCTCCCCCACACAGAAGCTCATGAGCACTTCTGTGAAAATGGCAAGTACTAAACAAAAATATAAAATGAATAAATAAACAAATAAAAACCCATTCCAAAATTACCAAACATTAGTTGTTATGGTGTCTACACTATCAGGTTAAAATAATCATCTGCACACAGCATTATATTATAGGTTGCCAACTCCAGGCTGGGAAATACCTGGAGATTTGGGGAGTGCAAGACAGGGCTTGGGGATCGGAGGGACTTCAATAGAGTAAAATTTCAAAGCAGCCATTTTCTCCAGGTGAATGTCTCTGCAACCTTAAAATCAATTGTAAATCCAAGAAATCTCCAGCTGTCACCTGGAGGTTGGCAACCCTATTTAGTATGAGCACACGATTGTATAAAAGACACACATTTGGTCTTCACACACAATGCACACAACAGAATTTTCATTTGGGGCAGCACTTACATTCTTCAAGAAGTTTTGCTTTTTCCCCCCCATCAGATTCAGCAGGTGAATTGCAATTATGGATTAAAGAAAATTATTTGTTAGTATGAAGTAAAAGTGAAATATTAAAAAGTACTGAAAAAAACATCCTAGTTATCTGCATTAAAGATTTTTTATAAATGCCTAGCATTCCAGTACTAGATATACTGAATTTTTTTTTTTAATGTCAGGAGTTGGTGTAGCTTGTGAGGAATCTTTATCAAATGCTGACTTTTCAAGTTCAAGAACTGCATGTCAGTTGGGACTTGCATTATCCAGTAAAGGATAATGCAAGTCCCAAGGGGAGAATAAATTAATGTAATTCATTGTTTTCACACTAGAGTCAAAATTATTACATATATATTTATGGAAGATGAACTAAACATCTAAGACTGTTGTGCAGTTTTTAGTTGTACTGTTACATTATTGCCAAACTATTTACTCTGATTTTTTAGAATAAATCTGCTAATCTCAACAGTAGCATTTGTAATTTACGCAATAGAAATATGGCAAATCCCCCACGCCCTTTTTCTGGTTTTATAGATCTTAGAAATGGGGGGGGGGGATCTACAATGGATTACTAAGTAATTTGCTCTTGGAGATTTAAAACTGAGTCTGCAAGTCAAAGGAATTTACACAGAAAAATGAATATTGCCAGTGCAATGTGATCTCCCTTTTTTATGCAACTAATCCTGCTCCAGAAGATGCAAGCCACTATTCAATCTAAAATGCAGTTTGTGGTCTTTTTACCCTCTAGGCTTCTTGTTTGGGTGGTATCCTCAGAAAGTTTCTCCTCCTTATTCCTCTATCCATATAACAGGCAAAATTTTAAAACCTGTGCAATGATGTTAATTTCTTTCAGAATAAGAACAAAATCTAAGCCTCAGCTATTATTTAATGTACATTTTCATATTTATCTAAAGTTACTATTACATCCAAAATCCCATTAACTAAGTTTGCAAAACAATCTTTTTCTCCTTCCAGCAAACTCCTGTGCCTGAAAGTCAGGAAACTATTCTAAACAATATGCCATGCAGTGTGGAAGACCACCGCAAGAAGGGGAAACTATACGAAATTGACTCCCTAATATACACCTGGCTTCTACAAATAGCTTCTAAGAGCTAGGACTAATATTGATTGTATATGTTCATGCCTCCCAAGTACTCAGCTTGTATTTGTAGACAATTTATTGCAAACATCATCACAAAGCACAAACTAGATATGACAGTGGTGTACCCATTGTGTTTAAATCCAGGTCTGCCATAATCACAAAATAAATAAGGCATATGAGAGAAAAGAGCTTAACAAATCCTACCCAGCCATTTGCCTTCTTATAGCCTCTTTCTCCAAGGGCTTAACAAAGTGCTAAGAGAGAGCGTGGGGAGATAAGCCATGGACAAGGAAAGGGCTGGCATCCCCTGTCAGGAATACTGGCTCAAAAAAAAGTAGAATTCCATCATCTGCTTTCAATACGATTGGAGAACTCAGGCTGCCAAGAAATGAATGTGTTACCTTCATGTCTTGTATAACTCTATAAGTCTGAGCAGGTCACAGGGACCATAATAATCCAGGTCTATTATATCTATACTGCCTTTCAGTTAGCTTTTGGGCCCAGTTAATGTGCCAATATTGATGATTGACCTTTAAGACTTGGGGACAGCATATCTTAAGGTTTCTCCATATTCAAATTAACCTAGCCAACTACTATGGTCATTTTCAGGGGTTCTGCTTTGGGTGCCAATCCAAGAAAAAGCCTTCTTGGTCTTGGCATTATAACTATGGAATCCCCTCTCTAGGGATATTCATTTGTCCTATCACCTGGAGGTGGAGACTTTTTCTGCCTTGTTTAGTCTTCCCTCACTGATTCATCTTCCTGTCTGTTTTTGTTTGTTTAATTGGTGTTCTGATTTATATTCATATACTTTAAAAGCTGTTTAATGTTCTTGATTGTTTACTGCCTTGGGTATCCTAAAACAGCATAAAAATAAGTTGAAAGACAGAATAAAAATGTTTTAAATTAATAAAAAATAATGCTGATTTCTCCAAGAAGACGAATTCTGGGAAAGGCTACCTCTGAAATGCCAATAACTAAGAGACGTGGGAACATGAAAAGGTGCATACTAACAGAAGCAGTTTTTAAAACCATATAATAAATTTTGTTTTATAGTGTGATTTTTAGTTGTCAAGATTTTTTTTCTGGTAATCTGGCTTATAAATTCACCATTGTTTATTTATTTATATCCATATTCTTAGCCACTTATTGTTTCTTTAAGCTAAAAACTGTTAATACTTACGATCAGGAGGTACTTCCAGTGCAATACTAATTTGGCAAAGAAATAAAACCAAGGGAATTCTGCTTGCATAGATATTGCTCCTTTCCATCCTTATTCCAAGAGTCACTGAAATTAATGCAAGCTTAACTTTTGCTTAATATCAAAACAGATTTTGGGAAGCAGTTGTGTGAATAAAGTTGTGCAATCTGGAAAAGAAGTAATGCCAAACCATAAAGAATTGAATACTATGAACAAACAATCATACTACTATGATGCTTATACTGCAACTTCTTCAATCATTATAAAACTGAATTCACCTGATATTTGCATGTAAATTGTACTGAGCAATAATTGTGCACATACATTTTTCCCTACATGAATAACTTCTGTGTAATCTTCTGTAAGGCCCATTATGCACGGCCGACGAAACGGCGATTTCGGGTCACATGGAAAACGTGGAGGGGGAAGACGCGACGCATACCGGTTATACACGGGGCGGGGCGCGACGGCGGCAAAACCCAGAGTAACCGATTATGCACGCGCCGATCCAGGCGCCGCTTCTGGTTGCGCCCCGCTCACCCGGAAGCTGCGCTTTCTTCCGCGTTTCACTGACGCGGCTTTTTCGGCGGCATGCACCGAAGCTGCAGCCGGTTGCAGCCGGCTCCGTGCGTTATCCGTGATTTTAGTCCACCCCGAATGTGCGCTAAAACCCCCGTGCATAATGGGTCTAACTGTGGAACAGAAGTACCATAGGACTGCAGAGAACAGGAAGTTCCATTTTCAGTCCTCTGCACTGAATATTTATTTATTTATTTATTTAAGAAATTATACCATCATGTTATGGTGATGCTCTAACCAGAAAAATAAAATTAAGAAGTTATATAAACCAGCATGAGAAAAAGCATGAAGAGCTACAATGGAAGAAAGGAGAAAAGGGGAGTGTGGGGTGCTCCCATTCAAATTGTCTGAGTCTTTATACAACTTTAATTCATTCAATTTTTGAGAAAAAGTATCATCTAATATAACTATTTATATATTGCCTTATTAAAATTTGCAGGCTAAGATGTCTGATCATTAAATAAAATTCTTTAATGAACCATAGTCTGGAACATTTATTAAATAAATTATAAAATTATTCCAAATTATCTTAAACTCATCTTTCTTTTTTCACCATTTAATTAATATGAATTTATATGTTAATTTTTCAAGTGCCACTATATTATTTTGTTTATCCAAGGAAATCCCTTTAACATTCTTCCAATATTGAGCACTAAGCAACCTGGCTGCTTTCATTGATAAATAAGTTGAGCAGGGCTAATTCAATGGTAGGTTTTATTTGTTCCTATTTTAGTAATCTCTGCATTTGCTATTTGCTATAACTGGAAAAAACCACCATGTATGAATAAATGTCCCTATAATTCTATTTGTGTTCATTAATGTTATTAGATAAAGAAAAGAATCTCTGCATCTGGAACCATATTTTTTTTGCTTAAACACATTTTGGACAGTACACAATGGGGATAAATGGAGAAATACCTGAGTATCAATGAAAGGTTGAAAGCGAGTTCACTTTAATTTTTTTTTACAAAAATAAAGAAGTGAAATCCCCCCCCCCATACACACACAAATACATCTTCAAATTAACTCTAGCTAACCTATTTCAATGGGAAAGGAAACAGGGGATTAGATGTCTCAACTGTCATGCATCATAATAAAGGGGGATATTTGGAATACCCTAACCTCCTTGAATAGAATATCTTAGGAGTTTTGCCATTCTTGGCCTTTTGGAGTTTAAAATAATTTGATGTAGTGCTAATTGCCAACCCTTAAAAATCTTGTCTGAAAGATGAAGCGGTAACACAAAATAGACCATTTTGGAAGAACCGACATTTTAATCATAGCAGCATGAGTAGTCACAGTGATTTCTGCTTTGCACATCTAATCAGATCTATTTTTATCTTTTCCCATATTTGTATAGTTCTATTGATACATTTTAATCACAGGGTTAGGAAAGGACATTCCATTCCGAAACTTTTATATATTAACGGTATATTTAAAGTATGAGAGGATTGGAGGGGGAATATTACATCTATAATAATAATAATAATAATAATAATAATAATAATAATAATAATAAACCTTTGTTGGCATAAAACAAGAAGAGGCAAATACAGCCGAGCAAGGTAAAAATATAATAGGATAAAATAAGCTCATATTATAAACTAAAACAGAGTTAAGCTGATTGATTAAAACATCTTGGTTCTGGCTTGATAAACAACCATTAAAAATTCAGCTACACACAATGTAGTCTCTGCAGAGAGACCACTGAGCAGGAACTGGAGTGTAGCTTCGTCATTATCTAAACCCCTGGGATGAAGTAGAGGATCGAGAAGTTTTCTGCGAAGATTCATATGAAGTTCACCATCTAAAATAATATGTGAAGTTGAGTCAGGACAGTTCGCAGAACACGGACACAATCTTTCCCACCTTGGGACATGCTGGTATCTTCCTGCTAGGACGTTCAAAGGAAGACAGGTCATTGTGGCCAGCATGAAAACTCTATGCAGGGATGGATTAATAAGATTATAAAAATAATTCACATTTTTCCCTTGATTTGATCGGATCCCCAGGGCAGTGGGAGAGGGAATATTACATCATAGCATATTAGATTCAGTAAAATTTACCCCGAGGCCAGAAATTGATATTATAAAAGTTCTACCTTTACAGAATGTATAGGTTCTGTTAAATTTATGAGAGATAAGCATATATCATTTGTGTGCATGGTTAACAGTACTTTTCTTCACAAACAACGAAATACTACAGTGCGTAAAGCCTAATATATGGGCTGGAAGGCAAAATCATGACACTCTGGCTCACTTACTTTGGCCATATCATGGGATCCAACTCAATGAAGAGAGCAATTATGCTATGACTTGTCAGTGGTAAAAGGAAACCAGGCCAACAAACAAAACAGTTATTAGATACAATCAAACTGGCCAGAGCATTATACAACTAAAAGAAGTGGCAAAGAGCCCTGTGGGGTGCATAAACAGATAAGCAGTCCTACAGATAGGTAGGACTCAGGCCGCATATAGCCTTAAAGGATAAAACCAGTACCTTAAACTTGACCCAGAAGCAGTCTGGTAACCAGTGCAGATGTTGCAGGACCAGCTGAATACGGGCCCTCCAAGATGTTCTAGTGCGGACCCTTGCAGCCGCATTTTGTACCAGCTGCAATTTCCAGGTCAAAGCCAAGGGAAGGCCCATGTAGAGTAAGTTATAGAAGTCTAAACTGGAAGTAGTCATTGCATGGATCACTGTAGCCAAGTGTTCTGAGGGCAGGTAGGGCGCTAGTAGCTGTGCTTGGTGGAGGTGAAAGATCAGTGTTCAGGCTACCTTCATGACCTGAGCCTCCATAGAAAGGGAGGCATCAAAGATCACTTCCAAATTCCTGGCAACTGCTGCAGGTGTTAATTGCACCTTGTCCAGGAATGGGAGGCAAGCTTCCTGTCCCCTTCTACCCAGACACAGGACCTCTGTCTTGGAGGGGTTAAGTTTCAGATGACTCTGCCTGAGTCATCTACCCACTACTTCCAAACAGCTGGCAAATGTATCTGGGGGGAGGGAGTCTGGCCAGCTGTCCATTAGGAGGTAGAGTTGGGTGTCATCCGCATATTGGTGACAACCCAGCCCATAGCCCTGGACCAGCTGGGCTTGAGGGTCCATATAGATGTTGAAAAGTGTGAGAGTATTGCCCCCTGTGGCACTCCACGTGGGAGCCCAAAGGGACCTGACAACTCAGCCCCCACAGCGACCCTTTTTGTCCGGTTCTGGAGAAAGGAGACTAGCCATTGCAGTGCAGTTCCCCTAATCCCAGTCCCGGTGAGGCAGTGGGCCAATCGACCACATCAAACATGGCCAACAGATCTAAAAGCACAAGAATGGCTGACCCGCCTCAGTCCAGCTGGCACCAGGTATCATTCATCAAGGTGACCAGCACAGTTTCCACCCCCTGGCCAGGACAGAAGCTAGACTGGTATGGCATGGATCAATTTCCTAAAAATCTTGACTGGTATGGATCAAGGGTTGATATAGCCAAAATGACATTATTAAATGTATTTGCAATTTCATAAAAATGCAATATCTTTCAAAAAATAACTTCAATTAACTGAATCAAAGGCTACATAGAGATCTAGAGCTATACTATTAATTCTTTTGGGGATTGGAGTCAAACAATGTGCACAGCTTTTCTAACTGTATCCAAAATAAAATACTTAGGAATCAATCCCTATTCATCTGGACTTACTAATGCGGAATACAAATTCTCAAATTGAAACCTGATATATTATTAAGATTTTAAAATTTGCATTCATCAAAAAAATTGGGCGATAAGATTCTCTAAATGTGGGAGCATCATTTTGCTTTAAAATTAATTCAGCTTCCAACCAAGAATTGGGGATCCCTTCATGATCTCGTTAAACAGATGGTTGGGATATCATTATAATGTAAAACTCTGATGGGAACCCATCTAAACCAGGTGCAGAGTCTATTTTTCATGAGTTAACTGCTACATTAATCTCTTCCAAGCTTATACTTATCCCCTAAACCAAGAATCAAGAAGGGGAAAACATGCCAATATTCATTAATCGCTAAGGATTGAATTTTAATTCCTTTATAGAGATTATTTTAAAAATTTGCAAAGGAATATCACTTGGCTTATTAACCATTGCCTCTCTTGAATTTTTAACAACCATGATCAATTTTCTTTGCTGAACTATCTTGGATGTTTTTTGCTAACAGTTTAGTCTTCAAATTCATAATACCTTTGTTTATCATACAATGATTTCAATTTTGTTCTATTAGTATCTAATAAATCTAATTCCTCTATTTTTCTCTCTAACGTTATTTTATCTAATGGGGATTCCAGTCTTTTATATATTTCTGTTAACCTAGCAATTTCAGCTCCCATATTATTAATTTATTTCATTTTTTGTTTAATATTGATACATTCTGAATACAGGACCTCTGCATCACTGCTTTCATTGCTTCCCAACAAAGAGTGGATAATACAGAAGCATCTGAATTCTCTTTAAAGTATATTTCCATTATTGTTTTAAGATGCTGCTTGTTATTGTCCATCAATTAAATTGGGTTAAATAACTATGTATGTTTTGAACTTTCTCAAATCAACTGCTGTAATGACCCAGGATTTTTACCAATCTAATCAACATTTTAAACCAGTGTAAAGCATTTTTCAGTACAAGAATCCCATAGTCTTGCAAAGGTACCATAAATTGAGGAATAGAAAGAATGCAAAAAATATGATGGATGTAACTCTGCCCATAGTTCACATAAACCATATAGGTAAATTATCTTGAGAGGACCATAAGACTTATGGAGCATGGGAGTACATCCCCTTTCTATTTTTATTAAACTCATGACAATTATGAAATATCTTTGGGGATATTCCTTGCAAATTAACATTCATATCCCCCTTATTAATTTTATAAGAAAAAAATTCCAATTTCCTAAAAACCTTGACAGCAAAATCCAATTGGCTATAATTTGTGATGCAAGGGTAACTACTTGGGAAGCTTCAAGTGTACCTTCTACAAAATTAAATCTACCATTACAATCTCTCAAAATCCTTTAGGGTTTAAAATCAATCTGAATGTACTAGAATCACAACACCTCAGCTTTTTGTAGATCCAGGTGCCACAAATTTATTTTCCCAATCTGGGATGAAAGTATATGTTTGCTTGCGTTGATGTGCTGCTTACAAAAAATAAAATACCTGCATTTAAAGTATACTCCAGTCCTGGCCCCTTTTTATGGAATCAGCTGAGTCTTTAACATTCAAGTATCTTGCCAATGAATTAATATTACTATTCCCTATATAATTAGACATGGATATCAAGATCAAGACAGAGGAAGCACAGAAGAAACAAAAAGAACACACACACACAAAAACATAATAGAGAGAACAAACACTCAGGTGACATTGTGAACTGTCCTCCAATATTGTTAACTGTTCACTTCTAAATTGCAACTCTGAAATGAAACAATGGTCCTTACAGCAATAAACCCCAAATTATTTTTGGTTGTTATGCAAACAGACATCTAAAATGCAACCATGTTGAAAACAATTCAAAGTATCCTACATAGTTGTAGTGAATTTTTCTCTGTCAACATTATTTTTGGCCTGCTCCCTGCTGAGAGTCCACAACTGCATGTTAAAAAGGTCTGAAACTTTAAGCTCCTATGTATATATATTTCATTTGTTATACTTCTCTCTGACGAAGAGTGCTTGCACTCGAAAGCTCACGCCTTGAATAAAT
The DNA here is from genome assembly GCF_049243985.1 of Paroedura picta. NCBI lineage: Eukaryota > Metazoa > Chordata > Lepidosauria > Squamata > Gekkonidae > Paroedura > Paroedura picta. Next base: position 74,912,894 of record NC_135373.1, on the reverse strand, counting down.
CTTTGTTGGTCTTAAAGGTGCTACTGGACTCTGATTTTATTGTGTTCTCTCTACCAATTTATTCTTAGGGTGGAAGGGAAAAAATCCTGACAGGCCAAATGGACATCTCAGTCAGGTCTTCCTCATTCCAGGTCCAACACTAACCACGACACCATCCTTACTCTCATACATAATATACAACGTTTACAAATGTTACAGTCAAAACTCCGCACAGATAGCTTAATGAGAGGGACAAAGCTTTTGAAAGTATACTCTGCATCTGTTCACTTCTAAATTGCAACTCTGAAATGAAACAATGGTCCTTACAGCAATAAACCCCAAATTATTTTGGTTGTTATGCAGACAGACATCTAAAATGCAACCATGTTGAAAACAATTCAAAGTATCCTACATAGTTGTAGTGAATTTTTCTCTGTCAACATTATTTTTGGCCTGCTCCCTGCTGAGAGTCCACAACTGCATGTTAAAAAGGTCTGAAACTTTAAGCTCCTATGTATATATATTTCATTTGTTATACTTCTCTCTGACGAAGAGTGCTTGCACTCGAAAGCTCACGCCTTGAATAAATCTTTGTTGGTCTTAAAGGTGCTACTGGACTCTGATTTTATTGTGTTCTCTCTACCAATTTATTCTTAGGGTGGAAGGGAAAAAATCCTGACAGGCCAAATGGACATCTCAGTCAGGTCTTCCTCATTCCAGGTCCAACACTAACCACGACACCATCCTTACTCTCATACATAATATACAACGTTTACAAATGTTACAGTCAAAACTCCGCACAGATAGCTTAATGAGAGGGACAAAGCTTTTGAAAGTATGCTCTGCATCTATTATTTTAGTAATCCTTAAATCTCCCCTATGAAGCCAGTCACTATTTTTATCTCCTTATTGCAGATATGCAGCTGTGGCTGAAACACAGTGGCTTCCAGCAGTTTAGGCATATGTAATCCACAAATGATGAAGATTTCTGGACTGTGCAGCTGCAAGTTTCCTTGGTAACAGTCAAACATCTAACCCACTGAATCATCTCTATTCACATTACCTGTTTTTCATTATCCCTAGCACAATGATCTGAATATAAATCTACTCTTACCTTGTCATTTTAATAAACACAAAGGTATGTCACTATGTGATATTAGGGAAAGTATTAAAGAATATGAATGTTGAACTTGCAGCACTTAGTATTAAGTGTCATGCTTTATAAACATAAAATAATGAAATACTTCAACTGATTCACTATATGAATTCAGCATTTTCAGGATGAATTGTGACAACATAAAAGCAATAAAGAGTTCAGTTTCTGCCAAACAAAACAGTTTTACACACTATAATAGACTAGGGGAAAAGCCCATTTATGAAAATGGGCAGAGGTGGGGCATTGGGGGACGTCCTCTCCCCGCCCATTGGTGGTCTCGGGGTGGGTGGCAGCCGTGGGTGTCAGGCAGGGAAGCGGTGTGGCTAGTGCCAGGGGGCAGCGCAGGTGACAGGACGGGTAGGGTGCATGGGTGGTAGTCTGGCCATGCGTGCTGGTAGTCCGGCCATATGTGCTGTAGCATGGGGGCAGGGCCGCGGTGGGCTGTGGAACCAGGCATGTGCGTGAGTCCGCGCATGCCTGGTTCATTGCAGCACCATAGTGGTGTCCGCACAGGCCGCGCAGCCTAGGGACGGCACTGGTAAAAGGGAAGGAAAGGGCCAGCACGACGGGACGATGGAGAGAAGGTGAGTAGGGGCTCTGGGAGTGGGGATTGACTGGGGAAAGGGGCGGTAGGGTGAGAGGCATCCGGTGGGTGTGGGGGCATCATGGTGGCGGCATGGGAAGGGGTCTGGGGAGGGCAGGGAGTGAGTGTGTGTGTGTGTGGCTGCGTGTCGCTTCAGAAGCTGTGGTGGCTCGGGAAGGGGTCTGGAGAGGCTGGGGGGGTTGGAGGCTGCGGGCGGGTATGTGAGTGTGGCTGTGTGCAGTGTTGGAAGCGGCGGCTCGGGAAGGGGTCTAGGGAGGCTGGGGGGTTAGGAGGTGGCGGGCGGGTGTGTGTGGCCCTTGAATGTGAGTGTGGCCACTTGGCCCTTGAGTGGCACTCGGAGGGGTGAATCAAGAGCCGCTTCACAGCTCCTGATTCACCCCTCTGAGTTTTTATCATGGACAGGGCCCGCCCTAACTCCTTCCCATTAGCCCATAGGGCTTTATTTTATCTGCTCCGCAGGAGTGGTTAAAGATAGTCATCAGTCTCCCAATACAAATCCTTTAAAGCAGGGGTAGTCAGCCTGTGGTCCTCCAGATGTCCATGGACTACAATTTCCATGAGCTTGTGGGAATTGTAGTCCATGAACATCTGGAGGACCACAGGTTGACTCCCCCTGCATTAAAGCATCACCTTCCCTTAAATGGCAACATGAGAAAACAAAGATGCATTTAATTATTTTAGGACACCATCATTTAGGTAAGAAAAAAGTGGGGGTTCATGATAAACTTGCTAACAGCGGCAGATACACAATCTTTAACATAACATAATTACAGAACCACAGGATCAAATGGCCAATTTATAACACGTACCATACAATTTTGTCCCCCAAAGTTTCTGTTTTAGAATAACTCCAAAGAACAAGGGATAAATTTGTCTGACTCATAACATCTCCAAGTCCTATTTGGGAATACCTAGAAATTTGGGGTTGGAAACCAAGGAGAGTGGAAAATGAAGGAGAGACCCCAGTAAGACCCCATATATATATAAATCCCTCCCCAATGTTGTAATACAATGGTAATGGTAATGTAACAAAATTTTGTTTTTACTGTAGATGTCTTAAATATTGATTGTAAACTGGATTGTAAAGAATTTGTGGCCCTAAAACCAGGAAATATAAAAACAGAATATATAATTTTATTTATATGTAAAGTCTAACTTGTAAACTTTACTTCTCATTTGAATCAACAATATCACAGTTATTGAGATGCTTTGTCAACTCTAATTGGTCTTGGTCTTAGAATTTTGCTTGATAAAAGACTGTAGGCTTCTCTAAAAATTATTCTGAAATTAATCTCTGATCTTTTATCATCTTGATTTATTTGAATATATATTGGAAAACACATTAAGCATGAAATATATGCCTTGGATTTTATTCATGAATGTAGATGATACTTTTTGAGTAGGCATTTCCTATTTCTGTGAAAAACTTACTATATTTAATTTGTCCTTCTACCTCCAAGCTTTATTTGAATACTGCTCCATTAATATCAATATATAAATTTCCATTTAATAGCATATGAATGTATCCATAAAATTAGAAATATAAGCCTGAAAATTCTGTAAATGATTTTATTTATTTTCACTAAGAATAAATTAAAATTATAGCACTATCTTTGAGAAATATAAAACAAACCGTATGAACCCACATATGCACTGACATAATTAAAAAAGATCTGAATGGTTAATGTTGCCCACATAGTTTAATTATTCTTGTACACACTACAACCAAGTTCAATAGAACCATCTAGAATCAGCTCCCATGATTATTGGTGAGGATTTGATTTGTTAGGATCACACATTGTGAAAAGAGTCTCAAACATTGATCATATGAGACTATGTATACTGAAGATACAAACAATTCCTTAGATGTAAATGATGTCTATGTAAGACAGTGATCCTGAATAACTATAAGCTATTCGTACAATAAGCAAGTGCCTAATCACTGGGAACAAGATCCTTATGGGATGATCCTAAACCAATCCCCCTAAACCCATCAAACTCCACAGATTTAAAATATAAATCCTAAATATAATTCTATTTAGGATTACTCTGTTTCTTCACTGAAACATCAGGAATCATTCTCCATTTCAAAGACTCTTACAAACTTTTTAAATTGGCCATGTATTTCACACTAACCCTGCAGATTTCTTTTAAACTAATTTTAGAAGTGCAATATATGTTTGATTTTTTAATTACTTTAGTTTGAAAATCTGAGCACAAACATAATACTAAATTGAACCAAAAAATTCATTGAAATTCTAATTGTGTTCAGTGTTAGCGTGTCAACATGTGAATAGTTTTCATGTAAAATCAAACAAGAAAAATTAAATCATTTCATGTGAAAAATCAAACAAATACTACTTTGAGATAATAGGTTATACATTTTCCTGGGTCTTCAGTAAGAAATTGGACTTTTTGGCTTATACAATAATACTCTTTGCCAAAGCCTTTGGTTTAATTATTAGCCAAAGGAAGTAAACCAACGTGTGAAATATTTGTGCCAAATTAATTGTGTTATTTGTTATGAGCTCTAACACCATGAAACATCCTTTAAGCCATTTTCCCTTTAGAAAGTCTGGAATTTTCCCAGTGACATTTTAAACACTTCCTGGCCAAAACAGCTGATTGGTACAGACTTCAGAATAGCAACTGCCAAGTAAACCACACAATATAATACATCACCCTTTGCCCCTACTAAATTTCTGTTTTTCATGGAAGAGGGCTAAAATTGCAAGCTGTTTCATAGAAGAGGGCTAAAATTGCAAGCTGTTTCTTATAAAAATTACTTTTGGTTATTTTTTTAATATCTGGCCCCTTTAACTAATTAGTTACACCTGGAACTGCTTGCTTCTGTATAAATGCTAATTGGTGTTAGCCTTCCATAGGCACCTTTTGAAAATCCCATACTGTAATGAGCATCAGCCAATGTGATACACATTATTATTCTTAGTTTTATAAAGAAACTAGATATTGAAGGTGAGGATTTGATTTGTACCTTTGATATGTTTATGTTTAAATATTATTCATATATTTTTATGTATTTTTTTACATTGTAGAGCAACTACTGATGAAGACAGGCAGAAAGCAGGTAATTTAACCTTGGACCCCACTTGGGTTGACTCGAATTTGTGTTAACCTTAAATATGTAGAGAGGAAACTACTATACAACATTGCCTTTGTGGTTCCTGTTTTTGTTTGGTTGGCTGCCCAACATGCATTTGAATTTGAAAACATTCAGGAAGAACATGCCTGTCAATTTGGGATTCTTTTTGGTTTCTTCAATGTTCATGGTGCCTCCCAAAAGACACAAGTTCAGAATTCCTCTTAATTTCAGTTATTCTATGCCTGCTATATAATATGTTAGATAGATGTTAGTTTCAGATCAGATGGGTAGCCATGTTGGTCTGAAGCAGTAGAAAAAAATCTGACTTTAAGGCTAACAAAATTTTATTTAAGGTATAACCTTTTGTGAGCACACATACTTCCTCAGACATGATGGAATGGGAATTACAAGTTCACACATTTCGACAGAAGGTGAACAATGAATTAGCACACATCATAATGAAGATGTTTAACAAATATCGTAGTGAGACTGACTGAGGTAGTCTCAGAGTGGGCATTGTGCTTCCTGCAACTGACAGTACTTGAGGAATCTCAATGTCCACATCAGTAGTGTCCTATAAGAATTCATCCTCAGATTTCATGTCTTCCATAGTAGCATTAGAAGTCTCCCAGATTGTTTTGGTTCCCACAGACAGAAAACAGGCGATATGCTAGATTTGATTTTTGATACAGGGAGTGATCTGGTAACTGTGGTTCAAGCAGAACCAATGCCAGGTATGGATCATTACCTCCTTAATGCCAATTGTGGATTGTGACTCCCTTCTGCTTGAGTGAAAGGATGATGTCCAAAACTTATGGACCCAACAGGCTTCCAGATATTCTAAGAGATCTAAGTATAGGCTCTGTTGGTAATTACCCCAATACTTGAAGAAGAAGAAGAAGAAGAAGAAAAAGAAGAAGAAGAGTTGGTTCTTATATGCCGCTTTTCCCTACCCGAAGGAGGCTCAAAGTGGCTTACATTCGCCTTCCCATTCCTCTCCCCACAACAGACACCCTGTGGGGTGGGTGAGGCTGAGAGAGCCCTGATATCACTGCCCGGTCAGAACAGTTTTATCAGTGCCGTGGCGAGCCCAAGGTCACCCAGCTGGTTTCATGTGGGGTGGGGTGTTGCAGAATCGAACCCGGCATGCCAGATTAGAAGTCCTAACCACTACACCAAACTGGCTTGGGCCAAGAACTACTTCGTTGGACTTCGGGATGCCATTGATACCATCACTCCCCAGTGCCCTCTACATCATCACTCTTTCTTAGGTCCATGGTATTGAGCTGAGAGATGGAAAAGTTGCTTAGATGGCTTGAGTGAATCTAGAAACAGACCAGGGAAGAAGTGATGAGAACAGGCTGTATAGAGCCCAGATGAGGGCCTATGAGGTGGCAGTGAAGGTGGCAAAAAACTCTTATTTCTCTGCTTCCATTGCATGTTAGTTCATATCTTTTAAATCTTCTAAATTTCAACAGACACTATATGCAATTCAGTATAAAATTGTTAAAAATTGATTTTCTCATGCCTTTTAATATCACAATTTGTGACAGTTTTCTCTTCAGGCTTATTTTCTTTTTTTTGTAGCCTTGATTAAATCCTACTAACTGGACCTTGTAATCAACTTAAGTTCATTAAATATGTGCATATTTCCAAACTTTTACTAACATACTTATTTTCAATAGACATTTTGACAATAGAAGCCTATTATCTTTCAAAATATTTGTACTGGTTCAACATGTTTTGGTAATATTCCACTAACTAATGAATGAACTGACAGACAAATTTCATAATTGTATTATTAAACATGTTCCTTGAATCGCACTTCTTGCAAGTTGAACAGCAAAGAATTCATTCCAAAATGGTAAGAGCCAAAAAAAAAAAAACCCCACATGAATCATCATCATTTTGGAAACTAGACAGCATCACTATTTGAATGTCTATTCTTTTGTCATCCTAGCACTGACAATACACTATCCATTCTTTCAGCGGGCTTTAGAAACTACTGATAGTCATCAAAATTGTACGAAGCAACAAAGCGTTACAATATTACTAGACCATGTAAAATACAAAGGGACACTGAGCTACTGCAAAATAGAGTAACTGATTCCAGATTGATGACATTACCGGATAAGGTTAATATATGGACCTGCTTAGTCTTATAAATTCTGTAATGGTGCACAAATCTCACCACAAACACATTCACTTCCACATTGAAAACATGTAAAAAACAATGATTTTTTCTGAATACCACTATCTTTACACTGATTAATCATGACATGAAAGCATAAATAAATAAATAAATAAAAAGTATCTTTATTTTGTAACTATGCCATCCCTGAGTTGTAAACTGAAAGTACATCTCAAATTGTAACAGTTAAGACTCCAGAACCTGTGTACTGATTATTTTCTATTATATCTTGGCAGCAAGACCATCCCCCAATATTTTTAACAGGAAACATTAACTTTCTTTTTGATTAATTTGGGTCTATAACAATAGTCTTTCTCTCAACAGCTTATTCATCAACTAATGTCATCCAGCTTTGTTGGCTGCTGACCAAAAACTCTCCTGCTTTTGTAAAAATCACTTTAGTAATCTGTTTTGAGAGGAAGGTACCAGTTTATTCAATGTATTTTAATTTAAAATGAGATGCTTTCAACAATGATGCCAGTTTTTAAGAAATGAATTAAATTAAGGATCATGGAGCTGTATCCAAGAATCATGAGCCATTACAATTCAGACAGAGGTGAAATCTGCACAAATTTAAGAAGAACATTTCTAATAGCTCGCTTAAACATCTTTCCCTCAAATGTCACCCGAGGTAGATTTTTGAAAACCCCTCCTCAGGAGAGATACTGTTTATATGGATGTGGTGTCCCTGACACGTTGTACCATATACTTCTGGTGTGTCCTAAGTTTGAAGTATATCGTCACCTATTAGTTAATTATCTGAAGAAATTGAATTTCAGCTGTGTTAATGAGAAACATTGGATTAAGATGATACTAAATGTGAGGGATTCAGCAACTATTATAAAAGTAGCAAAGTTTTTGCTGGCAATTTTAAATGAAAATCTTTTTATGATGGATTTTACATCTGGAACTGTTTGAAATTTTCGTTTTATGCTTTGCAATTTTATTCCAATAAAGATACTGTAAATCTAAATCTGAACAATTTTCTGCCTTTCATCCACTCTCACATAAGTAAAAGTATACTTCTATGCAACAATAGCATTGATCGGTCCTGCAGTTTACAGTTCTGGGATGGCAACATTACAATATAACCTGTTGATAAAAACAAAAATAATAATGTATATAAAGGTAAAGGTAAAGGTATCCCCTGTGCAAGCACCGAGTCATGTCTGACCCTTGGGGTGACGCCCTCTAGCGTTTTCTTGGCAGACTCAATACGGGGTGGTTTGCCAGTGCCTTCCCAGTCATGACCGTTTACCCCCCAGCAAGCTGGGTACTCATTTTACCGACCTCGGAAGGATGGAAGGCTGAGTCAACCTTGAGCCGGCTGCTGGGATTGAACTCCCAGCCTTATGGGCAAAGCTTTCAGACGGCTGCCTTACCACTCTGCGCCACAAGAGGCTCTTAATAATGTATATAACCATCACCATTTCTACTGATTTATCTAGTCTGTTTTTTATTACTTTCCACACTCTTCTCTGGGTTTTTTAAAATTATTATCATGATGATGGTGGTGATGAAAAGTAAGAAGAAATATCACAGTGAGATATTTGACTGGTAGATGGTGTTCTACAATTTTAGATCCAGCCAAATTCTTTCAAATTGCAGATGTATTTTCATAGGATTCTTACTGTTCCAAGCAATATTGTCTTCTGGAACTAAGTTGGTGTTATTTGCTCAATGCCAAAGTATTTCTTGAAACTTCTAAGTGACTCTCCAGGGGATCCAAAATGACAACTAGCAGGATGGTAACCTTCTCCTAAAGTTGTTGTTGGTATTCCATTATCTTCTCCTGGACCATTTCTGCACTGATGGCTCACCCAGCCAGCATTTTTCAATAATGCCTGTTTTTAAAGTTCAGGATCGCACCCCAGACAATTTCCAAGTTCCACATTGGGAGCATATGTCCCCCTTTTCCTTTTTTTTGACACCAAATTGAGCCTAACAACTCATAGCCGCCAATGTAAAGTGCAGCTGACAGGTCTAAAAACATGAGGAGTGCCGACCCACCTCTATCCAACTGGAGCTGAAGATTATCTATCAAGATGACCAGAAACATTTCCACCCAATGGCTGAGATGGTAGGGATTAAGCCAGACTGGTAGGGATTAAGGACCAAAGTTTCCTCCATGAATGCCAGGAGCTGATCTGCCCCAGTCCTTTAAATCAGTGGTCCCCAACCAGTCTGGTGTAGTGATTAGGAGTGCGGACTTCTAATCTGGCATGCCGGGTTCGATTCTGTGCTCCCCCACATGCAACCACCTTGGGCTCGCCACAGCACTGATAAAACTGTTCTGACCGAGCAGTGATATCGGCACTCTCTCAGCCTCACCCAACTCACAGGGTGTCTGTTGTGGGGGGAGGAATGGGAAGGCGACTGTAAGCCGCTTTGAGCCTCCTTTGGGTAGGGAAAAGCGGCATATAAGAACCAACTCTTCTTCTTCTTCTTCTTCATCATCATCATCATCATCATCATCATCATCACCGGGGACCACTCAATGCTGGGGACCACTCACCGCCTTTTACTGAGGCCCGTGGGGGGGTAGTTTACTCCTCTACTCTCAACCACTGCCCTAATGCTCTCTGATCGCTATGGTAATGTTTAAACATCCCTTCAAAATAAGATACAGACACGCCACAACAATGAACATAAGGAACATTTTATTTTCATGGAAATTTTAACTCATGTCAACTGACAGTTTAACTCATGACGGGGGGGGAGAAGGCGTCCTTCAGGGCCCACCTCCAACTTGTCAAAGGACCACATGTGGTCCGTGGCCCACAGGTTGGGGATCGCTATTTTAAATCACCATCCCCAGGAATGGAAATCCATTTTTGCAATATGATGCAGCTGATCAAGCTCTTACATCAAAAGCACTGCACTAGATGGATGTCAGACAGGAAGAGGAAGTGCCTTGCTTCCTTGCTCCAAGCCCATTCTGCAGGAGCCAGCTGTGACTTGGATTGGGGAATGGAAAGCAAGGGAACCTTGGTGCTTCCCCTCCCCATCTGACAGCCAATCTATGCAGCTTCAGAGAGGCATGAGTGGAATTCTCTCTCCATTCCTGCCTCCTTCCCCCACTCTTCAGAAGCCTTCTGCCTTCTCCAATCCTCCAGGAATGGAAAAAATAGTCTTGCATGTTATAACATGCCAGCATTGTAATGCAATAACCTTTTTTTAACACCTTGGAGGGGGAAAGGGGGAGGTGAGGATACATCGAATTAAGGGGCGCTATTGGAGGAAAGAGATGCAGTGCATATGGAAGAGGGAAGCACTAGAGAACCTTTCTCATGAGGGGGAGGAGGAAGGGAGGAGGAGGGAGAATAGCAATGAGGAAAGGGGTGTGCCCAAACGCTCAAAATGTCAGGTGCCACAAAAAAATAAATGCATACATTTCTGCATTGAATAGTGTCGAAATAGACCCAGTTAGTCCCTACTTCAAAAAGTGAAAAACAGATTTCTCAGGATTTCCTTGCTGCGAGGCACCTGAAAGGGCGATTTTCAGTGTGGAAATGGACGAAAAACTTGACCTTACATAAATCCAAGCCAAACCCCCTGTGCAGAAACAGTCCTGTTCTTCCTATTTTATTCTGTTGTCTCCTAGGATTGCAATGTCAATGATCCAAACCCAATTTTTCATTTTTTCTTCTAATGTGATATCAGGGGTGTTATCCTCTAGGTTTGGAATGTTCCAAAGAATCTTTGTTTCATAATTCTTCATTATCTTGTTTGGTTTATGTTCCTATGAATACTTCTTGCAAAGATTCCAATGCAACGTAGCTGCAACTGTATTGTGATATTCTTTTATAGTTGATTGAGCAATTTTACTGCAGGCACTGACTACCATGTGGTCCACTGTTTCATCCTTTCATCCTTTGTCTTGCAAAGTATACATTTGCTGTCATCATTAGTCTTCTGAATCCACAATGAGGAAAAGTGAATGCCATGCAGTAGCAACAGTAACTCCAAGCAGGGTGAGATGTCCAGATGTCAAGGTCTGAGCCCCCCCCCCAACATCTTTCACAATCTTTTCCAGTTTACTGGTCATCTTCCTCCTTACCATGTCAACCATTTCTGGGCAGTTGGCCTCATGCCAACAGTTGGCCATGGGCCAACAGGGCTGGTCTAGTCAATCTAGCCAGTTTTTTAATTAAGGCAATTAACAACAAAGTTGAAACTGGATTGCCCAACAGAATCCACCAAGGTGCTGATACTTTGGGAAGAACTCATGCAACCTGGCTGGGATGGCTTAACTAGCAGTTTAAACAGGGCTGCACGAGAAGCCAGCCCCATACCAAGCTAACGGGAACAGTCTGCTCCCCCTAGCACAGCTGATCTGGGGGTGGGGGAACTACTGTTAATTCTCAAATATATCTTGGATTTTCTCAGGATTTTTCTTTCCAGTTTTCCATTTGTTGTTGTTGTTATGTGCAAAGTCGTGTCCGACCAATCGCGACCCCATGGACAATGATCCTCCAGGCCTTCCTGTCCTCTACCATTCCCTGGAGTCCATTTAAGTTTGCAATATCCAAATACATTCAGGAAGCCAAAATATATTCCAAAACACTAATAAGGTGTTTGGGGGTACAATTTTGTCTCAGGTAGACCAGAATGCATATCTCTATATCTAACCATGAAATTCCATCATAATTAATGGAGATAAATACAGGCATATGTCAATGCGATAAAACAGTACAAAAATAGTACAAAGAAGGCATCAGGAAGCATCTGCCATCAGCTATTTAAATGGCTGCAGGGAATGCTGATACTTTATTTGTGTCACAACTCCTCCCCAGGCTGAGCTCCACAAGTAGGCAGCTGCTGCTGATTGGCTGGTTGGTCATTCAAATGCTGCTGAGGGCAAAGCCAGAGCCTTGTTAGCAAATAGCCACATGGCACTACAAGCTCTGAATGCCTTCTTGTGCTCATCTCTCAGCGCAGCCTGCAAATTCAGCCCTCAGTACATTGGGTTCATTAAATGTATGTTGTTTATGCTGAGATTATGCACTGGAACTCCATTCTAGCTTGGTGCGCATGTTTCTAGAGAGTGAAATTGCTTAAGCATGAGATCTTTTATGAGCTTTGCCCCATATTAGATATGCTGCTGGCAGCACAATATGTGTAACATCAGCAACAATTTTGTGAGTGAATAGAAAAGGCTGAATGAGTTTGTCAACCCAGGGGACTTACTTGCTACAGGAGTAGTTCAAAGCTGGACCCTGTTTCAAGTCTAATCATGTTTATATTAACAGTCGTCATAGCTCTGAAAAGGAACAAAAGCTGCCAGAGAGACTGACAATCAGAGTTAAAAGGACTTTATTTGAGGGACACAATAAAACATCAGTCTTTGAGAAGGAAACAAGGCAAGGTGTTGTGTAAAGAAACAAGGCCTCTTACTTTTCAGGCTAATGCAGCATTATAGTGGCAAGTGGTTTTGGCCTTATCTATTCTATTCCTTGCATCTAAGCCAGAAATAGGTTGCTTCCAGCACACATTCTGACAATGGCACACTTAGGACCATATCTGTGCCCAAGCAACAGAAGCATGGGCAGCACTGCTGTTACCAGCTGTGTAGAAAAAAAACAACAGGCAAAATATATGCCTGCTGTTGCCTCCCTCTCCTTCATGACCACCAGTCAAATCCCAGAAACACTAGGAGCTCCTCTGAGATTTGGCTTATTCCAAGTACATCTCACCAAGCATAGTCCTCACCTGACACACCCCATTTTGTTCGCCAGTACCAACATCTTCACAGATAAAAGTTGTCTTTTTTCACTTTGATGCAAAAGATCTAAGTGAAACATCCACACGGCAGTGTTATTCTAGAAGCCACCACAGTGTTCTACGACCAATATTAGGCAAAGCTGCAGTAAAATGAGGAAGAAATTACACTTTAATGACTTACCAAAACTTCAGAGAATGCATCCTCTGTCAGTTCTTCAAGAAAATAAATGACTTTTCTTTAAAGTCAGAAATGTAAAAAGGGTGAATATCGGACTCAGACAGATCAAACTTCTTGATTTGCTCAAAAGATGCAAACTGCAGACTTGTTTTTCCTTATGGGAGAGGGGGAGAAGTTTAACTCTTCACCTTCTGCTTGGTTCTCGCTATTTGAAACCAGCTTGATATTAGCTTTGTTGTGCTTACTCTAAAAGAGAAAAGACTTGTTTCAGTATAATGTGGATCTCACAGAAATGATCTCTAATTCTTCCCATTTTAGCTCTAAAGCACCACACTCTAATTGCAGAGTAACTTATCCTACTTGCTACAGCTATGGATAAATATTGGCAATTAAAACTTGCATCTAACTTATCTACTAATTTAAAATGCTTAGTACCAAGTCCTCATTATAAAAATAATTAACAATGAGAACTCCATCCCCACCAGAAGAGTACTGATTTGTTTTGACTCTTTTTACTGGATTATGTTTTCATCATCTCTCTGCAATTAATGTTATTCACCTATGATTTGAAATTCTGGTTCTATGGCCTACATTCTGTAATAATTCCCCTTTCCACTTTATGTTTCTTCCCTTATGAAATAGTTACAAAGTTAGATAGATCTGCTATCTGAGTGCAAAACTACTGATGAAGTGAGCTGTGAGTCATGAAAGCTTATTCCATAATGTCTCTGGTAATCTGTAAAGGACCATAATTCTCTTGTAATATTTTGCTTGTAACTCACGTTTTTCTTTTTTTAAGCAACTGTTTGGCATCTGCATCCAGATGTAGGCATGCACTTAAACCAAAGGAGTCTAGTTAACATTCCCAAATTAATCTCAGCAAGAACTTCACTTTAATAATGTTTGGTTCGGTTTCTGTTATAGTACAGAAGTAAAAATGTTATTTTTAATAGTTACTAGTATGTTTCCCCAGTGGACCCCAACAAAAATTTTACTGCACAAGTAAAGGTGCCTACAGTTTAGGAGTTGTGCAATTATACTATGAAGAAATTCATTAGGATGTGAATATTATCTAGTGGCCTAGGCCCTTACCAGCAACTGTTTGTATTTTTATTTATTTATTTATTATTTAAGCTTGCATACTGCCGTTAACCAAAAGGTCTCATGGCGGTACACAGTAAAACATTAAAACCACAATAAAACCCCATAAAACTCCCATTGTGCATCTTACAATAACAACAACGATGGCGCTTTAATCCTATTGCCCCCCACTTGTTCAGTGCGAGGCCATAGTAATTGGTTTCATGAGAGAGGGAGCTGGCTGATGGATCTAGGGCAGGGGTAGTCAACCTGTGGTCCTCCAGATGTTCATGAACTACAATTCCCATGAGCCCATGCCAGCAAACTCTGCCAGTGGCTAGTGGGAATTGTAGTCCATGAACATCTGGAGGACCACAGGTTGACTACCCCTGATCTAGGAAATCTAAAGATGGAACCCGGGCTCTGCCCTGGCCTCAACCATATGCCTGGCGTATATCCTGGAGTGAATATAACCCTCAATATTTGAAAAAGCATCATGAGTAAAGGTGCAGTTCTCTGCTTTCCCTGAAATAACTTGCTGCTGAGCCTCCAGTGCTATAGAAAAGCCCTGATTAGCCAGGGCGTCAGTTGATTCCCTACATTGCACTACGTCTTTTAAAGGGGAAGCCTTAACTTCTTTCAGCAGAGACTCCAGAAATCCTAACTTCTCTCAGCAGAGATTTGCATCTTGGATTTATTCCCCCTCCTCTGCTGTCTCCAATCCTCTCCCCCCCCCCATCTTCAAGAAAAGAAAGAAAGAGGCTCCTGCTGCGCTTGGCTCCCCCCCCCCCCAAGCTTCCCTAATCACATGCAGAACACTTTTCTGTTTCAATGGGTATATATATACACACACACACACACACATACACACACACACATTGAAACAGAAAAGTGTTCTGCATGTGATTAGGGAAGCTTGGGGGGAGATATATATACACACATTAGCTTGAAAGGGCCTCCTTTCCTGGCCAGGCAAGCCAAGGGCCCTCTCCCTGTACCTTCAGTTGGCTCCAGGCTCTGAGGCGCGCCTGAGAGCAAAGAGGCTAGAGTCTAGTGATGGAGGGTGGGAGCCGCAGGGGCAGGGCCAATCAGGGTGCAGCCAGCTTAGACAGCTGGACACCCCCCAGGTTGTTTCACAAATATATAGAGGAACCATGGATAAGGATATATATAGATATAGATATAGATAGATAGATAGATAGATAGAGAGAGAGAGAGAGAGAGAGAGAGAGAGAGAGAGAGAGAGAGAGAGAGAGAGAGAGAGAGAGAGAGAGAGAGAGAGAGAGAGAGAGAGAGAGAGAGAGAGAGAGAGAGAGATAGAGATAGAGATAGAGATAGAGATAGAGATAGAGATAGAGATAGAGATAGAGATAGAGATAGAGATAGAGATAGAGATAGAGATAGATATAGATATAGATATAGATATAGATATAGATATAGATATAGATATAGATACATACTAGATGATGGATGGATGGATGGATGGATGGATGGATGGATGGATGGATGGATGGATGGATGGATGGATGGATGGATGGATGGATGGATAGATAGATTACATACATACATACATACATACATACATACATACATACATACATACATACATACATACATACATAGAATCATACATACATAGAATCATAGAGTTGGAAGCGGCCATACAGGCCATCTAGTCCAACCCCCTGTTCAACGCAGGATCAGCCCTAAGCATCCTAAAGCATCCAAGAAAAGTGTGTATCCAACCTATATATATATAGAGTTCGGACACTGCATTAGAGTTGCTGAGGTTTGCCCCTGGTTGCCATCCTGGGTATTGACCATCAACAACTGGTTAACATCTAGGCCAACTGTTGGAGGGCTGAAGCACAGGAAGCATGGGAAGAGTTTTATCTTGTATTGTTTGCCACCATTTTTATGCTGGAATTTTTTTTATTGGGGTGTTTTTATGGGAGATCTGTTTTATGTTTTATATTATGTTGTGAACCACCACAAGCCTGCTTGCTGGGAGAGGCAGTTTTTAAATCTAATATATAAATATATTTCAAGGTTCCATCCCAAAATCTCCTGGAATTTCCCAAACTGGAACTAGAACCCTAAGGGGAATTGATCCCTGTAGCTGGGAGATCCACTGTGACTCCTGGAGTGTTGCCACCATTGCCATTGCTGCTATGAGGAAGGTGGAAGCAATTGGGCAGCTGGGAGCACCACTGCTGCTGCTGTGTGAGAAGAAGCAGATGAGAGGATGGAAGAATGATAGGGGGTGGGTGGAAAGGGCGAGTCATGGGATAGGGGCAGAAAGTTGGAGATAATAATAGTTTGAAGGGGAGAAACAGAGAAAGTGATAAAGTGGTGAGGCAGAAAACCAAAGAATGATGGGAAGGGGAATAGAAAGAGACAGGAAGTGACAGGTATGGAGGACAAAGAGAGTAAGAAAATGGATGGTAGGAAGGAGAAAGCACATGAAAGAGATGGAGAGGGGGAGGAAGCAAAGGTGAAGGGAATGGGATGCCCCCTCCCCCACAAGTTTCTTACAGGTCCCCACTTGTAATAACTAAAAGCCTGCTTACTTTCCCATCTCTACCCAGAAATCCAGTTTGATACAACACAGGCACAAAAGAATATGTTGAAAAGATCCCATGTGGTCTCCTCTTTCCACATCTACTACCCACCCTGCCCAGCTGTGCTATGAAGTGTAACTGCAACAAAAGAGTTGTTTTTGCTCAGATCTTCCCCAATTTTTATTTGTTTTAGAAAGGCTGTCACAGGAGGTATTAAACCACAAAACAGGGAGATTCAAATTGTAAAAGGGGAACTGGAATATTAGACCCTAGACATCAGAAAGGTATCTTACAATAATTCACAGCAGGAACAAAGAATAACGGGTAGAGAGAATTCAACTGGACTACTCTTGTCCTATGATTTTTATTTCACCATTTTCTGTAGCACCATAAGATTAATATGGAAAACCAATACATTTGTGCTTTTAACAACTGTATTTTGTGGAAGTTGAGACTTTTCAAGTGAACTTCAATAAGATCAGTAACAGCAGACAGATTCCCAAAATACCCACCTTCTCTTGCAGTCTAAAATGAAATACGCCAGTGAATTCTAGAGCACACATTCAGTTCATGTGAAATACAACTGAAGTCTAGATGGGACTTTCCTTAAGCTATAACCATGAATTAACAACTTGCTCATGTCTTATACAACAGACACAAAACCATGCAAGAGGAGAGAAGACGATCCTCTATGCCTAACCCTTAAATATTTGCATAAAAACCCTTATGTGGGACAGTAATACTATGCTGCAGAAGCCTCAAGAGACCTCATGCAATTGCTGCTTTAGAAATGGCAAGTGTTTGATTTAGTGTCAGCAGAGATATACATAGGACCAGGGAGCAACTAAAAAAAATCTGTCAACATCATACATTAAAAAATTCACAGCTACCAGAAAACTACCCAAAACAAAAAAGATAACTAAACAAAAACAGTCACCAATTTGGATAAGATCTTTTTCCTTGATAGCCCATTCCATGAGAAGTAGCAAAATTTATAAGAACATGAAAATGGTTTACCTTTCTTAATGTTCAGTTTTAATTAGTCAGACTTTTCCCCCAAGGACTTCAAAAAATTACCGGATCTGAAAGAAAAAGTAAATATTTCAGATTATTGATTACAAAGGAGACAACATTCCCAGATTCTGTTATCTTCATAAATGTCTCCTCCCTTCCAATGCTGCATTTGGTGCTTGCTATGGTATATTTAGTATATGGTATATTTTTCTATGGTATAGTACTAGAGGAGATCAGCCCTGACTGCTTCTTAGAAGGCCAGATCCTAAAGATGAAACTCAAATACTTTGGCCACCTCATGAGAAGGAAGGACTCCCTGGAGAAGAACCAAATGCTGGGAGCGATCGAGGGCAAAAGAAGAAGGGGACCACAGAGAATGAGGTGGCTGGATGGAGTCACTGAAGCAGTCGGTGCAAACTTAAATGGACTCCGGGAAATGGTAGAGGACAGGAAGGCCTGGAGGATCATTGTCCATGGGGTCGTGATGGGTTGGACATGACTTCGCACCTAACAACAACAACGGTATATTTATTTATTTGATTGATTTGCATTGTATACCACCCTCCAAGCAAGCCAGCTCAGGGCAATGAACAACAATAACACTAACAATAATGGAGATTAAGAATTAATAACATTATAACATTAAAACAGGATGAAACCATTTAAAAACTACATTCCATATATTAGCAGCAGCATCAAATTAAATATATTTCTAACATGCTCTCAGTTCACATGTGGGGGTGTTTTTTTTTATAGGGGAGGCGCACCGATGTTGTAAGATAACGGACCCAACCAAATGCTTGCTGGAAGAGCTCTGTGTCTTGCAGCCTCTGTGGAACTGAATCACTTCCATCAGTGCCTGGGTCTCCTCCAGGAACTCATTCCACCAAGTAGGGCCAGGACTGAAAATGTCCTGGCCCTGGTTGAGGCCAGATGTACATCCAAATACCAACTGGTTGGAATTTGCAGAGTGCAGCACTCTTCAGAGGACATAGGCAGAGAGGCGGTTCCTTGGGGCTGCTGGGCTGATACTGTGAATGACCTTAAAGGTAAGCACCAAAACCTTAAAACTTGATTTGGAATTCAATTGGAAGCCAATGCAGCTGGCTGAAGGTCAGGCCAGATGTGGGCTCTCCAAGATGTTCCTGTGAGGACCCAGGCTGCTGGGTTCTGGACCACTTGCAGTTTCTGGGTCAAGAATAAAGGTAGGCCCACATAGACTGAAGTGACTGTCACATAGATCACCATGGCTAGGTGGCTCTGGGGCCCAGTAGGACACTAGTAGTTTGGCTTGGCAAAGATGTAAAAATGTCAGTGGTGCTACTCTCATGATCTGCACCTCCATAGCAAGGGAGGCACTGAAGATCACATTGAGGTTCCTGGCTTCATGTACTATCCTGTAACTCTACACAGCAAAGGTTGTACAAGGAAGGGGTAATTGGAGGAGCGGATCAAAATCTGCAAGTCTGCATGGCATCATACAGAACATTTTCAGTGACAGAAATGATTGGGACCGGTATTTAAAAAGTATTTTAGAACACAATACATTACTATTGGCTCCTGGCTTAATTGAATTTTTATTACCAAGTGAGAAAGGATGCCCTTAAAATAATTTTAGGTACACAACTGAATCATTGTTATTGGAAAGTGTATCTGACCATGGCAATGAGCTCTCAAGAATGAAGCCTCTGATTAATATCTTTGCCTTTGGTCACAGTCAATAATAAGTTTTAAAAAATTCATCTTGGTGAATTTATAAGAAATGATTGTTTTATTGTGTCAGGAACTGTTTCTGTAACATCATTTGTTTGATCACTGAGGAAGGCCTGTGCACCAAAATGCATCTGGTCAGGGTCAATTATGATCATTTCTGGTTGTCATTGTACAGTATGAATCTTAATTGAGACTATCACAAGGGCCGATATATTTACTTTGAAATAAATATATGAATATATTTGTGTATCTGTTAATATTTATTAAATTTAAATATAACTAACTAAATAATTGAGCCTATATATCCACATCTTCTTAATTTTTTGGTACTTAATTAAGTACAACAATATAACATCTATGATTTTTTTTTCCTAAGGGAAAAAATACAAACATGACCATTCAACTCAGGACAGATACGTGCTAATTGGGTTGTCAATTTACAGGTGGTAGCTGGAGATCTCCTGGGATTATAACTGATCTCCAGGTGATAGAGACCAGTTCACCTAGAAAAATTGGCCATTTTGGCACAGGGACTCTATAGCATTATATTACACCAGACTTTCTCAGCCAGGGTTTTGTGAAACCCTGGAAAGTGTATCTGACCATGGCAATGAGCTCTCAAGAATGAAGCCTCTGATTAATATCTTTGCCTTTGGTCACAGTCAATAATAAGTTTTAAAAAATTCATCCTAGAAGGGTTTCACCAATTGATTAGGAGTTCATTTTTAATATATTTCTTAAACTTCAGGTGATATGAGCACATATGATCATGTCAACCCACTCCCCCTCCCAAAATAGCCAGAAATGGACCTGGAGGGGGTAGAAAGGGTAGGGGCCCTGACCATACAAATCTTTTCAGGCCAAGGCTCATCACACATGGTAGCAACTGGAGTTCAGACAAGTAAGTATTTATATTTTATCAACTGCAAGCCCTGTTTCTGAAGGTTTCCACTGCAGCCTCCGATTGGTAAATAACAGCAAACAACCCAGACTGCAAATATGGTACTGTTCACAAATCATCTGAAAATATTTCTGTGCTGTCACTTCCTGTTTTATATGAGTGGCCTGGTGACTGGGCAGTTACTTCTGGTGACATGAGACTTCTGGGGGCATGACAGAAAGGTATGGCCTGCTGATATAACTTCTGGGGTTTCTTGAAGACTGAAGAATGTTTCAGGGGTTTCCTCAATTATAAAAAAATTAAGAAAAGCTGTATTACACTGAAGTCCCTCCCCTCGCCAAATCCTGTCCTCATTTGGTTCCACACACCCCAAATTTCCAGGTATTTATCTACCTGCAGCTGGCAACCCTACCAAGTATAGAGGGACAGCTTGATTTTTTTTAAATTGCTTACTAGTAGGAAGATGTGCTTGTTTATTTTTTAATAAATTCTGAGTTTGCATGCTTTTAAGAAATGAATAGGTAAATCTCTGTTTACAGATTCTAACAGGATCAAGACTATATTCAAAACCTGATTGTTTATTATATGAAGCTTATTCAAAGGCAAGCCAGATGTGATATTGAGTGTTCTAGTAAATCCCACAATTTTCCCCTTTAAATATCAAGTGAACAAAACCCCAGATACTTTTGCGGGTATATAGCATTGTACTCCAATGAAGCCCCTGTCCTTCCAAGACTCCACCACCAAATCGCCAGGAGTTTCCAAACCAATCTGGCAATCTAACCTCCTATCCCTAACTGGTGGATGGAAGGATCTGACAAATCACTGCAGACCCACTTCAATAGACAAAGGCTATTTTTCCTTTGCCTGTTGGCTCATCTGATCCTTCTGAGGATAAAAGTCTAGAAGGATTTATCAGAATCAGTAGGAAAGCATTTAATCCATGAAGAACTCTTCCAGCAGGAATTCAGGTGAAAATCCTTCTGGGGGTATGTGTGTCATGATAGGTAAACACCCAACAGCAATTCTCCCCTCTTTCCAATAGTATAGGTAGAGGGAAAGAAAAATACCCCTTCAACACTTTAGCAGTCACTGAGACCAGAATCTCAAAGACTTATAAATTAACAGCCTGCCTCAGACAACTTAAGGAAATTATGATAAATTACATTCCAAAATGTTTCCCTCTTTAAACAAAACATATTGCAGGGCAGGGGAGGGAAGAGTGATCGAGTGTACAAAGAACACAGAGACAAGAATATATATTTGTTGCATGAATAAGGCCACAGCTTTTATTGTTATGTACAAGAGCATGGGCTCTACCATCCCTTCCATCCATTTACCATCCCTCTCCTCCATGAAGTCAGCTAACTTCAGGATGGTGGGGGAGGGAAAGCCCACCAGCAGACCCACCTGTGGTGTCCGAGTGATGTGCAGATTTAGATCCCCCTACCCATCAGGCCTGCTAGGCCCTGGGAAGGTGAAGCACAGAAGAAGCCCCATAGGTGCCTGACTCTATTCCAGCTCCTCCCAGTTGTAAGGCAACTGTCCTCCACTGTGGGAGGATGTCATTGCCTAGCACATGCCCAGCCTCTTAAGGAGGCCCCTGTAAATGGATGAGCCCAGAACGCAGGCACAGACTCTGCCCCCAAAGGATCCATCCCCAAATAAACCCACAACTGTGACAATATGTTGAAAACAAATTATATAAACAACACAGATAAAACAAATACAACCATACAAATATAACTGGAGGGAGAGTAAGTTATTCTTTGGCGCACCTGGGCTGGCTTCTCCTTTAAGCTGGCACAGGCAATGCACTCCACTCCATTCCCACAGCAACTTTCATGCATCACAATGACTTGTTCCCAACAGGCTGAGCTGTGCGGGAATGATCCATTCTCCTGCATTCCCCTCTCCCCAGTCATGCAACGGCAGCCACCAGTTAAAGACAGCGGCTATTCTAGCAGGGCAGGGGTGAAAGTGATTGGGCATACAGAGAACACAGACAAAAAAAAATCTTGTTTGGCATTAATAAGGTCAGCTTTTATTGTCATGTAAATGAGTGTGGGCATCATATGTGCCCACACTGTGCTTTTGAACTCTGGTGCTGGAGAAGACTCTTGCGAGTCCCTTGGACTGCAAGGCGAACAAACCGGTCAGTCCTAGAGGAGATCAGCCCTGACTGCTCTTTAGAAGGCCAGATCCTGAAGATGAAACTCAAATACTTTGGCCACCTCATGAGAAGGAAGGACTCCCTGGAGAAGAGCCTAATGCTGAGAGCGATCGAGGGCAAAAGAAGAAGGGGACGACAGAGAATGAGGTGGCTGGATGGAGTCACTGAAGCAGTAGGCGCAAACTTAAATGGACTCCGGGGAATGGTAGAGGACAGGAAGGCCTGGAGGATCATTGTCCATGGGGTCGCGATGGGTCGGACACGACTTCGCACATAACAACAATAACAACAATCATATGTGCAGCTCAATAAATTATCCCTCGCCCCCGAAGTCAGTGAACCTCAGGGTGGTGGGGGGAGGGAAAGCCCACAAGCTGGCCTGCCCACAGGGTCTGATTGATGGGCACATCATAGGCATGGTGGGCCCTGGGAAGGTGAAGCATAGAAGAAGCCCCATGGGCATCACCCTGTAGTGGAGTTCCTCCCAGCCACCTGCCATGCAAGGTAGTTGTCCCCCAACTCTGGAAGGATGCTGCTGTCTGGCATGTGCCCAGCCTCTGAAGGAGGCCCCTAAGCCTGGCTGAGTTTGGCACACAGACATGGACTCTGCTCCAAAAGGATCCACCCCTAAATACACTGCCACAGAGTGGGGCAGAGCTCCAAACCCAGCCCAACTCCCACCATCACTCATTACCCAATGCAGCCCCAAAGAAAAGCATGAACCTCAACAAGCCACAAAGTCCATACCAATTCTGACAGATGGACTCCATCATTCCTGAACAGGGCCTCCTGCCAAAAGATAATGTCCGGATGCCTCAAAGCAGTACAGCAATCAGGCACACATGAGTCCAAAACAGTTTTGCAAACCTTCCGTCTTGCCAAATCCACTTTCCTGGGAGCCACTGCCCCCCTCTAGGGATGCTGTTCCAACAACTCAGACCATATTATAAGTGCACCTGGGCATTTGTCTTGGATAATGAGCAAGTCCCACATAATGGCCAGTGACAGATCCAATCCTGAGCGCGCCAGCAGATCATCACCACCAAGCGGGATAAGAAGAATAGAAAGGAAGACGAACTTGCTGACCATAACATCAAAAGAGTCTACAAGGATAGACCACCGTAAGGGAAGACCACCCTCCCCCAGTCACCTCCCCCAGCCAGACTATGCTGTATTCTTCACTGCCCAAAAAATATGACCAATGACAAAATTCTGTTTTCATAAATTTGAAGTTCCTGCAATACAACATAATCAAACCATGTATGAGCAGTATGCATTAGAATGAGAGCACCCAGGAGACTTTATGAGATCATGGCCAATTCAAAAAGAGTGAGTGCTGAAACTGCCAGCTGCAAGCCTAACTCCAATGCTACCATGATGTGAAACCCGGGGCTGAGATTTGGGGGACAGCCCTTCAGTTGCTGAACTTCTTTATTTGGAACTGGACACAAAGGGTGACAGTACGGCAGGAGCTGTCGCATTCTTACCAACTCCCTTGTGGGGTTCCACAGGGAGTGGTGCTCTCCTCTGCATTGTTTACCATTTTTATTCTCCCTTTGGGCCAGCTGGTCCACAGTTATGGGCTGGGCTATCACCAATATGAGGATGATACCCAGCTCTATCTCCTGATGGATGGCTTCCCAGTCTCCCTTGGATACATTTGCCAGGTATTCAGAAGCTGCAGCTGGATGATTAGAGCAGAGGAATCCAATCAGATCCATAAGTCTCTGCAGGCAGGCCAAAATACGCCCACTGCTCAAGCAGGCTGGGGTGGGGGAATCCTTGAACCAGGCTTTCAGGGCATGATTATCTGACTATATGATGACCTTGGTAATCATCAGATCCACCTCTACCTCACTGGGGAAATAGAAGGGGTATACTTGAAGAAAATAAATAACTTGCATAAAAAATATTCTGCATGTCAATACAATGTAAAATAAATATATAACCAATTTCCAGAATACATTGTAGAATTTCAGAACATGGCAAAAAGTAGTGTTTTGGTCTACTGGTTTGAACACTAGTAGCTCAGTTGAATGCAAGATAGTAATCATTATGGTTAATGTTATATCCTCTATCCATAATTATTAAAATATGTGATTCAACAAAGTGGGAAACCACCCTTCCCATTGCTACCACCATACAATAATGGTAAAAAACCTAAATGAATCATAAATTGCAAAGAATTGTCTAAATTAAAATTTCCCAGATTTCGAAGTATGTTCCAAAGCACAGTATAATTTTAAAAGCTAGCAATTGTAAACAGGCATGAATAACACAAGTGTTTGTCAACAAGTGGAAAGGCAAAATATGAACATACTAACTTTTGTTCAATTGACAAAGCATAAATTACAGTATTTACTTCTAATTAATTTTTTAAAAATTTACAGTAGGAAACCATATGTTTCTTTTCATGTTTCCATCTGGACCTCTCCCTCTATATTTTCATGTATTTAGTTTTCTAAAGATTACATTTTTTTTCTAGACACTAATTCATTAACTTTTAACACAACTGGAATCTCATGCCACATCTTTAACCCGCAGAGCGGATTAAATAATTTGCTAAGGGCCCCGGCGGCGGGCCCTGTCTGTGTCGAGGAAGGGTGCCAATAGGCCCCTTCCCCCAGACTGAGGGCCTTTACGCACGGGGATCTTTGTTGCAAATTGTTTGCGGAATGAAAAATCGCCATTTAAAATAGTGGAATTCGTCGTTATGCATACCTGCCTTTGTAGTGGAATCAGTTGCGTTTTTTAGCGTTTCCCACAGGCTTCCGGTCTCGGCAGAAATTGCTAGAAAGGAAGCGCTATTGCCAAGCTCGTCCCGCCCCTGGCCGTCAAGCAGCCAATGGGCAGCCGTTAGCATGCTCCCAAACAGCCCCTTTCCCTTTAAGAAAGGTTTTAAAAAAAAAAAAACAAGACCCATAGCAACGAATCTAGGTAGATTTGTTGCAACGGAGAGACCCATCCAGCTGCCTAATGTGAGCTGTCGTTTGATTGTATGATCGTTGGCACGCTGCCTCGAGTGATAAAAAAAAAATCCCCCCCCCTCTCACGGGCCCGATTTTCGGCTGAATTAATGTGTAAAAAATAAAGGGACTTTATTTCAGCAAACGGGCTTTTATGTGGTTTGTGCTTAGTGACTAAAGGTGAAGGACTGAAGCCAGGGAAGCCTCTAAACAGAAAGAGGCTTGCTGGTGCGTTTATCCCCGCTCGCTCGGAGAAAAAAAAATGGCGATCGCTTCGCCGGAAGTTTGGAGGACAGGCTCAGGAGGAGGGACTTTGAAGAACCCGCAACAATGGTAACGCACAGGTCTTTAGCGCTAGTGTTGCAGATTGGTTGCAGGAGTGTATCGCTATCCGGAGGGTGAATCCACTTTTCTGGATTCCCCTAAAAGCGCTACAACGAAGCGCTTTTTGCTGATTGGTTTCAGGATTGTTGCAGATTGTCTGCGACGTCGTGCGTTAAGGCAAATTAGTAGCGTTTTCAATTAGCAACCATTGTGCTATTTTGAAGCCGTGCGAAATGGCCCTGACAATCGGAGGGCCCAATTGGCAGGTGCAAAGCACCTGCCGATTGGGCCCTCCGGTTGTCAGTCCAGCGGCAAGGGATCAGTTGTGAGCCACGCACAGCACGGCTCGCAATTGGGCCCTGGCTGCTGGACTGACTAATCGGGAGGCGCATCCACCCCCCTTCAAGGTTGCCCGCGCCCGCCTGCAAGCCGCCATTACCTTTCTCGCCAGCGCCACGCCAGGTCACCTTGCAGCCCCAACATGATGGCCCGACGCCTGCGGCCCTGGCCCCGCCGCCACAGCCTGCAGACCTCGCCCCCTGCCCTGCACAGCGCTCGCCGGCCCACGACGCCACCCGTCTACAGCCGTACCCTCACACTCCAAAGCCCTGCTAGCGCCCACTGCATTCCAAGAGCAGCGGGCTTATTTACTAGTTGGTAATAAATTGATCATATGTAATGTAACAACCTTACATTACATATCATTCCCAAATAATTTACTACCTTTCAGATGTAATTCTGCTCTCTGTTTCATTTTCTGATATAGAAAATTAAGATTAAATAATATCCTCTCTTTGTAATCCTGTTGATAAATCTCAGTTATACTGAACTCTGCTGCTGCTGGATTGCATGCAGGAAGAAGTACAAAACTGTCTGTTTTGAAACAGCGAACCCCATCCTATTTGGACTTCCCAGAGTTTTGCTGTGAGATCAACACAGCTTTGTAGTAGTACAATAGGAGTTAAGAACTTCCTTGTATTTATTTAGAAGCCAGAAAATATGTATAGTTGCTTGAACTTCTTGTGGTTGTTTTATTTTTCCATTGCAAGAAATATTTCTTGCAAAAATTTAATTTTTTCCATTCCTAATTCACAGATCTTATTTCAGCATTTTTTACTGAGACTTATTCCCATGCAGGTCTCCCACTATCTTGAATCTGTGTTCCATCTGACTTGGCTTTGGTTTCTTATTTAGCAAATCTTGTTGTAATTTAACCTTAGCTCTCTGCTATAGTACCTGCTTATTAGAATCATATTTATTTAGGACCAGGAACATCACAACATCATCTTTATGATGACAAAGAAAGTTCTCAAGTCCAGGAAGAAAAAATGTTCCCCAAATCAGGATGGATTAGAAGTAATAACACATAAGATTGATACGCCAGATTTATTACTCGCTGCCCATTGGTTTTTATAAGAAAATGCCTTGACACAATTAGTCAAGAACAATGATGCCTTTCAAACCTTGCTCTATGGAAAGATATGACATCTAAAAACACTACATCTCTGCTGACAGAGCACACAATGTAAATTCTAGAAAATTCAAATCACAGCCATTTTGTATGGTCAAAACAATAAGATGTGTTCCTTTGAAGCCCACTTAGTTTCCCTGAAGTCCAGTTCAGAATCTTCACAAAAGCACAATCACCATGTAACATAATCCACTTCAAAGCATATTGTCAGAGAAACCTAACAATAAGCACAGCCACATGAACTCTATCCCTAACACAGGAGAATTAGAGTGTACTTTAACTGGCTATTCTAGATGAATGATGTATCATCAGCTTCAAGATTATGACTTAATTATTGGAAAATACTTATTTTAAAGCAAGAAAATATTTTGTACAATTCCACACATATATTCTATTATTCAACATCTTTTAATAGCTAATGCTGACATTAAACTGAAGTAAATACTGCAAATTAAACATGTTATAATTGGTACTACTTTAATTCTTTCAAAAGCCATAGTGACAAAAATCTATCCCACAGATTTGAGTGAAGGGAAGTAAATATATTCTAAATACATCAATTTACAGCTTCTCAAATCTAGTATTTGTTGTTCTGCTAACTGTGCTTGTAATGAATCTATTTTTTCTCCTTTCTAACTCATGACATTACAACTACTAAATATGCAAAATATAAATGTATGATATATTGTGTTTTGAACTAAAGTTCCTGAAGTTTCACTCTGAAATATAAGTTTCCATGAAGCGGAGATGGACATATCTGATTTTGTTGCTTGATTGACCAAATCTAATCAGAATTATTTCTGCACATCGCTTCACTACAGCAGTGGCCCCATTAAACACTAAATGCTTCTGGAAGCTCAACCCTTTTGAATCCCTACTGTGAGTCAATATATTTCAAACAGTAGCTACTCAGTGGGCTACTCAAAACACTCATGAGATAAAGGTGCTGTACTTTACTAACATCTCAAAAACCGTAACAAAATCTGTCACGTTGTCTGGGAATGAAAATCTCATAGTCATCTAGAACCTGTATGGCAAAGATTGTTAATAATAATTAAGACTGCTGAACTAATTCATCATAATTAAATGTTAGGTAAGGTTAAAAATAACAGCTAGTTTTTTTTGTGTGAGATCAGTACTATGTTTCTAAATGAGCTGGCTGTGCCACAATTGGTGTTATACAAATGAAAAAAATAAGTATTTATTTATTTATTTATTTATTTATTTATTTATTTATTTAATATGCCACTCTTCCCTAGAGGCTAAGGGTGGCTCACAAAAGTTAAATACAATACAATATAACACAGATAATATGAAATTTAAAATCCAGTTATCATTTTAAAATTATACTCATAGTAAGTTTAAAGAAATCATTGAAACCATTTCTGCATTAAAAATATGTTCCTGGACAGCCTTCGAATGATGGCAGCTTTTAGAGCCCCCTCCAAATGACATCACCAACATACCAAAGCTGTACAGTAGCAGGGTTGTGATTTGGCAATTTTTAACTCACGATTTCATGAATCGCCAAAACTAGATTAACCACCCTAAATCTTGCGTCCCCCTAAATCTTGCGTCCCACTGGTGAGGAACCAATGAGCAACCAGGGATAAGACTGTATGGAGGGGAAAATGCACGATAGTCTCAGCAGCTTTGTCCCACCCTGGCACCCTTTCCGGCTTAAAGTAATTTTTTTTAATGGTGTAGTCCATGTTGCAGCGTGACTGCAAATCTACATTATAAAAGGTGAAATAAAATCTTTACAGTGCCCACCTTCTTTTTGATAACTGTAAGGCAAAATACAACCCCTTTTCTATATTCTGGTGGGGGGGGATGAACTGGGAAAGAGGGGGGCGGGTGATTGGGCTTTCTCCTGATCATACAGGGGTCTGAGCACCTTATTTTAAAGCCATCGATTTACACAAAATGTCTTTTTGGGCTCCAGGGACCATATTCAGGGCCATTCCGCATTCATCCAAAATAGAACAATGGTTACTAATTGAAATTGCTACAGTTTTGCCATTATGCACAACGTCGTTGACTATCTGCAACACTCCTGAAACCGATCTGCAAAAAGTGCTTCGTTGTAGCGCTTTCAGGGAAATCCCAAAAAGTGGATTCACCCTCCGGAAAGCGCTACACTCCTGCAACCAATCTGCAACACTAGCGGGAAAGTTCTGTGCGTTACCATTGTTGCGGTTTCCGGCGAAGCGATCGCCATTTTTTTTCTCCGAGCGAGCGGAGATCAACACACCAGCGAGCCTTCGTTTACCCAGCGAGGCTTCCCTGGCTGCAGCCCCTCTGTTTAAAGTCACCAAGTACAAGCATCACAGAGGCCCGTTTGCTGGTTTATTTTCACTTTATTTTTCACACTGTTTTTGGCTGAAAATCGCGCCTGTGAGGGCGCCTGCTAGCTGGATGAGTCTCTCCGTTGCAACGAATCAATGCATATTCGTTGCAATGGGTGTGTTTTTTTTTTTAAAAAAAACCTTCCTTAAAGGGAAAGGGGCTGTTTGGGAGCATGATAACGGCCGCCCATTGGCTGATTGACGGCCAGGGGCGGGACACAGTTCGGCAATATCGCTTCCTGGCTAGCAATTTTTGCCGAGACCGGAACCCTGTGGGAAACGATAGAAACGCAACTGGATTCTATTACAAAGGCAGGTATGCGTTACGCCGAATTCCACTATTTAAAATGGCGATTTTTCATTCAGCAAACAATTTGCTACATGGATTTTAAAAAATATATTTTGAGGCGGGGGGGACAAAGTTTCTATCAACGAGAGAACTGCTGTGCTGTGATTGTCATTGTGAGGAGGGTTGCAAAAATAGCTGATAGGCAAAGAGCCATGAGCTGCATATGCACTCACCTGCCCATTTACCTCCCTGCATGCAGAAAAGACTTTTCCCAAACACGTGGCTGCACTACAGACACAGATGATGCAGCGGTCCTAAGGTGATGGTAACTCCTTCAGGCAAAGGAGGCGCAGTACCAGACAGTCGTATGGTGAATGAACCCAGTGAGGAGAAAAGGAAGAAAAGCTGACAAGTGGCAGAGGCTGAAAGCATCCAAAGGGGCCAGCTTCTGCCCTTGCCCTTTTATGCTGTCACTGCAGTGTCACTCCACCTCCCAAAACTGGCATGCAAATCAAGCGCACTCCCTGTTTGCACACACCTGCATACAGGTGCAGTTCCATCCCGGCATACCAGCGCTCCTCTGCCAGCTACTTGCTTAGGGTACAGGCAGCATTTATTAAAGGAATGAAGTTCTAGAATTCATGACATTAACATGCCATGTTTTTATAAGTCATGCCATTTATGTTTTAACATTTTATTCCTATTACTAGTTTTCAAGCCTGCTGCAGCGGGCGCTAGCGGCAAGAAGAGCGCGGGGCGGGCGGGGCGGGGTGGGAGGCAGGCCACTCGCTGGAGGCGACAAAAAGCTATGTCATGCTCTGTGGTGGCGGGGGAGGGTGGGAGCGGGCAGCGGCATACCTGAGGGTGCAGTGAAGTACACAGAGTGGACTCTGGCATGCGGGCTTCAGTGGCACTGGAGACTAGGCTTGTGCAATTCGGCCGCTTTGGCGGCCGTTCCCTCTGGGCGCAGCCAGCGCCGCGTTGTGGTGGGGCGGTGCCGGCAGCAGCATGAAAGCGGGCGCAACCACTTGATCTCAAGTAGGTTGATTATTAACAACACGGAATTCCGTGCCTGTGTGGTTGTGCCCGCTTTCATGCTGCTGCCGCCACCGCCCTCCCCCCCCACGGCATGCCGCTGGCTGCGCCTAGAGGGAATGGTGGCTAAATCGCACAAGCCTACTGGAGACATCAGAGGGTGGCGTGGCTTTTGAGAGGGTGGTTGCAGGGCCGCCTCATACTGATGATTTTGGTGGGCTCCATATGGCACAGTGGCACCTCATAGGCGTGCCTGCGGCAGGGTAGATGTCTCCGGCTCTCTGCCCTTGCAATTTGAACATAAAATATACTACACCATTTCAGTTTCATCTTTAACCGTTCATGCGGAGCAGATAAAATAAAGCAGTAAGGGCTAAAGGGGAGAAGAATGAACGGCCCCTGTCAATGATAAAAACTCGGAGGGCCCAATCAGCAGCCGCGAAGCGGCTCCTGATTGGGCCCTCCGAGTGTCACTCCAGGGCATTGGCTGATTGGCCCAGCCGGGGAGTCACCACACAGATGGAGAAGCCTCCTGATGCAGTGAATCCTCTGGCCAGCTTCTCCTCCCCCTAGGAAAAGGCCCAGGGATGCTGTACCGAAGACGAGGTGTCCTTGGGCCTTTCCCGTCCGCGGCCCCTTTCTACTAGGGAAAGGAGCAGGGACGCTGCGGCCCTGCTCCTTTCCCTGCATGGACGACTTCATGCCCCACCCGTTGCCTTTCCCTGCTGACCCCGACCCCGACCGTCCCTTTGCCGCCCCTGCCAATCCCTTTGCGTCCCCGCCCGCCCTTCGCCCAGGGACCTACTAACCTTTCTCCGATTCGCTCCCCTCGATGCCCTTTCCCTTCGGTCGCTGCCACCCCCACGACCTACCTACCTCTCTCCTGGCCGCCTGCCCACCGCCCCCATGTCGCGCCCATGGCCACAGCTTGCCTCTCCGCCCACCCCGACCCTGGCCATTCCTAGCCCCTCCTTACCGTTCTGGCCATCCACCGCTTTCCGGGCCCTTGACTCCACTTCCACCCAGTGCCGCAGCCTGGCCACGACACTGAAATACACCGCAAATGCGCCGAGTTCTGTGCATGCCTGCTTTTGATCTCCGCCCCACTGACGCCTGCCCTGTCCCCCCAACCCTCGCCGTGATGCTAGACCATGCATGCGCAGAGTTCTGCGTAAGCCTGGTCGCA
Source organism: Paroedura picta (assembly GCF_049243985.1). Lineage (NCBI taxonomy): Eukaryota > Metazoa > Chordata > Lepidosauria > Squamata > Gekkonidae > Paroedura > Paroedura picta. The sequence goes on along the minus strand of NC_135373.1, from coordinate 74,880,898 downwards.
GTCCCCGCCGCCTGCAATGTCCCCCAGCTCTAGCCGTGCCCCTTCCCGCGACCTGCCCGCCCAGCCGCCAGCCTGCATGACTCGGCCCCCCTTGCCTGCCAACAGAGAGAAGAATGCGCTGACCAGCCGGCCTCTGCCCATTTTTATAAATGGGCTTTATGTCTAGTAATAATATAATATAGTACACCATTACTGTCTCACTGCCCTTAAAAACAGGATTGTTCATTTATTAAATATGCTGCAATGTTAATACCAGTTAATGGAACTCAATCTATAGCTGTACAATTGCATTCCATCTAATTGTCAATGTAGTCTCAGTAAGTGCCTGAAATTGCAGTGGCCTTGAGAAAGTCTTCATTTTGCTGCTTCTAAAATGGATAACAGCATGTTAAAAGTAAGTAATCCAGCTTTGAAAACATAAATTTCTTCTTGAGCCTAAGCCTAGAGCATAGCCCCCAAATTTCTTGCAACATCACGACTCTTCCTGTGAAGATGCTGGATGAGTCTTCAAGCTTTTTTGTTACAGCGCAGATCTGTACTTGGGTACTGATTTCAGTGCAGTTCAATCAATGAAGAGTTCAACTGTCAGCAATTTCTGCTATTCAGCTCTTTCCAGTTACTGCAGCTCTCCCAGGAGGACTGTTTAATTCTTCATCGCTAACTATTTCAGGGCTGTCTTTTCTGACCTTCAGAGCTTCTCAATGAATCTACCCTTCCTGTCCTTTCAGCGAATCCAATGCTTTTTTATACCACCTCTCCCTGTCATGGTGGTGCTTTCCAAAGGATACCCCATGAGCCTTTGCTAAACATGTGAATTGTCATTAGTCTATTACACATCAGTTATCTGCTAGTCCAGTCTGGCCTATGGTCTACCTAACTGTAGTCTATGAATCAGACCTAAGTATACCCCACATTTTCCCCCAGTACCGGCTAACATTTGACTAGAGTAATTCTGCATGGGGTTGTGTTAATATTCTATGTTAAGACTTCACTCTTTTCCTGTCTTCATAGACCATTCCCCTATTACTCAGACAGATATGGCTGGACACTAGCAAATTCCTTCATACTAGGAAAACAAACTAGAGGCAAGGATTCTCGCCCCTTATGTGTAATATATGAGCAGCTCCATACTCATTTTGACATATGCCTTACTGAAACCATTATTCAATACAAGGTATAAGCTTGTACTAGTAGATGTCTAAAGGCCTTGGTTACCGAGGCATACAAAGCATTCCACTGGCCATCATGGCCCATTTGGTCTGGAGCGCAGTAGCCAATGCCACTTTTGCTAGATAGGCCTCTGTCAAAGAACTATGCAAAATAGAAACCTGGACCTCAACTTCTACATTTGTCAGGCACTACAAAATTAATCGTTATTTTTATGTAGATGCAACACTGTGATGCTGCTACATGTGATAGAGCTGTCAAAGAACTATGCAAAATAGAAACCTGGACCTCAACTTCTACATTTGTCAGGCACTACAAAATTAATTGTTATTTTTATGTAGATGCAACACTGTGATGCTGCTACATGTGATAGAGCATGATGATGATAATCCTCCGCAAAATTAAGGGGCCGATCTAGAATGTCCCATCAAGATGTCCTCTGCCTCAGAGGCAGAACCATTGATTACTCACTGAGAAGGGTTTGTCTCCTCTGAGGACAGGATATTTTGTCCCTCATAGAATCATAGAATTAGAAGGGGCCACACAGGCCATCTTGTCCAACCCCCTGCTTAACGCAGGATCACCCCAGAGCATCCTAAAGCATCCAAGAAAAGTCTGTATCCAACCTTTGTTTGAAGACTGCCAGTAAGGGGGAGCTCACCACCTCCTTAGGCATTGGATACAGGCCACCTCCTGCTGAACTACTCTGACTGTGAAAAATTTTTTCCTGATATCTAGCCTATATTGTTGTACTTGTAGTTTAAACCCATTACTAAGCGTCCTTTCCTCTGCAGCTAATGGAAACAGCATCCTGCCCTCCTAAGTGACAACCTTTCAAATACTTAAAGAGGGCTATCATGTCCCCTCTCAACCTCTTTTCTCCAGGCTGGACATTCCCAAGTCCCTCAACCTATCTTCATAGGGCTTGGTCCCTTGTCCCCAGATCATCCTCGTTGCTCTCCTTTGTACCCTTTCAATTTTATCCACGTCCTTCTTGAAGTGAGGCCTCCAGAACTGCACACAGTACTCCAGGTGTGGTTTGACCAGTGCCATATACAATGGGACTATGACACCTTGTGATTTTTTTTATATACAAGTTTTTTTTTATTTTCATAAAGATAGAAATATAGGATGCAATACAAGTTGTTAGTACAAAGAACAGTAAAATATAAAATATAATCATCATTTGAAAATGTACGACCCCACATTAACTACACAATGATATAAACTTTTGCCCAAAACTGAGTCTAAGAGCCATCCACATTTCCACTACATTTTTAAAAAGGCCTATTTAGATATACAAAAGAGAAGTTGTTAATAATCAACCTACTTGAGAGATCATAGACCTCACGTTAACTGCTTGATACAGTCTTAGAGCTATCCTGACAGATATTTCTAGGTTTATGTTAGATGCTTAACATTAAACATTTCTTGTAAAACAGTATGAGTTTTGGCCCTGTATCAATACTCTAATGAAGGGGAAAGAAAGTAGGGCTTTGCCATAAAGATGTACAAAAAAAAAAAAAAATTACAAGAGGATTTCATAGCTTCTCCTTCTCCTTAATACAGATACATCTACAAAACAATTTATACTTGACCCTTTCTAAGAGCCATCCTGACAGGTATATTTTCAAATTTAAGTTGAGAGCTTAACATTAAACGTTTTCTACAGATCAGTGTGAGCTTTGGCCCTATAACAATACACTAATAAAGAAAAAATAAAAAATAAGGGGGGAAAACCCCGTTTTATAATTCTAACACTAACGATTATATTACCTATATGCCTACAAAAGAAAAGAAACAAGGGAGAAAAAAACACTGCTTTCCCTTTTTCATAAAAATAGAAATATAGAATACAGTATATGTTATTAATACACAGAATAGTAAGTTTCCAGGTTTAGATTAAATGCTTAACATTAAACATAGAACAATATGAGCTTTCGGTCTTCTCAAGGGGGTCTCATCTCGAGGCTTGCTACATCTTGTCGTTCCCGTAGACTTATATTCTGTCCCATTGGCCTTTGGCGTAGAAAGTGCAGTTGTACTTTTTCCCGCAGAATATGCAATGATAAATCTTGAGGCCGTTGCACCTCCTGGACTCCAGTATCAATACAATTTTTTTCCCAAAGAGCTCCTTTAAATCGGTTACTTTCATTACAGATCCATATATCTTTTGATTGATTTTTGTACACTGTTGCTTTGAGATGGCTGTATGTCTTTTTTTAAAGGGTGTCCTTATCTGGGCTGCAGAACTCCGACATCCCCTTTTCCGTCTCCAGAATTTCAGATTTCTCTTCTACTGTTGGTTTTCCACCTTGCTTAGAGCTGTCATCAGCCACTGTTATTGATCCATCATTCCTGTTGGAGACTTCTTCCTTGCCATCTTGGATCTCCTTGAAGATATTTTTGACCAATCCTTCTGTAAATGCTTTGAAATCTTGGGTTTGTTTCTCTATTAGATGAGCCAATCCTTTTAACATAGATATGTTTTTGACTTAAAAGACAACAGCAGCCTCAAACAATTTTACAAGTGGCCAGTAGAGGTCCTCTGTTTTATTCTCTAACGTTCTGGCATAGGCATGTGACGTAATGAAGTCAGTAAGGCAGATATTCTCGTGCTGGAACAGAGTTCTCGTGAGATCTTCCCATTCACAGCTCTTATCTCTTATCTCCGAAAACCAAAACAATTGCAGTAAGAGCTTTTGCCAATTAATTTGAGTTGATTTGAGTCCTTTTGCTTAGTTAGGAGAATTAGCCTGCCTCATAACGAGGTGGCTTCGGGCAGAGCAGAGTAAAAGGAGGGGGGAAACAAAGGGTTTTGATGCAGGAAGAGAGACGGAGAAAAGGAAAACGAATGATACTTGCAGTAAATAATGTTTTGGAACTCAGCCGATGTTCTCCCCTCATTTCACAATGTTCATTTGCAGTAAATCGTCGTGTAGGGTTGAAGCAGATGCTTTAAGATTAAAGAGAGAAAAGAAAGTCCGAGATAGAATATGGCAGTCGTCCTCTGGATCTGGAACACTGACAGCCTATAATCCAGGGAGATATACTCCCTAAAGGATTGGAGACGGCCCCAAGAACTTCCTGGGTAGAAAGGTGAGGTGGGGTTTGCGTACCCCTCCTCTTTTCTGCCAATTGCTTGAGCGATTGACCCCTGTCAGGCTTCAGAGATAGCAGAGCAGATGCCCTGCAATCCTCTCAGGACGACATCTCAGCCGGAAGTCCGACACCTTGTGATTTTGATGTGATGCCCCTGTTGATACAGCCCAAAATGGCATTTGCCTTCTTTACCGCTGCATCACACTGCCTGCTCATGTTTAGCTTACAATCCACAAGTACCCCAAGGTCTCGTTCACATACCGTATTACCTAGAAGCGTATTCCCCATCCAGTAGGCATGCTTTTCATTTTTCTGACCCAGATGTAGAACTTTACACTTATCTTTATTAAATTGCATCGTATTCTCATTTGCCCAGTTTTCCAGCCCGCCGCCGCCGTCGGTGAGTCCTAGCGCCCGCGGCATTTAGCTGCAGCGGGCTTGATTACAACAGAGATCAGACTCACTGGTCTGTAGTTTCCCGGGTCATTCTTCCTCCCTTCCCCATCTTCATACATTTTATCATTTCAAAAAATCTTTGTGTACATTATATATCACTAGTTTATTTGATATGTTATAGTCAGATTGCTTCTGCTTCCTGTTTCTCCTTCACTTTTTCTCATTAATGGCAGTTAATCATTAGGTGTTACATGCTTACCTATTTTCTACCAGTTGATAAAGTTATAGTTTAGGGCAGTGGTCCCCAACTCCCGGTCTGGAGATTAGTCGGTACTGGGCCACCGCTCCTCCTTGTCCTCCTCCCCAGCTGCTGCCTCAGGGGCTGCCCTGCCACTCTGCCACTGGCTCACCTTTGGTGCTCTCCAGCGGCCACCATGGCTGGGGCTCCCCTTTGGTGTGGCACTGCGCAGCTGCTGCGGGCAGTGCCCCCCAGTGGGTGGCAGGAAGTCAGAGGCACCAGCGGAAAAGCAAGTGGAGCAGGGGCTAAGGCGGCAGCGACATCCTTCAGCAAAAGACTACCTCCACCCCCCAGGCCTCAGTAAAATTGTCAAGTGTTGACCAGTCCCCAGTGATAAAAAGGTTGGGGATCTCTGGTTTATGGCAGTGGTGCCCAACCTTTTTATCACCGGGGACCGGCCAATGCTTGACAATTTTACTGAGGCCTGGGGGGGGGTTAGTCCTTTGCTGAGGGACATTGCCGCTGCCACCTGAGCCCCTGCTCCACTTGCTTTCCCACCAGCGCCCCTGAATTCCCATTGCCTGCTGGGGGGCACTGCCAGCAGCAGCTGTGCAGTGCCATGTTGAGGAGGAGCCCCAGCCATGGTGGCTACTGGAAAGCACCAAAAATGAACCGGCGGCAGAGTGGCAAGGCAGCCCCCTAGGCATCAGCTGGGGAGGAGGACGAGGAGGAGCTGAAGCCCAGTACCAACTGGTCCACGGACTGGTAGTGGTCACTGAACTGGGGGTTGGGGACCAGTGGTTTAGGGTATAGCTCTCAGAGTACCAAAACTTAAGGATGGGTGACATCCACCACAAGAGGCAGCAAGAGAAAGAAGCTTAGTTCGTTCCTCCCTGAGTGAATGCTGGGAATTACCCAACAAGATGTTCTCCAGATCAAAAGCATTATACTTTATGCAGCCTTAAACCTATTAATAAATCTCATTCTCAACATGGACCCATCTGTGAATATTTATGGACAGAACAAAAAACAGATTTTTCTACAAACCTGAAAAAAGCCCAGGTTTCAGGAAAACATGATTTAAATAATAATAAAAAAAAACCACACTAAATAATAGAAGTGTGGTGTCCACTGAGGAGTTAATAGGCAATGACAACAATATTGTCAGCCTTCTTAGTTTTTTTCAGTAAAAAATAGAGAGGCAGAGGCTAGGCCTCACAGTATCCACCAACTTCCATGATTTACCCATTACTCTCCCCTACACTTTTTAACATCTATATGTGACCCCTAGCCCAACTGGTCCAGGGCTATGGGCTGGGATGTCACCAATATGCGGATGACACCCAGCTCTACTTCCTAATGGACGGCTGGATTCCCCCCAAAAAACATGTGCCAGTTGTTTGGAAGCAGTGGTTGGATGGCTCAGACAAAGTCGCCTCAAACTCAACCTTTCCAAGACAGAGGTCCTGTGGCTGGGGAGAAGAGGGCAGGACAAGGAAGCATGTCTCCCATGCCTGGATGGGGTGCAATTAACATCTGCACTGGTCACCAGAAATTTGGGAGTAACCTTTGATACCTCCCCTTTTATAGAGGCTCAGTTCACAAAAGTAGCCCGGATTGCATTTTTCCATCTTCACCAAGCTAGGCTACTAGCGCCCTACCTGTCCTCGAACCACTTGGCCACAGTGATCCATGCAACGGTCACTTCCAGACTAGACTGCTGTTTAGAAGAATTGATAAAATACAATAAAGTCCCCAACAATACCCTTAAATAAAAATATAACATCATACTAACAAGATGGAAAACCATAAAACATCAGCCTTCCCCACCTCCCCCCATTCAGCATATAGGTCAGGAAACTGGGAGCGAGGATCCTAGCTGATCTTCATTGGTCTCAGATGGAGATCTCAGATCGTAACACCAGGGGTGCTGCCCTGGCCCCAACTGTATGCCTGGAGGAAGAGCTCTTGAAATCACTGTGGAAAGCTGACACCTCCAACAGGGCCCTTACCTCTTCAGGGAGCTCATTCCACCAGGTTGGGGCCAGGCATTGCACTGTCACTGTTCTTCCCAGGCTTCACCCCCAGATTTCCAGGAGTTTCCTAACCTGGATCTAACAACCCTATTTCCTGTACACCAGTCAGTGGCCAGGGGGGACCAGGCAGCCTTTGAAGGAAGCAGAAAAAGGGGAGATGCTATGAGAGTTTTCAGAAAAGGGGAAGATGAAATAGTGTGGGGATGGAGAATTGAGGTTTTACAGGATCCCTGCTTGTCCATAATGCAGAACAACCACAAAAGAGACATATATAGTAATATTCAGAATCCCTTGTTGTTGTTTGGTGCGAAGTTGTGTCCGACCCATTGCGACCCCATGGACAATGATCCTCCAGGCCTTCCTGTCAAAAGCCCTAAAGGCCAAAAAAAAAAAAAAAAAAAGGATACTATGAACATATTGACATGTAACTTAAAACTGCTAACGACTGAATGGATAGACACATGTTATACAGAAACTCAGAGCTAAAGATTGGTAAACAAACCCATAAAAGAAAATTATTCAGTGTGGCTTGTGCTTGTCTATTTTTATTTTAGTTAAATAAAATAAACTTATTAAATTTTGTTCACAATAGCAATTTGTTTTATGGCAAGTATTTTCATGTCTCCCAAAAACCTATCAAATAAATAACACTGAATTATGCATGTTGCTTAATGAAGATTATAAATATGTCTGCCCAGGATACAAAACAACATGCGGGTGAGTATAATCAATTCACTGTTTATGAACTAAATGTTCCCCTGAGTACATAAAATGCCTATAATTCCTGAGTGATAGATTTTAAATTTGTATCAGTGATTTGGCTAAGCTGTGTGAAAATACCACATGTAGCTTGATGGCTCCCTATTGAGCAAACATTCGAAGATACTCATTAGATGTGTCTATTTCAAACATAAACCACAGTCTTGAAACAACTCCATATATGTGCCACTTTCAAGTAAACATTTGTAGTGCGTCATAGCTAATGTAGTGTAATGGTTAGGGCAGGGCCGTCAACCATATAGCCTACAAACCATATAGAAATGAGTAAAATTTTATTATCCCCGAAGGCTCAGGACAGGTAACAACAATCATATATAAACAATAAAAATAATATAATAACAATCATATCAATATTATCAACAATCATATTAATATTATAATCCTTAAATAAAATGTATATTTCAACTTAAAATCAAATCATTCCAGAAGCTGCCTCATTCTCTCGAGTGAGAGGAGATAATATAAACATAAGTTTAAATAATTCAACTGGAGGCAAGAATTTTAGCATTATTTCAAGCTTCAATCATAGAATTATCAAAGAAACTCTTTTGAAGACTGTTTAGAAGACCTGGTATCACCAGGTAGAGTGTTCCACCAGGCCGGTTGAAGCCTGTTTGTTTGTTTATGCATCCATTCCTGGGGACCAGAGATATAGAACAAGGTTTGCTCACTGGATTTTAGCCTTCTCTGGGGGACATAGTGGAGGGCACTTAGGCAGCAAAGGGCATTTACGCAGAGCATAGTTTCTGTCAGAACCACAAAGATTAGGCAGTTGTTCATGCTGCGCTCCAATCTCCTGATCCTCTACTTCAAGATGAATCTTCTTCAGGATTGGGGAGAGGAAGCAGAATACATGCAGCAGCCCCAGTCACAGGAGCTTCTTTGCAGGTTTACTTTGCTGTTGGCTGCCATAGAATTTGGGTTGCCAACCTCCAGGTAGAATTCTCTTCCAATTGTGATTGGGATCTACACTACAGAGATCAGTTATCCTGCAAGAAATGGCAGCTTTGGGGGATGAACTCAGTGCTTTTTTTAAGCTTCATTTATATCTCACTCCCCCCCCCATGGGGCCCTAAGGTGGCTTACAACATTATCACCTTCTTTATTTTATCCCCAAACCACTCTGTGAGGTAGATTAGTCTGACACTTGCCCAGTGTCACTCAGCTCGCTTCTACAGCAGGATGCTCCAAGATTAAAGTCCAACAATTTAATCACTGCACCAGGTTATGACCTATAAAGTCCTAAGAAGACAGAATATTAGCTTCAGTAAGGCTGACCACATGCCCACTACACTCCTGCTCCTGATGGCTACTCAAAGCTGATGAAAGGATAGGAACCCTCCTCTGGGAGATAATCAACCTCTCCCTCTCAATGGAAGAATTTCCAGAGGGGCTAAAAGAGGCAGTGGTACATCCATTGCTGAAGCCATCACTGGATTCACAGGGACATGCCAACTACTGACCTATCTCACATCTAGCATTTCTGGGGGAAATTGTAGAAAGGGACCAAATATCGCACTCCTGAATGAAGCTTCAGTCCGACATCCATCCCAGGTTCCTGGCCTGGCCATGGAGTTGAAACAGCATTGGTCACCCTGACAGACAACCTCTGCCACCAGCTGGACTGAAGCGGGTCAGTGCCACTCACATTACTCAACCTTACAGCAGCGTTTGACCTAGTCGATCATGAGCTTCTGGCTCGCCACCTTGCCAACACCAAGGTACAAGGGACAGCCCTCCAATATCAGATCTCTTTTCTCCAGGGTTGGGGACAGACGGTAGCAATTGAAGAGAGACAATCGAACTTGTGGAGTTCCGCTTGGAGCGGTCCTCTCCCCAATCTTATTCAGTATCTTTGTGCCCCCTCTTGCCCAACTGCTACAGACGTTCAAGGCTTGGGTGCTATCAATATGCTGACAACACCCATCTCTTTCTCCTTATAGATGGTCACATGGATTCACCCACAGAATCTTTAGCCAGATGCCTGGAAGCAGTGACAGGATGGCTCAAGCAAAGTCATCTGAAGCTCTTCAGAGACAGAGGTACAATGGCTAGGCAAGAAGGATCCAAGCAAGGAAGCAAGACTACCCAACCTGGACAGGGTACAGCTGCCAGTGGCTCACTCTACCAGAAATTTGGGCATGATCCTCGATACCTCCCTCTCTATGGAGGCACACATCACAAAAGTAGCATGGGTGGCATTCTTCCACCTGTGCCAAGCCAAACTACTAGTGCCCTACTTGGGCCCGGAATACCTAGCCACAGTAATCCATGCAATGGTCACCACTAGAATGGATTTCTGCAACTCGCTTTATACAGGCCTATCCTTAGCCCTAATCTGGAAACTACAACTGGTCCAGAATGTCTTGGAGGGCCCATTTCTGGTCCACGCTCCAACAGCTGCAATGGTCGCCAGTTGAATCCCGGACCAAACTTAAGGTCTTGATAATTAACTTTAAGGCCACACTCTGTTTGGGTCCAGTGTACGTGAGAGACCAAATCTCTGCCTATACCTCAGCCAGTACTAACCAGAAAGTGATTCCTGGCCTCAAGAAAGCATGGTTGGCCTCAATCAGAGCCAGGTCATTCTCTATCCTGGCCCCCACCCCCAAGTATCTGCTAACAGAAACACAAGTTTTCCCTGGACAGATTTATCATTTATCCCATCTAGTAGGCCAGCAAGAAACTAAGGCTCCACAAATACAGAAACATTAATCTTTTGGTGTTTTATGGTATTGCCCACTCAGTACAGCTGTTGGCATTGTTTGAAATCGCATGGAGGTAAAAGCTACTCTGAGACTATGAGTTGAAAGATAGACTAAATAGGAAGATCTCAAGTAATTTGTTTTGATTAGTTTGTACTAGGGTGAACTTTTAGATTGCAGGATTAATGATCTATCAATTAAGGCATCTGAGATAAATACCCAGTCTCTGAGTTGGTTATTATCTACTGAAGGGTTTAACAGGTCATCTGAGATGGAATAACGTGACAAAATGTTGTTTAAAAAACTAGAGCGAGAAGGATCTTTGGCCATCAAAAGCTTAAAAGATTGTTCACTAAGTGAATTTGAACTTGATGTTCCATGCTGCCATTTCTTGCATACTTTTACAATGGCCAAATGTATGCGAGTCCTAATTGAGGGCAGACCAGTTTCTGCTATCATAATTGCTGCTGATGTCCCCTTTGGAAGGACTAAAACAGGAGCGGCCGGGGGAGAGGGGGGACAGGGATGGCTTTGCCGTGTCGTAAAGAGCAGGCCTGCTCCTGTTGCCGCGCTGAAGCCCGCACATCAGGGGGAGAGGGACCGCCTGTGACACTGCAGTGGGGGGGCGCAAGCAGCCCTGTGAGCCCCCCCACCCCACCGGCATCCATGCTAGCGCCCACTGTATTTTAAAATACAATGGGCTTTGCCCCTAGTGCCAAATGAAGCCCAGCCAAAGAGCTATACAACACTGGCTGTTTTATTTTTAATTCCTTTCATAATAATCCCCTAGTATGGAACTTAGCTTCTTTACCACTGCCACATGACAAAGCAACATGAGCACTTGTACCAGGACTGATTCCTGTTGTATCCTACTATTCCTTCCATTGCAAGATCTACTTATTTAATCCTATTCCCCACTTCCTTACTTTCAGCCAGTTTCTTATCCATAAAAAGACCCATCCTATGAATGCTAAATTACTCAGCAGTCTTTGGTGGGAGAGCATATCAAATGTTTCTTGGAAATCCAAACACAAAATATTAAAATATCTTCAAAGAAGTATAGAATTGAATTAGAATAAAAAAGAGGAGGGGTAATGTCCAATTTTCTTGATTGGTTCACTACAAAAATATTTTTGATAAACACAAATTTGAATGTTCGTTCTTCACAATTGTAGATGGCTTCTTATCAAATTATGTTATTCCACAGTATTCATGATTCTAGAATGCAGAGATGAAAATCCATTTGTATATTGTTTCCTAGAGTTCAAAGAATGAATGACACATGTCTCTTTCATCTAAGAATAGAGCACATGCAGGATCATTTTTAAAGCACAAGTTCAATTTTTAAGCACAGGCAATGAAAACAAGACATATGCCAATATATATAATTATAAAAGGCAAAACAAGTAAGAGTACATGAAACTTTCATAATACTAAGAAAAGAAAAAAAATGTAAGATTTGTGTGGCCTTATGAAAGCAAAACGAAATAAGGCTTTGATTCATAAAGCAATGCTGTCATTATTCAACTATTTTAATACAGAATTTGGACAAGAAATTACCATTTTATTCTTTGTGCTCAGTCAAGAATTCTTAACTCATGATAGCACACACCAAAAATATATATTTCCATAAACTGCAAACAATAAACAAACAAAACTGCCTTCATCTCAAGGCCATTTTAAAAACTGTCACCAATTAAGAAAAGACACAATGTTTTATTTCTGTATATTTAGTGATATGGGTTTTCAATGCTAACCACTCATTCCACACTCAAACAAATCATTCACAAGACCAAACCTGATGTCTTCTCTAAAAATAAAATATCTTACTTTCCATATCAAGGCCAAGTAGAAACTAATAACAACTGATTAATGTTATTACTCAAGAATCGCTGAGGAAACATTGTGCTTTGCTTCTCTCACTTTGAACAGTAAAAACCGTGATATCTAGCCGCTGGTTAATTTGTAAATTGAATTGCCCCACCCCCATAGAAAACCTCCATGAAAACCATCCAATATGTTTCTACATTAGAAATAATTGTTACTACACTGATGACACTGCTGAATGGAAATTTAATTATGAGATGTAATTTTAAATGATTTTAATGTTTTAATGTTAATTTATTTGCTTGTTATTCTTACTAATGTACATTGCCCTGACCCAATATGGAAGGCCAGTAGATAAATAAAATAAATCTATAATAATAAAAGAGAAGAAAAGTTGGTTCTTATATGCTGTTTCTCTCTACCAGGAGTCTCAAAGCGGTTTACAATTGCCTTCGCCTTCCCTTTAACAACAACAAGAACAACAACAATAATAATAGAGTTAACTGGAATGCCACGTGCTACTTGATCTGCCACTGCCTTGTCTAGAGGGAGATTAAGCGAGGGAGTGGTATGCAAGTCCATCATGGGTGCCAACTATTTGAGCTGCTGCCAAGCAAATGACAACCATGTCTGGGAGCAGGCCAAACATGTTCTATGCTGTTGATAGTAGAGTTGCTGCTAGTAGCTCTTGCAGTAAAACAGGTAGAAAAGGGTTAGGAAGAAGTATTTAACCCCAGGAACTACCCACTTGCACTGCTGTTGAGCAAGCAATGCTTATGGCCAGAAGTTGGCTGGGAGGCCCTGCTATCTTCCTCCTCCCCCCCCCCCCCAACCCACCACAAGAGTGGGAAGAGGAAGGCTAAGCTGCACATCCCTACAAAGTCCCTGATAAGGCTGTGCAGGTGGCAGCAGAGATGGATGTGTGTTTTGGCCATGGCTGCTGCCCACTCACTCAGCAGTGTTGGCTTGTTAAAGCCTTGACTAACCAGCATTTTGGCTTAACAGGCTATCTCCATTCACTACTAAAGTGCACTAAATTTGCTCATTGTTATTTCACTTTAAAAAGTGAAAATTTCTTTATCACACAGAGTAGTATTAAAACACCATGAAAGGTACATAGTTCATTATGATTAACATTCATAATGGAAATTAAACAGGGGGTAATATTAAACATCTCCCCCTGCATTGTTGCTTCTCCGTTTCACCACAATTCCAAACTGGGCAATCCCCCTCCCCTGAACCATACACTACTTTTAGCATTCTACAAGAAGTGTACAAGAAGGACTCTTTGGCTACAAGTTGCCTATTTGCAGCACTTATTCTGATTTCTCAGGGGCTAACTCAAAATATCACAATAAATAAAGATGAGTGCTGGAACAAGAGGTTGGCATACTGTTAAATGCGATTTTTGAAGGATACTTCTCTCTAAGCTAGTAGAAAATCTAACTAGTCATCAAAGTTTAATAACTGGCTGAGTATTTCTTTTTCATAATAAAAAATTTACCATCACACATCATACCACAAGAATAATGACAAAAAATGCTTTATAAATAATTTGCCTTTATATGGACCAAAATAAGAATAAAACAATGGGTTCGGTCAAAATTAAAATTTCCAGTGGAAGATTGGAACTTTCTTGCCTCCCCCACCAACAGGAATCCACTGATTTCTACGCAATGCTGGTTTACGGGGATAAGGGCCCTGAGAAATAACATTGGAAGGTTGTAGCAGGAAGCAGGGGATCTGTGAAGCTGCAGTCTTCCTACAGAACCTGTGTGAACCAGCCCCTGCCTATGAATTTATTTTAGTTAATTTCTGAGGGGGGTTGTTGAAATCCCACTTAATGAAATTGTGTATTCTTGGTGTTACTTGATGGTCAGTTTGCATTCTTAAGAAGTCTTAAGAAGCATTCTTAAGAATTCTCTCAACAGATACTTGACCAAAAAGAACTTTTTACATTTTTATATAGGTATGTACATTTCTAACAAATGTAGAATACTGTGCTGTTAAATAAACAAAGCATTCATTATATCAAAGAGTACTTATTTAATTCAGGCTTCACATGTCATTCAAGTCCCATCCTGGAATCTTGACCAACACAAAAATATCAGTTCTCTGCTTCACAGATAACAGTGTTAGGATGTATATACAGTGTATTCTACTAAAAAGATACCAAAAGCTTTGACCAGTACTATATATATAACAAACAAAATATTCACAGACTGATTAAATGACCAAACAGCAGAATATTCAAGTCACCTCCAATTATTAAAACCTTACCCTATTTGAATTTTCAGGCTGTCCATCCTATTCTTTTGTAGCTATGGTGTCATGCTGAAACAGCATCCTTCATGAATTGTATAATCCTTCCGGAAAAGCATTTATGCTACTGTTCATGAGAACATTCTGTGGCATTGAATACCACGGGCTCAATTATGTGTTGCAAGTGGATGTATTACCTTTTGTTTGTCTTAAACCCACTGTGTACCAGTTTCAAAGCATGACCCCGGGACGATTTTGTGATATGACAGAATGAATCATTATCTTTACCTCTCTTATAAATCCTTAACACACCCTTTCAGTTATCTTTTGTGTTTAAAACCTTAGTTACTTATTTAGTCTTTTATATGTGAAAGATGCCTTACATCTTTAAGCATTTTTATTGATCTTCTGGTAACCTCTCCAGCTTCAATGTCTGTCTTTTGAGATGGACCAAGTAGAACATTCTAAACATAAATACAACACAGATGCGTAAAATGAAATTTTGATTGCTGCTCTTTTGTTTTCTCTTTTTTCTAATAATTCTTATCTCTGTATGTTCCCATTCCACTACTTTTAAGGAGCATAGCACAACACTGTATATAGCTCTCATTTCTCATCCCCAAATACACTAACTCTACAGCTGCTGTTCACATTGGGTTTCATTATCCTGAATACTTTGGTATTAGCAGTAAAGCAATCCCTCTCATTCTTTATTCCTGTCTCCAGGTTTTTGTATGGATTCCTGGCCATTTGTTTTTGACTGAGTACTGAGTAAGGGAAAAAGCTCTTTGTAGATACTCTAATGGTACAATGTATATATGATGGGGGACTGCGTGTATTATTAAGAGAATAGTAATTTATATTTTTTTGATTTTTAAAAATTGTTTTCTAACACCCTTCTGGTGTTTAACTTGTATGCAGTGCTTTGTGAATAAAAGGTAACTGATGAGACCATGTATACAAATAAGATTGCTGAGTTTGTAATATGACTTTAACATGTTTGGAATTATGGTGGTGCACTTTAAGGATACCACAAATTGGCTTTGCTAGCTTAGTTCAGTTAATGATTGGAGCACAGGTGTATGCTGTGGCAAGCAAGACTCCTCAGGTCCTACATTAGTGGAAAAGAAGAGACATTCCACAAGTTTCCCTGCATGAACTTTATTTCATGTTTGAAGTATAGCGTCAAAACAGGTGCTTGTTTTTGTTCCTCCCTGTTTTCCAGAACTTTTTGCTGTTTTCCCATATGCTTGCTAGCATCCCATATTCTGAGGTTACTTCTTTTACTAATTTGCTTTTAAGCAAAGTTATGTTTCATAATAATTATCATTCTACACAGTATATCATATCTGAGTAATACAATATAAATATTAAGCATAGGAATCAGTCTCATTATCAAACTACAGTTTATATATGTCTTGGGAAATAGCTGCGAGAGGACAGCACACCTGCCTCACCAGAAAATGGAAGAGAATTTTACTTGCCCTGTGTGTATAGAGGAGGGGGAAATAGCAGTATGTGAATGGTAGGTGAGAATCAGTTCTAATTCTTGGAGATTTCTGGGGCCCACCCTAGAAGCTGGCAACCATAATCAGAACAGCAGTGTGTGTGTGTGGGGGGGGGTGCTTACCTTTTTTTCTGTGCACTTTTGAATGTCAAAACTGATCTCTCTCACACAAATACTGCTAACTTTGAAAGAGAAAAAATATGAGCACAAAGTTCTACTATCAAAACTGTTAAGTCACCGAGTGAGTGAGGATGAATGGAAACTCTCTGCTAGGGTAATTCTAATCTTAGACCCAAAATGTCTAGATTCTAGAGCAGATAGCTGTGCACTATTTTGTACTAGTAAACAGAGTTAACCCTTAAGGGCTGCTGGATTTCAAGGCTGTAACTATATTTAGAACTGCACTTCAGATGTATCAAGCACAAATCTTTCACATCAGTCTGACATTACAATTCTCAAAGATTATACTGGAACAATACTATCAAAGAGTTTTTTTTTTAATTAAGCTTTCTCTGCGTAGGATTGAGAAAAAAATTCTTAGGGATCAGCATCACAGTTTTGAAAGCTTGGGTAGCCAGACAAATGAGATTTTCTCAGCCTTGGGGCTTACGCAAATGCCTTTGAACATGGGAAGCCCATTTATAATAACTTTTTCTGGGTTTCAAGGTTATCAGTCTAGAACAATAGAACAGATAGCTCCAGCAACTGTTTTTCCTTTGTGCTCCTACAGAAACAGGCACAAAGTTGTGCAGGCATCTCATTTCATATAATTATTGCAAATAATCCACAGAGTTGAAAAACTAGTCTTTGCAAGTTTCTAATTCTTTTATAAAACACATAGTTCCTTGCTGCTTGCTGTAATCACAGCTACTATGCTCTGGCACACAATCAAGCCCCATGACTACATACACATGTGATTATTTTTACAGTTAAAGGTATGACAGTCTGCCATCTGCAGAAACTGCAGGATATACAATTAATTTGCATCACTTGTTGAGATACTGGAAAAATCTGAACAGGCCACTGGACAATTTTTAACAAACAGAATGGAAAAACACAAGCTAAAAATAAACCCCCTTCAGCATATTGTATTTGAAAAAATATTTCTGAGATTATTAATTATTTGCCAAGCTTTTTCAAAAGTACATATTTGCTACAAGATTAGATAACAAGTTGGGGGAGACAGCAGGTGATTAAAAATAACAGGATTTTTGGCCTACGAAACTGAACTTGAGAGAGCATGATTTCTATCAGATTCAATCCCCCATTGATTCCCAGGAAAAGAGTTGACAGCACATTCACAATCCAACAATATGTGTGCTGTGTTTACTGAGAGCCTGTGGAGAGACTTGCAATCCTGAATAAAACCCTTGGGCTGGAATAATGAGAAGTGCCTTCAAAACTGTATCATATACTGGAGGGGTTTTTTTTGTTTTGTTTTAAGAAGTGCTTAAGTATGCAGAAAGATAAGGTTAGAAATGAAAAGTGAATTGTATAGCACAATTTTTCTTAGCCTAACCCACCAGTTTCTAGCACACATGGGAACTCCAATGTCTGGTCCCCATCCAGAAGAAGGGCAGAAAATTCTGAGGGCAAAAATTAGGACAGGAGCCAGTCGGGAGCTGTACAGTGTTGTGCTTTTGTCTCTAAGAATAGGCGGCCCGGACTTACCCGGGCTGCTTTTTGGAGGGTGGGCAAGTGGGCAAGGAGGCAGCACGAGCGGGCCCAGCTGGAGGGGCCTCGCGCGTGCTGGCAAGAGGCGGGGCCAGGAGCGGCCGATTTAGGACGCTGCCTGGGGCGTTTTCCCGCCTCTTGCCGAGACGGCTCAAGTTGAACGGTTGCGTTCCGCTTCGCCGTCTGGGGACGTGGTAGGCCAGCCGGAGTTTTCTGCGGCTGTCTTTGGGAAATGCCATTGGTTTTTTCTTACTCACCCCCCCCCCTGCTGATTTGAGGGAGAGAGACTCGGGGAGGATTTAAAAAAAGAGAGAGAGAGAAGGGAAAAAACGCCCCCCCCCTCTTGCCTTGAGAGAAATTTCTCTTCAGGCAGAAGAGGACGGGAATGGCCGGGAGAAGGCACGGCGCTCCGAGGCGGGCAGCCAGCAGGACCGGGAGACAAGCCCGGACGGCAGCAGATGGGGGCGAGGGGAATGCAGGCCGTGAAGGCTGCACCCCTCGTCGAGCAAGCGCTTCACGGGCGCGTAAAGCTTGGGTAGCCGTCACGCGGGCTTCAAGGGTCAGAAGGGGCCATACACGGGGGGGTGGTCGGACTGGGAGGAGTTCTGCCCGCAGGCCCAGAGACAGCTCTGGGGAAAAGCCAAGGTCCCGGGGCAGCACATCTCCAAACAGGCAGGAAGGCCTGAGAAAGCGTCGGGACAGGAGCCTGGTTGCTTCTCGGGCTGACAGGCAGAGAGCCACAGGAGGGCGCTCCACTGGGAAGGATCAGAGGCCGAACAAGGGAAATTCAAGGAGAGCGAGGGCTCAGGCTGAAGCACTGACTGAAGCCTCCTCGAGGGAGAGTTCTAGCAGCCCTGTTGTTTTAAGGAGAGGGGCCAAGGGACTCGAGAAGCAGAGGAGTGGGCATCAGAAGAGGGGGAAATCGAAACCAGCTCGCAGCAGGGCTCCAAAAGGGAGTCTTCGCAGGGCTGCTGCAGAGTCACTAGCTAACAGTCCTGCTTCATTGAGCACTGATGAGCAGGATTCTGCACAGAGTGATAGCAGCTTAGAAGGGCTCACCCAGGCATATGGCAGACGAGCTTCATCAGCTAGCACCACCCAACTGGACACTTATTGGAGGGGTTATGATCGGGGTGTACAGCATATGTCCAGGAAAAAAGGAGAACTCGGGTCCAATCGAGGACCTGATGCTGATGAGGTGTCAAGTGATGCAGGGAGCCTTACTTCTGAGGAATCACCTAGGCCACTGAGGAAGTCTGAAGCCAAACAACGCCGACATCACAGTTCAGTGGGAAGCAAGCGGAAACGAGTTGTTCATTCCAGCCCTTGATCGGGTGAGTCCACCTCTGGGGATGAGGGGAACTCAGTTCGACAGGAGGGCTGGTACTAGTTGGAAGGGGCATATGTGCCCGGCATTCCAAAATGGATGAATGAACGTCACTTGAACTCCAAGCGTTTATTGGATGAGGCTGGGATCCCTGAAAAGGCCAGAGCCCCCCCCCCAGTTAGGTACAAGGCGAATGAAGCTCTGCCAGGGGTGCACTTACCAGCCAAGGTTCGGGAACGAGCCCTGGAGGGATATTATATTGATTTCTTTTCCCTGATAAAAGGGTAGACGCAGGGGGGGGACACTGGCAGCCAGAGGGATAAAAAACGTAAGAGGGATTCTCCCCCAGTTGAACAATCCTTCGATAATTGGATGAGGGGTTTTGGGGAGTATTTCACGTTGATTGTGGGTGCTTACCCGGAAAGGGCATGGCATTTTGGCCGATACATGTGCCACATTTTAGAAGCAAAGGACCTGGCGGGAGAAGAAGGCGCCATGGAATATGACCGAGTGTTTCGTGAGTTGGCATCACAAAATGAGGATGCTAGGTGGGACTTAAAGCACACAGATACCTGGATGGTATATGTGGGCTCCAGTGCTCATCGCCCTAGGGAGAAGGGTCAGCAGAAGACACCAGGCAGGCGCTATTCCTCGCTCCCTTGCTGGGATTACAATAACAAGGGATGTCGTCCGCGCAGGTGCCGTTTCAACCATAAATGTGAGGCATGCGGGGGCAATCATGCGCTCCCGGTTTGCATGCGAGGCACTTCCCAGGCGCCCTTTCGTGGGGCCCGATCCTCCGGGAAAAAGGACGGGGGATCGAGAACCTCTGCACCTGCGGGCACTTCCAAAACAGCTTAAGAACTCAGCTCACTCACTTACCTGCATGGCATGCTCTCCGGTAAGTTTATTGAAATTGAATGACTGGTTAGATCAGTATCCAGACAAACTTGCAGCTGGATATTTAAGAAGTGGTTTTGGGGTTGGTTTTCGAATCCCTTATGTAGGTGAGCGGGTAGCCACTCAATGTGACAACTTAAGATCAGCAAAGGAGATGCCTGAGGTGGTGGCAAAAAAGCTAAAAAAGGAATGAGATGAAGGGCGCATTGCTGGGCCATTTGATTCACCTCCCATCTCTAATCTTCGGGTATCACCATTGGGAGTCGTTCCTAAAAAAGCTCCAGGGGAATTCCGCTTAATACATCATTTATCATACCCCCGGGGCAGTTTGGTCAATGATGGGATCGCGCCAGAACTATGCTCGGTCCGATACGCCCCCTTTGATCAGGCAGTTTCGTTAGTCCGGGGGTGCGGAAAGGGAGCGTGGATGGCCAAATGCGATATAAAATCTGCATTTCGGCTCCTCCCAGTGCATCCTGAGGACTTTAATCTGTTGGGGATGCAATTTCAAGGTAAGTGGTACGTCGATAAAGCTATGCCCATGGGCTGCGCGGTGGCATGCGCTGCCTTTGAGGCATTTAGCACATTCTTAGAATGGGCGGTTAGGAAAAAGGGATAATTTCAGGAAGTCACACACTATCTGGATGACTTTCTTTTCATGGGGCCACGGGAATCCCAGGTCTGCAGTAACCGCCTGGCTACATTTCAGGCGTTGGCCGCTGATTTGAGGGTGCCCCTTGCAGCGGAAAAAACAGAGGGACCGTCTCCTTGTTTGACTTACCTCGGAATCGAGCTGGATTCAATCGCAGGTCTCTCAAGGCTACCCCACAGTAAGTTGGAGGCTTTACAGGGCTTGCTCAATGAAATGTCTTGCAAGAAAAAATGTACATTAAGGGAAAAGCAATCCCTAATTAGCCATCTCAATTTTGCCTGCAAAGTGATAGTTCCGGGCAGGGCTTTTTGTGCTCGCAGGGCACATTCAACGGTAGGGGTTAAAAAACCTCACCATCGAATACGAGTAAACAGGTAGACAAAGGAAGATATCGATGTTTGGCGGGAATTTTTGGTAAAATCCAATGGGGTGGCCATATGGCAGTCACAGCTTTGTGTAGGGGAGTGTTTACAAATTCATTCAGATGCGGCAGGTGGAATGGGTTTTGGAGTATTTTATGGGAATCACTGGTGCGCACAACGGTGGCTGGAGACTTGGGGGAAGCGGTCCGCAGGGACCTGTCGTTTTTGGAAGCTTTTCCCATTTTGGTTGCAGTAGTTCTCTGGGGCCACCATTTTGCGAATAAGAGGGTGACATTCTGGTGTGACAATCAGGCCGTGGTTCTCATAGTAGACAAGATGTCTTCGAAGTCCATGCGGGTCATGAGAGTGGTCCATCGTTTAGTGTTGACCTGTCTATCATTCAACATTACGTTCCGGGCCAAACACGTGCCCGGGGTCAACAACGAGGTGGCCGACGCCCTCTCTCGTTTTCAGGACGAGAGGTTTCGTTGTCTGGCTCCCGAAGCAAACCCAGATCCGGACACCTTCCCGGAGGAACTTTGGGAGCTTGGCAACGAGTGATTATCCAGGGCGCATTGGAGTCACTGGCCGACTCTACACGGCGAGCTTATGAGGGAGTGGCACAGAGATTTCGAGCATTTGCCGCGGCCAAGGGGCACGGTGATCGATGGCCCATGAAGGAAAGCCTTTTATTATGTTACCTGGTCTACCTTAAGGAGACTGGCATGTCCCCAGGACCATGCGTGTTCAGCTAGCGGGACTTTCTTTTTTCAGCAAGTTCATGGGGGGTTGGGACCCTAGTTCGTCGTTTCTAGCTCTACGAGCAATAAAAGGTTGGAGGTGAACAAACCCAGCTCCCAAGGATGCTAGGTATCCCATAACATAAGAGCTATTAGAAAGTTTGTTGAGCCAGTTAACACACGTGTGCTTTGATAGTTACGAGGTGGCTTTAGCAGGCGCTGCCTTCACCATGGCCTTTTTTGGGGCTTTTCGGTGTGGGGAACTGGTGTCCCCATCACGTTGCGGCCCCGGGTACAACACATTGCAGCTGAGTGACATCACGGTAGCCAAGGATGGGATCTCAGTGTGGCTACAAAAATCCAAGATAGATAAAACAGGTCATGGCACATCCATTTTTCTTCATAGGGTTGAAAATAGAAACATTTGTCCAATACATTATTGTGGCCTGGACTTGGGGGTCCTTTATTCTTGCATAAAGATGGGTCATATTTTTCTCATTTCCAGTTTCTTGCAATTTTGAGGGCTTGTCTTACCCGATTGGGAGAAAACCCTTTAATCTACGGAACACACTCATTTAGAATTGGAGTGGCCACACAAGCCTTCCTGGACAGGGCTTCCCCTGCCAGGATTAAAACGTTGGGGAGGTGGCGCTCTAATGTGTATAAATGCTATGTTCGACCGGAAGCATTGGACTGATCAGTTTTTCGTTCAAGAAACATCGTCCCAAGTTCGCTCAGTTTTGCTACTGGGACACAGTATTGTCCACTGGGCTGGTCTGTATGCTGATTCCACCGGGTGGGGCCGCCACCTTGGGTTGGAGGATGGACTGCAGCTCACTTGGAATGGCTATTGCGGCTTGAAATGGTGCTCGCTTTTGGATGTCGCTGCTCAAGCTGTTCATCGATGGGAGATGCCTGATGTCTTGATTATCCAGTTAGGAGAGAACGATATTCCCGGAGTTCCAGGTCGTCGTTTGATAAACATTATGAGTGATGATTTAAGAACATTGCGCCAACGCCTCCCTAAAACGATGTTAATGTGGTCTGAAATGTTGAGCCGTCAGTGTTGGAGGAGTGAGAAACGACCAGCAGTTATTAACCGTGTTAAGAGTAAAGTTAATCGTGTTATTGTTAAACTGATGTTACAATTGGGGGGAAAAGTGATATGGCATCCTGATATTGATAACCAGTTGGATGCTCTTTATCGCCCGGATGTGGTGCACCTCTCTGACTGGGGTCATGACCTGTGGTTACATGACATCAGAGGCGTACTCCTTCAGTGGTTAGTTGAGGCCGGGGGTTGGCGGGAACATCAGGACATCCGTTCTGTGGCGGGGTCTGCACTGGATAATGAGCCTGTTTAGTGGGGAGCCAGTGTGCGATTGGTCTCCCCACAAGGGGAGGGGCCCCTTTAAAGGGGTGGTAAGTCACAAGCAGGCCTACCCGGCGGGGTAGGTTAATGTGGCTCGTTATTGACCGGGCGGCTCTGGGGGATGCCAAGGAGGTTTGCGCCCTTTGGCTCCCCCAGTAGGGTCATCTCCCATTTAGATGATCCACATAAGGAGCCCCGTATCCCAGCGGGGAGTAGTGATGGGCTCCTTATTGGTGGCTCTTGGGGTAGCAGCCGGCTGGCTGCTCAGGTGGCTCATTGTCCAGGCAGCGCCAACCCTCCTTCTGGGAGGCATGTTTGTTAAATAAAAGCTGTGGCCTATCTAAACCAAACAAAAGAAGTGTTGCGTCCTTATTCCGCTAACACTGCCCTCTTACCTGCCAATAGGTGTTTCACCACAGTAGCTGCCCACCTACTCCACAAATGCAACATGGAGGTAAATGCTTGTTTGCAGGCAAAAAAGGAATAGTCTAGGCCTTTCTCAATTGGTCAGGAGCTGAACCTTTCTGGATTTGTTCCACATTTACTTAGATGGCAGACACTTATAAATAAGCCTGATCCATATGGCATTACATAAGCCCCACTGTTTTAAAATATTTTGCTACCACATATTTTGCTATCATAGGTGTAAGCCAAGCCCCAGTGGTGGTGCTCGCAGTGGCTAGCAGTGGATATTTAATCAATGGTGCTTTAATTGGTTCTGATTAATTTAATCATCTCATATTCCTTTCTGAATTGTGTGTTAGGCTTCTGTCACTGAAAGAAGTACTATTGCTTTTTGCTTCAAAATACCTCTACACGGTGTCTATGGCATTATATTACCAGAAGCCTAAATGAAGAGTAGAATTATGGTCTGAACAAATATAATTGATCAGATGGAACCAAATAGCCAGAATTAAATCCAACTTAATCAGGCAAATATGTACTTTGTTTTTATTAAAGTGACTATTACTGATTTAATTGGCATCATTTTCTGACTATTTTGTGGAATTGTTATTGAGTCTTTTGAAATGTCCATTAAATAAAATGAATGAATTCCTCATTTATTAAGCCACATTATTCAAAGAAGCAAAAAATTATAAAACTAAAAAAAGAATCATGATTTCTACCTGGCAATTTAAATTTTATTACCTATGATACATTCCTTCTGTGATTTTTGTAAACATATAACCTTTATAATTCATATTTTGACTGTTAGGGATTTGTGGAAATGTTTCCTTCAGTGAAAATGGCAGCACTTCTAATGGTGTAAGAACTAGCAACTAAACCTACTATAGAAAATAATGAACAATGCTGGGAACTAAGAAAAATCATTTTCGTATTCTTTAACTGAAAAACACAAGTGACATTCTTGGGTGATAAAGTACTAGCTTTCTTGATACCAAGGCTATGCCCACAGCTTCACATTCCCCAAACAGCTGACGCAGAGAAGGGATCAAAAGAAATGAAACTTTCGGGTAAAAAGAAACTTTCTGTAAGTTCCAAAGGAACAAAGAGTAATACAATTCTTGACTCTTTCAGCTGCAATTCCCAGTTTTATGAAAACTGCAAGTTTAGCAAGTATACAAAAAGCAGAGGGAAAGTTTTTAAACACTTGTGAATACTCCAAGAAACTTTGAAAACAAGGCTTTATGCTTAAAGGAAGACTGAGAATGCAAAGAACTAACCACCTGAGTATTGAAAGCAGACCAATGAAAGTATATGCAAAGACAACCAAAAGTAAAAGTGAAGCAGCCTAAGAAATTAACCATACTTTCATACATTCTCATGAACAGGATACTAAGGGGCTTTCCACACAAGGACCAATTTTGCTGAAGGGCGAGGGAGGGACATTCTTTCTACCGCTACATTAATAACGCACATGTCTTTTTCGGATGTGTTGCAGGTTGTTCTCAAGAGTCTAGCAGGTTTTTTAGGGGGAATCCACTTTTCTAGATTTCCCGAAAAACTCTACAACGAAGTGATTTTTGTGGGAGTGTTGCAGGAATGTTGCAGATTGTGTACGACGTCATGCAGAACGTTAAATTAATAGCGTTTACCAAAGGTAAGACTTCTGCTACATTTAAGTCATGTGGAATGGCCCTAAATACTTTGATTTTAATAGGTCTGCCTGCACATTAAAAATACAACCATGACATGGTGACTTCTTCCTCTATCAGTCTTACTCATCCCTGGAGATAAGTCATTACTGGTACAAGAAAAAAGCCAAATCGCAGACTTTTCTTATGTTACTTGAACATCATGGGAAGATCACACACTTATACTATCTATTGCTTATACTGGGCAAAACAATAGAGTGTAATAAGAACTTAACATGAGACACAAGAATTAACAATTAGGGTCAAACACATTCATTGCTATGGCCATGTTACTCCTCTTTTGTGCTTTCTTTTACTTCAATTGAACTAGAAGGTGTAATTCTGCTTAGGACTGAACTGAAAATAATTCTATTTAAATGTATTCTGTTCTCATTCTCTCACTCCCAATTTATCTATCTACATCAGCTTTTAGCCTCCATTCTGTACCATATAAGCCTCTCTACTATCAGTACACTCTGTTCTTTCCTCCCACTTTAGGACCGATTTTATATGTATCACTTAATTCACTTTTTGGTCTCTCTCCAAAGGACAGGGTGCATATGTTAAAATTCAGCATGCAACTTTAAAAGAACTTCTATCAACTTTTCAAATCAATTAGGATGATAGAGGTAGTTGTATTCACAATTGCTTCTCTGCCAGTGTTTTTGTTGTTCCTGGTAAAAGATACAATGATTTATCCTAAATAAGTGTTTGGAAACTACTGTCAAGTAGATAAGGGTGAATAAGCTGTAACTGAATCCAGGCAAGGCTGAGGAGATGTTGGTAATACAAAATACAGATATGACATTGACAGATGAAACAATGCCAACTGGTTGTGCTCTTGGGTAAAGCTTGGTGGATAGATGTTATTGTTAAAACCATTTTCTATTATCTCCAGTTAGTTCACTGATTATTTCCCATCTGATCTGGCAACGTGGAATCATGCTTTTCTAGTCTCAAAACTGGCTGACTGTAACCCAGTCAGTCAGCTATCCTAAAGTATTCCAGAAATCATCCATTCCTTAAAATTTTAACAATAATGCTCTTTTGATGCGCTTTCATAGACTGATGAGGGATTCTGATTGAGTTTGTTGAGGATGGTAGGTACTGTAGAATGTTTTGATTTGTGAATTTTTATTTCATTTATTTATAACATTTATATCCCACCTTGTTTTGTTGGACTCAAAGATGCTAATGAGTTATATTATGTTTTGTTTTTTTTAATCTGCTTTAATTTCATGAAAAGGGATGACGCTTCAGAAAGTCCTTTGAGCTCTCCAGGCTAGCAATTAACATAACAATGGCTTTTCAGGCAGAAAAATCTTGTTTCACTACAGTTAGTCCTAACTGGACAGGCAGTTTGCAGGATAACCTCTAAACAGCTGTGGTGTACAGATAGGACATTTCCCACCAAGGCTATAACTTTAATTAACTCATTGATTTATCTGAATATTTTTGTGTTCCTCAGGCCAGAAAGGGTTTGATCTTCAAACTATTTTTCTTTATTTTCCTGAAAAACCAGCAATCAGTCAGTCAGTCAGTAAGTAACCTTTTATTGGCATAAAAAACCAGCAATCATATGTTTCTATTAAGTAAATTATATTATACTAGCAATAAAGCCTGTTGTACAAAATAATGCAATGGGCTCTAAATAAAGGTAGACAGAAGTTCAGAGATGACATCTGCAAGTTCTTTTAGTACCCTTGGATGCCATTCATCTGGCCCAGAAACTTTGTTTCATTTAAAGAAACTAGGTGTTTGTAGACTGCTCCAACAGTGATCCTGGCCGCCATTCCCGTCCCCCATGTTGTGTTACATTTTTGCCACATTGATCACTATTTCCCTCACAAGAGAAGACAGAGGAGAAATAGGAGTTAAGTAGTTCAGCCCTCTCTTCTTCCATCATCTGTTATAATTTCACTTTCTCGGCTGCTGCGTAAGAGTTGCCCCTGCCAGAGAGTTCCCTAACAGCTGCCTGCAGCCTTTCCAGGTGCTGGAGGGAGGGAGAGGCCATCCACAGAGTTCTTCCACTATCACCGCCGCTGCCACCTCCCCCCCAATCTATCTAGCACTCATTGTATTCTTGAATGCAACAGGCTTGGCCTCTAATAATATACATAAAAGCAAAAATAAATAAATAAACCCTTCCTCTAATATGTAGCACAATTCTATCTTACCCTTCCTCCAAGAATCTCAGAATAGGATACATGGTTCTACATTCCCTCATAAAGCCTCCCCTTATGTGTGTTAGTCTGAAGGGGGGGGGGAGAGGGAGAGAGAGAGAGCGAGCACAAGGCCACTCAGTCAATTTCAGATCTGAACCCGCTTCTCTATAATAGGCTTGCTCATCCATGGATCAGGGCAAGACATGTGATTTGTTCTCATAGGACAGCTGAGAAGGCTCATATGATGAAAAGGACATCATAGGACCTCTTAACAAGTGGCAGGCTCATGATGTCCTTGCCTGGGAATAGGGATGGTAATTTCAGGTTGCGAAATTCCTAGTGATTTGGGTGGTGGGGCCAGGAAAGTGTAAGGACTTCAGAGGAGTATAACACAACAGAGTTCACCCTTTCAGAATAGCCATATTCTCCAAGGAAACTAATTTCTGTCTTCTGGAGAGGAGTTGGAAGTCTGGGAGAGTTCCAGTCCCTACCCCCCCACACACACACACACACACACGGTGGGATGGCAGACTTCCTTTTGCTTCTTCCTCCACCAAGTCTCACATGAACCAAGAACTTGCCCTTTGCAACCCCAAGGCTCTAGGCAGCGAAGGGCAAGGATGCTGTACACATGAGCCTCAGAAGCAGGCAGGACAGGCTTGAATTTTCACACACTTCTCCATCCAGCCAGAAGCACAGCAAAGGCACCCAAGACCTGCACACACTTGAAGGAAGGTGGCTGGTCAGTCAGTCAAATCTCCTGCCAGCCCTGCCATCAATCTCCTCCCCTGCCACAGCTGTCCTCCCCTCTCAGCAAGCAGCACCCATCCTCACCTCAGGCCTCACTGATTGCAGCTTGCCTTATCAAGAGCATGCTGTCATTGGCCTCAGCAACAGTGAAGGTCCCCACCACTTTCACTGTTCTTAATATTTTAAAAAGCAGTCTTCTGCATTAAATTCTGGAGTGTTGTGATGCGAGAACCTTGTTTAAAAAACCCAAACCAACACCAGGGAGGGAAGTGGGGAGGTGATCCAGGGCATAGAACGGTGGAATGGAGGGGCACAATTAAAAGAAAAGTGCAAGCAGGAATCATTAAAAAAAAACATTTGGTAAAGGGGAAGGGAGCAAAGCATGAGGGGAGGCTACCTCCTTCTGCCAATGGGGAAAAAATATGACAAATTACAGCTTGGAAAATGAGGGGTGGAAAGTCCAAATGTGGAAAGCAAATTTTAACTCACAGCATCCAATCGAAATTCAAAGCGAGGCTAAAACAATATATCACTTAATGTAGAAACAGTCCCAGACTTTAATGTGGGTGGTTCATGAGTTGTTTCCATGTTCCTTAAACATAAATGGAAGAAACTCCTTGAACATTCCCCCCCCCAAGAGTCATGTTTCTTGAAGTGTAAAAAATCATCAGAGCATCATGATCAGCTATGTGATAATCAAGGACTCAGACAATAAAGGTACACAGGTCACCACTTTCCCCACCTTCCCATCAAACCCCACATCTTCCAAAGGCCAGGCTAGACAGGCCATGAACGGGTGCGCTACCACCTTCCCACCCACCCCCATATCTCCCAAAGTCAGTGAAGGCCATATGGGGTGGCCTGCCTGATTCCAACTCACCCCCATCTCCCAAAGGGCAGGCTGAAGAGGGAAGGCTTGGGGCAGGGGGCTGAGTCCTTTCCACCCACCCTACATCTCCCAAAGGCTGGCCAGGAAGGGAAGGCTTGGGGCAGGGGGCTGAGTCCTTTACACCCACCCTACATCTCCCAAAGGCTGGCCAGGAAGGGAAGGCTGTGTGTGGGGGGGGGCTGTCTCTTTCCGGCCTCTTCCCCCACATTTCCCATCTCACAAGGGCTAAGCTAAATGGGGAAAGCTACGGTGAGGCTGCCTCTTCCTCACCCAGGCCCCACATTGCCCAAATGCCAAGCTGCATGTGGGAGGCCATAACTGATGGGCTGCCTCATTCCCACCCACCCCATCTCCCAAAAGGGCAGGCTAGGCATTAAAGGTCATCGGGAAGTTGCCTCCTTCCCACACACCACATATTCTATAGGCCAGGTTGTGTAAAGAAGGCTGTGATGGGGTGCACTGTCTCCTTTCTGCCCCCCCCCCCAGGCCAGGAAGTTCACAGGGGTACTGCCTCTTTCCCATCCTCCCACATCTCCCAAGGTGCAGACTGGGTGGGGAAAATCCCCCAGGCCCTCTGAGGAGAGGGAGGGTAGAGAAAAGCAAAGAACGCTCCAATGGCCAGCTGCAGGGCCATGGGGAGGTGTTGTGAACCCAGGTCCTGTTATTGAGGACTCCTCAGAGGAAAAGCCTTGTCAGGAGCTCCCAGCTTCACCCAAGCTTCAGATGGATAAGAGATTAGCCCAGCCAGATGTTCAACAGGCAGAGATCTCCAACCATCAGGAGTGAATGGAGCTGCAGGGCATAGATTCCACTGTTTTTGGAGGAGTTCCTAATTTCTCTGCCCAGGTCCAGCTGCAGTTCCCTGCCTTGTCTCATCTGAGCTAATTAAGCAATGGCATCTCTGTGCTGGAAGAGAGCTCCAATCTAAAAGGCACCACACCACACTAAGAAGACAGTTTATGACCTCAGAAAACTGAGTAATCACAGAGTGAGAACTGACAGGCTGCTGACAGCCTATATTAACTTGAGGCTTGGAGGCCTGGGTTGTGGACCTGATCTTTCTCCTAATGCTTGAACAAACCCTTGATTCCCTGGACTGAGTTAAGACATTCATTGTGTCCTGTCTGTCCCTTGACATTCTGTTTTTGAAAGACTGTTTCTCTCTGCCTTCCTGAGTCTGCTCATCTGTGCTTCTTTCCAGCAGATAGCCGAAACCTGAGACCAACACAGAAGGCAACACAAGGAGCTGGCTTCCCTCACTTGCCTGGGGGAGATGGAAGGAAAGAAGAGACTGAGGATGGGGCAACTTACCAGCAGCAGGGCCTTTCAGAGAGGACGACACGTCTTCCACCCAGCAAGATGAGGAAGAGAAGGACATATAAGCCCTACAATTGGCTCTAATTGGGAGAGTGCTCTCTCCCTATTAGTGGCATATCCCCAGGGCAGGCCAATCAGATAGAGAATGAGTTCTCTGCAGGCAATTTGATCTGATTAGTCCTCACTGGGACAGTGCTGTCTCCCTATCAGCACACAGTTTGAATTGATTGGCCCTCCATTGGGTCAGTGCTCTATACCTAACTGCATGCAATTTGAACTGAATGGCCCTTATTGGGACAGTGCTCTCTCCCTATCTGCACACAAGTTGAACTGATTGTCTCTCATAGGGACAGTGCTCTCTCCCTATTGGCAATACACACCCAGGGAGGACCAATAAGGTAGGGAGTGAGCTGTTAACTTGAGCTTTATGTTTAGTGATGATTATGATTATAATAGTGATTATAATTCAATTGTACCATTTTTTAACTGGACTCTTTTCTTGTAATATATTCTTCTATTCATAGTTATATCTATAATCTTCTTTTATGTGGTAATATTTTTATATAATCATAATATAGTTGTGTTCATGATGGGTTGGACACGACTTTGCAATTAACAACAACTACATTTTTACCATCTCATGCAAAAGTAACATCACACAAAAATATGATCAGTACTTGGATAGAAGACCTTTAGTAGGCCCAGATAAGGTATCTGAAGTTTCCAAAAAAAAGAGGACATTCAGGAGCTCTCTCCCTGCAAAAATCAACTTTCCTACTCTATGCTTTTGGATTTTATGCTATATCTGCAAGAAATTGCTGGTTAACTGGGCTAGGATGGATTTTACGCAGGGCTCTGATGGGCTAATAGACAGGGCCAATAGGCTAAGTAGGCTGAAGCCTAGGCCTCAAAATCTACAGAGCCTCCAATCAAAGTGGATAATATTTTTGACACTTCCATAGACCTTTGTTACACATGCTATCACACACTGCTGCAAATAACCCTTCAGTAATTTTCCTTGCACCCCATTTCAAAATACTGGCATCAGGTTTACTCAATTTTTTTCAAACATTTTTTACTCTTTCCTCTTTAGTTGTGAAAGGAGGTAGGGGATTGGGGTAGGGGATTGCAACTGGAATAGCCTAGGTTCTCTCTTCATCTAAATCTAGAACTGCTAATAAATTCCAGTATTTTTGCCTTCCCAATAGTGAAGAGTATATACTGTACACAACTTTAAAAGGCATAGTTAGAATCATGGATTTGGAAGGGGTCATACAGGCCATCTAGTCCAATTCCCTGCTCAGTGTAGGAACAGTTTAAAACATCCAGGATAAGTATGTGTCCAGACGCTGCTTGAAGACTGCCGGTGCGAGGGAGTTCACCACCTCCTTAGATAGACTATCTCATGGCTGAACTACTGAATTTTTTTTTCCTGATATCTAGCCGATACCATTCTCCACATAGTGTAAACCCGTTACTGCAGGTCCTATCCTCTGCTGCCAACAAGAACTTTTCCCTGCCCTCCTCTAAGTGACAACCTTTCAAATACTTAAAATCAGCAATCATGTTGTGCTGCCCTGCCAGGCTACACCTACACAGCCAGGTAGTTGTGCCAGAGCAAAGAGCTTGCCCTAAAGTTCAGAGTCCAGTCCAGAAGGCTGGAAAAGACTGAGTTCACGGGAACGTAGGGTGGGGAGCAAAGTCAAGCCCAGCCATAGTCAAAACCAGAGAGAGTGGGACAAAGGCAAAACACAACCCAGAATCAGAGTTGCAAGCCAAAAGTTGAAGAGCCAGAGCAGGAATGTCAGATAAGCCAGAGGTCAAACAGTCAGGGCATGAACATCAGCAAGCCAGGAGTCGCAGGAACACAGCTTCTCCATGACAAACCAGAACAAGAGTCTCAGGAGACGGGCATGGTAGCACGCACATTGATTCCCCACCCCATGAAGAGCCTTAACTCAAGGCTCTGAAAAAGCCAGAAACTGGGTGAGGCAGCCCTCAGCCAGAGAGCCTGCAGCTGGAGCTAATCCTCATCAGAGGAAGGAGCTACAGCTGGACCCCATCTACACTGACAGCAAGCTGCCAAGCATGCTGATCTTCTGACAGCTGTCAGGAACAGCTGCCTCCTCCAACACTGCAGTTCAGGGCTTTCTGGGACCTTTACCAATAGTCTCTGAAGCTGCTCCTCTGGCAAGTCCTCTGGACTGGTAGCTGCCTTGTCTAATGGCTCAACATAATAAGTCTTGGACTCCGCCTGACTGGGCCCAGGCTGGTCATCCTCGGAGGAAACAGGTAGGTCTGGTTTGGTGACTGACTGGTCTCCTGGCAGCTGTGAGAGATCTGCAGCCTCCAGAGTGCCCCCTGGCACCAGATTGGCAGGTGTGGGCATAGCACATGTTTTCTTTCACAACTGGCTGCCGGCTTTTAAGCACCAAATGTAGAACATAGAACAGCATGGGCAGGGTAGATTCCCTGAATGCCTAATGGAGAGGGGGTCCTCTTAAAGGGTCCTAGGGACATGGCATGCACAACAGCCACTCTCAAGGCTGATGCCTTGACCACAACAAGGACTGTGGTGGGTAGGAATAGCCATTTCCACTGCTTTCAGGCCTAATACCATCTCTCTTTCCTCAGTTATCCCAACATGCTTATGGGGGTAGGTGCTAACAGCAGTTGAGCTGGTCACTGCGACTGTAGTTCATTGCCTACGCTGTGTCAAGACCTGAAGAATGTGTAACTAATAAAGTTCTGGCATTTCTAACAGTTTGCCTATGCCCCCACTACAGGCAGAAATTGCATGATGCAAAAGGATATTCTTCCCAATTCATCTCTGTGCCCACATTCATTCCCCCCCCCCTTTGTTGTCTCCCTTTACCCACATTTAAGCTTGTAAGCTTCTATTTCACTCCTAAATGTTAGTGGGTGAATGACTGTATTGCTGTTTCAAAACATGAATTTGCATGTTCTACCATACTCTTTGCAATAGGAAACCTTTACAAACCAAATTATTAACCAGTTTTGTTCTAAAATAATCTCACTAATAAACACAGTACAAACTAAGAACCGTGACACAGGAAGAATTATTTTCCTATACTGCACTTTTAATAGGCTGTATACAAATTTGTTCTTATTCTAGAAAATAAACAAAAATAGCAGCTCAAATATTTCCCCTGAAAAAGGGGAACAGCACAGCTCTAGCATGCCTTTCCTTTTCTTATTTTAAGGTCTCATCAAAATATTCAGTACTGTCTCATGCATAATAAACAACTATGTCTGTAGCAATCAGAAGCCAGAATACCAATTCAATTCTCAGTCACCATCATAATATAATAATGTACATAGTACTGGATTTTTAGCTATTAGATTCAATGAATATAATAATAACCAGCAATATTCATGGATATTTCTTTACATGCACAAAATAATGATTAGCCAGCAATAATTAGAGTCAGTTTGGTTTAGTGGTTAGGAGTACAGACTTCTAATCTGGCACACCGGGTTCGATTCTGCACTTCCCCACATGCAGCCAGCTGGGTGTCCTTAGGCTCACAACAGGGCTGATAAAGCTGTTCTGACCGAGCAGTAATATCAGGGCTCTCTCAGCCTCACCCAGCTCACAGGGTGTCTGTTGTGGGGAGAGGAAAGGGAAGGCGAATGTAAGCTGCTTTCTACATCACTCTTCAACTGGGGTGCCCAAAACTGAACACAGTACTCTAAGTGAAGCCAAACCAGAGCAGAGTACAGCGGTACCATCACCTCCCATGATCTGGACATGATACTCTGTTTGACACAGCCCAAAATCCCATTTGCCTTTTTAGCCACCGAGTCACACTGCTGACTCGTGTTCAATGTATGGTCTACTAAGACTCCTAGATCCTTTCTGCACATGCTACCGCCAAGACAAGTCTCCCCCATCCTGTATTGGTGTATTGGGTTTTCCTACCTAAATGGAGAACTTTACATTTGTCATGACTGAACTTCATTTATTTCAGTTTAGCCCACTTCTCGAGCCTATCAAGATCTTCCTGTATTCGGATTGTGTCTTCAGTTGTGTTTGCTACCCCTCCCAGTTTAGTATTGTCTGCAAATTTAATAAGTATCCCCTCTAAGTCCTCATCCAAATCATTTATAAATTTGTTGAACAACACAGGCCCCATGACAAATCCCTGGGGTACTCTACTTGTCACTCTTTTCCAAGAGGATGCTGAACCATTAACAAGTACCCTCTGGGTACGATCTGTCAACCAGCTATTGATCCACCTGACAGAATTAGGATCCATACCGCATTTTACCAACTTGTGAACAAGAATATCATGTGGAATCTTATCAAAAGCTTTACTGAAATCTAGATAAATTATGTTCACGACATTCCCCTGATCCAGAAAGGTAGTCACTTTCTCGAAAAAAGAGATAAGGTTGGTCTGACATGACTTGTTCTTGCAAAACCCACGCTGAGTCTTAGTTCCAGCTGTTCAAGGACCGAGTGTATGATTATTTGTTCCAAAATTTTGCCAGCTACAGATATCAGGCTGACTGTTCTATAGTTACCTGGATCCTCCTTTTCCCCTTTCTTGAAGATGGGAACAACATTTTTCCCCCTCCAATCATCTGGCACCTCTTCTCTTCTCCAAAAGTGTCAAAATAATTGACAGAGGTTCAGAGATGACATCTGCAAGTTCTTCTAGTACCCTTGGATGCAATTCATCTGGCCCAGTAGATTTTGTTTAATTTAAAGAAACTAGGTGTTTGTGAACTGCTCGAACAGTGATCCTAGGCAACCATTCACATCCCCCATGTTGTATAAAATTTTTGCCACATTGAGCACTATTTCCCTCACAAGAGAAGACTGATGAGAAATAGGAGTTAAGTAGTTCAGCCCTCTCATAATCTGTTATAATTTCACTTTCTTGTCCTTGCAGTGGTCCTACGGTGTCCCTATTCTTTTTCTTACTTGAAATATAACTAAAGAACCCTTTCTTGATATATTTAGCATTTCTTGCTAGCCTAAGCTCATATTGAGCTTTAGCTTTTTTTAACTTTCTCCCTACAATTATAGGTTTATACTCATCCTTGGTAATAAGGCCTTCCTTCAATTTCCTAAATTACTCTGTTTTACTCCTCAAATAATTTGACAACTGCTTATAGAGCCACCTTGGCTTCCTTAGGCTCCTTCCATCATTTCTTCTCAAGGGAATTGTTGTGATTGAGCCTTCAGTATTTCACTTTTAAGAAACTCGCAGCTCTCTTGGACTCCCATCTTTTTAAGTCTTTCTGACTCTACCCAACATACCTTTAAGTTTATTAAAATTGGCTTTCCTGAAGTCCAGTCTATACGTACAACTACGTAAAGGTTTTCTCTTTCTCACAATTGAAAATTCCAAAAGCACATGGTCACTACTACCAAGTGTGCCTTGGTACACTACTTCCACCTCATCTACCAGTTCTTCCCTATTGATGAGAATCAAGTCTAAAATAGCAGACCCCTTGGTTTCCCTCTCTACATTCTGGGAAAAGTTTCTTCCAAATACATTAAATAAGAACAGAATAAAGAAGTATAGCAAAAAAAACTATCAGTTACATAATGCTGTTAAGGTTTTTTGTTTGTTTGTATTGTTTTGTTTCATACTGCAGTTTAGGATCAGCAAGTTTAGGATCAGGGTTAAAGATTCAACAGATTTGTCCCACTAAATATATGTTCAATTACAGCCATGGCCTTCAACAAGTAACTATCTATTGACTTTAGTCCCCCCCAGGAATAAACAAAAGGATATTGTAAGAATTTATTATATTAGATAGCAAAGCAGAGCTAGACCAGATAATTAACATGCACAAAAATCCCATTGATTTCAGCAGAATTTATAAGCCTGTAAACAGAATTGGTCCTTAACTTGGAACAGCAAGTAACTGTCATCTATAAAAGATTTCTAAGTCCCTGAATTCACTTGAAATCTATTTTTAATACACTGAAATCAGACTAAAGATAATTAATTTTAATTTGTAACTCTTAGGAGAAAGGCATGTATTTAACACCTGAGAGAAAGGCAAAGTGGATAGTATTGATTTCTTTAATTAAAACCAGCAGATATAATGGATTCCTTTGCTTGCTTGCTTCTGATGTGTAACATTTTATATTAATGGCTTGAGCACAGGCCAGTGATCAAATGTATTACCTCGCATATAATTCCATTGCTTTTATTGACCTGTGAGAATAATGACCTCAAGCAATTACAGATTTAAGAGCAAGAGAGATATGGACAATGTGAGCCCCAATTTCCAGTCCAGGGAAACCAAGCTGAATTGATATAACACTATAAACCACAACACCCAACTCACTAATGTTAGGGCATTTCCGCACCCATTAAATGTAGTGAAATTCTTGCCTTATGTAATCATTATATTACAGCCCCTCCATATGAGGTCACTAATATCCAGTGTCTGGCCAGTAACGGGCTGGCTACATCCTCCATTTTAAAGCGCTAGTTGGGGAATCGCATAACGTGGATCCACCAATTTATTTAGCGATAGCTACTGGAAAGCAACCAGCAGAGGGAAGGCATGGAGGCTCAAATGTGCTAAAGGCACCTGCCTCATGCAGCTCTCACACCCGCCTCCCTCTCCCTTGTTTTTGCCGATGGGGATTAAAAAAAAACATTTAACATCCTGGAGCAACTAATAGGAGGACAAGCCTACAGGCAATCCCAGAAATAAAAGAATTTTCCCCCAAAGTTGTAACAAAGCATGCCACTCTAAAACCCTCCCACAAATCAGGAACAAGATTAATTTTTAAAAGTATCAAAAGACTAGTGATTCCATAAGGGGCGGCATTCAAAAAGTGCTATGCATCTGTGATTATATGCATAGGCAGTTAAATAAAGAAGTATGAATTAAAAAACAGTGGGCATCATGGAAACTTTAAAGCATGGGTTAATTGACAGTAGTAGGGAGGCATCAGTGGTCACACCCAGATTCCTGGCCTAGGGCACAATGGTAAGTTGTGCTCCTGCCAGGGTGGGTAAGCGCGCTGCCTGGTCCTGTCCTCTGCCTCCCAGCCACAGGACCTCCGTATTGGAGGGGTTGAGTTTCAGGCAACTCTGCTTGAACCATTTGGTCACTGCTTCAAAACATCTGGCGAATGGTTATGGGGGGGGAGTCCAGGTGACCATCCATGAGGAGATAGAGCTCGGTGTCATCAGCATACTGGTGGCAACCCAGCCCAAAGTTCTGTACCAGTTGGACCACAGGGCGCATAAAGATGTTGAACAACGTGGGGGAGAACAGTGCGGCCTGTGGGACCCCACAAGGGAGTCTATAGGATCGCGAAAACTCTTCCCCTCCCACGACCCTTTGGGTCCGGTTCTGGAGGAAGGAACATATCCAGTGCAAGGCTGTGCTCCGTATCCCCGTACTGGCGAGGCAATGGATCAACAGTTTGTGATCCACGATGTCAAAGGCCACTGCCAGGTCCAGGAGAACCAACACGGCTGTCCCGCCTCTATCCAACTGGTGAAGGAGGTCATCCAGAAGGGCAACCAGCACAGTCTTAACCCCATGGCCAGGATGGAAGCCCGACTGATATGGATCGAGTGCCGAAGTTTCCTCCAAGTATGCCAGGAGCTGGTCGGCTGCAGCCCTCTCCTCCACCTTGCCCAGGAACGCCAGATGCAACACTGGGCAGTAGTTAGCAGGGTCCTGCAAGTCCAGCATTGATATTTTTAGGAGAGGGTGAACCACTGCCTCCTTCAGCCTCTCAGGAAACTTCCCCAAACTCAGGGGAGTTGATGATGTCTCTGAGCTAGCCTCCTATCTCCTGGCCATCTCCCTTGAGGAGCCAAGAAGGACAGGGGTCGAGGGGGCAAGTGGTCGCCCTAACTGGAGAGCCAGTTTGGTGTAGTGGTTAGGAGTGCAGACTTCTAATCTGGCATGCCGGGTTCGATTCTGCGCTCCCCCACATGCAACCAGCTGGGTGACCTTGGGCTCACCACGGCACTGATAAAACTGTTCTGACCGAGCAGTGATATCAGCGCTCTCTCAGCCTCACCGACCTCACAGGGTGTCTGTTGTGGGGAGAGGAATGGGAAGGCGAGTGTAAGCCGCTTTGAGCCTCCTTCAGAGAAGGAGAACCAACTCTTCTTCTTCTTCTTCTTCTTCTTCTTCTTCTTCTTCTTCTTCTTCTTCTTCTTCTTCTTCTTCTTCTTCTTCTTCCTTCTTCTTCCTTCTTCTTCTTCTTCTTCTTCTTCTTACCAATCCCAGTAACTTGTCCACTTCAGAGAGAGAGGGCCTCCTGAAGCCATCAAACCTCACTGCCAAAGGCGGCCAACAGGTCTCCAGTTCGTTTACTGTATTAATTGTGGCGGGAAGGTTGCGGCGGAGTGACAAGATTTTATCTGCAAAATAGCTCACTAATTATCTTGGATTTTGGCGCCCCTCAAGGGCGGTAAGAGATCTAACTACCCTAAATAATTGGGTCAGATGAGAGCTTGCAGACACGATTTCTGTGGCAAAAAATTCTCATTCTGCCACTTTCACCGCCTTCTTATACACCCTCATAAGCGTGCAATAAGATGTTCTTGTAGCTTCGTCATGAGTCTTCCACCACACTCGCTCCAGTCATCTCACTTCCCTTTTCTTCTCCCGGAGTCCCTCCGTGTACTAGGGGGCCCATTTGAATTGAGGGCAGAGAAGGACATTTAGGGGTGATCTCATCTATAGCGGCTGACAGGCAGGACTGCCAGTCCTCCACCAAGATCGCCAGTGAGTCACCAGGAGGCATCAGGTCCTGCAGAGCATTCCGGAATCCAATAGGATCCATAAGTCTCCGTGGGCGGGCAAAAATCCACCCACCGCCCAACTGGGAAGGGGTGGTATCCTGAGCCGAGCATGCAGGGCATAGTGGTCTGACCACTGCACAGACAGGGCTGCATCCAGATCCACCTCTATCCCAGCACCGAAAATCAAGTTGAGTGTGTGGCCGGCGTGATGAGTGGAGCTGGTAACAAATTGCGAGAGCCCCTGTGTTGCCATGGAAGATAACAGGCCTCTGCCAAGTCCTGAACATGGTGCATCCGCATGAACATTGAAGTCACCCAGGATTAGAAGCCTGGGGAACTGCAACGCCCAGGTGGCAGCCGCCTCCAGCAGGTGAGGCAGGGCATCTGGTGGCGCATTGGGCAGATGGTATACCAGCCAGATGGCCAAGCTCTCAACCACGCCCATCCAATATTGACACATTCCACTCCACTGATTTCCAGCCCTGGGAGAGCCCTGTAGGAGAAAGCCTCCCAGATCAGGATCACCCCCCCACACACACACCCTCTTGTGGATCCGGGATTGGTGAAGGACCAAGTAACCTGAGGGGGGGCAGTTCTCTCAAGGCCACCGACTCTCCCTCCTTCACCCAGGTCTCAGTCATGCACGCAAGGTCGGCCTTCGGCTCCGCAAAAAAGTGCTGCAGAGTTGTGGCCTTGTTCTTAATTG
The DNA here is from genome assembly GCF_049243985.1 of Paroedura picta. Taxonomy (NCBI): domain Eukaryota; kingdom Metazoa; phylum Chordata; class Lepidosauria; order Squamata; family Gekkonidae; genus Paroedura; species Paroedura picta. The sequence goes on along the minus strand of NC_135373.1, from coordinate 74,841,160 downwards.
ACCTTGCATTGCACAAGACCAATGTTGGACCCTTTCCCTTAGCCCTCCACCCTCACATCTCTGGGGATGGGATGGAGGTTAGAAGGGACTTTGGATTTCCTTTGGATGATGCAAGTCAACTCTTCCTCCCTTTATTACCCAGGCTGAAATCCACAACATACTTTCTGCACTGAGCCCAATGGAGGCAGCCTCCCATCATGCTTTTTTCCCTTCCCCTTTAAAAAAAATCTTTTTTATTTGTTTGTTTGTTTTTTTGCAAAATGCTGCCTGCTTGCATCTTTGTTTTTCTTGCGCCCATTAATCCCATCATTCTGGAACTTGATCCCCTCCTCCCTCCTCCTCAAAGTGTCCTGAATGTATTTGTAAAGTGAGTTTATGATGTTATAACACTGTTGTGTAAAACTGCAAAACTGCTTAAAAATAGTGATGCAATCACTTCCTTTGTTTAAAAAAACAGATTTTTCAGAATGGGGGGGAGGGCAGTGATGAGGAAAGGGGCATTCCTAAATTACTCAAAATGATGGGCACAGGGAAATACCCATTGCAAGCATCTCCACACAGGGCAGCCACAAATTAGACCCCACTTGAAAAGAAGAAATCCAGTTTTCTGGAGATTCCTTTGCATCAGGGCAGGTGAGGGGGCAATTTGGGACTGCGTTTGAAGGAAATTTTAGTGCAGAAATAGTAAAAAAAATCAACCCTTTTAAAATGCAAATCCAAATAATATCTCTAGTAAGGAAACAGTCTCAGAAAAGAGCCTACTAGAAGGATGTCAATGGTTTTCCACTACAGGATGTATATCATAGCATGACTATAAGCTTCCTTTTTCTCTCTTAAATAATCACTTAAATTTTCTGCAGCTTTAGAGCCAACTCAATTACAAAAAAATCCTAATTTGAATGCAGCTACCTACTTATATAAAAATTAGCAACTTGATAATCAGTTTAGAAGTAGGCAGCAAAACTATCAAAAAATTCAAGATGGGCCAGTCAATTGTGAGATGCTATAAAAATTCCTTCCCCAAACTGACAACTAAAGAGTGACATAATACATCAAAAAGTGAAACTGTGTTTCAGGACATAGCAAAGTTCAGAACATTCATAAAATAAGGTACCCAAAAAGCAATCAAATAAAACTGCCCTTTGTGCGAGCTGAGCTCTCCCAGAAATTTCATTCATTAAAAAGGTCAAGAACTCTGAGTACTGGAAGAGTTTGCAGACAATATATGAAGCTTATTACTCATGACATTTACTGTGTATTTCCATCCAAAACTAACATTTCACTGATCTTACTTACTGAAAGTCATTTTATATAGATGGTCCTCTATATGCAGCATACATCTGCACTACCACATTAATGTTTTGGAAACTAGTGAGCAGCCATGTAGTTTTGTTGCTATAGGGAGGGGGGAAAGCCCTTAATTTCTCATCTGTAACTATAATAAAAGGCCTAACGATCTTTTGGGCCTCATAATGACCTCACAATTTAAGGGCCCCTGAATGCTACTGGCTGTTTCATCCTGCTGCCTGAGTAGCCAGCGGCCCAATGGCCAGCCGCCCAATCCGGATGCGACTCCCACCCTCGTGTCCAACAACTTCACTCATTTTGCCTCAGACTGCTGACTGAGCTAGTGGGTGCCTGGTGAGTGAGCTGCCAGAATTGCATGGGGGCCCTTCAGGTTGGGCTGGTCTCATCTATTCTCCTCTCAGGGCTCTCCCGCCTCAGTTCTAAAAGCACAAACAAGGTCTGAGGGGCCATTTCGGAACTAACACATACGTCAGCAAGTTTTTTGAATATATTATCAAATATTGCCTGCACTTTTCCTAATAAAATATGGACTTTTCATAATCCTCACCCTCTGTACTTCTGGCCTTGAACCTCCCCTTGAACTTGCTGTGGTCTAATTTTTTCATATCTCCTACATGGACCGTCTGCCCAGCAAGGAATCACCCAAAGAAGTCGCATCTACAGAATAAAAATGGTCTGTCCCCAACATGCCCCTAAGAAGTTTGAAGGGGCCTTTAAAACCCTGGAAGCTGCTCTCAGCGAGGCTCCCTTCAACAGAGAGCAACCAGAGCCAATGAGAATGTGGGGAAAGGAGTGTTAGCCAATCGAACAGAGAGCCCTCTAAGGCCTCGCCTCCGTGTGCTGTGGGAATTCTGAGGAGAAATCCCTCTAGTTGGGGGTGACTTGAAGATTCCTTGCAAAAGATTTAAATGTTGGACTTCTTGCCAGGACGAAACAGCTGGGAGCAGGAGAAGAGCAACTTTAGCGTTGGTATCTGACAGCCATTGTGAGGTAACAGTTAAAGAACGGTGGCCTTTAAACTGGAGAGCCAGGCTTGATTCCCCACAGGCAGCCGGACAGGTAACCTTGGGACAGTCCCAGTTATCTCAGAGGTCTCTCAGCCCCACCTACCTCACAGGGTGTCTGTCATGGGGAGAGGAAGGGAAGGAGATTGTAAACTGCATTGAGACACCTGAAGCCTGCTGGGTGACTGTGGGACATTTCAAGTTCTCTCAGAACTCTCTCAAGTGTACCTCCCCCACAGAGTGTCTGTTATGGGGAGAAGTGGAGAAGGTAATTGTAAACTGCTTTGAGACACCTGAGGCCTGCTCTGTGACTGTGGGCCATTCCCAGTGCTCTCTAAGCTCTCTAAACCCTATCTCCCTCACAAGGAGTCTGTTATGAGGAGAGGAAGGGAAGGTGATCATAAACTGCTTTGAGACACCTGAGGCCTGCTGGGTGACTGCGGGCCATTACCAGTTCTCTCAGAACTTTATCAGACCCACATCCCTCACAGGTCTATTGTGGGGAGAGGAAGGGAAAAAGGTGTTTGTAAACCTGCGTATCTAAGGGACTACCTATCTGAATATGTTCCTCAAAGAACACTCCAGTCAGCCATGGCCAACAAATTAGCAGTCCCCAGCTCCAAGGATGGACCTTGACCAGGACCAGGGCCTTTTCAGCCCTGGCCCTTGTGTGGTGGAATAAGCTCCCAGAGAATATCAAGGCCCTGATGGAGCTGACTGTGGGGTTATGGTGGTCTCTGGGGGCTTCAGCATTTGTGCCAAGCTCCTCCCACCCTAACCACCCACTGTGGCTTGCATCCATCTCCATTTTGTTGGCAACATACTTTCTCCCTCTACCTCTAGGCTCTTCTCTCACTCTCCTTCTCCTACAGCCACCTCCTCCTTACCAACTTCACTGTTACTGTCTCAGTCAGTCATCAGCCCTCCATTGCCTCTTCTGCCTCTGATCCCCTCCTGTTCCAGCCCTCTGCCTTTTATCCCTCTTGCCTACACACTCTCCCTCTGAAGTGAGAGAGCATAGTCTTGTCTCCCACTTAGCTGTGGCCTCTCCCTGATTGCTTGATGTCTGTGGTCAGCTGCTGCATGAATGGGGCTGGGCTCTCTCTGACCTCTGTCACACGGAGGACTTGTCCAGCTGTTATGCTATGGGGTGGCCCTCCCAATCTTTTCCTATAACTGTACAGGAAGCCCTTGCCCCATTTCTGCATGTGATAGCTTAGGGACAGGAAATCAAAACTTCCTGCTGTTTCTTTTACTTGTCAGTCATTGTCAGGTGACAAAAACTCCACAATCATCTTCCAGTGCCATTCTGTCACATTTGAGCTCCCCCCTCCAAGTCTGAAGTATTTTTTTTTAATTACCACAATCAAATTGTAACATGAAACTATAACAACACAAACAAGGGGGAACCTTTCGTTGTACCATCCCCCCCCCCCGCACATATACACAAACTGTGCCTGATCTCACTAAAACCAAGCTGAATCCTAAAGAAAAAAGAGAAAGAAGAAAAGGTGCTGACCAAACATGGCAGTGGGTGAGTGGGGGGTTGTTATTTCATTACACTGGAATTGCATTGTAACGTGATTAGAATTTTTTTTTTTTAAGGCCAGGGAAGTTTGTGAGAGTAGACGACATAAGTGATGTGGGGAGAGGGGGGGTTGGAGCAATGCCTGACTGGGGATGGCTCGAGTTTTTCCACTTATGAATGGGCAGCCCCAACATATATTCCGTTGTATCCTGTGGCAAAAAAGGGAACATGGATTTCTCCATATTCACTTGCTGCAGAGCAACTGAGGGGGCAAGTCGGGCCAGCCCTGGGACCACCCCGAACCAGGCTCAATTCCATATGTAACGAGGAAAACAAAGATACATACAAACAAGTGGTGATCTGAGCCTAAGCAGGCATGAGGAAGAAGTCCCAATCAGGTCTGCTGCTTCACTGCTCTGCAATCTGACCTGCCCCTCTTCACCCATGGCTTCTTGCTGTCAGCTTGTTGGTTTTTGCTGTCCCACTGGGTTGATAGGAGTCTCTTTGCTGAAGGAGAAGGTGTGTGCCCTGTTTGATGCAATTGTCTGTCTCGTGCCAGCATCCTCTGAGTGGCTGTGATAAGGCTTGTGTGCCAAAATGGCTTGGTGATCTCCCATTGGGTCACCTGGGAAGGCCGACTCTGGCTGCTTTCCCAGAGGCCAGTGTGGGGGTGCAAGGCCCTTGCAAGTCCAACTCCGCTGCAGGGAACCCGAACACAAACACAGCGTTGTAGGGCCTGCAAGACAGAGTTCTTCTGCCAGGCTTATGGCTGCGGCCAGTATACCTGGGAGAACGAGAACATCACATGGGTCTCTTCCTCCTACTCTACTAGCTATAGAGACAACTGATGATGACTCTGTTTTAAACTAATTCAAAGAACGATTGTACTGATAGCTTCTATTGATTTTTTAATGTATTTAATATATTAACGTATTTATAGTATGGGTTTATTATATACATATACTTCTATAAACTACCCCAGGGTGATTGGCCCAATAGGGGAGGCAAATGAATGAATGAATTGATTTATTGATTAATTAATTAATTAATTAATAAGAACATAGCCACAATGGGTGTGGGAAGAACAAGTCATCTGAAGAAAATGGTGGTGTTAGTGAGGGTTTAATGCTGAAAGTCTCAAGAAAGTTACTCCAGTCTAATCCCTTTAATTTCAATAGGCTTAGGCTGGAATAACACTCTTTAGGATTGCATGCAGATAAGAACATGCAGACAATATTCACTCTAAATACTTAGTAAGTAATACATCTATTTCTTGGTTGTAGTGTCTAGAACAATAAATGCAACAATGACTGACAAGTACTGGCATATTTTATTAATTTCAATAAAGTCAGTGAATGTAATAGTGTACAGTGTGTCTGCCAATGTATCCCTAAGCTCCGCATCATAAAACTGTCATAAAAAAGAATATCTAATATAACAGGGTTATCATTTTCTAGCATATTTGTATAATTCTCATAGCTTTTTTAAGATTCAAAATTAGGTAGACAAACCCAACAAAAATATGAAATGTAAATTAATGAGCTTTTAAGCACACATGCAGAAAGATATAAAGTTGGAGATGGCTGTATATGCTGATTATAATATGCTCCTTAAGCTATTTTAATTAATTTGATAATAAATATTTAAAGATACGAGCTCCTTTCCTCCAAGAACACATGCCAGCTGGTTTGCCAGGATTTTCCCGTTAAAAACATCACATAATGATGGCTAAAGACCCCTTAGGCTTCAAAATCTAGATCCCTCCTGAGTAGGTACTAAACCCTAGAAGAGTTACAAGTTGTCCTACATTAATTATAGTTGGGTTAATTGACAATTTCAATTGCTAATTTTTTTCTAAGGTCAACTTGAAAAGTTATATTATCATCAGATACTTGTTTCCTATTCAGAATGGACTTAAAAAAACATGGCTTATATAAACAAAAAAGATATTTGACTGCTGAGCAAAAGCTGTATTACTATTTCCCCAGATAATCATTATTAAGAGGAAAAACAGCAATAATCTCTGAAGCTATGAACAAAAAATTACTTTATATAGTGGGGGGGGGTTGAGGAGGGGAGAGTTGGCTTCTAACTAATTCAAGGGCAGCACCAAATAAAAACATTACATAGTTTCCACATTAGCACCTCTATTTTTATGCACCATATCCTATCACATGGAAAAAATCAAAGTAATAGATATAAATAACAAAATATTTTATTGTATGACATATGCCAGACCTTATACCTAAATCATATTACATAGAAAGAATCACAGAGTTGGAAGGGATCTCCAGAGACATCTAGTCCAATCCCCTGCAGAATGTAGGAAATCATAGAATAGAATCACAGAAGAAATGAATGTCTAACCACCCACTTATTATTTTTAGAACGTTGTCAAATAACTAGATTTTTACTGCATTATCTCAATCAGGAGCAGAACACGTTTCTATCTATGCAACATTCTATGTGTTGGTTCATCACCATCTGTCACTTAAAGCTTCTCCAGATAACAAAAAATTCAATTCAAATAAATGCACTCAGCACTCAAACTAAGCTATCATTCAAATTTAGACATGAGGCTTGAATTCCTTTTCAGTGTTCTTCAACTCTGACCCAGCTCTACCCCCTCCTTCACTGAAAAGGGCAAAGACAACAGCCCAGCAAGTGGGACAGGCAAAACAGACCTCCTTTGTTCACTTTTTCCTTTTCAGTTTTCTATTGAGGTAAATAACTGAAAAGCTCAGTCAGTCCTCAGTGCTTCTGAAGAAAGCAATAAAGCTAGACTGAAACTACGCCTACTGATCAACATATAACAGTATTATGACGCTTGTGGGGACATCATGTTAGGCTTGCAAAAGAATGTATGAAGGTTAATACTGGTTTTAATTGGTAGAGTGAATACATATTTACTCATATATTCTAAATGTATTTTCAAGGTGACAACACCTAAATCATTATATTTGACAATAATTAATATAGTATTATTTATTACATGTACTGAATTTTTTGAATGCTGTCTGCCCACTCAAGAAGCCAAAGGCAAATTCAATGCATTTTAGATACGAACTCCTACATTATTCTCTCCGTTTACAGGGTTGGAAATGACTTAACTATGTTGATTGCAGCTTGCTATTTCCTACTTAATTTTTACTGCAGAATAAAAAACTGAACTAAAAAACTGAACACCTCCCCCCATGTGTCATTTTTATATTCCTTATGTTTGCTTCAGTTGTATTTTTAGAAATTCTATTTGCCAAAAATATGAGGAGCATAACATGCTAATTCACAGAGTGATCTGGAAAAATTTAAGGATTTACTATACTGGATTTACTTCTTTTCTTAGTTGAAGGTATGATTGAACTGTTTAATAGCCTCAGCCAAACTTTCTCACTATGTATTTCTAATATTCAGGCCATCACAAGACAGACCACAACCACCACATACTTCCAAAGGAATTGCTCATATGTGAGGACATATCAACTATATGTACTTTGCTAACAATTCTAGTTAGAAAAGCAGCACATTGTTATCAAATAATCATAGAATCATAGAATTGGAAAGTATCTCCAGGGTCATCTAGTCGAACCCCTTGCACAATGCAAGAACTCACAACTACCTGCCCACCCGTAGTGACCCCAATTTCATGTCCAAGTAATCAACAGAACACTGTAAGACAGTTCAACAGATACACAGATTTAACTGATAATCTGCTTTCTCCATTTGTAAATTACAAATAAAAAAAAATACAAACTTTAACCCTTTCACAACTTCTGGCTCTGAGACCAAGTTCCAAAAGCATTGGCAGAGCTTTACATGTATCAGAGCCTCCTAGGAAATTACAGTGCGAGAGCCAATGGGACCTATTCCGCACCAGCAGTGCCGTGCTGGACTGCCACTGGGTGTTTGGGCCAGGGCACGTTGACCTGCCTCTTCCTGGGTCCAGACAGAGGAGTATTTTCCCTACTGCATCCAGTCCATCCTGGCCTGATTCTGCACTTACTTTGTTTTTTCAGTTGTGGATCCTGCTGAATTCAGATCGATTTGAACTCAGGTCTTCCTCTATTCCCCCCCCCCCAACTGAAACATAAAGTGTTCTGCACTTGACTGGGAAAGCTCAGAGCAGGGAGAGGAGACAAGTGCAGCAGGTGTCTCTTTCTTTTCTTGAACAAGTTGGGAGAGGATTGGAGACAGTGGACGGGGGGGGGGGGAATAAATCAGAGAAACAAATCTCTGCTGAGAGAAGTAAGGGCTTCTGGGGCACAGTCACTTTAAGACAAGCCTTGCAACCAGGAAGTCTTTGAACTGATGCCCTGGCCAATCAGGGAAGACTGCTTTGCTACAGCATTAGAGGCAGCAAGTTAATTTGCAAAAAGCAGAGATCTGCATATTTACTGATGCTGATTTTTTTTAATATAGAGGCTTATATCCACTTCTGGATATTGCGGGGGAAAGGCAGGGTCACACTGGATCAATCATACATGCTGCAGAGGGAAAATGTAAAACACCCCAAATCAAAGTGGAAATCAAATTCAGTGTAAATGGCAGGGATTTATTCAAGCTGGCAGTAGGTAAAAAGCCCTGTGCAGATGACACCCTGGATTTGTGCCTCCAGACAAGGCATCCAGGGCAGTGAGGTTCTGCATGCTGTGTGGCAGTAGGGTCCCATTTTTTATTTTTAAGAACAGGTATTGTGCTACAATGTAATACGTCATACTTAAAAATAAAACAAATGCCTCAGGCAGCTCTTCTGCACTGCGCACCATGGTAGAGCTGCCTTGGGCATTTTTTGTCCCTTCCAGGATGCTGTAGTCACAGCTGAGGGTGGGAAGGAGCCAGGTCAGGATTGCCCAACTCTTCCCTTCCCCACAGTCCAGGCCTGACATAGGCCCCATCAATGCTCAAGGCAAAAAAGGGAACGTGGAATTATCTGTGTTTCCTTGCCACAGGGCAAACAAGGGCTGGAGTAAGGCCAGGCTTGGGACGGCCTGAGCCCAGTGATGACATCATGTGAAACTGGGAATTAGCCCCATGACCAGAGGAGTGGTAAGGCAGGGCAAATTCTCAATGTAGAAAAGGTCAGCGATACTGCTCCCTAAATTGAAATCAGAGTGAAAGAGCTCAAAAGCACTTTATGCCTGCTAATGATCCCACATGCATAAGGAGTCACTGCATAAAGGCACCTGAGTTTACAATAAGCTGATACATTGTTTAATGTCAGAAATCAGTGATCCTTTTCAGACCAGTTTAAGCCTCAAACACTGTCACACCGTTTTAGAAAAATCACCACTCCAGTTTCATTCTACCAACTCCCACTTAGCTCTGAAGATGCCCCCATATCTTGACTCTGCACACCTGGCCATGTGGTGCAATGCAATTGGTTACTTCAGAGCTAGAGTATTGTAATGCACTCTGTGTGGAATTACCCTTAAAGATAACTCAGAAACTCCAGTTAGTAAAAAATGACATGGATTGGGTACTATTAGGCATTAAGCAGAATCTGCACAAAGCTCCTGTTTTAAAGACACTGAAACTGGACAGTCTTCAAATCACCTACAAAGCCCTTGTACCCTCATAGTTGCAGGATCACTTCTTCTACTAGGTTCTCCTGTGACAGCTCCACTAATCTGAGAAAAGCCTTCTGAAAGTGCAACTTGCAAAGACATAAAATCAGCAACTTCCTATTCATGTGGTGGCATTATTTCCTACTTTATGGAATAGCATGCCTGAGGCTAAAAGGAAAGCCCACATACTTCTATTATTTTTCAAAATATGCAAAACAGAATTGTTCAGGAGGGCATTCTTATAGAAGGAGAAAGTTATGATGTAGTGGATCAACTCAGGATATGACTTCATTAGAGATAAAGGTTTTCCTATCATGCTGAAGGACAGGTTCATGGGGGTGCACAAACGGAGTTCTTAGTCTGAGAAAGAGTGCTTGCACTTGAAAGGTCACACCCTGAATAAATCTTTGTTGGTCTTAAAGGTGTTACTGGACTCTGATTGTGCTACTTCAGACAAACATGGCTACCCATTTGATTCTGTATTGTTACTGTAAGCCATAAATGTTTGTTTGCAGTGTCTCGATTTCTTATTAGTTTTACTAGGAATAGGTAAAGGTAAAGGTATCCCCTGTGCAAGCACCGAGTCATGTCTGACCCTTGGGGTGACGCCCTCTAGCGTTTTCATGGCAGACTCAATACGGGGTGGTTTGCCAGTGCCTTCCCCAGTCATGACCGTTTACCCCCCAGCAAGCTGGGTACTCATTTTACCGACCTCGGAAGGATGGAAGGCTGAGTCAACCTTGAGCCGGCTGCTGGGATTGAACTCACAGCCTTATGGGCAAAGCTTTCAGACGGCTGCCTTACCACTCTGCGCCACAAGAGGCTCTTTTACTAGGAATACTCATTGTGATTATGATGATGATGATGATGGTGTCTTGCCCTATATTAAAATCTCACTAATGCCAGCCAGTGAGAATAAAATAATTGGCATACTGGAAAATAAGATATTCTAATCAACTGGCAAGTAGATGAATATTTCCTTCCATTGCTCAATAAAGAAAAAAATGAATGCTTGTTGCAGATATTTGTTGTACAGTAGAAGTCAAAATCATGATAGGTTTTCTAATTAGCAGTTTTAAATATTAATTCAAATGAATCACTTTAACAGCTGAATAAATGGACAGCAACTGAACAACAAACTGAACTTTCTCATATCAAAAGGGCATCTCCACATGCAAAAGCATACTCTGCTAATTGAAAAACTGTTTTGTACCTTGTACTAAGCCTTGTACTAGAATGGTGCACAATAAAAGCAAAACAAAATCCAAATATGTTTTCTTGTACAACGGTAAAAACAGATAAATGAGTTGTTTTGATCAAGATATAGACAGATTATAATTCCATAATAACAGATAAAAACTGTCTATTTGCATTAAAAGCAATCTTCCTAATGTACACAGAAATTAATTTCCAAACAAGTTAAAGAATAAACTCTTATATAACTCCTGTTTCCATTTACTTCAAATAATTTATATATGTGAGCATACATGTGATTTGGGGGATCATACTTATATCCATATCACATGTAATAAGCATATTATGATTAAGTTATTATTTGCATGCATTAGATATGACAAACATTATCCAGAAATATGCAAATTAAAAGGGAACCCTTTGATTTTGTCAGTCTAGCATCACCAAAGTGGCCAGAGGCAACACAGGAGGGTTCTTTCAGTTTCAGGAACACTGTCTTGACTTCCCAGCACCACAGATAGTGTACAAACCCATCATCACATATTAAAAGTGCAAAACGGACTGTAAAAACAGCAAAGAAGCAAATAGTTGTGAGAAATTAAAGAGTATCTGAGTAACGCCAGTTTCACAGTCTCTGTTTAAGGAAACTTTGAGAGAGTAATAATAAAGGCTCTACATATACATGAATCAAGGACCTACTTTAGGTGCACCTAATAGAATTTAGAAGTTTTTTCTTTGGACAGTTGAGTTACTAGTGATTTTATATCTTTTTATGTTGAACAAACACAACTGCACAGCCCTCTAGAACCCAGAAACAATTTACTATACATTAGTCAAACACTATGACTTGTATGATATTAATTTTAGAATTCTGACCGAAAATGTCAAATATTTTCTTTACATAATCAGTTTAAAAAGATATTATACACATGACTGAGCTATACGAATGCAAGTAATAATCAAATAATATACCCCACTACATTAATCTGCACTTCACTGTGTGATTTGAAAGACTCTTCTATCCTCAACAAAAACTTTTTTTAGGCCCAGATTTTCTTATTAGGCTTATGAGTACCTGGAGCTAACACAAAAATCTGTTGCATGGCTGTCTTTCATGGACATTTTCTGCACAAGCTTCAATGAAAGGAAACAGAGTTTTTGTAGAGCATCTCCTGTGCATCTGACAGCTTCACAGTCAATTCCAGTTATATGATTACACACAACCTCTCTGGCTGTAACTAGCTTTGCAAAACACTATTAACTACTGGAATTTTAAAATTCTCACTTTGGATTGCTTTTAATAATAGATACTGACATTCTTTTTCTGTTATACCATACAGTCTCTCACACAGTCATGTTTAAGAAAAAAAGACACAAAGAAGGACACATGAAGCTCATGAGAGAAAAAAATAAAATATGCACTGACAATCCTGCTTCTAAGATCCCATTCACAGAGGGGGATAAAACCCTATCAGAAAACAGGCTACTACCTACCTGTCTGACTTTCTTCAACTAGGCACCTGTCCTCTCCACCCAAGTAGTCTACAACCTGATCACCCACCGCTGTGGATCAGCCCTCTCCAAAGCAGTACACCGAGTACTCATCATCAAATCTGTCTAGCACAGATGGAGATGGGAGGGAGTTCTGTCGCCTACATGGGCCTCTTAAACCCCTAATCCTCCTGGGCCGAGTTTGCTTGTTTCAGCATAGACAGCTCCTTTCCCAGCACACGCAGCTGCAGCGGCAAGCAAAGCAGGCGGGCAGGCGGGCTTCTGCCCGATGCGCAGCGGATTCCGATTTGTCGGAGTGGAGCGGGCTCCACAAAAAGCATGAAACCAGCCGGCGGCCTGTTACCCTCCTAAGCACGCCTGTAATGGCTACCCTGCACGCCCTCCGCCTGGGTGGGAGAGCCTGAGCTCTGCGTGCCAGGAAATCCCGGCAGGCGGGGCTGGCTGCCGCCTTGCTAGCTCCCCATCAAATCAATAGATGCATTTCCAAGGCTGGCCACGGGCGCTCCCAACCCCCGCACGCCTCACTCTTCTCTGCCACCCAAGAGTGATCGGCCTGTCCCCAAAGCCCAGGTCCCTGCCGAGGACGCCCGACTGGTCGCCGCAGGAAGGCTCGCAGCCACCAGAGGATCCACGCACCTGTAGCTCACAAAGGTCTGCCGCCCGGCTTGGCGCAGGAAGGGCCAGCGCAGCAGGCTCTCCTCCAAACCACTTCAGCCCTTGGCATGCCAGCAGGGTGGGCTACTGCATAGGCGAGGCTGGCTGTCACACGCGCCGGGTGGGGTGGGGTGGGGTGGGGTGGGGTGGGGGGCTGTGCTACGCACGACAGAGGCACACCCACACCGTCAGTCGCCGAGAGATTCAGGCGGCCAGTCCAAGAGAGAGCCGCCCCTGCCCTCGTTCAACAGAGGAAGGGAAGCAAAGCCGCCCCTGCACAGTCTGATTCAAAGCCTTAAAAAAAATTTTGTAGCAGTCCAAGCACATCAAACCTACCGCTTGTAAATCGAAGGGGGGGGGGGGGGAAGCGTGCCCCGCTGTGCAACCGGTTCCTGCGCCGCTGCTCCACACAACGACTGCTGCACAGGGCACCGGGGCGTGGAGACGGGACTGCGGGCGGGTGTGTGCGCGCGCGTGGGCCCCACGTTGTCCCCCTTGCGACCTTTATTGTGCTCCACCTGCCTAGCCCCCTATCATTACACCCGCTGGCGGCAAGGGATGGGCGGCGGCCAGATCTCTCGGGATTGCCTTCTTGCCCGGCTGAGGCTCCGGGGGGGGGGGGGGGGCGGCGGTCCTCGCAACCCGCGGCAGCCAGTTGCCATGGGGAGCCGGGAGGGAGGAAAGAAAGCGAGCCGATTCGCCACAGCCGAGGCAACCTCAAGCTCCTGCGCGGCAGCGGCGGCGGCGGCGTCTCCCAGCCCCTCCGGCCTGCCTGAGGGTGACAGCCACCCCACCTCCACTCCTCCTGGCCGCTCCCGTGGAGGGCATTCTCCGCCCCGCCCCGCCCTTCCCGGATTGACAGGCTCACTCACATGTCGCCGTCGCCTCGCCGCCGAAGAGCGGGCCAGGAGCCGTGAGGGACGCGCTTCGCTCTCCTCGTTCGCCTCCCTCAAGTCCGGCAAGCATGCGAGAGAAGGGCTCGCGCAGGCAAGGCAAGGGCGCGCGCGTCCCCGAGCGTCTCGCCTTCCCCGCTCCGCTCAACCAGCCGGGCCGGGGGGGGGGGGGGGTGAGCGCGTGCGCTTTTCCGTGTGGCGCGTGCACGCAAGTCTCAGTGCCCCCTCCGTCCCGTGTCTCCCACACACACACACACTCTCTCTCTCTCTCTGCCCTCGTTAGCCGAACCGCTTGCCGGTATAACCGAAGATAACGTATCCTGAGTGCACGGGAAGAGGACAATTTACACGCGCTATACTCACATGCACCTTGTCTATATCTGTGACAGACCGGTGTCCGGATCAGGAAGTGTAGCGAAGGGCCGATGAGCTCATAGAGTTTGCGCTCCCTTCCCCAACTGTGCCTGTTGTAGTGGTTAACTTGCACAAGTAGGCCACAGGAAGCACAGCCTATGGGACCTTTAAAATTGTTTACATAGAGGACACCTGCCAATTAGTATCAGGTAGGGACTTATTTTGAATTTATGTCGGAGATGTAACTTGATATTCTTTATTCAGAGTATTATGCTTTATTTTTCTCCATATAACATATTCATTCCTCAAGGTCACACAGCAAGCTTCCATAATGGTGAAGTTGCCAGCTCTGAGTTGAGGAAACACCTGGAGATTTTGGAGATGGAACCTTTGGAAGGCAGGATTTGGTGAAAGAAGGGATCTCAGGGTAGACTACCCTCCAAAATAGTGATATTCTCCAGGGGAGATTGCTTAGAATAGCAGAAGATCTTCAGGTGCCACCTGGAGGTTACCAATTCTATGGTGAGGAGAGTTGAGCTTGACTCTCCCAGATCCAAATCTAGTGGGTTTTTTTTAAAAAGGGTGCCTGTTCTGCCATAAAACATCAGTTTCTATCAGTTACCCTTATTTATTTATTTATTTATATATATACCGCCCTCCCCGAAGGCTCAGGGCGGTTTACATAAGAACAAAGAACAATACATAAAACAGTCTATAAACATGTGAATAACCTTACAATAATAATAACTAATGGTTGTAACCATATAACAATGTAACGGTATAAACAATATAGACAATACAACAGTGCAACAATACAAACAGGTTCAGAGCATATTGGTGAAATTCTGAAGGGGGCAGGGGGGAGCAGGGGCCCTTCAGTCGGTTATGTCTGGTCTCAACCAAATGCCTGGCGGAAGAGCTCCTTTTTGCAGGCCTTGCTGAACTGTTTAAGCTCTTTCAGGGCCCCGATCTCCGGGAGCTCGTTCCACCAGGTGGGGGCCAGAACAGAGAATGCTCTGGCCCTGGTTGAGACCAGGCGGACTTCTTTAGGGCCAGGGATCCTTAGCTGGTTATCCTTAGCTCTGACAAAGAAAGTTGTTTTTTATACCCCGAAGGAGTCTCAAAGTAGCCAATTGCCTTCCCTTCCCCACAACAGGTAGGTGAGACTGAGATAGCCCCAATATTACTGCTCAGTCAGAATAGCACCATCAGAATTATGATGAGCCCCAGGCCACCCAGCTGGCTGCATGTGGAGGAGCAGGGAATCAAACCAGCTAACCAGAAGCTTGCCCTTTCAAAAAGGTATCATTGCAAACACCCTATTCTAGCTACGCAACACTTATTTCTAATACAGTAGAACTCTTGCTTAGTATTTTTCTTGCTGAATTACTCCCCCCACCCAAAAATATCCTGATAAAACAGGATGTCAACTTCTCAAAGAGGAAAAGGGAGATAATGTCAGGCACTTTCATGGAAAGACAAAACTGGGCACCATAAATTTGGGGAGTGAAAAATATTATTGTTCATCAGGTAGCTTCAGATTCCTAAAACTGCTTTATATGTCTGAAAATAAAATATTCCAGTATAGTGCTGGAATGTTTGCACCTGCTAAATCCAGGTTGCTGTGGTAGCACTCCTCCCACCTACGCTGTGAATAAAGACAAGTGCTTGGGTTACAGTAAGGCACAATTTAGAATTCTGAGACTGCAACCCTATGCCTTCTTGTTGGAAGCAAGTCCCATTGAACTCAGAAAGGCTTGCTTCTTAGTACAAGGGTATATGATATGATACTTCAAAGTAGTGTGAATTTGTAATATAATATAAAATTAAATAGAAACCTCATACAGAATCAGTGGGGATCTTCCGTGGTATACTTCAAATAAGAAATCTAACCCTAAGGTGAAAAATTCACCCACAATACAGAGTATAAATATCAGATCAACAAGACTAAGAAAGTTATAATAATTGTCATAGACACAGAATACTCCCACTCACACCAAGCCACAGATCTTACATCTTTTTTCTACTTCCAATTACTACTCTAGCTATCATATCCTTCCATTGTAGTTTTATTTCCAATAAACAATATTGGAATTTCTTCACAGTTTGCCTTGAAATCCTTATGGGGTCACACACTCTTTTTGAGGATTTTTCACTGACTCTCTTACGAAATTTCTATTCTGCCCTTTAACAGTTGTATCCAGAACTGTTAACAGCTTTACAATATGCCAGGCAAAGCATCTTGAAACATCCCCACCTTTTTTTCTTTAAGAGTTACAGCTTGGTGTGTGAAGATGTCATCAATCAATGGATGTTTACAATTGACACAGCCTGGATAGCCACTGGAAGTTAAGCTGGGTCAGCCCTGGCTAGCACTTGAAAGGGTGACTTCCAAGGATTACCAGGGTCATGATGCAGTGGCTGGAAATGGCAAATCACTTCTGAACTTCTCTTGCCTGTCTGCCAGACAATCTTAGGATACCCTGGCTACAAAACACACATGTAATACAACCAATCAATCAATCAGATGTTTACAATTAGAGCCTGGCTGAGGCTGTATCTGTTATCTTTTCAAGCCAGATCTCTATTCTGATTAATTGCTCATGAGAGTAACCTGTGAACTAGGTTTGGGAGGTGGGAAGAATGCAGGGTGATATACTCTCAAAGTTTCCATCAAAGTAGGCAACTGATTGGTCCTGGGCAGGGAAAGATGATAGAGTAAGAGTTTACTTAAAAATAAAACAAGGTAAAACTGCCTGGCTTAAAGGAAGTAGTTATCAGGCTGTAAGTTAGCATTTTATTGTTTTTGTGTTGCATGTTTTGTGGATTCTATGCTGTAGTGAAATAAAAATAACTTGATGTTTCTAATGTAAGCCACTTGAAACAATATCCCTTTGTAAAAGTGGTATATACATCTCATAAATACTAGATGTAAAACAAAAACACACCAATTTATTTCATAACCCATAGTGTCAACAAGGTCCTCCTGGACTGGTCAGCGGAGAAGATCTCATCTTTAAACCGCCCGCGGTGCCACGAGCACCGCGGCCTAAATAAAGCGGTAAGGGCTGGTGGGGAGGAGTTAGGGCGGGCTCTGTCCGGGATAAAAACTCACTTCGCGGCTCCTGATTCGCTCCTCTGAGTGTCAATCCTGGACCAAGGAGGCAATGGGGAGGCGCAGTTCGCGAACTGCGCCTCCCCATTGCCTCCTTGGCCGCCATTGCCTCTGCCTCAATGCGGGGAAAGGAGCAGGGCCGCCGCGTGAAAGATGCATCGGCCCTGCTCCTTTCCACCCACACACCTGCCCAGCTCTGCCTTCTCCTGGCCGCTCCAGTGGCCGGGAGAAGGATGCCGCGAACGCACAGCCTTCTGCTGGCGCTTCCCCACTTCCCCCGCACTTCGCCGCCACTGCGGCAACAGCCTTTGGCCACCCAAAATGGTGCCACGGACTCCGGAGCCGCCACCCAGCCAATCTACGCTCACCCGGCCCCCGAAGCCTCACCCCCCCAACATGCCGCCGCTGCATGGCCGCCCGCTCCGGAGCCTGCACTGCCCACCCATCACACCAAGGCCACAGGCCCAGGACACGGCCGCTGAGCTGCTCCGTCGACACTGCCATGCCTGGCCTGCCGCCGCCGAGAGCCACGTCGCCGCCTGCCTCGCAGCAGCCACCGATCCACCAATGCGGCACAGACGGTAGGCCCACTTCCCCGACGCAAACCCCGGCCCCGCAGAACCCTTCCCCAGTCCAGGTGTGTGGGGGGGAACAGGAGAGACACTTCTGTAGCCTCACAGACCCGCCCCAAGCCATCTAGCGCCCATTTTATCCTGAAATAAAATGGGCTTTTTATCTAGTTTGCAAGAATATTCCGTAACAAGATGGCCTCTGGATTTTAAAAAAACCCTAGTAACTAAGGAGGCTTCAAAAGACAGTGGCAGCCAAAGAAATGTCTCTATGCATATAACAAGAAGAGAGCTACGTGGGAGAACTGTACTTTTATTTCCAAATCAATTACTTGTAAGTTCTGTATATAGTCTTTCAAGTCTTGCAGATGTTAACACAATACATGATTATTTCACAAATTAAGCAATGGAACAGTTTCTTAGGCCTCTTGCTGAACTCCACATCATTTTTAGTTAGCAGATATGCTCTAAAGACAAAACTGAAATTTAACCATTAGTGTTTTACTTCAGTGGATCTTAATGCCAGTACTGGAAAAATGCAGTTTTTGTTATTTTCAGTTGATTCAATAATAATGGTGGTAGAAAAGATATTAATGAAACACAGAAAACAAGTTGCAACTCTTTCTATGGAATATATAGAGACTTACATCTTACAAAGGTTTGTTTTTTAAAAAATCAAAGGGTCTTTCAGAATGCTGCACTATTTGGTATAATGAGGTCAGGTTTCCCAGCATGCCATCTAGGATATACTGTTCTGATGTAATGTGTTCAAAGAACTTGTCTTTAAAAGAATCTCAGTGTAGGCTTTTTAAAAAGTACACAAAGATCACTCTGTCTTGTCCAGAATTGGGCACTTGAAAATAATTACCTAATTTAAAAGCTTTAGTGAAAGCCACTCAATTAAGCCAATCAAGCCCACAGAAATGGTAGCTCAGTCCTAGTTCACTAGCAATGAGGACATCTTGTGCAATGGGGCAAGGTTCTGGAAAGTGGGCAACCATCATGCAAAGTAAGGACCATAATGTTCTAACACAGGGAATTTAGAGACTGTTCACAAGAACAATCTCACTGATTTTTAAAATATTTACAGGGAATCTAATAATCTCAATAGGTAGCTGAAGGAATTGTGAAGCTCTATAAGTAACCTTACTAAATAGTAGTCTGAGGAAGAATGCTTGCACTCAAAAGCTCGCACCTTGAATAAGTTGGTCTTAAAGGTGCCACTGGACTCTGATTTTGTTTTGTTGTGCTGCTTCAGACCAACACAGCTACCCACTTGAATCTAAATTGTAGTGTATTAGACTCTTGAAGCCTCCACCTGGATTGCCCAGAATAGTCCAATCCCATCAGATCTGAGAAGCTAAGCAGATTTGGCCTAGGCAAGTATTTGGCTGAGAGACTTCCAAGGAATAGCAGGATTGTGATACAGGAACAGACAATGGCATACCACCTCTGGACTCTGCTGCCTTGAAAACCCCATGGGATTGCCATAAATCAACTGTGATTTCACAACACTTTCCACCACCACCAGGCTCTTGAAAGAAATCATCATCACCCACATTAACCAACCTTTACAAAAAGGAAAGAAATGACGAAGGGCAGCTAATTGAAGTGGCTGTGGTTGAGCGTCCCCAACACCCGGTCCGAGGATCAGTCGGTACCGGGCTGCGGCTCCTCCTTGTCCTCTCCGGCTGCTGCCTCGGGGGCTGCCCTGTCACTCTGCCGCTGGCTCACCTTTGGTGCTCTCCGGCGGCCACCATGGCTGGGGCTCCCCCTTGTCATAGCACTGCGCAGCTGCTGCTGGCAGTGCCCCTCAGCAGGCGGTGGGAAGTCAGGGATGCCGGCGGGGAAGCAAGCGGAGCAGGGGCTCAGGCGGCAGCGATGTCCCATGGCAAAAGACTACCCACCCCCCAGCCCTCAGTAAAATTGTCAAGCGTTGACTGGTCCCCAGTGATAAAAAGGTTGGGGACAACTGATCTACAATGCGAAGGCCGCGAAGGCCATGGCGCCGGGCCGCGGTTCCCTCTCCCCGCCCCCCCCCGCAGTAAAAAACTTCCCAGGCCATGCATGCGCGATGCGCGGGCGGGCCGGGCAGTTGCCCTGCCGGTCCCCAGCATAAAAAAGGTTGGGGACCACTGATCTACAAGACATGCCGATTTCAGGTTCAGACCTTGACAGTTAAAAGGCAGATAGCAAGTGAGACCCTGGATTGCTGTTGTTAGTCTGATTAGACAATACTGATCTTGATAGACCAAGGACACTGACTTAGTATAAGGTAGCTTCCTGTTTTCATCACTGTATCTTGCTCCAGTGTGGTGTAATGGTTTCAGTGTGAAACTGGAATCTGGGAGATCCAGGTTTGAATCACCACTTTGCTATGGGAGCTTTCTGGGTGGTCTTGAGCAAGTCACACACTCTCAAGCCTAACCCTCTTCAGAAGATTGTTGTTATGAAGATAAAAAGAGGAGTGGAGAATGATGTAAACTGCATTGGGGAGAAAGGCAAGGTATAAATAAACTCCAACTTCTATTTAGTGACTACCTAGATAGAAAGGGCTTTTTTTCTTCTTCCTAGAGAGCCAGCATGGTGTAGTGACTAAGAACAGCGGACTCTGATCTGAAGAACTGGGTTTGATTCCTCACTCTACCATATGCAGCCAGCTGGATGACATTGGGCTTGTCACAGTTCTCTCAGACATGTTCTTGCAGAGCAGTATCCTCAGAGCTCTCTCAGCCTCACCTACCTCACAGAGTATCTGTTGTGGGAGAGGAAGGGAAAAGCAATTGTAAGCCACTTTAGGATTCCTTCAGGTAGTGAAAAGTAGGGTATAAAAATCCAGCTCTTCTTCTTTCTTCTTCTAAACAGACTAATGCATATTTCTAATTCTAAGAAATATTATTGCTACTGTGGACACGGTGCACTTATTATGTTGTGTATCAAATAACACCAGAATGGAGGGTTTTTATTAACTATTTGGCAGTTCACTATAATAAGAACATAGTTTCAGGCCACGGCGCTTATATCCACCCATTAACACAGTAATACTTATCATAGAATCATAGAATCATAGAGTTGGAAGGGGCCATACAGGCCATCTAGTCCAACCCCCTGCTCAACGCAGGATCAGCCCTAAGCATCCTAAACTTCTGTCTAGCCTGAGATGCAACAAAATTAACATTAAGGATGTCAAAAATATCACCATTTCCAAGAGAAACATAGGCATCTAGCCTGTCTGGGGGGAAAGCATCCCATGAACTCAGGAGGCCAGAAAAAGCATACTTTAAAAGCTGTGGAATATCAGTTTAGATCACTATTTTCCCAGATAGAATCCTAGACTGAGCACCCCTGGCCAGGCAACACAAGTTTTCCAAGCTGGAGAGTCTTAATACTTATACAGAGATTCTATTTTACTGATAGTAGATGTACAGAAAGCAGATGGAGGCCTAAGAACTTCCTTTGCAAGCAGTTCATTTGTTATAGCATCTATCAATACTATAGAATAAGAAATACAGGCTCAGGATATGGTTTTATCTGAAGCACCTGCCTATTTTAACCCAGCTGCAAATGTATTTGTGCTAGAATTTGTTTAAATGGCAAGATGCTGATAACATTGTAACAGGAACCCTTTTCCATGAGAGCAGCTGGCTAACAGACAGGACCTTACACCTTGCAATACAGAAAGAGCTGCATGAAACTACCATTTAATTCAAGTTAAATGAGGGTATTTAACCTTTCCCCCTTTTAGCACTAGACAATTAGGTTTGTATCATTAGAACATAAGACTGCCACCAATGATTTTCTAATTGCTATGTTACATAGCACTGTAATTTTTGTATGGTGAAAGTACTGGGATCTAAAAAAAATGCCAGGCAGGGAGGCTTAATTCTTCCCACAGTGATACTAATACTTAAGTATTCGTAGAGAAAAAGTTCTTACCAAGTAAACACTAACATGGGATTGTCAATGTTTAGCTGATCCCTGAACAGTTATACCAGAAAAGACTCAACCAGGTCTATTCCTTTGTTTTATACAAACTAAATTGTGCATCTTTATCATTTTCAACTCACATTGGTGATATTTATAATCAAAATGAAAAAAGAATTTTTTTAAACCTATATTTAAAATAAACCCCACCCTACAATACACTGGCAGCTAAACCCTGTTCTCTATGCGTTTGTGTCGTTAGAAACCCGTCTGACAAACTGTGTAAATTAAAAAATTAATATGCAGCACATGAACCAACAAAGAGGAGGAGAAAACAGGATTTCTATGGATTTACAGAAGAACTTATCAGGATTGTAAATTACTGAAATAGTATTTATTGTTTAACTTTTCCAATGTTTTGGATATTTTTGTAGATATTTTGTGATTGTTCCTCATATGAGACTGAGTTAACCCTTCCCTCTGAATGGTGCTATGAGTTAGACTAAGGATATTGTACTTTGGTCACATTCTGAGAAAAGGCACTGGAAAAGACAATAATACTTGAAAAAGTTGAAGTAAAAAAGAAAGACTCATGAGATGGATTGATTGATTTGATAAATGAAGCCACAGTCTGACCAAGGTTATTAACTATAGGTCATTTTGGAGGTCATTAATATCATAGATTTGTCATTAGAAGTGACTTGATGGCAATTAATATGCATGCACACAAACACAATAATTTCCTTTAATTAATTTGTAAAAGGCATCCTGCTAAACAGAGCATGTGTCTGAAATGCTCAAGTTACTGTTAGTGTTACACATAACCCCATCCCCAGACAGTTTGTGATTGGCTTTGCGTCCTGCAGCAGTCATTTTATGATCGCACCTACTAGTTGCGTCAAAATTCAAAAGTAGCCCACAGGATAGAAAAGATTGGGGACCTCTGAGATAGACTATATACCTATAGGATAAGTCTTTTTGCAGGATTGTGTTCTATGCAGGGAATCCATGCATGTTACAGCCTTAAACAGTCCACATTAAGTTCATTGGTACATATTATGCATACACCCATTTGGCTCTCAAAAATCTATATTAGTCTGTTATAATTCACCCAAATAAGGCAAATAAATTTTTTTAAGTGTGCTGATTCCTCTATGGTTCCCATCATCAGAAAAAAACAATAGTCCGGTGTCCAAAGTCTTCTAATTGTTGTTATGTGTTGGGAATTATCAACAATGATACTTTAATAAATAATACATAGGATAAGAAAATAAATCATATCTTCTTGTTGGGCCATCTATGTATTGTGCTTATATGCTGTGTTACAACAAAAACAAATGTTGATCCTTTTAAATAAACATTTTTCATCAGAAAAAAGCACATGCGGGGGAGGGGGATAACCCATTGTTTAGTCCACAGAGAATAATCCACAGATAAGTGCAATCAGATAAAATTTATCCAAAAGATGAGACTGCAGATCACTAGTTTCTGCATCAGATATTTCCACTTTAAATTGAAAGTAGTTAATTAGACACAGTTCAGTAGTTCATCTCTGCACTGTCATAAATCTGTTCTCTATAATTTGTAGTCCATAAATTTTCAGAATTTCTCTTGCTGGTGGCAGTCTGCCAGTCTTCCAAAATAGGTTGTCATTCCAGAGTGACGCTTTAAAAATGAGCCGGAAAATTATACATGTATAAAAAGGAGGGAAAAAAAAAAAAAAAAAGAAGTGCTGGGGGCTCCAGGCTGCTATAAGCAAAAGGGAAAACAAGCTTCCTGAGAGGTACTACTTTGAAAACTCCATCCAGAATATTCATCGGTGGTTGTGTAGTGGTTAGGAGTGCGGACTTCTAATCTGGTGAGCTGGGTTTGAGTCTCTGCTCCTCCACATGCAGCCAGCTGGATGACCTTGGGCTCACCACAGCACTGATAAGGCTGTTCTGAGTCCGAACAGTAATATGAGGGCTCTTTCAGCCTCACCTACCTCACAGGGTGTTTGTTGTGGGGATAGGAATGGGAAGGTAATTGCAAGCCACTTTAAGACTCCTTCAGGTAGAGAACCAACTCTTCTTCCTTCAGCACATGCATGTGAAGAAAGGCAATAGTAGTCAGTCTTAAGTTAGGAGCACAATAAAAATTATCTCAGATGTACATTGGTTCAAGATGCTTTAGGTTTTAAAAAGTTAATAACAAAACTGTAACAAGCTTGAGTAGTTTGTGTTGTGGGTAGATTGAGTAGTTTGTGTCATTGATATAAAATTGGAGAACTTTGGGTCAATGGTGGGTCTCATTGAGCCACTGTATATTGTACCAGTGGGAATTTCCAGAGGCAGTTTCAAGCACAGCAACTTATGGTAATGTAATTTGGATACTATCAGGGCATTTGTAGCTGTGGTCAAGAACAAACACAGCTGGTGAATCTAAATTGGTACAAGTAGCCATTCTTGGACATCTCTGGTTCTCAAGCACTAGCACTCAATTACAGCCCGCCCTATTCAAGAACAGAAAAATAAAATGTCTCAAACAAGATGTGCTCTGAAAGGACTTCTTGAGTATCATTGCCATTTTCATTCTTCCTCAATAGAACAAGAGGGAGAGATATAGAAAAACACACTCTGAGATTGCTCATGGGGATAGCATTCTCTTATTGGATAATATTTGCTCAGCAACATAGTTCACTGAAAATTTCCAACTCAATGTGCACAAAGATCTGCTACTTCAACAAAAAGTCATTCTGTGTCAATACATACAGTACAAAACTTTAGCACAAATTGAACACAAGACCAGCGTCAGGAAATGAAAAACTGATAAACTTTAAATCTTCATCTAATGGATTTTAACATTTCGCAATGGATTTCACAAGATATATAGATGGTTGTCAGGGGAAATATCCATTTGAACATCACTAGGGAGATTTAATCAACATAGGATAATTTCCTCTTTGTGGTGGATAGTGATGCTGATACAATACATAAGATGATGTATACTTAAAGCAATCGAAATCGGTACAGAGTTTTCCACAATTAATGAAGCCAGGAAAATATTCTAGCAACTGTGACTTAGTAAATTTACTACCATCACCATACATTGATTGTATAAGTCTTTGGAGATCAAACAAGCTATGTTACAAGTGTCTAATAATGTAATTAGAAAGGTTAATTGCACAAGCCCAAGTACAGCATTTTATCAGGCTTTGAACAAGAACTGTGACTGAATAAGCAGTCAGTTAATTTGAGATAAGAAGTCTAGAGACACCACTTTCACTTTAGATAAGACAGCACCTAATTCTAACTCTGAACTGCAATATAATAGAAACAATATTTGGCAGTATATGGCAATTCCTTATATGGTCATGGAATTGTTACATATCAGACTATCTACTATATAATAATTATTCTGCAAGAATATAGCTTCTCAAATTGCACATTATTCATACCACCTGTGGAATATTTAGATATGAGAGGCCTATTACCTGGAACATAGAACTAAACCTCTGTAGATCTCCACAGAGTACCATATATACTCATGTATAAGTCAAGTTTTTCAGCTCGCCTTTTCACATTGAAAAAGCCCTCCTCGGCTTATACACGGGTATATGCAGTAATTGAAATAACAGCCTTCTCCAGCTGTGGAATGCAGCCAGCCAATCATTGCATTGCCTTTTGTAAATGTGATTGCAAGCTGAGCTACTTGTTCTGGCAGCTTGTAGGACATCAACAATTTGACTGAGGGACTCTAATCTTTTTTTTCCTTTTCTTCGCTTCCTGATAACTTCTTCCAAACTATTATTTTGGTTTCTGGGGCTGTGGTGGGTTTTGGGGGTGCTTTGGGGTTTACTGTTTCTTTCTCCTACTGTTTCTTTCTTCCTTCTGAGGGGCAGCATTGTTTGCCTTTTCTTCTTGGGGTTGTGTTTCTTTTAAAAGTTGATTTTTATAGTTCTTTCAGTGTTCAGTGTTACAGTTCTTTATTTCAGTGTTTTGTTCTTGGGGGGGGCACTGTACTTATATAGTTAGAGTTGTCCAGTCTCCCAGTTTGGAAGCTGTTGTACTTGTAGTAGGTTGCCAACTTCAAGTACTGTCGTTCTGCTCTGGCTTGCTGGCCTGGGGGGGGGGGGCACTGTTTGGTTCTCCTGCCAGAGCTGTCCTCACAGAGAAGTTCTGTCAGAGCTCTCTCAGGGTGTCTGGCATCAAAAAGGAAGGGAAGGTGATTGTAAGCTGTTTTGAGATTCCTTTGGTTAGTGAAAAGCGGGGCTCAAAAATCAGCAACTATTGATCCTCTTGACTTTTCTGTATGTGTTGTGGGGGGGGTGGATGTTGACCCTCTTCGGCACTTACAGAGCTAGTTTACTGTTTTTCTTTGAAATAAATATTCAAAAACATTTAACTTACCGATGCCTCAATTAATGTAAATTTACCAATAGCTACTGCATTTCCCTGCATATTCAGGACCTAGACTCCTGAGAATCAAACATGGTGAGAAGAATAACAGTAAAAGGGAAAAGGCTATGTAAATTGCCTGATTGAATCTCAGTAATTTGTCAACTGAATCTCATTTGGCTTCTCAAGCATAATCATTTTGGTTAACAATTATATCTGACTTGTACTAAAGGAAATCAATGGTCTTCTTTCCTCATATTGTTAGTGCTTGCTAATAGCAACCAAAATCTTTTATTCTAGGCCTTCCTACCTACAAAGAACCTTAACTAGAGATGTCAGCAATTCAAATAAAACTTTGCATGTTCCAACATATTTTATAACTGAGAATAATCTATAGCTGCCTCACAGAAAAGGTATTCTCAGTTACCTGCATGCAAAGATTTCAAAATATTTGTTTTAAAAAATCATAGCTTGAAAGGCCCCCAAACAATACCAGTTTAGTACATCAATATATAACCAGGTGCGAAAACCATGTCCCACTAAGTACATACACAGAAGTCACCCTGACTTCTTTAATAAAAGATTTCAGTCTTTAAGCCTATCAAGGACAAACAACACAAATATTTTATTCACATTTTAGATCTGTTGGAGCATCAATGAAAAAACTATGCTAATACATAACAAATAATTTTAAGAATTTATTTTCTTCCTTGCAAGACATACAGAAGTTTAAGGTACGTTTTAGAATTACATTCAAATAGGAAATTACCTTGCAACAGAACTGATGACAAGACATTAATGTTTCAAACAAAATACAGGATGATGTTACCCATTTTAGACTTCAGTGTGATCAGCTGAATATTGTATTGCAAAAACTTGTGTATAGACCCAATGTATATGATACACCTTTCAACATGCACAAATTTTGCCAGAAGGCAATATACATCTCCCTTAAATAGAAAGGATGATCCTGGCAGTGCCATTAGCTTAATGCAGTCCAAAAATTTACAATAATTGCAATTCAATCTTTAACCCTGTTAAAACTAAGAAAGTCATAGATTTAACACAGTTTTATTCCACTGGTTTCCATGGGCTAAACTGGTTTTACTAATTTTGGTTCAAGTGCAGAGCAGGATGTCCAATTTGACCTACTCCAACTCCAAATGGTAAACATGTTATGGTTGTGTCAACAGCATGATTTTGGAATACGCTTTCTGAATATAACAAATTAGTCTTTCATCATTATCACAAATTTAAATAGACCATAACAAATAGCAGATAAAAATCCAAATTATTCAGTATATAATTTTAATTTGTACTGTCATCAAATTTTGAAAACAGTGACTCAGTAAAATCTTTCAAAAAACTGTAAAGGAGATCAAGGATTCAAAAATCCCACAGAGGAATGTACTTCTGATCAGGCAACACCTTCTCAAAGGCATTTGGATCTAGAAAATTCAGGGAGCGTTCAAAAGCAAATTTTCAGGGGGCTCGATGGGGACGGGGGACCAGAGAAACAATGTGAGCAAAAGTGTGGGGTTATTTTCATGCAGGAGAATCTTCAGATCCAAGGCAACAGGCTTGCCATCACCATCACCATTCCTCCATCCTGTGAATTTATAAACAGCTACTCATAAGAAATTACAACGAATACCATTCCAATCCCTTTTAATACAGTTTTTTGAAATATGTTTTATATGGAAATGGATAACTTTTCATGCCTTATATATTTATAATTTGGAAAAGAATGGTAGTCCTTCGTACATGTCAGTCTTCAACCTGATCCAGTCATTGAGTCTTTGCAATGTTGTTTTTTCCTCTGTTAATATTTTGGCAGCTTTCTCCAGCTTCCCTTCATTCCGTTCTAAATATCGAATGCCGTCTGTCCGTAATTGATTAAGCTTTTCTTTACGATTTTCATCTAGAGCTATGTCTTCATTCATCAGAGGGTTAAATCTGAAGTATGTGTCTGGAGGTAAAAGAGCATCCAGCATAGTGTGGACTTCTGGTTTTAAGAACAAAAACAGTAAAATTGTTAACTCAGTTTTTGCAGAAAAGAAGTTCC
The DNA here is from genome assembly GCF_049243985.1 of Paroedura picta. Classification (NCBI taxonomy): domain Eukaryota; kingdom Metazoa; phylum Chordata; class Lepidosauria; order Squamata; family Gekkonidae; genus Paroedura; species Paroedura picta. The sequence goes on along the minus strand of NC_135373.1, from coordinate 74,813,103 downwards.
ATCCCTTCTTTCATGTCCTATTGATCTGTTTATCAGTATTTTTCATATATAAAATACTGAGAGCCAGCATGGCATAGCACTTAGAGTGTCAAACTAGGATCTGGGATCACAGGGTTCAAATTATTTATTTGTTTGATTTAGATCCCACCACTCCCCGCAGGCTCGTGGCGGGTAACAACAGTCATTAAAAAACCCCTTTAAAAAGTCCCCATTAAAAGACTAAAAATTCATAACATGGTGGACACAAAACTTACCCCCCCACACACACAACAGGGCATTGAGGAAAGGAGCGAGGATAATGTCCACTGTAGGTCCGTATAGGCCCCTTGGCCTCTCTAGGGGGGGCAGTAGATCTATTCCACTGACCCCAGCCTCAACCATAGACCCGGTAGAAGAGCTCCATTTTACAGGGTCTGCGGAACGTTGACAAATCCCGCAGCTCACCCAGGAGCTCATTCCACCAGGTATGGACCAGGACAGAGATGGTCCTGGCCCTGGTTGAGGCTAGGTGCACTTCCCTGGGGCTGGGAACGACCAATAGGTTTCCCCCCCCGCAGAGCATAAGGTCCTGCGGGAGGCATAGGGTGATAGGCGGTCCTGCAGGTATGTGGGTCCCAACCCGCGTAAAGCCTTAAAGGTTAAAATCAATAACTTGAACAGGATCCGGGCAGCAATAGGCAACCAATGGAGCTGCCTCAGCACAGGCTGGATATGGGCCCTCCAAGATGTGCCAGTGAGGACCCTAGCAGCTCCATTCTGCACTAGCTGAAGTTTCCGGATCAAGGACAAGGGTAGGCTTGTGTAGAGCGAGTTACAGTAATCTGTTCTGGAGGTGACCGTCGCATGGATCACTGTAGCTAGGTGGTCGGGAGACAAGTAGGACGCTAGTAGCCGAGCCTGGCAAAGATGGAAAAATGCCTGGCCCGCTACTCTTTTGACCTGTGCCTCCATAGTCAGGGAGGCATCGATGGTAACACCCAAGTTCCTGGCTTGGGGCACGATGGTGAGTTGCGCTCCTGCCAGGGTGGATAAACATGCTTCCTGGTCCTGCCCCCCTACTTTCCAGCTACAGGACCTCTGTCTTGGAGGGATTGAGTTTCAGGCGACTCTACTCGAACCATTCAGACACCACTTCCAAACATCTGGCAAATGGTTCTGGGGGAGAGCCTGGGCAGCTGTCCATTAGGAGATAGAGCTGGGTGTCATCAGTGTACTGATAGCAACCCAGCCCAAAGCTCCATATCAGCTGTGCCAGAGGGTGCATAAAGATGTTGAACAGTGTGGGGAAGAGAACCGCCCCCTGTGGGACCCCACATGGGAGTCCATAGGGACGCGAGAACTCATCCCCCACTGCCACTCTCTGGGTCCGGTTCTGGAGAAAGGAGCGTATACAGCGTAAGGCTGTGCTTCCTATCCCCGTGCCGGCAAGGCGGTGGATCAGCAAATTGTGGTCCACAATGTCAAAGGCCACCGGATAGGTCCAGAAGAACCAGCACGGCTGACCCGCCTCTATCTAGCTGGCAACGGAGGTCATCCATAAGGGCGACCAACACCATCTCCACCCCATGGCCAGGACGGAAGCCCAACTGATATGGATTGAGTGCCAAAGTTTCCTCCAAGAAAGCCAAGAGCTGGTCCGCTGCGGCCCTTTCTAGCACCTTGCCCAGGAACGTGAAGCGCAACACTGGGCGGTAGCTGCCAGGGTCTTGTGGGTCCAGCGTTGATTTTTTCAGGAGAGGGTGAACCACCGCCTCCTTCAGCCACTCAGGGAACTCCCCAGGATCCAGGTAGAGGTTAATAATGTCCCTGAGCTGGCCTCCTATCCCTTGAATCCCTCCCTTGAGAAGCCAAGAGGGACAGGGATCAAGGGGGCAGGTGGTTGCCCTGACTGACCCCAGCAACTTGTCGACTTCAGAAGAAGAGAGTCATCAGAAGCCATCAAACCTCACTATCAAAGGCGGCCGACAGGCCTCCAGTTCATTAACTGTATTAATTGTAACAGGAAGGTCATGGCGGAGTGACAAGACTTTGTCCACAAAATAGCTCGCTAATGCCTCACAGCTGAGTTCCAATTGGCTAGCATTTTGGCTCCCCTCAAGGGCGGTAAGTGACCGAACTACCCTAAATAATTGGGCTGGGTGAGAGCACCCGGACGCGATTTCTGTGGCAAAAAACTCCCATTTTGCCACTTTCATCGCCTTCCCATATGCCCTCATAACTGTGTGATAAGATGTTCTTGTAGCTTTGTCACGAGTCTTCCTCCACACTCGCTCTAGTTGTCTCAATTCCCTTTTCTTCTCCCAGAGCACCCCTGTATACCAGGGGATCCGTTTGACTTGAGGACAGAGAGGATGTTTAGGGCAATCTCATCTATAGCGGCCATCAGGCAGGACTGCCAGTCCTCCACCAAGGCCACCAGTGAGTCTCCAGGAGGCATCGGGTCCCACAGAACATTCCGGAAACCAAGTGGATCCATAAGTATCCGCAAGCAAGCTTAAATGCGCCCGCCACCCAACTGGGTAATTTTTAAAATTACTTTTAAAATGTACCTTAAATCTGAATTGACCACTTATTTCTACACTAATAAATAAGTGATCCAATTGGGAGCAGGCTGACTAGAAGAGAAGTATATTTCTCCTTCTCTGCTCATTCATTACTACCACTCCAAATCTCTGAAAACCTTGCTTGATTTATTATTTAATTCACCCCAAAATTCCTGCATTAAGAGAGTGATAGCCTTTCTTCATGCCACATCTCTGTATCTCTAAAACCTAATCCCATTATGGCTACACTTTTCAGATGTGATGTATTTATTAGTGACAACTCAGTAGTAGTACAATCATGGTATAGTCTCAAGCTATTAACTTAATAAATGGATATTTTGCAAGATTTATCAGCACCACATTTTATTGACTATCTAACAATATATTAATCAGAGAAAAAGCTTACTTCTTAAAATGTATCACAAACTCAAACAATCAGTATTAATTCTCTCTTTGTATGCTACCTTTGTATGTGAGCAGAACCCAAGTCCTTCTATAGATGGGCAGGAGATGAGATCAATAAAATAATCCCAATTCAAATGAAAATTATGAAATATGCCCTATAAAGAAATAGAATATTCTTTGATAATGTTAATGGTATACTAGCCCCCTTTATTTCTTAAATTCTATGTTTTTACCTCAATATAGCTTCTGTTATATTGCTTCTCAATAAAAATAATTTATCCAAGTACTGTGAAGAGCTACAAAACAACATCAATCACTTGAAACCAACCTTCAGTATCAGTGGCACTGCTGATCACATTAGTCAGCTTAGCTTTCAGACTTGTATATGTGACATTGGTCTTCCCTTCGCTTTCATATCGGCCAGTTCCCAAAGATATTACACACTGTAGAGGCATATTTGGCCAAAGACATTTGCACTCATGCACTGCTAAAGCTGTAGGATTATTCAACAGTAGCCCTCCATCCTGTGAATTACAAGAGAGAGACAGAGAGAGAGAGAGAAGTCTGAGTAATCAGTATTTATAGATACAGAGTTAAAATACTACAAGATACAAATAAAGTAGGCACTGTATAAAATCCATTTGGTACAACACACACCATTCATGTTTGAATTTGGTGCTTGACTGTTAAGAAGTCGTCTCTTCAGATAGCAAAATAAAATAGAATACATAATGACGGAAAGCTACATGAATAATATCTCTGCTGCTTCCCCAAGCAAACATTCTGAGCAACAGCCAAAATAAAAGGTCACCTTTACACAGGCCGTATTAGTATAGTACAGCAGATGGTGAATTTAACTGGTATCTTTACACATAATTCTGAACAATGGTTCGAGAGTACAAATGAAAACATTTGCACAATGGGCTCATGTACAGATTCAGGAGATTTCCCTATACATGCATATATACAATCTTTTGGGGGCAATCTCTCGGATTTGCAGAGAAATCTGGAAGGAAGGGAACCTGCACAATTGAGGGAGTCGAAGTCCCCCCCCAAATTGAGAATACTTATAGATCTAGCATGATTACTATTGACACTGTGGAGTTGCCTAGCAACTGAAGCATGGGAGCCTTAGCCCTCACAATCCTGGTATGACTGCAGGTTTGGGGGAAAGCAGTGGCAATGATAGAAAGAAAATGCAGAGAAAGGAGTTGGAAAACAGACAGTAGATAATGAGCTGGAAAGGGAGAGAATAGAGAAAGGGCTGGGAAGCGAGTGTTTGTGTAGCAGGATTCTGTTTGTGGGGTTGTATTTCCTTGCCTTGTTATTCTTAAAAGACACTAGCTTGTTATTCTATATGGCATCTGGTAAAGTTCTGGTACAAATGGCACACAAGATTTGATCAATCATATTATAAATTAATTTAATAGCACCATAGTACAAATGTCTTCATTCCCAGACAACCAATCTCACGAGTCTTTAGAAGAGCATAATACACATTCAAGGAAACAGATAACAACAGTACAGCAATCTGAATCTGCCATATATCATCAAATAATACTTGCAGTTACATAGCCTTGTCTGATTCTAAAAATGATCTATTTCATTTGAAATCAGAATGTAAATCAGGAAGAATGTGTTTATTAAATGAGAAGATTCAATTTATGAATAGATAAAAGTTAAAATGCTCTTGGGATCAAGATTGCAGGGAGAAATATCAACAACCTCACATATGCAGATGGTACCACTCTAATGGCAGAAAGTGAAGAGGAACTAAAGAGCCTGTTGATGCGGGTGAAGGAGGAGAGTACAAAAGTTGACTTGAAACGCAACATCAAGAAAACAAAGATCATGGCATCCGGCCCTCTCAATTCATGGCAAATAGATGGGGAAGAAATGGAGATAGTGACAGATTTTATTTTCCTGGGCTCCAAGATCACTGCAGGTGGGGACTGCAGCAAAGAAATTAAAAGACAGCATCCTAAAAAGCAGAGACATCACCCTGCCAACAAAAGTGGGTTAATCAAGGCTATGGTATTCCCAGTTGCAATGTATGGCTGCGAAAGTTGGACCATAAGGAAGGCCGAGCGTCAAAGAATTGAGGCTTTTGAACTCTGGTGCTGGAGAACTCTTGCGAGTCCCTTGGACTGCAAGGCGAACAAACCGGTCAGTCCTAGAGGAGATCAGCCCTGACTGCTCTTTAGAAGGCCAGATCCTGAAGATTAAACTCAAATACTTTGGCCACCTCATGAGAAGGAAGGACTACCTGGAGAAGAGCCTAATGCTGGGAGCGATCGAGAGCAAAAGAAGAAGGGGACGACAGAGAATGAGGTGGCTGGATGGAGTCACTGAAGCAGTAGGTGCAAACTTAAATGGACTCCGGGGAATAGTAGAGGACAGGAAGGCCTGGAGGATCATTGTCCATGGGGTCGCGAGGGGTCGGACACGACTTCGCACATAACAACAACAAAATGCTCACTTTATGCGTAAGGTGACAGAAAAAAGAGCAAGGAGGAAGATTTTTGCCACATTTCATGAGCACACTGGTTTTTCAGCTTCCCCTTTAAATCATAGCTTTTAGAAGATCCCTTCCGAAATACTGGAAACTTCCTAAATTAGGATAATGGTAAGCATGAAGGAATGATGTGTCACCTCTTACATAGGTACACACTGATTCAGGTGGGTAGCCATGTTGGTCTAACACAGCAGGACAAAGTTTGTGTCCAGTGGCACCTTTAAGACAGGTAAGTTTAAATCAAATTATAAATTTTTATGTGCGTGCACACTTCTTCATATGCAATGAAATGGGAAATACCAGGTCATACATAGGGTGAGCAGTAAATTATCATACAACAGATGTTTAACAGATTCAAGAACTATACAGGAATAACAAGCTAAGTTTATAAGGTTATCATTTGCTATACAAATGCCTCCATGCTTGAGAGGAAACAGATGAAGTGTAATGTCAGGGTCGCTGTTAATTACTCTTAATATTCCATAATTATGGACTTCTGCCCATTAATCACCAATTTGGATATATTTATTGTCTTCTTAATGTTTTCTCCCAGAATGAAACCCAAACAAATGATGCCTACAGATGGCAGCTACAAGACAGAAAGTTCTTTTAACTGGTGTGGCCTTCGAAAGTAACAAATAGGACACATACTTTTCTGCAGAGCAGAAAATGGTGAACAAGTGTTCTCTGTGAAAGAAAAATATTACATTGCAAACTCTATACAAATTTTGCAAACATGTAGGAAACAACCTGTCATACAGATGCCTAGGCTTCCAAATTTGCTGCTCCCTTTACACAAAGAAAATTTTTCATCTTGCATCATAGTTCTTTGAACACAGAAAAGTACAGTGAAGCTTTCTTCTTTCATGAAGAACATGATTCTAACATTAACTACAAAACATAAAGGTTGCTAACCTAGCTGTAGTTTATCAAAACCTGAAAAATTCAGGAATTAAAACCTAATTGGTCTTTCTCTTTCCCAAACTGCCAGCCATGCCTTAAACATTTAAACTGTTACCTGCAGTCCTCATAACAAACCTTTCACGTTTAGTGCAAGCCTGTCAGAATGCTATGCTTCTGCCATGACTGATAGAATATTTATTTATTATTTATTTAATTTATATCTCGCCTTCCTCCTTGGACTCAAGGTGGGTTACAAAGTATAAAATCCATAGATCTGTAGTAAGCCATGTTTTATTACCTTGGTTCTGTTCTGGTTGTTTCCTTTCACTTTTATACCTCTCCCGCATCCACCTCCATTCACCTCAGAATGCAGCCTTGGGTATCACCTATCTGGCTGTTGTACTATCTGAAGTCTTCTCTCACTGAGGGTTTAAATGCTGCCTGTTTGTCTATGCCTCAGTTTCAACAAGGTATTGTTGCATTATCTTGCTTGCTCTGAATAAACAAAACCTTTTGCACCAAGTCAGAGATCTGCATGTCTGAGCAATTGAAGAAACCTCACAGATCATCGAAACTCACAAATCCAGACTCATGTCCCCCATTCAACCAACATGTCTACAGCAGAGGACTCAGAATCCAAAGACCACTGCAATGAGGGTGGGGCTGGGGCGAAGCAGCCTGGAGCTCAGCTGCAATGGATGGTGGAGTGCCAATGGGCATTTCATGACTTATAGCAGCTGTTTACAACTGAGTATTATCCACCATGCCAACCCCTCGAAGCCCTTCATAGTGAAAGTAGATCCTAGTGAAATGACAATGGAGGCAGTCCTCCTCCAGCAGGGTTAGACAGGCATTTGTATCCCTATGCCCATTTGAGGTGTGGATGAACCACAAAAATCTGCAAGTCCTCTACTAGCCAAAAATATTATTCCCCAAGTCAATTTGGTGGATGGAGTTTTTACTGGGCAAGCAGAACTTCCTGGCCAAAGCTCTGTTATGCCTCCTGCAACATGACAGGAGGCTGGAGCCGGTGGTTGACTCTGTGTTTTCACCTGCCCACTTCCGTCTCTTTGCGGTGACACACCACCATACAACCCCTTCCACTGACTGGCTCCTTAGGGATTTGGGGGAAAATAATGAGTTTCCCATGCTCTGTTTGAGCCTGGAGGAGTGGGATGGACTCTTCTACAAGGATAACAGACTTTACAGTCCCACAGCCACTCAACCCAAGGTCCTGAAGATATGACATGTTTTGTGGACAGCAGGGCATTTTGGGTTTTTGAAGAACCTCCACCTGGTGAATAGGCATTATTGGGGGCCTAACACACAAAGATGTTGAGAACTAGGTTCAGGGCTGCCCAGTGTGCATCACAGCTAAGCAGGTGGGGGGCAAACCGTGAGGACTCCTGTGACCCCCTAAAGACTCCTGCAGCCCCTTAGCAGGATATCTGAATGGATTTTACCGCCGACCTTCCTGTAAGCCAAGGGAAAACTGTCTTGTGGATAGTGATGGACCTGTTTTCCAAGCAAGCCTATTTTGTGCCTTGTCCATCCTTTCCTAGAGCCCAGAAACTCACACCACTCTTTGTTCAAAACATGTACCAGCTCCACAGCCTGCCCTGTAAAGTGGTGTCCAACTGGAGTTCTCAGTTTGTTGCCAAGTTCTGGTAGGAATTTAAGTTGTTGGGGGTGGAGCAAGCATTGAATTCGGAAATGAACTGTCTCTTCCTAAAACATATACGAATATCCATTCTGTTTTTCATTGTAGCATGCTGCACTGTGCTCCTGAAACATAAATGGCATGTTGCTCCCCATTTACCTTGATAAACACACCCATTTTGAACTCAACAAGGACTCCCAGGTGCATCATGGAAGGCTCTAGTATCTAGTATATTGGAAGTTTTCTATAGGGGATCAGGAGTGGGTGGAAGCCACCCACATTTGGTCACCCAGGCTGGCCCAGGACTTTCACTGAGCCTACCCCTTCAAGCCTTCCCTAGGGTCTGTGGTGGCTGGGGGCTAATACTGGAGCAGCAGGATGTTTCTGCCATGACTGATAATAGCCATTAGATCTTTTAGTAAGCCAGCCATTTGGGCATGTTTTATTACCTTGGTTCTGTTCTTTAAATTTTTTAAAAATTTTGTATAGATATAGAAAGAAACAAGGAAATAATACCTTTGGTTACAATATCATCCTCACCCCTACCCCTACCCCCAAAGTCCCCATTTGCTTGAAGTTTCATTTTGCCAAATACTCCAGATAAAGATCCCACTATTCTTGAAATTCTTAAATTGGTTTTCTGTTGCCTATGGATGTCAGTTTTACCTTTTTAAATAGTTCAACAATTTTAACTAATACTTCACCACATAAGAAAAACAAAACAACAACAAACCACTTTAACATGGCATTTCCAGCACTTACAATCAACTTTAGGTGTTATGTACCATCTATATAAGAGTATAAAAAGAAGAAATATCAAGAACCATGATCCTTCTTCCCTTTGCTCGTCCCCCCCCCCCCCAGTCTTTTCTTTCTTAGTAAGAAAATCCAAATAAAATCTCCACTGCTCCCAACATTCTTCATCTAACTAAGTATAAGTTTCAGAAAATTTCAGTTATTCCTTCTTAAGGAGGTCTCATATTGAGGCTTACTTCACCTTGTTGTTACCGTTATACTTGAGCCAAGGCATATCCTTGAGCTAAGGGATCAGCTGGCTCCTGCACTTGTACACAACATTTTTTAAAGTATTTAACATTAAGCATTTCTTATAAAACCTTTTGAACTTTAGCCCAGTATCTATAAAAAAGAAAGGAGAAATGGAAAAACCCGCTTTATCATGACATTTCCAGCTCTTAGAATCAGATCGCTTTAAAATCTTTGCAGTTACCTTAGGTATTATATACCATCTATATAAAAGTATACAGGAAAAGAATATAGAAAAAATTTCAAACATTGTATTCCCCCTTCCCTTTGCCCCTTTTTGCCTCGCCCCCTATCTTCTTAAGGGGGTCTCAAAGGCCCATTATGCACGGCTGCGGAAAGGCAATTTCGGGTCACATGGAAAACGCAGAGGGGAAGACGAAGCAAACCAGTTATGCACGGGACGGGGTGTAACGGCGGCAAAATCCAGAGCGGCGGGCATCGAGGCGTCAATGCGGAGCCAAGGGGAAGCGAGGCAAGCGCGTCGCTGTGTCGGCAAGCAGGCACCGTGTTGGAGGCGGACACCAGGAAGGGCGACTGCAGCCTGTGCAGGTGCAGCCCTGACGGGTCCGACGGGCATGGAGGGAGAGGGAGCAAGCAAAGGGGAAGGGAGCAAGCGACTCCATTGCTGCCAGACCCTCCCCAGTGCCAACGTGAGCTGCCGCCACGGATGCCGCCGTCCTGAAGCTGGACTTTGGGGGGGTTTCTGGTGTCCGCGCGTTCCCGTCCCCTTAGTCTGTTCCCAGTTCGCCCCTCCCCTTGTTTGCTGCCCCATTTCCTCCGCCCCCTAGTTCGTCCCCTTTAATACTGTTTACCCCTCGCATTTTGAGTTTGTCTTGCTGTTCACACTTGTTTGTATTACTGTTTTGTGCTGTTTTATACTATTTTACTGTTTTATAAAGTTTGTCTGTTAGCATACACTCCCTCGCCTGTGCTGTCATTTGTGGTTGGGGGAGGGTTCGGGGATTGGTGGGCCATCGGTGCGGTGGCCTCTGTGCCGTCCCTAGATAGGGACATGCTGCCCTCTGTTCCCCGGCCTGATGCCTACGGTGCTCTTCTGATCCCCCTCCCCTTTGGGCTCCCCAGCCGCCTTTCTGTCCCCATTCCCTTTGGTGCCCTCCTGCCTGCCACGGCGTTCCAGCAGCCACTTCGATTGTGGCTCTGGCACTCAATGCAGAACTCCCCGGTTATGTACGCGGCGCCTTTGGCACCGCTTCTGATTGGGCCCTGGTCGCCAGAGAAGCTGCGGTTTCTTCCGCGTTTCGCTAACGCGGCTTTTTTGGCGGTGTGCATCGAATCTGCAGCCAGTTGCAGCCAGCACCATGCATTATCACCATGCATTTAGTTGCCGCCATTCCACCCCGAATGCGTGCTATTCCCCCCGTGCATAATGGGTCATATTAACCCTGGGAACTTCACTGCCCCAGCTCTCATGCAGGAGCACAAATCGGGGATGGATGAGGTGCACTAGGCCAAATGTTCCCCAGTGTGGGTGCAGGAAAAGGTGGGGCAACCTGCCATGACTAAAACTCCAGCCTGCAGAACGGCATGAAACCTCCAGTGCATAAATGGTCATTGAGGCTCGGTTCTGTTCTGTCAATTTCCTTTCACTTTCACACCTTCCCCCATTTCTCCCCCATCCATCTCCATTTGCCTCTGAAATGTGACCTTGGGTACCACTTATCTGGCTGTTGTCACTATCTGAAGTCTTTACGCATTTCACGGGTTCTCACCAGGGGAGGGGTGCGGGTTGAGAGTTTATATGATATGTCTGTCTATGTCTGTTTCAACCAGGTATTGTTTGAGTTATCTTGCTTGCTCTGAATAAACAAAATCCTTCACACCAAATCAAGGGTTTGCACTTCTGAGCAATTGAAGAAACCACACAAAGACTTAAATCACTTCTGAGCAATTGAAGAAACCACACAAAGACTTAAATCACTTCACATTTCCCACAACAACATGTCAAGAATTACCAAGCTGTAGTTTGCTAGATGGGTCTGTTGAAACAGAGGTTCACAGACACAACAAAAACAAGCAGTGTATGCTTGAAATAGTTCAGTATGCAGGTTCTAGGCACACAGATGATTTGGAAGAGGGAAAAAGCTAATTGCATATTTGAGTTGCTCAGTAAGATGTACAGGAAGTAGGGAATGAGCCCTGCATATCAGGGCCCATCAAAAAGGCAAACATTTTCAAAGACTGGAGGTAAGTTTTCAGAGCACTAGTACTGCAAACCACAGTGAAACATAAATAGCCCAGCAAAACTGTATGTTTTAAGGCAGTGGTCCCCAACCTTTTTATCACTGGGGACCACTCACTGGGGACCACTCAACGCCTTTTATGAGGCCCGGTGGGGGGGGTAGTTTACTCCTCTACTCTCAACCACTGCCCTAGCGCTCTCTGATCGCTATGGTAATGTTTAAGCATCCCTTCAAAATAAGATACAGACACACCACAACAATGAAGTGTGTTGTAAAGGGCCAGGGGGGGAGAAGGCGTCTTTCGAGGCCCACCTCCAATTAGTCGAAGGACCACATGTGGTCCGCAGCCCACAGGTTGGGGATCGCTATTTTAAGGAAACAGATGAGACATTAATTGACAGGATATGAAATCCTAATCGCAAACCCTAATTGTAGGAAAGAAGTTTCTTTCCTTTCTGTTTCCAGTGTGAAAAAGAAAACTTTCACTGCAACTTTAACTAGGAAATGTTATGTAGGTTGGATTTAGGTCATTGATTTTTCATATCAAAAAGACTATCAAAATCATACAACACCTTATTGGGAAGACAACAGCACTGATTACAAAGCCAAAATGAGCACAAGAAGGAAAGGAAGAGAACCTAAACTGCTGCAAGCACAGCATTTTGTTAAAGGGCTGTCATTTGGACTTCATTTCATTCTTATAGCTTCTAATGCTAAAATATTAAAACAAATCAGGTTTTATCTGTTTGTAAAGCTATTTTTGAACAGGTGTTCCATGAGATTAGGAGACCGTGTTGTGGTGTGACAGGACTACCTAATTCACATCAACAGTCAACAGTTAAAAACTAATGTGCAAAGCAAACCACAGCAAATTGCATTCTCACTCAAAACAAATTCATTTTTTAAAAACTACAGCTGCAGTAACTAAAGCAGTGATGTGGATCACTGCCTTGATGAGAAAGTCCTTTGATTAAGCTTTCAGTACAATCTACAAAAGCTTTTTGAACTCTTTCTGGAACACTTAATATACTTTGCCTACAGCAGAAGTAAGAACAGTAGTCTCTCAGTGCACATTATTTTTAATTTTGGCTAAAATCAGATGGCATCCTAACATGATAGAGTAAACACTGTGTTGCTTGATGAATGAGTCTACTGAGTGAAACTAAATCTCAATAGTATCTATTTGGGTTAAGAACACTTTATATTAATATACTAGATTCATTAAACTGAAATCATGGGATGAATCCAGGCGTTTCCCCCCCCCCCCCACTCTCTCACCTAACTGCCCATCTATCTATTGCTCATGGCCTACATTTATTGATTCATAAACCCCAGCACAGCTTTTCTGATGAACAGGGGACTGACCCCCACCCCTCTTTCTCACTATAGAAAAGCTAGGGTTGCCAGGTGTCTCGTATAGACCTGGATTGCCTAGTATCTTCATTGATTGTTCAGGAAAAAAGCTGGGGTAAATACTGGACACTTAAATGCCTCATATTTTAGGGTTGCAAAGTTGGGAGGCCCAAGTGGCATTAGGGCTCTCTGGGAGAACAAGTCAGAAGAGAAGAAAACCAAGCTTGGGGAAATGCTGGGATGCAAGCTGCCTTCACCCTCAAAAGATGGCCACTGGCCATAGGTAGGAAGCCAGTGGGCAAAGGAGGTACTGTGGCAAAAGTCCAGGACTGAGGCAGGCAGCACCAAGCAGCTATGGTGGCTATCCCAGAACTGATGCCACAACTATTTAGGCTTAGAAGAAGCAGCACAGAGCCAAAACAATGCAAAGCAGCAGCTGTATAACCCAGCCTGCATGGTCTAACAGCACATATTAGCAAGGTCTCTTGGGAATTGTAGTCCATGGACATCTGGAGAACCAGAGTTTGGACACCCCTGGTCTAAAGGTTTAAAATGAACACTGACAGTCTGTGACACTTATATGACTGTGCTAGAGGAATGTTATTAAGCCTGAAACCTACGCTCAAGCGCGAGGTGTGTCAGAATATTTTGTGTATGTGTTGGAACACATCATTGTAGCGTGGATCTGATTGTTCATTGTGCTTTATGGTATTTTGAAGTTAATAGTTAAAATTCATAACATATGAGTAACTACAGCTCATGAAAAGTATTCCACTAAGCTGCAGTCTTTCCCCTTGAATTTATTTTTCTCAAAACAGCTTCTAAACGTGCATCTTAACACAGGAATTTTCAAAGGAAGCAGCAATTGTCATGAATTTCATTAAATGAAAACATTATTTGAATATCATTTTGCTCTTGGTCCCCCCCCCCCAATTTAAAGCATAGGCTTGAATAGCTATCTTATGTAAAGTCGACATTTGTTTAAGCTTCAAGCTGCTAGAAGATTAAAACAGTTTAAAAAGTTTACAGAATAGACTGCTCAGTAACATCTTTAGTAGCTTTTACTCTTAACATGTTGAAGGACATAAAAATGTGAAGTAAAGCTCCTTAGGTAAAAGCCATTAGGATGTACATCCTCTCTATAAAATGAATGATGTATTAAACAGCCGCACAGAGTATATAATAAGCCCTGGATTTCACTGACCTGGATGGCAAGTGGCCAAAACTGACAAGTACTTCATTCTATTTATTCTCCCTTCAGTTCTCATGTTGCCTTTCTTTGCCCTCTGTTTTGTGTTCTCTTTGCTCCCTGTTTATTCTGACTCCAACTGCAAGTTTCTCTCTTCACTGCTCCCCAAATATACATGAGCCATCTCTGCCTCTCTTTGTACTCTTGCATTCTTACATTGATCCTTTGCCCTGCTGTTACTATTGGCACACTGGAACATTTAAAGGATTTAATCTTAATGGCGCTACTTTTGGTAGTAAATTATTTAGTTTACTGGAAAGAGAGAAAGATAGAGAGAAAAAGCAAGGAAGAAAGAGAGACAGCTATTATGTCAACAGAGGTCTTTGATTTTCAGGTTGCTTTTAGTTTTAAAAATATGCTTAGGTTTACAGTAGAATGTCTAAATGTTAGTTTTGTAACTGCCAAAGTAATTTATCTATGGAACTTGTTTGAAAAGAACCCTTTAAAAAAGTGTGAAGGAAACAAGTAATGGGGAAGAATACTGGCACTTGTCACTTGGCTTTGATTATTCCTTAAAAGCTTAAGGGTGAGTTTTTTTCCTTTTTCTTTTTAAAGATCCCCACTGTGTTTTATCCAAAAGCCACATGTGGAAGTAGTGAGAAAAAGTATAAGCCTTCCTCAGTGATAAGCCTCATCAAAATGAACTGTAAAATTATGTTGTGTATTTCTGCTTGACTTTCTTTAGCAGGAAGATTTGCTACTTTTGTCAACACTATTTTCATGTCTTTGGAAGTAACATAAATTTACTTCTGTTTTTAGGATTCCATTGAGATCTTGAGGCCAAAGGACTAATTTTTATTCCTTGTGCAGTTCAATATCTGATGCCCAGGACAAATAGCAGTGCTTTTAAAAAATGCTTTGTAGCTACCAGAATGTTGGCACTGCTTAAAGTGGTACAGAAGTGGTCAACAATACCAAAGAAAATTACTTTCCCATTGAACCCAACAGGAGGCTTCTAATTCAAAGCTTTTCTTCCTGTTTTAACAATACTGTACATTTTCACACTCTCAAAATTTTCGCTTCATCTTTAAGAAATGCACAACAGCTGTCAGCCTGTACACAACACTTTTAAAAAACCCTTGATTCACACAGTAAGTTATGTGAACTCAGTATCATGTACTGAAAGATGCGATTTAGCAAAGCCAATTCCAATACTTGGAGTCTGCTGGCTCCATAGCAACCATTTCACCTCAATGCCTGTGCAGACATGCTTTGCATTTCTAGTTCATTTTCACAGACTTGCTCTGTTGTTTACCTTCATTGTGTTTGTGGAAAAAGAAAAAAACACTGAACTAGCACAAGCAAATCACAAAAGCAAGCAAAGCTGTAAATAAACTTGTCACGTGCCATTCCCCCCCATTTAAAAACCTAACAAGCAACCTTAAAATGTTTGCTACATATGAAAGTGATCTGAGAATGTGCTTGCCTTTCGTTAAATACATGCTTGAGAAATAGTGCAGCTGTCCTTCACTGTTCTTCTGACTGATGATGTACATCCAAACTTAAAATATTATCTGCAATCACTTCTGGGTTTTCCAATGCAACCAAGATGAATGTTCAGTTCTAACTTTGAAGAGAATTCACTGAGCATAAATAAATGTGTGATTAACTTTTTCCTGTGCACCTAATGTGATCTAATAGCTACTATTATTCATACTGAATGAAGTACATTCAGAAACGCAGAAGGAAAAATATAACTGTATACAAACTTGCTGGAAGTACACTCCAAGTTTTTAACCTCAAATAAATTAGCTGAGTCTTCTGAATCCTGTTCTGTAGCTCTAGTACATAAATGGACAATAGTTAAAATATCTTTCTTTTTATCCTTTAGTTGGCGACTGGTGGAGCAGGTTGTCCTCTCAGCCAATATACTGCTGTAGGTGCTGCTGGATTTTTGCCTTGTTTATAATATGTTTCCACTCTTGGTAATTGGGGGCTATAGTTTTGGACATATGGATAGTCAATCACTGGTTTCTAAGGCCTTCCTTGATCTGTTTAAGCCATGTGTTCCTTGGCACCCATCGCTGGATCTTCTACTCAATTGGTGGTTTTCGCCAGGAGTTTATGAGGCGGTCTGCTGGTATTCATTCTGCAGACATGGCCAAACCATTGCAGTCTGCACTTTTGGATTTGTACAGACTGCAATGGTTTGGCCATAAAATATAAACTGATGATATCTATCTATATATCTCATAGGACATGTTATGCTCTTAAATACAAAGGAATTTAAGAATATCTGAATCCATGGATCAGGGTCACATGCTAAAGAGCTTTTTCCGCAAACTTGGGTGATCTTGTTTGTTTTTTTGAAAAGGTGGCTCTATACCTTCCCATAAGCTCCCAAGGTGGAGTGAAGCCTAAAATATCTACTAGTGACAGGGTGAGTCAGTGATCTTTAGTGAGCTTTGGAGGGAAAAGTTACCTCAATGTTGGGAAGGGTATAGAGAGCAATCTGTCATAGTGGGAAGCAAATAAAAGGTAGGTTTGTTGATGACTGGGAAAGAAAGCAGGGAAAGGAAACTGTTTGAGGTGGGAACATAGGGGAAGGTGAGGTACCTTCCACAAATCCTTGCAGGTTCCCCATCACACAGCTCGGCTTGTCCCAACAAACATGGTGAAACCTGGCCAGAGTTTTCGTGGGAATAGACTGCCAGGAAGGAAAGGAAGGAAAGCTGAACACAGGGACATATAAGTGTAGGCTGGCTGGTAGGTAGTAAAGAAAGAGGCCATGAGAGCTTTCATGGTAAGGAAAAAGGAAAAATTCACAAGACACATTTTTTTTTCCTGCATATATTTTTAACATATCATAAGGTGACCACATTGTCCCACTTTTGGAGGGACATCTGGGGGTACCTAGCAAATTGTACTTATGTTGAAATTAAAAATATATGTATTACAATACTATTTTTGTGTTCTATGCATTCTATGAAACTTGTTGTTGCTCCATATAGACCAAATTTTTAATCAAGAACCCCCCCGGTCAATGGTGTCCCGTTTTACCAATATTAAAATCTGGTCATCTTAACATATCACCACAAATTAAATATTTTCTGCTAAGAAGCAAGCATAGGACAGCATCTGTCACTCCATGCTCTAAGTTCATCATTCTATTATGCCGCTGAAATACTTCACATATGAGGACAAGAGGAAAAAATTAGTGCTTCTCAAAGACAGTTGCTACTACACCACTCAGATGAAGAAGAGATGGAGGAAACTGGTCCTAGCCCTTGAATGCTGCAGGACGACCAATCAGACAAGGTGAAGACTCCAAAAGGTGAACATGAGGAGTCTCAGATTGTAGTCTGTGTCTCATGCCTTCAGTCCTGCAGCCTGGGATTGGAAGCCAAAACAAAAGGCCCTGCAGCCATCAGCTACAGTCACCAGAGAATGTTTCCCCAGAGGGTGGTGCAATAGTGGTGCTGCTGCAGTTCACAGGTGGCAGCTCACTGCTTGTGAGTTGGAGTCATTGCAGGATCAGGGCTGACAGTCCTGTGTGCTGCTCAGCCATTGAGGACTTCCACCTGGCTTTAAATTACTTCTGATAAAGCAGTCAGAAAAGGGAGAAGTAGTGTGGAAACAACTTGTTCATTACCCTTGTATGCTTTGTATTTCTCTGTGTGTGTGTACGTAGACCCTTCTGGATCGTGACCTGACTTGTGCTTTTCCGATATGCCCTTCTGATTTGATGTTTGGACAACAGAATAGCTGTACTTTGACCCTGGAATGTTTTTGGACAATGCCTATTGCAGTTGCCTGCCTGAACCAGGACACTGTGAAAGACTAATAAGCTACTGCAAATACATTCTTTTGACCAAAATCACTGTACACATCAAAGTAAAGAAGGCTTTGAAAACAGTCTATCTTCTACTCTAAAGCTCCAGTTCAGGTATAGACAAGTGTTTTCATCTCCTGCTTTTAATTGTGACTGAAAATCAACTAGAGGTGATCCCATGTATTTGCCCTTTTTCGCTGCTAGCCAAACATGCCTTGAGACACATTGTCCTAAAATGGGTTAGATTCTGGTTTATCGTTTCTGATAAACTGTCTGAGGCAATTGCCACAGCTTTACCAAGAAGCAGCACAGCCTATCATCCTCATTTTTATACCACACTGAATTGTGTATGAACTCATAGCTAATAGTGCCTCTTGGTTTGAACTTTCAACCCCAGATGCGTGAGAAAATGTAAATTAAACTTCAAGAGTTTGCCTGCATGACAGTTGATGTCCGTCAAAGACAATCTTGGGAGTTAGACTGTTGCTAAATGCCAGACTATGAACATAAGAATAGTTCTAGAAATCCCCAATACACTGAGAGTTTGCAAACACACACTTTAAAAATCTTGTTAATTCTAAATAATTCCACCCCAAATTCCATGCAGCTGGGTCACCTGATTTACTTTCAAGGAAACTATGCTGAAACAAACATTTCCCTGGATTAGCTCAAATGATTCCCTGTCAGCATGAAACTCATTCATTCAAATATTTCCATAACTTTCACATATTTCCCATTTTTAAAAGGAACTATCCCTTCAAGAGCAGTGTTGGGGTTACGCAGGAGAAAAGTTGTGGAAAACCAAGACATTTGGAAAGTCAGATTCTGCAAGTAGAAATCTCCCTACTATCTGAATCCAGCTATACATTTATTTCCTTTATCATATCCATCATGAAAAAATCAGACAAGAGAAGAACCAATTCATTTGAACTCTGGTGTTGGAGAAGGCTTTTGCGGGTTCTGTGGACAGCAAAAGTCACAAGCAAGGAAATATTACATCACATAAAGTCTGATATATCATTGGTAGGTAAAATCAGGAAACTCCAGCTCACTTGTTTTGGCCATAACATGAGATCCAACTCATTGGAGAAAGCCATTATGCTAAGATTGGTCAGTGGAAAAAGGAAAACAGGCCAACAAAGAACACAGTGGTTGGACACAATCAGAACATTGTACAGCTGAGGGAGATGGTGCAGGACTGGGGATTGTGGTGGCAGCTGTGTCATGGAATTGCCAAGAGTCAGACATGACTGAATGGCTGACAACAACACTACTACCACAAACATTTGAGTTGATTTTAACTAATGTGCTTTCTTCTAACCTTTGGTTAAATGATTATTTGCCTTATGAAGGTTTCTGTAGAAGTTCATTTCTTTAAGTGGCATGAAATGTCTATGTAGAAATGTAAATATGGAACAAGCATATGTATACTTGGGGGGGGGTGATAGAAAGTGCTTGTCCTGTAGCAAATTAGAAAATCCGAAGCAGTTCTCTTAGTCTCTCTGAATTCTGTCACACATCAAAGAACTAGCATACTTAGATGGCTCATTAGTGAAAGGAAGAACCAAAGACAATGAATTTTTAATGCCACATATCAAAGGGCTCTTGTATCCACTAATTAGCACCAGCACACAATCTCCACTGCAGGCTCCTTGCTGTTAAGGTTTGTCAACATAGTTTGAAACATGCAGAATGTTGCTAGAGAGCATAGCACCATAGCATCATTATAAATGGGTTAAGGACATCAGAAGATGACTACAAATATCCACGATGTTGTACAAAATTAACTAAAAAGTAATGCAACCAACTAGCAATGGCCAATTCTCTCTGGCTTACTTTAAGGGGTGAAAGAGGAAGCAGGTCCAGAGCCTCATAATGTCTGAAAAATGCAATTGAAAGTTTACAAGTACTTGAATTATTTGTAAGTGACAAACATATAGAATACAGGAAGCTCTCTTTTTCAGCAGAGATTTTATACATAGCACTTGAACAAACCCAAGAAATACAGAGCCAAGATCTGCAGGTAGTAACGGCTTCTTGAGGAACTTCTGTGGGTATGGTGCAGTGCTACAATTGTGAAACTAAGACTTGCCTTAGCAGTATTTCAGAAGTCAAAATATTGAAATGGAAATGTCACAACTAACCTGATGAAGGTCATTGCCCAGAACATACTCCTGGAAGTAGCCTGGTGCAGCAGATGATGCACGAATTGCTTGCCATAATTTATACTGACAACCTCCAAGATAATGAGACTTGACTCCAGGTAGGTGATTGTAATTTCTAAATACAAAGGCTTTCAGTGGTGTTCCTCGGTTTACAATAGTGCTTATTGCAGCAACCTAGCAACAGAGAGAAACCCCCCAAATTGAATAATCTCATTATTACAACTGTTTTTCTACAAGTTTAATTTGGTACAAACTGAATGTTTACAATTCACTTTTGTAAATTACATTCTGACTTAATTTCCTCCTGTTGAAAACAATAAGCTACCTGAAACCAATTTCTTATATTTTAGCAGACAATTATGAGTATTTTCAGGCTTTACAAAAATTAGCCCACA
Organism: Paroedura picta; assembly: GCF_049243985.1. NCBI lineage: Eukaryota > Metazoa > Chordata > Lepidosauria > Squamata > Gekkonidae > Paroedura > Paroedura picta. The sequence continues at coordinate 74,792,898 of NC_135373.1, read as the reverse complement.
CAAACTACTTCATTGATATATAGGAAGATATACTTAAACAATTACACAATGTCTGGATGTTCTTGGCCCTTGATAAATAAACGGTGACTGAGAAATGTGGCCTACCAATAATATTTGTTGTTATAATGTTATTACTGTTATCATCTGTTACCATAAGTTATCTTTTCCTGTTCTCTGTAAACCATCCTGAGCCTTCGGGGAAGGGCGGTATATAAATATAATAAATAAATAAATAAATAAAATATTTTGACAACATAACAAGTAATGCTTGATAGCGAGTAACAGAATACTGATCTAGAAGCTGCTACAGAGCTGTTTTCAGAAAAGTTTAGACATCCTTAACATTATTTCGCTACCTTATATTTGAGAAATAGCCTCCTGGGAGGAGACTGTCCGGGGCCCTGTCCGTTCAGGTCCACCCTCATTGGCCCTCCCCCTCCAGCTTCCACCCTCCCTCCTTGCCTACTAGAAGCCTTGTGGCTGTGGCCTCCATTGTCGCCCATGAGGAGAGAGGCATCGACAGGGCTTTGCGACCTACAGGTACACTCCTGCTGGGAGGGAGATGGGGGGGGGGAGTTTGGAGCCTGCCTGCAGGCTACAAAGCCCTGTTGCTGGCATCGGGGGGTGGGCTTTCCAATCCCTTTAGCCCACTTTGCGGGCCCAAGGGAGCTGCAGCCACCCTCTCACACCCTCCTGCCTGCCGCCCCTTTCAAGCCAATTTTTAAAATGGGCTTTGATACTAGTCAATACATAATGTAGATTCAACCTGAGTTAATTATTCTCAACAGAAGTTCACACAAACTTCAAACTCTTTAAACATTCTAAGTCTTTCCTCTCATGTTCAGAAATGTTTAAAATGCTAATAGGTGCTTAAAGGATCTATTAATAATTAACCAGAATTCAACTGCTTAGTGCTATTACAATATCCTGATTGGTTGTGCTCGCTTAAGTACATTTAGTAGTTTAAGAGGTAGATTGCTGAACCTATAAAACGTGTCTACATTCCTTCATAGTCAGATTTCCTCCCAACCCCATTATTAAGGTAGCCTTTTAAGATGACTAGTTACAAGGTATCCTTACCAGCAGTCCTATACTGTAAATTAGACTATTCCATGCTTCTACACTTTTAAACTGATGCACATTAAGACCAAATTTTATTTAAATTCACACAGACTTTTTAGCCACTGTATAAGCTATGCTTGCTTCAAAAAAGCAGCTTTCCCCATAAAATTGAACTGCAAATTGGTTCCTGGGTCCATATTTCACAAGTCAGATATCCCTAAACCTTTTGAGCCTCTGGGCCTCCGTGGAATTCTTATAAGCACAGTCACAAAATGGTGAGCCAACCACAAGGTATCGGGATGAGATGATGCGTAATTCTAATTGCAGCCCCTCAACATTTCAGGTAGAAGCTCTGTTATAATGTAATGACATTTAAATATTTATTTTAATTTATAACTCGCCCTTTGCCAAGGCAGACTCAAGGTGGTGGACAGCATGTACACTGTAATACAATTAATCACATTTAAACCATGTTAAATTTCTAAAGTCTGAAAGTCTAAAATCTAAGATCCAGAAGTCTACAGCCAGGACCCTAGATAGGGTGCGATGTAGCGTGTGATATAGGAGGGAAACCATAGGCCTTCTGGAAGAGTTTTAGAGGCCCTGCAGAATTCAGTGAGCTCCAACAGGACCCTGCTGTTTTCTGGTAGCTCATTGCACCAGCCAGACTTCTTTGGGGCCAGGGACCACAAGCCTGAAAATATTGTTTTACAAATGAACATATTGTTTAAAAATATCTTCTTGCATACACATAAATTAAGCACACATTCTAAGCTGTGTCTTCATTTTTCAGGCATTATACAGACTTATGCAACTGCAAAAAAAAAAAAATCCTTCTCCCTAGCTACCCTTACCTCAGCATTTATCTTAAAAAGACCAGCTATTTTCATTCTGCATGATTCCTTGTAATAATGACAGTTGGAGCTGAAGGGCTGGTGAGAGCTCCTTGCACCACTATACAGTGCGGCATTTTGGCCAGGTTTTGATAGGAACATAAAGAAATGTTAGAAAAGTGAATAAAATACATCATGATGTTATTCTCAACTGCTACCGAAGTTATAAAAAATACATTCCAATTGGAGCAAACTGATGACTTCAGTAGAAATTCCAGTTAGATGCATTAAGCATTTTAGCCATGCAGCCCTATCATGTTTAGTCAGAAACTAGTCTCACTGTATTTTTAGACTATCACACCATTGTTTGGGACCTGTTAAGTAAAGTAATTTACCCAAAGTCAATTGTGACTTATACCACAAACTCAGATCAGAATCACAGAAAAAAACTTAACAGGTCCCATCTGGCCCTATGTGCTTTCTAGGAAAACTTGGCAAGCACCAGAAAAAGTGCTGACAGGCATAACGGTGGCCATATATGCCACGTTGTGGACTCTGTCATAACTAACATCTCTGACTAGATATATCTACTAATATTTTGGGGACACTATCACTAGGAACCTGTGGAGTAAGTACTCAACCAGCTAGAAAAAATGTAGCTTGATATTTAAAACTCCTCCTTAAATGCCAGTATAATGTTTAGAGTTCTCACTAAAACATATTAGTATGTTATTAGTAACTTAGTTATAGATCTTCTACAAATGAAGAAAGTTAAAGAATCCTTCATTAAATTAGCATTGATACTTAGGAAAAGGACACTGTCCTTTCTCTATTGATACCAAAAAAGCAAATTACACATAGAGAATCAGTATAATCAACAAAATGGGACATTAGGATTTTAGAAGTCTGGAACCACTCGAAGATGCTAAAGGGTTGTTGATGTAGTCCTTACATCATTTTAGCAGCTAGGATGGGCAAGGATCAATAGAAGAGTTACTGTTTTTCCATTTTTAATCAAACCCATTCTCTTTCAGAATTGGAAATGACTGCTGAAATGACTCTCTTTATCTTGCCCCAGCAAGAGATAATTTCATCACAGCTACAACAGGTGAAGACAGGCTACCTTACTAGTTAAGGCAGCTCAGCAGTTTCTATTGGGAGATGACTGGTAATTGCTTTGAAAGATATCCACATTATAATGAATTCATTATTCCCTTCCTTCCAAGAATTTTGATAGAGCCTTAGCTAGTCTTACTTAGCTGCCTCAAAATTTTTGTGATGACAGGCAACATAAAATACATAGAAGATAAATGAAAACTAGGCTATAGACAGAGAATAGTTTTTATTTATGTGCATCATAACCCTTCTTTAGCTATGAACTGAGCCATAAATGACATCCATTTGAATCACTAGACCTTAAACCCTAATCTGTTCCCAGTCAGACTTTACACACATAAACATTTTCACTTGTTATTTTTGTTGCTCAGTGTAGAAAAAGAAATACATGTCTGAATATGTCCCTCATAGAGTGTTATGATCAGCCAATGCCAACTGGCTAAATGTCCCTGGCCCCAAGGAGGTATACTTGGCATCAACCAGAGCCAGGGTTTTCTCAGCCCTGGCTCTTGCCTGATGGAATGAGTTCCCAGAGGAGACCAGAGCCCTGATCAAGCTTACTCAGTTCCACAGGACCTGCAAAATGGAGCTCTTCCACCAAGCTTATGGTTGAGGCCAGCAGAAATACATCTATGCCAGCTAGTTAGGTCTCCCTCACTTGCTTCCATCACACCTCCTCTCTCATTTAGAGAACCAGAATTGATACCAACTGTTTACCGACATTTAGTGATACTCTTAAACTGTTTTAATAGTTTTAATTAATTTTATGTATTTTATTGTTTTAATGTGATGAAACTGATATTACAAATTAAATATACACTACCATGAGACTGCTTGTCTTAGGGGGGGAGCAGTATAAAAATTGAAATAAATAAAATTTAAAAATCTGTTATCACCCCAAGTTTGGAATATGAAACAATATTTAAACCTGACCCTCAGATCTAAGGAAATCAGGATATTTAAATCCTACCATAATTTATTACTGAGTTAGAAAATAATGGTGGAGATTCCAATGACTACAGCCACATTGGAAGCATTTGTGACAGAACAGCGCTAACTTGGTATAACAGTTAAGAGCGGTGGCCTATAATCTGGAGAGCCAGGTTTGATTCCGTAGTCCTCTACATGCAGCCAGATGGGTGACCTTGTGCAAGTCACAGTCCTGTTAGAGCAGTTGTCTCAGCCTCCCCTACCTCAAAAATGTCTGTTGTGTGGAGAGGAAAGGAAGGCAATTGCAAGTATATTTGAGATTTCTTGGGGTAATGAAAAATAGGATATAAAATGCAACTCATATTACTATTATTTCTGTTTCCATTACTATTTATTTCATTTATGCCCTGGTTTTCTCCCTGAATGGAACTTAAAACAGCTTAAGTTGTTTTCCATTTTATTCTCACAATAACCTCATCAGGGAGGTTAGAAAAAGTATGCGACTGGTACAAGGTTACTTAGGAAGCTTCTGCTATGTAATTTTTAAAATGTATCTGGCAACCATGGAATTTTAACTATTCTAAACTTTCTCATCAGTTCTTAGAAAATTTTATTTTTGTTGTACAGAGCTTATTACCAATGGTTTATCTGGCTGCAATACTGTATTAATTAAACTTGACTTGACAGTATCATGTTCTCAGAATTTAGCAACTCATCTTAATATTTTAAGAGGAAGCACCCCACTATTCTCTGAAGACATTAAGCTTGGCATAAATCATGAACCTAGATTTCCAGTTCCACTAGTAGCCTTTGATGGTAATACAGTACATAAAGCTAACTTTAGTGGATAGTAATTTTAATTGGAGGGAAGCTGGCATGATATAGGCCCATTATGCATGGGCTATAATGCCTGCGTTGGCGGCAGCAGCGCTTCGAGGAAAATCCCCGATAACGCTCGCTGCCGCTGCCAGCACCTCCCAGCCCAGGGCTACGGAAGGCCCGCGTTAAGCAAACGCGGGATCTTGCGTAGCTTCCTGCGTAAGTCGGGGCTGCGGCAGGCCAGCGCTGTACATAATCGCCAGTACCAGGCCTATCAGCCCGCCCAGGCTCGACCTGCAGTGCCCCTGCAGGCTCTGTGGAATCACAGAGCTGGCAGGGGCGATCCCCTGGCCCCACTAGTGTGTGTGGAGCGGGCCTGGCTCCTCCCCCCTCCCCCCCGCTGCTTCACTTACCTCGGCCATCAGCGATCCGGCCCTCCTGGCCCCGGTGTAAAGCGCGGACGCACGCGTTACGCCAGGGCAACCCAGCATGCCCTGCTCCCCTGCGTACACGGAAAACGGCGGGGCATTGTGCCCCGCCACAACAGCACGGTGGCAGCGCGGGGAAGCTGCTGCCATGAATAAAAGTTCATAGCCTGATCTTGTCAGATCTCAGAAGCTCAGAAGCAGGGTTGACACTTGGGAGGAAGACCACCAAGTAAGACCCTGCAGAGGAAGGTAATGGCAAAACATTTCCGCTCCCCACTTGCCTTAAAAACTATGACTTGATGGCACTTCACATGTACAATTCTATTTCTTAGCTTTCTTGTTGTCTTTGTGGCTCTCATTACCATCACCAACCTCTAAAGCCATTTAATTCTCTTTTGTCCTTCTGCTTTGGATCCTGGGAAGCCTTTTCAAAATACTCCCACAGAAAAACAGCTAGAGAATTACTGAAACAGGACTTCCATCTTTTAACTAGGAAAGCAAGGGAAGGTGAAACCTGAATAGTGTCAAGAATGTGTCCAACACAGTGGAAGACATCTGGAAGATTTTGTATTGTATTCTTTCATCTCACAGTTGGAAAGCTTTAAATAAAATGGGAGGTGGAACATTAAAATATGTACCCACAGCTGTCAAAAATTGTAAGATGTAATTATCTTACAACTTTTCCATATATAGATGCACTTTGAATTTCTTTTACAAAGCAATGATAAATTTGCAAACTATTCAATAGCTATGCATTAGAAATTCTTAGCTAGATACTAGCCTTTTGTTCTTATATGTAAGGGGGAAAAGTAATGTGGCAGAATATGAAACCAAGTTGCTGCGCAATGCGTCGGGGGGTGGAATTAGGAAGAAAGAATCACTCCCACACTTAAACATTCACCATTAACAGTAACCACTAAAGCATGCTAGTTGTTTTCTGCTGAAAAGGGTTTCTTTTTTTAGCCAAGACAGATACTAAATAATTATACATACCAGGCCAGTGAGAGAATAACATAAAACAAAAGACATGCTTCAAAATTAGTTTTAGGGGTGAATCACTGTACCCAGCAGTAAGCTGGCTGGCCTCAGCACAGCATGTCAAAACTGTAGCACTGGGCCAACCACAGATAAGGTAGGGATTGCACTATACCTAGGAACACTCCAGGTATGCAGAAAAATAACTTTAGAAATTGTCTGCAAGTTAACCACACAGGGACTTCAAGAAATATTGGATCCAGGAACAATTCCAAGCTGCAAGGCAAATCTATGAGAGGGAATGTGGCAGTATACATACTTTATTAATCCACAATATCAACCAAGTGTTGGCAAAAACTCAGTGGAGAACCCTATCCCACCTCTGGTTTCCCACCACTGCTGACCAATGCACCTTAGAATAGTCATGATTCATTCACAAAGGTAGTTGTGTTGGCCTGCTGTAGATGCGCTGAAGGCCAGTAGTACTTAGAGACTAATAATATTTTTGAAGTATAAACTTTTAAGAGTCAAGTCTCTCCAAAGAATGGAGCTTTGATTCTTGAAAACTTATCCCTCTCCCCACAACCAAATCTAGTTGATCTCTAAAGTTGTAGTGGGCTCAGATATAGTCTAGAACAATCAATAACTCCTTTTTGGCTGTTTGAAACATAAAATTAAATAACACTCCAACATCACTAGGAACAAAATGAAGTTTCAGTGTCTAACAAATATTTAAAATGGGCATTTGAAGCTTTTAACATAAAAAGTAGCCTATCCTGAACTACTGAAGATTCAAACTCATATTGGATTAGATGTAGTCAGCTTTACAGTATTTCAGTCCCCCACCCTTACTACAGTCCTCACACCACTTGACTTTTGTACATACAGATCGGATGATTCCCAGCACAATCCTATTTGGTCATAAAGGAATTTCTCCTTTTTTTCTCACCAGCACAAAAGCTGGTTGGATCCTACCCCACTATCTTATCTGCTTGGAGGACAGTAAAAATTGAAAAAGCACATTTACCTTAGGGCACCTTGGGTTTCTTGCTGTTTCAATCATAACATCTGATCCCATTCTGTCTCTGAAGGAATTGGGAAAAAATGTAACTTGAAATATATTTGAACAAGCTATATGTTTTATCTTATTCCCCATTTTAATTAACTTACTCTGATGATCCAGCTAAGAACATGATTCTACCACGTTTGTACATGGGATGAGGAATGACAACAGGTGCTGATGGTATGGTTGTCAAGTCAGCAGACAAGACAGCCTGTGAGTGCAGCATGCTAGTCCCATCAGCTATCTAGGCGTGGGTATGCAAGGAAGCAAGACTGCATTCAACCCCCCCCCCCCCAAAATGTCTCCCTTCAATCCCCACACAGATAACTGGCAGTAATCTGTATGCTCAGCTTTGGCTACTGGGTGGTCTTTGTCTCAATGGCTGCACAACTGGAAGTGCTTTGAGTAGAACCCCTCTGTAGCTTAAAATATTTACTAGTCTAAGCTTGTAGGTAAGCCTGAAAAGTACAAAATTTTTAACACCCTTTGCACTACAACGAAGCCTCAAGGGAGTGCCTGAGGCTTATTAGTGGAGCATTTGGTTTTTATTCATAAAGTCCTACATTCTGTCCCCATCACCTCCAATTAAAATGTTTTCCTAAAGAAGCACAGTTAGACAAAACACATCAGACCTGTTTTGAAAATGTGTCCTTTACTATGTTAGAAAGTTTCCCGCCAGGCTCCAATCTTCTATTCATGGGCAACGTGCTAAAAGTCAATTGTTGTTTCTCAGCTTCAGGGGATCTTGGAAGAGATTGGTTTTCTGGACACATTTCAAATTGGCTTTATGCCAGGATTTGGGACAGGAACTGTTGATTGCCTTGGTTGACAACCTCTATAGAAAACTAGAAAGGGGGAATATGACTGCTAGTGCTGCTGGATCTCTCAGTGGCATGCAATACTACCAAAAAGTAGTATGCATCCTACAAAGCCCTCTTTCAGTACTGGGAATAAGGGGCACTGTATTTCAGTGGCTCAAGTCTGATGGGTGGTGGTGGTTTCAGCAGACAATGTTGGGGGGGACTCTTGCTTCACCCCATGGCTGTTGACTTGTGGGTTGTTACAGGGCTCCATGTCATCCCTCATTCTACTTAATATCTATATGAAGTCACTGGCAGAGATTATCAGGAGGTATGGGCTCCAATGTTACCAATATGCAGATGATACCCAGCTCTAACCTTCTTTTCTACCAAATTCCAAGGAGACTGTCAATGTTCTGAACCTGTGCTTGAAGGCAGTAATAGGCTAGATGTGAGTAAATAAGTTGAAACATAATCCTGCCAAGTTCTTTGGGTTAGTAGAATGGAAAACCAGGAACTTCATATCTCCCCTGTCTTGCAAGAGTTATAACACCCCTTCAAAAGCCACATTCACAGTTTGGGAGTGGTCACTTTAGAAAGCCAAGTGGATACTGTGGCTTGGAGTATGTTTGTCCAGTTCTGGCTTGTGTGTCAACTGTGTCCATTCCTAGAGCAGTTAGATCTAGCCATCATGATCCATGCTTCAGTTACATCTATACTACTGCAATACATTCTACCCTTGAAGACTGTTCAGAAGCTGCAGCTAACACAGATTACTGTGACTAGTCTGCAGGTCAGGGCCAGATTTCAGGAGTATATGGCCCCAGCCACTACAGCAATTACAGTGGGTACTGATCTGCTCGGGAGACATTTCAAGGTTTTGTTTTGTTCTTTGAATCCCTATATATCTTGAGAATAATATCTGAAGATCTGTCTTTTCCCATATGCTCCTGGCCTTGGAATTAAGACTGACTGAGTTGCCCTCCTGACTGTCCCATCAATTAGATGCTCAGCCGATGAGTAAACAAGAGAGGGCTTTTTCCATGGCAACAGCCATGATTATGGACAACCTTCCCAGGAAAGTGTGCCTGCCCCCTCAGGAGCAGTGAATTTTGACTCATTCAGTTTTTATTGCTGGCAGTTCCAACTGCTGTTTTAAACTGACTTTTGTTTTATAACTGGTATATCTTTATTGTATTCTTTATAATGTTTAAAATAAATGATAAACCAAAGGTTTGTCTCAATATAAGGCAGTTAAATGTGCTTGTCTCCATGCTGAAAGTTTTTTTAACAGGCACATTTATACTGAACAGATTGGGATACCAGAAAAATCTTTACTGGAAATGGGTCCATGAACTTTTTGTTTGAACACTGAATCAGATCACTAGTCTATAAGATATGAAGGTCAGACAATTCTTGACAAAGACAATGGAACAAAAACCTCAGACATTAAAAAGTTAGCTAGAAACATGGATTTCATATTGGACTGATAAGTATACTGAGAAACAAAAAAACAAAAACAACTATTTGGTCAAAGTTTCATGTAATAGCTCATCCTTTAAAAGCCACTCCTGAAGTTCAGGAGAATAATCAGGAAAGTGGCATGGGGATGGCAGACAGGCATGAAAAAACAATGAACTTGAGGATAACCCTATGTTCTGACTTACCAAAGTGCACCTTTGGATCCAATCCTTTATAAATGTAGCAGTGCTGACTGCTGAAATCTAATAATAATGGAGTCAGAAAGCTTCTAAACCCATTTTTCTCATCAAAGATTTAAATCTGGTCTCATGTGGGTCTTACCCAAAGCCATGTGCAAGAAACCCTTGCAAAAAGGTTGGTTTATCAATTAATTAAACTATATACCAGTTTCAACATGGTCTTAAATGGTTGAGTGTGCAAAGGTTCCCACAACATCAAAACATAGAACACCAGTCAACACAAGGATTAGCCATAGTTTAGGATCACTTACTACACTTTTCCCCAGCCTTTGTTCATGCCTCTAAAACTTTCCCTTTAGACACACGACCCCAAAATATTTATATAAAATTTTATAAGCTCATTTTTCTTCCAAAAACTAGGAGAAAGGCAGGCTTATAAACTTCTAATTCAGTAGAAGTTAGTGAGAGATGTTAAGATGGGAGAATTGAGAAGTAGAGGGAGGCCCAGAGTTTTTCCTTCTTCATCCTGACGTCAGCCATGAGACTGGTAGAGTACCATTTTACAGGCCCTGCAGAACTCTGTTAGTTCTGTCAGGGCCCGGAATTTGGTTGGTATTTCCAGGCAGGATCCAGGGCCGAAATGGCCATGACTATGGGTGAGACCAGGGATCACCAGCAAATCTGTATATGCTCTTTGGGGAACATGCTGGGAGAGACAGTCCTGTAGGTACACAGGATGCAGACTACATATTGCCTTAAAGTAGTGGTTCTCAACCTTGGGGTCGTGACCCCATTTGGGGTCTCTTGGCCCCTTCCCCGGGGTTGCCAGGTTGCCTGCCGCCCTGGTGGCAGGCAGCGGGGGATGGGGTGGCAGAGCCATGGCAATGGTTGCCTCCATGCTGTTTCAATTGTTGTGCACATGCTGCTGCTGCCACTGCACCAGCTACTGCTGAGTTGGGGTCGCAGAGGAGGTAAGGTTGAGAACTGCTGCCTTAAAGGTTAATACTAGCCTCTTGAGCTTGATCTGGAATGCCACTGCTAACCAATGCAACTGATGGAAGGCAGGTAGAATATGGGCCCCTCCATGGAGATCCCTGTCATGACCCACACAGCTGCATTTTGTACCTACTGTAACTTCCAGATCATAGCCAAGTGTTGGCCTGCATGGAATGAGTTACAATAATCCATTCTAGAGGTGACCATCACATGGATCACTATGGCTAGGCCTTTCAGGTAGTAGGGTGCTAGTAACTTTCCCTAATGTAGACGACATACAAGTTGATTAACCAAGAATGTTTGGCTGTGACAGAAGTTAATGCCCCAACATTAATGCCAGACAGTTTTCAAATACAATTTTTTGCAAGAATGAAAATAGAAAGATGACTACTGATATATTTTAAAATTTGATAATTGATCAAGTTTTAGTAACTAAAAATAAATTTATAATACTTTTGTTCCCATTCAAAAATGCTTCAGTAAGATGTTTCTTTATTCTACAATATTATGAGTTTTCCTAGCTTTGAGGAAAAGAGCAATGGCAAGAACATGTTATAATATAACAATTGGAAAGATAAGTATACATAGGGAGTGTACCACAGATGAAATTCTTACAGCAAAATTTTTCAGTGGGTGACATATAATGGCAAAATGAACTGTCATGAACAGTGCTATGGAACAAATAAGTAAAGTTCCCCAGCTCACTTTATTCTTTAAACCAGAAAACATAGTTTTCAAATAGTTGGGTAATCTGTATATGAACAACAATGATAGTAGCATCACATATCCAATTGCAATTTCGCCATGTCACTGCAATGCTACTAATATTTTCTAATACTGTGCATCAGCCTAAGTACCGTCATGCAAATCTACAGATGATGGGAAGGCATCATTAGAACTGTTTTATGTTCTGAAATTAGAAAAGCCAACAATTTGTCACAAATATTTAAATAAGTTTAACTTACTTAAGCATCTTCTCCCAACTTTCACTGTCATAAAATGCATGGCTCCAGCCCATTTTAACAGTGCCAACAATGACATTTTGCTTGAACACATCAGTTCCTAGTTTGCGATACAGTTCTTCACACTCATCCAGTGGGATATGAAATATCCCCAACATAAATGCTAGTATAGCACCTAGAAATATTTACAAATTTGAAGCAGGTTATATGATAGCCAGATGGGTAAACATACAATTCCACACAATGATTTGTATAATGTGGGTATTATTATTATTACTACTAATAAATAAAACCAGTCACATATACACAAAATCAAATCAGAATTATATAAATAAATAAATTTATAGCAAGTTTTGTCAATGTTAATGAGTCAAGTGTATGTATAATTTTTAGGGGATTGTCTTAAAGTTAGAGTCATCTTCCTTTTGGTAAGTACAGTACTAAGTTTAGTTAATGAAGTTTTAAAAACATACGAATACAATAAAAGTGACTTTACTGAACACAAGTATTTTTAAAAGGTGCAGCTTTATTTTTTATTTTTAAAAGGCATAAAGAAACGTGTACCTTTATATATTTTATATATATATTACTATTGATTTTTAGTTAAGCATTCTTTTACAGCACCATCTAGTGTTCAAGAAAAAAACATGATTGAATTATTGGCCCTGCATACATGAACAAGGAAATTGTCAGCAAGGCAGGGCAAGATTTATGGTTCCCTGTTAGTGCATTGTTGTTGCTCAGCATTATACCATTCTGAATTTCAATTTCCTTTACAAATTAAAGCAGGAGGACAGAAAACTTGCAGATCTGATATTGTGACTCAAGTCTGTGGCCAAATTGAATCAGGTTCTCCTTTCTTGTTTGTTTCTTTGCGGTCATGCTGCTCTGGGACTGTATGAGTGCAGAATTTACAGGAGATTTTAAGAAAATATTAGACTGGCAGACATGCACTACGTAGGACGGCATTCCATTATCAAGGTAAAGAGATTGAAAAGCAGATATAACGGAAGAAAAGCCTTAAATGGTCTGTAACCAATGCCAAACCCTTGAAGCACTCACAAACTATCCCCTTTCACAAGACCCTAATAGAGGTGGCCTAATAAGTTAGTAACACAATTTAATATAATTTAATTTGGACAGTTAAATTCTTATCAACTGCTATTAATGTAACTTTATTGCATGTACATGCCTATATTTACCCACCCTGAGCCAACGGGGAAGGGCAGGCTATAAAAATAAAATTGTTATTACTATTTATTATTTAGAAGTCAATCTTATTAAAGAGTAGGGCACTCTAAACATAGGTATTTCTAACTTTGTAGGAAACAAATACAATATTTCTAGCACTCATGGGGAACATTGACTCTAGGTATTACAATCTGAAGAGAAACCAATGTGGCATTGGTAATATGAGTTGTGACCAGCATTGGGAAAGCAACTGCTAGATTCTTTTATACCCCAAGGGTAAGGTGACCAGATTGTCCCACTTTTGGAGGGACATCTGGGGGTACCTGGCAAATTGTACTTATATTGAAATTTTAAAAATATATATTACAATACTATTTTTGCGTTTTATGCATTCTATGAAACTTTTTGTTGCTCCATATAGACCAAATTTTTAATCAAGAACCCCCCCTGGTCAATGGTGTCCCGCTTTACCAATGTTAAAATCTGGTCAACTTATAGGGGCAACAGGCACCCTTCAGTGCTCAGAGTATTTAAGGTAGCTGGCCATTTGTTATAAGAGGTTGGTGTATGGACAAATGCTGTAACTGAGGATACTGCTAATTAATGTTCTTCATGGTATATTGGGGGCCCCCAAATGTGTACTGACAATGTTCTGAGAGTTGCTGTCAGTGAAGTTTCTTAAGAAGCTCCTTCTTAAGAAGGAGAAAGGCTTTTAATTCAAAATAAAATGAAATCAGAAGATTTATTCAAGGTGTGAGCTTTTGAGTGCAAGCACTCTTCAAAGATCCTGCAATCAGATCCTGAGCTAAGTTTGCTTAGGTTTATTAAATTAGACAAACATAAGAGCAACTAGAATAAACTGGTGAATGGTACGCTAATGTGCCTAAGGATTTCAACAGAACAGATGAGGAGAGTAAATATTGATGAACATCTGACTGGAATTCATTTGAAACATCTAGAATATAAAAGTACAATAATATGGTCAAGAAAATGTTGCTCTATCTTCATTTCCCTACGTTAGCATCCCAATGTATTTTTGTGATCAAACGTATCCTAATGTTGGTGCATCTTAATGCTCTATCATCTGCAGTCTTGGCAAGCAGATATGCTGGTATTCTGTATTCAGAGAGAACATACAACGGTGACCTTAACTGCATTGAATCCATTGACTTTTAAGATATCATGAATGTCTAAAAGCCAGACAGGAGTTGATTTCCCTATTTAATAAGGATTCTGCTTCTTCAATTGTTGAGATTTCTAAGCAAATAATAAAGATGAATGGGTAACATACCAGGTCAATATATCTTTGGCTGCCATTGTGGAAATATGGAGTCATTCTAAAACAACTGCATAAGCCCTATCATATTTTGTTGGTACCTTTCCATTAGTTGCTTAAACATAAACTCTTAGTTGCTCCACACTACTGGGTTGAATTAGTAGCAACAGAAAAGGGGCAGGGGGGGAGGGAAGACACTAGGTATTACTAGCAAGACAATGCAATCCAAACATGCAATTAGAAGACATTAACATAGCACCATAAATCTGAACATTAGTACTCCAAACGGAAGATCAGACCTCAAAATAAGTTGAAGGACAATATGCGGGAGGGGGGGGGGATTAGTTCCAAAAGATGGTTCTCTCAGAAAAACTTAATCCACTGTTAGTTACAAGGGAGACTGAAGAATCCGTATAAAATCTTAACAAGCCAGTCTCTTGTCCATCAACAAGATCAAGATTTGCAATTTAAAGCCTGTTTTAATTAATTTATGCCACCTAGCACACAGTGCTGGTTGGCATATTTTATGGCATATTTCACAATAAATTAGGAATGCTTCAGATTGGGCTCAAACACACCCTCCCACTAACAGGCTTCTTCTAAGAAACTTTCTCATTAGCAGGAAAGAACCTTTGGAACTCACCCAAAGTATTCGTTGAGCACTAGAGGAATTTACCAAAACAGAAGTAATGACTTAAGAAAGAGATACAAGCTATTTCAAGATAGTTTATCGACCATTGCTTTCCTAAAAAATGTAAAGTTGTTTTTTTTTTTTACAGTGGTTGGCAGGTACTTATACAAGCTGCTGAGCAGATAGATGCTTAAGAGAAATGTTTAATTGTTGTGCCAGTGCAACAGTTGCCTGATGGAGCTCAGCACTGTAACAACAAATACAGCACTTGTACCAGACAGCATGGAGAGAACGTGGAAGCAAAAGAACGAGTACAGCACTACCGGAGTCCATCAGCCATGTCAACTGAGTGTGCTTGTGGATTTCACTAATAATGCTGCTATTTACATGTAGATTTACATTACTTTTTGTGACAGCTAATAAAAATTAGAAACAAACTCCATAAAACCGGAAAGCCTCGGCCCTTTAAATCCAGGACTGCATTCTTGTGTCTCTGGGCTTGGCATCTAGTGTGGTTTGTACCTCCCCATCCCACTTAGCACTCTTCCCTACACCATCAACAAAGGGGAAGAAGAATATTTACACTACTAAAGACATTATATAAAAGAGGATTACATGAAGGCCTTCAATGGAAAGGGCACACTATTGACAAGGAAGGGCCTAATGGGTACCCATTCAACTATAATCTCATGCTTTGCATCAAGAAAACATGCTCTGAACGTGTTCAAATATGCCTTTTCCACTGAAGGCAAGGCCACTGAATACTCAGTGAATATTCCAATTGCTATACCAATGTTGGAATTCTGTCTGACGGTGGAAAATGGTGTCAAGTTACAGCCAACCTGTAGAGTTTTCAAGACAAGAGACATTCAGAGGTGGTTTGCCACTGCCTGCCTCTGTGCAGTGTGTTAGTTCTGACAAGCTCAGGGTAGCCTGGGCCATCTAGGTCAGGAAAGAAAGTGATCTACAAAGTTGTATAATAAGATACTCACTTTTCCAGTTTCTTTATCATAAACAAACAGAAAAAGACTACTCAAAATGGCTTCTATTACAAATCAACTGGTATACAAATGAACATAACTCTAGGGAATGTCTACATAATCAGCAACAAGACTTTTCTAGGCTTCTCTTAAACAGCAGCTCCACCCAATACTGCAGGGTGCAAATAATGCACAGATTGCTATCAGCTGGCACAGGGGAGTTTTAATATCACAAGTATAACATACTTCCATTTCATTTCTGGAATATTTACCTGTACTCACTCCACAAATATAGTCAAAGAGATGATGAACAGGTTTTCCTGTAAGCTCCTCAAGTTTACGAAGAGTCTGAAGTGCCACTAAACCCCTGCAAGATAAAAAGGAGCTGATTTATACAAGTTACGTTATGTTGAGAAAAAAATGGACTACATTAATTTACAGCATTATTGGTCAAACTGTTGGAAAACAATGAAAAGCAGCCCTAATATTTAAAAAAAAACCCATGGAATAGTCATATTAAAGAAGAAGAGCTGGTTCCTATATGCCACTTTTCTCTACTTGAAGGAGTCTCAAAGCAGTTTACAATCGCCTTCCCTTTCCTCTCCCCACAACAGACACCCTGTGAGGTGGGTGAGGCTGAGAGAGCCCTGATATTACTGCTCGGTCAGAACAGTTTTATTAGTGCTTTGGCAAGCCCAAGGTCACCCAGCTGGCTGTGTGTAGGGAAACGCAGAATCAAACCCTGCTTGCCAGCTTAGAAGTCTGCGCTCCTAGCCACTATACCAAACTGGCTTTAATTTTTTAAAGGCGGTTTAATACACTTTCTAACAAAGGAAAAAAGAAGTCTCAAGCACAGCCAAATTTACTTCATTTGTTCCTCACCCTTCTCTCCAACAGGAACACAGACAGAGCAGCTTACTTTGTTCTTCTCTCTTCCATTTTATTCTTACAACAACCATGTGAGATAAATTAGGCCAAGAGAATGTGACTGGAGCAGTCACCCAGCAAGCTTTTATGGTATGTGTGCATGTGCTGGGATTTGAAACTGGGATATGGCAGACGTTTGTATGATACTCTAACACTACCTGACAGTAGTGGAAGGTTGGACCTTCAATTATGATACTCAATTGAAATAATTGATCTCTCTGCTACTTTTATCTATATTCATAACAAGTTCCTGCAAGACAGAAGACACCCAGTGAAAACAATAACAGGCCATCAAGATATAAATATTTATATATATTTTAACTATAAGAAGATCAAGAGAGACCAGGGTCTTAAAGTCATATGTTATGGAGCAGCATTAACAATGGCTGTGTCGGTATGTTACATGTATATTTAAAACGTGTTGTCTTCCTAGCAACTTAAGATATGCATCAGGAGTATAAGGCTACACATAAGAGGAAGACAAATTAAAGGTAGTAATTTCTATTATGTATGCTGGTGTTGATCAACCGGAACTTTGGGCAAAGACAACCAGCGTGGTTAATAATTTTCAACATTTGTCTTCACTAAGATTCCCAAAGCTTCACACTAGCTCTACAATGCATTACCAACATGCCATATAAGATTGAATCAGTAACATTCTCATACAGTTGTTTAACAAGCTAGGGCAAATTGCCCATTTACTTTACTGGACAAAATCCACCTGACCCAGAGCACCCCATCGCTGAAGAAAGTTGTGTCCAACTTTGCCCTGAGTTGTCCTAGACACACTGCAGCTGGTGATGAGGGACATGGCAGCTCCCAGCTTCAACCTGCTAGACCAGACTTAGTGGTCATAGAATCATAGAGTTGGAAGGGACCATAGAGGCCATCTAGTCCAACCCCCTGCTCAACGCAGGATCAGCCCAAAGCATCCTAAAGCATCCAAGAAAAGTGTGTATCCAACCTTTGCTTGAAGACTTCCAGTGAGGGGGAGCTCACCACCTCCTTAGGCAGCTTATTCCACTGCTGAACTACTCTGACTATGAAATTTTTTTTCCTGATATCTAGTCTATATCATTGTACTTGTAGTTTAAACCCATTACTGCGTGTCCTCTCCTCTGCAGCCAATGGGAACAGCATCCTGTCCTCCTCCAAATGATAACCTTTCAAATACTTAAAGAGGGCTATCATGTCCCCTCTCAACCTCCTTTTCTCCAGGCTGAACATTCCCAAGTCCCTCAACCTATCTTCATAGGGCTTGGTCCCTTGGCCCCAGATCATCCTCGTCGCTCTCCTCTGTACCCTTTCAATTTTATCTACATCCTTCTTGAAGTGAGGCCTCCAGAATTGCACACAGTACTCCAGGTGTGGTCTGATCAGTGCCATATACAATGGGACTATGACATCTTGTGATTTTGATGTGATACCCCTGTTGATACAGCCCAGAATGGCATTTGCCTTTTTTACTGCTGCATCACACTGCCTGCTCATGTTTAGTTTACAATCCACAAGTACCCCAAGGTCTCGTTAACACACACAGTGTTACACAGTCATCTTTCCTGGCTGCACTGTGGGGCAAAGCTGGGAGCTACCATGGCCATGTCACTTTTCATGCCCCAGCCAGCAGGGCTAAAGTACACACTACATGATCCTTGTCACATGATCCATGCTGACACAGGGAGAAGCCAAGCACCATTATACCCATGCTCATCATCCCAAGGCATTGCCATGCTTCTCCTTGTCAGCTGCACTGCAGGACAGTAGTGCCTCTACTCTTACAGTTAAATCTTTAGCCCTCATCAGGTGAGTAGGGAAGAGCCCTTTTCCTGTTCCAGTCCACTCCTGAAGTAGGCAGCCTTGTGCCATGATGTCACTTAACAGTTTTTGGGCAGATCTAGTTTGGCAACCTCAGCCCTCTTCTGCAGTATCAAGAAGCATGAAAAATGGACTTGATTAATATTCAGAATGTCATGAGAAAAGACTGACAGTGGATACCTAAGCAGAGTTACACTCTTCAGTTCACTGAAAGGCTTTGAACAGTGATTAGGAGGACTGCACTGTCAGTTTCTTGAAGAGGTAATTGTTCCATATATTTTATATAATTTTGAATATCGCAATGAAAAGTGTAAACACACTGCATTGCTTTGTCCTGTTTGCTGAAATGAAAAAAAAAACTTGTGTACTGGATAAGCAGAGCTTTGAGAAACTTCACTTATACAGCTTAAGAAATCAGTTCCATCACAGTGAAAGTGAAAAGTTCAGAGCCTTTGAATGGCCCAGAAACAGAGAGAATAGGGTTGCAAGAATGCAGTTGCTTAGGAAATTGGAAACAAGAATACATTACTGCATGCCTTCACAGTTCACTGATTCAAAACAAGACAGGATGGTAGAGATTACAAGTAATTATTGCTTCCAGGCAAGTCTGTAGTTTATGAGCAATTAATTGGTTAGTGTTAAATTTAAGTTATAGTTGACAGTTGGCAAATTACACCAAAATATCCCTGTAATTGGCAAACTAAGTGGTAAACGTAGGGGGAAACGTGAACTATGTTTTACAGAGGTAGTCAGGTTACCAAGAATAAACTTTGCCAAATGCTGCTAGCTGCCTGTTCACTCAACCTAAAGTAGAGACTGGCCCTCAAACACGAGCGCAAAGCATTTAAAGTCTCAAGCTCCAGAAGCGATGCTGTTATCTCACTGGAGACAGATACCATGGTAATGTGTGGAATAGTACCTGCAAATTGGCTGGCATTTCCACACAGAGCAAAAGCTGGCTCTGGATTATTAGCACAATGAAGTAAGCACATTTATGGCAATGAAAAATTTGGCAACACTAGATACATTCAGAAGTGTTGCCAAAAGCCAGTATGTTCCTTAAACAATATTTTAATTGCCCCTTATGTTTCTTTTTAATCTGCCTTATGCTTAGATTTTATTGCTAGTTTTATGAGGGTCCCAGAGTAAACAAAATGTCAGCATTCAAATCCATAGCAAATTTAAACTGATTATCATTGCTTTTTAAACAAATTTAGAAGCTATTTCTGGAGTGAAATGCAAAGAAGCAAGAGAATAAGAGGCAAGAGGATACATTCTCTCTTCAGAAATTCCTATGGATGAACCAATTATAAAAGTAACTTTCCAACTTGCTCACATCCTGACAATGAACATGGCAAAAGCGTAATTTATATACAATTTCCTTGCCTAGAAGAAGGAAGGTTTAAGAACATAAGAAAAGTCCTGCTGGATTAGACCAGTGGTCCATCTGGTGTAATATCCTGTCTCACACAGCAGCCAAAAGGTTTCACACAGCAGCCAAAAGGTTTCAATCTCAAATTACCAACAGTCCAGTTTTAAGACTTGCTAACCCATGATATATTGTGAGTATTGGACACAACAAGCATTGTATCAATAAAAACAAAACCTGCAGGTACTCGAGTAAGATATGCTAGTTCAAATTGTATCATCTATATATCTGTTTCTCAAGTGTGAATCCCATCTGTGAATGCCTAAATACATTGATCAGGGCCACACCCCAAACAGATTTTCCTTCAAAGTTGGGGATACCTCCCTCCCCCACACTTGTAGAAAAATGTGCAATTAAAACAAAAAACAAAAACCCAGGGTGATTTATTCCCCCCAAGTAAAACAGCATTCTCTGTGCAAATGTAGAGAATGTACCTGCCTCTGGCCATTGTCAGAAGATGCTGGAAGTTGTTCGGGGCCCAGTCAGAAAAGTGTGGGGGGGGGGGATTCCCCTCTTGCTAGTCTTGTTGGCCCATACTTGTATATAGCAAAGTCAGCCAAATTTGATTATACTTAAACACGGTGATTGGAGCTATGAACAGGCAAGACAGATTCGTTCTGCAAATCTGAAAAATGCTCCAGGTTTTCAGGAAAACTGTGACATCTAAACAAATACATTAAGGGTGGGGGTTAAAAACAACTCCAAATAATAATGCCTATAGCATTAAGTGAGGGTTTCCCTCAGTGGCTGTTGCTAGGCAACCATACATTCCAGCCTTGGTTCTGGTATTAAAAGTCAGTGGGAAGGGGTAGGGCCCTTTCCAGGACTGCTTTGGATTTTGAGGGAAAACTCACTGGTGCCAGGCCTAGGGCTTCCAGACTGGGAAGTTTCTGAAGATTTTGTGGTGAACTCTGGGAAGGAGAGATGCCTCTGTCAGATATAATTCCATAGAGTCCACCCCACAGCCATGATAGATCTCTTATTGTCTGTAGTTCAGCTGTAATTCCAGGATATCTCCAAGTCCCACATGGAGGCTGGAAACTCTAGACCTGGCAACAACCTCTAAGTCACTCGATACCTCTCGACTTGCATGACTATTCTAGGACTGGCTTCTTGCTACTGTTCAACAACAGCCATCCAATGAAAGCCAGTGTGATATAGCAGTTAGAATTACAGAGTAGGATCTGGAAGGTCCAGGTTCGAATCCCTATCTTACTGTGGAAGTTAACTGGGTGATTTTGGGTTAATTGCATACTTTCAGCCTAGCTAAACTCACAGGGTTGCTGTCCAAGAACCAGGTTGGTGTAGTGGTTAGGAGTGCAGACTTCTAATCTGGCAAGCCGGGTTTGATTCCGCGTTCCCCCACATGCAACCAGCTGGGTGTCCTTGGGCTCGCCACAGCACTGATAAAGCTGTTCTAACTAAACAGTAATATCAGGGCTGTCTCAGC
Source organism: Paroedura picta (assembly GCF_049243985.1). Lineage (NCBI taxonomy): Eukaryota > Metazoa > Chordata > Lepidosauria > Squamata > Gekkonidae > Paroedura > Paroedura picta. The sequence goes on along the minus strand of NC_135373.1, from coordinate 74,771,554 downwards.
CTCACCTACCTCACAGGGCATCTGTTGTGGGGAAATGAAAGGACAGGTGATTGTAAGCTGCTTTATGACTCTTTCTGATAGAGAAAAGTGGCATATAAGAACCTACTCTTCTTCTACATTTTTTCTCTCACTTCAGAATGGCAGAACGAGTGGCATGGATCTTACATGCAGTTCAGAAGACATGTGCAGGCACTTAAGTCTTCAGAAAAAGATGCAGTGATTTTCACAACTTCCCTAACCCATGCACTGCAGATCTTCATTCTGCCTCCAATGTTTTTTTACTGAGCATCAGTCTGACCCTCAAGAAACAAACTTGCAGAGGGAGCAGTGGACTGCTATGGGAAACAAAGGTGGGAAAGCCCCATTCTGCAATGTCCGTAGACAATTGGATATACCTCAATATAAATCACAGAAGTAACATACTCTGACCTACCTTGTTCCTCCACCATCGATACTGAGAACACGAATGCCCCAACCTTTTACAGGATCTGAATATCCAATTACTGCCAATGCTTCCCTAACAGCAGCCTCAAGAGCTTCATCGCTTGCTTGTCTGAGACGCAACAAGCAGGGAATGATTTTTTCCTAAAAAATAAAATAAAATTTTTAAATCTAGAGAAAACAAATTTCTCAGCTGAGAAAGCCCAAAAAGCATCACAAAACTCAGCAGTGCTCCCCACTGCTCAAGCTGTTTTTGGGGCTTTCTTGTACATGTCCTTTAAATACACACCACCCCAAGACATCATAGTGAGGGGCAGTATATAAATTGAATGAATAAATAAACTTCAAAGAGACTGCACAAGACAGCTCCTGCTGCTGAGCTGTTTCAGGGACCCCTCGGATAAAGTCCCTTAGTTAATAAGATTTATTTGCATATGGCCATAGGCCTTTCCAAGATAACAACAATATAAACAACACATTTACAATATGTATATGATAAAATAAAAGGCACTATATAAAAATCATATAATATTAAAAGCAGCATACAAAAAATCCAAAATTAAGCATTTGCGGTTGTACTAACAACCTTGACTCTTATTTTCCTTGCTGCCAGGGCATATGATGACAATTTATGTCACACAGTCATCAGACAAGAGATAATCATCTTCTCAGTAGCAGAGTATGAAACCAGGCTAGATAATATCTCAGGAAAAATATGGCCCTAGGTTGTACATAAAGTGGACAGTCAATTTTGTAGTAAGGTAAGTTTTCCAAGGTTTGCATGCTACAAATAAAAAAGCGTTGACTCTTGGGTATATAGCCTGACAGAACTGCCATTGGCATTGTTTCAAAACGCAGTAATGTAAAAGCTGCTCTGAGATTCTGATTAGGTATCTGGATTAAATATAAAGATCTAACAGTGATAATTTTTAAATTGTTTGAACAAAGATCCAGACATAATTAACAGAATTTGAGAACTGTCCATTAAAGCATGACATTTGTAAATCCAATCTTTAAACTGGGAATTATTTACTGAGGGAATTAGAAGGTGATTGGGAATGGAGTATCTTTTAAAGTTAAAAAGGACTGTATCGGACAGCCCAAAACAGCTCAGCAGCAGGGAGCAGGGTGCTTCCTGCCATTCAGCTGTTTTTGCAGCTTTTGTGGGGAACAGAAAGAAGGGGTTTAAAGACACCACAAACTGTCACACACTGCTTTAAAAGTTCATGGAAGTTAGTGATGGTAGATCTTTGTTTCAGAAACCACAAAGAGCAGGGCAAATTTGTGATGAATTTTGCTTTGTGGTTGGGTTTGTGGCTGTCACTAACTGGAAATCCACTGCCAACACCCACTTCCATTTCTGACTTGAAAGACAAGGGCAAATCATAGTTTGCAGATTCACATGTAACCAGTTTCGGGAACAAGGAAGTCCAGAGGCCCATGACACATTTCCTGTCTTCCACATTAATACTTGGTGTATCTGCAATATATTGTGCATAAGCCAAGATGTGCAGCAAAGTGCATACTTCACATGTAATAGTTCTAGAATTAGATTTCTGAGCAATTATGATCATCTTCCTTGTTCATTATCAATTTTTAAACAGGTTATTTGTACCTTAATAGCTACTCCTCTACTTTCTGGAAATTCCAAAAGATGGTATGTTAATTCTTCAACCCTGTTGATACAGACTCTTCTGTTGGATGATCGTCGTAATGCTTGAGCTAATGCCCGAGTTCTATTATCAATACTTACCCTTGCAATAATCTAAGAAAAAACAATGGAGATGTGTGGTAAATTTCTTTGCTAAAAATATATTATTATAATTCCTTAAATGGCACTCATTTATAGATGAAAAGATAAACTGAAGCCCAAGCTTTTACTAACAGACTAACTCAACTATCCTGCTAGAGTTTGTATATACACTTGGGTAACCACGTCATGAATCTGATGAAGAGCGCTCTGGCCTTTGTAAACTTAAACTACTTTTTTTTACTCCAACAAGCCAACATTGCTTCCGGTATGGAAATAAACATGTACTTTGAAACCGGATGTTATTTTCATATCTTAAGTGTGTAAATAGCAACATGATATCAACTTCCCAGCTGCCATGGATTGAAAACCTACGGTAGATATTAGTATCTGTCCAATCTGTCTGCATAACCTGTCCAATCTGTCTGCATAACCATTGTACCTACTTGGCTACATATTTTATATTAATAAATGTTTCCTGTGCATGACAAATTGTTTTATTTATTATTTATTTTACTACCAAATAAATAAATTCACTTGCATAGTCATAGTAAACATGAAATCTATCCTTAATCTAACCGAAGTCAAGGAACACCTTAACATTTAACATTTATTTTGCCATGAGCTCCTGTGAGTCAGAACTCATTGCTTCAGATACTACCAAGGGCTGAGAGAATATTACATTATGGCTGAGGGAATTACATTGGGACCCCTCCATAGTATTCTTAATATAACACGGGATTCTACACAAAGGCTTAGTTTTAAAACACAAATGATTAACAGAAATACGTATGATAAGAGATATGCTAACCAATACTTTTCAAAATCTGCTTTTGTGTAATCAATATTTTTGTATTGTAGAAAAGTGGTGAACAAGTCACTCCCCATAATTTCACTTAGTGTTCATATGCTCCTTTACAACTCTGAACATTTCACATAAATGATTGTGGCAATTCTTTAAAATAATAGGCCTAAGTCATGGAATAGAGCTAGCTGCTCGCCTGTGGCAAGTAACAATTGTTCCCATGTGAGTAGAATTTTTTTGGGTTTTCTTAAGATAATGGCTCATTCTTTATTTTAGACTGTTGATATGTCATACAATCATGGTTACATATCAGCAGAGCAGCTGTTGCAGACTATTACAAACTTGTCCCATAGTAAACAGAGCACTACTTCATATTTAAAAACACTTGACTCATGCTCATTATAAGCTAAGTCTCTCTATATGTACTTTGCCACATCAATGGTTTCAAACAGCCCTAGCTAAAATAATTCATCTTCCTTCAAATATTTTAAATACCTAGGGCAGTAAAATCAATGGCCACAGCCACATTGCAGGAAATCAGTGGCAAGCAGTTTTTCCCATGGGCTTTGTCTGCCTCCCAGTAAAATGGTTTTATAAAAGGTTAAGGGGAAGGAAATGCAGATGGAACTTGCCTTTTCCCTTTGAAGAGAAAGCCTTTTCTCTTTTTCTTCAGCACTTTTGGTCTCTTCATCATCTTTCAAAGTTTCCTCAGGCTCTTGTACACTATTCTTTTCTTGCAAAGCAGATTTTGTATCAGAACGCAATCTGGGAACCAGCCCTCCAATGTAACTGTCCACAAAGGCCTGTACACTGTTACTGGGGTAAGAAAGAAGACTTGCAATACTTTTTTTGCTGGAAGCTGGAGGAGCGGCACTGGTCTTTGTAGATTCTGGAGACTGTGCTGAAGGAATTAAAGCTGATGCTGCATTCAGCCTGTTTTCATTACTTAATATGTCTTCTTCTCGTGAATCAAGTGGTTCTCCAGTTAGATTCGCTGGCTTGGGCGGGAATACATTCCCTTTCTTCCCTTTATCCATAACACTCGTACTAAAATACCAATTGATGTGACTAGCAAGGAAGTTGTAAGTTTCTCCAAAGTTTGTAGCAAAGTAACTAATGTGAAAAAGGCTATTTTTGAGATCTGCAAGATCTTTCAGTGAATCGTGACTAATGCCACCTGGGCCTAGGTCTCCAGTTGCCAAGACAGGCTCCTTTATATCTAAGCTATCACCACATTCTTCCTGAGAACTGATGTTGGCTTGTCTGTCACTTTCTACAGTAACATGAAAAGTATTTCCCTGCCCATTTTCCTCAGACGATTTGCTCAAGATACCAGAATGAGGTTTTAGACGAACTATACGTGAAACCAGTTCACTGTGAGTTCCAGACACAGCTTTTGAAACTGATTCTAAAGTGTTCTTGAATCGTGACATGCGATTGTTTGTTAATTTCTTTGAAGTGCTAAGTTTTGAAATCCTGCAATGCAAAAGGTCATGACAGTAGAGGTACTGATGCCACAGTCTTTTACCTCTACTCCATTTACAATGTGGTTTGTTTGTGTGGAAAACTCTAAGAGGAATAACGTAGTTTATCCTCCAAAAAAGCGAAGATCTATACAAGTAGTAGAGTTGCAGGGTCCTCGGCCAAGCCCAAACGTTTTTTGAACTAATTATAAAGTACAGGCAGGTATTTAAAGGCCACCGAACTGACATTACTTTTAAATGCTGAAGTAATCAAACCCTTCTTTCCCTCCAGAAATCTTATTTTAAACAGAAACATCACTTTGCACAATGATACCTGGAACAGAAGAAAAAATTCAAGCAAGAATATAAATTTGTTGAAAAGAACATGACTGACAATACACAAAATCTGCCTCCCATCCCCCCCAGGAATTACTACTGTGATATAAATATAATAAATAAATAAATAAATCATCAAACTTACACTCATGAAAAAGCCAAAGGAACAAATATAATCAACACTGGACCTATCACCAGAAGCATGATATGCTTAAGAAAAGCCAGCTAACATATGATACATTACATCCAAAACCATTTTCTACAAATTTAACAGTAATATATAACAAATATATAAATCACTTAAATTCTATTTCTTTAAAAAGTGTACATTAATCAGCGAACAACACCAATAAGGCATGCAGCAGTTTGTTTAGACCTGTCACTTCCATCAACTCTTGCAAGGAAATCTGAGGGCCATTCCGCACCTCTAAATATATAGCTTTAAACAACCGCAATTGTTTAACTCTATTGAAAAACGAGGGTGGGTGCTAGAGACTGAGATCACGCTACTTCTGGACACTTTGGTCACGCACAGCCATTTTGCAAGTGGTTGCTGGTTGCTCTCCTCCCGCTCATGAAGTATGCGATTTATGCGATTCCCCGACTGCTGCTTTAAAATGGAGGAAGTAGCTGCCGGTTTGCTCCTGGAACACTGGATGCTGAAGACGTCGTGTAAAACATTTTTAAAAAGCGTCTGAAAGAGGTAACCTTTTCATTACATTTTCTGGGTGCAGAATGGCCCTGATAGTTGTAGCTTTCTTCTAAATGAAGATACAAAGAGCTCATATGGAAGTCTTCATTGTCTGCTGGAGCATGCTTAAATCAAAAGGATCACTTTCGGTTCCCACCAAAAACAACAAAGTGTAACCGGTATAGATTTTCATTAAATGTTCCCTATGTACAGATGCCAGGCCCTCAATTATTAGCTTGATGGTGGGTATCAAGACCCAACCTGATCTTACCATCTGGAGCAAGGCAAACCCTTGTTTTTCCTCCACCATGTCAGCAGGCAGCTCTTGTGCCACCAATCAAGCCATAATCTGTTGGTATTGCACCAATCGCTCTTGCTTGGTCAGCACTGGGCCTGGCACTACCCGCCTGAGCCACAGCACAACTGGGGGGGGGGAGTTGTAGGGAATGAGTCTACAGATAGATCGCAGGGATTGCTCCTCAAGAAAGAGGCAACATATCAGGCATCTCTAAAGTAAGAGGTAGCCCTGCAGTCAGGTGGTTGGGGAACAACATCTGGCATCAAGCCAGATAGATGGTGGCAGAAGAAATATGCCCATGCCAATGAAAGCACTTCTCTAATCACCAGGACTTCTAGGTAGGGTCAAAATGGCCAAGATTGAGTGGCATCCCACTGGTTATTTAAAGAGGATCCAAATCATGCTCAGAGTGCTGGGGAGCAGAGATGACTGGAGGATCCTGCTGTTGCAACCCCATCCCCGCCCAGTGGTCTACTGGCTCTGGAACAGTTGGAGCTGTCACAACACCTAGTAGGCCAGGAGAAGGAGGAGCCCACATCTAACTATGTGTATACAGTTACATTACTCATAAAATCATAATGGGGATTAAAGTACTGCCCTGTGAGTAATATTTAAAGAGATGCTTGGAGTCAAACACACATCAGATCACTTAATACCAGACACTTAATGCCAAATATTTATAGCAGCAAGCATATCAATTAGCATAGGAATAGCAAATCTCTAGAAACAGAATCAATAGCACTGTATACATTTCTAATGTGCTCAAAACTGATATGGTTAATACATGTCATGACCGATAAGCTGCTTATCAAAACCATGTTTACTGATATATAATAGCTATGACACTCCGTTCGTGCTCAGGATGCTTCTATGTTTAGATCTCAGTCAGTTCTAACTGGTCTTGCCTAACTGACAACCATCAGCTTTCCATTCAGAACCTTCAGTGTATCATTTAAAGACATACTACCACCACATGGCACACTGAGCCCTAAGACTCAGGCTGTGCCCTCTGGGTTCCTGGGACAAACTGACAACCAGGTATTTTCAGTGGAGTGAAATACACCTGTCTTTTACGTATATGTAAATTCTAAAGACTTGGAGGAAAGGAAACATCAGAAACTCATGTTTATATAGGGATGTTGGATAAATGTATAGGATGCTACTGATTCTGTTCCACTATTCATCATTCATTATTCTAATACTGATGAGCCTTCCTAGAGAACACAATGATTTTGCAGAGGCCAATATATATTGCAGTACTGCCACAACCCCAAGGCATTCATAGATACAGATCTTTCCCACTCACTCCTCCAAATATCCAATATTGGGAACTGAGAGCATCTTGAAGACAAAAGCCACACAGGATGGAGGAAATCTACCATGAGAAGAAGGAATTTATCTCTCTACTCATTTTCATCTCTGATTTACTGCAAAAATGGGGCCAAGGAAACTCTCCATTTGTGATTACTCCACTCTCTGCCCTTATTGCTGCCCTTTCTCTGTGTACAAATCAGTTCCCTGTTTTTCCCCTTTCAAATTCTGTCACAGCATACCCAATACCAGCACACCAAATTGCATAATAGAATAAACAATTCAGGATCCTGTTGGAACCACGATTTACATAAGCTTCTATGCAGTGTGCTGTGATATTTAAAGATCTATCACCATAGTGAATATAACAAAACAGACCGATATGATCAAATTTTGGAAACAATGTATGACACTGGGTTTTTCAAGACTACTTAAATTCACTATCTTAACTAATCAAGACTAGTCATGTAAATGTTTGTTTAAAAAAACACACAAAAAAGCTAACATACTTTAAGGGGTGGGGAGGAACCAAACTCAATAAGATGCCCCAGCTGAAATGAATGTATGGGTTTCATCATCATCATACAAATCATAAAGTATCACCAGGAGCATCCCATAACAAAGCAAAAATAAACATAACATTTTATTTTCTCTTAAGAAAGGCAAACCAAGACCTCACATTTAGATTCCCATATATTCTATGGGACCCAGACTCCAGGAGGGATATGGGAATCCCCTGGAATTACAGCTACCCTACAGATTATTTTTTTAAAAACAGTTCCCCTAGAGAAAATGGTTGCTTTGAAGAGCACTATGCCCATATCACTTCTGCCCCTGTCCTCCATCACCAAATCTTCAGGAGTTTCCCTACCTGGATCTGGGAACCCTCCCCCTCCCCGGTGGCCAGGCGGAAGCTGACAACCCGTATACATATGCAGAGAAAGTAAAAGCAAACAGAAGAATATTACACTAGACGAGAACATCAGAGAATATCAAATCGGGTCGGCAGACCCCACTCACCACCTGTCGATGTCAACAGGTCGCAATTACAGACTTGCAGCTTCCTGCTGAAACGCTGAACTTCAGACCCAGAATCTTGGCCGCATCAGCCATTTTCCCTAGAGTTGATGAGCATGCGCAATCTCCCTGTTTGCGGACCCGCTTGCGAATCGAACTTCCGCCTATTTAGTTAGCGCGCGTGCGTGTGAGCTTTACGCTGCACGCATGCGCTATTGGAATACGAAGCCGCTTCTTTTGGACGTTCCAGTATCTCTTAGAACTTTTCCCGTTCTTCGAGAGACCGCGGGGGCTCACGTGATTAAGCTGTAGTTGAAGATCTGGTGTGGAGGTCTTGTCTTCTGTAGTCGAAAATACCGCTGATGGGGTGTTACTCAGAAGCGGCGCTTAGGAGCTAAACCTGTGGTTTGGTTGCGTGGCTAGCTTAATGGTGTAAAAATTGATATTCTGCTCATCTTCATTTGCTGAGGAACAAACCCAGGGCGGAGGAGAGGAGGGGAAACGGCTCTGGAAAGGGACCCTGCAATCTCCAATGTGTCCGGGAATATATTCTTGTATATTGAAGCGTGCAAGGAATTCAGAAGTAAGGTTCAAGTTACCATGCATTTAGGAGAGATTCTGATACTATCTTGAATAAAAGTAATACTGCTTTGGTTAAATAACATGTATATCTTGTTTCTGGTGGGTAGTCATGCTGGTCTGAAGCAGCAGAACAAAGTCACTTTTAAGACCGACAAAGGTTTATTCAGGGTATAAACTTTAATATGCAAGTACACTTCTGCAGACACCTTTGAGTCCAGTGTAGGCTTGCCAGCCTTCAGGTGGCTCTGGTCATCTTCCACTATTACAGTTCAGATGTCCAAGTTCAGTTTACCTGGAGAAAATAGCTGCTTTGGAGGATGCACTCCAAGACATTGTACCCTGCTGAGGTCTGTTCTCTCCCCCAAACCCCACCCTCTTCAGGCCCTGCCCAAAAATCTCCAGGTATTACACAAATCAGAGCCGGCAATGGAGCCCAGTAAAGAAGTATCTGGTGAAGTGTGTTTGCAAGTGAAAGCTTATACCTTGAATAAAACTTAATTGGTTTTAAGGGTTCCACTGGACTCAAACATATATATCCTGGGTTATTGCTCTGTGGTAAATAATCTTTTCTGTTTTTTATTCAAGGTTTAAAAATATAAACAACTCTCAAACTGCACAAATGAATGAACAATGTAGTAGGAGTAGGATTTCAGAACTGGAAAGCTGTGCAAGCAACTCAAAAAACCTGTTTAAGGCATCATCATCATCATCACCTATTATAATGCAGAATGCAGGTTACAAGTTTAAAAAATGCAGTAAAAGCAAAGTGATGCCTATGTAAACCTGAGTCCACTAGAGCAGTGGTCCCCAACCTTTTTATCACCGGAGACCACTCACCGGGGACCACTCAATGCCTTTTACTGAGGCCCGGTGGGGGGGTAGTTTACTCCTCTACTCTCAACCACTGCCCTAACGCTCTCTGATCGCTATGGTAATGTTTAAACATCCCTTCAAAATAAGATACAGACACGCCACAACAATGAACATAAGGAACATTTTATTTTCATGGAAATTTTAACTCATGACAGTTAAACTGACAGTTTAACTCATGACAGGGGGGGGGGAGAAGGCGTCCTTCGGGGCCCACCTCCAATTAGTCAAAGGACCACATGTGGTCCGTGGCCCACAGGTTGGGGATCGCTACACTAGAGGCAGTTAAAAAGTTGGGGCATCCCTTATTAGGAAAAAGTACAATTTTCCCTGAGGGATTGGAAGGCCTGATGCTGCAGGGAGAAGCACTCTCACCTACATATTAATTTAGATATACCAGAAACTCCTGTAAGAACAGTGGACATCCCAAAGCAAAGCATACCTGCAAGTTTGTGTGTCTTCAAGGCACTGGCTAGACAGAAATCAGAAAAACGGAGACCTATTCTGCTCAAATGCAACAGGCCTGGATGGTTACATGTTGATCACGAGAGGAAGAGGGAAGTGAGATGACTAGAGTGAATGTGGAGGAAATCTCATGACAAAGCCACAAGAACATCTTATTGCATGCTTATGAGGACATATATGTGATGGCAGTGAAGGCTGCCAAATGCAAGTTTTATGCAGCCTCTGTTGCATCCACGAACTCATGCCCCACTCAATTATTTAGGGTAGTTCAATCTCTTACCACCCTACTAGCGTCCTACCTTACCACAATGATCCATGTAATGGTCATCTCCAGACTAGACTCTACACAGGCATTCCCCACAGTCCTTGACCTAGAAACTTCAGGTGGTGCAAGATGCAGCTGCTAGGGTCCTTACAGGTACATCATGGAGGGCCCACATCAGCCAGCACTGAGGCAGCTGCATTGGCTACCAGTTGTATACCAGATCAAGTTCAAGGTTCTGGTTTTGACTTTTAAGGCCATTTGTGGTCTGGGCCCAATGTATTTGAGGGACCATTGTCTGAATTCGGAAATTGACTTCCATCAATACTAGTAGACAAAACATTTAAATCATTCTAAAACAAATTTTATATTCAGACACCAGATGGCAGCCTAAAATCATGAAGGTAAATTGTTTTCATAGTTGTTTACAATATGATATTGTATACTAAAAATGTGTAAAAGTTAAGAATGAAGAATATTTAACAGAAATAAACTGGTCTTTTCTACATGAATAACCTTTCCTGCTTTTATAATTGCGTATTTATTAGTTTAAAAAATCTTATTTGCTTCTGTTGTATCCCATTTAATCCTCAGCTTTACTTCTACCCTTACCAGTTCAGCAGAGTTAGGAACAGAAATCCATGGTTTAATATGTTTGCATAACCAAGGGCTGCAATCCTGAAAATTCTCCCCTCTTTCCCCCACCAGTCTTGGAGCCAGGTAAAAGGCTGAAGGATACCCCTCCACACAGAGAAAGACACACACAGAGAAGCTTTTTTCATTCAGTTCTTATTGCTGCCACAAGATTTAAATGGAAGTCACATACGTATATGAATATTGGTGTTCAGGCCTTTTCCTATATAAATAACAGAAAATAACAGTCTCATTCTGTGTCTGAGGGTAAAATGGCCATGTGTGGGGAAACACCCCCAAATTCATTCTGTTGCACAGGTCTGATTCTGAATGGTGTGTGTGCGAAATGTTAAATAAACAGGACGCTGATCTGCTGGGGCTTTTGGTAGCTGTAACATTTCTCTGTCTGGGAGTCCCAGGTAGATGAGATTTTTTTTTTCTTTTCATCCTTTCTCCCTGGGAAAGAAGAAACACTGAGAAGTCTGGTCTGTGACTTATGTATCTTTTGTCCAGTCAGGGACTCAGAGTGTGTTGTAAGGATAGTTTTGGTTGACATAATAAGAGCCACGACTTACCACAAGGCTCTCCATTGCTGACACAGAGGAGTGAGCCCGGCAGCAAAGAAGATACATGTATTTCATGACGTGCCTCTTAGGGTGTGCCTCTTTAGAGGCTCCTTGAGGCTCATTGCACCTTGTTGAGCAGGGGGAGGAGTGGGCATTGCCGACACCTTTAAAAGGGGCTGGGCATGCACGCTTAGCTTCTTTCCTCGCCTATGCTGCTGAGGGAAGCTTCCCACCCTCCTTCCCTCTTATTCTATTCTGTACGCGGTCGAGTATGTGTTAAACTTTAATGTTAGGGTTTTATACAGTGACTATTGTCACACTGACAGGTTGGCATGGGGAGAATCCTTTTGGGAGAAACAGGTTTGCATATCTCTTTCCCTCCATCTTTGGTGGTCTCATTATAAGATTGGCGTGTATGAGAGCAGAATGCCAACCCAACTGGGTAGGCAGACTTGCCTTGCCAGGTGGTTTGAGGAGACAGACAGAGGCTTATGCCTATTGGACCCCTGTTAAGCCATTTTCCTGGGGCTGGTTTCAGATGGCAAGGCTGGTGCATAGGCTGGTTCTCCAGGGTGCCATCTGAGACCTTGGGTTATTTATGGTCTGCTGACCAGTTCTTGGTTGGATTCTTCCTCATGCCATGCCAACTCTCCTTGCTAAGAGGGCAAGAAAGCTGTGGCATTATTCCAAAAATTCTTGTGTGGTGTTTTCTTCCTGTGGACTACACCTCTGCCCTCCTGCCAGGCAGTATGAAGCCCTGAGGTACCCATTGGTGTAGTCTCAACAAGAGTACTGAAATTCCTTTCCACACATAATCAGCAGCAAATCTACATTGCCTCTTGGTAGTTTGGTTCTTATAGCTACTATAATGATTTACCATCCTGTTTTGTTTTTAATTATCATCATAAATTATTTATATCCCACTCCAAGGTGGCTAACAACATTAAAACTCAGACAAAATTTAAAAAAACTATAACTAGAACCCTTAGGATAGGTTTCTGGTTCTAGTATTCACCTTGAAACCGTCCTATTTTGCTCTTGTAGTATCTTGGAAGCTAAGCAGGATTGGCCCCGGTTAGTTTTGGGATGAGATACTACCAAGGTATTCCAGGGTTACACAGAGACAGGCAATGGAAAGCCACCTTGGATTGTCTCTTGCCTTGAAAACCTTATGGAGTTGCTTGTGAGCTTCCGTGTGGGGTTCCGCAGGGGGTGATACTCTCTCCTACACTTTTCAACATCTACATGCGCCCTCTAGCCCAGCTGGTTCGGAGCTATGGGTTGAGATGTCACCAATAAGCGGATGACACCCAGTTCTACCCCCCTCCGGATACATTTGCCAGTTGTTTGGAAGCAGTGGCTGGATAGCTCAGGCAGAGTCACCTGAAACTCAACCCCTCCAAGACGGAGATCATGTGGCTGGGTAGAAGAACACAGGACCAGGAAGCCCACCTCCCATGCCTGGATAGGGTGCAATTAACACCTGCACCAGTCGCCAGGAATTTGGGGGTGACATTTGATGCCTCCCTTTCTATGGAAGCTCATTTCACCAAGGTAGCTCGGACAGCATTTTCCCATCTTCACCAAGCCCGGCTACTAGTGCCCTTCCTGTCTTCAGAACACCTGGCCACAGTGATCCGTGCAACGATCACTTCCAGACTAGACTTCTGTAACTCGCTCTGTGCAGGCCCACCCTTGTCCTTGATTTGGAAATTACAGCTGGTCCAAAATGCAGCTGCTAGGGTCCTCACTAGAACACCTTTGAGGACCATATTCAGCTGGTGCTTCGCCATCTGCACTGGTTACCAGTCTGTTTCCGAGTCAAGTTCAAGGTTCTGGTATTGATCTTTAAGACTATACGCGGCCTGGGTCCCATCTACCTGCGGGACCACTTGGTTGCTTATGCCCCCCGCAGAGCACTCCACTCTGCGGGTATGAATATGCTGGTTGTCCCGGGCCCATGGGACGCTCGCCTGGCCTCGACCCAGGCCAGGGCCTTTTCAGTGTTGGCCCCAACCTGGTGGAATGAACTCCTGAAACAGCTAAGGGCCTTGTCTGAGTTACCAGCTTTCCGCAGGGCCTGTAAGATGGAGCTCTTCCGCCAGGCGTATGGTTGAGGCCAGGGAAGTTTTTCCCGTAGTCCATATGAGGATCCCCTCCAATGCTGAGAACTCTAATATCAAGATCGTTATATTAAATCTACCAGATTGGCGCCCACTATCTCTAAATGCTTAAATGTTATTTTCCCACCATCATGAACGTAGGGAAATCGGGATTGGAACTGTGATTACAACCGCTGTATGATGTGTGATATATGTGCAATTTGGGGATTTTATGGGGGATTTTATTGTATTTTAATTATTTTATGCTGTAAACCGCTGTGAGACCTAATTAGGAAATGGCGGTCTATAAATCAAATAACAATAACAATGACAATAATATGTTTGCTATGATTTGGCAGAACTTCCCACCACCAATTACTATTCACATTGTACCTAGAAACCAGATCATTCAATTAACTTTTTACATATTGGTGTAAGATTACTACAATCAATATGAATAGAGTGAGAGCCCTTAACAAAATAACTATGAGTATTTCCTGTTTGGGGGCTAATTGTTAGGAGATAGTTCCCAAATTGCTTTGTTCAAGTACTCATGAGAGGTTTGGGAGAGGAGCCAGATGCTTATTAAAGGGGTGTCTGATGGATCTCTCTCTCTCTCTCTCTCTCTCTCTCTCTCTCTCTCCAGGAATATGATGTGGGGCAGCAAGTCTGTTGGAGGATTGTTTTCTCTCACCATTTATGGTCTACTTGTATGTTGTAAATAAGGCCAATATTACAAGACTACCACAGATGTCTGGTGTCCTGTCTTCTAAAGCTAACACATTCAGGAAATGATGCTCCTTGAACATCACTGCTTAGGGAATCAGAGATCCTGTAACAGCATAATCAAGCATGCAAGTATACAATTATTTGGGGAAAGGTTAAGTATGACTGCTAAATCTGTGGGTTCAAGGAAGCCAGGACATTGAGAGTTTCATCAGCTCTTTATTGTGATCTCAGCATGATGCTATAAGAGCCGAAACTTAACTGCAAAAAACCCCACCAACAGCCCCAACATATACAAATATAGAACAAAAGGAACTCTTTGCCCTCATTGGTTTTATTATGTGGAGACCTTTCTTTGGCCATTAACTCTGGCATTTCATTCGATACAGGACAGCAGCATTCCTTGTTTTCCATTGGCTGTGCTTACACTCCTCAGCTGGGATCTCAAGCTACTGCTCGGGTGCCTTATGATCCCAGCTCGAATCTCAAGCTCTGACCTTTGGGGAACTGCATACACAACAATGACCTTAGAGATTCATAGTATGGCAGGTAGATATCTACAAGCACACCTGCACTTGAGCCACAAAAATTATGCCATATAGTTTTAAGTAAATTCACATTTGGAGCTGTTTAGTGGAAAATATGACTGTGATATTTTAGAGAATATTTAACATTGTTCCTCTATAGCTCTGGATGCAGTGCTTGTAAATATTATTGTTTCTGTAATTCTGCAATTACACAGATGTACATCTGGTAGTAATCATTCCATTCCTAGACAGTGGTATTTATCTTATAATAATTACCATGAAATACCCTAGATATTTGAAGGTCTATTTTTAGCCAAGCTGTAAAGGAAATTTAATTTTCCCCAATATGATTACTTTAGTATGTTACATCAGTTTTTTTATCAATATTTTTTTCTTTATGGAGAAATGCAGAAAGACTATTTTATATTGCTTGCTATGTTAACTCAAGCAGGGAGCCATAGAAGAAGAGTTGGTTCTTATATGCCGCTTTTCTCTACCCGAAGGAGGCTCAAAGCGGCTTACAATAGCCTTCCCTTTCCTCCCCCCACAACAGACACCCTGTGGGGTGGGTGAGGCTGAGAGAGCCCTGATATCACTGCTCAGTCAGGACAGGAAGGGCGGGAGCAGCCTGTGCAGGCGCAGCCCTGCCGGGTTTGTCAGGCACGGAGGGGGAGGGAGCATGTTTCCCCTTCCCCTTAGCTTACTCCCAGTTCACCTCTCCCCTTCTTTGCTGCCCTGGTTCCTCTGCCCCATAGGTTTCCCCTTTATATTGTTTCCCCTACTTTAAGCTTTGTATTGTATTGTATATTTGTGCTTTGTTCATTCACACTTAGAGACCTCGCCTCCGTTCTCGTTTGTGGTTGGGGTGTTTGTTTGGGAATGGGTGGGAGGTGGGTGGCCAGTCTCTCTGCTGTCCTTAGCCGCGGCGATCTCCTTGCCCCCCTCCACTGTGAGCTCTCCAGCCGCCTTTCCGTACGTGTTCCCCCCGGCCTGCGCCGCTGTTCGTTCTGGCAGCCACTTGAACGGTCACACCGCCTCCGACCCTCCGGACTCCCCGATTATGCACGCGGTCAATTCGGCACCGCCTCCGGTTGCGCCCTGGTCGCCCAGGAAGCTGCGCTTTCTTCCGCGTTCTGCTAACGCGGCTTTTTCGGCAGCGTGCACCGAATCTGTGGCCGGTTGCAGCCGACTCCGTGCGTTATCGGTGATTTTAGTTGCCGCCATTCCACCCCGAACGTGCGCTAAAACCCCTGTGCATAATGGGTCTATGTAAAGCTTTCCTGGGGCGGAAAGCTATGGCAAATCTAGACAGCATCCTAAAAAGCAGAGACATCACCCTGCCAACAAAAGTGCGTTTAGTCAAGGCTATGGTATTCCCAGTTGCAATGTATGGCTACAAAAGTTGGACCATAATGAAGGACGAGCGTCAAACAATTGAGGCTTTTGAACTCTGGTGCTGGAGAAGACTCTTGCGAGTCCCTTGGTCTGCAAGGTGAACAAACCGGTCAGTCCTAGAGGAGATCAGCCCGGACTGCTCCTTAGAAGGCCAGATCCTGAAGATGAAACTCAAATACTTTGGCCACCTCATGAGAAGGAAGAAGAGCCTTACGCTGGGAGCGAATGAGGGCAAAAGAAGAAGGGGACGATAGAGAATGAGGTGGCTGGATGAAGTAACAGAAGCAGTAGGTGTAAACTTAAATGGACTCTGGGGAATGGTAGAGGACAGGAAGGCCTAGAGGATCATTTTCCCGGGGTCGCGATGGGTTGAACACGACTTTGGACCTAACAACAACAACAACATGTAAAGCAAAATGGAGCAGCCCAAGTCCTCACAGGGACTCAATGGAGGGTGCATATAACACCAGTGCTCTCCCAGCTGTGTTGGCTCCAGATGAGAGACTGGATGAGGTTCAAAGTTCTGGAGCTAACCTTTAAGGCCCTGAATGGTCTGGGACTGGTGTATCTATAGGGACAATTCCTAGAACTACCTGTGCCAGTTCTGTTTTTTACCAGAAGTGACATGGTGCTGCAGCAAGCATCACACTCCCCCATATTCCTGCCCACGGCACTTCTGTGAGTTGCTAGATAGTCCAAAATAGAACCATCGATTCCTCCAAAAGTCAATCAATACAACCAAAAGTCAATCAATACAACCAAAATCAGAACAAGCTGCAAAATAAAGTTCTACTATGAAATCCAATAGTTCTTTTCTTCAGTGATTTATTAGATGCACATAAACAAGTGTAACCATGAAGTAACCTGGTACAGTACTTGTTCTCAAAGGGAAACCTCCTTCAGTGGTTACCTCCTGAACAATGGTAAAAGTCTATGATTCTATTTATTGATATTTAATAATTAACTCAATTCTACATCACATTGGCATATAGCTCTTCACATACATGGGTCCTTTCAAACAGCAACCCCATTCACAAGTAGAATCATAGAATCATAGAGTTGGAAGGGGCCATCTAGTCCAACCCCCTGCTCAACGCAGGATCAGCCCTAAGCATCCTGAAGCATCCAAGAAAAGTGTGTATCCAACCTTTGCTTGAAGACTGCCAGTAAGGGGGAGCTCACCACCTCCTTAGGCAGCCTATTCCACTGCTGAACTACTCTGTCTGTGAAATTTTTTTTCCTGATATCTAGCCTATATCGTTGTACTTGTAGTTTAAACCCATTACTGTGTGTCCTCTCCTCTGCAGCCAACGGAAATAGCATTCTGTCCTCCTCCAAGTGACAACCTTTCAAATACTTAAAGAGGGCTATCATGTCCCCTCTCAACCTCCTTTTCCCCAGGCTGAACATTCCCAAGTCCCTAAACCTATCTTCATAGGACTTGGTCCCTTGGCCCCAGATTATCCTTGTCACTCTCCTCTGTACCCTTTCAATTTTATCTACGTCCTTCTTGAAGTGAGGCCTCCAGAACTGCACACAGTACTCCAGGTGTGGTCTGACCAGTGCCGTATACAATGGGACTATGACATCTTGTGATTTTGATGTGATGCCCCTGTTGATACAGCCCAAAATGGCATTCACGTTTTTTACCACTGCATCACACTGCCTGCTCATGTTTAGTTTACAATCCACAAGTACCCCAAGGTCTCGTTCACACACAGTGTTACCTAGAAGCGTATCCCCCATCCCGTAGGCATGCTTTTCATTTTTCTGACCCAGATGCAGAACTTTACACTTATCTTTAAACAGCCCGTGGCGCCACGGGCGCCACCGACTAAATAATTCGTTAAGCCCCCTTGAGGTGGGCTTTGTTCGTGATGAGGAAGGGTCCGGGTTGGACCCTTCCTCACGACAGACAATTGGAGGGACCAATCGGCAGGCGCGAAGTGCCTGCCGATTGGTCCCTCCGATTCCCAGCCTGAGCAACTGCGAGCCGCGCGCAGCGCGGCTCGCAGTTGCTCCCGGCCTGACGCCCCAGGGAGCCCCCGGCAGTTGCGCGAAGCGCGGCTGCCGGGGGTTCCCTGCCTGGCGGACTGACGCGAGCATGCCTGCCTGCTGCCCAAAGAAGCCTGCTGCCGCCGACAACGACAACGACGACGACCAGCCCGCCGCCGCCGTCAGTGAGTCCTAGCGCCCGCTGCATTTAGCTGCAGCGGGCTTGATTACTAGTCTTTATTAAACTGCATCTTGTTCTCATTTGCCCATTTTTCTATTGTGTTCAGATCTCGTTGAACTCTGTCTCTATCTTCCGGAGTAATTGCCAGTCCTCCCAATTTGGTGTCATCTGCAAACTTGATGAGTAGTCTTTCCACCCCCTCATCTAGATCATTAATAAATATGTTAAAAAGTACCGGGCCGAGCACGAAGCCCTGAGGTACCCCGCTACTCACCTCTCTCCAGTCTGATGAAACACCATTGACAACAACTCTTTAAGTGCAGTTCTCTAACCAATTCCCTATCCATCTAACTGTCTGAAAATCCAGATTGCAGTCTTTCAACTTATCCATCAGAACATCATGGGGAACCTTATCAAAAGCTTTACTAAAATCCAAGTAAACGGCATCAACTGAATTTCCACGATCCAGGAAACCTGTTACTTGGTCAAAAAAGGAAACCAGGTTGGTCTGACAGGACCTGTTGGAGACAAATCCATGCTGACTTCCTTGGATCACCAAATTGTTCTCCAGATGTTTGCAGATCGCTCCCTTTAATATCTGCTCCATTATCTTCCCCACAACGGAGGTCAGACTCACTGGTCTGTAGTTTCCCGGGTCATCCTTCCTCCCTTTTTTGAAGATCAGAATAACGTTTGCTCTCTTCCAGTCCTCCAGGACATCTCCAGTGCTTAAAGAGGTCCCGAAGATGATGGACAAGAGCTGTGCAAGTTCTCTGGAAAGTTCTTTGAGCACTCTTGGGTGCATTTCATCCGGCCCAGGGGATTTAAACTCATCCACTTAACCTGCCACCCAGACACTATCCTTTGGCTACTGCCATCTCTAGATGTGCCTAAACCCTTTGACCTGTGGGAAAAAAACAGATGTAAAATAGGCACAAAGCCTTTCTGCTTTCTCTGCATCTTCCGTTAGAGTTTGTACATCCGCATCCAACAGTGGGCCTATTGCCTCCTTTACTTTACGTTTGCTCCTCACATAACTGAAAAATCTTTTCTTGTTACAATGGGCTTCCCTGGCCAATCTTAGCTCACTCTCAGCTTTGGCCTTTCTGATGATTGATCTACAGTGCCTAGTAACCTGTAGGTACTCTTCTTTAGAGCTCTGTCCTTCCCTCCATTTCCCGAACATTTTCCTTTTCTTTTTTAGTTCCTCTTGAACTAAGTAAAAACTAAGTAAAATAGTTTTAATTCAACAAAATGGAAAATTTTAAAAGAACCTTGTATACGCATGTATAAAACCTTCCTTTATCTTCTTCTTTCTCAGACCCTTTGAAATTCTCTCATACTCTGTTTTCCTGGAGTCTGGTTGGCTCTTTGTCATGGTGCTAGTGTTGGTCTTAGAGCTCTTGGTGCTGCTATAGAACTCCAGATGCTACAGCTCTCTTGAACCTCTCCCCAGACTACACTCCTTCCCTTCATAAATCTCTCTTCTCATTCCTCAGGTACCTCGTCATGAAAAACAAGCACAGGGGAAGAAGAAAGGCAGATTTCTGCCATCACTTGGACCTGGCTGTCTGGAGTTCTGGTAGTTGGCTTCCAGCAGCAGAGATAGCTTATACCCATGTGATACAGAGTGAGGGCTACCTCTCATTTTGCCCTGGCCCCTGTGGGGTGCGGGGAGGATAGTAATTTTGGAGCCCCATTCTGACCTATTATCCAGAATCACTAAGACCTCCCCTGAGATTTGGTGAAGTTCTGTTTCCCTCTACCTTCAGCTATAAACCAGGTGGCATCCAGAGGCAGGGCTTTTTCAGCTTTTGCTCTTCCCCTATGGAATACTTTCCTCCTTAGACTTGCTTGGTGTCCACCCTACTGTCTTTTGCCATGCTAATACCACTACTTAGTTAAGAGCCTTATATTTCAACATAATTTTTATATTCTGCTTTTAGCCTGGGTATTGTTTTATGAGACTTATTTTAAGCTACTCGGTGTTCTGTGCTGTTTTATGCTCTAGCTGGTTTTTAAAGCTAGGTTTTTAATTCTTAACAATGTTATGTTGCAAGCTATATTAAAGAGGTTATCTGGGGAGATGGTACTGAAAATTTCCCAAATAAATAAATATACAAATATTCTCTTCAGAAATGGTAAAGAATTTGTTATATTTCATTGGTGGTAAGTTATGTCTGCATAGTAACATAACTAGTGTTAACAGCTTAGTCTTTTACATGAGAGGTAAAACAGGCTATGCAGAGGATTTGGTGAAACAGCAATTGTTGTGGTCCCTGTAACAGAAAACTGTAGAGAACAATTCCCCCCCCCATAAAATTTTGAATCCGCGAGCAGACATAAGTGCTACTTATGGCTCACGTCCTTGTCCATCTGCAGATGCAACATGCAAAAATGCAACATATCTGGATTTGACCAGTAGTCAAATATGTGGAATATAAAACAGACTTGGGAACTTGGCAAGTAATTCAGAATGCCTCGACATCAGGAGAGGGGAGTACTATATCATTCTAAATTTGTATACATATTATCTCCTTGAATGGGATGTCTCTCTGTCTTAAGCTGGGAGCTGCCTTCTGACCCCTCCTCTCTCTCTCTGTATGCTTCTTTCTTTCCCATTCTCTGCACAGCTCTTCACAGAGCCATAGGAGTTACAAGTCTCTTCGGAATGCTGTCATGCTTCCATACACATGATGCCAGATTATTTGGCCATTTCTGATAGGGAAAGTACTCTTTATATTAGGTTTCTTTCTCTCCTTTTAACTGCAACATGAATGTGAGCTGAATCTACTCTAATAAATGTCAGTTTACCCCTTTGCAATGTACTTCTGGGAAGATTTATTTATTGCAGTAGGTATCATACTTCTATGACTCCACAAAACTCTGCTGTATTAACCAAATATTCCAGCTCTTGGTTGGTTGATTGGTAGATCATGCACATAGCTGGCAGCCTGAGTTCAGTTTGGTGGACCATATGTTGTGGAAGCCTGTTTTAGGACTTCAGATTAGTCCAAAATTAGGCTTTTAAAAAGTCATAAAACATACAAACACTGTGTAGTAGATCTATGGAAGAGAACCAAGAAGGATATTGTGTCCTTAGAGACACAAAGAAAAAAGACTCAGGATGTCTCACTCTATGGCATACTGTTGTTCTCTTGCCAAGTCTGTGGCCCAATCTCTTCTTATTTTCAGCTACTTCACCATAAAATTTTAACCGAAACAACATTCAATATCTAACATTCCACAAAGAAGAAATACAAATTTTACTGTTTATTTTACAAGTCTTACAAGTTTATTGTATTATGTTTTATACTAAAATGAACAATTTGGTGGAATTGCAAGAATAGTGAAGGTATCAGAACTAGCAGTACTCTTATCAATTATTCTTAAAAATCACATCAGAGCAAATTGTGTGTTAGCTGGAGAACTGTTTTGACCCAAGAAAATCCAAAATACGTAGAGAGTGTTCATGAGAGCTGATACAAGGACATCCCCTTTTCTTCCAGAACCAAGGCTGGAGAAATGCTTTATTTTCCAGCCATTCAGCTATTGCTGGGGAGCTGTAAGCAGGCAGGAGGAATAGTTACTTTGAAGAATCAGTGAATTTTACTGTGCAAATACTGATCGGCTGGACTTGACAACAGTTCAGCAAGCTAAGTAAGTATTCTAACTTTTTCTAATGAATTATGGAGCACTTAGCTTGCAGATTGCTATGTTCAATATATCTTAGATTTGTGAGAATAGGAAGCAAGAGACATTGTGTGTTCTAGACTTTATAAATTCTATGTGGTGTTGATGGTGGAAGGGACCAATTGAATACACATATACCAAAATCCTCAGCACAGTTACTTGTTAGATGTGTGGGATTCTTCATCTTTGTTATCAGCAGGGCAATACATTACATTTGCTCCTGAGTGTATACTCAGGAGATCTCTGTGCATTTCATGGGTGAATGTAACTTTGGTGAATGTAACTACAGAAAACAAATGTTTTCAAGCACTTTGTGCTTTACATCGCCTTTTAATGTATATACTAAAGCAATTATAAGAAGGATACACACCTTAGAAATGTGAATGTGTGAAGAGAGTTCTTAAAGCAATAGCATTTTGTCTACTCTGAAATAATATAGCCCACACCAAGAAAAGCAAAGACTAGACGGCTTTCTTTAAACTCATCCAGCAGTTTTTCAGGCTGTAGCCAATAACAACAAATACCATTTATTTCTTCCTCTGCACTTTTGATGACATTTTAATTTTTCCCACATTAAAAATCTGAACAGGCTGTGCAGTCCTCCTTAGATAATCCTTTTAACATGAATTTATTACGAAAGAATCCCAGGTGACCTTTTCTTTCCAAGAAAAGAAAAGGGAAAGATTATTACTTTTAGAGCAATTTTCTTATTCATTGTCAGTGAACTTTTTTTTTAAGAAAAAGAAATAAGGAACTATGTTCCCTTTCTTAAGAGGCTGACTTTGGCCTATTTTTTATCTCTTGAGACTCAAGAATCTTTTATCTTGAGGAATCCAGTCCCAAGGGCACAAAAGAGAACAGGTATTAAGGTAAGGAACACAGTTGTCACAAAGATATTTGGCAAAGATCATTTTAATACATACACATATATTTTGGCTGCTTTTGCTTTCTTTTAAAAAACAAATTTTGATGCAATTGGATGGTTCATTTACTTTGCAGGTATTTGTTTCTTTAAATATATTTTCTCCTGATTTGGCAAAGACAACTACTGTGTCTCAAATTATATGAAGATCTGCATATCAACTGAATAGAGGGTGTGGTTCTTTTTGCACACATTCACATATATTGAGAAACATGGAAACCTAAAACACAAGTGGATTATTTCCCAACTTCTTCCACATCATCTTCCATAGCTGCTACCCAGATTCAAAGGTAACCATCTTAGAAAATAGCTTGTGTACACTATGAAGAACTTCTCTTTTGCACTTCAAGATGTTATCCACCAGTCTGGTACCCCTTTTCACAACTCAACAAATACCACCGGTCTGCCTGAAAGGCAACCCAGAGATGAGCAGTTAGCTCAAGTAGAGATTGCTGTGCTAGGAGTGTTATTTATGGCAGCTTCTGCAGGCAATTTCATTCTCATCCTGGTGTTGTGGAAGAGAAGAATGAAGCTCTCTAGGATGTATGTGTTCTTGCTCCATCTAAGTGTTGCAGACTTGACAGTTGCATTTTTTCAAGTTCTTCCTCAGCTTTTTTGGAAAATCACAGATGTTTTCATGGGTCCAGATATCCTGTGCAGAACCATCAGCTATCTCCAGTTGTTGAGCATGTTTGCCTCCACTTACATGATCGTAGTTATGGCACTGGACAGACTCCAAGCAGTGTGTTACCCCATGGTACCCTTCCAAAAGAAAGGAGCTCTTTGGAATGCTTCCATCTGCACAAGCTGGTTTATTTCTTTGGTTTTCAGCATTCCCCAAATATTTATCTTTCAGAAAAGTGAAGTATCTCCAGGTATCTTTGACTGCCAAGCAGACTTCATTTTGCCCTGGGGCACTAAACTGTATGTAACCTGGATCTCGGTAGCTATTTTCTTCCTGCCTGCAGCCATTCTAACAATATGCCATGTTAGGATCTGCAGAGCAGTCCAAATGAACATGAGCTTGAAAAAGTACAGTGAATTTCAAGTAACCAACCAGAAACAGATATTGCCATCCCAGGCAAATAATGTGAACTGTATGTCCAACGCTATGATCAAGACTATAAAGATGACAGTGGTGATAGTTGTTGCTTACGTTGTCTGTTGGTCACCTTTCTTCATTGCACAGTTGTGGACTGCATGGCACCCAAGTGATGCCAGAACTGAAGGTAAGATCATTCTACTTCATGAAGGATTTCACACCTGATATTTTATTGCTACACATTGCCACTACATTCAATCAAAAACAAAGATTTGTATAAGTGATTCCCCCACCCAAGACTGTGCATAATCCTTTCAGATGTAGTACATTTGCATCTCCCCCCTTTGTATATATGGCTTGCCAGTAAGACATTTTTTGGCTCATGAAAAAGTTATTTTGATATTAGTAAAGAATATTAGAAATGTATTCATACAATAGGGATAAAGAAGGAGAGTTGGTTCTCATATACCGCTTTTCTGTACCAGAAGGAGTCTCAAAGCAGCTTATAATCACCTTCCTTTTCCTCTCCCCACAACAGATACCCTGTGGTATAGGTGAGGCTGAGAGCCCTGATATTACTTCTCGGTTAGAACAATTTTATCAGTGCTGTGGCAGACCCAAGGTTACCCAGCTGGATGCATTTGGGGGAGCAAGGAACCAAACTTGGCTCGCCAGATTAGAAGTCTGCACTCCTAACCACTACACCAAGCTGGCTCTCTTGACATTTTAATTGCATTTTTAAAAATATGAAAATTAAGACTTTTCATAAATTGATAAAACCTATTGCACCCATTCTGACATGTAGCTGGTTGAATATTTAGAACACTGATATATTTTCATTATTTGCCCTAATTATTACAACAGTGTGAAAAATTTATATAAGAATATCATTTTGAGTTTTTTTGGCAGCTATATGGCTCAGTTACATGGTAGCTATAAATGAATAATGTCCTTTGAAAAATTGGAGAACATGGAAATATTCCTTAATTCACTAATATTTCCAATTAGAAGTTGTAAGTAATACTTGGAAAAAAGCTACAATGGTCTGACCAACAACTTATTCTAATGATATTTACTTTGAATTTGAAAATTGGTAAAAGCATATATATTTAGAAAGTCTCCCTCAAAAGCAAATTACAATAACAAATTAGTAAATGAATATACTGAACAATGGAATTACTGAAGATCAATTCTTGCCAATGTATTTGAGTGCCACGTGTGAATGACTTTTAAATTCTTATCCTTCTAGGTCCAGTAATAGCTGTTCTTATGCTCCTGGGGAATCTTAATAGCTGTGTCAATCCATGGATTTATATGTACTTTTGTGGTCAAATACCTTACTGTTCAAAGAAAAAAATGGACACCGCCACTGCTCATGAGGAGTCCACTAATACAGGCAGTGTTAACTTGGGAGAGAAAGAATCTGAAGACAATGTTACATCAGTATAACTGCAAACAACTTGTATCATACGTCATAGTTCGTGCAGGCACATTTCAAAAAAATATTTTTCTAGCTTGAGTAAGTGCATGTGTAGTGGAAAAGGTAGTTTTCAGTATATAATATGCACATATTTTAAAGTCTGAAGCAAATACAGAGAGGGTTAATAAAGGACATTGAGCATGAATAAAAGAAGGGTTAACCCCTAAAAAGAGAATTTGGACATTCAGGTGCAACATTCAACACTTGATTTGCACATTTCATTATATCCATTTCCAGGCCCTTCTCAATGGTCTGCAGGCTCTAAAGTCCTGATGTTTCAGACATGATAAGTGCATATCTGGAACTATCCTGTTTTCACAAATGATGCTTTACAGGCCTTTGAATAATAGTCAACATCCATATAGTGCTTTAGAATATTCAATATTGAATACATTTTATATGCATTATCCCAGTAATGTTGCCAGTACCACAGCAAGGTAAGTCTGTACTTTTGGATGTTGACGAGAAACTGTTGCTGCATAGCAAGTGCTTGTCAGAGGTGTGCTTTGAACCATGACATTCTTCATTTTTAACTTTTAGCCACTGTGTGATATTTAAGGCTATGGTACATTGCTTCAAGCTATAATTGACAAATACAGGAAATTGGAATGCAGTTCTTAACCGCGCTTGTGAAAAAATTGCAAGAAAATAATTACCAAACCTGTTAGCTGATGCATTATAAAATGTGACGTATGTGGGAAACAATCAGAAAGAGGACAGGCCATGCCAGACCATGCCCTTATAAGGAAGAAAATCAGATACATTTGTCATTAAATCCAAATTCTTCTGTTAATCAAAAGTTGTGTCTTCTGCTCATGGAAACATCCCTTCGTGTAATGCAGGCTTTCTCAACCAGGGTTTTGTGAAACCATGAGGTTTCTTGATGGCCCTGGAAGGGTTTCCCAAATTGATGGGCATTAATTACGTTTTTAAAAAACATTTATTGGGTGATATGACCATGTCATGTTGACCTGCCCCCCCCCCAGTGGCCAAAGATGGGCCTGGCTGGGGTGAGGAGAGGGAAGCTATGTTTCCCAATCATATATATTCTATATGATCATGCCACTTCTGGGGTTTCTCAGATCCTGAAGAATGTTTCCAGAGTTTCTCACCAGAAAAAAGTTGAGAAAAGTTGCTGTAATGGAAAGTGATTTTGATTACAGATCAACTCCTTTCTCAAATAAAAGGGCATATTTGAATCTAATTATGTGGTTTGGATCAAATTCAATTGGTTTTTCATGTTTTAACCCAGTATGTAAGAATACCTGGATTTTTATCCTGATACTGCTATATAAAGCAAGTATAATCAATTAATTAGTTTCTTCAAGCCACCTCATGGAACTAGATCATATCAGTTTACACAGTCACAAAATTGTGGAACCACTCTACAAAGATTACTACACCAGGGCTTAGTGCATTATTTCTTGGAATCTCGCAAACATTGATTGGCTTGATTCATACTGATTTTGTGATGCAATCTGTGCTGGCAATTTCTCTTGCTTAAATTGTTCAACAAACTTGGGATTGCTTCCAGGTATTAAATTACTATGCAATAACTCCATTGCCTCAGTGGTCTGGGAGCAAAAAATAATTTAAGAACCAGATGTAGGCTGAAGGCTACTTCATGCTTCAGTTGTTTTAACAGCCACATTACAGACATATGTTGTATACCTGCTAAATACATAAATATATATACACCACCTTTATGAAAATTTTGTGTACATAACAAAAAGACAATATTGAGTGGGAAAGTAGGTGCAAAGTGTGCTTTGCTTTTCATGGAAGTAGAAAGCAGGGTTTAAATGGCCCTGGTTTCTACTCCCTGTGAAAAGCTACAAGAACAGAAAGCAGGATTTAAATGGAAGTGGTGAAGTGCCTTCCTGGGTTCAGGGGACTTCCCTCACCTTTCTGCTGACCGTGGCTTGCCATGGTCAGCAGAAGTCCCTTCCCATGTTATCTTCCCCCTTTCTGCTGGACTGGTCTCACCATGCCCAGCAGAAAGGTGGAAATGAAGTCCCTTCCTGGGAGCCAGGCCCCAAGAAGATGGCTATCCTCCCACAGGGCAAAGAATTGACAGAGGGACTGTAGGTGAGCAGCACCACCAGTTGGGATCTTCTCTCCAAGAAACAAGGGTAGTGGCTGGCCTGTATCTGTAACCCCTGGATAAAAGGCTGCATTGCTCTCCTGAATGCAGAGCTTATGCAATGGAAGGGACAGCTCTGCAAAGAAATGTGGAGGCTACAGTCCAACAGACATGGCCAGAGGAAACAGCAGGTGAAAGAGATTGGAGAAGAGGATGAGCCACAGGCCAGCACCTCAGCGTCAAAGAACCCAATGAGGGAGAAGTCACACTACCACAGTTAGTGGTGAACTGGGAAGTCTGCAGTGGTGGAGATGTCCAGATGTGCAATGATAGAGGATTCAGCAGAGATGATGGTGAGGAAGTACCTCACCAAGTCCCCTGAGCCTGCTGACTCTGATCCCCTGGTAATGCAAGGCTATCATCTGACCCAACCTGTCTTAAATGGTGATGAATCTCTTCTCCTGCCTTCTTACCAGTATTCAGATACATTCTCATGACTACTTGATGTAAGCAGAGAGATAGGGTGGCTCAGAGCACTCAGTCCACCTATTATTCAAACCCTAGCAGGGGAGAGGCTTTCACAATCATCAGGAGGATATAAAATGTGGGTTCTCAGCCAAGACACCTCTCCATTTGTTGGGGGGCTCTGAGTACTAAGTACATCTACCACACGAATCCCAACAGGGGAGAAATGTTCACAATCAGGAAAACATTCTGAGCCAACAGATGAGAGGCTGCAGAGCTCAGCGTACATATAGCATTCTGATCCCATAGACCAGAACAGGAAGTCTGTTATTGGCATCTAGAAGTGCCTGTTACTTTTTGGAGTATCAACACCCATGTTGCTTTGAAGTTTTGTAAACATTTTAATTGAATGGAGACAGTCTGTCTGGAAATGCATCCATTCACAAACCACCATGAGCAGCTTGAACGTTTGTATTGGTTGCCCTGCCATGAACTTCACTTTATGAATCTGCCAAAATTTATCACAAACAATTTATGAGCCAGTTTGTGCCCATCCCTGTATTTTAGGAAGCAAACCTATACATAGAACTGTCAGCTTCCAGGTGGACTGGAAGTTCTCCTGAACTTACAGCAGATTTCCAGGGTATGGAGTTCAGTTCCCCTGGAGAAAAATGGCTGCTTTGGAGGGTGTATTCGATGGCCTATTGAGGTCCTTCCTCTCCAAGTTTGCCTTCCCTAGGCTCTATCCCCAAGTATACAAGAATTTTCTAGCCTGGAAATAACAATCCTATTTGGTGAATGAGAATTCTACCACTAAGCAACTTAAACACTCATATAAATACTAAGTTCACCATTGACAGAACTGCATATAGTACCTAGGTCCAGCTATTTAACAACCAGGCTATGTGGGGTCTTATAGCTTCTTCCCATTCTACAGCGCTCCAGGTTTTCAAAGGACAGCAGTAAGTAGTCCTGTTCACAAGTTACAGTGAATGCTAACACATCCTGCCTGAACGTCAATAAATCTCTTTGTAAGAAAGAGCCAACATAGATTCACTTGACAAATGAAACTGGGGACCAGTACACAGATAAATGTGGGGATTTGTTTCACATGTTCAGCTGTACATGTATTCCGTGTAACATGAGGATTACTCCGTGTACATACAAAAATAATCAAGTATAGAAGGACTGTTCATAAGTTCACTGTAACTTGTCAACAGGTCTCCAGTGGTCAGAACTGGCTGACCCCACTATGAAGGCTACAACTTCTCAATAAAGCTTGGCACCTCCCTTCCACTTGTGTATCCTTCTCTTTTCATTAGACTTCCTACTTTCCCATCTCTTCCAAATTCCCATTGCTCCTTCTTTCCTGCACAGGCAAACTACCCATATTTTGACTTTTTATAATCATGAATCAACTATTGGCATTATCCCTTGAAAAACTTGGGACAGCTTTTCATTTCTTGACATTGACCTTTGGCTCTACAAACATGTTTTGTAATATTTGTTTTCTGTCTCTTGGCTATTGACTTACAGCACAACTTATTTTACCCATGTCCCAGAGGATGCAGTTTAATTATCTTTGGTGGTCTTCAAACTCTTGTTTTAATATTGGAAGCTAAAGCAGAGTTTATACACATATACACAAAATCCAAGGGCACCACAGGATTTTAAAGAGTTGTATCTGGGAAACTTGGATCTGACTCACTGTATCCACATAGCAGCTGCTTTTAAAAACTGCAGGAGAGGCAATTTGGCTCAGGACTATGGCGTGGGTAGAGAGCTCCTGCCTTCCCCACCTGCACCACTTTCCTGAGCCAAAATAGCCCCAGTGGGAGAGTTATTCACCCCGTTTTGAAACTGCAAGGACAGTATTCCATATTGCATTGTGCAATTTTGCCTCAAGTTCACTGAATTTAGAAAGGTGCAACTTTGCTTAGGATTGGTCAGTATATTGGTTAAGCCTTATGGCATTAGCTAGAAATGGCAGAAGTTGCTTATTGTGGTCCTTCTGGGGTTTTTTTTTACTAGAATACATGTTATGTGCATGTATGAGAGCTTTTGCTCTTCTAAATATATGAAGTGTATATATCTTTAGAGAAATCTAAAGGTCTGCTAGATTTACCTTTATGTCTACATCTTCTCTATATTCCGTCAATACCTACATTTGTCTCTTAATAGTCTGTCAATATTATAGTTAGCAGGTCATTTTTAAGAATGTGACCTAAATGTAGAAAAAAAATAGATGGCATTTGTTTTATTGTCATGTGCAAGGGTGGCAAGATAGTGATGAATAAACAGCTTCATCTAGCAGCTCTGCTGTTTTAGTTAATTTCTGCAGTACATTGTTTGAAAAAAAATTCTCACGTGTATTAAAATAATATATCACGTAATTATCTTAGATTCTGTAAGTTTTTAAAGCTATGTTGATATTACTGCCTAAGAAACAGATATAGGTGGTTTAAAGTGCAGAACATGCATATGGCTGTATTTTCTACAAAAGAAATCAGCCTTTGTCTCAAGCTGTTGCTTATTTTGTGCCCAAAAGGGTTTATTTCCCTGAAAGATTCATGTTATATTTTACCTCTAAAAGGTATAGTGTTACTCTCACTTGAATAAGCATAACTAGGCTCCCAGTTTAATGGCCATCCTAATCTGTAGCTGTCATCTTTGTAGCCCATCCCTCCATCAAAGCACCGAAACCTATTCACCATAGATGTGTAAGTATGCTGGTTACCATGCCTTTTTCTCTTACCCAGAGAAGGACGCAAATGCATATACTTCTCTGTCACATTGCTTCTTTTCTCATTCATTTACAGATGCCATGAGGTACTTTTCAGAAGAAGCAAAATGGTGGCTGGACCATTACACAGCCACTCTTCTGAAGGTCCTCTTTAGAGCCACTATGCAGCTCTTTCCTGTAAGTGACACAAACCAAGATCAGTGTTCTTGCTTTTTACTGGTGTCCATTTCCTTTACGCAAGAGGGCATTTGTCATGTAATGTTCTGAAGGGTAATTTTCTTTTATTTCAACTAGTTTTATTTTTCTCGATTCATGTTAACAGCCCTAAATGCTATCAAGGGGCCTCATGGTGGTAGAAAGTGCCTTCAAGCCGCAGTCAATGTACAGTGGCCCTATAGGCTTTGCATAGCAAGAGATGAACAGTGGCTGTTTAGATAGGTCCCATTGTTGTTGTTAGGTGCGAAGTCGTGTCCGTCCCATCGCGACCCCATGGACAATGATCCTCCAGGCCTTCCTGTCCTCCACCATTCCCCGGAGTCCATAGATAGGTCCCATACCATTACAATAATGTATAAAACAAGGTATTTAGAAAATATTATCAGAAATCTTTAGAAGTCCTTCATATACTGAGGCCCTTCATTGTAACTTACTTATTTCATATATAAATCCAGATCTGATGCTGGCCTTTCAGCATGAATGTAACTGTATGTAAATATACCATAATGCAATTGTTTTTTGTTTCTGTAACTGATCATACAAAGCAGTATGTTATACCTGCCTGAAGATTTAGCTATGTTGTCAGTTTTCTTTGCAGTATATCTAACCTTATATAACTTTTTAATAATATCATGGCTTCAATAAACAGTTTGTGTAACAGCATAAACTCTGCTTCAAAGAAGTCATACCAATTAACATATGCAGGACTGTACTGCAGGACTGAAGCACAAGACTTGGGTCTTGTTATCCCGCACAAAATAAAATATTCTGGAACAGAAAATTTCGTAATGAAATGGCTGGTGAATTCTTACACTGATGAGGCTCTAGAAGAGGTACATGCACATTACATAAGTATTCCTCATTTGTGCATGAAAACCATCTGGGTGTAGTCTGCATGCAGCTTTTTACCCACTCCCAGTTTGAATGTATCCCTGCAATCTACACTGAATTCAATTTCCACTTTGATTTTGGGTTAATGTGACCATGTGTCCCGGGAATGCCAGGACAATCCCGGGTTTTCCTGATTAGTCCCACGTCCTGGAGCATTGTTAATTTGTCCCTCGTTGGCATGTGCCTCACAAGATGACGTCCGGCTTCTTCTTCTTTGTCTCCTGGTGCAGTCCTCGGCATTTGCTTTGCTTGCCTTGACTGTGCATACAGCCCAACAGCCCTGCCCTCCAGCGCTGGGCTCAGCTCCTCCCACCACACATGTTCTGCCATGCGTTTTGATTGGCTGCTGCTCGGACTCCGCCTTCTTTGTTCAGTGGGTTCAGATCAGAGCGGCAGCACGTGGAGGAGGCTACGGAACGTGGAAGCTGGCTCCTGGAACTGTGAGGCAGAATGAGGCCTTTTTCCTTTGTTCTGCCTGGCTGCCTGTCTACCCTGGTGAGTCTCTTCCCCCCTCCCCCTCGCCCAGGCAGCCAGGCTGGACCGAGGCACTCCAGCATTTAAAGAAAAAAAACCCAAAAAACGCTGTTCGTGTTCTTTGCTCTGTGCTCTCTGGTGAGTCTCTTTCTCCCCCCCCCCAGGCAGCCTGGCTGGACCTAGGCACTCCAGCATTTAAGGGGGGAAAAACCCCAATAATGCTGTTTGTGTTCTTTGCCCTGTGCTCTCCGGTGAGTCTCTTCCCCTCCCCCTCCCGGCCAGGTGAAAGACATTTTAGAAAGGAAAAAATGCTGTTTGTGTTCTATGCAAAATTTTCTTCCGTATTGAACCCCCTTCTTTACCAGTCTTTTAGTGATAAAGGGGAATGTGGTGAATCCGGATCTCCAGGCCACAGCTGGAGGTTGGCAACCCCCGGGTCAGTGCTGTCCCTCTTTCTCAATCTTGAAATCTGGTCACCTTAATTTTGGGTGCTTTAAATTTTCTATGCATGATTGATTTGTGGTGACCCTACCTTTCTCCTGTGAAAGACCACCATGAGTAAATGTGTAGACGGCTCCATTTTGGAAATTAACTTGCCTGGGAGCAAAGGTGTCTTCCCTCAGCCCTAACTTCTCTCAGTAGAGATTTGCCTCTTGGATTTATTGCCCCTCCTCTGCTGTCTCCAATCCTCTCCCCCCCATTCCATTCAAGCCTCCTGCTGCACTTGCCTTCCCTTTCTGTTCTGAGCTTCCCCAATCTACGCGGGCCTTCCTTTGGCCTTGGTCCAGAAATTGCAGCTGGTGCAGAATGCAACTGCTAGGTTCCTCACGGGGACATCTTGGAGGGCCCATATCTAGCCTGTGCTGAGGCAGCTGCATTGGTTGCCAGTTGCTGCCTGGATCTTGTTCAAAACTCTGGTTTTGACCTTTAAGGCCCCCCATAGTCTGGGTACCACATATCTGAGGGATCGCCTTTCGCCCTATGCCTTCTGCAGGGCTTTACACTTTGCAGGCTTTAATCTTCCAGTCATTCCCAGCCCCAGGGAGGTATGCCTGGCCTTGATCAGGGCCAGGGCCTTCTCAGTCCTGGCCCCTACCTGGTGGAATGAGCTCCTGGAGGAGCTGCAGGCCCTGCGGGAGCTTTCAATTTTCTGCAGGGCCTGCAAAATGGAGCTCTTCTGCCAGGTTTATGGTTGAGGCCAGCACGGCGAGGAAGATCTGATGGGCCTCCTAGTGTTAAGAGAGTAAGCATTCACTACTCTCTTTACTCACTATTATCTACGCTTCCTCCTCCCACTACTGTACTAGATTTCTGGGAGGGTTACTTGGTTGCAGACTGCCATGGTTTTTAAAAGTTGTTAGGAGTCTATTTATTATACATGAATGGATGTCTGGAATTGTTTTTAATGGGGTTTTAATGGGGCTTTTAATACGGACAGTTGTAACTCACCACAAGCCGATTTGGCAGTGGCGGGAAATAAGTCTAAACAATAAATAAATCACATGCAGAACAGTTTGTTTCGATGGGGTGGGGTGGTAGTCGGGGTAGAGAAAGATCTGAGTTCAAATCGATCTGAAGTCAACAGGATCCACACCTGAAAAAAGTAAGTAAGTGCAGAATCAGCCCAGGATGCAAAACAGGGAATCTAAGATCCCATGAGCAAAATTTGCTCAAGATCTCCAGTCCCAAAGAGGTTAAATTTGCCTCCATGAGGGCCAAACATTTTTGATCCTGGCCTGATAGAATGATCCACCTGGTTAGATCGGGGGCTGTGGAACCTCAGACGATTCCGCAGAACCTGTAAAGCAAAGTTGTTCTGCCAGGCCTATGGCTAAGACCTGAAGTAATACTGAAATTCTGGGCTGCCTGCCCAAAACATCAGTCATATTACCCCCCTATCAACCATCAAATAGGCTTTATGACCCCTCTCACCAGAGAGAAGGCGACATGAATTCAATTTTAAGCTCAATATAAACTATATTTTAGGATTTTACTTTAACAATTGTTTTGTTTTTACTCTTACTGTATTATTTCTATTGTTATACTTCTGTTTTTACCTGCCCTGAGCATTCGGGGAAGGGCAGAATATAGATAAAATTGTATAGTACATTACATTTTCTTTGAGGAGTGCATACATATCTTTTGATCTCCTCCAAGAGAATCATCACAGCCATCTCTACACACAGTTCACCAAACAAATAGCTGAATTAACAGCCACTGTTACTTTTCAGGCAGTAACTATGCATCTGGGGGAAAAACATTTCACACAAATACATGCAGATGACATTTCTCCACTGCTTTCTGAGCACCCAGAGTGATGTTCCAAGAGTAAGGAAGTAGGAATTCCAAGTCTAAGATGAAAGTCAAACCATGGTGCACACTAAAACAAGCCATAAATGATGTATGTTGCAATATGTATTCTGAATAAAGATATTGGATTTCTTTTGGTGCCTGACAACAAATTCACAACAGCAAATATTTGACACTGAGCTGCATGTTATGTGGAGAGCTATATGCTAGGAAATCTTTGCGTTTTGTGCTAGTGCAACAGATCCATGCAGGCAGCAGTACAAAAAGAATGAGGCAAAGCTGTCTGAACAGAGATTTTGTCTATCCACTTGATATCTGAAAAAATCAGAGTGTCATAATTCACACACCCATAAAGGCTACAACTTTTTTGTTCTCTGTTTCTTGCACTGTTCAAAATCCTACAAAAATTCAACTAACCCAGATGATGACAGCCCAGCCTGTACCATTCCATGTATTTTGTAGAACTTCCAGTCCTTATTTATTTGTGCAGGAAGGGACAGAGAAAAATTCTATTGACTCCAGCTGTGGATTAAAGTCTGCAAAGCATTCTTCTTGTGTCCCCTACCTTCCATTCTACAAGTAAACACAACTTTATTTATGAAAAGCTAGAGTGTAGCGTTTTGCCAAGTAAGTCAAAGAAACTTAACACACTGGCTTGGATCCAAAGGTCCTGCTCTGCAAATGAAAGGCTTATTCTGGGGGAGGGAAACTCCAATATTCAACTATCTGCAGCTTCTATTACCCTAAGCAGGTTTGGAATATCCCCTAATTTTCTGAAGCCAGTTTTTTGGGGGGGGAGGGGAGAGGGAGGGCTTCAAAGAGATGCAAGATCCCCACCTGTACTAGTAGCCATGTCTCTTTCTTACACACTTTGGACTTTTGATATAAGCTCTTGTCCCTTCTGCTTTAAGTTCTAGAATGATCATTTGTGAACAAATTTGACGCTTAACATTTCAAAATAGACTGTCATAGCAGCATCAGATCAACAACTCTACATCTATTCTGCTCAGCTGATAGCAGTACAGGCATTACCAGGGACTACAAACAACAGACAATATTCATGGAAACTGTTTTTCAAGTATGTAAGCCATAAATATGCACCCCAGTTATTAGGCTGGGGTGCCTCCTTCCCCCTCGATCTACATTAAACTGTCAGGAGCCAGCCCTGCCATAGAACTCCCAGGTAGCTGACTCATTTGTTTACAGGCTGTATCACAATTGCATGGTTCTGTGTAGGGATGCCAGTCAAATCCTGCCCACTCTCAACTGCACCCACATAGTCTCCAGGTATTTTCCAACCCAAAGTTAGCAACCCTAGCTTTGTGGCCTGGGAGGAAGGGGAAGGCTTCTGCTAGGCATGGGGGCTGTTGCCATGGCATTGCTGTGGATCACCCTGGATGGGTGAGAGGTGTGGCATAATAATAAGTTCAGCTATCCAGTACATTTGATCAACTGGCAAGTTACATTACTTATGAGAACAAAACTTATACTGAGTAGAAAACAGGAGACTTACTTGGCATGAGGTCCAACACGAGAATCCCAAACTTTGCACTCCGCACTGCAAAAGACTATTATCCATCTATCAGTCACATTTTATCTGACCTTTTATTCAAGACATACATGGCTCTCATCTCATCCATTTCTCCTCACTCACTACACTAGGCTGAGAAAGACGAATGACTAGCCTCAGGTTAGTGAATTAATGGTGTCAAGGAGTTGAGTCAGACTCTTCCAGGTGTTAGTTCAACATTATAGCCATTATGCCATATGAGTTCTCCGAACCAATACTCCCTGAATAGTTCCTTGGAGATTTAATTGTAGTGGTTTTTTTGACATGAACTATGAAAAGCATAAGCTAAGCACAAGAAAACAGTATCAGCAAAGAATGCATTGCTGAATTGCTCAACAGTCATTTCATAGCAATAAGAAAGGTTTCTAAATTCAGTTCTGAAAGTTGTCAAGTACTATTGTTTTTCAGAGAAGTGAGATACTGAAACATAACAGAAAGAAAAGTAGGCAGCTAGTCAGGCATTTCTGAAATTTGCACTTTATAAATGACACATGCTGTTCACCTTTGCCTCCATCTCTCAGGTTGAAACTTCAATAATGACTTATGTGGAATTTAGGAGCCACCATTCTCCTACCCTTAGTAGTGCCAGCCTCCAAGTGGCACCATGAGATCTTTCTGGCCTCAGAGATCAGATTTCTTGGAGAAGATAACTAATTCAGAGGGTGAACTCTATGACTTCATACCCTGTGAAGTTCCTCACACACCCAAGCTCCACACTGCCCAGGTTCGACCCCAACATCTCCAGGTATTTCCCAAACCACAACAGACAAACCATGTCAGTAGCTTTGTTATGCCCTTTTCTTACTTGCCTGGCCTTGCAGAACTTCAGACTTGGAGATGGGAGGGGATTTGTAACACCTGAATACTGTTTCTCCTCTCCACTGGGTCTCTCTTGTCTAACCTGTAAAGAGAACACAACCATGAAGCTAATAAAACAGATGGCAAATGCTCAGTCAATTCCCCTGAAGTCTTGTGAGACCTCAAGAGAATTTAGGCTGTATCACAGCCTCCAACTCCCTCCCAATTTGGCATGTCAATTCCCAGTGGGACCTGGGGATCTCTTGGAATTACAGGTCATCAGACTCAAGATATCGGTCCCCCTGGAAAAAATGGCTGCTTTGGAGGATGCAGTTCATAGCATTATACAACACTGAGGTCCTTCCATGCCCCAAATCCTGCACATTCCCACCTCCAAAGTCTCCAGGTATTTCCCAAATCAGAGCTGGCAACCCTACTCCTAATGTCCTGACCATGCTTAACTGCAAGCAGCTGTTGTCAGCAACTGAAGAAGGCCCATACTGTGCTACTATTTTCTCCTTCTTTCTGCTGTTCTGGCTGGCTTGGCAGCTGGTGGATGTGGTTGACTGTGTTGCTGATGTTGCAGCATTCCTTTTTGTTGCTTGCTCCATGAATTCCAAAACAAGGATCTGATGACTCCTATGTAAGTCCAAAAGAGCCTCTGGCAATAGGAGTGGGCCTGCTTCTGGAGAGGAGGCCACTCACAGAGCAGAAGTAACAAATGGGAGAAGAAGCAATTAACCTTTCCCCTACCAGCCATTTTTCATCCTCATCCCCGCCATCTGCCACCACCTAGCTGTTTCCCCCTAGTATACTTTTTATCAAAGTTATAAGCGATGCCCTTTGTAGAAGATTGCTTGTGAGAAAGGCAAAAGGTTATCTTTGTAAATCTGATCATACAAAAGAAAAATAACAGGAGGGAAAGAAATCAATGATAAAGAACACTCTTCTGTGAAATTAAGCAAACATTTAAAGTGGATAATACTAGGGCAGATGGGTGTCCGTATATCACTTTTAGCCAACACTGTGCATTCAAGTTACAAGTTATGTGGTGAGATTGCTGGAAACTTAAAGCAATAGGAAAGGAGTCCACAACAGTCTGCATGAGATGAGAAGGAGACAGCATGTCTGTGCGTGCACTTCGCAGAATGTAGCTCCAAGAAAAACTAGGAAAGTAATTTGACCAGGGTGACTCACGGAAAACATGCCTGGGAAACAGAACACAAGTGGGTCTGCAGGGAATACAGCAATCACTTAGAGAGATGGGAGGGGAAATAGCCCACAATTGCTTCCAACTGACCCCTAAGATTTATGTTCACACACACACACCGTTCTGCAGTCATGGGAACACAAGAATACATATGGAACATATGAATAAACTAGATTTCTCATCCTCTGTTGGTGAACTGATCTCAGCTGTAATCTCAGGAGATCTCTGGCTACCACCTGGTTGGCAACCTTATTCCAGAGACTAGCAGGATGCTTGACTATGTGGATGACTGGTCTGATCTAGCAGGGCCCTTCTTATGTTCTGTCTGTATTTACAATCACTATGCTCCCTGTGTACAAACTGTTACTGTGTATTTTTTAACTGTAATCCTGTATCTTCA
Source organism: Paroedura picta (assembly GCF_049243985.1). Lineage (NCBI taxonomy): Eukaryota > Metazoa > Chordata > Lepidosauria > Squamata > Gekkonidae > Paroedura > Paroedura picta. The sequence continues at coordinate 74,732,841 of NC_135373.1, read as the reverse complement.
GGGAAGGATATCTTCAGGACCAACCTCCAGACGGTAGCTGGATATTTCCTGGGATTACAATTGATCTGCAGATGACAGTGTTTAGTTCTCCTGGAGAGAATGGCTGGTTGGAAGGTGGACTCTATACCATTATGCCTCATTGAAGTCTCTCCTGTCCACAAACCCTACCTTCCTTAGCCTCCACCTCCAGGTATTTCCCAACCCAGAGCAGTCAACCCTAGTTCAAGGACTTGAGTGTCAAGTCTGTAGAGAACTGTAGTCAATGGCTTAGATTCAGCAGAACCTTTCCACTTGTACTACATTTCTTGTGCAAGTGGAAATGCAAAGAAAGAAATATGTAGCTGCTTGTGTTAAGTCCAGTGTATTGTATGCCAGCTTGTATTTCTGCTAGTGTAAAATCCTATACAACGAATTTGTATAATAAATAGGGAAGATAGTACTAGGTGCTGCACAAGATTTTGCAAAAGGAGAATTGTGCTGTCACTTTATGTGACATTTGCATATCACGGTGTCCAAACCAATATAGGTCATTTCAAATATCTATGTTCCCAAAAGGCCCTGTCTTTGACATTTTGATGCTTGTCTCTTTAACTGGACCCAAGTTTCCTTTTTCCCTTTTGGTGATCAGTCCAGATGACCTTGATTTGTAAATGGATTTTACTGTTGGTGATTCAGACAATGAAACATTTATTCTGGTGTAGATCAGCTTTTGCAATGTATGGCTGCGAAAGTTGGACCATAAGGAAGGCCGAGCGTCAAAGAATTGAGGCTTTTGAACTCTGGTGCTGGAGAAGACTCTTGCGAGTCCCTTGGACTGCAAGGCGAACAAACCAGTCAGTCCTAGAGGAGATCAGCCCTGACTGCTCTTTAGAAGGCCAGATCCTGAAGATGAAACTCAAATACTTTGGCTACCTCATGAGAAGGAAGGACTCCCTGGAGAAGAGCCTAATGCTGGGAGCGATTGAGGGCAAAAGAAAAAGGGGACGACAGAGAATGAGGTGGCTGGGTGGAGTCACTGAAGCAGTAGGTGCAAACTTAAATGGACTCCGGGGAATGGTAGAGGACAGGAAGGCCTGGAGGATCATTGTCCATGGGGTCGTGATGGGTCGGACACGACTTCGCACATAACAACAACAGATCAGTTTATCCTGCCCTCTTTTCTTCAGTGATCTTGTTTTGGTTTCCCAGCTGTGGATCATTCGTCATTTGCTACTACTACAAGCGGGAATAAAGGATTTCATAGAATATGTCCACCTTGTTGGTTTTGAAACATTTTTACTGCACCATCTTGACTATGTTCTGACCTATTTTATTGTTTGTTTTGCTTAGTCATTCATTCTATATCACTAAAAGCACTGTAAAGCTTTACAGAGCAGCATAGGTGCCAAATGTTTCTCAGAGGATGGTCTCTGACTTCTTTGAGATGTGTCACTCTGTGGCTCCAACACCCACTGGAGACCCACTGGATGTCAAGTAATTCCCTGCACCAGCATCAGGAGTCCCAGCCAGTGGCACATTGCTGAGCAATGCTGCTGCCAGCATAGCAACCAGAACTGGTACATTGAATATAGGAAAGGAGGAATCTAATTCAGTTGGTGTTCTAAGTTTTCTCCCCCCATCCCCACCGCAGTAACACACTGATGCAGCTAGGGTTGCCAGCTCTGGGTTGGGAAAAACCTGAAGAGTTTTTGGGGTGGAGCATGCTGAGGGTGGGGGTTGAGGGTGGGAGGGACTTCATCAATAGGGTATATAATGACAAACAGTCTACCTTCAAAGCAGCCATTTTCTCCGGGAGAACTGAGCTCTGTGGCCTGGAGATGAGCTGTAATTCCAGGGGATCGCCAGGTCTGGAGGCTGGCATACAGCAAAGAAAGTGGCATTTTTAAAACTACCACTAAGTGAGAGACAAAAATAAGAACTTGCCCCTCACCACCTCTCACTCTGCCTGTGTTGCTGTGATATACCACCGAGTTTATTTACTTCATTTATATCCCACTTTCCTTCCATCAGGGGACACTCTCTGCATCTCCATTTTATCCTGCTACCTGGGTGGCCAAACACAGGGCACCAGTAAAGAGAATATAAACCCAAGGCAGGAGCCCATAGTTCAGATGACAGTGCATGAGGGACAGGGTTACTTCACTCTGGCCTCATGATGTGCAAACACACAATATGCAAGCAAGGACTGCTGGTAAAAGTGTCCATTGCCTAACAGTCATGGGTGATGACAAACCCAGGTGAATCTCCCCAGGTTCCTGCCAAACACATTCTTCCCCAGTTTCGATAAGTGCAGTCCATCAGGTGCTAGTAGGCCTTCCACAAGAAAGCCTATCCCATGGTCCCAGAAACCAAATCTCTCCTGCCGGCACCAACTACGCACCAACTACGCAGCCAGTGATTCACCTCCATTATCTTCCTCTCCCGGCGCATTCCTCTTCCCTTGACAGGCAAGATTGAAGAGAATACCACTTGTGCCCCCATTTGCTTGAGCTTCCTCCCCAGATCTTGATAGTCTTTTTTAATAGGAGCGATGGTATTCAGGGACATGTCATTCGTTCCCACATGGACCATCACAAATGGGTAGCGATCCGTAGATTTGAGGAGTTTGGGCAGCCGTTCTGAAACATCTTTAATTTTCGCCCCTGGCAAGCAACACACCTCTCGGGTTAGGGGGTCAGGCCCAGCCACATGGCGATCCATTCCTCTTAGCAGGGAGTCTCCAATTACCAGTACTCTCCTTTTTTTTTTCTTCTCAACTCCATTTCCTTCTGTCCCCATGGCCTCTTCCCTTTGTCTTGGACTTTGTTTTGGGACCTCTTCCCTTGTTGACCCTTTCATCTCCTCTGCAAGGGCCTGAAATCTATTCTGGAGCTCCAAAGGCCCCGAGAACTGTCTCACTCTTCGCCGTTGAGTCTTTTTCCGAACTGTCTACAGAGGCTCCCTATTGTGGTCAATCTCCTTATCCTCTTCAGGACTAGTTGTATTGTCTTTATTCCGAGTTGCAGGGCTCTGGTCTATGAACTCCTCCCCTTCCTTACTTTGGGTCAGAGTAATAATTCTGTTAATAATTCCTACTACTATGTTTTTATGACTGATATGCCAATTAAAGTAACCGATTGATTGATAAACTGGACCAGAAATTGTTTTGTAAAAAAAGGCTTTTAATGGGAAATCAGTGATAAGTGCCACCATCTCAAAAAATGATCACCCTTTGAAGCGGCCTGTTATTTCAAGGAGCATTATTTCAAGGAGAATTGACAGCCAGGCATGGTGTCAACAAATGGGGATAATGATGATGAGAATTGCTACAGGAATATCAAATGTCTGTCATTTTCAAAGATTTCTAATCATACTCCATGGATCTGAAGCACTTTCCTTGCCCAGTTGGCTTCTTAACTGTTTCCACTTGTGCTGTGAATGAGAAATTGTTCTTGGTTTCATTTCTCTTTCTATTCATTTATATTTTTGTCAGCAGTTTCATTTCTCCTTTCTTTGCCCTTGGTTTTGTAGGTGTTCTACAAAGTGGTCTTCTAGCCATTCCCAATGTTGTTGGTTGATCCCTTAATTTAATTTATGATTTCTTGTGAAGATTACATGTAACATAGTGCAAAGTGAATTTTTATGTAGTATTTGTGTATATTGCTCAAAACATTTGGAAGGATACATCTGTCTGCATAAAGGTGCAAATGTCAAGGGGAAAAGTAGGAATGCCAGAAAGCTTAATATTCATGGATTACGAAAAAGGGAAAAAAACACACCACTAAGCACCTTAACACCAAGGATTTTCAAAAGGAGCTTAGTTGCTGCTGCCCTGGAGATACAAGGCCGAGTGATAAATTGCAATGTAGTAATATCAGAAATCACGAACCAAAGTAATCCAAACTAAACAGCTGACAGGACAGACTCTTAGAAGTATCAAATATATCCATATAACAAAGGCAAGAATGTGCCTTCCTTACAATGTCCAATATGGCTTATTTGTTGAAGAGGATCTCAGTCTGACTGAACTAGTCCTGAAGGCACCTCTTCTAATCGAGTGACACACTTACATTGCGTGTGTGCTAGCAGCCGATAATGATAATCTTCAAACTAGAATGAATTTTGTTTCCCCCAGGATGTGGTCCCGAGGGCTTCTTTGGAAGTTGTAGGGAAATGGAATGCACTTTCACTTCAGCCTTTTCCATTTCTGCTGTAATGCACAAAATGGAACTCCCAGATCTCATTTACGTTGTGGGTCACAAGCTCCAGAAGTCATTGGAGGGATACAGATCTCAAAAATACAACAGTAAGCTGTTTCATATGATGCAGGGGAAATAGGTGTAAGCCTACTTTAAACAGAGTCTTTCCTTATTTGTTCCCAGTTAGGCCTTCTCTTGCAGTCTTCCCTGCTTGTTGACTGGCTTTCTGTAGTAAGTGCTGCTGTTGATCTCAACAGGCTAAAGCTTTCTTTTACATTGTAAATGTAAAAGATACTCTAACCCTGCACCACACTGACTCTCAGCTTTTCCTCCTTGCCTCCCCCCTGGCTGCCTCTCCCTGGGGAAAGTCTAGCTACATTGAAAATGTGTGGTGGCCACTGCTGCAACCAGGGTTGCCAGTTTCCAGGTGGTAGCCGGAGATCTCCTGGGATCTATTAAAGTCCCTCCCCTCCACCCCGCCCCTCAGGTTCCACCAGGCCTTCACTCAAGGGTAAGGTGACCAGATTTTAACATTGGTAAAGTGGGACACCATTGACTGGGGGGGGGGGGACAATCTAGTCACCTTACTCAAGAGAAGTAAGCAGATCCACCAACTAGATCCCAGAGGTCCCTTCCATCATGAAATAATTTCTATTTGACACAAGTTCCTATTATCAAACTGTTTCATATGTTCAAACCAGTATGTTTATTTACAATCTACTGTTTCATGAAAATTTCATATAAACTGCCCTGAACCCCAAGAGAGGGTGATATAGGAATATATAATAAAATACATAAGAAATAAATAAAATCTCCAGGTGTTTCCCAACCCAGAGCTGACAACTCAAACTGGACCCAGAAAAGTAACACTGGGCTGAGGTGAGGTGTGCTAGATCAGTTAGAAACCATTAGTGCACCTGGGTTCAATGTGTACATTGCAAAATGGCAAAAGGCCTTGCCACAGCACTTATTGAGTCCTCCCTCCAGATCAGGCTTTCTCATCCAGGATTTCGTGAAACCCTGGGGTTTCTTTACAGCCCTGGAAGGGTTCCCTGAATGGGTGGGAGTTTATATATATAAACTTAGATGCAGCATTTCTTAGATGTGTAGATGTGTATAAGTATCAAGTTGGGTGATAAAATCTAAGAAATAAAAGAATTAAAAACTATGGTCATGTCAACTCACCCCCACCCACCACACAGTGACCAATAATGGACCTGGAGAGGGTACATGTGTACACAGCTATGCTTCCCAACCATATTCTGCATGATGACACCACTTCTGGGGGTTCTAGAAGCCTGAGGAATATTTAACAGGTTTCTCAATGGTAAAAAAAAGTTGAGAAAGGCTGCTCTGGGTCATGGGGATAAGGAAGCAGGGGTGGACTGGGAGATCAAGATAACCACAGAAAGAGCTCTCCCCTTGTCATTCACTGACAGAAGCTAAGGTTTGAAGGCAGGCAATATAATTGTGGTTGCCAAGTAACTCCCACACTGGGCACTGAGATCTCAAGGGAAATTTGTTTCTTAAAGGCACTGGCACTGTTTTCCTTATTTGGGGGTGTTAGATCCCACATTTTAATTTTTTTTTAATCTGTGGTTTTATTGCAAATATGCAGCATTTCTTAGATGTGTAGAAAATTACCTTTGTCTTTTCTTGGCTCCAGATTTCAGTATCAGTGGATGGGACCATGGGGACTTAGGTATATTGACTGTAGAACAAAATAAATTATATAGTTATGAAATTATGAAGGATATAGAAGTAAAAATGTAAAGATGCTATTGTATCAGTAAAGGCTTGAATTCAAGGTCCACTAGTGAAAGTTAGACTCGGGATGAATAGAATGAAGTATATTTTCCCATAGTGCATAACCAACCTTTGAAAGCCATTGCTTGAAAGTATTGATATGCACATGGAGCATTATAGATATATCAAGAACAATAAGCCACAATAACTTTTTAAAAGTGCTATATTCCAAGGCAGTATACCCATGTCATGGGGGTGTTTAGGTGGATCACAGAAGATGGTTCATTATTTTCAGCCTTCAAGAACTTTGGCTGTATCCATGCATTGTTGAATTGTATCCATGGACTATTATTGTGCTAAAGTAATAATTTGTATCTGGATTTTCTGTGTTGTCAGGAAAACTCAGACCAGGAACATAGGGTCAGTAACAACACAATATTTAGCCGTATGTGGATGTAGCCTAACTGCCCATTCTTGCTAGACAGGATTTAATTTTGGCTTGATCCAGCAAGGTACTTCTTAGGTTGATTTTTTCCCTTATTGCACCAAAGGAACTTGTGACCTTGCAAAACGATGTTCTTATATACCTCTAAATAAATAACCTGCTGAAAAAAGTATTGCACATTTCTCCTGGTGATATATCAGTGTTTCTAACCCGAGTCATGGGACAGTGCCTTCACATTTGTTTTCCCCAGTGGAAAATAATATTCATGTAAATAATTTTTCACAACCCACTGCCCTTCAGTGCCTGAAACCTCAAAGAGAAAATTGCATTTATCTCAATGGGAACTCTTCTGCTATTAGCCAAGTAAACATGGCCTGTGACTGAAACCTCTCCTACAGAAAAAAAATATATTTTTAACAAACCAAAATCTGCAAGCAATTTTCAGTTGTTAAAAACACAGCGTGCTTGTTGAGCTTCCTCAATACTTTTATGTATCTGTACTCACTGTTTGCTACATCATACTATACTATCCAGTTCTTCAAATTGTGGTACGGAAGCATTAATTCATGCATATTCAACTGTCAAACAGTTCTTGCACCTGGTATCTTCAATATTATGGGGCTGATTTTAACATCTGGTGGCATGTGCACAATTTTGGGAGGCATGAGGGGCCACTGGTGGTTTGTGCTACATTCAGGATTCAATAAGGATATACCCAGTATGAACTGGTGCCTCCATGGCCCATTATGCACAGGGGGAATAGTGCGCATTCGGGGTGGAACGGCAGCGACTAAAATCACCAATAACGCACAGTGCTGGCTGCAACCGACTGCAGATTCGGTGCATGCCGCCGAAAAAGCCATGTTAGCAAAACATGGAAGAAAGCATGGCTTCTGGGTGACCAGGGCGCAACCAGAAGCGGCGCCGGGGTCGCCACGTGCATAATCGGTTACTCTGGGTTTTGCTGCCATTGCATCCCGTCCCGTGCATAAGCGGTTTGCTTCGCTTCTTCCCCCTCCGCGTTTTCCATGTGACCCGAAATCGTCGTTTCGGCTGCTGTGCATAATGGGCCAATGAGGGAACAGTGGATGTAGTTTCTGCGATCTATGGGATTGTAGCATTCTTTTCTGAACCACTAAATTTGTCCAAAGTGATTGCACAATCCTGCAGAATGGAATCAGCTTATTCAACAGTACCTCTTATGTGAGCCGGACTTGGACACGTGTCTGCTGCCACTGGACACTTTTCGGGGGACTGTTGAGAGGTATATGAAATAAGTATTGCTTGGAATATCTGCAGGTTTGGCATCAACACTGTGTTTTTAGGAAGTGGTGTGGAGTTGAAAAGTAGTCTAAGCCTGTGCTTGTTCACTTTGCCTTATGTTGAGTCAGAGGTAATTTCTAATCTGCTTGCATATTCTCTCTGCAGATGTGATAACTGTTGATGTCAAATCATACTTTGCTAATCAAATTTGGTTCTATGATGGTATCATGGAAAAAAATTCATTCATTCATTCACATTTATATATGAATGGCACAAAGGGCAATGCTTCCCACCTTTATTCCGAATGGGAGAGCATTTTTGCCTGTCTGGAGCTTCCGCTCTTGAAAATTCACTAAATGGCACATTTTCGCTACCCAAAAAAACTATGGAAAACTTTTATCTTCCTTTTTGGCTAAGTACATTGCCAGATTATGAAAGGGTGCAGGTGATCAAAGGGAGACATATATTTTATCCAGAAACCAACAATATGCTCTTGTGTCAGTGTGTCAGTATGCCTCATATTTTGGGGGAAACAACACTAACTAATTGCTGCTTCTTTCTTTGTTTCTTTTGCAGAATATAGAGGCAGAGGTTCTCTCTCTTTTGGAATAATCACTCTGCTGTAATGCAGACAGGTCTGCTGATAGTTTGGAGTCCAAGTTAAACCAAAAGAGAGATTTAATCACACCATACCATAGCAATAATTTCACAGTTTACACCCAAACCATACTTTACTGAATCATGGCTTGATGTCACAAAGTTCTGTACAGTTGTATTGGATGAGAATCAGCAGAAGGGAATGGTAGCAGAGAAGCATAGTCTTCCTCATTAGTCTTGTTACTACCATCTCATAGGTTTTTAAATTAACTCTGTGGTATCTTTTATATGATTCATGCCAAGCCTTCTGCCACTCATGCTCTTTAGCTTTTTCAGGTCATCAATAAATCACTGTTCTGGAACCCTATCTGAGAGAAGGAAAAGACCCCATCAGAAATCTGGTATCTATAGATCCCTACAAAGAGTCTGTGTTGAAGCTCTTGAAATCCCTCAGATCACTCTGAAGACCAAATGGATTCATTTATCTCTAATGGTGGATTGGTCTACCACCCTTAAAGGGAAAGAGTGACAAAGCCAACCATATCTTCAGAAGATAATGATCTAACCATGCAAAGGACTTAATCTCTAATCATATCACCAATAATTGCTTGCTATAAAAATGTAGTATGTTCAGCCCATAATAAGGACAATACTATTGTTGCCATGATGTCCTGAGCTTGGCACAACACATGCTACCTACTGATTTATCAGTAAAGACATCTGTAATGGGACAATGTCCACTTTGAGATTTGTCAATCTTTTGTCCAGTAATATCTCTAATTCGTCAATTTTAAAGCTATACTTACATAATAGACTGATAACAGCAAAAGAACACAAATTTACAATATCTAATTCAGCCATTTTCATATAGTGATATACATTTTTGTTACTGCAAATAATAGACTGAAACACAAATGATCTTTGCTTTGACAGACTTCCTGACATTCGGCTGTCACGAGTTGGATTTATCAAGAATACACAGACCTTGTTTGCTAATGGAAATTAGGCACAACTAATGCAGTAGCAATGAACAAATGGGGCAGTTTCCCCCAGGGCTTATAAACACTGTTGCCTGGTTACAAATCCATTCAAATGACTTTACATTTGAAATGATGAAGAAGGCGTGTTGGAAGCCATTTGTTGTTTTTATAAATGACAATTCTTAACAGTGCCAGGTCATGTAACAAACCACATTAACCTTCTATTGGATTTATCATCTGTGCAATTTCACCATGATTATGATAACACCACATGTACAGTGCTGGATGATTTCCATGGAAGGAAGTACAAAGCCACATCTTTAATGCAGACTTTTATTTAGGATTGTACATTTCACAACACACAGTAAACTCTGTGTTATTACCTCATTTGTTATGTTGGTAGAATTAAAACAAGAGAATTAAACAGCAAACGTGTATGATTTGGGGATAAACATGCTGCACCTATAGTCCTAGAAAGAGTTGTTATCCAAAAGAACTGCAAGCATAACATTTTTATTCTTATGATTTTGCAAACCAAGAAAGCACAGTACACACAATCTTCTCAATATGTATGTTCTCCATTTTGTGTGAACAAGTCAACACGCATTTTCTAGCTTCAATACTCGCAAATCCAAAATCTAAGTTTCCAATCACATGTACCAAAGCTAGAAAATAACTCAAAATAGTGCATGTATTAAGAGGATTGCATTCACTGTACTCTCCCTCGAACATGCAAGGTAAGAGCACTCAAACTATGATTGACAAGAACTACATTGGACCGGGCTTGCTCACTGTGAATTACCAGTCTGAACACAATCTACCTTCCACATATTGTGGTCTAGCAGCTGCTTAACAATCTTAGACAAGTGACAAAAAATGTTTTTTGACCCCATAGTGGGCCACTACATATCATTGGCAGGTTCTATTGTGCTTTGTGAGTTGTAAGTTGCACAGTCTACAGAGTTGCAGTGTGTCTCCCCTAAAGTGCCATAACACTCAATACTGTTATAAATTCAGAAGCTTCAGCAGTCATCCTGCATTGTTGTATTTCACACCAAAACGTGGAAATTTGAATTCACACAAAAAAACCTGCATATCCCTATTGGCATACAGTAAAAGATTAACAATCTACCCAGTATCCAGGACTTGGTTCATATTTTTGGCAGCCCATACACAATCACCTGCAATCTCTATCACCTACAAATTTGTGATCCCTAAACAGCTGCCAAGCCCACGGGTGGTCCTATGCATGATCATGTGAGGGCCGCTCAATATATGAGCCAAGCCCAACTGGTGACGCTAGTGGGGGCATTGCTTGAGTTTTGCACTGTTGGAGTCTAACAACCCTTTTAGGTTCTAATATTCAGATACTCCAGCAAATGCTCCTTTAGAAGTCAGAGCAAAGCTTGCATTCACCCACTGACGGAAAACACCAGCTATCATTCTCTAGCTTATAGCCTTCTGATAACAACCTTATCAGAGGAAGGAAAAATCCAAATGCTCCTCTCAGGGGTAAACACTAACATCTCTAAACAAGTAACTAAATATTGTGCTGCAGCTTACAAGTTACATCAAACATGTGTTAGCACTGGAAACTTGTCATGAATTTTGGTAATTGAATTATTTTTAAACCATTCCTGTTTAATATTATTTTAAATTCCCAATTTTATGACTATTTACTACTTTACAATATTTTGTATTAATTACAGTGTTGTTCTGGGTTTTTAAGTGTTTTTATACCTGGAATGGAGCCATCTCTCTCTCTCTCTCCCTTTCTCTCTCTCTCTCTCTCTCTCTCTCTCTGAGAACAACTTGCTATTCTATACAATTTGAAGGAATCAAATGATTTCATGGAGCACACCAGTGGTGCCATCAGAAGCAGAGCTACTAAGTAATTTGATTTAGGACTGCACTGTTCAGTATCTGAATCTATTTCTAGATAAAGAAGATATATAGACCGTTTCCACATTGAACGGTAAAATGCATGTGGCCTCCTGCTTGAAAACGTGGGATGATAAACCTCACGTTTGCGGCCCTCCTCATGGGAAACCCCTCCCATGTTCTCCTTCTGCCCCACTGTGGCTTTTTGCCCCCTGAACATCTCCCCCCTGCTCTTCAGCTTGTCAATCACAGCAAACCTCCAATCACAGCACAGCAGTTCTCTCATGGACTGAAACTTTCTTCCACCCTCTGAGCCCCGAAATTAATTTTTTTTAAGGCACTTCTGGATTGCTATGTGATAATGCCACAACACAGACACATTTTAATAAAAATCAACACTTCTGCGTCGCTATGGAGAAAAACCAGTATAATACAGCACCCCCCCCCACACACACACACACTTTTTGGGATTCATGTTCTGTTGGACTTTATCTCTGGGTGGATTTCTGGAATGCTGAACGTGGTAACTGGAACGTAAAAAGTCATTGTTTGTAAACAGTTCACTTAAAAACAAAGTGCTCAGACCCCTGTATGATTGGGAGAAGGCTGCTCACCCGGCCCCCTCTTTCCCAGCTCATTTCCCACCTCCAGAAAACACAAACTGGGCTGTTTTTGCCTGCCTGAGCTGTGCAAAGGCTGGACCTAATAACTGAATCCCCAAAACACTTTTTTTTTTTGTAAACGGTTGGCTTAAAAACAAAGGACTCAGACCCCTGTGTGATCAGGAGGAGGCTGCTCGATCATCCGCCTCTCCTCTTTCCCAGTTCATTTCACACCTGTGTTTTGCCTGTCTGATCCCAAAAAGACCATGGATACTTTGCACAACATTTTATTTTACCTTTGACAATCTAGCTTTGCATTTGCATTGCAAAGCAGACCGCACAATTTTTTTATATTTACTCAGAGCAGGAAATGGAGAGGGAAGGGTGGGTGCGAGGGCGGGGCAATGCTACAGGGACTATTGCACCTTTTCCCCTCCATACAGGCTTGCCCCTGGCTGCTCACCAGTTGCTCACTGATAGGATGCAAGATAAAAGGTGGCAAATCCATTTTTTTTAAATTTCCTTCACCTCAAGCAAATCTGGGCAAAATGTGAGCCAGTCCCTGGACAGCCTCGGGGTGCAAGGGACGTCATGTGGAGGGTGCTCTAAAACCCGCTGGTGACCAGAGGCTGTCCAGGGACAGATTCCTCATGCAGAAATGATTATAATTTCTTCATATTCCTTGTAGTTTTTTGTTATGCCCTTTTCTGGCTACCACAAGTAGCAGACCCTGGGCTTCCAACTGGAATCACAAAGCTTCTAAAGCAAGCAATAAGTTAATTGACTTAAGTTTGTGTAAAAGATTGGTATTGTAAGTTTCCTGGAGAAGATTCTCTGAAGAAGTGGCATACACATTTCCTAACTACCAAAATTGTATTTGACAATACTGGCATGCTACCTGCATTCCATAGCATCACAAAGAAGCTCTATATGTTCCAGTTCTTACAGTACTTTTGATCTCTAAAGCAGAATTAATGTAATCCCAGCTGACCTGACTGGCTTATTTGGAATCTCAAGGCTGACTCTGAGCCCTGAAAAAAGCTGGGCACAGCTAAAGAGTTCCCTTGCTAGGCTTTAGCAGTTTTTTTTTTAACATTGTGCACAAGAATAACACGGCTTCAAAGATAAGTGATTCACTCCAAAAACTGAAACCCCATTGCTCATCATGACATTTGGCAAGGAGGGGAAAAGCCAAAGGAAAAAATCCATGTTTTTTTTTAAATAGCAGTGGTAAAGATTTTGCAGTGACTGTGGCAAGAGAGAAAGTACTGAGTAAAATAATAGGTTCACTTATGTTTTAAAAATATAGTATCAAGGTCGGTCTACCGTATATAATCAGGTATTAGAGTGGAAGAGCAAAACATGTGGCCAGGTAGGAGGTAAAACTACATACTTATTATGAAATGAGAGATTCTATGGAGATTCTAGAAGTAATCACATTAGTGCTGCTCTTGGCAGAATTCTACTCGTATGGGGCTAGAAATTATCCAAAGTTTCAAAGAAAACTCTTTGTTATTTAAGAGCACGACTCTTGTCTTGACTGATAACTGCTTTCTGCTTCACCAGTCCTGCATTTTGTGACAAATATAATTATCTAAAGTGTTTCAATTTTTTTCACCCAGCGGTTGAACCCACATGCTACAGCAATAATTGTACTACAGAGAAGATTGGCTTTTAACCTTCATGATTCAAGTGCTACATTTTCTCTCTGTACAACAGATCTATTATACTTTCTCAGTTTTGAATATGGCAATACACACATTACAACCTGATATGAAATGATTGTGGCAATTTATAACTTTCAAAAGAGTGAAAGGCTGAGAGAATTAGAGGAGATGCCTATTATCAGAACCTTGTTCTTCACATCTTGGTTGCGAGACAGTGGGGAGGCTCCTGCCCGCTTTCCCTCCCAGATAATTACTTTTCTAAAAATAAGAGTCAAGGCAATATAATATCCATTCAAACCCATAAACCATAGAGTTTTGGATGCATGCTTACTCAAAATGTTAGTGAACAAATTTAGAGTCCAGTTTGTTCTGCTGCTTCAGACCAACATCGCTACTCACTTGAATCTATCAAAGTGATGTTGTCACTTCCAGTACAAGCATCACGTATCTGGTGGGACCCCCCCTCTCCATTTCCCCAGTCATTATCCTCTGCCACCCAAGTGGGCAGTGGCAGGAAGCACTATCAGTGGGTAGAATGTCTCCCACCAATGTAAAAGATCTGGTATCATTAGATGAACCTCTGGTCTATTCCACCAGGGCATAATTTATCCTCTCACATGGTGAATTCTCTGGAAGTCTGATCAGTCTCTACCAGAAAAACAAACCAGATGAAAGGGGCTAGTATTCTAAGATCTCTTCTTTATCTGCTCTACCTCTGGTGTTGTCCATTGCTATCCCGGCTATGCAAGCTCTGAGTTTACACTAGCACAATACTAGCACATATGTGGGGAGGGGGGACCATGCTGACATGTGCTTCAATGCATCTCCAGTTGTTGGACATCCTGACTGGTTATAGGATCATTTTATAATGTCACACTTTCTCTTACCTGGATGTTTTTGTTTTATTTGCCCTGTATCATTGTGGTATGAACTCAATAAAATAACTAGAATAGTCTAAGCAGAATATATCACAGATGCTGTACTTCAAGATATCTGTAATATAGAATAGTGATTGGGGGCACAGTTTTGCTCTTTCCCAATGAACCTTTTAAATCCCCTTTAAAATAAAAAAAACCTTAATTCCCGAGCATATCATGACAGAGTAAATTTGCATTTACAAAAATCTGAGCCCTAAGGAAAGGATTTGAGTTTAAAGTCCCACAGAACGATCTTTCTTCCTTTTCAAATCTAACCTGCTGATACTATTTCAGATCTATAAATAGTTCAGAGTGGATGGAAATGAATAAGAGTGATTATTTTGCTGATGCTACCCTCTAGATCAGCCATTTTCAACTTTCTGACCATGGAGGAACCCCTGAAATATTTTTTAGATTTTGCAGAACCCCAGAAGTGGTGACATGCCCCTTCAGTGAGGTGGGCGCAGAAGTAAGATGCGGAAGCCAGCCAATCAATCAATAGATCATTTACCATTTTTCCATTGTGAAGAAAGAGACAAGGCCTGTAGAGCAATAGGGGAAGTGGTGATGTCCAGTGGCCATCTGAACTTCTGGGAAAGGCCACGCAACCTCTGGGGATCTCTCGCATAACTCCAGAATTCCCCAGAACCCTGGCTAGGAATCCCTGATCTAGATGATTGGCTTTTGTCTTTCATACTGATCTAAAGGAATCTCATTATAAACAGAAACAAAAGGAAATTGGATTGCTTCAGAGACAGATTTACCAAGAGCAGCTGGCATCTGGAACGAGCTGTGCAAAAAGGAAGTCTTCAGGTGCTTTTGAGGGTTCATGGAGATGTCATGACACAGGCTTTCTTCCCAGAAACAGGATTCCTTATCCTGTAGAATTCAGAGCACCTTGTCCCAAGATGATACCTAGAGGCTGAGAAAAGGTGTTAGGGTGGTACATTATATTTTAACATAATGCATTTTTAAAAAAAATCCAAAGAAACCCTATTCATTCATGTCATTATTGTAAGAAAACCAGTGGAATCACAATGAGTGATTCAAATCCATTCATTCTGTTGAAAGCCCTCCTTATACACCATAAAATTTCTGTGTTTGTTGGACAACTTTGTAGCAAACTATCAAAGAGAGTTTTGTGCCTCCCAGACTCCCATGTACTCTTTTCTCCTTGTGACTGGGGCACATGGGAAGAAACAGCTCCAGCATTCCCCTCTACCCTTTCCCTGTTCTTTAAATGAACCCCCCCACCACCACCATGTAGTCACTATTGACTATATGTCACAACTTAAGTGTAGCCATTTAAGGAACATAATTTTTCAACTGGAGACAGTATCCAGGAGCCAGTTAAAGGCGGGAAGAACTGCACAGTAGGCAGACTGTGGCTGTGTACAGAAAAGGCAACAGATACCTATTTTTGTCTGCTCTTCTAGGATTTTTGAATTTGTTCCTCTATGTCTGATATTCAGCAGGGTGGTCCCTTGAGTGAGGGGTCCAATGTCATCTCAATTGGATGGGGAAAAGGCATCACTAGAACAGCGTCTGGCAATTATTTGCTAATAATACTGGCCTACTTTCTCCTCTGTCTGGCATTCAGTGGGCAAGATACCTTAGATTAAGGTGCAGTTCTTGAAATGAAAACGTTATAGCTGGAAATATATTTTATGTTGAAATCCTAATTAAAACAAAGCAAAATAATTGTAATAGGGGATGAACCAAAAGGGTTTTTTTAATTAATGAAAATAACGAAATAAGACCATCTTTTCATTCAGCTGAAACGTATGGTGGGATCAGGTTGCTCTAACTCTTATCCAATTGAAGGCATTCTAATATGTATTTTAATAAAAAATGTAATTGAGACTTTTTTGAAAATTGCTTGTAACAAATCTTCCTTAGTGAAAATTAGCTCTCTGCGGATGCAGAAGTCTTGAAATACATTATCAATAGAAAAGCATTCTCAAAACCTCATAAAATCAGGTAGCAATAATTCAAACCCAAAAACATATCATGATTTGCTGTTGTAGGAATGAGCACATGTTATAAGGGCTTTTCAAGTTTTAAAAAATTCAGCAAATGCTTACTGTAATATTTAAAACTAATCACTTTTGCTTTGACAACAAACCACCCTTAAACTGGGGCTGGAATCCTGGCTGGAAGAGAGGAACATAGACAACAGCTTGTGGGTCAGACTCTTGGTTTGCCATAAAACTGAAAGGGATCAGTTAGCGAACTGCATGGGAAATAAGGGAGGAGTCCGAGGATCCCTAAACTAATTCCCACAGAAGCAAAGCATATCTTTATGTCTTCATAAATTAATGTATATGGATCACTTCAGTATTCTTGGAATAGAATATCTCATATGTATTAAATTCATTCTCTAACATCCACACTAGCTTCTAGTTGATCAGCACAACTCAGCTCCTTTTGATTATTAAAATCCTACTAAATCCTAAAAGGACTACTTCAAGTTACTCTAAGAAACAGCAATATTCAACAATTGCTGAAATAGGTTTTAACTTGAAATGCATGCTAGCTTGTTCATCACCTTGTTTTCAGCCACCTCTCTAGTTATTTCTATACACTAAATCCCCCCCCCCTTCATTGTGGTTTTAGTCACTAGGTGCCACTGCAACTAGTCAGATAGGAAGAGGAATTGGAAGTTTTCTGATAGCCATTCTTTTGGTTTCTTCCCCATTCCCCAGGTCAGTAAATCTGATGTTTAGCATACTGAAGACTATCCTCTCAGCTTTCATACCTCCTAAGGGAAGAAGTATGGCTGAGTGGTAGGGTATCTGAAAAAGGAAGAAACAGTGTGATATACTGGTCAGAAAGTCAAACTAAGTCCTCTCAGACCCAGGTTCAAATTCCCATGCTAGCACAACAGTTGCTAGGCATCCTTGAGCTCATCACTCTCTCTCAACCCAACCTACCTCACAGGGGTGCTTTTCAGATAGGGATGGGTTTATGTAGTTTTCCAGTTGCTGCTATAGCAGCTGATACAGCAGCGGCAGGACTTCCATAGTTGGTTTTCCCTCCCTAGTCCCCCTGGCAACAGTCAGTCCCCATCACGTTATAAGGGCTTTTCAGGTTTTTTTTTAAATCAGCAAATGCTTATTGTAATATTGATATAACACTAGTAATTAAGCCCACTGTAATAACAATACAGCGGGCGCTAGGCAAGGGAGCGGGCGCTAGGCTTCGTGCTTCCGCCGCCGCGTCAGGCCGCCGGCAAGGGAGCAACTGCGAGCAGCGCTATGCGCGGCTCGCAGTTGCTCCCTTGTCGGCAGGGCGGGAATCGGCGAGGCCAATCAGCAGGCGCGATGGTCTGTCTGGAGGAAGGGGCCAATCGGCACCCTTCCTTATTCCGGACAGAGCCCGCCCTAACTTCTCCCCCAAAGCCCTTACGGCTTTATTTAGTCCGCGGCGCCCCTTGCGCCGCGGGCGGGGTTAGGATTAGAACTTTCTGTGTATCGTTTTCTGTGAATTCCTGCTATCATTTTTTTAAACCAAGTATTTAGCCCATTTAACTGCAGGCAAGGTATCCTTTTATCACAAAGGGGCCATGAGACATCCATTTAAAAAAAAAAGGAAGCTGGGAATGACAACCTGATCTAAAACTGTATAGAAATAACAACATTCATTTTGTGATTTAAAAACACACACAAGAAAGCCCCCTGATGGCAGACAAAGAAAGGGCTACCACAAAGACAGCACGGAAAATGGCTGCCATGCAGGACTGAGACAATCCAACATTTGTCACCCATAAGGCAACTATCCAGACTCTGCTGCACTGTTTGACTAAATTTTACAGAAGAACAGTTTTGGGAACGATCAGAGGAAAGCTGGGCAGGGGGGGGGAACACAATGACCTCCTTGAACCCTGGAGGGAAAAGTCCATAGAACAGAACAGCATAAACAACACTGAGCACTTTGGGAAGGACAGGATAAAAATGTACTATATTTTTAACAGAGATTTTGTACCATTGTTTACAGTTCAGATATGACTGAAAGCTTCTTTATCCAATGCCCCACCAAGCTGCAAAACAGCTGACCACTGACAGAGATGAAGAAGTGGTAGCCAGCTCCCAGATGGATCAGGCGGTCTGGCAGAAAAGCCCCATCATCTATTTCCCCCAACCCTTTTTCCTCCCAAGAACAGGATCCAGGAATGTCTGCTGCCCAGATGGAACTCACCTGTGGCACTCACCTTTGCACTCACCAGACTATTTTGATACTTTCCCCCTAGTCATGGCCTTTTCTATTCAAACAATTTTTTATTTTATAAAATAAAGAAGGGAAACTTAAAGAAGGAACTTCAACCAGCAATTGAAGGAATGCTCCTAGCCCTACTGTGCAGTCCGCTATCACCATCTAGTGGTGTAAAGGGGTAACAGTGCTATCCAAAGATGTCTCAACACAAAATTATGAGAATTAAATATTTTAATCCATTACCGTGTTACCTTTTTATTCAACTCTCTAATATGATACTTTGGAATACAAACAAGCGGCATTAATAAATGGATAAAATCACTGCATTGATGAACATGTGACAAATCAATATATCT
The DNA here is from genome assembly GCF_049243985.1 of Paroedura picta. Classification (NCBI taxonomy): domain Eukaryota; kingdom Metazoa; phylum Chordata; class Lepidosauria; order Squamata; family Gekkonidae; genus Paroedura; species Paroedura picta. Next base: position 74,713,997 of record NC_135373.1, on the reverse strand, counting down.
AATTCTCAATGTGGTCAGAGAGTGGACCTGTAAACGAACAAGCCAGATCCTTCTACGAACCTGGAAAAAACCTAGAAAAGGGCCTTACGGCTGGTTCACCACAAAGGAAGGAAGAGGCAATCTGCCTTCAACATGTGGAATTTGGGCACCTGCTCCCCCATGCTGTGTAGAGGCCAGATGGACCAGAGGGCACACCAGGGCCATGTAGGAGGTATCTTTGTTGCCTTGGTGGCCAATTCACCACTGGCTGTAGGAATCATGGCCCTAACTCTAACCCTAGTCCCAAGCCTGGCTGCTTCCACAGCAGCCACACCATAAAACCTTGTTTTGTACAGTAGGTAGAGTTTTGGACTAGTATCTGGAAGGCCCAGGTTCAAATATCCACTATGCTGTGGAAGTTTACTGGACAAATCCCTTTCTGACTGAGGCCAGGCTGGTGCTTGCATGGCAGTGGGGCAAATTCCCACTTGTGCACATCACTGACACTGGTCTGGCCCTCTCCTGGCCCTGGGCCACTTTGGAGCCTCCGATGTCAAGCAGCAAGGGAATGCTGATTTTTTTTTTTTTGCGTTCCCTTTTTTGCCATGGCCACCATTGGTGGCCAGGCCAGTCCAGTCCAGGAAAGAGCTGGGCCTTCGTGTCCCAGGAGGGACAAAAAATGTTGTTTGGCTTCTTGGCACCACAGAGACTAACAGGGCATTTCTAACCTTCCACAAAAGGAAGAAACCCTCCCCTGGCCCCCGTGGCGAAATGTACTGGAACCTTTCTACCCCAGAGTTGTGTGTGCCATTGCCCTGCATAATCTATTTCACCCTAATGTACCTCATGGAGTGTCTGTGAGTTTCCCTTGGGGAGGAAGGTGAGATATACAGTAAATTAAACAAATACAACGGAAGATGATAGGCAAATAAAGGATTGTTGCTTTGTGGCTAGGAAGGAAAGATGAAATCAGGGGAAGGTGTGGATACAGAGGTTGCTGGAAGGAGGGAAAGAAGAAATATTGTGATGAAGGGCATACTGGAGAAAATGAGGTGCCCCCTGTAGGTCCTTGAGGGTTCCCCACTAAGCAACTGAGCCTTGCCTGGTGGCCAACATTGAACAGGGCCATTTTTTCTGAGTTGATGCTGCCAAATAGATGCAAGAAGAAAGATTACGAGGGCTGAAAAGTAGGCTGGCTGATTCATGGGAATGAAAGAAGCAGAAAAGAGGGAAGAATCTGTGAAGGCTTTCATGGAAAGGAAAGAGGAAATAGCTGGGGACAAGAAAATGAGATGCTCCCCACAACTTGTTCCAGAATTCTCATACTTAATATCAAGCAAAAATAGTGACAGACAGCTGTTTAAAATGAAGGAGACTTTGATGAAAAACTTGGGAACAGCTTTGGAAGATAGGATAAACAATTTTAGGAAACAGAGCTGTATTACTAACCAGTGGTGGATTAGATTTTCAACATGCTAAAGGCAAATTTTCAAAATAGCGCTCGTTGTGTGATGTGCCCTTAAGTTGCTTCCGACTTATCGTGGCCCTATGAATCAATGACCTCCAAAACATGCTATCACTAATAGCTTTCATTAGGTGCATAATATAGCAATATATACATGGTCATGTTTTCAATATTTTAATATTACATAAACAAGAACCACCTATAATTTTAAGGGTTCCACTTTTCAACTTCTCTATTAGGCACAACTACCAGAAGTAAATAATACAATAGTTCCATTCTTTCTTTCTGTTCAAAGTAGAAATCTTTCTTCTAAAAATCAGGCTAAATTGTTTCTGAATCAGTAAAACTCTATGTGTTGAATTGCAAATTTCTGTACACTTGATACAAAAGTCATAGTCCAGAACATAGGGGATATGTCAAAACATGTGGTCAGAGCAAAACCACAGAATTTGCCCAAAAGATATACATCCCATGAAGGAAGAGGTTCCATCAGCTGGAGCACAAATGCTTCTGAATTTCCATTCTGAGTACCTTGGCCCAGATTGGACAATACCACACTAGACCAGCTCAACTAGCAATGAGTAACATGGTAATGGGAGGGGAAGCAAACAGTGGGAGGGCTTCTGGAGTTCTGTCCCTGCTGGTAGATCTCATGATGGCATTTGAGTTTGGGCCAGAGTACTGGACTGGATGGGCTACTGACCTGATCCAACATGGCTTCCCTTATATTCTTAACTGGCATTTTTCCCAGGGAGATACTGGCAGCAGGAATGAGGGAAAAGCTGAAAACATGGAGGTATGACCAACAAAGGCTGACTGATGATTGAAGAGAAGGAAGCAGGAAAAGGTAAGAGGCTATAGGAACCTTTGGGAAAGGGAAAGATAAAATAGTAGAGGTGGGCATGTTAACTGTTTCTTAACCAGGAAATGTTTTGATATCGTGAGCTTCAGGATGCCCTGCTTATAATCTTAAAGTGGAAAAATTTAGTTAGTGTTTGAGGTGCCATGGTACTTGTTTTATTTTTTAAGTGGCCACATTTCACTAACATTCTAATACTGGATTTACCTCAGGAGTGCTAATGTCTAAATGGTAACACAACTTAGCAATAAACTCTGGAAACCAAAGCACTGAATGTAATACAATGGTCACTGAGGGAAAAGGATCTTTTCCCTTATGAAATATATCTTATGTCAAAAAATGAGTGTAAACTAAAGAATGGTCAAAACTGAAATAGGACTTTCAGGACTACGAGTACTTTTCTGAAACTAATGGTGAAACAGTTGCACGTACTCCTTTGTTGAATAACGGAAATCATCTTTTCAATTTTTCAAAATTGTGCTCTCAATTCAAATACAGCTTTTAGATTTATTCAAGCTTGATAATTATTTACAATGTGGACTTATCTTAAATCCATACACTTAATTTTGAAACTTTTCCCAGGAATTTTGATAATATGCTACCATGGGTCTTTAGGGCACAGCACACTTTTTGCAATTTGTTTCCCTCTGAGAACTGCAAAGAATTAGTTGAAACCATCACTTTAAAGCTTTTATTGTATCATAGTCACTTCAAAAGTTGTGAAACAGTTTTCAACAATCTTGAGTTTTTCTTCAGAAAGAAGATTTTCCTGCTTCAGCTTTGCAATAAGTGCTTCCAGGGATTTGAGTCTGCCTAAAGTTTTTCGCTCCTGTACTTCTAAAAGTGCTATTTTTGAGTGCAGCTTTGTAATTTTTTGCCAGAGTTGCTCCCTGTCTATATCTTGCCTACAATATGAATGCTCCATTTGTAGCACTTCAAGACCATTGTCACTGATTATGTATGTAGATGTTTCAGCTTCAATGTCAATCAATTCCTGGTCCACTGGCACAATTGAGCCCTCTAATAACAAAGGGTTTTTTGCATCCTCTGAAGGAACTATAATGGTGATAACAGACTCTTTAACTCCACTAAATTGTTCCAAAGCTTGTGATACGGTGTGGAGCAACAAGTTTTCGCTAGGTGGCTTGACTTCCACTGTACAGTGTCCCATGTGAGACCCTAACTGATCAGGCAGAAGGGCACTAACAGGTACAGTCACATTACTAAATCCCAGAGATGGATCCAAGTGTTGAAAATCTGCAGGCTGCAAAACTGTAGCTTCAGGATCTGAGACGCACTCAAGACATGATTGAAGATTGTGAACTGTAGCTTGCAAAACTGTGGTTGTACCACTAAAGAGATGCTCTACAGCGCCATTAAAGCTCAGGTTTTCTGAGGGGCAGCAATCACTGGCTGCTACAGTCTGTGCATCAGTTGTTAGCACCACAGGGCTTGTTTGTTCTAAAGTTTGCCTGGTGGAATTATCTGGATATGCAACGACATCTTCGGATTTCATGGCATTCCGAATTAATGTTTCCTGTTCAGAATATTTGCTTAAAGTTGTGCAAAGTGCTTTCCTGTAAACTCTTTCTTCAATTATATTATTCCTCTTTGGTGAACAAGGTGTTAAAGAAGTAGTTACTGTACCCCTTGGGTTCTTTTCTTTGTCATCTTCTGTTCTTTTTTCCTCTGCCTTTTTCCGGGAGATCCCTTTTTCCTAAAGAAGCAATACATTTTATTTTATTAAATAATTGTTTACTATAAGGCATTCTAGAATGGAATCTTATTGCTTTGTACATTAAGTAAGTTGGGTTGAAAGGAAATAGTTTAATCTATTTAGTCTATTAGAAAAAGGAGTCTCTTCCTCCAACAGAAGAAGGAAACCTTTGGATCCAATCTTCTGCGAACTGAACCTCTGGAAAGGGTTCTTGGTCTTCTTTCCCTTTTCTTCCAATTAACTGCCTGCGTCTCCTGAAAAGTGGTTCCCAAAGGTCAGGGGTAGTGGCGATAGAGAACCTTGGGTAGTGTCATATAGTATCATGGGTTGCACTGGGAAGCAGTATTCAATGGCAATCATATTTCAGGATGTACCCAGGATAGTGCATAAACTCCCAGTTCATTTGTCATAAAGGTTTTGCATGTTTCTATGTGTAAGAAATCCTGCCATTTGCTCCTTCCCTCTATAGGCCCTCCCTGTCACATCAACAACTTTCCTGAGGGGTATCCTGACTCCAGAAGCAGCTTTTTCCAGGAGACTAGGGCTGGGGAATGAAGGAAAGAGTCTGGAAAGATGACATTTGCAAGCTTTGCTCAACTTGCAGGCGATCGTATTACTCAAAGAATTCTGGCAACTGTGTTACTAACTAGATTTACAATGGACCATTTATAAAATATATACAATTGAGTTTATACAGAAGTAACTGTCATAAACTTCGTTTATGAAAATCATAAGATACATCCTTATCCTTATCCATTGTTGTTCCTCTATATAAATGTGAAACAGCCTAGGGGATGGGATGTGTTCGGCTGTCCAAGTTGGAATAGGGCCAAACAAGGTGCAGACAGCTTTGCCCTGATTGGCCCTGCCCCTGCAGCTCCCGCCCTCCGTCCCTGGACTCTAGCCTCTTTGCTCTCAGACGCCTCAGTGCCTGGAGCCAGCAGCAGGTAAGGGGAAGAGGGCACTGGGCATAGGGTCGTGGTGGAGGGCCTGCTAACGAGGGCCTCTTGGCCTGCTAGGCTGGGCCTGCTGACGAGGGCCTCCTGCCCTGCTGACTGTCTGCTAAAGAGCTCTGTCCCAGCCCTGCTAACGAGCTGCCCAGCCCCCGCCCACCCCACTTTATCTGGCTGCGAGCTGAAGCCCAAAGCCACCTTAAGCTGCCTGGCAGGGGGCCAGGGGAGGGGATCCTTTCAAGGCCCGTTCTTAGGAATGGGTTTGAAGCTAGTACTTTGATAAAGCCATCAACATTAAATAAATTTGTCAGATACAGAATTGGATCCAACCAACTTTTCTGCTTTGGAAAAAGGGAAGAGGCAGTCTCCTTTCACACTCCCTCCCCCTCCAAATTACTACACAGGAGGGGAAAGGATAGCAGTGTGTGAAGAGGGTGGAAAATTTTACACGTTACATGCAACAGCCAAACTTTGGCAGTAACTTTTTACACCACAAATCAAATGATTTTAAAAACTGTTTATAGTCTGAAGTTAAAAACTTTTCATATGCTATGGAGCAGTGGTCCCCAACCTTTTTATCACCGGGGACCGGTCAAAGCTTGAAAATTTTACTGAGGTCCAGGGGAGGGGTAGTCTTTTGCCGAGGGATGCTCCCGCCGCCTGAGCCCCTGCTCCACTTGCTTTCCCGCTGGCACCCCTGACTTCCTGTCACCTGCTGGGGGGTGCTGCCAGCAGCAACTGCACAGTGCCACGCCGAGGGGGAGCCCCAGCCATGGCGGCCGCTGGAGAGCACCAAAGGTAAGCCGGCAGCAGAGTGGAAGGGCAGCCCCTGAGGAGGAGGAGGAGCCGCGGCCCGGTACCGACTGATTCACGGACCGGTACCGGTCCCCGGACCGGGAGTTGGGGACCACTGCTATGGAGAACGTGTAAATATCAGAGATTACAGACGAGTTGGAGCCATCAAAATATAATGTTAGGACCAGATTCACAAAAGGTATGGATGCCACTCTCGCCCACTCCTTCTCCAATCCCCTACAGATCATTTGGTAGCACTGAGAACTGGCAACAAGGGACTAATTGTTACCAGAGCCAGGTGCTGAGCTACATTTCCTTCTATATTATGAATAGGCAAATTGTCTGCATATGACACAATGAAGAGAACTACACAATTGGTTCAGGAGTTGTGTGTGCATGTCATATGCCCTGTGTTCAAAGTCCATTAAATTAAACCGGTGTGTGGGATGCCAATGCTAGCTGCACACAGTATATCTACTAGCTTGTGCTCACAGCTCTATAAAAGTTTGGCTTGACCACAGAATCAGTTTGCATGGCTGCAATAAAATCCTGTTGGCACACAAATTCCTTTCTCTTAATTAAAATAAATATCAGTAAACATGACAGAAAATGGCTACAAAATTGACCACGTTAAACTGAATAGTCCTACTTCTGAATATGAGAGTTCACCTCATGGCAGAATATCTATCACACAAGGAATTTCCAGTTTGCTCTGTTGTAGTTTACCTGATTATCAGGCATTGAAAAAATAGTTGGCACTGCAGTCGTTTTCAAATATCGAATACCCCATCGTACATCAAGGGAGTCTGGTGTGAAATGGTCACTACAGAGGACCTGGTGCTTGCTGGGAATCCAAGTGTCACGTTTCATGTTCCGTAGCCATTTCTCCAATCTTTCTTTGTCGTGGAGAGGAAATCTGCATCAAAAAAATTTGTATGAAAGTAAACAATAAAGACAAAATTAAAAATACATACATACATAAATAATTAAAATGGAACACCAACAAGAGGAAGGCTCAATGATAATCAGTGAGGGAATGCTAGACAAAACAAAAAAAGTCATATTTTAATGGAGGAAGATTTTGATGGAAGGAGAAAGGGAGACTAGTCTTTGTGGGAAGGGAATTCTGGGACACTTCGGTTCTGGGCTCAAACCAATGTATCTGAAAATGGTCTCAAGACATGGCCATATTTCTCACATGGATAAGAACATCCTCACATTCACAGGCACATGTGAACTGTATATGTACACATACATGCACAAGCTTTTGTTCTGCAAAGTGTGCCTGGGGGATCAAGCCAAGACTTCAGCTTGCCAGTACAAAAACAGAGTGCGCATGTTTTGAAGTAGTACACTTCAACAGCTTTTCTCCAATTTTCCCTGCTCCCACTTGGCATCAGAGACTGCCCTTCTAGAAAACATTGTTTTTGAGACTATGAAAGCATTCACCAATTGCTGACATGGAATCCACAGGATCTGAAGCTTTGGCCAACTAGTAGGCTTAAAACTCCGGATGGTCAATGTGTGTCTTTTATCTGTTTTTGTTAACCAGGCCACTATAACAACAGGAGGGCCAGGTTTCCTCTATAAGCCAAGTTCTATTCATTTAAAAATCCCATTCCTAGCCACCACAGCTAAAACAGAAGTAATTACTAGGAAACCTGAAATCAATGATAACATTGTCTAGGGCAATTCTGCACATTTTAAAAAATAGGGTTAAGCCAGCGCCATGGCGTAACGCTAAAAAATAACGCGCCTGCGGCCATTCCTCACATCCTGGCTCTCTCACTTTCCTCTGCCCCCTTCTTGTACTTCTTGGCATTCCACACGCCTTCTTGAAATGGCGGAAGAGAGTGATGCGCTTTACCGCGTCTCTCTTCCGCCTGTTAATCAAGCCAGGCAGCCAATCACCGTTCTCCATGTTTTAAAGCGGCTGCAATGCCAGCTACTTTTTAAAAAGTAAAACTTCTCAGTTGAGACACCTATGCATCTAATCATAGATGCATAGTGCTTTTTAAAATGACAATCCTTTTGGAATCATGAGCCTTGAAGATTTTAAAATGTAATCTTGTTCCTGATTTTTCTTTGGGGGGGGGATTTAGAGAGGCATAATTTTTGTTTTAACTGGGGGAGAATTTTTTTTTTGCTTAGACTGCACAATTTAATGCCTATTCATTGCTCCAGGCAGTTTGCTTAAAAAAGAAAACCCGTCCCCGGGAGAAGGGAGGTGGGTGTGAGGGCAGGCACTGGAGGTAGAGATAACGCTACTTTGGCACCACACATTTCCATGGCATGTGGCTTGCTAGTTGCTCTCCTCTCCTCACGCTACATATTTTGGGGAATCCACTTCATGCGATTCCCCCAAATAGCGCTTTAAAATGGAGGATGTAGCTACTGGTTTGCTGCTGGGATGCTGGATGTTGACATTGTGAGAAACGCCCTAAATATGGCATCTGCAAAAGGTTATTCTTTCACTATATTTTTCGGGTGAAGAATGGCCCCCAGTTTAGCCCACCCAGCCCTAAAATTCCCCAGCTCTATTCCACAAGGAGATGACTGTATAATCATCCAGTAGACAGAGTACCAAATACCAAAGGTGATATTGTCTCTATAATCTGTATATATGATCAAGCCTTCTGAAGATGTCACAAGCTGTTTATGTGTGAGCTTTATCACTACAGCTCCCACCTGGTGGAAGAACTTGCTTCATTAATTAATTAATTAATTAATCCATCCATCCATCCAACCAACCAACCAACCAACCCTTACTGTGACATCTCGGAGCGGCGTACACAGAACAAAAAAACCCAAACAATCATTGTAGACAACATCAATCAAAGTTTAGGAATATTGTTCATTTGGGTAATTACAACGGTCTAGAGGGGAAAACAATTGCAGCTAGGGACATGTTGTGTGTTAAGAGCTGCCTGACAACTGGACCAGGTTGTCGGAGGGTCCCTGTCACTGGCCTCAACTAAAAGCCTGGCGAAAGAGTTCCATTTTGCATGGCCTGTTTTGAGTTCCGATATGCCTTGATTTCATTGGGGAGCATATTCCACCTGGTCAAGGCCAGGTGAATTTCCTTGGGGTCAGGGATCACCAATCTGCTTGAATGAATAGAGCTGGTCAATCTTTGGAGAGTATAAGCAAGCAGACAGGCCTTAAGGTATACAGGACCCAGACTGGGTATGGCCTTGAAGGTGCGTACCAGCACCTGAAACCTGATCTGGTATTCGATTGGTAGCCAAGTGCAGCTCACCACAATGTTCGGGTGAGAACACAAGCAGCTGTATTTTACACCATTTTTATTATCTGGAGCAGGAATAAGGGAAGGCCTGCATAGAGTCGCAGTCATTCAGCCTAGAGGTGACTGTTGCATGGATCACTCTATGGCAAGGTGTTCTGGGGCCAGATAGGGCACTAATAGCTTGGCTTGGCTGAGATGGAAAAATGAACTACACTGGTGATGAGCTTCTGTAGTTAAGGAAGTGTCAAGGCTCACAATCCCATAACTTTTTATAGAACACATATCCTTTGATACGACATTTCTCAAATGGATATATTTATTTAACAAATTTAGATATTAATATCCCACTTAAAGAAACTCAGAGGTTTACATTGTTCTTCCCGCCTCCATTTTATTCTCTCAACAACCACCCTATAAAGTTAGACTGAGACTGACTGGTTCAGGGTTACCCAATGAGCCCCAATGGTTGGGTGGAGTTTTGATCCTCAGCCTCCCAGGTCCCAGTTCAACACTCTACACCATGCTGACTTTCAGTACAAAGGGATGCCTGAAAACTCACTCAAACAAGTGACCCAGCTCCAGTTTAGAAGCTGAGGTGGTAAGGAGCCACAAGCAGAGCCTGGCCTCGAATCGCAGTCATTTGGAAGTAAAGTTAAAAGGCATTTGCAGCATGACCTCATGACTGCCATCTTCCCAACGCCCTACTGGTTCGCCTAAAGCAGTGGTTTTCAACCTGGGGGTCAGGACTCCTTTGGGGTCAAATGACCCTTTTGCAGGGGTCACAGCAGGCCGAGCAGCTTGGCCCGGGGATGAGGGGGCGCTGCCACTGTTGCTGCTCCTCCTGCAGACACCCACGCTCGGCCGCCAGCCACACCTGCAATGCTTCCAGCGCAGCACGGTCTCCCACCAGCACTCCAGGTGGCGGCACAGCTCCATGGGACAAGAGGCAGAACTGAACTGAGAAACCCCCCGGAAAAAAAACAATTTATATACAATCATGAACAATGGATCTTCATGCCATTGGTCAGTTTTGGTTTAATTTCTATGAATGAAACCTGGCATAATTTCATGGTCTGGGGTCGCCACAACATGAGGAACTGTATTAGAGGGTCATGGCCGAAGGGAGGTTGAGAACCACTGGCCTACAGCGATCAGCACGGCCGAAGGGAGGTCCATCGTTGCCAACGCCAGCTGCTTGCCGCCCATCCTGCCTTACACAAGGCAAGCGCGAGAGCTGGGCGTGCAGCTCAGCCCCAGAAACAGAAGGGCCACCGGTGCGTATAGGGCTCTCGGCGGACGAGAGCAGGGTGCGGGGCTGAGCGGTGCTAAAGAACCAACCGTGAGCGCCCGTGGGAGAGCCCGTCGCACCGAGAGCGCCGGACTTGCTTCCTCCCGAGCAATCGTGCAAAAGCTCCCACGGACCCGCGAAGCCAGCAGCCCCACGCTCGCTCCCGGCCGCACTCACGGGTAGAAGCTGAGCTTGCGCTGGTCTCGAGCACTCTGCCCCGCTCGGTTCCTGCAGCAGGTGGCCGCACAGTAACGCGGCATCCCGGGGGTCCCTCGGCGGCCGCCAGTTCCCGCCCAGCTGGTACCTCAGCGGTGGCCCCGCCCCCTTTCGCTCCTCAGGCACGACAGCCGCGAGGCTTCCGCTTCCGGGAACGCGCAGGCTCGTCCTCCCGAACACCGGAAGGCCGTTGCGATCCGACGGCGTCATTCAATCCCTGGAGTGACTCGCGGGGCAACAACAGCCTTCCACGTGCGCCCAAGCGGCTGCGTCGCATGACGCCGGGCAGCCAATCGGAGAGCGCTTCGTGTAGCACCGTCGCCCCGCTTCCTCGCGCCGCGCCTTGGAAGGGATGTTCTAAGCGGAGCTTCGAGGGAGCCGACGGAGGCCGGTTGGCGGGTCTCGGGCGAGGCGAGAGGGGGCAGGTAAGCCGCGGAGCTCTCGTCGGGGAGCTCAAGGGATTGGCGCCGTGAGCGTGGCTGACCCACCGGCGTTGGGGAGGGGATGCCTGCCCGGTGGGCTCAGCCTTCGCAGGCGCCCTCGGCCGCCAAGGTCTCTAGCTACCGTTGTGTGCTTCGCGATAAAATCCCAGACGTACAGTCGTGTGGGTCGGCTGCAGCCGCGGATTAGTGGGCATCCCTGTTGAATCCGGGAGGGTTGGGTTATGCCTCTGCCAAGGTTTTATCCTTGGAATACATTGTTTGTGATTTGGAGCCCAGGAAAGTTTATGCTGACATAAAACTGTGTTCAGTCTTGAAGTGCCTCAGTTATTTGTGTGAGTATGGGGGGGGGGGGATGTAGACGTGGAAGGGTTTAGCTGCTTTCTTGAGTTTCATAGGGGATTTTGGATTAAACGTTCATAAACTTCCTGCAAGTTTTTCTTTTAAGTCCTGGGAGCAAGGCAGCTCTAGGTAGTGTTGGAGGGTGGGGCCTTGTCCAGTGTTTTGTGCTCTGATATGGACAGGAGGTCTGTCTCTCTGGTTTATGTTATTCTAGTGTTTTTGGAAGGTGGCTTTCTGCTTTGCTTCTCTGCTTGAGGCATCTTTTGTGGACATGTGTGACTGTAGTGCCTTTCAGCTGTTGTTTTATAGTTAAATTTCTGTTGTGCAGATACTGTATGGCTAAACTTGACCAAATGATGAATTTTCTCTGTCAGAGCAGAAATGGAAACAACAACAATCAGGAACAGAAAGTGTGTGGTAGTTTTTATTAGGACCAACCAAATTCCAGCTGCTATAAAGCTGGAACCTAAAACAAAGCACAAGATTTTGAAAGGGATTAGTGAAATAATCCTGCATTTGTTTTTTCCTGCATCTCCCTTTCCTCTATTACCTTAGTAGGAAGAATGGTTATCCTATGAACAGCTGTTATTCATCATGACCACAACACCTGCTTTCCCCTAAGGCGTCAACAATTTCCCCATTTGCTATCCCAGTATAACAAAAACAAAAGTCTTTAAGACGTCACAGTACTTACATTTTTGTTGTAACAGAAGAATTTGGCTGCTCCACAGGATTTCCTTCAAATTGTGGAATAGCTTCCCTGATCAACATTCATGGCTCTCTGAAGAACTTTTTGGAATCATGTCTTGCAAAAATTGGTTCTGTGAGAAGTTGTAAGGCTTTATAAACTACTATATACATTAGTTCCTCCTATTTGTGTGGAATACTCTTGTGCTTTTCCTCCATGCTGATGTCCAAAGTGGTGAGTCTTATCAAAGCAATGACAACTCATGCTTTGTTGAAAGGCTGTATATGAACTGTCACATGAAAATTTATGGTTGGAAATGCTCAAATCAGTTAGGCCAGTATCAGCAAGCCATGCTTTATTACAGTTGTTACAAATAGTTTAGTTCTGGTTTTCCTTTTAGTAGACCCACAAGGTAGATCCTTTCTGTTAATAGTAAAACAAATGATCAAAGTTCAGTTTTTATGGTTTCAGTCTTTTATTTTCTAGAGCATAGTTATTGAGTTTGATAGGTGTATGAAATAAGTACTCTTAAGGTGGCATACAGCCATTTAATGAAAACTACAGAACTATATTTATGTAAAAGATTACACTTGCAAGAAATCTCCATTTTATGTGACTTTATAGTTGCATGTATGTCTATGTTTTTGTATTTTAATGCACTCTTAAGGCTAAATTTCTGTGACCTGCAAAACAGAAAGTTAGACTGTAAATATTAAGCTGGAATAGTTGGTTTTGTTTTGGGTATCCACTGTTGCTGTATACAGGGACCAAAGAAACATATCCAGTTTATTTCTGAGTATACATACTATGAATTTGCTCCTTCATTCTCACTATACATTGTCAACAAATGCTTGAAAGCATGTTTTTATAGATTATACCTCATGACCGTGAAATTGTATGCACATCCATCTCAAATGACCATGACATTCTGTACTTGAATTGAACCGTAATGGGTAACTAATATCACACTCTGGCCCTGTTGCAGACTTGGTAGCCAAAGTCAGTGGTTGCTCTTGAATTTCACATAGTAGACTAACCAAATTCCTTGTCTTATTCAGGTAATATTTTTCAACCACCAGCTCTGGAGAAGTTAGACTAACATCAAGAGAATTTGACAGGTTTTTTTTTTAGTTACTAGCACCTAAACAAGCCTTTCTCAACTTTTTTAGAGTTGAGAAACCCCTGACACATTCTTCAGGGTTCAAGTAACCTCAGAAATGGTATGATCATCCAGAATAAGGTTGGGAGGCATAGCTGTGTACATGCCCATCCAGGGCCCCTCTCATCCCCACCCTCTCCAGGCTCATGATTGGTCATTTTGGGAGGGGGGGTCAAGTCTACATTGCCACATATGGTCACATCACCCAATAAATATTGAACAAATTTTAAAAATATATTAAAATTAATTAACTCCCACCCATTTGGGAAACCCTTCCAGGGTCATCGAGGAACCCCAAGTTTTGATGGAACCCTAGTTGAGAAAGCGGGATATAAATCTTTGAAGTATTTTGTTGTACAGTATGACTAGAATTTAGTTTCCTTTTTTGCCTTAACTATATTATTTCATGGTAGCTTCTGATTTTAATTTTTCAAATTATAAGTCTTTGAGGAATATGTGAAGTCTTGCAGCAGCTAAAATTTAGCTTAGTCTTCAACTTTATATTAAAACTGCAATCAGAAGAAGTTTGGCAGTTCTGCAGACCTGTTGTTTAAATGGGGCAAATTACTATGACCCAAATGCGATTGTAGTGCAGCCTGACAAACTATTTTTATTTGTCACAGGAATGTGAGTGTTGTGCTTTCCAGGGAGATGTGATGGAGCTGTTTGTACTCTCCCCAGCTGCAACCAAGGAGATTGAAAATGTAGATATTAGTATTTAGAGGGAGTACCCAATCTTTCTGCATGTCTGTTGTATTTACTTGGATACATATTTTATATTGCATGTTTACTGTGTGTAACTGTCATACGTTAAATAACTGCAATCACAGGTGCTTCAGTCCTGTTATTTGTATATTGAATGCTCAGGCAGTATATTTTCTAAACTGTTAAACCATGCGAGTTCTTAAACATGATACTTAGCATTTCTGAGAATGTTCCAAGTCAATTCTGAGAATTCTTGGAACCTTAGTTGAATGTCATTAGATTCTGGCCTGTATTTAGTCTTTGGTATTGTCCCATGCTGATCTGGACCATTTTCTACTTATTCCTTTTAATTTTTCCATCACAGCTTAGCTTCCTAAAATAGACAATAGGTTATATAATATTTTAAAAATATAAAATGGGTATGCTTTTTTCTTTACTATTCCTGATTAGTTTTTTTTTCTCTTGGAAACTTTAGGTCCCTTGTACTGTTTTATCCTGATTATTTCATAGGGTTGTTGTTTAGAGGACAAAAAAAGGAAGGAAAGGGAAACAGTTTATAAGTTGTTTGGGATCCACATTGGAGAAAGAAGCAGAGTGTATATCTAAATATCAATTTAGTAATGGCACATTTTCTAAGAATGTAGAAAAGACATGCGCAATGATTTACATATATGAAGGGGTTATTAATGGTGACGGTAATAGTATACATATTGGAATCATTGTTTGTTTGGAAGTGTTGACAGTTTCGTATGAGAGAAGTGTTGGCAGTAGTAAAAGTATAGGCTTAAACCTATGTGTTAATAATTTGATTTTGGGGACAGTGTTTTTTTATGACAAAGCAGTTATTTTTATGGTTGGGAATAGGAATTTCAGTTATCCTTTTGATGGGCTGGTCTGGTGCTATATTTCATTTTTATTTTCTTCATTGTTCCTGAATTATGCATCTCTGAACAGAAAACAGAATTTTCCTTGAAAGTCATCGTGGATGACTACAGTTTATAAAGATAGGTTGCAGAAGCATCATGGAAACAGCCAATAAAAGATCCCAGATTTGAGAGTGGACATCCATTAAAATGAGTGGAACTCAGGAGTGTCTAACTTTGCCTGGGTTGTACTCATATACAAGTATCTTTTAAAAAGTTAGAATTCTATACATGTGTCAGTATAATAGCAATTATTGAAATATCTGGTTATTTTCTCAATCAAAGGGGAAATAGGTTGACAGTAGGCGCGCTCATTTTTTGAACAGTAACATCCTCAAGCTACTTAAAAGTAAAACTGTTTCTTATCTAAGCTTTTAAATGTATAGCTAAAACTGGTACGTAGCATTAAGTAAATAACAGAATAGTGAAATATAAGTTGAGGAAAGTAACTTTAGTGTTTTTTTCCCTAATCCCCAGGTGTGATTTAACAATGGCTACGACACAATCTGTCTTCATATTTGCCCTCTGTATTTTAATGATAACAGAATTAATACTGGCTGCAGAGAATTATTATGATATCCTGGGTGTTCCCAAAAATGCGTCTGATCGACAGATCAAGAAAGCATTTCATAAACTAGCAATGAAGTATCACCCGGACAAAAATAAGAGTCCTGGAGCTGAAGCAAAGTTCAGGGAGATTGCAGAAGGTAAGCATTTCATTCAATTTCGCAGCATTTTGCTACTCTTTTTATCATTGTCTTTTTCAATGGTTTTTTTATTTCTATGACAAAACATGTCAAAGTCATTCAGTTATTTGTGCTAGGGTATCTGTGTACTGGTAGCACTCGGTCCTCAAGGGGACTAGTACTTTGTGAACATAAATTGTAGCCTTGTGCCTATAGGGAATGAACATTAACTTCCCTGCTGCTAACACTGTTGAGTCATCTTTGGAAACTGTTACATAGACTTTAGTTAGAGCTTATGTCATCTGTTCTTGTGTTTTCTGGTGATCAGTAGTTATGGTGGGCAAAGGTTAATTGAGATTAGTTACTGTTCTGGGCTGGTCCCTTCAAGCATGTTGAGTTTAGACATTTGGAACTGATTGGTGTATGCTCTCTCTAAAGGCTATCTCTTTTATGTGTTTGGGGAGTCCCCAGCACCATTCTGGCAGGCCAGCTATTGTTTTTTTTTCCCCACTGGATTTTCTTGCTCTTGTGCTACTAATATTGTCTAATTGCCCCCCCCCCCCACTGTCTGTCAACCCACAGTAATTCTTTGTGTGTGTAAATCTGTGAATCATTGTCAGAGTTTTGGACATATCCAGGAAATGTTTTTGCTTTTTAAATTTCTAGTTAAATGTAATTAACTGTAAATATTTGATGGGAATAGCAGTAAACTTTGTGCTTGACTACTACTTCTCAAATTTAGCTTTTTCCTACAGAGCTGTATTAGAGTGGAGATTATTTGTGATAGTACAGTATTGTGAAAATGTTCTGGAATTCTGCTAGAAAGACATAAATCAGGTATTAAAAACTGAAATTCTTGTTCTTGAATGAACTTAGCTTTTGTAGCTGTACTACCAGAGAGGCTTTTTAAAATGCCAGGTATGGGTATTCACACAAAAAAAATGCATTGCTACTATGTTACTTTCCCCTGTCCTTCTTTAAGATTGTAAAAATGTGTCTTGCATTGTCTTGCAGCCTATGAAACATTGTCAGATGAAAATAAACGAAGAGAATATGACCAGTTTGGGCATGGAAGAAGCAATGGAAACACTTTCCAGCAGCCATTTAACTTCAATTTTGATGACTTGTTTAAAGACTTTGATTTCTTTGGCCAAAACCACAATGCACAGGCAAAGAAACACTTTGGACATGATTTTCAGAGCACTCAGCAGGCACATAGCAGGCAAAGACGTTCTTTCCAAGAATTTTCCTTTGGGGGTGGACTGTTTGATGACATGTTTGAAGACATGGAAAAAATGTTTTCCTTCAGTGGATTTGACAGCACACACAGGCATACAGTGCGAACAGGCAACAAATTCCATGGCTCTAGTAAGCACTGCAGAACTGTCACCCAGCGTCGAGGAAACATGGTTACTACATATACAGACTGTTCTGGACAATAATATTTCAGTTTGCTTGGTTTTGTGTTTAATTACTTTTTGCTATTTGCTGATAAAGCCCAGAGGATCTTCTGTGAACTGTGTGAGATTTATAGTTGAATCAAAATAACAAAATAATTTAGCTGCTGCAAAGAAGCTGTATCTAAACTGATAACTTGCACCAGAAATGCAGCAAAGGCAGAGTGGATGAATTATTCTATTAACTATCTATAGAACTTACATGTGGGGGAAAGTCTCCATATGACAGTGTTAGAGTCTATTTTAATAACATAGAACAGGTTACCAGATTACCTCAATATTATGCTTTTACTTTACACCTGGCGAGAAATGTTAGTGGTCCACTAGATATTATTGTGTTCAGACTCCTGCTTCCATACAGTGTTTATTAGGGACTGCTCATGTTTTTGATTAGCACAGCATTCACCTGCTGTAAATTTGTGTGTTGTCAATAATGACTTAAAATACAGCAGTGAACATTAAAATTTGATCCCATTTTTATGTGCCATGATCATTTAAGGTAAACTTTAAATAACATTTCTTGGTTAATATTCCATACAGGGTAAGTGGATATATTAGCGGAAACCTGATGTGTAGTAGCCAGCCATACATCATGCTACTGCCGAATATTTCAGGTTGCACTGTGAACTTGTTGGAAGCATCATAACAGCAAATAAAATAATATGCAGTTAAACTATTAGCAAAATACACCTGATCACCTAATGGGATTGTTTTCTAGGCTATTATTTCAGCTAGAATAACTGCTTAGGAGAAACTGATAGCCTGCATACTTCTCTTTTGCTTCTAATCCATTCACTTTGTGGTCCACTTTGTGGTTCAGCTGCCCTGCAGATGCTCCCCTTTCCTATCTTGTGACCCTATGGTGAACCACCCCTCTCTGAAGAAGCCATAAACATGTAATCATTGTTGCAGGTGTGCCACATAATTGGTAGTATCCCAGGAGGCATTACAAACTGAGCTGTTCTAGTCTGCCTCAGTTTTGTTTCTCCCCGGAAAGTTCTGCTGAAGACAGTCCCTCCTTTCTTGTTTTGATGGTTTGCTTTTATGCCACATTGAGTTGCATAAGGGTGTATAAGGGCTAGCTGGATATAAAGCCAGCCTGTACATTCATAGCTCAGATGTAGAGCTTTAAATCTGATATACTGTATTTGCTGGCGTATAAGACTACTTAACCCCCCCCCCCCTGAAAAACATGCCTCCAAGTGGGGGGGGGTCGTCCTATACGCTGGGTGCACTTCAGTTGGGATAGACATAGCTGCCCATAGTGGCCTCCTGATGGCCGCCCACCTCATTCTACATACCATCCAGTATTGCGTGGTATCCAGCGTGGCCGCGGCGGGTCATCAGCAGCAAGACAGGGGTGCCAGCCTTTTCAGCGTGACCAGCCCGTTCTGCTCAGCGGGAAGCAGCAGCACTCCGGCCTGCCCCTTGTCTACTTAGAGCTCGCACATGCGCACTTGCGCACTGGTGCTGGTCACAGGGAGATGCAGGGGTGGCCAGGTATATAACAACTATATTTTGAGTGGAAATGTTGGGGGGGTCGTCTTATATGCCGGCAAATACGGTACATATTAGCCTAAAAGTACCATTCTTTTCATGCATTCATCTGCTCATTCAAAATAGAAAAATCAAGAGATGTACATGATTGTGTGAACCACATTATCTGTACTTTAAAATCAGTTACGTTAAAATTTGAGTTGCTTTTGCACCTTTATTGTTGGCAACATCAGCTGGTACATTCATGTTGGCATGTGCTCAGAATGTCCAGAATTAAATTGCAGTTCATAGAAGAAAGGGTAAGAATGAATAATAGTTCTTTACTTTGCCTACCTACCAAGGATGAAAAATTAGAGACACAAGCTGCCCAGTTTTCTCCTTCATACTAGGACTAAACTATTTAGTTTTTTAAAACATGTAATGAGTGACAGAAGAATAGTCAAAGGACTGTAAGATCTACATTCACAAAATATTCACATGTTCATTTCTGAATGAACATGGCCATCCCTGGGAGAGAACCCCTGGCTGTTTTGACACTCTAGGAATTTTAAGAATCTGTAGTTTTACCACAAATACTTTGAAATTGAATGTGACATCACTTCCTGTTCTGAATAAGGAAATATTTTCTCCCAGCCCTCAATGGAGAAGGGACAGGAAACATCATTGGGAAGGTCCCCTGCCGTTGTTGGGTATGTGGTAATCATAGTGATCTACTTGGCTTATTTTCCCAGTCTGCACCACAAACTGCTTCAATTTCTTCTTTCCCATTTCTTACTGCATTTAGGGTTACATACTACTTTGCATCAGAGTTAAAAGACGCTGAAACTACTAATAACATACATCAGAGTCCCACTATATAACTCAGATATCTGAAGTATTCACAAATTGATAGGCTTTTTAGTGAAAATTGAGATTTCATAACATTTTATGATTGCTATAAGAATTTTAGTTTGGGGGGTCTTTCAAAGTCTTGAAAAGCTGGCTTGTAAGGATACATTCTTACAATAACTTGTTTTGGGGTTTTTTGGATTTTGGTCTAAGATTTTGCTGTCATTTTGGTAAGTCTCAAAGTGATTCGATAGTTCACTGCAATTGTCACCCTGTACCACTGCATAATTTGTGTTGTGGATGCCTTTTACTTGGCATATTTTACTCCTAGTAGATAATTCTTCTAATGCTGAGTTACGTCTGTCTTCCTTCCCCTGGATTCTGACTCTACATACCTTTTCCTAAGATATTTTTTAAATTCTGCAACTCATTTGCCTTTTTGAATAACTTTCTAGCTGTCAACCTTTCTATTTCTATCTTTACTGAAAGCACCAAGGACAGTTCCTCCTTTCCTCAGAACCTGCATCAAATCCCTCCAGTTAAATGCCCTGTCATCCTTCTAATGGAAAATGCAATTGTAGACACTACATTGCCTTTGTAGAAAGTATCTGAACATTTTTTGCTATCCCAGCAAAATGAAGAGCTTTCTAGCAACAGGTGTCACTAATTTTATCATATTTCATAAGATTATCCTTGAAAGCATGGGTGTGGTAAACAGGGAACTTGTATCTTGTGGACACTCCATTTCAACAAATTGTTATTGCAGTATACACTATGTGTTCTTGTTAAAGATCTATGGTATCAGCTGAAGAGTGGGCTTTGTCATCTACCTCAAACAAGATGGAGGGGAGCCAGAGGCTGTGCACTTGTGAACATAGCTTCTGAAGACAGTGTGCTTTCTGTAACCTTCAGTTTTGTTAGACCTCATAACTTCTATGGATCTGATCATTGTTTGAATGCGATTATACACTTCAAAATAACAAAGGGAAAAATAACATAGGTGGATTAAAACAAAATTAAATAATGGGGAGCGGGGGTGGTTCTTGCCTCTCCATAGTAAATGTCTATGGATGAAAAGAAATTTTTTGATACTGTCTCAGGTGAGTCAAAGCAGAAGACGAGATTATTTCAGCTGCTTCTTTACTAGTAATGTATGGTCTGTTTGTCAGACGCTGCTGAGCTACTTTGGGGAAAACATTTTGATGACTATTCCAATAGATCAGCCTCTGAAGTTCTAAGCATGCATGTAAACTGTTTAATGGCTTCTAAGTGTTTTCCTATTGCATTTGTTTGTACCTGGTTTCTTACCGCAGTATAAAATATGCAGTGCAATACAGCTTTTGAACTGAGCTATTGTATGAATTACCACTGTGGAGTAATTTTCCTGCTTGATTAAACTAGTAATGCTGCCAGTGAATACTGAGGCAGATCTAATTTTGTAACTGTTGCCTTCTGGGAGCAGATTTGCAGTCATCTGTAAGTGATGAGTAAATGAGAAACAAAATGAATATAAGCTAGCTACTGTAAAACCTGCAGTGTTAGGGTACTCTACTTTTAGGAAAATACAGCTCTTGTCAACAGATACTTAAGTGTAAATCTAATAGCAGTAGACATAAGCATGCATTTTATGCTGAATAACTTCAATAGCTGATTAACTTGCATGGGATTAATCTTTTCACCAACTCCTTTCATTTTTCTCCTTTGAGGATCCAGTCTTCTTTTTTCTCACAGATTTCCTAAGCCTGCATGCTCCCTCAGTCTCTTGGCTCACACAAGGTAGCGTATACATGCAGCCAAAAAACAAAGAGCAGCCTTGGTCTCTCTGCTTTCCTTCTGGCTGGCTAATTGGTGGAATGAGATGTTGGACTAGGTGGACCACTGGATAGACACAGTACAATTGCACTTATGATCTAATAAATATCTTATCAAGAGCTTACAAGTGTTACGAACTGTTAAGCAGCTGACTCAATATTCGACTTGTGTGCTCACTCAGTCCAAGGGCTTGCTGACAAAATATGACAGCCAGATTCCAGTTTGTTTACAGGTAGGCATGCAACTGCTTGATAAGCAGGTGATCTGTATTCATAAGCCAGGTCTCCCACAGCCAAGCCTGCATCATCTTGTCTTTAGCATCAACAACTAAAAATTTCAGTTTTCTAGTTTGTTTGGAACATACTGGAATACACAAGATGCTATATCCCATATAGCCTCGGCCAATGCATTCTTGCTGTTTATGAGTTGGATAGTACAATCGTGAAAGAAAAAGATCTGGAATAGCTGGCAAACCAACCAATTTTTTTAAAGGTGCACATATAAGTTGTCTTTTTATTCTAATACTAGGAAAAGAGCCCATTGTAAACCAAATACAATGGGCGCTAGAATGTGGGGGCAGAGGGAGGGACAGGGCAGCGCGCGGAAAGGCAGGGCACCTTATTCTGGAGGCGTCGAGGGCGGGCGGCAGCAGCGGGGTGCTGGGCAGCTCTGACTGCTGGGGGCTCGCTCGGGCGGCGGCCTGACGTGGTGAGAGGCGCTTTGCGCCTCTCGCCACATCAGGCCGCCGGGCAGGGAGCCCCCGGCAGCTACGCTCTGCACGGCTGCCGGGGGCTCCCTTGCGGGTGGCCTGACGCATCAGAGGGGTTTCGTGCCTCCGACGCACCAGGCCGGCGGCAAAGGGAGTACGGAGGGACCAATCGGCAGGCGCTGCGCGCCTGCCAATTGGTCCCTCCGACTGTCCGGAGGAAGGGTCCAATCCGGACCCTTCCTCATCAAGGACACATCCCGCCCTAGAACCCCTTAGCCTTTTATTTAGTCTGTGGCGCCCGCGGCGCCACGGGCGGTTTAAAGATGTGACAAGGTTCCTATACTGAATACCTTGTTTCACGTTCACTTTGTCATAGCATGTTTTATCAGCACAGACAAAAATTGTAGCTCCCAAGCGGTATAGTAACCTGTATTGCATGGAATGTGACATGCAATGCAGGTTACTATACTGCTTTGGAGCTACAATTTTTGTCTGTGTTGATAAAATATGCTATGACAAAGTGAACGTGAAACAAGGTATTCAGTATAGGAACCTTGTCACATTCACATATTGGAATAAAAAATAAGATAACTTCTATGTGCACCACTGAATTTTACAAGCTGGAACCAGTCTAAATGAACGATTGCCAGTGGCTTCATATTTCCAATGCAATTCCCACCCCTGTTATTTCTCAGGGTCCTCTGTCTCCTAAAAGCAGCATTTCATGGCAATTGGGGTGCTTCAGTTTAAAGGTGGAAGCCTCCATTCTGCAAGATGTACCAGGTGATTCCCCACTGGGAAATTATAATTTGATCGGTGTTGTTAAAACCAATAGGTTGACATTTATACCCTTAAAACCCAGACTGCTCTTTTCTTCAGTCCTTTTCTTTCTTTCCAGTGCATGCTGCATTGTGGAACACTTGAAATTCTTTACAAAAGTGCCAACAAGGAGCTCTGGCTGCTAAGCCTGCTGCTTGAGCTGCAGATCTAAATACACTGATTATGGCCTAACTTCATATGAACGTGGAAGGTGCTTTATATATATATATATATATATTTATTTATATTTTTAAACCGCCCTTCCCTACGGCTCTGGGCGGTTTACATAAAACATTTTTGAACATTCACATAGAACACTATCAAAATCAATATAACAGTATAACAATAACAACATATCAACTGGAACAATTAGAACGGCACTTCAACAATAACTTGACAATCCCTCAGTAGGTTCGGTCTCTCAGTCTGGGGGGCACTTGTAGGTGTTATGGCTCAGTCGGCCCCACCAAATGCCTGGTGGAAGAGTTCCTTTTTGCAGGCCCTGCGGAATTGTGGAAGTTCTGGCAGGGCCCTGATCTCTTCGGGGAGCTCATTCCACCAGGTGAGGGCCAGGACCGAGAAGGCTCTGGCCCTTGTTAAGGCCCAACGTGCCTCTTTAGGGCCAGGGGTCCGTAGCCAGTGGGAGGTGGCGGAGCGTAGAGCTCTTCTGGGGGTATAGGCAGGGAGGCGGTCTCTCAGATACACTGGGCCCAGACCGCGTATGGCCTTAGAGGTGATTACCAAAACCTTACGCTTAATCCGGAATTCAACTGGGAGCCAACCAAGTTCTTGGAGTCCTGGCTGGATATGAAATCTCCATGATATAGAAGTAGTCCATGTAGCAAGGAAATTAAAAGACACTCCTGGGGAGGAAAGCTATGGCTAATCTAGACAGCATCCTAAAAAGCAGAGACATCACCCTGCCAACAAAAGTGCGTCTAGTCAAGGCTATGGTCTTCCCAGTTGCAATGTATGGCTGTAAAAGTTGGACCATAAAGAAGGCCGAGCGTCAAAGGAATGACACTTTTGAACTCTGGTGCTGGAGAAGACTCTTGCGAGTCCCTTGGACTGCAAAGTGAACAAACTGGTCAGTCCTAGAGGAGCTCAGCCCTGACTGCTCCTTAGAAGGCCAGATCCTGAAGATGAAACTCAAATACTTTGGCCACCTCATGAGAAGGAAGGACTCCCTGGAGAAGAGCCTAATGCTGGGAGTGATCGAGGGCAAAAGAAGAAGAAGACTACAGAGAATGAGGTGGCTGGATGGAGTCACTGAAGCAGTTGGTGCAAACTTAAATGGACTCCAGGGGAATGGTAGCGGACAGGAAGGCCTGGAGGATCATTGTCCATGGAGTCGTGATGGGTCGGACACGACTTCACACCTAACAACAACAACAAGTCCATGTAGACCTGTATTCCGTATTTTGCCAACACTTTTCCCTACTCTTGAGCAGTGAAGCTGTCTTGCAGTCAGAAACATGGAAAATTTGTGTTGTAGCAGGGCTACCAAGTTTTTTATTTGTTACATTTCTAGACCACCCCTATTGCCCCTGGTGGTCTCAGGATGGTTTATAACATTTAGGTATACAATAGTATTTTAAAATTCAAAAAAACAAGTATTTATTTTTATTTTATTATTTAGATTTTTATCATTCCATTCTCTGAAGATTCGTGGAGGGTTGCACAAAGACAACACTCCATTAAAATAAGCCAGAAATCCACAATAACATTCAAATCCATTAAACAGCAGCATAATCCCCAATCCTTACCCAGTTTACAGTCAAGATGTCACAGGTTCAGGATTGCTGAGTGGAGTAGCATTGGCCAAAGGAGGGGCCCCAGTTATTCCTGAAACCCGGCCTAAACCAAATACCTGGTGGAAGAGCTCCATTTTTTTTTTATTTATTATTGCATTTATATACCGCTGCTATCAGCAAGCTGGCTTGCAGCGGTTCATGGAATGAAAAAACACAAAAACAATATTCAATAAAACCCCCTTTAAAAAATCCCAAAAGATGGCAGTATACTACATATCCTAAAAAATATGGCAGTATCCTAAAAAGATAGCAGTATACTACATATCCTAAAAAAATCTTTTCCCATGCTCTGGGCATCAGTCTCAACACAGATGGAATATAACTGACTGGCATGGATAGAATCAAATTCCTGGCACAGTCTAGGACCACAACAGGAGCTAGGGGGGAGGGGGACCCAAGGGGACCCGATCACATACCCCAGGGATCTCACCCGGCCTCAACTGAATGCAGAAGAGCTCCATTTTGCAGGATTTAACAAGCTCTATCAGGCCCCTCAAGTCTTCCGGAAGCTCATTCCACCAGGTTGGGTCCAGGACTGAAAAAGCCCTTGCCTGGGTCGAGGTCAGGCATGCTTCTGTGGGGCCAGGGACCACAAGTAGATTTGCATCCACCACAGCTGCTTCAGGACATGTTAAATATGGGCCCTCCAAGATGTACCAGTGAGGACATTGGCAGCTGCAGGTAGGCCCGCGTAGAATGAGCTACAGAAATCTCATCTGGAGGTGACCGTTGCATGGATCACTGTAGCCAGGCATTCCAAGGTCTGGTAGGGTGCTAGTAGCCTTGCTAGTAGCCTTGCCTGGCGAAGATGGTAAAATGCCATGTGGGCTACAAATGTGACCTGGGGCTCCATGGAAAGGAAGGTATCCAGATCACACCCAAATTTTTGTCCAAGGTGTGATATTAAGCTGCACCCCGGGCAGAGTGGATAAATGTGCTTCCTGTCCTGCCTCCTTTCTGCAAAGCCACAGGAGTTGAGGGGTTGAGTTTCAGGCAAATCTGCTCTAATAATCTAGCAGCCGCTTCCAAACATCTGGCAAATGTAATGGGGGGGGGGGGAGATTCTGGGCTGCTGTCCATGATTTTGGGCATTATTTTTTCAAGGCGGCAGCCTAAAGTCTCATATTTTCTAGTCCTGAGATTTGATGGCTTGTAAAATGACTTCTATAAGCCTGATTGCCTGAGATAATTATGACAATGGTCAACTAGAGATAAGAGGTAACAGTCAACTTTTAAAAATTAATTTAATACATTTATGTACTTCTGTCAAGTTATCCCAGTGGTTTACCAAATTAGATGTGGTTTAAGAGGTCTTACAAATGTTCTTTCTAGTCCTTAAATCTTCCCTCTTCTAACCTTGTATTTGCCAGAAAGGTATGCTTACATGAATTATTCAAAGTCAAGCCTAAAGTTGGCATTTAGACTTTGATGTATTCTACTGAATGTCCTTTGAAAGGAGCGTTTTATAAAATACGAGTTGTGTTTAAGCAACTTGACTTTTCTATCTCTTTAAAAATCTAAAGTGAGTGACTAATTTGGAGGTTATCAGCGATGGTTTTGTTCAATGGATTTCTGTCTTCAGAGAGTGTCATCAGTTAATTTACACAGGTTAGTGCTTAAATGCTCTGCAGTTTATTCACTTAATCAATGTACCAATCATTAGCATTCTTTTATCTCTTCCCAGCAAACCTTTCTTGCAGATACCGTACACCCACAGAATATTGTTCTTTGTAATCAAAAAGATGTTCACTTGAGAAACAAAATTGTTGCATCCAGTATCTATATGTTTAAATGTAAGACATTGGCTTTCATACTATGAACTCCAGTTTACCTGTTACTCAAGTCCCTGACTCCCTTCTAGTAGCACCACTGGGGAAGGGGCCAATGAATTGCCATGGGTAAATTTCATTCTGTGAACTTAAAACTGTATATGGTTTTCTGGATTGTTGTTGTTAGGTGCGCAGTCGTGTCCAACCCATCACAATCCCATGGACAATGATCGTCCAGGCCTTCCTGTCCTCTACCATTCCCCAGAGTCCATTTAAGTTTGCACCTACTGCTTCAGTGACTCCATCCAGCGACCTCATTCTCTGTCGTCCTCTTCTTCTTTTGCCCTCAATCGCTCCCAGCATTAGGCTCTTCTCCAGGGAGTCCTTCCTTCTCATGAGGTGGCCAAAGTATTTGAGTTTCATCTTCAGGATCTGGCCTTCTAAGGAGTCTGGGCTGATCTCCTCTGGAACTGACCAGTTTGTTCACCTTGCAGTCCAAGGGACTCGCAAGAGTCTTCTCCAGCACCAGTGTTCCTTATGGTCCATCTTTCACAGCCATACATTGCAACTGGGAAGACCATAACCTTGACTAGACGCAGTTTAGTTGACAGGGTGATGTCTCTACTTTTTAGGATGCTGTTTAGATTTGCCATAGCTTTCCTCCACAGGAGCAAGTGTCTTTTAATTTTTTTGCTGCAGTCCCCATCTGCAGTGATCTTGGAGCCCAGGAAAATAAAATTTGTCACTTCCTCAATTTCTTCCCCATCTATTTGCCAGGATACAAGGTATTATTTAAGATTATACTTCTGTGCATGCAGATGCAACTGTAGATATATGGACAGAACTCATCGGTAGTGAAATTAGGGTGAGAATGTTAAGCTACTACATAATGGTATAACCTTAAACAATCTGTACACCGCCCGTGGCGCCGCGGGCGCCACGGACTAAATAAAACAGTAAGGGGTTCTGGGGCGGGATGTGTCCGGGATGAGGAAGGGTCCGGATTGGACCCTTCCTCATGACAGACAACCGGAGGGACCAAACGGCAGGCGCGAAGCGCCTGCCAATTGGTCCCTCCGATTCCCAGCCCCAGCAACTGCAAAGTACTGCAAAGGTCCCTCCGATTCCCAGCCCCAGCAAAGTACCACGTGTTGGGATCATCCCGCGATATTTACACGTGCCAATGAGTGAGAGAGCTTGAACCGGGGACTTTCTTTAAAACAAAAGAAAGCTCGTTCTTGTGCATCCTCTGCTGCTCTTGTACGCTCCTGCATGATGGAAGAGACTATCAATGAGGGAATGAAGCTCGTGCCAAAGGATTCGGATCTCATGGAGGAGGCAAAATGTGAAGAAATGAAGTCGGAGAGAGGGCCTGTTCGTGAAGATGTGGGTGAGCCTGAAGAAGCAGCGTGCAACGTAGTTTCACAAGATGGTGGAAAAGTTACTGCTGAAGAGGAAGAGCACTCTGAGTGTGCTCAGTTTTTAGTAGAAGGGGTGAGTAGAAGGGGTGAGTGAGGGGGATGTGGGACAGAGGGAGAAAGAATAATAGATTCATAGAATCATAAGAGTTGGAAGGGGTCTCTTGGGTCGTCTAGTCCACCCCCCCCCAAATGGAGGATACTCACAACCCTATCGCTCATCCACTGTCACCTGCCACCCCCTGGAGCCTTCACAGAATCAGCCTCTCCGTCAGATGGCTATCCATCCTCTGATTAAAAATCTCCAAACATGGAGAACCCACCACCAGTTGAGGAAGCTTGTTCCACAGAAAAACCCTCTCTAACTGTCAGGAATCCCTCAGCAGTGGGGTAGAAATAAAAAATAGGATTGTGTTTTTTGTTTTTGTTGCAGCTCTCTGATGAAACAGTGGATTGGCAGCTGTTTGTGCAGATAGTCGAGGCGGCACATTGCCCTGTGAAGCGCGACTGCTGTGACTATTGTAACCAGATATCATACCATCAAAAGTACAGCTTCTTGAGGGGTGCCGGATCTGTCAATTATGATAAACACTCTGGAAAGGATGACACCGCTCCCAGAGAGTAAAAGAATCTCCAAATTTAAAATTTTAAGGTTACAAATTTAAAATTTAATAATAAAACTTCTCTAAATCAGCACTGATCGCTTCAGTTGTCTTCCCTTAAGCTATATATGTGTGCACAATATTTGTCTACCTGCTTGAGTATGGGGGCCTTCCCACTCTATAGTGAGAATCAGACTTTTCCTCTGTCTGTGTTCTCAGGGGCATCTATGAGTAGAGGGAGAATAAAACATGGTTGTAAAAGAAAGGCGCCCAAGAAGTACAAGTTCAATGCACCTTACCCCTCCACTTGGATGTGAAACTGTTTCATAGGATTGAGGGTAGTAGCTCAGCAGATGCCCAATTGGGCTTTAATCAGAGCATGGTGCATCCAAAAGCAATTTTGGATTTAAATTTTGGGAGATCTGTAGCTATATCTATGATTAGAGACACCGTTGGAATCTGTAATACAGCTCTGAGGAACTGAAGAAATATGGAAATGATGGCAGACTGGGATTACTCTGTAAAAAATCTATAGATTACAAAAAGATGTGAATCTTTACAATTTGTCTGGACAACTAAATGGACATGAGTTCCAAATAACAAGAAAGAGATACTAAGGCATCTGCATAGGTAATTTTTCCCCTGTGTTCGGATTGTTCTTTCTATAAAGATAACATTCTAAAGTAAATCAGTTTGATTTATATTGTAATTAGATGTGTAACAAATTGTACAGCAGTAAAGGGGCTACATTTTTAATAAGTAGTACATACACTGTTTTGTTTTGAGCCAAATTTGAAGCTTTTCACTTTTTGAGAGGAGAGGAAAGTCACCTACATAGATCGCCCTGTAAGAACTAGTGGGTTTGAATCTGGCTATCGTACGGTTCATAGAAAGAAAATTGTATTCTTATTTTAGTATTTTATTTTGTTAAAATATTAATATCCAGCTTGCTGATTCAGTGGAGAATTATGGTTATTTGAACAGTTACATTTATTTAGTCATTGTCTAGGCCAACTTTCCCATTATTAAAACCAGAGCCATTAAACCAGTATGAACATTAAAAACTCTAGGTAAAACAAAATCAGATGTTTGCAATAAATGCGTTATGAACTGTAAACATATTGGTTGTGGAAGGTCTAAACCATATTGTAGAATCCAGCACTGGGGAAAG
Organism: Paroedura picta; assembly: GCF_049243985.1. Classification (NCBI taxonomy): domain Eukaryota; kingdom Metazoa; phylum Chordata; class Lepidosauria; order Squamata; family Gekkonidae; genus Paroedura; species Paroedura picta. The sequence goes on along the minus strand of NC_135373.1, from coordinate 74,684,639 downwards.
CCCCGAGTAAGTACAAAAGATTAGATTTCCCCCACATATTGAAGGGCATGACACGAAACAAGTGTGCTGTTAGAATTAGGTAAAGGGGAATTGTTCTCCCTCACTCATAGGATACATTTTCTGGCCACAACCTGGTAAATTTGGTTCTTAACACCTAGTACAATTTAGATGGAGATTAAATGAAATATTAGGTGGTGATGATTAGGTCTATGATTAGGTGGTTGGCAAGTTAATAAATAAATAATATTGTTTGAGAACTGTTAGAGCATGGGCACATAAGAGCCTCATGTTGTCTCACTAATGCGCACTCGAGATCAAACAGCCTTGCTATCGCCCTATTCTTACATCAGTCCCTATGCATTTTAGCCAGGCATTTCTTAGGGTTTATATAAAATGTTGCCTGAAGATTTAATTATCCAACTGTAAATTATTACTCCTGTGTTTTGAAAGCATTAAAATCGGGGTGGCTGAATAATAATAAAAGGTTGGCTTTCTCCAATGTATTAGTAAATGTTAATTATCCCAAACTAATGAAATAACAATTTATTATGCATAATTTTGTTATGCAATATCAATGCTATACATATATGGTAGAAGAGTCTAATTTGCATTAGAAGAATTTACTTGAGTCCCTTATTGTAAGCTATCACAAAAAACAGCTAATTAGATAAAATAATCCAGAATACAAAAGTGAGGAGCAAAAGATTCGATTTGTCTCACATATTGAAGTCTGCAGAATTATAAAGTATTTTAAATAATGGAATTTGAGAATGGTTTTGGATGCATGTGAACTGTTTATACAACATAATGCTGAACCCGAGAAAAAAGAGACAAAAAAGAAATTCGAAAAGAGGATGACTTAAGAAATTTACCAGGAATTTCTCTCATCAAATAAAATATCTTACAACACTTTCCGTGATAACGCTAAAACAAATGGAAGTAAAACAAAAAGCTTGCTATAAATTCTAATCTCTATAAAGGCCATGATGTATTATTGACAAAAATAGAAAAATAGGAAGCAAAATTTAGCTAAAAATTACAGAAGAACAAAGATGGATTGTGTTGGTCCTATAACAATAATGGTGGTTATGGAAGCTATAAAAATTAAATCGGAAAAAGTGCCTGGATCAGATGGCTTACCAGATATTTATTAGAGGAATGCTAGATGAAGATTTGGTAAATGCTAATTATCCCAAACTAATGAAATAATACTTTATGATGCACATTTCTTTTGTGCTGTATCGTTGCTATACATATAGAAGAGTTTAGTTGTACCCCTTATTGTAAACTATCACAAATGGCAGCTAATTAGATAAAATAAATCCAGAATACAAACATGGAAGAAGAATTACAAATTTTCTCAACACCAGAAAACCTGGCCTATCAAAAATTATAATTGTTACATAAAAGCACTTTTACATAATCTGACTTTTCAGTATCTGCCATCAAATAATATGTTCACATAATGTAACACTGGAAGCTCTGCGGAGAATGCCTCTTTCTGATGTCTAACTATAATCATTAGGATCGGGGGGGGGGTGTGCTGCAGTAAGGGGATCCCTAACCCTGGAGTCAATGTTGATGGAATTTTACGTGCCATCCATATAGTCTTTTGATTACCAAGAGGGTACTTTGGAAGCCAGTATTTTGGTTGGAAAGTTGAATAATAATCAGAGAAGTAGTATGGTGTAGCGAGCAGTGCTGAACTAGTACTGGAGAGGTTTGAGTTCAAATCCCCATTCAACTGTAACGGCTACTGTGCAACCCTGGGCAATCACTCGGCCTAAACTACCTCGCAGGGTTGATGCGAGAAAATGGAAGGACGAGAAAATCCATCGTATTTAGGATGACATCTGTGTAATTTAGTTTTATTTATTGGCGGTCCTAATTAAGATTTTAAATATTGTCTTATTTTATATTCAGTTATTTAGAGTACAACACTCTAAGGAAAGTGCAGACACGTAGTGCAATATTTCTTACCGGTTTGGCCTCTTAAGCTACCAAAACAAGTCTTATATAGCGTATATGCTTATTTTTTCAGGATATTTTATTCTTTTAGGCTGTGGGGGAATCTCTTTGGAGATTTAGTTTAATCTTGTTGTAACCTTGCAGCACCTCTGTTGTTATGCAAGACCTTTGTTTGTTTGTTTGTTTAGTTCTACCAAGGTACCATGCCTACACAGGTTCATAATTTGCAGCATGTGATTTTTTTTTTTAAATCAAAACTTTTTTAACGATACAACTACGGTGATGGTATGTAAAAAGGCACATTGCTTTGGTAAAGTTGTTTTGGAGGAAAAGGGGGAGCGCATTTCTGTTGGACCCCAAAAGTTTTCTTCGAGCTTATAACATTGTCAAGATTTAACAATTAACAAGATCGATGTAAATAATATTTCTGTTTATACAAACATCCTGTACTTTGAAAACATCACTTTCTTATTTTATAAATATGAGCAGGTTCAGATGCCTGGGCTATTTTGGTGTTTGCTAAAAGGAACCTGAAGCATATACGTTCTTCATGATTTAGGTAGCAGCTAAATAAAATTTATTTGCAATCAGGCAACTGTTTGTCAAAATCTTGGAATGTACTCTGATTGTCTTGCTTTCCATTATCTCCCCAAGCATAAACACCACACTTCCTTGCAGTTCCTATGCAGTTTGAAGACATAGCGCTGGTGGAAAAAAACCTCTGCCTTCACAGGCAGAGTGTCTTCACAGAAGTCCTGATTAGAGACAAGCAAGCTGATAATGTTAGACCCTCCCCGCCCCCCCCCCCCACCCCAAATGCTAAGAAAGGAAAGGACAGGCAGGAAAATGTTCATCTGTGACTGTTTATCTTTAATCTGTTACTCCTTCAGATCCACAAACTGCTTTTAGACATGTGGTATAGTTGCAAGGGGGAAATGCCTGTTTTTTTCAGAGGACCGGACACAGTACAGAAATCGTTAAGACACACGTCCTGTTTTTGTTTTTTGTTTTTTTTTTGGAGGGATCTCTTATCAATACTAAAACAGATACAGGGACCTCAGCCTAGTCCCACCCCAGCCTACCCCTTATACATCTTCAAGAATAACGGAATCTTAAAGTCTGCGCTTTAAGACTCATTAATTTCATTTTAGAGGATTAGCACTATGTTCCCCTTAACCCCCTGCTTTGTTCTAAAGAAACCCTAAGTGCAATTGATAAGCAAGCATTTTGCTTTTAATTTTTTCTCCACAACTGCATTCAGAGCTGTGTTTCCAAGATCAGTGTCTAGCACTCTGACCTCTATACCAAGCTGACTGACTAAGTTGTCTCTATCTGTACAAACTGTTGTTCAGATTGCTGGCAGCAGGTTTTCAGAACGTGTAGGAATATTGCTGTTATCGGGTATAACTTTGTTTAAACATTGTATAAAAATCCAAATAAATACAATTCTTGATTAAACACTCCGTGTTGAGAATATTTTGGGGGGGAGGTGGAGGGGTCTGTGCTCTTTTACACTCTGTCTATGTTGTGGTATTTATTATTTTGTGAGTTTTCAGCAGTACGAGTTGTGGCATTAACACAAGACTATAAAACAAAAGTATGGGTGAGGAGGGGGGAGCCTGCTTTTGTAGGGTAGCAAGAGATGTCCCAGGAATAGCATCTAGGAAAAAAGACACAGAGCAGAAAACTGAGCATGTAATTTGGTCCTAGATAGAAGTTGGGTGTGTGTGTATGTGTGTGACTAGATTGATGTTGTGGTAATGAGGAACTTTCTCCATCTGTTATTTACCCCATTGGAAATTTTTTCCTCCCTTCCCTAGGTCCGTTAAGTCCCGGTATAGAAAAAAGTCAGGCCTTTGTATTATGCCCATCTTTTCCCCCTACACAGGCTTGGGGAAGGCCATTTTTTGCTTGGTGAAACGACTTTGAGACAAAAGTTAAACGCTCCCCCTTTCTCCATTTCCACGGCTCCAGTCCACATAAGATCTCCTTTAGCTGCTTTTAAGACACAAATTATTGAGTTGGTGTTCCAATCACAAGATCTTCCCTAGAATGTAGATCTAATTCTCAGTGAGATGGTGATCCTCCATGCGGCTTACCATGGCAGATTGCGAGTGAGAGCCCAGACAACCTAAGGCTTCCTTGTACACAAAAATACCGCTGCATAGAAAATCTCAGCCCTGGAATTAAGATCACTGGGAGAGGCCTGCCTGGCTATCCCAGTAACCAAAGAAGATTATTTGGTGGTTGCATGAAAAAAGGGCCTTTTCAGCAGCAGCCCCCATACTTGTGGAACAATCTCCTCTGGGTTGTACACCCGAACCTCGCGCTTTCGGTCCTTACTAAGCAGCTGTCAGCTTTATTTAGGATTGCAACGGATTAAAGTAGTCCTACATTGTGGTTTTAAAATTTGCTTCTGTATGTATTTTATATGATATATTTTATGTATTTTCTTTATATTGTGAATCTTCTTGGGCACCCACTCTCCAAAAATAAATCAGTCAACTCGGATACTCTCACATCATTGACTGTATACAGCTAGCTGCTTTCAGGCTCTGTGTATGGAGGGGGGGGGAAGGCTTGCTACTTTGAAATTAACAAGAATAAAAACTTCATGTTGATCAGTTTTAAGAGTCCACAACATAAGAAAAAGCCATTACTCGTACCCCACCCTTCTACTAATCACTCCAAAACACACTCCCTGGACAGCCAAGCTACAGCAAACCACAATCACACTCCCTGCCGTTTCGGGGGGTGGGGGTGGGGAGCCTAACCAGTCTTTTCCTTTCTGACATATGTGAGCTATTCAGTAGGCAAACTGGCTGAGCAATTCCTTAGAAAGCCAGATCATACAGGCTGAGAGGTATGTGTTTGAATTGAAATATATATTCATCCTGACTCTACAGTAGATATGCTGGTATGGTTTCCATGGGGCAGTGGGTCCTGCAGCAGGGTGCCTCCCCCCCCCTTCTCCCTTTTGAAAGGCAGTTCCCAGCCCCAGAGCCCCCCGCACTCATTGACACGTTTAAATGTTGATAGCATGCGCACTCCTGGAGTTCCAAAAAACTCTCCTAACACCCCTAGCACACTCTCTGAGAATTATTCCAGCCACACAGAGAACCCTTTGGAGCCCCAGAGCACTCCCTATGTGTAAATCTGTACAACAGGCCACTCTGCAGGGCTGGTTTTTAGCATCAAAGATCCAAAATTAATTCATGTTGTTATTTTAATCAAGCCGCAGTTGGATACTGAGTGTATAGGGAAGAAATGCAGAAGTGCTTTTTTACATACACTCACCTGACTCCCCCCCCAAAAAAAAACCCCTACCACCCCCTCCACACTCTCTCTGAGACTTCTTCCTGCGACACAGAGAACCCCTCGGAGTCCCAGAGCATTCCCTATGTGTAAATCTGTACAACAGGCCGCTTTGCAGGGATGGTTTTTAGCATCAAAGATCCAAAATTAATTCATTTTGTTATTTTAATCAAGCCACGGTTGTATACTGAGTGTAGAGAGAAGAAATGCAGAGGTGCTTTTTTACATACACTCACCTGACGCCCCCTCCCCCAAACCCTACCATCTCCTCCACGCTCTCTGAGACTTCTTCCAGCAACACAGAGAACCCCTCGGAGTCCCAGAGCACTCCCTATGTGTAAATCTGTACAGCAGCCAGCTCTGCATGTATGTTTTTAGCATCAAAGATCCAAAATTAATTCATTTTGTTATTTTAATCAAGTCGTAGTTGGATACTGAGTGTAGAGTAGGTGCTTTTTTTTTGTTTGTTTTACATGCTGGTAATAATGATATTGCCTTTAATTGACACAAATCTAGTGCGGGGAGAGATACATTCAAAGAGGGTTGGATAATTTTAAAAAAAACGATTTGAAATATCCTGGATCTACCATTTAAAAATCCAGTCAGACCCTGCGCGGTCTCTGCACATCGTTTAATAAGTGTTGGGAGGGGGGAGGGTTAACTGGGGGGCAAGGTTGAGAGATATGCAGAGGATTCCATTGCAAACCGTGTGTTTGAAAGAGAGAAAATAAATCAGGCATCTGTGTATCAGGAGCACAGGGCTGTTTTTTTAGCATCAAAGATCCAAAATTAATATGTTTATTTTAATCAGGCTATGATACTTTGAAATTAACAAGGATAGAAAATACAGCCATTGCTTAAGCATCCACCCTGGACATTCTGTTGACCTAAGTGATGAACCAGCAGATATTCCCAACAATAGAAAAAAAACGTTACTCATTACATCAAAGCACACTTGCAGGACAATAAAGAAGGCTGCAGCAAAGCAATGTTATCTACCCAGGCCTTTCAGGGGAAGAGAGGGGCAGCCCAAATTCAGCCACACACCATTAGGTCTCTCCACATCCTTTAATATGTTTAGTCGAGGAGAGGTTAGTCGGGGGAGCCAGGCTGGAAGCTGGCCACAAGAATTCGTGCTCAGAGGCTCTCAAAGTGCTGGCTGTATACACAGGATCTCTCTCTGTATCAAGAGCATAGGGGGCTGGTACTTTGAAATTAACAAGTATAAAAAAAACACTGCTTAAGTGCCAACCAGGGACATTCTGTTGAACTAAGTGATTCCCAGGCGAGACTCCCTCCACGGGTTTTGTTTGTATGTTTTTATTTGATCAGTTTTAAGAGGGGCAGTCAGAAATTCCTATATATTTTTTTTTAGCCTGGCTATTCTTATCTACACACGCAGCTGCACAGGCATTTCCGGACCTGTCAAGTTGATGAGGAAGTGTACCCCTACCGTACTACTAGCCTTTCGCAGCTCCAAGCTGGCGCGCCCACGAGAGGCAGCAGAAAAAAAAAAACCCTGGAGGAGCCTGTCGCCGCTTCAAGCCGGCGCCCTGGGAGCCCCGGCAGCCGCGCACAGTGCTGCTGCTGGCGGCTCCCTGCCCTCATGGCCCCAGAACACAATGGAGCCGCCGGGAAAGCCGCAGAAGAACAAAAAAATGCAGAGGAGCCACCGCAGCCCAGCGCACCACACCTGGTGCTCCTCGGCAAAAACTACGAGACGCCGAGGAGCCGCCGCCCGCCTCCTCTTTCAGGTAGCCTGTCCCTCGCTCTGTCCCTCGCCTGCCGCTCGCTCTGGTCCCCACCTGCTAGCGCCCATTGTCTTCTTCATACAATGGGCTTTTTTACTAGTTATACAATAATTTAGGTATATGCTGTTGGCATGGCCATTTACTCACTCTCATCTACATCAGTGTTGCTGCAATTACTGTTCTCTCTTGTTTTGGCTACCTGGATAAGGTTAACAAAGGAATATTCCACCTTTATCTACAAGAGATTTTAAAATATATATTTTTTCATCACTGAACCTCATTTGCTGGCTAGCCAGCAAACAGGAGAAATCAGCCAAAACCAAGCTCATGGAAACATGTTCTGACTAGGGGCACAGCCCGTTGTATCCAAGAATACAATGGGCGCTAGAGCTTGACAGTGGGAAGAGGAAGGGGAGGAGTTATCTAGTTTGTAAGGGCATGGGGTTGAATGTGTGTGTTGTGTGGGAGGTTGTGATGGCGTGGTGACAAATGAGGGCATGGGTGTGGAGATATGGGTGTCAAGAACCTGTGGTGTGGAATGTTCATTGAATATGGGAGAGGACTGACCTTTGGGAATTGTGGCATAGTGGTTACAGATGAGCTTTCCAGAGCCATGTCTTCAGATATGTGAAGGGAAAATCAGACTGGAGACTCTTCTTAGGGGAAGATTACATGGCAACCAATTCCCCCCAGTTCTGCGTCATTTCCCTTCTTGTGTGAATTAGGCCACAGACATTGAAATGCCCTTCTGCCCTAATACATATGGGGTAGTCACAGCACACAGTTGTCCACCCTGTTCCTCCTTTTCCATTTTTTCACTGTTGATAAAATGTTATGTGCCCACATCCTTCTTTCATGGTTGCTCCTTAGAAGAACGGATTTTTGTACCCTGTTGTTTACTACCCAAAGGAGTCTCAAAGTGGTTTACAAACACTTTTTCCGTTTGTCTCCCCACAATAGTCAACCTATGAGTTATGCGGGGCTATGAGAGGTCTGAGAGAACTGGGAATGGGCCACAATGACCCAGCAGGCCTCAGGTGTCTCAAAGCATTTTCCTATCGTCTTCCCTTCCTCTCCCTATAACAGACTCCTGATGAGGGAGGTGGGGTAGAGAGCCTTACAGGGAAGCTGGCAACCCTAAGAGGAAGACTCTCTGTGCACAGCAGTCTTGACCTTAGTAAGGTTTTTTAATACTGTTTTTTTATTTGCCAGGCCAATTTACTTGTTCACTATTTACAGTTTCAGGCTGTAAATATTTACTTAGATATTCCTGCACGTTCAAGACTGACAGGACTGATGCTGGTCTGCCTGTCTCCGCCCCAGAATACAAACAGTTGCTGGTAAGAGCTGGCCATAGCTCATGGCCCAGGAAGGACACTCCTGCACCACTCCCTCCCAACTGCAGGCAAAAATGGCTTCTTTGAAGGCTGGACTCTGAGGCATTGTACGATTTTGAAGTCCCATCTCCAAACCTCCAGGAATATTTCCAACCCAGGGGTAGCCAACCTCCAGGTGGGGCCTGGAGAGCTCCTGGAATTACAGCTCAACTGCAGAGTATAAAGATCAGCTCCCCAGGCAGAAAGGGCTACTTTGGACAGGGTTGTGGTAGAGAAGAAACATTTAAGGCCTACCACACAGGTGGTTTTTGAATTGAAAGACTTGAGGCCTACTGCACAGGGTTGTTTGTGCAGATGAAACAGGAGACAAAAGAGCCAGCTTCCTCTGCAGAATAACACTGTGCAGTGGCCTCAAATCTGCAGCGAGTAGCAAAGAAGAAAGACACATGGCTTGGCTGTGTCTAACCCCCTGACATAGCAGTATTTTAAGTGAGAAGGGGCTTTTCTGTGGCCTCCCTGTCAGCCAACTGTTTGGCAGAAGGGGGAAGGCCCCCCCCCCCTCAAAAGGAAGGCCCTGAGGCTCCCCTGCGTTGCTCTTGGAAAGGCCTCCTCCCCTCAGTCAGGGCCTGTCAGAGGCTCCTTTGCAGCAGGCCTGAAGGGGGGTGGGTGAACTCCTGCCAGCTCTGTCAGGGTTGTGAGGCAATTTGCAGCTGGACTTGACAGTCAGGACAGCCTTGGGGCGAAAAGGGCTGGTGCAGCCTCTGTTCTCATCCCCCTTGTCATCCCTACTGACCTCCTCTCCCTGCAGTGGTCAGAAGCAGATTGGCAGCCATGTCTCCAGATTGCTCTGGAACTCTAGTCTGTCCTGGTGAGGGCCCAATTGGAAGGTGCTTTGCACCTTCCGATTGGCGCCTCTGCTTGTCAGTCTGGGGCCAAGGGGCCAATCCGGGAGTTTTGATCATGGACACAGCCCACTCTAACACCCCTTACTGAGAACAGATAATGGATCATGAAATGCAGTGTTATTGGTGAACAGTAGATGTTTCCGGAGTAAGGCATCAAGCATGTTTATTTAAAAGCTCATTGAGTCCTAAAGTCATGCATACTTTTAAGGGGTGGGCTAAAAGGCTCATCTGTGTCAGCAAAATAAATCCTGTTTTTGGAACTGACAGCTGAGAAATAATCTTGAAGTGCTGTTCCAGCTTTTGACAATCGATGCTGCTTTGCGAGTAACAGGGTCTTGCTGGGTGCTTTCTTCGTTTCCACTGACTCAGCCCATATACTTGCAGTCAACCAGATTTCCAAGTGTCTATTTCATTTACTGGAAATTGATCCAGTAAAGCTTCAGTGTAGAATGTCCTGCTGTTCAAGGAGGTGAGGAATATGAACTGTTCTTGCTTCTGACATAAAAATAATGAACATTTTTATACTGAATAATGTGATGTGAAGCAGTAGATAGATGAATAATCCATGGCTTAGTGTCTACTGTTGCCTTTTGCGGGGAAATTAAAGCCTGGATTTGGGTAGGAGTTGGAGCCAAAAGATGAGAGCCAAAGGTATCTTGACCCTTAGCCCATGACCTTGTGTGAGATATGGCAGCAGAAGCAGCACTATTCCAACGACCTGGTTTTAGTTTCATTGAGGATTTTGGAAGTTGACTCTTACTTAATTTTGCATGTATCACTCCATGAGTTTCCTTGAAACTGCATCATGGGACAAAAAGTGGGACAAAGCATGTTGTACAGTCAATGAGACTGACTTGCAAGGCAATATGCTTAATATCAAATTCAAAGAATTGATTCTGGGAGCATGGATATATACCTGCATACTTACAAATGCCACTGCTTGATGTACTAGTATAGGTAACATACATAAAAAGGATGACATGACCAATATTTAAAATATGGGAGTAATTTGATTTGAGGATATAACTGTATAAAAGGTATAGTTATTTTAGTGGAGCAATAATAACCCACCATTTGGGTTAACATCTGGAACATGTCAGTAATATTCATTTTCACCTCTCCTTTTGTATTCCATTCAGAATCTTTTTGCCAATTACATCAAGATGGATTATGGGGTAATGAATGGTAGGGGGATGATAAATTCCTGTCTCTTTTATCAGCTGATGAGAGAGAGAGGTAAGAGAGATGCACACTGACCTTTGTGCCTGTTACTCTGCCTGAATAACATTGTAATTAATGAAATTAATGTCTCTGAAATTTAAGTTAAACTCCATTGTGTATATTTATGCTTTTTAAAAAAATGTCTAAATTTGTAATCCAGCTTTATTACTCTTGTATATGTATATAATATGTTTCACTACAGTGTTTCACAGGACATTTTTTCTCCAGGCAGTTGGCGACCCTTATGTAAAAGAATCTAATAAAACCCTGCTGACTGGATGTTATTTTAAAGGATATATATACTATATACTAGATGTGTGATGGAACTAGTTTTTCCACAAATGTCTCCATTTCCTTTTCCCTGAATCTGGCAGAAAGGCAGTATTTCCCTCCATCCCATTGCCAGTTATATGACTACTTCATTAGAAATGCAATCCTGTGGAGAATTGTTCATAACTCCACAGGGTAGCACTATTAATTGCTGGAACTGTAATGGATTGTAATGCATGTGTTGATGATGATGGAATGATTTACACAGTGTGGGGGTAATGCCTTAGAATTTTGTTAAAAAGTGTTACATATACCGTATTTGCCGGCGTATAAGACGATTGGGCGTATAAGACGACCCCCCAACATTTCCACTCAAAATACAGTATTATGGGCCACTATGGGCAGCTATGTCTATCCCAACTGAAGTGCACCCAGCGTATAAGGCGACCCCCCCCCTCACTTGGAGGCATGTTTTTCAGGGGGGGAAAGTAGTCTTATACGCCAGCAAATACTGTATATTGAATTATGAGAATTTTAAATGGAGACTGGATTGTATAGTTTTATTCCTTTAAAATGTGATATAGAGCATTAATATAGACCTATGCCCCCCCCCCCTGGGATTTGGGATTAGGACCTGAAGTAAACATCATCAGGACCTCCTCTCCACCCACCAGTAGTGGGAGGGGAGGAAGTTGAGTTGCCGATCTTGCCATGTTGGTAATGCTGGGAATGTTATTATTGTTTTAATGGGGTTTTAACGGGGATTTTAGGATGTTGTAACCCACCACAAGCCGCAAGGGAGTGGCGGGGAATAAATATAATAATAATAATAATAGTAATAATAATAATAATAGTAATAATAATAATAAATAACTTATTTGGAATGATAGTGACTGCAGAGATGATGATACAATGCACTAGAAAACTACTGGAAGAAGAAGGAGTCTCAAAGGGGCTTATGGTTGCCTTCCCTTTCCTCTCCTCACAATAGACACCCTGTGAGGTGGGTGAGGCTGAGAGAGCCCTGATATCACTGCTTGGTCAGAACAGCTTTATCAGTGCTGTGGCGAGCCCAAGGTCACCCAGCTGGCTGCATGTGGGGGAGCACAGAATCAAACCCAGCTCTCCAGATTAGAAGTCCATACTCCTATCCACAACACCAAGCTGTAAATCAAATTACTTAACTGAATGTATAGAATGTTAAAATGAAACAAAACCCAAGAAATAACAGTGTGGTGAATAACTGCTGTGCATTGAAAGAATTGTTTAATATAATGAATTACTTTTGCTTTTTAATGTGTGAGATTATAAACAAAAGATAATGTATATTGGCATCAAAAATGGGCACATTGAATCATTTGGACAGTTTTTTATTCCACCGTTAGAGTAAAAACTAGATATAGTTTTTTATACTTTCACCACCGGGTGGAGACAATGCACTAAATTTGTGGGGGAAAAGCTTTTGCTGTATTGTTCATATTGTTCAGAATCTTATAATAAAAATGCCAAATGAACAGAAGCAAACTGATACATCTGCTATACACCAAAAACAATTCAAAATTATCTAAATGAAGGAAAGTACTAGGATGACCATTATGATCACACTAATTTATTTTCATACAGTTAATGTTATGAATTATCTTGGGCTAGCTGTATTCTTGTATTACTAAGAGGATGATAGCTTTAAAGGGAATATATAGAAGTACAGTGACAAATATTGGTCATGGAGGACAAGTATATGCTGGCAGGATTTCTTCGCATCAGATTGCCTTTTAACTTTGCTGCTGTTTAGATATGTTCCATTCCCTCAGACTTTTGTCTCATTCCCTTATTGCCCCCAAACTATGACTGGCTCATTCTCTTTTTCTGTTCATCTCTCCCAAGACCCTTGTCCCTGTATAGTTGCCAACCGCCAGGTGGGTCCTGGGGATCTCCCATAATTGCAAATGATCCCCAGGCAATAGAGATAAGTTTACCAGGAGAAAATGGCTACCTTGGGGATGAATTCTATGTCATTGCTGAGGTTCCTCCCCTCCTCTTCCCTGGCTCCAACCCCCCAAATATCCATGTATTTCCCAACCCAGAGTGGTCATCTGTTTTTCTTTCCCCAGTGGGGCATGGGATAGTGTAACTCCTTTTAAGGGAGACCACCAGGGCAACAGAAAGAACATCTTGGCCTGTGAAAATATCCATCTGTGATGGAAGGGGAGACTTCAGGAAGAGGAGAGACCTCAGTGGGGTGTGATGCCATAGAGTCCTCCAAGGAAATGATAATCTGGAGATCAGTTGTAATTCTGGGAGTGGTCCCATTTGGAGTTGGGCAACCCTAATTTTAGGTGTTTTATTAATAGTTTCCCTGGCAATGATGCAAGTGGAATAGTGGGAGCTAAACGAACACCACATAGATAAACCATTTTGTTGAATCATGGCCTGCACTGTAGTTGCTGTAAATAAGACTTGTTATCTGTCATGATGTACAATGAGAAAGAGAGAGGGTAGAAAAGTTTTAATAATCTGTGTAGAGACAGAAGTGTATACAGCAGTAAATGGAAGGCTACAGATGTCTGATGCAAATGCATAGTATCCACCAGCCCCACTGTATTCATAATATTTTTAGAGGCAGGATGCATTTTGCAATGGAGGGTGATAGGACTCCAACCAACCCACATATGTTCCTTTTGTCCCTCTAGGCCAGTGGTCCCCAACCTTTTTATCACTGGGGACTGGTCAACGCTTGACAATTTTACTGAGGCCCAGGAGGGGGGTAGTCTTTTGCCGAGGGACATTGCCGCCGCTTGAGTCCCCTTTCCCACAGGTGCCCCTGGGGGGCACTGCCAGCAGCAGCTGCGCAGTGCCAGGTCGAGGGGGAGCCCCAGCCATGGCGGACGCTGGAGAACACCAAAGGTGAACTAGAAGCATAGTGGCAGGGCAGCCCCTAAGGCAGCAGCCAGGGAGGTGGACGAGGAGGAGCTGCAGCCCGATACCAATTGATCTACGCACTGGTCCTGGTCCTCGGACCAGGGGTTGGGGACCACTGCTCTAGGCAACTGTGCTGGTTTTTATAAGAACTGCTTTTAGGGAGAGACCCTGCTACATCTTTGTGGCATAACATAAAGTGTTCATTCTTTTCCCCAGGGATTAGAGCATGTCTAGGCAGATGGGACCAAAATACTTAATGGAGAGTTAATGCAAAATGGTAGCTTTCTTAACGTAGCATATGCTGGGATTGCATGTCACGCAAATATGCAAGCTTATGCCTTGTAAATAGGGTTCCCAGCTCAGGGTTGGGCAATATTTGAAGATTTGTGGAGGGGGGGTGGAACTTGGTGGCGGGGCAGAGTTTGGGGAGGGATCTTAACAGGGCATAATGTCATATAAGCCACCCTCCAAAGCAGCCATTTCTCCAGGGGAACTGATCTTGGTCATCTGGAGATCAGCTGTGATATTGGGAGATCTCTATGTGTTTACTTGTACAAAATCTAAAATAGTTACCATCTGCTGGTTTCATAAAATTACCAGTGTGAATTAAGATCCCATTTCACCTGTAAATTTACAGGGGAGAGGTGAAGGTGCAATCTCTTTTCAAGTAAAGGTTATGTATTTCTTTTCTCAAATTATGTATGCCTGGCCATTCAATTTGTAAAGTCACAAGACAGCTTTAAAAAAAAACCCAGAGTGTGCCCATTAAAATTATTTTCCAAGTTACCAGTAAAAGTCCTGTACATTTTAAAAAAGCCCTGCCATCAGCATATAGCAGAAAGAGAGCTAATAAGAGCTCTAGAAGAACATCTTTATTTTTGACACCTAAAAATGAGGATTATTGAACAAGACTAACTCTAAGGAGGGAGATTCATTGTGTTGCTGCTGCTGTGGCAGGGCTGTCAGCTCTGTGCTGGCCAATGATGGCAGGTTGGAGAGTGGTGCCTGAGGAGGGTGAAGAAAAACTCAGGTTTCCTTGGGGGCGGGGACGAGGGAGGGATGAAAGTGATTAAACCTAAGGTCTCGGCACTAGAACGTATCATGTTGCTGTACCTTCTTATGTCTGTAAAACATGGTATATGCTTTCCTCAGGAACTTTAGATCATGTTATATCTTTATTAAAAAAAGAATTAAGTTCTTAAGACAGGTTAGGATTTGTATAGGAGTGTAAAGTTGTAAAGTCACAGAGACTACAAACTTAAACCACACAAACTGTAAGAATGTGCTTTCAAGGTTGTAAAGCTAATATAGCTGTAGTATAACATATTATCTGCTGTCCAGACAAGTGATATGCTTATCATACCATGAATCCTTTGATTTATTTTATATAACTATCCTCTGTAGAGATTTCAAAGTATGGGTGTGATTGGGGTAAAAAAAATTGGAAAACCTTGGTGGTGGGAGAAATTGATGGAAAAAATTCAGAATTCCATCAGCATATCACTCTCTGATACCAGGCAAGTAAGTAGATGGATGCATGTGGTTACTGTGTAGCAAGGGGAAAGTGCTCTGCACATGTTCAGGTACTCTCCTTGGGGACTGCTTAGCATTCAGAGCAGAGATACTGCAAGGAAGCCCAGGTTCATTATGCAGAGGCAGCCATTGGTAAACCACCTATGAAGATCTCTTGGGGTAACTGTAAGTCAGCTGCAATATGATGCACTTTTACCATTACTATCTACAACTGCACAGACATAGATTGGTATTCAAATAAATAAATACAGACATGTCAATGGGCAAGAGAAGTTTGAGTGCAATTAAACAAGAGTGAGTTGTCTTGTGAATGCATCATCTGCACAGGACTCAAGTGAAGATGCTTAAGGATCCCTCCCTTAAAAAAAAGAAAAATAGAAGAAAGCTGATTGGCAATCCTTGGCAGCTGCTTTGAGGTTTGGCTAATTTCTCCCTGTCTGTGAATCTTTCATGGTTTAAAATGCCCCTCTGAACCCGCAGGGAGCTCTGTATGATAGAAAAGCAGCAGGTTCAAGCAGTTGTATGATGCTGCTATTTAGCTTTTTGTTTTGTTTTTTTAAGTGACAGGTCCCAGTGTTGGAAATTTGGAGTTCATTGTGCCCTGGGATTTAAGAGGAGAAAGATCACTATTATCTGCAACCAAATATACTTGGAAAGCTTACAAGTGAAAGCTGCCTTTTGTTGTTACCTTTCCAGCACAAGTAAGTCAGAGAGTTTTTGAACACAAAGTTTCCATTTAGTCATCAAAGACAATAGCCATAACCTCTCTATCCTTCATGCATTTCTAGAATCCCTTTCAGAAACTAACTCAGCCAGTGACCAATTCTTCACAATGAATTATACAAGGAAATAACTCCTTGAGGAACTTTCTTTTGAGAAAATGATAATATTTTGTGCATATAAGGAATGTGGCAAACAGGGAGGTGGTAGACAGGAAAAACAGCCACATATTATAGAGTCCATTGTCATGGGTAGGGATGGGTGTAAACCAGCTGATAAACTAAAATTTATCACACATTTTGACTGGTTTATGAAGTGCTGTTTGTAAACTGAAGACAGACTTCCATGAATCTTGATGCCATTCTTGATGGTTTGTGAAGAGCAAAAAGCAGAAGTTTACCCTTCCTTTCTGCTCTTCATGAAAAACAGCCGAGAGACAGGAAGCTCCCTGCTACTCAGCCATTCATTTTAAATGTCTCAGATCCATTTAAATACTGCTTTCTGTTCCCTGTGAAAAGGCATGGGGAATAGAAAGCAGGGTTTAAATGGCTTTTAACTATTCAAACTAAACAGCTGAGTGATAGTCCCTGCCAATCAGCTTTTGGAAACCCCCTGTTATCTGCTCCCCCTTGGCTTTTACACAAGGAGAAGAAAGCAGGGTTTAAATGGCAAACCCCTGCTTTCCGCTCCCCTTTATTTTTTTTGGGGGGGGATAGAAATCAGGGTTTAATTCTCTTGGTGCAATTTAAGCCGAACTCAGATGATTGGAACCTCCTGCTTTCTGCTCCCCATGAAAAGCTACAGGGAGCAGAAAGCAGGGTTTTAACCTTTACATGGTTCCCAAACCAACCTCCTTGTTCATATGGGTTTGTGGTTCAGCCATGAATCAACCTGCAAAAATGCAGTTCATGCCCATCCCTAGTCTTGTGCCTGATCAGCTATCTGAACACAAGTGAACAATATGGATCCTATGTCTTTAACAAGGATCTGATATGTAGAAATAAGCAGCTAAGGATTTTCATAGTAAGGAGCTAAACACCATTACCTGTTAATTATTCCTTTCAACTGCTGAGGAAAGAACAGCAGTAAGGCCAGTTCTAAACTGACAGCCTTGAATTACAGGCATTTCTCCTGCCTGTGAATGTTTTAAGGAGCAGACAGAATTTGTGTTGTGTTCTGGTAATCCTCACTAAGGCTGAGTATGGGGAATGAATAGGCCAAGAAAAGTTGGAAAACTGATGAAGGGATGCAGGCAAGGAGGGAAAAGTGCTCAAGTTTAAATGAAAACATGCAATGAACAGAACTCAAACTCTTTTGCTTCAAATAGTGAAGGTGTCAAAGTTCACAGGAGGCTAACCTTCTATGAGATTGGCCAGTACCTTATGTTTGATAAAACCTTTCTTGCCTCACTCTCCTTTTTATTTTCAAAGAATGCTTGCTGCATATGGTTGTGTAGTGTTGTTCTCAACCTCCAATGAGCGGGGGGAGGGGGGGCACTAGCAGCACAACTTTATGCAGAGTTACTCCCTGGCTTCTCCTTGAAATTAAGTGATTTACACTGGAATAACTCTGCTTAGGATAACATTGTAATTCTCTGAAGTATAAACATCCACCCATTACATGTAAGAAATGCATGGCCATGGTGAAAGGAAAATTATTCAGCACAGCTGGTGCTTTATCTGGGTCACTGAGAGTTCTTGGGTGTCCTTTACAATAAAAGGTTTGAAATTAACACTGAAATAAATCTTGCCTTGCCTTTTAAGCATGGTATATTGCTGAGCACGGGGACATAAAGACCATTGTAAACTCCTGTGGTATGAGTAATGCCCAAATAGAAAAGAACAAGCTGCTACACCAACCTTTGGGCATCAGCTGTTGACAAAAGCTCTGTGTATGCCTGCTGTTGAAACAAGTACTCTTACACTCTAGTGATGTTACCTTGACGTTAATTCAGCTGCACACTGTTCATGAACTCATGTAAACCTTTACAGTTGATTAAGTCATATAGGAAATGTCCACATAAGGGGTGAGAATCCTTGTCAGTTGATGATTTTTTTTTTTTTTTGCTGTTGTGCAGGAGCCATAATTTAATCTAGGGGACAAAGTTCTTTGTCAAAGTCATTTGTAAAATCCACTTTGGGTCCTCATTAGGGAGAGAGAGGCAAACAATGGAAAATCCCATGGCCAAGAGCAAGCTGGCTTTTCCAGCCTCCCAACTCTTTCCCTTTGGGGAAAGGTTGCCAACACTGGGTTAAAAAATTCCTGGAGATCTGGGGTGAAGCTTGGGAAGGAAAGAGTTTGAGGAGGGGAAAGAGCTCAGCAGGAATATGATACCATCAAGGCCAACTTCTGAAGCTGTTGTAGTCTTCAGGAAGTTAAGAAGGACTGGCCCTGGACTGGAATGGGAGACTACCAAGGAAGTCCAGGGTTCATACTACCCGTAGGCAGAAAAAAAGAGCTGTGTAATTGTTTTTCTGATATTATAGTAAATAACGCTTCCAAAAGTGCAAAACAGAAATTTCTAAAGTATAATAAAGACAATCATAATAACCAAACAAAACTGCAAATTTGTGTATAATAGTGCAATAATACAAGTGTGATACAAAAAATAATGCATCCAACAGTTCAACAGGTTAGTTCAAACTGAAGCCCAAACAAGTATCCGGTAGTCCCCCATTTCACAAGGTGGCTTCTACAGTGGACCTAATGAAAGTAATAATATTAATAAGTTCCTCAAAGGAATAAATAAATTGACTTAGAAGGATTCTCCAAAAAGTGAATTAATTTCTTATATTAGTGGTGCTATTTCAAGCTGCACATATCCTGCTCTATGACCTAGGGAAGGATCCCAAAGGAGCCCCCAAATACCTCACTGCCCCCCTGAATCCTTCTAATCTAGAATATCTGCAGTGATTTCTGTGGGGTATTTTCTCAGTTGTCATTTGAAAGTAACTTATCACTGCAGCAGAAGGAGACCATGATCAGTACTATCAAGAGGTTCAGGAGAATTAACAGGGCATTTCCGCACCTGTTAAATATAGTGAAATGCTTATGTACTGTAGTTGTTATATTCTGGCCCCTCCATATGAGGTCACCAACATCCAGCATCTGGGCAGTAACCAGCTCGCTACATCCTCCATTTTAAAGCACGAGTTCAGGGATCACCTGAAGTGGATTCACCAACCTATTTAGTGCTAGCTACTGGAGGGCAACCAGCAGAGGGAAGGTATGGAGGCTCAAACATGCTAAAGGCACCTACCTTGTCTTGCCGTTGCACCCACTTCCCTCTCCCTTGTTCCCGGGGATGGGAATTTCTTTTTAAAAATGGCTAACTTACTGGAGAAAAGAATAGGCAGACAAGCATGCAGGCAATGCCAAAAATAAAAGAATTTCTTTTCAAAGTTGTAACACAAAGCATGCCTCTCTAAAGTTATCTCCCATCCCCAATCAGGAATTAGATTAATTTTTAAAAGTATCAAAGGACACGTGATCCCATAAGGGGTGGCATTCAAAAAGCACTATGCATCTATGATTCTATGCACAGGCATTTCAACAGAGAAGGATGATTTTTTTTAATTAGTGGGCATCACAGGACCTTTAAAACATGGAGAAAAGGGACTGGTTGCCTGGATTGACTGAAGGCGGAAGCGAATTGCGTATAAGTCATGTTACTCTCTTCTACCATCTCCAGCAGCAGATGTGGAGGGTAAGATGCATGAAAAGAAGGCAGACCAAGGTGAGACAGCAAAAAGGTGAGGAGGGGTTGGGAGGCACAATATGATTTAGCGCTACACCATTCAGCTTTTTTACTGATGTGCAGAAATTGCCCCAGTGTCATACTACCCTTTTCTATCTCCGGCCCATGTTATCGACCAAGGCAATCAAAGCCATTTTCCGGAATCCCTGAAGTCGGCCAGCTACCACACAGCTCCCCTTTTTGTTTTTAGAGGCTAAAGGGAAAAGACACAGCTGGTGGGTAACTAAATATATTTACTTAGATTTAGCATTCATTTGATTGAAATGCACAAAAAGTCAGTGGACACCTACCCCATTAGGTTGTAAAGTCATTATGTCTGTTTGTTTGAAATCGACCTTGTGGTAGTAGCAGTGTTTCAAATTCTTCACCTTACACAGATCAGGTCAAACCACCAGTTAAGAATGTTTTTAATCAAAATGTTTATTGTTCAAACTGTTTGTAATAATAGGAATGAGTAGTGATAGGTATCCACATCCCGTGTCTCAGTGAACTGAAGCAAGGAAACTGAAGGTTTATGTGATGAACACAGGAATACTGGTCTCCTCTCATCTATTGGGCCACCAAAAAGTTGAGTCTGAAGTGAGAGTGACAATAGATTTTATTTTATAGTTTTTAGTCACCGCTCACCCAAAGGTGAGACTTAAAATATTAAAACCAATAAGATAAAAACAACATAATAACAAATAGCTACCTATAAGACCAGACATATGATTAAGAACAGCTTTCTCATTATATCAAGGAGTTTGAACAAGGATTTACTACTCATATATGAGTGGAGGAACAATGCAGTTCCAAAGGACAAAAAAGAAAGATGACACTTCTTAATGGCATGTGTTAAGAGGTTCTCTTAACAGAGAATAAATGGCATGAATTCACTGTGACTTCTTCTGACATTACCATCTCCTGGTGAAACCCACTCAGAGATGACTCATAGGTTAGCTGCTATTTTTCCCTGCCAGAAGTACTGTGTTTCATTCTGCTAATGTCACAATTAACCAAAAG
The DNA here is from genome assembly GCF_049243985.1 of Paroedura picta. Classification (NCBI taxonomy): domain Eukaryota; kingdom Metazoa; phylum Chordata; class Lepidosauria; order Squamata; family Gekkonidae; genus Paroedura; species Paroedura picta. Next base: position 74,663,941 of record NC_135373.1, on the reverse strand, counting down.
TACAATGCTAATAGCTTCACAAGGAGATAGAAATGGAATAGCAGGAGAGACTCCATGGCATAGCATCACCGTGTGCAATTTTGCAGGATGGGGCCGTTGTGGATTGCCCCTCACTTTCCCCTGCAGATTCTACTCGATGTCAGATGCTTTTAAAAATTTTTACCTTGTAGTGAAATGCTATAATAACTGACCACAGTAATACAGCTTTCATTTCAATAATTTTTCATTACTGACCAAGGATTAGAACTCTGCCAACTGGGAGACTTTTGCCTTTATTGTGCACAAAGTTAGTACTCGATAAATGCTTCCAATATAGTGGCAACAATGAACTCTTAAAGTCATTCTGCTTGGAATGAAACAAACATTTTCATCCCTCTCTTTTTCAAAAGACATTTTGCTTAGAGGTGAAATCTAATTGATTTCCATGGATCCTGCTACCCAAATAAGTGGGCCAAAGCTCAAGCATTAAGCTGAAGAGGCTGCTTACAATCAAACACATGGACATTCTTTTGTCTTTAACCGTGTGGGCTATGTTAAATGCAGGTAGATAAAGGGCCATCATGGTATCTGGAAACACATCTCACTGCAAAATCAGTTACCTGTATTTCAGCATTCAAAAACAAAAATCCTGTATGTAGAATAAGCAAGCTGTGTGGGGATCATATGCTATTGAGGAATATTTGCTTGGTTGTCTTTCCCCTTGTCTTGTCTGTACTATTATCCTCCTTCTATCTGGTATCAGCCATCACAAAGACCATGGGCTGCTCGTTGTGTTGATCCCAAGCCATTAGTAACAGGAATGCTATCAACAAGTTGTTTCACCTTCTTTGAAGTGATGTCAGTTGAGGTAAATACCCATTTGCTGAATAGACAGGCATGAACTCACATTTCTGCATATAATCTGACAAATATATACAACAATGATTTATAGGGCCCCAATGCAGGCTGTGTCAGGGATTTGAGATTGGAGCCTGTTATGTGGAATTTGACCTTAAAAAGCATGCATGGGTGGAGGTACAGGGAGTTGGATAGCTTCCCCCCAATACTTTAAAACCTCCCTGCTGTTTTTTGAAACAGCTCTCCCTAACTTGTCTCATATCTGTCAAAAAGAAAAAGACTACCTTCCTTCTTATGCTTCTCTCTGTCCCATTCTGCATGGCAGCATCTGCGCCAGGGTGCCAGCAGTTCTTTGCAATGAGGCACTTTGCCCCGCCCCTTCCTGTGCCCCTATGGGGGACCACTTTTGGCAGCATAGAATCATAGAGTTGGAAGGGGCCATACAGGCCATCTAGTCCAATCCCCTGCTCAACGCAGGATCAGCCCTAAGCATCCTAAAGCATACCTTGTTCAGCCTGGATTTCTGCCCCCACATGAGGCAGCCAGCAGAAAGGTTCTGCCATGCTGAAAGGGGTGATGGCAGGGGCTAGTTTTTCACTGTTTAGGAATGCAGTAGCAATACTCTGTTCCTAAGAAAAAAATGCCCCAGGCAGCTTAGTGGCACTGTGCAGCAACACAGAGCCACTTAGGGCATTTTTTTTCCTTCCTGGACAACATAGTTGGCCCAGTTAGGGGGAGGAGCTGGGTCTGGAAGGCCCTACTCTTCCCTGCCAGACAGGCTTGGGCTGACATAGGTCCTGTTGGTGTCCACAGCAAGTAAAGGAATGCCGAAAGACTCTGCATTCCCTTGTTGCAGTCAAGTGAGGGCCTGAATTGGGACAGGCCTGGGCTGGCACCATCATCATGTGGAAATGGGGATCAGCTCTGCTGCCAGACCAGTGCTGGCCTGGGCCTTATTTCCCATGTTTTTCAGGTCTCTGTTTGAAAAAGACAGGCTTCTTCTCTGCCCATCTTTTCTCCATAACCTCATGAATTATGGTATTCTGTTCTTTTTCCCCGGGCTGTTGGAATGCAACATGTAGGATTCTTTTCTTTGTGTGTTCAGGTTTCAATTCCAAAAGTTTCAGCTTGTGTTGCATTTGCTAAGTATGGTACCATGAAACATTTGGTCTCCACTTTCCTTTTCTGGAACAGTCCCTGGTGGGTAGGCAGTGAGTTGAAGCCTTTTATTTCTATATCCTGTGCTTTAGCCTCTAACAGTTTGGAACAATGCTTTCATGTGCATTAGGCTAAACCTGAAAATTGCTTTGTGAGGTGCATGTCCTTTGCTAGAGCAAATGTAAATTGTATCCTGTGCCAAAAGCTCACAATGCTCATGACATGTCAACAAAGTGAATTCCGCTCTGACAGAACTTGAATTGTATGTCTGACGCTACCAAGGTAGCTTTATTCTCTGGGGTTCCTCACACTACAAGCTGCCAAATTGAGTGTCACTTTCTATTGAGGTTGGGATGTGAGCCTCTGCCTGTGAATGGAGAGGGTGTTTAAAGGATCCCTCCCCCCGTATTCCAGGAGACAATTTTTCCCCTCCCCTCACTTGCTCATCAGTTTTCTATTGCCAGATGTGGTGTCCCAACAGTGCAAAAAAAGATGTGACAAAGTCACTAATCACTGTGACTTAGACTTTCAAGGTGGTGTTTGCTTTTTTTCTTCCTGGGCTGCTTTTACTTCACTTTAGCAAGCAGCACTTGAGATGCTGCTTCAAAAGCATCAAAAAAACCCTTCATCTGTCTGTAGTGTTCCTTCGATTTGACATTGTAATAACCCACATTTAATTCATTTCCCAAGGTTGTAAATCGTTCTTTTTTAGCACGCTGGTTTTTAATACTTCTGTGGTAATGGAACCGCAAGCAATAGCACTGAGAATCTGCTCTCTAATGAAAATGAGCTTGATTTTGAGCAGTACAGACAAGTGGGAAAAAAATCCCATATAATGTATTCTCCAAGCAAAGAAGTACAAACTGATTGGCATGTGACCAGTCTGAAACTGCAAGGTGTGGAAAGGTGTAATACCCTGTTCTTTTCATAGCTCATGCTTGCAGTGGATTCTAGCAATTTAAGGCAGATCTTATCAAGGATTTCTTCTCCTCCTTCCAAATACTGGAGCAAATCAGAATTGGTAAAAGAAGAAACAGAAGGGAATGGAAAATCAATACAGTTCCTTTGCCCTTTCTGTTGGCAGATTAATAAGTATACAAGGAAATGCAACCTGTGTCTTGTCTATAATCTGATTTACCACATGTATTTTCTTTCATAATGCTATAATTGGTTGCAGCAAATCCCATTATATGTAATAGCTGTGCAGATTAGAGAATTTTTTGAAAAAGGGACTGATCTGCATAAAATCATATAATTTGAATGGCTGTGCACATGCTCAATATTGAAATGAAATAAGGTACATGCATTTCTTAAATGGAATTTTATTCCTTTATTGCATCATGTTAACCAATCATCATTATTGTATTCCTTTTAGCTGGGAAAAAGAATCCTTCTTTATTGGGGGGGGAGGTTAGAGAAGAGGGCTGAATAAGGGATTTCCTAATTGGAGTGCTTGACATCAGAGGAGATTGCATGGCTGCCGCTCTGAAAATCTCTAGCATTATAAATCACACATAACAAGCTAGTCGGATGTAAATGTAGAAAGTAAAAGAACAGGAATGAAATCCTATCTCTTGTTAAAGTCACTGGGAGCTTTGCCAATGCCTTGAGTGCTACCTGGATTTAAAGGCATAGGCAGAGGCTAACTGGCCTGGATGCTTAGTGTTTTTCTACACTTCCATCTCAGTTCTGGCTCCTAAAAGCTTTAGCTTGGGAATTTTTTTCTCACTTTGATCAGTATTGGGAAGAGCCTCAGCTCTGTGTTGACTTCCAATGGAAGTTCAACTGAGTGTCCTTGGCTTCTGTTCCCATAGCAAGATGCTGGCAGGCTCATCTACAGTTCTTCCTTCCTTTCCTTTTACATTTTAAGCTCCTTTGATCCAGTGATCTTGACCAAGTAATAAGGGAGTCTTTATTTCTTGAAGGAAAATATAGTGGAGAGAGACTTGGCCACTATCAGCGTAGTTCTCGGACCTCCATCTAGCAACAGACAGAAGACTTTGTTACAGTTGGAGATAGTTTAGTTAAAATAGGGACAATCCATAACTCATGATAAAAATCATAATAAGGGCATTTTAACAGCATGTAGGTCAGGGATTCAAACTTTTTCAAATTACACTGGCAAACCCCATCCAAATAAAGTAAGTTACAGCATCCCCCATGTAGGACTACAGAAGGGGCTATGTCAAATGCATAAGCATGAATGCTCTACAGTAGCAAAGAACTGTTAGGTGTTTGAAATAGGCTGGGATGGCTGAAGATGTCAAAAAACTGGGTGGAGCATACTCCAAGATTGTATAACTGAGTTAGAGTAATATAGGTTCTTTATACAATTCTTGATAATTAGTAAGGATTCTCTTTTTCCAATTCTCAACATAGCATCCTTTGCTAAGTCAAGACAAAACAGTTTCTTGTCTATTTCTTCCATCCAGTGGGAATAGAATTGATTTTGGTTAATCTCAAAGAGCAGTCCATCCTTCTTTGTGGAAAAAAAATGACTTTTAACCTGTGTTTTAATTCTTCGGCTTTGATAAAGCTCTTCCTCAATTCTAGTCTTAAAACTACCCCAGCTTCACACCTACAGTTCTTGCATCTAAATTAGAACATCTTGGCCGTGCCTTGCTTTCTGACTCTTTTCTATTTTCTTTTCTCTGTTCCGAGTCTCTCTGAATCCTGATTTTTGGCAGCTTCTTCTTAGCTTAACCTCTCATCCAGCTCTGTTTCTGTGCCTGGCCCATCAGCGGCGCTGATTATTTGCCAGGGTCTATAGTTGCACTTGCCACCAGTCCCAGGGAGCTACTAGGGTGGTGCAAGGTTACTAAGGTTACTTCACTAACATCTGAGGTACCCTTTAAAACATGAAATCATCTTTTATTGTTCTGTTCAATTCCCCGAATTGGACATTTTAGTTACTCCTAGTGATTCATGAGACAGGCATCCAATGCTCTTTTTGACATAGTGGTTCATCTTTACTTAGGGTTACTGATGGAGGAGTTTGACATACTTTATTTCCTGCCATATTTAATGTTTGGCCTGTCTGCAACTATTTCTGACAATTCTGGGCCTCATTAAACTCTCATTCATTGCAAGTGGAAATGCCAGAGTTGGGTAGCACTAGAAGGCTATGTTTGTGGGAAACAAGTCATAATATAATATTTCTGTGAAATACTCATATTCATGAAATTACCATGAAATAAAATCATACTGAAGTATGGTATTCTATATGTCTGATTCATTAAGTATAGATGGAACACACCAGCAGGTGTAGACCTTGCAGCAGAGTTCTGTCTGAGAGATATGCTTGTTAAGTGGGAATAGGTTTGCTCCTAAACTTTCTTGTGCAGGCCAGGTTTTAAAATTCCTCAATATAAACAGGCTCAGTAATACCTTTATGTTGGTTTGGATACTGTCAACACAAGAAGGGTAAGCTAGCAAGGAATGGAATTTTGCACAGTTCCTAGGTTGCCCCATGTCTGATTCCAGAAGAGTAACAATACAGAAACAAAAAAGCTGGCATAAATTAAAATATGCTGACTGAAAACATTGGGAAGCCTCAGATGCTTGGTCCCACTGTCCACTCTCTAATAGTCTCAGTGGATCCTGTGGTGACTTAAGAGAGAGGTCCATCCTTGGACAGGGTGCAGGAGAAAAGACACTGGGAATTATCTCCCCTTCCAAACGGGTGAGTGGGTTCTGCTGCCATCAGCTGAGGGGGAGGAAAATTTGTTGTAGTCCGCCTTTTTGCTCAGTCAGAACCCAGGACAGTAGATCCATTTGCTAACTTCAGACAGTAAAAACATGGACTTTGGAGGGAGAATAACAGTTCCCTGTGGTGGCAGTACAGAGGGATTTTGAGCTGATGCAGGGAGAGCTCAATTAAATAGTGACAGTTTATTTTACATAAAACCAAAGAAGTGTATCTGACTATTGAAAGAGGTGAAGGGGTGGGTGGGCAGAGATAATCTGAGTGACAAAAAGAATTAAGAATTTCAGACCAAATCCACAAAGGCAGGAAAGAAACTAAAATCTTAAACATCTCTATTGGCTAGATACATTCTTTAGCAAGCTCAATAGCCTGTACTAGTGATATGTGTTGTTTTTGTTGTTAGGTGCGAAGTCGTGTCCGACTCATAATGACCCCATACTCCAGGCCTTCCTGTCCGCTACCATTCCCCGGATTCCATTTAAGTTTGCACCGACTGCTTCAGTGACTCCATCCAGCCACTTCATTCTCTGTCGTCCCCTTCTTCGTTTGCCCTCAATCGCTCCCAGCATTAGGCTCTTCTCCAGGGAGTCCTTCCTTCTCATGAGGTGGCCAAAGTATCTGAGTTTCATCTTCAGAATCTGGCCTTCTAAAGAGCAGTCAGGGCTGATCTCCTCTAGGACTGACCGGTTTGTTTGCCTTGCAATCCAAGGGACTCACAAGAGTCTTCTCCAGCACCAGAGTTCAAAAGCCTCAATTCTTTGATGCTCAAGCCTTCCTTATGGTCCAACTTTCACAGCCATAACATTGCAACAGGGAACACCATAGCCTTCACTAGACACACTTTTGTTGGCAGGGTAATGTCTCTGCTTTTTAGTATGCTGTCTAGATTTGCCATAGCTTTCCTCCCCAGGAGCAAGTGTCTTTTAATTTCTTTGCTACAGTCCCAATCTGCAGTGATCTTGGAGCCCAGGAAAATAAAATCTGTCACTACCTCCATTTCTTCCCCATCTATTTGCTAGGAATTGAGAGGGCCGGATGCCATGATCTTCATTTTCTTGATGTTGAGTTTCAAGCCAACTTTTGCACTCTCCTCCTTCACCCGCATCAAGAGGCTCTTTAATTCCTCTTCGCTTTCTGCCATTAGAGTGGTATCATCTGCATATTTGAGGTTGTTGATATTTCTCCTTGCAATATGTACTGGGGGCTAATCTTTCTTCTCACTCCGCAAGAGTAATTGAGTCAGAGAAATACTGGAGCAAACCTGACTGATCTACTGGATGAAAAAACATGGTTAATGGTTCTTTTTCAATTGATTATTTGAAACTTGGTATATGGCTCCCATTGATTTAATGTCCGTCAGGCAACTGGATTACACTCCTATCTGGTTAGGTCAGGGATTCATGGGGCTAATTGAAAGACATGGGAGAAACCACTCATAGATCATCTGGAGCATCTGGGTCCTTCTTCTTTGGTATCTATTCCTTGCTGAACTTTCCTGCCAGCTGTTCATACCCTGGACTCTAAGACAAACTAATTCATCAGAGTTACAAAGCAAAAAATAATTTTAGGAAAGTATGAGTGGCCTTTTCCAAGAACTCCCAAGTAAGATTGCACCACAGTAATCATACATCTTGGGGACAACATTTCCCAAGGTACACCAAACTTTTTGAGTACTGTCAAAGAAGTGTAGGAATGGGGGAAGCGTAAAGGCAGAGAGATCTTTATTTTCCACCATCCATTCACACTTAGCCATCTGGCTGCTGCTGGCTGCTTCTACAGCTGGTTGACAATGTCCAGGGCAATTTATTAACAACTAACTTGATTTATCTAAACTTAATTGTGTCTAGACTCTTCCTAGACTCTAGGAAGAGGAATGTGTTTGGCCATTGCTACAAGAAGCACACAGATTGGCAGTTGAAAGAACACTTTGCACAAAACATTTTCAGCAGATCTAAAATCAGTATTGATTTTAAGTATTGAAATCAAATTAATATTGCCAATTGTCAATATTCAATCTGACTAACCAAACAATAAGTCTTGAAAATGGTGCATAGACATTTTAAAACACAATATTTTAATTCATATTTTATAGATAATGGTATTTGAAATATGATGAAATTTGATATAAAAGCATGATCAGAATTCATCGTGCCAAATATTGTAACAATATGTTATTTATTGATTAGAATTGTTTACCACTATTTCTTTGATAAATTCAGGACAGAACACATTATTATCTGATCCCATTTTGTCCTTGTAGCCATCTTGTATGGAATGTTAGATTGACAGTTGTTGACGAGGCCAAGATCTCCGGGAAGCATCTTAGGGTTAAATCTCATCTAGCACATGTCCCCTAACTAAAATTTGCTTTCAAGTCAGCGTTTTCAGATTTGATCAGAAACTCTCCAGCTTCAGTCATCACCTTTTCTTAACACAGCAAAATCAATTTAGTCACCCCACTTTCTCCATGGTTTTAGAACCATTAAGGCATTATCTAGACTTCTGCAGACAATTTGACTGTGATTACAATATGTAGACACTTGTTTTAGATTAAGCAATTAATTAAATGCAATTTTCTGTCTTTCAATGAACCTCTTATGCTCATAAACTTAGCCATCTGCTGCAGGTTATGTTGTGAAATTTAATTGGTAGTACAGTTCATTCAATGATTTTAACTTGTCCCACTTGTCATTTTTCCATTTTTGTAAATAAAGAACATTGATGACAGAAACTGATATTGATAGGCAGTAAGTAAGCAGAATGCCATTTCCAATATTATGCATATATTTAACATCCAAAATATTAGGAAACTTTATATTTGGGTTTTATTGTCTGCTGCTGCTTTTAAAAGAAAAGGTTTCTTGTTTGTTAGCTTTTGTGTTAAAATAAAATCATACTAATTTGTGACTTTTATGTTTTTAAACTTATTGGGCTTAGTTCTGAAGAGTAAACAAGGGATAATCTGAAAAGTTTATATGTATGCCATCCCATTTATTTCTTTATTTAGGTATTTATACCCTACTTGTCTTCCCAACAGGGATCCAAAGCAGCTTATAACATCTTGTTTGTTCCAACTTTATAAAGTTGATTGAGGCTGAATGTGCTTGTGAGGCTAGGGTCCTCACAAGATCACCTTGGAAGGCCCATATCCAGCCTCTGTTCAAGGTTTTGGAATTAACCTTTAAGGCAATTCGTGGTTTGGGTTTCACATATCTGAGGGACACACTTGCAGGGTGCTTTGCTCTGCGAGTTTGACTCTGTTATTGTTTCCCGGCCCTCGGGAAGTGCGCCTGGTCTCAACCAGAGCCAGGGCCTTTTCGGTCCTGGCCCTGACCTGGTGGAATCAGCTCCTGGAAGATCTGAAGGCCATGTCAAAACTATCACAGTTCTGCAGGGCCTGCAAGACAGAGCTCTTCTGCTAGGCATTTGGTTGAGGCCGGGATGGGAAGATCTGGGTCCCTCTTCTAGTGTCCCTAGGATGCCCATCCATCTATGCAGATGGCCTCTCCTGAGGCTGGTGGGTGGCTGGGGAACTGGGTCTGGAGTGATGGCTTAGAAGGGAATAGATGGGATTATGCCGCTATTAGTGTAAATTTTGTTCTGTTTTCATGGGTTTTATTGTAAACCGTCTTGAGCCGGCATGGCTGGAAAGGGCAGTCAATACATTTAAATATAAATAAATAAAAATAAATAAACTGAGTGACTGATCTGATCTGAGCATCCAGAAGAAGAAGAAGAGTTGGTTCTTATATGCCGCTTTCCCCTACCCGAAGGAGGCTCAAAGCAGCTTACAGTCGCCTTCCCATTCCTCTCCCCATCCAGAGAGCAAGTGAGGTTTCACAGAGTAAGACAAACTGTGGCTCTCCAGATATTCAACAGCTTGGCCACCCCAGTCCTAGACTGACATTCTAATCACCTCGGCATGATGACTCCATATTATTAGTATATCTGTATTCACCTGGGCTACTATAATACCTGATGGAATTATCTATACTTTTATTTATTCATTTGTTATAATTTAATTTCACCTTGGAATTCAAGCAAACATACACCACATTCACTGGATGATGTTCATAAATGTACTGAGGAGATCCAGGACATACTGAATTTCAATAAGTAGCTTGCCTCATGCACCATTAAACTAAGCCCTGTAATCCTTATCAATTGTTCTTCTTAATATTTGCAAAACAGCCCTGGGGGTGGAGAGTACCAGGCTGTCTGAGATGGAATAGGGCCCTTCCCCTCCAGCTCCCAACCTCTCTCCTTGCCTGCTAGAAGCCGTGTGGCTGCAGCCTCCAATTTCACCCATGAGGAGAGAGGTGACGACAGGGCTTTGCAGCCCGCAGGTACACTCCTGCTGCTAGGGTGCGGAGGGGGAGGGATTGAGCCTCCTTGCAAGCCCTGTCACCACCTCGCTGAGGGCTGACGGGACACTGCCACAGGGAGGAAGCCACGGTGTGGGCCTTCCCCAGACCCCTTAGACCTCTTAGACCCCTTTCAAAGCCCATTTTTTTATGCTAGCTTTGATGCTAGTATTACATCACAGTGAAATACTAGGCAGAGCTACCCCCTTCTAAATCAGTTGTCTTAATGGGAACTGGTTTTCAATTAGCATTGTTCTTCATTTGATGGCTTTGGTGCATAGACACAAATTATTTGGTAAGCAGTTAAAGCATGTTTTCATTGTGGTCTACTGGAAAAAGAGTGATGGATTGTCTATTAGACAGGAATTGGATGAGTATATATCTGATTGTAAGGAGATGCAGGTTTTTTAAAAAAATTGGGGTAAAAAGTGGAATCCCAGATTATTTTCTCCTGCAGTCTTAAAGTCACATAATTATTTCCTGTTGTTCTGACTTTTTATAGTAGCCATGGAGATGGGCTCTGTGAACATTTCCTGACACAATGATATACCCCTGGCAGCCTACTTCTGCATAAAGTGGAGCTGCTTTAAATTCCTCCTGCATCAGAACACCTGTGAACGTGTCTTGTCTGACACAGATAAAAGCAAGAACAAGCTCCTAAAAAAATTCCCAGACAAGTATAAACATTTTCGCTGTCTGCTTGTGTTTTTCAGAGGATAATAAGTGTTCTTAATAATCTGCCAAACATGCTGTTCAAATTATATTTTGAAATATAGCTTGTACTCACATTTTTTTGCTAATGAGCCTGTCTGTATGCTGTACATCCATCAAAGAATGATTTTGTTTCCTACCGATGGCAAGAAGTAATGAGCGGCACCTTGAGACTGAGAAGGAAAGCCTGTCTGTGCCATTCTCACCACTGATTTGACAAATCACTCTTGCCTGTGCCTTGGCAAGGAATGCAAAGAGGAATTCCATGGAGCCAAAAGGGCTGCAAAACACAGTCATAGAGGGGACTCTCTTTTCCTTTTCTGCACCCGCTGGCTGATGGAAGGACTGAGTGCCTCTGAGAATATGCAGAGGGCCTTCTCTTCAACAGGAAATTACTATTTCCTCCCCGCATTCATAAGAGCAGCAAATAAGATCTGTCCTCTCGGTAGTGATGATAGCTTGTCTGAGGTCTGCTGCTGCTATCATTGACTAGCAGGCTGGTGATTTCAACCAATGAAGATGTGACTCTGGTTTGGCAATGAGCTTAAATACTGCTACTACTACTACTACTACTAGTAGTAGTAGTAGTAGTAATCTCAATGTGTAAACCTTGTTGAATTAAGTGGGACCTACTTCTTGAATATACATGCACAGTAATTGCAATGGAAGTGGATTTTTTTTAAACCCACTTTTCAAGATATTTATGTCCAGGGTGTAAACTGCACGGAGCTTTTATTCCAATCCCAGGTCGATTCAGTCCCTGCCGTCTACACAGAATGCAATTTCTGTTTTGATTTTGGGCGATTTTAATTTTTCCTCTGCACCAAGGAGGATTGATCCGGAGTCACCCTACCATTTCTTTGCCATATCCAGGAGTCCTTTTAATCCTCAATATTGGAATATTGTGGTTGAGAAAGCATGAGAAAGCACTCCCTCCATGGTAGAGCAGTTCTGATTGGCCAGCTGACTCTATGATACATAGGCTCTGATTGGCCAAACCTGCGAAGCCAGCCAAGGCTGTTAGCTTTTCTTAAAGAGGAAGCCCTAATTTTTTTTCTGTAGAAGCCCTTACTTCTGTGGATAGAGATTTGCCTTGTGGTTTTCCCCCTCCCTTCTCTGTTGTCTTCAAGCCCCATTCAATGGGGGGGGGGCATTCAAGAAAAGAAAGAAATAGGCTCTGTCTGGGCTTAGCTCCCCCCCTTCTGAGTTTTCCCAATCAAGTGCAGAACACTTTTCTGTTTCAATGGGGGGGGGGGGGAGGAAGACCTGAGTTCAAATCGATCTGAATTCAGCAGGATCCACACTGAAAAAAATAAAGTAAGTGCAGAATCAGCCTAGATTTGGGAATATGTGTTTTAAACCATTTTCACTGCACTTAGAACACATATCCATCTTTAAATTGCACTGGTGATATAAAGTGAAGCGCACTTTGAAAATCGAATGAAAAGCTTGTTTGCTTCTACTTGCTGGACAAATATTACAACTGGGTTTTAAAAGTAGGAATAATAAATTGACATTTATTTTCAGTGCTTGTATGTATGTATGTATGTATGTATGTATGTATGTATGTATGTATGTATGTATGTATGTATGTATGTATTATATTTATATACCTCCATCCCCTTGCGGCTCAGGGTGGTTTGCATAGAACATAGGAGAAAGAGAATTAGGCAGTTTATGATGTTGGAAAAGGTAACAAATAACATTAAAGTAATTGAAGGGGAGAAAAAGATTGAGGATTTCAAAATAATTTGGCTTGATTAGGCAAATTACTTAAGGAAATTTACAGACTATAAGGTATGTGAACTAGTGTTGTAATGTGTGACTTGGAATTATGATGAACAGTTGAAATGTAATAGATGAAATGGGCATTGTCTACAGGATTCAAAAGGTTTATGAAGCTACAGAGTTGTGCTGCGGTGAATTTTGTTTTTGGTGGGGCTTTTCTGTTGATTAATTATAATAAAAACTTATTAAAAATTTTAAAAATTAAAAAAAACATAGAACATAGGAAACATGATAAGTACATTATAATTCAGAATAACATGAAATGAACAACAGTATTAATAGTGTTTGCCTACTTTCATAATTAATATAACATAGCTAATGTAGCTGTGATGGAGACCATGGCTGGCTACTCATCCTAACTGCTCCCAGTACCTGGCACCTGCTTCTCCTGGTAGCTGCCTCCTTTCTCTCCTGGCAGTCCCCCTCACTCTTTTTCAAAAGGATTTTTACCTCCCCTTATCTTTTACACAAGTTCGCAGACTTTTTTTCCCTCTCAAACTTGGGGACTGCCCTGGGTTTGTAAACTCCCCTTTATTTGAACATGGCCATACCATGCAGATATTTTTGACCTGTGTCCTAGGGCCTTTCAGAATTAGATATAATGACCCCACTAAAAAGAAATAACATTTACAGTGAAAACCTATAAAACTGAATTCTATGAAATTAAAGAATGGTGTATCTCTGCTTAGAATTGCACTAATAGACCAGTATTGAAGATCCCATCCTAAGGTTCACAAAGGTAACATCACTGTTAGTAGCATAATTAATTAAATAAATCTACTCCAGCCTTTTCCATTCCCATAAGCCAAACTGCTCTCATATGCAGCATCAATCATTCCAACTTCAATATAAAGCTTTAATAAGGGTTGGCATGATTATTTTGTTTTCCTCTCCCCATTTGCCCAAGTGGGAAGAGTCTCTGGGGATAGCCTTTTATGGGGCCAGTTTTCTTGTTAGGGATTTTGTTGTCCTTATATCATCTGACTCTGTATGTGATAAAGTGTGCTTACACATGAAAGCTTACACTTTGTTGGTCTCAAAAGTGCCGCTGGACTCAGATTTGGTTCTTATACCATCTTCTAATTTACAAATATGCAAGATAGTCAAATCAAGCCCCCAAAGTTTGTCTTTTAATTTCCCTCCATTTTTTCACAAAGAACTGTATAATTTTGAAGTCCCTTAGAACAGTGGTCCCCAACCCCCGGTCCGTAGACCAGTACTGGTCCGTAGACCAGTTGGTACTGGGCTGTGTCTCCTCCTCCCCGGCTGCTGCTTCGGAGGCTGCCCTGCCACTCTGCTGCCATCTCACCTTTGGTGCTCTCCAGCGGCCACCATGGCTGGGGCTCCCCCTCGGTGTGCTACTGCGCAGCTGCTGCTGGTAGCACCCCCCAGTGGACGGCGGGAAGTCAAGGGTGCCGGTGGGAAAGCAAGTGGAGCCAAGGCTCAGGTGGCAGCGACGTCCTTTGGCAAAAGACTACCATTCACCCCCCGGGCCTCAGTAAAATTGTCAAGTGTTGACCGGTCCCCGGTGATAAAAAGGTTGGGGACCGCAGCCTTAGAACATTTCTTCTTGCATCCCTTCTCTATGATCAACTGCAAAACTGAGCCTTCTGTTTCTTCCACTGCCTACATTACTACTTCCAGTCTTCCTTCCTTCCTCTTCCAAGCTGAGAGCTGAGTTTTCCAAACATTTTATGTACTTGGACATAGTTGGTGACAGGGAGGAAGAAAGCTGAATTAGTCTTATGGTAGTTGTGAAACGATTCATAGAGTATTTTCTCTTCTCCCGTATGAAGACTTTTGGGCATGATCTACATCTGGGAAGTTGACTGTAAATGATTTTCCTGATGGTAAGAAGAAACAAGAAATATTATTTGAGGAGAAGTAGTTCTGGGGTTCTCTCCCGATTCACCATTACATTGATATCCTCTGTGCTCAATAGGCATTCTGAAGCCTCAATAGTCATCCCATGAACAATTATAGTTGCATTAGGGGATTCTGTCTTTGTATTAGAGCACAGGAAATATGTACAGAAATGAGAAACAGTTGTTGTTAGTTGCGTAGTCGTGTCTGACCCATTGCAACCCCATGGACGATCCTCCAGGCCTTCCTGACCTCTACCATTCCCCGGAGTCCATTTAAGCTCGCACTGTCTGCTTCAGTGACTCCATCCAGCCACCTCATTGTCTGTCGTCCCCTTCTTCTTTTGAGAAACAGTAGCTAGGTTCAAATGCCTGCTCAGCTGTGAAGCGATAGCTGCCTTTGCCAGCTCCTAGCTTTCAAACTAAACTCCCTCATAGAATTGTGATAAGGATATAATGGGAACCTTTTGTAGGAAGAGTTAGAATGTAATGGATAAGAAGAAAAGGGTTATAGGTTGATAGAAAGCTGAGAGTCCTTTCCAGGGGTGGCAATACAGATATTTCCACCATTAGGAATTGTCTTTCTCCATTGTCCCTTTAGAGAACTCTATTTCCTTCTGGTTGCCACATTGATTTTGTACTTCCCTGGTAATTCTTTTCTATTGGAAATGAACTAGGCATCTTTAAAGGAAGTATTTAGAATTTTCTGACCAGAGTTGCAGTCTGGATTGTAAACTTTGCAATTCAGTTGACAATTAGAGTTTTCAAATTAAGACCCAGATTATTTTCTGTACATTGTTGTTTGGGATTGGACTTATATTGACCTGCTTTTTGCCTTTGTGCTTTCTCCAAAGTTGTGTTTTTATCTGAGTGACAATATCAAATGGCCTCTATTGATATCTGTTCCTGTTTAGATAGGTCCCAAACAAATAGGTATCAAACCTGTTATTTTCTCCAAAGAGCAGCCATTCATACAGCTGATCCTATGGGTCAGGCAATCATTATTATGTGAGAGGGCAAAGATACATCTGAAATTGCAGGCAGAGAAAAATGAACAAGGTGCTGGCCCTTGACAAGAATGCAAAGGTTTTATAAAGCCATTCCAATCTCCATGTAGTCAAGGTGCTCTTGTTATTGCTGTTCTTTCCAGTTAAGTTATCAATATTTGATATGCCAATATTATCTGCAACCTGTTTATTCTTGTTTGCAATGTATTTATAAAGAAAAAGCAACCTCAATATACAAGCACAGTCAGTGCTATCAAATATGTGCTAGCTAATTACACACCACTGGCCAGAGTTGCTTTTGAATAACATTGGCTGAAGTCTTGGAGATAGCCCCCCTTTCTGAACACTTTTTCTTCCAGAGAGAGACAGACCATCCAAACTAAACTGAATTATGCGAATTTATCACTAAACCTAAGCGGTCTTTGATGAATTGATGTAAAACGACAACATTCTTTCACAAGTCTATATGCAAGGGTTCCCAAAGCATTATGTGGATGCTAAATGTTGTATCAGGCCTGGCCCATGGCTAAACTGATATATTCTACCATATGAACTTAGCAGTGGGAATGCAATAACTAAGTGTGACCTTGAACTCCATTTTTTTAAGGGAAAAAGAAGACCCAAACAACTACCATCCAGTCAGTTTAACATTAGTACCAGGAAAGGGTTTGGAATAGATAATTAAACAGGCAGTGTATCAACATCTTTAAAATCCTAAATGGTCTTGGACCTTCATATCTACTGGACCGCCTTCTCCACTATGTCCCTCAAAGAAAACTATGATTGAGAATCCAGAACCTACTCTAGATCCCAAGCCCCAGAGAAATGAAACTGGCATCACCCAGAACCAGGACTCAAGATTTCACAACGCAGGCTTTAATCACATCAGACTAGGAATCTCTTCACTCTTTAGAGTTATCTCCCTATTTTGACTGGGTAGGGAAATTCTTCTCTCACTAGATTTATCAACTTTCCTTGGCAAATCCAGTCTTCCATACTAACCTCCCTAAGTACTCTGTGTTAAACTGCTCTCACTCAGGGCTGAACAGATAACTTTTAGGTCTCAGCTCTTCTCAGCTAGGGCTGAAATCAAACTAAATTTTCCTCAGCATCTCATTCAGAAGTCATTCTCTGTTCAAGTGATGCTAACCAATCAAATTACTTGGGGCAGCCTGTCTCTCCAGGCTCTCTGGCTCTGTGAAGAATTAACACTTTACAGCATTTTACCTGTTTACACTTCTAAGTTTTTAAAAGTACAATCCATCACACCCTGCAATCCTATTTACACATGTGCTGGATAGTGGAGTGAAGAGTTTTTAATGGAGATTTTTCTACCTGTAGGTGCCATCCTCATGGTGATCTAGGCTGTGCATTTTGGAAAATTTGTTAGTTCTGCCTAGGTAATTAGGCTGATGTCAACATATTGTATGAATACCATAATGCTATTTTATACATAATTGCATGGGCGGGGGGGGGGGCATTTTCCATAGCACAATGAGCTCGCAGAATAACGTTTTGGCATAAACAAGACCACAGCTTTATTAAAACAAAACTCATGCTATGAGCATCAGCACACTCATGGTGAGGGGAGGATCTTTGGCCACCCCTTCCTCGCTTCCATTCACCAGCAGCCTGAAGGAAAGAGTGGACAAGCACCCCTAGTGGACCCGCCCATGGGGACCAGATGACCATTTGCCCAGATCACCTAACCATCAGGCCTGTAAGCCCCATGGGAAGGCAAGCCTGGAAAAGCCCCATGGGTGTCAACCATTATTGGAGCCTCTCCAACCACCCTGCCATTTGCAGAGGCCAGCTCTCCATCTGTGAAGCTGCCCCCATTCATATGGCAATCTCTTAGGGAAGCTCCTACAAAATGGGCCTCAAACCGGCTCACAGGCATGGGTTGTGCCCCATAGATCTGCCCCCAGACAACTACAAGTTGTGACAAAGTAGAAATTTAAAAACATGACAATAAAACAGAACAGACCCATACCCAACAAAATATAGGGTGGGAAACCAGTCAGGTTGACTGATGCAGCAGCGCAGCAGGAGACCATGTGAGTCACATGGCCCCCTTTTAAAGCCACCGCCACTGCTCAGCCATGCCCCAGCAGTGACATGCAGCCCATGCATGCTGTCTTGGGGATTCCTTGGTCCAGAGCACGTGCGCAGCATCACACCCATTGTGCTCTGGGCCCCCTGATCTGCAACGGCCACCGTGCGCTGATGGGTGGTGGTGGCTATTTTGGGGCAGTATCTAAGCTGTATGCATGAGTGGCCACTCATTATCACCAGAAGCCGCACTCAGTAGCTATCTGGAGCTATGCAGTGTTTTCACTTCCCATTGCCCATTTTAAGATTACAGCAGTTATATTCTGCTCAGGATGTGAACTGCTCTACTCAGTATGGAAAAAAAGTTGGATGGAACATTGGTTTGGAGCCATCTTCTGCATCATATTATCTTACATTTTATGGAGATGATAAAGCTAAATAAAGAAATGTCTTGCAAATCTCTAACTTCAACTGCTGGTTCTACGTATTCTCCCTCCATTGTACTGAAATGATAATATGGAAAGATATGTTGGTCAGCAGCAGGTGAATATTGATGACTAATAAAAATATATCCTGTTTACATAGGCATAGCTTAAAGTGGTGATTGCAGCCATTTTTTTTCATTAGAAGAAAGATGTGTAAGAGAAGATGAGGCAGTTGATACTAAAAGGACCAGTGTGACGCAATGATAAGTGTCTGGGATTCAAATCCCCACACAGCCCTGAAGGTTGCTGAGTGATCTGAGCAGTTACAATCTCTCAGACTAAGGTGATTTGTGAGGATAAAAGGGAGGAGGGGAAAACCATATTGTTATTCTGAGTTGCTTTGAGAAATAGCGGGATGTAATATTGAGTGGCTGTAATTTAATAAATTTAAATTCTGCTTTTAACCCAGAACAACTTTTTACTTCAAATAATTAAAGCAATAAAAAATGAACATGAATATCAAGTAATGTGTTCTTTTGCTGAAGTCTTGGTCCAGGCATTATGGAAGGGTTCCTCTTCTTTCTCTGGTCTGTACACTTGTGGTTTGCTACTGTTTTGGAACTTTGCTTTTTGTGCTGTTGAATCTTCAGTTCCTGTCGAAGACTACAGTTGCTAGGTCACTGAGGTGCTCCTGGAGAAGTGTTAAATTCAGGTCAAAGAAGAACATACTCTTGGAAGACAATAAGTCAGGGAGTGTGAATAAGAAAGATGAAACAACAGTAAGAGATCTAAAACTTCGTCCATCTCGTCCAGCTACTAGTCTATGAAAGGAATGACTTGAATAGATAAGGGTCAAGACTGAGTCTGCCCTGCTGAATATCTGTTATGCAGTTTTCAATAGCCGTAACTGATTGTAGTTCCAGGCCTGGGTTCTTGTAATCTGTGAAAGCATAACATCTGAAAGAGGGTCAGTTGTTCACTGGGATGTGTGCGTGTGTGTCAAATGTTAGGGCAAAGCTGGGCAAACACTATGACTTCAGAGCAACAGCTTATCTGGGACGTCTTCAAAAATTCTACTTTGATATTAAGTTGGTTCTACCATTCTTTGCCATCCCTGATAATATCAGAGAACATAACAAATACCATTATATCCTTTGCCTCCTGAAGTGTTAATGTACTGACAATACTTTGGCTACATTGCTTATAAAAATAACATTAAAATGCATTTAATATTTTCACATATGAACACTGACAAGTCTATACATGCCTATCAGAGACAAGTCACACAGGATACAGGAAAATTCAGATTATTGTTATATAACTTGCATTGTGTCTTCATTAAATTTTTATCCTACATTTGGTTCAAAAGAAACACCTGCTTTTATTTGCGAATTGCACTGCAAAAAATCTTTTTTTTGCAATTAAATATTATGATAGCAAAAATACACTGAAAAAACACCATCTACTGACAGTCACAAGACTTCAGAAAATAAATATTACTCTAAGTCCAATCACTTTAGCTTTATTTTGACATTGTTTATAACTTGATTTTGTTTATGTACTTTGGATAGATTTTGTAAAAATCTCTGCTAAATGTACTGAAGCCATCATGGAATAATATTGTGTGTGTGTGTGGGATATGGGGGTCAGTGGTAAAGCAGATGCTTTGGATGCAGAAGGTTCCAGATTCAATTCTTAGCATCTCCGGTTATAATCAACAGGGAGTATGTGATGTGAAAGACCTTTATCTAAGACCATGGGGACTACTGCTAATCGACAATACTCCCCTTGGAAGACCAGTCGTTTGACTTGGATTAATGCAACTTCATGTGTGTCCAGTATCTTTAAATTCATTAAGCTGTTTGAAACTTCAATATGGCATAGACCTGGCCTGGACTATTTAATGTAGCCCATAGGCATTTTCATGATATGAACTTATCACGTCTCTGATTCATTGTTCCAAAAAGCAACAACATACATGCGGTGATGATTTCTCTACAATTATTGTCACAGAGGCAAATAATTAATCTGAAGCTACAGCAGTTTTATAATTTGTCATTATATGTAGAGCTGTACACTTATTTGGATCATCTTTACCCAGCCAAGAACTATCATGGCATGCGTTCCTCATGCTCATGATATGAGCAAGCTATGTACTCTAACCTTGTGTTCAGGTATATTTGGTTTACTAACATCTATTAATGTAGAGCCATCTTGGTTAGGAGTGCGGATTTCTAATCTGGCAAACCGGGTTTGATTCCGTGGTGATCTGGAGCTCGCCACAGCACTGGCAAAGCTGTTCTGACCGAGCAGTAATATCAGGTCTCTCTCAGCCTCACCCACCTCACAGGGTGTCAGAGGAAAGGCAACTGAGACTCCTTCTGGTAGAGAAAAGCGGCATACAAAAACCAACTCTTCTTCTATTTAGAATTTCAAAATAAAACAGCTTTGGAGGCTGCAACCATATGTTTGGTGAACCTTGTAGAACAGACAGATACAAATATCTGTTAATAGCACATGGTATAGTGGTTAAGAGTGGCAACCTCTAATCTGGAAACCAGGTTTGATTATTTATTCTCTGTGGAGATTTCAATGCTAGGATTGGTCCAGGTTTCTCAGATCTCCCAGCAGGTTCTAAGGCCCAGGTTGCTCTACCTGTATACTTATTAGATCGAATTGTCAATAGGCATGGATTAAGAATGCTTAAATTATTTGGTGATTTTAATATGTGTATCCAGCACAGCACTAAATATAATAGCTTGGGTGGTACTTTTACCTTTTTATCTGCTTGCAGTGCTAGAATCATAAATCATATAATCATCTCACCCACTCTATGGCAACATGTAGCCATTTTTGAAGTTGACAACAGTAGAAAGTGACCACTGTCCCCTGAGACGACTTCTCAGTTCACAACAAGGCATTTTTAAAGGCCTGATTACAACTTTTTGGATGGCTGTTATCCTTGAGTCAGAAGACAGATGGTCTGAGCAATTGCATGTCACTCTTGCTCATACCTTATTGACTGATGACCTTTGGTCATGTTGGCATGCTCTTTTGCAGACTGGCAGTGATACAAGTCTTTTTATCTGCTGTGCTGTCAGCAATCTTGGAGAGGACGAAAACTGGAATGACAGATGTTGATCTGATCTCTGGTATGGCCTGTGTATCAGTCCCTCCATGCATACAGGCACAGGTTAACAATTCTTCTGTACACAGGGCATTGACATTTTTTTTCCGTTTGTAGATTTATATACATAGATTTATATTACGTGCCTGTATTCATTTGGAAAAGTACCTCCTCTGATCATGTAAGCAAGGAGTTCATCTCTCAGATGAGAATCTATGTCCATTTACATGTGCTTTTCAGTTCATAGACTATTGCAGGCTAGCAACATTTATGTCAGATATTTTTGAGGTGACCTCCTGATTATTGTGAACTGTGTTGAAGCTGTTTCTCACTTCATGCAACAGTAATTTTCACATCTGATCTTTTAGTTCAAAGAGTCTTGTGCTGAAAGAATTCAAAATGGTTCCTAGCTCATATCATCATAAAAGAGATGTCTTTTATCTTCAGTGAGAAGTGTTTTGTTTAAATGGTTCTGTGAACTGCAGGCATTTGCCTATAGTCTGGAATCTGTTCTTCTTTGTCTGGCAGCTGAAAGACATATGAATAAGATATGGATAATAATCTTCCAATGGGGTTGGTAGTAATTCAAAATAACAATGGTCAACTCATCAGGTGCAGGACAGCAGGCAGTTCTCTTCACCACTCTTATGTTCTCCTCTGGATTCCTGGGCAGGCATGCCATTACTGTACTATCACACTTAAGAGTTACCTTGGCCTTAGTTCTGGAGGAGTTCAGGTACTACAAGCCTGTTTTCGGTACAGAATAGCTTGTGCATCTCAGTTATTTCCACTGGAAGTATCCCATTTTGGATGAGGCCTGATTCTAAATTCAGTTCTAAAATGCCATTCTTAGCTCGACACTACAGAAATCTAGTTGTTCATTCCTTCTGGGATTATATAAAGCTTTTGCAGACCCACTAGCTTCAGCAGTTGCAGAGTACAGCCAATGGATATTATATTCAGATAACAGGGTTAATTTTGAGGGACAAGACCAAAAATTCAGAGTAGAGACTTGGCCCTGTAAATATCCTCCTGATAATTTTGGAACCATTAATGGCATCTAACATTTAAATTATACAACATATACTATATATGGGCTTGCATCTTGTTTGTTAAATATTTGTTTTATCATTTGATTTGTATTATATATTTCATATAGTTTTTCCCTTTTGTGTGGTTACTGTAAATAGTCACCTGCACTCTACATAAAAATTTTCAGGAGAATTTGCTGAAATAGACCTTAAAATCTCAGATCCTACTTTATCCAGCTGCTTGAATGTTTAGTATTCCCAATGTACTCATACTGACAGAAAAACCCTCTACATTTTAGAAGTTAAATAACCAAATGAATTAAAAAGGGGACCCAGATGAATAAAAAGGGCGGGGCAAGAATGCAGAGGCCATCTATTTAATTGACAACCCTTCTCTCGCAGGCTGCTGAGAAGATTACAGGCACCAGGGTTTCCTTAGGTTCCACCATGCCCCATAGGAGCCCAGAAGGCAGAACCTTCCTGAAGGGGTTGCTGAGAATAGTAATGTTTCCATTTTGTAAACTACTCTGAGAACCGTTAAAAAGTTGCTAGAAAATTTGTAGTGAATGAAAAACAATGTTGAATTTTCAAAACAGTTTTCATTTATAATAGTCAGGGTTGATTCTATCTGGTTGTACAAGTAAAGCAAATATACTTTTATCATTCCTGTTCTCTTTAGTTTTTCATTAATATTTCATTAATTCATTAATATGATCAGATATCAGAAATATTGTACTGAAAGAGAGAACAAAATATAGTGTATCTTCTTGCATTCTAATGGATTGGGTAATTTTTGATGGTTTAAATGTCACATATATAA
The DNA here is from genome assembly GCF_049243985.1 of Paroedura picta. Classification (NCBI taxonomy): domain Eukaryota; kingdom Metazoa; phylum Chordata; class Lepidosauria; order Squamata; family Gekkonidae; genus Paroedura; species Paroedura picta. Next base: position 74,641,053 of record NC_135373.1, on the reverse strand, counting down.
TTTACAATCAGAAATAATGAATAGCTATCTTTTGTAAATTTTAGAAGGCACTGAAATTAGGGATGATTTTAATATTAAGATTACAGTTGGGCATGGGCCAATGGAGTAAGGAAACATTATCTTTGGATTGGTAATTTGAGATTGGGAATAAAATATCTCTTAAAATGAAGGCCAGTCGGAGTCAGGTATGCTATGCACTTAGGAGTTGATTCCCCATTTTGGAGCTGCTTAATCCCTTATGAAACTCAGATCTAACTTCTCATTAAGATAACCACAAATTAATTCTGCTGCATAAACCAAACTCATCCCATTCTCTACCCAGGGACACAGTATTCCAGCAATATAATATGGGGAAAATGTATTGTTGATGAAGTTTAAAGAATAATGAGTGCAACTAAAGAGCCATTCCCCTAATATGGTGTTTTTTGTAGCATGCACAACAACATATTATCAAGCTTGCTTCATTTTTTAAAAAATTATGATGTGCGTGGAAGTCTTATAAGAACTGAACTCTTTATAAAACATACATGCAGGTCATGCTAGGTGCCTCAGTTGGGAAGACATTTCAGGAGTTCAACTTGGTTACCATGGTAGTGGGTGTTCCTCCAAAATATTTCACATTTCCCTTTTGCTCCCTTAGTATTCAGATGCATCTTAGAAAGCAGGTAGTTAAAGAAGCCTGAATCCTGACCTCCCCTGCACCAGCAAGCTTGCCTGCCCAGGCCCATCCCTAGAGTAGGTAAATTCCTGTTCATTTGAAGGTGGATCCTAGGGAATGGAGGGAAAGGACTTCAATAGGGTATATAGTGCCCTCCAGAACAGCCATTTTCTCCAGGAGAACTGCTCTGTGCTGTCTAGTCAAAATTCTGGGAGATCTCTATCCCCCAGTAGGAAGTTGGCCCAAGTCAGGTCTTCCATTAGAACAGAAGACTTCCTGGTTTGAACTCCCATTCCCTGGTGGCAGGGGGGAGACACTGATTTGGTGGCAATACAAAACCAGAAGTGACATTATTGCACAACCCTCTGGAATCTAGAGTGTCTTCCTGATGCTGAGATGACATTTTTGGTTTCTTGTTCAAAATGACATCTCACATTGGTGTGATGCCAAATCACTTGGGATGCTAGCTAAGGCTGGCAACCTAAACAAATCTAGGCATTCAGGCTAGAAAGCTAGGCCTAAATCATAACCATTTGCAGAAATTTATAGGCATGATACAGAAAATAGAAAACACAAACAACTGTTATAAAGAAAGTGGAAGTCCAAGAATGACAGTTCACAGCAGCTGATATTTAAAACACAAGCTTGCTTTCTATGAACTACATGCATTACATGCTCTTCTGTTAAGTGTTGCATGAGAAAGACCATTCTTTATGCCTTCAGCAGGCATGACAGTTTATGACAAATGATGGTTCAGGGAACTGCGTTGCCATGAGGGCTGAAATATAAAAGTCTTTTAAACCAAAGTGAGTTATAGACTCAAATATCCAGCTTTATTAAGAAGTTAAAAATGATTTCTTTCAGTAAAATATGTATCAAATGTATACAAGTAAAACTTATTTCAAAACTTACTGCCCTTTCAGCCAAGTTTTCTAAATTGGCCATAGTGAGTTTTTCCCCTCCTTCTTTTGCTCTGCCGGGAGAAGGATTGGTGGGAAGGCAAATTTTAAACAGAAATGGCAAAAGGTTCTAAACTCTGACTTATGCCCAATACAGCCTTGCTACAGAAAGACTCCTTTCTACAGACTCCCCCCCCCATCCTGTTATGGGGGGGCTTCCTGTCCCTTGGCCTCTTGGCCTGAAGTAATGAGGACAGCGGGGAAGCCATGCTCTACAGAAAGACATCTCTTTCCACCAGAGAAATTATCTGTGGATCCCAGCCCTTGCACCCAGACATGTAGCATGTGCTAGACTTGTTCATTTCAAAATGCGGCTTATAGCCAACATGCAACTTGCTTTCTAATACAATCAGGAGCTGGTGGCCTTGGTAGAGATGATTAAATATTTCACATTGAAGTTAACTCTTTGCCCTTTTGTACTTTACATTCCTTCATCTGCACATTTCATCTTTTTTGGGGGGGGAGGGGGGACCTTAGACCTTTGCTGGTTTTACTCATGAACAAGTAGACCCATGCATAATTGGGTCACCCGGAAGTACTTTTAGATGATAAAAGAGATATTTTCAAATAAAGTGATGTGTTCTTTATCTCACCCTGTGTGTGTGTATATATTTTAAGAGAGTAGAAGCACAATAGTATTGGCATGATCTATGGCATCAGTCAAGATCCTGCCATGGGTTTGGTTGATTGCATGAAGTTTCTCACATTTCTGTTCATCTGTTTTGCTATTTGCCAGATGTGGATTGGTATGTGTAATCAGGGAGCATCTGGTTTGGAATTTGGTTGTGCTGGGAGTGAGCTAGTTTCCTAGGGGATATGGATTGTAACTCTTTGTTGTTTAACACTGTGTGTGAGATAAGGGGCAAAAGGAATGTTGATTTTTGGATGTTACATTGGAATGGGTGTTTATTTGAGTTCCTGCCCTTGAAGTGCAGATTGGAATCTGCATCTGCAAAAAGTGATCATGTGGTTCTAGTTCTGGGGGAACATGGACAGCCAGCCCCTAAGTAGGCATGGAGTTGTGACATGTTTATGATGCTGTGGGGCAAGGCTGTCAGAACAGTATATTGGTTCTGTATTGCAAAATGCTTTCAGATTTACCAGTCCTTTGTGTTCATTGATTTTTGTTTATCAACAAAGTCTATCAATAAAGAATATTGGTAGAAATAACCTCCCTATTTTTGTACACACTCATGCAAGCATAGAGTGAGATTTCTTCTCACCTCCCCCCCTAGCTGTAACCCTGCCACATCCTAATGGCCAAATAGCCATATTAGGGTTCTTTTGCCCAACCTCAATTAATCACAAGGAGAGAAAAACCTTTTAATATTTTTATTGCAGAAGAAATATAGACACAGAGAAGTTCCCAAATCGGTGTGGAGAACAATACAGTTACATGAGACCAGATAATTTCCCATTGGAGGTGGGAAAGGTGATGTCTTTTTAGGTCAAACCAATAACTCGGGGTCTCCACCCCCTTGCACATCTTACGGGACCACCCCTGCTGTCTCCATGCCAACTCCCCAAAAAGGTCCCAAAAAGGCAGCTTCCGTTCCTTCCCCTCCCTGCCAGCCTCTAATGGTTCATATAAACAATTTCAGCTTCTTCCTCTGTCCTTGAGAATAGGTCCGTTTGACATTTCAGCAATTGGCAGTATTTCAAGAGATAGCCAAGTACAAGCTGGGCCTTCTGATTATGAAAACACTTCTCCTTAATGAGCAAAAGTGAAAGAGATGTTTAACCCCTCAGCCCATCAATCCCACACTAGTCCTGAGAATCTTTTCAGAAACTGCTTATTTTTGGAGGGGGACGCAGGAGCTACAGAAGGAAAAAAAAGGCAAAGATCACTTCCATCATGCTCCAGATTTAACTCACTGAAAATTTATATGACCAAATCTGTAGTATGAAAGGTGTAATCTCTGTGCTACAAAAAGGAAGTGCATTTGTTTCTCCTGTTCCTACTATATTCTTACTTTGCAGATTACTATTAAGTTGTTGTATTAGTTGTTCCTATCCTACCATCCCACTCAGCCAAGTCTGAATACTTAAGGAACTGGAAGAAGAATGTTCAAACTTTGCTGAGCAGAATATTAGGATAACAAACCGAGGAAGGTGTAAATTTCTAAATTCCTATTAATCTTCTCTGACATAACTGCAGCTTTTACACTTATTTATCATAGTTATATATGTAAACAAATCCCATTAGCTGGCAGCCTCCCTTGACTAGTTTTTTTCAAAAGGTTTATTTGCAAGAGTTTAGTTTTTGGTAATGGCAGGGATGTACAAAAAGGGATCTACTGACTTTCCAGAATGTGTGGGTAACTCCCATTAACAATGATGAAATATTTTCCTGAAGGAAATTCAGAAATAAGGGGGGTCTTGGTGCTGATATCTTAGAATCAATGTTCCATGAAGACAAGAAATTATCTATTAACATAGTAATGAGCTGTGTGTAAATAAAACCTCTTAAAACATCTCTATGCGATGTGCTGATTGATATATAATAAAAACACATATCCGGTGACCTCCAGCTAGAGAAAACCAAATTATCTTTTAACCCCTTTTTCTGAGTATCCCAACAAGAGCCCTATAATGTCAAATACTATCATCATCAAGGATATATTATTGTATTCTGTTATGTTTTTGCATGTTGCAGTTTGGAGCCTTTGCTTTTCAGATCCAGTTTGTTTCTTGGTTACAGACTTGTTTGTTTCTTTGAAGGCATTTTCACACCAATTCCCCATAACATTTAAGTAACATTTTAAAGACTTAAATGTAACAAAACAAAACGTGACATGTAAAACATCAACAACACAGAAATAGAGGCTCAGTTTCTTGCATAAGGGAGACATGAGATTGTATTTTCAAATCAAAATGCTGGTTTTGGTGGTAATTGTGGGTGAAATTCAGTAGCATCTTGCTTAGAGCGGAAGTAAAGCCTTTTACTAATTCTGCGAGGAGAATTTGTATCCTTGAAAAATGGCACTGAGGCTTCATAGGCATCATTACACAGAGAAACCATCACCTCCAAGGACCAAATGAGACCACCACTTGGAGCCCAGTTGGAACTGTGAGGATCTTTCATTGGAACCGATATAGGTACTCAGTGCAGTTTTCATAATATTGGTAGTTCTGTAGCAGTTCAGATAGATCAGAGGAATTCCTAATTATGAGTTCAAAATTTCTCATTCATTTGGGGTTCAAAAATAATATAGGATTCCTTTGCTTTCTGAAACTCAACAGAACTCTAGTCTTCTAGCAGTTCAAAGGATTGATTGTTCTCTGGGCAATAAATACTATGTATAATGTTCTCTGAAAGGGAAGGATTATTTTTGCCTTCAGGTCACCTTTGAATAGGAAATAGGGTAGTGGTCTGCAAAAGGATATGCAGAAGATGTTATCTATGCAATTTTAATATGCCAGTCAAAGAGAAATCTAGGTGCAGATATCTTCTTTTCAGACGTTTCATGAAACTTCATAGCAATAGTATCCAGGACATTCCTTATCTCTAGGGGCAGAAGCTAGGTTCTGTTTAGATCATCAAAAGTAGCTTAGTCTCTTTGCAACATAAAAGAAAGAAGTATTAGAATTAGTTTGCTATACACCCTTTAGCAATGCAGACCTCACTAACAATTGATCAATGGTTATCTCTGTCTTTGCATCAAGGCTGAAATTTGTATTTAGCTCTTTCAGATTTGTTTGAAGTAAAGGTAATTGCCTAAAATCACTGTAATTGTGGCAGCTGTCACCAGTGGAGATAGCATACTGCATCTGTTGGTCCACAGAATTTATAATATACAAGCATTCATATTTTTCACCATGGCTGTCCATTCCCCTGTGTTATACTTTTGAAATTAAGTCACTATTTCTGTGGCCATGTTTTGAGAGGGGACAGTAACTTCTGTGAAACAGATCACATAATGATGAGACATCCCACTGAAACAACAGCTTTCCTGAGCAACTTTCAGAGGGCCCAAGGCACTACAAACAAAAGAGGATCTTTATAAGCTTTTCTGGAAAGTCTGTATAAAATTTGCCCCATGTATGGATCTCTGTGTGGAACTTTAAAAATCCTTTTGTATAGTGGAAGTCCCAAAAGTAGAGAACATTGAGAAGATAACTCTGAATAGAGAAACACTGACAGATTGCGCATGGAGGCAGACAACGCATGCTGCCTTCTGCTTGCAAACGTGTGATAGGAAACCACGTGTTTGCATGCTTCCTAATGGGAGACCCCTTTAGCATTATCCCACCATCTTGTCACAGCTTTTTGTCTCCCGACTAGGTGGCGGAAAAGCAGGAGGCAAGGACAACCTGAAGTTTCCCCCAAGCTTCTTGGGTTATCAATCAACAAAACCCACCAATCCCTTCACAGCGGTTGTTTGGGGGACTCAAACTCCCCCCCCCCCCGAGTCCTGAAATTAATTAGAAACAAAACAAAACACTTCCGCATTGCTTTGGGATCATGCCACAACAATAAAACATTCCCTTAAATCCCTTTTCAAGATTCTTTGTATAATGGTCTCTCTTTATGTTCGTGTAGATTTGTGATAGATCAGCCATAGTAACTGAACCCCGATGATTGTGTGTTAATAATAAAGATTTTAAACAAAGAGCATGGACACTAAGCTAATAGGGAGAGTGCTGCTGCACCACACGCTCCCCTCTTCTCTGCCCAATCCCAATATTACCGTGCGCACTGAAGAGAACATTTTATTTGAAGTGAGGGCACATAGATTTGTGGTCCTGTAGCTACTCGGATCATGCCATTAAATTTTTTTTTGATCAGGTAATGGAGAGGGGAGGGCGAGTGTGAGGGCAGGCAAAATGCTACCAAGACTGTCATGCGTTTCTCCCTCCAGACAGGCTCGCCCCTGTTTGGGCCCTAATTTGCAGTGTGACAAGAGGGAAATCGGGATTTTGCAATTTCCCTCATCACAGAGCAAACTGGATGAAAACTCATGCCATCCACTGGAGAGCTACGGGTTGCTGTCAATGTCATATGGAATCAACACTAAAACCCATGAGCAATGGGAAGCTGTCCAGTGACAAATTCCTCGTGTAGAATTGGTCACTGTATTCAAAGTCTGAGATTACAAATATTTAGAACTTTTGAAAGGAATGTTGTTTGTGGCTGGCTTCAGCAAGCTGGATTGTGAACTATGTGAACTACAAATTTACATGCATGTGTTTCTGATAGTATGATGTCTTTTTCTTGTGATATAATTAGGTTTCTTGACAATTCATTACAGGAGGCAACAGACACATGTGTGCCAGAATTCTAAATGTGGACAGTGTATTGGAGAACAATGAAATAATTAGCAGCATTAATGCAGGGAAATGGACTAAAAGCTGGAAGCCTGCATTTACTGCTGCATTTCTCAAATGGATTCATCTGCATTGGCAAAATAGCTAATTACTTCTATAAATTCAACGCAGAGGGGGAAAAATAAAGTTAAAGCTGCTGATTAATTCATATGCCAGGCCCCATCCCTGAAATTTAACACCCAGTCTAGTGTATATAGAAGTGCATGGAAGTTTTATTAATTATTCCAACAGGGGCAGGCAAAAACATGAGAGTCATCTTTAGCTTCATAATTTTATGGGCAGCAGCATGTTCCTTCAGTGGGAAATACCTTTTAGCTATTTATTATTGGACATTTGGTGTCACATCAGGGTAGATTAAAAAGTTAAAATGTCCTAGAAACAAGACAGGCTAAGGGGCCACTGTGGTGCTACTGGCCAGTACTGTAGGGGTCACTCACAATGGGTGCCAGCTGACTGGTTTTACCTCCTTGCAATGGCACCATTTGTTAGTGGTGCACAAAGAGGCAATGGATGAATTAATTGTAGATACCACTGAACTGGTCTGAACAATGTGGTTCCTACAGTGCCCTGTAGGGCAGTGGTCCACGAGGGACTTTTCCTTGAGTTAAATGGCTAGTCCACCCCTGGTTTGGATTCACAGGTGGCCTTCAGATCAAGCATACTATTGAATTCAACTCTGAAGTTAGAAGAGTATCCCATATTACAAGTCATGATAGTGCTTATACAGTAGTCAGTGGGTATTACATTTTAAATCACTAATGTAAACCAGCTTGGTGTATTGGTTAAGAGCAGCAGCCTTTAATCTGGAGTACCAGGTTTGATTCCCCATTCCTCCACACAAAGCCAGCTGGGTGACCTTGGACCAGTCACAGTTCTCTTAGGGATCTCTCAGCTTCTCTTGGCTCAGAAGGTGTCTTCTTCTTCTTCTTCTTCTTCTTCTTCTTCTTCTTCTTCTTCTTCTTCTTCATTCCTTCATTCCTTCAACATCATGCTCCCAAAATGAAGCACTCTACATTTTATAGTCCAATGTCAGGTATATGTTCAATTAAAATTTTGTACCATTAGCCATTAACCTCCTTGTTAATGTCAGGTTTGATTTCTGTTTGTTTTCTACTTTCTAATCTGATATTTGGGATTTTATTCATAGTGTCAGTGACATCTTTCCTGATGCTGGGCAGGCGAGGTTATTGCCCAGCAGGGCTTCTGATTGGCCACTGGAGATCTCATTGGTTGATTGGCCATTGCAGATTTCTTTGGCTGTGCTATTTTTAAACAGTTCCTTCAGCAGTACCTGTCACAGCACAATAGTATTTACTAAAGTGGCTAAAGGTAAGCTTTGTGTGTCATTTTTCAAAAGGCATCCTGTAAAACAGAGCTTTTACCACAAATGTTGATGAGTTACTATTATGGGTAAACATGACCATGTTCTTTGAAATTTTGTGGATGGCTTTGGCACCTGTGGCAACCATTTTGTGGCTGTACCCAGCTCCCCGAATACCTGCAGGCTCAAAAAGGTTGGGCACCCATAGTTTACAATGGTAAGTCATTTTAAGTGGGGAAAAGGATCTATCTAAGTGCTCCCATTTGCCCCATAGAGTTCTAAATGTCCCCCAAGATTTGCAGATTGCCCCCTGGGTAGTACAACTGTTCATTCTCCTTTCAACAGTTTTCAGTATCAATCAATCAATCAATCAGTCAATCAATCAATCAATCATTTTATCCTTTCTGGACTGTTTTTCCAGGATCTGGAGGTATCCTTTTGTGATGGTTCTGGTCCTATCTGGAAGGCAGGTTTTAGAAGTTTGTGCTGGGGGTCTGCCACTCAGCAACTTGGCTTTTGGGGTCCACATTGCCTCCTTTGTTTTTTAACATCTAACTTAAACAGCTGTTTCCATCTTCTGGCAGCGAGTGTAGACTTGTTTCATTGGGCATTCCCTCAGTGATCACTCCTTCTTGTCCATTGTTCTTACTGTTTCTTGTATGTTTTTAAGTATATTTTAGCATTACGTTTCTGTTGGTTTTAAGATGTGATTTTTATTACGTATTAATTTGTTAGCCATCTTGGTGACATTTATGAGAGCAGAAATGTGGGGTATAAATTTGGTAAAGTAATTAAAATATAGCCCTAATAAATCCTTTTTTAGATCAGGCTTATATTTATTACAGAATATTTGGAACAAGGATATTTTGGGGTAGGTGGCAGGCCGAGAAGGGATTTTTGCAGACATGCATGTAGGATTTATATGCTAATCAGAATTCTGAGTATGTGTAGGAAATGCAAAAAAAAATGTATCTGATGAGGAGTACAGGATATTTTTCACTGAAGAGTGGGTAGGTACCTTTAACCCAGGACATGCCCATTCTGATCAGAAAAAAAACATTGTATAGTCTGTGGACCTTTTTGGTGATGTGTATCATAGTCTGAAGTACTCTACACTTCTTGAGCAGGATTTGGAAAGATTTGAAGAGATCTCTATTTATAATCAGGCTGGATGTATGCAGTACACTAAAGCTATGTACAGTGCTGTCCCAAGCATGTATATTCAGAAGTATTCACTGGGACTTACTCCCTAGTAAATCTGCTTACGACTGCAGCCATAGGCTTGCATTGTAAAGAAAAAGGACAACAGCATAAAGGCTAAGATAATAAAATACTAGGTTAAAAAGCACATTGGTGGAAAACTTAATTTGATTATAAAAGCCAATGGACCTCTACCATGCTGACTTCTAGGCAATAATTCTATTTTATAGTTCTGTTAAGAGGAAATGACTACTCCAGCCTTGGCACCTCCAGAAACCCTTGAATTACAAGGGAACACAGCAGCTAGAAAGAAATTCTAACATTGAAGGCTTGAGATGTGGGACTGTGAAACATCATGCCATTTCTTCTCCCCAGATCTCTGTTTATATAACAATGGGGAAAGGTGAAATAAATCGAACAAATAAAAAGTAATGTTGTAAGAGAGCTTTATAATGCAGCTGTTGTTCAATGATTCTAGTGTATGAAGGAGATGTTTGCATTACCTGACTTTCTTTTTTCAGATGTGAAGCTCAGTGCAGCCTGTGCAATATTGTTCTTCAGCTGAGTTTCATGCTGCTGCTGCTGCTACTGGTTTGACAGTAATACTTTGTAAGCTTCAGGCTAATGGCAGAGAAGCTCAGGTTTCCGCAAGGGAAATAAATTTCTTCTAGTACAAGTGAAAGATATTAATGTCAGGTCCACTATAAAATAACGGTAAACTAGCATGCCATTGAACAACTGAAGATAACAAATGAACTGGGTTAGGCAGCCCTGTGCAAAGTTTAAATACAGAGCACAATAAATCAAATAGCGAGAGGAAAGCTCAGGAAAAGGTTTCTTTTCTCTGGTCATTTTATTTACCAATGGAATGCCCCTCCCTTTGGATGAGAATTGATAAAATTAATAGAATGTTTTATACCGAGATAAGAGTGGCTTTCTGCTAAACTATTAATTTCTCAATCAACTACGTGTTTCGCTTTGCTTGAAATCCAATAGCATCCCAGTCTTCAGACTTCAATTTCTTTTATGCTCAAGCTGCTGCTTACAAACACTGTATTTTCTGCAATATCTGAAAAATGCCTTGTACACTTTAAAAGTGAACAGCACTTTAAAAGTAAGGTTCCAAGTGCTGAAGTGACAGAGAACTAGTAAGTGGAGCGTTAGTTCTTCACTGAAGCAGAGAACCTGCATAAAAACAAGATCTATTTCTGCATTATCTCAGAAAAAACTACTCTGAGGAGAAGTTTGAGTCAGAGAACATATCTTGACTAAGGAGCTGAAAGCAGTTCTACACAATCAGATGGACTGGTATAGAAATTTTGCTGAATGCTTTGGATAGTATTTGTGAGACTTCTAATCACAAAGGAAAGGGGAGAAATCTTCTAGGGAGAGAAGGAGGATCCCTGCCAAGTTCAAGAGGGGGAATTAGTTGAAGATTCCCTTGGACTGATGTGGAAAGAAACTGGCTTCAGATACCTCAACAGTTAGACAAAACTGGTATTTCTAAAGAATGGAGTTTGGGGTACTAAAGAGGGTACTAGCCTTCAAAGAAACTCAGGGGAAGTTGAATGGAACTCAAAGACAAAAAATAACAGAAGTGTTTTTATAAACAGAGAAACAAAGTCTTTCAATGTGAAAACTCAGTAACTAAGAACTACAAACAGTACAACTATTTTGTTAAACAAAGTTTTATCTCCTCACTCTATCTACCTTCTCCCTCTAAATTAAATCATTCTTTTGTTTTGTTGGATTATTACATCATCTTAGTGAAAAAGATTCTTACAGCTTTCTATAAAGTTCAAGGGCTGAGTTAAAGCCAAATCTACTGTCAGTGACAGTGTGGGACCTTTATTATCTGTAAACCGCCCGTGGGGCCGCGGGCGCCACGGACTAAATAAAACAGTAAGGGGTCCTGGGGCGGGATGAGTCCGGGATGAGGAAGGGTCCAGATTGGACCCTTCCTCATGACAGACAATCGGAGGGACCAATTGGCAGGCGCAAAGCGCCTGCCAATTGGTCCCTCCGATTCCAAGCCCCAGGAACTGCGAGCCGCACGCAGCGCGGCTCGCAGTTGCTCCCAGCCTGACGCGGCGAGAGGCGCAAAGCACCTCTCGCCGTGTCAGGCCACCACCTGAGGGAGCCCCCGGCAGTCGCGCGGAGCGCGGCTGCCGGGGGCTCCCTGTCCGGCAGCCTGACGCCGCTAAGCGCCTCTCGCCGCGTCCGCGCGGCCCGATCCGCGGGGGTGACTTCCGGGCGCGGCCCGACCCACGGGCGTGGCTTCTGGGCGCGGCCCGACCCGCGGGCGTGGCTTCCGGGCGCGGTCCGACCCGCGGGCGTGGCTTCCGGGCGCGGCCCGATCCGCGGGCACGGCTTCCGGGCGCGGCCCGACCCGCGGGTGTGGCTTCCGGGCATGGCCCGATCCGCGGGCGCGGCTTCCGGGCGCGGCCCGCAAGCGCGGCCAGAAGCGTGGGCATGGCCCGATGCCCTGCCGGTCCCCAGCCTAATAAAGGTTGGGGACCACTGCCTTAGCTGATGAGTCGCTGGAGGTTTCGTCTGCCTAGCCGATCATTTCGCTTACTCAAACATCCCAGGGTAAGCAATTCTCTTAGTAAAGCATTCCCCTCCAGGAAAAGGCTAGCGCCCATTGTATTCCCACATACAATGGGCTTTGCCTCTAGTTATTTTATAAAAGAAACCACACTACTTGGGCTGCTCAGTCAAGCTAGTTCCACACTGGCAGTGCGGTGGGCCCACCACTGGGTGTTTTCAATGGGACAGTTTGCCCTGCCTCTTCCCAGGTTCAGACGGGGAAGATTTTCCCCATTGGACCTGTTCTGACTCAGATTAGTGCCTCTAAACAAGGAAGCCGGAGCAAAAAGGTTCTGCCACACACAGGGGGTGGTGGTGGAGTGGAGGCTATTTTTTCTTTTTAGGAAGGCGGTAGCAATACTGTGTTCCTAAACAAAAACAAATGCCCCAGGCAGCTCAGTGGTGCTGCACAGTGCCACAGAACCGCCTAGGACATCTTGTGTCCCTTCCAGGACACTGTAGTCAGATCAAGATGGGGAGAGAAGCTGGGACTGGATGACCCAACTCTTCCCTGTCAGATGGGCCTGGCCTGACATAGGCCCTGATGGTGCCCATGGCACGGGAAGGAATGCAGAAAGAATCCATGTTCCCTTGCCATGGGGGAACTGAGGGCCTGAGTCAGGCTGGCATCAACATCCCTGGAAGCAGGTATTAGCAAGGCAGTCAGACAAGTGCCAGGTTAGGCCTAAACCCCCTTATGGAAAAGGTATCAGTGAGGGAATAACTTTATTTTTGGAGGGAAATTTTTACTTCAGTGTAGGGAAGTCTGTAGATGGCTCATCATAAACATTAAAACAAATTCCATCATTTCTTAAGAGCTGACTTGTAACTGGGAGAGACAAATCCCACAGCCTATAGACCTTCCCAACATATGGGTTTCCTTAGTTAGCGAGGTACCTCTCTAAAGTTTTGAATGTTTTGTACTTCTGAAGCTGGCAACATGAAATGTGGAGGCCGGCTGTGGTTGTATCGCTGTTCTTGTTGCAGGTTCAAACCTACTGACTCATTTTGATTACTATGTCTAAGGGTAGCATATGAGCCATTTAAAAATTATATATATTGGTTTTGTACCTGTAAAGTTAGCAGTCATCATACTGAATTTTCTTATCATGTGATAGTGTGATAATGCATTTTTTTTTTAATTTCAGCATATAGCACTTAGTTAACATGACTGTTCTTATTTTTCAGAGTAAATTGGCAGAATAGGCATGGCTGTAATACAAGAGTTTCTTCCCATGGCCAAGGAAAGCACCTAGTATATAAACAGGTAGGTCAAACAGGTGAAGGCAGCAAGAGGAAAGCCATGCATGAGTGTGCAACATATTTGCAATACAATTTGCGAATAAATTGGAATACTCTACATTATCCTCAAATTGTTCTGCAAATATTTTGTACAGTCACATTTGGAGGACTCTAAAAGAAGCAAAGCTTGGTTTTTCAAGAATCTTTTTCCAATTTCTGATAAAATTGCAATACAGATAGCAGAGCCTCCATAATGTAGTATGAGGAAGAATGTTGCATAGTAAATTATTTCAGATGGCTAAACACAAACAATTCAGCAAGCAATCTGTCTTTTAAACAATACTCCTGAGTGTGAGATGAGATTATAGTGCCAGTCCTTCCAATTATACATTTATAATGTTTTTATTATACATGTTTTTTTGCAGAAGGAGTAATATCTAAATAGAAGGAGTAATGTCTAAATAGCATGGCTTTAAAATGACACCATGTTCTTCATACTTCCGATGGAAAAATACCAAATCTTCAAAAGTCCCATTCTACTTCTGTAAGAATAGTTTGTGTCTTGTCTTGGGAGTGGCTGACAGCACTGCTGGAATCTGGCTCAGAGCTACCATGGCTCAGAGGTTCCCAATGGTACATCTGGAAATATCTCTCTTCAGTGCATTCTCCCTGTTGCTTCCCTTTCCCTCATTAGGCAAGATGCTATTAGGCTTTCCTCTCTATGCGCATTTATTCTCCTCATCTTTTCTCCTCAGGAGACAGGAGAGAAGCTAATGCAGCTTGGAATAGTTTAAACTCTTGGCAGATATCTGCTGTTTTTCTGATACATTGGATTTTTCTGTGGTGCTCATTATTCTTGTGTCTCAGCTTCTGCTGCTAACCAGCATGACAGTCATTAAGCAGTCACATGGGGTGTGTATTTTCTCTCATGCCTTCTTCTCAACAGAATAATGTTTTTGAAAAATGTAAAGCTTTATGTAGGCATTTTTTTCTCCTCCACGAGAAAGGAGAAGCATGATGGTTAGATGCTTTGCCTGTTGCTTATAGGTCCCCGAAGCAAAGGACAGGATACAGAGGTGTATGATGCATCCAGAATGGAAAACTCCAAACTGAATATGAGTTTTAAATTCTCATAGGAATTTGTTTCTCTGTTTCAGTGACCTGAAGATGAGGCACCTTCTGCAGACAAGCTGACTATTAATGTAGCAGCAGAGTCTTATTCAGGGATAGCTGTGGAGATCACTAATTCAATGCTCCTTAATCTAGATATTCTATGACTGGACATATTGGATTGTATCAAAACTCCTGAGAATAGAAGGCATTTCTTTAGGCAGCTATTCCTCACTGAAAAGCCACTCATAACGGCTGAACGATCCTTTATTTTAAAATTTATTTTCATATTCTTTTGCCACCCTTCCCTAAAGGCTCAGGCTAGCTCACAACACATTAAACAATAGAGTAAAACATTTACATTATAAAAACTATCCAATAAAACCAGTTTATATATTTTTAAAAACCCAGGAGCTACTGCCCTCTGTCCAGTGACAAGGGGGAGGGGAATGTGCTATGCTATGCTGATATTGTCTGGTGTTTAGTCATTATTTCCTATGTGATTTCTGTGTATGGAAGCCAGTTTAGCTGGTAATCTGTAGGCCTCAACCATAAGCATGTCTTGCAGGCCCTGTGGAACTGATCTTCTCCAGAAGAGTGTTCCACCAGGGTTGCGGCTGAGGATCTTGAGCAGATTTTGTGAGCTTCTCTGAGGGGCATAAAGGAGGAGGTGGTCCCACAGGTATGAAGATCCCAGACTGTTTTGAGCCTTAACTATGAGTACCAACACCTTGTATCAGTCATTTAGGATGCTTTAGGATGCTTAGGGCTGATCCTGCGTTGAGCAGGGGATTGGACTAGATGGCCTGTATGGCCCCTTCCAACTCTATGATTCTATGATTCTATGATTCATTTGGTCCTCGGTCTTGAGCCAATGCAGCTGGAAGAGCACTGTTTGAATGTGCTCCCTCCTCCCAGTTCCAATGAGTCAGGCTGCTGCATTTTGTACCAGTTGAAGTTTCTGGATCAGATACAAAGTTAGCCCTATGTAGAGTGAGTACCAGTAGTCTAATGTGATGGGGACGGTTCTGCAGATCACAGGGCCAGGTGTGGGTATTGCCAAGTAGAGTGCCAGCTGCCTGGTGAATGTGGTAGAAGTCCTGGTGGGCAGCATTTATGACCTGGATTTGCATTGATAATGAGGAGTCTGCCTCCTTCAGTTTCTCCAGGAAAGTCTCTGAGGTCAAGTGTAAGTTGATAATGTCCCAGAGAGGGACCCATACTAGTCATTCCTCTGGAACAATAAGCTACCCAGCATATTTCTGGATACAAAAGGGTTAGACAAGGATAGCAAAATTTCCTGTGACTAATTCCCAATATCATATTGTTCAGTAGGATACTATTGAACCTCAGAATCAGCTTTATGGGGTCACATGGGCCTCCTGGGGGAGAAAGGTACAAAAACATCTTTCCCTGGATCCCTTCTAACACCTGCCGATGTCAACCTAAGTAGAGTCACACCATTGACTTCAATGAACTAAGAATGGTGTAACTCTGCTTAGGATGGGACTGTAAGGTTGTAATCCTAACAGTGCTTTCCTGGGAGTAAGCATGTGACAGAAGGGACCCAACTAGTTATACTTTTTCTAGACAGCAGCAGAGCATGTATGACATTTCTTGCAGTAACAATATGTTGAGCGGGGTTAAACACTACTACTCAAGATTCTGTGGTCACCAGATTCACAGAGTTCTGATGGAGACAAAAGCAGACCCCCCCCCCCAAAAAAAAAGATATTTATGGCTAAGGAATCTGACATAAGCCAGTCTCTAGTGTAAGGTTAGCTCTTTTAGCCATTCCAATGTAAACCTCCATCTGTGATGGGATATTCCCAATCAGAAAATTACCAAAATGAGGGCCATTCCGCACAAGGACCAATGTTGCCAATTGGTTTCACAAAGCGGAAATGCTATTTTAAATAGTGGAATCTCGGTGTTCCGCATACCTCCATTTGTAGTGGAATCAAGTAGCATTTCATTCGTTCCCCACAGGTTTCCGGTCTCACAGGAATCACTAGAAAGGAAGTGCTTTTTTTTCTGTGCTTGTTCCCGGCCCTGGCCATCAATCAAACGGAACAGCCAATGGGCGGTTGTTATCATGCTCCCGAAAAAACCCTTTCCCTTTAAGCACAGTTAAAAAAATAAACACATGTTTCAACGAATATGCCTTGATTCCTCGCAACATAGAGACCCATCTAGCTGGCGTGTGAGCTGGTGAGTCATCGTTACCACGCTCCCCCGAGTGAAAAAAAATCCTTCCCCCCCCCGCACGGGTGCGATTTTTGCCAAAATTAAAGGAAACTGGCAAACAGGGGGCTGTGTTGTGCTTGGGGATTTAGGGGAGCTTTAAAGCACTTCTGTGGAGGGACTGTAGCCGGAGAAGCCTTGCTGGGTGAATGAAGCCTCACTGGTTCGTTGCTTTCCCCACTCCGAGGACAAAAATGGCGATCACTTCGCCAGAAGTTCAGAGGAGAGAGCCAGGGGGAGGGACTTTGTTGCAACCGCTACATTGAGAACGCACAGGTCTTTTCTGCAAGTGTTGCTGGTTTTTGGCAAGAGTGTAGCAATTTTCTGAAGGTGAATCCACTTTTCTGGATTCCCCAGAAATCGCTACAACAAAGCGATTTTGGCGCTAGTGTTGCAGGAGTGTTGCAGGTTGCTCACGACGTCATGCGGAACGTAGTTTTAGTGGCGAGAACAAAATTTAATACTAGTGCTATATTAAAGTCGTGCGGAATAGACCTGATAGTATGTCCCTCCAGGTTAATGACTCTGAACTACCATGACAAAGAGCCGGTCCCATCCAAACTGATTTTATTTCAGATAAAAAGGATAAAATAATATAAACCCGTCACCCAAGATCCCAGACACTATAGGCAATCATGATACATATTAAAATTGAGGTGAAGTTATCACAAGGCCTCAGTGGTGTTTAGGATTATACTGTAACGCTCCTTTTATGAGATTTTGTAAGAACTCCAGGACTGGATGGGAGAGGTCCTTTCTCTCTGGTTATTCCTCTTATTACTCTGTGTCACTTCTGCACATTCCTTGTCTCCTGGAGCAAGTTGAATTCCTATCATGTCATTTTCAGTCCTGCCCCTATTCTTTTGGTTAATTCCTTCCTGTCTAGAGTATCCCACCCCCTCCCCCTGGTTTTGCTGCAAGCACCACCTACTTTGCTATTACATGTAGTAATGAAATCCATGTATGTGCCATCCCGCCCTTGTCTTTTCTGTGGAGACTGTGTTGAACAGGTGTGCGAAAGCGCAACTTCTAAATATTATTGAAATAAACTGCCCAATTTTCTTTAGAATAAATATTTCTTTGTAATTTACAATCTGATAATATGAATGTATTATCTCATTTTAGGCCTATGAACGTATTATCTCATTCAAGATGACAGAAATGCTGTCTTTACTTCACATTCGGTGAAAATAAAGTTAAAAACTAGCATTAAAAGATTATGATGCTAATGTCTCTTACTCATCTGTATTGATTGGAAGGAAATTACTGCTCTGCTTTGAAGCTGCCAGAAACAGCATGACTCTTGCAAAATGCCGGTATCCTGTTTTTTACAAGCACAATATGACTATCTGGTGCAAGTGGAGTCAGATGCCTTAACAATGGGGAACTTGCGGCTTTCAGCAATTTACAGTACCCAGTTTGGCTAATTAAAGTACCATTTTAAAACTGTATACATTATTCAGGAACTAGATTTAGTTATACAGTGTTCTATGACCTCTTCCCCCCAAACCTGGGATTAAAAAAAAATAGAGCAGGAAAGATCGCTGTATTGCAATAGCTGATTAGTGTGTGCATAAAATCTTTGCCTTGCTGAAGTCTCAAGAAGGGGCTTGGTGGGAAGGTCCAAGAGTGTCCCTTTAGGAGTTTGATATTATGTTTCCAGCCATGGCTGATTCCCTCTGGGCCTTTCTTTTCCCTCTTCCCAAACTGAATCTGTCATTGTATGAATACATGACTTGCTTGCTCTTATTTGCCCACAACAAATGACACTTAGAGGCAGTATGCATTGGGAGTGCTAAAAAAGGTATCCAGATTCCCCCCCCCCATCATGAATATGCCAACTGAAATTAATGATGCAGTGAGAATTTATTGTTTCTTAATTATAATTCTGAACTAGCAGAATGCAGGACAATCAATGAATGGCATTCATCCTCCAAAACAATAAGCTTTGAAAAATCATGGAGCTCTGTGAGATGCAATGGGGCTAAATATAATATTGTGATGAGGACATATATCAGATGAAAGGGTAGTCTCTTGATTTTCATTTCAAGAGAGATTTCAGTGTGGAGATACAGGCAAGCCTTTTTGGTTTGTCATACTCTGTCATCTCAATCACATCATTATTCTGTTACAGAATGTGGAGCTCTAAAGAGACTTTGTGGACTGAGGTGAGAAACAACTAAAACAACACGAAAGAAGTCCCAAAATTTGTGAAGGATTAAAAATCCCTCTGAGTTTAATTATACTACAAATGGCAGTACAAAAGATACAGCAGCCAGTAAAAGACATTGTTTTAAATGTGCTGACTTAGCTTTGCAGGCATAATGTTGACATATTAAAAGATTTGTCACTTCTCTCGTATTCTATTGCCTACCTCTTCTGAGACTCTGTCATCAAAACCAATTCTGATAGATTGTGTATTGCTGTGTTAAGTAAGGTAAAGATAAAGGTATCCCCTGTGCAAGCACCGGGTCATTTTTGACCCTTGGGGTGACGCCCTCTAGCGTTTTCATGGCAGACTCAATATGGGGTGGTTTGCCAGTGCCTTCCCCAGTCATTACCGTTTACCCCCCAGCAAGCTGGGTACTCATTTTACCGACCTCGGAAGGATGGAAGGCAGAGTCAACCTTGAGCCGGCTGCTGGGACTGAACTCCCAGCCTCATGGGCAGAACTTCAGACTGCATTTCTGCTGCCTTACCACTCTGTGCCACAAGAGGCTCTATGCTGTATTAAGTAGAGTGTTACACCTCCTCTCACTGAAGCTGTTTCTGAGGTTCTGGGAACTGCTTTTGGCACAATATAAGGGTATATGATGTCAGACCGGGGGAATCCGTAAACCCAATTTCACTTTGCATTGAAATGTTGGGTGAAAAATAACAATTAAATTTAAGTTTATTAAATTTCTATACCATCGATCCTGGTAGCCAGTCTTGGCAGTGTACAATATAGTATATATTCAAATAACAATAAAAATTTTTTAAATAGAATAGATATAAAACAGTGGTAAAATGACCAGTAAATAAACTATTAATAGCCTCTTGTGGCGCAGAGTTGGTAAGGCAGCGACATGCAGTCTGAAAGTTCTGCCCATGAGGCTGGGAGTTTGATCCCAGCAGCCGGCTCAAGGTTGACTCAGCCTTCCATCCTTCCGAGGTCGGTAAAATGAGTACCCAGCTTACTAGGGGGTAAACGGTAATGACTGGGGAAGGCACTGGCAAACCACCCCATATTGAGTTTGCCATGAAAACGCTAGAGGGCATCACCCCAAGGGTCAGACATGACTTGATGCTTGCACAGGGGATACCTTTACCTTTACCTTTTAAATAAACTATTAAGATGTTAAAGATATTGGTACCAGCTGTTGTGTGAATAGTATTTTCAATGAGCCTGATGTTTGAAGTCTATAGACAACTGGCAATTTCAGGGATATTTATTGAGAAACTTTGTATGCTACTTAAGGCAGTTCACAACGAATATGATAAAACAACAGTAAAAATTCAGTTTTATTGGCTTGGTTTGTTTTTATTGCCCAACAGAATGAATTATCCAATCGGGCAGAAGGAGCTTTAATGGGTTTCAAAACATCTACTATCCTTAATGACATGTTTGTTTCTATGATGTGATCTCTGTATATACTCATAAAAAACAACTAACTGACACAAGGTGGCTAAAGTGTACTGTGTTTGTTTCTAATGGTAGATTTTGAAAGAATGAACAGAATCTGGTTCAATAGACACATTGGGACATTCCGCACAAGGACCAATGTTGCCAATTGCTTTCACAAAGCGGAAATGCTTTTTTAAATAGTGGAATCTCGGCGTTCCGCATACCTTCATTTGTAGTGGAATCGAGTAGCATTTCATTCGTTCCCCACAGGTTTCCGGTCTCGCAGGAATCGCTAGAAAGGAAGCAATTTTTTTCTGTGCTTGTTCCTGCCCCTGGCCGTCAATCAAACAGAACAGCCAATGGGCGGTTGTTATCATGCTCCCGAAAAGCCCCTTTCCCTTTAAGCACAGTTTAAAAAAACACACACACACACATGTTGCAACAAATATGGCTTGATTCTTCGCAACGTAGAGACCCATCTAGCTGGCGTGTGAGCTGGCAATTCATCATTACCACGCTCCCCCTAGTGGAAAAAAAATCCCCGCCGCACGGGCACGATTTTTGGCCAAAATTAAAGGGAACTGGCGAACAGGGGGCTGTGTTGTGCTTGGGGACTTAGGGGAGCTTTAAAGCACTTCTCTTGAGGGACTGTAGCCAGAGAAGCCTCACTGGGTGAATGAAGCCTTGCTGGTTCGTTGCTTTCCCCGCTCTAAGGAAAAAAAATGGTGATCGCTTCGCCGGAAGTTCGGAGGAGAGAGCCAGGGGGAGGGACTTTGTTGCAACTGCTATATTGAGAATGCACATGTCTTTTTTGCAAGTGTTGCAGGTTGTTGTCAAGAGTGTACGATTTTCTGAGGGTGAATCCACTTTTCCCGATTCCCTGGAAATCGCTACAACAAAGCGATTTTGGCGCTAGATTTGCAGGAGTGTTGGAGATTGCGTAACGTAGTTTTAGTGGCGAAAACAAAATGCAAGACTAGTGCTATATTAAAGTCATGCGGAATGGCCCATTGAGTTGGTTTTGCCTTGTCTCAGTTGTTCTGTGTTTTATGCAGGGGTTATGGTGTTTTAAATTATTAGTGCTCATATTTGTTTGTCATTAGATGTTTATTGTTGACGTGAGCTGCTAAAGTAGCTTTGTTATGGGAGATAAAGAAATATACTAAATAAATAGGTAAGGTATGCCCAGAAATGCAAGGGAATCTTAGCATATCCCTGATTCAACTCAAACATTGGTGATCTAAGGGAGTTCTAACTGCTGAACACTAGTGAATTTAGGGTTGGATGCAGCCTATATTTTTTCTGCCAGGAAGGAAAGAGACAACATCAGTACAAAAAAAACAGTGGGTGCTTTTGGTCATAATTAGCGGCCATGATGCACCATGGCCCCCATTGGTGATGTGGTGACGCAGTGGCGTGGCCAGGAAGATGGAGATGGCTCAGGTGCATGCACGCACGCTGCACTTAGCATGCATAGGAGGCGGGGGTGTGGCTACCTTTATAGGCGCCACATGATTCCGCCTTGCTCGCACTCATGCTCCTCAGCCAAACTGCTTCCTTCCCTCCCACCCCAATGTTGGGGGCCTGGTTCATGTTTTGTGTTGTTGTGGGTTCAGTTTACCTGTTGAAGTCAGTTTAGGCACAGTAGCAGCCTGTTGTCAGGGAGTCCTGTTTGTGCACTGGACTCCCTGGGGGTTGGGGTTCTCCTTAACGAGACTGGCAAACATATGAGTGTGGCCTGTCTGGCTAGGAGGCCAATGGCTCATAGCCAAGCGACCTACGGGGCACCAAAGTGAGGTGGATGCCTGGTAGGCCCCAATGTGGTTGCTTCCCTGTGGCCCATTATGCACGGAGTGGAAAGTCCGCATTCGGGGTAGAATGGTGGCGGCTAAAATTACCATTTATGCACGCTGCAGGCGGCAACAGGGTGCAGAGTCAACGTATGCCGCCGAAAAAGCCATGTTAGCGAGATGAGGAAGAAAGTGGAGCTTCCCGGGACCAGGGTGCAACCAGAAGCGGCTCCACAGTATCCGCGTGCATAATCGGATACTCTGGGTTTTGCCGCCGTTGCGTTCCGTCCCGTGCGTAATTGGTTTGCTTCGCTTCTTCCTCCTCCTCGTTCTCCATGCCACCATTTCAGCAGCTGTGCATAATAGGCCTGTGAGGGATTCCAGTCACAGAGGTTCTGCTCTCCTGGCTGGGATAGAGTGGGTCCCAAGGTGTCCAAGGCCCCTCGGGTTAAGCAGCTGGATGGATGAGGGGTCAGGCTAATTACTGTCCATGGCCAACCCTTTGGTGGAGGGTGGCATAATAATAAACGGCTGCATCCATATTTATGCCAGAGAACTAGTCGAGTATTCATTGGCAAAACTGCCACCCTGCTAACCAATGACGATGTAAGATGACAGGGCTGTCGGATATGGGCTGTCTTAGAACACATATATGAAGATGCCTTGCACTGAATCATATTCTTGATCTATCTGTATTGTTTGCTTTAACTGGCAGAGGCTTACCAGGGTGATAGTCAGAGGTCTTTCATGTCACTTACTCCATTATCCTTTTTAACTGAACCTGGGCATTTCTACAAGCAAAGCAGTATTCCATTGAGAAAGGAGTGGTTTGAAAGAATTGTGAAATCTAAAAAGCATGGTTTGGAGATAGAAAAGGTATAGGGATGGGCATGAACTGGCTCATGAACACTGCCGGCAAGACCATCTTCCATCAGGCATTTGGTTGAGGCCAGCTGTGGAAGATCTTAGGTCCCTTCCTCAGAAGACCCTGAACATCTCATGCCAGAGGAGTACTTCTAGGTAGTGGGTAGAGGGATGGGCCATTTTGGTCCATGCTGGAGTGGTATGTTGTGAGGGGTTTTAGTAGGATTTTATGCTGCCAGAGGATTCTTGTATTTTTACTGTGTTTTATTGGGATTTTATTGTAAACCACCATGAGCTGGCCTGGCCTGGGAGTGGTGGTTAAGAAATAAAATAATAAATAAATAAAATAAGGTGCTTTCTTCAGCTAAGGAAGAAGTGAGGGGATCTTCTGGAAGGACATTTAAGTGAGGTTGGGGATTTGGGCACATGAGGGATGGAAAAGGTAGGTGACTATCCTGTGGGGATTTTTGAATGTTGCTGGGTTCCCTTCCTCCTTGGAAACATGGAACCTCATTCTCTCCCTTGAGAACAAGGATGAGAGGAGCCAGAAACAGCAGGGCCAGGGGAGATATCCATGATGCATAGCACTTATAAGGAAGTAAGGTCTCCACTAAACTATACTCTTCTGAATTTATGGGGCTTAGAAAGATGTAACTGTTTAAAATAGGGCATCAAGGAAATATTATGTGTTTGAAGATTGGGCTTACTTATGGATAGTTTGAATTTCTATAAAATTACCTATCATTTCTGCTGTTTTTATGCCTTTAGGTTATTAATAGTTTGACTTTGGATAAAAGGCATTATTGACTTCTTTTTTTAAATGCTGCTTTTATTTTGGGTTGTGAATGCTCTCACTTTTAGATAAATGGTCATGTCTGTAATATAATGTTATTACTTATATTATTAAAAATGCTATGATGCAAATATCTTTGAGGGACTGAGGAGTGACATCACTTCCAGTGACATGGCACTTCTGGGGGCATGACAGAGAGACATGGCCAGCTGGCATCAATTTCAGTCCAGTTCCATGGATCCTCAAAGCCTGAAAAATATTTCAGGGGCTCCTCCATGGTCAAAAGGCTGAAAAAGGCTACTTTAACTTGCACAGGATTCCTTCTATACCCTCCTGAGCCGAGGTAAATTTGACAAGCGCAGGTTCTGGACGTTCAGAAGTATATAGAATGGATCCTGTTCAAGGAGAGACATCAAACTCTCAGGGAATCTCTGGCTGACTGTCTTCTAACTGTCCCCAAGTTAGGTGAGGATTGGATTTATAGGGTCTGAGATATGAACCCCCCCCCAGAAGTTGCCCCCAGGACTACCTGTCTGGTGAGGATTTGATTTATAGGATCTGAGATATGATCCCCCCCCCCCAGAAGGTGCCTCAGGGCTACCCATGATTTTCCCAGAAAGCACTTTCCTGGGGCACCTTCTTAGAGAGGCCATAACCCATTGGGCCCCATAAATCCAATCCTCACCAAACTTACTACGCAGGTAGAGGAGAGGCAGCTGGAGATGCCCCGAGAGTCTGGTGTCTCTACCTTGCACAGGATCCATTCTGTACACGTCTGGACCTCTTGAACCTGTGCTTGTCAAAATGACCTAAGTCCATGAGTATGTAGAATGAATCCTATGAATACTAGAGACATTAGAATCATAGGGGCCCTTTGCATGCTGAAGGGGGTGTTCTATTGCCTCATGAACCTTACAAACAAAACAAGTTCATGGGACAGATAAAAATTTGTGATGGATCATGAAATGGACAGGTCACAAACCATAAACTGAACTGAATTTTCCCAGTTTGTGTCCATCCCTAGAAAGGTGAACGAAGCCTCAGCCACAACTAGGAAAATTACTAATGAAAGAGAATTTATAAGAACAAACTATAGAACTTGTTGACCATAAGACTATATTGGAGTAGTAGTAAGTTTGAACACTCTTCTAACTTTTGCCTCTCTTGTTTACAAGCTGCATCTTAGATTTTTGTTGTTGTTTAGTTTAAATATTGATGGGATGAAGTATAAGGAGTCCTCTTTTGAATTAAATAGCCCTGGAAGCAAAATGATTTTTCTGTAACTCACCAAAATCAGGACAACATTTGGCCTATAAAAGTAATTAATTAGATGCATGCAAATGATCTCCAACCACTCTCTCAACAGCGTATAAGAATAAATAAAGAATTGATTAACTTTAATTGCATGCTTGGCAAGATTTCTTCACACTGAGATGCAAGGATTGTGTTTTGTAATTTTCCTATGAGAGGAAGAATTCCCATTTTGTTGAATGATATGAACAGAAACTGTTGTCAATAACCTAGAAAGTAGAATGTATTGGTCAAGAGAAAGCTCAATTGAACTTTTAGGCACTTATCTTTGAAATGAGGCACAAGAGAACAGAGATGGATGTTGCTTTCTTTTCTCTCTGCCTGTTGTACGTGGGATTGTGGTGGTAAAGTGGTTTTCCCTCCTACTTGGGTCTCTCAGGTAGTTGCTATAATACTAAAATGGAATAGTTCTTAGCAATGGTGCTGTCTTATGCAGTTATTCCACTCTAAGCCCATTGATTTCAATTGTCTAGACTGGAGTAACTTTACATAGGATTTCATGGTCAAAGTAGGTTTAGAGAACCAGAAGCTTCAAGGAAGATAGCATTGCTTTGGAGTATTCATTTCTGCTACATGGTGATTCAGGGACTGATTGAAGGCTTTATGTTCAGGTGAAGGGGGAAGTGGGGAAGAAACAGAGTGCCTTAGAACAGGGGTAGTCAACCTGTGGTCCTCCAGATGTTTGTGGACTACAATTCCCATGAGCCCCTGCCAGCACACCAGAACGCTAATGGGAATTGTAGTCCATGGGCATCTGGAGGACCACAGGCTGACTACCCCTGCCTTAGAACACAAAACAGAGTCAAGGTAAGTATTGGGTGCCAAGATTCCAAGAGTCATCCTAGTCTGAATCCATTTATGCCTGGAACCACTGTTCCCTCTATTCCCCCCACCCCATTGGAGCAGTTCACATCCTGAGCAGAGTATAACTGCTGTAATCATAACATGGTCAATGGGCAGTGCAAGACCCTGCACAGCTCCAGGCTCCTGCTGAGCTGGGCTTCCTGTGTTAATGAGCAGCTGCTCATGCTCACAGCTCAGAGGGAATACTGCCTGGGGCATCAACTTGTTTTACCTGCAGCCATTTGGGGTGTGGGACCTTGTGGCATTTGTGGTCGGTTTCTTATCAGCCACTACCCTCCCCTTGCTCTTTCTATCATCCTTATTGTGTCACCGTAAAGCATAAGAGAGAATTATGCAAATTGGCCCCACTTCTATTCTTTACAAGCCATTTGCTTGCAACTTGATATGGAAGTTTGTTAATATTCTACATGTTCTTGCTTGGGTGAAAAAGTGCTTTTTGGTTTTGTCAATTTAACCAATTTATAGGGATCTGAAATATGCTTTCAACACGAACTCTGTGATGTTAGCACAGACAGAGACAATTTGTATATGCCTGTGTATTACTTTGATGGTCTAACTCTCTGCATCCCTCCTTTAGCTACAGAGCAATCTGATATAATAACTTCAAAAGAATGATTATCCCCAAAATATTTATCATGTTAATACTTCAATACAGAGCTCAGAATCACCACTGTGATTAAAAGCTGTTGAAATTACAGAGACTTCAAAAATATGTTTATCTTTATCTCAATACCTGGGAACTTCCAGGGCTTGTCAACTGAAGACAATAGTTGAATAGTTGATAGAAAACCTGTATTTAAAAACAGAAAAACTGTATTTAAAAAAAATCTCTAGAAATGCTCAATATTTTCAAATACAGCACATAAAATAACCCAGAATATATTTTTGCCATAGGCTTTGAGAAAAAATGATGACCAAGAGTAGGGATCTTTCTACTAATAGGAAAAACTGAAGATTTTGTCATTTCTGAGTCAGATAATTTAAGCTACTTCAGGCCGATTCCACACAGGCGGAAAAGGCCGAGAGGGTGCTCATATGGAAGTGGGGCTAATCCCAACTTCCACATGACACAGCTGCTGGGCTAGCTCCCTCCCAGGCCTGCTGTGTATCAGGCCCTCATTTGTTCCGGGCCAAGGGATCATGGGGAAATCCATATTTCCATAGCTTGCTGTGGGGGCCGAACGGGGCCTGTCTTGCGGCAGGCCCATGTGGATGGTTTTTGAATTCCAGTGTTTTATAAATAGTAATAATGTGCACTTTCTTATTCCACAAGCTAAGTGCCACTCACTTCTCTGGCTCCCAGTACAATTCTAAACAGAATTAAACTATTCTAAGACCGTAGACTAAAGTGGTCTTAAAAATATCAAACTCTGTTTAGGACTGCATTGGCATTTGCTTTTTTTTTTTTGTATTGCCACATTCTCTAATACTGCAAGCATCAGACAACAAATACGAGACATGTATGTCTTTGGGTGTTATTTGTCACAATATACGTATCTGGTCAGTTTTTAGAGCAGATAAACTAATATCACAAACTTCTTGGTCACTGCTACTGGGGATGTGAATGACAGGGGAACACTGAGGCAGCACCCCACAATCACAGCAATGCTAAAACCAACAGGTGCACTAATTCAAGACAATTTCTGACTGTTAATCTTTGTAGTTTTTCCAATTACATTTCCATTGTCTTTGTTCTCACCACTGGATTGTACTGTTCACACAGATCCTTGTTAACAGCTCTAAATAGCAGGAAGTTAGGATTCAAGATACTCATGCATGTTTCAGCTCCCAGCCAAACTGAAAAATCAGTTCAATCCTGCCCCAATGTGTGCAGACAAGAGAAAGAACAGACTTCTGTGTACTATTTAAAAAAGAATGGAAGTACTTGTTCCACAGAAAACAGTCTTTAGGGCATAGATGAAAGGGACTATCTCTTCTACGGTCTAGAGCTGGAAAGAATAATTAAGTCTGACTTGCTTTTATTTAGCAAATCTTTGCAACAGTTGAAATCCCTGTGGTGTTGCACATTAAGGCTTCAGTCACATCCATTGCTTCTGAATATATGATTTTTAAAAAAAGGGGGAGGATTAAGAGGTAAAATTTGCTCCTTTCATTTGTCTATGCTAATTCATTTACAAGTTAGCAGGGGTTCAATGAATCAAGCCAGAAACTCAGAGACTGGTGTCTAGTTGAAGGCCTGGCCCTCAGTATTCTCAGGTTTCATGAGGGAGTTCAGGCCTAGTATAAATAGTCAGAGACTGGCATTGCCTACTTCAGAGTGGTACCTTATGCTTGCTGAATGTCAGGTTCTAATGGCTTCACTTGCCTTTTAAAGACATTGGCCACAAGGATTCTGAACTGGAAAACTGACTCTCCAGGCTTGGCTGACTCTCCTAGTACATGGCTTGGCTGCCTGTGGCTAACGCTTGGATCTGATCATGAGTATTTGGTACTTGTGCTAACCAAAAAGGGAAAGAAAGAAAATGGGAGGCACAGGGCCGTTCCGCATTCGTCCAAAATAGCACAATGGTTACTAATTGTAACAGTTTTGCCGTTATGCACAACGTCGTTGACAATCTGCAACATTCCTGAAACCGATCAGCAAAAAGCGCTTCATTGTAGCGCT
This sequence comes from Paroedura picta, assembly GCF_049243985.1. Lineage (NCBI taxonomy): Eukaryota > Metazoa > Chordata > Lepidosauria > Squamata > Gekkonidae > Paroedura > Paroedura picta. Next base: position 74,612,547 of record NC_135373.1, on the reverse strand, counting down.
TTCAGGGAAATCCCAAAAAGTGGATTCACCCTCCGGAAAGCGCTACACTCCTGCAACCAATCTGCAACGCTAGCGGGAAAGTTCTGTGCGTTACCATTGTTGCAGTTTCTGCAAAGCCCCTCCCCCTGGCTCTCTCCTCTGATCTTCCGGCGAAGCGATCACCATTTTTTTCCCTCCGAGCGAGCGGAGATCAACGCATTGGTAAGCCTTCGTTTACCCAGTGAGGCTTCCCCGGCTGCAGTCCCTCTGTTTAAAGTCACCAAGCACAAGCATCGCAGAGGCCTGTTTGCTGGTTTATTTTCACTTTATTTTTCACACTGTTTTCGGCTAAAAATCGCGCCCGTGAGGGGGGGGATTTTTTTTTACTCGGGGGGGAGCATGGCAACGATGAAACGGCAGCTCAAACATCACCTGCTAGCTGGATGGGTCTCTCCGTTGCAACGAATCAACGCATATTCGTTGCAACGGGTGTTTTTTTTTTTTTAACCTTCCTTAAAGGGAAAGGGGCTGTTTGGGAGCATGATAACGGCCGCCCATTGGCTGCTTGACGGCCAGGAGCGGGACACAGCTCAGCAATAGCGCTTCCTTTCTAGCAATTTTTGCCGAGACCGGAACCCTGTGGGAAACGATAGAAACGCAACTGGATTCCACTACAAAGGTAGGTATGCATAACGACAAATTCCACTATTTAAAATGGCGATTTTTCGTTCAGCAAACAATTTTCTACATGGATCCCGGTGCGGAATGGCCCACAAAGTCTGGAATTCAGTTATCTAGATGTCTTAGTTCAGAGTCACTCTTGACCCCAAACTTCTGAGAGATGCCTGAAGGATTCTAGGCCTCAGAGTTACCAGCTGGCAGCCCTCACCTGGCAGGAGACTTGGGGAAACATTGCATCAACAGTGTGATGTCATTCTGGAGCAACGCAAAGTGGCTCATCTTTCCCCTACTGCACAACTGAATGGCAGTAGGGCTCAGAGGCTGCTGCCAGATCTCCCTCAGTCAGCCTTGTTCTTCACACTGCTGCGCCCAACCCCAACATAATATGAGCACAAATCACATGACTTGCCCAGCTCCCTTGTGAGCCTTTGATTCCCCCAAACTGCTCATTTTGCTTATTGCAGGAAATTCAGTCATCCATGTTACAGGTATGTATGTAATACTTTTTCAATTAGTTCCAACAAGATAAATGAAAATGCTGATTTATTTCTGTGTTGAAATATTAGGCCTGAATCTCAGCATGATCTTGCTTCCATAGTAACTGGAAGACTTTTCAGTGGTTGCTTAGAAAAGGATTCCTGATTTACACAGAGGTTATTTTTTAAAGGTATGCCCAATTTTTATTGTAGATGACTGCAGGAATTATTGGTGTAGATATGTTTCCCTGCATATTTCTGAAATGGTGAACACTGCATAGTAATTTAATCAGATTTTCATTTTTAGCTGTCATCAATTTGAAAAAAACCCTTTCTTTTATAATGTCACTGTAGCTGGCAATCGTTATTATTTCTAGATGCAATAGATAATATGGGTTATGTAGCTGTTTCTATTTTCTTTTTTTAAAAATGCACCTTCATTTACATCCATTGCCTGGTAATCATTGGCTTTATGCTATATCTATTTCTAAGAGAATAAAATACCATCTTTCACATGAGAGATGAAATTTGGTGACATGAGCAATTGCCCTGTTTTTATACTCAGCCATATTCAAGTTAAAGAGCACAATATTTAGTTTCCCACTTTGATAGTGCCTAAGGGGGTGTCTTTGGGTAGATGTAATGGGCGTTCCAGTTCTTTTCATTTAAAGGGTGTGACTCTTCATTATTAATATACATGAACAAGTGAGAACTTACAAAGACTTGCAGAAGACATCTAATTTCCTTCTCCCTCACTATTTCCTCTTTCCGTTTTCTGAAATTCCCCATATTCTCCCTCTTTTTCTAGCTGCCTTCTCTCCTTCATGTGAGACATGGAGATCTTCTGGAATCACAAGTCTCCCAGCTACAGAGATAAATTATCCCTTAAGGTTTCCATCTCCCAGTTGAGAAATTCCTGGCAATTTGGGGATGAAGCCTTGGGAGGATGAGGTTTGGGGAGAGAAGCAACTTCAGCAGGGTATAATGTTAGACCGTTTATGCACTGGGCACTTCACTGCCCCAGCTCTTGTGCAGGAGCACAAATCAGGGGCAGGTGCACTGGGCCAAATGCTCCCCCATGTGGGTGCAGGAAGAGGTGGGGCAACCTGCCACGACTAAAACTCCAGCTTGCAGACTAGCATGAAACCTCCAGTGTGTAAACGGTCTTATAGAGTCCACCCACCAAAGCATTCATTTTCTCCAGGGGAACCAATCTCTGTCCTCTGAAGTTCAGTTGTAATTCAAGGTGATCTCCAGCTTGAATGTTAGCTTGAATGTTAGCAACCCAGCTTGAATTTCCAGCTTGAATGTTAGCAACCCAAATTCCCTTGGAAGAAATGGCTAGTTTCTCTTTTAATGAGAAACTATGAAAATGCATTTTAATATTTGGAAATGCTGACAAGGATCAAACATCGAAAAGAGAGAGATTTCACATGTTGTTTCCTGATAGACATCAAACATAATCTGGAAGAGATATGTGTTGGATATCAAAAAGTGTTGGATATGTGTTGGATATCAAAATTTATTTAACAATAAATTTTGGTAAAGCAGAGATTCAACCAAAAATATTTACAGATCCAAAAGAGGTAGTCTGGCAATGGAACAGATAAAGACAGAGATTGAATGATGTTCTTTTACTGCAAGATGTTGTAATAAACAAGAGCAAAAAAAGAATTAAAAAATAATACAGAAGGAAAATCTCTAGCTACAGCTTGGGAAGAAGAAGAAGAAGAAGAGTTGATTCTTATATGCTGCTTTTCTCTACGTGAAGGAGGCTCAAAGCAGCTTACAGTCGTCTTCCCTTTCCTCTCCCCACAACAGACACACTGTGAGGTGCGTGAGGCTGAGAGAGCCCTGATATCACTGCTCGGTCAACAGCTTTATTAGTGCCGTGGTGAGCCCAAGGTCACTCAGCTGGCTGCTTGTAAGGGAGTGCAGAATCGAACCCAGCATGCCAGATTAGAAGTTCGCACTCCTAACCACTACATCAAACTGGCAAAAAATAAAAACAATAAATAATAATTGAAACAAACCATTGTTTAAAACAGGCAGTTCAATAATAGAAACAAAACATTGACAGCAAAACTAACTTTCAAAAGGGCAACCACACATGCAAGTACAGGAGACTTAAGTGTATGAAAATAAGGGGATTACCGCACAGTTGTCAAAATGGCAATATGCCCCCTACCTGCAATAGCGTGATATTAAATCACACTATTTCTCCTGTCCACACTGTAAAGCCTTCCTGCCATGTCTTCTTGCATCTTTCTCTTCTCACATGCTGTGCAAAAAGCAAAAGAGAGAGTGACATGCTCTTTGACTCACTGCCCTTTGGCCTGTCAATCAGTGGGGTCAACCAATCGGTGGTTTGTTGGTCTAGCCCTTTTTTCATTTGAAACTTACATGAAGCAATGTGTATTCAGTCCTATGTAAACACATTGCCATGTCAGTGAAAGCCCCCCCCCCACAAAAAAAACACAGCCAGCCAGCAGAGGGCACAGTGAGGGAGGCAGATTCCGCCCACACCATTTCAAATGGCATTAATTCTCTCTTTAGTTGTTTTTAACTACTAAGTGCATCCTTCCTTTCCTCTTTGGTTCACAGACCCACGTCCCTTCTTCTCTTCCCCCCCCCCCCAGACATTTCATGCCATTCCACAGTTCCCCAGACTCCTTCCCTCCCTCCCCAGCACCTCTTAAGCCAGGTGCTATGTGGGCACTCTCCTCTGTTTGGGGATGACAGCAGTACCTGAGGTAGCCCCCAACTACTGATTCACACACACATCCTGCCCTGGACCCACCAGTCAATTCACCCCCAGTCTGCTGCCACTGCCTCCTCCTCTTCCAGCACAATCACTCTCTTCTGCAGCTTGACCAGGCAGTGTGGCTCTCAGAGCAGGTGTTCCCTGGCAGGCTGCCAGTCACCCAATTCAAGGACTCTAATGAGAAGGCAGTGTACAGTGCCCCTGAAACTGTGGGGCCCGTAGCATGTGCTACATAGATAAACCACTGCTGTTTGTGCTGTGAATACCTGTGTAGCAATCGACAGTATTAAAAATCCCTAACCCAAGTCTCATTTTCCTCCTTGTAAAGCTTGGATGGTTGTTACAATTGTTGCTTATCTGAAAGCAGCAGTATGAAGGAAGCAATATTGATATCATCTTTAACCGGTCCTATTAAATAAAAGAGTAAGGCCGCCAGGGGAGGAGTTAGGGCGGGCCCTGTCCTGGATAAAAACTCAGAGGGCCTAATCAGGAGCCGCAAAGCGGCTCCTGATTGGGCCCTCCGAGTGTCCATCCAGAGCCAAGCAGCCAATGGGGAAGCGCGCAAAGTGCCTTCCTATTGGCCCCTCACCAGGACAGACCAAAATTCCATTCACTCAGCCCAGTCTGGCTGCCAGTCTGCTCCTGACCACCGCAGGGAGAGGAGGTCAGTAGGGCATCCAAGGGGGATGAGAACAGAGGCTTGGACAGGCTGCGCCAGTCCTTTTCGCCCCAAGGCTGTCCTAACTGCCATGTCCAACTGCAAATGGCCTCAGAACCCTGACAGAGCTGGCAGGAGGCTGCAGAGTGCTCCCCTCCCCCCCTCTCCAGGCCTGCTGCGAAGGAGCCTCTGACAGGCCCTGACTGAGGGAAGGAGGCCTTTCCAAGGGCAACGCAGGGGAGTCTGAGGGCCTTCCTTTTGAGGGGGGACTTACCCCTTCTGCCAAACAGTTGCCGGACAGGGAGGCTACAGAAAAGCCCCTTCTCACTTAAAATACTGCTCTGGCCAGGGGTTAGACACAGCCAAGCCATGTGTCTTTCTTCTTTGCAACTCTCTGCAGATTTGAGGCCACTGCACAGCATTATTCTGCAGAGGAAACTGGCTCTTCTGTGTCATCTGCACAACAACCCTGTGCAGTTGGCCTCAAGTATTTCAATTCAACAACAACCTGTGTGGGAAGCCTTAAATATTTCTTCTCTACCACAACCCTGTCCAAAGTCGCCCTTTCTGCCTGGGGAGCTGATCTTTATACTCTGCAAGTGAGCTGTAATTCCAGGAGCATTCCAGGCCACACCTGTAGGTTGGCTACCCCTGCGTTGGAAATATTCCTGGAGGTTTGGAGGTGGGACTTCAAAATCGTACAATGCCTCAGAGTCCAGCCTTCAAATGAGCCATTTTTGCCTGCAGTTGGTAGGGAGTGGTGCAGGAGTGTCCCTCCTGGCCTATGGATTATGGCCAGCCCTTACCAGCAACTAATTGTATTCTGGGGCGCAGACAGGCAGACCAGCATCAGTCCTGTGAGTCTGGAAAGTGCAGGAAGATCTAAATAAATATTTACAGCCTGAAACTAAATAGAGAACAAGTAAATGTCTGGAGACACATAGTAACTGAAATAGTAACTGGCAAATCACCTTGGCCTGGCAAATAAAAAAAAAACAGTATAAAAAACCTTACTAAGGTCAAGACTGCTGTGCACAGACAGTCTTCATCTTAGGGTTGCCAGCTTCCCTGTGAGGCTCACTACCCCACCTCCCTCATGGGGAGTCTGCTATGGGGAGAGAAGGGGAAGAAGATTGGAAAATGCTTTGAGCCACCTGAGGCCTGCTGGGTCACTGCAGCCCATTCCCAGTTCTCTCAGATCTCTCACAATCCCACATACCTCCCAGGTTGACTATTGTGGAGAGACAAATGGAAAAGGTGTTTGTAAACCGCTTTGAGACTCCTTTGGGTAGTAAGCAATAGGATACAAAAATCCGTTCTTTTAAGGAGCAACCATGTGGGCACATAACATTTTACCAACAGTGAAAATATGAGAGACAGAAGGAACAGGGTGGACACCTGTGTACTGTGACTACCCCATGTGTATTAGGGCAGAGGGGCATTTCGGTGAATGTGGCATAATTCACACAAGAAGGGAAATGACGCAGAACTGGGGGGAATTGGTTGCCATGTAATCTTCCCCTAAGCAGAGTCTCCAGTCTGATTTTCCCTTCACATATCTGAGGACATGGCTCTGGAAAGCTCATCTGTAACCACTACGCCACAATTCCCAAAGGTCAGTCTTCTCCCACACTCAACAAACATTCCACACCACAGGTTCTTGACACCCATATATCCACACCCATGCCCTCATTTGCCACCATGCCACCACAACCTCCCACACAACACACACATTCAACCCCATGCCCTTACAGACTGGACAACTCCTCCCCTTCCTCTTCCCACTGCCAAGCTCTAGCACCCGTTGTATTCTTGGAGACAATGGGCTTTGCCCCTAGTTCTTAAATAAAACAACAAGAATAAGGAGCATCTGAATAAGCTTTAGTGGTCTTCCATAATTTCCTTCATCAGAGGATGGTGAAAGTTTGTATTTGTGCTAACTATTTTAAAGTGTCAGATTGAAACTTAATTTATATTAACATAAATGAGGAAACTTTTGTCCTTGCCTGGAGTGACAAAGTCACTGCCTGGAGCTTGCATCTATCATTACTATCAGTTAATTAGAACAAAGGAAAGCTTTAAATGCCCACACTCTAATCTGTTATTCTGGACATTTGCCAACATCAAGACATCTGTCAATCACTTCAAATCCAGTAGCAATATTTACCCCCAAAAGCCAACCCATTGTAAGTGCATCTTCTATAAGGTCAACAATGAGGGATAGCAAGCTCTTCTGGTTTGTCAAAAGTTTTGTTGTTATTTCTAAAATTGCTCTCTTGAATTACTTGTAATCTCATCTTCAATGTTGAAATGATGCCATCTTCTTGACAGGTAGTTCAAAGACACCATGGTAGCATTTCTATTTCAGAAATTGTTCTGAATTTCTATAAAACGATGGAGCTAGCGTAGAATGTTTCCCCGGACAGCAGATAGAGCCTTGCTATGATATCTGTGCATGTTACAAAACATTCCCCCCCCCTCATAACATGACAGACCAGGTTGTTGTCGGTTACTATTTGTAGCAAGAAACAGCAGTAACTGTTTTTCAAAAGATAGCTCATCTTTAGAACAAGGGTGTATGCCAACTGTCAGATATGCAGAGAGGAAAGGATCTCCTTACTTTCCTTTTCACTTTATATAGAGAGCCTTGGTAAAACAGAATTACTTTCCCCAGTGACTGTGCTATAGATTTTTCCCTTTCTGGGCTGTTTCATACTTTATTTTAGCATACTTCAAGAGTATGCAACCACATGGAGAACCATACAAAATTAGAGCTGTAAATTCAGCTAAATCCAAGCCAGAAAAATATCCCCCCCCCCCAAATACTCTATTGGAATTTTGTGGCTATTCTTTCAGCCAGATATAGATTGGGGTTGAATTTTGGATATCTGAAATGGTCCAGGTTGAAAAATCCTGAAAATATAAGGGATTTGGGGGGACTGTTGGATAACGGGCATGTGTGGAATAGATGGGTTACTGGTTTGATCCAGCAGTAAAGTCATCCTTAGAGAAGGTGTTTAAATGGACTACAAGCTCCTTAAATACATTCAGAGCTCACTTGCAGGATGGCTTGGAGAAGGCAATTAAAGGGACCATGATCCCTCTTCACACCTATTCCCCCTCCATTGAATTCAATGGAGGATAGGAGAACTTTCTTTGGGGGACCATAGAATTGGATCTCTTGGTCCAATCTTCTTGTAACTTTTTTAAAGTAGAGATACCATCAGCTATGGTGGAAATCTGTTACCTCTGCCTAAAAAAAATACCCCTTTGAGCCCCAGATACCCCTGGATTTATTCTACATTATAGCCATTGGCTATAATGGTCCCCATTGAGTATAATGGAGCTAAAACAATTTGGGATTCCTAAATACTTACCAAATCTGCTACCGGTATTGGGATTCAGGAATATTGGGAAATATTAATATTTGGGGAGTTCAATATACCCAAAGCCAAAAATATTACTTTTCTGCATACTCCAATATATGAAAGCAATTTTTAAAAATGGTTGCCAGCTCTCCACATAAAATGGTTTGCTCGAACCATCCTGTGAAAGATGTTGTACATATAGAGGCCAGTGTAACTTAGACCTGAATGTAATTAGAAAAATAAAATTAGCATAATAGGTATCATATTTGAAATGTCATCAACAGATGAAAAAACTTGTCCACAGTTTCATTGAGTGAATCCACTAATCCCTGTCCTTTCTTTTGGGTCTTTATTACCAAACATAAATTTCCATACACTGAATAAGCAGTAGATTAGTCAAATTCTGATCATCATAAATGTATTCATGCAGACTTCTCTAAATATTTTACTAGGGCATAAAGGGGATAGAAGCACCTCTCATGCATAAAATGCAAATTTATTGCACAGAAAACCTTACAGTTTTATAACCCAGCTAATAGTTCTTTAAATCTTAGCTAGACTACAACATATAATAAATTTAGTTTTGCCATTAGTGCATGTCAGTTGCAACACAGTTTTAAGGGCCATTATGAAATGATCGTAATTAGTTTAATCACACTCTTTAGCTAAAACTGTAATAAATTTTAAGAAGTGATGGTAAAATTTTTCTAACTCGTATAAGAAAATAGCTTATAGTTTTTATATTATAAAATATATTTTCAAAGCTACTGGTGGAGTATTTTACAGATACATGTGTAGAGAGAGCTAGTGGCAGATGATTTTCATATCCCAGGCTTCATGAAAAAATACCATGTTGCATAAGGGGCTGTAATGAAGAGAGGCAATAGAGTTTAAATATCCCCATTTATCTTATGCATGCACAGCATACTTTCCAAGGGTGGGGGAGTTTTCACAAAGTTCATCTGTCTCTACAGAGGAATTTTAGGACATATTAATAGCTGTCAGGATAATCGGAATATGGGGCAAGATGTTTCTGTATGAATTCCTTCCACTTGCACATCTGTATATATGGATATGTATTGGGTATTGACTCCAGAACCTAGAGACTAGTGTTAAATTTTCTGGGCTGCTCCCAGTGTTCTTGATGCTTCAAAAGGGACTTTAATGCCCAAACTACAAAATGAGTTTGGACTAGATGGATTGCTCTTCTTATGTGACATCTTAGTGCACATCTGGATGATTATTAGGAAATCTGTGGAGGGGGCGTTATTCTGCTCCAAGTTTGATACCAAAGTGCAAAAAATCAAATCAATACAAAACAGAAAACTACAATATGATTTACCCCCCCCCCCCTAGATCCTCCAGTACAGTACCACATGAAAATGTCACATTTTCTACAGTGGTAAAGAGTATGGCTTAGCTTATCTAGGGCAGGGGTAGTCAACCTGTGGTCCTCCAGATGTCCATGAACTACAATTCCCATGAGCCCCTGACAGCATTTGCTGTAGTCCATGGACATCTGGAGAACCACAGGTTGACTACCCCTGATCTAGGGGAAAGAAAAGGCAAACCAAGAGATGTGTAAAAACTCTTCCTTTACTTACATGGCTGCTTAGTCCATTGGTTTTAGATATATGTGCAATACTTTGAATCTCCATGTTGACTCCTCTGCATAGCTCCCTTGGAATTTCTTGGTGGTCTCCCATCCAAATACCAACCAGTGCCAACTGTGCTTAGCTTCTGAGATCTGACAAGATTAGGTGAACCTGGGCCTTCTAGGTCAGGCCAATCTAAGGGCATACAACTCGTAACAGTAAAAACATAATTGATGAGGACATGAGTCCTATGTAAGTCCAATTGAAAACTTCCCCCTGCCCTTCAAGGAATTCAGGGTTCTACATGCATGGGCTTTGATGTTTTACCTAATTCTTTCTTCGTGCACTTCTTAGTCCATTGTGGAGATGGTCTTCCAACTGTAAAATGCACATTTGTCTCAAGTAGTTGAAAAGTGTCTATTGTGAAAGGAATATTATGCATGTTGTGAAAGGCTTTTAAATGGAGGACTGGCTCCACAATCGATAAAGAGGAGCACAAGCAAAAAAGAAAGATCCAAACTGTGTTTTTCCTTTCATTTTCTCTTTTGAAGTAGGTTAGGATGACAGAAGGTGCTTCGCCAAAGCTATCCAGTGAGTTTCATAACTGAATGGGGGTTTGAACCTGTGTCTTCTGTACCTAAATGCAAACTAATATACCATACTAGCTCTGACAGTGACAACTAATATCCGAAATTGGCATAAAGACTTAGGAAACACTGAACAACAACTGCCAAGAACTTGTTTGAAGTTATATACAGTTTGAAGTGTCCCAACAAGTCCCATTATTAGTCCTTAATGAATGCCTTGGATTGGTCCATAAAAATGTCAGATGGGTACATAGTCTCTGGTCCCAGCAAATCATTGTTCAATCTTTAATCCCAGTCTCTGTCTCCAAGCTCATGGTCTCAGTTGGACCATATACATAACACCTCAAGGTTTCATCTTGTTCCCCATGCTTTTCAACATCTATGTAAATCTGCTGGGAGAGGACATCTGGAGATTTTAGGCTGAGTTGCCAGTCATCAATAGGTAGATGATACTCTGCTGTATCCAGTGCTTCCAGCAGACTCCATGGAGGGTGTGATACTGAACAGGTTGTCTGGTAGCAGTTTTGGAATTCATAAGGTCAAAAAACTGAAACTCAGTCCCTACAAAATCAATTTAGAATCATAGAATCATGTGCTACCATTGATGGGAAGGTTTGATCAAGGAAATGGGTTATTTCCTGTTCTGGATGGAGTTATACTCTCCCTAAAGGAGGAGGTTTGTAGCTTGCAGGTACTGTTGTACCTGATCTTGTTGTATAAACAGGTGGCAATGGTAGCCAAATGTGCCTTTCAGCAGCTAGTAAACTGTTGCAGCCTTTTCTGGGCAAGGAAGATGTTGCCATTCTGGTGCATATCCCCGCAAAATGGATGTAGAATCACAGAATCATGTGCTGCAGTTGAGGAGAAGGTCTGACCAAGGAAATGGGTAATTTCCTATTCTGGATGAAATTGCTCTCCCCTAAATAAATAAATTTACCTGGGATCTGGTCTCAACAGTTTTTAAAAATCATTGCACCTAAATTTAAGCATCTAACAACTTTCTAATTTCCTAATGAAGACTTTATCCATGGCACATTCCATTAAAAACATTTATATGATATTTGCATTGTAATTGACAATTTGTTGTTATTTGTAGCATCCATAATCATCTATGTCTGTTCTGTGACATTGAACCATAGACACTGGAAAATAACTAAATCAGCAATAGCACTATAGGCCCCTTTGGGAGAAGTGTTTATTTGCTGAATTAATAACATCTACCATGGGAAAAAAATTCCTGGGAGATCACTACTCATTTCATTGAAAGTTCAGTGTTTTGGGTGTGGCTTAAGATGGTGTCCTGAGAGGATTGCAGAGCAATCTCTGAAGCCTGACAGGGGTTAATTGCGGAAGCAATTAGCAGAAAAGAGGAGGGGTACGCAAACCCCACCTCACCTTTCTACCCAGGAAGCTCTAGGGAATTCTTGGGGCCGTCTCCAATCCTTTAGGGAGTATATCTCCCTGGATTATAGGCTGTCAGCGTTTCGGGTCAAGAGGACGTCGCCATATTCTGGACTTTTCTTTCCTTTCTTTCTTTCCTTCTTTCAAGAATCTACTTTGACCCTCTACTACGATTTACTGCAAACGAATGCTGTGAACTGAGGGGAGGACATCTGCTAAATTCCAAGCTATCAAGACATCAATCAACGCACAAAGACGCAAGTATTTCTCCGTTTCTCCATTTCTCTTCCCCCCCCCCCCCGTTTTTGGCTCTGCTTGAAGCCACCTCGATATGAAGCAGGCTAATTCTCTTTCCTAAGCAGAAGAAGGACTTAAATCAACTCAAACTAATTAGTAATAGCTCTTACTGCATTTGTTTTGTTTTTCGGAGATAAGAGATAAGAGCTGTGGGTGGGAAGATCCCGTGAGAATTCTGCTCCAGTACGAGACACTGCTTTACTGATTTCAGTACATCGCTTGGCAGCGTCAGTACCAGGAACGTTGGAGATCAAAACAGACTGTTGCTTTCGTTAGGACTCTGTAGGACCTCTACTGGCTATTTGCAAAATTGCCCAAGATTAACAGATTTCCAAGCCTAAAACATGTCTATGCTAAAAAGAATGGCTCATCTAATAGAGAAACAAACTCAAGATCTGAAAGCATTTACAGATGGCTTACTTAAAAATATGCTCAAGGAGATCAAAGATGGCAAGGAAGAAGTCTCTAACAGGAATGATGAATCAATAACAGTGGCTGATGATAGCTCTAAACAAGGTGGAAAACTACCAGCAGAAGAGAAATTTGAAACTATGGAGATGGAAAAGGGAATGTCGTAGCTTTGCAGCCTAGATAAGGACACCCCTCCTAAAAAGACATACAGCCACTCCAAAGCAACAGTACACAAGAACCAATCAAAAGATATATGGATCTGCTGTGAAAGTAATCGATTTAAAGGAGCTTCTTGGAAAAAAAACTGTACTGATATTGGAGGCCAGGAGGTACAACTGATTCAAGATTCACCGATGTATACTCCGAGGGAAAGACTACAACTGCACTTTCTAAGCCAAAGGCCAACTGGACAGAACATAAGTCAACGGGAACAACAAGATGCAACAAGCCTCGATATGAGACCCCCTTAAAAAGTCTGGGGAACGGAAAGGAGAAACAGTGGTTGAAATTATTTTCCTCCTTTTTCTTTTTTTCTGTAGCCACATAGGCAATATAACTAGCTAAGAAGTTAATCTGGGGTCTAAGATCTTCTAAGTAAGATGAATCTGTATTATTAAATCTAACTTCGCAGTGTTTCCCAGCCCAAAATTAAAGCTTAATTAAAAGGAGACACCTAATGGAAGGGGTTTAAGAATAACAGATGAAGACTATACTTTATTGCTCATTGTAAGTCTATACTATCATGTAAGTGTGGGGTCTTAGATTTCCTATGTTAGCTGAATTTGAATTATATAACATATCTCTGTAGTGACTCCCAGTTTAAACTTAAAGCATAACTAAAAGGAGGCACCTAATTGAGGAGGTGTAAATGTAACTAACGAAGACTTTATTTTACTATTTTTGTATTAACAGCTTATACTTATATAACTTATACTTATCTAGCAACTTATATATTTTTCCTCTGTACAACTAAGTAGGCCTCCTTTCTTAAATGTGACGGAAATGTGGATGGCTCCAAGATCGTGTTAAGTACAAATTGTTTTATAGGTGCTAGGGGACATTAAAAATGACTGTTAAAATTGTTAAAAAATATGAGCCTAGGAGGTACGACCGCCTCAAGATTCACCGATGCATACTCTGATTTGGATAGAACGCAAGTCTACGGGAATCTCCGCAGTGACTCCCAGCCTAAACCTAAAGCACAACTAAAAGGAGACATCTAATCGAGGAGGTGTAACTAATGAAGACCATTTTTTTGTATTAATAACTTACACTTATATAACTTAACAACCTTAACAACCTATATATTTTTCTTTCCGTACAACTAAGTAGGCTTTTTTTTCCCTAGTGGAAATGTGGATGGCTCTAAGATTGTGTTAAGTATAAATTGTTTCATAGGTGTTTTGGGACACCAAAAATGACTGTTAAAATTGTTAAAAACTATGCAAACAAATGCTGAAACGATGGTAACAAAGTAGGCTTCTCCTTCTAAATGTGGTGGAAACGTGAAAAAGTTTATAAGCTTTGGGTAAAAGTCCATAATATTCTAGCTATGTGGGGTCTTATATTCTTAAATGAAGAGAAGAGGCTTTTCAAGAACAATGGGGCCCTTATCTGATTTACCTAAGAAAATAAGTTAAAAGGGGATTGAAACGGGGTATTAAGTGTATTAAATGAAGAGCATAATCTTTTTCTTTCTGTATCAATAATGTAGATTACTTGCATTGTACTATCTTTAATCTTGGAAAATAAAATTAAAAACTTTGAATTAAAAAAAAAAGAGAAAGTTCAGTGTTTTACTATTTCCTGGATTTTTCATATGGATTATGACAGGATTTGTGTAGTGGGATGCTCTTCTGTTTTCATTTCAGAACTGGACTTGTGTTTGAGAGAACAGTAAGCTTGTGTCTCTTTATGCTTCCCAGAATTTCAGCCAGCTCATCTTCTTCTGGGCAGATATCAAGACTATAGCAAAGTAAATGTTTTGTATTTGTAAGGTCCCAGGTAAAATTGCTGCCAGCTACCTCGAATTAAATGGTTTCCAGAGCTAGGACAGACCTTTTCCTGTCTGAAATTTTAGAAAATTGATGTTAGTTAGAATAGGAGGAGCTGGATGGACCAGTGAGTTGTTTTAATGTATGACAACTTCATACGTTCCTGAGGAATGTTGTGGGCGTGCGTGCGTGTACTGATAGGAAAGGGAAAAAGGAGGACATGCCTTTTTATACTATTCCATCTTGAAGGGAAAGGAACGGGGATTCACTGGTGAGATGCAAACCCTTTTATTTTTTGTTTTTTCATACAGAAAACCAAGAAAAATTGATGGATAATACTTATGAAGCCCACAACTGATAAGCCCCCAAAAGGCTCATGTTCTTCACTTGATTAAAATCAAGTACCGTCATATATTATTTTTCAAATCAATGCTGAATTTTATGGTATGGCTTTCTGAAGATATGATATTACAGAAAAAAATTGAAATAGATTTTGAACACTAGGTCTGCTGAATTCAGTGCAAAATGGAAACCGAATAGGAGTTGAGCAGTTTGGGAGGGCTGCCAACAACAAATTGCGAACATTCAACCTTGTTGGTACAAAAGCATGAATCAAAAGCTCTGCATCTTGCTGAGACAGCAATAGTCTTAACCTTGTTATACGCCTGAGATTGTAATATAGAAGTATTATCAATATAGTTGATACAGCCTTCTAAGGAAAGCTGGGGGGGGGGGTCAAAATGAATGGAATTTATTATAAAGAACATTGCTTTTTTAGGATGTCCAGGAGCAGAATTGCAAATACCTATTACATTCTTACTGAACTGAAAGCTATATGGGGGTAGCAATAAAATGGGCTGAACTGGAGTGAAAGCATCAGAATTGTTCTTTAGAAATTTGCATATTCACAAATCTTGATAGTAACTTTTATTATTTGCATTATTTCATGCATTACAATTAAAGATTAGCTGGCACAAGGGCACAACTTAAACACAAATAAAATACATAAAAACAATAAAGATACTTAAATTAGTTCAGCACTAATTTTAGTCATACAAATCAGTCAATAAAAAGACTGAAACATCTGCTTCCTTGTCAGCTGAGCCAAGATGCAAAATTTGGCCACTTTAAGAGTCATAAGATCATCTGCAAGACGAGCATATGTATAAAATGTGACAGATCTGCTTGGAATCTTAGATGAAATAAAAGTAATATACAGAGATTTAATATCCTGATGAAATGAATGGTGAAGTAACACTTGTTCAACTATTTCTGTGGTGTTCAGTCAGCAAAAACACAACCAGGGAATAAGAGAGAACTCGATATTTGCCTTGCAGCAGAGCTGGAGGTAAGATGTTGAAATGGACCAAATTAAATACTTTGCAGTATTTAGGGAATTCTAAGACATAGAGATAATTTGCTGGAACAAAATTTTGATCATGATTCCTTACTGCCTGATAGTATCTTTATGCCCACATTTCATTGAGTGAAGTTTGAAGGCTTCCTCCTGCTTAAGTGGTTCTTCCATTAGAGGAGGAGCTACTTAGACTGAAGAAGGATAATGAGAGGATGGTAGTACCCACATTCAGGGCCATGGCTACAGTATCCTTGCTCCTCAGTACCACCCAGGATGGTTGGAACTAGGGATGGGCGATTCGGCCGCCGAAACGGTCCAAATAGCAGTCCCTTTAAATGGCCGAATCACCTTGATTTGGTGATTCAGCACCTGAATCGATTCGATTTGGCTGAATCAGAGGCAGCCACTTTGCTTCCTAACCTCCTGCTGCCTCTCTGCTATTTTTTTTTACTTCCCCCCCGCCTTGAAAATCCTTCCCCCTCCTCTTCCAGGAACTGGGGGGAGGGGGTGTACGTTGCACCCCTCAAACTTCTAGGGGAGCTCAGGAAGGGTCTTCCCTGACTCTCCTGCAAGTTTCAAGAAGATTGGACCAAGGGGTCAAATCCTAGGGGCTCCCAAATGGGGTACCCCTAGCCGCTCCATAGGATATAATGGAGAATTGGATTCTCTATTCTGAACTTGATTCCCCTAGACTTCTATAGAGAATGGCCTTTGAGAGCCCCTAGGATAGGACCCCTTGGTGCAATCTTCCTTAAATGTGCAGGAGACTCAGGGAAGACCCTCCCTGAGCTTCCCTGCATGTTTCAACAAGATTGCACCAAGGGGTCCTATCCTAGGGGCTCCAATTTCCTGCTTAATTAACCTGCTGAAATTGTTTTTTCTCATCATTGAAGTCAATGTGGAATTTAGGCACCCTCTTTGGAAGCCCATAGGATTGCACCCCTTGGGCCAATCTTCTTGAAACTTGCAGAGGAGTGCAGGGAGGATCTTCCCTGAGTCCACTGCAAGTTTCATGAAGATTGCACCAGGGGGTCCTGCTCCCAAAGAGGGTCCCACCATTCCCTCTTTGGGAGCCCATAGTATTGCACCCTCCCAGAGCTCCCCTAGATGTTTGAGGGGTGCAACTTGCACCCCTCCCCCAGCCCCTGGGAAAGGCGGGGGAAGGATTTCCAATGCAAGTTAGTGGCACCATTGACTTGCATTGGCTTCAAATCAATTCGAATAGATCCGAATTGATTCAGCTGAACCCAAATCAGTCCAAATTGGCTGAATCCGAACCTGAATCGGTCCAAATCGGGTTCATCCAAACCCAAATCAGTCTGAATCGGGGGGCCCTTGCACAACCCTAGTTGGAACTGTCAGAACCAATAGGTCAGATGATGGAACAGCCACAGATACCTGTATACTAGACCTCCTGTTCAGGACTGAAAATGAGTAAGAATACAGGTCCATTTCCAGCTCTGAGGTAGCTTCAGAACTATCCCCTAATGGAATCTATTATCTGGTGCCACCAAGTGACAACTTGCTTCTTTATACAGAATAGATCATGCAGATGGCACACAGTCATTGGATATTCAGATCATGTGTTTGGATGCTATACCACAAGACAAGATCCTAGGCTTGTTTTGCCCTGATACTCCAGGGACTGTAGCTATTTGGAAAAAGTCATCCTCTATCCCTTCACATCATGAAAGATAGACAATATGAATAGGTTTCTGCAGAAGACCTGTCTCTTCCTGTTCACCCATGCCGGATAAGCAGAGACTGTTTTGACACAGAAGACTCACCCAGCCATTATGTCATGATGGCTTTTGTTTTTGTGGCCTGGGATGTCTCCCCAGACCTTTCCCCATCTTTGTTCCCCTTCCTCCCATTTACCCCCAGATTTATGTCCACACACAATGCTGAAGGACAGGAAATGAAAACATCCCACCATTTTCTTACTTGCCAATCATTGTTACATGGTGAATACTCCCAATTATATCCCAGTGCCATTTTGTCACATTTGAGCACCACCACCCCAAGTCCAAAATCATTAAAAAAACAACAACAACATAAGATTATTATGTTATGACCTTGTGGCATTGTGTCAAGCAAGGCCTTTTTATGGTCCCTGTATGACTAAAAACAAGAAAAGCCAAGTTACTGTATATAATTTCCCTAAAAAAAAACCAAGTATAGAAAAACAATAACTATTTAATACATAAGAAATGACATCTACAATACAGCAGATAAGGAGCAGCGGATATTAAAAGCAGCCACCTTATTGACAGAATGACTGGCTACCCGAAAAGGGTGCGGTGGCTGTGGCGAGCATGTACAGGGGCAGCAGAGAGCATGCATGCCAGCAGCGCATACACCAGGATGGTGGAGGTGGAGCCAGCAAATGACTATTTAAGGTACTATGTGCGGAAAGCCCGGCATCTCCGTGCAGACTGCCGCTGTGACAGCTTTGCACTCTCTGGTCCCTTATTCTTGTTAGTGGTTATTGTTAATGCCATTCCCTGATGTGTTCTTATTCGGCCAAAGTGCCAACCTACAAGTCAATTATAAATTAAATGCAAAGGGATGCCGGAGTTCTGACTGCTGTGAGTGAGGTCCTGGAAGCTAAATAGAGAACACATGGACTATGCTAAAAGAAAAACAACACTTGGGGGAAGGGGTGGAGCCCTTTATCAGCGCCATTGTTTCTTAAAACAAAAAAACAATCCCCTCACAAAAACACACCTCCTTATGCTGGAATTGCATAGTAATGTGAGCAGCCTTTTTCTTCTTCTTTAAAAAGGATGGAGAGATGTTGCTGGGGTAGATGACAGAACTGATGCTGGGGGGTGGGAGCAATGGCTGGGAATGTCTGGCTGGGGACGGCCCAACTTTTTCTGCTTCAACATGGCCTAGCCCCAACATACAGCCTGCTGGATCCCGAGTCAAAAAATGCAATGCAGATTTCTTCATGTTCCCTTGTTGCAGACCAACTGAGGGGTCAAGTAGGGACCCAATTTTGTGTGGAAAGGGGAAAATACACACCAAAAATGGAAATCAGAATCTAATCAGTCATGCAGAAACAGAGAGTTGGTACCCATTCTACTCCAGCTGATAAAGAGGGTAGAAAAACTGATATACTTAAGTTGCAAAACCTATGCATCATCATTGTTAAACCTTAGAATAGTTAATTACCAAGATACCAACTTTTCCCATGGAAAAAAATTACTCTATTTAGATCAGCTTCCTGATGATCATAAGCCTTTCGCCAACATCTTCCACACAGAAGTGCTTAGATTGTCAAAGCAACAATGGAATGCGGGCGAGTGTGCAGCCTCAGTTATAATCCTGAGATGACATACTTGGCTGAGATTAACAGACCTCCATCCTGAAACATAAACTCAGGTGGAGTATTTACCTTTTGTGGGTCCTTTCCTTCTTTGTCTGATGAGTTCCTGCAACAACTCAAGAAAAAAAATTGACAAGCAGTGTGCTGCTTTGGAATAACTCAATTTCAGACTCCTCCTTGCAGGCCTAAATATCATTCAGGGTTCCAGCCATCCTATAAGAGCTTCCAATGACCTTACCATCATCAGATCTACCAATATTCTCAACATAGCTCATCCTCCCAGCCTTCCAAACATTGGCATAGGTCTAACTCAAGGACCAAGTCTGGTCTAGACTTCAAAAGACCATATGCAGGCTTCCAGGCTTCCTTCTGAATAATACAGTCTACCTCAGCTCTCTTTCCAGGACATTTTGTCTAAGTTCTTAGCAGAGTGGCCCAACATTACCTCCAATTCCTGGGTGTTATACATTGTTGAAATTGGCAATCACTTAGAGTTTTCCTAGTTACCTCCAGTGATAACAGGTGCTCAAGCAGTTGACAGTGTTTTTCCAGAGTTGATTACCAAGTTAAAGGTTTTGTTGGCAAAGAGTACCACATTTACCTACTACGAAAGCTAAAGCCTAGTGAAACCAAGAGGTTTTGGGAGGCATTGGTTCCTTTAAAGGAATCCAGTTTTTTAGAAAAATCACAATTTCATGCAGTAGGAAATCAGAACAAAGCTGCTGCCCAAAGGAACAGCCTTTTTTATAATGAAGAATGTTTCCTGAAACAGGGATTATGGATCACAAGAACATGAGAAACCGAATAACCTCTCATCTTCAAGAGTGTGATTTGTTAAACTGAGGTCAAAGGCTGGGCAATGGAAGAAATGCTTGTACTGAAGCTATTAACTCTGAATCTAGTTTATAGATAAACAGGAAATTTGGTCTCTAGAGGAGGTCATTTTTATCTTTTCCTCCCTGTACAAGTGAAAACTCATCCAATATTAAACAAAAAATAGTATCTATCATCTTAGAGATCAATACAAAGACACTGAATAAATACAATGCACAGGACTGATGGTTTAGTACTGTGTCTCCCCCCTCCATAGAAGTAAATTGCAAGGCTGCACTTTAATGTGAACCTGTAACTTTTCAGAAAATGATCTAAAGGCTCACGATGGAATTTTAAGTGAGATTCTAATTAGACCTGCTTAGAACTGCCCTGTAAGGGCTTTTCAACACATTTGGCTTACTTCTGATTTTCTTAACAGTTGATCCACAAGTACTAAAATCAGGTTGAGCACTTTCATCTGCATGTCTGCAGCTCCTGCATTTTCACAGTTGACAAAGAGAATGAACTGGAAGAGTATGCGATCAAAACTAACAAGGGGAAAAAACCCACATGGAAACACCTTGATCAATTCCGCACGGAGGTGCAAAACTGGCGCTGCCGCTTGCTTGCAAAAGTGTGGCTGTAAGCTGCACATTTGCAAAACTTTTCACAGGAAACCCCTCCAGCATTTTCCCTCCACCTCGTCATGGCTTTTTGCCTCCCAATGGCCGTTTATGCACTGGAGGTTTCATGCCGGGCTGCAGGCTAGAGTTTTAGTCATGGCAGGTTGCCCCACCTCTTCCTGCACCCACATAGGGGAGCATTTGGCCTGGTGCACCTCATCCAGCCTGGATTTGTGCTCCTGCACGGATGCTGGGGCAGTGAAGTTCCCAGTGCATAAATGGTCAATGAGGTGGCAATGGAAAAGAAGTTAAACTTCTCTCCCTGCTCCTCAGCTTGTAAATCACAGCAAGCCACCAATCAAAGCACAGTAGTTGTCTCGAGGACTCTCCCAACCCCCCCTGTTTAAAGTGCATTTCTGTATTGCTATGCAGTAATGCCACAATGTAAATACATTTTCAATAAAAAATCAACACTACCACATTGCTAAGGAGAAATGTCCCAACGATAAATCATCCCCCCCTTTTGGGGGATTTGTGGTATTTTGGACTCTATTTGTGTTTGGGTAGAGTTGCGAAAGGCTGGCATGGTAACTGGACTCCGAAGAGTGATTGTGTGTAAACAGTAGGCTTAAAAACAAAGAACACAGATGCCTAGCTGATCAGGAGAAGGCTGCTTCATCACATGCCCCCCCTTCCCCATTCATTCACCTCCACCAGAAAACACAAATGGGACTGTATTTTGCCTGCCCAATCCCAAAAAGCCATGGACATGTTAGGGAAAAAAATTATTTTAACTTATGCAAAATAGCTTTGCAGTCCTGTAGTAACATGGACTGCGCCATGAAAACAAAAAAATTATCAGAGCAGGAAATGGAGAGGGGAGGGTGGGTGCGAAGGTGGACAAAACACAGAGACTGTCATGTGTTTCTTCCTCCACACAGGCTTGGCCCTAGTTGCTCCCTGATATGAAGTGAGATAGCAAGTGGTAAATCCATCTTGGATGATTTCCCTCATATCAAGGCAAATCTGGCCAAAACTCGTCAGCCTCTGGACAGCCTCGGGATGCAGATGATGTCAGGTGGAAGAAGCTCTGAAACTCACCAGCATCAGAGGCTGTCCAGGGGCAGATTCCTCATGTGGAAATGGTCATAGAATCATAGAATCATAGAGTTGGAAGGGGCCATACAGGCCATCTAGTCCAACCCCCTGCTCAACGCAGGATTAGCCCTAAGCATCCTAAAGCATCCAAGAAAAGTGTGCATCCAACCTTTGCTTGAAGACTGCCATGGTCCCTCAATCTCTGGTGTCCCAGATAATATTTATATGGTTGTACCTAAATTAAATGAGCCTCTTGTGGCGCAGAGTGGTAAGGCAGCCGTCTGACAGCTTTGCCCATGAGGCTGGGAGTTCAATCCCAGCAGCCGGCTCAAGGTTGACTCAGCCTTCCATCCTTCCGAGGTCGGTAAAATGAGTACCCAGCTTGCTGGGGGGTAAACGGTAATGACTGGGGAAGGCACTGGCAAACCACCCCGTATTGAGTCTGCCATGAAAACGCTGGAGGGCGTCACCCCAAGGGTCAGACATGACCCGGTGCTTGCACAGGGGATACCTTTACCTTTACCTAAATAATTATATTTGGAAGGGTTTTCTAGCCCCCATTAAATGAAAATGCAGGTAATATGAATACAGATATGCATATTTTCTGCAGTAGTAGAAGATGACACTGGCAGGTAAATGATACTGAGATGAGATGTATCACATATTGTGCAAATTCTGAGTGTATAAAATCCTTCAGGTTTCACAGAAAGCCTATCAGTATAACCATCATTCAAGTTTATGTTTCAACTACAGATGTTGATGATGAAGTTGTTGAAAAATTTTATGCAAGTGTCCAGGAAGAAATTGATCACACACCTAAGCAAGGTGCTGGTAATCATCAGTGACTAGAATGCAAAAGTAGGAAACAAAGCAGAATCAAAAAATGTTGGAAGATTTGGGTTAGGAAAAAGTTATGATGCAGGAGAGTGACTCAGAATTTTGTGAAGCCAACAAAGCCACATTTCAGGCAAGCAAACAGACCAAAAATTCTATATGTGGACATCATTTGATGGCCAATATAGAAATCAAATAGATTACATAATTTGAATCAGACGTTGGAGAAGCTTTATTCTCTCTGCTAAAGGAAGACCAGGTCCTGATTGTGCTACAGAAAATGAAGTTTTAATACTGAAAATTAGTATAAAGCGGAAGAAAAACACCAGAACATTCATAGTGTCAAAATATCTGAACAACATTTCTGGAGAGTTCAAAGACCATGTAAAGATTTTCATTACTAAGTTCTAGTGAATGTGAACCAGAAGAATTGTGGGTTGAAACCAGAGATATTACCAAGGAAGAATGAATAAAGACTATTCTTATAGCCAAAAGAAGTAAAAATCCTTAATGAAACTTTAAAAATTTCTAAGGGTAAACAAAAAGTAAAACATGACAGAAAGAAAACCAAAAGTCCAAATACAGCATTTCAGCAATTTGCACACAGAGACAAAAACAAAAAAACCCTGTTGTACTAATTGGTGGACATAAATAGAAGAATGCAATACAAAAGGAAGAACAAGAGACCTGTTCCATGAGACCCAAGAAATCAAACAGAAATTTAACGTGCAGTTAGACATGTTGAAAGTTAAACATGGAAAACATAAACTGCACAAGACAAAATAAAGAAAAGATGGAAACAAAACACTGAAGAACTATATAGACTTTTTATACCACTGCTCCCAGCAAGCTGGGAGGTGAAAGGATGACAGATTCCTTCTTTAAAAAAAAATCCTTTAGAAAGAAGAACCTAAAGTTTAGGATGTCAATATAGCTATTCCAAGCCACAGAAACAGAATCCATCAAAATCTTAAAGAATATGCCAACAAATATGGAAAACAAGATAATGTTCAACAGACTTGACATGCTCAATTTACATTTCACTTCCAATCCCCCCCCAAGAGACATCAAAGATTGCAGCAACTATCAGACCATTGCATTAATTTCTTATATCAGTAAAGTTCTGCTTAAAATAATACAGAAAGAGTGTTATCATATATGAAATGAGAAATGTTCATGCTGGAATCAGAAAAGGAAGAGGCATGTGGAAAAGGAAAATATTGCAAATTCATTTTGAATACTGTAGCATACAAGAGAATTTCAGAATGTCAGCTTGTGTTTCATAGATTGCAGCAAAGCTTTTGTTACGGTTGATTTTAAAAGAAATGGGTGTACCACAGCATCTGATTGTTTTAATTTGCCTGTACTCTGGACAAGAGGTTACCATTAAGACACAATATGGAGAAACACAATGTGTTTCAATTGGCAAAGGTGCCAGACAAGGATCTTTTAAAACTCCCCTATATGATGTGACATATGAGAATGCACTGTTGAATGAGAGCTGGATGAATGCAGAGAGTGGTGGTCTTTGGAATTGTATTTTAAACTGTGGGATCCAAACCAGACATTTCTTATATTACATAGATTAGTTGGAGCAGCACCAGAAAGACTTTCTTCACCAGTCAGCAAGCCCCAAAATTCTTTGTATTAGTGCATTTTCAAATAACTTAACCACTGAGAAAGATCATTTAGGTTGAAACGTTTCAGTTCCATGTGTAGTTGTGAAATGACATACAGGATACAATTGTGATTTATCAATGTTTTTAATTTTTAACTTGCACACTTTATTGTTATAAATATTTGAATTTAAAAATTATCCTTGTAGCTCAACCTTCAGGTTGCTAAATAAGCATTTTTATACCACCTTGCCATTCAATGAGTCCACAAAACAGCCAACATAAAACATTTTAAATTTTTAAACCAACTACTGTTAAAATATTATGTTAAATTAAATATATAATCTACCAACACTGGAATGAGGTAAAAAAACTGTCATTGGGACTTGCCAGATGAAACAAAAAAAGTTTTCACCCAGACAAAAGAAGAAGAGTGGATTCTTATATGTAGCTTTTCTCTACCTGAAGGAGTCTCAAAGCGGCTTCCAATTTCCTTCCCTTTCCTCTTCCCACAAGGGACACCCTGTGAGGTATGTGGGGCTGAGAGAGGCCTGATATTACTGCTCGATCAGAACAGCTTTATCAGTGCTGTGGCCAGCCCAAGGTCACACAGCTAGCTGCATATGGAGGACTGGGAAATCAAACCTGGCTTGCTAGATTAGAAGTTTGTGCTCCTAACCACTACACCGAGCTGGTTCTCCTGATAGACACTGATAGGGAGAGAGAGGTGGATCTTGAGGAGGAAGTTCCTAAGTTTCACTGCCACAAGAGAAAAGGGCCTTTCTCAGGTTGCCATCCATCTAGCTTCTGATGGCAAGGGCAACCAAAGTAGGGCTTCCAAGGATTACTAGAGAGAGCCTGTAGGTTTATATGGAAGAAGGCAGTCATTAAGGTATGTTGGTCTCTGGACATCTAATATACAGTACTAGCACCTTGGATTGAACATGGAAGCAAATTGGAAGCCAGTGTAGGTGGAAGAAGCCTGGAGTGATATGTTTCCTACAACCCACTCCAGTCAACATTCTTGGTGCAGCATTCTGTATTTTTGAAGACAGCCACAAAAAGAGTGTATTGCAGTAATCTTGCCTAGGGGCACTGGGCTCCATAAGATACGTCAGCATGGGGGGGGGAGGGAGAAGGGCAGGTCCTGGGAGACCGGAGGAGTCTCCAGGAGATTGGGGCGGGGCAGGGGTAAGGGCTATGAAGAGCCGTACAGAGGGCAGTGAAATCGGCGGGACCCTGGGGAGGCTGGCACGTTCCTTCTGAGGCTGAGGATGGCACCAGTGGGCCTGCACAGTTGGGTGCTGGTGGGTCATAGTGGGAGAGCAGGGCCGGAGTCCTTGAGGCCCTGTCAGCTAGGCATCGGGCGGGAGGGTAGCTGGGCTTCGTGTTTTGCGGGGGTGAGTCTGAGAGCTTCTCCCCGTGTGGGCAGGCCATCTGTGTAGTGAAAGGGGCTTCCAGGGGAGTAATAGGCCAGGAGCGTCCTGACCGCATAGCTCCATGATGTGTCGAAGGCCGGCTGCTGGGCAAGGAGTGGGGGCTGTCAACTGGGTGTGGGGTTTGGGAGGCAGCTAGGGAGGCTGCTCGTGTCTCCGGAGTGCCGAGTGGCATGATCTGTGGCATGTGTGCCCCCTCTCTGGGGCCACACTGGCTTACATTGTGGCAATGTAATCTCCTGACTGGTTCGAGCTCCAGCCAGTCAAGTGATGGAGCTCCAACTGGCTGGAGCTCCTTCTGTCCAGGTGAGGTGCTTCGTGCCTTCCGATTTCCCCTCACCTGGACTGGCCCCACCCAGTCTCTGCCCACTTACCCCTTAACCAATGATGATACCACTCCAAAGGAGCGGTTCCAGATGGGTGACTTCTACCAGATAAATATCTTTTCAGTGTAGGTATGGCATTCTATAAGTTAATCACAACCCCTTAATGGTTAACTATGGTATACCTTAATTCTTCCTTTAGTGCTGCTGAGCTTAACAGCAACAATGACAGCTTCTTATGGCTGCAGGCAATAACACCTCAAGCCAGTGTGAAATACATGCACAAAAGTTTCGCACTTTCAGATTCATTTTATTAACTAGCAAGCAGTTATTGCCTACAGCTCAGACTGAATGCTCAGTTCCTGTCTTTAAAATGCCACTGAAAATCGTCCAGCAGCTCTTTCTGTTCATCTGGACACTGGTAACCAGAAAATTATGTTAGATAGAAGACCACAGCATGCAAAATTATTGCATATTGAAATGTTTACATGCAACTCTGGAATCATTTCAGGGATGAATTGTTGCTATGATTGCTGAATTGTATTATGATGTCCTTGAAAGACCACAGGAGATGAGTTGAGCTTTCCCCCTGCAATTCTTTTGCTATGTATTATGACAGAAAGTGCACCTTAGAGCTGTTACTATAAGACATCTCACTCCGACTTCTACACTGTTCATTGGCTGAGTGTGCTAAGGCATCCCATAGTCATGAAGACCCTTTTTGTAGGTGAGAGACAGTACGGCACAATACTTACATCTAATGTAGTTAAATGACTTTATTTTTGCAAAGGAAAACCATGTGAAGCAACTGCTATACCCAGCTAGATCTATTATACCATTGAGCTGTCAAAAATAAGTCTTACATCTTTGCTACCTATCTCAAACTGAGCAAAGAAAGAGAGGGAAGATAATGAAGTGCTAAGGTTATGGGGGGGAAATACAGGGTTTATATTGCCAGAAGCTATACAGAAAAGACTGACGGGGGCCACCAATGGTTCCACTTCCTTCTGTTGGCATTAAATGCAGAAGCTACCCCAGGATTTTCCAGAGGAATATATGATGCCAAGAGCCTTTATATACCACCAACACTTCTTGTCAGTGTGAGCCAGCAGAATTTGAAAGACAAGCTGGCAAACCTATGCACAATTCCACCTGCTCAGAGGAGGGAAGTGAAATGGATTGATGTTGGGAATTAGAACTGCACATGGGCTTTTCTATTATTGACTTGTACTGCTGAACAGCTTCTTAGAAGTTATTGAAACATTCATTATTTATGGCATTTATAAATTTATTTTCTGTCAAGCATCCAAAGTGGTACAATATATATGTACCCACATGAACAAGATTAAGTGCCACATGCAACAACAGCAACAACAAAATATGCATATAAAAACCACAACGGTACTCAACATTTAGCATGCTAGTATTAGTGGTAACATTGAAGGAAACCAACAATCAATTTCAGCTAGGAAAAAAACATAGATGACTTATCAAAGCTACATTGCAACCGGATCATAACAATATGATATATGATCATAACAATATCATAACAACCGGATCATAACAAGCCTTTTAATTTCAGCATGAATTGTTATCATTATTACCGAACTGCTGACCTCACTGCCAGAAAGAGAAGGAGGGATTAGAAGACTGGCTCCCTCCTAGAGAACACCCTTATCTAGGTATTCTCAAAGGGGCTGATTGTGTCAGAGTGATTGTTTTAAAGTTTGTAAACTGTATGTTCATTTTATGGATGTTACCTGCCCTGGGTGTCTGGAAGGGCAGGCTACAAATAAAATTTCATCATGATGATGATGTTCCTCTTTCATAAAGACTGTGCAAGCCACTCACAGTCAATACAACAAAATGGTGGGATCCAATCCAGCATGCCTAAGACTACAGCCTTTCTTTGATGTAAAAATGTGTATTTATTCTACTACAATTCATTTCTAGACAAATATTCTTATGATTATAACCCTATCCTCACATCATTCATTCATTCATTCATTCATTCATTCATTCATTCATTCATTCATTTATTTATTTATTTATTTATTTATTTATTTATTTATTTATTTATTTATTTATTTATTTATTTATTTATTTATTTATTTATTTATTTATATACCGCCCTCCCCAGGGGCTCAGGGCGGTTTACATAATAACACAAGAACAATACATGGAACAGTCTTATAAAACATTTGGGTAACGGTGCAATAATAACATTATTGTAAACATATAACATTATAATTGTGTAACCAATGAACAATACAACAATACAACAATACAATGAACAATACAACAATACAACATATTTCATTAATTAAGGGAGCTGTGGATTGAAGTAAGAGTGCTTGAAGTCCATGGTGCACATGTGCTGTGCTGGGAAAGGCAATATTACTTGAAGAAATTCTGCTCTGTACATACATTTCTGATTTCACTTTCACCCATTTTATGTTTAATACCTTCTCCTTTTCCTATTTGTAACCAGAATGAACTGAGCCCTTGAATATAATGTTGACAATATGGGTAGTACAGTAATATATCTCATGACCCTTCTACTTTCAGAATACTTTCCAGGGATGAATTATGTTTCTAATACCTGTATACTGCAAAGTTACTGAGTATAAGAATAAGTTAATAACCGGCATACACACTTTGTTTGAACTATCCATGACTGGAGGTCTTTGCTTCTTCAAATGACCTCACTAGCTCTGCATCTCCTTCCTGTAACTTCAAGGAAGAAAGCGGGGAAGTATTTTGACAGCAATGGCAGAAGACGCTAACTCTCCCACATATGCTCATCTGCTTCAGCTGTTATCAATCTTGCCAACTTGTCCATCTTAATTGTTTACTTGGCCATATCAATAAACTCCTTGATTGGTGAAACTGACACCCCCCCACCCAATATATAACTGCCCCTTGTTCTCACTATTGGTACCTCAGTGTCTAACCTACAGGGTCACTCTGCTGGTTAAAACTCGCATCCTTTGAAGCTTCATAAGTAAGAATTCTCTTTTAGCTAACTTTTACTTGATCAGCCAGTTTTTAGGGGCTGATCCATCTTGTTGTTGTTGTTATGTGCAAAGTCGTGTCCGACCCATCGCGACCCCATGCACAATGATCCTCCAGGCCTTCCTGTCCTCTACCATTCCATTTAAGTTTGCACCTACTGCTTCAGTGACTCCATCCATCCACCTCATTCTCTGTCACCCCCTTCTTCTTTTGCCCTCGATCGCTCCCAGCATTAGGCTCTTCTCCAGGGAATCCTTCCTTCTCATGAGGTGGCCAAAGTATTTGAGTTTCATCTTCAGGATCTGGCCTTCTAAAGAGCAGTCAGGGCTGATCTCATCTAGGACTGACCGGTTTGTTCGCCTTGCAGTCCAAGGGACTCGCAAGAGTCTTCTCCAGCACCAGAGTTCAAAAGCCTCAATTCTTTGACGCTCGGCCTTCCTTATAGTCCAACTTTCGCAGCCATACATTGCAACTGGGAATACCAAAGCCTTGACTAAACGCACATTTGTTGGCAGGGTGATATCTCTGCTTTTTAGGATGCTGTCTAGATTTGCCATAGCTTTCCTCCCCAGGAGCAAGCGTCTTTTAATTTCTTTGCTGCAGTCCCCATCTGCAGTGATCTTGGAGCCTAGGAAAATAAAATCTGTCACTATCTCCATTTCTTCCCCATCTATTTGCCAGGAATTGAGAGGGCCGGATGCCATGATCTTTGTTTTCTTTTCTTTTCTTTTATAATTTTATTATTTGTTATTATATAAAGCATTTACAGAAAGGTAAAAGAGAAAAAAGCGACCAGCTGATAAGTAATTATTTCATTGTCTATACATCGTCTATACCCGTATACCATACTTAGTGTAGTCTAATATTATCTCAAGAAATATATAGTCAGTTCCCAATGCATATTGGTCCTATCTATAAAACATCTTATACCAGTTTTCCCTTAAAATCTGGCTGTTGGTTTGTTTAGGAATTTTGGTCCAAACTCGTTCCCATTCCTCCATAGCAATTATGGAGCCCAGGTTTTGCATCCATTTAATCATACAATTCTTTACTTGTTCTGACTCAGTCTCGTATTTCAAAAGAAGTTTATAGATCTGGCCCTGTAGGTGTGGTTTTCTGAGCAGTAACATGTTTTCGAAATCACTAAGAGGCGAGTTTTTGTCCACTCGAATCCCAAAGTCTGTTTTTAGTCTAGCTTTCAGTTGGTTGTACTCCATCCATCGTAGCTCATATCCTTCTTTGTTTAATTCTTGCAGACTCTTGAGCTCACCTGTTCTCGTTAACAAGTCCTTGTACATTGGGCATGTTATTCTTTTTTGCTGCTGTCTGGAAAAATACGCTTCTATTGGTGATTTCAATAAATATGCTGAGGAGCAAAGTCTTTTTTTGTATTTATTCCAGATCTTTAGAAGAGATCTTGTCCAAAAGTTGACCTTAGGTTTTTCCTTTCCTTTTGTTTTCAGGGAGGGATCTTTGTTTTCTTGATGTTGAGTTTCAAGCCAACTTTTGCACTCTCCTCCTTCATCCGCATCAACAGGCTCTTTAGTTCCTCCTCACTTTCTGCCATTAGAGTGGTATCATCTGCATATCTGAGGTTGTTTATATTTCTCCCTGCAATCTTGATCCCAATTTGTGACTCCTCTAATCCCGCATTTCTCATGATATGCACTGCATACAAGTTAAATAGGCAAGGCGACAGTATACAGCCTTGCCGAACTCCTTTCTCAATTTTGAACCAGTTAGTGATTCCATGTTCAGTCCTCACTGTTGCTTCTTGACCTGCATATAAATTTCTCAAGAGACAAATAAGATGCTCTGGTATTCCCATCTCTTTAAGAACTTGCCACAATTTGTTGTGCTCCACACAATCAAAGGCTTTAGCATAGTCAATGAAGCAGAAGTAGATGTTCTTCTGGTACTCCTAGCTTTCTCCATGATCCAGCATATGTTGGCAATTTGATCTCTAGTTCCTCTGCCTCTTCGAAATCCTGCCTGTACTTCTGGAAGTTCTCGGTCCACATATTGCTGGAGCCTAGCTTGTAAAATTTTGAGCATAACTTTGCTAGCATGAGAAATGAGTGCAATGGTGCGGCAGTTTGAACATTCTTTGGCATTGCCCTTCTTTGGGATTGGAATGTAAATTGACCTTTTCCAATCCTGTGGCCATTGTTGAGTTTTCCAAATTTGCTGGCATATAGAGTGTAGCACGTTTACTGCATCATCTTTTAAGATTTTGAATAGTTCACCTGGAATGCTGTCACCACCACTAGCTTTATTGTTGCTCAGACTTCCTAAGGCCCATTTGACTTCACATTCTAGGATGTCTGGCTCCAGGTCAGTAACTACCCCACTGTGTTTATCAGGGATGTTAAGCTCGCTCTTGTATAGTTCTTCTGTATAATTTTGCCACCTTTGTTTAATCTCTTCTGCTTCTGTGAGGTCTCTACCATTTTGGTCCCTTATCATACCCATCTTTGCATGAAACGTTCTCTTCATATCTCCAATTTTCTTGAAAAGATCTCTGGTCCTCCCCATTATATTGTTTTCTTCTATTTGTTTGCACTGTTCATTTAAGAAGGCATTCTTATCTCTTCTAGCTTTTCTCTGGAATTCTGCATTCAGTTGGGTGTATCTTTCTCCCTTGCCTTTCACTTCTCTTCTCTCCTTAGCTATTTGTAAAGCTTCCTCAGACAGCCATTTTGATTTCTTGCATTTCTTTTTCTTTGGGATGGTTTTAGTTGCTACCTCTTGTACAATGTTGCGAACCTCCGTCCATAGTTCTTCAGGCACTCTGTCTATCAGATCTAATTCCTTAAATCTATTTGTCACCTCTACTGTGTATTCGTCGGGGATATGATTTAGTTCATACCTGAGTGGCCTAGGGCTTTCCCCTACTTTCTTCAATTTAAGTCTAAATTTTGCAACAAGAAGCTCATGATCTGAACCACAATCAGCTCCTGGTCTTGTTTTTATTGACTGGATAGAACTTTTCCATCTTTGGCTGTCAAGCACAGTCAATCTGATTTCTGTGTTGACCATCTGGTGATGTCCATGTATCGTCTCTTGGGTTGTTGGAAAAGAGTGTTTGCTATGATCATTGTATTCTCTTGACAAAATTCTACCAGCCTGTGCCCTGCTTCATTTTGTACTCCAAGGCCAAACTTGCCTGTTATCCCGGTTATCTTTTGGCTTCCTACTTTAGCATTCCAATCCCCCATGATGATAAGCACATCATTTTTTGGCTTCTAGAAGGTATTGTAGGGCTTCATAGAACTGATCAACTTCATCCTCTTCAGCAGCAGTGGTTGGGGCATAGACCTGGATCACTGTGATGTTGAATGGTTTGCCTTGGATTCGAACTGAGATCATTCTGTCATTTTGGGGATTGTATCCCAAGACTGCTTTTCCTACTCTCTTATTGATTATGAAGGCTACTCCATTTCTTCTGCGAGATTCTTGTCCACAGTAGTATACCTGATGGTCATCTGAATTAAATTCACCATTCCTGTCCACTTTAGTTCACTGATTCCTAAAATGTCGATGTTCAGCCTTGTCATTTCTCGTTTAACCACGTCCAGCTTGCCTTGATTCATGGATCTGACGTTCCAGGTTCCTATGGAATAAAAATCTTTACAGCATCGGACTGTCTTTTCACCACAAGTCACTTCCACAACTGAGCGTCCTTTCGGCTTTGGCCCAGTCGCTTCATTCATTCTGGCGCTACTCGTACTAGCCGTCTGCTCATCCCCAGTAGCATATTGGACACCTTCCGACCTGAGGGGCTCATCTTCCGGCGTCATATCGTTTTGCCTTTTGGAACTGTCCATAGAGTTTTCATGGCACTGGAGTGGTTTGCCATTTCCTTCTCCAGTGGATCACCTTTTGTCAGAGCTCTCAGCTATGACCTGTCCGTCTTGGGTGGCCCTGCACGGTATAGCTCATAGCTTCACTGAACTACGCAAGCCCCCTTGCCACAACAAGGCAGCGATCCTTGAAGGGGGATCCATCTTAGATAGAATTATTTGTTTTACTTGTGAGTCACCACCATGTATACTGTCACTCTATGCCTTTGGTAATGTGGCTTTTACTTTTACAAAACAATTTTTATACTGAAACCTATTCTGTTTGCATTCTTTTCACTCTCCATATCCCAGAGGGAACTGGGTAGTTTCCTAATTTTCCTTTACAGTGATGTTTCTCTACTTTGGATCTTAATGCAGTTTTCCAGTAAGAAAGTCTGAATTTCAAATTTATTTCCTGCCATACCACCATTTTGTGTTGGCACCCACTATATATTTGTATTGTTTTTTTCATTCTCCCTGTTGTGAGTCAGCTGCCTCTTCCTCTGAGGATGAGGAATTAGGAGCTTTACCACTGGGATGCCCACCTGAGCAGCTGGATTTAGAACCAGCAAAAGGTTCAGGGGGAGAGGACTGATCATTGTGGCAAGGGGACACAGAAATTAGTTTGCCCCTCACCTCTGGGGTTTCCTACGCCAGCAGATAAACATTTGATTTATTATTATTGCCTGTATGTATTCTATTGACAGAGCCTCTTGTGGCGCAGAGTGGTAAGGCAGCTGTCTGACAGCTTTGCCCATAAGGCTGGGAGTTCAATCCCAGCAGCCGGCTCAAGGTTGACTCAGCCTTCCATCCTTCCGAGGTCGGTAAAATGAGTACCCAGCTTGCTGGGGGGTAAACGGTAATGACTGGGGAAGGCACTGGCAAACCACCCCGTATTGAGTCTGCCAAGAAAACGCTAGAGGGCGTCACCCCAAGGGTCAGACATGACTCGGTGCTTGCACAGGGGATACCTTTACCTTTACCTTTATGTATTCTGGAGACTATGTCAGCAAACACCAGGCTTAGCATTAGATGCAGCACATGGCTCCTACCCCATAAATCTCACCTCCCTCTCTTCCCCTATAGTTCCTGCTGTGATTTCTTTTCTTTAATGCTATCTTATAACATCACTGCATATGCAAAAAAAGAGAAGATTCAGTTTATGATGACATATTTAGTGTGCTTCATAATTACTCAATAACAGTGTTACATATTGGTATCTCCAGTTCCATGATTGCCAGCCATTTTTTTCAGTGACCGAGGAACACAGGGCTTTTGAAATGGCAGCAACATGCTGTTCCCCACATTACATGCAGTCTTTTTAATGATGTTATAACATTGCTGAATAAGCAAAAAAAAAAAAGGTTCCATCACAGATAAAGTATATGATAACAAATTTAGCATGCTTCATAACTATTGTATAACATACCTTGGGTGTGGCAGCCTTGGCATATTCAACAGGTGTAGGTTCTAACTTACCAGTTGGGTTTTATGGTTCCAGTTTTCTCCCCCCCCCCTTTTTTTTGGTTTTAGCCTTGGCACATGCCCTGGTTGCCACTTGAGTGAGGGGGGGGGGTACCACTGCAACTGCCAATGAAACTATAGAGCCCCATGCAGTTACTAGCCTGTGCCTTACCTGAGGACAGGAGTCTGCAACCTGTGCTTGCTAATGGTGGGATTTTGCTGTTGCATGCAGGAGGCCTGCTAATGACTCCTTTAGGATTGGGTGATTCGGTGACCGAAGCGGCCGTTCCTGCCCATAGCAGCCAGCGCTGTACAGCTGGGGGGGGGAGGCACGCAGGTGCCGGTGCACCAGTCAACGTACACACACAGGTACAGAGCTCTGCACTTGCATGCGTGCCTCCCCCCCCCCCCCCGTGGCATGGCATTGGCTGCTACAGGCGGGAACGGATACTTCAGCAGCCACATCACACAACCTTACTCTTGATGCCCTCTACCCATGATCTCAATGGCTGATCCTGTGAGCAGAGGACAGTGGTGCACAGTGGTGGCCTGTCTGGATGCTGCAGACCTAAGGTGCGTGCAGTGCTCCTTGCATTGCCACACCACCCGACAGTTGCCCACCACAAACCCCATGATCTTCAGATTGACAGGTGTCTGTCCCTCTGTCCCCCATCCTGTCATTCATTCAACCATTGCCACACTTGCACAGGCATCAGTGCAGGCCAGCCTTGATGGCCACCATTCCCTCATCCTGCCTTCTGATGGCTAGAACATGCCGAAGCATCTCATGGCCCAAGGCAGCTGGTCTTAATCAATTACAAAAATAGAAGGTCATAGTTACAAAGCTTTCAGTACCCCAAGACTTTGCATCAGTTAGAAAGGGTAAAGGTTCTGAAACATCCTGTTTACCTTTTCATGTTAAATCAATGATGTTCTTTTTGCAATTCCAGTAAATTGCTGGGAATGGCCAATCAGTAAAGGAAATGTCACTAAAGTTTCTTTGTTGAACACAAATGATTCTAATCAATGTAAAGAAATGCAAGTAGATGTACGACAATCTAGGAGGGCAAGCTAATGTGTCTGACCTTGGAATGAAACTCATTTCAAATGATTTCCATCAATTGTTAATGCTATTATACAACCTTTTCCCTCAAGGTGCAACACAAGGAAACTGGATTGTTAATCCTTTGTATATATTTTAAATGAAGCTGTACTTCAGTACCCCACTAATGAATAACTCTAAGATTCAGAAATACTTCTTAGAGCATTGAAGATACTGTTATCAATACTTGAAAACAATTCCTCAATGCCACTTTCTATTCAAATCCAGTCCCAGTAGCAGTATCTCAGCCAATCCAGATGATTAGCTGGTTCCCAAGAAGGAGAACAAGAGGAAATGGCAATCTGTCATGGGAAAGTCCAAGGAAAGGATAGTTTTTCTTCAATGAAAAGAAAATCTGATAACAACTTAAACAAGGAAAAAAGTGAACTTGCTCCAACAATATTTGTGTGGGTTGTGTTTCTTTAAAAAAAACCCTTAGGTGTTAATTACTTTTTAAAAATTGGCCTTCCTTTGATATATATCCTTTGCCCCTAATGTATGTATGTATGTATGTATGTATGTATGTATGTATGTATGTATGTATGTATGTATGTATGTATGTATGTATGCATGTATGTATGTATGCATGTATATGTGAATGTGTATGTGTATGTGTATTTGTATTTGTATGTGTGTGTATATATATATGTGTGTGTGTGTGTATGTCTATATGTATATATGTTGTTGTTAGTTGCGAAGTCGTGTCCAACCCATCGCGACCCCATGGACAATGATCCTCCAGGACTTCCTGCCTCTACCATTCCCTGGAGTCTATTTAAGCTTGCATCTCTATCTCTATCTCTATCTCTAGCCCTAGCTCTAGCCCTAGCTCTAGCTCTAGCTCTAGCTCTAGCTCTAACTCTAGCTCTAGCTCTAGCTATGCAGCATCAAATACTCAGTACTATTGTGATGACATTAAAATTAATGTAATTGTGAGAATATAAACAGCTGTCTTAATAGTGCATCACATTAAAGTTTCTTTACTGTCAATATTGTCTAAAAGTGACTCATCAGGGAGTTTCAGCAGAGGTTCACTTAGAACGGCTTCAAATCTTAATTCTACCATTAACCCACCAGGTGGCTGCCTTTTAATCTTTTTATCAGCTAAGGTTTAGAAACATTTAATGAAACCAGCAAGATGTCCTTTAGAAAAACAAACAAACAAAAAAAATAAATATGATTTGGGGGATGATATAGCCAAAACCTGCTCAGTAGCTGTTTAAATGGAAAATTTAAGAAAATCATATACTCTTCAGTTGAAATCATTTTTTAAGTAATGGATATTGTGCTCCTTACCTCTGCCGCTGGGCTCTGGTTAGTTCCCAGCCCCCCTAACTGTCAGACTCCCAACTGTATGGCTCCCAGCCTTTGATGCCAGGTCTGCTGTGGCTCCCTGCTCCTCCCATGGTTGTCTCCACTGATGTCATCTCCACAGCCTGTGGACAGAGGAGAAGGTAGGTGCATTGTGTGTGCGTGTACATACAATGCTTTCAGTTTAGAGGTCTTTGAGCCCATCAATGTATTTCTTTAAGGTTTTCTGATTTTTCTGCAAATCAGGGAAATTTCCTAAGTTTGAAGATCTAGTTATTTTTGTGCCACATTAAAAAAAGGCTTTAGGAAATATGGTGGAGAAAGACAATAATACATGTTCTATAGGAACTGGATGGCTTCCAAAATTGAATGACAATGACATAGCAAAGTGAAAACATCAACTTGACTCTATATAGGAACTTAGTACAGGAAAATACAAAATTAATTCAAAAATAATTGAAAGCACTTTATCCATAGACTGGTTTTGTTTTATAATACTCACTTTGAACTTTGTCTTTACTACTACATGAATTCACCCGGAATAATGTTATACTTTCAAAAGCAATTATAATCAATGCTTTTGTTTCATCCTCTTTATATTACATTACCATTGTAACAGGAATTTTTATTTCCATTGTGCCTTCTGAAGAATCCATAATGACCATTTATTGGCAGAAGGTACTTTCAGTAATCATTTGAATGGTAAAGGAAGACAATCACTTTGATTCCTCTGAATGAAAATATTTGACTCCAACTATAGCTTTGCTTTGTTCTCTTATTTTATGACACATGGCTAGAATTGGTATTATCTTAAGCACAGAACAGATTGGTTTCTCACTAAAGAAATTAATCCTGTCTTGCTATTAATATGTCTATATATGTCTAAAGTTAAGTAACTTGATGGTGGATGGGGAAAAGAAGCTCCTTTAATGAAAACCTTCTGTCTTCACCGAACATAAATAACAGTCCCATAAAGTTAGGTACATACTAGATGATTCATATATATCCTGAACAAAACTGAATGTAAGGGGCTGTAAATTGTTTCAAATGAAACTGGAAAACATTGCCCTAAAGTGTCTTGTTTTACCATTATTTGTTTCCTGTGCATACAATTATTGTACACTTTCACAATCCTTCCTTTCTTCTTAACCCTTCTTGAAGTTACATTAGTGATACCATTCAGTGTGGTAAGACCAGAAATCTGAATTTGTAGAAAGACCACTTAGTGCTGCAAATGTCATGTGGCTGCATGAAAGAACCTGAAATTTTGTCTCTGGAAATATCCTGACCTCAACCATAAACCTGGTGGAAGAGCTCCACTTTGCAGGCCCTGCAGAATGGAGGCAGCTCCTGCAGGGCCCTCAGCTCTCCCAGGAGCTCATTCCACCAGATCGGGGCCAGGACTGAAAAGGCAGGTGGCTGTCCATGAGGAGATAGTGCTGGGTGTCATCCGCATATTGATGACAACCCATCCCAAAACTCCAGAGCAGCTAAGCCAGATGGTGCATAATGATGTTAAAAATGAAGGGGAGAGCACCAGCTCCTGTGTGACCCCACAAGAAAGTTAAATGGAGCATGATAACTCATCCCCCCTCTGTGCCTGGTTCTGCAGGAAGTAAAGCAGCCACTCAAGGGTTGTTCCAAGTATCTCCTTCCCGCCGAGGCGGTGTGCCAACAACTTGTGGCCAACCGCACTAAATGTGGCTGACAGATCTAACAAGACGATGATGGCTGCACCACTCCGATCCAGCTGGGGATGCAGATCATCCATTAGGGTGACCAGCACCATCTCTACTAGGGTTGTGCACAGTGGTCCTGATCTGGACCGCTTTGGCTTTGGCCGAGGCTGCC
Source organism: Paroedura picta (assembly GCF_049243985.1). Lineage (NCBI taxonomy): Eukaryota > Metazoa > Chordata > Lepidosauria > Squamata > Gekkonidae > Paroedura > Paroedura picta. The sequence goes on along the minus strand of NC_135373.1, from coordinate 74,574,320 downwards.
TTGGACTGCGTTGGCCCCGGCTGAAGCCATGTAGGACTGTGTTAGCCTAGGGCGAAGACGGCTGGGACTGCTTCACCTCAGGGATTGTGGACGGGGCAGCGGTGCACCACAGCAGGGCATGGCATGGCAGGGTGGCGGTGCACCATGGTGTTGCAGGGCAGGGCATGGCAGGGTGGTGGCACACCGTGGCAGATTGTATTTCTGGTTAAATTTTCATGCAAACTGAATTCCCCAGCCTTGGCTCTATTAATAATTTCTTTATACAAACAAAACATGTGTGAGACTGATTGGTATTAACTGTATATTTGGCACACATCCTGTATGAATAGAAATAACACAGAAGCTCAGACTTGGCTGAAGCTGATTTGATAAGAGCCCATGATGGGCAGTGTATTATGTATCTTGAAGAATATCACCATGTGTTGACAGATGGCTTAGAGACATTGTTCATCAGAGAGGAAGTGAAATGGAACATTACTCAGGAAAGCACAAATAAGGGCTGTGATAGGAACTGTGCAGCAAAACAACAAGTGAAAACAACTGAAGCACACATAATAGAAAAGATAGAACTGATAAGGAAGCTTACCAAAAAGGACAGAAAAGAATTGGACTGATCCCACCCCAATAGACCCCCCTCCGTTCTTCAAGAAGAGCTTTATTGGTATGGCTTGGTCTGACTGGATTGCCTTATATATAGTTATATAAAATAAATGACATATAGATAGGTAATGCATATATAAAATTATATTTATATATCTATTTCTTAACTTGCTGCATGGTTTATTTTTATTCTGCCATTAGAGGAGTTTATGTTTGCTTGTGTACAGAGTTTGCAAAATAAAAGAGGACCTTGTCTCTGAACTTGGGCCATGAAAATCAACAGACCAAGCAATGCATGCTCCTTTTTAAGTATATTTGCTCCAGTTATACGTCAATATGCCTGTTGGTACTTTGTGGGAAGGAGGCAATTTGCAATCTGAAGTACCCTAATCTATATATGACTTTTAAACTCAAAACAGCAAGAGAAAGGTCATGTTTTAAAAGTTTACTTGTTGCTGCTGTGCTGAAATGATGATTGGAAAATTTGCCAGCTCAATATTTGCTTGGATTCCTTTTCCCCGCAGCTCAATATTGCAAAGAAATAATTTGTAGAATTGAATGGTGTGTCTCTAGGTATATGTGTGTAGTAAGGCTTCATTTTGTGATGACTTCATAACATTAAAAAATGGATACAGACCAAAGGGTGTGATTAAAGATAATTTATAGTTTTCATTAAAGGAGCCACATTCTTTTAAAAAGTAAGTGCTATATTATTAATGGAAACTCATGATTGTTATTAATTACACATTTTAGAACTGCCTTTCATTTAAGCCTGTCATCAATTTTCCATTGCAAAATGATCTGTTCTAACTTCTAAGATTCTGAACTTTACTTTCCACTTAAATTCTCCAAGAGTTCTTCCAAGCTGTACAGGTCTGGGGAACAAGGATGTCATTCACACCAAACTCATTTCAACTCTGTTTTCTAAATGAATTATTTTTTACCCCATTGTTAAAAATGACCACTGTGTTCTTGAACCTTTCTATCAAGGTGAATGCAGTGAAAGTATGGATCCCTGTCAATTTAAGCACCAGAAATTTAGGAATCCAGATAATGCAACTGCATTCATTGCAAGTTAGTTCTTTTCCATTTGTGACATACCAAAGCAAGGCCTAGATTTCAAGAACTAGGATGGCTAGACAGGATGCAATAAGGGGGAAAGAATAGTAAACAATGAATACTCTGCTAACCAAACAGTGCTCTGAGATGCTCATGATATGAATGGCAAACACGTTAAACAAGGACCAATATTAGACCCAGTCAGTATATACCTGACTATGCAAAACGATTACAAGGAGTTTCCTGATGCTCTCCATGGTACTGTATGTATAAGGGTTGAGATATAATTATATTTGGCAGGGAAAGAAGAAGGTATCCATATGTAGGAGTCTGTTGTTTCTCCTCATAGAAGTTCAGTTATGCAGTTCTCCAGGTTTGCTTTGGCTCCAACAATATTCAACATGCTAGAGGCAAAACCCGTTGTACCCAGGAATTAATTGGGCACTAGCACATACACCTGCACTGTGACCTTCCTGGATTATGGCCCTCCTCCTGCTGCTCCCCACTCAATCTTGAGATCCAGTGTGGTGAAATGGTTAAAGAGTAGGAGACTCTAACCTCAAGAGCTGGGTTTGATTCCTGACTCCACCTCCATAGGCAGCCAGTTGAGTTGCCAAATTCCAGGGGGGCGGGCTGGAAACTACAGAGAGAGAGAGAGAGAGAGAGAGAGAGAGAGAGAGAGAGAGAGAGAGAGAGAGAGAGAGAGAGAGAGAGAGAGAGAGATATTCTCCTGAAGAAAACAGCTGCTTTGGAGTGGCACTGACCCTCCTGCCCCCACCCCCATACAACAGTATCTATATAGGTCACCACTGTCCCCACCTTCCCATCCAACCCCACATCTTCCAAAGGCCAACCAGGCAAGCTATGGAGCTGCCACCTCCCCCCATCAGTTGAGACAGCAGATGAGCACCTACTGCATCAGACCTGTTTTGCAACCTGTTTCACACAGGCCATTTCTGCATTAGGCAACATATTTTGTTTTAGCCTTGCTTTGGATTTCCTTTGGATGCTGCAAGTTGTCTCTAACATTTCCACACTTGGGCTTCCCTCCCCTTATTTCCTCTTGTGGCGAGCCTCTTGTGGCGCAGAGTGGTAAGGCAGCCGTCTGAAAGCTTTGCCCATAAGGCTGGGAGTTCAATCCCAGCAGCCGGCTCAAGGTCGACTCAGCCTTCCATCCTTCCGAGGTCGGTAAAATGAGTACCCAGCTTGCTGGGGGGTAAACGGTCATGACTGGGGAAGGCACTGGCAAACCACCCCCGTATTGAGTCTGTCATGAAAACGCTAGAGGGCGTCACCCCAAGGGTCAGACATGACTCGGTGCTTGCACAGGGGATACCTTTACCTTTACCTTTACCCCTTATTTCCTAGGCTGAAATTCATGACATGCTTTCTGCACTGAATGTGATGGAGACAGCCCCATATCATGCTTTGCTTCCTTCCCCTTTTCCGAAACTCTTTTCTTTGTAAAATGCTGCTGGCATCTTTGTTTTTATTATGCCCCTTAATCCCACCATTCTGCATTCTTGATTGCCTCCCCCTTCCCCAAAAGTATTTCAAATATAATTCTTAAAAAAAGCAATTGAGTTATAATGTTATAACATGAATCAGGCTAAAGGTCTTGGTCTTACCTTCAAGGCCATACACTGTCTGGGTCCTGCTTATCTAAGGGACCACCTTTCTGCCTATGCCCCCCCCCCAAAGAGCATTGTGCTCTACAAACTCCAATAGGCTGGTGATCCCTGGCTACAAGGAAGCTCATCTGGCCTCAACCAGGCCTAGGGATTTCTCTGTCCTGGACCCCACTGGTGGAATGAGCTCCCAGAGGAGAACAGTACCCTGCCAGAATGAGCACAATTCCACAGGGTCTGTAAAATAGAGCTCTTTTGCCAAGCTGTCAGCTGAGACCAATGAATACAACAACACCAACTAGGCCCCCCAGAAACCCCCTCACCACCACCAGTTACACTCATCAGACACTGCACAAGGCAACCTCTAGTCTGGCCACTTCATCAAACAACAGTTGCACATACAGTTATATAGTTAATGGTTTAAACGCTTATGCAGTTTATAATATTATTAGCTTCAAAGCCCATTCCTAAGAATGGGCCTTGAAAGGGTCCCCTCCCCTGGACCCCAGCCAGGCAGCTTAAGGTGACCTTGGGTGGCAGCTTGCAGCCAGATCAAGTGGGGTGGGTGGGGGCTGGGCAGCTTGTTAGCAGGGCCAGGACAGAGCTCCTTAGCAGTCAGGTAATCAGCTCCTTAGCAGTCCTTAATGAACAGTCAGCAGGGCGGGAGGCCCTTGTCAGCAGGCCCAGCCTAGCAGGCCATGAGGCCCTAGTTAGGAGGCCCTCAACCACGATCCGTTGCCCAGGGCCTCTCCCCTTACCTGCTGCTGGCTCCAGCACTGTGGCGTCTGAGAGCAAAGAGGCTAGAGACCAGGGATGTAGGGCGGGAGCTGCAGGGGCAGGGCCAATCAGTGCAAAGCTGGCTGCACCCTGATTGGCCCTATTCCAACTTGGACAGCCAGACACGTCCCACCTCCTAGGCTGTTTCATAAATAGGTAAAGGTATCCCCTGTGCAAGCACCGAGTCATGTCTGACCCTTGGGGTGACGCCCTCCAGCGTTTTCATGGCAGACTCAATACGGGGTGGTTTGCCAGTGCCTTCCCCAGTCATTACCGTTTACCCCCAGCAAGCTGGGTACTCATTTTACCGACCTCGGAAGGATGGAAGGCTGAGTCAACCTTGAGCCGGCTGCTGGGATCGAACTCCCAGCCTCATGGGCAAAGCTTTCAGACGGCTGCCTTACCACTCTGCGCCACAAGAGGCTCTTCATAAATATATAGAGGAACAATAATGGTCAAGGATAATGTTAATGTATGTTAAGTTCAACTTCTTTGTACTGTACCAATGAAATCATATTGTAAATTGCCTTGAGCTGCAAGGGTGGGTGGTATAAAAAATTAATAAAATGTAAGAAAAAATAGGTAACACTGCTGTGTAAGATTGAAAGACTGTTTTTAAAAAAAAATTAGAAACAGCATTATGATGCCATCACTCTTTAGGCAGATTTTTCAGAACAGAGGGCAGGAGGGAGGGGGAAGGGGGAGGGAGGACAGTGGTGAGGAAAGGGGTGTCTCCAAACAACTCAAAATATTGGGTGTGGGGGAAAAAACTGATTGTACACAGTTCCGCATTTTGCAGCTCCAAATTAGATTCTGTTAGACCCCACTTTAAAAAAATGAAAACTGGTTAAATGGGGTTTCCTTTGCTGTGGGCCAAGTGAGGCAATTCAGGCCTGTGCCCGAAGAGGCTCATTTCAGTTGTGGAAACAGATGAAAAACTCAACCCTTTAAAAATGCAAGTTCAAATGATATCCCTAGTGCAGAAACAGTGACCAACCAGTCATGTTGGAGGGCATTTAGTATGTTCTCAAATTGATTTAAGAGACATTATATCACAAGTATGGGTAGCTTTTAAGAGACCAGGAAACTATTAGTTGGAACCTACATGAAGGATTGATGGATAAAACCAAATCCTGAGTCATTTGACTATGGCTTGTTTTTGCCTAAGAAAGGGATGAACTATAGTCAATGATGTCTTATTAGTGCTGTAAAAAAGAAAGAATTAATTTTTGAAAAAAAGTTATTTCTTCTGGAAAGCAATATTCCACATGCTGTACTCAACAAAAGCCTTATATTAATTGTCTAACTCCATGGAGTAAGAATTATTACATTAATAAAAAGTGACTCATAGTTAAATGGTGGCTTTCAACCATAAGACATTGAGAAGAAAGGCTGCCTCCATATGAAGCTAAGTAATTAAAAACATCATAATTGCTAGGATTGCAGCTATTTTAAGGGCTATGATTTGTTTCTGCCCACACAGACTACTATTTACACATACACACAATCCTTATTTCTTTTTGGCGGGCTTGTATGAATTTTCAGTCAAATGTTTTGCCCTGCATGATCAATAAATTCTTTCTTTTTAACTTTTTTTTCAGGTGCAAAAAACAAGCATGGGAGGAATTAACTTGCATGCAAATATGGAAACTCTTCCAGTCCAAATAGATTAGCAGATATTGCTGTTGCTAAGAAATACAGAAAGAAACAGTAAAAGACAGGGTTAAGAAACAACAACATTGATTTACCTGCAATTTATATATTTGATGCTTAACTCTGGGTTTTGGCTGCAAATGTGAAGCAGCATACAGCAATGTTTTGGAGGGAAAAGAACACCACTAGCCTTTGTGACAATATGCATACCCGAAAGCCAGTTATGCTATGCTGGGAAGAAATACAGCAACCCTTCAAACAGCCATGAATGGGTCATAAACTGGTGAATTGTCAAAAAATTGGCTGCTTGATCCACAGCTGCTTGATCTGAATGGGATCCAAACAGGCTTGTGTTTGAGCATCCTAAATGGAATATCTTTAACACTTTGCTCTATTACATAATTGTGAAAAGCCCTCCTGGGCGGAGACAGTCCGGGCCCTGTCTGGCCCTGCCCTGGCTTTGCTCACGTCTGGATTGGCCCAGCCTCAATGGCACCCGCTCCCAACAGCCCAATCAGCCCAATCAGGCTGCATATCCCAACCAATCAGGCTGTGTTTCTTGCCCCTAACTGTCACGTCCAAGAACTCCACTGACTGAGGCTGTGCGTGGCAAGTGGAGTCTGGGGCTACGTGCATTCCTTTTGAAAGGATTCATGTGAGGGAAGAGAGCTTTCCTTTCAGCCTAACTGCCTAAAGATGAGCTGTATTTTCAGGGGATTCTCAGACTCCACCTGGAGGCTGGCATCCCTAAACCTCAGTGGTATATAATGCTGCACAGTCACCCTTCCAAAACTGCCATTTTTGCCTGTGGAGCTGATATTTATAGTCTGGAAATGAGCAGCAATTCCAGGAGATCTCCAGGACCCACCTGGAAGTTGGCTGTCCCTGGTTTGAAAATATTCCTTGAAGTCTGGAAGTGGGGCCTCAAAACTGTATAATGCCCCCACAACTACCTAGCACCCCTTGACTTATTTCAGGTCAAGAACACATTGCAGGAAGGAAGGAAGGTTACCAGATTGGTGTAGGTTCATGTTCTAGAATTCCACACTACCTAGGTGTGCATAAACCTGACTAGGGTCAAGACTGCTATGCACAGAGAGACTTCCTCTTATGGTTGCCAGCTTCAAAGTGAAGCACTAAACCTACACCAAACCATGAGCTAACTCTCTCTCTACCCCACCCCCCTCACGGGGAGTCTGTTATGGGGAGTCTGTTATGGGGAGAGGAAGGGAAAGCGATTGGAAACCGCTTTGAAACACCTGAGGCCTGCTGGGTGACTGTGGCCCATTCCCAGTTCTATCAGACCTCTCACAGCACTACATCCCTCATAGGTTATGTGTTGTGGGGAGATGAAGGGAAAAGGTGTTTGTAAGCCGCTTTGAGATTCTTTTGGATAGCAAAGAGCAGGGTCCAAAAATCCAGCTCTTCTTCTAAGTGAAAGTGAAAGAAGCATGTGGGCACATAACATTATATCAACACATTTTGGTGTCTGTGGCCTAATTTACACAAGAAGGGAAATGAGGTTGAATGCAGAACTGGGAGGAATTGGTTGCCATGTAATCTCCCGCTAAGAAGAGTCTCCAGTCTGATTCTCCCTTCACATATCTGATATGGCTCTGAAAAGCTCATCTGTAACCACTACGCCACAATTCCCAAAAGTCAGTCCTCTCCCACATTCAATGAACATTCCAAACCACAGGTTCTTGACACCCATCTCTCCACAACCATGCCCTCATTTGTTACCATGCCACCACAACCCTGCACACAACACACATGCCTTTACAAACTGGACAACCTCTCCCCTTCCTCTTCCCAATGCCAAGCTCTCTCTATCTTAATCACTTTCTTCCTTTCTACTTCCCTCTCTCTTTGCTATTTTCCTCCTAGCGCCAGTTGTATCACCTACAACAGGCTTTAATTCTAGTAAATTAAGTAAATCAACAAATGGATAGCTATTAGAAGGTTTAGTTCACCATGAAATGATACATAATCCATGTTCAAGTAACATCTCTTAGCCAAAATCATTGTTCCTGCTTTGAGAATTAGTAGCAATAGGTGTTCAGGCATTTTGAATAACACTAAAACAATTATAATGACAAAACAATTAGATAATGAATAAAACTGCTAGCAGATGGCACTTCCATCAGTGAACCTAATCTCTTGCCTTTTGTTTTCCAGTGAAGCCCAGTGATCTTCCTGAAGTACTGCTGCTGAGGGACAGGGGATCCCCAGTTAGAGGGGATCTGTAGTGTCATCAGGTTATGACATTATATCCACTGTAATAGGTTGGACTCCATGATCCATCAGCAGAACATATGGACAGTCATGGCATTTTCTGTGTTTCCTTCATGAAATCTATGTGGTCTAATAGCCACACAGGTTGAGAGGCTGCATTTGGGAATGAGGAGGAGAAAGCAGCCCTCTCCTATCTCTTTCATCAATGCAGTTCCATTGATGAAAGAGACAGGAAAGGACTACTTCATCCCATTCCTCAACTCAGACTCCTAACACTCATTGTGGTTGACTGTTTTAAGTACCTGCACTAGATTGCACCCTAGGTTAATTTCTGCTGTTTGCTGGTCCCTATTGAGAGATCATAATGGTCAACTATAAAAATGTAAACAATAGTATCAGATACCTGTAAGTATCTGCATATTGACACGTGTAACCTTCAAGTCACTTACTCCATGCCTGAATGTGACTTTTAGATATAATATAGGTTTTCAAAAGACTCACTATGGCAATTCTGAAATTCTATTGGAGCATACTGGTTGTGACCAAGTGGAATATAATTCAAAAGTTTCAGTTTTCTCTGAAATAGAAGATAATGAGACCCCCTCCCCTCATTCCAGCATGCTCTCGGAAACCCAGTTTTTAGACACTGAGCTACTTAGTGCCCATCACTGCTTCTCTACCACTGACATAAAATTAACTTAAAAGCCCAAAATAAGGATGCCGTAATTTGCCAAGTTTGTGTCTGAGCTATGTTTTATAACCAGGTTCTCCCATTAGTGGCTACCCAAACAAACAAAAAAATCACTTCTCCACTGTGTGAAATGCTTTCCTGAAACAATAAGCAGCAAATGTATTTCCCCTGCACAGTGGAGTATGAGCAAATTGTCTCCTCCATACCAAGAGCAGTGCATCTGAGTCACTGAACTACACTTCACCATGCTGAGAACAATAGTAGGAAACAGGAGCAAATATAGCCACTTGTATTCATGACAGCATGGCAAAAATTCCACTGCTTCATAATAATATGTGTCCTCATTTAATCAGCTCACACCATAGAGGTACAGTGATAGAGATCCATTCCTAGTATTAACTTCCCAGGGAAAATTCATATGCAGACTGTAGTAATTAGACTAATAAAATATTATAGAAAATAATGAAAGCAAGGAATTTAGATGTGCTGCAGCTCAACCATTATAATTGAAAGCACAGAATTAGAACTTTGGAAGTTTCCAGTAGGACCCCAAAGCATACTGTGCCTGAATCTTTTATTTATGGACAACCACATTGTTAGTTAGCATGCTATGCAGTCCACTGAAACATTTACTGTTTCTATTTGAATTACAGTCTTACCAGGAAGCTGCAATGGAAAATGTAGGTATTGCTACAGAACTTGGCTATCAAAAACTAAGGGCCATTCTGCAAAGATTCTTTGTAGCAGGAGTGTGGCAAATTGTAATCGGTACAAAAATGCGGTTATGCACAACATCGTAGACAATCTGCCACACTCCTGAAACCGATCCGCAAAAAGCGCTTTGTTGTAGCACTTTCGTGGAAATCCCAAAAAGTGGATTCACCCTCCGGAAAGCGCTACACTCTTGCAACCAGTCTGCAACACTAGCGGAAAAGTTCTGTGCATTACCATTGTTGTGGTTTCAGCAAAGTCCCTCCCCCTGGCTCTCTCCTCTGATCTTCCGGCGAAGCGATCGCCATTTTTTTTTCTCGAAGCGAGCGGAGATCAACAAACTGGCGAGTCTTCATTCACACAGCGAGGCTTCCCCGGCTGCAGTCCCTCCCCAGAGCTGTTTTAAGTCACCAAGCACCACACAGCCCCATTTGCTGGTTTATTTTTCCTTTATTTTTCCCTTTATTTTTGGCTGAAAATCGTGCCCGTGTGGGGGGGGGGGGTGGATTTTTTTTCACTCGGGGGGAGCGTGGCAACGATGAAACGGCAGCTCACACGCCACCTGCTAGCTAGATTGGTCTCTCCGTTGCAACGAATCAACGCAGATTCGTTGCAACATGTGTGTGTGTGTGTGTTGTTTAAACCTGCCTTAAAGGGAAACGGGCTTTTCGGGAGCATGATAACGGCCGCCCATTGGCTGCTTGTTTGATTGATGGCCAGGGGCAGGCCAAAGCTCAGCAAATATCGCTTCCTGGATAGCGATTTTTGCCGAGACCGGAAACTTGTGGGAAACGATAGAAATGCAACTGGATTCCACTACAAAGGCAGGTATGCATAATGACGAATTCCACTATTTAAAATGGTGTTTTTTTGTTCTGAAACCAATTTGCAACATAGATCCTGGTGCGGAATGGCCCTAAATATTGCTGTATCTCTTTGTAGTGGCAGGAGAGTATTCAGTGGTATCTATTCCTACAATGCACATACACATTGGTACATTTGCACCATGTATCTTGGTAAGATTTATGGACATGCTTAGTCAACTCATGAAGATAATGGAATGTTATGATGGATAGTCATGGTCATTGTGGGTAGACCACAAGCTTGATTATCTGACTTTGTATATCCAAAAGACATGGTAAATGTTATTTTAAATAATGCATTTGGGTGTGTAAAGGACATCTGGTTTGCTGCTCACACCAACCAAAAGTGTCCTCAGCACTATTCCAGAGCAGCATTAAGCCCTCCTTGTTTGGGGGATGCTCTTCAATTGGAATGGAAAAAGGCTAATCAACAAGCTCAGGATGGATGGGATATAATAATTACAATAGTTTTATCACTGGATAGGACCTTTAACTGGATACTCTGGGGGAATTGCCATGACACTACACCTTAAAGCTGGATGTGTAGGTCTATCACTTGGACCTGCCTCAGTACTTTGGATTTCCCCAAAGTTTACCATGGCCTCTGATCAGGTTGCCATCTCCAGATAGGAAATTCCTAGAGATTTGGGGGTATAACTTAGAGAAGGCAAAGTTTGGGAAGGAAGCTCAACAAAGATGTGATGTCACAGAGTCTCCCCTCCATAGCTGCCAGTTGGTTCAGGTGAACTGGTCTCTGTAGCCTAGAGATCAGTTATAATTCCAGGAGAACTTCAGGTTTGGCAGCTCTTCCACTGGATCTGTTTTGCAGCAGGGCCACAACATGAAGCGATCCTTTAACCACATCAAATTATAGCCCTTTACTTTGTTTGTAAGGCTATTTCGTTGAAAGTGCTTTAAAATATAAACCATTCTTTCCCATATTTTTTGCAATGCTCTTGCAATCATTAATGTAAACTGACCCAGGTGTGTTGTTAGAGCAAGTAAAGGGGGAAAGAATTATCTTTCCAGGACAGTGCTTGTTGGGCTATTCTGTGTAAGTTAAAACCCAACTCCTGTAAACACTATTTATTGTAATGGAGCCATGAGTATGATTAAGGATTAATCAACTGAATATATGGTTGGAGGATTCAGGCTCTAAATGAGTAATTTGCACCTTCCATTGCTTGCAAAACATGGTCCAACTTTTAAACTACAACAGCAAAATGAATAAAAGAGTTTGCTGCCATTTCATGGCTGGCCATGAATTAATGTTGGTTTGATATTTGTAAAGTCAACCTGGCAGACTAGACAGAGATTTTGAGCAGTGCTATGAATTTCCTGGGGCCAATTTCCCACTTTCCTAAAATATTCAGCATCTCTGCTGTTGATCATGTATGAAGTCAAGAGATATAAAGGACGGGAAGGCAAGGAAACATATATGGTAAATAAGAAAGTGACTTGACTTTATGGAAAAGGGGATCTAAAATATGGCCAGGCAACTTCAGCCTGTAAACTAGGACACTTAGGCTGTCACGTTTAGTCTGCTAATGATTATGAAAACAGATCCAGTCCTGTATACTCATAAAAACTCATAAATAAGCAGCATAAATGCAGCAACACAGCTCTGGGCCAGCATTAAAATCATGACTCTTAGCAATATTCAAATTTTATATTTATTGACTTTTTCAAAATACTCAGTTTACCCGGGAATGACTCATATAGAGCTACTAAATGTCACTTCAGTCATGCTCAGTACCTGATACCTATTAGGTTGACTTTTGTTTAGTAAACAAAGTTGACTTTTGTTTAGCCAAGCCACCAATATGCTGAAGACACCCAAATCTTCCTCCTGATGGATGGCCACCCTGACTCTCCCCCTGAAACATTAGCCAGCTGCCTGCAAGCAGTGACAGAATGGCTTAAGCAAAGTCGTCTGAAGCTCAACCCTTCAAAGACAGAGGTCCTGTGTCTGGGCAGTAAAGGTAAAAGCAAGGAAGTGCGCCTTCCCAATCTGGATGGAGTGCAGCTAACAGTAGCCCGCTCTGCAAGGAACCTGCGAGTGACACTTGATGCCTCCCTCTCAATGGAGGCTCATATCATGACGGTAGCATGGCAGGCATTTTACCACCTCTGCCAAGCCAAACTACTAGTGCCCTACTTGGCCCCAGAACACCTAGCCACAGTGATCCATGCGTCACCTCTAGGCTGGACTTCTGTAACTCGCTCTATGCTGGCCTGCCCTTATCCTTGATCTGGAAACTAGTCCAGAATGCAGCTGCCAGGGTCCACACATCAACACCTCGGAGGTCCCACATCCAGCCCATCCTCCAGCAGCTGCGCTGGCTCCCAATTGAATTCCGGATCAGACTTAAGGTTTTGGTTATCACCTTCAAGGCCATACACGATCCGGGCCCAGTATACCTGAGGGATTGCCTCTCCACCTACACCCCTCAAAGAGCTTTGCGCTCTACCTCTTCCAACCTCCTGGTGGTCCCTGGCCCCAAGGAGGCCTGCTTGACCTCAACCAGGGCCATAGCCTTTTCCATTCTGGCCCCCACCTGGTGGACCAAGCTCCCAGAGGAGATCAGGGCCCTGACCGATCTAAAGCAGTTTCACAGGGCCTGCAAAAGGGAGCTCCTCCACCAGGTTGGTTGAGGTCGACCTGTCCATCGCTTCCAATTGGCCCCCAAGCCTTCCCCTCCTACCATGACTGTTAACAAATCCACCCAACCCCTGGGTCTCAGTACGAGTTGAGCTAAGGCTCTTGCAGTTTCACCTTCCTTTAATGTTATTGTTGTTATTCTTATTATGTAAATGTTATTGTTGTTGTTACCACCTTACCGTTACTTGAATGATGTTACCTGTACTATTTCGTTGTTTCATGTAAACCACCCTGAGCCTTTGGGGAGGGTGGTATATAAATACAATACAACACAACACAACACAATGCAATAAATGAAGTTAGTGGCTAGAGGTCCAGAGAAGCTTGTAGATAGGTACAGGTGCCTTTCATTTAGGTTTTTTTAAATCCCTGATTTCTGCATCTTGAATTGTATTTCCTGCCCAGTGAGTCACTGGAGGGAGCTCTAAGTGCATGATAAAATAGAACTTTGTTTTCAGTTGTCATGACTGAACAGAACAATCAAATCACAGTAAACCTTAAAACCATCTGTTATGCATGCCAATGAGTAAATCTCTGAAGAAGAAATGTTTGTTTCTTGTATTTTGTTGGGGATGAGTGTGTGCGTGAGGAATTGTCCTCAAGCTATTCCAGAAGATTTTGATTGCTTACAATGCAGTGTTCTTAATGTGGCAAGCACTAGGTGGATTTACAGACATGAGCTGAGCCCACTTTGATATTTTAATCTTCAAAATTGCTTATTGTGTATGTACAGTGGCATTACATTGCAGCAAACTTGGTGACCTGAGCAAAGAACTTTCAAGGCAGGTGAAAAACACAAATGGTTTGCCATTGCCTTTCTCTTCCTTGGAGACCTCTTTCCTGCTTAGCTTCTAAGATATAATGAGATTGGGCTATACCCTGCCACCTTCTCTCCCAAGTGAATTGTTACTGACATAAATCATTTAACATTTTCATTGGAGCAAGAACTTGTTAAATTTGAATGGCTGGGTTATTAGGAAGATGCTTAGTGAGGTTGGCTATCACTGATTTTCTCCACAAACGTTTGATTGAAGGCTTGGCTGGGTGTATGTGACAACTGTGTTTAAGCCCACTAGAATCCGCACCGTTTTTGATCTCCATACAATATTTTTTAGACAAAACAGGTATGGGATATTTTTTTTAACTTGCATATCACCAAGGATTCTATGAGTATGGTTATCATACGGAGATAATTCAGAATTTTGCCAAAAGCAAATGAAAGTAGTGGAAAATTGTCCTTGAAAAGACATTGCATGCTACACAACTTCAAAAGAAGAGACTTTTTCCAGTTTCAGTGTGAAAAAATGTCAAGAGTATTTGATACTGAACAATGAGTTGACAGAATAGCTGATTCCACAAAAGGATGCTTGTACATGTGTGTGTTTATTTGGCGGTAGTCATGGTACAATGAAATTTAATTTTTCCCTTCCCTGAATTGAGGACTAAAACTATCAGATACCTTCATATATACATCCAAGTCTGGACTGCAGTGGTTACTTTGTCATATCTTTTTTATTGAAAGTTAATGTCTCACTTTTATACTGTCAGAATATTTTATCATGTTTTTACTGTAGATCCAACAGTTTCCTTTTTTGTACATTGATTTAGATCACAAACAAATTTGTATTATAATTGGAAACGAAATCTTATAAACAGCATTTGTTGCATGTATATTCTGTTAAATGTATTACATTTAAGTGGGTAGCTGTACTGGTCTGAAGCAGCAGAACAAATTTGTGGACTCTAAATTTGTTCTACATTCAATAAAGTTGAAGATGTAATATTTTATATTAAATATTGTAATATTCTTAATAGATTATATTAAAAGATGTTTGTGTGAAGATGCCATCCTATTTATAATAACATGGAAATATTTTGTCTCTTGTAGAATGATATGTCATTTTTCCTTTTAGAGTCTTGTGCTTTGTGTTTATAAAGGAATACCTTAGTCTTAAACAGGTACATTGAATTGTTTGGCTGTTCATGATCAAGTTACAATTCATTTAAGCTAACTATGTTGTGAAAGGAAACACAACCCCTTTTTATGCCATAAAAGAACACTTGTACCCCTTCATCCCTAAAATAAAAGTAGCTCAGAAATAAAATGGGTTCAACTGGGATTTTTAATCTAATAATATTAGATCTGAGATTTCTTAAACCACACCCATCAGTGTGAGCATCATATCTAGTAAGCTGCCAAGGGCATGTTAGTGTTACAGGAAAACTCCCTCTGGCTCCGTGTGTGGTGACTTAAATTGTCCTCCTTTTGGCCAGCAAGGAGCTCTACCATCCTTTCCCCAAGATTCAGATGTGAAGCCTCAGCTCTGAAGGGTTCTATCCACAATCACTTGGCTGATAAGCCATAATAAGATAACTTGGGAAAGCTTACCTGTTCATATGCCTCAGGGTACTTGACAAAACTTTCCTAACCAAAAAGATCTTACTGGAGCCCCTACCCATTTGCCAGGGGTGATCAGTCAATATGTTTATGCGTATTTACAGGAATAAAATCACATCAAGTATAGCAGTAAAATGATCATTGGAGATTCTGGTCTCATCAATATCCTCTTCTCTCAGATGTGCAACCAGCATATGTCTTCTGGGTTTACCATCAGTAGGCCATGCAAGAACAGTTCTTCATATCCTGTACCAACATCCAATCTAGGCAGGTATTGCTCAACAACAACCTGAAGATTGAGACACCTTGCAACATACACTGATGCTGACATCACCACAAAAAAAGCTTTTGAAATATATTCAGATATCACAACAAGCCTCAGTTTAATGGACATGAACATGGCTTCCTTTCTGGGCTTCCTCCTCTCATATGCTACATGAGGTTGAAAACTTCCTTGTTTGAGAAACTACCCATCAAACTCCAATTTGCTGTTTTGTCTAAATGCAGAAGCCTTGGGTATTTGTTTCTTCCATGCAAACTCTGATTCTAAAAGCCAGTTAGTCTCTTAATCCCAGGCACTTACATACAAATAAAATATCTATGGAAATCCTCCACTGAACCAAACTTTAGTTACCATAAACCCCAATGCAGACTGTGAGAAAGCTTTTGTTGAAACAACTTTCCCTTGCTAGACAGATTACATTAGAGTTATTAGTATACAACTCCAAGCCAGGTTCCTGGCAAGACAAGATTTGGCCAACTAGAGTTGTGTTCAACATGACTGAACATATCTAAAGATGAAAGCCTTAGGCAGATGATGCAGTCATGCTGGACTTATTCTAATAAGTTTTAAGGTTTGGGGACCAATACAGTGGAGAACATATAGAATCACCTCAGTTTCAAATTGATATAAGTAATACTTATTACAGATCCTTCCTTATCTGCCTGTAGCTTTTGACATGGTAGTAACAAAGTGAAACTGAAAAACCTCTAAAGCAAGTTCAAACTGAAGCCAGACAAGACAGATGTGATATTGGCCGGCAAGATTAACATTATGCAAGTAATTGATTTACTGGTTTTGGGTAGTGTGAATATCATGACCAGGTCCTACAAAGAGACTGGAAGTGTTTTTGGATCTATCATTAATAGAAAAACACATTGAAACTGTTCTGGCAGTTCTTTCTTTCATCTACACATGAATTAGAAACTGTCCTTGTTCTAGAGTCTGAAACTTTTCCCCTTGAACTTGCCTGTACAGATCCATGTAGCTTCAGCAGCTCACAGATGGAACTTCCTCATCAGTATTTATGGGAACTGAACACTGTGATATCTAAAGGAGATATAAAAGGTCCCAAAAAGAACAGAAGTGTCTTATTGTACTACTATCTCCAAAGAAGAGCACAAAACACGTATGACCGTTTATGCACTGGAGGTTTCATGCTGGGCTGCAAGCTGGAGTTTTAGCCGTGGCAGATTGCTCCACCTCTTCCTGCACCTACACGGGGGAGCATTTGGCCCAGTGCACCTCATCCACCCCCAATTTGTGCTCCTGCACGGGAGCTGGGGCAGTGAAGTTCCCAGTGCATAAACAGTCTGTGAGTTAACTAGTTTATCAATGACTGGTCCACATCAATTAATTATTGATGAATTAGTATGAGTTGTTGCTAACAAGGAGCTTAACACGGCTACTGATGTTTTGCCCAAATCTGTTTTGACTTCAAACGTAGTCAACGTTACATGAAGAACAGTTCCAAGATGTATTATGCCTCATATAAAACCCCCACACGTCAGCAAGAGCTCAGGTGATGCTGCTCAGCCACCAAGTGTGTTCCTTCCTCCACCAACCTGACCACTTCAGCCAGCTATAGGATAAGTTGAGAACAATCCCCTCCCAACCCTTAGATTCTCAGAGTGCAGAGAGCAGGTCAGAGCTCATGAGTTTCTCTAGCCACCTTCCAATTGGCCGTTCCACGCAAGGTAACAAATGGTTCATCAGAAGCAAGTCGTGTTCTCATGCCTCATTTAAAATTGGGACTGGCACAAAACAGTATCCTTGCCATACAGGCTGGAAATTAAATTGGAGCAAAACTGTTCTCACAACACAACCATGAAGAGATTTATAATGCGGTTTGCTGAGGCTTTGTTCTATGGCATATTTCAAAATAAATGTAAAACCTATCTTGGCACTGGAACAGAAATGACAGCCAAGGATCTGCCAGATTTCATGCAAAGTGCACTGTTACAAGCAACAGAACTAGCACTGACCCTTTAATCCATGGCATGCGTCCAACATATGGACTTCTTTGGTCTTTCTTGGTATCCACCATCATTCGTAATACTACAGCTGAGAGTCAAGATAAATGTGATGCTCAAAATGTCTTAAAGGTTTTAGAACCCTTGCACAGCAGGGGCTGCAAAGAACTGAAAATGCTGTGGAATTGGCACTTCTTCTAGTGAAGATGTGAAAGTTACGTGAATAAAAGAACCCAATAAAGAAGACTTGGGGGAAAATAGTTGTGCTTTAAGGATGTTAGAATATAATTTAAACTTTCAGGCAGATAATGGGCTGTTGCTTCAGTTTTTCTTGGATTTGTTCAAGGTAGTCTGAGCTATTCTTCTGAGATGTTTGCTTATAAAATTGTTTCTTTTTGGAATATAGATACACTTTTACAAAATCCTATGCACTAAAGTAAATTCTAACTTTCACTGCAAATACAGTTTTGCCTACTGTTATTGTGAGTTCACCTTTGGAACTGGAAATGCAGAAAGTCATTGTTTTTAAGTCTAATCTCTGTGAGACAGGCTTGAAATGAATAAACTCTATATGTAGGTGAGAGATATGGAAACCAGTATAGATGGTAAATGAATGAAATACAGTCTGAACGATTTTCTTGATGCGATTTCAGTGGGTAGATTTACGGTGGTGATGTTGCTCATCTAAACTCCAGTAAGGAGATAGAGTTTATCTTCTTACCAGCGATCTCAGCTGGACTTCAACATATGGGTATTTTGATTACTGATGGACTTGAACTGAAGCATCCTGTGTTCTATAATTAGGCAGTACAGAAAGGGAAAGGTTGCTTACTGAAGCACTTGCCTACGTGCAAGAGGATTTTTGGTATATGGCTTTTATGTTTATGTGATCCTTGAAAATGCATTTGACTCTGTTCTGAGTTAATAGTCAGCACATATTTACAGATCCTAGAAAGATGTGATTGTAATCTTCTTTGGGCCATTTTGGTCGCTTTCTTATAATTTTGGACAAATTAGATTCTCTATTAGATCCTGAAAAATATAAAAAAATCGAGGGGAAAAAATTGCGCCCATTTAGGTAGTGTGGCATTTTCAGTTTGGAACCAGAGTAGTGACAGCATTCATTTCCTATACCATGAGGAGATAATTACAGACTGCAACAGCTTTCCTAAGATAAGATAAAAGAGTTAGTGCCAGTCAGACTGAGGTTATATAATTATACAAAAACATGAGAGAAGCTTTCCTCCTGTATAATTTAAATCAGGGAGGCATGACAGGTATATAGAGACTTGCAGATAACTTTGTTTTCGAATACCAATGTGGATATGAAGATAAGTAGTGATTTATTTTAATCACCCATAATAGTATAATGGGTTGTTGATATTACATGACTGTTTTAAAAAGTCCTAAGTCCTTGAATTGTCAGAAGACAGATCAATAACCCAGGCTAGTAATCCATGACTGACCAGAGCTAAGAAATGTTAGGAGAAAAGTCACTGTGTGACATTCTCTCAAATAATGTTCTTTGTATGTATTTTTATCCTAGACAATTAGGTTCTGATCCCAAAGCAATTAACTCATTTACAAAGCAATTACTAATTTACATGAAAAATAGATAAATCTCTTGATACTTGATACTCACACTTAAAACAAGTGAAGCAAGTGAAGTAGACAGTCTGATTTTCATGTGTTGTGGATGTGTTGTGGATGCGATGAATATTTGTTCAACATTTAGCTGCATGTGGTATGACTGGATATCCACCATTGTTTATAGAACTTTAATTTTCACTGGTTATGGAACATTTCAGGAACAAATTAACTATACTGGTGGCATCCCTCTAATCAGGGGCTGTAAGCTTCATATAAAAGGTCTGTGATTGTTGCCTGAGGGTCACTGATCATTCACTTGTGGTCAGTTCTCCTGGGATCCTCCTTGGCCTTACTACTCACCAGGTACAAGATGTCAAAATCATAGCTGTTACCAGATATCTCTGTGCAGCCTTTTAATCCCATTCTCTCACTCATACATGCCTCCTTGACTCTGCTTCCTTTGAAATTAGCATTCCTGGTCCCTGTTTCTTTGGTAAATCCTCTTCTGGTGTTCTAGGGCTCCCCCCTCACTCCTTCTGAGCACAATGGCTTCCCTCCCATGGGAGGACTTGACTGTCTTTTTGGCCTGCATTCATCCAGCTGGGCAGGTCTTTCAGTACACAAAGTGTAATGAAAAAAAGGGGTTGGTTGGTTAAATCTTTGTCAGATCAAAATACAAAATAAGCTTTTCATTTGTTTGTTCTTTGAAACTTACTTTATATATCTCATTTAATCTAATGAATACCCCATTCATTAGAGCCTCTTGTGGCGCAGCGTAGTAAAGCAGCAGACATGCAGTCTGAAGCTCTGCCCATGAGGCTGGGAGTTCAATCCCAGCAGCTGGCTCAAGGTTGACTCAGCCTTCCATCCTTCCGAGTTTGGTAAAATGAGTACCCAGCTTGCTGGGGGGTAAACGGTAATGACTGGGGAAGGCACTGGCAAACAACCCCCTATTGAGTCTACCATGAAAACGCTAAAGGGTGTCATCCCAACGGTCAGACATGACCCGGTGCTTGCACAGGGGATACCTTTACCTTTAACCCATTCATTAGGTTAGAACCCTGCAGATTCATTCTGCTAACAGTGACACTTCTTCCTGCCTGGAAATGGCATTTCTTCCTGCCTCCCCATTTATAGACCACATGGCTTTCTGTTTTCAGAGACATTATTAGTTTAATATAGGTTTGACAGAAGGAAGACTATTGTCTATTGACCAAAAGGGCTGCTGCGGACCAAATATCAGCATTCCTGAAGGAAACCCTTGACCCATTTCAGTCGGGCTTACGGCCTGGACATGGGGTAGAGACAGCGCTAGTCGCCCTGACAGACGACCTCCGACACCAGCTAGATTGAGGCGAGTCATCACTGTTCATACTATTAGACCTGTCAGCAGTGTTTGACACAGTAGATCATGAGCTTCTGGCTCACCGCTTAGCTGACACCGGAATGCGAGGAACTGCCCTTAAATGGCTGAATTCCTTTCTCCGGGGCCGAAGGGAAAGAGGGCAGTGATAGGAGAGACAGTATCTAACAGACACCAGCTCACATGTGGAGTCCCAGAAAAAGCAGTCCTCTCTCCTATCCTATTTAACATCTTTATGCGCCCTCTGGCTCAGCTGGTGTGGAGGTTTGGGCTGGGTTGCCACCAGTATGCGGATGACACCCAGCTCTTCCTCCTGATGGATGACTGCCTTGACTCTCCCCCAGAACCCTTATCCAGATGTCTGGAAGCAGTGACAAAATGGATCAAGCAGAGTTGCCTGAAGTTCAACCCTACAAAGACAGAGGTCCTGTGGCTGAGTAAGAAGGGACCATGGGTGGAAGTGCATCTGCCCAGCCTGGACGGTGTGCAGCTCATAGCAATGCACTCCGCCAGGAACCTGGGCACGATCCTGGATGCTTCCCTCACAATGGAAGCCCAGGTCACGAAGGTAGCGCAGCTGGCATTCTATCACCTCTGCCAAGCAAAACTACTAGCGCTCTGCCTGGACCCAGAGCACCTAGCCACAGTGATCCATGTGATGGTCACCTTTAGACTGCACTTCTGCAACTCACTCTATGCAGGCCTACCCTTATCCTTTATCCAGAAACTACAGCTGGTGCAGAATGCTGCGGCCAGGATTCTCACAAAAACACCATGGAGATCCCACATCTGGCCGGTACTCCAGCAACTTGGCTGGCTCCCAGCTGAATCCCAGATTAAACTTAAGGTTCTGGTAATCACCTTTAAGGCCACACGCTGTTTGTGCCCAGTGTATTTGAAAGACTGCCTCCCTGCCTATACCCCCAAAAGAGCCTTACGCTCCGCCACTTCCAACTGGCTGCGGATCCCTGGCCCCAAAGAAGCATGTTGGACCTCAACAAAGGCCAGAGCCTTCTCAGTTCTGGCCCCCAGCTGGTGGAACGAGCTCCCTGAGGAGATCAGAGCCCTGCCTGACCTTCCACAGTTCTGCAGGGTCTGCAAAAGGGAGCTCCTCCACCAGGCATTCAGTTGACGCTGACCGACTTAGAACATCTACTGGTCCCCCCAGACACCCTTCCATGACTGAAATAACTGACCTCCCAATGTTATTATATATTGTATTACTATTGAACTGATATAATGTTTTATTGAAGGTTGCTCAATGTTGCAAACTATGTAATATTCCATGAAAGAGTTATTCAATGTTCAATGTAAACTGCCCAGAGCCGCAAGGAATGGGTGGTATAGAAATCCAAATAAATAAATAAATAAATAAATACATACATACATACATACATACATACATACATACATACATACATAAATTATCTGGTTCTCATGTTTCTACCAAAGAATACTTGAGTTGATGGATCTTCTGTTTAACAGGAAGATCACTCAAAACAAGCCTGTTATACCCTTGAGGATGCACTCATTTTGAAAATTTTGAAGCATGTTATTGGCCCATGAGTAAAAAAGGAATCCCATTCCTGCTATGGACAGTGGGACACATTTGTTTTCTATAGCTTGTATACAACTATGCAGTTCTGAAATCTTAAGGCCACTTCAATCTTTAGAAGAAGGTCCTACACTTTCTGCCAATCCACTTCCTCATTCCTGTGTTGTTCTTGAATACAGGTACAAATTATTAGGGGTGTGTAGAGCTCACGGACTGCGGTGAGAAGGGAAGTGAGATGACTGGCTCAATAGGGTTAACCTATAAAACTTAGAATAAACTAAGTATGAATAACGTAAAGCTTCTCTCCTCCCCCTTCTCTCTCTGCCAGAGAGAAAAGATTTTCAGAGGACCTGGCAACTCCAGAACCCACAGATGCTGATAACCTCTCCCAAACATGAAATAAATGTCCTAAAAACATTTAAAAGACCATGGTGGATTGCGCCCTATTAACCCCTCAAAGAAAACTAATATAAGAGTGGGACCGCTAGGAGGGAGTGCAGATCGATTAGCGAGTGCTATGCTCTTAACATTGAGGGTGGGAGCATCAGATCTTCCTTGCCACGCTGGCCTCAACCTGGCAGAAGAGCTCCATTTTGCAGGCCCTGCGGAACGCTGTGGAACACCATTATGATCCTGAGGTAAACCAAGTGCAAGTAAGCCAGTCACTGATTAGCACATATTAGCAGCAACAACTGTCCAGCCAGCTGCCATTCTGAAATTTGCTGCCACTATGAAGCTGTAGAAGTACTGAGAACACTATTTGTTTTGAAATGTAAGTGACTCACCAAGTGAGTTGTTAGACTTGACATAATTAGCGGCTGAGACCCACTGTGGCTGCCTTTGATGAAGCAGGGGGTGGGTTAAGCAGCCGGATGGCTGAGAGGTCAGGCTCCATACCATGCTGGGCCAACCCTTTGGAGGATGGCATAATGATCAACAGCTCTGGCCATTTTATGTCAAAGCAAGTTGTGTTTTCATTGGCAGAACTGCCACCCTGCTAATCATTCCCTTATGACAAAATGGGCACTGAGAACAAGGTAAATTCAAACAATTGTACTTTTGCAACTGTCTCATTAATCCATATCCATATCCCTAATATATATATATGTTTAGGTCTACTGATAATCACCATTGTCCCCTAACAGAAATTCCCTTTGGTTCCTCTTTCACACTGCTCACACATAATCAGAAAATTATATGAAAGTAAATAATACGACTTAACTCCAGGATAACCAGGGCTCATGGACTTTGATTTTTCTAGTTTCCTCCCTTTTGGTGGCCCTGCCTATACCTCAAGAAATGTAATGTTTCTTGCCAGGATTTCCCCCATAAAGTTAAATATCCTCATTGATTCTCCTTAGCCAAGTCTAGGTAATTGTCCTGCACTCATTTGACATTATCAAAATAATATTTGGGAGTGGCTAGATGGATGGAAGTATGCAAGAATCCATCATGAAAGTAACTGGAGTTTAGTGGACAAAGCCTATTAAACCATGTCTGAGGAGGACTATGGAGGGGACTTTGTGAAGATGGAACAACTACATTTAATTGCTGACAGGACAATAAAAGCCAAACTATTTTGGTTTCCTGTGTAGGATACTCTCAGTAGGCACCAACTCCTTTTTGTTTTTGTTTTTATGTCAAGCAACTAATTATTAGGTAAAGAACTAAGCTGCAGTGGATACTTCTTAATTCTTTAAAATTAATATCTATGTTGTCATCTCTCCAAAAGAAAAGGTTTATTGCTAACTTGGATGTGTTAAACAGGAATTATCTTTAGATTGCTGAAACTCATGTATGGACTAAACTCAGAAGGAAAACTTCCCAGTGTAAAATCAGCGCAGTAAACACACAAGCCAACTCTCTGCTGAACACATAGCCTTTCAGTATCTGTGCTTTGAGATGTGAAGAACCACTGAACATCTCAACTGCTTCAGTTAGGGTGAGCAGATTGGTTACTAAATTACTGGCTAATTTCAGCTTTGGTACTTAGAAAACATTGCTTGGACATATTCAGGCTAGCCCTTTCCAACTTCCTATCCACGTTAACAGGGCTAGTCATAAATGTCTCCATTTGGGTGCTGTTTTGTGGTGATAGTGGCCAAGATTTTCACAGAGCCTGCCCAATAGCAAGTGTGTAGACAGTAATTAGGTACTTAAATAAATGGCCTACTTTCCCAGCAGTGCTGAGAGGCTGCCGTTACATTTAGGGTTAGTGAATGTTGCCAATTTTTGTCTTGGTTCTTGCCTTTATGAAGTCCTTGGATTCTTTCAGTTGAGACACTTATCCTATCTTCTCACTTAACAATAGAGCTTAGAAGCTTTTGGGGGGACCCATTTTGCTTCTCCCCAGTCTCTTAACACCCTATTTACCCTCACTAACACCACTGTGCAACAAAACAAGCTATACAAAGTTATGCGGTCCTCCTGTGCTATTTAGTGTTGATTGGAAATCTCCCTGTCTTTTATATATATACTGTGATATATATACTGTGACACATCTTTGGAAAGGATGGCAATCTGGTTTACTTTCCTATAACTATATAGAGGTATATAGATCCAGTGGGGTTTAGTGCTTAAGAGTATGAATTGCTCTGGGTCCCCGTTGAGTAGAAAGGCAGGGTACAAATGAATTAGATAAACAAATATATATATAACATAACTACATCAGTAGTCAAAATGTCATATACAAAATGTCAATTTATTTTTTTAAAAGACAGTAGATAATGTCTTATCTGAAAACCTGAAAATAGCTCTACAGAATCAGGGATGTACAAATGTGCCATTTTAGTTACGTATATATACCGGGAATATTTCCCCCTGCTAGTTTTCTGATAGTCTCTCTGTTTTGTTCAGTTCTTTTGTATGTGTATTAAGTATCTTCAAGTACCTTTTGACTTATGGTGATCCTATGAACTAATTTCCTCTAAGATGTCCTATCATTAACTGCTTTGCTTGGGTCTTACAAACTGAGGCTGATGGCTTCTTTTATAGAGTCAATGCATTTTCACCTTATTCACACTAATAAAGTAACTCTACCTTTCAAACCAGCCCTACAGACTTCAATAAATAGTCTGCAGACTAATCTGCAGCTGCCATTGATGAAGTGGAGGAGCCAGGCAGCAAAGAAGACGCTCTGCTGGAGGGAGGCCAGCATTGTGCAGGATGGGCATGGTGCTGGCAGGGACATGGAGTGAGGAGGCGTGGTCTCGGAGTGCCTTAAAAGGGGCCACGTGCCAGGAGCCCAGTCTCACCTGCCAGAACACCACGAGAACAGCTCGGCTGCTTGCGGCGGCAGAAGACCTGGGGCGAGTTGAGAGGGCCGTGGGACTTTGCAGGGCAAGCGACGAGACTGCGGAACGAGCGGCGAGGCTGCCCTTGGGGCACCGAAACTCGCCTGGCTCTCTGGCCCTGGGACCCGTGGCAGGCAGACAGATGGTTTGTGGAGAAGGGGGAGGGGGCTGCTGTGAGCCAGCTGGATTCCTTGGAACAAAGCTTGCAGCAGCCTGTCCATAGGGATTAATGGAAAGCACGCCTGCCCTTAGGGAATAATGGAAAGCACACCTGCCCATAAGGATGAATGGAATGCACGCCAGCCCATAGGGAATAATGGAAAGCATGCCGGCCCATAGAATGACTACGAAACATGCCTGCTCATGGCGAATAATGGGAAGCACATCTGCCTATAGAAAGAAGGCAAAGCCCACCTTCCCATATGAAATAATGGAATGCACACTTGCCCTTAAGCAGTTACAGACATCATGCTTTAGAAGACATAAGTTCTAATAAGGTTGCTTATTGTAGTAGAGATGAATATATGTTTTATTGATGATGAAAGCAAGGAATTGAAAGTCTTGAACAATTTGAAGTTATTGTTCCTTATTGTCAGCCTTTCAGTTGATAAATTTCCCATAGTCACTACTTTTGTCTTCTTGATGCTCAACTGTAGTTATGCTTTGGTGATCTCTGCACTGATTTCAAATCTTCAGTCATTTCTTAAAATAGTGTGGTATCATCAGCATATATGACTAGTTCCTTCCACCAAATTTTCTATGTAATCCAGTTTTCTTTATCATATAATCTGCATATAGATTGAAGAGATAAAGATATAAAATATATCCTTATCTGACATCTTTGCCAATACCATTTTGTTTCTCCCTATTCTGAAGTAACTGTAGCCTCTTGTCAAGAGTACAGGTTGCTCATTAAAAACAATCAGATGCTGTGGTACATCTATTTCCTTTAAAACCAATCATAGCTTTTCATGATCAATTTATCAAAAATTCTGCTGCAATCTCTGATTTACTGATTTCTTCTGATATTCTTTGTTCCAGCATCTAGGTCCATTCCGCACGACTTCAATGTTGCCAAAGGCTTGCAAATTGTAAACGCTACTAATTTGCAGTTCTGCAAGACGTCGCACACAATCTGCCACACTCCTGAAACAGTCCCGCAAAAAGTGATTCGTTGTAGCGCTTAAAGGGAAATTCAGAAAAGTGGATTCACCCTCCGAAAAGCACTACACTCTTGCAAACAATCTGCAACACTAGCGAAAAAGACCTGTGCGTTCCCATTGTTGCAGTTCCAGCCAAGTCCCTCCCCCTGGCTCTCTCCTCCGAACTTCCAACGAAGTTTTTTTTTCTCAGAGCAAGCAGAAAGCAATGAACCAGCGAGCCTTCATTCACCAGCGAGGCTTCTCCAGCTACAGTCCCTCCACAGAACTGCTTTAAAGCTCCCCCAAGTCCCCAGCACAACACAGCCCTGTTTGCAAGTTCCCTTTATTTTCGGCCAAAAATCGTGCCCGTGCAGGGGGGGGATTTTTTTTTCACTCGGGGGAGCATGGTAACAATGACTCGACAGCTCACACACCAGCTAGATGGGTCTCTACGTTAGGAGGAATCAAGGCATATTCATTGCAACGTGTGTTTTTCTTTTTTTAAAAAAAACCCTGTTCTTAAAGGGAAAGGGGCTTTTCGGGAGCATGATAACAGCCGCTCATTGGCTGTTCATTTGATTGACAGCCAGGGGCGGGACAAAGCACAGAAAAAATCGCTTCCTTTCTAGCGATTTTTGCGAGACCAGAAACCTGTGGGAAACAATTGAAACACTACTGGATTCCACTACAAAGGCAGGAATGCGTAACACCTAGATTGCACTTTTAAAAATAGCGTTTCCGCTTTCTGGAACCAATTGGCAACATTGGTCCTTGTGCGGAATGGGCCGTAGTGTAGATTTTTAGTATAATCTCTAGTTCCTTTTCATTTTCTGAATCCAGCATGAACATCTGTCATTTCTTGTATATAGGTTTTTTATTGTAAGATTTTGAGCATCTCTTTACTTGTGTGAGAAATTATTGCAATGTTCCAATAGTTGCTGCACTCTTTGATGTCTCTTTTTTTGAATTTGAATATGTTGACTGTTTCCGTGTTTTTTTCCATCTTCATTATGGAAACCATCAGTTTCTTGACTCCTCTGCAGAATCCCATGACTTACAATGACTCATTAGATAAGATGGTTGATGACTGGCATAACTGGCTGTTGACAGCAATATATGAGATCGTGTCCTAATGCCATCTCTGCCCCCATTTCAAGCGAGTGCCCTGGCACTCTGGGAAGTTATGCAAGAAGAAGTAAGAGCTGAGATGGATAGAGCAAGTTTGGAGGAAGACTCGCGATACAGCTTCAAGAACATCTTAAAATATGCTTATGAGGACCTATGAGATAGCAGTGGTGGTCATGAAAAGAGAGTTCTGAGCCTCTTGTGGCGCAGAGTGGTAAGGCAGCGATATGCTGTCTGGAGCTGTCTGCCCATGAGGTTGGGAGTTCGATCCCAGCAGCCGGCTCAAGGTTGACTCAGCCTTCCATCCTTCCGAGGTCGGTAAAATGAGTACCCAGCTTGCTGGGGGGTAAACGGTAATGACTGGGGAAGGCACTGGCAAACCACCCCGTATTGAGTCTGCCATGAAAACGCTAGAGGGCGTCACCCCAAGGGTCAGACATGACTCGGTGCTTGCACAGGGGATACCTTTACCTTTACCTATGCACCCTCCATTACATCTGCAAGCTCATGTCCAGCACAATTGTTTAGGATAATTCAATTTCTTATTACCCTCAAAGAGGAGCATGCAAATTATAGGCAATTAGCAGTTAGCTGTGAGGCATTTGTGAATAACTTTGCAGATGAAATTATATATATATATATATATATATATATATATATATATATCCCTCTCTCTTCTTGTGGTTTCCCCCCTCCTCTTCTGCTGTCTCTAATCCTTCCCCCCCACCCCGTTTCTCTGAAAGTCCCTAAAATTCCCTACTGAATCAGAAGCTGCATATAAATCCAGCAAGGACATCAGAGGCTTTTGCCTACATTTGTACTTAGTCTAAATAAATATAAATTAACAAAATCTAAATAAACAAAATAAAAATAAAGTGTTGGCCTCTGCCTCTAGGGACTAAAGAGTCAGAGTTCATTTCAGCACTTAGGCGCTGTTAAATAAAGTAGTGGAGAAGCTACATTTAGTAGGAAGCCTGGGTCTTTGTTCTCTTTCCCTTTCTCTGGTTTGTATCTGTAAAACTTGAAAAGAATCTGCTCCACAGAT
This sequence comes from Paroedura picta, assembly GCF_049243985.1. Lineage (NCBI taxonomy): Eukaryota > Metazoa > Chordata > Lepidosauria > Squamata > Gekkonidae > Paroedura > Paroedura picta. The sequence goes on along the minus strand of NC_135373.1, from coordinate 74,545,677 downwards.
TATCATAATCTTCATTAAACATAATAAAAACTCAAATTGACAACTCACTCCCTACCCGGTTGGCCCTCTCTGAGGTCGTCCCACCTATTGAGAGTGAGCACTCTGCCAATGAGGGGCAATCAGTTCAAACTGCTCTCTGCCAATGAGGGCCAATCCCCTATCTGATTAGCCTCCCTGAACGTGTTCTGCTAATAGGGAGAGAGTACTCTGCCAATGATGGCCAATCAGTTTAAATTGCAAGCTGCCAATGAGGGCCAATCAACTCAAATTGCATGCAGACAATTTACTCCCTACTTTATTGGTCCCCTCAGAAATATTCCCCCAATAGGAGATGGTCCTCAGCCAGAATTGACCCGCCCTGGTAGTATAGCCCCAGTCAGGAGGGATCAACTCTCTCCCTCCAACTTCCTTCTGGTTTCAGAAGTTTGATGGGTAGAAGAGGAGAAATAGAGCATGATCTGTTGCCAGTAAGTTGCTCTAGCCTCCTGGCCTCTTTCAACTCAGAGGACATGGGGGAAAGCAAGCTGTCTCCTGTGTACCTTCTGGAGGGGGAGGATGTGAGAGGCTCAGAAACAGCTCCCTGTTGACCCTCTGGGACCCAGGGCAGCCAGGAAAAGCCTCTGTCCTGGGAATGTTTATTCATGAGAATGTCATATGAGGTTTGCAATTTGCAGTCTGAGAAGGGTGGGATCACAGGCAATTGCAGCAGGGAAATTAATTCTGATGTGGGTGGGACTTTCCCTTTCAATATGGATACCACCTTGGTCTTGCTGCAGTCTTTCTAAGACCATCACAACAAAGCAAATTTGAGACCAATGGCATGAAAGATGAGAAAACTATAAACGGGGCAAAGAAATGGCATGAGGTCATGTGGATGGGGGAGACACTGTTTTCCAGTAGTACCTTCCCAGTAGAAGAAGAGTTGGTTTTTATGCCCTGCTTTTCATTGCCCAAAGGAGTCTCAGAGTGGCTTTGAATAGCCTTCCCATCCTCTCCCTACAACAGACATGCTGTGAGGTAGGTGAGGCTGAGAGAGCTCTGAGAGAAATTGCTCAGTGATAACAGTTTCTAACTGGACTGTGACTAGCCCAAGGTTACTCGGCATGTGGAGGAGCAGGGAATCAAATCCAGCTTGCCACATTAGAAGCTGCTGCTCTTAACCAAGACACCAACCTGTACAAATTGCCATTGATTTAAAGAGATGTAGCTAGAGCACAGGCAGAAGAAGCTATTGCAGGAGGATGGTGTAAGTCTTTTTTAAACTTGCTCACTGACTTTCCCTTTAAATATAGACCTTCCAGCCATGGCTTCTCAAAGCAATCCAAGGTGGGAGACACTCAGGTATTTCCTACATGAAAAGGTGATGTTGTGGTTAATAAGGTTTGCTATTTGAGAAGGAAGGAATGCCTTTTTCTTCTGTATTCTCTCTGTGTGTGTTTGTCTGTAGAAGAGAGTGCTACACAGCTCCCCCCCCCCATCCCAAGCAGCCCTTTCCTCCAGGGGAACTGATCTCTGTAGTCTGGAGAGGAGCTTTCATATTAGGGATTCTCTGCATCCCACCTAGAGATTAACATTCCTGGATATCCCACTTCTGGGGTTTGTCAAAGCCGGAAGAATATTTCAGGGTAAAATATTTCAATGGTAAAAAGTTGAGAAAAGCTGTCATAGAGGCAGAACTAAAAGTGAGGCCTGGCCCAAGGAGAGCTGGGACATTACTTAATGCCCATGGGGGATGTTTAGAGAAGATACCAATATTCCCTTTTGCAACATGACTTCCTCCATTTCTACAAATCTAAACATCCTGTTCTTACTGTTCATCATCTTTAACACTAGTAGTATGGTGTCTGACTGCCATCAAAAGGTACAGAGGGTATTGTGTTAAAAGTATTTCTGGCAACTGCACATGTCCAGCTTGTTCCTGTTTGTTTGTTTGTTTTTTTTGGCTTTTTCTGGAGACAAGTAGTG